>NW_018742238.1:0-2745775 GCF_001683475.1 Chenopodium quinoa
AAATTCCCATGCGGTGAGTTAGAAGACGTTCCTATCAAGATTGGGAATTTGTTTGTGCCTTGCGATTTTGTGGTGATGGATATGGAGGAGGACCCTCATACTCCTCTTATCCTTGGAAGAGAGGCACTCAAGACCATGGGAGCGGTCGTCAATTGCAAAGATAATACCATTACATGTGAGGTGGCCAATGAGAAGTACAAGTTTGAATTCTCAAAGACTTTGAAGCAACCTATGGTAGAGAAGATTTGGCGGTGGACTTGGTGGACTCCGAACTTGATGAATTGGTGAAGTCTCATGAGGTAATTAAAGGACAAGGGTGATGAAGACCTCCCATGTGAGGAGGTGGGTGAAGGAGAATCTTTGTGTGCCTTGGAGGTTGAAAGCCTTGAAGGTGAAACTCATCCCGAGACTCAAGGAGCCGTGGATGAGCTCCCATCGATCCAAAGTGAGTCTAAGGAGGAGAGTTTCCACGCCTCCTTTTAAGGTAGAACTAAAACCCCTCCCTCCTTCTCTCAAATATGCTTATTTGGATGATGATTGCTTACATCCTATTATTTGTCAATGCTAACCTCGATGACACCTCATTGCAAAAAATTAATTGAGATTTTAAAAAAAATATAGGAGTGTTATCGGGTATAGCATTGATGATATTAAGGGGATTAGCCCTAGCTTGTGTATGCATCGCATTCATCTTGAGGATGATCATGCCTCTTCCATTGAACCTCAAAGGCGGTTGAATCCGACTTTCAAGGAAGTGGTTAAGAAGGAAATCCTCAAACTACGTGAAGCGGGATCATTTATGCTATCTCCGATAGCAAATGGGTGAGCCCGGTTCATGTGGTTCCCAAAAAGGGAGGCATGACCATCATACAAAGATGACAAGGGGAATGATATCTCCACCCGCACTGTCACGGGGTGGAGAATGTGCATTGACTATAGGAGGCTTAATAAAGCCACTAGAAAAAGATCATTTCCCCTTGCCATTTATCGATCAAATGTTGGAAAGGTTGGTGAAGCATTCACACTATTGTTTTCTTGATGGTTATTCGGGTTTCTTTCAAATCCCAATTCACCCGGATGACCAACATAAAACAACCTTCACTTGTCCATTTGGGACATTTGCCTACCGAAGGATGCCCTTCGGATTGTGCAATGCCCCATCGACTTTCCAACGATGTATGACAGCAATCTTTTCTGATATGATCGAAAATGCAATAGAAGTTTTCATGGATGATTTCAGTGTTTGTAGTTCGTCTTTTGACCTATGCTTGCACAATCTCGAAAAGGTTTTAAAGAGGTGTCAAGAGACGAACCTTGTGTTGAATTAGGAAAAAGTGCCATTTTATGGTCGAGGAGGGCATTGTCCTCGGGCATAAAGTGTCCATTAATGGTATTGAGGTAGACCCGACAAAGGTCTCGGCGATAGAAAAGCTACCCCCACCATCATCGGTGACCGGGGTACGTGCCTTCTTGGGGCACGCCGGCTTCTATCGCCGATTTATCAAAGATTTTGCACAAATAGCGTGACCTTTGACGAGTTTACTTCAAAAAGAGGTGGAGTTCAAATTCGATGATGCTTGCACTAAGGCATTTGAAACCTTGAAAAATGCTTTAGTGAATGCGCCTATAGTGCAAGCACCGAATTGGGAACTCCCGTTTGAACTAATGTGTGACGCGAGTGATAATGCAGTTGGAGCAGTCCTTGGGCAAAGGAAAGAAAAGAAATTGAATGTGATCTCTTATGCAAGCCGGACTTTAGATACGGCACAAAAGAATTACACCACCACGGAGAAGGAAATGTTGGCGGTGGTCTTCGCTTTTGACAAGTTTAGACCCTATTTGGTGTGCAACAAGGCCATTGTCTACACCGATCACTCCGCGGTGAAGTATTTAATGAGCAAAAAGGATGCTAAGCCGCGTCTAATCCGATGGGTCCTTCTCTTACAAGAATTTGACATTGAAATACGGGATAAGAAAGGAAGTGAGAACCTAGTGGCTGACCACCTCTCAAGGTTGCCGTTAGACCACCCTTCTTACCTTGACAAAGAGGATCCCATCGATGATGAGCTTCGAGATGACTCTCTTATGGCGATCGTTACCAACACCATCCCTTGGTTCGCTGATATTGCAAATTATTTAGCAAGCGGGGTGGTACCTCATGACTATGATGCTCGACAAAGGAAGAGGTTCTTCAAGGAAGTTAAGAGGTATTTTTGGGATGATCCAAGCTTGTACAAGAAGTGTAGTGACGGTTTGTTCCGGAAATGTGTGGCAAATCATGAGATGGAAGGTATTATGGAACATTGTCATTCACTACCTTGTGGAGGTCATGGAGGTGTCAACAAGACCGTGGCAAGGATCCTAGGTTGCAAGCTTTGGTGGCCAACTATGCGCAAAGATGTTCACAAGTTCATCCTTCGATGTGACTGATGCCAAAGGATGGGAGGAATCACAAAGAGAAATGAAATGCCGCAACAATCAATCTTAGAAGTTGAGCCATTTGATGTATGGGGAGTGGACTTCATGGGTCCGTTTGTCTCCTCATGTGGGAATTTGTATATCCTTGTGGCTGTGGATTATGTGACTAAATGGGTGGAAGCGATACATCACCCACAAATGACCACAAGGTAGTGTTGAAGTTGCTCAAGAAGATCATCTTTCCTAGATTTGGGGTGCCACGGTGCCTAAGTAGTGATGGCGGATCTCATTTCGCCAAGAAACAACTCGAAGCACTTTTGAAGAAATATGGGGTACATCATAAGGTTGGACTCCCTTACGATCCACAAACCCAAGGGCAAGTGGAGGTGTCCAACAGAGAAATTAAGAGTTTGCTCGAGAGGATGGTCAACAAGTCTAGAAAAGATTGGTCCCTAAGACTGGATGATGTACTATGGGCCTTACGGACCGCTTACAAGACACCGATTGGCACCACGCCATATCGACTTGTCTATGGTAAGGGATGCCACCTTCCGGTGGAATTGGAGTACAAGGCATGGTGGGCTGTAAAGGAACTCAACATGGACCTTCACTTGGCCGGAGAAAAGAGGTTACTCAAGCTCAACGAGTTGGAAGAGTTGAGGTATGATGCTTATGAGAGCTCTAGACTCTACAAAGAACAAACCAAGAGGTGGCACGACAAAAGGATTCGAGATCGTGACTTCGAGGTGGGTAACAAGGTTCTTCTCTTCAACTCACGTCTCCGACTCTTTCCCGGGAAGCTCAAGTCCAAATGGGTGGGGCCGTTTACAATCACCAAAGTAACCCCCTATGGCTCGTTCGAATTGGAAAATCATGAAGATGGGAGCCGGTTCATGGTGAATGGGCAACGGATCAAAAGATACTATGATGAAGGAGATATTGGAAAGATCGGTTGCCTAATGCTTGGGACGGTCCACACCGTTCCTCCCCCTTAGCTTTATTGCTCGTGACGTAACGTCAAGCTAGGGACGTTAAACTAGCATGCTTTGTAGTATATTGTGAATATTTGTCTTTGAACTATCTCTTTAGTTACTTTTTGTTTTAAGTACTTTGCAAAAATCCGGAGGATTTTTCCCCAAAGAGGGGATGGTTTATGTTGGTTATCGTTAGCCAAAATGCTATAAACCGAAGGGCACGACCTCTTGGCTCAACCAATCAATGGTTGAGTCGGGTACTTAGGTCACATCCTATAGAAGTACTAACGATTTTGGTTTGAGTGATATTTGAGTGTTTGCAGGTTTGGGAAATAATGCTTTTAAAGCCAAAAATCCGACAGTCTAGAGCGGGCGCTCTAAACAGAGGGCGGGCGCTCTGCATCATTGGGAATTATTCAGAATACTTGAGGCCAAAATCCGAGAATTTAGAGCGGGCGCTCTGGGTGTAGAGCGGGCGCTCTGATTTTAAGGGGGCTAAGGAAGGAAAATTTCGAGAATTTAGAGCGGGCGCTCTGGGTGTAGAGCGGGCGCTTTGAAGGTCCCTCAGAAATTCTACATTTTTGGTGCTAAAATTCGAGAAGCTAGAGCGGGCGCTCTGGTCAGAGAGCGGGAGCTCTGAGTTTTGGGTGAAAAATTGACTAAGTGTGGGAAAATTGCGCAGCTTTAGAGCGGGCGCCCTGGTCTTAGAGCGGGCGCTTTGATTTTCAACCCAGAAACCTGATTTTTCAGCGAAATGTTAGAGCGGCCGCTCTACCCTTAGAGCGCCCGCTCCGACCCTCATTTCAGACTTTGCGTTTTATCCCCTTTTAATTTTGAGCACCCAAATTCTCACCTCAAACTCCCTATCCCTATCCCTTCTCTCACCTCAAACTCCCTCAACTTCTTCCTCCATAACCAAACCTTCATCTCCTCCAAATCTCCACCTTCCAACTACGAATTCCTCTAAAATTCACAAATTATTCATCCCCTATCTCCAAAAATCATACATCTCCATCAAGAATTCAGCACCTAGTCCGGATTTCATCAAGAATTGAAGCGGGTTCTACCGGGTTCGCGTCGGGCCAAGTCGGGTTCTTCTTCAATTTCAACTCTAGGCTAATTTGTCTCCAATTGTTGGTATAATCCTACTCTTACTAAGTTAATTTTCCCTATTTCTTTGGATATTTGCTTATTAAGGTTGGCTTAATTGGAGAATTGATGGTGAATGAATGGGTTTTGTGTTTTATGTGGTGAAAATTTGTTGTGAATTGTAGTGTGTTGTTTGTTGTGGTGCTTTGGCAAGGGAAAATTATTGTGGATTTTTGCTAGGTTTTGGTTTGTAGAAAGTTTTGGTTTTAGAATTGGTGGTTGTGCAAAGTTTTGGAGAGTTTTGTTTTTGTGGTCATTGTGTAGAATTGTTGGAAATTGTTGGGTTGTTGTGGTGTGTTGCTTTGGAAAATTTCTATATTGTTGTTGTAAGAAATGGCTGGTGGTTCAAAGAGGCAAAGAGCCGAACCAAGGAGTGGTAATGTAGGAGAAAGTAGTGGTGCCGGTAGTAGTGGTGGGCATGCTCAACCCACTCAATTCAACATTACCCTGCCACATGTGGCCCAAAGGACCAAATTGGCCGCATTGGATAGGAGGGCAATTAATCCAACTCTCTTCTATTCCCAACACGACTGTTATATGATTGGAATAGACGAGAAGGTTAGGGAGCTTGCAGTGAATCTGGGGTTTGATGCGTTCTTGGATTGTAGATTGCCAAATGATTACATCACCGCAGATACTTCCTACTACTACCCCACCCAACCGCCTCTAACTTACCGCCCCCTAACATTGGAGTTTCTTGCTAGCTTCGAGTTAAATCAAGAAGAGGGTATGGAAGGCATTAATGCATTCAAAGTAAAATTCCGGTTGTTCAACAAAGGCCGCCACATTACCCTCCGTGCTTTCAATGAACTATTTGGTTGGGACCCAAATGCTCGAATCTTGGATACCTCCGGACTTGACGGTCAAGGTTATATAGAGGGGTACAATCCGCAAGAATTTTGGGCCCGAATCACGAGTGGGGCTAGAGAATTCCAATCAAACTCCTCCAAGGCCTCAGAGATCCACCATGCCGCCTTACGCTACTTTCACCGGATGCTTGCATATATTTTCTTCTCCAGAAAAGATCTAGGTAAAATGAGCGATCAAGAGTTATATCTTCTTTGGAGAGCTACCGAGGGTGCGCTTCTTTACCCACCTGCCACCCCGGAGCACAAGATCAATCTAGGGTATATGTTTGCCAAGAGATGTAAGGCCATAAGGGACTCCCCCTCTTGACTGGTCCTATCATTATGGGAGGGATGGTCACGTATATCGCCTTCAAGTACAGATACAAGACCCAGCTGCAGCAGATGGAGAGCTTGAACATGGCAGCCGAATTGAACATAGAGAAGATGAAAAGAATGCAATTCATTTCGGATTCCACGGGAGTCACGGGTAAGGCCTTCATTTGGCGGATCCGAGACGTCCCTTGGTGCTACATGCCATGTCCGTTCATGATGAATCCGCCCCCGGGAACTGAGTTACCATGGCAAGTCCCTATGGAGCAAATTCACGAGAATGACCTCTCCCAGCCCGAGATTGATCATAGAAATGAAATCAGGCAAGCGAGGCGGCAACAACAACAATTCCAGCAACATCAAGAGCAACAGCAGCAACAGTTTCAGCAGCAGCAACAAGAGCAATTTCAACAATTTATTTCTCAGGCACAGCAGCATCTTCAGCAGCCCCCCCAGTTCTCGGGGGGAGGTGAGCCCTCTTCCTCTTCTGCATTTAATATTGAGCAAGCTTTCGCTAGCCTCACTCTGGAGGTTAGGAACCTTGCTCAAGCCCGGCCTAGGGAAAGAGAGGAGGCCCCTGCTCAGTCTCCTGGTCCCACTTTTGATATTTATCAAAACCATATTTATGATTACCATGTGGACCAGGGACATTTTAGCCCATGTGTCAACTACCCCTACTACCCTCCGCAGCACGGGCCTGTCCCGAATTGGGAGCCCCCTCAGGTAGATGACAATGGGAACCCCATTCCTCGTACCGGCGGCCAATACCCCTATTGGCAAGGCCCCGGTACCCTGCATGACCCTCCCCACTCCTTCCCCCCTACAACTACCAGCGCCCAGGTGGGTGTGATTACCTCGGTGATCCCGCCTATCCTTATCAGGGCGACGGCTTTCCCCCCGGTTATTACGGTGGGTGGGAGCCATATGGGCCGCCATGCGATGTTGATTATGATTGGGCGCCCCCTGTAGTTGTAGAGGGAGAGGAAGAGGAAGACTCTGAGGAATAGATGATCATTTCTTTTGACCCCCCCCCCCCACCCTTGACTATTACATGTTTTATCGCACCGAGACGGTGCCTGGTTTTAGTTGGGGGGGTGCCTTAGCATTTTCATATCTAGGGGCAAATGAAAAGATCATTTTGGGGATGAGCAGCCTTTCCTATGTTTGCTTGTGCTTAATAATCTGTTGGCTTGTATCTGTTGGTTTGTATTATACATGATCACTTTTCCTTTTTCTTCTTTATTTTGTTTTCTAATCTTTTTGCTTTGGAGTTCTGGTATTTCTCACTTTTTGGCAGGTTGTATACTACTTTTGGAAGGAGCCAAGGTTGGTTGACTTGGAACCCATCATTCTTTTTATGTTTTGGATTGGCATGGCTCCGGTGAGATCTTTCCAAACTCTCTTCTATTTATTTTATCTTGCTTAGTTCCTAGGAGCGGAGTTAGGATTAAGTTGATTGATTCATGGATGTTTGCATACTTGGAATTGTGTACTGAGAATTGTGTGAATTGATGCTTTCATTCTTGAGTTCCTCTTCTATCCTTCTATCCCTTCCTTTCTATTTTTGTTGAAGAGTAGCAACGGGGCGAGGTTCACACCTCGTGAGAGGCGCCCGGCTTTATGCCTAGGAGGACGTGCATTCAATTCACGTACCTTCTACCGCCCCCACTTATGGAATTCATTCCAAACGAAGTCCTACTTCTCTTGTTGCTCTTCAATGTTTTCTTTTTCTTTTTCTTTCTCTTAGTGTTATCCAAGGCAAGTGTTAAAACTTTGTTTTGTGTTTGGCTGAATTAGTAGCTACAATGTATGAACATATATAAGTTGGTTCCTTGGTTTGATAGGTTTACAAGGTCTTTAATGTTTTGGTTGAAAATCACATAGCTTCATTGCTCAAATGACTCCTATTGGACATATCTTGGGCTATTTAGGCCTTGATCCCTTTTGTCCTCGGTTTGTGGTTGTTGGGCGTAGCTCATCTTGTGAATGAAAGCTAGGTGGCTAGAAATTTGGAGACTTAGTGTTTTGCTACTTGATCTAAAACTCGCTCCATTTGACTCTTGAGACCGCGACCAAATCGACTCATAGGATGATAAAGGCATTCATTTCGGGATAAGGGCATAATTTTTCGTTCTTTTTAGATCCTTTTTTTATTTCCTAGGACACCTTTACTTTCAAATTTCAGGTTTTTGGGTTTACATTCACCTTTTGCGTACCCCCTTGAGCCTTCCACTTTTTGTCTACCCGCATTACAAGCCTTATGAACCTAATTTTATTTTCACCTTTATAGAAATGAGTGAAACTCGAGCTTGGCTTTGTATCTAAGTTAAAAGTTTGGCATAGTGGATGTCTATAATGTAAATTGCAAGGGACGTGTTTGTTTCCCCAATTAAATCTTTTGGTAAAAAAAAAAAAAAAAAAAAAAAAAAAAAAAGTTGGAATAAGAATGCATAAGTAAGGCATCGATCTTGTATATAGTTTAGAGTTAGTTGGGGGGTATAATACCCACCAACTAAGGTTAGTTGGCCTTGGTTTTGCTCGATTCATTAATGTTTCACTCTTAGGTGCTTACACCACCAGCCAGAATTTTTTTTTTTTTTTTTTTTTTAACCCTTACCCCAAGCCATTTCATTGCACCTTAAAAGCCCTTTGGACCTTGAGTGATTGAGTCAATGTCGGTGGAGAGAGTCATGGGTCGAGCTTTTAGATTGGATTTGCATTTACTAAGTTAGGGCAATCCTACCTTGCCCACCTCCTTGTTGTTCTCCTAATTCTCTTGTGGAATTCGAGACGACTAGCCGCCTAGTGTACATGATCGAGATGAGGAAGGTTGCCTTGGTGAGGGACAATTGGAGGATAGGATCTTTATAGTCCAAGCTTTTGAGCATGAGCTATGTGGCCTTCAACCAGGAGCATTAGCTAGCTTGTCCACCTATCTTGTCAAGAAGCTTGCGCATCCTTGTGATTGCATTGTAGTGAAAGTTCAACCATTCATGTTTGTGTTTCTTTCCCTTTTTATTTTTCTATTTTTCTATTTGTCTCTAAAAACCTTGCCTTGATTTAGTGCGAAGTTGTGGGTTAATCTCTCTCGAAAACCCTCACGAGAGCATACTCGTCCTCCTAAGTGACTTGGGGGTTTAAATGGCTTGTCGTTTACGCTAAAAACGACCGTGATTCCTACGAAAGTGAGTTAGTGTATAGACTTATGCTTTTGGTTATTTTTGTTTGCTTATTTTACTTCGCTCGAGGACGAGCAAAGGACTTAGTTAGGGGGAATTTGATCAGTGGCCATTTGGCCCACTTTTCTACTTCGTTTCTTCCCCGATTGAGCCCTTTGTTTGCCCTTTTTCCTCTATTTTAGCTTAGTTTTGTTATTATTGAGCATATTTGTTACTTGGAGTGGTTTTGAGTCATTTTTGGCTCATTTCCTAAGGTTTTATTCCCTCTCCTTTAACGCATTTCAATTTGCTCCTATTAGAACCTTTCCTATGATTTGTGTTTTCCATCTTACAGGTCCTCCCGTGGCTAAGAAAGCAAGGATTGGATGCAAGGATTAGGCATGCTTTGGAGTCAAAGGGATTGGAGCATTAGAGCCCAAAATATGAAGGAAAGAAGAGTTCAGAGCGGGCGCTCCAGATATGGAGCGGGCGCTCTGTATTCCTTGCTGCAGAAAAACCAAGTACCCAACCCTCAGAGCGGGCGCTCTAATGTTGAAGCGGGCGCTCTAGCTCCCAGAATAATCAGAGCATTTTCTGCGAGACTTCAGAGCGGGCGCTCTGGCCTTAGAGCGGGCGCTCCGTGTTCCCCTGACCGATTTGAACTCTGCTACACGCGTAGGCCGACGGCTCTAATTATTTTACTCTGCACGTGATGCCTAAAATTTTGGGCCTTGATTTGGGTTAGGTTTTAGAGGAGGGTATAAATACCTCTCTTCCTTGTAATTGGGAGGAGAGAGGTATGTAGAGAGAGAAATATTAGAAAATCAGATTTCAGCTTATTGTTTTTTTTCTTTCTTTTGCACTTTAGATTAGTTAGGGTTTAGTTCCTCATTAGATCTAAAACACTACTCTTTGTCACTCTCTTTCATTTTCAATCCAAGATTAAATCTTTTGGTATTATTTCTATTTCTACTCTTTATTTATTGCTTTATTTATCTATTTTAATTAGTTTTAGCTTATCTTTAGTTGTTATTTCAAGTCAATAGAATAGTTTAATATCTTAGTTGCCTCCTTGTTTAAACTTGCAATTTCTGGTTTTGATCCTTTATTTTCTTGCTATTAGTATAATATTATCCTTATTTGCTTAGATTTCATGCTATTTAGAATAGATTACAAGTAGAATTAACATATTCTCTTCAAAGTTTACTTCTTTAGTAAAGTTTAATCATCCTATTTTCTGGTTTTAGCCATGTTTCTCTCATTAAACTTAGTTTTTGCTTTGTTAATGTTCTTGTGTGCTTTGGTATGACCCTTCCTTCTCTAGGCTAGGTTTCTAGCTAGGGGAGGGGGAAATGATGAACTAATGATGAAATGAATGATATGTGGTGCAAGATTGGGTAGATTGAGAAGTTTTGCAATTGATTCCAACCTAGGTTTTAGTTGTTAGGAATTAGAGATTGATCACCTCTAAGACCCTATTTTGTGTTGCATGCTAGTTGCGCGAGAGTGAGCTTGTATGTGATGATGACTAGGTTAGGGATGACCTCGACCACCGAGGCGGGGTTGGGTAGGCGGTGTTTAGGTGAGCCCGAGAGGGAATCCTAAATGTTGGACCATAGGCCCCAATTGTTTGGTTGACCGATTGAACCATTCTTGTTGCCTCTAATTGTTGAAATCATTGTTAGTTAGGAATTCTCCCCTATCCCCTAGTGTTTGCTATTTCTTGATTTTCGAAGTTTTATACCTCTGCTTGTTGCTTGTTAATTTAGTTCTTAGTTTATTTGTTTCCCTAGTAGCTATAGATAAATCCATCAAAAATTTATTCCTCCCTTTTCAATTGACTTATAAGTGATCTAAGCAAGAGACGTTTGACCTTCCCTGAGGATTCGACCCCTCTTCCACTATGCTACCTTTGGTTAGTTTAGGACGTGGGTTTTCTTTTTATTCTTGACTTGACCTTTAGGAACTAACGACACCTAGGGGGCCGATCAGTGGCGCATGGCTAGTGCGTGATGCATGTGCGACCAGCCAGTGCGTAGCATGCGAGGCCAGCGCCAGCGATGCTCAGCTAGCACTGGCTGTGCTAGCGATGCGATGCGAGAGAGAAAGTGCTAGGCAGCAGCAGCGCTAGGCTAGGAGCATCAGCGCCCAGCAGCTCGTAGCGTGCTAGGGCTGATGCGTGCTAGGCCAGTGCGTGCTAGCACTGCCTGCTAGCATACCAAGCTAGCTGGCTGCCCAGCCTTGGTTCTAGGCGCTAGCTGGCAGCCTTGGCAGCCAAGGCAGGCTGCCAGCCCAGCTGCCCATGTGGTGACGGTTTAGGTGAAGGGGTGGGGACCAATCTTGGGGAGGGCCTTGAGGAGCAAGGCAATGGTCCCCCCACCCATTCATGGTCCTCACCTAACCTTCTCTCTCTATTTGACACTTGTTGCATTGTGATTGGTTTTGTTTAATAATTTATTTTAGAAATAAATTAATTAGCAAAATACATTCTCCCACATTGCGGGTGTGCTCATAGGATGAAAAACCAAGGGATCATTTCCCTATAAATACCAAGCTTGGTATTGGGATTTGTAACAACCTTGAGTGGAATTAAAAAGGCAACCTTAAGAAAAGAATAAACCTTTGATTCGTAAAACTCATAGTTATTTTGTCCGGGTCTTGACTAACCTTCAAGAGTTAGGACGCTCGGGTCGGGTCGAGGGTACGATCCGTCGGAGATCTCGTCTTTTCGGGATTTTGAAGTAAGAGCTCTTTGGGAGCAAAGCAAGCGTCAAAGGTATAATTCTTGTCCTTAATCTTGTTTGATTAAGTTTATTATGCTTGTTTAATTGCTTTAATTAAGGGGCGGGTCTTGGTTGGTTTCTTTCCGCGTAGTGTCGGGTCACTACGAAACCCTACAGCGGTATCGGAGCCACGCTCCTTTTAATTTTTGCAATTATTGTTTAATTAAGGTGTTTTAAAGAATTTATTTTTCTGGTTCATGTTCATCTAATTAGATTAGATGCTCGTTTTAATTAATTTTTAAAACTCGATTTTATTATCGATTTGGCTGTCGAACCCATATTTTGGCTAGAAAATAGTGATTTTTGGGTGGAATCGACATTCTGGAACTGTTTCAGTCCTTATAGGGTTGTCCAGAAGCCAAATTCGAACCAGAAACCCAATTTTTCTAGGGTTTTTCGTTTTTTCAACGAAAGTTTTAATTCTTTTAAGCCTTGATTAATGCAAGCATTACAAGGTTAGATTAAATGCATATTTGCATCACTAATCTACTGGTTTTAAAATATCCTTGAGTATAATAATAGAATGTTTATTAGTGCTTTAGTTGATATACCAAGTAATCACATAAACTTGTTTTTCACAATTTTGCAAATAAATTGCAATAAGGTGTGAAAACTTGTTGTGATTTTGTATTTTAAGTTCCCAAGTAATGTTAAAGTTATAATCTTTATGTGTTTAAATGATTGGAACCCTAACCCTAAATTCCATGTTGAACAAAGTTTGGATTTTTTCATATTTTGGTTGATTAAAATCCAATAAGTTCAATTACTTGTGAGTAAAATTTGATTAATCTTCATATTGGAAGATGTAGTCTTGGTATTTTACACAAGTATGCAAGTTGGAAAATTTTATCATTGGATGATTAATTTATTTTTCCAACTCCCTTTTGTCAAATCCATGATTAATTTGCATATTGGCAAGATTAATTTTGGACATAGCTCATTTTATTTTAAGCATAAAGTTTGACCTAATTTTGTTCAAAATTGAAATTTTGGATAAATTTGGGCTTGTGCACCAATTAAAATAAATTTGTTTAAGTTAGACTTAACATTTGTTTTATTTTATTTTTCCCTCAAAATTAATTCTAAAATTTTATTTAGAATTGATAATTGTCGCACACAAAACGGAATTAAATTCCGAGTAAAATGCACGCAAAACGATGCAAAACCGCAAGCGTCACCAAGGCTAGTCGGGTTGCCTAGCAGCCCACATGTAGGCTGCCTGTGGTGCGCATATGGCTGTGCATCGCTTGGTGCGTAGCTGTGTGGCGTGGAGGGGCTGCTATGTGGTGCATGTGCTGGCGCGCAGGGGCCTTAGGCTGCTGGTACGCTTGTGCGACTGATGGGCAGCGAGGCAGCAAGCCCCAGCCAGCCAGCCCCTGATGCTTGTGCCAGCAAGTTGCTAGCATGCGTAGCATGCTGCTGGTGCTAGCAAGCTAGGCAGGCTGTGCTAGGCGCACTTGCTAGCTGCCAGCACCACGCACCATGGCGCAGGGGCCATGGGCTGCCTAGCAGCCATGGTGCGCTAAGCATCATTGGATGATGCCCTTCTTGCTTAAAATTGAGCTATGATTTTGCGATTTTTCCGTGTTAATAATTTTAATTAATTATTTTAACGAGGCTAAAAACCTCGATTTTTGATTTTTGCAAAATTTTGCAAATTATGGGTTATGCCGACTTAATTAATCGGATTAATTAAGTACGGATGCAGAATTTAGTGGGAGCTTAATTAAGTGCGTTAGCATTTTGCGTTTAGAAATAATGAATTAAACGACTTTGACTAGTTTTAATTAGGCGCATTAATTGGATTAACGACCTAAGTTAGTTACTAGTTTTGCGTGTTTAATTATGTATTTCGTAAAATTGCATGGGCCGTTCACAAATAGTGAACGGGTGAATGAAAAATTGCTTTCAAAACAGGTTGTTTGAAAATGGCAACTAGTGGGGCCCGACTAGGATAGAAAATACGGACTGCGTTCCATTATGTATTTTTGTAAATCTAAATACGGTCTGCGAACCGTTAAGTATTTTTGTACTATTTAGATTAATCTTAGTCGTTCTAGCTAGCTTCTTTTATTTCATTTTGGCCATGAAGTCTCAAGACGGCGTTTCGACAAAGACAAGCCAAGATGAAGACCCATGGAAATTGAAGATTTCAAGGGGTCATGCTAGTTGCCAAATGCATCTATTTTATGCCTTATATATTGTTATATATGATTGCTAGATGCATGTCTAGGATTTCTATGATGTTGCGATGATTAGTTAAGTTCACTTAAATCAACCAACATAGAAACCCTAGGTCCCTTAATAATATTGAGCTAAAATTTGCCATTCCAAGAACAACACTTACCGAACTAATGCGCGTACGTGATGGATTACGCCAAAGCGAGGCATCACTACTTCCCTAGGAACGTAAGGTATACTAGGTATACAAGTTGTCTTGGTTAAGCTCAACGATATCAGTAAGGAGTCCTTAGATGTCGTGGCAAAAGAGATAAAATGTCAAGTATGCATTAGATGCGACATTTTATCAAACCGAGAGTAGCTTGGAGCTATTAGCAATTGGACTGCTTACCTTAAGATATTTAATGGTTAAGACAAGCCAAAGCATGCTTGACCATTTCTTGATCTTTGGGATCTCGGAATCATTTTATTCTCGCCAAAAGGGATAATCTTAAAATGCGTGGATAAAATGTTCCATAAGTGTGAATAAGTGCATGAACGCTTTAAATTTCGACTTATTGATGTATGAATGGTTTTTCACTTCAAATTCTTTCAATTGTAGAAACATGTCTGCAAGTAACTCAACAACAACCAAATGTGCCCGGAACTCCCCGATAAGTTGGCTATCAAGCTTAACTTAACAAACTTTGATGAATGGGAAGAAGAACTCAGGAAAACTCTCCGGAGTTGTTCCAAGGAGTATGTTCTGGATACTTCCCTCCCAACTCTCTGTTCCAAGACCCTCTTGAGTGACGAAACTTATTGTGCATGGTCGGAAGACTGCAAATTGGTGTCACAACTCATGGCTAACTCCATCCCGGAAGAACGGAAAGAAAAACTTCCATTTTCCTTCCCAGATTTGTTCCTTGAAGGACTAAGGGATGTTGTCGGTGTGAGATTCTCTAAGAGATTCAACGACAACAATGATGGACTCTTGTTTGAAGTGACTAGGTCACTTATGGACATGAATGTAAAGCCGTCGGATCAAGGTTGTCTTGCGAAAGAGAGGTACCATATTTGGTCTACGGTCTGCAACACTAAGTTGAGACCGGGTATGCCCCTCCGACCCCATGTGGCAAGAATGACTAAGCTCTTCAAGCACATGGAACTCCTCGGAATTCCACTAGAAGATGGAATGGCTGGTCATATTTTGCTCACTTCACTCCACTCAGGATATGATGCATTAAAGGCATATATTTCTGATTCAAAGGAGACACATTCCTTAAAGAATGTGGTGGAGCTTCTTCACCGGGCCAACTCATTTGGGGCAACCAAAAGACCATCAAGAAGGAGGGATCTCAAGGTTCAAGCTAAGATGCGTTGCTTCTACTGTGGCGGGCAAGGCCACTTCAAGAGAGAATGCAAGCTCTTTCGGGAGGAGGAGGAGAGGAATGGATCATCCGCCTCAGGTATCTTCCTTAACTCTTGTGGATTAAGCTTATCATAAGGTATTGGATACCAAGTATGACTCACTTAATGTTGCCTTTTCAGGGACAAGTGAGAAGCTTATCAACTGTGGTGCATGGACAAAAAGACGACGAAGATGGTTATTCGGTCGTGCTTGCATGCACTATTTTGTCAATGACATGTAATTAAACTATTTCTAGTTTCTTCATGCTTTGAACATATTATGATCCATGGTGTTGGACACCTAGGAATTTCAAATGTAAGACTTTTGACAATAGTTGTTTCAAGTTTGTCTTACAAATTTATGTTCAATTAAATTGCATGTTTTACATATGACAAAAATTGATACTACTAAGCTAAGACCATGGAGTCGAATCAAACCTACTTGTGGCATTGTCGTCTTGACCACATTAACATCAAATGCATCAACAAACTTCTTCAAGAAGGTGTTCTTGACTCATTTAACTTAGAGTAATTTGATAATTGCAAAGGATGCTTATTAGGCAAGATGATCAAACAGCCACTCTCCAAGTTGGGAGAAAGGGCAAGTGACTTATTAGGTCTAATACACACGGATGTATGTGGACCTATGAGCACACCCGCAAGGCAAGGTTACCGATATTTCATCACCTTCACCGACGATTATAGTAGATATGGCTATATCTACTTAATGTCGAATAAATCTGAATCCTTTGAAAAGTTCAAAGAATTTTAGAAAGAGGTTGAAAATCAACTTGGCAAGAAAATTAAACGAATTCGATCGGATCGAGGTGGCGAATATTTGAGCCATGAATTCGACGATCACTTGAAAGAATGTGGCATTCTTTCAGAGTTGACACCTCCCGGAACTCCTCAATGGAACGGAGTGTCCGAACGGAGGAATCGGACCTTGTTAGACATGGTTCGATCAATGATGGGTCTTAGTGAACTCCCTATCTCGTTTTGGGGACATGCGCTACAAACAGCAGCACTAACACTGAATAGAGCTCCGTCAAAAGCTGTTGAAAAAGACTCCATATGAATTATGAACTAAGAAACCTCCCAGGTTGTCTTTTCTCAAGATTTGGGGGTGCGAAGCATATGTCAAGCGATTAATTTCGGACAAACTTCACCCCAAATCGGATAAGTGTTTCTTTGTGGGAAATCCAAAAGAAACCAAAGGGTATTACTTCTACAATAAATCCGAGAACAAAGTGTTTTTTGCTCGTGATGTTGTCTTTTTGGAGAAGGATCACCTTTCCAAAATGACAAGTGGGAGAAAAATCGAACTCGACGAAGTTCGAGAGGACGAGCAACAATGTCAACCTGACAAAACTGACAATCTAGATACTTTGGAAGCATCTGAGAAGATTGGTCAGAGTCAAACAGACAATGTAAATGCTCAACTGATTACCCTACGTAGGTCGCAACGACAAAGATCTCTACCAGACAGATACCTCGGTATTGTCTTAATTGATGATCAGGACATCCTAGTTATGGATGGTGATGAGCCGGCGAGATACGAGCAAGCTATGACGAGCCCCGACTCTGCAAAATGGCAAGAGGCCATGAAATCCGAGATGGACTCCATGTCTGAAAATCAAGTCTGGGACTTGGTAAATTTGCCCGAGGGTTATACACCCATTAGTTGCAAATGGATCTTCAAAGTGAAGACAGACAAAGATGGAAATGTATCGGTATACAAAGCTAGACTGGTGGCAAAAGGTTATAGACAAGTCCACGGGATTGACTATGACGAAACGTTTTCACCAGTTGCAATGCTAAAGTCCGTCGGATCATCCTAGCGATTGCTGCATATTACGATTACGAAATATGGCAAATGGATGTCAAAACCGCCTTCCATAATGGGATTTTGGAAGAAACTGTGTATATGACACAGCCAGAGGGTTTTGTCGATCCAGGCAACACTGGAAAGGTTTGCAAGCTAAAGAAGTCCATTTATGGACTAAAGCAAGCCAGCAAAAGTTGGAATCTGCGATTTGATGAAGCCATCAGCAAGTTTGGTTTTATCAAGAATCCAGATGAGTCTTGTGTATACAAGAAGGTCAGTGGGAGTGATATTGCATTCCTAGTCCTGTATGTCGATGACATACTGCTCATTGGTAACAACACAAAATTATTGGAGTCCGTAAAGGATTGGTTGGGAAAGTGCTTTTTAATGAAGGACTTAGGAGAGGCACAGTACATATTGGGCATCAATATCTACAGGGATAGATCTAAGAGGATGATTGGATTAAGCCAGAGTACTTACATTGATAAGGTACTGGCTCGATTCAACATGGAAAATGCCAAAAGAGGGCATTTACCCATGTCCCATGGCATAACTCTCAGCAAGAAACAGTGTCCACAGACACTTGTTGAGCGAGAAAGAATGAATCAGATCCCAGATGCTTCGCTAATCGGATCGATCATGTATGCCATGATATGTACAAGGCCGGATGTATCGTATGCCTTGAGTGCAACGAGTCGATACCGATCGAACCCAAGAGAGGCGCATTGGACTGCGGCCAAAAACATCCTTAAGTACCTGAAAAGGAACAAGGATAAATTCCTAGTGTATGGAGGCCACAAGGAACTGGTTGTTGAAGGTTACACCAACGCTAGCTTCCAGACTGACAGAGACGAATTCAAGTCAAATTCGGGGTATGTATTCTGTCTGAATGGAGGAGCGTTCAGCTGGAAGAGTGCCAAGCAGAGCACCACTGCAGACTCTACAACTGAAGCCGAGTACTTGGCCGCTTCGGAAGCAGCCAAGGAAGTTGTTTGGATTCGCAAGTTCATTAGTGAACTTGGTGTTGTACCCTCAATCAAGGGACTGATAGACCTTTATTGTGATAATAATGGAGCTATCGCTCAGGCCAGGAAGCCGAGAGAACACTAGAAAGTCAAACACGTGCAACGGCGATTTCGCATGATAAGGGAATGGAAATCCGAAGGTGAAATCAGAATTTGTAAGATCGGCACGGATAAATAATGTGGCCGATCCTTTGACTAAACCTTTGCCTCAAGTGAAACACAACAAACACGTTGAGGCAATGGGAATCAAGCACATAGGAAATTGGCTTTGAAAATCCCTGTACAAGTGTTTTAATTAAACAGGGTTGATTTAATGTAAGACACTGTACTTAAACCATTCATTAATGGAGTAATTAATTTTTGTGCAAAATTATCATTCACTCCATTACTATTTAATTGTGGTTTAGAATTAAATAATGAGTCTATTCGATATACGAAAATATTCAAAACAGGGTATCAAGACCATGTCTTGGATAAAGAAACACCTGTTAAGTGAACATTGAATATTAAATCGAAAAGTATCCCTAATCGAGGTCATTTAACAGATGGACGATTGATGACCGCCATAGATTAGTGTGTAGTATGATTTACAGCACCGTTTCTTGTGCTGCGAGGATGTGACAGTCATAAATCATTTGCACAGGTACAGTTTAGAACTGTACTGGATAAGACCTATGAGAGTACTTTAAGAAAATTAAATTTTGTCATAAGTACATTTCTCATTATGGCTATCGGAACTTATTTCCTCAGACCATGAGTACTGTGAAGTTTTCTTGTTTGAGTACTAAGCTCTTTGATGTTTCCTAACGTCTGCCGTAACTGGGCATCATAACGGGAACACTCGGGAGTCTATGTCCTCTTAGTAAGAAGAACTTACAATACAAGACTGGGATTGTCCCCCTACTAACAATAGGGAAAATGTTTTGTTGTTTAAAAGGTCGCTCGAAGAGTGAGACTGTAAAATGCATGGCCATGCTCAGATGGATTTTAGAAATCATCTGCTTATTGACAGTCGAACCCGGAGATCGAGAAACACTTCTAAACATAATAAGGATGACAAAGAATCTTACCTTATAGTTCACGAAGAAACATTAAGTGACAAAGGAAATGAGCTATACACAATATACACACTTGTCCGGTTTTTTTTATTCTACTGTGAATTGAAGCAAGTTTTTACTCGAATCAATGTAATAAGAAGAAGAAACCTGCAACACAGTATGAAGAGGCTTACAAGAAAGCAAGGTGGATATTTTTATATGAAGTTTACCATAGAATTGCACTTTAGTAGCAGCAGTCTTGAGATTAAAACATGGTGCAAAAATGAATGAGAACAATTTCAGGAAGATCCAATGCCAAGCCGGTGTTAGGATTGAATGCATTCTAGAGGTTAAACAGCCCTCATGGAATGAATGTTCAAAACAATACCTGAGTTGTCTAACTAGCAAGAGCAGAAACCCATCTCTTCTTTGATCCCCACAGGCCATCCATAAATATAAAAGAAGGAAAAAAGGGGGGGGGGGAGGTGACTGGATGATGGACTAGAATGAAAAACCAAACCTTAATACCAGAATTTTTCTCTTAAAAATCTTCCTGTCCCAGCAATGGTACCACCAGTACCGATGCCAGAGACAAAGGCGTTAATTTTCCCTCCTATCAGTTATTACACTTGATCACAAAAGCATGATGTAGAAGTTCTAGTATAAAAATGCAAAAATAGCATCCAAATAAACAAGATAAAAAAATTACCTCTGCTAGGCCAATTAGCAAGTAAATAAGTAATCACAAGATCATATAACTATTATCTTAGGAATTTTACAGAATAAAAAAGGTTATAAGCATTGAGGCTATGCTAGGCAACTACACCCCATCCCCCTTCGGCCCCCCCTTCCAGTATCCTGGAGTTATTCATTACTGCTTACACAATGTAAACATCAATTAATCAACAGTACGCTCTTAGCTTAGCATTCAATGACTATTCAAACACAACAACAAAAACCGCAAATTTCATCGAAATAAAGCAAATAATTCATGAATCCATTAGGGGTTTTATTCTCATCCAAAAACTTCTCAAACTGTGTTACCTCAACGGACAAACCGGAGCAAATCACAGTGAGAAGCTATACGATGAAAGTGAGTCCCTTCATCATATGGATTATCCTAGTGTAACTATTTACGGCCAAGGGACTCAACGCATTGGTTTGTTATGTAGGGGTCAGTTAAAAAGGGACATAGTCAAGGAGTATATTCCAAGCAACATTAATCAAGGGACATAATCAAGGAACATATTCCAAGCAACATTAAACAATGGACATAATTAAGGGACATATTCCAAATAACATTAATCAAGGGACATTAAAAAGGGACATAATCCAAGAAACTCAGGCACATATCACAGACACACCAACATCAATAGCAACAACAACATATCACAATCATACATCCCCTGGTCAGCAACATATCACAGTTCCTGGCAACCATATATCAACAAGAAACACACAATCCTCCACCTTAGTCAACAATAAATCTGAACAACAACAATAATCCAGCCCGCCAGCAACATATGACAATCGTAGAATAGGGAATCAACATGATCTCATCACAATATAATCCAGACAAAACATGATCTTATTGTAGTAATAAAATTCACGTAAAACTAAAAAAATCAAGCAATAAGAGAACTCAAAAAATCAGAAGCAGAAATTAAATTAGGGTGAAGAAAATTATACGCTGCCCATTCACTCAGAGGGGTGATATTTTTGATTTATCATTGTATAACCAGCGGCTTCTTACCTGAATACACAAGAAGAAGATAAAAAAAATGAATTTAATCTAATAACAAGTCGAAAACAAATTACATTAAATTGAAACTTACTGGATTCTGTTTTTCATAAATTACATAAACCCTAGAATTTTGTTTTTCATAAATTACATAAACCCTAGAATTTTGATTTTTACCTTCCAATTCTATTAAATTCATACAAAATTTTGGCATGAATTGCATATAAAATAAATTAAATTAACTTAATTAAACAATTCATCAATCAGTAAAGCAACTAATTCAACAATTCAACATAATCCAAGTAATCTAACAAGCACTAAAGCAACTAATTCAACTATTGAAATTGAAAAATAAAAACTAATTCACTAATTCAACAAATTAACAAACAAAAATTATTAAACAAGTAAACAGAATAACATAAAAATTATTAAATTAAACGTAGGATGTACGAAGCTAGGAACATTAAAAATTTAAAATGAAAACTGAAAAATCAAAAAATTGAAAGCACTTACGTAAGTTTGTTGCCGCAATGAAGTCGCCACTGCCGGAGAAGTGGGTTAAGGCCGTGAGGCGCCGCTGAGCAGTCGGAGGTGACGGATTAAGAGAGGAATTCTAGATCTCAACTAGAGAAAGAAGATGAAAGGTTCAACAAAAACCCTAATTAATAAACTAACCAGCCATAGATTTAGATCCAAAATCTTCTTAACCACAAGATAAATGGAGGTGCTCCTTCAATGGAGTGAGAAAGCGCGTAAACCAATTCAATGGAGAGAGAGCGAGCTGCTTCAATGGAGTGCAGAAGGAGATGCGAAAACGAGAGGGAGATGCGAAAACGGAGAGGGAAAGCTGGGAGGAAGAGCAGTAGATGCGAAAATGGGAGGGAATTGAAAGAGAAGAGCAGAATGAAGAGGGAAATTCGAGTACGCTTCAATGGAGGAGAAATAGAGGCAGATCAGATGAGACAAGTGGAAAGATCGAGGAAATGAAAGCAAGAGAAAGAAAGAGTATATCCGGGTTTTTTTTTTTATTTTACAATAGATTTCGCACCGGTTTGAACCGAACCGGTGCCAAATCCCTTTCTCCCCCTTTTTTTTATTTTCTCTTTTCTAATTGGCACCGGTTTGAACCAGTGCCAAAAAGATAATTTGGCACCGGCATGGCTTGAACCGGTGCCAAAAGCTTGTTTTTTAATCCCGCCACCGGTTTTCAAAAACCGGTGCCAAAGGTGGGGTGCCTTTGTCATTTTTTCTACTAGTGAATACGTCCTTGATGAGGAAATGCCCGAAACTCCCAATGAGGAGGTCACCTAGGCTGCCCTTAACCGATGGCAAAGTGCCAATCAGGATGTCAAGTGCATCATGTTGGCCACTATGTCTCCGGACCTTCAAAAGACATTCTTTGAGAAGGGGACGGCTTTTGAGATCATTTCTGAACTTCAGAATATGTTTCAAGAGCAGGCCTGAACTGAAAGGTTCGAAACCTACAGGGAGATCCTTGAGAGCAAGCTCAAGAAAGAAGAGCCAGTCAGCCCGCATATTCTTAAAATGATTGGATTATTTGAGAATGTGGAAAGGCTTGATGCTGGGTATTCGACCGAGATGACAATTGACATCATTCCCCACTCGCTAGAAAAAGGCTATGATCAGTTCAAGATGAACTATAATATGCACAACATGGAGAAAACACTCACCGAGCTTCATGGTACGTTGAAGCAGGGCGACCAAACCCTCAAGGATGAGGGAAAGCATGACATGCTCATGGTGAGAAAGGGAAAGCCATTTAAGCGCTCGGGTAAGAAGAGAAGCTTTAGAGGGAAAAAGAAGAAGAATTTTCCGCCTAAGTCAAGTGCTGCTAAGAGTGGCAAGGACAAGAAGGTAGCCTCTTCTAAATCCGATTCCGAATATGTCTTTTGCAAGAAGAAGGGACATTGGAAGCAGTATTGCCTCAAATGGAAGGAAGATAAGAAGAACGACACCGTTGCTTCTTCATCAGGCATTTTTGTTATAGACTTAAACTTCGCTAGCAAAACATCATGGGTATTAGATACCGGATGTGTCCCACACCTTTGTTCCAATGCTCAGGGACTAAGGCTAAATAGGAGGCCAGAGAAGGGAGAGGTCGAGCTTCGGGTCGGCAATAGAGCAAGGATGTCTGCCGTATCCGTTAGAACTCTCAGTTTGTCTTTTCCCTCTGGGCTTATTTTAGAACTAGACAATTGCTATCATGTTCCTAGAGTTACCAAAAACATTATTTCAATTTCGGCTTTGGACGGCAAAGGTTTTGAATTTCGAATTAAGAACAATAGTTGTTCATTTTATTTCGATAATGTTTTATATGGTAAAGCATATTCAAAAAATGGTCCTTATGTGCTATCTTTAGACAAACAAGTATATAACATAGATGATACCGCCAAAAGGGCTAAGACCATCAAGTGGAATCAAACCTAATTGTGGCATTGTCGTCACGGCCACATTAAAATCAAACGCATCAAGAAACTTCTTCAAGAAGGTGTCCTTGATTCATTCGACTTGCAGTCATTAGAAAATTGCAAAGGATGTCTATTAGGCAAGGTGATAAAGCAACCATTCTCCAAGTTAGGAGAAAGGGCAAGTGACTTATTAGGTCTAGTACATACGGATGTATGTGGACCAATGAGTACACCCACAAGGCATGGTTATCGATATTTTAATTACCTTCACCGACGACTATAGTAGATATGGTTATGTCAACCTTCTGTCGAACAAATCTGAATCTTTTGAGAAATTCAAAGAGTTTCAGAGTGAAGTTGAAAATCAACTTGGCAAGATAATCAAAGCACTTCGATCGGATCGAGGTGATGAGTATTTGAGCCATGAATTGCACGATCACTTGAAAGAAAATGGTATTCTTTCAGAGTTAACACCTCCCGGAACTCCACAATGGAACGGAGTATCTGAATGGAGGAATCGAACCTTGTTAGACATGGTTCGATCAATGATGGGTCTTAGTGAACTTCCTATCTCTTTCTAGGGACACGCACTTCTAAATGCGGCACTAACACTGATCCGTGCTCCGTCAAAAGCTGTCGAAAAGACTCCATATGAATTATGGACAAAGAAACCTCCACGGTTGTCTTTTCTTAAGATTTGGGGTTGCAAAGCATATGTCAAGAGAATAATTCGGACAAACTTCACCCAAAATCAGACAAGTGTTTCTTTGTGGGCTACCTAAAAGAAACCAAGGGGTATTACTTCTTCAACAAATCCGAGAACAAAGTGTTTGTTGCTCGTGATGGTGCTTTTTGGAGAAGGAACACCTTTCCAAAATGACAAGTGGGAAAGAAAAATAGAACTCAACGAAGTTCTAGAGGAAGAGCAACAAAGTCAACATGACAAAACTGATAATCAAAGTGCTTTAGAAGCAGCTGTTGACATTGGTCAGAGTCAAACCGATAATGTGCAAAGTCGAACTGACAATGCAAATGCTTAACCTATTACCCTGCGTAGGTCGCAACGGTCAAGATCTCAACCAGACAGATACCTTGGTATTGTCTTAACCAAAGATCAAGACATCCTAGTTATGGATGGAGATGACCCAGCGACATACAAACAAGCTATGAGGAGTCGCGACTCTACAAAATGGCAAGAAGCCATGAAATCCGAGATAGACTCCATGTCTAAAAATCAAGTCTGGGACTTGGTTAATTTGCCCGAAGGTTATACACATATCGGTTGTAAACGGATTTTCAAGTCAAAAACAGACAAAGATGGAAATGTATCTATATACAAAGCTAGACTAATGTCAAAAGGTTATAGGAAAATTCACAGAGTTGATTATGATGAAACCTTTTCGCTAGTTGCAATGCTTAAGTCTGTCCGAATCATCCTAGCATTTTCTGCATATTACGATTATGAAATATGGCAAATGGATGTCAAAACCGCCTTCCTTAATGGGATTTTGGAAGAAACGGTGTATATGACACAACCGGAAGGTTTTGTTAATCCAAGCAATGCAGGGAAGGTATGCAAGCTTAAGAAGTCCGTTTGTGGACTAAAGCAGGCAAGCAGAAGTTGGAATCTGCGGTTCGATGAAGCTATTAGTAAGTTTGGTTTTACCAAGAATCCAGATGAGTCATGTTTTAACAAGAAGGTCAGTAGAAGTGACATCGCATTCCTAGTCTTTTATGACGATGACATATTACTCATTGGAAACAACACGAAACTGTTAGAGTCCGTAAAGGGCTGGCTTGGAAAGTACTTTTCAATGAAGGACTTGGGAGAGGCATAATACATATTGGGCATCAGGATCTATAGGGATAGATCTAAGAGGATGATTGGATTGAGTTAAAGTACTTATATAGATAAGATACTAGCCCGATTAAACATAGAAGGGGCTAAGAGAGGGCTCCTACCCATGTCCCATGGCATAACTCTCAACAAGAAATAGTGTCCATAGACACCTGTTGAGCGAGAGAGGATGAGTCAGATTCCATATGCTTCCCTTATTGGATCGGGATCATGTATGCCATGATATGTACTAGGCCGGATGTATCGTATGCCTTGAGTGCTACAAGCCGATACCAATCAGACCCTAGAGAGGCGCATTGGACCTAATGTACCTGAAAAGGAACAAGGATAAATTCCTAGTCTATGGTGGCAGTAATGATTTGGTTGTTGAAGGTTATACTAACGCGAGCTTCCAGACTGACAGAGACGACTCCAAGCCGCAGTCAGGGTACATATTATTCCTAAATGGAGGAGCGTTTAGTTGGAAGAGTGCTAAGAAAAGCACCACTACAGATTCTACAACTGAAGCCGAATACTTGGCAGCTTCGGAAGCAACTAAAGAGGCAGTTTGGATTCGTAAGTTCATTGGTGAACTTGGTGTTGTACCCTCCATTAAGGGTCCAGCACACCTCAATTGTGATAACAATGGAGCAGCTGCTCAGGCCAGGGAGCCAAGGGAACATCATGAAAGGAATGGTGTCCTTCCAACAAATGTATTATTCTGATAGAGGGTTCAAAATTATTACAGAGCTAATTCTTCAGTAAGGTCAAGTGATCGGAATACCTAGGTGGAGGCCAGTTCCGATCAGTAATATTAGGGTATAATTAATATTACATCTTAATCTTAAGTGAACCCTTCGGGTCGAACCCAATCGAACAACCGATCCGAGACGACGAATTAATCCGAAGGATGTAATGAGTCGTCTGAGTATTACGAACACAGACGTCGGATATCGAGCTTAGGGCATCGAGACCGAGCGTCGCAAAATCACATGCAACAAGTACGAGCATAGCCGTAGCATCACATTGGCCTAGCTATGTGTGCTAGGCGGGCTCATCGCAAGCTTAGGCGCTCCATGTGTGCTAGGCGGACAAGGCAGCCCATCGCAGCAGCATGCTTGCGTGTGTGTGTGTCTTCGCATGGCACAACAGCACCGCAGCATGCGTGCGTGGGGGCTTAGATGCTATCGCAACCTTCGCATGGCATGGAAGCACCTTCGTACAGCCCATCACACAAGCACAGCACCATCGCAGTGCTAGGCACTAGCGTGTGTGCGTGCGTGTGTGCCATCGCACAAGCACAACACCATCGTAGTGCTAGGCACTTGCGTGTCCGTGCGTGTGCATACCTAGGGCTATCGCACCATCGCAGCACACAACACAGCACTAGGCAGCGTAGCAATGTGCGTGTGCATCGCACTACGCATGGCATGCTTGTGCGTGTGGGTTGCGAGGCATTGCCCAGCATGCGTGGCTCGCTAGCAGCACGCATACTGGCTATGCGAGTGTGTGCGAGGAGGGTCTAGGCAGTAGCACTACACAATAGCTAGCCTGACTGTGCGTGTGCGTGTGCGATGGTTGGGCAGCCTAGCAAGCAGCAGCAACGAAGGCATCGCCCAGCACAGCAGTATGCATCGCGCATGTGCTGTCTTGAGCTGATGCATGCTGGTTGGGCATGCTGGCAATGTTAGCTGGCGTGCTAGCTGGAAGCTACCCTAGTAGCCCTCTTGGTGCCGGTTTTGTGTGGGGTGGGGACCATCCTTTGCAAAAAGCCTTGGGGAGCAAGGCAATGGTCCCCCCTTTACTCTTCGTCCTCACCTAACTCTCTCTCTCCACTTGACACTTGTTGCATAGTGATTGCCTTGATTAATTATTTAATTTAGAATTAAATAAATTAACAATTTTACTCATTCTCCCACATTGGTTGGGGAATGAAATCCAAGGGTTCATTTCCCTATAAATACCAAGGCTTTGACATTTGGGAAAGAACACACTTGAGTGGAATTGTAAAGGAAACTCCATTGTTGAGTATACCTTGAATTCGTAAAACTCCAAGTTTATATTTTGTCCGGGCCTCGACTAACCTTCGAGGCTTAGGACGATCGGGTCGGGTTCGAGGGTACGATCCCGTTGGAGGCCTCGCATTATCGAGGTTGAAGTAAGAGCTCGTTGTAAGAGCGAAGCACGCGTCGAGGGTATATTTCTTATCCTTACTCTTAATTGTGTTTTAATTATTTTTTGCTTGTATTAGTTGCATTAATTATGGGGGCGGGTCTTGAGGGGTTTCATTCCGCGTAGTGAGGGTCACTACGAAACCCTACAGCGGTATCGGAGCCACACTCCTTTTAATTATTGTAATTATTTATTAATTAAGGTGTTTTAAAGTGGATTTAATTTCTGGTTTTTCTATTCTAATTGGATTAGATGCTCGTTTTAATTAATTTTAAAACTCGTATTTTTCTCGTTTTGGCTGTCAAACCCACAATTTTGCTCAAAAATAGTGTTTTTTGGGTGGAATCGACATTCTGAATCAGATTCAACCATTTTTGATAGGGGTTTCTTCGTTTTCAACGAAAGTTTTAAATCTTTTAAGCCTTGATTAATTCAAGCATTTCAAGGATAGATTAAATTCATTATTGCATCCCTAATCTACTGCCTTTTTAAATATCCTTAAGCATAATTATGGAGTTGTAATTAGTGCTTGAGTTGATATGCTCTTTTTCATACAAACTTGTTTCTTCACAATTATGCAAATAAATTGCATTAATGTGTAAATGTTTGATGTGAATGTGTAATTTTAAGTTCCTAAGTATGTTAAATTGCATTAACAACTCTTTTCAACTTTAAGCATAAAGTAAGACCTAAATTATTTCAAAAGCAAATTTTGGATGATTTAGACTTGTGCACCATTAAAATTGAATTTAATTAAGTTGGACTTATTTTATTTCATATTTTCCCTAAATTAATTCTACAATAAATTTAGATTAATTTTACGTCGCACGTAAATCGGGATTAAAATCCCGAGAAATATGCACGCATATCGAGGCAAAACCTCAAGAGTCACCAAGGCTAGCCAGGCTGCCCAGCAACCCGCTTGTAGGCTGCATATTGTGCGCACAGGGGCTAAGCATAGAAGCGTGCTGTTGTACGATGCTGTGTCGCGAGGAAGCTAGGGGCTGATGTGCGTGCGGCAATGGTTAGGGAGCTAGCCTGGGTGGGGATGCTGCTGGGCAGCATGGCAGCAAGCGCCAGCCCAGCGCACCACTTGCTGGCAGGCACCAGCATGCTAGGCGCTGCTGGTGCTAGCAGCGTGGCATGCTACGCTGGGCGCTGCATGCTAGCACCACGCACCAAAGCACAGGCTATGGGCTGCCTAGCAGCCATGGTGCGCAACCCACTAAGCATTGTGTGGGCTATTTTGCTTAATTTCGAGCTATACATTTTGTGAAAATTTTGCCGGTTTTAAAATATTTATGTAATTATTTAACGAGGTCAAACCTCATTTTCGGCTTTTGCAAAATTTTGACAAATTATGGGTTAAGCCGACTTAATTAATCGGATTGATTAAGTATGGATGCGGAATTTAGTGGGAGCTTAGTTAATTACGTGAGCAATTTTGCACCATAGAAATAATTGATTAAACAACATTGACTAGTTTTGATTAAGCGCGTTAATAAGATTAACCACCTAATTTAGTTACTGGTTTTGCGTGTTTAATTATGTATCTCGTAATGTGCATGGGCCATTCACAAATAGTTAATGGGTGAATGAAAGATTGTTTTCAAAACAGGTTTTGAGAAAAATGGCAACTAGTGGGACCCGACTAGGATAGAAAATACGGACTACGTTCCGTTATGTATTTTTGTAAATCTAAATACGGTCTGCGTACCGTTAAGTATTTTTGTACTTTAGATTAATCTTAGTCGTAGTAGCTAGTAATTTTATTTTGGCCAAGATGTCTCAGGACGGCGTTTCGATTAAGACGAGCCAAGATGAAGGCCCTTGAAGATTTGAAGATTTCAAGGGGTCATGCTAGTTGCCAAATGATTTATTTTTATGCCTTATATACATTATTGTTATATATATTTGAATGTTAGATGCATGTCTAGGATTTTCAAATGTTACGATGATTAGTTAAGTTCACTTAAATTAACCAACATAGAAACCCTAGGTCCCTTAAAATATTGAGCTAAAATTTGCCGTTCCAAGAACAACACTTACCGAACTAATGCGCGTAAGTGATGGGCTACGCCGAAGCGAGGCATCACTACTTCCCTAGGAACATAAGGTATACTAGGTATACAAGTTGTCTTGGTTAAGCTCAACGATATTAGTAAGGAGTCCTTAGATGTCGTGGCAAAAGAGATAAAATGTCAAGAATGCATTAGATGCGACGTTTTATCAAACTGAGAGTAGCTTAGAGCTATTAGCAATTGGATTGCATACCCTAAAATATCTAGTGTTAAGACTAGCTAAATCATGCTTAATCACTTTTTTATTTTTGGGATCTCGAAATTATTTTATTCTCGCCTAAAAGGGACAATTAATTAATGCGTGGATAAAATGCTCCATAAGATTGAAAATTTGCATGATCGCTTTTAAATTTCAAACTTATTGGTTTATGAATGGTTTTCCATTTCAAATTATTTCGATTGTAGAACAATGTCTGCAAGTAACTCAAACAACAACCATGTGTGCCCGGAACTCCCCGAAAAGTTGGCATTTTGCCTCAGCTTGGTCAACTTTAAGGAGTGGGAGGAGGAACTCGGGAGAATTCTCCGGAATTGTTCCTTAGAGTATAATCTTGATACTCCCATTCCAAGCTTCTTTTCTAAGGGGATCATGACCGATGAGGCTCATGAAGAATGGTCTTCCAATTGCAAGAAAGTTTCACGACTCATAGCTAATTCCATCCTTGAATATTGGAAGGAAAGCCTTTCCTCCTACCTTCCGGACATGTTCCTCAAAGCACTTGAGGACATTGTTAATGTAAGAGTCACAAAGAGTGACAATGGCAACTATGATAGACTCGTGTTTGATTTGACTAGTTCACTCTCAAACATGAAGATAAAGCCACCAAATGTGGGTTGTCTTGCTAAGGAAAGGCGTCGGCTTTGGACAAAGGTCTACAATGCCAAATTGAGACCCGACATGCCCCTCCGACCTCATGTGCTTGGAATGACTAGGAGACACGCTCCTCAGAGTGCATATAGTTGCGGGAAAGGAGACACGCTCCTTAATGGAGATGATGCAACTACTCAGCCGAGCCACCGCCTATGGAGTGACCGAGAGGCCCTTAAGAGCAAGGAGAAGGGAGTATAAGAAGGTCAAGGCAAAGATGCGTTGCTTCTATTGTGGTGGGCAAGGCCACTACAAGAGAGAATGCAAGCTCTTTCGGGAAGAGGAGGAGAGGAATGGAGCATCTGCCTCAGGTATCTTCCTTAAACACTTGTGAATTAAGCTTATCATAGGTACTAGATACCAAATATGACTCACTTTATGTTGCCTTTTCAGGGACCAAGTGAGAAGCTTATCAAGTGTTAGTGCAAGGACAAGTAGACGACGAAGATGGTTTTTCGGTCGTGCTTGCATGCATTATTTTGTCTATGACATGTAATTAAACTAATCCTAGTTTTCATCATGCTTTTGAACATATTGTGATCTATGGTGTTGGACACCTAGTTAATTTTGAATGTAAGACTTTGACAATAGTTGTTTCAAAATTATCTTGCAAATATATGTCCAATGGAAACTACATGTTATTACATATGATTAGACAAGAGTTGATACCTCTAACTAAGACATCTAAGAATTCAACTTCGTTAACAAACATTAGTAAATATGGCTATGTCTACCTAATAAATCTGAATCTTTTGAGAAATTCAAAGAATTTCAGAAAGAAGTTGAGAATCAACTTGGTAAGAAAATTAAAGCACTTCGATTGGATCGAGGTGGCGAATATTTGAGCCATGAAATCGACGATCACTTGAAAGAAAATGGTATTTTTTAAGAGCTGACACCTCCCGGAACTCCTCAATGGAACGAAGTGTCCGAACGGAGGAATCAAACCTTGTTAGACATGGTTCAATCTATGATGGGTCTTAGTGAACTTCCTATCTCTTTCTGGGGACATGCGCTACAAACCGCGGCACTAACACTGAACCGAGCTCCGTCAAAAGCTGTTGAAAAGACTCCATATGAATTATGGACTAAGAAACCTCTTAGAGATTTGGGGATGCGAAGCATATGTCCAACGATTAATTTCGGACAAACTTCACCCCATATCAGACAAGTGTTTCTTTGTGGGATACCCAAAAGTAACCAAAGGGTATTAGTTCTACAATAAATCTGAGAACAAATTGTTTGTTGCTCGTGATGGTGTCTTTTTGGAGAAGGAACACCTTTCCAAAATGACAAGTGGGAGGAAAATCGAACTCGACGAAGTTCGAGAGGACGAGCAACAATGTTAACCTGATAAAACTGACAATCTAAGTGCTTTGGAAGCAGCACTGAAGATTGGTCAGAATCAAACAGACAATGTAAATGCTCAACCCATTACCCTTCGTAGGTCGCAACGGCAATGATCTCAACCAGACAGATTCCTTGGTATTGTCTTAACCGATGATCAAGACATCTTAGTTATGGATGGTGATGAGCCAGCGACGTACAAACAAGCTATGACGAGCCCCGACTCTGCTAAATGGCAAGAGGCCATGAAATCTGAGATGGACTCCATGTCTGAAAATCAAGTCTGGGACTTGGTGAATTTGCCCGAGGGTTACACACCCATTGGTTGCAAATTTATGTTTAAACTGAAGACAGACAAAGATGGAAATTTATCAGTATACAAAGCTAGACTGGTGGCAAAAGGTTATAGACAAATCCACGGGATTGACTGTGATGAAACTTTTTCACTAGTTGCCATGCTAAAGTCTGTCCGGATTATCCTAGCGATTGCTTCATATTACGATTATGTAATATGGCAGATGGATGTCAAAACCGCCTTCCTAAATGGGATTTTGGAAGAAACTGTGTATAAGACACAACCAGAAGGTTTTTTTAATCCAAGCAACGTTGGAAAGGTATCATAGTCCTACGTGTCGATGACATACTGCTCTTTGGAAACAACACAAAATTACTAGAGTCCGTAAAGGGCTGGTTGGGAAAGTGCTTTTCAATGAAGGACTTAGGAGAGGCACAGTACATATTGGGCATCAAGATCTATAGGGATAAATCTAAGAGGATGATTGGATTGAGCTAGAGTACTTACATTGATAAAGTACTAGCACGGCATTTACCCATGTCCCATGGCGTAACTCTCAGCAAGAAACAGTGTCCACATACACCTGTTGAGCGAGAGAGAATGGATCAGATTCCATAAGCTTCGCTAATTGGGTCGATCATGTATGCCATGATATGTACAAGGCCAAATGTATCGTATGCTTTAAGTGCTACGAGCCGATACCAATCAAACCCAGGAGAGGCGCATTGAACTGCGGCCAAGAATATCCTGAAGTACCTGAAAAGGAACAAGGATAAATTCCTGGTTTATGGTGGCCACAAAGACTTGGTTGTTGAAGGTTACACCGATGCTAGCATCTAGACTGACAGAGACGACTTCAAGTCACAGTCAGGGTACATATTCTGTTTGAATGAAAGAGCGTTTAGCTAGAAGAGTGCCAAGCAGAGCACCAATGCAGATTCTACAATTGAAGTCGAATACTTGGCTGCTTCAGAAGCCGCTAAGGAGGCTGTTTGGATTCGCAAGTTCGTCAGTGAACTTGGTGTTGTACCCTCCATCAAGGGTCCGATAGATCTCTACTGTGACATCAATGAAGCTATCACTCAAGCTAGAGAGCCAAGAGAACAGCAGAAGGTCAAACATGTCCAAAGGCGATTTCACATGATAAGGGAATGGAAATCTGAAGGTGAAATCAGAATTTGCAAGATCGGCACGGATGATAATGTGGCTGATCCTTTGACTAAACCTCTGCCTCAAGTGAAACACAACAAGCACAATGAGGCAATGGGAATCAAGCACGTCGGAGACTGGCTTTGAAATTCCCTGTACATGTGTTTTAATTAAATTTGATGTTTTAATGTAAGACACTGTATTGAAACCATTCATTTATGGAGTAATTAATTTTACACAAAAAAATTATTTTTCACTCCATTGCTACTTAATTGTGGCTTAGATTTAAATAATGAGTCCATTCGATTTATGAAAATATTCAAAACAGGGTATCAAGACGATGTCTTGGATAAAGAAACACCTGTTAAGTGAACATTGAATATTTAAATCGAAAATTATCCCTAATCATGGTCATTTAACTGATGGACGATTAATGACCACTGGAGATTAGTGTATAATATGATTTATAGCACCGTTTCTTGTGCTGCAAGGACATAGTAGTCATAAGCCATTTGCACAGGTGCTAGTTTGGAACTGCACCAGATCGACCTATGAGAGTACTTTAAGAGATTCAAAATTGTCATAAGTACATTTCTAATTATAGCTATCGGAACTTATTTCCTCAACCATGAGTATTGTGAAGTTTTCTTGTTTGATTACTAGTCTCTTTGATGATGCCTAACGTTTGCCGTAACTAGGGATCATAACGCAAACACTCGAGAGATTAGATCCTCTTAGTAAGAGAAACTTACAGTACAAGACTGGGAATGTCCCCCTATTAACAATAGGGAACATGTCTTTGTTGTTTATAAGGCCGCTCGAAGAGCGAGACTGTGAAAATGTATGGTCGTGCTCAGATGGATTTTAGAAATCATCTGCTTATTGACAGTTGAACTCGGAGATCGAGAAACACTTTTGAACGTAATAAGGATGACGATGAATCTTACCTTATAGTTCACGAAGAGACATTAAGCTACATAGGAAATGGGCTATACACTGTATGCACACTTGTCCGGAAGGACAAGTGGGAGATTGAAAGGAATGGTGTCCTTCCAACAAGTGTATTATTCTGATAGAGGGTTTAGAATTATTATAGAGCTAATTCTTCAGTAAGGTCAAGTGATCGGAATGCTTAGGTGGAGGCCGCTTCCGATTAGTATTATTAAGGTATAAGTATTATTACAGCTTAATCTTAACTGAACCCTTCGAGTCGAACCCAATCGAATAACCGATCCGAGACGACGAATTAATTCGTAGGATTTAATGAGTCGTCGGAGTTTTACGAAATCAGACGTCGGATATCGAGCCTAGGGCGTCGAGATCGAGCGTCGCCAAAATTACAAGCAACAAATACGAGCATAGCCGTAGCATCACATTGGCCTAGCCATGTGAAGTGCTAGGCTAGGCTAGCTCATCGCAAGCCTAGGCGCACCATGTGTGCTAGGCGCACAAGGCAGCCCATCGCAGCACAATGCTTGCGTGTGTGCGTGCCTTCGCATGGCACAGCAGCACCGCAAAATGCGTGCTTGGGTGCCTAGATGCCATCGCAGCCTTCGCATGGCATGGCAGCACCTTCGCACAGCCCATCGCACAAGCACATCACCATCGCAGTGCTAGGCACTAGCGTGTGTGCGTGCGTGTGTGCCAACATTAATAACGTTCTTGAAAACAGGTGCCAACATTAATGGGCGGGAATGTGAAATTCATAGTTGGCACCGGTTCTCACCTAAACTGGTGCCAACTTCTTTAATTAGCACCGGTTCAAACCGTTGCCAACTGTTTTTTTTTTTTAAAAAAAAAAAAAAAGAAGAAAGGGATTGAGTTCGCACCGGTTTAAGGAGAACCGGTGCCAACTATGTTGTTTTGCACCGGTTCAAACCGGTGCCATTTTTTTAAAAAAAACCCGGGTTAATAACGTTCTTCTTTTTTCTCTAATTCATCACTTCACGCACTGTGCCATTGAATTAAGTCAATATTTCTCTTCAATTTTTCCCTCTTCTCTTCTCTTCTCCTGCTAGCTTCTTCATTCAACGGTCTTCGTTTTCCATTGAAGGGCTGCGTGCTTTCTCATCCTCCATTGAAGTAGTACTCCATATGCATCCCTGCATTGAAACAGTTTCAAGCTAATTAAGGTAAGTTTTTTTTAGGTTTTACTTAGTCCATTGTTCAATTCCTTCGTACTCTTGAGTTTTTGGTGGATTTGCTTTACAATTTAGTAATTACAAGTTTCTTGTTATCTAGGGTTTGTCAATAAACGCGCATTGCCCCCCCTCCACAACTACGTTCTTGCTCTCACAGTTGGTTAAATCGCGAGTTTCAGGTACTGTGGGCATTTTCCCTTGGCTGTTTGTGTATTAGTTTGATGTGCCTGGGTCGTATAGGTGTTGGGCTGTTGTTTATTTTTGGTTGTTTGTGTTTTGGTTTGCATTGTTCTGGTAAGGTGCTGGGCGTTAGTGTTTTGGTTTGCATTATGTTTTGGCTAATTAAGGTAAGGTGTTGGGCGTTAGTGTTTGGGTGCTGCTGTGTGGTGCATGGTGCAGCTCAGTGAGGCTGTTTTTCTTGGATGGTTGTTACTATAGCCTGGTAGTCATAGTGGAATACTATACCTTTATTGATGAAATATTCTGTCTCCATTAGTTCAGCATAACAATATATAATTGTAGGGTAATAGGTGTAACCTAATATAAATGGTTTGCAAAATATTGGATTAAGTAAAACTATTGAGAATTAGTTAAAACATCTGAAAACAGAAAGTGTAATAGCTACCCACATATTGTGGGTGGGCACTAAAGAATTGGAGGTAATATGATGCATGCTACAAAAGAGACCATTTTATTGTTATTTATAAGCTTTTTTATTTTGTTTTTATAGGTTCGTATGTGAATTGAAGTTTAAATTTAGCTTGAAGATTATACATATTTAGCTTAAGTGGGAAGTATTGGTATGAATTATAAACTTCTCTAAGCTGTAAATATTTCTTTCTCTTTATTATTGTTTTAATAAAAGTTTTTTCATGCTAGCTATTAGACTTTGTATTATATAATGACAAACTAAATACAATAATATATATATGAGATGCTTGCATCATTATATGCCTAGATACCCGTTCAAGGCTTTCTAATTAGGAGAAAGTCTTGAATAGTCCCCGGTTGGGACTGTTCTTGAACGTTTACTCTCACTTAGGTGGTGAATGTATGTCTATTTTTTCGATTTTAAGGAATATCTTGGCTTACCATTTCCTCGAACACCATGTTCTCTGGGTACATATGTGGGTAACTTATTACCTACATCGTGTACTTGGAGAACTGGAGGGAAATGTTGCCGGATTTTCCTTAAAATCGGAAAGTCGACATACATTAAGTAGTGAGAGTAAACATTCAAGGATGGGTTAGGTTGGAGTGATAAGGACCCTTTGGAAGCATATATGCATTTTTGTATCTATATGAATGTTATATGCATGTTGTGTGTTTGAATTTGATTTACATATATAATAGATGGTAGCAATTATACATGATTCGTAATATGTTGCCATGTTTAGAGACAATTTACTTAATGGAGAAGGACCGTGGCTGGATGTATGGTAGACGTGATACATTGGAATTCTTTAATGAGGTTCAAGAGTTTTGCGAGAGGGCTTCATCTTACAAGCGCAGAATGAGTTTCGATTACCTCTATTGTCCTTGTGTTGATTGTAATAATGCGAAGGTGGTTAATAGTGTTGATATCATTAGAGATCATGTAGTTTGTCGTGGGTTTAGGCTTAAATACCATGTGTGGATTTGGCACGGTGAAGAAGGAGAGTACAATGGGGATGTTACTGGGAATGATGTGCATGATGATAGAAGCAATGACATTTATGTGGACGAGGAGTACACGAATAATGATGAACATATTGTTGATCATGGTGCTTAGGATGGATTTGAGGATGATCATGTGGATGAGGTCGAGGATGAAGGGGTGCAAAAAATACTCCAAACTATTAGTCGTGCTAAGACTTTTTAACATTAAGTCGAAGCATGGGTGGACGGACATTAGTTTTACTTCTTTGTTGACCGCGTTAAGTGAGATGTTGCCCGACGGGAATGAAATTCCTAAGTCTTACTATTACGAAAAGAATCTCATGTGTCCATTTGGTTTGGGGTATAAGAAGATACATGCATGTCCTAATGATTGTATTCTTTATCGAAATGAATATGAAAACTTGGAGGAGTGTCCACAATGTAAGAAGTCGCGCTACAAGCGCATGAGTTGCAATGCTAGTACGAAGGGACCGCCTGCTAAGGTGTTTTGGTATCTTCCCATTATTCCAAGGTTTAAGCGTCTGTTCTCTTTACCACAAGACGCTAAAAACTTGAGGTGGCATGCAGAGGGAAGAAAGAAAAACAAAATGCTGAAGCACCCAGCCGACTCCCCGCAATGGAAGAACATTGATATAAAGTTTGGGGAATTTGGGGATGAAGTCAGAAATTTAAGGCTTGGTTTATACGGACGGGATGAATCCATTTGGCACTCTTAGTACCCAGCACAGCACATGGCCGATATTTTTAGGGATCTACAATTTGCCTCCTTGGTTGTGCATGAAACGGAAATACGTAATGCTTTCACTTTTGATATCGGGGCCAAGGCAACCAGGAAACGACATAGATGTTTATCTTGCGCCACTTGTTGATGATTTGGGAAAGATGTGAGACGAAGGGGTTTCCGTGTTTGATGCTCATAAGAATGAGATGTTCACATTGCGTGCATCTCTTATGTGGACCGTTAATGATTTTCCTGCACATGGAAACTTGTTTGGGCATAAGAACAAAGGGAAAAAAGCCTGCCCCATTTGTATTGATGATACGCCAAGCAGACGCCTTGATCATTCTCACAAAGAGGTGTATTTGCGGACCAGAAGGTTGCTCAAGCGCGATCACCCGTACCGTAGGAAGAAAAAGGCTTTTGATGGGACAGCGGAATAGGGGACTGCGCCTAGGCCGTTGACTGGTGAGGAGATTTACGCTCGAGTTAAGGCTGTACGAAAAGTCTTTGGGAAATCAGAAAAAGCAGCGGAGTCAACTGCTCTCTTTAAAAAAGAATCAATCTTTTGGTTACTCCCGTACTTGAAATAACATGACGTTAGGCAATGTGTTGATGTAATGCATATAGAGAAGAATGTGTGTGATGCTCTTGTGGGAACGCTGATGAATATTCAAAGCAAGACAAAGGACAGAAAGGGTGCACGAGACGATTTGAAAAAGATGGGGCTGCGTCTAGAATTGTGGGTTCAGCAAAGGGTTAGTAAGGGAAAGGAACAGGAAAAGGAAAATGAATTGAGTTCGAAAACAGGAAAGGGGAAGAGCAAGGGAAAGGGAAAGGCCACGGATGCGTCGAAGAAGAAAAATGAGGGAAAAGCCAAGGAGGGCAAGGCCTATTTACCTCCGGCTTGCTACAAATTTTCAAGGGTAGAAAAACAGATGTTTTGTGCATGTCTGTATGGCATTAAGGTTCCATCAGGGTACGCATCTAACATGAAGAGATTTGTATCCTTAAATGGAGAATTGAAGCTGACAAGTATGAAATCCCATGATTGTCATGTTCTGATGCAAGTTTTCCTACCAATTGCAATACGTAGTATTTTACCAAAGCACGTGAGGGAAGCTATTACAAGCCTCTGTTCGTTTTTCAATACAATATGCAGCAAAGTGCTTGATCCTTGTACACTTGATGCTTTACAGGCGGATGTTGTTGTGACTTTATGCAAATTTGAGATGTACTTTCCACCCTCGTGTTTCGACATAATGGTGCATTTGATTCTTCATTTGGTGCGTGAAATTAAGTTGTGCGGTCCAGTGTTCATGCGGTGGTGCTATCCTTTTGAAATACATATGGGTACATTGCAAGATAAAGTGAGGAGTCGAGCTCACACAGAAGGAAGTATTATTCAAGGGACCGTGGCTGAGGAGGTCGGTAATTTTGCGGCCGACTATATAGCCGTTGCTAAACCTATTGGTATTCCTACTTCTCGACACGAAGGGAGAGGATGGTCATGGCACAATCGGGTCGAAACGAATGTCACCTGATCGAGATAAGTTCTTACAAGCGCACCTTTATGTGTTGCACCATGTTGCAGATGTTCACCCATATTTAGACGAGCACATGGCTAGTTTGCGTGATGAATTTCCATCGATAGGTGAACGGGCACTGATGCAGTTGCATAATAAGAAGTTTGTGAGTTGGTTTCGTGATCGAGTGATGGGTGGAAAGTATGAGAGAGTCACATATACAATAAGGTGGCTTGCTTATGGTCCTAGGGATGACGTTCGCTCATTTGAGGGATATGACATAAACGGGTACACATTTTGGACTGAGCGTCAGGATTTGAAATCATCCTCGACCCAAAACAGTGGTGTAACGCTTGTGGCATCGTCAACGGAGTTTACAAGTGCTAAGGATAAATCACCTTTTGATGCAGAGTTTTCATACTACGGTCGAATTCAAGAAATATGGGAGCTTGATTATTGTGACTTCACGATTGCTCTTTTCCGGTGTAAGTGGGTTGATAATATCAGGTGTAACGTCAAACATGATGACTTTACTCTTGTAGATCTTGGCCACCTGAAAGATAGTGCTGAACCATTCATCCTTGCATCTGAAGCCAAGCAAGTGTTTTACGTAAGTGACCCAGCCGACTCAAACTGGTCTATTGTGCTAGCCGGAAAAAGAAAAATCCTTGGTGTTGGAGATGTCGAGGATGAGGAAGAATATGATGCGTTTGATTACTCGGCACCTTTCACTGTTCCTAGACCTGTTGTACCAAATGAGATAGACGACCAAGCCAATTACATGCGATCAGACCACGACGAAGGAATATTAGATTGAGGTACTATTTGTTGTTAGTTTGAAATTGTAGGCGTTGAAGGTATTATCAAATCACATTTTTAGGTGAAAATGAATGAAATTGTTAACTTACTTGCCCATTTTTTGTATTTTCTTTTAAATGAACGAAGTAACTTAGTTCCGCATTTTCTATGTTAATTTGTATTATAATTCAGCAATTTATATTTGATTATAAGTTTACCTTACAAATTTATTTATATTACAACTAATAACGTGTTATGTTTGTAATGACAGGTTTTACATCTCATGGAGGATGATCACTACCGTATTGGAGTGGAGGATGTAGAGGATGATGATGATGATTCCTCTAGGGACTTGGACGAGTTGTATGATGTGAACAAGGAGCCTGATTTGGGTGAGGCAGAAGATCAGGCTCAAGATGTTTTGGATCGTATGCTTGATGAGTTTGAAATTGCAGCTGAACAAGCGCCTCCTATCGAAAATGCAATGTTTGAGTCGTTTGATGAGAATCCTAGTGGAGGGGGGGGGGGGGGTAAAGGTGTTTCGGGGTTTTTCGAGGTGTCCTTTGGGAGAGTTACAGCACCGGGAATGCACGCCTGACTTCTGTACCTGAAAAACCACGAAACTCCGGTTGGATGGAGTTCCGCCTCCGAAGGTCAAGTTAGTATGATTCCGGATGAGATTACGTGCGGAAAGTAAACTGGTTGTTCTCTCGGATTCCGGGAGATTCCGCAATTAATATTGCTCAGGCTTTGTGTATGTATATATGAATGCCAATAAATGAGGTAGATTCCTCTATTTATAGCAGATGAGGATCTGCTCCCCCATTGGGGGTACAATGCCACGTGGCATCCACTGGTTGGATGCCCATGGTGCTATAGGGAGGTGACACGTGTTAGGCCTTATTGGGCCACGTGTCTAGGGTAATTTTTACCCTAAACATTTGCCCCTCACGGGTGCTGGCGTGGCTATGCCACGTGGCACCTGTGACACGTGCCAACCAGGCAGGAGGGCAACGGTTCGCCTCCTTCTTTCTTCTTTTTCAAATTTTAAACTAAGGGGGGAAGAGGAGGTGATTGTTCACCTTCTGAGATCTCCTATAAATAGGAATCTCCCTTCTTTCATTTCTCACTTTGCCATTTTTGAGAGAAATTTCTTGAGAGAAAAAGTGAGAGCTCCTACCCCCGCCTGCTTACTCGTGCAAACAGCCTTCAACTTCAATACATCCGGATACCGTTTGAGTTATGTAGCCCGTCTCATTAAGGTATCCTTCTGACTTAGTCGGCTTCTTTAATTGGATGTTTGATTATGCTGCAACCGGTTTTTGCCGTCTAGAGCTTTTTTAGGCAATTTTTATAACAAATTGCGTCTATTGAAAATCTCAGCCGGTGTAACCGTCTGAGTTATCTTCAGGCACTCTCATTGGAGGCTTGCATTCAATAGACCCTCAGCCGGTGTAGACCTTCTGAGGAATCAAACAAGCAATCTCATTGGTGAGTTGCATTCAATAGACCCTTTGCCGGTGTAAACCGTCTGAGGTATCTTCAAGCAATCTCATTGGTGAGTTGCATTAAATAGACCCTCAGCCGGTGTAAATCGTCTGAGGTATCTTTGATCAAACATTCTTTTGATCTTCTTTGATGTTCCCTCAGCCGGTCTCACACCGTCTGGGAGTGAGCAAGCAATTCCCTCATAAACTGTTTTGCTGGAACCCCCAACAGGTTCTATACCGCCTGAGGTGCCTTCAAACAGCCTTTTCATCTTAACGGATACGCAACCGGCCTTCAGGTCGCCTGTGTTGGTTCTTTTCAATTCTTTTTGCACGTTGTCCACTAGTGATCCTCAGTCGGTTAAAGTCGTCTGAGGGGTCTGTAGACAATCTTTGATAAAATCTTCAGATTATGTGCTTCTGCAAATCTACCAAAACCGGCCATTCTCGCTTGTGGTATCTTTGGGCAACATTGGTGATTAATTTTCCCTTCTTTAGCCAATTTGTAGTCTGCTCTAAGTGATACCGTCTGGGGTATCTTTGGTCAACAACCGTTCGACTCCTTTCTCCAAACTTTTATTCAATCTCAAGGTAACGTCTTGGTTCCTTGTCTTTTTGGAGTTCATTTTTGAATCTTTTGGCTGTATATACCTTAGAATAATGACCTCACCCATCACACACACGGCACACCACAAATTAAAGGTCAGCCGGTCTCCTGGTACGGCTGAGTCTAGGGTTGGGGGTGCCGCCTCTTGGTACGGGGAGTCTCCTTGTTCATTTCCGAAACCGACCGTCTTTGTCTCTGTGCAGGACACAATGGATCGCACAAAAAAGACTGCCTTCGACCCAGAGTACAGAGAAGCGGACTCTGGCGAGCTGCCGCCTGACCCTAATCAGGCAGAGGTGACAAGGGATTCACCGCATGGCACCCCAAGCACTCCCAGTGATGGGATATTAGGAATGGATGAGGGAGGCGGTGAAGATACCGCCTCACCTTCTAGAGTCGAGCTGGAACACCAAGAAAGGGATGCCAGCGACAATGAAACCGCCTCATCATCCGGTAGAGAGCAGAGTGGTAGTAGTAGTAGCCTTTTGATACCGGATGCCGATAGCGAGGCGGAGGAAAGGCCTACTTGGAACAATAAGGGCGACCCTTACCTTATTGCCGTCTCAGCGAGAGATAGGGCTAGCATGGCCAACAACTTAGAGGATTTTAAAAAGGTCCGTCCTCTTGGAAAGGATTGGAAGATAATTGTGCCACCTGAGATGGGCACCATCGTTTGGGAGGACGAGCAGCCTTACGCAGACGGGTACTTCGGCTGCTATGAGGTGGCGTTTCTGGCTGGCCTCCGCTTCCCTCTTCATAACACAATCAAGGCCATCCTTCGAGGATACGGCCTGGGCATCTGGCAGTTGACCCCTAACTCTTGGGTTAACATCTTGGGCTACATAGCCACCTGTGAGATGCCGAACCTTAACGCCGGCTGGGAGGCCTTTGCTCACATGCATTATCTGAGCAGAAGTCCAGGCGGTTGGAGAGCCTGGTACACATTGACCAGTTATCCCCAGTACCTGATGACCCTAGATAAGCCGTCTAAGTGGTCGGACTGGAAGAACAAGTTTTATTTGGTCTCCGCTCCCACCCAGGAAGAAAACCGGGTGTATAGGACATACAACCAGAAGCCAGACCTTTTGGGCCACAAATACAAGAAACCTCGTATCCCGGATGAGGACTACGAGCATATAATCGAGTCCGAGTTCTTTAAACAGACTAAAACACACCTCTCCAATGGGGAGTTAATAAGTGTACCCAGAAATTGGGTGCCCAAGCACGAATTTCTTCGAGATGTGGCGTTTTTGTCCGTCTGTAAGCTTAGCACTCAATTTGATAAACGTAGGCCACATTAGCGGTTGCCCCTATTTTGTTGTGCAATGATTCATTCCTTGTTTTGTGTTTTTCTAACCGGATGGGTTCTTTTGTGCAGTACGTGGCCTAGCTATGTTGTCAACTGACAAGACACCCGCTAAGTCAGCCGCTGAGATCCGCAAGGCTAATGCGGAGAAAAAACTTGCTGCCCAAGCGGCGAAAAATAAGGTATCTTGCTTTTCCTTGTCTTTTTGCTTTGATTTCCTTTTGACTTCTTTGCCGCCTAACCCTTTTGCATGTTTCAGGATGCAGGCAAGGTGCCCCGCTCCGTTTCAAAGCTATTAAGGCCCAGGCCTTGAGAGGACCCTCCGGCCTAGAACAAAGCGAGGAAAACCTCCTTGACAGTACCCCGCCGACTGACGGTTGGGGCTAAGTCTGTCAAGACAACTGGTCTGGGCTTTGACCTGGTCCCTAAACAGCTGGATGTCCAAGAGGCATCTAAAGGAACAGCGCCGCCTAAGGCATCCGGCACTTCTGTACCGGCTGAGGGCAGTGACGACCCTCATCCAAAATCTCAAGGTATAACTGATCCTTTCAACCCTACTTTGCTTGGAAAGCCCATGCGGGTCAAGTCTCACTCCCAGCTCCAGCCAAAAGACTCTTTTGGCAGCCGACAGTCCCTTAGTTGGCAAGCCCATGCGGGTCAAGTCTCACTCCCAGCTCCAGCCAAAAGACTCTTCTGGAAGCCGGCAGTCCGTAGAAGGGATGTATGTTGCCTTCTCACCATCTTTTTCTGGTGCAGATCACTCCCCTCGCTGGTCAGATGTACAGCAGTACGCCCGGGCCATGCTGAAGGCCATTCCGAGAGATGAGAAGGAGGCGATCCCTGGGATCAATACCTTCAATGCGGACCAAGTTATGGCCGGCTTGGCTGAGATATATGCTCTCTCACTTTATTCCAAGTTATTATGCCGTCTGACCTCTTCTAACACCGCTTGGGTTGTTTGTAGTCAATGCTGCGCGTGGAGGGGCTAAAGAAGGCCTACGCCCACAAATGCGAGGAGGTAAGACAGGCTAAACAGGATCCGTGTGAGGCACATAACGTTGCCCAATATTCCATGATGATGCATGAATTAGAGACTAAAGGCATAATTATGAAACAGGCGGACTCCATCAAAGCTCTGCAGCAGGCTCTCAATGAAGCCAGCACCAAGATCTTCAACCTCCAGGCGGCGAAAGAGAATGCTAAGGCGGAACTGAAGAGCATGACCGACTCTTCCCAAATTCTGGAGCTGGCCAGTAAGGAGAATACAACTATCCTTACTGACAACGTCCGCTTGAAGAAGGAGACGGCCAAGGCCAGCGACAACTTCAAATCTACGCTGGAGGCTGAACAGAGTCGGCTCATCGAAGAGAATGAGCAAGATTGCGTCGCCTACAAATACGCTGATCCCTGGTTCATCTAGACACGGAGTATATCGTCTGGGAGCTCGCCTACAAATACGCTGATCTTGCCATTGAGGCCGAGGAATCGAAGCAACCGGCTCCAGAGCCTTATGAGGAGTGGGTCCGGAATAATATTGAGGCCATGCAGGCGGAGCTCGACTAAGACGGGGGAGAGAATAAAGAGGAGATCGTCCCTCCTGCCTCAAGAGCCACCTCGCAGAACCCGGATCAGCCTCAGCCATAAGCTCTTTGTCCTCTAATAATCCGACCTGCGTGCCGTGTGCTTTTATTGTATCTTTTACCGGACAGTGGTCCGGTTAACAATTGAACAAATTTGTTGTTAATATGATTATATGCCGACTGAGTCGGTCATCTTTGCAACACTTGTTCTATTCTTTCCCTTGTTTGCTCTTCATTGTTTGGTTTTTTTTTTTAAATGATATTGACGGATGTATTGACTATGCTTGCCCCTAGGTGGGTGGTTGTTTAGTGCAAACACTAAGAAAATAGCCGCCCATACATATCCAGATCAATACTTAACCGGTCTAGGTCAGGCGGGTTTAGGTCAGGCGAATGTTAAGGCGCTGATTGTCGCTTAAGTCGTGCATAGAGAGAATGAAATCGGGGTCTATGCGATCGCTTGTGCAAGAAGTCTGAGCCGGCCAGTGCCGGCTGACAACAGACTTCTCACCGGCTGGGTTACCTTATGGTAACAGCCATATGGAATATTCCAAAATTGATGGGAAGTAAACTTGATAGAATTCTCGCCGCCTTAGTTGCCTTTGAGAAAAAAAGGTTGTGGCTTGACATGTAGTCTCACCGGCTAGGGTACCTTGGGGTAACAGTCAGTGAAGATCTGTTAAAAGTCGGTTAATGGGCGCATAAGCCGGCTAGGTTGCTTTTTTGCAATAGCTGACTGCCCAATAAGATTCAGCTTTGCCGTTTGTACTGCCCTGGGGCAATAAACGGCTCTATCTTGTTTACAATTGGTCAATCGAACGGTCATGAACTTAACCTAGCCGGCTAAGACCGTCCAACTTTTCTGACGCTTAGAACAATGTACCACCCGGAAGGGAGATGTTCTCTTCGACAAATTCACCCGGAAGGGCGTTGTCGGATGCCTGTTTGGGGGTGGAACAGATGGTTTAAATATGTCGGCTCTGTGCCTTTAAACGACTAAGTTAGGTACTTAGCATTTCGCTTTTAGTTTGGGCAAACGAATGCCTGGTTGTGTTGTTTACATTGGAGTTAGAAGATGCCCGGATGTGTTGTTCACATTGGGACTTTGGTATACAAAAAGAAGTTGAAATAAAGTATTTCTCTCATTCATTTACTTTATTTACAAAAATTGACATCTTCCTAGAAGTAGTACTTTTTTAAGTTATCTACATTCCAGGTTATGGGTAGTTTCCTACCGACTAGGGTTTCCAGGTGGTAGGTGCCACCTCTAACTTCATCAAAAATCCGGTAGGGGCCTTCCGAGTTGGGGGTCAGCTTGCCCTGTTCATTTGCCCTACCGGTTGCCTCCATTTTTCAGAGCACAAAGTCCCCGACTTTGAGAGGCCGCTTGTGTACTCTCTTGTTGTAAGCCCTCATCATTCTTAGACGGTATATCTCATGACGCAAGGCGGCGTTATCCCTACGCTCTGGGAGTGAATCCAATGCTAGGCGCATGGCCTCCCAGTTGGCCTCTTCGTCATAGAGCATGACTCGGAGTGTTGGCTCATAGAGCTCAATTGGCAAGACGGCTTCAGTGCCATATGTCATGAGAAACGGGGTTTCACCGGTTGCCCCCTTCTCAGTTGTTCTGATGGCCCAAAGGACGTGAGGTAACTCATCCGCCTAGAGACCACCGGCTCTTTCGATCTTCTTTTTTATGCCGTCTGAGATGAGTTTTTTGAAGGCTTCAACTTGACCGTTTGCTTAGGGCCGGCCCACAGATGCAAAACAATGCGAGATCCCCTGATCTCCTAACCAATACTTGAGGGCAGGCATTTCAAACTGAGGACCGTTGTCAAAAACCATAGACATAGGCACCCCAAACCGGGTGATGATGTTTCTCCAAATAAAGGAGATGACGTCCTTTCTCTTAATGCCTTTAACCGCCTTGGCCTCAACCCACTTAGTGAAGTAATCTACAGCCACCAGAATATATCTTCTGCCGCCTGAGGCAGGTGTATAAGGACCTAAGATGTCCACGCCCCATTTTGCAAAGGGAACCGGGCTGTAGATAGCCGTCAGATCGGTTGTCGGACGGTGTATGAGCCGGCCTAACTTCTGACACTTGTCACACTTTTTCACTAAGTCCATGGCATCCGCCTCAAGAGTAGGCCAAAAATAGCCTTGCCGTCTGGCTCTCTTTGCTAGAGTCATGCCGCCTATGTGTGAAGCAAAAAAGCCCACATGCAGATCCTCTAGCACCTCTCTTCCCCTTTCTAGGGTAACGCACTTCGGCAACGGCTGGAGGTAACCCTTTCTGAAGAGTTCCCCCTTGAACATTTCAAAGCTTAGAGCTCGCTTTTTAAGCGCTGCCGCTTCTGATGAGGCATCTAGCAGGGTGCCGTCTACAAAATAATCCCAGATGGGGTCCATCCAGGTGGAGCTTCGGTCTAAGATTCCAATGGGATCATGCTCAATGCTTCTTTTTTTCATGACTTCCCAAAAGACTGACCCAGGCGTATAGCAGGTGGCGGATGAGGCCAGCTTGGACAAAGCATCCGCCTGGTTGTTCTCGGACTGGGGCACCTGACACAAATGGAACTCGTCAAATGCCCCCGCCTCCTCTTTGACCGCCTACAGGTATTTGATCATTGCCGGATGGGTGGCCTCGTAGTCACCATTGAATTGGCTAACAATCAATTGAGAGTCTGAACAGGCGTCAACTTTTCTTGCCCCTGCCGCCTTACACATGCGCATACCGGCTAGCAGGGCTTCATACTCAGCTTCATTGTTTGAAGCTTGGAATTTGAACCGTAGTGCATATTCGTATGTATCTCCTTCCGGAGACTTGCAAATTACACCTGCACCACAGCCGTTTACCGTAGAGCTTCCGTCTACAAATAACTTCCAAACCTGGCCGGCATCTTCCGGCTGAGCCGGCCGAGTCATTTCGACAATGAAATCAGCAAACCCTTCACTGCCCGCCTAGGCTCAAAAGTTATTTCCAGGCTTTGAATTTCAACAGCCCACTTAATCATTCGGCCGGATGACTCCATGGTTGTCATTGGACGCTTAAGTGGCTGATTAGTATAGACAATCACCGGATGGGCCAAGAAGTATGGCTTCAGCCGCTTGACTGCTTTGTAGAGAGCCAACCCAAATTTTTCAATCATTGGGTACCGGAGCTCAGCGTTTCTGAGAATATGGCTGATGAAATACACCGGAAGCTGTTTGCCGTCTCTCTCAGCAAGGAGAACGGCATTGAGGGAGTGATATAAGACGGCTAGGTACATGTAGAGAACCTCCTTGGGCAGGGGGCTCACTAGTCTGGGCAACGAGTGCAGATGTTATTTTAACCTTTGAAATGTCGCCTCAACCTCTTCTCCCCATTCAAATCTGGACCTCTTTCTGATTGCCAGGAAGAAGTAAAGGCACTTGTCACCTGACCGGCTGAGGAATCTTCCTAATGCCGCCAGGCAACCGGTAAGCTTCTGGGCCTCCTTGACGGTTCGGGGTGATTGCATGTCAATCACCGCCTGGACCTTCTCCAGATTGGCCTCTAAGCCTCTTTGATCAATCAAGAATCCGAGAAACTTCCCAGACTCAACACCAAAAACACACTTCTTGGGGTGAAGCATGACCTTATGCCGCCTGAGTGTGGTGAAGGTTTCTCGGAGGTCATCTAGGTTATCCGCCTAGAGCTTGGATTTGACTATCATGTCGTCTATATACGCCTCTACATTCCTTCCTATTTGATTGGTGAAAACCGTGTTGATCATTCGTTGGAAAGTAGCGGGCGCATTCTTCAACCCAAACGCCATCATCGTGTAGCAGTACAACCCCTGATCAGTGACGAAGGCCGTCTTTTCCTGATCCTTCTTCCATAGGGGAATTTGATGGAAGCCTGAGTAGGCGTCCATAAAGCTCATCAGGGCATGGCCGGCTGTAGATTCAACCAGACTGTCTATCTTAGAAAGCGGGTAGCTATCCTTTAGACATGCCCTGTTCAGGTCTATATAATCTACACACATCCGCCAGGTACCATTCGGTTTTTTGACAAGGACAACGTTGGCTACCCAATCCGGGTAGTAGCATTGCCGAATGAACCCAGCGTCGAGGAGCTTTTTGACCTCGGCGGCTGCCGCCTGAGACCAATCCTCGCCATGATCCCTCTTCTTTTACCTAACTGGCTTTATCTTGGGATCAACGGCTAGCTTGTGGACGGCTATATCCGGGCTGACGCCTGGCATCTCTTCCACTTTAAAAGCGAAGAGGTCTTTGAATTCTCTCAAAAGTTGGAGCAAGTCTGCCCCCAACTTTTCAAAAGCGACCGTCGCGACCTTAATTGTTCTGTCAGGACAGCTGTCGTCCAGGGTGACATCAAGGCTTTCACCAACCGGCTGGGGCCGGGAGTCGTCCGGCCTTTCCCCAGCTAGTGATTGCTATTTTATTTTTCTGGCGAGGGCCAATTGGTCCGCCTTTCTCTTTGTACCGCCTGCCTTAGGGACAGGCCCGGCTTCTTTGTCATGGAGGTCAGTAGGTTCCTCGATGGGGCCGGCTGCATGGGCAATCGGCCTAACGTCTGAGAGATAGCACTCTCTAGCCGCCTTTTGGTCCCCGTTTAGGGAGCCTACTGACCCATCATCCCTCTCGATTTTTATCACCATGAGAGAGGGGATGATTGCCGCCTTGGACTCATTGAGGGTCGGACGCCCCAATCTGAGGTTGTAGGCAATCAGCACTTCGACTACCAGAAACTTGACGACCATGTGTCGTCCTTCCCCCTTGCCTCCCAGCCGGGTGGGTAAGTCGATCCTACTTACCGGATGCACTACCCCATCTCCAAAGCCGAGTAGGGGGTGGGGAGCTTTGTGCATACTGCTGGGCTCGTACATTAGCTTCACCAAGCAGCGATAGCTTATCAGGTCAGACGAGCTCCCAGTATCGATAAGGATCCGGCCAACTCGTTGATTGGCAACTTTACATTCAATGACGATGGGGTCATCGTGGGGCCGCCTGACCGTACCCCTCATCTAGGAAGACGTCTTTCGACGCCTGGACCTCGTCCTCTGAGGTGGACAACTTTCGGATATTGTCCTTGGCACCCCGGATGGTGGGACCACCGCTAGCGAAGCCGCCTGCAATGGTGTAGATATGCTCCTCATCTGTGTCAGAGCTCACCACCGGCTTCTTAGACGATTGTCCACCGTTTTTGGGGTTACCCTTGGACTTCGTCATATAGGACTTCAAAGCCCCCTCATCAGCCAATCGGTCCAATAGTCACCTAAAGTTGTAGAAACCGTTGGTGTCATGGCCAATGTCCTCATGGAAGTGGCAATACTTGCTCTCATCCCGATTTATGACAGCGCTCTTCAAAGGAGCTGGCTTCTCAATGGTAAACCGACTTTTTATCTCCATGAGGATGGAGGAGCAGTTCTTGTTGAACTCATACTTGGGGACGTACGATTCCAACTTCTTTTGCTTCTTCTAGGATGACTGACCTGGGCGATCTGCTGCCCAGACTTCTTTTCTTTTCTTCTCTTCTTTTCTGGCTGGCTGCTAGAACCGGCTCTCTTTTACGTTAGACCGCCTGGGTTCTGACGAGTGCTTGACGGCACAGAGCTCCGTCACCTGTATGTAGGCTTCAGCCTCCATTAGTGCCTCCTAGAGGGTACCAACCCTCTTGCGGACTAGGTCGAACTGTAATGTCGACCCATCCTTCAAACCCTTGAAGATGTCTGTGTACGCAACTTTATCAGACAGTCCTTGCATCTGAATTCTCATCAGATTGAACCGCCTGACGTAGGACCGAAGGCCCTCCTTGTCACCCTGCCGGATAGCCCCTTGGTCGAGACTGGTCTTCTTGGCCGGGATGTTCATGGAAAAGTTGGACGCGAACAAATATGCAAGCGTCTTAAAGTTATTAATGCACCCAGCCGGCAGGTTGCCGAACCACCGTTGGGCTATGCCCTTCAGTGTTGCTTGGAAGCATTGACACCAGGCAGCGTCATCCAACCCCTGTAGGTACATGAGGTTGGTGTAGGCCATCAGGTGGTCTTCCGGGTTGGTGGTACCGTCGTAGGTACCTACCAACAAATTCTTAACCTTGGCCGGCTATGCCGCCTTGGTCATTTCCCGGGAGAAAGTCGAAGGTTGTTCCCCTAGGTTAAGCAGCCAGAGCTGGCAGTCCATGGGCTGGACGATGTTTGCCGCCATTCCCCCAAAGGGAGACAGCTGCATGAAGGGTGATCCAGCTCCATATGGTTGATGGGGCACATATGGGGCCTGGTGGATCACATGAGGAGCAGTACGAACGGACGTGCCGTGCGTCTGGCTCCTTGGGTGGGTTTCCGAATGCTTAATCGAAGAATTACGGAAACTGTCTGGGTAGGTCGACGTAGAAGCCGACTGAGACATGCTCTGACCTCTCTTCTTCTGAATAAACAACCGGGCATCAGAGAAGGTCTTCTCTAACCCATCCGGCTGTATTTGCCGGAAGGCCTTTCGCTGCCCTAATTCAGGGAAACGAATTTTTGAAAGGTCAATCAGGGGCCCATCCACCCCCTTAGGCTTTGGGTGGGGAGTAGGCACCCGGTCTTTAATTGGCTTCTTCACAGAAGCGTTCTTGGCCGACTAGCCCTTGCTGGAGCCAGCTGACTTCTTGATGATGTCTGTGATTTCCCCTTTGAAACTAGTCATGAGGTTCATGAGCTCGTCTCTAGTGACGGGGGCAGACCCCTCCACCGCCTGGGGTCGTCTAGGATGCTAACCACCTGGGTTGTTGGGGCAAGCTTTGTCTTGACCTCGTTCCTTCCTTTCTTTGCAATGGGTACGCATAGAAAGGAAAGACCCGTCTAGGGACATATAGGTTTCAAAATTGTAGTCGTCCCCACTTCCGCTTTCGTGGTCTGTATGGACCTCAGGGTCAGCCGTGGGTCGGCTGCCCTCAACGATTGGTACATTTTCAAATGTCATCTCAGCGGTACTCTCCACACAGACGGCGCAAAATGTTTCGGGGTTTTTCGAGGTGTCCTACGGGAGAGTTACAGCACCGGGAATGCACGCCTGACTTCTGTACCTACAAAACCACGAAACTCCGGTTGGATGGAGTTCCGCCTCCGAAGGTCAAGTTAGTATGATTCCAGATGAGATTACGTGCAGAAAGTAAACCGGTTGTTCCCTCCGATTACGGGAGATTCCGCAATTAAGATTGCTCGGGCTTTGTGTATATATCTTTGAATGCCAATAAATGAGGTAGATTCCTTTATTTATAGCAGATGAGGCTCTCCTCCCCCATTGGGGGGTACAATGCCACGTGGCATCCATTCGTTGGATGCCCATGGTGCTATAGGGAGGTGACACGTGTCAGGCCCTTATTGGGCCACGTGTCTAGGGTAATTTTTTACCCTAAACAAAAGGCACCAACGAACAAAAAGCTGAGTGGTCCGACGACAAGCTTCAGGAAACCTGTCGGTCCAATGGTCCTGGAGTATGACAGGGTAGGCCAGCCTAGAGGCAAATGGCGTCGTTAGTATGTTGTTCAAGTTGGGATTTGTGCGCGCAAAATTCCCATTACTCTTCGTTTGAGTAAGTACCTACAGGCTTGATTGACACGTTTTGGAATGATACTAGGGCAAGTGTTTTTTTTGCACATTTACAAATTCCTTCAATTTATTGTTATTAAATAAGAAAACTAATAATGACTGTTATTTGTGCTTGCAGACTCTATTTAACATTCCAAATGAATACGCCAAGCGAAGCGTGTTTGAATCCTTACTTGCGGTAAGATTCAGAGGCTTCAAGACCACCTCAGTTCGTCGGTTTATCACAAAGAAACTTGTGAGAAAACCAAAGAACAAGAAAAGAGGTGGCAATGATGATGAAGTCATCAATGAAGAGAAACTCCCATGGAAAATATAGCCTAGCGTATCAAAGGAAGATTGGGATGCTTTCGTTCTTCAAAAAAGTAAAAAAGAAGCAATTGTAAGTTCAAGTAACTCTGATGACAAATGTATAATATATTTAATATTTTGGTAGTTTTGAAACTAATATGTCTAATTATGTAGGAAATAAGGAAGCGGAATTCTAAGAATGCATTGAAGATGCAATACCACCATCGTATGGGGTGTATGACGTTTGATGAATGGAGGGAGACGTGGATGAATGGGGGAGTATACCCCACTGCACTTCTAGGGTCCTCCACAGTGCCCTCTGACACCATGACCAGTACTTTGGTGAGTCGTGCCGGAGATTTCTTTTGTTCTTTGCATTCTCGTGACAAGAAAACCGGAAAATGGTCCATCAAGGCTCCGGAAACGAAAGAAATGGCAGATAAACTTGTAAGCAACTATGACTTGTGAACTGCATGAATCTTTTGCATATATATCACTTTACATAAACACTAACTTGATGTTGCCTTTTTGTTTTTGCTACAGCTTGAGTACACTAAAGAGCTTGTTGAAGGCAAGCTCGTCCCAACAGTGGAGAAGGACCCTTTCACCTTGGCTTTGGGAAAGCCCTACCATCCAGGACGCGTATTGGGTGCGGGGGGGAGCTTGCTAGGATGGGAGAATGTGATGGGTCCAGAATATACTAAATCAGGGAGATCCCGGGCAAGTGTGAACTCACCGGTCAACTTGGATGCCACGGTGGCATCAATTAAGGAACAAGTGCGCAACGAGATGCGAGAAGAGTTCAATGCATGGGCAAAGCAAATGAACTTGCCGAGCTTGCCTTTCTCCTCGGCTACACCGGTCGACTCTTCTAGTCACCCACGAAAACAAGGAGAAGATGAGATACATGTAGACGAGGAGGTACATGATCAAGTGGTTTCTAATGTATAAGTTTTGACTTGTTGAGTTACGTGGGTTCCAATTAGCCTCGCGCTATCAATACACTTTTGTAGGTTAGTAATCCTGCACATGCGTACTTGAGGGAGCCTGAAAATCCAACACCTCATGACTTTCCAGTTCTACAGGTGAGTTGTTTAGTTATTTCTTTGGATGGTGATATTGGTTCTTTGATTCTGCTGTGAATTTGTGAAGTTTGTTGTGTTGTTTCTTTATATTGGATGAAGTTTGCGGTTTTATGTGCTGTACATGTTCTTCGTTTCTTCGTTTGCGTCGTGTTTCTTCATTCCTGTAAAGACCGGTTTCTGTGCTGTTTCTGTGCTGTTGTTGTCATGTTTCTGTGTTGTCATGTTGTTTCTATCATGCTGTTTCTGTGATTGCTGCCTGCCTGCTGTGATGCTGTGAGTTGTGCTGTTTCTATGCTGTGTTGCTGCTGTTTCTGTGCTATGAGCTATGAACTGTGCTGAGTTATGCTGTGAGCTGTGAACTGTGCTAAGTTGTGCTGTGAACTGAGCTGAGTTGTGCTGTGCACTTTGCTGAGTTATGCTGTGAATTGTGCTAAGTTGTGCTGTGACCTGTGCTGCCTGCTTGTGAGCTGTGCCGCAACTGTGCAGGCAGCAGGCAGCAACTGTGCAGCAGCTGTGCAGTCAGCAGGCAGCAGCAGTGCCGGCAGTGCATCTGTTGTTCTGTTGCTGCGCTGTTCCGCTGTTTTGGTCTTCCCTTTTTTTTGTTTTACTTGTTTCTTACAAGTGATATTCCAAATTGGTGCAGGAAGAGACTCGTTGTGAAATTCTTCACCCGGGCGAATCGCTTAATGGAGCTTTGAATGTCGTTGCATATGGTAGTGCACAACCGGCCGAACAAGGTACGGTCCATTTGCGGCCGCTTCGACCTGAGCATTATTCAGTCGGGATCCATTTTGTGGTTGTGGGGTTCAAGGACATCCTAATACCTGTGCCCGTAGAGGAGGATGAGTTTACTACACTTTGGGCGGCAAAAGGTAGTTTTGTGCAATGGCTATGTGCTTGGATACGGTTGGTGGACCAAGTAATTAAGATTTAAAGTTCACGCTTTACTCTATACCCGATTTTCATCCCAAGAGTTGGATGAAAGTCTTTTCTAACCATTTGTGTGATTTGTCTTATTAGCGATCAAGGAAAAGCCAAACTCCGAAGAAGAGGGTGAAGGGGCCAAAAAGCATTGATCAACATATGCCAAAGAAGAGGAGTGAACATGGCTCGGTGAGTGGAAAAGCGTCGAACAAGAGCTCTTCACGAGGTTCAGCTATGCAAGCTACTCCACTAGTTGAAGACACGGTGCTTCAATCGTTCTCTAAGGAGTTAACTTATCTGCACAACCGTGTTTGCGTGTTGCCTAGTGACAGCCCCATTCAAGTTCCACTACCTAAGGAAATGTTCCACTACGATGATAATGCAATGGTATGGTTATTCAAAGAAGATGTGAAGGAATTTCTAAGTGGTGCACTGCTTAAAATTTCCCTCATTCAAATATACATCAGTTAATTCAACTAGTACTCAATTTATGTTATTCAATTTAGTGGTGATTGTCGGTTGGTTTTCGATTAACATTCTATTATCATGCATGTAGAGCACTCCAGGAGCACTTATTGGAGCTTGGTTCTCCATGTCAAATTGGGTGGTTATGCCCTGAGCAGATCTCCACTGCTAGAATCTTAGGCAACCACGCTGACGTGTTGTAGTATGTAGTAAATACGCATCCTAGTAGTCAAAATGGCCTTACTAGGGCCATTTTGGTTGAAAATGCGTTCTAAAACCCCTTAATTGTTATTTTCTTGTAATTTCAAGCCTTGGCCAGCTATAAATAAGTGATAAAGACATTTTATGACTATTTATGAGTTCACTTGACAAGAAATGTAGGAAATAGGCATCCTAGTAGTCAAAATGGCCTTACTCGGGCCATTTTGGTTGTAATTGCGTTCTAAAACCCCTTAATTGCTATTTTCTTGTAATTTCAAGCCTTGGCCACCTATAAATAAGTGATAAACACATGTTATGACTATTTTTGAGTTCACTTGACATGGAATGTAGGAAATAGGGATCCTAGTAGTCAAAATGGCCTTACTCGGGCCATTTTGGTTTAAATTGCGTTCTAAAATCACTTAATTGCTATTTTCTTGTAATTTGAAGCCTTGGCCACCTATAAATAATTGATAAAGACATGATATGACTATTTATGAGTTCACTTGACAGGAAATGTAGGAAATAGGCATCCTAGTAGTCAAAATAGTTTTACTCGGGCCATTTTGGTTGAAATTGAGTTCTAAAACCCCTTAATTGCTATTTTCTTGTAATTTCAAGCCTTGGCTACCTATATAAGTGATAAAGACATGAGTATTTATGAGTTCACTTGAAAGGATATGTAGTAAATACGCATCCTAGTAGTCAAAATGGCCTTACTCGGGCCATTTTGGTTGAAAATGCGTTCTAAAACCCCTTAATTGTTATTTTCTTGTAATTTCAAGCCTTGGCCAGCTATAAATAAGTGATAAAGACATTTTATGACTATTTATGAGTTCACTTGACAAGAAATGTAGGAAATAGGCATCCTAGTAGTCAAAATGGCCTTACTCGGGCCGTTTTGGTTGAAATTGCGTTCTAAAACCCCTTAATTCCTATTTCCTTGTAATTTCAAGCCTTGGTCACCTATAAATAAGTGTTAAAGACATGTTATGACTATTTATGAGTTCACTTGACAGGAAATATAGGAAATAGGCATCCTAGTAGTCAAAATGGCCTTACTCGGGCCATTTTGGTTGAAATTGCGTTCTAAAACCCCTTAATTGCTATTTTCTTGTAATTTCAAGCCTTGGCCACCTATAAATAAGTGATTGACTGTTTATGAGTTCACTCCTACTAACATACGTTTTGTGTATGCATTCCAAGTTTTGCAAGGGACAAACGGGAAATTCGTTCACGAGCGAGGAACTCAATGTAATTCGAGACATGTTGGCGGCCTACATCACATTTAATTTGTAAATATTATTTATTTTTGTTTTAACTAGCTTAGTGTACTACATTATTACTAATTAATTTTGTTTGTTTGTAGTTATGACACATTTTTCTAATTAATATCATATTTTGTGATTTTTATCAATATTTATGTCCTTGTTATTATTTTCAATTAGTATTATTATTAATATATTAATAATACTAATTATTATTAATATTATAATAATAATAATTATTAGTATTAATATTAATATTATAATATTATTATTATTAATTATCGGTATTATGTGCATGATCTCATTATTATTATATTTATTAGTATTAATATTAATATATATTATTTTTGGAAAAAAAAAACAAGTCAAAGGAACCGGTTCAAGCTTAAAACCGATGCCAACTATATTGAATTTATTAAAAAAAAAATTTGGCGCCATTAAAGTTGGCACCGGTTAACCGGTGCCAAATGCTTTAGTTGGCACCGGTTAACTGGTGCCAAATGCTTTAGTTGGCACCGGTTTTGAACCGGTGCCAAATTATTAAGGATTTGGCATTCCTCAAATCCCTAACGGTTCAAAACCGGTGCCTTAGGGGGGGGGGGTTTGAACCGGTGCCAAATTAGGATTTTCGTCTAGTGGTAGTATGATTTACAACACCGTTTCTTGTGCTGCAAGGACATAGTAGTCATAAATCATTTGCAGAGGTGCTAGTTTGGAACTGCACCGGATCGACCTATGGGAGTACTTTAAGAGATTCAAAATTATCATAAGTACATTTCTCATTATAGCTATCGGAACTTATTTCCTCCACCATGAGTATTGTGAAGTTTTCTTGTTTGAGTACTAGTCTCTTTGATGTTGCCTAACGTTTGTCGTAACTAGGGATCAAAACGGGAACACTCGGGAGATTAGATCCTCTTAGTAAGAGAAACTTATAGTACAAGACTGGGAATGTCTCCCTATTAACAATAGGGAACATGTCTTTGTTGTTTATAAGGCCGCTCAAAGAGGGAGACTGTGAAAATGCATGGTCGTGCTCAGATGGATTTTAGAAATCATCTGCTTATTGACAGTCGAACTCGGAGATCGAGAAACACTTCTGAACATAATAAGGATGACGATAAATCTTACCTTATAGTTCACGAAGAGACATTAAGAGACATAGGAAATGGGCTATACACTGTATGCACACTTGTCCGGAAGGACAAGTGGGAGATTGAAAGGAATGGTGTCCTTCCAACAAGTGTATTATTCTGATAGAGGGTTTAGAATTATTATAGAGCTAATTCTTCAGTAAGGTCAAATGATCGGAATGCCTAGGTGGAGGCCGCTTCCGATTAGTAATATTAAGGTATAATTATTATTACAGCTTAATCTTAACTGAACCCTTCAGGTCGAACCCAATCGAACAACCGATCCGAGACGATGAATTAATTCGAAGGATATCGAGCCTAGGGCGTCAAGACCGAGCGTCGCCAAAATCACAAGCAACAAGTACGAGCATAGCCGTAGCATCACATTGGCCTAGCCATGTGAAGTGCTAGGCTAGGCTAGCTCATCGCCAGCCTAGGCGCACCATGTGTGCTAGGCGCACAAGGCAGCCCATCGCAGCAGCATGCTTGCGTGTGTGCGTGCCTTCAAATGTTGCGATTATTAATTAAGTTCACTTAAATCAACCAACATAGAAACCCTAGGTCCCTATGATATTGAGCCAAATCTGTCATTCCAAGAGCGACACTTATCGAACTAATGCGCGTGGTGATGGGCTACGCCAAAGCGAGGCATCACCGCTTCCCTAGGAACGTAAGGTATGCTAGGTATACAAGTCGTCTTGGTTAAGCTCAACGATATCAATAAGGAGTCCTTAGATGTCATGGCAATAGAGATAAAATGTCAAGGAAGCATTAGATGGGACGTTTTACTGAACCAAGAGTAGCATGGAGCTATTAGCAATTGGATTGCTTACCCTAAAATATTAAGTGTTAAGACAAGCCAAAGCATGCTTAATCACTTTTTAATTTTTGGGATCTTGGAATCATTTTATTCTCGTCTAAAAGGAACTAATGTTAATGCGTGGATAAAATGCTCAATAAGATTGAAAATTTGCGTGAACGCTTTAAATTTCAAACTTATTGGTTTATGAATGGGTTTTCATTTCAAATTCTTTCAATTGTAGAAACATGTCTGCAAATAACTCAAACAACCAGTTTTCATTACGATTAATTCTCGACAAGGAGAAGTTAAGAGGGCCAAATTTTCTTGATTAGCAAAGGAATTGCGTATTGTTCTCATGCAAGAGCAAAAGGAATCACTAGGCGAAAAACATAAATAGGCACCGGTTCAAACCCCCCTTTGGGCACCGGTTTTGAACCGTTGGGTATTTGTGGGATGCCAAATCTCTGAAGATTTGGCACCTATTCAAAACCAGTGGCTATTTAAAGATTTGGCACCGGTTAACCGGTGCTAAATACACTCTTACCGGTTAACCGATGCCAATTACCCATGGCGCGCTTTTTTTTTTTTTTTTTTTTGTTATTTTAGTACAATAGGCACCAGTTTTGACTTTGAACGGGTGCCAAAAGTCCGCAAAAAAATTTGAAATTTTTTTTTTTAGCACCGGTTCTTTTCCAAAACCGGTGCCAAAAATGCCCAAAAAAAAAATATTTTTTTTGCATTTTTTTCACTTAAATTGTACCAAATAATTAAATATAATCATAATATACATAAACACATATATTTTCTTCCATAAGTTGTAATATTACACTTTAAGAAACTGAAAAAAAAAAATTAAAAAAAGACAATCCCAAGGTTGGCATCACTGATTAAAGGACACAAAGCACATACAAATTCCTCTGACAATCCCAAGGTTCAAATACCAATTGGACCACTGAAGGAGTTAAGCCCTGAACTACACTCCTTATGCTGTAAGTTGAGATTTTCAAACTGTGAAGCAAGATCTCTGCTAATTGTACGTCTGGGGCTAGATGACGGCTGCGGAAGTGCTGGTGTGGCTGCTGCTGCTGCTGTTGGTACAAAGCCCGAAGACGACCTATTTCTTTTTCCAAAACTTCATGCTCCACTGAAACCAACATGAACTTTCTTAGCACTATTTAACTCAATTCTCATTGATAACAGCAATAAGCAATTACACGGCGCAGCACAGAAAACGGATACAGGGAGCTCCAGAGAAACTTCAAATTTTACAAAGTCATACAAAGATACATAGAAGCTATTAGCAAGATATGACACATAATCTCAAAACAGCAAGCTTTTTTATTTTGAGGGCAACAATTTTCAGTAAAGGTTGTACTATATTTCTTTTTTATAAATTCATTAGAGAAAGAGCCAAAGTGATGAATGGGATTTCAAAAATTTAGCAGTATCAGCATGAAAGATCTTATCGGAAGATATCAATGTAAGATTCAACATTCATGAATTTATCAAAGTCCTCTATACCAGTAGACAAGCCTCAAAGAAATGTATAATGTGACATCAAATGGTAGCATCTTGGATGGTTTGACCCACAATATGGTTTGACAACACTTACGGTATTTGATGAGCTTCTCCTAGGCCAAGCTTTCCAAACGTTGCTTAAGAGCTTTATTCTCCATGCTTAGGATTAGATTCTGTTGATTGAGAAACTCAAGCTCTGCTGAAACTTCAGACCCCTCTGCCTGTAAAATTAGACAAGAAAATATAAAACCAGTGGCCTTTTACCTATCATTTCCTTTCCCATAATTGCACAGGGATACAAGCATAAAAATGGGATTTTTAAGAGCGAGAACACTAACTGTATCTAAAAGTTATTTCATGTCTCCCCAAGGAATGATGTGTCAAATATGATTAATTACTTCCCTTCTCACATTCTTAAGAATAACCATAATTAAGGGAGAATTTTTCTTAGGACAAGGCAGCGAATTCTTCTGTTCTTAAAAATGAAATTTATGGAGAAATAATAAACTAGAATTAAGGCTGAATTCAATCCAGACACTTTCTGTTTAGCATCTCCCACAAAATTGTTCTAAATGTTTAATCTGAGTTTGAAAAGGCAAATTGTTTCAAAAATTCAATTTTGACTGATAATGGAGAGCAAGCTTCTAAACCTTACCTTTAAAACTTCCTCAATTATGTTAAAGTCTCATAATGGAGGGATGACACCAGCTCCAATTCCTTGGATTCTATGCTTGCCTGTTACATGAGAAGCAACAAGTCTACTTAATAAAATAGTAAATTTCACAAGATGATTCACAGCTCGAAATAAATTAAAAATACAGACGCAAAGTCAAACTATTATCAACAACTTAAAATGAGGCATGTGTTTAAGTAATAGCTGGGGAAGTTACAACAATACAATACAGTAGAATTGACAAGAGGTTGATTTACAAATCTTAGCTAGCAAATACTACACTTTCATCGGGTAGATCGTAGATGCATAACACAAACACTTACACACAACCAAAATCTTAGCATGTGAAGTACACAGTACGGTATACATATTACAGACTCACCAGGCTTTTCTCCATTTAAGACTGCACTTTCAGTTAGCTCTACACCATAGACCTGAGAGGGAATGTGAACCACCAAAGTTAAAGAGATGAAAGTACTAGCTCAATTTCACGTTTTCTTTCTGAAAATATAAAGTAGAGGATATAGAATGAATTTTGCGTATTTCAAATAAATTGCCTCCAAAATCAGAAATTCGGGATTGGGGAATCCCACATTCCATAATCAAAATCAATGCTTATTCACAGCTACAAAGCAATGTTCCACTTACCAAGCACTACTGTAGAAGACTAACTAACAAGGACATGTATGTTAATTTCCATGTTCTGCAACCTAAGAAACATACTTTTTGTCAGGTTAAGAGGAAAACATTGCTCATCTTTTCTTTCCATATCAGGTTTTTTTATTCTGCAGTGAATTGAAGCAAGTTTTTACTCGAATAAATGTAATAATAAGAAGAAACCTCCAACACAGTATGAAGAGGCTTACAAGAAAGCAAGGTGGATATTTTTATATGATGTTTACCATAGAATTGCACTTTAGTAGCAGCAGTCTTGAGATTAAAACATGATGCAAAAATGATTGAGAACAAATTTAGGAAGATCCAATGCCAATTCGGTGTTAGGATTGAATGCATTCTAGAGATTAAACAGCTCTCATGGAATGCAATGTTCAAAACAATACCTCAGCTGTTTAACTAGCAAGAGCAGAAACCCATCTCTTCTCCGATCCCCACAGGCCATCCAGAAATATAAAAGAACGAAAAAAAAAGGGGGGGGGGGGGGGGGGGGGGGGGGGGGGAGGGGGGGAGGTGACTGGATGATGGACTAGAATGAAAAACCAAACCTTAATAGCAGAATTTTTCTCTATAAGGAATCTTCCTGTCCCAGCAATGGTACCACCAGTACCGATGCCAGAGACAAAGGCGTTAATTTTCCCTCCTATTAGTTATTACACTTGATCACAGAAGCATTATGCAGAAGTTCCAGTATAACAATGCAGAAATAGCATCCAAATAAACAAGATCAAAAAATTACCTCTGCTAGGCCAATTAGGAAGTAAATAAGTAATCACAAGATCATATATCTATTATCTTAGGAATTTTACAGAATAAAAAAGGTTATAAGCATTGAGGCTATGCTAGGCAACTATACCCCATCGCCCTTCGCCCCCCCCCCCCTCCAATATCCTGGAGTTATTGATTACTGCTTACACAATGTATACATCAATTAATCAACAGTACACTCTTAGCTTGGCATTCAATGACTATTCAAACACGACAACAAAACCCGCAAATTTCATCAAAATAAAGCAAATAATTCATGAATCCATCAGGGGTTTTATTTTCATCCAAAAACTTCTCAAACTGTGTTACCTCAACGGACAAACCGGAGCAATTCACAGTGAGAAGCTATACGATGAAAGTGAGTCCCTTCATCATATGGATTATCCTAGTGTAACTATTTACGGCCAAGGGACTCAACGCATTAGTTTGTTATGTAGGGGTCAGTTAAAAAGGGACATAGTCGAGGAGTATATTCCTAGCAACATTAATCAAGGGACATAATCAAGGAACATATTCCAAGCAACATTAAACAATGGACATAATTAAGGGACATATTCCAAATAACATTAATCAAGGGACATTAAAAAAGGACATAATCCAAGAAACTCAGGCACATATCACGGACACACCAACATCAATAGAACAACAACATATCACAATCATACATCCCCTGGTCAGCAACTTATAACAGTTCCTGGCAACCATATATCAACAAGCAACACACAATCCTCCATCTTAGTCAACAATAAATCAAAACAACAACAATAATCCAGCCCGCCAGCAACATATCACAATCGTAGAATAGGGAGTAAATCAACATGATCTCATCACAATATAATCCGGACAAAATATGATCTCATTGTAGTAATAAAGCTCACGTAAAACTCAAAAAAGCAAGCAATAAGAGAACTCAAAAAATTAGAAACAGAAATTAAATTAGGGTGAAGAAAATTATATGCTGCCCATTCACTCAGAGGAGTGATATTTTTTATTTATCATTGTATAACCAGTGGCTTCTTACCTGAATACACAAGAAGAAGAGAAACAAAATGAATTGAATCCAATAACAAGTCGAAAACGAATTACATTAAATTGAAACTTACTGGATTCTGTTTTTCATAAATTACATAAACCCTAGAATTTTGTTTTTCATAAATTACACAAACCCTAGAATTTTGTTTTTTACCTTCTAATTCTGTTCAATTCTGAAAGGAATGGTGTCTTTCCAACAAGTGTATTCTTTCGACAGAGGGTTCAGAATTATTACAGAGTTAATTCTTCAGTAAGATCAAGTGATCGGAATGCCTAGGTGAAGGCCGCTTCCGATCAGTAATATCGAAGTACAATTGATATTACAGCTTAATCTTAATTGAACCCTTCGGGTCGAACCCAATCGAATCACCGATCCGAGACAACGAATTAATCCGAAAGGATTTAATGAGTCGACAGAGTTTTACGAATACAGACGTCGGATATCAAGCCTAGGGCGTCGAGCCCGAGCGTCGCAAAATCACAAGCGACAAGTACGAGCGTAGCAGTAGCACCACAAAGGTCTAACCATGTGGATGCTAGGCTAGTTCGAGCTAGCATGCACCTAGCATGGCTAGGCGCAAGCCTAAGCGCACTAGGTGTGCTAGGCGCACCATCGCAGCTCATCACAGCCCATCGCAGCCCATATAGCATCCCTAGGCGCACCATGCGTGCCATAGGGTGGCTGGGCACCATCGCAGCCCAGGTAGCATCTCTAGGCGCACCATGCGTGCCCTAGGATGGCTGGGTGCCATCGTAGCCCTAGCACAATGCTGGGCGCGCATGGCAGGACCACACGCATCAGGCACAGCTAGTAGTAGGCACTGGCGCATGCGTGGTGCGTGGTGCATGGACGAGGCTGATGCATGCATAGTGTGTGGTGCATGGCTGAGGCTGGTGCGTGTGGCTGTACGAGTGTATGCGAGGAAGAGCTAGCAAGCAGCGTCAAGCCCAACATGCGTGGCTCGCTAGCAGCACGCATGCTAAGCATTGCGAGCATGGGGCTGGATGAGTGGGTGCGCGTAGTGTGGGAGTGTGTAAGTGTGCGAGGCAGTGCGTGGGAGTGCTAGGGCCAGCACCAGCACGCACCAGCGCATGGCACTAGCATGCACCAGCGCCAGCACACAACACCAGCACAGCCCAGTACCAGCACGCACTGGCTGGCAGCCCAAGCTGGTACGCTAGCTGGCAGCCAGCTAGCCCTCCTTGACCCGGTTTTGTGCATGGAAGTGGGGACCAAATCAAGGCCTTGGGGAGCAAGGCAAATGGTCCCCCCCCTCCTAACCTTGGCCATCACTCAAGCATGTGATTGTGCCACTTGTCGCAATGTGATTAAATTGATTATTTATTTAATTTAGAATTAAATAAATTGTTGATTTTTACCAACTCTCCCACATTGATGGGAGATTGAAAATCAAGGGTGCATTTCCCTATAGATACCAAAGGCATGGTATTGGGAAATACACAACCTTGAGTGGAATTAAAAAGGCAACTCTTATAATTAGAGTAAACCTTTGATTCGTAAAACTCATAGTGTTGTTTTGTCCGGGTCTTGACTAACCTTCAAGACTTAGGACGCTCGGGTCGGGTCGAGGGTACGATCCGTCGGAGATCTCGTAGTTTCGGGATTTTGAAGTAAGAGCTCTTCGGGAGCGAAGCACGCAACAAAGGTATAATTCTTGTTCTTAATCTTCTTTGATTAAGTTTATTATGCTTGTTAATTGCTTTAATTAAGGGGCGGGTCTTGGGGGGTTTCCTTCCGCGTAGTGTCGGGTCACTACGAAACCCTACAGCGGTATCGGAGCCACGCTCCTTTTAATTTTTGCAATTAATTTTTTTATTAAGGTGTTTAAAAGAATTTATTTTTCTGGTTCATGTTCTTCTAATTAGAATAGATGCTCGTTTTAATTATTTTTAAAACTCGATTTTATTCTTGATTTGGCTCAAAAATAGTGATTTTTGGGTGGAATAGACATTCTAGAACAGATTCAACCCTCTTTGAAGACTGTGCAGAAGCTAAATTCGAACCAGAAACCCGTTTTTTCTGGGATTTTTCGTTTTTCAACGAAAATTTTAATTCTTTTTAAGCCTTGATTAATGCAAGCATTGCAAGGTTAGATTAAATGCACATTTACATCACTAATCTACTAGTTTTAAAATATCCTTAAGCATAATAATGGAGTTTTTATTAGTGCTTAAGTTGATATACCATTTTTCACATAAACTTGTTTTCACAAATTTTGCAAATAAATTGCAATAAAATGTGAAATCTTGTTGTGATCTTGTAATTTTAAGTTCCTATAATGTTAAAGTTCTAATCTTTAAAGGTTTAAATGATTGGAACCCTTACCCTAAATTCCATGTTGAACAAAGTTTGGATTTTTCATGTTTGGTTGATTAAAATCCATCAAGTTCAAATACTTGTGAGTAAAATTTGATTAATCTTCATATTGGAAGATGTAATCTTGGTATTTTACACAAGTATGAAAGTTGGAAAAATTTTCATTAGATGATTAGTTTATTTTTCCAACTCCTATTTGACAAAACCATTATTAATTTGCATATTGGCAAGATTAATTATGGACATAGCTCATTTTATTTCAAGCATTAAGAAAGACCTAATTTTGTTCAAAATAAAATTTTTGGATAATTTAGGCTTGTGCACCAATAAAATTAAATTTATTTAGTTAGACTTATTTTATTTTTCCTCAAATTGATTCTAAATTGTAATTTAGAATTAATTTATGCCACATATAAATCGGAATTAAAATTCCGAGTGAAATGTACGCAAATCGATGCAAAACCGCAAGCGTCACCAAGGCTAGCCGGGCTGCCTAGCAGCCCACATGTAGGCTGCCTATGGTGCGCATAGCTGAGCATCAATGTTGCGTGGTTGTGTGGCGAGGGGTGCTAAGGCTGGGCTTGAGCAGTGGCTTTGGTTGCTGGGTGCTAAGGGCGCTGTTGGGCAGTGTGGTAGCAAGCACCAGCCAGCCTCACTTGCTGCCAGGCGCCAGGATGCGAGCAGGCATGCATGGTGCTGACCAGCGTAGTGTGCTGTGCTGGGCGCAGCACGCTAGCACCAAGCGCCAGCCCAGCCCTTGATGCTTCTGGTGTTGTGTGGCGTAGGCTGTTGGGAAGCTTGTGCTACTGCTGGGCAGCGAGGCAGCAAGCCCTAGCCAGCCTGCCCACTGCTGCCTAGCAGCCATGGTGCGCAATGCACCATGCTTGGGTGAGGCTTCGTTGCTTAGTTTTGAGCTATGTGATTTTGCGAAAATCTTGTCGTTTTAATAATTTTAGATAATTATTTTAACGAGGTTAAAGACCACGATTTTCGATTTTGCAAAATTTTAACAAATTTTGGGTTATGCTGACTTAATTAATCGGATTAATTAAGTATGGATACAGAATTTAGTGGGAGCTTAATTAATCGCGTGAGCGTTTTGCGTTTAGAAATAATGGATTAAACAACTTTGAATAGTTTTAATTAGGCGCGTTAATCGAATTAACCACCTAAGTTAGTTACTAGTTTTGCGTGTTGAATTATGTATTTCGTAAAATTGCATGGGCCATTCACAAATAGTGAATGGGTGAATGGAAGATTGTTTTCAAAACAGGTTATTGAAAATGGCAACTAGTGGGGCCCGACTAAGATAGAAAATACGGACTGCGTTCCGTTATGTATTTTTGTAAATCTAAATACGGTCTGCGAACCGTTAAGTATTTTTATACTATAAGATTAATCTTAGTCATTCTAGCTAGCTTTATTTTATTTTTGCCAAGATGTCTCAAGACGGCGTTTCGATGAAGACGAGCAAAAATGAAGACCCATGGAAATTGAATATTTCAAAGGGTCATGCTAGTTGCCAAATGCATCTATTTTATGCTTTATATACATTGTTGTTAAATATGATTGCTAGATGCATGTCTAGGATTTCTATATGTTGCGACGATTAGTTAAGTTCATTTAAATAAACCAACATAGAAACCCTAGGTCCCTTAATAATATTGAGCTAAAATTTGCCGTTCCAAGAACAACACTTACCGAACTAATGCGCGTACGTGATGGAATACGCCAAAGCGAGACATCACTACTTCCCTAGGAACGTAAGGTATACTAGGTATACAAGTTATCTTGGTTAAGCTCAACGATATCAGTAAGGAGTCCTTAGATGTCGTGGCAAAAGAGATAAAATGTCACGGATGCATTAGATGCGACATTTTATTAAACCGAGAGTAGCTTGGAGCTATTAGCAATTGGATTGCTTACCTTAAGATATTTAATGATTAAGACAAGCCAAAGCATGCTTAACTATTTATTGATCTTTGGGATCTCGGAATCATTTTATTCTCGCCCATAGGGACAATTTTATAAATGCGTGGATAAAATGCTCAAAATAAGATTGAAAATGTGCATGAACGTTTTCAATTTCAACTTATTGATTTATGAATGGTTTTTCACATCAAATTCTTTCAATTGTAGAATAATGTCTGCAAGTAACTTAAACAACAACCAATTCTCTTTGCGCTTAATTCTCGACAAGGAGAAGTTGAGCGGGCCAAACTTTCTTTATTGGCAAAGAAATCTGTGCATTGTATTAATGCAAGAGCAAAAGGAATACATCCTTGATGAGGAAATGCCCGACGCTCCCAATGAGGAGGTCACTCAGGCTGCCCTTAACCGATGGAAAAGTGCCAATTGGGATGTCAAATGCATCATGTTGGCCACTATGTCTCCTGACCTTCAAAAGACTTTCTTTGAAAAGGAGACGACTTTTGAGATCATTTCTGAGCTTCAGAATATGTTTCAAGAGCAGGCCCGAACTGAGAGGTTCGAAATCCACAGGCAGATCCTTGAGAGCAAGCTCAAGAAAGGAGAGCCAGTCAGCCCGCATGTTCTCAAAATGATTGGATTATTTGAGAACATGGAAAGGCTTGATGCTGGGTATTCAACCGAAATGGCAATTGACATCATTCTCCACTCGCTTCACAAAGGCTATGATCAGTTCAAAATGAACTATAATATGCATAGTATGGAGAAAACCCTCACCGAGCTTCATGGTATGTTGAAGCAAGCCGAGCAAACCCTCAAGGATGAGGGTAAGCATGACATGCTCATGGTGAGGAAGGGAAAGCCATTCAAACGTCTGGGCAAAAAGAAGAGCTTTAAAGGGAAAAAGAAGAAGTTCCCGCCTAAGTCAAAATCTGCCAAGGACAACAAGGACAAAAAGGTAGCCTCTTCTAAATCTGATTCTGAATGTTTCTACTGCAAGAAGAAGGGACATTAGAAATGGGACTGCCTCAAATTCAAGGAAGATAAGAAGAACGGCAACGTTGCTTCTTCATCAGGTATTTTCGTTATAGACTTAATCTTTGCTAGCAAAACATCGTGGGTATTAGATACCGGATGTGGCTCACACCTTTGTTCTAATGCTCAGGGACAAAGGATAAATAGGAGGCTTGAGAAGGGAGAGGTCGAGCTTCAGGTCGGCAATGGAGCAAGGATCTCTGCCGTCTCCATTGGAACTCTCAGTTTGTCTTTGCCCTCAGGGCTTATTCTAGAACTTGAAAACTGCTATCATGTTCTAAGAGTGACCAAAAACATTATTTCAATATCGGCGTTGGACGCCAAAGGATTCAAATTTCGAATCAAAAACAATAATTGTTTTATTTATTTTGATAATGTTTTATATGGTAAGGCACATTCAGAAAATGGTCTTTATGTGCTTTCACTAGACAAACAGGTTTATAACATCGATAATACTGCCAAAAGGGCTAAGACCATCGAGTCGAATCAAACCAACTTGTGGCATTGTCGTCTTGGCCATATTAACATCAAGCGCATAAAGAAACTTCTTCAAGAAGGTGTTCTTGACTCATTCGACTTAGAGTCGTTTGAAATTGCGAAGGATGCTTATTAGGCAAGATGATAAAACATCCATTCTCCAAGTTGGGAGAAAGGGCAAGTGACTTATTAGGTCTAATACACACGGATGTATGTGGACCAATGTGTGCCAGACAAGGTTACCGATATTTCATCACTTTCACCGACGATTATAGTAGATATGGCTATATCTACTTAATGTCAAATAAATCTGAATCCTTTGAGAAATTCAAAGAATTTCAGAAAGAATTTGAAAATCAACTTGGCAAGAAAATTAAAGCACTTCGATCGTATCGAGGTGGCAAATATTTGAGCCATGAATTTGACGATCACTTGAAAGAAAATGGTATTCTTTCAGAGTTGACGCCTCCCGGAACTCCTCAATGGAATGGAGTGTCCGAACGGAGGAATCGAACCTTGTTAGACATGGTTCGATCAATGATGGGTCTTAGTGAACTCCTCATCTCTTTCTGGGGACATGCGCTACAAACTGCAGCACTAACACTGAATAGAGCACCGTCAAAAGCTGTTGAAAAGACTCCATATGAATTATGGACTAAGAAACCTCCTAGGTTGTCTTTTCTCAAGATTTAGGGATGCGAAGCATATGTCAAGTGATTAATTTCAGACAAACTTCACCCCAAATCGGATAAGTGTTTCTTTGTGGGATATCCAAAAGAAACCAAAGGGTATTACTTCTACAATAAATCCGAGAACAAAGTATTTGTTGCTCGTGATGGTGTCTTTTTAGAGAAGGAACAACTTTCCAAAATGACAAGTGGGAGGAAAATCAAACTCGACGAAGTTCGAGAGGACGAGCAACAATGTCAACCTGACAAAACTGACAATCTAGATGCTTTGGAAGCATCTAAGAAGATTGGTCAAAATCAAACTGACAATGAAAATGCTCAACCGATTACCCTTCGTAGGTCGCAACGGCACAGATCTCAACCAGACAGATACCTCGGTATCGTCTTAACCGATGATCAGGACATCCTAGTCATGGATGGTGATGAGCCGGCGACATACAAGCAAGCTATGACGAGCCCCGACTCTGCAAAATGGCAAGAGGCCATGAGATCCGAGATGGACTCCATGTCTGAAAATAAAGTTTGGGACTTGGTGAATTTGCCCGAGGGTTATACACCCATTGGTTGCAAATGGATCTTCAAAGTAAAGACAGAAAAGGATAGAAATGTATCGATATACAAAGCTAGACTTGTGGCAAAAGGCTATAGACAAATCCACGGAATTGACTATGATGAAACTTTTTCACCAGTTGCAATGCTAAAATCCGTCCGGATCATCCTAGCAATTGCTACATATTACGATTATGAAATATGGAAAATGGATGTCAAAACCGCCTTCCTTAATGGAATTTCGGAAGAAACTGTGTATATGACACAACCAGAAGGTTTTATCGATCCAGGCAACGGTGGAAAGGTTTGCAAGCTAAAGAAGTCCATTTATGGACTAAAGCAAGCCAGAAGAAGTTGGAATCTGCGATTTGATAAATCCATTAGCAAGTTTGGTTTTATCAAGAATCTAGATGAATCTTGTGTATACAAGGTGCTCAGTGGTAGTGATATTGCATTCCTAGTCCTGTATGTCGATGACATACTTCTCATCGGAAACAGCACAAAATTACTAGAGTCTGTAAAGGGATGGTTGGGAAAGTGTTTTTCAATGAAGGACTTAGGAGAGGCACAATACATATTGGGCATCAAGATCTACAAAGATAGATCTAAAAGGATTATTGGATTAAGCCAGAGTACTTACATTGATAAGGTACTAGCTCGATTCGACATGGAGAATGCCAAGAGAGGGCATTTACCCATGTCCCATGGCATAACTCTCAGCAAGAAACAGTGTCCACAGACACCTGTTGAGCGAGAATGAATGAATCAGATCCCATATGCTTCGTTGATCGGATCGATCATGTATGCCATGATATGTACAAGGCCAGATGTATCGTATGTCTTGAGTGCAACGAGCCGATACCAATCGAACCCAGGAGAGGCGCATTGGACTGCGGCCAAGAATATCCTAAAGTACCTGAAAAGGAACAAGGATAAGTTCCTAGTGTATGGAGGCCACAAAAAAATGGTTGTTGAAGGTTACACCAACGCTAGCTTCCAGACTGACAGAGACGACTTCAAGTCACAGTCAGGGTACATATTTTGCCTAAATGGAGAAGCGTTAAGGTGGAAGAGTGCCAAGCAGAGCGCCACTGTAGACTCTACAACTGAAGCCGAGTACTTGGCCGCTTCAGAAGCTGCCAAGGAAGCTGTTTGGATTCGTAAGTTCATCAGCGAACTTGGTGTTGTACCCTCAATCAAGGGGCCGATAGACCTCTATTGTGATAACAATGAAGCTATCGCTCAGGCCAGGGAGCCGAGGGAACACCAGAAGGTCAAACACGTGCAAAGGCGATTTCACATGATAAGGGAATGGAAATCCGAAGGTGAAATCAGAATTTGTAAGATTGGCACAGATGATAATGTGGCCGATCCTTTGACTAAACCGCTGCCTCAGGTGAAACACAACAAGCACATTGAGGCGATGGGAATCAAGTATGTTGGAGACTGGCTTTGAAATTCCGTGTACATGTGTTTTAATTAAACTGGTAGTTTTAATGCAAGACAATGTATTGAAACCATTCATTTATGGAGTAATTAATTTTTGTGCAAAATTATCATTCACTCCATTGCTATTTAATTGTGGTTTAGAATTAAATAATGAGTCCATTCGATTTACGAAAATATTCAAAACAGGGTATCAAGATCATGTCTTCGATAAAGAAACACCTGTTAAGTGAACATTGAATATTTAAATCGAAAATTGTCCCTAATAGAGGTCATCTAACGGATGGACGATTGATGACCGCCACAAATTAGTGTGTAGTATGATTTACAGCACCGTTTCTTGTGCTGCGAGGATGTGACAGTCATAAATCATTTGCACAGGTACAGTTTGGAACCGTACTGGATAAGACCTATGAGAGTACTTTAAGAAATTTCAAATTGTCATAATTACATTTCTCATTATGACTATCGGAACCTGTTTCCTCCGACCATGAGTATTGTGAAGTTTTCTTGTTTGAGTGCTAGACTCTTTGATGTTTCCTAACGTCTGCCGTAACTATGGATCATAACGGGAACACTCGGGAAACTAAGTCCTCTTAGTAAGAGGAACTTACAATGCAAGACTGGGATTGTCCCCCAATTAACAATAGGGAAATATGTTTTGTTGTTTACAAGGCCGCTCGAAGAGCAAGACTGTGAAAATGCATGGCCATGCTCAAATGGATTTTAGAAATCATCTACTTATTGACAGTCGAACTCGGAGATCGAGAAACACTTCTGAACATAATAAGGATGACGATGAATCTTACCTTATAGTTCACGAAGAACTATTAAAAGACATAGGAAATAGGTTGTACACTGTATGCACACTTATCCGGAAGGACAAGTGGGAGATTGAAAGGAATGGTGTCCTTCCAACAAGTGTATTCTGCCGATAGAGGGTTCAGAATTATTACAGAGTTAATTCTTCAATAAGATCAAGTGATCGGAATGCCTAGGTGGAGGCCGCTTTTGATCAGTAATATCGAAGTACAATTGACATTACAGCTTGATCTTAACTAAACCCTTCGGGTCGAACCCAATCGAATCACCGATCCGAGACAACGAATTAATCCGAAAGGATTTAATGAGTCGACAGATTTTTACGGATACAGACGTCGGATATCGAGCCTAGGACGTCGTGGCCGAGCGTCGCAAAATCACAAGCGACAAGTACGAGCGTAGCCGTAGCACCACAATGGTCTAACCATGTGGATGCTAGGCTAGTTCGAGCTAGGATGCACCTAGCATGACTAGGCGCAAGCCTAAGCACACTAGGTGTGCTAGGCGCACCATTGCAGCTCATCACAGCCCATCGCAGCCCATACAACATCGCAAGGCGCACCATGCGTGCCCTAGGGTGGCTGGGTGCCATCGCAGCCCTAGCACAATGCTGGGCGCGCATGGCAGGACCACACACACCAATCACAGCTAGTGCTAGGGACTAGCGCATCCGTTTTGCGTGGTGCATGGCCGAGGCTGATGCATGCATAGTGCGTGGTGCATGGCCGAGGCTGGTGCGTATGGATGTGCGAGTGTATGCGAGGAAGAGCTAGCAAGCAGCGTCAAGCCTAGCATGCGTGGCTCGCTAGCAGCACGCATGCTAGGCATTGCGAGCATGGGGTTGGATGCGTGGGTGTGCGTAGTGTGGGAGTGTGTGAGTGTGCGAGGCAGTGCGTGGGAGTGCTAGGGCCAGCACCAGCACAGCCCAGCACCAGCACGCACTGGCTGGCTGGGGTGCTGGGCAGCAAGGCAGTGCTAGCTGGCAGCCCTAGCTGGCACGCTAGCTGGCAGCCAGCTAGCCCTCCTTTACCCGGTTTTGTGCATGGATGTGGGGACCAAATCAAGGCCTTGGGGAGCAAGGCAAATGCCCCCCCCCCCTTCTAGCCTTGGCCATCATTTAAGCATGTGATTGTGCCACTGGACGTAATGTGATTAAGTTGATTATTTATTTAATTTAGAATTAAATAAATTGTTGATTTTTACCAACTCTCCGACATTGATGGGAGATTGGAAATCAAGGGTGAATTTCCCTATAAATACCAAAGGCATGGTATTGGGAAATACACAACCTTGAGTGGAATTAAAACGGCAACTCTTATAATCAGAGTAAACCTTTGATTCATAAAACTCATAGTTTTGTTTTGTCTTGGTCTTGACTAACCTTCAAGACTTAGGACGCTCGGGTCGGGTCGAGGGTACGATCCGTCGGAGATCTCATAGTTTCGGGATTTTGAAGTAAGAGCTCTTCGGGAGCGAAGCACGCAACAAAGGTATAATTCTTGTTCTTAATCTTGTTTGATTAAGTTTATTATGCTTGTTAATTGCTTTAATTAAGGGGCGGGTCTTGGGGGATTTCCTTCCGCGTAGTGTCGGGTCACTATAAAACCCTACAAATTCATTCAAAATTTTGGAATGGATTGCATATAAAATTAATTAAATTAACTTAATTAAACAATTCATCAATCAGTAAAGCAACTAATTCAACAATTCAACATAATCCAAGTAATCTAACAAGCACTAAAGCAACTAATTCAACTATTGAAATTGAAAAATAAAAAACTAATTCACTAATTCAACAAATTAACAAACCAAAGTTATTAAACAAGTAAACAAAATAACATAAAAATTATTAAATTAAAAGTAGGATTGTAGGAAGCTTGGAAAATTAAAAAATTAAAATGAAAACTGAAAAATCAAAAAATTGAAAGCACTTACGTGAGTTTGTTGCCGCAATGAAGTCGCCACTGCCGGAGAAGTGGGTTGAGTCCGTGAGGCGCCGCTGAGCAGTCGGAGGTGACGAACTTAGAGAGGAATTCTAGATCTCAACTAGAGGAAGAAGATGAAAGGTTAAAAAAAACCCTAATTAATAAACTAACCAACCATAGGTTTATATCCAAAATCTTCTTAACCACAAGAAAAATCTTACCTCGAATTGAGTTCAATGGAGGTGCTGCTTCAATGGAGTTAGAAAGCGCGTAAACCAACTCAATGGAGAGAGAGCGAGCTGCTTCAATGGAGTGCAGAAGGAGATGCGAAAACGAGAGGGAGATGCAAAAACGGAGAGGGAAAGCTGGGAGGAAGAGCAGGAGATGCGAAAATGGGAGGGAATTGAAAGAGAAGTGATTAAGGGATTTTGCTCCCACCAATCGGAATGCACCACGTGGGCCAATCAGGGTCCTGCCACGTGTCCTCTAATTGAACCTGTCAGAGCCTGCCACGCGGCACGTGCCTATTTGTCCACCATGGACCTATTATGTCACGACACATGGCATCCTCCATGCCTAATGGAAAAACCGGCCACCTAGGCCCAACTTCCAAGGGAAGCCCAATCAGCCATAGGTTAACCTAAACCTAGGATTGGCACGCTTCCCAAGGTTATAAATACCCTCATTAATCCTCATTAAAGGGGATTACGCTCATTAACTACTCTCACCTAGAGAACAACATTTTACCTTTCCGCATTAATTACTCCTTAAACAAGTACTAACTTGACCGTCGGAGGCAGAGCTCCAAGCACTCGGAGTCTCCGTTTGTTTTGCAGGTACAGGCGCCCGGTTCCAGTCTCGGAATTGTAACTCTCCCGCAGGACATTAAAAAAAAACCCCGAAACATTTTGGCGCCGACTGTGGGGAGAGTACTTTTGAGATGGTATCAACGTCTGTACCGACTCTAGAAGAGAGGCGTCCTCTAGACGACCCTCAACTTCACTCAGATCATGATACTGAAAATGAGGTTGAAGTTGAAGCACGCACAGCCTCAGACGGAACCCTAAGGGCCCGACGTACCCGTCACACCGAAAGGAAAGAACGGGTAGATCACCAAACTGGACCCAGTAGTCTAGTCGGCACACCGCCTGATCAGCAACAGGCGGCTGAAGGGTCTGCTCCAATTACAAGAAAGGAACTCATGACCTTCATGAGGGGTTTTTTAAGGGGAGATCCAAGAACTGATCAATAAGAAGACGCCTGCTTTGTCTAGGGAGCAGTTGGCTAAAAAACCTTCACAGTCAGGAAGATGGATGCATGTTCAAGGACGAGAGGCGACCCCTCACCCTAACTCTAGGAAGTGGGAGCCGCCTGTGCTTGACTTGACAAAGTACCGTTTTCCCTCACCAGGGAAAAGAAAGGACATTCGTCATATACAGGCGGACGGGTCAAAGGAAACATACTCAGACGCTCGGCTATTGCTAGAGTAGAAAAAGAATGACCGACTCTCAGAGTCGGCCTCCACTTCAGACTTCCAAGATAGTCTTGACAATACCTCTATGAGGTATACTCAGTCAAATCATGAAAGTCAGACAGGCGGTACCTCCCGTCGGTCTAGATTTCATAGAGACTAGGTGGTACCAAACTTACCATATGTACCGCAACAACAATATTTTTTTGCAGCCACCTCTTTTTGGAGGACAGGCGGCAAAAAATGTCCAGCCTTTGGACTGGCAACTACAGTTGCTAAGACTTGGAGAACAGCCGTCCGCCTTCTCCAAAGAAATTACTGAGGCCGCTTAGCAGGCCAAAGTTAAAAATGTACTAGTAGGCGCCTATGATGGAACTACTAACCCTGAAGACCATTTTATGGAATTCACCAATCTAATGTACCTCCAAGGGTTGGATGATCCCACTTGGTGCAAGTGTTTCCCAGCGACTCAAAAAGGAATCGCACAGCAATGGTTCGGCAACCTGCTGACTGGTTGTGTGAACAACTTCAGGACGCTTGCTTACTTATTCACCTCCAACTTTGCCATGAACATACCTGCAAAGAAGACGACCCTTGATTTAGGGACGATTCAGCAGGGTGAGAAGGAGGGGCTCCGTTCATACATCAGGCGGTTCAACCTGATGAGGATACAGATTCAAGGGCTACCGGATGAGGTGGCCTACACTGACTTTTTCAGAGGTCTCAAGGACGGGCCGACCTTCAAGTTTGACCTGGTTCGAAAGAGGGTTGCGACTCTTCAAGAAGCTTTGATTGAAGTAGAAGCCTATATACAGGCGACTGATCTCTGTAGTACTGGAAAGCAGTCGGACGGAAGGAGGCCCGATAAAAAAGAAGGCCGACCAAAGCAGTCGGCCAATAAAGATGATAAAAAGAGAAGAGAGGTCTGGGCGGCCGATTCCTCTAAACAACCGGCCTAGAAAAAGAAAAATGAGTTCAAACCTTACTCTCCGAAGTATGCGTTCAGCAAGGATAGTCAAGCTATCCTCAAAGAAATCATGGGCCGGATCTCAATCGAGAAGCCGGCCCCCATGAAGGGTTCTGCGAGCAATCGGAACCAAGACAAATTTTGCCATTATCATGAAGATGTTGGTCATGAAACCAACGAATGCATCAGTCTCATGCGCTACCTAGACCGCCAGGCTGAACAAGGCGACCTTGACTCCTATGTCAAGAAGTCTAAGGGGAACACTTCCTCAAAGAACAAGCTATCAGCCAAAAAGAATCAACAGGTTGATAGTTCTGATACAGATGATGCAGTTGTCTACACAATTGCAGGCGGCTTCTCAGGAGGCGGCCCCACTATCAGGGGCAATAAAGACAATTTCAGGCGGCTAGATGTCAATTCCGTTCATCAAGAGCGGCCCTCCAAAAGTTCATTCCCAAAGATTGTAATCACAGAAGAAGATCTGGGAGGGGTAAAGGGGCCGCATGATGACCCCATTGTTATTGAATGCAAAGTGGCCAACCAAAGAGTTGGCCGAATCCTCATAGATACTGGTAGTTCCTTCGATCTTATCAGCAGCAAGTGTTTGTCAAAGCTCAAATACAAGATTGATTGCATACATCCAGTATCCCACCCTCTAGTAGGGTTTGGGGGAGGAGTCGTACACCCTGTAGGGCGAGTGGATTTACCCATCCACCTGGGTGAGAAAGGGGAGGGCCGTCATATGGTGGTCCGGTTCCTAGTAGTTTAGGAACTCTCGGCCTACAACATGATCCTGGGACGACCTACCCTAAATAATTCAAAAGCTGTCATTATCCCATCTCTTATGCTGCTCAAATTTGAGAAGGATGATGGAACAGTCGGCTCCCTAAGGGGAGATCAGAAGATGGCTCGAGAGTGCTACCTCTCGGATATCAAAACCACTGTGGTGGCCACTGGGCCAAGTGGTGAAAAATCGGACCTTGAAATTGGCAAGAAAAGAAAGGCTTCCCAGTTGGGGGCCGAAAGAAAAGAAAGAAGATAGCAATCACTGGCAGAGGAGCGGTCAGACGAATTCCGCCCTCAGCCGGCTGGTGAGCATACAGACCTTGTCCTGGACGACTCGCGTCCTGACCGAACAGTCAAGGTTGGGACGACTGCTCTTAAAGTTCTAGGTGAAGATTTTCACCAACTTTTGAAGGAATTCAAAGACATCTTTGCATTCGAAGTTCATGAAATACCAAGCATCAGTCCTGACCTGGCAGTACATAAACTGGCCGTGGATCCGAAAAAGAAGCCGATAAGGCAAAAGAAGCGGAACCATGGCGAAGAGAGGAGTCAGGCGGCAGCCGCCGAAGTTAAAAAATTGCTTGACGCAGGGTTCATTCGACAATGCTACTTCCCAGACTGGGTTGCAAAAGTTGTACTTGTTAAAAAGCCGAATGGTACCAGGCGAATGTGTGTGGACTACACGGACCTAAACAAGGCGTGCCCCAAGGACAGTTATCCTCTGCCCAAAATTGACAGTCTGGTCGACTCAACAGCTGGCCATGCTTTGATGAGCTTCATGGACGCCTACTCTGGCTTCCATCAGATTCCTTTGTGGAAGAAAGATCAGGAGAAGACGGCCATCGTCACTGATCAGGGGCTATATTGCTACACGGTCATGCCGTTTGGTCTGAAGAATGCCCCGGCCACCTTCCAAAGAATGATAAATACTGTCTTCTTTGACCAAATTGGGAGGAACGTCGAGGCATACATCGATGATATGATTGTTAAGTCCAAGCTTCAGACAGATCACTTGTCGGACCTCCGAGAAACATTCACCACACTCAGGCGGCACCATGTCATGCTCAATCCCAAGAAATGTGTATTTGGGGTTGAGTCTGGGAAATTTCTCGGATTCTTCATCAATCAGAGAGGAATAGAGGTGAACCCTGAGAAAGTGTAGGCGGTCATTGACATGCAGTCGCCTCGCACCGTCCGAGAGGTTCAGAAGTTAACAGGTTGTCTGGCGGCTCTAGGAAGATTTCTCAGCCGGTCAGGCTACAAGTGCCTTTACTTTTTCCAGGCTATAAAGAAGAAGGCAAGGTTTGAATGGGGGCCGGATGCTGAGGCGGCCTTCCAAAAATTAAAAGTTCACTTACATTCCTTGCCGAGGCTGGTTAGTCCTTTGCCCAAAGAAGTGCTTTACATGTACCTGGTCGTTTCTGACCATGCTCTAAGCGTTGTCCTCCTTGCTAAAAGAGACGGCTGCCAGCTCCCGATCTACTTTGTCAGCCACGTGCTGAAAAATGCCGAGTTGAGGTATCCCTTAGTGGAAAAGTTCGGCCTAGCTCTCTTCATGGCCGTCAAAAAATTGAAGCCCTATTTCTTGGCAGATGCAGTTGTTGTGTATACAGATCAACCGATCAAGTGGCCACTGAAAACCATGGAGTCGTCAGGCCGGATAATCAACTGGGCAATAGAAATTCAGAGCCTTGAAGTCACATTCGAGCCTAGAAAAGCAGTAAAGGGGCAAGCCTTTGCTGACATTATTGTAGAAATGACTCGGCCCCCTAATTCTCAAGTTCCAGACCAAGTTTGGAAGGTATATGTGGACGGGAGATCCACCTCAAATGGATGCGGAGCAGGCGTCATATGTCAGTCGCCAGAGGGCGACATGTATGAGTATGCTCTACGTTTCAATTTTCAAGCCTCGAACAACGAGGCAGAATATGAATCTTTATTAGCCGGAATCCGCATTTGCAAGGCAGCTGAGGCAAGAAAGATAGACGTTTGTTCTGATTCACAATTGATAGTGAGTCAGTACAATGGCGAATACGAAGCGACCCATCCGGCAATGATCAAGTATTTACAGGCGGTACGACAAGCAATCGGATCCCTTGAAGATTTTTATCTGACTCAAGTACCAAGATCTGAAAACAACAAGGCGGATTCTCTTTCAAAGTCAGCATCCTCGGCCTCATGTGATACTCCACGAACCGTTTTCTGGGAGGTTATGGAGAAAAGAAGCATTGAGGAAGATCCTATTGGAATTTTAGATAGAAGTTCAACCTGGATGGATCCAATCAGGGCATATCTAAAAGACGGCACCTTGCCGGATGACCATCACCAGACGGCCACACTGAAAAAACGAGCGTCTAGTTTTGAAAGGATAAAGGGAGAACTTCACAAGAGAGGGTATCTCCAACCCTTCTTGAAGTGTGTTACTCCAGAAAAAGGACGAGAGATCCTAGAAGATCTTCACTCTGGTTACTGCGCTTCCCATGTAGGCGGCAGGTCGCTTGCCCAACGAGCAAGGCGGCAGGGTTACTTTTGGCCTACTTTAGAAGCAGATGCAATGGAGATGGTGAAAAAATGTGACAAGTGTCAAAAGTTTGGCAAGCTAATTCACCGTCCGGCTACTGATCTCACTGCTATCCATAGCCCACTACCGTTTGTTAAGTGGGGCATGGATATTCTGGGTCCCTATACGCCTGCTACAGGCGGCAGGAAGTACATACTTGTTGCAGTCAGCTAATTACTAAATGGGTGGAGGCAGAGGCTGTCAAAGGAATCAAAACGAAGGATGTGATTTCATTCATCTGGAAAAAAACATCATCACTCAGTTTGGGGTGCCCATGTCTATGGTTTTTGACAATGGTCCCCAATTTGAGACGCCTGTTCTCAAAAACTGGCTGGGAGACCAAGGTATCTCGCATTACTTTGCATCAGTCGACCGTCCACAAGCAAACGACCAAGTAGAAGATTTTGATAAGATCATCTCAGACGGTCTCAAGAAGAAGATTGAAAGAGCAGGCGGCCTATGGGCAGATGAACTACCACATTTTCTATGGGCAATTAGGACGACTGAAAAAGGGTCGACTGAAAAAGGGTCGACTGGAGAGACTCCATTCCTCCTAACCTATGGTGCAGAAGTTGTTCTTCCAATTGAACATTACGAGCCGACTCTTCGAGTAATGTTATACGACGAAGAGGCGAACTGGGAGTCCATGCATCTCGCTCTAGACTCACTCCCAGAAAGAAGGGGCAATGCAGCCTTGTGCCATGAAATTTACGGCCTGAGAATGACCAGATCATATAACAAAAATGTGCACAGGCGTCCACTCAAAGTGGGGGACTTTGTACTAAGAAAGATGGAAGCAGTCGGTAGGGCTAACGAGTCCGGCAAATTAACTCCCAACTGGGAAGGACCCTACCAAATCTATGAAGAGGTCCAGGACGACACCTACCGCCTGGAAACACCAGACGGCCAACCCTTGCATTGAACCTGGAATGTAGATAATCTCAAAAAGTATTATTTTTGAATGATGTAAATAGCCGAGAGCTACCTAATAAAAGTTTGCTGTTTCACTTCATTTATTTTGTACTAAGAGGGGCATGCCTACTGGTAAAACAGTCGGCTACTCTCCATGCTTTTTATTTACGCGTTCAATTAAGAGGGGCATGCCGCTTGTTCTATACAACCGGCTACTCTCCCATACATAAGTTCACCAAGAGCTATCTAAGGCCTATGGCCGAAATGATCAAACTAGGCGCCAAGCCAACTGATCCAACTTTTAAACTAATCCGACCTGTCCCAACATCATAGCAGGCGTCCGGCGGCATCCATTGTTCTATAAATTAATTATACGACACCTATACGACTGTCTACTAAGACAACCACGTAGCCGTTTCTAAGACAAGGATAATTCTCACTGGTCGAACAAGTGTTAGAAGTTAAAATCCGCGTCAGATAACCGACTGTACTACTCGGGATAAGTACAGCTGGTACCTTTTGAGTTAATAGCCAACAAAAATTGGCGAATAAAGGGGTCCAATCGGCTTCCGCTGCCTGGTACCTCTACTACTCAAACAATAGTGACGGCGACTAAGTGACATCCATGTTTACTTATAGTCACTCCTTACAACTTGGTTTGACATTGAAAAAGGCTTTTACATACCGCCTGTTCTTACTAAGTTTGAACCAGAACTCAGAAACTTGTTTTACTTTCCAATCTTAAGTTAAGCAAGCCTAATGTACTCATCAAAATATGCTAGAGACCGGTTGGATAAATGGCCGACTGATCACCTAACCTAGAATTTAGACAACCAGTCGTCCAGGGGCATAGGCAGCTCTTACAGTGTCTGCAATTATCGGCCATACATAACAGTCGGTATAACATGCAAGCGGGTATCAGAGTTTCGACACTTAGGAAAAAGCAAAATTCGAAATTTGGCAGCTAAGGCGACCTAAAAAGATTGTCGCCGAAATTCTATTAACAGCCGGCCATAAAGACCGGCACAAATATTCAAGACCCCGGCCCCCTGGCCGGGTAAAGATACAAAAATAAACCGGCCATAAAGACCGGCAAAATATTCAAACACCCCGACCCCTTGGCCGGGTAAAAGAGATACAGAAACAGACGGCACGCAGGCCGAAGAAAAGAAAAAAGAAGACATAAGCTTCAAGATGGGGGTAGATCTTCAACAACAACAACCGCCTGATCAGCAAGAGATGCCTGCTTCTGAGAAGCATTCTTCTTACTTGTCTCGGCATCAGCTGCACCCTTTTTAGACGCATCTGCCCTAATCGGCACCAAGGCCACTATTGGCTCCTCCTCTTCCTCTAGCGTATCATTCTCAGCAGCCGCTAGCAGGACTTCTTGGTTATACATTTCAGAGCATTGGCGAAATTGTTTTTCCCAAGAAGCAAAGTCGGCGTTTGGAAAGAGGCGAGTCCAGGTCATGTGCTGGATTTGGGCCGAGTCCTCCATCATTTCTCGAACCAAATCCTTCTTCTCTTGCTCAACCTTGGCCGAGAGCTCTTCAGTGAGGCTCTTCTTCTAGTTTACCAAGCGTTCCTTGACACGCTCCAAGAATTTCTCCAAGGTGTCGTATTGGCTCATCTTTTGCTTAAGAGGCTTCAGCTCGGCTCTAAGGTTCTAGATGGTCGCCTCTAACTCATTGTTTTTCTTCTTGGCCGCCTCCAACTCAGTCCTAATAGCAGAAGTAGCCTGCGCCTGATAATAAAGAATATCAGTTGTCAAAATCTCATTTTGGGCAATTTGAAACATTGCCTTGTCACAATCAGAGGCGGCCATGGCTTTAGCAGCCTTTACCTCTTTGTTCTTCGCATTAATTGGCTTGCGAAGGCCGTGTACTCGCAGTAAGGACTGTAAGAGGAAGCAGGCGTCAGGATCCAAAAATATGTATAACATGAACAATTAAACAGAAAAAATACGCTAAATATACCTCAGCAAGGAGCCCTGCAATTTCATCCAGATCAAGGGTGCCGACACCCCGGACCGCGTCTCTCTCTTCTGGAGGGACGACTTTAATCATGGACGTGGCCACTTCGACCAGGTTCGGTTCTTGAGGGCCGGCTGCATCAAAAGTAAACAAAAACTTTAAACATGAAGGTGAAAGAAAATTAGGTCGAAGTCTAGAAGAGTTGTTTCATACTTCTAGGCGGCCTACTGGGATTTTGAGATGGAGTGGATGGCTATTTGTTAGCAGCCGACGGTCTCCTGGCAGAACCAGGTGAACTCCCCACAGTCGTCTTCCGGGCTTTGGGGTCCGGCTGTTGGGAGGAGGAAGCTCTTTGGATGCCCGTCTGCAAAAAGACGAATGGTTAATATTTGTATAAACCTAACCTTTTAAAAGAAAAAGGGGGGAGGTGAAAGTTGGGAACTCACTAAGGGCGTCTCCTTGGTGGGAGAATCAGCTGATGAGTGTTGCTACATGACGGATGCTCGCAGCAGAGCAACCGCTGTTTTGGAGGCGGATATTTTGCTCATGGCTTCCGCTGCATAAAGGAACACGAAAGTTAGAAAAATTCAGAAATAATTTCCACAAGAGTACATATTCAACAGGTCGGCTACCTCTAGAGCACCGACTGCTAAGGCCACAAGCGGCCAGGAAGTACTCATCATAGAGCCATTTGTAACTCGAAACGCAGTTCAGAGGTACTTGCTCTCGTACCCTTGTAGTAGAGTTGGCCCTGGTCTCTACTTTAAAGAGTCCTCGGTCCAGGATATCTTTTTTAGCTTTGAGAGGGACAAGCGGCATGCTGCGACCGCCTGCTATAAGAGGCGGATCTCTGTTCCGCCTATTGAAGCGTTTGTTCAGCTCTTTGTCTGAACTCTCAATAATAAGGAAGGTGCTTCTCCAATCCTTCCATTTGTTCTCTTTACCTCTTGTCATGAGGTAGCCTCGATGGCTCGTCAATTGGTACCAGCCGGTACCGCCTGCCTTAGGGGTCCGGCTGAGATAGTTCATATGGGCGAATGCCTCGAAATTTGGCTCCACCCCATACATTTCACATCCGACTACATAGCTGAGAACATTGAACCAGGAATTTGGGGCTAACTGCCATAACCCCAACTCATATCCGTCAAGGATTTGTTGAACAGCCGGATGTAAGGGGAAACACAGACCAGTTCTAATGGTCGCCTCACAGCAGCCAAAGCAGGCGCTATCATAACTAGTCCCAGCCAGCCAGACGATTGTCTTTCGAGTCTGGCACAAAAAACAGAAAGTCAGGGCCTATTACATGGTCCGCTACGAAGCTGCCCACTTTTTCTTGCATGGCCTTGATTCGGCCTTTCGGAACGGTTCAGTAGTAGGGGGTGTTCTGCTCTCTTTGAGTGGCGGATGGCTCCGCCCAATTGTCCCCCTTCTCGACTGAATGGGAAAGTCTCGCCTCATGTAGGCGGTCGTGCCCCTCTAAGTCAAGATAAAGGGGACCTGAAGAGTTGGAGTCAGACTCGTCCTCTGAAGAGTCCGACTCCTCCCCTTTCCCTGAGGGGCCCGCCTCCTCTCCTTCAATAGGAGCGGGAGAATACGTAGACATGTCTACGGTAAAATGAGAAGGGACCACCTTGATCCCTCCCTCAGAGCTATCGGCAGCCGAGCCGCCTTGGTTCACTTCAACATCTGGCGTATGGTCAGATGTTTCACTAATCGGCACTTGGAAGGAGGAGCCGTCTGAATTGGTGATCCTAGTTGTTCTTTTTGTTCTGGCCATTATGTTCTGCATAGACACAGAGACAGTCGGACTTTGTATAAAGGGAAAAGATTGGTTTGAAAAGGGGCAGGCTGCACTCCTAGTCCTAGACTCAGCCGTCCCCGGTGACCGGCTGATCACTAACCTAGGTCGTGTCGTGTGCTTCCGAGGTGCCATTTCAAAAAGAAAAAATAAAGAAATGTATAAGAATAAGAGAATGGACAGTTACCTAAACGATTGAGAAGTTGACGAAGATCTGGAAAAGTAATCTGAATATCAGCCGGCTTGTCAGAACAGGCGGTAGGCTGGAAATGTCTAAAATGTCAGAGCATGTTCAGGGGTCCGAGTGTTCTCTTAAAAAGTTATCAAGTGTGAATAAGTGTAAAGTCAACATGCCCTTATATAGGCAAGGGAAGAAGTTGAAGGGACACTCTCCAAATTCAAAAAATGAGCGGGAAAAATTCCCGGCCTTTCCCCAAACGACACTTGTAGCTTCCCTCATTAATCCTCATTAAAGGGGATTACGCTCATTAACTACTCTCACCTAGAGAACAACATTTCACCTTTCCGCATTAATTACTCCTTAAACAAGTACTAACTTGACCGTCGGAGGCGGAGCTCCAACCACTCGGAGTCTTCGTTTGTTTTGCAGGTACAGGCGTCCGGTTCCGGTCTCGGAATTGTAACTCTCCCGCAGGACATTAAAAAAAAAACCCCGAAACAAGAAGAGTAGAACGAAGAGGGAAATTCGAGTACGCTTCAATGGAGGAGAAAGATAGGCAGATCAGATGAGACAGGAGGAAAGATCGAGGAAATGAAAGCAAGAGAAAGAAAGAGTATATCCGGGTTTTTTTTTTAATTTTACAATAGATTTTGCACCGATTCGAACCGAGCCGGTGCCTAATCCCTTTCTCCCCTTTTTTTTCTCTCTTTTCTAATTGGCCTATCTTTTCTAATTGGCACCGGTTTGAACTGGTGCCAAAAGCTTGTTTTTCAATCCCGCCCGTTTTTTAACCACCGGTTTTCAAAAACCAGTGCCAAAGGTGGGGTGCCTTTGTCATTTTTTCTACTAGTGAATACGTCCTTGATGAGGAAATGCCCGACACTCCCAATGAGGAGATCACCCAAGCTGCCCTTAACCGATGGCAAAGTGCCAATCAGGATGTCAAGTGCATCATGTTGGCCACTATGTCTCCGGACCTTCAAAAGACTTTATTTGAGAAGGAGACGGCTTTTGATATCATTTATGAACTTCAGAATATGTTTCAAGAGCAGGCTTGAACTGAAAGGTTCGAAACCCACAGGCAGATCCTTAAGAGCAAGCTCAAGAAAGGAGAGCCAGTCAGCCTGCATGTTCTTAAAATGATTGAATTATTTGAGAACGTGGAAAGGCTTGATGCTGGGTATTCGATTGATATGGCAATAGACATCATTCTCCACTCGCTGGACAAAGGCTATGATTAGTTCAAGATGAACTATAATATGCACAACATGGAGAAAACACTCACCGAGCTTCATGGTATGTTTAAGCAGGCCGAGCAAACCCTTTAAGGATGAGGGAAAGCATGACATGCTCATGGTGAGAAAGGGAAATCCATTTAAGCGCTCGGGTAAGAAAGGAAGCTTTAAAGGGAAAAAGAAGAAGAATTTTCCGCCTAAGTCAAGTGCTGCTAAGAGTGGCAAGGACAAGAAGGTAGCCTCTTCTAAATCCGATTCCGAATATTTCTTTTACAAGAAGAAGGGACATTGGAAGCAGTATTGCCTCAAATTCAACGAAGATAAGAAGAACGACACCATTGCTTCTTCATCAGGCATTTTTGTTATAGACTTAAACTTCACTAGCAAAACATCATGGGTATTAGATACCGGATGTGGCCCACACCTTTGTTCCAATGCTCAGGGACTCAGGCTAAATAGGAGGCTAGAGAAGGGAGAGGTTGAGCTTCGGGTCGCCAATAGAGCAAGGATGTCTGCCGTATCCGTTAGAACTCTCAGTTTGTCTTTGCCCTCTAGGCTTATTTTAGAACTTGACAATTGCTATCATGTTCCTAGAGTTACCAAAAACATTAATTCAATTTCGGCTTTGTACGGCAAAGGTTTTGAATTTCGAATTAAGAACAATAGTTGTTCATTTTATTTCGATAATGTTTTATATGGTAAAGCATATTCAAAAAATGGTCTTTATGTGCTATCTCTAGACAAACAAGTTTATAACATTGATGATACCGCCAAAAGGGCTAAGACCATCAAGTCGAATCAAACCTAATTGTGGCATTGTCGTCTTGGCCACAATAAAATCAAACGCATCAAGAAACTTCTTCAAGAAAGTGTTCTTGACTCATTCGACTTGCAGTCATTTGAAAATTGCAAAGGATGTCTATTAGGCAAGATGATAAAGCAACCATTCTACAAGTTATGAGAAAGGGCAAGTGACTTATTAGGTCTAGTACATACGGATGTATGTGGACCAATGAGTACACCCGCAAGGCATGGTTATCGATATTTCAATTACCTTCACCGACGACTATAGTAGATATGGTTATGTCTACCTTATGTCGAACAAATCTGAATCTTTTGAGAAATTCAAAGAGTTTCAGAGTGAAGTTGAAAATCAACTTGGCAAGAAAATCAAAGAACTTCGATCGGATCGAGGTGGTGAGTGTTTGAGCCATGAATTCCACGATCACTTAAAAGAAAATGGTATTCTTTTAGAGTTGACACCTCCCGGAACTCCACAATGGAACGGAGTATCCGAATGGAGGAATCGAACCTTGTTAGTCATGGTTCGATCAATGATGGGTCTTTGTGAACTTTCTATCTCTTTCTAGGGACACGCACTTCTAAATGCGGCACTAACACTTATCCGTGCTCCGTCAAAAGCTGTCGAAAAGACTCCATATGAATTATGGACAAAGAAACCTCCACGGTTGTCTTTTCTTAAGATTTGGGGTTGCAAAGCATATGTCAAGAGAATAATTCGGACAAACTTCACCCAAAATCAGACAAGTGTTTCTTTGTGGGCTACCTAAAAGAAACCAAGGGGTATTACTTCTTCAACAAATCCGAGAACAAAGTGTTTGTTGCTCGTGATGGTGCTTTTTGGAGAAGGAACACCTTTCCAAAATGACAAGTGAGAAAGAAAAATAGAACTCAACGAAGTTCTAGAGGAAGAGAAACAAAGTCAACATGACAAAACTGATAATCAAAGTGCTTTAGAAGCAGCTGTTGACATTGGTCAGAGTCAAACCGACAATGTGCAAAGTCGAACTGACAATGCAAATGCTTAACCTATTACCCTGCGTAGGTCGCAACGGTCAAGATCTCAACCAGACAGATACCTTGGTATTGTCTTAACCAAAGATCAAGACATCCTAGTTATGGATGGAGATGACCCAGCGACATACAAACAAGCTATGAGGAGTCGCGACTCTACAAAATGGCAAGAAGCCATAAAATCCGAGATGGACTCCATGTCAGAAAATCAAGTCTGGGACTTAGTTAATTTGCCCGAAGGTTATACACCTATCGGTTGCAAATGGATTTTCAAGTTAAAAACAGACAAAGATGGAAATGTATCTATATACAAAGCTAGACTAGTGGCAAAAGGTTATAGGCAAATTCACGGAGTTGATTATGATGAAACCTTTTCGCCAGTTGCAATGCTTAAGTCTGTCCGGATCATCCTAGCATTTGCAGCATATTACGATTATGAAATATAGAAAATGGATGTCAAAACCGCCTTCCTTAATGGGATTTTTGAAGAAACAGTGTATATGACACAGCCGGAAGGTTTTGTTGATCCAAGCAATGCAGGGAAGGTATGCAAGCTTAAGAAGTCCATTTAACAAGAAGGTCAGTGGAAGTGACATCGCATTCCTAGTCTTTTATGACGATGACATATTACTCATTGGAAACAACACTAAACTGTTAGAGTCCGTAAAGGGCTAGCTTGGAAAGTGCTTTTCAATGAAGGACTTGGGAGAGGCACACTACATATTAGGCATCAAGATCTATAGGGATAGATCTAAGAGGATGATTTAATTAAGCTAAAGTACTTATATAGATAAGATGCTAGCACGATTAATCATGGAAGGGGCTAAAAGAGGGCACCTACCCATGTCCCATGGCATTACTCTCAGCAAGAAATAGTGTCCATAGATACCTGATGAGCGAGAGAGGATGAGTCAGATTCCATATGCTTCCCTTATTGGATCGATCATGTATGCCATGATATGTACTAGGCGGGATGTATCGTACGCCTTGAGTGCTACAAGCCGATACCAATCAGACCTAGGAGAGGCGCATTGGACCTAATGTACCTGAAAAGGAACAAGGATAAATTCCTAGTCTATGGTGGCTGTAATGATTTGGTTGTTGAAGGTTATACTAACGCGAGCTTCCAGGCTGACAGAGACGACTCCAATTCGTAGTCAGGATACATATTATGCCTAAATGGAGGACCCTTTAGTTGGAAGAGTGCTAAGCAAAGCACTACTACAGATTCTACAACTGAAGCCGAATACTTGGCAGCTTCGGAAGCAACTAAGGAGGCAGTTTGGATTCGTAAGTTCATTGGTGAACTTAATGTTGTACCCTCCATTAAGGGTCCAGCAGACCTCTATTCTGATAACAATGGAGCCACTACTCAGGCAAAGGAGCTAAGGGATCATCATGAAAGGAATTGTGTCCTTCTAACAAATGTATTATTCTGATAGAGGGTTCAGAATTATTACTGAGCTAATTCTTCAGTAAGGTCAAGTGATCAGAATGCCTAGGTGGAGGCCGCTTCCGATCAGTAATATTAAGGTATAATTAATATTACAACTTAATCTTAAGTGAACCCTTTGGGTCGAACCCAATCGAACAACCGATCCGAGACGACGAATTAATCCGAAGGATTTAATGAGTCGTCGGAGTTTTACGAACACAGACGTCGGATATCGAGCCTAGGGCGTCGAGACCGAGCGTCGCAAAAATCATAAGCAACAAGTACGAGCATAGCCGTAGCATCACATTGGCCTAGCCATGTGAAGTGCTAGGCTAGGCTAGCTCAACGCAAGCCTAGGTGCACCATGTGTGTGCTAGGCACACCATGTGTGCTAAGCGCACAAGGTAGCCCATCGCAGCAGCATGCTTGCATGTGTGCGTGCCTTTGCATGGCACAACAGCACCGCAGCATGCGTGCTTGGAGGCCTAGATGTTGTTGGGTTTCGTAGTGACCCATACTACGCGGAAAGGAAACCCCCAAGACCTGCCCCGATAACTAAAGCAATTAAAACAAGCATAAACATAATTAAGCAATAATTAAATGAAAAGAGAAAGAAATTATACCCTCGATGCGTGCTTCGCTCAGAAATCGTGCTCTTACTTCGAAAGCTCTTGCCTCGCAAGTGCGACGGCCTCCAACGGAGTCCACCCTCGAGACCTGACCCGAACGGCCCCTACTCCGAAGGTTAGTCGGGGCTAGACCAAGAAAGACTAGAGTATTACGAACTTAGAGGTTTTCTCACCTTAAGGGAGATGCCTCATTGAGTTCAACTCAAGTGGTTTTTCCCAAAACCCAAACTTGGGTATTTATAGGGAAAGGAGACTTGAATCTCCCTTCTCCCATCCATGTTGGAGAATTGCATTTTCCTACTAATTTATTTTAATAAAAAATAAATTAATAACCCAATGTAATCAACAATCAACAAGTGGCACATGGAGGATGATTGGTTAGGTAAGTACCATTTCCAAGGGCGGGGGGGGGGGGGGGGGGGGGGAGGGGACCATAGCCTTGCTCCTCAAGGCAATGGTCCAAGCCTTGGTCCCCACTAGCCCAAAACTGGACATCCCAGGTGGCTGGCTGGCAGCCTGCTTTGGTTTCCAAGGCTACCCAGCTAACGCCTAGCACCAAGGCTGGGCTTGCTGGCCAGCCAACCTACGCACACACGCAGCAGGCACACCAAGCATGCTGGGCGCTGGTGCCTGGTACTGCTTTCTAGGCGCTGGTGCCTGGCCTTGCTTGTTAGGTGCTGGTGCCTAGCCTTGCTTCCTAGGTGCTGGTGTTTGGCCTTGCTCGCTAGGTGTTGGTGCTTGGCCTTGCTCGCTAGGCGCTGGTGCCTGGCCTTGCTCGCTAGGCGCTGATGTCTGCCCTTGCTCGCTAGCCATACACGCACATACCGCTAGCACACAGTGACATGCTGCTACGCTAGCAAGCACGCACAGCACGTTGCAACGGCTGATGTTGCTTGGCTAGCACGCACGCATGCACAAGCACGCATAGCGTTGCTAGCGAGGGCCAACACTTGCGTGCTGCAGCTGGCCTTGCGATGCTACGCTAGTGCTGCTATGTACGAGGCGCTAGCATGCTAGCACGCCTAGTGTGCCAGCGATGCTAGCCTTGCCATATCAGCTAGCTAGCTAGCATTGCTAGCATTCGATGCTAGCATGCATGCGCTGCTAGGAAGCTCGGTATGTGTGTGTGGCCTAGGCTAGCCTAGCACTCGCACGGCTTGGCCAATGCGAGGCTACAGATTAGCACATACTTGTTGCTTGTTGATTTTTCTCGTCTCTTCGAATTCTAAATTTGACTCGACTTGCGACGCTCGATCCCGACGCTCTAAGCTCTATATCCGACGTCTTTGTTCGTTATACTCTAATGACTCATCTAATCCTTCGGATTGATTCGTCACCTCAGATCGATTGCTTGATTGGGTGTGACCCGAAGGGTTTAGTTAAGATTAAGCTGTAACATTAATTGTACATTAATATTACTAATCGGAAGTGGCCTCCACCTAGACATTCCGATCACTTGACCTTACTGAAGAATTAGCTTTCCGATAATTCTTAACCCTCTATCGGAATAATACACTTGTTGGAACCATTCCTTTCAATCTCCCACTTGTCCTTCCGGACAAGTGTGCATATAGTGTATAGCCCATTTCCTATGTCGCTTAATGTCTCTTCGTGAACTATAAGGTAAGATTCATTGTCATCCTTATTCCGTTCAGAAGTGTTTCTCGATCTCCGAGTTTGACTGTCAATAAGCAGATGATTTCTAAAATCTATCTGAGCACGACCATGTATTTTCACAGTCTCGCTCTTCGAGCGGCCTTGTAAACAACAAAGACATATTCCCTATTGTTAGTAGGGGGACATTTCCAATCACCCGAGTGTTGCCGTTATGATCCCCAGTTACGACAGATGTTGGACAACATCAAAGAGACTAGTACTCAAACAAGAGAACTTCACAATACTCATGGTCGAGGAAAGAGGTTCCGATAGTCATAATGAGAATTGTACTTATGACGATTTTAAATCTCTTAAAGTACTCTCATAGGTCGATCCGCTGCAGTTCTAAACTAGCACCTGTGCAAATGATTTATGACTTCTATATCCTTGCAACACAAGAAACGATGTTGTAAATCATACTACACACTAATCTCTAGTGGTCATTAATCGTCCATCGGTTAAATGACCTCGATTAGGGACAATTTTTCGATTTAAAAATTCAATGTTCACTTAACAGGTGTTTCTTTATCCAAGACATGGTCTTGATCCCCTGTTTTGAATATTTTCACAAATCGAATGGACTCATTATTTTATTCAAAACCACAATCAAATAGTTTGTGGAATTTTATTAGTAAAATTCTATTCCACCTTGAAACTATTCAACGTTTCATCTTATGATAAACGGCTTTCTTCAAATGTTTCAAGACTAATACTCTTCATTAAACATTTATAGAAATCACACCCATACTTAATATGCTTGATTTCTTTTATGCAATTGCGAATGTTATCGTTCACTTATTGCATAGGTTTAGCCACTATTACTTTGCAAATCTTAGCATCTTCATTATCGAACAATTTCATAATGAGATAACAAGATTTTGAGAGTGTTATGGATCATATGTGATTTAGGATTTATTGTCCAAGTGATAGCTCCCACTCATTTTCATGACTTGAGATCTTTCAACTTAACAACCTACAATCAACGTTCGAAAACAAACTTTCCATTGAACACTTTCCTTTTATTACCTTCCAGGCAACAATTTTCTCAACGTATATTTCAGTAGACATTCTGACGTTGCTTTGCTCGGATTTTATTCCAAACGACTCACAAAGATTTGGGAGGCCCTAATCACTTGTGATTATGGAAATTTTACCTTAAATTTCCGCACATTATACATGGATCCGTGTCCATGTTACCATTCTAAAGCCACGATGCATTCTAGCTCGTGCTTATAAACGGCTTCCTTATTAAAGATCTAATCCTTACTAAGGATAGGCTTGCAACATCAATTCTCAAATTGCAATTGTTTTTATGCGTCAAGAACTTATCCCCTTTTACTCATCAAAGTACTTTGGATTTTGTTGACAATAATCTAACGATTCATTACTTAGATATGGATTGATTGGTAGTTTATGCTTCTCATGCTCTAAGCATGTAAGTTGAGTGACGACTCCATATCATAGCATACATGATGGTTTTAATTGCAGAATTATTCCCAATGTTATTCCATACATGTAACTTTTAGCTCATCTAGTTTCACCGAGTCTTGCTAAATCGTTTGCTATGTGATATGGTTGAAAGTCTCTACCAGAGTCTTTCTTGTTTGACTTAGAATTTGCCCAGCTTATACTTAGTTCAAACATTTACTTAGCTTTATACATATGGGTCGAAAGCCTTTTCAAGTCCTTCAAGTTTAACACGGTAAATTCCTCTACTCGTATAAACATTTCATTAAGTCTATCCAATAGACCTTAATTCCCATTATGTACTAAGTGTCGCCTTTTGCTTGATCCATTGTTGAAAATCCTTTCAAATCTAAGCATTTAGCATTTGATAGTCATTTCACAATAGAGTTCACAAACTTCTTGTTTGGACCATACAAGATTGACTCTTGCTCCCACTAAACTTCTAGTTTATAAGAATTTCTATGATTCTCCATAAACCAAAGATTTTATGGACTTTATGAGAATACATATTCCAATTCCTTCATGCAATGCTTTATTTAACCCCACTTTGGATTTCTTGAGCTTGCTTTCATATCTGGCATTACTTAGAATTACAAAAACCCTTAGACTGTTTCCATAGTCTCTTCCAAAATCCAATTTTAGGAAGACGGTTTCATATTTTGCCATATTTCATATGCGCAATTTTGCTAGAACAATCACGAAAAGACATTAGCGTTCCAATTGGTGATTAAATTTTTATTAAAATCAACGCCATGAATTAATTGTATCCTTTTCAACCAATCTAGCTTTGTATGCTTTATGCATTTCCATATTTGTCAGGTTTCTTCTTGAAAACTTATTTGCGATCGATGGGTCTGTCACCCTTCACGCAAATGAATCAAGTTCCAAACATGATTTGCAAACATGGAGTCTATTTTGGATTTTATGGCTTCTAACCATTATTCGAAATTTGGATTTGTCGTAGCTAATTTACAAGACACTATTCCCTCACCATCCAATGATGAGTGGTATGCTTGTAAGTCTTAGGTTTATTTCTAACTTAATAGAAATTTAAAGGATTCAATCCAAGCCTTTGGTGAATTCTATACCTATACGGGGTAATAGGTTGAGCATTTACCTTATCTGTTTGATTCTAACCAATCTTATCAACTGCTTCTAAAGCATTTCGATTGTCAGTTTTATCAGGTTGATAATGTTGCTCGTCCTCTCGTACTTCGTCGAGTTTGATTTTGAGCATTTACATTGTCTGTTTGATTCTGACCAATCTTAGCAACTGCTTCTAAAGCATTTTGATTGTCAGTTTTATCAGGTTAACACTGTTGCTCGTCCTCTCGAACTTCGTTGAGTTCGATTTTTCTCCCACTTGTCATTTTGGAAAGGTGTTACTTTCCAGAAAGACATCGTTTAGAGCAAAAAATATTATGTTCTCAATTAGGTTGTGAAGGTAATGCCCGTAGTCTCACTTGAATACTTACAAAGAGACACGTATATTGTCTTTGGGTAAACAGTTAGCTCCTTCTTGAGCTATCTTAGCCTTTATTGAGCCACTTAGCTCCCACTGAGTCAATGAACTCCCATTGAGCTAAGAGCCCTAGACATATACTTGAAAAGACGCTAGAAACTATTTCTATCCATAACTGACCCTTTCTTAGCTTCGACACTTTTGTTTAGTGTAACATTTAGTCATTTGTGCAAATCTTAAGAATTTTATAGGAAGGGATGTGATTCATCATCATTCGAGTCATTTCCAAATGGCATCAAGGTCCTCGTTAAGACACAGGAGTTTATTGTGAAATTTCAATTTCATAAGTTTGATGTGATCACACTTGACTCAAGCAAACATTGCTCGATCTAATCTAGCTGGACGTTGTGATATCTTGCAAAGTCGATTCTATACTTCACTGAACATTTAAGCTACTTAAGGTCCAGTTTGCTCTCATTTGATGAATGTAGCCAAATTCTTTCAAATTCTTGTGAGACGTTTTGAAGTAATGGAATCCTCTTTAGCTTTTGGAGTCAATTGTCTTTTCCAAGCACAATAGCTCCTTTGTTTGTCGATTTCAACAAGTAAGACTTGCTTGTTTTAGAACGATTCCGAATCGATCATCTATCAAGATTCTATCTAATAGAGCCTTGAGTACGTTCTTGTTGTTAGTGACATTGCTAAAAGGGTTTGGAACACAAATCATGTCCATGAATTGAATTTTGTGAGTTTCATGGTTTGGAAATGTTTGTTTATAATCAAGCATTCTTGACTCATGGCTTATGCGACCATGTCATTCAAGTAAACCTAGCAACTATTGCTTTTAATTTTGAATGTGAGTCTTTCCGTGTGTAACTGGATCGTTTGCTGATTATGGAACACAATAACCATTATTTGTTCTAGCCTTGGCTTAAAAGGACTTTAAACAAAACAAGTGACCTTACAACTGATGTAGCATTACTTGCTTCATTCTAAGCTTGTAAGTCAATAACTTAGCTTGTCTTCAATAGTTTGAGGTCACTTTCAAAGTGGAACACTCAAGTAGTATCCAATACTTGTGAAGATAACGAGTTGCTAAGTTGACCATAATAACATGAACTCAAGCGCAGAAAAGGAATCTCATTCTTTTCTATGTTCCTTGTTTCCTATATTTCTTATAGTACATCATCTCATAACTTTAAGAATCATTTCTTTAAGTTCTTCGACTTTTACACTTTGTTAGGCATGATTAAGCATCTAATGCGCCGTGAAACAAAATTCCATCTTTTCTTTCAATTCGTACTTGAATTGCTATATCAATGAGTCCTACTTATTTGTGTATGAAGTGAAAAGATATGTTAGTTGTCAACTATTAACAATTTTGAGTTTTTCAACTCAATATTTCATGTTTATCAAAACTACCTAGTATTTTGAAAACATGATATCCAACCGTCCTTTCGGACTTTAGTCGATTATGAGAAGTTGTATCTTAGAAGTGCCCTTTCCTTTCTTTGAGAACCATTCTCGAAAGATTTTTTTTACCAATCAATGGAAACAATATAACATGATTAAGAATTCTACTAATATATATAAGTGCAAAGTTTAACCATTGATCAAGATCATAATAAGTTTGAAATTCAAAGCATACATGTAAATTTTCAATCTCATAATGCGTCTTATCCACGCATTGAAAAATTGTCCCTTTCAGGCGAGAATAAGACGATTCCAAGATCCCAACAATCAGAAAGTGATTAAGCATGCTTTGGCTTGTCTTAACACTTAATATTTTAGGGTAAGCAATCCAATTGCTAATAGCTCTAAGCAACTCTTGGTTTGATAAAACGTCGCATCTAATGCTTCCATGACATTTTATCTCTTTTGCCACGACATCTAAAGACTCCTTACTGATATCGTTGAGCTTAACCAAGACAACTTGTATACCAAGTATACCTTACGTTCCTAGGGAAATAGTGATGTCTCGCTTTGGCGTAGTCCATCACGTACGCGCATTAGTTCGGTAAGTGTTGTTCTTGGAACGACAAATTTTAGCTCAATATTATTAAGGGACCTAGGGTTTCTATGTTGGTTGATTTAAGTGAACTTAACTAATCGTCGCAACATTATAAATCTTAGACATGCATCTAACATTCATATATAACAATAATACATATAACAGATCGCAGTCCGTATTTTCTATCCTAGTCGGGCCCACTAGTTGCCATTTTCAATATCCTGTTTTGAAAACAATCTTTCATTCACCCATTCACTATTTGTGAATGGCCCATGCATTTTACGAAATACACAATTAAACACGCAAAATTAGTAACTAACTTAGGTGGTTAATCCAATTTACGCGCCTAATTAAAACTAGTCAAATTTGTTTAATTCATTATTTCTAAAAACAAAAATGCTTACGTAATCAATTAAGCTCCCACTAAATTTCGAATCCATACTTAATTAATCCGATTAACTAAGTCGGCATAACCCATAATTTTCCAAAATCAAAATTTTGCAAAAGCCGGAAAAATCGAGGTCTAACCTCGTTAAAATAATTACTTAAAATTATTAAAATTGCAAAATTGCATAGCTAAAAAATTAAGCAATAACTTCCCACAAAACCCCTAGTGGGTGCGCACCATGGCTGCTAGGTAGCCCATGGCCCTGCGCCATGGTGCGTGATGCTGGCAGCTAGCAAGCATGCCTTGCACAGCCTGCCTTGCTAGCTAGCACAAGCAGCATGCTACGCATGCTTACTACTTGCTGGCGCAGGCAGCATTGGGCTGGTTGGCTGGGGCTTGCTGCCTCGCTGCCTAGCAGCAGCACAAGCGCACCAGCACACGCACTACGCAGTTGCCTCCTCACCACACATCAATGCACAGCAGCACGCTACGAGGCTTCCCCTTGTGCGCACCATAGGCAGCCCGACTAGCCTTGGTGACACTTGGGGTTTTTGCCTCGATTTCCGTGCATATTTCTCGGGATTTTAATCCCGATTTACGTGCGATGTAAAATTAATCTAAATTTATTTTAGAATTAATTTAGGGCAAAAAGAAAATAAAATAAGTCCAACTTAATTAAATTCAATTTTAATGGTGCACAAGCCTAAATCATAAAAAATTTAATTTTTGAACAAATTTAGGTCTTTCTTTATGCTTAAAATTAAATGAGCTATGTCCATAATTAATTTAGCCAATATGCAAATTAATAATGGATTTGACAAATGGGAGTTGGAAAAATAAATTAACCATCTAATAAAAAAAAATTTCCGACTTTCATACTTGTGTAAAATACCAAGATTATATCTTTCAATATGAAGATTAATCAAAATTTTACTCACAACTACTTGAACTTCATGGATTTAAATCAACCAAAATGAAAAAATCCAAACTTTGTTCAATATGGAATTTAGGGTTAAAGTTCCAATCAATTAAACATTTAAAGATTAGATCTTTAACATACTTGGGAATTTAAAATTACACATTCACATCAAACATTCACACATTGTTGCAATTAATTTACAAAATTTGTGAAAAACAAGTTTATGTGAAATAGAGCATATCTACTTAAGCACTAATTAAAACTCCATAATTATGCTTAAGGATAATTAAAAAAAAAACAGTAGATTAGGGATGCAATAATGCATTTAATTTACCCATGAAATGCTTGCATTAATCAAGGCTTAAAGATTTAAAACTTTCGTTAAAAACGAAAAAAACCCCAAAAACGTGGGTTTCTGGTTCGAATTTGGCTTCTGGACAGCCCTAAAAGAGTTGAATCTGTTCCAGAATTTCGATTCCACCCAAAAAACACTATTTTTATGCAAAAAACTGGGTTCGACAGCCAAATCGAGAAAAAAAAAACGAGTTTTAAAATTAATTAAAACGAGCTTCTAATCTAATTAGAAAAGCAAAACCAGAAATTAAATCTTACTTAAAACCACCTTAATTAATAAATAATTGCAATAATTAAAAGGAGCGCGGCTCCGATACCGCTGTTGGGTTTCGTAGTGACCCACACTGCGCGGAAAGGAAACCCCCCAAGACCCGCCACGATAACTAAAGCAATTAAAACAATCATAAACATAATTAAGCAATAATTAAAAGAATAGAGAAAGAAATTATACCCTCGATGCGTGCTTCGCTCGCAAATTGAGCTCTTACTTCGAAAGCTCTAGCCTCGCAAGTGCGACGGCCTCCAACGGAGTCCACCCTCGAGACCTGACCCGAACGGCCCCTACCCCGAAGGTTAGTCGGGGCTAGACCAAGAAAGACTAGAGTATTACGAACTTAAAGGTTTCTCACCTTAAGGGAGATGCCTCATTGAGTTAAACTCAAGTGGTTTTTCCCAAAACCTAAACTTGGGTATTTATAGGGAAAGGAGACTTGAATCTCCCTTCTCCCATCCATGTGGGAGAATTGCATTTTCCTACGAATTTATTTTAATCAAAAATAAATTAATAAACAATGTAATCAACAATCAACAAGTGGCACATGGAGGATGATTGGTTAGGTAAGGACCATTTCCAAGGGGGGAGGGGGACCATAGCCTTGCTCCTCAAGGCAATGCTCCAAGCCTTGGTCCCCACTAGCCCAAAACCAGACATCCCAGGTTGCTGGCTAGCAGCCTGCCTTGGCTGCTAAGGCTGCCCAGCTGGCGCCTAGCACCAAGGCTGGGCTTCCTGGCCAGCCAGTCTACGCACACACGCAGCAGGCACACCATGCATGCTGGGCGCTGGTGCCTGATACTGCTTGCAAGGTGCTGGCGCCTGGCCTTGCTTGCTAGGTGCTGTTGCCTGGCCTTGCTTGCTAGGTGCTGGTGCCTGCCCTTGCTCGCTAGGCGCTGGTGCCTGACCTTGCTCGCTAGCCATACACGCACATAGCGCTAGCACACACAGTGACATGCTGCTACGCTAGCAAGCACACACAACACGTTGCAACGGCTGATGCTGCTTGGCTAGCACGCACGGATAGCGTTACTAGCGAGGGCCAACACTTGCGTGTTGCAGCTGGCCTTGCGATGCTATGCTAGTGCTGCTATGTGCGAGGCCCTAGCATGCTAGCACGCCTAGCGCGCCAGCGATGCTAGCCTTGCCATATCAGCTAGCTAGCCTTTCCATATCATCTAATCCTTCGGATTGATTCATCACCTCGGATCGGTTACTCGATTAGGTGTGACCCGAAGGGTTCAGTAAAGATTAAGCTGTAATATTAATTGTACATTAATATTACTGATCGGAAGAGGCCTCCACCTAGACATACCGATCAGTTGATGTTACTGAAGAATAAGCTTTCCGATAATTCTGAACCCTTTATCGGAATAATACACTTGTTGGAAGGACACCATTCCTTTCAGATGCCATCGCAGCCTTTGCATGGCATGGAAACACCTTTGTACAACTCATCGCACAAGCACAACACCATCGCAGTGCTAGGCACTAGCGTGTGTGCTTGCGTGTGTGCCATCGCACAAGCACAGCACCATCGCAGTGCTAGGCACTTGCGTGTGCGTGCGTGTACATACCGAGGGATATCGCACCATCGCAGCACACAGCACAGCACTAGGCAGCATAACCATGTGCGTGTGCATCGCACCACGCAAGGCATGCTTATGCGTGTGGCTGGCGAGGCATTGCCCAACATGCGTGGCTCGCTAGCAGCACGCATACTGGCTATGCGAGTTTGTGCGAGGAGGGGCTAGGCAGCAACACTACGAAACAGCTAGCCTGACTATGCGTGTGCGTGTGCGATGGCTGGGCAGCAAAGCCTAGCAAGCAGCAGCAACGAAGGCATCGCCCAGCACAGCAGCATGCAGCGCGCATGTGCTGGCCCTGGGCTGATGCATGCTGGTTTGTCATGCTGGCAATGCTAGCTGGCGTGCTAGCTGGAAATGCTAGCTTGGTGTCGATTTTATGAGGGGTGGGGACCACCCCTTGGAAAAAGCCTTGGGGAGCAAGGCAATGGTCTCCCCTTTACTCTTGGTCCTCACCTAACTCTCTCTCTCCACTTGACACTTGTTGCATAGTGATTGCCTTGATTAATTATTTAATTTAGAATTAAATAAATTAACAATTTTACTCATTCTCCCACATTGGTTGGGGAATGAAATCCAAGGGTTCATTTCCCTATAAATACCAAGGCTTTGGCATTTGGGAAAGAACACACTTGAGTGGAATTGTAAAAGAAACTCCATTGTTGAGTATACCTTGAATTCGTAAAACTCCACAAGTTTATATTTTGTCCGGCCCTCGACTAATCTTCGAGGATTAGGACGATGGGTCGGGTTCGAGGGTACGATCCCGTTGGAGGCCTCGCATTATCGAGGTTGAAGTAAGAGCTCGTTGTAAGAGCGAAGCACGCGTCGACGGTATATTTCTTATCCTTACTCTTAATTGTGTTTTAATTATGTTTTGCTTGTAGTTACATTAATTATGGGGGCGGGTCTTGGGGGGTTTCATTCCGCGTAGTGAGGGTCACTACGAAACCCTACAGCGGTATCGGAGCCACGCTCCTATTAATTATTGCAATTATTTATTAATTAAGGTGTTTTAAAGTGGATTTAATTTCTAGTTTTGCTATTCTAATTGGATTAGAAGCTCGTTTTAATTAATTTAAAAACTCATATTTTTCTCGTTTTGGCTGTCAAACCCAGACTTTTTGCTCAAAAATAGTGCTTTTTTGGGTGGAATCGACATTCTGAATCAGATTCAACCATTTTCGAGGGCTGTCCAGAAACCAAATTCGAACCAGAAACCCATTTTTTTGGGGTTTCTTCGTTTTCAACGAAAGTTTTAAATCTTTTAAGCCTTGATTAATTCAAGCATTTCGAGGATACATTAAATGCATTATTGCATCCCTAATCTACTGCCTTTTTAAATATCCTTAAGCATAATTATGGAGTTGTAATTAGTGCTTGAGTTGATATGCTCTTTTTCACACAAACTTGTTTCTTCACAATTATGCAAATAAATTGCATTAATGTGTGAATGTTTGATGTGAATGTGTAATTTGAAGTTTCTAAGTATGTTAAATTGCACGCAAATCGAGGCAAAACCCCAAGCGCCACCAAGGCTAGCTGGGCTGCCCTGCAGCCTGCATGTAGGCTGCCTACGGTGCGCACAGGGGCTAAGCATCAAAGCGTGCTGCTGTGCGATGCTGTGTGGCGAGGAAGCTTGGGGCTGATGTGCGTGGGGCAGTGGCTGGGGAGCTGGCCTACGTGGGGTTGCTGCTGGGCAGCATAGCAACAAGCGTGAGCCCAGCGCACCACTTGCTGGCAGGCACCAGCATGCTAGGCAGGCTGCTGGTGCTAGCAGCGTGGCATGCTACGCTAGGCGCTGCATGCTAGCACCACGCACCAAAGCACAGGCCATGGGCTGCCTAGCTGCCATGGTGCGTAACCTACTAGGCATTGTGTGGGCTATTTTGCTTAATTTTGAGCTATACATTTTGTGAAAATTTTGCCGGTTTTAAAATATTTATGTAATTATTTTAACGAGGTCCAACCTCATTTTTCGGCTTTTGCAAAATTTTGAAAAATTATGGGTTAAGCCGACTTAATTAATCGTATTGATTAAGTATGGATGCGGAATTTAGTGGGAGCTTAGTTAATTACGTGAGCAATTTTGCACCTTAGAAATAATAGATTAAACAACTTTGACTATTTTTGATTAAGCGCGTTAATCGGATTAACCACCTAAGTTAGTTACTGGTTTTGTGTGTTTAATTATGTATCTCGTAATGTGCATGGGCCATTCACAAATAGTGAATGGGTGAATGAAAGATTGTTTTCAAAACAAGTTTTGAGAAAAATTGCAACTAGTGAGACCCGACTAGGATAGAAAATACGGATTGCATTCCGTTATGTATTTTTGTAAATCTAAATACGATCTGCGTACCGTTAAGTATTTTTGTACTTTAGATTAATCTTAGTCGTAGTAGCTAGTAATTTTATTTTGGCCAAGATGTCTCAAGACGGCGTTTCAATTAAGACGAGCCAAGATGAAGGCCCTTGAAGATTTGAAGATTTCAAGGGGTCATGCTAGTTGCCAAATGCATCTATTTTTATGCCTTATATATATTATTGTTATATATATTTGAATGTTATATGCATGTCTAGGATTTCAAATGTTGCGATGAATAGTTAAGTTCACTTAAATCAACCAACATAAAAACCCTAGGTCCCTCAAAATATTGAGCTAAAATTTGCTGTTCCAAGAACAACACTTACCGAACTAATGCGCGTATGTGATGGGCTACGCCGAAGCGAGGCATCACTACAACCCTAGTAACGTAAGGTATACTAGGTATACAAGTTTTCTTGGTTAAGCTCAATGATATCAGTAAGGAGTCCTTAGATGTCGTGGCAAAAGAGATAAAATGTCAAGAATGCATTAGATGCGACGTTTTATGAAACTGAGAGTAACTTAGAGCTATTAGCAATGGGATTGCTTACCCTAAAATATCTAGTGTTAAGACAAGCCAAAGCATGCTTAATCACTTTTTGATTTTTGGGATCCCGGAATCATTTTATTCTCGCCTAAAAGGGACAATTAATTAATGTGTGGATAAAACGCTCTATAAGATTGAAAATTTGCATGATCCCTTTTAAATTTCAAACTTATTGGTTTATGAATGGTTTTTCATTTCAAATTCTTTCAGTTGTAAAACAATGTATGCAAGTAACTCAAACAACAACCATGTGTGCCCGGAACTCCCCGAAAAGTTGGCATTTTGCCTCAGCTTGGTCAACTTTAAGGAGTAGGAGGAGGAACTCGGGAAAATTCTCCGGAATTGTTCCTTGGAGTATAATCTTGATACTCCCATTCCAAGCTTCTTTTCTAAGGGGATCATGACCGATGAGGCTTATGAAGAATGGTCTTCCAATTGCAAGAAAGTCTCACGACTCATGGCTAATTCCATCCTAGAAGATTGGAAGGAAAGCCTTTCCTCCTACCTTCCGGACATGTTCCTCAAAGCACTTGAGGATGTTATCAATGTAAGAGTCACCAAGAGTTACAATGGCAACTATGATGGACTCGTGTTTGATTTGACTAGGTCACTCTCAAACATGAAGATAAAGCCACCAAATGTGGGTTGTCTTGCTAAGGAAAGGCGTCGGCTTTGGACAAAGGTCTACAATGTCAAATTGAGACCCGACATGCCCCTCCGACCTCATGTGCTTAGAGTGACTAGGCTCTTCAAACACATGTAGCTTCTCAAAATCTCATTGGAGGATGAGATGGCGGGGCATATCTTGCTTTCTTCGCTCCACTCAGGCTATGATGCAATTAGAGTGCATATAGCTGCGGGAAAGGAGACACGCTCCTTTATGGAGATGGTGCAACTACTCAGCCGAGCCACCGCCTATGGAGTGACCGAGAGGCCCTTGAGAGCAAGGAGAAGGGAGTTCAAGAAGGTCAAGGGAAAGATGCGTTGCTTCTATTGTGGTGGGCAAGGCCACTACAAGAGAGAATGCAAGCTCTTTTGGGAAGAGGAGGAGAGGAATGGAGCATATGCCTCAGGTATCTTCCTTAAACACTTGTGAATTAAGCTTATCATAGGTATTAGATACTAAATATGACTAACTTTATGTTGCCTTTTCAAGGACCAAGTGAGAAGCTTATCAAGTGTTAGCTCAAGGACAAGTAGACGAAGAAGATGGTTTTTCGGTCGTGCTTGCATGCACTATTTTGTCTATGACATGTAATTAAACTAATCCTAGTTTTCATCATGATTTTGAACATACTATGATCTATGGTGTTGGACACCTAGTTAATTTTGAATGTAAGACTTTGATGATAGTTGTTTCAAAATTGTCTTGCAAATATATGTTCAATGGAAACTGCATGTTAATACATATGATTAGACAAGAGTTGATACCGCTAACTAAGACATCTAAGAATTCAACTTCGTTAACAAACATTAGTAGATATGGCTATGTCTACCTAATAAATCTGAATCTTTTGAGAAATTCAAAAAATTTTAGAAAGAATTTGAGAATCAACTTGGCAAGAAAATTAAAGCACTCCGATCGGATCGAGGTGGCGAATATATGAGCCATGAATTCGACGATCACTTGAGAGAAAATGGTATTCTTTCAGAGCTGACACCTCCCGTAACTCCTCAATGGAACGGAGTGTCCGAACGGAGGAATCGAACCTTGTTAGACATGAAAGGAATGGTTTCCTTCCAACAAGTGTATTCTTCCGATAGAGGGTTCAGAATTATTATAGAGTTGATTCTTCAGTAAGATCAAGTGATCGGAATGCCTAGGTGGAGGCTGCTTCTGATCAGTAATATTGAGGTACAATTGATATTACAGCTTAATCTTAACTGAACCCTTCGGGTCGAACCCAATCGAATCACCGATCCGAGACGACGAATCAATCCGAAAGGATTTAATGAGTCAACAGAGTTTTACGAATACAGACGTCGGAAATTGAGCCTAGGGCGTCGAGACCGAGCGTCGCAAAATTACAAGCGACAAGTGCGAGTGTAGCCGTAGCACCACAATGGTCTAACCATGTGGATGCTAGGCTAGTTCAAGCTAGCATGCACCTAGCATGGCTAGGCGCAAGCCTAAGCACACTAGGTGTGCTAGGTGCACCATCGTAGCCCTAGCATCATGCCTAGGCGCTATCGTAGCCCTAGCATGATGCCTAGGCACCATCGCTGACCATCGCAAGCACTAGGCAGTCCATCGCATCATCGCAGAACAAGCACAGCACCATCGCATGGCTAAGCCAGTGCGTGTGTGCGTGTGCTTGTGCCTTGTCCTATCGCATCAACACAGCAAGCATGCCTGCGCACATGCGTGCCCTCGCATGGTACACAGTATGCATGCCTGGGTGCTAGGCACCATCGCAAGCCCCTCGCACAAGCACAGCACCATGGTAGGCCTTGTGTGCGTGTGCGTGTGCGAGGAAGGCATATCAACAGCAGCACACGAGTGATGCGTGTGACTAGAAAGGCAAGGGGCCACCATGCGTGGCTCGCTAGCAGAACGCATGCTGGCTGTGCTAGCAATGGTGCAAGGTTAGTGCGTGATGCGTGGTACGATGCGCGGTGCATGGTGCAAGGCTGGTGCGTGGTGCGAGGTGCGAGGCTAGTGCATGGTGCGAGGCTGGTGCATGCTATGAAAGGCATGTGCGCCAGCTAGTGTGTGGGCTGCTGAGGCCAGCACCAGCAAAATGTGCTAGCAGCACTAGGCGCCAGCACACAGCACCAGCGCCAGCATTGCCCAGCAAGCACTGGCTGGCTGGGATGCTGCTGGGCAGTGCTAGCTGGCTGCCAGCCCAGCAGCTATATGGCGATTGTGAGGAAGCTTGTGGGGACCAATCAAGGGCCTTGGGGAGCAAGGCATATGGTCCCCCACCTAACCTTGGCCACCACTCTTTTGCATGTGATCATGCCACTTGTCGCAATGTGATTAAGTTGATTATTTATTTAATTTGGAATTAAATAAATCATTGATTTTTCAACACTCCCACATTGATGGGAGATTGAAAACCAAGGACCCATTTCCCTATAAATACCCTTCAAGGGTGTTGGGAAATGAACAACCTTGAGTGGAATTAAAAAGGCAACTCTTATAATTAGAGTAAACCATTGATTCGTAAAACTCATAGTTTTGTTTTGTCCGGGTCTTGACTAACCTTCAAGACTTAGGACGCTCGGGTCGGGTCGAGGGTACGATCTATCGGAGATCTCGTAGTTTTGGGATTTTGAAGTAAGAGCTCTTCGGGAGCGAAACACGCAACAAAGGTATAATTCTTGTTCTTAGTCTTGTTTGATTAAGTTTATTATGCTTGTTAATTGCTTTAATTAAGGGGCGGGTCTTGGGGGGTTTCCTTCTGCGTAGTGTCGGGTCACTACGAAACCCTACAGCGGTATCGGAGCCACGCTCCTTTTAATTTTTGCAATTAATTTTTAATCAAGGTGTTTTAAAAGAATTTATTTTTCTGGTTCATGTTCTTCTAATTAGATTAGATGCTCGTTTTAATTAATTTTAAAACTCGATTTTATTCTCGATTTGGCTGTCGAACCCAGATTTTGGCTCAAAAATAGTGATTTTTGGGTGGATCGACATTCTGGAACAGATTCGAACAAGAAACCCATTCTTTTAAGCCTTGATTAATGCAAGCATTACAAGGTTAGATTAAATGCACATTTGCATTACTAATCTACTTGTTTTAAAATATCCTTAAGCATAATAATGGAGTTTTTATTAGTGCTTAAGTTGATATACCATTTTTCACATAAACTTGTTTTTTACAAATTTTGCAAATAAATTGCAATACAATGTGAAATCTTGTTGTGATCTTGTAATTTTAAGTTCCTATAATGTTAAAGTTCTAATCTTAATTTAAAGGTTTAAATGATTGGAACCCTAACCCTAAATTCCATGTTGAACAAAGTTTGGGTTTTTCATGTTTGGTTGATTAAAATCAAACAAGTTAAAATACTTGTGAGTAAAATTTGATTAATCTTCATATTGGAAGATGTAATCTTGGTATTTTACACTAGTATGAAAGTCGGAAAATTTTTCATTAGATGATTAATTTATTTTTCCAACTCCCATTTGTCAAATCCATTATTAATTTGCATATTGGCGAGATTAATTATGGACATAGCTCATTTTATTTTAAGCATAAAGTAAGACCTAATTTTGTTCAAAATAAAATTTTGGATAATTTAGGCTTGTGCACCAATAAAATTAAATTTATTTAAGTTGGACTTATTTTTATTTTATTTTTCCTCAAATTGATTCTAAAATGTAATTTAGAATTAATTATTGTCACACACAAATCGAAATTAAATTCCGAGAATTGGCACGCAAATCAAGGCAAGAACACCCAAGCGCCACCAAGGCTAGCCGGGCTGCCTAGTAGCCCACAGGTGGCTGCCAATGGTGCGCCAAGGGGTGTGCCATGATGATGCGTTTGGCTGTGTGGCAGGGAGCTTGCTGGGCGCAGCATTGCGTGGGGCAATGGCTGGGCAGGGGCTGCCTATGCATGCTGGCTAGCATCAGTAGGCGCCAGCCCAGCACGCAAGTTGCTCGCAAGCACCAGCATGCTAGCAAGCATGCGCATCATGTTAGCAGGCAGCTGGGCTAGCAGCGATGCTTGCTGGGCATAGCAGGCCTCGCCCACGCACCATGGCGCCATGCCATGGGCTGCCTAGCAGCCATGGTGCACACCCTCAAAGGGTTATGTTGGGGAATTTTTCTTAAAATTTAGGCTATGATTTTTGCATTATCCCGTCTTTAAAATATTTTATGTAATTATTTTAACGAGGCTAAAAACCTCGATTTTCGATTTTGAAAATTTTGACAAATTATGGGATGCATTAGATGCGACATTTTATCAAACCGAGAGTAGCTTGGAGCTATTAGCAATTGGATTGCTTACCTTAAGATATTTAATGATTAAGACAAGCCAAAGCACGCTTAACCATTTCTTGATCTTTGGGATCTCGGAATCATTTTATTCTCGCCTAAAAGGGACAATTTTACAAATGCGTGGATAAAATGCTCAATAAGATTGAAAATATGCATGAACGTTTTAAATTTCAACTTATTGATTTATGAATGGTTTTTCACTTCAAATTCTTTCAATTGTAGAACATTGTCTGTAAGTAACTCAAACAACAACCATATGTGCCCGGAACTCCCCGAGAAGTTGGCCTTTTCCTTAAACTTGGTCAACTTCAAGGAATGGGAGGAGGAACTCAGGAGAACTCTCCGAAATTGTTCCTTGGAGTATACTCTTGATACTCCCATTCCAAGCTTCTTTGCCAAAGGAATCATGACCGATGAGGCTCATGAAGAATGGTCTTCCAATTACAAAAGGTCTCACGACTTATGGAAAATTCCATCTCGAAAGATTGGAAGGAAAGTCTTACCTCCTATCTCCCGGACATGTTCCTCAAAGCAATTGAGGACGTTGTCAATGTAAGAGTCACCAAGAGTGACAATGGCAACTTTGATGGCCTCGTGTTTGACTTGACTAGGTCACTTTCAAACATGAGGATAAAGCCACCAAATGTGGGAAGTCTTGCTAATGAAAGGCGCCGGCTTTGGACAAAGGTCTACAATGCCAAATTGAGACCCAACATGCCCCTCCGACCTCATGTGCTTGGAATGACTAGACTCTTCAAACACATGCAACTTCTCGGAATCCCATTGGAAGATGAGATGGCGGGGCATATCTTGCTTGCTTCACTCCACTCGGGCTATGATGCACTTAGAGTGTATATCGCTGCAGGAAATGAGACACACTCCCTCAAGGAGGTGGTGCAACTTCTTAGCCAAGCCACCGCCTATGGAATGACCAAAAGGCCCTTCATAGCTAAGAAGAAGGAGTTCAAGAAGGTCAAGGCAAAGATGAGATGCTTCCATTGTGGCATGCAAGGCCGCTACAAGAGAGAATGCATGCTCTTCAAGGAAGAGGGGAACATTATGACTTCCTCAGGTATCTTCCTAAACACTTGTGAATTAAGCTTATCATAGGTATTGGATACCAAGTATGACTCACTTTATGTTGCCTTTTCAGGGACCAAGTGAGAAGCTTATCAAGTGTTGGTGCAAGAGCAAGAAGAGGACGAAGATGGTTTTTCGGTCGTGCTTGCATGCACCATTTTGTCTTTGAGATGTAATTAAAACTAATCCTAGTTTTGTCATGCTTTTGAACAATATTTTGATCAATGGTGTTGGACACCAAGATGTTTGAAATGAAAGACTTCTAACGTAGTTGTTTCAAAGATTGTCTTTCAAACATATGTTCAAATTATATTGCATGCCTTACATAAAGAAAATAGGATTGATACCAAATGAACTAAGACCATCGAGTCAAATCAAACCGACTTGTGGCATTATCGTCTTGGCCATATTAACATCAAGCGCATCAAGAAACATCTTCAAAGAAGGTGTTCTTGACTCATTCGACTTAGAGTCGTTTGAAAATTGCGAAGGATGATTATTAGGCAAGATGATAAAACAACCATTCTCCAAGTTGGGAGAAAGGGCAAGTGACTTATTATGTCTAATACACACAGATGTATGTGGACCAATGAGTACACCTGCAAGACAAGGTTACCGATATTTCATCACCTAAGATATGGCTATATCTACTTAATGACGAATAAATCTGAATCCTTTGAGAAATTCAAAGAATTTAAGAAAGAAGTTGAAAATCAACTTGGCAAGAAAATTAAAGCACTTCGATCGGATCGAGGTGGCGAATATTTGAGCCATGAATTCGACGATCACTTGAAAGAAAATGGTATTCTTTCACAGTTGACACCTCCCGGTACTCCTCAATGGAACGGAGTGTCCGAACGGAGGAATCAAACCTTGTTAGACATGGTTCGATCAATGATGGGTCTTAGTGAACTCCCTATCTCTTTCTGGGGACATACGCACTAACACTGAATAGAGCTCCGTCAAAATCTGTTAAAAAGACTCCATATGAATTATGGACTAAGAAACCTCCTAGGTTGTCTTTTCTCAAGATTTGGGGATGCAAAGCATATGTTAAGCGATTAATTTCGGAAAAACTTCACCCCAAATCGGATAAGTGTTTCTTTGTGGGATACCCAAAAAAAACCAAAGGGTATTACTTCTAAGAAGATTGGTCAGAATCAAAAAGACAATGTAAATGCTCAACCTATTACCCTTCGTAGGTCGCAACGGCAAAGATCTCAACCAGACAGATACCTCGGTATCGTCTTAACCGATGATCAGGACATCCTAGTCATGGATGGTGATGAGCCGGCGTCATACAAGCAAGCTATGACGAGCCCCGACTCTGCAAAATGGCAAGAGGCCATGAAATCCGAGATGGACTCAATTTCTGAAAATTAAGTCTGGGACTTGGTAGATTTGCCCGAGGGTTATACACCCATTGGTTGCAAATGGATCTTCAAAGTGAAGACAGACAAGGATATACAAGGCTAGACTGGTGGCAAAAGGTTATAGACAAGTCCACGGGATTGACTATGATGAAACCTTTTCACCGGTTGCAATGCTAAAATCCGTCCGGATCATCCTAGCGATTGCTGCATATTACGATTATGAAATATGGCAGATGGATGTCAAAACCGCCTTCCTAAATGGAATTTTGGAAGAAACTGTGTATATGACACAGCCTAAAGGTTTTGTCGATCCAGGCAACGCTGGAAAGGTTTGCAAGCTAAAGAAGTCCATTTATGGACTAAAGCAAGCCAGCAGAAGTTGGAATCGACGATTTGATGAAGCCATTAGCAAGTTTGGTTTTATCAAGAATCCAGATGAGTCTTGTGTATACAAGAAGGTCGGTGGGAGTTATATTGCATTCCTAGTCCTGTATGTCGATGACATACTTCTCTTTGGAAACAGCACAAAATTACTAGAGTCCGTAAAAGGCTGGTTGGGAAAGTGCTTTTCAATAAAGGACTTAGGAGAGGCACAGTACATATTAGGCATCAAGATCTACAGAGATAAATCTAAAAGGATGATTGGATTAAGCCAAAGTACTTACATTGATTAGGTACTAGCTCGATTCAACATGGAGAATGCCAAGAGAGGGCATTTACTCATGTCCCATGGCATAACTCTCAGCAAGAAACAGTGTCCACAGACACCTGTTGAGCGAGAAAGAATGAATCAGATCCCATATGCTTCGCTGATTGGATCGATCATGTATGCCATGATATGTACAAGGCCAGATGTATCGTATGCCCTGAGTGCAACGAGCCGAAACCAATCGAACCCAGGAGAGGCGCATTGGACTGCGGCCAAGAATATCCTAAAGTACATGAAAAGATACAAGGATAAGTTCCTGGTGTATGGAGGCCACAAAGAACTGGTTGTTAAAGGTTACACCGACGCTAGCTTCCAGACTGACAGAGACGACTTCAAGTCACAGTCGGGGTACATATTCTGTCTGAATGGAGGAGCGTTCAGCTGGAAGAGTGCCAAGCAGAGCACCACGGCAGACTCTACAGCTGAAGCCGAGTACTTGGCCGCTTCAGAAGCTGCCAAGGAAGCTGTTTGGATTCGCAAGTTCATCAGTGAACTTGGTGTTGTACCCTCAATCAAGGGGCCGATAGACCTCTATTGTGATAACAATGGAGCTATCGCTCAGGCCAGGGAGCCTAGAGAACACCAGAAGGTCAAACACGTGCAAAGGCGATTTCACATGATAAAGGAATGGAAATCATAAGGTGAATTCAGAATTTGTAAGATCGGCACGGATGATAATGTAGCCGATCCTTTGACTAAACCTTTGCCTCAAGTGAAACACAACAAGCACATTGAGGCAATGGGAATCAAGCATGTTGGAGACTGGCTTTGAAAATCCCTAATCGTGGTCATCTAACGGATGGACGATTGATGACCGCTACAGATTAGTGTGTAGTATGATTTACAGCACCGTTTCTTGTGCTGCGAGGACGTGACAGTCATAAATCATTTGCACAGGTACAATTTGGAACCGTACTGGATAAGACCTATGAGAGTACTTTAAGATATTTCAAATTGTCATAAGTACATTTCTCATTATTACTATCGGAACCTATTTCCTCCGACCATGAGTATTGTGAAGTTTTCTTGTTTGAGTACTAGACTCTTTGATGTTTCTGGGGATCATAACGGGAACACTCGGGAGACTAAGTCCTCTTAGTAAGAGGAACTTACAATACAAGACTGGGATTGTCCCCCTATTAACAATAGGAAAAAAAAGTTTTGTTGTTTACAAGGCCGCTCGAAGAACGAGACTGTGAAAATGCATAGCCGTGCTCAGATGGATTTTAGAAATCATCTGCTTATTGACAGTCGAACTCGGAGATCGAGAAACACTTCTGAACGTAATAAGGATGACCATGAATCTTACCTTATAGTTCACGAAGAAACATTTAGAGACATAGGAAATGGGCTATACACTGTATGCACACTTGTCCGGAAGGACAAGTGGGAGATTGAAAGGAATGGTGTTCTTCCAACAAGTGTATTCTTCCGATAGAGGATTCAGAATTATTACAGAGTTAATTCTTCAGTAAGATCAAGTGATCGGAATGCCTAGGTGGAGGCCGCTTCTGATTATTAATATCGAGGTACAATTGATATTACAGCTTAATCTTAACTGAACCCTTCGGGTCGAACCCAATCGAATCACCGATCCGAGACGACGAATTAATCCTAAAGGATTTAATAAGTCGATAGAGTTTTACGAATACAGACATCGGATATCGAGCCTAGGGGGTCGAGGTCGAGCGTCGCAAAATCACAAGCGACAAGTACGAGCGTAGCCGTAGCACCACAATGGTCTAACCATGTGGATGCTAGGTTAGTTAGAACTAGCATGCACCTAGCATGGTTAGGCGCAAACCTAAGCACACTAGGTGTGCTAGGCGCACCATCGCAGCCCTAGCATCATGCCTAGACGCTATCGCAGCCCTAGCATCATGCCTAGGCACTATCGCTGACCATCGCAAGCACTAGGCGCACCATAGCAGCCCATCGCACCATCGTAGCACAAGCACAACACCATCGCATGGCTAGGCCAGGGCATGTGTGCGTGTGCTTGTGCCTTAGCCTATGGCATCATCACAGCAAGCATGCCCACGCACATGCGTGCCTTCACATGGCACTGCATCGCAGCTGCGTGCCTAGGTGCTAGGCACCATCGCAGGCCCCTCGCACAAGCACAACACCATGGCAGGTCTTATGTGCGTGTGCGTGTGCGTGGAAGGCATCGCAGCAGCAGCAGCATGCGAGTGTTTGCGAGGCTGGTGGGTGGTGTGAGGATGGTGCGTGTGGCTAGCGAGGCAAGGGGCCAGCATGCGTGGCTCGCTAGCAGCACGCATGCTGGCTATGCGAGCATGTGCGAGATGGGGTAGGCAGCAGCACCACGCATGCATGTGCGTGTGTGTGCGATAGTAAGGCAGCAGCGCCCAGCGCCCAGCACAAGGCGTGGCTCGCTAGCAACACGCAAGTGCTGGGCTGAGTGATGCGTGTTGTACTTAGAGAGGCATGCCGCCTGATCCATAAGCAGCCGGCTACTCTCCATTTTTTCATCAATTGAGGGGCATGCCAACTGGTAAAATAGCCGGCTACTCTCCATTTTACTCAAATATGCATTCAATTACGAGGGGCACGCTGCCTGTAGCTATACAGTCGGCTACTCTCCTATACTTAGTTGGCCATGAACTACCTAAGGCCTATGGCCGAATGATTAGACCAGGCGCCCAGCCAATTGATCCAATCCTTAAACTAATACGACTTGTCCCAACATCATAGCAGTCGTCCGGCGGCATCCCTCCGGATGAAATTCGTCGCAGAGAGCAGCTCCCTTTTGGGTGGAACATTGCTCTATAAACTAATTACACGGCACCTAGACGACTGTCCCTGGTGAAGGATAATTAGGTCGTTGGACTAACTACCCTCAACCAAACAATATTTATAAACCTACACCTACACTAAACAAGTTTAGTGGTAAGTAGAGGGTCGAACCACGGAGACGACATAAACACTATCAACACCACCACCAATTAAGCTAGGTCAAAGAGATAGGATGGATAGAACAATAAACAAAAATGAGATTTATATTAAGTTAAACTAACACCAAGGGAGAGGGTCAAACATGACAATGATCTTCAATAAAGTTAGGCAATGGAAATGAGTTTACATGCAAACCAAATATCTCATATAAGGCAATACCAACAATACCATCTAACCACCTATCGGGGTCAAAGGCTTTCCCAACTTAACACATGCTCATACTATCGTCATAAGCTGTGAAAGTTAAGGTTTTTGCATAGAATCGATCACCTAATGGATATCCCTAAGTTACACTATCGTCATAACTTAGTTCAATCCACCCAATTACAACACATGATTGGCCATTCACATGGAGTAATTAGTAAAACATGGTTACAAGGTATATTTAATCACATATAACCAACATTTGTCTAGCCTAATACATTCAAGATTCACCACATGCTATCACCAATCCCTTAGTAAAGGGAATTACTCACTAATCATGAACAACTAACACAAAACCCAACAAGAAGAACAAAGAGAAGCAATTAAACTAAACAACTACTCTAATCAAGCAAGAAATTAAGAAAGAACAATAAATGAGATAGAGTTTAGAATGCTCATTGAAGTCTAGTTTCCAATGCAACTTGAATCACCTCAATCCAATTTGTAGATAAAAAGTTATGGCTAAAAGAGTGAACAAAGGTTAGTTTTGGAGTTCAGGCCCTTGAGCGCCCGCGCCTATCTTAGGAGCGCCCGCGCCTATCTTAGGCGCGCCCGCGCCTAAGCCGCGCCCAAATCGCGCCTACATTCTGCCTCCTTCAATATTTTCAACCCCAATGTTAGGCACGCCCGCGCTTGGTTTGGCGCGCCCGCGCCATTCTGAAAGCACGACCCGCGCTGTCCGTATGGCCTTGCTTGCTTGCTCCTTAACTTCCTTTGTAGCTCTTCAAATGAACTCCAATTCTCCAAGCTCTTCATTCTATTAAAATCAACTCCAAAAGCCTACAAAACACGAGGAAAAGCACAAAAACATAATAAAGGGAGAAACGGAGCAAAAGGGGTACAAACAAGGGACAAACGTAGAAAAATACCGCAATTAGAGGATCTAAATAGTGGCATAAATGCCACTTATCAAATTCCCCCACACTTGCCTCTTGCTTGTCCTCAAGCAAGAACAAAAGCAGAAACAAAAAGAAAGAAAAAGGATCTAATAACACTAAAAGGAGAGGGGTGAAAAAGAATATACACTAACTCACTTTCGTAGGAATCACGGTTGTTTTTAGCGTAAACAACAAGCCATTTAAACCTCAAAGTCGCCTTTGAGGACGAGTGTGCTCTCGTAAGGGTTTCCAAAGAGTTTAACCCATAACTCTACACATAAAGCAACACAAACAAGGCAATGCATAGACAAATAAAATAAACACAAAAACAAGACGTTCTTGGTGGACTTTTTGGAACGAAACAAGCACCAATGAATGCACAACTTTCTAAACAAATAAGGGTATGCACGTTCCAAGATGTTTAGGGTTGAAAGAAACATAGACTAAGCTAAGCATAGAGAACTAAGAGCCGTACAATTCACCTTTCATCCCAAACTAGCTAGCCGCGTTCTCTCCACTAGCTTCAAGTCAACCATTAGGTGGGCTTCTCATGGTTCCTCGAAGGAACCGGAAAAAGATAAAGAAATGAAAACGATGAGAAGGTTATCCCGACGTCTTAACTATGCACTCTCTCTCTATAAGCTTGACAACTATCTTCCTCCATCGATAAAGACTAAACTCTATAGGGTCTAAAGGTCTTTTATTGGTTGTAAGGGTATGCTTGGGGTGTAAGGTGGGAAAAATTTTTAAAAAATTGGTGGTATTCCCCCACACTTATTCAATAAACACACACTAACAAGACTAAGAAACAGGACTCCCCCACACTTGAACGGAGCATTGTCCTCAATGCTCAAACACGAGGGATATGAAGTTTTTTTTTTTTTTTTTTTTTTTTTTTTTTTTTTTTTTTGGTCCTTACCTTATTTGAGTAAGGACGGCTTTTCATAAGCATTTTCTCTTATTTCACTGAATAGAAACACAGTTTACTCACTTGCTTGACCAAAGAACTACAACTTTCTCATTTGCGTTCAAAATCAACACAAAACAATTCTCAAACCAACATGCTTCACATAAACAAAAGGTTTAGGGGAACAAAAGGTCATTCGGTTTGTAATGTGGCTCAAAATCAAGAAAGGGAAATAGGCTCAAAGGGTTAGCAAGAGGGGCAAATTTAAAAGAAAACCAATTTTGTAACAAAACAAAAAGAAGGATAAGAAAATGAAAAATGCCTATGTCCTCCCTTAAAGGGTTCGGTCACGATCTCGGGTAGATAGAAGTCAAACTCTGGATTTGAAAATGCATAACCAAGGATCCAAATATGCCACTCAACAAAGTTGATGAAGGCTAGAACAAATAAACCTCACACGGGATTTGTATAGCAATTACCGACCTAAGAGGTTCATATCCCCGGCAACGGCGCCATTTTGGTGAAGGATAATTAGGTCGTTGGACTAACTACCCTCAACCAAACAATATTTATAAACCTACACCTACACTAAACAAGTTTAGTGGTAAGTAGAGGGTCGAACCACGGAGACGACATAAACACTATCAACACCACCACCAATTAAGCTAGGTCAAAGAGATAGGATGGATAGAACAATAAACAAAAATGAGATTTATATTAAGTTAAACTAACACCAAGGGAGAGGGTCAAACATGACAATGATCTTCAATAAAGATAGGCAATGGAAATGAGTTTACATGCAAACCAAATATCTCATATAAGGCAATACCAACAATACCATCTAACCACCTATCGGGGTCAAAGGCTTTCCCAACTTAACACATGCTCATACTATCGTCATAAGCTGTGAAAGTTAAGGTTTTTGCATAGAATCGATCACCTAATGGATATCCCTAAGTTACACTATCGTCATAACTTAGTTCAATCCACCCAATTACAACACATGATTGGCCATTCACATGGAGTAATTAGTAAAACATGGTTACAAGGTATATTTAATCACATATAACCAACATTTGTCTAGCCTAATACATTCAAGATTCACCACATGCTATCACCAATCCCTTAGTAAAGGGAATTACTCACTAATCATGAACAACTAACACAAAACCCAACAAGAAGAACAAAGAGAAGCAATTAAACTAAACAACTACTCTAATCAAGCAAGAAATTAAGAAAGAACAATAAATGAGATAGAGTTTAGAATGCTCATTGAAGTATTGAAAAGGAATCCAAAACAATGTCACTTTGCATCTTCATCTTCTTCAATCCACCATTGAAGCTCTTCACTTTCTCTCTCTAAAATACCCTAAATTACTCTTAATCTACATTGCAAAGTATAAAAACAAAGATTAAAACTAAATCTAAGCCTAATTTATGTGAAGATTGATGGAGAGATGTTAGGGTTTAACCCCTCAAAGAGGAGAGAGAAAACCCCAAAGAAACCCACCACCAAAACTTATAAAAAGAGGAGAGGAAGAAGCGTTTAAAAGACCCGTAGCTGCTCGTGCGCGCCCGCGATATTTGCCTGCGCGCCCGCGCACTGGGATTGGCCTGACAGCAACATTCATTTTCAAACGGCCATAACTTCTGTTCTAGGAGTCTTCTATGGGCGTGCAACCTACCGTTGGAAAGCTCTTTAAGTCTAGTTTCCAATGCAACTTGAATCACCTCAATCCAATTTGTAGATAAAAAGTTATGGCTAAAAGAGTGAACAAAGGTTAGTTTTGGAGTTCAGGCCCTTGAGCGCCCGCGCCTATCTTAGGAGCGCCCGCGCCTATCTTAGGCGCGCCCGCGCCTAAGCCGCGCCCAAATCGCGCCTACATTCTGCCTCCTTCAATATTTTCAACCCCAATGTTAGGCACGCCCGCGCTTGGTTTGGCGCGCCCGCGCCATTCTGAAAGCACGACCCGCGCTGTCCGTATGGCCTTGCTTGCTTGCTCCTTAACTTCCTTTGTAGCTCTTCAAATGAACTCCAATTCTCCAAGCTCTTCATTTTATTAAAATCAACTCCAAAAGCCTACAAAACACGAGGAAAAGCACAAAAACATAATAAAGGGAGAAACGGAGCAAAAGGGGTACAAACAAGGGACAAACGTAGAAAAATACCGCAATTAGAGGATCTAAATAGTGGCATAAATGTCACTTATCAAATTCCCAAGGGCAACCACGTAGCCGTTTTTGAGACAAGGATAACTCTAACACTAAACCAAACAAGTGTTAAGCAGTTAACATCCGCGTCGGATGGCCGACTGTATTACTTGGGATAAGTACAGCCGGTACCTCTTGAGTAAATAGCTAACAAAAATTGGCGAATCAAGGGGTTCAGTCGGCCTCCGCCGCCTGGTACCTCTACTACTCAAACTCAGAAGCTGATGAAATGAGAAATCTTAAAGATTACTCATAAGTCACTCTCTCATACTTAGTAGGAATTCAAAAAGGTATGAGGAGTCCGCCTGTCCAAAGGCAAACAAAAGCTCTCGTACTACGACCCCTACTAAGATAATTTCTTTTTAAACCAAACAATGTTTGAAAATCTAGTTCGTGGGTCGACTGTTTTTTGGCAAACAAGGACTCAAGAACTATTTAACCAAACAGGCGGGCTGGTTATAAGCGGTCTGTTCTTTTCTAACTTGAAAAAATTAAACAAACCTAACGTGCTTCCTAAAATATGTTGGGAATCCGACTGGGAAAATGGCCGACTGATCGCCTAACCTGGAACCAAGACAACCAGTCGTCCAGGGGCATAGGCAGTCGGTACCTAGTACCTGTTCACAATTTTAAAACATTTTTTAGCCGAAACAATCGGTATGGTATGCAAGCGGATAATCAAGGATCCTCTACACTTAGCATAAACAAAGCATGAACAACATTTAGTGAGCGAAGACGACCAAAAGATGGTCGCCAAATTCATAAATAAACAGCCGGCCATAAAGACCAGCAAAATTTTCATAAACCCCGGTCCCTTGGCCGGGTAAAGTGATACAAGAACAAACGGCGCGTAGGGCGGAGAAAAGTTTGAAGAAATAAAGCTCTAAGCATTGTGAGGGGCTTCGGTGTTAGCTGCCGCCTGATCGAGCTCAACGATGGGCGCTTGATTCTTTGAAGCGTCCTCCTTTGTTGTCATGTCTTCAGGGCCTGGAGCTTTAGATGCATCCACCTCAATTGGTTGTAGCACCACCACCTCTTCCTCCTCTTCCTTCTCGTCATCAGCAGCCGCCTGCTCCATGATCCTTCGATTGTACTCTTCAGTACAAGCATTGAACTTCTTATCCCAGGCGGCATAGCTGGCTTTTGGGAAGAGGGTTGTCCAGGTCATTTTCATGATCTGAGCCGAGTCATCCATCATGGCCTGAACCAGAGCCAGCTTCTCAGTCTCGGCCTTCGCCTTAAGATCTTGGGTGATGGCCGCCTCCTGCTTTACTAAGCGATCCTTGACACTATCCAAGGATTTCTTAAGGGATTCATGTTGGTGCGCCATGAGCTTAAGTGGCTTCAGCTCCTCTCGGAGATCTTTGATAGTCGCCTCCAGCTCATTGTTCTTCTTTTTGGCCACCTCCAACTCGGTGCGGACAGTCGAAGTGGCCTGCGCCAAATAATAAAGAATATCAGTTGTCAAAATTTCATATTAGGCAATTTGAAACATTGCCTTATCAACGTCAGAGGCGGTCATAGCTTTAGCAGCCTTTACCTCATTGTTCTTGGCGCTGATTGGCCTTCGGAGGCCGTGTACTCGCAGCATGGTCTGAAAAAGGGAAAACAGGCGTCAGATTTGATAATAGCAGGCGGCACGCAAAGTCAACATTTTTAAAAAAAAAATATTCTAAGTCTACCTCGGAAAGGAGACCCATGATGCCGTCTAGGTCAAGGGTGACGACTCCCTTGACCGCATCCCTCTCCTCTTGAGGGACGGCCTTAATCATAGAATTAGCCATTTGGACAAAGTCTGGTTCTTGAGGTCCGCCTGCATCCAATAAAGAGAAACATCAAAAACATGAGAAAAGCAATGAAGAAATAAGTTAAGTCTGGCAGAGCCCGTTTATACCTCTTGGCGGCCAACTGTCCCTAAGGACTTGTGATGGTTTCCCCACACTTTGTGGGGTGATCGGCTGTTTGTCAGCCGACTGCTTCCTGGCGAATCCAGGCGTACTCCCAGCAGTCGTCTTCCGAACTTTTGAGTCCGGCTGATGGGAGGAAGAGGGTTTGGAAGTGCCCGCCTGCAAAAAATATGAAATGATCAATACTAATAATAGCAAGTTTTCAAGACAAGTTCGAAGGCTCGGAACGTACTATGGGCGTCTCCTTGGCAGGAGAATCAGAAGAGGTCCGCTTCTGATGCATGATGGAGGTCCGCAGCAAGGCGGTCGCCTTCTTAGATCTACGGCGAGTTTGTGGACAGCGAGATTCGGGCTAATGCCTGGCATCTCTTCCACTTCAAAGGAAAAAATGTCTTTAAATTCTTTCAGCAGATGGTGCAAGTCTGCACCCAACTTGGCAAATGCAACCGTCCCAACCTTAACAGTTCGCTCCGGACGTATATCGTCCAAAACGATGCCAATATGTTCACCAGCCGGCTGGGGACGGAGTTCGTCTGACCGTTCCCCAGTCAGTGATTGCTATTGCTTCTCTTTCTTAACGGCCACCAACTGGTCAGCCTTTCTCTTTTTGCCGGCTCCCATTGGAGCAAGCGCAGCTTCTTTGACCTCATCAAGGTCTATAGGTTCTTTCCAGTGGCCAGATGCAGCCATAGTAGGCTTGACGTCTAAGAGGTAGCACTCCCTTGTCGTCTTCTGATCCCCGTTCAAGGAACCTACATACCCATCATCTCTTTCAAACTTCAGGAGCATAAAGGATGGAATGATGACGGCCTTAGATTCATTTAGTGTTGGATGACCTAAAATGAGATTATAGGCGGTCAACTCCTCAACGACCAAGAATCGGACTACCATGTGGCATCCTTCTCCCTTCTCTCCTAACCGGATGGGTAAGTCAATCCTCCCCACCGGATGCACTACTCCACCCCCAAAACCAACTAAGGGGTGACATACTTTGTGCATGCTGTTGGGTTGGTACTTGAGCTTTTCCAAGCACTTAAGGCTGATCAGGTCAGACGAACTCCCAGTGTCAATAAGGATCCGGCCAACCTTCTGGTTGGCCACTTTGCATTCAATGACTATGAGGTCATTATGTGGCCGCCTTACCTTGCCCCTATCTTTCTTAGTGATAATGACCTCAGGAATGGTGTCTTTTGACGCCTGGCCCTCATCAACTGAATTGACATCCAGCCGCCTGATGTTATCCTTGGTGCCCCGGATGGCTGGGCCTCCTTTAGCAAAGCCGCCTGCTATGGTATAGATCGGCTCTTCATTAGTGTCCGAACTATTAGCATATTAGGGTGCCTTTTTTGGACTGTTGTCCATTATTAGTGCTAAGGGTCACCTTGGACTTTAAAATGTAGGACTTCAACACTCCTTTATCGGCCAAACGGTCCAATAACCGTTTGAGGCTGTAACAGTCATTGGTGTCATGGCCTATGTCCTAATAGAAATGACAGTATTTCTTTTTGTTCTGATTTCTGGAAAAACCCTTCATTGCAGCCGGTTCGTCAATAGTCACCCAGTCTTTGATCTCCATGAGGATGGTGTAGCAGTCCTTGTTAAACTCGTACTTGGGGACGTACGGTTTAAACTCCGTTTCTTTCTTCTTTTTCTGGGATGGTTGTTCAGAATCATCTGCCACACATACTTCTTTTCTTTTCTTTCTCTCTTCTTTTTTAGCCGGCTGAGCTGGCCGACTATTTTTTTGTCTCGCTTCTTAGGGTCTGGTTGTTTGCTGATAGCACAGAGTTCAGTCGCCTTTATATAGGCTTCCGCCTCCATCAACGCCTCTTGGAGGGTAGGAACCCTCATTCTAATGAAAAGGTCGAACTTAAAGCTGGACCCGTATTTCAGACCTTTGAAGTGTAGGGTTACGTAGTGACCCGACACTACGCGGAAGGAAACCCACCAAGACCCGCCCCTTAATTAAAGCAATTAAACAAGCATAACAAACTTAATCAAACAAGATTAAGGGCAAGAATTATACCTTTGACGCGTGCTTCACTCCCAAAGAGCTCTTACTTCAAAATCCCGAAAAGACAAGATCTCCGACGGATCGTACCCTCGACCCGACCCGAGCGTCCTAAGTCTTGAAGGTTAGTCAAGACCCGGACAAAATAACTATGAGTTTTACGAATCAAAGGTTTACTCTTTTCTTAGAGTTGCCTTTTTAATTCCACTCAAGGATGTCTCAAATCCCAATACCAAGCTTGGTATTTATAAAGAAATGATCCCTTGATTTTTCATCCTCCACCAATGTGGGAGAATGCATTTTTGCTAATTAATTTATTTATAAAATAAATTATTAAGCAAAGCTAATCACAATGCAACAAGTGTCAAATAGAGAGAGAAGGTTAGGTGAGCACCATGAATGGGTCGAGGGGGGACCATTGCCTTGCTCCTCCAGGCCTTGCCTAAGATTGGTCCCCACCCCTTCACCTAAACCGCCACCACATGGGCAGCTGGGCTGGCAGCCTACCTTGGTTGCCAAGGCTGCCAGCTGGTGCCTAGCATCAAGGTTGGGCAGCCAGCCAGCTTGGTATGCTAGCAGGCAGTGCTAGCACGCACTGGCCTAGGACGCATCAGCCCTAGCACGCTGCGAGCTGCAGGGCGCTGATGCTGCTGGCCATGCGCTGCTGCTGCCTAGCACTCTCTCGCATTGCATCGCTAGCACAGCCAGCATGCGTGCTGCTAGCGAGCCACGCATGCTGGTCGCACTGACCCTCGCATCATGCGCATACCCCATTGCCCACACGCACTGGCACCATGCCACGCTAGCACTAGCCAGTGCCTAGCACTGCTTGTGCTTGGTGCGAGGCATGCGCACACGCACACGAACATGCATGTGTGGTGGTGCTGCCTAGCACCTAGCCAAGCATTGCACGCACACGCACCAGCCCACACGCATCAGTGCGGCTGCTGTACGAGGCTAGTGTGCGAGGCTGCGAGGCACACACGCACACACACGCATGCCCCTGGTAGTGCGATGGTGCTTGTGCGTGGTGCCAGGCCTTGCAATGGTGCCTAGCAAGGCCTGTGCGCTGCAATAGGGCACCACATGCCCCAGGCACCACGCTAGCATGCTTGCTAGCTGTTATGGGTTGCCTGGTGCCTGTGTGGCCTGCGATGGCTGCCATGCGCACCTAGGCACCCATGCTAGCTTGCGATGGGCTGCTAGGGTGCGCCTAGGCTGCGATGGTGCCTAGCACACCATGGTGCGCCTAGCACACACATGGTGCACCTAGGCATGCTATGAGCTAGCCTAGCCCAGCTACGGCTACGCTCATACTTGTTGCTTGTGATTTTGCGACGCTCGGTATCGACGCCCTAGGCTCGATTTCCGACATCTGTATTCGTACAACTCTGTCGACTCATTAAATCCTTTCGAATTAATTCGACGTCTCGGATCGGAGATTCGATTGGGTTCGACCCGAAGGGTTCAGTTAAGATTAAGCTGTAATATCAGTTGTACCTTGATATTACTGATCGGAAGCGGCCTCCACCTAGGCATTCCGATCACTTGACCTTACTGAAGAATTAGCTCTGTAATAATTCTGAACCCTCTATCGGAATAATACACTTGTTGGAAGGACACCATTCCTTTCAATCTCCCACTTGTCCTTCCGGACAAGCGTGCATATTATGTATAGCTCATTTCCTTTGTCACTTAATGTTTCTTCGTGAACTGTAAGGTAAGATTCTTTGTCATCCTTATTACGTTCAGAAGTGTTTCTCGATCTCCGAGTTCGACTGTCAATAAGCAGATAATTTCTAAAATCCATCTGAGCATGGCCATGCATTTTACAGTCTCACTCTTCGAGCGGCCTTTTAAACTACAAAACATTTTCCCTATTGTTAGTAGGGGGACAATCCCAGTCTCGTATTGTAAGTTCTTCTTACTAAGAGGACATAGACTCCCGAGTGTTCCCGTTATGATCCCCAGTTACGGCAGACGTTTGGAAACATCAAAGAGCCTAGTACTCAAACAAGAAAACTTCACAGTACTCATGGTCTGAGGAAATAAGTTCCGATAGCCATAATTAGAAATGTACTTATGACAAAATTTAAATTTTCTTAAAGTACTCTCATAGGTCTTATCCAGTACAGTTCTAAACTGTACCTGTGCAAATGATTTATGAATGTCACGTCCTCGCAGCACAAGAAACGGTGCTGTAAATCATACTACACACTAATCTATGGCGATCATCAATCGTCCATCTGTTAGATGACCTTGCTTAGGGATACTTTTTGATTTAATATTCAATGTTAACTTAACAGGTGTTTCTTTATCCAAGACATGGTCTTGATACCCTGATTTGAATATTTCCGTAAATCGAATGGACTCATTATTTAATTTTAAACCACAATTAAATAGTAATGGAGTGAATGATAATTTTGCACAAAAATTAATTACTCCATTAATGAATGGTTTAGTACAGTGTCTTACATTAATTCAACCCTGTTTGATTAAAATACTTGTACAGGGAATATCAAAGCCAGTCTCCAACATGCCTGATTCCCATTGCCTCAACGTGTTTGTTGTGTTTCACTTGAGGTAGAGGTTTAGTCAAAGGCTCAGCTACATTATCATCCGTGCCGATCTTACAAATTCTGATTTCACCTTCGGATTTCCATTCCCTTACCATGTGAAATCGCCTTTGCACGTGTTTGACCTTCTGGTGTTCTCTCGGCTCCCTTGCCTGAGCGATAGCTCCATTATTATCACAATAAAGGTCTATCGGTCCCTTGATTGAGGGTATAACACCAAGTTTACTAATGAACTTGCGAATCCAAACAGCTTCATTGGCAGCTTCCGAAGCGGCCAAGTACTCGGCTTCAGTTGTAGAGTCTGCAGTGGTGCTCTGCTTGGCACTCTTCCAGCTGAACGCTCCTCCATTCAGACAGATTACATATCCCGACTGTGACTTGAAGTCGTCTCTGTCAGTCTGCAAGCTAGCGTCGGTGTAACCTTCAACAACCAGTTCTTTGTGGCCTCCATACACCAGGAATTTATCCTTGTTCCTTTTCAGGTACTTAAGGATATTATTGGCCGCAGTCCAATGCGCCTCTCCTGGGTTCGATTGGTATCGACTCGTTGCACTCAGGGCATACGATACATCCGGCCTTGTACATATCATGGCATACATGATCGATCCGATTAGCGAAGCATATTGGATCTGATCCATTCTTTCTCGCTCAACAGGTGTCTGTGGACACTGTTTCTTGCTGAGAGTTATGCCATGGGACATGGGTAAATGCCCTCTTTTGGCATTCTCCATGTTGAATCGAGCCAGTACCTTATCAATGTAGATACTCTGGCTTAATCCAATCATCCTCTTAGATCTATCCCTGTAGATCTTGATGCCCAATATGTACTGTGCCTCTCCTAAGTCCTTCATTGAAAAGCACTTTCCCAACCAGCCCTTTACGGACTCCAATAATTTTGTGTTGTTTCCAATGAGCAGTATGTCATCGACATACAGGACTAGGACTGCAATATCACTCCCACTGACCTTCTTGTATACACAAGACTCATCTGGATTCTTGATAAAACCAAACTTGTTGATGGCTTCATCAAATCGCAGATTCCAACTCCTGTTGGCTTGCTTCAGCCCATAAATGCACTTCTTCAGCTTGCAAACCTTTCCAGCGTTGCCTGGATCGACAAAACCCTCTGGCTGTGTCATATACACAGTTTCTTCCAAAATCCCATTAAGGAAGGCGGTTTTGACATCCATTTGCCATATTTCGTAATTGTAATATGCAGCAATCGCTAGGATAATCCGGACGGACTTTAGCATTGCAACTGGTGAAAAAGTTTCGTCATAGTCAATCCCGTGGACTTGTCTATATCCTTTTGCCACCAGTCTAGCTTTGTGTACCGATACATTTCCATCTTTGTCTGTCTTCACTTTGAAGATCCATTTGCATCCAATGGGTGTATAACCCTCGGGCAAATTCACCAAGTCCCAGACTTGATTTTCAGACATGGAGTCCATCTTGGATTTCATGGCCTCTTGCCATTTTGCAGAGTCGGGGCTCGTCATAGCTTGCTTGTATGTCGTCGGCTCATCACCATCCATAACTAGGATGTCCTGATCATCAGTGAAGACAATACCGAGGTATCTGTCTGGTTGAGATCTTTGCCGTTGCGACCTACGTAGGGTAATCGGTTGAGCATTTACATTGTCTGTTTGACTCTGACCAATCTTCTTAGATGCTTCCAAAGTATCTAGATTGTCAGTTTTGTCAGGTTGACATTGTTGCTCGTCCTCTCGAACTTCGTCGAGTTTGATTTTCATCCCACTTGTCATTTTGGAAAGGTGATCCTTCTCCAAAAAGACACCATCACGAGCAACAAACACTTTGTTCTCGGATTCGTTGTAGAAGTAATACCCTTTGGTTTCTTTTGGATATCCCACAAAGAAACACTTATCCGATTTGGGGTGAAGTTTGTCCGAAATTAATCGCTTGACATATGCTTCGCATCCCCAAATCTTTAGAAAAGACAACCTGGGAGGTTTCTTAGTCCATAATTCATATGGAGTCTTTTCAACAGCTTTTGACGGAGCTCTATTCAGTGTTAGTGTTGTTGTTTGTAGCGCATGTCCCCAAAACGAGATAGGGAGTTCACTAAGACCCATCATTGACTGAACCATGTCTAACAAGGTCCGATTCCTCCGTTCGGACACTCCGTTCCATTGAGGAGTTCCGGGAGGTGTCAACTCTGAAAGAATGCCACATTCTTTCAAGTGATCGTCGAATTCATGGCTCAAATATTCGCCACCTCGATCCGATCGAAGTGCTTTAATTTTCTTGCCAAGTTGATTTTCAACCTCTTTCTGAAATTCTTTGAACTTTTCAAAGGATTCAGATTTATTCGACATTAAGTTGATATAGGCATATCTACTATAATCGTCGGTGAAGGTGATGAAATAACGATAACCTTGCCTTGCGGGTGTGCTCATAGGTCCACATACATCCGTGTGTATTAGACCTAATAAGTCACTTGCCCTTTCTCCCAACTTGGAGAATGGCTGTTTGATCATCTTGCCTAATAAGCATCCTTCGCAATTTTCAAATGACTCTAAGTCAAATGAGTCAAGAACACCTTCTTGAAGAAGTTTCTTGATGCGTTTGATAATAATGTGGCCAAGACGACAATGCCACAAGTAGGTTTGATTCGACTCGATGGTCTTAGCCCTTTTGGAAGTATTCTCAATGTTATAGACCTGTTTGTCTAGTGACAGCACATAAAGACCATTTTCTGAATGTGCCTTTCCATATAAAACATTATCAAAATATATAAAACAACTATTGTTTTTGATTCGAAATTCGAATCCTTTGGCGTCCAACGCCGATATTGAAATAATGTTTTTGGTCACTCTAGGAGCATGATAACAATTTTCAAGTTCTAGAACAAGCCCAGTGGGCAAAGACAAACTGGGAGTTCCAACGGAGACGGCAGACATCCTTGCTCCGTTGCCGACCCGAAGCTCGACCTCTCCCTTCTCTAGCCTCCTACTTATCCTTAGTCCCTGAGCATTGGAACAAAGGTGTGAGCCACATCCGGTATCTAATACCCATGATGTTTTGCTAGCGAAGTTTAAGTCTATAACGAAAATACCTGATGAAGAAGCAACGTTCCCGTTCTTCTTATCTTCCTTGAATTTGAGGCAGTCCTTTTTCCAATGTCCCTTCTTCTTGCAGTAGAAACATTCGGAATCGGACTTAGAAGAAGCTGCCTTCTTGTCCTTGTTGCCCTTGGCAAACTTTGACTTAGGCGGGAATTTCTTCTTCTTCCCTTTAAAGCTCTTCTTTTTGCCCGCACGTTTGAACGGCTTGCCCTTCCTCACCATGAGCATGTCATGCTTGCCCTCATCCTTGAGGGTTTGCTCGGCTTGCTTCGACATACCATGAAGCTCGGTGAAGGTTTTCTCCATACTATGCATGTTATACTTCATCTTGAACTGATCATAGCCTTTATGAAGGGAGTGGAGAATGATGTTAATTGCCATTTCAGTTTAATACCCAGCATTGAGCCTTTCCATGTTTTCAAATAATCCAATCATTTTGAGAACATGCGGGCTGACTGGCTCTCCTTTCTTGAGCTTGCTCTCAAGGATCTGCCTGTGGGTTTTGAACCTCTCAGTTCGGGCCTGCTCTTGGAACATATTTTGAAGCTCAGAAATGATCTCAAAGGCTGTCTCCTTTTCAAAGAAATTCTTTTGAAGGTCCAGAGACATTGTGGCCAACATGATGCATTTGACATCCCGATTGGCACTATGCCATCGGTTAAGGGCAGCCTGAGTAACCTCCTCATTGGGAGCATCGGGCATTTCCTCATCAAGGACGTATTCCTTTTGCTCCTGCATTAACACAATGCGGAGATTTCTTTGCCAATCAAGAAAGTTTGGCCCGCTCAACTTCTCCTTGTCGAGAATTGAGCGCAAAGAGAATTGGTTGTTGTTTGTGTTACTTGTAGACATGATTTCTACAATTGAAAGAATTTGAAGTGAAAAACCATTCATACATCAATAAGTTGAAATTTAAAGCGTTCATGCATTTATTCACACTTATTGAACATTTTATTCACGCATTTTAAGATTGTCCCTTATGGGCGAGAATAAAATGATTCCGAGATCCCAAAGATCATGAAATGGATAAGCATGCTTTGGCTTGTCTTAACCATTAAATATCTTAAGGTAAGAAATCCAATTGCTAATAGCTCCAAGCTACTCTCGGTTTGATAAAATGTCGCATCTAATGCATACTTGACATTTTATCTCTTTTGCCACGACATCTAACGACTCCTTACTGATATCGTTGAGCTTAACCAAGACAACTTGTATACCTAGTATACCTTACGTTCCTAGGGAAGTAGTGATGCCTCGCTTTGGCGTAATCCATCACGTACACGCATTAGTTCGGTAAGTGTTGTTCTTGGAATGACAAATTTTAGCTCAATATTATTAAGGGACCTAGGGTTTCTATGTTGATTGATTAAATGAACTTAACTAATCATCGCAACATCATAGAAATCCTAGACATGCATCTAGCAATCTATATATATATATATATATATAACAATATATAAGGCATAAAATAGATGCATTTGGCAACTAGCATGACCCCTTGAAATCTTCAATTTCCATGGGTCTTCATCTTGGCTCGTCTTCGTCGAAACGCCATCTTGAGACTTCTTGGCCAAAATGAAATAAAAGAAGCTAGCTAGAACGACTAAGATTAATCTAAATAGTACAAAAATACTTAACAGTTCGCAGACTGTATTTAGATTTACAAAAATACATAACGGAACGCAGTCCGTATTTTCTATCCTAGTCGGGCCCCACTAGTTGCCATTTTCAAAGAATCTTGTTTTGAAAGCAATCTTTCATTCACCCGTTCACTATTTGTGAACGGCCCATGCAATTTTACGAAATACATAATTAAACACGCAAAACTAGTAACTAACTTAGGTCGTTAATCCAATTAACGCGCCTAATTAAAACTAGTTAAAGAGGTTTAATCCATTATTTCTAAACGCAAAATGCTAACGCATTTAATTAAGCTCCCACTAAATTCCGCATCCGTACTTAATTAATCCGATTAATTAAGTTGGCATAACCCATAATTTGTCAAAATTTTGCAAAATCGAAAATCGAGGTTTTCAGCATTGTTAAAATCAATAATTAAAATTATTAACACCGGAAAAATCGCAAAATCATAGCTCAACATTAAGCAAAAAGGGGCATCATCCAATGATGCTTGGCGCACCATGGCTGCTAGGCAGCCCATGGCCCCTGCACCATGGTGCGTGGTGCTGGAAGCTAGCAGGTGCGCCTAGCACAGCCTGCCTAGCTTGCTAGCACCAGCAGCATGCTACGCATGGTACGCATGCTAGCAGCTTGCTGGCACAAGTATTAGGGGCTGGCTGGCTGGGGCTTGCTGCCTTGCTGCCCAGCAGCCGCACAAGCGTACCAGCAGCCTAAGGCCCCTGCGCACCAGCACATGCACCACACAGCAGCCCCTCCACGCCACACAGCTACGCACCAAGCGATGCACAGCCATATGCGCACCACAGGCAGCCTACACGTGGGCTGCTAAGCAGCCCGGCTAGCCTTGGTGTCGCTTGCGGTTTTGCATCGTTTTGCATGCATTTAACTCGGAATTTAATGCCGATTTGTGTGCGACAATAATCAATTCTAAATCAAATTTTAGAATTAATTTTGAGGGAAAAATAAAATAAAACAAATGTTAAGTCTAACTTAAACAATTTATTTTAATTGGTGCACAAGCCCAAATTTATCCAAAATTTCAATTTTGAATAAAATTAGGTCAAACTTTATGCTTAAAATAAAATGAAATATGTCCAAAATTAATCTTGCCAATATGCAAATTAATCATGGATTTGACAAAAGGGAGTTGGAAAAATAAATTAATCATCCAATGATAAAATTTTCCAACTTGCATACTTGTGTAAAATACCAAGATTACATCTTCCAATATGAAGATTAATCAAATTTTACTCACAAGTGATTGAACTTAATGGATTTTAATCAACCAAAATATGAAAAAATCCAAACTTTGTTCAACATGGAATTTAGGGTTAGGGTTCCAATCATTTAAACACTTAAAGATTAGAACTTTAACATTACTTGGGAACTTAAAATACAAAATTACAACAAGTTTTCACACCTTATTGCAATTTATTTGCAAAATTGTGAATAAACAAGTTTATGTGATTACTTGGTATATCAACTTAAGCACTAATAAACACTCCATTATTATGCTCAAGGATATTTTAAAATCAGTAGATTAGTGATGCAAATGTGCATTTAATCTAACCTTGTAATGCTTGCATTAATCAAGGCTTAAAAGGAATTAAAACTTTCGTTGAAAAACGAAAAACCCAGAAAGGTTGGGTTTCTGGTTCGAATTTGGCTTCTGGACAACCCTAAAAAGGCTAAAACAGTTCCAGAATGTCACTTCCACCCAAAAATCACTATTTTTGAGCCAAAATCTGGGTTCGACAGCCAAATCGATAATAAAATCGAGTTTTAAAATAATTAAAACGAGCATCTAATCTAATTAGATGAACATGAACCAGAAAAATAAATTCTTTAAAACACCTTAATTAAACAATAATTGCAAAAATTAAAAGGAGCGTGGCTCCGATACCGCTTTAGGGTTTCGTAGTGACCCGACACTACGCGGAAGGAAACCCACCAAGACCCGCCCCTTAATTAAAGCAATTAAACAAGCATAACAAACTTAATCAAACAAGATTAAGGGCAAGAATTATACCTTTGACGCGTGCTTCGCTCCCAAAGAGCTCTTACTTCAAAATCCCGAAAAGACGAGATCTCCGACGGATCGTACCCTCGACCCGACCCGAGCGTCCTAAGTCTTGAAGGTTAGTCAAGACCCGGACAAAATAACTATGAGTTTTACGAATCAAAGGTTTACTCTTTTCTTAGAGTTGCCTTTTTAATTCCACTCAAGGATGTCTCAAATCCCAATACCAAGCTTGGTATTTATAGGGAAATGATCCCTTGATTTTTCATCCTCCACCAATGTGGGAGAAAGCATTTTTGCTAATTAATTTATTTATAAAATAAATTATTAAGCAAAGCTAATCACAATGCAACAAGTGTCAAATAGAGAGAGAAGGTTAGGTGAGGACCATGAATAGGTGGGGGGGACCATTGCCTTGCTCCTTAAGGCCTTGCCCAAGATTGGTCCCCACCCCTTCACCTAAACCGCCACCACATGGGCAGCTGGGCTGGCAGCCTACCTTGGCTGCCAAGGCTGCCAGCTGGCGCCTAGCACCAAGGCTGGGCAGCGAGCCAGCTTGGTATGCTAGCAGGCAGTGCTAGCACGCACTGGCCTAGCACGCATCAGCCCTAGCACGCTTCGAGCTGCTGGGCGCTGATGCTGCTGGCCATGCGCTGCTGCTGCCTAGCACTCTCTCGCATTGCATCGCTAGCACAGCCAGCATGCGTGCTGCTAGCGAGCCACGCATGCTGGCCGCACTGACCCTCGCATCATGCGCATACCCCATTGCCCAAACGCACTGGCACCATGCCACGCTAGCACTAGCTAGTGCCTAGCATAGATTGTGCTTGGTGCGAGGCATGCGCACACGCACACGCACATGCATGCGTGGTGCTGTTGCCTAGCACCTAGCCAAGTATTGCACGCACACGCACCAGCCCACACGCATCAGTGCGGCTGTTGTGCGACGCTAGTGTGCGAGGCTGGGAAGCACACACGCACACACACGCATGCCCCTGGCAGTGCGATGGTGCTTGTGCGTGGTTCCAGGCCTTGCGATGGTGCCTAGCAAGGCTTGTGCGCTGCGATAGGGAACCACATGCACCCAGGCACCACGCTAGCATGCTTGCTAGCTGTTATGGGCTGCCTGGTGCCTGTGTGGCCTGCGATGGCTGCCATGCGCACCTAGGCACCCATGCTAGCTTGCGATGGGCTGCTAGGGTGCGCCTAGGCTGCGATGGTGCCTAGCACACCATGGTGCGCCTAGCACCCACATGGTGCACCTAGGCATGCTCTGAGGTAGCCTAGCCCAGCTACGGCTACACTCATACTTGTTGCTTGTGATTTTGCGACGCTCGGCATCGATGCCCTAGGCTCGATTTCCGACGTCTGTATTTGTAAAACTCTGTCGACTCATTAAATCCTTTCGGATTAATTCGACGTCTCGGATCGGAGATTCGATTGGGTTCGACCCGAAGGGTTCAGTTAAGATTAAGCTGTAATATCAATTGTACCTTGATATTACTGATCAGAAGCGGCCTCCACCTAGGCATTCCGATCACTTGACCTTACTGAAGAATTAGCTCTGTAATAAATTCTGAACCCTCTATCGAAATAATACACTTGTTAGAAGGACACCATTCCTTTCAATCTCCCACTTGTCCTTCCGGACAAGTGTGCATATTGTGTATAGCTCATTTCCTTTGTCACTTAATGTTTCTTCGTGAACTGTAAGGTAAGATTCTTTGTTATCCTTATTACGCAGCCTCGCACACTAGCCTCGCACAGTAGTCGCACTGATGCGTGTGGGCTGATGCGTGTGCGTGCAATGCCTGGCTAGGTGCTAGGCAGCAGCACCACGCCTAGCACCAAGGTTACCGATATTTCATCACTTTCACCGACGATTTTAGTAGATATGGCTATATCCACTTAACGTCGAACAAATCTGAATCTTTTGAGAAATTCAAAGAATTTCAGAGTGAAGTTGAAAATCAACTTGGCAAGAAAATAAAAGCACTTCAATCAGATCGAGGTGGCGAGTATTTAAGCCATGAATTCGACGATCACTTGAAAGAAAATGGTATTCTTTCAAAGTTGACACCTCCCGGAACTCCACAATGGAACGGAGTATCCGACCTGAGGAATCGAACTTTGTTAGACATGGTTCGATTAATGATGGGTCTTAGTGAACTTCCTATCTCTTTCTGGGGACACGCACTTCTAACTGCGGCACTGACACTGAACCGTGCTCCGTCAAAAGCTGTCAAAAAGATTCCATATGAATTATGGACGAAGAAACCTCCGAGGTTGTCTTTTCTTAAGATTTGGGGTTGCGAAGCATATGTCAAGAGATCAATTTCTGACAAACTTCACCCAAAATCAGACAAGTGTTTCTTTGTGGTCTACCCAAATGAAATCAAAGGGTATTACTTCTACAATAAATCTGAGAACAAAGTGTTTGTTGCTCGTGATGGTGTCTTTTTGGAGAAGGAACACCTTTCCAAAAAGACAAGTGGGAGGAAAATTGAACTCGATGAAGTTCGAGAAGTAGAGCAACAAAGTCAACAAGACAAAACTAACAATCGAAGTGCTTTAGAAGCAGCTGTTGACATTTCGTTTCCCTGAATCAGGGCAAAGGAAGGCCATCTGGCAAGTTTAGCCGGATGGGTCAAAAAAGACTTAATCTGACGCCCGGATATTCATCTAGGAGAAGAGAAGTCAGCACATGTCTGAGTCAGCCTCAACGTCGACTTACCCAAATAGTTTCCGTAATACTTCAATGAAGCATTCAGAGACACATCAAGGGAGTCAGTCACGCGGCATGTCTGCACGTAATGGCCCTCATATCATCCAGCCGGTTCTGTATATGCCCATTAGCCATACATGCCGTATGGATCACCATACATGCAGCCGGCACTCTTCGGGAGTCTGCCGGCACAGCAGGTCCAGCCTATGGACTGGCACCTCTAGCTGCTCAACCTTGGGGAACAGCCTTCGGCTTTCTCCCGGGAAATAACCGAGGTGGCTCAGCTTGCCAAGGTTAAGAATGTGTTGGTTGGTACCTACGACGGTACCACCAACCCGGAATACCAACTAATGGCTTACACCAACCTCATGTACCTACAGGGGTTGGAAGACGCCGCCTAGTACAGATGCTTCCCGGCCACATTGAAGGGCATAGCTCAACAATGGTTTGGCAACCTGCAAGCCGGTGCATCAACAACTTTAAGACGCTTGCATACCTGTTCGCGTCCAACTTCTCCATGAACATCCCTGCCAAAAAGACAAGTCTCGACCTAGGGGCTATTCAGCAGGGGAACAAGGAAGGACTTGTAAGGTTTCGTAGTGACCCGACACTACGTGGAAGGAAACCCCCCAAGACCCGCCCCTTAATTAAAGCAATTAACAAGCATAATAAACATAATTAAGCAAGACTAAGAACAAGAATTATACCTTTGTTGCGTGCTTCGCTCCCGAAGAGCTCATACTTCAAAATCCCGAAACTACGAGATCTCCGACGGATCGTACCCTCGACCCGACCCGAGCGTCCCAAGTCTTGAAGGTTAGTCAAGAACCGGACAAATAAAACTATGAGTTTTACAAATCAAGGTTTACTCAAATCAAGAGTTGCCTTTTAATTCCATTCAAGGTTGTGCATTTCCCAATACCCATGCCTTTGGTATTTATTGGGAAATGCACCCTTGAACTTCATTTCCCAACTAATGTAGGAGAATGAATAATTTTGATAATTAATTTATATCCCAAAATAAATTAATAATTAAATCAATCACAATGCAACAAGTGTCAAGGGGAGAGGGAGGGTTAGGTGAGGACCATGAAGAGGTAAGGGGGACCATTACCTTGCTCCACAAGGCTTTGCCCAAGCCTTGGTCCCTACCCCTCACAAAACCGCCACAATGCACTTGGGTGAGCTGACTGCTTGCCTTGCTGGCCAGCAAGCACAACCACCCTAGCATGCCCAGCTGGCACGCACAGCACGCATTACCCAACCCTCCCAGAACTTGCGTGCTGCTAACGAGCCACGCCTTGTGCTGGGCGCTGGGTGCTGCTGCCAGGCAATCGCACACACTCACGCACAGGCATGCTAGCTCGAACTAGCCTAGCATCCACATGGTTAGACCATTGTGGTGCTACGGCTACGCTCGTACTTGCCGCTTGTGATTTTGCGACGCTCGGCCTCGATGCCCTAGGCTCGATATCCGACGTCTGTATTCGTAAAACTCTGTCGACTCATTAAATCCTTTCGGATTAATTCGACGTCTCGGATCGGTGATTCGATTTGGTTCGACCCGTAGGGTTCAGTTAAGATTAAGCTATAATATCAATTGTACCTTGATATTACTGATCGGAAGCGGCCTCCACCTAGGCATTCCGATCACTTGATCTTACTAAAGAATTAACTCTATAATAATTTTGAACCCTCTATCGGAAGAATACACTTGTTGCAAGGACACCATTCCTTCCAATCTCCCACTTGTCCTTTTAGACAAGTGTGCATACAGTGTATAGCCCGTTTCCTATGTCTCTTAATGTTTCTTCGTGAACTATAAGGTAAGATTTATCGTCATCCTTATTACGTTCAGAAGTGTTTCTCGATCTCCGAGTTCGATTGTCAATAAGCAGATGATTTCTAAAATCCATCTGAGCACGACCATGCATTTTCACAGTCTCGCTCTTTGAGCGACCTTGTAAACAACAAAACATTTTCCCTATTGTTAATAGGGGGACAATTCCAGTCTTGCATTGTAAGTTCCTCTTACTAAGAGGACTTAGTCTCCCGAGTGTTCCCGTTATGATCCTCAGTTACGGCAGACGTTCAGAAACATCAAAGAGTCTAGTACTCAAACAAGAAAACTTCACAATACTCATGGTCGGAGGAAACAGGTTCCGATAGTCATAATGAGAAATGTACTTATGACAATTTTTAAATTTCTTCAAGTACTCTCATAAGTCTTATCCAGTACAGTTCCAAACTGTACCTGTGCAAATGATTTATGACTGTCACGTCCTCGCATCACAAGAAACGCTGTTGTAAATCATACTACACACTAATCTATGGCGGTCATCAATCGTCCATCTGTTAGATGACCTCGATTAGGGACAATTTTCGATTTAAATATTCAATGTTCACTTAACAGGTGTTTCTTTATCCAAGACATGGTCTTGATACCTTGTTTTGAATATTTCCGTAAATCGAATGGACTCATTATTTAATTCTAAACCACAATTAAATAGTAATGGAGTGAATAATAATTTTGCACAAAATTAATTACTCCATAAATGAATGGTTTCATTACAGTGTCTTACATTAAACATCGTATTTAATTAAAACACATGTACAGGGAATTTCAAAGCCAATCTCCAACATGCTTGATTCCCATCGCCTCAATGTGCTTGTTGTGTTTCACCCGAGGCAGCGGTTTAGTCAAAGGATAGGCCACATTATAATCTGTGCCACTCTTACAAATTCTAATTTCACCTTCGGATTTTCATTCCCTTATCATGTGAAATCGCCTTTGCACGTGTTTGACCTTCTGGTGTTCTCGCGGCTCCCTGGCCTGAGCGATAGCTCCATTGTTATCACAATAGAGGTCTATCGGCCCCTTGATTGAGGGTACAACACCAAGTTCACTGATGAACTTGCGAATCCAAACAGCTTCCTTGGCAGCTTCCGAAGCGGCCAAGTACTCGGCTTCAGTTGTAGAGTATGAAGTGGTGCTCTGCTTGGCACTCTTCATCTAAATGCTCCATCATTTAGGCAAAATATGTACCCTTACTGTGACTTGAAGTCGTCTCTGTCAGTCTAGAAACTAGCAACGGTGTAACCTTCAACAACCAGTTCTTTGTGGCCTCCATACACCAGGAATTTATCCTTGTTCCTTTTCAGGTACATTAGGATATTCTTGGTCGCAGTCCAATGCGCCTCTCCAGGGTTCGATTGGTATCGGCTCGTTGCACTCAGGGCATACGATACTTCTGGACTTGTACATATCATGGCATACGTGATCGATCCGATCAGCGAAGCATATGGGACCTGATTCATTCTTTCTCACTTAACAGGTGTTTGTGGACACTGTTTCTTGCTGAGAGTTATGCCATGGGACATGGGTAAATGCCCTCTCTTGGCATTCTCCATGTTGAATCGAGCTAGTACCTTATCAATGTAAGTACTCTGGCTTAATCCAATCATCCTTTTAGATCTATCTCTATAGATCTTGATAACCCTCGGGCAAATTCACCATGTCCAGACTTGATTTTCAAACATGGAGTCCATCTCGGATCTCATGGCCTCTTGCCATTTTGCAGAGTCGAGGCTCGTCATAGCTTGCTTGTATGTCGCTGGCTCATCATCATCCATGACTAGGATGTCCTGATCATCGGTTAAGACGATACCGAGGTATCTATCTGGTTGAGATCTTTGCCGTTACGACCTACGAAGGGTAATCAGTTGAGCATTTTCATTGTCAGTTTGATTCTGACCAATCTTCTTAGATGCTTCCAAAGCATCTAGATTGTCAGTTTTATTAGGTTGACATTGTTGATTGTCCTCTCGAACTTCATCGAGTTCGATTTTCCTCCCACTTGTCATTTTGGAAAGGTGATCCTTCTCCAAAAAGACACCATCACGAGCAACAAACACTTTGTTCTCAGATTTATTGTAGAAGTAATACCCTTTTGTTTCTTTTGGATATCCCATAAAGAAACACTTATCCGATTTGGGGTGAAGTTAGTCCGAAATTAATCGCTTGACATATGCTTCGCGTCCCCAAATCTTGAGAATAGACAACCTAGGAGGTTTCTTAGCCCATAATTCATATGGAGTCTTTTCAACAGCTTTTGACGGAGCTCTGTTCAGTGTTAGTGCTGCAGTTTGTAGCGCATGTCCCCAGAAAGAGATAGGGAGTTCACTAAGATCCATCATTGATCGAACCATGTCTAACAAGGTTCGATTCCTCCGTTCGGACACTCCGTTCCATTGAGGAGTTCCAGGAGGTGTCAACTCTGAAAGAATACCATTTTCTTTCAAGTGATCGTCGAATTCATGGATCGAAGTGATTTAATTTTCTTGCCAAGTTGATTTTCAACTTCTTTCTGAAATTCTTTGAATTTCTCAAAGGATTCAGATGTATTCGACGTTAAGTGGATATAGCCATATCTACTAAAATCGTCGGTGAAAGTGATGAAATATCGGTAACCTTGTCTTGCGGGTGTACTCATTGGTCCACATACATCCGTGTGTATGAGACCTAATAAGTCACTCGCCCTTTCTCCCAACTTGTAGAATGACTGTTTTATCATCTTGCATAATAGACATCCTTGCAATTTTCAAACGACTCTAAGTTGAATGAGTCAAGAACACCTTCTTGAAGAAGTTTCTTGATGCGTTTGATGTTAATATTGCCAAGACGACAATGCCACAAGTAGGTTTGATTCTACTCGATGGTCTTAGTTCATTTGGTATCAATCCTTTATCTAATCATATGTAAAACATGCAATTTCCATTGAACATATATTTTCCAGACAATTTTGAAACAAATATTGTCAAAGTCTTACATGTAAAATAACTAGGTGTCCAACACCAAGGATCATAGTATGTTCAAAAGCATGATACAAAACTAAGATTAGTTTTAATTACATCTTAAAGACAAAATAGTGCATGCAACCACGACCGAAAAACCATCTTCGTCGTCCACTTGTCCATGCACCAACACTTGATAAGCTTCTCACTTGGTACCTGAAAAGGCAACATAAAGTGAGTCATACTTGGTATCTAACACCTATGATAAGCTTAATTCAGAAGTGTTTAGGAAGATACCTGAGGTAGTCGGAATGTTCCCCTCTTCCTTGAAGAGCATGCATTCTCTCTTGTAGTGGCCTTGTATGCCACAATAGAACCATCTCATCTTTGCCTTGACCTTCTTGAACTCCTTCTTAGCTCTCAAGGGCCTTTTGGTCATTCCATAGGCGGTGGCTTGGCTAAGAAGTTGCACCACCTCCTTGAGGGAGCGTGTCTCCTTTCCCGCGGCTATATGCACTCTAAGTGCATCATAGCCCGAGTGGAGTGAAGCAAGCAAGATATGCCCCGCCATCTCATCTTCCAATGAATTCCGAGAAGCTGCATGTGTTTGAAGAGTCTAGTCATTCCAAGCACATGAGGTCGGAGGGGCATACCGGGTCTCAATTTGGCATTGTAGACCTTTGTCCAAAGCCGACGCCTTTCCTTAGCAAGACATCCCACGTTTGGTGGCTTTATCCTCATGTTTGAGAGTGACCTAGTCAAGTCAAACACGAGGCCATCAAAGTTGCCATTGTCACTCTTGGTGACTCTTACATTGACAACTTCCTCAAGTGCTTTGAGGAACATGTCCGGGAGATAGGAGGTAAGACTTTCCTTCCAATCTTCCGGGATGGAATTTGACATAAGTCATGAGACCTTTTTGCAATTGGAAGACCATTCTTCATGAGCCTCATCGGTCATGATCCGTTTGGCAAAGAAGCTTGGAATGGGAGTATCAAGAGTATACTCCAAGGAACAATTCCGGAGAGTTCTCCTGAGTTCCTCCTCCCATTCCTTGAAGTTGACCAAATTTAAGGAAAAGGCCAACTTTTCGGGGAGTTCCGGGCACATTTGGTTGTTGTTTGAGTTACTTGCAGACATTTTTCTACAATTGAAAGAATTTGAAATGAAAAACCATTCATATAACCAATAAGTTGAAATTTAAAAGCGTTCATGCATATTTTCAATCTTATTGAGCATTTTATCCACGCATTTAAAAATTGTCCCTTTTAGGCGAGAATAAAATGATTCCGAGATCCCAAAGATCAAGAAATGGTTAAGCATGATTTGGCTTGTCTTAATCATTAAATATCTTAAGGTAAGCAATCCAATTGCTATTAGCTCCAAGCTAATCTCGGTTTGAAAAAATGTCGCATCTAATGCATCCTTGACATTTTATCTCTTTTGCCACGACATCTAAGGACTCCTTACTGATATCGTTGAGCTTAACCAAGACAACTTGTATACCCAGTATACCTTACGTTCCTAGGGAAGTAGTGATGTCTCGCTTTGGCGTAGTCCATCACGTACGCGCATTAGTTCGGTAAGTGTTGTTCTTGGAACAGCAAATTCTAGCTTAATATTATTAAGGGACCTAGGGTTTCTATGTTGGTTGATTTAAGTGAACTTAACTAATCGTCGCAACATATAGAAATCCTAGACATGCATCTAGCTATCATATATAATAACAAAATATATAAAGCATAAAAATAGGTGCATTTGGCAACTAGCATAACCCCTTGAAATCTTCAATTTCCATGGGTCTTCATCTTGGCTCGTCTTCATCGAAACGCCATCTTGAGACATCTTGGCCAAAATAAAATAAACTAGCTAGAACGACTAAGATTAATCTAATAGTACAAAAATACTTAACAGTTCGCAGACCGTATTTAGATTTACAAAAATACATAACGGAACGCAGTCCGTATTTTCTATCCTAGTCGGGCCCCACTAGTTGCCATTTTCAATAACCTGTTTTGAAAACAAACTTCCATTCATTCATTCACTATTTGTGAATGTCCCATGCAATTTTACGAAATACATAATTAAACGCACAAAACTAGCAACTAACTTAGGTGGTTAATCCGATTAACGCGCCTAATTAAAACTAGTCAAAATTGTTTAATCCATTATTTCTAAACGCAAAGGCTCACGTAATCAAATAAGCTCCCACTAAATTCCGCATCCATACTTAATTAATCCGATTAATTAAGTCGGCATAACCCATAATTTGTCAAATTTTTGCAAAACCGAAAAATCGAGGTTTTAACCTCGTTAAAATAATTACTTAAAATTATTAAAATTGGAAAAATTGCAAAATCATAGCTCAAACATTAAGCAAAACATCCCACTAAAACCCTTAGTGGGTGCGCACCATGGCTGCTAGATAGCCCATGGCCCTGCGCCATGGTGCGTGGCGCTGCTCTGCTGCACCCAGCAAGCCTCGCTGCTTAGCATCAACAGCCTGCTAGCATGCTGCGCATGCTTGCTAGCGTGCTGGTGCCTTCCAGCATATGGCGCGCTGGGCTGGCTCCTGTTAGCATACTGCCAGCCAGCATCCACAGGCAGCCCTTGCCCAGCCACAGCCCCACGCAATGCTGCGCCCAGCAACCTTCCTGCCACACAGCCATACGAATCGATGCATGGCTCTTGCGTGCACCATGGGCAGCCTACATGTGGGCTGCTGGGCAGCCCGGCTAGCCTTGGTGGCGCTTGCGGTTTTGCATCGATTTGCGTGCATTTCACTCGGAATTTTAATTCTGATTTGTGCGTGACAAAATTAGCTCTAAATTACATTTTAGAATTAATTTGAGGAAAAATAAAATAAAATAAAATGAGTCTTAAATAAATTTAATTTTATTGGTGCACAAGCCTAAATTATCCAAAATTTTATTTTTGAACAAAATTAGGTATTTCTTTATGCTTAAAATAAAATGAGATATGTCCATGATTAATCTTGCCAATATGCAAATTAATAATGGATTTGACAAATGGGAGTTGGAAAAATAAACTAATCATCTAATGGAAAAATTTTCCAACTTTCATACTTGTGTAAAATACCAAGATTACATCTTCCAATATGAAGATTAATCAAATTTTACTCACAAGTATTTGAACTTGATGGATTTTAATCAACCAAACATGAAAAATCCAAACTTTGTTCAATATGGAATTTAGGGTTAGGGTTCTAATCATTTAAACCTTTAAAGATTGGAATTTTAACATTATAGGAACTTAAAATTACAAGTTCACAACAAGCTTTCACATTTTATTGAAATTTATTTGCAAAATTTGTGAAAAACAAGTTTATGTGAAAAATGGTATATCAACTTAAGCACTAAAAAACTCCATTATTATGCTTAAGGATACTTTTAAAACCAGTAGATTAGTGATGCAAATGTGCATTTAATCTAACCTTGTAATGCTTGCATTAATCAAGGCTTAAAAAGAATTAAAAAAAATTCGTTGAAAAACAAAAAACCCCAGAAAAAATGGGTATCTGGTTCGAAATTGGATTCCGGACAGCCAAAGAGGGTTGGAAACTGTTCCAGAATGTCGATTCCACCCAAAAATCATTATTTTTGAGCCAAAATCTGGGTTCGACAGCCAAATCGAGAATAAAACCGAGTTTTAAAATTAATTAAAACGAGCATCTAATCTAATTAGAAGAACATGAACCAGAAAAATAAACTCTTTTAAAACACCTTAATTAATAAGTAATTGCAAAAATTAAAAGGAGCGTGGCTCCGATACCGCTGTAGGGTTTCGTAGTGACCCGACACTACGCGAAAGGAAACCCCCCAAGACCCACCCCTTGATTAAAGCAATTAACAAGCATAATAAACATAATTAAGCAAGACTAAGAACAAGAATTATACCTTTGTTGCGTGCTTCGCTCCCGAAGAGCTCTTACATCAAAATCCCGAAACTACCAGATCTTTGACGGATCGTACCCTCGACCCGACCCGAGCGTCCCAAGTCTTGAAGGTTAGTCAAGACCCGGACAAACAAAACTATGAGTTTTACGAATCAAAGGTTTACTCTAATTACAAGAGTTGCCTTTTTAATTCCACTCAAGGTTGTGTATTTCCCAATACCATGCCTTTGGTATTTATAGGGAAATGCACCCTTGAACTTCATTAAGTTATTTTGATAATTAAGTTGTTTCCAAAATAAATTAATAATTAATTCAATCACAATGCAACAAGTGTCAAGGGGAGAGAGAGGGTTTGGTGAGGACCATGAACCTTGTGGGGGACCATTGCCTTGCTCCCCAAGGCATGCTCCAAGCCCTTTGGTCCCCACTCCCTCAAACTGCCTCAAGCATGCTGTGCTGGCAGCTTGCCTTGCTTGCCAGCTAGCCTACAGCGCAGCACTTGCGTGCTGCTAGCGAACCACGCCTTGTGTTGGGCGCTGCTGCTCGGCTATCGCACACATACGCACATGCACACGCACAACCAGGCTAGCTGTTGCGTAGTGCTGCTGCCTAGCATCTCAGCATCCCCATCGCACGCACACACGCACCAGCCCAACGCATCATCGCTGCTGCTGCTTGCTAGCCAGCACGCACAAGCACTCGTACACGCACACGCACAGGGCATTGCCTGGCATGCTGCTGTGCGAGGCTGCGAGGCACACACACACATACACGCAAGCCCCTGGCATTGCGATGGTGCTGTGCGTGGTACCATGCCTACGATGGTGCTTGGGCTGCGTGTTGCGATGATTCGATAGGCCTAGGCACAAGCACACGCACACGCACACGCACGCACGCAAGCCCCTGGCATTGCGATGGTGCTGTGCGTGGTGCTAGGCCTGCGATGGTGCCTGGGCACTCGCACACGCCCAGCGTGCTGTGATGCGAGGCAAGCACCCATGCTAGTACTTGGTGCTAGCGATGGTGCTGCCATGCTAGGCACGCACGCACGTTAACACCTAGTGACAGCGATGGTGCGCCTGGTGCTTGCGATGGGCTGCGATAGTGCCTAGGCATCATGCTAGGGTTGCGATAGTGCCTAGGCATGATGCTAGGGCTGCGATGGTGCCCAGCCATCCTAGGGCACGCATGGTGCGCCTAGGCATGCTGCTTGGGCTGCGATGCTGCGCCTAGCACACCTAATGTGCTTAGGCTTGCGCCTAGCCATGCTAGGTGCATGCTAGCTCGAGCTAGCCTAGCATCCACATGGTTAGACCATTGTGGTGCTACGGCTACGCTCGTACTTGTCGCTTGTGATTTTGCGACGCTGGGCCTCGACGCCCTGAGCTCGATATCCGACGTCTGTATTCGAAAAAATCTGTCGACTCATTAAATCCTTTCGGATTAATTCTTCATCTCGGATCCGTGATTCGATTGGGTTCGACCCGAAGGGTTCAGTTAAGATTAAGCTGTAATATCAATTGTACCTCGATATTATTGATCGGAAGCGGCCTCCACCTAGGCATTCCGATCACTTGATCTTACTGAAGAATTAACTCTGTAATAATTCTGAACCCTCTATCGGAAGAATACACTTGTTGGAAGGACACCATTCCTTTCAGGCTAGGCGCTAGCATGATAGGCGATGGCGCTAGGCAAGGCCTAGCACTGCTCGTTGCACCATAGCATAGCAGCATGCTAGGCGTGCTATGCGATGTGCGGTGCTAGGCGCTGGCAACCTTACTAGCACAGCATCGCACAGCACCAAGCAGCAGCGTGCGTGTGCGTGTGCATCGCTAGCACAGCACCAAGCAGCAGCAGCGTGTGCGTGTGCGTGTGCCTCGCTAGCACAGCACCAGGCAGAAGCATGTGCGTGTGCGTGTGCCTCGCTAGCACAGCACTAGACAGCAGCGATGATGCGTGTGCGTGTGCCTAGCATTGCAGCGCCCAGCACAACGCACATAGCAACAGCGCCCAGCATGCGTGGCTCGCTAGCAGCACACAAGCTGGCTGTGCGTGGGGTGCTTGCTAGCTGGCTGCGTAATGTGCGTGTGGGATGCTAGCTGTGATGGCTGGCTGCCCAGCCTTGGTGCTAGGCGCCAGCTGGCAGCCTTGGCAGCCAAGGCAGGCTGTCAGCTAGCCACATGGGGGATGCCGGTTTTGACTAAGTGGGGACCAAGGGTTGTGGGCATTGCCTTGGGCACCAAGGCTATGGTCCCCCCCCCCCCTGGAAATGGTCCTCACCTAATCTTTCTTCCTCCTTGTGCCACTTGTAACTTATTGATTGTATTGCAATTTTATTTTTGTTTTAATTAAAATAAAATGGGAAAATTGCAAATCTCCCACATTGATCAAGAGTGGGAGTTCAAGGCTCATTTCCCTATAAATAGCAAAGTTTTGGGATTTGGGAAGAACACTTGAATGGAACTAAAAAGCCATCTCCTTAGAAAAGTGAGAAAACCTTAAGTTCGTAAAACTTTAGTTTTTATTGCTCGGGTCCCGACTAACCTTCGAGACTTGGATCGTTTGGGTCGGGTTCGTGGGTACGAGCCGTCGGAGACCTTGCATTTGCAAGGTTCAAGTAAGAGCTCGGGATTCGAGCGAAGCACGCGACAAGGGTAAGAATGTCTTTTCTTTCTCTCTCTTAATTGTTGTTTAATTAGTGATTGCATGCTTAGCCACTTTAATTAGTGTGCGGGTCTTGGGTGGGTTTCCCTTCCGCGTAGAGTCGGACTCTACGAAACCCAACACTATATGCACCCGGAATCCCTAATTCCTTCAATGCCACTCTTGGGTTTTCTCCCATTCTTTCTTGTTTTTCTTCTTGTCTTAGAGGACTTGAGGAACGCCTAGCAACTCTTATCTTCGTAATTGTCCTCTCTATTTCCGGATCAAATGGCACTAGAGAACAACCACGTGTTGTATGCATACAATCTCAAAATAAACTATTAGTAGCACAGATACAAATGTAGCTAAAAAGGGAAAATCTTTTTATGTTCTTCAAATAAGATGAAATATACTCAACAACTACGCCATTCCTCGGCAACAGCGCAAATTGACAGAGGGTCTAAACACGTCGTTAAATGCTTAAAACCTTATCAACAAAATGAATAAACACTCGACCAATCCTAAACCAAGTATAGGGTAAGTCAAGGGTCGAACCACAAGGAATGGGAGAGAGGTTACTATAGCCTAAGGTCAAGCTATTCCGAAGAATAAGAAGGATGTTGAATATGACTAACTATGGTCTCAAACAACTAGACTAAAGAGGAAATTCAATATCAAAAGCACTAGGGATTAGGATCCACATACAATCATGATGGATATGCCAATTAAGGGGAAATCAATCAACCAAACATTGTAAAGGAGGATAGTAATTGCAATCAAGAGAACTCAAAGGGTTATCTCCTAGAAGTCAAACTAGGTTTCCTCTATGAATGACTATTAAGAAGAATCACAAATCAAATTCAATCAATAATTGCAATCCCTAAATCAATGGTTCGTGTCATTAGAAATCACAATGCAATCTAACTTGAAAATCAAGGTTGATCACTCCTTAACAATTCAACCACATGCACATTTCTATCAATCAATTTAATCACAACATTCAATCAATTAAAATCCATCAATTAGCAATAATCCATCATTCATGCATGCTTCACCATCTCATTAGCAAGGAGTCTTCACTAAGCATATTGAAATTGAAGAACAAAACTAAGTAAATCACAAACATCATCATCTTAAACTAAATCAAGTAGAAATTCAAATCAATCAAACTATTAACCAAAAGATCAACAAGTCAAACAATCATTCATGAATTAAAAGCAAATTCAAACAATGGAAAGGAATTAAGAGAATAAAATCTCACTAATTATCATTGATTGAAGGAAACCAAAACTTGATTGAAGCAAATGTTGAAATACAAATCAAAATCCAAGAGTTTCTCTCTCTAAAATCTTAGAGCTCCCCAAACTAACTCCAAAAACTTCTCTCTCTAAAAATAGAAGGAAAATCTATCTATAGTATAAATAACTAAGGAGAAATAAAGTGGACGTCCAAAAGAAACCCGTACGGGCGCGCCCTCTCTCCGGAATGCGCGGTCACAAAAAATGGGGTACGGAACAGAGAGCTTAGGTGGCGCGCCCGCGCCAGCACCCTCCGTGCCCGCACTCGATGAATGCGTGCCCGCGCCACTAGAACAGGGGACTTCCTCCGTGCATTCATCAATCCAAGAGGTGGCTCCTCTTGCTCGTCATTGGGGATTGCAGTTTGATTAATTGAATGATTAATTGTGATTAGTATGTAATTGATTCTTGATTATTGTGTATGGATGATGCTTACATTGATTAGAATCTTTTTAGCTAATTGATTCTAGGTTTTTAATTGTTCTTTCAATCAACCAAGCTTAATTCTTGCTCGTCCTCGAGCAAGACAAAAACAAAAAAGAAAAGGAGAGAGATTTATTTAAGCATGACTAGCACACTAAAGGAGACGATACTATACACTAACTCACTTTCGTAAGAATCACGGTCAATTTTAGCAACTAAAGACAAGCCCTTTAAACCCCTAGATCGCCCTAGAGGACGAGTGTGCTCTCGTGAGGGTTTCCGAAGAGTTTAACCCACAACTCTCACAAACCAAACAAAACAAGGGAAAGCATAAAAAGGAAATCAAAAGAAAAGGAAAGAAAACAAATGTTCATGAATGGACTTTTGCAAAAGAACAAGCACAAATGAATGCTAAACTTTCTAAATAAGTAAAGGGGTGCACGTTTCAAGATATCCAAGGTTGATTGAAACATAAGAAATGCTAAGCATAAAGAACTATAGAACTCAATTCACCTTTCGTCCCAAACGATCTTACCGCGTTCTCCCTACTAGTTTCAAATCCACCTCTAGTGAGCATCTCAATGATTCCTCTAAGGAACCAGAAAAGAAGATATTTTAGTGCTACTCGACATCTTGACTTTGCAAACTGCTCCATAAGCTTGACTCCCATCTCCCTCCACCGACTTGTGACTCAACCACAAGGTCAAAAGGTCTTTAAAGGGTTGTAGCGTATGGGCAAAAAGGGTAAAGGTAGGCTAAAAAAAAATTTGAAAATTGGTGGTATACCTAATTGTGAAGCATAAGAATGGCCAATTCTCAACACCAAAATAAAGTTATCACCAAAACTCAAACAAAAATACCAACACTCCCAAGCTTATTCAAAGCAAAATCATGAACATGTATACAAAAAGCGTAGACACGCTTAATTCCCCCATTTTTGTGCTTTTCTTTTTTTTCACTTTATTGCTTTGTCCTCCCCTCTTTTGACTATGGACGACTTTTTCAGCTTTACATTTGCTTTTATTCACAAACTTATACATAATGCATATTTGCTATACAAAATGAGCTCATAACTTCAAACTATTGCACTTATAATCACCAAACAAACTAATCACCCTAGCTTCACAAAAACCAAAGACGAAAAGAATGAAACAAATGGTAAGAAGTCTAGTAATATGGCTAGAAAAGAAGGTATAAGGCTCAAATGGTTAGCAAGGAGGCAAATGTAAACCCAAAACCAAAAATATAAAATCGAAACCTAGAAAAGAAAAAATAACCACCCCGAAAAGATGCCTTTGTCCTTCCTAAATGGTTCGGTCGCGATCTCGGGAGATAAAAGTCAAGTTCTAGATAAAGTAAGCGATAGTCAAGGATCCATGCTACTCATGCAAAATAGGTAGAAGGCTAGAAAAATGAAACCTCACATGGTTGTAGGAAAAAACTCACTATTGGCTTCAAATTCACTATAGGAAGCAACACCTTCTTACCACAAGCAAGTAGATTAGGGCTTCATGATCCTAAAGTTCTAAACCCACTACCGTAGCATACTCTATCTTAGAATCAACCAAACATATTCTCAAAAACGTGCACACCGTTACCATTTAAGAAGAAAAGCATTCAACTATACAAGTCCAAAAGTATTATGTTCAAAGCAAGAACAAAACAAAACACAATGCAAATTTGCCTTGAAAGCAACAAAAATCTTTTTTTAGAGTTTTCAAAATATAAGAAAACACATGGAAAAGCATATGCTCAAGTGCATGGCATAAATGGACCAACATTCTACCCAAGCATGATAGAATACCCTCCCCTAAGCTTGGATGAGAAAATACACTCAAATCATAAATGATAAAATCCATGGGAGGGGAAAAGAAAGAAATCAATCCAACAAACCAACACATGTCTACCAACCAAGCCACAAAAAGTTAGAGAGGGGGAAAAAGAAGAATATTACCGGACTTGAGAAAAAAAAAATTGCAAAAGCATTCAAAAAGACCCGAAATATCTACATATGAGACACAATCTCCAAAATTATGTCTTGAAATCTACATGCTAGGAAAGAAGGGGTAGAACTTCCTTGATTCTTGACCCAAGCAAATGCACAAGAGTATATTGAGTTGTGTACCTAGCAAGAAACAAAAACACGTCCATGTCCATGAGACAAAAACAATACGAAAAGAAAAGAAAAAGAAAGCAATAAAACACGGGTTACTTCCCGAGAAAGGCTTGTTTAACGTCCAAGAGAGACCGCTCTAGGAAATAATAATTCAATGATCTCAAGAGCTTGTCAAATGCAAAACATTTCATATGATACCCGGTAGGCAAATGACGGGAGAAGGATGTGCAACAAGATTATTGCACGCAAGTGAGGAGGGAGATGCCAAAAGATAGAAGAAAAATCAAAAGAAAAATCAAGAAAATAAGAACAAAAAGAATAAAAAGGCAAAACCTCCTTAAAATCTTTTTGGGTGGCACAATCACCCAATTCCTCAATAATGGGAGGATGAGAAAGGAGAAACTAATCAAAGAAGAGAGGGTCCTCAATAGGCTCTATGAGGTGTAAAGTAAGAGAAGTAGAATAGGGAGGAATAAGGTCAAAACTTAAAGAGAAAGGGACATGAGGAAAGGGAGGAGAAGCAATGGTCTCACAAAGCCTCACATCACCAATGAGGGCATGAAAATCAATCATGGAATCTCCAAAAGTACACTCATGACTCACATCTTCCTCAAACAAAAACTCTCCAAGAGAAACAACCTTATCCTCCTTTCCCCCATAATGAACAACACTTCCCTCAACAATTTCAAAGCCTAAAATCTCAAAACCATGCATGAAAAGGTGAAGGTTTCTCTCAAACGCATCCCTTTCCCATGAAGCATTGTCAATGAACTCTCTCAAAAGGCTATGATTTTTCGTTACACCTTTAATGAACACATTATTCATAACCTCAAAGGAGTCCAAATACTCATAGATAGAAGGGTCACAAACATGCAAGGTAGACGGGGTTGGAATCCACAAAATCAACATTTTCTTCATTCTCAACTCCTCCACCATCATTCAAGGGACTCTCAATCTCTCTTGGTTGCTCAAATTCATCATCATCCTTCTCATGAATTCCCTCAACCCATGTTGAAGATGGCTCACTCACATCCTCACCGGAAGCTCTCAAAGGAGGTGAATAAGGGGAAGGAAGGCGCTCAAGCTCAAAAAGGGAATGAAAAGGATCAAAATTCTCAAAAATCCTCTCATCACAAGAAAATCTCCCCTCACCTTTACACCCTTGGCCCATATCATCCTCAAAAGCACTCTCACACTCCAAGTGAGGTGCCTGGCATCCATTTTTAACAACCCTAGCACTCATCACTTGGGCAAGTCTCACTTCTCTAAATTTTTGTTCCTCTTAAAGTTCTAGGACTTATTGGGTGAGATGTTGTAATTGGGCAAGAATTTGGGCATTAATGTTATTGAGTAGAGGTTCATGATCAAAATCCAATTGCATATCATCAAAATTAGCACAAACCTCATCACAATGAGCATATAAAAGGGAGGGGTCAATATGCATAATAGGTTCTTCATAAGGAGCATTAGGCACATCAAGGGAGTTCATGCAAAAAATAGATGAATTTACACAATTAGCATCCAAACTAGAAACATAAAATCCCTATCATACATATTCCAAGGAAACCACATGTAAAAATTCCAAGCATCATCCAAAGATAAAGCACGAAACTCACCATTGTACATATCTTCAACCAATCCCCTAGTAGACTCATTCATTCCCCAATAAACAATTTCACATGCTTCCCAAAGAGAACACCCATGGAAACTAAGGAAACCATCTAGTCTTTCAAAGTAAGCATAAAGGGGTTCATCATCAAATTGAGGAAAAGATAAGCATGCCATTTTTTACACAAAACAAAGAAAAGAAAACAAAAATCAAAATTATACACAAGAACCTAGCTAATCTAATTAACACAAACTAATGAACGCCTTAGTCCCCAACAACGATACCAAAAATTTGATGGTTGGATAATAGGTCGTGTCTACTATGCTAAACAAATCAACAATTTATATTCCTAATCTTACTCTACCAAGTTTACACAAGATAGTGGCAAGCTAGGGTCGAACCACAAGGACTAAGTTTATTAATTTAAGCTAATTAAACTAGTAGGAAGGTTGTGAGAAAGAAAGAGAAACAACTAAAACACTACTGAAAGCAATCAACATAAACTAGGGAAAGTGGAATCCCAATTACATTAATGAAATCAACAATAAATTGCAATTAAAAGATCATGATCTCAATTAGGAACAATCAACACACTCAACTCACTCCCGCGGAATTAAGCATGTTAATTATCGTACTAAGCTAATTCACTCTCGCGCAACTAGCCTAGCAAAGGTATGGAAGGATCTAGACTCTCAATCAACTCACTTCCGCACAATTGATTGAAAGCACCATTAAAAACCTAGAATCAATTAGCTAAAAAGATTATAATCAATGTAGGAATCATCCACACACAATAATCAAGAATCAATTGCATACTAATCACAATTAATCACTCAATTCATCAACATAACCTTCATCCATATTCCTAGAACAAAATCTAAGCAATCATAATGAAGAAAAAATATGGAAAACAAGGTAAAACAAGAATTATTCTAAGAATCAAACAACTAATCTAATTATCTACTCTAATCAACAAAGAAATAAGCCAAAAATAAAAAGCTCATTGAATAATTGAGAAGAGAATCCACATAAAAGCTTTTTCAAGCACTCAAATCTCCATTGAAATCCCAAGCTTTCTCTCTCTAAAACTACTCCTAATCTAAACCTAATCCTAATTAGAGGAGAGAGAAAATGTAAAAAATTCCTTCCAGAAGTCTAAAGAAATCGTCATATTTAAATTACAAGAAGAGAAAGAAGGAATTCCGGAAATTAAGATCGAAAAACACCTAGAAAACCGCGCCTGCAGCGGCCGGAGTCGCGCCCGCGGTGGCAGCTTCTCTAGGCCTTCTATAGGAACTTGCAAAGGCTAGAAAAGGAGAGCAGTCGCGCCCGCGGTGGCAATAGCTCCGCCCGCAGTGGCCTGGGCTACTTGCTGCCGCAGAGCTGCTACTTTAGGTGCTGGTTGCTGCCTTCTTTTGGTGCTTGAGAAAATAGCATAAAGCTTCTTATTCTTGTCTCTTAACCTCTATTTTCTTCAAAGCTTCTTCTAGTGAAATTTTCAGCCTTCTCTCGGGTCATAAATATCAAAGAAAGCGCCAAGCACCTACACAAATAGACCAAGAGAGAAAAGAGTGAAAGATCACATAGAAAAACATGCAAATCAAGCTAGAAACCAAGTGAAAAGCATATTAATCACAACTAAGGCCTAAACACATAAAATAAGACAATATTAACTAAAACAAGACTAAACGTACTAGAAATAACAAAGAAACACCGAAATAAACCTAAAAGTAAGGGAGAAAAACGCCCTAAAATCTGTCATAAATGACACTTATCACAGTCCCAAAATGGGTTTATGGTGGGTTCAACACCATACTTTCATGTGAGCGCAGCATGAGGGCACAAGCATCAAATCTTGGAGTAAGCCATCCCTTGCTTTGTGAGCTATATAAGAGCTTCCACCTTGCACTTTGAGCATCTTCTAACCCGAGGAATCACCATGAAGAGCCTTGGACTTCACCTTAGACCTGAAAATAAAGAAAGGAAAACAAGTAAAAGGGAAAAGATGATAAAATCCACGAAAATACAAGAAAAAGGTAAAAAAGATTATGAGACCAACTAGAGAATAAAAGACTAAAACTACGGGAAAAAGCATAAAGAAAGCATAATTGGCACTCATCGTTACTCGATCTTTGATTTCCACGAGAATGGAATAGCAGTCTTTGTTAAACTCGTACTTCGGAACGTACGGCTGAACTTATTTCTTCTTCTTCTTGGACGGCTGACTAAAATCGTCGACCGCCCTAACTTCTTTTCTCTTTGAATTCTCTTCATTTTTCTAAGCCGGATGATTCTGCCGATTCCCTTTTTGTGGATCAAACTTCTTTGAGTCCGGCAGCTTGCTGGAGGAGCAGAGCTCAGTCATAAGCTTCTGCCTCCCTCAGCGCCTCTTAAAGAATGAAGACTCTCTTTCAGACGAGGTCAAACTTAAAAGTCGACTTGTCTTCCATACCCGTGAAGAAGTTTGTGAAAGCAACTTTGTTAGACAGCCCTTGAATCTGGATTCTCACCAGATTAAACCACCTAACGTAAGAGCGAAGACCCTCCCTGTCTCCCTGTTGAACCGCGCTCGAGTTGATGATCGTCTTCTTAGCAGGTATACTCATGGAGAAGTTAGAGGCGAACAGGAACGCAAGCGTCCTGAAATAGTTTATGCACCCAGCCGACAAGTTGTCAAACTACTATTGGGCGATGCCCTTCAGTGTAGTAGGAAGCATCTGCACCATGCAGCATCATCCAACTCATGTAGATACATGAGGTTGGTATATTCCATTAGGTGGTCTTCTAGGTTGGTGGTGCCATCATAGGCACCAACCAAAACATTCTTAACCTTGGCCGGCTGTGCCGCCTCAGTTATCTCCTTGGAGAACGCAATGGGTTGGTCTCCAAGTTTGAGCAGACGGAGCTGCCAGTCCAATGGTTGAACATGATATGCCGCATGTCCTCCGAAGAGTGCAGGCTGCTAAAAAGGTTGGGCAAATAGCCCGTATGATTGATGGGGCACATATGGCGCCGAGCCTATCACCTGGGGACTTGTGTGGACGGATTGGCCGCCTGACAAGTGCTCCTGCGCAGATTGGGATTCTCTTAGTGAGGTATTCCTGAAGTTGTCTGGCATTGTCGGCATTGAAGCCATGTCAGATAACTCGCTGTTCCTCCGGTGCTGGATGAGATGTCGAGCATCAGTGTAAGTCTTCTTACTGTCATCTGGCTCTATGTGTCGGATGGGTTTCCTCTTGGCCTAATCAGGGAAGCGGAATTTTGACCGATCTATTAAAGGCTTGGCCCCCTTCTTTGGCTTAAGTGCGGAGTAGGCAGTGTGTCCCTAACCGACTTGGCTTTCTCAGCGTAAGAAGGCTTCTTGGCTGACTGCCCCTTGCTTGGACTAGCCGCCTGACTCTTTAAGAGATCTTTCATCTCATCTTTCAAGTTTGTCATAAACTTCACGAACTCTTCAAGGTTATGTGAGCAGTCTACCCTTCAGCCTGAGGCTTGCCAGCTGACTTGCTCGGACCCGCCTCACTATTGCCCCGATCCTTTTACTCTTTTTAGCGGATGCATTTAGTGATGAGGGATCCATCTTCGGTCGTATGTATATACTTCGACCTCTGGATCCGACTCTGTATCATGGTCCGAATGGACCTCTTCTTCTGGAAGTTTGTTCTCAGGGGGCGGTATAGTCTTTTGAGTAACCATCTTAGAGGTACTCTCCCCACAGACGGTGCCAAATGTTTCGGGGGTTTTACGTGTCATGTGGGAGAGTTACTTCACTAAGTCTGGATCCTCGTCGCCTGTACCTACAAACAAATGGAAGCTTCGATCGTTCGGAGTTCCGCCTCTGACGATCAAGTTAGTACGTGTCGAAGTAGAGTAAAGTGCGGAAAGTAAAGTGAATCTTCTCAAATCCCGAGATCAAGTGTTTTCTCTGTGTAAGAGAATAGTGAATGTTGTAATAAATGAACGTGTTCCCAAAATGGGGTAAATGTCCCTATTTATAGGACAACGGGAATTCTGACCTACGTTTGGTGGGCTGCGCCGTTATACGGCGCCTCGGGAAACGGGCCTAAGAAGGCAGCCAATTTCCTTTGGCCTCTAAATGCCACGTGTCTTGCCCTAGTTGGCCTGTTTTAGGCACTCCCTTGGGTGACACGTGTCACGCTTTGATTGGTCCACGTGGCTTAGGTATTTTTACCCTAATCAACATCCATCAGAGTAATTTAACTGTTTTTCGAGCCTACTATTATCATACAACCTAATTCAAAAATCGTTTTCAAGCAATTTGAAATTCCCTTACAATATTTGGAGGTCTACACTTTAAACCGTACGTAAAAGGTTGGATTTTTAAGAGTTTGGACAAATCTATCTTTATTCTTATTGTTATTTCAATTTAATTTATATTTAATTGAAGTTATAGACAGTTTATTCATGATGTAGCAATTAATAGGAAACACGTGTAATGTAAGTAATTAATTTATTATTTTAATTGCTTATTTCATATAATTTATTCGTCATGCATGTTTAATCAATATTATTATGTTTCTTCCAATATTTATGTCTTATAATTTATTTATTTTGATCACCCTTTCTCATGTTTAATCAAGAATACAAAATTGAAAATAACGCTTAATAATATGATTTGGACAACTAGTTAATGTTCCCTTTTAATCTTGTAGACTTAATAAAAGATCACTGTATTAGAATTATGTGTGCGTTAATATTCAACCAACTTAATAATACGAAGTATTAGTTTGGAGCAAATTGAATATGTTTATATGTCAATTGAATCGAAAAACAATATTTGTCACAATAAGAATCGAGTAGAGGCCAATATGGGCGAAATTGTCTCCTTTACTCAATTTTGTACTTTCATCCCCGATCCTCCAGTCGTGGTTCATGACCATATGGAGTTAGTAATATCATGGATTATGAATAGGGTGTAACCTTCATGGATAAAAATCTGTGGTTGCTTTTGTCCCTTTCGTACATGAACAGTTTACAAGTTCCTTAAGAACTTGTTGACAACTCCTTACTTTATCCCTTGTACTTATTGTATTAGTTAAATCCAACTTTCTACGAATGACAAGCATATTCAATACATGCTAAATTAGGCTCACTTTACGCGGCACCTACACAACCCAAGCACACCTTTTATCCAAAGCACATGTGGCAAGAGGGCACCTGAAATTTTTAATTAAGGAAAAAAAACGTATATATTCACCACAAGAAAAGGGCAGAGAGGTCTTTGCAAGAAGTAAATTGGGGGCAATTTGGTCCTTTACTAATCATAAGGAACAATATAGCAGGACTTTCAACATTTTAAATAAAATAAAATGTTGGATTTATACAAGATAAATCACAGTATACTAGGGCCTTATAGCAAAGACATTATTCCTCTAATTAAGAGAATATAATGCTGACTAAATAGTATACTATTTTAAATGGTATCAGTGTATAAACGGTGCATTGACTAGGCCATACACTAGTTACAAATCTATATTTAGTAAATTTGTTTTTATCAATATATGTATTGGTTTAAAAATCCGAGGATGGCTTGAAAATTACCCAATAATAGAATATGACGTGGAGATGGTGTGGAAGGGAAAACTAAGAGAAAGTAGTTGTGAGCCGCCCCACTAAAACCCAGGTACCTACCCTCAACAGGGGATTATGTGTACATACCCAAAGTGTATGGATGATCATCATACATCACAGGGTATTTCAGTCATTTTTTGTGAAACTTTAAATTTAAATGGTATATTTTTTGTACCATTAGAAACATACGAAGTATGTAGTACCATTAGAGTCTAAATGATACTCTCAGATACCACATTAGTGAAAGTAATGGTGTCCTTCCAACAAGTGTATTATTCCGGTAGAGGGTTCAGAATTATTAGAAAGCTAAATCTTCAGTAAGGTCAAGTGATCGAAATGCCTAGGTGGAGGCCGCTTTCGATCAGTAATATTAATGTACAATTAATATTACAGCTTAATCTTGACTTAACCCTTCTAGTCGAACCCAATCGAATAACCGATCCAAGAAGACGAATCAATCCAAAGGATTTGATGAGTTGTCAGTGTTTTACAAACAAAGACGTCGGATATCGAGCTTAGAGCGTAAAGACCGAGCGTCGCAAGTCGAGTCGAATTTAGAATTCGACAAGAAGTGAAATCAATCAAGTTACAAGTTCGAGCCTAGCCGTAGCCTCGCATTGGCTTAGCCATGAGAGTGTTAGGCTAGGCAAGGTCCCAAGCAATCCATGACTAGCAACCCCTAGCACACGCACATCGCATGGCACAAGCATCGCAAGATGCGTTCATGCGTGTGGTGTGGTTGTGCATGTGTGGCTAGGCGTGCTAGCGTAGCGGCGCTAGCAATCGCATCGTGCCAGGCATAAGCTAGCGCAGCCCGCAAGCATCGCAAGCATGGTGCGTGCTTGCTAGCATGCTAGGCCAAGCACCTAGCCTTCGCATAGTGCTAGTGTGCTGGGCCATGCCCCAGCCGCAAGCGTTACACGCACCAAGCTTGAGCATCGCAGCATGCTGGGCGACGCACAGCGCAGCACACAGCATCACAAGCAATGCGTGTGTGTGAGGTTGTGCATGCTAGCTAGCCAAGCAAGGCCAGCCTTCGCAGCATGCGATGTATGCATACCAGCATTGACGCACCAAGCAGCAGCCTTGCTAGCAGAACATAGGCATCAGCCCAGCATGTGTGGCTCGCTAGCAGCACGCATGCATAGGCTGGCTAGCCAACTGCCCAACCTTGGTGCTAGGCGCCAGCTGGCTGCCAGCCAGCCACATGGCTTGGTGGTCCGGTTTTGTGAGTGGGGACCAATAGTTGGTCTTTGTTTAGGGAGCAAGGTGGGTTGGTCTTCTCCCTTGGTGGTCCTCACCTTCTCCCTCTCCTCCCATTGCCACTTGTAACTTGTTGATTGAATTGCAATTTTATTTTGTTTTGATTTAAATAAAATAAGGGAAATTGCAAATCTCCCACATTGATTGAGAATGGGAAATCAAGGTCCATTTCCCTATAAACACCCAAGTTTTGGGATTTGGGAAGAACACTTGAGTGGAACTAAAAAGGCATCTCCTTTGAAAAGTGAGAAAACCTTAATTTTGTAAAACTTTAGTTTTTATTGGTCAAGTCCCGACTAACCTTCGGGACTAGAACCGTTCGGGTCGGGTTCGTGGGTACAGCCGTTGGAGACTTTCGCATTTGTGGGGTTGAAGTTTTGAAGTAAGAGCTCGGGATCGAGCGAAGCACGCGCCAAGGGTATGAATGTCTTTTCGTTCTCTCTCTTAATTGTTGTTTAATTTGTGATTGCATGCTTAGTTGCCTTAATTAGTGGGCGGGTCTAGGGCTGGTTTCTCTTCCGCGTAGAGTCGGACTCTACGAAACCCAACAGCAGTATCAGAGCCTCGCTCACTTTAATTTTTGTAACTAATAATTAATTAAGGTGATATTAAATGGATTTAAATTTCTAGTTATGCTTTCTAATTGGATTAGAAGCTCGTTTTAATTAGTTTTAATCTCGTATTTTTTCTAATTTTGGCTGACGAACCCAGATTTCGACTCAAAAATAGTGATTTTTGGGTGGAATCGATGTTCTAAATCGTTTTTGACTCATTTAAGATTGTCCAGAAGCCAAAATCCACCCAGAATCATGTTTTCGATGGTTTTTTCGTTTTTGACAAAAAAATTTAAATCTTTTAACCTTGATTAATTATTGCCTGTTGAAGGTAGATTAAATGTATGGTTGCATCCCTAATCTACTGCAATTATAAACCTCATTAAGTATGTTTATTAAGTCATAATTGGTGCTTAATTTGGTGTGTTCATTTTTCACATAAACTTGAATTTTTCACATTGTTGCAAATAAATTGCCTCAAGTGTGAATGTTTATGGTGAACTTGTAATTTTTGAAGTCCCTAATATTTCAAAGATCCAATCTTTAATTGTTTATTTGGTTGGAACTTTGATTGCTAAATTTCATGTTGAACTAATTTTTGGATTTAATCATTTTTGTGTTGATTAAAGTCCTAAAAGTTCAAAACTTGTTATTGAAATTAAATTAATCTTCATGTTGGAAGATGTAATTTTTCAATTTTACACAAGTTATTGTTGGAAATTTTTCAATGGATGAATGGGTTTATTTTTCCAACCCCTTTAATTTTGTCAAATCTCATTGTTAATTTATATTTGATTAAATTAATTATGAGTGTAGCCCTTCAATTTTGTAGCATAAAGATAAACCTAAATTAATTCAAAGAATGGTTCTTGAATAATTTAGGCTTGTGCACTATTAAAATTGAATATATTTAAGTTAGACTTGTTATATTTTTCATTATTGCCCAATATTGATTCTAAAATTAATTTAGATTCATAATTATGTCACACATATATCGGGATTAAAATCCCGAGAAAAGGCACGCTAATCGAGGTAAAAACACCCAAGGGCCACCAAGGTTAGTCGGGCTGTCACGCAGCCCACATGTGGCTGCCTTAGGTGCGCATGAGGGTGCTCCCACCTCGAGATGCAACTGGTGTAGTGTGGCGGGGAGAGTGCACATGTGTTACGTGATGGTGCGTGGTATATGGCTGCTGGCAGGGCCTTGCGAGAGCTGCTGGGCAGCGAGACAGCAAGCCAGCCACTCGTTGCTAGCGCCAGCAAGATTGCTAGCATGCCTAGCATGCGTAGCGAACTACTTGTGCCTGCATGTGTGGCATGCATTGCTGGGCAAGCATGCTAGCGCCCAAAGCACGCAGCCCAGGGTTTGGGGTGGGCAATTTTTGCTTGAGTTGGGCTATTGGTTTTTTGCATAATTTTGCCGTTTTAATTATATTAAATTATTTTTACGAGGCTAAGCCTCGGTTTTTCCGGCTCTTGCAAAATTAATTTTAATTGTGACAAAATTTGGGTTAACCAGCTTAATTAATTGGATTAATTAAGTTGGATGTGGAATTTAGTGGGAGCTTCGTTAATTGCATGAACTAATTACGTCTTAATCACATAAAATGTTAAACAACTTTGACTAGTTTTAATTAGGCGCGTTAATTGGATTAACCACCTAAATTAGTTACTAGTTCGCGCGCGTTATGCATTGTTACTTGTTTTTCGTCGTAAAATGCATGGGTCATTCACATATAGTGAATGGATGAATGGAATATATATTGTTTCACAGGTTTCGTGAAAGTGGCAACTAGTGGGGCCCGATTAGGATAGTAAATACGGACTGCGATCCGTTATGTATTTTTGTAAATCTAAATACGGTCTGCGTACTATTGCGTATTTTGTACCTTAATATTTTGATTAATCCTAGTCGTAGTAGCTAGTAATTTCATTTTGGCGGGGATGTCTCAAGACGGCGTTTCTATGAAGACGAGCCAAGATGAAGACTCTTGAAGATTTGAAGATTTCAAGGGGTTATGCTAGTTGCCAAATGCATCTTATTTCATGTTTTCTATATATAATTGTACTTATATATGTGAATGATATGTTAGATGCATGTTTAGGATTTCAAATGGATGATTAATTAAGTTCACTTAAATCAACCAACATAGAAACCCTAGGTTCCTATAATATTGAGCCAAATTTGCCATTCGAAGAACGACACTTACCGAACTAATGCGCGTGGTGATGGGCTACGCCAAAGCGAGGCATCACCGCTTCCCTAGGAACGTAAGGTATACCAGGTATACAAGTCGTCTTGGTTAAGCTCAACGATATCGGTAAGGAATCCTTAGATGTCGTGGCAATGGAGATAAAATGTCAAGGAAGCATTAGATGCGACGTTTTATCGAACCAAGAGTAGCTTGGACCTATTTATTAGCAATTGGATTGCTTACCCTAAAATATTAAGTGTTAAGACAAGCTAAAGCATGCTTAATCACTTTATGATTTTTGGGATCTTGGAATCATTTTATTCTCGCCTAAAAGGGATTAATGTTAATGCGTGGATAAAATGCTCAATAAGATTGAAAATTTGCATGAACGCTTTAAATTTCAAACTTATTAGTTTATGAATGGTTTTTCATTTCAAATTCTTTCAATTGTAGAAACATGTCTGCAAGTAACTCAAACAACCAGTTTTCATTACGCTCAATTCTCGACAAGGAGGAGTTAAGGGGCCAAATTTTCTTGATTGGCAAAGGAATTTGCGTATTGTTCTCATGCAAGAGCAAAAGGAATACGTCCTTGATGAGGAAATGCCCGACACTCCAAATAAGGAGGTCACCCAGGCTGCCCTTAACTGATGGCAAAGTGCCAATCGGGATGTCAAGTGCATCATGTTGGCAACTATGTCTATGAACCTTCAAAAGACTTTCTTTGAAAAGGAGACGGATTTTGAGATCATTTCTGAACTTCAGAATATGTTTCAAGAGCAGGCCCGAACTGAAAGGTTCGAAACCCACAGGCAGATCCTTGAGAGCAAGCTCAAGAAAGGAGAGTCAGTCATCCCGCATGTTCTTAAAATGATTGGATAATTTGAGAACAAGGAAAGGCTCGATGTTGGGTATTTGACCGAGATGGCAATTGACATCATTCTCCACTCACTACACAAAGGCTATGATCAGTTCAAGATGAACTATAACATGCACAGCATGGAGAAAACTCTCACCGAGCTTCATGGTATGTTGAAGCAAGCCGAGCAAACCCTCAAAGATGAGGGAAAGCATGACATTCTCATGGTGAGAAAGGGCAAGCCATTTAAGCGCTCGGGCAAAAAGAGAAGCTTTAAAAGGAAAAAGAAGAAGAATTTTTCGCCTAAGTCAAATGCTGCTAAGAGTGGCAAGGAAAAGAAGGTAGCCTCTTGTAAATCCAATTCCGAATGTTTCTATTGCAAGAAGAAGGGACATTGGAAGCGAGATTGCCTCAAATTCAAGGAAGAGAAGAAGACCAGCATTGTTGCTTCTTCATCAGGTATTTTTGTTATAGACTTAAACTTCGCTAGCAAAACATCATGGGTATTAGATACCGGATGTTGCTCACACCTTTGTTCCAATGCTCAGGGACTAAGGATAAATAGGAGGCTAGAGAAGGGAGAGGTCGAGCTTCGGGTCGGCAATGGAGCAAGAATGTCTGTCGTATCCGTTGGAACTCTCAGTTTGTCTTTGCCCTCTGGGCTTGTTTTAGAACTTGAAAATTGCTATCATGTTCCTAGAGTTACCAAAAACATTATTTCAATTTCGGCGTTGGACGCCAAAGGTTTTGAATTTTGAATTAAGAACAATAGTTGTTCATTTTATTTCGATAATGTTTTATATGGTAAAGCATATTCAGAAAATGGTCTTTATGAGCTTTCTCTAGACAAACAAGTTTATAACATTGATGATACCGCCAAAAGGGCTAAGACCATCAAGTCAAAACAAACCTACTAGTGGCATTGTCGTCTTGGCCACATTAACATCAAACGCATCAAGAAACTCATTCAAGAAGGTGTTCTTGACTCTTTCGACTTGGAGTCTTTGAAAATTGCGAGGGATGTCTATTAGGCAAGATGATAAAGCAGCCATTCTCCAAGCTAAGTTGGGAGAAAGGGCAAGTGACTTATTGGGTCTAATACATGCGGATGTATATGGACCAATACACCTGCAAGGCAAGGTTATCGATATTTCATTACCTTCACCGACGACTATAGTAGATATGGTTATGTCTACCTTATGTCGAACAAATCTGAATCTTTTGAGAAATTCAAAGAATTTCAGAGTGAAGTTGAAAATCAACTTGGCAAGAAAATAAAAGCACTTCGATCGGATCGAGGTGGCGAGTATTTGAGCCATGAATTCGACAATCACTTGAAAGAAAATGAAATTCTTTCAGAGTTGACACCTCCCGGAACTCCACAATCGAACGGAGTATCCGAACGGAGGAATCGAACCTTGTTAGACATGGTTCGATCAATGATGGGTCTTAGTGAACTTCCTATCTTTTTCTGGGGACACGCGCTTCTAACTGCGGCACTAACACTTAACTACGCTCCGTCAAAAGCTGTCGAAAAGACTCCATATGAATTATGTACGAAGAAACCTCCCAGGTTGTATTTTCATAAGATTTAGGGTTGCGAAGCATATGTCAAGATATTAATTTCTGAAAAACTTCACCCAAAATCAGACAAGTGTTTCTTTATGGGTTACCCAAAAGAAACCAAGGGGTGTACATCTACAATAAATCCGAGAACAAAGTGTTTTTGTTGCTCATGATGGTGTCTTTTTGGAGAAGGAACACCTTTCCAAAATGTCAAGTGGGAGGAAAATCGAACTCGACGAAGTTCGAGAGGTAGAGCAACAAAGTCAACATGACAAAACTGACAATCAAAGTGCTTTAGAAGCAGTTGTTGCCATTGGTCAGAGTCAAACCGACAATGTGCAAAGTCGAACCGACAATGCAAATGCTCAACCTATTACCCTGTGTAGGTCGCAATGGCCAAGATCTCAACCAGATAGATACCTTGGTATTGTCTTAACCGAAGATCAAGACATCCTAGTTATGGATGGAGATGAGCCAGGGACATACAAGCAAGCTATGACGAGCCCCGACTCCGCTAAATGGCAAGAGGCCATGAAATCCGAGATGGACTCCATGTTTGAAAATCAGGTCTGGGACTTGGTTAATTTGCCCGAAGGTTACACACCTATCGGTTGCAAATGGATTTTCAAATTGAAAACAGACAAAGATGCAAATGTATTTTTATACAAAGCTAGACTGGTGGCAAAAGGTTACAGGCAAATTCACGGAGTTGATTATGATGAAACCTTTTTGCCAGTTGCAATGCTTAAGTCCGTCCGGATCATCCTAGCAATTACTACATATTACGATTATGAAGTATGGCAAATGGATGTCAAAACCGCCTTCCTTAATTGGATTTTGGAAGAAACTGTTTATATGACACAACCGGAAGGTTTTGTTGATCCAAGCAATGTAGGGAAGGTATACAAGCTTAAGAAGTCCATTTATGGACTAAAGCAGGCAAGCAGAAGTTGGAATCTGCGATTCGATGAAGCCATTAGTAAGTTTGGTTTTATCAAGAATCTAGATGAGTCTTGTGTCTACAAGAAGGTCAGTGGGAGTGACATCGCATTCCTAGTCTTATATGTCGATCACATATTACCCATTGGAAACAACACTAAACTGTCAGAGTCCGTAAAGGGCTGGCTTGGAAAGTGCTTTTCAATTAAGGACATAGGAGAGGCACATTACATATTGGGCATCAAGATCTATAGGGATAGATCTAAGAGGATGATTGGATTAAGCCAAAGTACTTATATAGATAAGGTACTGGCACGATTCAACATGGAAGGGGCCAAGAGAGGGCACCTACCCATGTCCCATGGCATAACTCTCAGCAAGAAACAGTGTCCACAGACACCTGATGAGCGAGAGAGGATGAGTCAGATTCCATATGCTTCGCTTATTGGATCGATCATGTATGCCATGATATGTACTAGGACGGATGTATCGTATGCCCTGAGTGCTACGAGCCGATACTAATCAGACCTAGGAGAGGCACATTGAACTGTGGTCAAGAATATCCTAAAGTACCTTAAAAGGAACAAGGATAAATTCCCGGTCTATGGTGGTTGTAATGATTTGGTTGTTGAAGGTTATACTGACGCGAGCTTCAAGACTGACAGAAACGACTCCAAGTCGCAGTCGGGGTACATATTCTGCCTTAATGGAGGAGCGTTTAGTTGCAAGAGTGCTAAGAAGAGCACCACTACAGATTCTACAACTGAAGCCGAATACTTGGCAGCTTCAGAAGCAGGTAAGGAGGTAGTTTGGATTCGTAAGTTCATTGGTGAACTTGGTGTTGTACCCTCGATTACAGGTCCTATAGACCTTTATTGTGATAAAAATGGAGCTATTGCTCAGGCTAAGGAGCCAAGGGAACATCAGAAGGTCAAACATGTCAAGCGACGATTTCACATGATAAGAGAATAGAAATCTGAGGGTGAAATCAAAATTTGTAAGATTGGAACGGACGACAATGTAGCCGATCCTATGACTAAACCTTTGTCTCAAGTGAAGCACAACAAGCACGTTGAGGCACTAGGAATCAAGCATATTGGAGATTGGCTTTGATTTCCCTGTATAGGTGTTTTAATTAAACTCGATGTCTTAATGTAAAACACTATGTTGAACCATTCAATTTTGGAGCAATTAAATTTTCTGCAACTTTATGATTACTCCATATCTATTTAATTATGGTTTAGATAGAATTAAATAATGAGTCCATTCGATTTCTGAGAATATTCAAAACAGGGTATCAAGACCATGTCTTGGATAAAGAAACACCTGTTAAGTGAACATTGAATATTTTAATCGAAAATTATCCCTAATCAAGATCATTTAAAAGATGGACGATTAATGACCATTTGAGGTTAGTGTGTAGTATGATTTATAGCACTGTTTCTTGTGCTACAAGGACATGATAGTCATAAATCATTTGCACAGGTACTAGCTTGGAACTGTATCGGATAGACCTATGAGAATACTTTAAGAGATATCAAATCGTCATAAGTATATTTCTCATTATAGCTGTCGGAACCTTTTTTCCTCGACCATGAGTATTGCAAGTTCTCTTGTTTAAGTACTAGTCATTTTGATGTTGTCAAACGTCTGTCGTAAATGGGGATTATAATGGCAACACTCAGGCGATTAGGTCCTCTTAGTAAGGGAAGCTTACAGTACAAGACTGGGAATGTCCCCCTATTAACAATATGGAATATGTCTTTGTTGTTTACAAGGCCTCTCGATGAGCGAGACTGTGAAAATGCATGGTCGTGCTCAGATGGATTTTAGAAATCATTTGTTTATTGACGGTCAAACTCAGGAATCGAGAAACACTTCTGGACGTAATAAGGATGACGAAGAATCATACCTTATAGTTCATGAAGAGACATTAAGCGACATAGGAAAAGGGCTACACAGTAATTGCACACTTTTCCGGAAGGACAAGTGGAAGATTGAAAGCAATGGTACGGTGACAAGTGTATTATTCAGATACAGGGTTCAGAATTATTGGATACCTAATTCTTCAGTAAGGTTAAGTGATCGGAATGCCTAGGTGGTGGTCGCTTTTGATCAATAATATTAATGTACAATTAATATTACGCCTTAATCTTGACTGAACCCTTCAGGTCGAACCCAATCGAACAACCAATCCGAGACGACGAATCAATCTAAAGGATTTGATGAGTCGTCAGAGTTTTACGAACAAAGACGTCGATTATCGAGCTTAGAGCGTTGAGACCAAGCGTCGCAAGTCGAGTCGAATTTAGAATTCGACGAGAAGTGAAATCAATCAAGTTACAAGTTCGAGCCTAGCCGTAGCCTCGCATTGGCCTAGCCATGAGAAAGCTAGGCTAGGCAAGGTCCCAAGCAATGCATGCCTAGCAACCCCTAGCACACGCACATCGCATTGCACAAGCATCGCAAGATGCTTGCATGCGTGTGGTGTGGCTGTGCATGCGTGGCTAGGCGTGCTAGCGTAGTAGGGCTAACCATCGCATCGTGCTAGGCATAGGCTAGCGCAGCCCGCAAGCATCGCAAGCATGGTGCGTGCTTGCTAGCATGCTAGGCCAAGCACCTAGCCTTCGCATAGTGTTGGGCAATGCCCCAGCTGCAACCGTTGCACGCACCAAGCTTGAGCATCGCATCATGCTGGGCAGCGCATAGCGCAGCACACAGCATCGCAAGCAATGCGTGTGTGAGGTTGTGCGTGCTAGCTAGCCAAGCAAGGCCAGCATTCGCAGCATGCGATGTGTGCATGCCAGCATTGACGCACCAAGCAGCAGCCTTGCTAGCAACGCAAAGGCATCAGCCCAGCATGCATGGATCACTAGTAGCATGCATGCATAGGCTGGCTGGCAGCCTTGGCAGCAAAGGCAGGCTGCCAGCCAGCCACATGGCTTGGTGGTCCGGTTTTGTGAGTGGGGACCAATGGTTAGTCTTTGCCTTGGGGAGCAAGGTGGGTTGGTCCCCTCCCTTGGTGGTCCTCACCTTCTCCCTCCCCTCCCATTGCCACTAGTAACTTGTTGATTGAATTGCAATTTTATTTTGTTTTGATTTAAATAAAATAAGGGAAATTGCAAATCTCCCACATTGATTGAGAATGGGAAATCAAGGTTCATTTTCCTATAAATACCCAAGTTTTGGGATTTGGGAAGAACACTTGAGTGGAACTAAAAAGGCATCTCCTTTGAAAAGTGAGAAAACCTTAAGTTCGTAAAACTCTAATTTTTATTGGTCAACTCTTTTTTTATTGTTGTTTGATTTGTGATTGCATGCTTAGTTGCCTTAACTAGTGGGCGGGTTTCTCTTTCGTGTAGAGTCGGACTCTACGAAACCCAACAATTAATATCATTGAAATTTACGTAGTTCGTAAAACTCGATTTGTACACTACAAAAATATCATGACATATTTATATAATCAAAATGTAATATAATATCATTACACTAACTAATACTTACCTCCATTTTTTTTAGTTGACACGTATTCCTTTTTAGGAAGTTTATTTTTACTTGACACGTCTCCTTTTTTGGGTAAGTTTTATACTCCCTTCGTTATTTAAATGCATAAGTTTGACTTTTGCACTATTCACATGTCATGTTTGACTTAATTTTTTTGCTATTATAAAATAAATAAATGTTCTTATATAATATATCATTAGATCCGTCACAATGTCAACTTTCATAATATAATTTATTATAATTTTTACTAATAAAGAATTAAAGATATTAATGGTCAAAGTTACGTCTTGGCAATTATGTCGGTCAAACTGATCCATTTAGAAAAATATATATAAATAAATAAAAAGAGGGAGTACCTTACATTTATTGGTGCACCCCACTTACTTTATCACTCTCTCATTCTCTTTCTTCTCCTTAATATGTATGTCTAATTTGAACGTGTCAACTTAATAAAAACGGATTTAAATAGCATACTAATTACATTTTTTTTTTCCGAATCGGTTTGGTTTTCACACCTCTAATATAAGCACGGGTATGCACTAAGACTCCTCGCACCTTAACCGTGATAGAGCACGCCCCGGTTCATCAATGTGATTTACAAGATAATGTAAATCAGTACTCTTGTGGGCCACACTTTGCTACAGAAAGTATTACTATAATACTGTGTATGGAAGGATGTGACGATACTTAGTAGACGGCTGGTAGTAACGGTAGTTTACCTGCTTTTATCCAAAGTTTATTAAAAAAAAAAATCAAACTTTACTTTTTACCTGGATCTACACCCAAACACCATTGTAGTGTCGAAGATGATCCTGTAACAAGTCCATTTAGACACCAATTTTTGTGCTGGTGTTGCCAGGTAATATATTTCGTTAATACGTAATTAATTAAGATTTAGTTGGTGTCTAATTACAGTAATTGGTATTTTTTTATTTGGTTTACTTGATTAGCCCCGTGCGATGCACGATTATAAAATAAGAAATGAATTATACTCTTTAGTACATATTAAGAGAAGACAACTACTTCCTCAATTTTCCTAATTACTTTCTAATTAAATATGAAAAATACAATTCCCAAAAATCCATTATTTTCATATTTAATTAGAAAAATCAATTAAATTATATTATTAACTTTTTTTAATAATTACTCGTAAATAACTAAATAGCATAATATGCGTTGAAAACCCAAAATTTAAAATTCAATTTGAATATAATTTTCAAAACAATGTTAAATAGGGTAGCTCAAAAAGAAAAAAAAAATGATATCATCCTCGTATGTGACGGGAGAAAATTAAATAAGAGAGTGACACGTAGGCAATGTTGACATTAACGGTTGTTATTTTAGTAATATTTAAAGATATATTATCCCTCTGTAAAGTTATTTCAATTGCTACTCGATCAAGTACAAACAATATATTTCAGATTTTCTAAACACTAACCGTAAATATCGACACCGATATTCCGATAACAATACACTCGCAAATCATCCAAATTCATTCGTTTAACTTCAATTAGCTCTGATATGCCCTCATAATCGTGATACCCAATTCATCCAGCACACCCCCATCTCATTGAATCACTCATTAAGCTCGCAAATCGACTCACTCATCTTCGCAAAGCACTCGCCAACCATAACCATGGAAACAACATCAGATAGGAATTGATTCAATGGGTCAGATTTTACAAACAACTCTGTGTAATTAGTTTTGGTAGATGTTGGTGTTGATTTACAAAAAGATAATTGATGCATTGGCTCATACTTTTTTCATGACCACAAAATTTCGATTTCTCCAACTCTAAGAAATCGGGGTTATGGTTTTTTTTTCAAACAGAGTAAAGTAAAAGGGAGAAAGATGTAACAGTAACGGCCAATCGTTCACTCCATACACTGTTAAATCAACTTAACGATCTAATTTTTCAGCAGTTATACCAAGTCAGCTTAAAATTACCATACTACCCTTATTATAGCAGGATATTTACGATTTTTACCCCCTAATTTCACTCATTTTATACTCAGACTTAATAACATGTATTTTCTCAATGTGATATCCGAGCCGTAATAGCCCACTACCCGTGAACGACGATACAAAGGGCAAAATTGTAATTTCACACAAAAGCTTCGACAGTAATTACTATGTTGTAAAAAAAAATTTCTTTACGAAAAGTAACAGTATAAGATTAACAATAACAGTATACAAATCAAAAATAATAGTATACTAATCAATGATGAGTGGCATTTGTGCCACGATTAAGAGCTTATTTTAACGGTTTTTCCCCATACTTGTAGCTTGTTTGGACCTTCTTTTCTAACTTTAACTCTCTTTTCTTTTGCTCATATTCTTTCCTAGTTATACCTCCTTTGTCTATTTTTCTACTTTGGTTTCTTTATTCATGTTTTGTAGGAACCGTTGTGTTTGATAAGGAGAAGATTATGACTAAAGATGTGGTCCGCGACCTTGGAGAAGCCGTGCAAAGGTAGCCTGCGCGGGCGCGCAGCCCTGTGAGAAGGCGCGCACTAAGAAAGAAGAAGAGCAAGGCAGATTGTTTTGCGCGCCTGCTGCGTGACTTGGGAGAGGGCGCGCCACCATAGTGCGCGGACGCGCAGCCTTGTGTGCGGCAGCGCACAGGGAATCAAGAGGAAAACAGGGCAAGGCAGGAAGTTTGCGCGTGGAGCTGCGCGGCGACAAAGAAGGCGCGCACATCAACTGCGTAGGCGCGCAGGAATGACGTGCGGGCGCGGCTTTCTGGGTTTCAATATCCGTACCTAGAAAGTTGCTGGCGCGCAATTACTGGAGAGAGCGCGCATATGCTCTGCGCGGGCGCATAGGTGAGGCTCGCTGGCGCGCACCACTTTAGTTTTCTCATCCGCATTGTTGCGAGCGCGCAGGGACTAGAGAAGGCGTGCAGCTGGTCGACCTCTTCTTTTTAAACATTCCTATAAATAGCTTGGACTTTCCTTTTTGAGTAACTATAATTAGATTAGCTTAATTTTTCTGGTTTTATTAGCTTAATCTAGAGAGAGAAACATTCTTAGCTTAGATTTGTAGAGAAAGAAAGTGAGATTTTAACCATTGTTGATGCTTGGACCTTGAAGGGGAAGATTATCTTGCTTGTAGATTTTAATCTTGCAATGAGCAATCTCTTACTCTTTTCTCTTTGCTTTTGCATTTGATTTTGATTTGCTTAGTTTGAATCTTCTTGTTTGCTTATTAATCATGTTGATGCTTGTTGATTTGATGATTGATCTTGCTTCTAACATGATTTGTGAGTAATTCCCCTTACAAAGGGGATGGTGATGGTATAGTTGGATCTCAAGCATGTTTTAGAATTGAAATTGATTTGATTGTGATTAAAATGCTTTGTAATCCATGTCTTACTAGTTGTTTCTCTTGAGTGGCTAATCGATCATTAGTTGCAACTAGGTGGATTGAACTAGGTTATGGCAATAGCGTGACCTAGGAATTTCCATTGAAAGATTTTGCTTGAATATTACCTAGATTTGCGTAGCTTATTACGATAGTGTATGCTATTTGATGAATTGAGAAAGCAATTGAACCCAATAGGTAGTTGGATTGCACTTTAAAATCATTGATATGAGATGCTTAGTTCACATCAAAACTTGATTTCATGCCTTGTTGTGCTTGAGTGAATGCTTGCCTAATCCATTCCCTTAGTGATTTAATTACATTGCTTCTAGTTCATTTCATTCTTTATTTTAGTATCTTTAGATAACTTTGCTCCTTTTTCCGAGATAGCTTGATTGTTGGTATTGAACGTGGTGTTTTAGCTTCTCCCTAGGTTCGACCCTTGAATTACCACTAGTCTTGTGTTTAGTGCTTAGGTTTAGGTTTATAAATTTTGTTTTTGATTAGAGGAGTTTTAGTTTTAACGACCTAGAATATCCTTGATCAAATTAGCGCCGTTGCCAGGGAAACGACTTCCATTACTTTTTCATTTCCTTATTGAGTCTATCTCATCCTTTATTTGCTTGTTTGTGTTACTCTTGTTACTTGCCAGTGCTTACATTCTTCTTAGCTTTGTTGTATGAATAGGGGACGAACCCGTTTAAGGTCTTTGATCCCTATCGATCCCGAGCTCGAGAGGTCTTTGTCCTTGCTATGGAGAGAAGCAAGAGCAAGGAGTAGAAACTCCCATACCCTTACAAGAGAGGTAGTGAGAGATTCTCACACTCCACCTTCCTCACCATCAAGTGAAGAAAGAGATAGTCCTAGTTCTTCATCAAGTTCGGAAATCAATCCTTTCTCAACTTTTGAGTTCGAGAGTGTGCAACCCCATATCATGGGAGACCATAGAGTTCTTAAGTAACTAGGAACTCCCGAAGCTTATGCACCTCAAAGTGGGATTCTAGCCCCTACCACTCAAGCAAACAACTTCGAGATCAAGCCTACTTTCATTTCTATGATCGAGAAGAGGCAATTCTCGGGTGGGAAATTTGAGAATCCACATGAACATCTCGAGGAATTTCTCAAGTATTGTGATACCATAAAGGCAAATGGTGTTTCTCAAGAATACCGATAGCCTTAAGATGTTCCCTTTCTCTCTCACGAGTGCGGCCGAACATTGGCTCAAGAAGGATGTCCCTCCCGGTTCTCTCACAACTTGGAATGAAGTCACCACCGCTTTCTTGGGACGGTTCTACAATCACAAGAAGTCGTCGAGGCTCGTTCTAAAATTCAAGGATTCCGTCAAAGTGGTGGAGAATCTTTGTGTGAAGCTTGGGAGAGATATAAAGAACTTCAAAGACAATGTCCCCATCATGGCATCCCTAACTATTAAGTGCTTCAAACATTCTATGGTGGACTTTCACCTCAAAGCAAAATAAGTTTTGATGCCCGTGCAGGAGGCCTAATAATGAACAAAAGAGAAGAGGAAGTGAAGCGCATCATAGAGGATGTGGTTCGAATGGTATAAAGGAGAGCATGAAGCTACCTTAAGCAAGGGAATGGTTCATTCATTGGAGCAAGCTAATGCCATCACCAATCTTTTCTCTCAAATGACCAAGATGGCAAAACAAATGGAAAAGCTCATGAAAGTCCAAACCCAACTTGCTTCCTCCCCTTCTACCAAGGGAGGCAATGGTACGAATACCCCTTCCCCTTCTTCTTACAATACAATGCCTCAAGGATGTTTGTTTTGTGTTAATTGTGGTACCTATGATCATGATACATCTAAATGTGTGTACTCATGTGAAACTTAACCCCCTTGCCAAGAACATGATGATAATGTGGAAGATGTTAATGATATGAACTTTGCCCCACGTATGGGGAATATGGGGAACATAAGGCCAAACCCCAATTAAATGGAAATTCGAATCAAAATTGGAACCATGGTTGGAACCAAAGTGGTGGTGGTTATGATAACCAATATCATGGTGGGGGAGGCCCTTCCAATCCCAATGGAAGAGGCTAACCTAACCAAAGAGGTTATGGTAATCAAAACCATCAACCCAACTCTCGATACAGTTACCATCAAAATCAAAGTTTTGGTGATCAAAGTAACATAGGAAACAATCAACAAAGAAATGTTTCCAATCAAGGCACCGGAGGCAATAGGGGTCAATATAATTCTCATTATGCCCAACATTATAGGCCTCCGGGTTTCCAACAACCCCAACTTCCCCTACCTCAACAACCTCTTCAATTGGAGGCACCTCCCGATCCTTTGTCATTGCTCCAAACTTTTATTACAAATTAAGAGGTTTTTAATAAGAGCCAAGAAGCTTTTATTAAAAGTCAAGAGAATTTTAATAGGAGTCAAGAAGAGGAGAAGAAGCAATTAAAGGCCTACATGAAATTGATGGAAACTCAAATCTCTCAACTTGCTCAATCAAACCCCTCTTATTCTTCCTCCGCCCATGCCCTTCCTAATCAAGTTTTGAATCCTAAGCCCATGTATGCCGTGACAAGTAGGAGTGGAAAGGTGGTGGGGAGCGATCCTTTGGTTGAGAAGAAGTCGCAAGAGGATGTAGAGCTTGAGGATGAGAGTGAGAAAACCAATGAGTATTTGGGAGGTGAGAAAGAAAATGATGTTGTTGAGGAAACAAAGGAGAAAGAGACCACAAAAGAATTAGCTACCCCTTTACCCCTAAATCGCCAACCTAGAGAGGAGAAGCTACCCTTCCCACAACGCTTTGTGAGGTCTAAGCTAGATGCTCAATTTGAGAGATTTTTGGAGGTTATTAAAGGTCTACATGTTCAATTGCCTTTTGTTCAAGCCATGAAAGAGATGCCCCATTATTCCAAATTTTTGAAGGACCTCTTGCATGGTAGGAGAGAGGTAGAGGCCGTTAACCTCACCGCCAATTGTAGTGATATTCTTTCTAGCAAGCTCCCTACAAAGTTGAAGGACCCCGGTAGTTTCAGTATCCCATGTTCCGTTAATGATGTCCATCTTGGGAATGCTTTGTGTGATTTAGGTGCAAGTGTGAGTCTTATACCTTTCTCGATTTACCAAAATCTAGGGGTAGGGAACCTTTCTCCTACAAACATCACTCTACAACTTGCCAATCGTTCTACCAAATTGCCTATAGGGAATGTGGAAGACATCCCTCTTAGAGTTGGAAAGTTCACCTTTTTCATTGGCTTTTAGTGTTGGAAATGGATGAAGATGAGAGAATTCCCATCCTTTTGGGTAAACCTTTCCTTGCTACTTGTAGGGCAATCATCAATGTGAAAGATGGTAAGATGACTTTGAAGGTTGATAGTGAGTCCATTGAGTTTGATTTTAATAATGTCATGAACCAACCTTCTTCATCTAGTGAATGTTATAGAGTTAATGTGATTGATTATTTGATGGAGAAATTTTATCATCCTCATTTGCATGCTACTAATGATCCTCTTGAAAGTGTTTTGTTGAATGATTCTAAGATAGGTGATCATAAAGAAGACATGCAATTCTATGAGGATTTGCTTGAAGAAAGCAAAGAGGAATGCAACAATGCAGGCATGGAAGAAGAGACTCCTTTCACTCATGACCTCTTTTAAGTGGAAGAGAAAGAAGAGGACTCCAAGGGTAAGGGAGCACAAAAGGTAGACTTGAAACCTCTACCTTTGGGCTTGAGGTTGAAGAAGGCTCTTTGCACTGCTCCCATAGTCCAAGGTCCGGATTGGTCTCTACCATTTGAGTTAATGAGCGATGCAAGCAACGAGGCTATCGGATCGGTCCTAGGACAAAGAAAGGATGGGAAACTTCACGTCATACACTATTTGTCCAAGACCCTCAATGATGCTCAATAGAACTATACAACCACCGAGAAGGAGTTCTTGGTGGTTATTCACTCATTTGAGAAATTTAGGACCTACCTCATTGGTTCTAGGACAATAGTGTACACCGATCATTCGGCCCTCAAATATTTGATAAGCAAGAAAGAGGCCAAACCAAGGTTGTTGAGATGGGTTTTGGTCCTTCAAGACTTTGATATGAAATGAGAGATAAGAAGGGAGCCGAAAATGTGGTGGAGAACCACCTTTCTAGGTTGGGTGGTGGAAGAATACATGAAGATGGTTTCCCAATTGAGGATGCCTTAATGGATGATGTTTTACATGCTCTTGAGGAAAAATCGGAGCCTTGGTATGTGGATATTGTGAATTACTTGTCTTGTAGTGCCATCCTCCGGATTTCATTCCTCAACAACGTCGAAAATTCAAGCATGAAGCAAAAAGATATATATGAGATGACCCCATTTTGTTGAAAAGAGGGGTTGATGGTCTATTGAGAAGATGTGTCCCCAATGATGAGTTTCAAAGAGTTCTCTGTATGTGCCACTCCTCACCTTGTGGTGGTCACATGAGTGCCCAAAAGACCGCCTCTAAGGTCTTACAATGCATGCTCTTTTGGCCCTCTTTGTTCAAAGATGCTTGGCAATTTGTTAAAACTTGTGATAGGTGCCAAAGAACGGGGAACATCTCTAGGAAGGATGAAATGCCTCAAAACCCCATCCTCGAGCTTGAAGTTTTTGATGTTTGGGCAATAGATTTCATGGGTCCTTTAATTTGTTCTCATGGGAACAAATACATCTTGGTGACCGTCGATTATGTCTCCAAATGGGCGAAGGCCATGGATTCTCCTACAAATGACTCCAAGGTGGTTGTGAACTTATTCAAGAAGGTGATCTTTCCGAGATTGGTGTCCCTAAGGCGATCATTAGCGATGGAGGGTCACATTTCAAGCATCAAACTTTCACTAGACTTCTCGATAAGTATGGTGTATCTCACAAGCAAGGGCTTGCTTACCACCCCCAAACAAGTGGTCAAGCGGAGATAACCAATAGGGCGCTTAAGGTCATTCTAGAGAAAACGGTGGCAAGGACAAGGAAGGATTGGTCCACCAAGATTATTTACTCTTTGTGGGCTTATAGGACCGCTTTCAAGACTCCAATAGGGACTACTCCCTATAAGCTTGTGTCGGGTTTCGTAGTGTCCGACACTACGTGGAATGAAACCCTCTCAAAATCCGCACACAAATTAAATTAACTAAACATGCATGCATATTAATTAACAATCACATAATTAATTAACAAAAGAGAGAGAAAGAAGAAAAGACGATCATACCCTTGATGCGTGCTTCGCTCTTTCTTAGAGCTCGTACTTGAAAGCGTAGGGCTTCGCAAATGCGCAAGCCTCCAACGGCTCTCACCCTCGAGACCCGACCCGAACGGCCCCTACCCCGAAGCTTAGTCGGGGCTAGACCAAAATAACTTAGAGTATTAGAACAAAAGTGTGCTCGCTTGTGGAGATCCTTTCAAGTTCACAACTCAAGTGCCCTTTCCCAATTCCAAATGATTGGTATTTATAGGGAAAGGAGCCCTTAAATTCCAATCTCCCATCAATGTGGGAGAGTTGGTAAAAAGGCATTTATTCAGTTTAATTTAATTCAAAAATCAAATTAAAATGAAAATGAATCAACAAACAACAAGTGTCAAATGGAGAGCAAGGGGTTAGGTGAGGACCACAAGGGGGGAACCATCCACCCCTTGCTCCCCAAGCAATCCCTCAGCAAACCAAGCCAACAAGCATGTGCTGGTGGCCTGCCTTGGTAGCCAAGGCAGCCTTGCTGGCGCCTAGCGTCATGGCTGGACCTGCCAGCCAGCCCGCATATTCCCACGCATAGCCAGCAGGCCACGCACGCAATGCGGGCTACTACTGCGTTGGTTATGCTAGGCAGCGCCTAGCTACTGCGATGCTTGTGTTAGGCTACGCCCAGCAAGCTGCTACGACCATGCGTGAGGCTCAGCGAGCATATGTTTGCTGCTGGCCTTGCGATGGTGCGGGGCTAGCTGCTAGCTTGCCTAGAAAGTGCAACCAGCCATGCTCGCCTTGCGATGCGCGTAAGGCATGCTTGGCTAGCATGCTCGACCATGCTAGGCATGCTGAGTTTGGGGCTGAGCATTGCCTTGCGACAGTGGCCCTTAGCTAGCCATGCTAGCCATATTGCCCTTGGCCCTCGTATTGCTCGGGGCATTCCGAGGCTAGGGGTACATTTGTAACTTGTTGTTTGCTTGATTTCTCGTCTCGTCGATTCCTAAATTCGACTCGAATTACGACGCTCGGTTCCAATGCTCTAAGCTCGGAATCCGACGTCTATGTCCGTAATACTCTAATGACTCATTTAATCCTTCGGATTAATTCGTCATTTCGGTTTGGTTACTCGATTGGGTGTGATCCGAAGGGTTCAGTCAAGATTAAGCTGTAATATTAATTATCCATTAATATTACTGATCGGAAGCGGCCTCCAGCTAGGCATTCCGATCACTTGACCTCACTAAATAATTAGCTTTCTAATAATTCCGAATCCTCTATCGGAATAATACACTTGTTCGAAGGAAACCATTCCTTTTAGCTTGTTTATGGGAAGAATTGTCATTTGCCCGTGGAAATGGAGCATCAAACACATTGGGCAATCAAGCAAGTCAACTTTGATCTCCATAGTGCGGGTGAGCAAAGGCTTCCAGAGCTCCATGAGTTGGAGGAGTTGAGGATGAATGCTTATGATAGTGCAAGCATATACAAAGCAAGGACCAAGGCTTGGCACAATGCCCAAATTGTCAAGAAGGAATTCGTCAAAGGGAAAAAGGTTCTCCTCTACAACTCTCACTTGAAGCTTTTTCCAGGCAAGTTAAGATCAAGATGGAGTGGGCCGTTCGTCATTACTAAAGTGTTTCCCTATGGTGCTTTTGAGATTTCTAATGAAAAGTATCCCCCATTCAAAGTGAATGGTCACCGTCTCAAACCCTACTATAAAGGGCATCCCATTGATGAGCCGGTCACCTATTCACTCATTGACGTGCATCGTGTGTATGAGCCTCCTTGATCTCATTCAAGGGGCGTCGAGCTAACGACGTAAACCAAAAGCGCTTCTGGGAGGCAACCTGCCTTTCTAACCCTCTATTCTCTTTTCTTTTCTTTTCTTTCATTTAATGTGTTTGTCTTATTTTTGTTGTTTTTCTTGATAGGTGTTGGGTTATTAGATTGGTTTGGAGAATCTTTGATGATTTGTAGTGCATCAACATGATATGAGGTGCTTATCCTTGAAGGAAAGAGAAAAGAAGCTCAAGAAGTCAAAAAAAGGGATTGAAATCCCAATGCGCAGGCGCGCGGGCCTGTGAGATGGCGCGCACAGAGATTGTACAAAAAGAAATCGGAGGCAAATTGTTTGCGCACCTTGTGCGCGGGCGCGCATGAGAGGTGAGTGGGCGCGCAGACCCTATGTGCGGGTGCACACAGGGTGAACTCCAAAATCAACAATTCGAGGCAGAATATTCGTGCGGTCAGTGCGCGAATTGGATGCGAGTGCGTGATGTCATGCGCGGGCGCGCAGCTGCGGGATTCCGGTTTTAATCCTCTTCTTCTCCCCGATTTTCTTTTCATTTCACTCTTTCCCCAAATTTTCTCTTTCTCTCTCCTCACAAACTCTAACCCTAACTTCTCTAATTCCTCAAATCTTCACCATAATCCATCATTTCCTTTGATTTTTCATCAAACCCATCTCCTTCTCCACCCATTTTATCAAAAAATCATACTTTCTCACTCCAAAAAACCCTAAAATCCACCATTGTTGCGTACTTGGAGCTTGGTTGAAGGAGGCGTTCTTGGGTCATTTTGGAGTGATTAAGCATCTTTTTTATGGTATAATTCTCTACTTTGCTATTTTATTACTCCATTTCACATGTTTATGCAAAGTATTTGGATTATTGAGCATGTTTGGCTTATAGTATGAATTTTGGGTGAATTTGGTATTCTTTATTGAAAATTGTGTGTTGTTGGAGTGATATTTGTGGAATAGTTGTTGTTACTAACCCCATTTTTCATATTGTTGAGATTGTTCTTAGTGTTGTTGTTTTTATTGGAATTTGGATTGGTTTGGAAGTTTGTGTTCAACATTTGGGATTGGCTTTGTGTGATATCATTTGGTGGTTGTGTTCAAGCTAGTGTGAAAAATGAATTTGTTAAGGAAGAGGAAGAGTAGAAAGGAGCCACGGTTGGAAATCAATGAGCCACAAACACAAGCTCATCCTCAACCTCAACAACAAACACAAACCCCCACCCTCCCCACCTTGAAATTTATCAACAAAAACCATACCTCCGTCTATAAAGAACTCATAAAACGCAAACTCAACCCCACAAGGCACTACTATGAAAGAGATATGGTGCAGTTAGGGATAGATGAAGACCTTAGGTTGCTCATAAGTAACCTAGGGATGGGTAAGTTTATACAGCATCACTAGTGCACCTACCGTGAGCCCACATATGAGTTCCTTGCATCCTTTGAGGCCGAACCCTGCGGAAACAATGACTTCAATATTTCCTTTCAACTTTTAACAAGCCACAAAACATGAAGCTCTGGGAACTCAATGTCCTTTTGGACTTTAATCCCGACGCTGATCTCCTTGCTCTATTCCCTCAACTTTTCCCCGAGTATAATGCATTCCGTTGGTGGCAAACCATTTCGGGTTATCAAGAGTTTAGTACAAGATACTCGGTGGCAAGCCAAATCATCCACCCAGTTCTCCGCATCCTTCACCGCCTTTTGGGATATGCGGTGTTTAGCAAGCAAGACTTGGGAAAGCTTTCACAGGAGGAGATTTTCACTCTTTGGATCGCAACTAGGGAGGAGTTGAGTAGGCGGCTCAACATGGGAGTTTGGTTTGTAACATGTTGTAAAGCGATCAAAAGTGGCAACAAGACGGGTGAGATCTCTTTGGGGGGAATGATCACGAGATTGGCTAGTAAGCTTAGGTTGGACCACCTCTTCCCCGCTTGCACTCAAGTGGGCATCGACAAGGATCTTTTTCTCACCATTGGCCAAATGAGGAGGTTGGGTTTTCTTCAACCAACCGCCGATGTTAGCAACTACTATGATTGGCAAGTTGGTCGTGAGCGCTATTGTATCTTACCATGCCCTGGCCAGACTTCCATTCAGAGGCAAGCTAGGAATGTTTGGAATGTGCCTTCTGATGATGGAGCATTGCCTAATGATATGGGTTGTGGGCAAGGGTTAGTGGTAGAAGAAGAAGATGAAGTGGAACAACAACAACAACAACAACAACATCAACAAGGCATGAGTGGCCTTGAACTACAAATGATGAACATGCAACTAGTCATGCAAGGTTTGTTCGAAAACCAACAAGGTATGTTCCTCCAAACTCAAGCCCTTTACAATGCAGCCGTGGAAAAGGGTGACCTCACAGTCAACTACCCTTATTGGTGACAGGATAAAGTCATATCTCCTAATCAAGCCTAGGGTATAGGTTCACTAATAAATAATATTCCAGGGTTAAACACAACAATCAATTATCAATACATCAAGTAATCAGATCATAAAGGGCTTTCGCTACGTATTACAATCACATAATTAATCTACCGGTATTAAATCGCATCTCTCGAATCTTGACTTAACCATTTATAAATTAACCTGCCTATGAAACTAAGCCTAGACATCAATTCTCATCTCTCGAATCTCGAATCAATATTGCATAACTCATATAATTAAACCAGGCCTAATCTAATTGCATATCATTAAATCAATCAATAGGAAATCAACCAAAGCATTGAAAATCGACAATAATAAATCAGCTACCCCTTCATATTATATACGGATCCCCACAACCCTAGAAATAAAACTACTCACACATTTTTAAATCTAAACTAAGAAAAACAAATAAACAAGACATGATTAATCAAAACAATTAAATTACTGAAGATAAAAGGAAAAGGAATTGTTACCAAAAGAAACGGAAAAATAGAATTGTATAAACCAAAAGTGTTGAGAGAACAATAGTATTAACCAAAAGCTTAAAACTAAAATCTGGAAATTAACTAATGAAAGACTAAAAGGAATGGTGTCCTTCCAACAAGTGTATTATTCCGGTAGAGGGTTCAGAATTATTACAAAGGTAATTCTTCAGTAAGGTCAAATGATCGGAATGCCTAGGTGGAGGCCGCTTCCGATCAGTAATATCAAGGTACAATTGATATTACAGCTTAATCTTAACTGAACCCTTCGGGTCGAACCCAATCGAATCTCCGATCCGAGACGTCGACTTAATCCGAAAGGATTTAATGAGTCGACAAAGTTTTACGAATACAGACGTCGGAAGTCGAGCCTAGGGCGTCAAGACCGAGCGTCGCAAAATCACAATCGACAAGTATGAGCGTAGCCATAGCTAGGCTAGGCTAGCTCATCATAGTCACTAGGCGCGCCATGGCAGCCCTAGCATGATGCTAGGCACCATGGCTGGCTATCGCTAACACCAAGCGCGCCAGCACAGCCCTAGCATCATGCCTAGGCGCTGTCGCAGCCCTAGCATGATGCTAGGCACCATCGCAAGCCAGCAGCCCATCGCAGGGCCTGTACGCATCACTAGGCGCACCATGCGTGGCCTAGGATGGCTGGGCGCCATCGCAACCCAGGCAACATCCCTAGGCGCACCATGCGTGCCCTAGGATGGCCTGATGCCATAGCAGCCCTAGCATAGTGCTGGGCACATGGCAGGACCACACGCACCAAGCATAGCTAGTGCTAGGCACTGGCGCATGCGTGGTGCGTGGTGCCTGGGCGAGGCATGTGCGTGCATAGTGCGCAGTGCCGAGGCTGATGCGTGAGGGAGTGCGAGAGTGTGTGCGAGGGGCTGGCAAGCTAGCAAGCAACGTCAAGCCAAGCATGCGTGGCTCGCTAGCAGCACGCATGCTAGGCACTGTGTGCGAGAGAGATGCGTGGTGCGCATGGTGTGGGAGTGCGGTGCGTGGCAATAGGCCAGCATGCGTGGCTCGCTAGCAGCACGCATGCTGGGCCATGCGAGTAGCGAGGATGCGAGGGATGCTGGCAGCAGCGCCAGCACGCACCAGCGCCAGCGCCAGCACGCACCAGCGAGCATCAGCGATGCTGCTGGGCTTGTGCTAGCATGCTAGGCTAGCTGACACAGCCAGCTGGCACGCTAGCTGGCAGCTGGGCAGCATGCTAGGGTGAGGCGGTTTATGAGGAGAGTGGGGACCAAGGCTTTGGGAAAGCCTTGGGGAGCAAGGCATTGGTCCCCCCACCTCTCCATGGTCCTCACCTAACACTCTCTCCCTCCTTGACACTTGTCAAATTGTGATTGCATTTGTTTATTGATTTAATTTTAGAAATAAATTAATTGACAAATAAAACATTCTCCCACATTGGTTGGGGAATGAAAATCAAGGGATCATTTCCCTATAAATACCAAGCTTGGTATTGGGATTTGATACAACCTTGAGTGGAATTAAAAAGGCAACTCTAGAAAAGAGTAAACCTTTGATTCGTAAAACTCATAGTTATTTTGTCCGGGTCTTGACTAACCTTCAAGACTTAGGACGCTCGGGTCGGGTCGAGGGTACGATCCGTCGGAGATCTCGTCTTTTCGGGATTTTGAAGTAAGAGCTCTTTAGGAGCGAAGCACGCGTCAAAGGTATAATTCTTGTCCTTAATCTTGTTTGATTAAGTTAATTATGCTTGTTTAACTGCTTTAATTAAGGGGCGGGTCTTGGTGGGTTTCCTTCCGCGTAGTGTCGGGTCACTACGAAACCCTACAGCGGTATCGGAGCCACGCTCCTTTTAATTTTTGCAATTATTATTTAATTGAGGTGTTTTAAAGAATTTATTTTGTGGTTCATGTTCATCTAATTAGATTAGATGCTTGTTTTAATTAATTTTTAAAACTCGATTTTATTATCGATTTGGCTGTCGAACCCAGATTTTGGCTCAAAAATAGTGATTTTTGGGTGGAATCGACATTCTGGAACTGTTTCAATCCATTCAGGGTTGTCCAGAAGCCAAATTCGAACCAGAAACCCACTTTTCTGGGGTTTTTCGTTTTTCAACGAAAGTTTTAATTCTTTTTAAGCCTTGGTTAATGCAAGCATTACAAGGTTAGATTAAATGCACATTTGCATCACTAATCTACTGGTTTTAAAATATCCTTGAGCATAATAATGGAGTGTTTATTAGTGCTTAAGTTGATATACCAAGTAATCACATAAACTTGTTTTTCACAATTTTGCAAATAAATTGCAATAAGGTGTGAAAAACTTGTTGTGATTTTGTATTTTGAGTTCCCAAGTAATGTTCAAGTTCTAATCTTTAAGTGTTTAAATGATTGGAACCCTAACCCTAAATTCCATGTTGAACAAAGTTTGGATTTTTTCATATTTTGGTTGATTAAAATCCATTATGTTCAATTACTTGTGAGTAAAATTTGATTAATCTTCATATTGGAATATGTAATCTTGGTATTTTACACAAGTATGCAAGTTGGAAAATTTTATCATTGGATGATTAATTAATTTTTCCAACTCCCCTTTTGTCAAATCCATTATTAATTTGCATATTGGCAAGATTAATTTTGGACATAGCTCATTTTATTTTAAGCATAAAGGTTGACCTAATTTTGTTCAAAATTGAAATTTTGGATAAATTTGGGCTTGTGCACCAATTAAAATAAATTGTTTAAGTTAGACTTAACATTTGTTTTATTTTATTTTTCCCTCAAAATTAATTCTAAAATTTGATTTAGAATTGATTATTGTCGCACACAAATCGGCATTAAATTCCGAGTTAAATGCACGCAAAATGATGCAAAACCGCAAGCGACACCAAGGCTAGCCGGGCTGCCTAGCAGCCCACGTGTAGGCTGCCTGTGGTGCGCATATGGCTGTGCATCGCTTGGTGCGTAGCTGTGTGGCGTGGAGGGGCTATTGTGTGGTGTATGTGCTGGCGCGCAGGGGCCTTAGGCTGCTGGTATGCTTGTGCGGCTGCTGGGCAGCGAGGCAGCAAGCCCCGTCCAGCCAGCCCCTGATGCTTGTGCCAGCAAGCTGCTAGCATGCGTAGCATGCTGCTGGTGCTAGCATGCTAGGCAAGCTGTGCTAGGCGCACCTGCTAGCTGCCAGCACCACGCACCATGGCGCAGGGGCCATGGGCTGCCTAGCAGCCATGGTGCGCCAAGCATCATTGGATGATGCTCTTCTTGCTTAAGGTTGAGCTATGATTTTGCGATTTTTCCCGTATCAATAATTTTAATTAATTATTTTAACGAGGCTAAAAACCTCGATTTTCGATTTTGCAAAATTTTGACAAATTATGGGTTAAGCCGACTTAATTAATCGGATTAATTAAGTACGGATGCGGAATTTAGTGGGAGCTTAATTGAATGCGTTGGCATTTTGCGTTTAGAAATAATGGATTAAACCACTTTGACTAGTTTTAATTAGGGGCGTTAATTGGATTAACGACCTAAGTTAGTTACTAGTTTTGCGTGTTTAATCATGTATTTCGTAAAATTGCATGGGCCGTTCACAAATAGTGAACGGGTGAATGAAGAATTGTTTCAAAACAGGTTGTTTGAAAATGGCAACTAGTGGGGCCCGACTAGGATAGAAAATACGGACTGCGTTCCGTTATGTATTTTTGTATATCTAAATACGGTCTGCGAACCGTTAAGTATTTTTGTACTATTTAGATTAATCTTAGTCGTTCTAGCTAGCTTCTTTTATTTCATTCTGGCCAAGAAGTCTCAAGACGGAGTTTCGAGGAAGACGAGCCAAGATGAAGACCCATGGAAATTGAAGATTTCAAGGGGTCATGCTAGTTGCCAAATGCATCTATTTTATGCCTTATATATTGTTATTATATATATGTTTGCTAGATGCATGTCTAGGATTTCTATGATGTTGCGATGATTAGTTAAGTTCACTTAAATCAACCAACATAGAAACCCTAGGTCCCTTAATAATATTGAGCTAAAATTTGTCATTCCAAGGACAACACTTACCGAACTAATGCGCGTACGTGATGGATTACGCCAAAGCGAGGCATCACTACTTCCCTAGGAACGTAAGGTATACTAGGTATACAAGTTATCTTGGTTAAGCTCAACGATATCAGTAAGGAGTCCTTAGATGTCGTGGCAAAAGAGAAAAAATGTCAAGTATGCATTGGAACGACATTTTATCAAACCGAGAGTAGCTTGGAGCTATTAGCAATTGAATTGCTTACCTTAAGATATTTAATGGTTAAGACAAGCCAAAGCATGCTTATCCATTTCTTGATCTTTGGGATCTCGGAATCATTTTATTCTCGCCCATAAGGGACAATCTTAAAATGCGTGGATAAAATGTTCAATAAGTATGAATAAATGCATGAACGCTTTAAATTTCAACTTATTGATGTATGAATGGTTTTTCACTTCAAATTCTTTCAATTGTAGAAATCATGTCTGCAAGTAACTCAAACAACAACCATGTGTGCCCGGAACTCCCCGATAAGTTAGCTATTAAGCTTAACTTAACAAACCTTGATGAATGGGAAGAAGAACTCAGGAAAACTCTCCGGAGTTGTTCCAAGGAGTATGTTCTGGATACTTCCCTCCCAACTCTCTGTTCCAAGACCCTCTTAAGTGACAAAACTTATTGTGCATGGTCAAAAGACTGCAAATTAGTGTCACAACTCATGGCTAACTCCATCCCGGAATAATGGAAAGAAAAACTTCCATTTTCCTTCCCAGATTTGTTCCTTGGAGGACTAAGGGATGTTGTCGGTGTAAGATTCTCTAAGAGTTTCAACGACAACAATGATGGACTCTTGTTTGAAGTGACTAGGTCACTTACGGACATGAATGTAAAGCCGTCGGATCAAGGTTGTCTTGCGAAAGAGAGGTACCATCTTTGGTCTACGGTCTGCAACACTAAGTTGAGACCGGGTATGCCCCTCCGACCCCATGTGGCAAGAATGACTAAGCTCTTCAAGCACATGGAACTCCTCGGAATTCCACTAGAAGATGGAATGGTCGGTCATATTTTGCTCACTTCACTCCACTCAGGATATGATGCATTAAAGGCATATATTTCTGATTCAAAGGAGACACATTCCTTAAAGAATGTGGTGGAGCTTCTGCACCGGGCCAACTCATTTGGGGCAACCAAAAGACCATCAAGAAGGAGGGATCTCAAGAATAAGGCTAAGACGTGTTGCTTCTACTGTGGCGGGCAAGGCCACTTCAAGAGAGAATGCAAGCTCTTTCTTGAGGAGGAGGAGAGGAATGGAGCATCCGCCTCAGGTATCTTCCTTAACACTTGTGGATTAAGCTTATCATAAGGTATTGGATACCAAGTATGACTCACTTGATGTTGCCTTTTCAGGGACCAAGTGAGAAGCTTATCAAGTGTTGGTGCATGGACAAAAGACGACGAAGATGGTTTTTCGGTCGTGCTTGCATGCACTATTTTGTCTATGACATGTAATTAAAACTATTTCTAGTTTTATCATGCTTTGAACATATTATGATCCATGGTGTTGGACACCTAGGAATTTCAAATGTAAGACTTTTGACAATAGTTCTTTCAAGTTTACAAATTTATGTTCAATTGCATGTTTTACATATGACAAAAGTTGATACCACTAAGCTAAGACCATCGAGTCGAATCAAACCTACTTGTGGCATTGTCGTCTTGGCCACATTAACATCAAACGCATCAAGAAACTTCTTCAAGAAGGTGTTCTTGACTCATTCGACTTAGAGTCGTTTGAAAATTGCGAAGGATGCTTATTAGGCAAGATGATCAAACAACCATTCTCCAAGTTGGGAGAAAGGGCAAGTGACTTATTAGGTCTAATACACACGGATGTATGTGGACCTATGAGCACACCCGCAAGGCAAGGTTACCGATATTTCATCACCTTCACCGACGATTATAGTAGATATGGCTATATCTACTTAATGTCGAATAAATCTGAATCCTTTGAAAAGTTCAAAGAATTTCAGAAAGAGGTTGAAAATCAACTTGGCAAGAAAATTAAAGCACTTCGATCGGATCGAGGTGGCGAATATTTGAGCCATGAATTCGACGATCACTTGAAAGAATGTGGCATTCTTTCAGAGTTGACACCTCCTGGAACTCCTCAATGGAACGGAGTGTCCGAACGGAGGAATCGGACTTTGTTAGACAGGGTTCGGTCAATGATGGGTCTTAGTGAACTCCCTATCTTGTTTTGGGGACATGCGCTACAAACAGCAGCACTAACACTGAATAGAGCTCCGTCAAAAGCTGTTGAAAAGACTCCATATGAATTATGGACTAAAAAACCTCCTAGGTTGTCTTTTCTCAAGATTTGGGGATGCGAAGCATATGTCAAGCAATTAATTTCGGACAAACTTCACCCCAAATCGGATAAGTGTTTCTTTGTGGGATATCCAAAAGAAACCAGAGGGTATTACTTCTACAATAAATCCGAGAACAAAGTATTTGTTGCTCGTGATGGTGTCTTTTTGGAGAAGGATCACCTTTCCAAAATGACAAGTGGGAGGAAAATCGAACTCGATGAAGTTCGAGAGGACGAGCAACAATGTCAACCTGACAAAACTGACAATCTAGATACTTTGGAAGCATCTGAGAAGATTGGTCAGAGTCAAACAGACAATGTAAATGCTCAACCGATTACCCTACGTAGGTCGCAACGGCAAAGATCTCAACCAGACAGATACCTCGGTATTGTCTTAACTGATGATCAGGACATCCTAGTTATGGATGGTGATGAGCCGGCGACATACAAGCAAGCTATGACGAGCCCCGACTCTGCAAAATGGCAAGAGGCCATGAAATCCGAGATGGACTCCATGTCTGAAAATCAAGTCTGGGACTTGGTGAATTTGCCCGAGGGTTATACACCCATTGGATGCAAATGGATCTTCAAAGTGAAGACAGACAAAGATGGAAATGTATCGGTATACAAAGCTAGACTGGTGGCAAAAGGTTATAGACAAGTCCACGGGATTGACTATGACGAAACTTTTTCACCAGTTGCAATGCTAAAGTCCGTCCGGATTATCCTAGCGATTGCTGCATATTACGATTACGAAATATGGCAAATGGATGTCAAAACCGCCTTCCTTAATGGGATTTTGGAAGAAACTGTGTATATGACACAGACAGAGGGTTTTGTCGATCCAGGCAACGCTGGAAAGGTTTGCAAGCTGAAGAAGTCCATTTATGGACTAAAGCAAGCCAGCAGGAGTTGGAATCTGCGATTTGATGAAGCCATCAGCAAGTTTGGTTTTATCAAGAATCCAGATGAGTCTAGTGTATACAAGAAGGTCAGTGGGAGTGATATTGCATTCCTAGTCCTGTATGTCGATGACATACTGCTCATTGGAAACAACACAACATTATTGGAGTCCGTAAAGGGCTGGTTGGGAAAGTGTTTTTCAATGAAGGACTTAGGAGAGGCACAGTACATATTGGGCATCAAGATCTACAGGGATAGATCTAAGAGGATGATTGGATTAAGCCAGAGTACTTACATTGATAAGGTACTGGCTCGATTCAACATGGAAAATGCCATGGCATAACTCTCAGCAAGAAACAGTGTCCACAGACACCTGTTGAGCGAGAAAGAATGAATCAGATCCCATATGCTTCGCTAATCGGATCGATCATGTATGCCATGATATGTACAATGCCGGATGTATCGTATGCCCTGAGTGCAACGAGTCGATACCAATCGAACCCAGGAGAGGCGCATTGGACTGCGGCCAAGAATATCCTTAAGTACCTGAAAAGGAACAAAGATAAATTCCTGGTGTATGGAGGCCACAAAGAACTGGTTGTTGAAGATTACACCGACGCTAGCTTCCAGACTGACAGAGACGACTTCAAGTCACAGTCGGGATATGTATTCTGTCTGAATGGAGGAGCGTTCAGCTGGAAGAGTGCCAAGCAGAGCACCACTGCAGACTCTACAACTGAAGCCGAGTACTTGGCCGCTTCGGAAGCTGCCAAGGAAGCTGTTTGGATTCGCAAGTTCATCTGTGAACTTGGTGTTGTACCCTCAATCAAGGGACCGATAGGCCTTTATTGTGATAATAATGGAGCTATCGCTCAGGCTAGAGAGCCGAGAGAACACCAGAAGGTCAAACACGTGCAACGGCGATTTCACATGATAAGGGAATGGAAATCCGAAGGTGAAATCAGAATTTGTAAGATCGGCACGGATGATAATGTGGCCGATCCTTTAACTAAACCTTTGCCTCAAGTGAAACACAACAAACACGTTGAGGCAATGGGAATCAAGCATGTTGGAGACTGGCTTTGATATTCCCTGTACAAGTGTTTTAATTAAACAGGGTTGATTTAATGTAAGACACTTTACTAAAACCATTCATTAATGGAGTAATTAATTTTTGTGCAAAATTATCATTCACTCCATTACTATTTAATTGTGGTTTAGAATTAAATAATGAGTCCATTCGATTTACTGAAATATTCAAAACAGGGTATCAAGACCATGTCTTGGATAAAGAAACACCTGTTAAGTGAACATTGAATATTAAATCAAAAGTATCCCTAATCGAGGTCGTCTAACAGATGGACGATTGATGACCGCAATAGCTTAGTGTGTAGTATGATTTACAGCACCGTTTCTTGTCCTGCGAGGACGTGACAGTCATAAATCATTTGCACAGGTACAGTTTGGAACTGTACTGGATAAGACCTATGAGAATACTTTAAGAAAATTAAATTTTGTCATAAGTACATTTCTCATTATGGCTATCGGAACTTATTTCCTCAGACCATGAGTACAGTGAAGTTTTCTTGTTTGAGTACTAAGCTCTTTGATGTTTCCAAACGTCTGCCGTAACTGGGGATCATAACGGGAACACTCGGGAGTCTATGTCCTCTCAGTAAGAAGAACTTACAATACAAGACTGGGATTGTCCCCCTACTAACAATAGGGAAAATGTTTTGTTGTTTAAAAGGCCGCTCGAAGAGTGAGACTGTAAAATGCATGGCCATGCTCAGATGGATTTTAGAAATCATCTGCTTATTGACAGTCGAACTCGGAGATCGAGAAACACTTTTGAACGTAATAAGGATGACAAAGAATCTTACCTTATAGTTCACGAAGAAACATTAAGTGACAAAGGAAATGAGCTATACACAATATGCACACTTGTCCGGAAGGACAAGTGGGAGATTGAAAGGAATGGTGTCCTTCCAACAAGTGTATTATTCCGGTAGAGGGTTCAGAATTATTACAGAGGTAATTCTTCAGTAAGGTCAAGTGATCGGAATGCCTAGGTGGAGGCCGCTTCCGATCAGTAATATCAAGGTACAATTGATATTACAGCTTAATCTTAACTGAACCCTTCGGGTCGAACCCAATCGAATCTCCAATCCGAGACGTCGAATTAATCCGAAAGGATTTAATGAGTCGACAGAGTTTTACGAATACAGACGTCGGAAGTCGAGCCTAGGGCGTCGAGACCGAGCGTCGCAAAATCACAATCGACAAGTATGAGCGTAGCCATAGCTAGGCTAGGCTAGCTCATCATAGTCACTAGGCGCGCCATGGCAGCCCTAGCATGATGCTAGGCACCATAGCTGGCTATCGCTAACACCAGGCGCGCCAGCACAGCCCTAGCATCATGCCTAGGCGCTGTCGCAGCCCTAGCATGATGCTAGGCACCATCGCAAGCCAGCATCCCATCGCAGGGCCTGTACGCATCACTAGGCGCACCATGCGTGGCCTAGGATGGCTAGGCGCCATCGCAACCCAGACAGCATCCCTAGGCGCACCATGCGTGCCCTAGGATGGCCTGATGCCATAGCAGCCCTAGCATAGTGCTGGGTGCATGGCAGGACCACACGCACCAAGCATAGCTAGTGCTAGGCACTGGCGCATGCGTGGTGCGTGGTGCCTGGGCGAGGCATGTGCGTGCATAGTGCGCAGTGCCGAGGCTGATGCGTGAGGGAGTGCGAGAGTGTGTGCGAGGGGCTGGCAAGCTAGCAAGCAACGTCAAGCCAAGCATGCGTGGCTCGCTAGCAGCACGCATGCTAGGCACTGTGTGCGAGAGAGATGCGTGGTGCGCATGGTGTGGGAGTGCGGTGCGTGGCAATAGGCCAGCATGCGTGGCTCGCTAGCAGCACGCATGCTGGGCCATGCGAGTAGCGAGGATGCGAGGGATGCTGGCAGCAGCGCCAGCACCAGCCAGCACCAGCGCCAGCACGCACCAGCGAGCATCAGCGATGCTGCTGGGCTTGTGCTAGCATGCTAGGCTAGCTGACACAGCCAGCTGGCACGCTAGCTGGCAGCTGGGCAGCATGCTAGGGTGAGGCGGTTTATGAGGAGAGTGGGGACCAAGGCTTTGGGAAAGCCTTGGGGAGCAAGGCATTGGTCCCCCCACCTCTCCATGGTCCTCACCTAACACTCTCTCCCTCCTTGACACTTGTCGAATTGTGATTGCATTTAAATGACAAATAAAACATTCTCCCACATTGGTTGGGGAATGAGAATCAAGGGATCATTTCCCTATAAATACCAAGCTTGGTATTGGGATTTGATACAACCTTGAGTGGAATTAAAAAGGCAACTCTAGAAAATAGTAAACCTTTGATTCGTAAAACTCATAGTTATTTTGTCCGGGTCTTGACTAACCTTCAAGACTTAGGACGCTCGGGTCGGGTCGAGGGTACGATCCGTCGGAGATCTCGTCTTTTCGGGATTTTGAAGTAAGAGCTCTTTAGGAGCGAAGCACGCGTCAAAGGTATAATTCTTGTCCTTAATCTTGTTTGATTAAGTTAATTATGCTTGTTTAATTGTTTTAATTAAGGGGCGGGTCTTGGTGGGTTTCCTTCCGCGTAGTGTCGGGTCACTACGAAACCCTACAAAGACGTCATTGTCACTTGCTTCGAAAAGCGTATTTATACTTAAGCTAGAAATCCTAAACTTAAACGAAGACTAAAGACACTAATCGCCCCTCAAAAACACGCGCTCGGTCGGGCGCCATTTTGCCTGGCCTCGCCCGCCTTTGGCTGATGGCTTCCTCTTCTCGTGCCCGGTAGGGCGAGCTTCAACGCAAAGTGCTAATCTCCTATCAGCCTCGCCCGGCCGGGCGCGCCTTAGGGCGAGGGCACTCCCCGGTCGGGTGAGCAATCGGGCAAAAAGGACTTTCAATTTGGGCTATTTTTCTTAGCCCAATCCGCATTTCCTCTTCGGGTCTTTATAACTCGATCCAATGCCTCGAACTCTTCTTTTTCACCGAGCCCTTAATCACCGATTTGATTGCTCCAACGCGACCTTGGGCTTCAGAATATGATCATATGAATGCGATCCTACTCCAATGCTCGTAGTGGCTCAAATAAGTCCGGGAAAAATGCTCCAAATCTGCAATTTTCTATAAAACAATACCAAAACTACGAAAACACTAGAAAATGCATATTAGTAATGAAAGTGGCTCCGTAGAGCCAAAAATACTCCAAAATATGACCAAAGGACGGGGGTAGATCACTATATAAAATAGACATATCAATTGGCCACCACAACATAGCCCGATCCCGCAATGGTTAGGAGATCGACTTACTTGGACCTATTGGCAAGGGCCATCTTCCTTTGGTGTTCCTCGAGTGGACTACCCGAGGGAGACCTGGTATGATTACCGTGCTCCGGTTGGGTGCGATTATAGGGGTGATCCTAACTACCCCTATGTAGATCCCACTCACCCCGCCCCTCTTCAGATGCCTCCCCAATATATAATCAGTTGCCTCAATGGCAACAAGACCTCTATCGACGTCATTATGATAGGCCACCCGGTTGCACCGGGGGTTGGGATCCTCATGACATCCCCCGGCCGGTTTTTCTTATGATGCGGGGGAGGATGAGGATGGGGATGGAGCCGGCTCTAGTGGCCACTAGCTCCCCCTCTCGTTTGCTTTATTTCCCCTTTTTCCCCCTTTTCCTTTGGTTTTCTTATGTCGCACCGAGGATGATGCTTTGATCTAGTGTGGGGAAGTGTAAGAGGCAAAGGGATGTTCTTGTATGGTGTGGGGGAGGGTATAGTGGCATGCTAGTATGGGAGAAATTTGCTTTGGGTGGTAGAAAATGCATGGTCTTGGTTGGTTCTTTTTCAAATTTGTTGCCTATGATGATGTTGTTGGTTGTTATTTCCATGAGTTTGATGATGTTGTTTATGACAGTTTTGATGATGCTTTGATGATGGTTTTTTAAGATAGTTTTGAGATTTTTGATGATGATTTTTAATGATAATTGGATGAGTTTTAAGTTTTTGTGTAGATGAAGGTGCTCCTAAGGAGAAAATCCAAACTTTTAATATCCAAACTTGTATATAATTTTTGTTTTAGTTTCTTTCCTTTGATTTTAGTTTTCTTTCTTCATTTTTGGTTTGATACCCCTTTTTATGCTTAGTTGTAGTGTTCTTTCTCTTTTACTCACCACATTTTGTAGCTTGAAGACGGAGTACGCTAATGGAGGCCAAGGAGTGACTCAAGTTCCGAGGACCTTGGTGAGACTATAAATTTGTTTAGTGCTCTAATTCAAGCAACATTGGGTGAGATCTTTCCCTTCTTTCTTTTTATTTCTCTTTGTGTGCATAGTTAGTTTAGTCTAGGATGGAGTTGATTGTTCAAGGTTGTATGCATTTGATTCTACGAAATCTGGTGATCGTTGGTATTGATGCTGAACGATCTTTGTTTCTCGATTGGGGATTACATGTTTACTTGCCTCTTTTTTTTTTTTTTTTTTTTTTTTTTTTTTTTTTTTTGCACTCCTTCCTTTCATGAAAATAAAAATCGAAAAATTAAAAATGAAAAAAAAAAATTTCCCTTTTTGTTCAAGGCAAGACACAAAAACTTTAGTTGTTTCATCTTCATTTCGAGCATAACAAAAGTTGACTTCTGTATTTAAATGCCTTTATTCTTAAGTGTTATAAGTTTGCACGCTTCGAGATTGCCATTGATTGACTCTAGGATAGGTTCATGCTAAGGTAGTTGTTCTAGATTTCGTAAGGCCCATTGAACCCAAATTCACTTGTTTGTGGTATGAAGGTGTTGCTCTCATTAGGGGATTTGAAGCCCTAGAGGTAGTTTTTGCAACCCGATGTGAGTTTCATTGTTCAAGCCTCCAACATTACTTGTATGAGCTGCGTAGAATCCTTACCAAGGCATGCTTAGATCTAGAACTTGGCGTCTAGTTTCCCGAGATCGCGACCAAACTAATCTAGGGATGACATAGGCATTCTTCATTCGATGACTATTTTTTTCTAGGATTAGCTTTTACTTTATTGTCTTTTATATTTTTGTTTGCATTTTCCCTTTTGCTAACCATGTTGAGCCTTCCCTTCCTTAATTATAGCACATTACAAGCCATGGCCCTTTTGTTTTATTTTCACCCTTAGGATTGTGAAGCTCAAGCTGTGAAAGTTTGTTGTGGTTTTGATTTGAAATTTGGAAGGTAATTGTTCAAGATGGAAAGTGAAGTTGTGATTTTGTGAATATGTGTTCAATAAAGCAAATGCAAATTCTAGAAAAAGCCGTCCATAGTTACAAAAGCTAAAGTTGAAAAAAAAGAGAAAATTTCCAAAATAGCAAAAACGAAAAAAAAAAAGTTGATGAATGAAGATGAAAGAGGAAAATGAAAGCTCAAAAGTGTTTGGCAATGTAGTTCAAGTTTGTGGCAATTTAGTTTGAAATTGGTAAATGTTTGATTTTGAAAAAGAGGCTTGATCACCCTTTGCTTCACAGTTAGGCTTAGCACTAATTTCCAAATTTTTCCACACCTTTACCCCCCTAGCCAACGTTACAACCCTCTTAATGCTCTTTCGACCTAGGTTAGTTGAGTCACTAGTCGGTGGAGGGAGCTAGATTTCAAGCTTATGGAGAGAGCATGACTTGGTAAGATGTCGGGTTCCCCTTATTTTGTATTGTTTTATCTTTGTTCCGGCTCTTTCGAGGAGTCATGAGATGCTACCCCCAAGGGTGGATTGATCCTAGATGAGGGAACGCGGTAAGATTGTATGGAATGCGGGGGAGTGGTGCATGTTAGAGTTCTCTATGCTTAGCATGATTTATCCTTCAATCAACCCTTGGCATCCCCTTGCGTGCTCACTTCTACCACTTAGAAAGCTTGACATTCACTTATGCTTGTTGTCTTTCAAAGCTTGATTTGATTATGATTTGTGTGCGATTGTTACTTCACTCTCTTGTTTTCTCATTCTTTGGTTTGTCTTAAACACAATTTTGCAAGAGTTGTGGGGAAGCTCTTTGGAAACCCTCACGAGATCACAACTCGTCTTCACCGGCGACCTTGAGGTTTAAATGGCTTGTTGCTTGCGCTAGAAGAAAATTCAGCTTTTTTGCTAGCTTTAGTTTCTTGTAGCTTTCTTTGCTTGAGGACAAGCAAGAAGCAAGTGTGGGGGAAGTTGATGAGTGGCATTTATGCCACCATTAAGAGCTTATTTTAACGATTTTTCCCCATACATGTATAGTAGCTTGTTTGGACCCTCTTTTCTATCTTTAACTCTCTTTTCTTTTGCTCATCTTCTTTCCTAGTTTTATACCTCCTTTGTCTATTTTTCTACCATGGTTTTCTTTGATCATGTTTTATAGGAACCGTTGTGTTTGATAAGGAGAAGATTATGATTAAGATGTGTTGCGCGACCTTGGAGAAGCCGCGTAAAGGTAGCCTGCGCGGGCGTGTAGCCCTGTGAGAAGACGTGCACGGAAGAAAGAAGAAGAACAAGACAGATTATTTTGCACGCCTGCTGCGCGACCTGGGAGAGGGCGCGCCACCATACTATGCGGGCGCAAGCCTTGTGTGCGGCAGCGCACAGGGAATCAAGAGAAAAACAGGGCAAGGCAGGAAGTTTACGCAGGGAGCTGCGCGGCCACAGAGAAGGCGCGCACATCAACTGCGCGGGCGCGCAGGAATGACGTGCGGGCGCGACTTTCTGGGTTTTAATATCCGTACCTAGAAAGTTGCAGGCGCGCAATTACTAGAGAGAGAGCGCATATGCTTTACGCGGGCGCGCAGGTGAGGCTCACGGGCGCGCACCGCTGGAATTTAGTTTTCTCATCCGCATTGTTGTGGGCACGCAGGTACTAGAGAAGGCGCGCAGCTGGTCGACCTCTTCTTTTTAAACATTCCTATAAATAGCTTGTACTTTCCTTTTTGAGTAACTGGAATTAGATTAGCTTAATTTTCTGGTTTTGTTAGCTTAATCTAGAGAGAGAAACATTCTTAGCTTAGCTTTGTAGAGAGAGAAAGTGAGAATTTCACCATTGTTGATGCTTGGATCTTGTAGGAGAAGATTTTCTTGCTTGTAGACATTCATTCTTCAATCAATGAGCAATCTCTTACTCTTTTCTCTTTACTTTTGCATTTGATTTTGAATTGCTTAGTTTGAATCTTCTTGTTTGCTTATTAATCATGTTGATGCTTGTTGATTTGATGATTGATCTTGCTTCTAACATGATTTGTGAGTAATTCCCCTTACTAAGGGGATGGTGATGGTATAGTTGGATCTCAAGCATGTTTTAGAATTGAAATTGATTTGATTGTGATTAAAATGCTTTGTAATCCATGTCTTACTAGTTGTTTCTCTTGAGTGGCCAATCATTAGTTGCAACTAGGTGGATTGAACTAGGTTATGGTGGTAGCGTGACCTAGGAATTACCATTGAATGATTTTGCTTGAATATTACCTTAATTTGCGTAGCTTATGATGATAGTGTATGCTATTTGATGAATTGAGAAAGCAATTGACCCCGATAGGTGGTTAGATTGCCCTTTAAAATCATTGATATGAGATGCTTAGTTCACATTCAAACTTGATTTCATGCCTTGTTGTGCTTGAGTGAATGCTTGCCTAATCCATTCCCTTAGTGCTTTGATTACATTGCTTCTAGTTCATTTCATTCTTTGTTTTAGTATCTTTAGATAACTTTGCTCCTTTTTCCGAGATAGGTTGATTGTTGGTATTCATCGTGGTGTTTTAGTTTCTCCCTAGGTTCGACCCTTGACTTACCACTAGACTTGTGTTTAGTGTTTAGGTTTAGGTTTATAAATTTTGTGTTTGATTAGAGGTGTTTTAGTTTCAAAGACCTAAAATATCCCTTATCAATCAATAATAACAGTATACAAATCAACAATAACTACCACCGACAATCAATTTGTGTTATCGTCTTCAACAATAACTACCACCGACAATCGGATATGTAAGAACTGTATACAAATCAACAGTAACAGAATAAAATTAAACAATAACAACATTTAAATCAATAATAACTACCACTGACAATCAATTTGTTTCATCGTCTTCAACCCCCCCTCCCCCAAATGCCCAAATTTAGCTTATGTAAAAACGCTTGCAAATTCAAGGGAAATGGATCTGAGCTCACTAGCTTTGTTTTTGAACATGGAATAATGTCAGTTTCCATTAATATTAGTATACTAAGCTTTGTTTATAAACATGGAATAAACAAAGCCAAAGAATAAATATATCTATAATCTATATAAATCTTAACTAGAAAAACAAAAAAGAAAAAAGAAAAATGACAATTATATTTGGCGGAGTCGAACTCGCGACCTCCATTTAAAATTGATGGACTTCTACACATTTGATCACATTAGATGTTATTTATCTAATTTTTTAGCAAAGAAAACTAATCAGAATTTTCCGGAGGTCGCTCCCTGAGTATAATACTACGAGTATTATTCAAAAAAATAATAAAGAAAAATTGAAAACTATTCGGTATTGTCGTTCCCGGATAGTGGATGAACATTTCTCGTGATATCCCCCTCTTAAACCCTAATTTTCCCCTCACTCTCTTCTTCCTCCCGCTGCCTCTTCCTTGACTCTCTGCAATGGGGAAAGTAAAAGGAAAGCATAGATTAGACAAATTCTACCACTTAGCCAAAGAACAAGGTTACAGATCACGAGCAGCCTTCAAGCTAATCCAACTCGACGCTAAATACTCTCTTCTTCATGCTTCTCGCTCAGTCCTCGACCTTTGCGCCGCTCCAGGTGGTTGGATGCAAGTCGCCGTCAATCGTGTCCCTGTTGGTTCCCTCGTTGTCGGCATCGATCTTTTTCCGATTCGCCCCATTCGTGGTTGTATCTCCGTTGAAGAAGACATTACCAAACCCAAGTGTCGCTCGACGATCAAGAAACTGCTTGCTGAGAATGGGTTCAAGGCTTTTGATCTTGTGCTTCATGATGGTTCCCCTAATGTTGGTGGTGCTTGGGCTCAGGAAGCTACTAGTCAGAATGCTTTGGTTATTGATTCGGTTAAGCTTGCTACTGAGTTCTTGGCTCCAAAGGGTACTTTTGTCACTAAGGTTTGCTTCTTTTATAAACGTTGATAGATCTTAATGTGTAATGGATTGTTATCAAAGATTCAAAGTTTCATCTGTTTGTTTTTCGGTTATAATTACTTCAAGAGTTGAGCTGGTTTTTTTGGACAAATTATCTCATTAATCATATATCTTTGTTGTCTCAGGTTTTCAGGTCACAGGACTACAATGCCGTGCACTACTGTCTTAGGCAGGTACTGCACCTTCTTTCTAATGTGCTGTGAAACATGTTTCTTAGGGCAGAGCCACAGTTTCCGATTCTAAATTTCATAATTACCTATATTTTGTAGCCAAATCAATATGCTTTGCAGTTCTTAGAACTTTTTGTGCTTTAATTTGGGATACTAAAGCTAGTTTGTCCTCTCCTATCTGATTATTTACATCGTGATTTACCTTCTTTTCATTAATCCAACCTCTCTTAATGAATCATTGGTTTGCAGTTATTTGAAAAGGTGGAGGTAACTAAACCTGTTGCCAGTCGTTCAACATCTGCAGAAATTTATGTTATTGGCCTTAAGTACAAGGCTCCAGCAAGAATTGACCCTCGCCTTCTAGATATCAAGCATTTATTTCAGGGAGCTATTGAACCATCAAAGGTATTTTGAACTAGACATTGGATAGGACATATCCTTTAGTTATTCCTTGCGTGTTATTGGAAGTGGCCATTTTTTTTTAATTGTCCTAATCTTTATTATTTTGACCTGAATTCAATGCAGGCGTATGATATATTCGAACCAAAGCAAAAGAGAAACCGTGAGGGGTGAGTTTGAAAGTTTGACGCTGCTAAAGCTTTACTTCTTTATTCATTAATAAAGACCTATATATTTCCTGATATCTGATTACCTTTTGCCTGCATGTCTAAGTTATCTATACTGTGTAAGCCAATATGGTGTTCCATGTTCAGTTTTTACCTAGTAAGAATATCTGTATGTTTTGTGCATCTCTGCTGCCCAGAAATCTTCCTAACAATGATGTTTGTATTTCCCTGCTGCAAAAAACTAGAACTTGTTTATAGAAGGAAATAGATTAATGCTTAGCAATAAATGCCGCTGTGTTCATGTTTGTTCGGTTGTTTTTTATTGTTGATAAATGGTACTCTTAGGTATGATGATGATGTATCCCTAGTGAGAAAGGTTTGCCCTGCTGCTGAATTTGTGTGGTCATCTGATGATCCTGTTGAAACTCTTGGCAAAGTAACATCCATCAGCTTTGGTGATGATTCTAGTTTGCCTTTGAAGGAGCATCCTTCGACGACTGAGGAGGTAATTTCCTGTAGTATCTATTTTTTCACATTTGTCATGCTATAATTATCTTACCTCTATTAGTTCTGAAACTTTGACAGGTTATAACCCTATGTGAAGACCTGCGTGTTTTGGGGAAGCAAGATTTCAAGCAGCTTTTAAAGTAAGTTTAATTATTATTTATCCCCATTTTTTTTAATTCTGATTTGTCTCGTTTCAGAGATGCTTTTTTTTTTTTTTTTTTTTTTTTTTTTTTTTTTTTTTTTTGGCCATGAAAAAAATTGAGTTCCATGTTTTATACGTATAAGTAGAACATGCATATAAATTTCTTGGTTTATCCTGACATTCATGTTTAGAGAATGAACACGGCTTATATTACATAATAATGGTTCTTAATATCTCCTTTAACAGAATATTGTTTTGAGGAACACATATATGGCCTAGTGGCCTACCCAATTTCAAGCTTTCAGATGATTTGTAACCTTTGTTGGTTTTTACAAATATGGCTGCATGTTCCGTTTTCATCTTGGATTATAATGATCATTTGCATTAATTATCCTTTTTCTTCTCTCATTAAATGTGTTCTAATTTTACTACAGATGGAGGATAAATATTCGGAAGGCTCTTTCTCCAATTGGGAAAACCACTTCTACTGTCGTAAACATTGATCAGGAGAACAAGAATGTGGATAAAGAGGAGGATGAGGATGAGGATGAGGATGGGGATGGGGATGGGGACGAGGATGAGAAAGTTCTCAATGAAATGGAGCAGTTGACGCATGATGTAGAGAGAAAAAAGAAACGTGAAAAGAAAATTCTTGCAAAGAGGCGGGCTAAGGTATAATTCTTTTTTTTTTTTTTTTCTTAAAAAAATCGAAGAGAAGTAAATTTCATATCCTATAATTAGTAGCTTATCTAGCTAATCCAGACCTCTGGGTATCAGAAGATAATTACATGTTTGTGGCTGTGCATTAAATAGATATTAAAGATCCTCAAGGGAAATATTTTTGATATTGTCATGTGCAATGGGCTTGTAGGTTATCCAATAAACATGGCTTTGCTACATCTTTAATAGTTAACACTGTTACCTACACCCGAAGCTGAAGTCAAATTTTATGCTTGCTCCATTCTAATTTAGTTGTAACTTTTGTATTTTGATACGTTTCTTTTTAGTTGCGACCTTTCTATATTTAACATCTTTACCCACTTAACTTTACCAAACTACCATTATACATTCAATTTTTCCTGTTTCAAAAAAATAGCCCACTCACTTAAAATACCCAAACCCATTACCTAACACACTAATTAACACTAACCTTTCCCATCATTTTCCTAATGAAACATATCAGAATGCATCAATTTCCCCCCAAAAGTTATTTTAAGGTGAGTACTTTTTGACAGGGGAAATGTTCTATATTTTAGATTTTATAAGCGTCACATGCAGTAAAAACAATGTAATATACTTTGTGTTGGTTTAGAAAACTAGGCAAATACTGAGCCCCAATCATTGTATATAAATTGCACCTGAGTTGTACCGTGGGCCTTAGTGCTTATTTGCGGGTTAGGCCAAAAGATTTCAAAGAGGCATAGAAAAGTGCTCTGAAATGCACCAAGGGGCACATTAACATTGTTTTGCACCAAAGTTATTTATTTGTATAATATGCACCTCACTTCAATTTTGGGCACACCTTATGCTTTAGATTTGCACCTAGGCTCTTCGACCATTTTTGCCTTATTGTGCTTTGAGGTTTTTGTTTTATTTTTTATTTTTTACTGTTCGGTAATATGAGCCTTGAGCTTGTAGTACCTGTGCTTATGGATATACTTTATAATCCATAAAATAAAGGATATTATGCTCATAATTTTATTAGTAGCTCTTGATTGATGAAGAATGTGGTGTTGTAAACAATGTTTTGTCCACTGTTGTGACTGTTGTTGGACCTTTTAGCTTTGTGAGGATTTATTATTGTGATTAGCCATGAAACCTTGAGTCAGGTCTCACAATAAAACAGGGGGTGGAGTTACCAATTGTTGTCTATTTGTTTTAAGAGAATGGAGCCTTTGCATTTTTACGGGGAAGAGGTTTTACTTGCTGGCTTGTTTCTATGTAATGCCCATATTAAAGATCTTATCTTTTCTAAAGATATCCCTTGTATTAAAGATCTTGGTTCTTATAAAAGAGAAGGATCTCTAATGATGTTCTGTTGATGTGGTCCGTTCTGGTTCTTCATGCTGGGTTTATCCATTGTGTTAAACTATATCTGTGCATCACAACTAAATGTGCCTGTTTGAATTCTCTCAAACAAATTTGATTCGTTTTTTTTTTTTTGGCCGGGGGGAGGGGGTTATATTGACTTTCTTACATTTAACAAATATCACTCAACTATCTCCTATATGATATGCCTATTCAATTTAAAAAAAAAAGATCTCAGTATCTCCAATCACATTTAGCTTCTAATAAATGTACATTTTGATAATCAGTCTCTACATATCCTGAAATTATGTATGTGTATTTTATGATGCTTTGTGAATTTTCTACTATAGGATTCATACTGCTGATGATTTTAAGTTAATGTATTATATAATAAGATTTTCTCTGATGATGTGTTTTGTTGGATCAGGATAAAGCACGAAAAGCAACAGGAATGCAAATAGATGCTCTACAAGATGGTTATGTTGACAATGAATTGTTTTCTCTTGCTTCTATCGAGGTTAGTCATTATAAGCTGCTATTTTACTTGAATTGTGGATTTCAAAATGTAGTTTGGATACTTGTTTCCTATTCTTTTCAATTTCTTGGGGAACTGGCTTTGTGAATTTAGTTGAATTGATTGAAGTTGCTAACATTGTGGTCATGGGAAACTAATTCTTTAATTCTGAGAAAGCTGTATGCTCCTGTATTACCTATGTTTTAATTTGCTTTTGCTTTCATTAAGGGCAAGGACGACTTAGCAACTATTGATACCACAGTAGATGTTGAAGGTGATGAATTGGCTGGTAGTGATGATGATGCAGACAATGAAGCTGATGAGGATAGTGAATCTAGTGACTTGGATTCTGATGAGGAGCGTTCAAGGTTGGTCCTTTTTTTTTCCGTTTATTTCTGAATGGCTTTTGGTGCTCCTATGTAATGATTTTGTTATTCCCTCTGTTTTTGTAAGTGTTACACTTTGACCGGCACATAATTTTGGGCAATTTGATTGTCTCTAATATAATAATACGTAAGGTAATTGGGTATTAAAAAATCATAAATAATTAATGTGAGGAGAAAAATTACTTAAAAAGTAGTTGTGGGTATGTGTGGGGACTATGAGAGGAGAGAGATATAACATTAAAATGTAGTTTGCCGTAACAGGAAATGTAACGTAATTCTTTAAAAAAAAAACGAAGGGAGTATGTAATCTTGTACTACCTCACTAAGTTGTGCTCCTATGATTGTCCTAGGTATGATGAACAACTAGATAAGGTTCTTGATGAAGCCTATGAACGTTTCTTGGCCAAAAATGATGGAAGCACAAAGCAGAGGAAGCGTGCAAAGGAAGCATACTCTGATGTGCTCACTGTGGTAAGGATCTTCTATCGGAATTGTAACTGACGGGCTTTCTGCTTGTTTTAATCGTCAATGTAGTTTGTTATAGCTTCCTTGAAATGCTGTGACTCTGTTGAAGCTATCTTCTGATGTTCCTTTTCTGCAAATCTTTGGTTCATTTGTTGGCAAAATAATTTTTTTTTTTTTTTTGGGTGGTGAACGGTGGGTTTTCTGCGATGTTCCTTTTCGCAGTCGATACCAAAATTTTGCTGCCTGGCTTGTGTGAGTTCATTTAATACTGGATTGACCTAAGATGTCTCTACAATTGTTTGTGCAGGGTAGTGATGATGATAATAATGACGTAGATCAGCCAGATGACGATTCTGACAATGATCAGGTTGATAAGGAAGCGAATCCTCTTGTGGTTCCTATTGATGAAGATAGAGAACTAACCCAAGAGGAAATCAAAAGCAGGTGGTATAGTCAAGACATTTTCACTGAAGCTGTAGAGGGGGGAGATCTAGGCAAGGATAGTAGCGATGAGGATGACTTGCAGATAGCTGTACAAAAGAAGAAAATTGCCCTCAGAAACAAAGCTAAAGATGGGTCAAAGCCTCATTCTTTGGGCTCAGAAGCACCAAAAAATAGGGCTGCAAAGGTACAAGATGATTTAGAGGTTGTTCCGGCTCCTGTTACTGATTCAAGCAGTAGCTCAGATGATGAATCTGAGGACTATGATACTGACACAAAGTGTGAGGTGTTGGCTGCTGCAAAGAAGATGCTCAGGAAGAGAAAAAGAGACGAGATATTGGATGATGGTTACAACAAACGTACATTTGATGATCAAGGCTTGCCTAGCTGGTTTGCTGAAGATGAAAAGAGGCATAACCAACCATTGAAACCTGTCACCAAGGAGGAGATAGATGCTGAAAAGGCCCGATTCAAAGAGATCAATGCACGTCCTGCTAAGAAGGTTGCAGAAGCCAAAGCTAGAAAAAAGAGGGCTGCAATGAGGACCATGGAGAAGGTACGAAAGAAGGCTAACACTATCGCCGACCAGAATGATCTCCCTGATCGTTCGAAGTCACGGATGATTAATCAACTCTACAAGAAAGCAGCAACACCCAGAAAGCCTAAGAAGGAATTAGTTGTTGCTAAAAAGGGGGTCCAGGTTAGGGCAGGGAAAGGAAAACTTCTTGTGGATAGGAGGATGAAGAGCGATGCAAGACAGCAGGGAATGAACAAGCAAAGTAAGAAAGGTTCAGGCAAGGGCAAGGGAGCAGGCCAGGGCTCAGTGAAAGGTTCGGGCAAGGGCAAGGGCAAGGACTGTATGAAAGGTTCGAGTAGGAGTGGCGGTAAGGGTAAAATGTGAGCTATATGGGGTTTGTGGAACATTGTTTCCAAGGTTTTGACAATTTTAGCCTAGTCTTGAACTCCCTCCTAAAAAGTAATTCTTTTTTTTTTTTTTTTTTTTTTTAAAAATGAGACATTGAGTGCACTAGTGATATACGAAGTATTTAGTGCTTATATGAGTCTTGTTCCAGCTTGTCACATGAATATCATGGCGCTTAAACAAAATTGTTTAGGTTTTTTACTTAAATTTTTTTTTTTTCCATATATGTTTTGAATAGGTTTAAATAAATTGCAACTTTTGTTTTGTCTTTCTTCAAAGTTAAATGTTTTATCTTATTGTTGTTCACACCTCACACGAGGACGGTATACTTGGATTGAGAGAAATGTACTATTAGGATTTTAGGGTAATAAAAGTCAAATTAAACAACATGAAAGAAAATATAAGGGAGGGGAAGATAGTGATGGTGTGATTGTAAGGAGTATTTTTGAAGTTGTGGCATGGTAATAGGTGAAGAAAGGAAAACTAAGCGTTCCAAACATAGGGTTAGAGTTGTGAGATATGAGCTATAAATGTCTAACAAGTACAGTTGGCAAGGATTTTTTTTTTGTTTTGTCTTTTCATTTTTATTTTTACTTTTCATTTTTATTTGGTTATTTATTTTTACAACACCACCGGGTCTCTTTATAATAATATTGATACTTTATATTATGCCATTGTTGATACTATGTCTATTAGTACTATTAAGGAAACACTTAATTACCATGTTAAAGATCAATTAATTTTATCTTAATGACTTTTTATGATACTAGTTATCACAACTCTACTGCTTTATATATCATAATAAATTAACTTTTCAATTTAAAAGCCAACCATGCTTCACAATAATAATTATTGAATTAGAGAGTTTTGAACTTTTAACCATTAATTGAACAAAGTCCGGAGCTTCTAAATTTACCAAGTTAGCTAATCCCAACCATGTCTTCCTTAGATCAAGCAAAACATAGATCTAATTTGTTTTCTACTATACCTTAGACAATAGTCTTTAATCAAACACTTTATATTATGTTTATGATGAATTTTCTCAACAGAAAGATAATTCATTTGATATATAAGGTTCAAAAAGATAATGTTCCCTTCTGAAAGAAAACTTTTCTTTAATTTGAAAAAATTACAACACTCGTATATTACAATACTCAAACTGAAAGTTTAAACAAACATGACAAGAACTAATGTTTTTCTTTATTTTAAGAGAGATGGGGAACCAATCAATCATTTTCTTAAGGTGAGGTTTTTTTTTTTTTTTTTTTTTTCTAGAGGACTTTCTATGATTTCTGAAAGACTCTAGCCAACTCAACACTTCAACTCTGCCTTCATCCCTTGCCTAAGTCTCTTTATATGAAGAAACTAAACTTACATAAGATTCTCATCCTCGCTCTGCAAACTATTCTCCACCATGACAAGAACAGTAACAATTTATAAAACGTGGCTACAGTGACTGTAACACCCCCAAATCTCCCTCTACGGAAATACCAGCATAATACATATAGTTATACCGTAGAGATAGACTTAGGTGTATTACCGCCGCGTGATTACGCAAGGCTACTCAAACTACTAACCAAAACCAATACTTTGCAGTGGAACTCAAACTCTTTCTTTATTAATAAAAACGTATGTGGCCGTTAATGGGTTACTTAGAATCAGACACACCCGTCCCAAGGAAAGAAGGGAACGGGGCGATGATCAAGCTGGTCTAAGTAAGTCAACCGGACAACCGTCTGGACAACACCAGGCGGCGGAAGGCACATCCCAAGTCACTCGAGACAAACTCATGAAATTCATGACATGTTTCAAGGGGGAGATAAAGGACCTGATCAACAAGAGGACGGTTGGCTCCAACAGGGGTCAGTCAGCCAAAAAACCTTCTTTCTCTGAGAAGAACAAGCCAGTCAGGGACCGAGAGCCTACTCCGCATCCTAAATCAAAGGAGGGGAAGCGACCCTTGATTGATCTTTCCAAGATCCGATTCCTTGAGACAGGGAAGAGGAGGGCCATCCGGCATGTCCAGCCGGATGGCTCAAAGAAGACATACTCTGATGCCCGGTTCCTAATCAAGCAGAAGAGAAACTAGCAATTGTCTGAGTCGGCTTCAACATCGAGTTACCTAGACAGCTTCCAGAATACCTCAATGAGGTATTTTTAATCTGTACGAGAGAGTAAGTCAGGCGGCCCATCCGTCCACACTGGCCCTTAGATGATCCATTCGGCCCCATACATGCAGTATGGACAACCTTACATGCAACTGACCCTCTTTGGGGGTCAAGCGGCACAAAACGTCCAACCTTTGGACTGGGAGCTCCGTCTGCTAATACTTGGGGAACAACCTTCTGCGTTCTCCAGGGAAATAACTAAGGCGTCACAGCCGGCCAAGGTTAAAAATGTTTTGGTGGGTACTTATGATGGTACCACCAACCCTGAAGACCACCTCACGGCCTACACCAACCTCATGTACTTGCAGGGGTTAGATGACGCACCTGGTGTCGGTGCTTCTCGGCTACATTGAAGGGCATCACCCAACAATGGTTCAGTAACTTGCCAGTCGGCTGCATCAACAGGTTCAAGACGCTTGCGTTATTGTTTGCTTCTAACTTCTATATGAATATCCTTTTTAAAAAACAAGTCTTGACTTGGGTGTAGTGCAGCAGGAGGATAGAGAAGGGCTTCGGTCATACGTCAGGCGGTTCAATTTGGTGAGAATCCAGATTCAAGGGCTGTCTGACGATGTGGCTTATTCAGACTTCTTCAAGGTTCTGAAGGATGGGTCAAATTTTAAGTTTAACCTCGTCTAAAAGAGGATTGCCACCCTTTAGGAAGCGCTGATGGAGGCGGAAGCCTATATGCAAGCGACCGAGCTCTGCTCCATCAGCAAGCAGTCGGACTCCAAGAAGTTTGACAAAAAAGAGAGTCGGCGAGCTCAGCCGGCTAAGAAAGCTGAAGAGAGTAAGAAGAGAAAAGAGATCTGGGCGGTTGACGACTCTGATCATCCATCCCAGAAGAAAAGGAAAGAGTTTAAACCGTACGTTCCAAAGTACGAGTTTAACAAAGACTGCTACTCCATCCTCATGGAGATAAAGGACCAGGTGACCATAGAGAAGCCCGTTGCTATGAAAGGTTCCGCCAAAAATCGGAACAAAAACAAGTACTGCCATTTCCATGAAGATATTGGCCACGACACCAATGACTGCTATAGTCTCAAGTGGCTATTGGACCGTCTGGCTGATAAGGGGGTGTTGAAGTCTTACATCCTGAAGTCTAAGTTACACTAAAGAGAAACCCCGGGCAGTCGTCCAAAAAGGATGCCCAACTTGCTAGTAGTTCGGACACTAACAAAGAGCCGATTTACAGAATAGCAGGTGGCTTTGCTGGAGGGGGCCCAACCATCAGGGGCACCAAGGATCATGTCCTATGGCTGGACGTAAGTTCAGTTAATGAGGGTCAGGCATCTACTGACACCTTCCTTGAGGTTTTCGTCACTGAAAAGGACAGGGGCAAGGACCGCCGACCGCATGATGACCCCATTGTCATTGAGTGCAAAGTGGCAAACCAGAAGGTCAGCCGGATCCTCATTGACACCGGAAGCTCGTCTGACATCATCAGCTATAAGTGCTTGTCAAAGCTGAAATACAAGCCCATCAGCATGCACAAGGTTTCTCACCCCTTGGTTGGTTTTGGGGGTGGGGTTGTGCACCCAGTCAGACGGACTGAACTACCCATCCGGCTGGGGGAGAAAGGAGAGAGACGCCACATGGTAGTTCGGTTCTTGGTCGTAGAGGAGCTGATTGCCTATAATCTGATATTGGGTCGTCCGACTTTGAACGAATCCAAGGCCGTCATTATTCCATCCCTTATGCTGTTGAAATTTGAGAAGGATGAGGGGTCTGTTGGCTCCCTAAACGGGAATCAAAGATGGCTAGAGAGTGCTACCTCTTAGACGTTAAGCCCACGGTGGCTGCTGCCGGCCAGGGTGAGGAGCCAATAGACCTTGATGTTGTTAAAGAAGCCGAGCCTGCTTTAACAGCAGCCGACAAGAAGAGAAATGCCGAGCAGCTGGTGGCCTTGAAGAAGGAAAAGCAATCGCAATCACTGATCGGGGAGCGATCGGATGAACTCCGTCCCCAGCCGGCTGGTGAACACATTGATGTTGCTCTGGACGACACACGCCCGGAGCATAGTGTTAAGGTGGGGACGGCTGCTTTTGCGAAATTGGGTGCAGACTTGCATAATTTGTTTAAGGAATTGAAAGATATGTTTTCCTTTGAAGTGGAAGAGATGTCAGGCATCAGCCCAGATCTAGCTGTCCACAAGCACGCCGTTGATCCCAAAAAGAAGTCGGTTAGGCAAAAGAAAAGAAACCACGGCAAGGAGAGAAGTCAGGTGGCAGCTGCCGAAGTGAAAAAGCTGTTAGACACCGGGTTCATTCGGCAGTGTCACTTCCCAGATTGGGTTACGAATGTTGTGCTTGTGAAGAAGCCGAATGGTACCTGGCGCATGTGTGTTGATTACACTGACTTGAACAAGGCATGTCCGAAGGATAGTTATCCAATTCCAAAGATCAACAGTCTGGTCGACTCTACAGCCAGACATGCTTTGGTGAGCTTTATGGACGCCTATTCAAGCTTTCACCAGATACCCTTTTGGAAAAAAGATCAAGAGAAGACGACATTCGTCACTGATAAGGGGTTATTCTGCTATATTGTGATGCCGTTTGGCTTGAAAAATGCGCCTGCTACTTTCCAAGGAATGATTAATACAGTCTTCATTAATCAAATTGGGAAGAATGTAGAGGCGTACATTGATGACATGGTAGTCAAATCCAAGCTACAGACGGATCACCTTACTGACCTCTGAGAGACGTTCACCACACTCAGGTGGCCCAAGGTCATGCTTAATCCCAAGATGTGTGTCTTTGATGTTGAGTCTGGGAAGTTTCTTGGAGTTTTAATTGATCAAAGGGGGATAGAGGCCAATCTAGATAAGATACAGGCGGTCATTGACATGATGTCACCCCGCACTATCAAAGAAGTTCAAAAGTTAACAGGTTGTCTGGCGGCATTGGGAAGATTCCTCATCCGGTCAGGTGACAAGTGCCTCTATTTTTTTTAAGCCTTCAAAAAGAAGACTACGTTTGAGTTGGGGGGGGGGTGTGATGTTGAGGCGGCCTTTCAGAAATTGAAAGAACATTTACACTCTTTGCCGAGGCTTGTTAGCCCTCTGCCAAAGGAGGTGCTTTACATGTACTTAGTCGTCTAAGACCATGCTCTCAGTGTCGTTCTCCTTGCTGAGAAAGACGGCGTCCAGCTCCCGGTCTATTTCATCAGTCATGTTCTTCGAAATGCTGAACTATGGTACCCAATGGTTGAAAAATTTGGCCTGGCTCTTTTCATGGCAGTCAAGAACTTGAAGCCTTACTTCTTGGCGCATCCGGTTGTGGTCTACACAGACCAACCCCTCAAGCGGCCAATGACAACCTTGGAGTCATCCAGTAGGATGCTCAAATGGGCTATTGAAATGCAAAGTCTAGAAATCTCTTTCGAACCAAGGAAGGCAGTGAAGGGTCAGGCGTTTGGCGACTTCATTGTCGAAATGACAAGACTGGCAGAGCCGGAGAATCTTGACCAGGTTTGGAAAGTGTATGTAGAGGGGAGCTCTACTATGAACGGTTGTGGTGTAGGGGTTATATGTTAGTCCCCTGAAGGGGACAAGTATGAACATGCACTACGGTTCAAGTTTCAAGCCTCAAATAACGAGGCGGAATATGAAGCCTTGCTAGCCGGTATTCGCATGTGCAAGGCGGTAGGGGCAAGAAAAATTGACGCCTGCTCTGATTCACAATTGGTCGTTAGCCAGTACCATGGTGACTATGAGGCCACCCATCCGGCCATGATAAAATATTTGCAAGCGGTTAAAGAAGAGGCTGAGACACTAGATGAATTTCATCTAAGTCAGGTGCCCAGATCTGAGAACAACCAGGAGGATGCTCTGTCCAAACTGGCTTCATTCGCCTCTTGTGATACACCTCAGTCGATCTTTGGGGATGTAATGTAAAAGCGAAGTATTGAAGATCCCATTAGAATACTAGACCGGAGTTCAACCTGGATGGATGGCATCTTGGCCTATCTGCTAGATGGCACTTTACCGGATAAATATCCAGAATGACTGCAATGAAAAAACGTGCGGCCAAATTTGAGATTCATAATGGAGATCTATTCAAGAAGGGTTTTCTTAATAACCTCTTTTGAAATGCATCACCATAGAAAGGGGGCAAAAGATTCTGGAGGATCTGCACTCGGGCTTTTGTGCCTCACACATAGGCGACAGGTCTCTAGCAGAAAGGGCCAAGCGGCAAGGCTACTTTTGGCCCACTCTTGAAGCAGATGCCTTGGAAATGGTGAAGAAGTATGATAAGTGTTAAAGATTCAGCAGACTCATACATCGCCCGACCACTGATCTGACGGCCATTCATAGCCCAATACCTTTCGCCAAATGGGGCATGGACATTCTGGGTCCGTATATTCCTGCGCCAGGCGGACGGCGCTATATTCTAGTCGCTGTTGATTACTTCACCAAGTGGGTAGAGGAAGAGGCGGTCAAAGGCATCAAGACAAAGGATGTCATCTCCTTCATCTGGAAGAATATCATCACCCGGTTTCGGGTACCTATGTCTATGGTTTTTGACAAAGGCCCTCAGTTTGAGACGCCTACCCTCAAGAATTGGCCCAGACCAAGGGATCTCCCACTGTTTTGCATCAGTCGGCCGTCCCCAAGTAAACGACCAGGTTGAAGCCTTCAACAAGCTTATCTCAGACGGCATAAAAAAGAAAATTGAAAGGGCTGGCGGTTTATGGGCATAAGAGTTAACTCATGTCCTATGGGCCATTAGAACAACAACAAAAGGGGCAACCGGTGAAACCCCATTTCTCATGGAATACGACGCAGAAGCTGTTTTTCCCATTGAACTCTATGAGCCGACTCTTCGAGTCATGCTGTATGACGAAGAGGCAAACTGGGAGGCCATGCGGCTAGCATTGGACTCACTCCCGGAGCGCAGGGGCAATGCCGCCTTGCGTCATGAGATTTACCGTCTGAGAATGACAAAGCCTACAACAAAAGAGTGCACAAGCGACCCTTGAAAGTAAGGGACATTGTGTTATGAAAAATGGAGGCAACCGGTAGGGCCAATGAGCAAGGAAAGTTGACTCCCAATTGGGAAAGCCTCTACCGGATCTATGAAGAAGTGAAAGGCGGCACCTACCGCCTGGAAACTCCAGACGGCAGACAGCTAGCCAGAACTTGGAATGTAGATAACTTAAAAAAGTACTGCTTCTAAGACTTGTAAATTTTTTGTAAATAAAAAGCCCATCAATGAAAGTTGCGTTTTATTTTCAACTCTGTTTATTTATTGCTTTAACTATATTAAAAAGCCCAATGGGAATACCGTCTGTGCAATGTGCAGACGGTCTTATTAAAAACCATTTGAAAGGAATGGTGTCCTTCCAACAAGTGTATTATTCCGATTGAGGGTTCAGAATATTAGAAAGCTAATTCTTCAGTGAGGTCAAGTGATCGAAATGCCTAGGTGGAGGCCACTTCCAATCAATAATATTAACGTGTAATTAATATTACAGCTTAATCTTGACTGAACCCTTCGGGTCACACCCGATCGAGTAACCGATCCGAGGTGACGAATCAGTCCGAAAGATTAGATGAGTCGTTAGAGTATTACGAACAAAGACGTCGAATGTCGAGCTTAGAGCGTCAAAACCGAGCGTCGCAAGTCGAGTCGAGTTTAGAATTCGACGAGACGAGAAATCAAGCAAATGACAAGTTTAAGCTAAGTCGTACCCATGCAAAGGCTAGACTAGCATAGGGCACCAACCGCATACATGGCTATGACGCAAGCCAAGCATGCATGTACGTGCTAGACTTGCTGGCCGAGCATGCTTGCGGGGCTATTGCGCCTAATCGCATGGCTGGGCTAGCAGGGGCGTGGCAGCAGGTGCCTTCTGGGCAGCGAGGACCTAGCAAGCATGATAGGCCATGCGAGCAGCAATGCCGCACAGCACAAGGTCCATCATGCAAGCTGGCCTGTGCATGTGCTGGTTGTGCCGCACAGCAGGGATGGCAGCCAGCCAAGCCTTGCGTCAATGCCCATCATGCGCGTATGCTATAGGCTGTGCGAGCTGTGCAACGCATAGCGCAAGCAGCAACTAGCTAGTGAAAGCTAGCAATGCCAACACAGCGTGTGCGTGTACCGCACAGCGAGGCTGGCAACCAGCCACGCATTGCGCCTATGCCCAGCCACACCATGTGCGTGAGCCAGCGTGTGCATGTAGCATATGTGTGTGTGGTTGATCTTGCATGTGGTTGGATATGCATGTGAGAGGCATGTGAGTGTGGGTTTGCTTGGGGAGCAAGGGGAGAATGGTCCCCCCTTGTGGTCCTGACCTAACCCGTTGCTCACCTCTTGACACTTGTCATTTGTTGATTCACTTGCATTTCAATTTGATTTTTGAATTAAAAATAAATTGGATAAAATGCATTTTTACCAACTCTCCCACATGGATGGGAAATTGAAGTTCAAGAGCTCCCTTCCCTATAAATACCCATCATTTAGGATTGGGAAGGGACACTTGAGTTGAACTCAATGAGGCGTCTCCCTTTAGGTGAGAAAACCTCTAAATTCGTAATACTCTAGTCTTATCTTGGTTTAGCCCGGCTAGAGGTTGTTCGGGTCAGGTCTCGAGGGTGGTTTCCATCGGAGGCTCTCGCGATTGCGGAGCTAAGGCTTTGAAGTCCGAGCTCTATAGGAGCGAAGCACGCATTGAGGGTAAGAATGTCATTTCCCTTTCTTTCTTTTATGTTGTTAATTATGTGATTAAATATTTAGTTGCTTTAATTAGTGAGTGGGTCTTGGGAGGGTTTCTCTTGCGCGTAGCGTTGGACACTACGAAACCTAACACCATTGTTTGCTCCAACATGAGTAGACATCCGGCGACGCCAATCCGGGTGAATTCGTTGCAGAGAGCTGTTGGGTTTTGTAGCGTCCAACGCTACGCGGAAGAGAAACCCGCCCATTACCCGCTCAGAATTAAAGCAACTAAATATTTAATCACATAATTAACAACATAAGAGAGAGAAAGAGAAAAGACATTCTTATCCTTGATACGTGCTTCGCTCGATTCACGAGCTCTTACTTCAAAGCTCGAGCCTCGCAAGTGCGACGGTCTCCTACGGCTCGCACCCTCGACCCGACCCGAACGGTCTTGATCCCGAAGGTTAGTCGGGACTTGAATAATATAAACTAGAGTATTACGAACTTAAGGTTTTCTCACTTTACAATGGAGATGCCTTTTTAGTTCAACTCAAGTGATTTTTCCCAAACCCAAAGCTTGGGTATTTATAGGGAAAGGAAACTTGATCTCCCTTCTCCCATCAATGAGGGAGATTTGCATTTTTCACTCTTTTATTTTAACCAAAAATAAAATGAAATGCCAATGCAATCAACAAGCTCCAAGTGGCACAAGGAGGGAGAGAGAGTAGGTAAGGACCACCAAAGGGGGGGACCAACTCACCTTGCTCCCCAAGCCAAGCACCATCCCCTTTGGTCCCCTCCTTGACAGTGAGCTGGCCTAGGGACAGCAGGCAGCCAGCCAACCTTAGACCCCAAGGCAGCCCAGCTGGCGCCTGGTGCCTTGGCTATGCTAGCAGCCTAGCCAGCACACGCATGTGCACAGCCAACAAGCGACGCGTGCCATGCGGGCTGCTGCTGTTGCCTAGCGTATGCTGGGCGCTGCCTAGCAAGAGCTGCTAGTGCTAGGCGCTACTCACCTCGCAAGCACGCATAGCCTAGCACTCGCATATGCAGCACACTGCTAGCAAGTGCGATGCTTCGTGCTAGCAAGGCCTAGCCTTGCGATGCTGCGTGCTAGCGATGGGTTGGGTGCTTGGCCTAGTATGCTAGCAAGCACGCAAGGCACCATGCTTGCGATGCTTGCGGGCTATGCTTGGCCATGCCTAGCATGAAGCGATGGTTGGCGCTGCTATGCTAGCACGCCCAGCCATGCACAACCACACCACACACACGCATGCACGCATTTTGCGATGCTTATGCCATGCAATGTGCGTGTGCTAGGGGATGCTAGGCGTTGGTGACCTCGCCTAGCCTAGCATTAGCATGGCTAGGCCAATGCGAGGCTATGGCTTGGCTCGAACTTGTCGCTTGCTTGATTCCACGTCTTATAGAATTCTAAATTCGACTCGACTTGCGACGCTCGGTCTCGACGCTCTAAGCTCGATATCCGACGTCTTTGTTCGTAATACTCTAATGACTCATCTAATCCTTCGGATTGATTCGTCGATTCGGATCGGTTATTCGATTGGGGTGCGACCCGAAGGGTTCAGTCAAGATTAAGCCGTAATATTAATTATGCATTAATATTACTGATCGGAAGCGGTCTCCACCTAGGCATTCTGATCACTTGACCTCACTGAAGAATTAGCTTTCTAATAATTCCGAACCCTCTATCGGAATAATACACTTGTTGGAAAGACACCATTCCTTTAAATCTCCCACTCGTCCTTCCGGACAAGTGTGCAATTAGTGTATAGCCCTTTTCCTATGTCGCTTAATGTCTCTTCATGAACTATAAGGTAAGATTTTTCGTCATCCTTATTACGTCCAGAAGTGTTTCTCGATTCCCGAGTTTGACTGTTAATAAGCAAATGATTTCTAAAATCCATCTGAGCACGACCATGCATTTTCATAGTCTCGCTCTTCGAGAGGCGTTGTAAACAACAAAGACATATTCCCTATTGTTAATAGGGGGACATTCCCTGTCTTATATTGTTAGCTTCCCTTACTTAGAGGACCTAGTCGCCCGATTGTTGCCATTATAATCCCCATTTACGGCAGAAGTTTGACAACATCAAAATGACTAGTACTCAAACAAGAGAAAACTTACAATATTCATGGTCGAGGAAAAACGTTTTGATTGGAGTAATAATAAATTTGCTGAAAATTTAATTGCTCCAAAAACCGAATGGTTCAACATAATGTTTTACATTAAGACATCAAGTTTAATTAAAACACATATACTGGGAATTCAAAGCCAATCTCCAACATGCTTGATTCCCATTGTCACAACGTGCTTGTTGTGCTTCACTTGAGGCAAAGGTTTAGTCGATGGATCGGCTACATTGTCGTCCGTTCCAATCTTACAAATTCTGATTTCACCCTCGGATTTCCATTCCCTTATCATGTGAAATCGCCGCTTGACATCACTAGGCGAAAATTTCTAATCAGCACCGGTTCAAAACCCCCATTTTGCACTGGTTTTGAACCGGTTCTGATTTGAGGGATGTCAAATCCCAAGACTTTTCGCACCGGTTCAAAATCGGTGCGAAAACTTATTTTTTGCACCGGTTCTTGATGTGAACCGGTGCGAAAAGTCCCTAAAAATATTATAAAAAAAACTTTTAGCACCGGTTCTTGCTTTGAACCGGTGCGAAAAGTGGCCAAAAAAAAATATAAAAAAATACTTTTAGCACCGGTTCTATTCCAAACTGGTGCCAAAAATGCCCAAAGAAATAATTTTTTTTTATTTGCATTTTTTTCACCTAAATTGATATATAAACACTCACATATATATAAAGTTACATATTTTCATTAAAAAAGACTATAATATTACAATTTTCGTCCAAAAAAATAAAAAAAATAAAATTCTATACTAGGTGCTACTGTTGCTGTAACCTTCTGTTTTTAATACCAACATACTACCTTGGCAACATTGCTCTAATGAAGCACATTCATATCCACCTAACACCCTTACCCGATGAAAGCTCAAAGCACGCAATCCTATAGTCCTACTGAACATTGATTAGTCTACACTGCTACGTACAGGCTTACAATAAAAAAGAATGTGAAAGATAATTTACTAAGAAAATTGGCCAAATTCCTTAGAATCCAGACCTGATATTTTTGTTTTTTTCACCTGCTCAACAGTCTTTTCTGCAGCAGCTTTCAGAGCCCTGTCCGCTTGACTTCCAGCAAACTTATCGCGATAAAATTTTCACTTCCTCATCTTTCTGCAAATTACCCAAACTTTTAATAAAAGACAATAAAAATAAGTCTGTTCTGCAGTATAAAAGACATGTTCAGCAAAGTCTTTATCTAATCAAATCCTCAGAAGGTAATATAAATTAGCAATTACTCCGTCTAAGCCAAAAGCATACCAGTTCCTTGAACAATGGTTCTGGTTTCCCTATACTGTAACCAGCAGGTAGAATATCCTAGAGTTTCCTGATTTTCTCAAGATCCCCATTTTCATCTGAAAGAGATACTTGAAGTTGGGGCATATTAAGCTGCTTAAGTACCTATAGAGCCATTAAAATTTATGAGAAAGATCATCACATTGGCCCATGTGCGACTAATAACGTATACATTTAATTGCAATCTAGTTCAATCACCTCAAGAGAGAAAGATGGCATAAAAGGCTCTAACAAACAGGCCAAGAGATACACTAGTCCTGCTGCAGTTCTCATGACCGTGAATTTGAATATGCTAATCTCCTAAACCATAAAAATGATTTTGGAAATTCAGCTTATTTTTGGACATGATCCATGAAGTCCAAGACAAAAACGCACTTTGAGTAACAATTTGCTTGTTCTAATTGTTTCAGCACAAGATATCTCGACAAGAGCTTGCCACAACGCTACTCCGGAGCCATGATGCCATGAAGCATGAGAATATGGGATGTTTAATACAAAATCCTAAATCTTAGTAAAATAGAGTCAACACGCACTGTCTGTTTCCGACTAAAATTAAAATTACCTAGTGGCATAAAACATTAAATGCTTAAGTGTAACAAGGTTTTGCATAAAATAAGTTTATAAATTAAAATATCACTACAAAAGTTCTTTAGATTATCAAATTTCAATTGCTCATGAATAAGGCATCATAGTTCTCACCATACCTGCAGTCTAGCAAGGCCAGTAGATGCGTCAACAGCTCGGTGTTCCAACTTTACTTCCCTCTCCATTGCAGCCTGTTAATCCACATGAATAAGATTATGCTAACAGAAACAACCCAAGGGAGTGATGAAGGATATAGGAAAATTCATAACCTACATGAGCAATGAACAGACCTTTTTGTTGGCATTATGAGCTGCACACTCTTCTTCTGCCCGTCTTTCAGCCAGGGCAAGCTCCTCCTTTAGGGCCTGATTCATTTGCATGGAGTTTTCTGTTAAAGAGGAGTACATGGAAATGAAAAATCCTTTCTTATATGTGATAACATACATATCTTGACTTCATGCTATCAGAAAGGGATTCGTTATAAATATCAATTTTCCAGCAAACTTACTTGCATCATCCGTGTTTCTGTAAGCTCCCTGTTTCTCATTAAAGTTTCCATATTTTCCTGATAAGAAGTGGCGCATTGAGTCAGGAAAATCTGAAGAATAATCTAAACCAAAAAGACTTGCTTCCCAGAAAAGATGATGCTTATTGGACAGCTTTACAAAATCAAATATGCAGGGGCCGTTTTTTTGCATACTAAAATGGACAAATGCAAAAGCTACTTAGTGATGGTTTGGTTGTTTACAAGAGATACGCTTCTCAAGACTTTGCATTTCCCATGGGAAATGAAGAAAACTGTATGGTTGACTATTAGGAGGAGGGTCTATTAGTTGAATAGGGAAAAGGGGGGGGGGGGGGGAGGGTGGTAATTTCATAAGTAATTCCCACATTTTTTTGGAAAGTAGAATTTCCATGGTGTGCAACTGTCTTTGAAAACCAAATAATTCCCCAGTTTTCCAACTTCTAGGAATTTGTACTTCTTGTGTAATTTGATGTCAAGTAAACAATCACTTGGTAATATTCTGATGTAGAAAGTAAAAGAGGGATACTCTCCCCCCCAAGATTCTTAGAATACATCAGACCTGCAAAGATGCCAAATTCCCTTCAGACAAAGCAGCCTGCTTCTTCAGAGCCTCAACAGAACTGACAAGTGTCTTAATTTCAGAATTTTTTGCGGCTAATGCTTCAGCCATGTTTGACTCAACTTTGTTTACTTCTGTTTTGGCAGCAGATAACTCCTGCTGCAATTGTTTTATGCGACTCTCAGATGATTTACTAAGCTCCCTCTGCCATGGAACATAAAAGCATACATTACAAAATGAATTCATATATAAGATTAAGTTGAAGCCAAACAAACCTAAATCTTGGAGGCAAGAGAGAAGGTTTACTTCAGATGTAAGAAGCTCCTCTAACTGAGCATTTTCAGACTTGTATTCTAGAAGACGGGATGAAAGTCCAGCACAAACCTGAAAAGAAATATAACCAAAGTTTAAATGAAGTGTGGATGTAGGATTTTTGAACCACAAAGATAAGCCAGAGAAGAAATTTCATGCTGCTGCATAAGTCACATGAACTACGTAGCCACCAACAAGGCAAGGAAGGTGAGAAATTGGCAGGAATCCTTTCCCAACCTGTAAGTTGTTAAGTAATTAAATACCTACATCCTTCGTTTCCGATAACATAGAAAACCTCGAATACCCCCATAGTGTTTCCAATATAAGTAGGTTATGGTGAACATTGTATTGACAACTTTCAAGTGGTACACAAAATAACATAATACGTTAAAACTTAAAAGTAATATAAGAATGTTATGCACAAAACAGAAATGATTTTAGCACTGCAGCTCATTGGCACTTGTCAATTCAAGCACATAGAACCTTCAGAATCAGGCTACTTTTGTATTATGTCATAGTGTTTGGGACTGCTCAGCATTTTATTTTTAGATGCTTTCTCAAGTAGTATATGGAGTCAAGTGTTTCAAAAATTGCTTATCAAAGAGGGGCTTATTTTGAAAGATGAGCATGATCATAATATTATTAAGGATAGGAGGAGACATCACCATAGAAAGATACTATATGGCCTTTCTTATTACCCTATATTTGATCTAACTGCGGAGAAATTATCTGATTTCTTATCAGAAATGCAAGAGTAGTACTTCGCATAATTGTGTATAAAATAAAATTTGTTTTTGTTTAGCATGTAGCGCAAAAGAGAACATGATAGTGTTGCAAATGATGAGTGATTAACCTCGGACCTAGAAGGTAGGGGGTGCTTTCATGCAAACTTTTTTTTGAACTTGTAAAGTGATTTGAGGAGTTGTAGGTGCTGCAATCTGTACTTTTAGCTCGATAATAAAATTAACTTTATTTGGAAAGATAAGAACTTTATTTGGAAAAATAAAAAGAAAAAAGTTAAATTGTTACAAAAAAATTTACAGCCTCTCAGTTTCACAGATCAATTCCCACACAGAATTTATTAGATGTTTTCACGATTTACCAGAGCTCACTTCCCGAGCTAAGACCATTGCAACGCGGCAAACCTTAAGGACACCTCAACTACAATGCTTTGCGATTTTATGTCCTTGGTTTAGGGTGCACCATGGCCCCAAGTTACAAGCTCTGGCCAGGTTTAGGTTCCTGAAGGCCATTCTAATTAGAACCTATGCCGGCCTGGGAAGCACCTTGTCCAGTGTTTTGTGATTCTATTTACCCTAGGTCCAGGACTCGGGGTGCTTCACGGCCTTGAGATATTTGTAATTTCACATGTGAAGCCCTCCTAGGTCATTGAAAAGTAAGGTCACCATAAGAAACCCATGTGTGCCCCACTCTGAGTTTTCCACCTTGGAAAGTTGTAAGTCATGACTGATAGCCTTTGGCCTAGGCATGTTGGTATAATCTCACCAATACATATCTTGGTCACAGCAGCAATTTGCAACCCAAGATGACCACTAGACACAAGTCCACCCTACTACAGCATTGCCCAAGTTGGTCTTAGAATGCCCCACATGAATGAGGCATACTTCCAGCACCCCCTACAGAATCTTTAGACCCAGAAATCATCAAGGATCAAAATGGCCCGTTTCAAAAATTCCAACCACGGTGATAGGGTGCTATGCATTAGCAAGATCCCTACATCCTAAGTGTTGTTGGTGTTGTCAAGGTGTCACTTTCCAAGTATCATTATGTGGAACAGAAATGGCATATTATGCCAGCATGAGCACCTAAGCACAAACATTAGCAATAGGTGCATGCAATGAGTGCATATGCCAGCCGTCTGACAGTGTACACATGAACTGGAAAGCTATTTAAGTTCTGTTTCAAAATATTCCCACAAACTTTTTGGGTGTGTGGGTATTAACTCGCTTCAGCAAATCCCATCTTGCAGGTGAATAACAATATAATAATATCAGGAAATAACATATGTATGAATGGTTTCACAGGTCCCGAACTTCTTGACCCTTATTTGAGCATATCTTTCCTGAAACACGTTTTTAAAAAGGGAAAATAATAAGGCCTTAGAGTAACCCCCAAGCTTCAAGCTCATAATTGCATCAACATAAATTATTAATCTGGGTTCGTTCAGTTTCTGGTTGAAATTAAGGATCCAATATCTTTCAGTTACATCATGTTGCATATTCGATTTCGGGTAGAACGGTCTTGTTCAAGACCCTAAATTCAGACATGTTTGTCAGAATTTGGGGTTGAATCAAGATTTGTATAAGGTCATAGTCAACATCTTATTGACACTATAATAATGGCCTAAATCTTAGTGAATCTTTACTACACCTTAAGCAGAATAAAAAAAACCTTATAAAGTAGTACAACCTTGCAGGGGATTTCAGCATACACATGCATATGAAACAGAAGTTTCACATGCCTCACATAGCTGACACAAGCAACAAGGCAACAGAATATACTCAAAGCCGACAACCATATTGCACAAAATTAATACAAGGTGAATTGACTTCAATCCATTCAATTCAATTATGTAAAAAGCAAAGAAATACTTAATTGTATCGTTTAACCATGCATTAACTTAAACTGAATTCAATTTCCAGAAATTCAAGATAATAAAAAATCAATCAAAGAAAGTAGCTTACCTATTAATGTCACTATTTGAGACAAAAGGGTAGCACTGAATCAAAGAAAATGCATGATGTCTTACAACTTGCAAAGCAAACATACCGTTCCTGGCCCTTCTGTGCAAGGACCACCCACCAAAGCAATAATCCGAGCACCAGTTCCTGGTGAACAGGCTCCAAGCAACCCTGTAGCCACATTCAATGCCACACCGATGCATCGCAATGCTCTACTACCAGGTGGAACAGGCCACTGGTCTGTTTGTAGTTCACCAATAACTAAAATTCATAGACACAGAAAAAAAAACTAGCACATTTCAAGCCCCACCCTGGACAATCCACCAAAAAGTCAAAAACTAATGGTGCTCACTTAATTAGGAGGAAAAAGAACATGTGCATAATGAAGTGGGGTTTACCCGAAAGAAAATCAAAGCAAAATGCACGAAATTAACAACAGTAGTTCAGATTTATAGAACTCTTAGTTCATCAATCCAACACCATAACTCATAGCAACAACAAAGCGGAGTATCGAATAGCAATTTTACCGCCCACACATACACAAGTAGCAGGCCACAAATACACCACAGAAAGAAGAAACGATGCAGCAACAAAAACGCAGCAAAACAAGCAACATGCAGCAGCATCACCGAGCACACATCAGAGGCACCAGAAGACACAACACCAAACATAGCAAAAAAAAATTATAGCAAAAAAACACCGTAACACCATACCACAGCAAGAACATACACAATAATCCAAGAAACACATCCCCCACCATCCCCCCCCCCCCCCCAAAACAATTAATCCCAACAGCGACAACAAGCAAGCAGAAGCATCACAACACACAAGCTCTGCACAACACACACTGCAACCACCACACCCACCACCGCATCAATTTAACAAATACCAGTACATCTCAAAGAAACAAAAACAAAATCACAGCAATCACACACTAACACACACAGTACACAAGAAATCTTCAATAATCAACAAATATCAAACAAAATTAAACTAAAAATTAGGGTTAGCGGCGGAACATACAATGCAGAAGGAGGCAAAATCAGTGTTTTCTGGATCTTCCAGGAAATTGTTGTTGCTTCTCAGTTGCAACTCTAAAAATCCAGTACACCTGAAATAGAAATATCAACAAAAGTAAGAGAGAGAAAATTGAAACGAAGAAGATGAAGAAGAAGAGTGCGATTGGTGGTACCAAAGCTATGACATGAGTAGCGATGAGAAGGACGATAAAATTGCAGATATTGAATGAAAATTGTTTCTGAAAACCCTAGCCATAAATGGAAACGCTTGCGGCGCAGTGGCGGTGAAGGAGATCGAAGAAAAAGGGGGGAATTGGCGATAAACCCTAGAAAAAGAAGGCCGTGCCGCCGTGACAAGGAGGCCGTTGTGGTGGAGGTGGAGCCGTGCGCGCTTCAATGATAAGCCCTAGATTACCAGAACCCTAAAATTACAAATTGAAAACCAACGACGAACCCTAAATTGCGAAGGAATTCGGTAGATTAAGAAGACCACAACAAAAATCTTACCTCGAAGCTGCTTCAATGGAGGTGAGAAAGCTCAGAATTCGCTTCAATGGAGAATAAAGAGCACAAGTTCACTGGTGGAGAGATATGGAGAGAGAAGGAGGTGCGGCTGCTTCAATGGAGTGAGAAAGCTCATAACGGCTTCGATGGAGAAAGTGGGAATTTGGAGGTGGTGGAAGAAAAGGCGAGAACGAGGGAAAAAAGATGAAAAAGCAGGGGGAAAGAAAGGAAGAAGAAGAAATACGCGAGCCCGATTTTTTCTTTATAATTTCGCACTGGTTTGAACCGGTGCTAAATCACTATTTCGCACCGATTTGGTCTGAATCGTTGCGAAATCCCTTTCTCCCTTTTTTCTTTTTTTTTTTTTTTGTTTTTTGTTTTTTCTCTTTTTTAATTCGCACCGGCTCAAACCGGTGCGAAAAAGATGATTTCGCACCGGTTTATTAGGAACCGGTGCGAAAAGTCTTTTTCCCAATCCCGCCTATTTCTTTTCCCACCGGTTTTCAAGTATCGGTGCGAAAAGTGCGGTGCCTATTTCATTTTTTCTACTAGTGCATGTTTGACCTTCTGGTCTTCCCTTTGCTCCCTGGCCTGAGCAATAGCTCCATTGTTATCACAATAGAGGTCTATCAGACCCTTGATAGAGGGTACAACACCAAGTTTACTAATGAACTTACGAATCCAAACTGCTTCCTTAGCTGCTTCCGAAGCTGCCAAGTATTTGGCTTCAGTTGAAGAATCTGCAGTGGTGCTCTGCTTAACACTTTTCCAACTAAACGCTCCTCCATTTAGGGAAAATATGTACCCTGACTGCGACTTGGAGTCGTCTCTGTCAGTCTGAAAGCTTGCGTCAGTGTAACCTTCAACAACCAAATCATTACAGCCACCATAGACCAGAAATTTATCCTTGTTCCTTTTCAGGCACTTTAGGATATTCTTTGTCGCAGTCCAATGTGCCTCTCCTGGATCTGATTGGTATCGGCTCGTAGCACTCAAGTCATACGATACATCAGGCCTACTACATATCATGGCATACATGATCGATCCAATAAGCGAAGCATATGGAATCTGATTCATCCTCTCTCGTTCATCAGGTGTCTGTGGACACTGCTTCTTGCAGAGAGTTATGCCATGGGACATGGGTAGGTGCCCTCTCTTGGCCTCTTCCATGTTGAATCGTGCCAGTACCTTATCAATATAAGTACTTTGGCTCAATCCAATCATCCTTTTAGGTCTACCCCTATAGATCTTGATGCACTTACCAAGCCAGCCCTTTATGGAATTTAACAGTTTAGTGCTGTTTCGAATGTGTAATATGTCATCGACATATAAGACTAGGAATGCGATGTCACTCCCACTGACCTTCTTGTAAACACAAGACTCATCTAGATTCTTGATAAAACCAAACTTACCAATGGCTTCATCGAATCGCAGATTCCAACTTTTGCTGGCCTGCTTTAGTCCATCAATGGACTTCTTAAGCTTGCATACCTTCCCAGAATTGCTTGGATCAACAAAACCTTTCGGCTGTGTCATATACACAGTTTCTTCAAAAATCCCATTGAGGAAGGCAGTTTTGACGTCCATTTGCCATATTTCATAATCGTAATATGCAGTAATCGCTAGGATAACCCGGACGGACTTGAGCATTGCGACTGGCAAAAAGGTTTCATTATAATCAACTCCGTGAATTTTCCTGTAACCTTTTGCCACCAGTCTAGCTTTGTATATTGATACATTTCCATCTTTGTCTGTTTTCAACTTGAAAATCCATTTGCAACCAATAGGTTTGTAACCTTCGGGCAAATTAACCATGTCCCAGACTTGATTTTTAGACATGGAGTCCATCTCGGATTTCATGGCCTCTTGCCATTTTGTAGAGTCGGGGCTCGTCATAGCTTGTTTGTAAGTCGCTGGCTCATCTCCATCCATAACTAGGATGTCTTGATCTGTCTGGTTGAGATCTTGGCCGTTGTGACCTACGCAGGGTAATAGGTTGAGCATTTGCATTGTCGGTTTTACTCTGACCAATGTCATTAGCTGCTTCTAATGCACTTTGATTGTCAGTTTTGTCAGGTTGACTTTGTTGCTCGACCTCTCGAACTTTGTCGAGTTCAATTTTCCTCCCACTTATCATTTAGGAAAGGTGTTCCTTCTCAAAAAAGACACCATCACGAGCAACAAACACTTTGTTCTCGGATTTGTTGTAGAAGTTATACCCCTTGGTTTCTTTTGGGTAGCCCACAAAGAAACACTTGTCAAATTTTGGGTGAAGTTTGTCAGAAATTAACTTTTTGACATATGCTTCGCAACCCCAAATCTTAAGAAAAGACAACCTCGGAGGTTTCTTCGTCCATAATTCATATGGAGTCTTTTCGACAGCTTTTGACGGAGCACGGTTCAGTGTTAGTGCCACAGTTAGAAGTGTGTGTCCCCAAAAAGAGGTAGGAAGTTCACTAAGACCCATCATTGATCGAACCATGTCTAACAAGGTTCGATTTCTCCATTCGGATACCTCCGTTCCATTGTGGAGTTCCGAGAGGTGTGAACTTTGAAAGAATACCATTTTCTTTCAAGTGATCGTCGAATTCATGGCTCAAATACTCGCCACCTCGATCCGATCGAAGTGCTTTGATTTTCTTGCCAAGCTGATTTTCAACTTCATTTTGAAACTCTTTGAATTTCTCAAAAGATTCAGATTTGTTCAACATAAGGTAGACATAGCCATATCTACTATAGTCGTCCGTGAAGGTAATGAAATATCGACAACCATTCCTTGTAGCTGAACTCATTGTTCCACATACATCTGTATGTATTAGACCTAATAAGTCACTAGCCCTTTCTCCCAACTTAGAGAATTGCTGCTTTATCATCTTGCCTAATAAGCATCCTTCGCAATTTTCAAACGACTCCAAGTCGAATGAATCAAGAATACCTTCATGAAGAAGTTTCTTGATGCGTTTGATGTTAGTGTGGCCAAGACAACAATGCCACAAATAGGTTTGATTTGACTCAATGGTCTTAGCTCTTTTGGCTGTATCATTAATTTGTCTAAACATATGTGAAACATGTAATTTTATAGACCATATAAACAAGACATTTCAAAACCAACCATTGTTTAAGTCTTGTGATCAAAGTAACCCGGTGTCCAACACCATAGATCAAAAGTATGTTCAAAAGCATGAGAAACAACCATTGTTTAATAACAACCCATAGATAAAATAAATGTGCCTACAAGCACGATCAAAAGACCATCTTTGTTGTTTGCTTGTTGTTGCACATCCACTTGTGAAGCCCTCTCACATGGTTCCTGAAAAGGTAACATAAAGTGAGTTACACATGGTATCCAATACTTATGAATAGGTTTATACACAAGTGTTAATGAAGATACCTGAGGCAGATGCCACATTCCTCTCCTCCTCATCCTTTCGGAAGAGCTTGCATTCCCTCTTGTAGTGGCCTTGCCCACCACAATAGAAGCATCGCATCTTCGCCTTGTTCTTGAACTCCCTCTTCCTTGCTCTCAAGGGCCTTTCGGTTGCTCCATAGGAGGTGGCTCGGCTAAGAAATTGCACCACCTCTTTTAAAGAGCGTGTCTCCTTTCCCGCAGCTATATGCACTCTAAGTGCATCATAGCCCGAGTGGAGTGAAGCAAGCAAGATATGTCCTACCATCTCATCCTCCAATGAGATTCGGAGAAGCTACATGTGCTTGAAGAGCCTAGTCATTCCAAGCACGTGAGGTCGGAGGGGCATACCGGGTCTCAATTTGGTATTGTAGACCCTTGACCAAAGCCGGCGCCTCTCCTTAGCAAGACAACCCACATCCGGTGGCTTTATCTTCATGTTTGAGAGTGACCTAGTCAAATCAAACACGAGTCCATCGTAGTTGCCATTTTCACTCTTGGTGACTCTTACATCGATAACATCCTCAAGTGCGTTGAGGAACATGTCCGGAAAATAGAAGGATAGCTTTTCCTTCCAATATTCCGGGATGGAATTATCCATTAGATGTGTGACTTTCTTGCAATCGGAAGACCATTTATCATGAGCCTCATCGCTCATGATTCCTTTAGAGAAGAAGCTAGCAATGGGAGTATCAAGAGTGTACTCCAAGGAACAATTCCGAAGAGTTTTCCCGAGTTCCTCTTCCCATTCCTTGAAGTTGACCAAGTTAAGGCTAAAAGCCAACTTGTTGGGGAGTTCCGGGCACATAGAGATGTTGTTTGAGTTACTTGCAGACATGTTTCTACAATTGAAAGAATTTGAAATGAAAAACCATTCATAAACCAATAAGTTTGAAATTTAAAGCATTCATGCAAATTTTCAATCTTATTTGAGCATTTTATCTACGCATTAACATTAGTCCCTTTTATGCGAGAATAAAATGATTCCAAGATCCTAAAAATCAAAAAGTTATTAAGCATTCTTTGGCTTATCTTAACACTTAATATTTAGGGTAAGCATTCCAATTGCTAATAGCTCCAAGCTACTCTTGGTTCGATAAAACGTCGCATCTAATGCTTCTTTGACATTTTATCTCCATTGCCACGACATCTAAGGACTCCTTACTGATATTGTTGAGCTTAACCAAGACGACTTGTATACCTAGTATATCTTACGTTCCTAGGGAAGCGGTGATGCCTCGCTTTGGCGTAGCCCACCACCACGCGCATTAGTTCGGTAAGTGTCGTTCTTGGAATGGTAAATTTGGCTCAATATTATAAGGACCTAGGGTTTCTATGTTGGTTGATTTAAGTGAACTTAATTAATCATCGCAACATTTGAAATCCTAAACATGCATCTATCATACAATTCAATCATATATAAACACAATATATATATAAATCATAAGTATAAGATGCATTTGGCAACTAGCATGACCCCTTGAGTCTTCAAATCTTCAAGGGTCTCCGATGCAACTTCTTGGCTTGTCTTCTTAGAAACGCCGTCTTCGAGACATCTCCGCCAACTATGCATCTACAAGCTACTACGACTAGGAATAATCTAAATATTAAGGTACAAAAATACGCAACGGTACGCAGACTGTATTTAGATTTACAAAAATACATAACAAATCGCAATCCGTATTTACTATCCTAGTCGGGCCCCACTAGTTGCCATTTTCAAAAAACCTGTGAAACAATATAGATTCCATTCATCCATTCACTATATATGTGAATGACCCATGCATTTTACAACGAAAAACAAGTAACAATGCATAACACGCGCGAAATAGTAACTAACTTAGGTGGTTAATCCAATTAACGCGCCTAACTAAAACTAGTCAAAGTTGTTAAATATTTTACGTGATTAAATCGCAATTAGTTCATGTAATTAACGAAGCTCCCACTAAATTCCGCATCTAACTTAATTAATCAAATTAATTAAGTCGGTTAACCCAAAATTTGTCAAAACATTTTTACAAGAGCCGGAAGAACCGAGGCCTAGCCTCGTTAAAATAAATAAATAAAATAATTAAAATGGCCCCAATTACGCAAAATAATAACCCATAACATATCCCAAGTGCCTAGCATCAAAGCCACGGGGATAGGCTTGCTAGGCACTAAGGTCGTGGCTGCTACCCTAGGGTGCTGGGCTGCGCACCATGGCTGCCTAGCAGGCCCTAGGTGTTGTGGCTGAGCGTGCTGGCCTGCCTGCCTAGAAGAGCCCGCCATGCTTGCTGGCACCACACGCATTGCAGCAAGCTACGCATGCTTTCGTGCATGCTGGTGCTGGCAGCGTGTGCTGGGCTTGCTGGGGCTCGCTGCCTTGCTGCCCAGTAGCATGCGTGCACCCTCACACACCACATGCATCTTCTCGCACAGCCATGGCACCAAGCTTAGCCTTGCACATACATCGTAGCACCATGCACCACACACTTGCACACACACTAGCACATCTACGAGGCAAGGTAGCCCACCACGCACCTTGGCAGCTACATGTGGGCGTGGCTTGGGCGATTTTGCCTCGATTTACGTGTAGTTGCCTTGGGATTTTAATTTCCGATTTATGTGTGACAAAAATTAATTCTAAATTTATTTTAGAACCAAATTAGAGCAAAATGAAAATAAAACAAGTCCAACTTAATTAAATTCAATTTTAATAGTGCACAAGCCTAAATTATTCAAGAACCATTCTTTTGATCGAATTAGGTCTATCTTGATGCTACAAATTGAAGGGCTACACTCATAATTAATTTAACCAAATATAAATTAATAATGAGATTTCACAAAATTAAAGGGGTTGGAAAATAAAACCCTTTCTTCCAATGAAAAATTTCCGAATCTAACTTGTGCATAATTTAAAAAATTACATCTTCCAATATGAAGATAAATTAAATTTCTACAACAAGTTTTGAACTTTTAGGACTTTAATCAACTAAAAAATGATTAAATCCAAAAATTAGTTCAACATGGAATTTAGCAATCAAAGCTCCAACCAAATAAACAATTAAAGATGGATCTGTAACATATTGGGGACTTCAAAATTACAAGTTCACCATAAACATTCACACTTGAAGCAATTTAGTTGCAAAAATGTGAAAATTTCAAGTTTATGTGAAAAATGAACTCACCAAATTAAAAACTAATTATGAATTCATAAACATGCTTAATAAGGTTTATAATTGCAGTAGATTAGTGATGCAACCATACATTTAATCTACCTTTAACATGTTATAATTAATCAAGATTTAAAATTTTTCGTCAAAAACGAAAAAACCCCTCGAAAAACATGTTTGTGGGTGGAGTTTGGCAACTGGACAGTCCTTAAAAGGGTCAAAAACGATTTAGAACATCGATTCCACCTGAAAATCACTAATTTTGAGTCGAAATCTGGGTTCGTTGGCCAGAATTAGTAAAATACGAGATTAAAACTAATTAAAATGAGCTTCTAATCTAGTTAAAAAGCAAAACCAGAATTTAAATCACCTCAATTAATTGTTAGTTACAATAATTAAAATGAGCGTGGCTCCGATACCGCTGTTGGGTTTTGTAGCGTCCAACTCTACGCAGAAGAGAAACCCGCCCAAGACCCGCTCAGTAATTAAAGCAACTAAATATTTAATCACATAATTAACAACATAAGAGAGAGAAAGAGAAAAGAAATTCTTACCCTTGATGTGTGCTTCGCTCGATTCCCAAGCTCTTACTTCAAAGCTCGAGCCTCGCAAGTGCGACGGCCTCCTACGACTCGCACCCTCGACCTGACCCGAACGATCTTGATCCCGAAGGTTAGTTGGGACTTGACCAATAAAAACTAGAGTATTACGAACTTAAGGTTTTCTCACTTTACAAAGGGAATGCCTCTTTAGTTCAACTCAAATGATTTTTCCCAAACCCAAAGCTTGGGTATTTATTGGGAAAGGAGACTTGATCTCCCTTTTCCCATCAATGTGGGAGATTTGCATTTTTCCCTCATTTTTTTCTAATCAAAAACAAAATGAAGTGCCAATGCAATCAACAAGCTCCGAGTGGTATAAGGAGGGAGAAAGAGTAGGTGAGCCCTTCAAAGGGGGGACCAACTCACCTCGCTCCCCAAGCCAAGCACCAACCCCTTTGGTCCCCTCTTTGACCATGAGCTGGCCTAAGGACAGCTGGCAGCCAGCCAGCCATGGCCCCCAAGGCAGCCCAGCTGGCACATGGTGCATTGGTTGTGCTAGCAGCCCAGCCAGCACACGCATGTGCACAGCCAGCAAGCCACGCATGCCATGCAGGCTGATGTTGTTGCCTAGTGTATGCTGGGCGCTGCCTAGCAAGGGCTGCTAGTTCTAGGCGCTGCTCACCTCGCAAGCACGCATAGCCTAGCACTCGCATACGCAGCACGCTGCTAGCAAGTGTGATGCTTCGTGCTAGCAAGGCCCAGCCTTGCGATGCTGCGTGCTAGCGATGGGCTGGGTGCTTGGCCTAGCATGCTTGCAAGCACGCAAGGCACCATGCTTGTGATGCTTGCGGGCTGTGCTTAGCCATGCCTCGCATGATGCGATGGCTGGCGCTGCTAAGCTAGCACTCCTAGCCATGCACAGCAATACCACACACACACATGCACGCATCTCGCGATGCTTGTTCCATGCGATGTGCATGTGGATGCTAGGCACCCATGACATGCATGGGTTGGTGACCTCGCCTAGCCTAGCACTCGCATGGCTAGGCCAATGCGAGGCTACGGCTTGGCTCGAACTTGTCGCTTGCTTGATTCCACGTCTCCTCGAATTCTAAATTCGACTCGACTTGTGACGCTCGGTCTCGACGCTCTAAGCTCGATATCCGACGTCTTTTTTCGTAATACTCTAATGACTCATCTAATCCTTCGGATTGATTCGTCGATTCGGATCGGTTATTCTATTGGGGTGCGACCCGAAGGGTTCAGTCAAGATTAAGCCGTAATATTAATTATGCATTAATATTACTGATTGGAAGCGGCCTCCACCTAGGCATTCCGATCACTTTACCTTGTTGGGTTTCGTAGCGTCCAACGCTACACGGAAGAGAAACCCGCCCAAGACCCGCCCCAATAATTAAAGCAATAAAGCATGCATAAACATAATTAAACAATAATTAAGAAAAGGGATAAAGAAGTAATACCCTTGAAGCGTGCTTCGCTCGCAAACCGAGCTCTTACTTCGAAGCTATTAAGCCTCACAAGCGTGATGGCCTCCAACGGCTAGTACCCACGACCCGACCCGAACGATCTTCGTATCGAGGGTTAGTCGAGACTTGACCAAGTATAAAACTAGAGTTTTACGAACTTAATGGTTTTCTCAATAATAGAGATGCCTTTTTGAGTTCCACTCAAGTTGTTTTCCCAAATGCCCAATAATGTGGTATTTATAGGGAATGACAACTTGTATCCCCATTTCATGATCAATGTGGGATAGTTGCATTTTCTACTAATTTGTTTAATTCCAAAATAAATTATAAAACAATGCAATCACAAATCAACAAGTGGCATCAGGAGAGGAGAGGTTAGGTGAGGACCATGACCATGGGGGGACCATTGCCTTGCTCCCCAAGGAAATGGCTCTAAGCCTTGGTCCCCACTCTCCTCAAACCGGCTTCAAGCAAAGGAGTGAGCTGGCAGCCCACCTTGCTGCCCAGCTAGCACTGCGAGCCTGTACACAGCTAGCATGGCCAGCACGCACCAGCCAGCACAGCTAGCACATGCTTGCTGCTAGCTGCAGGGCGCTGGGCGATGCCTGGCATGGTGCTGCTGTGCGAGGCTGCTAGCATGCTGCTTGCTGCTTAGTGCTGCCATGCGAAGGCACGCACGCAAGCAAGAAAGCACAGCGTGCTGCTGCTGCCATGGCCTGCACGCACACGCACAGGCCTAGCCATGCGATAGTGTTGTGATATGCGTAGACTGTGCGAGGGCTTGCGATAGCACCTAGGCATGCAAGCACGCATGCTGTGGTGGTGCAGTGCCATGCGAAGGTACGCACACATGCAAGCACGCTGCTGCGATGGTGCTGCCATGCGAGGCATGCACACACGCAAGCACCTAGTGCTAGCGATGGTGCTGCCTTGTGCACCTAGCACGCATGGTGCGCCTAGCACACACATAGTGCGCCTAGCACACACATAGTGCGCCTAGGATTGCGCCTAGCCATGCAAAGTGCATGCTAGCTCGGGCTTGCCTAGCGTCCACATGGCTAAGCCAATGTGATGCTACGGCTACGCTCGAACTTGTTGCTTGTTGATTTTGCGACGCTCGGTCTCGACGCCCTAGGCTGGATATCTGACGTCTATGTTCGTAATACTCTAGTGACTCATCAAATCCTTCGGATTGATTCGTCGGTTCGGATCAGCAGTTTGTTTTGGTTCGACCCGAAGGGTTCAGTCGAGACAAAGCTGTAATATTAATTGTTCACTAATATTACAAATCGGAAGCGGCCTCTACCCAGGCATTCCAATCACTTGATCTCACTGAAGAATTAGCTTCCTGATAATTCTTAACCCCTCTATCAGAATAATACACTTGTTGGAAGGACACCATTCCTTTCAATCTCCCACTTGTCCTTCCGGACAAGTGTGCATTTAGTGTATAGACCTTTTCCTATGTCGCTTAATGTCTCTTCATGAACTATAAGGTAAGAATCTTCGTCATCCTTATTACGTCCAGAAGTGTTTCTCGATCTCCGAGTTCGACTGTCAATAAACAAATGATTTCTAAAATCCATCTGAGCACGACCATGCATTTTAACAGTCTCACTCTTCGAGCGGCCTTGTAAACAACAAAGACATATTCCCTATTGTTAATAGGGGGACATTCCCAGTCTTGTACTGCAAGCCTTTCTTACTAAGAGGACTTAATTTCCCGAGTGTTCCCGTTATAATCCCTAGTTACGGTTGACGTTTGACAACATCAAAGAGACTAGTACTCAAACAAGAGAACTTCCCAATACTCATGGTCGAGGAAACATGTTCCGATAACTATAATGAGAATGTACTTATGACGTTTTTAAATCTCTTTAAGTACTCTCATAGGTCGATCCGCTGCAGTTCCAAATTAGCACCTGTGCAAATGATTTATGACTACTATGTCCTTGCAGCACAAGAAACGATGCTATAAATCATACTACACACTAATCTCCAGTGGTCATTAATCGTCCATCAGTTAAATGACCTCGATTAGGGATAATTTTCGATTTGAATATTCAAGTTTCACTTAACAGGTGTTTCTTTATTCAAGACATGGTCTTGATACCCTGTTTTGAATATTCTCAAAAATCGAATGGACTCATTATTTAATTCTAAAACACAATTAAATAGCAATGGAGTGAATAGTAATTTTGCATGAAAAATTAATTACTCCATAAATGAATGGTTTCTACATAGTGTGTTACATTAAAACATCTAGTTTAATTAAAACACATGTACAGGGAATTCAAAGCCAATCTCCAACGTGCTTGATTCCCATTGCCTCGACGTGCTTGTTGTGCTTCACTTGAGGCAGAGGTTTAGTCAAAGGATCGGCCACATTGTCATCCGTATCGATCTTACAAATTCTGATTTCACCATCTGATTTCCATTCCCTTATCATGTGAAATCGCTTTTGGACATGTTTGAGCTTCTGGTGCTCTCTTGGCTCTCTGGCCTGAACAATAGCTCCATTGTTGTCACAATAGAGATCTATTGGACCCTTGATGGAGGGTACAACACCAAGTTCACTGACAAACTTACGAATCCAAACTGCCTCCTTAGCTGCTTCCAAAGCTGCCAAGTATTCGGCTACAGTTGTAGAATCTGCAGTGGTGCTTTGCTTGGTACTCTTCCAACTAAACGCTCCTCCATTTAGGCAAAATATATACCCTGACTTTGACTTTTGAAGTCGTCTCTGTCAGTCTGGAAGCTAGCGTCGATGTAACCTTCAACAACCAAATCTTTGTGGCCACCATAGACCAGGAATTTATCCTTGTTCCTTTTCAGGTACTTTAGGATATTCTTAGCCGTAGTCCAATGCGCCTCTCTTGGGTCTGATTGGTATCGGCTCGTAGCACTTAAGGCGTACGATACATCAGGCCTAGTACATATCATGGCATACTTGATCAATCCAATTAGCGAAGCAAATGGAATCTGATTCATTCTCTCTCGCTCAACAAGTGTTTGTGGACACTGTTTCTTGCTGAGAGTTGCGCCATGGGACATGGGTAGGTGCCCTCTCTTGGCATTCTCCATGCTGAATCGTGCCAGTACTTTATCAATGTAAGTACTCTGGCTCAATCAAATCATCCTCTTAGATCTATCCCTATAGATCTTGATCCCCAATATGTACTGTGCCTCTCCTAATTCCTTCATTGAAAAGCACTTTCCCAGCCAGCCCTTTACGGACTCTAATAATTTTGTGCTATTTCCAATGAGCAATATGTCATCGACATATAGGACTAGGAATACGATGTCACTCCCACTGACCTTCTTGTAAACACAAGACTCATCTGGATTCTTGATAAAGCCAAATTTACTGATGGCTTCATCAAATCGCAGATTCCAACTTCTGCTTGCCTGCTTCAGTCCATAAATGGACTTCTTAAGCTTGCATACCTTTCCAGCGTTGCTTGGATCAACAAAACCTTCCGGCTGTGTCATATACACAGTTTCTTCCAAAATCCCATTAAGGAAGGCAGTTTTGACGTCCATTTGCCATATTTCGTAATCGTAATATGCAACAATCGCTAGGATGATCCGGACGGACTTAAGCATTGCGACTAGCGAAAAGGTTTCATCATAATCAATCCCGTGGATTTGCCTGTAACTTTTTGCCACCAGTCTAGCTTTGTATACTTATACATTTCCATGTTTGTCTGTTATCAATTTGAAAATCCATTTGCAACCGATGGGTGTGTAACCTTCAGGCAAATTTACCAAGTCCCAGACTTGATTTTTAGACATGCAGTCCATCTCAGATTTCATGGCATGTTGCCATTTAGCAGAGTCGGGGCTCGTCATAGCTTGTTTGTATGTCGCTGGCTCATCTCCATCCATGACTAGGATGTCCAGATCTTTGGTTAAGACAATACTAAGGTATCTATCTGGTTGAGTTCTTGGCCGTTGCGACCTATGAAGGGTAATAGGCTGAGCATTTGCATTGTCTGTTTGATTCTGACCAATCTTATCAATTGCTTCTAAAGCATTTTATTGTCAGTTTTATCAGGTTGACGTTGTTGCTCCTCCTCTCGAACTTCGTCGAGTTCGATTTTCCTCCCACTTGTCATTTTGGAAAGGTGTTCCTTCTCCAAAAAGACACCATCACGAGCAACAAACACTTTGTTCTCGGATTTATTGTAGAAGTAATACCTCTTGGTTTCTTTTGGGTAGCCCACAAAGAAACACTTGTCCGATTTCGGGTGAAGTTTGTTAGAAATTAATCTCTTGACATATGCTTCGCAACCCCAAATCTTAAGAAAAGACAACCTTGGAGGTTTTTTAGTCCATAATTCATATGGAGTCTTTTCGACAGCTTTTGACGGAGCACGATTCAGTGTTAGTGCCGCAGTTAGTAATGCGTGTCCCCAAAAAGAGATAGGAAGTTCATTAAGACCCATCATTGATCGAACCATGTCTAAAAAGGTTCGATTTCTCCTTTCGGATACTCCGTTCCATTGATCACTTTACCTAGAGAGGTATAGAGGCGAACCCTGAAAAAGTGCAGGCGATCATTGACATGCAGTCGCCTCGCACCGTCCGAGAGGTTCAGAAGTTAACAGGTTGTTAGGCGGCCTTGGGAAGATTTCTCAGCCGGTCAGGCGACAAGTGCCTTTACTTTTTTCAGGCAATAAAGAAGAAAGCAAGGTTTAAATGGGGGTCGGATGCTGAGGCGGCCTTCCAAAAACTGAAAGTTCACTTGCATTCCTTGCCAAGGCTGGTCAGTCCCTTGCCCAAAGAAGTGCTTTACATGTATCTGGCAGTATCTGACCGTGCTCTAAGTGCCATCCTCCTTGCTAAAAGAGACGGCTGCCAGCTCCCAATCTACTTTGTCAGCCATGTGTTGAAGAATGCTGAGTTGAGGTATCCCTTAGTGGAAAAATTCGGTCTTGCTCTCTTCATGGTCGTTAGAAAGTTGAAGCCTTACTTCTTGGCACATTCAGTCGTCGTGTACACAGATCAACCAATCAAGCGGCCTCTGACAACCATGGAGTTGTCAGGCCGGATGATCAAATGGGCAATAGAGATTTAGAGCCTCGAAATCACATTCGAGCCTAGGAAAGCAGTAAAGGGGCACGCCTTTGCTGATTTTACTGTAGAGATGACTTGGCCCTCTGATTCTCTAATTCCAAACCAACTCTGGAAGGTCTATGTGGATGGGAGCTCCACCTCAAATGGTTGTGGAGCAGGCGTCATATGTCAGTCGCCAGAAGGCGACAGGTATGAGTATGCTCTACATTTCAATTTCCAAGCCTCGAACAATGAGGCAGAATGTGAAGCTTTACTGGCCGGAATCCGCATGTGCAAGGCGGCTGGGGCAAGAAAGATAGACGCCTGCTCTGATTCACAATTGATAGTGAGTCAGTGTAATGGCGAATACAAAGCAACCCATCCGACCATGATCAAATATTTGCAGGCAGTACGACAAGCAGTCAGATCTCTTGAAGAGTTTCATCTGGCTCAGGTGCCTAGGTCTGAAAATAATCAGGCGGACGCTCTCTCAAAGTTGGCCTCCTCGGCCTCCTGTGATACTCCAAGAACCGTCTTCTGGGAAGTAATGGAGAAGAGAAGTATTGAAAAGGATCCTATTGGAATTCTGGATCGAAGTTCAACCTGGACGGACCCAATCAGGTCATACTTAACAGATGGCACCTTGCCGGATGATCATCACCAGGCGGCCTCACTGAAAAAACGAGCGTCCAATTTTGAGATGATAAAGGGGGAACTCCACAAGAGAGGGTACCTTCAACCCTTCTTGAAATGTGTTACCCCAGAAAAAGGACGAGAGGTCTTAGAAGATCTTCACTCTGGTTATTGCGCTTCCCATGTAGGCGGCAGGTCGCTTGCTCAACGAGCAAGGCGGCAGGGTTACTTTTGGCCTACCTTAGAAGCAGACGCCATAGAGATGGTGAAAAAATGTGACAAGTGTCAAAGGTTTGGCAAACTGATTCACCGACCGGCTACTGATCTCACTACCATCCATAGTCCACTACCGTTTGCTAAGTGGGGCATGGATATCCTGGGTCCCTACACGCCTGCTACAGGCGGCAGGAAGTATATACTTGTTGCAGTCGACTACTTCACCAAATGGGTAGAGGCTGAGGCTGTTAAGGGAATCAAGACGAAGGATGTGATTTCATTCATCTGGAAAAATGTAATCACCTGATTTGGGGTGCCCATGTCCATGGTTTTTGATAATGGTCCCCAATTTGAGACGTCTGTTCTCAAAAATTGGTTGAGAGACTAAGGCATCTCACACTGCTTCGCATCAGTCGGCCATCCTCAAGCAAACGACCAAGTAGAAGCTTTCAATAAAATCATCTCAGACGATCTTAAGAAGAAGATTGAACGAGCAGGCGGTCTATGGGCAGATGAACTACCACATGTTCTCTGGGCCATTAGGACGACTAAAAAAGGGTCGACTGGAGAAACCCCATTCCTCCTAACCTATGGTGCAGAAGCTGTTCTTCCAATTGAACACTATGAGCCGACTCTTCGAGTAATGATGTATGATGCAGAGGCGAACTGGGAGTCCATGCGCCTAGCATTGGACTCATTTCCAGAAAGAAGGGGCAATGCAGCCCTGCGCCATGAAATCTACCGCCTGAGAATGACAAGGTCATATAATAAAAGAGTGCATAGGCGTCCACTCAAAGTGGGTGACTTTGTGCTAAGAAAGATGGAAGTAGTCGGTAGGGCTAATGAGTCAGGCAAGCTAACTCCCAACTGGAAGGACCCTACCGAATTTATGAAGAGGTTCGGGACGGTACCTACCGCCTGGAAACACCAGACGGCCAACCCTTGCCTCGAACCTGGAATGTAGATAATCTCAAAAAGTATTATTTTTGAATGATGTAAATAGCCGAGAGCTACTAATAAAGTTTGCTATTTCACTTCATCTATTTTGTACTAAGAGGGGCATGCCTACTAGTAAAGCAGTCGGCTACTCTCCATACTTTTCAAATACGCATTCAATGAAGAGGGGCATGCCGCCTGTACCTATACAGCCGGCTACTCTCCCATACTTAGTTCACCGTGAGCTACCTAAGGCCTATGGCCGAAATGATCAGACCAGGCGCCCAGCCAACTGATCCAACTTTTAAAAACTAATTCGACCTGTCCCAACATCATAGTAGGCGTCCGGCGGCATCCATTCGGATGAAATTTGTCGCAGAGAGCAGCTCCCTTTTGGGTGGAACATTGTTCTATAAACTAATTACACGGCACCTATACGACTGCCCCCAAGGGCAACCACGTAGCCGTTTTTGAGGCAAGGATAACTCTATCACTGACCCAACGAGTGTTAGCAGTTAACATCCGCGTCCGATAACCGACTATATAACTTGGGATAAGTACAGCCGGTACCTCTTAAGTTAATAGCCAGCAAACATTGGCGAATCTAGGGGTCCAGCCGGCCTCCGCCGGGTAGTACCTCTACTACTCAAGCAGGAGTGACGGCGACTAAGTGACACCAACGTTAACTTATAGTCACTCCCTCAAACTTGGTGTGGAACCTAAAAGGTTTTGAGTAGACCGCCTGTTTTTTAAACAGGGGCATTCAAACACCTACTCCTACTAGGTTATCGCTCGTTGAGTAAATAACCAACAAAATTGGTAAATCAAGGAGATCAGCTGGCCTCCGCCGCCTGGTGCCTCTACTACTCAAGCATAAAAATGACGAGTGAGTAACCTCAAAAGTTACACATAAGTCACTCTCTCATACTTAGCCAGGATTCAAAAGGTATGACGAGTCCGTCGGCCTAAAGGCGAACCAGAGCTCTCGTACCCCGACCTTGCTGAGATGATTTCTTTTTAAACCAAACACGTTTGAAAATCTGATTCGTAGGTCGACTGCTTTTTGGCAAGCAAAGACTCAAGAACTATTTCTATTTTAACAAACAAGCGGGCCAGCTATAAGCGGCCTTTTCCTTCCTAACTTAAAAAAGTCAAACAAAATCTAACGTATTACCTAAAAAATGGCCGACTGATCACCTAACCTGGAACCAAGACGACCAGTCATCCAAGGGCATAGGCAGGTGTTACTTTGTACCTGTTCGCAACTTTTGCAACTTTTGGCTTACAAATTTAGCCAAAACAGTCGGTATGACACTTAGCAAATTATGAAAAATAAAGCATAAAGCAAAATTTGGAGAGCAAAGACGACCAAAAAGATGATCGCCGAAATCATATAAACAGTCGGCCATAAAGACCGGCAAAATATTCAGTACCCCGACCCCCTGGCCGGGTAAAGAGACAAAAATAAACGGCACGCAGACCGAAGAAAAAGTTGAAAATATAAAAGCTTAAGCATTTGGAGGGGCATCGGTATTAACGGCCGCCTGATCGACATCAACCGTGGGCGCTTGGTCCTTCGCATCACCCTTCTTAGTTGATTCGCCTTCAAGGGCCAAATCCTTGTTTACTTCCACCTCCAATGGGTCAATAGCAACCACCACCTCTTCCTCCTCGCTGACCTCCTGCGCCTCATCCGCCACAGCCACCGCCTCCATAATTCTTCGATTGTACTCTTCAGTACAAGCTTTGAACTTCTTCTCCCATGAGGCATAATTGGCTTTTGGGAAGAGGCGGGACCAGGTCATTTTCTGAATTTTGGCAAGGTCCTCCATCATAGACCTAACCAAATCCATCTTTTCAATTTTAGCCTTGGCCGTCAGCTCCTTGGTGAGGGCCGCCTCCTGGACCTTCCGCTGTCCTTTGAGATTCTCTACTGATTTCAGCAAAGATTCATTAAGGTGCGTAGTATGCTTGAGTGGCTCCAGCTCCTCTCGGAGGGTCTTGATGGTGGCCTCCAGCTCCGTATTTTTCTTCTTGGCCGCCTCCAACTCAGTGCGGACCGCCGAAGTGGCCTGCGCTTGATAATAAAGAGTATCAGTTGTCAAAATTTCATTTTGGGCAATTTGAAACATTGCCTTGTCATAGTCAGAGGCGGCCATGGCTTTAGCAGCCTTTACCTCTTTGTTCTTCGCACTGATTGGCTTGCGAAGGCCGTTCACTCGGAGTAGGGACTATAAAAGAAAACAAGCGTCAGATACTATGACAAAAAGCAGGCGTCCTGGAAAACAATGACAAAAATACCAAGTGTACCTCAGAGAGGAGACCCATTATACCGTCAAGGTCCAGGGTACCAATTCCTCGGAAAACGTCCCTCTCCTCAAGAGGGACAGCTCTCACCATGGACTTGACCATTTCGACCAAGTCCGGTCCTTAATGATCGCCTGTATCAAACGGTAAAGCATCATCACGATGTAGTAAAGGAAGTAAGGAAATGAATCAACAAAACAGGAAGCCGGACTGTACCTCTTGGGGGCCGGCTAGGGACTTGAGTAGTTTTACCCCCAGATTGAGGGGTGACCGGCTACTTGTCGGTCGCCTATTTCCTGGTCGAACCAGGCGTACTCCCACTAGTCAGTTTCTGAACCTTTGAGACCGGTTGATGGGAGGAGGAGGGTTTAGAAGCGCCCGCCTGCAAAAACAATGGGTGGCTAATGTTAATAAACACAAATTTAAAGAAGACAAGGCTTGAAGAGTCCAAACTCACTTGGGGCGACTCCTTTAAACAAGGTTCAGTGGAGGGCTTTGGACTGCCCATTACTGCGGCTCTTAGCATGGCTGCCGCCTTCCTGGAAGCAGTTATACTGTCCATAGCTTCCGCTGAAAAAATACAATCGAGAGTTAGGAAAGTTAAGAGGAATAAAACCACATCTGCTTAAAAAAGAACAAGGTGCCGGCTACCTCTCGAGACCCGACTACTCAGGCCACAGGCGGCTAGGAAGTATTCGTCATATAGCCACCTGAATTTGGGGATACAGTGTAAAGGCACCCGCTCCCGTTCCCCGCTAGCAGGGTTGAGTTGTGTTTTCACCTTGAAGAGCCCTCGGTCCAGGATCTCTTCCCTCGCTTTGCGAGGAACAGGCGGCATGGCAGCACCGCCTGCAACGAGGGGCGGATTCCTATTCCATCTGTTGTACCGCTTGTTCAACAGCGGATCAGAGGTTTGGATAAGGTAGATAGTGTTCCTCCAGTCCTTCCACTTATTTTCTTTCCCTCTCGTCATCAAATAGCCCTTGTGGCTTGATAGCTGGTACCAGCCGGTACCGCTTGCTTTGGGGGTCCAACTCAAATAGTTCATATAGGTGAACGCCTCAAAATTTGGCTCCACCCCGTGCATTTCACATCCGGCCACATAGCCAAGGATGTTAAACCAAGAGTTAGGGGCTAGCTGCCATAACCCTACCTCGCACCCATCGAGGATTTTCTGAACAGCCGAATGCAAGGGAAATCGAAGCCCCGCCTTAATGGCTGCCTCATAGCAACCAAAGCAGGCGTCCCCATAACTGATCGTCTCAGGCCAGACTACCGCATCCTCAACATCCGGCACGAATAAATCAAAATCTGGACCCATCACATGGTCCGATAGAAAGGAGTCCAATTTTTCTTGTATGGCCTTGATGCGGCCCTTTGGGACATGGCAGAAATAAGCAGTGTTCAACTCCCTGTTAGAGGCGGATGGTTCTGACCATTCATCCCCCTTTTCAACCGCATGAGAGAGTCTTGAATCGTGCAGTCGGGAGTGCCTCTCCTCTGAGTTCAGGGAGTGATGGCTTGAGGAACTAGAGCTGGACTCACTATCAGAAGAGTCCGACTCCTCGTCTCTCTTAGAGGGGACCGACCCCTCTCCTTCTGAAGTGGTCAATTGTCGATTGGCTAAGTCAACAGTGAAATGGGTAGGGAACACCTTGGCTCCCTCCTCTGAGCTCCCAGCGACAGAGCCGCTTTGGTTGACTTCAGCATCAGGCGCCTGGTCAGATGTCTCGCTGACCGGCACATAGAAGGAGGAGCCATCAGAGTTGGTGATCCTGGTTGTTCTCTTAGTTCGAGCCATCGTGTTCTGCACAAACACAGTGACAGTCGGGCTATGTATAAAGGGCAAAGTTTGGTCCGAAAAGGGGCAGGCGGCACTCCTAGTCCTAGATTCAGCTGTCCCCAGTGACCGACTGCTCACTACCCTAGGTCGTGCCGGGTGCTTTCGAGGTACCATAGTTCAAAAGAAATAAAAAGAAAGTAAGAGAACAGACGGTTACCTGAATAATTGAAGAAGTGACGTTGTATATAACAGAGATCTGAAAAATCAGCCGGCTTGACAGATCAGGCGGTAGGCTATTAATGTCAAAAATGTCAGAGCAAGTTCAGGGATCCGAGTGTTCTCTTTCAAAAGATTTCAAGTGTGAAAATAAACTTGAAGTCAACATGCCCTTATATAGGCAAAAAGAGAAGTCGAAGGGTCACTTCCAAAAATTCAAAAATGAGCGGGAAAAACCTCCAGCCACTCTCCAAGCGACACCTGTAGCAGACCGTCGCCTGTTACAGGCCGACACCTGTCACAGGTGACATGTGAACAGTCACGTGCCACCTGTGAGGGGCAAATGATTAGGGGATTTTTCCCTACCAATCACCGTCTGACAAGTGGACCAATCAGGTTCTGCCATGTGTCCGCCACGTGGGCCAATAGGATCCTGCCACGTGTCAGGCGTTGATCTGTCCACCAAGGACCAGCTGTGTCACGACACGTGTTCTCCCCCATGCCAAATGGGAAAGCCGGCCACCTAGGCCCAAAGTCTTGTGGAAGCCCAATCAGCCCTAGGTTGACCTAAGCCTAGGACTGGCACGCATCCCAAGGCATATAAATATTCCAATTAATCCTCATTAAAGGGGAGGACGCCAATTAATTACTCTGACCAAGAGAAAACACTTTACCTTTTTCCGCATTTATTACTCCTAAAGCAAGTGCTAACTTGATCGTCGGAGGCGGAGCTCCCACCACCCGGAGTCTCCGTTGTTTTGCAGGTACAGGCGCACGGTTCCAGTCCCGAAATTGTAACTCTCCCGAAGGACATCAGAAAACCCTGAAACATTAACCAAAAGCTAAAAACTAAAATCTGGAAATTAAGTAAAGAGAAGAGGTAATCGTATCTAGCTTAACTAAAATGTATTTATACTTAAGCACAAAAATCCTAAATAAAAACAAATAAAATCGTCGAAATCCTCTTAAAAACACGCGCCCCGTCGGGCAGAGCTTCGCCCGGCCGGGCCTGCCTTTTTGGTGAGATGATCTTCATTCGCACCCGGTCGGGGGCGAGACAGGGCGAAGGGCTGTCTTTTTCTTCCTTCCTCACCCGGCCGAGCGCGCCTTAGGGCGAGGCACCCACCCGGTCTGGCGAGCACTTGGGCAAACATGGACTTCGATTGGGCCACTTTCTTGGCGCAATCCGGATTTCCTCTTTGGGTCTTTACTACTCCGTCCAATGTTTCGAACTCTTCTTCTTCGCCGAGCCCTTAATCACCAGTTTGATGACTCTAACCGTTCTTGGGCTACGGAAAATGCTCATATGAATGCGCTCCTGCTCCGATGCTCGTAGTGGCTTTAATAAGTCCGGGAAAATGCTCTAGATCTGCAATATCCTATAAAATAATACCAAGACTACAAGAACACTAAAAAACACATATTAGTAATAAAAGTGGCTCCAAAGAGCCAAATATACTCCTAAATATGATCAAGGGACGGGAGTAAAACACTATATATAATGAACATATCAAACTCCCCCAAGCCAAACCTTTGCTTGTCCCAAAGTAAACAGCTCATCAATGAACAAATAAAACATACTTCTCCCCAAAAATCACTTAAAACCAAGCATAACTAATTCAAGGAAAATCCAACAAATATGCATCAAAGTCAACCAACCAAATCCATCCAACTACTCATCCTTCCTAACAATTGTCAAGTAGAGCAAACCACAAGCGTATATGGAATTCAAGACTAGTGCTCACGCACTCTTCACTCTTTATGTGGCGAGTAAAAAATGTACTCGATCGCTCTCCATACAACCCATTTAATGTGAACAATGCCCTCCCAAACTCACAACACTCGTGTGTTTAAGAAAAAAAGCACTCAACTTAGTAGTCGACTCGGAATATGTCAAATCATTCTTTGCATTGATCAAAAACTAATTTCACATCCATACAACTCTATGCACAAAGGTCAGAAGGTCTTCAAAGCTTGTAATTTAAGGTTAAGGTAAAAGGTAGGATAAATTTGGGAAAATGTGAAAGTAAAGCCATGCTTTTGGGAGCCAATCCTAATAAACCACGGTCAAAAATAAATAATGACCAATCATCTCCAACACAACTCAACTCAACCAAATATTATCCAAACAACCAACTATATTCCCAACTCTTACAATCTCGCTCATAAAAAAAATATAATAGTTAAGAACTTGAGCGAATCTAAAAAAACTTTGGAACTCTTTAACACTTGATTTTCTTTTTTTTTTCATTGAAACTCAAAAAATCTTGTTCTTTTGAACAACCATCTCTTAGAACAATTGAACATTAAACAATTTTTTCCTTTTTTTTGCTCTTTTTTTTTTAAACATCATGCTTTATTTTTTTCAAGAGAATTAATCTTTCAAAAATCATCAAAATAAACCACAATCAAGAACAAACAACTTCTCAACACCACCCAAATTGTGCAAATAACAAGCACACTACAAATTCCTTCACCTCACTCACTAATAGTTCCCCAAGCCAAGCTTGGGACTAGTAACCAATGAGGCAAAATTGGCTTTTAATATGGCTAACAAACAATAAAAAGTCAGGGCAACAACATGGATAGCAAGAAGGGAACAAATGTATCTAAAATCATCTGAAGGCCACCTAAAAGAACAAATGCCTTCGTCCTCCTCAATGTGCATAATAGGGAGCCATACAAACATTACTCAAAGTTGCAAACCAATACTCAACCTCACTGACATACCAGGAACTAACACATAATTCCTAACCAAATCAACTAGCCAAACACCAAATCCACAAATAGTTGGACAAAATTGACTCATGTTAAGACATCCAAGAAATCAAACATCAAGTCATGGCTAACCTATCCACAATACTCATCATCATATACCAAGAATCAAATCAAAACAATTTTCATGTATGGGCACATGAAGCATGATTTATCATTCATTGGATCGTATATTTGTATTTTTTTTATTTTCCAATTTTTTTTTTTGTATTTTTCATTTTTCTCAAAGTAATAAAATCTACACTAGAAAGCAATAAAAACTATACAAAACACACCAAAAACAAAAAAAAAGAGAGAGAGAAAAGAAAGATACCTACATCCAAAAATCTCTCCCAAGCTAAAATCAGACAATGTCCTCATTGACTAGGGAATTAGCCTAGCATGGCTAATCATTACCATCCTCATCCATCCACTGCCACCTGCACCACCAAAATAATTAGGGTTAACATTACCCCCTCCCCATCCCCCCAAAAGGAAAATCTTGGTCGTAGCCAAAGAATGAAGAGTAGTCTGTGTAAATACCCCGGGAGTTAGGATCCACGTATCCCTGGGTGGTGGCTGGAACTAGTCAGGGTAAAGGGAGTCGGCAGGAATAGCACCACGAAGAACATAGTCGTCGTACATGGGATAAAAAAGTCTCCTACCCATGTTCCGCTCAACATAGCCTACCCTTGGATTCGTCACCTACCTGTGTAAATACCCCGGGAGTTAGGATCCACGTATCCCTGGGTCAGGCTATAGGTAGGATAGAGGAGACTCAGGGGCCTCCTAATGTCACCTACCTGTGCCCTAAGCTCCCCCTAAGTCTCCTCTATCCTACCTATAGCCTGACCTATACTCTGTAGGTCCCATATAGTCTCGGGGTCTGGCCTAGGCTGGTGTGGGGGTGGCTGAGGCACATGGGGTGGTGGTAGTGGTACCTCAGGCTGTGGTGGTGATGGTGCACGTGGTCGGGGTTGTGCCCGGCCCTGGGCATGGGCAACTAGAATATCATAAGTGTAAGAGTCTTGCCAGGGGAAAGGCGGTCAGCTCGGGGTTAGGAAGAGGGAAAACTGGTGTGTAATCCTTCCCTACCCTTACATGCCATTCTAGGACTTTGCAAGGGTAAGGTTTAACCCAGTTCAAATATTGGAAGTACGGCAAGTTCATAAGAGTATCCCCCCCACAGTTGGTCAACCCCTCGTATCTAGACTCATTAAACCCCGCCTTCTTAATCACTATCCTAGTGATTAAGCCGCCATAGTGAATAGTGGTCTTGACATTGTTACTACAGGCATTCGCGTGCCTACTCAAATGGGTAATGATGTATCTAGCAATGTTTAATTTCCCGTACCCAGACAGATAATGTCCTAGGATAGCTAACTCGTTAGTTTGGGTGTTATGGGGCTTGTGGCGAGCTAGAAAACAAGTCCCGGAAAATCTTTGAAAGATTTTTGGGACGGGGTGATGGAAAGGGAGTGCACTCACATGTTGTGAATTTGGGAAAGATTTGCCTGTCAAAGCAAGATAAATATCATTGGCCTTACAATATTCATGCCATTGGGTGGGGGAAGAGGATAAGTTTAAATAAATTTGCAAATTCTACATAAATTAAATTACTATTATTCAACCTAAAATGCAAATTAGGGCCATTATTTGATTGAACCACATTTAAAGAGGATAAAAATTCACATGTTAATTCCCTATATGTGGGATAGTGCATATCTACAAACTTTTGCATGCCAATATCATTCATAAAACGTCTAACATGCTCATATAAACCTAAAGATTTAAGGGTGTCTCGGTGTAACCACCGAGAGGGGTGTACCTCCCGTTCTAGAGGTTGATGAGCCGTTCACGTTGTTGCAAGTTGTAACCTTGATCAATGGCCACTGAGGTAGTTGTAGAGCCGAGTCAACCGGTGGACTCGAGCCCGAACCACGTCCCCTTGTGTTCTTGCCCTCTTTCCAAACATCTTGAATATGGGTCTTCAAAAAAGAATTTGCTCAAAACCGCACCAAAAGAGTATAGGAATGTAGAGGATGAAGAGAGGAGAAGGAATATGTAAAAATTTTTGAATTTGGGTGAGAATTGGAGGAGAGATCTTAAAGAGAAGGTAGAGAAATTTGAGTTTTAAGGAGAGAAGCTATGGAGGAAAGAGAAAGAAAGATAAAAGAAAGAAGAAAGAAGAAAGAAGAAGAAAAGGAATTCGAAAAATTAAGGGCGCGTCCAGTTGGGCGGCCCTTCGCCCGATTTTTTTCGCACCCGGTCGGGCGAATTTGGTTCTTTTTTAGACCTCCACTCTCGTGCCCAGTCGGGCAAAATTTGCTCGTATACAGACTTCCTCTCGCGCCCGGTCGGGCGCGCTACAGCACTATGAGTCCGATTTTTTTCTTCTTTTTCTTCAAAATTTGGCTAACTCTTTTTCTCCAACCTGTAAAAAATACTCTAAAACACATTAAATTCCCTCCTCTCTTCCTCTCAAAAGACAAAAATAAGGGAAAAAACTATTCTAAAAAGCAAAAAAATACGGGTTGCCTCCCACAAAGCGCTAGTTTTCTAGGTCCCGCACGACCTTCTTACTATATGTCGATCAAGATGAGATGGAATCGATTAGGTGAAGTAATTCAACTGCACCAATCGTAGCCCCTTCATGATATAATTTCAATCTTCGGCCATTTACCTTAAAATCGCCACCATGTTCATCATATAACTCCATAGAACTGAATTTGTTTGCCTTTTTAACAAAGAAAGGACCCAACCACCTTGACTTTAACTTTCCTGGGAAAAGTTTAAGTCTAGAATTGAACAACAAAACCTTATCAGCCTCTTTGAATTCTCTCGGAAGGATCATCTTGTCATGCCATTTCTTGGTCTTCTCCTTGTAGACACGTGCACTATCATAGGCTATCAACCTAAACTCATCTAGTTGGTTAAGTTGTAGTAGCCTCTTCTCTCCCGCGCTAACTTAGCATCCAAATTGAGCTATTTAATTGCCCAATAAGCCTTATACACTAATTCCACTGGGAGGTGACATGCTTTCTCATACACAAGTCTATAGGGGGAAGTACCAATGGGAGTCTTAAATGCAGTTCTATACGCCCAAAGAGTGTCATCCAACTTATTCCTAGACTTTGCTACCACCTTCTCTAAAATAGCCTTAATTTCATGGTTAGAAACCTCAACTTGGCCACTAGTTTGGGGATGGTAAGCTAAACCCTTCCTATGGTAGCACCATACTTCTTGAGAAGGGTATCTAACTTTCGCTCATGAAAGTGGGATCCTCCATCACTAATAACGGCTCTAGGGACTCCAAATCTAGGAAAAATGGTTTTCTTGAAGAGCTTATGGACCACCTTGGCATCATTGGTAGGTGTGGCAATGGCTTCAACCCACTTAGATACATAATCAACCGTGACAAGGATATAACAATTCTCTTTTGATGAGGGAAAAGGTCCCATATAATCAACACCCCAAACATAAAAAATTTCAACTTCCAAAATATCGGTTTGAGGCATCTCATGTCGCCGCGAGATGTTGTCAGTCCTCTGGCAAGAGTCACAATCTTGGACAAAAGAGTGAGCATCCTTGAACATGGTAGGACAATAGAAACCCGACTCATCGATCTTTGCTATTGTCTTAGTGGGACCATGGTGTCCTCCATATGGTGCGTTGTGGCATCTTGTAAGTACACCGTGAACTTCCTATTCGGGAACACACCTGCGAAATAGTCCATCTGCACACTCACGAAACAAAAAAGGATCATCCCAAAAATAATGTTTAAAATCATAAAGAAACCTCTGTTGGTAGGACAAATCAGGAGGTAGAGTACCGCCCACCATATAATTAGCATAATCGGCATACCAAGGGTGTTGCTCTACAACAGTAAACAAGTGGTCATCAGGGAAAGAATCATCTATAGGAAGAGAATCCTTACCCTCATCATACCTAATCCTCGACAAGTGATCTGCAACAACATTCGCTGCTCCCTTTTTATCTTTAATTTCCACATTGAAATCTTGGAGCAAGAGAACCCAACGGAGGAGCCTAGGCTTTGTTTCCGCCTTAGCTATAAGATATTTTAAAGCTGCATGATCAGTAAAAAGAATAATTTAGAACCAACTAAATATGATCTAAATTTTTCTAAAGCATAAATTACAGCAAGAAACTCCTTCTCCGTGGTGGCATAATTGATTTGGACTTCATCCAAAGTTTTACTTGCATAATAAATAGCATGCAAAACTTTGTTCTTTCTTTGTCCTAGCACAACTCCTACTGCAAAATCACTAGCATCACACATAATCTCGAAAGGAAGATTCCAATTGGGAGCACTTATGATAGGTGTTAATGTCAAAGCCTGCTTAATCCTGTTAAAAGCCTCAAGACACTCGTCAGTAAAATCAAATGGGGCATCCTTGAGTAAAAGCTGAGTTAGTGATTTAGCTATTTTAGAAAAATCTTTGATAAGCGACGATAAAACCCCGCAAATAACCCCCTTAACATTAGCTGGTGGAGGTAATTGCTCAATCACAAAAACCTTAGCTTTATCTACTTGTATACCCTTATCTGATACAATATGATCAAGAACCACTCCTTATGTCACCATAAAGTGACATTTTTCCCAATTTAGGACCATATTGCATTCTTCACATCTTTTCAAAATTTTAGTGAGGTTAGCTAGACATTCATCAAATGAAGACCCATACACACTAAAATCATCCATAAAGACTTCCATGATAGACTCTATGAACTCAGAAAAGATACTCATCATGCAACGTTGAAAAGTATCAGGGGTATTTCATAGACCAAAGGGCATCCTACAATATGCAAAAGTACCATAAGGACATGTAAATGTGGTCTTTTCCTGATATTCAGGGTGAATCGGAATTTGGAAAAATCCCTAGTATCCATCAAAATAGCAAAAGAACTTATGATTAGCTAACCTTTCCAACATTTGATCAATAAAAGGGAGAGGGAAGTGATCTTTCTTGGTGGCAATATCTAATGTACGATAATCAATGCACATACGCCACCCTGTTACAGTTCTAGTGGGAATCAATTCATTCTTATTGTTTTTAATCACAGTCATCCACCCTTTTTAGGAACTACCTATACAGGACTCACCCACTTTAAGACGGAAATAGGATAGATAATATCTGCATCAAGTAATTTCATAACCTCTTTCTTGACTACTTCCTGCATGTTAGGATTTAACCTTCTCTGGGGTTGAATACATGGCTTGTGATTTTCCTCTAAGTGTATCCTGTGCATACAAAAATCAGGGCTAATACCCTTGAGGTCATCAATACTATCCCCAATTTCCTTGTTGTGGGTTCAAAGAACCTCAAGAAGTTGGGAAGTTTGTGGGTCATCAAGTGTAGTACTAATGATCAAAGGGTGTAATTCCTGTTCATCAAGAAATACATATTTTAAATGAGAAGGGAGAGGTTTTAGTTCAGGTTTCTTAACCTCTATAGGTTTTGATTCCTGAACTAATTTTACTACCTTCTTGCTTTCCTTAGGGTCAAGGTCTTCAAGTGCGAGAGATTTCTCTATAGCATCCACCTCACTGCTCCAAATACCAGCATTACAAGTAGTAAAATCACCACAAAGTACTTCCTCCAAAGGATCCCTTGCAAGGATCTGTGGTAAGCTATCTTCACAAATAACATCAATCACATTAATACTACAATAATTTTCCTCTAACATAGGACCTTTCAAAACCTTCCCTAGATTAAAAGTGATATTATCATCTCCGACAGATAGAGTTAGTTTTCCATTTTTTACATCAATAATGGCTCCTGCAGTGTGGAGGAAAGGTCTACCTAATATTATTGGAATTTGTGTATCCTCAACCATGTCTAAAACAACAAAATCAATAAGGATAAAAAATTTACCAACTCTAATAGGGACATCCTCTAGAATACCTAAAGGGTATTTAACAGAACGGTCTGCCATTTGCAAAGTAATGTTAGTAACTTTTAAATCACCCATATTAAACTTTGAACACACAGAAGATGGCATAACACTAACACTGGCACCCAAATCACATAATGCTTTATCAATGAAGACATTACCAATATGACAAGGAATAGAAAAACTACCAAGATCCTTTAATTTAGGTGAAGATTTATTTTGCAATAAAGCACTACATTCCTCTGTAAAAGTTACAGTCTCTACCTCATTAAAGGCTCTCTTCCTAGTCAAATTATCTTTCATAAATTTAGCATATGCAGGAACTAGTGTAATTAACTCTGTGAAAGGAACTGTTACTTGCAAGTTTTTCACAACCTCCAGAAACTTACCAAACCGCTTATCCAACTTAGTCTTCAATTGTCTATTAGGGAATGGTAGTTTGATAACTAGTTCCTGTACATCTCCACTCTTGTCTTGAGTTGTAACTTTCTTTGGAGTTGTACCTTGCAATGTATCATCAGAAATGTTAGTTTTACCCTAGAGACCTGCAGGGCCAGTAACAAGCTCATTTGGTATAACAGAATCAGGATTAGCAATTTTTGTGAAAACAGGTTCATCATCCTTAGGCATAGGAGGCCCATCATAGTGTGAACCACTCCTTAGAGTAATTGCATTTGCATGATCTGTAGGTTATACTGGCTGCAATATTAGGGCTCCCTGCTGGCGAGTTTGTAGAGTAGAGGAAAGTTACGCAATTTGATTATCCATGATTTTATTGTGAGCTAAGATCGAATCAATTTGTGCATCCCTACTCTGCATGTGCTTTTGCATACTAGCTAACATCGTTCTAATTTCTGACAAGGCAGGGTCAGTAGATGGAGGTAGATTTTGTGGTTGGGCCCTTTGGTGGAGGTTGGTAATATTTTTGCTATGTTTGTTGTGGTGCTTGTTGTTATGGTTGTTGTGGAGGTGGAGGGTTTTGCACATTGGTACTCCGGTAAGAAAGATACGGATGGTTTCGGAGACCAGGATTATAAGTGTTGGAGTATGGGTTATTCTGCCTATAGATTTGGAAGGCATTAACTTGCTCCATGGAACTCCTACAATATTGTTCTCAATGACCTATAATTCCACAATTTTCATAAAAAGCATCATCATTATTATTATTATTAACAGCAGAAGCATTAGCTACGGTGGTTGGAATAGCAGTACTAATATTATCTAATTTCTAACAAATAGAATTTAATTGAGCTTTCACAAAGGATACGAAATCGACACTATGTTTCCCTTTGTTTGAAAAACCTCTAGGATTCTCATATTGGGAATTGTGAATTGACATCTCTTCAATACCTGTTCTTGATACATCTACTTGAAGATTCATAAATCTTCCATTAGCTGCTGAATCTAGGATTGATCTAGATGAATTTCCAATCCTGTTGTAGAAGGCTTGGATTATCTGCCACTGTGCTAGACCATGATGAGGGCATTCTCTCTGCAAATCCTTAAATCTTTCCCAAGCTTCATATAAACTTTCATCAGCTTCTTTGGCAAAATTTTGGATTGAACTCCTTAATAAAGTTGTCCTCTCTGCAAGGTAGTATTTATTATAGAAATTCAAAGCAAGAGTATCCCAGTTAGTAATACCAAGTGCAGTTCTATTCAATCCATTGTACCATAATTTAGCTTTACTACATAAATAAAAGGGAAAAAGAATATCCCTAATTTGTTCCTGTGTGACCCCAGCTTGCCTAATAGTGTTGCAATATTGGCAAAATCTAAAATATGAAGATTTGGATCTTCACCCTTAGCTCCGCTAATATGCTTCCTTTCGATCATAACAATAAACTAGGGTTTAATCTTGAATTGTACTCTCTCGAGATTAGGTGTAGGAGCAAGATGTGGGAAATCCGTCAGGGACGGCTGCAAATAATCGCTGAGCTTGCGAGGTGGTTGAGCCGTCATCTCTGATTCTGGTTCTAAAGAAACTTCTGCGTCACTAGAATCAGATGGGGGTTCCAAAGGTGTATTACCCTCAGAAGTAGCTCGTACCTATCTGAAAAGGTTCTTCTGTCTATGAAAAGAATGTTCGATTTTAGGATCGAATGGAATGTAACCTGATAGAGAACTCCTGGGCATAAACACAGAACTAAACAAACAAATATGAGAAACTGTCCCAAAGAACTTGCGTTCTCTAAGACGAAAGAAAATAATCTAGACTACAGAAATAATCAGGAATAAAAATAAAACATTTTCCTCGGTAACGGCGCCAAATTTTGACAGGCTAAAGTCGTATCACCTAATCAAAAGAATCACCTAAGTCCTCTAACTAAAGAAGATAGGGAAGTAGGGTCGAATCCACAGGGAAACAATTGTTTCTACTCCTAAATAATTAATATAATCTAAACTACTAAGTAGCTGACGAGGGTTAAATCGGTCGCTACAATCTAACTCTCAATCAAACAATACTTATACGAACACCCTATAACCAAGTACAATTGGAAATAAAGGTTCGGTCCACGAGGAACGAGAGTATTTGCAAATCAATCTTAACCCTAAGCTAGTTCGAAATCAATGGAAAATGGTGTTCTAAAATACTACTAATAAGATGGGATAAACCAGATAAACTAAGACACTAGGGAAGACGGGAATTCACCAAACCATTGGTAACTACGCAACAAGGAATCACAGAGACAAACGGGATATGCAAAGACTATATGTCTGATCAATATCACGAGGTAGGAAGACAACGGGCAATATTAAGCTTGGATTTCTCATGCACTTAACATTACTCGATACATAATCAAACCACATTCAACAATGAAATACTCAATTCACAATCTCTTGTTCAAATCAAGGATATCATGCAATCAAATTCAAGATTATAGGTTAGCTACTCCTATTATAATGAATTAACATGCAATCGCATATAATCAATTTAATCACAATCCGTTTATCAAAATCAATCCTCAATTACATAGGTTACCTAGGCCGGGTTTCATCCCGAAACCCTAGCTAGGAGACTACTCACACATATTCATAATCAAAGCAATAATGAATTCCAAAAGCATAATAGATATAAACATGAATTCTGATTAAGGAATAATAAAGCTTGATTAATAAACAAGAATGAATAATACCAATTGTATTGATGCGAATCAATGGAAAAGTTCAGAACTTTGATATCCGTCGTCAATGAATAATACAAAGAATCTTCACAAATCTTGCTTCAAATCAATCCAAGAAAACTAAAATCGCTAGAATAATCTCTAAGAAAACTAATGAATCTCTAATACTGGGAACGTTCTCCAATAACTCTCTACAAAGGCTCTCAAAAACAATCTCTAAAACTCTCTCTCAAAACCTCTTAAAGTCGGGCCTTATATACGTCTTCTAATTCGGAGAAGTCAAGCGCGCAGTTAACCCTGGATCAGCACGGCCGTGCTGTATTTGGCACGGCCGTGCTAGCTTGTCAGTAAGTAAACCGGATTTCTTCTTCAATTTGGCGTGGCCGTGCTATATATGGCACGGCCGTGCAGCTTCCTGGCACGGCCATGCTAAAAATGACACGGCCGTGCTGAATATGCTCTAGCACGGGGCTTCACGGGCACGGACAACATCTGGCACGGCCGTGCTAATGGCCTGCACGGCCGTGCTGGTGCGTGGATATTGACACGACCGTGCTATTGGATTGCACAACCGTGCTGCCTTGCCTGGGGTTGCTTGCTTATAGGCCAGCACGGGTGTGCCTATGGTAACACGGCCGTGCTGCCTGTGCTATGTAATCAATGCACGGCACTTGAACTTCCTTAACTCCTCGGACTTCGGTCAAGGCTAGCTCGGTTACGCATTAAGGGCTCGGGATCCGATTAAACTCGGTTGATATTACCTGAAAACACATCAAAAACAAACCGAAAACCCGTGAAGCACGTAATATGGGGAACGTAAGCATAACAAGGTAATAATCGGCCAAAACAGCCCCAAATACATCCAAAATCATCCTAAAATATGATCTAAAGCGCGCCCTAAAGTGCGCTTGTCAAAACCCCCCAAGCTACACTTTTGCTAGTCCTCGAGCAAAAACTAAGGGAAGCACACACAAGATCAAATAAACTATGCCATTGCGAACAAATCAAATTAAGCACGGAATGAAATCAATGGATCCTACTTAGAACAACCATGCACGGAAGGAAAACTCACTCAAACAAGCAACGAGACACACAATCCAAGATATCGTTGATCAAATGCGAACAAGACCTAAACCAAGCATAGAGAACAAAGAAATCATGCTTCCCTCTAAACCCAACCAAACCGGTCACGTCCTCCCCTTTTGCTTCAAATCACCACCCTAATTGGCCCCTCATGATTCCTCGAAGGAACCGGAAAAAGTGATGTTTTGAGGAAATAACAAAGGTATCTCGACATCTCGATTACACATAATCTTTCCATAGGGTTGAAAGGTATCTCCCTCCACCGTTTGAGAACCGAACACCTCTAAAGTCTAAGGGTCTTAAAGGGTTGTAATGTATTGGCAATGGGTAAGGTAGGTGAAAACAATTTAAAAAGTGGGGTTAATTCCTAAATGAAGCGCAAGAATCACAATTCTCAAAAACAATAATTCAAAAGATGTAATTCACTTTCCACAATCTCATTGATTCACATTCTTACTCATCCCAAATTATCCATATAATACACACTCAAATGACCTCTTTCAAACTTCAAAACTTTATTTATGTGTCCTTGCCTTTTTCACAATTCGGACGGCTTTTCTCTTCTTCTTTTTTTCCTTTTAAATTCTTTTCTTTTCTCTTTTTTTTTCTCTTTTTTTTTTATTGATGGCAAAATGACTTTCGCATTACATATTTACAATTAGGCTCACTTTCACACCTGCTCAAACCAACTATCAAACTTTATTTCTTGATTAGTAAACAATAAGCTCAACAAACCTATCTAGGTAAACGCTTCACAACTAAGGGTTGGTAAAACATTGGCCATCGGGTTTGTAATACGGTTATCCAAGAATGGAATTAAAGCTCAACATGGTTAGCAAGTAAGATTATGTAAAAAGAAAAATCAATTTGTAACAAAACAAAAGGAACAAAATAAGAAAAATGAAAAAGGTGCCCTCTTCCTCCCTTAAAAGTGTCAAGTCGGTCTCGGGAGCTACTAGTCAACACAAAGATCGAAAAATGCGTAATCAAGGATCCAAATATGCCACTCAACAAGAATGATGAAGGCTAGAACAAATAAACCTCACGGGATCTAACAAATAAAGCAACTACCAATCAAGGGGGTCAAATCCACAACCGGGAAGCGACTCCATCTTACCACAGCCCAAAGGCATAGAGTTTCACATGACAAAAGTGTTCTATTTCTACCCTTCGCCTAGACTCGTCTACATTGATCAACAATAGACTCGAACTGTGTATTCATCACTGGCTTAAGTGGAAATAGACATTCCATACATATTCATTCACATTTCGAATCCAACATGAACAATATTCCAAAATTTTGCAATTAGACAAGTTTATTATGATCCAAAAACATAGGAAGGCATATCATATAAGCTAAACCACACATCCTCATAGCAGAAGCTTTTCCTATCTAACATAAACATATGTACAACTAAGCCAACTGAATAAGTTGAAAAGCACATAACGAGGCATAAAAATCACATAAAATCCCAATCGACAAACAAGTGATCGAATGATATCAACATCAACGATCCCAGGTTCCTTAGAACCGATCAAACATCCTCGAACCATTCAACTTCTTCCTAAACTAAACTATCCTAAGCACACAAAAAAAAGGAAAAGATCTCACCAAATTTGCTTCCCAGGAGCTCCAATTAACGGCCATAGCATCGTTCTTCAAACTCATGCCGCGTCTCGAATGTTCCCAATCTGCAAAAAGGAAAGACATACTAGCAAACAAGTTAAGGTTAGTCTAGGAAAGCAGTAAATCTTTTTGTCTTTTTGTCTTTTTTTATTTTATTTTATTTTATTTTTTTATTTTTTTATTTTTTATTTTTTATTTTATTTTTTTTTATTTTTTTATAATACAAGTAAGACCCCCCAAGCTAGAATCAAACATTGTCCTCAATGTTTATACATCAAGGACTTACAATGGTAAGGAGAAGGAGGTAACTAAAGGGAAAAGGAAAGGGATCACGAGTTAGGCCCGCCCGGGCCATAAGGGAAACGGGAGGCCATATCATCAACACTCCTCTTCAGGTCTCTGAAGGCGGAGGTCATATCCTCGTTCGACCGGCGCAAATCCGCTACCTCGAGCTTCAAATCTTCCATTCCTTGGCGGAGCCAAGTGAAGTCTTGCGCCGGGATCTGCTGGGCCGCATCCGGGCCACCCTCCTCGTCATCATCATCATCATCAGCATCATCACCTCCTTGGCCCCCCGTGGCCCTGCTCATCCCCCTGGTGAGGCTGGGGACTGCGGTCTACATACTCCGTGCCTCCGTCCTCGTTCCAGGCGAAGTCGGGGTCGAAGATCCAGTTGTCCTTGTTGTAAACCACCGTCCTCTCCGGATCGGGCAAGTAGGCGTATGGCTTGCCTGCTACGAGCCACAAATAGCAATCCGGCTGGGATGTCCCTTCAAGCCACTGCATGGCTCTCAAGGTGCGCATATCAAGCCTCGTAGTGCCTGGGATAGCCTGCAAGTCAGAAAAATCAATCCCATTATATTGCGCAAGAATGGTGATCATGCCACCGATAGTAATATCACCCCTACCCCGGGCTACACCGTCGAGGTGGTCTAGTAACCACGCTCCCATGTCTAGACGCCCGTCCCCACGGGTGAGGTGCCAAATAAACTGTAACTCCCTAATGGAGACTACACCCGAACTATCTCCTCTAGCAAAGATAGTAGAGGAGAAGGTCCTGTGGGACAACCGAAAGGCGGGATTGACGATGGAAGTCGCCTTATCCCTACGGGGATCTCTATCCATCTTCCCCGTGATTTGCCGCCAAAACAACCCGGAGTTGTAGTGTTTTGAGTGGCCATCCTTAGGACCATATTTCAGGTCGGATGTCCACCCAAAGGCGGCATTAACTTGGGCCACCGACATTTGAATGGTGCCCGAGTTCATTAGTTGAAAGGACAAGTACCGGGGTGAGTTATTCTCATCCCGATGCACGTACAAAGAAGACAAAATTTGAGGGTAAGCCTCTTGTAAGTGAGAGCATGCATGGTAAGGAAAGAATCAAAGTTGGTAAATGAAAATAGTTGAACCATGTCTCTTTCGATCCCTAGAGCCCTAGCGGCTAAAGGGTCGTAGAACTTGGTAGGCCGGATCGGTCGGTGGGATAATCCTACAAATTTGTCCAAAAAGGACGGGTTATTAAAAACAATACCCATGGTGTCCACCGTGGGTGGAACCATGGATGAGGATGCATCGTCCCGACCCGGCCTCCTAGTCGATGTCTTTGTTCTAGGCATGTTTGATTCAAGAAATTAAGCACAATATACCAATTAACAGGCAAGAAACTATCCTAGCATGCAATGTACTACCCTAACACTACTAGTTCACCCAAACTTGCAACAATAAAGCACAATTCAACAACAAATATTCAATAAAACTAATGAAATTGGACAAAAATTGCGAAAATCAATGAGTTTAAGAACGAATTCACCGAGGACTCCACGAAGTGGAGTTGTGCCGAGCTCAAAGAGGGCCGAATTTTGCTTCCAATCACTTGAAAAATGCTCCAATGCAAGGAGGATGCCGAAATCTTGAAAGAAGAATATGGGGAATTGGGGTTTGATTTGAGGAATTGGGGGAGGAGGTTGGGGGTTTGGGTTAGTTTAGAGAGAAAAAGGGTAGGAAAGAGTGTTAGAGAGTTGGGGAATAATGAGAGAGTTTGAGTGGAATTGTGTTTAAAAACACGAAATTTTATCCGGAACCCGCGTTGCACGACCGCGCTATAACTGGCACGGCCGTGCTGAGGTTTGGCACGGCCGTGCCGAATTTGGCACGGCCGTGTTAGCTTGGCAGGCTTTTTGCGAAATTGAATTTCAGATGGCACGGCCGTGCTAGAAATAGCACGGCCGTGCTAGAAATAGCACGGCCGTGCTATTACTTGACACGGCCGTGCTGAAAATGGCACGGCCGTGCTAGAATGTCAGTGGGCTTTTGAGGTTTGGCACGGCCGTGCAGATTTTGGCACGGCCGTGCTGGATTCTGGCACGGCCGTGCTGTCTGATGGCACGGCCGTGCTGTCTGCTGCAGTCTGCATGTTTTCTTTTCCTTCAAGGCACGCATCACTCTCTTCATTCCGACTTCTAACCAATCTTCTACCTGCACAAAAACACACAAGAGCACACAAAACTCACAGAAATTAGGAGCTAAACCAACTCCAAAACAAAAGAAACTACTCTAGTAAAAGCAAGAAAATCGGGTTGCCTCCCGGAGGCGCTAAGTTTAACGTCGATAGCTTGACGTGGTCACATTCAACTCTTGTGACAGCATTTGAACACATCTATCACACCAACATGGGCTCCCTCATAGTATGTCTTCAACCTTTGCCCATTAACCACGAAGGATTGCGACCCACTAGAATCATAAAGCTCAACCGCACCGGAAGGGAAAACATCTTTGACAGTGAATGGACCCCTCCATCTTGACATCAACTTACCGGGGAAAAGCTTCATCCTAGAGTTATATAAGAGGACTTTGTCACCAACATTGAACAACTTCCGCTCTATCTTCCGGTCATGGAACTCCTTAGATCGGGACTTGTATAGGTTCGCACTGTCATATGCGTCCATCTGAAGCTCCTCCAATTCATGAAGGTCCAACATCCGTTGCTCTCCCGCGCTTGCTAGATCAAAATTTATCTTTTTGATAGCCCATTGAGCGCGGTGCTCTAGTTCGACCGGGAGGTGACATGCTTTCCCGTAGACCAAGCGGTATGGGGTGGTGCCTATTGGGGTCTTGAAAGCGGTCCGGTATGCCCAAAGTGCATCATCAAGCTTATCGGACCAATCTTTCCTATTCTTCGCCACTGTCTTATCAAGGATGGACTTTATCTGTCGATTGGAGACTTCCGCTTGCCCACTAGATTGAGGGTGATAGGTTGTCCCGAACCTTTGATGTACTCCATTCTTTCGAAGCATCCTTTGAAAGGCCCCATGCACAAAGTGTGACCCGTTGTCACTTATAACCGCCCTAGGAACCCCGAACCTTGGAAATATAATCTTCTTGAAAAGTTTCACCACCACCTTGTGATCATTTGTAGGGGAGGCAATTGCTTCCACCCACTTAGACACATAATCCACAGCCACAAGTATGTATTGGTTCCCACGGGAGGAAGGGAAGGGTCCCATGAAGTCAATGCCCCACACATCAAAGATCTCAAGTTCAAGTATGGGTTTTTGAGGCATTTCATTCTTCTTGGAAATGTTTCCACTCCGTTGGCAAGCATCGCAAGTCTTCACAAATGCCCACGCGTCCCTAAAGATATGGGGCCACCATAGCCCACATTGCAAAACCTTTTGGGCTGTTTTATTAGCCCCCATGTGACCTCCGCAAGGGTCGGAGTGGCACATTTTTCAGCACACTATGAACTTCTTCCTCCGGAACGCACCTTCTTAGGAGACCATCTACACCTCTCTTGAACAAAATTGGATCATCCCATATGTAATTCCTTGCATCTCTCCTAATCTTCTTCCGTTGGTTCTTGGAGTAATCGGGGGGAAACTCCTCACAAGCCAAGTAGTTTACCATATCCGCAAACCATGGTAGAATCTTCTCCTTAAGGAGGTATAAAACATCATCCTTCAACTCATCACCAATGGGCAGCCCATCATCTTCTTGTTACTCCCTCTCCATGCGCGAAAGGTGATCCGCAACCACATTCTCGGTTCCCTTCTTGTCCCGGATCTCCACATGAAATTGTTGTAAAAAGAGGACCCATCGGAGGAGGCGTGGTTTGGATTCCTTCTTCGAAATTAGGTACTTGATGGCTGCATGGTCGGTATAAACAATCGTTTTGGAACCAATGAGGTAGTCCCAAAATTTCTCAAATGCATGAACAATGGCTAGGAACTCTTTCTCTGTAGTGGTGTAGTTCCTTTGTGCTTCATTTAAGGTCTTGGACATGTAATAGATCACGTGAAGCCTCTTCTCAACTCGTTGCCCAAGAACACCTCCAATAGCCGTATCACTAGCATCGCACATCAACTCAAAAGGTAGATCCCACCGTGGTCCTTGCACAATCGGTGCCGAAATCAAAGCTTTCTTAAGTGTGTTAAAAGCTTGTAGGCACTCTTTGTAGAACTTGAAGTCGACTTCCTTTTGCAATAAGGCATTCAAAGGCTTGGATATAAGAGAGAAATCTTTTATGAATCGCCGGTAGAACCCCGCATGCCCTAGGAATTGTCTTACCCCTTTTGCATTGACCGGTGGTGGTAGCTTTGCTATAACTTCAACCTTTGCTTTGTCCACCTCTATGCCTGCATTTGAGATCTTGTGACCGAGGACAATACCTTCTTCAACCATGAAGTGACACTTCTCCCAATTCAGGACTAAATTCACTCTCTCACACCGCTGTAGGCACTTCCCCAAGTTCACTAGGCAATCATCAAAGGAGGCTCCTCCAACAGAAAAATCGTCCATGAAAACCTCCATCTCGGCCTCCAACATTTCCCCAAAAATGCTCATCATACACCGTTGAAAGGTGCCCGGTGCATTGCAAAGTCCAAAAGGCATTCTCCCGTAGGCAAAAGTACCATATGGACAAGTAAAAGTCGTCTTCTCTTGGTCATCCGGGTTTATAGGTATTTGGAAAAACCCCGAATAACCGTCAAGAAAGCAATAATACTTGTGCCTAGTTAGTCTTTCGAGCATTTGATCAATAAAAGGGAGGGGAAAATGGTCCTTTTTGGTAGATGCGTTTAGACGTCTATAGTCTATGCACATCTGCCAACCGGTCACCGTTCTAGTTGAGATGAGCTCACCATTCTCATTCTCAACTATAGTCATTCCCCCTTTCTTAGGGACAACATGCACAGGGGAAACCCATCTAGAGCTCGAAATGGGGAAGATGATACCAGCATCAAGGAGTTTGGTGATCTCTTTCTTCACCACCTCCCCCATTTGAGGATTGAGTTTCCTCTGCCTCTCAATAGAAGGCCTCGCACCATCCTCGAGAGTTATGTGATGCATACATATAGCGAGGCTAATACCCTTGAGGTTATCAATGGTATAGCCTATGGCACTTTGATGCTCTCTCAATACATCACACAACTTCTGAGTTTGATCCGCATCTAAAGAAGAATTCACAATGACAGGATAAGTTGAATCAGGGCCAAGAAATTCGTACCTTAGATGTGATAGTAGAGGTTTCAATTCTACCTTAGGGGCCTCGTTTACCTCTTTTGTGGTGGCCATAGCAAGTGCATACATGGGTGTAATTTCCTTAAAACCGTTATCACCATCATCTTCCTCTAGCATTTGCTCCTCTATGTACCTGCTCTCATCGGTATCACTTGGCTCAAGATCATGGTTAGTAGAAAGCAATAGTGTATGCATACTAGAAACAATCGAATCAATAGTGTCAATCATCATGCAGTTTTCGGAAGTAGACAAAGGATATTGCATGCTTTTGTTCAGATCAAATTCAAGGACCTCCTCTCCTACCTTTAAAGAAATCTTGGCACTCTTCACATCAATGAGAGCACCAGAGGTAGCTAGGAAAGGTCGCCCAAGAATAATAGGTACATGATTATCTTCATCCATTTCCAAAACTACAAAATCCACAGGTATCACAAATTTCCCAACTCGTAGGGGAACATCTTCTACCTTACCCTTAGGAAATTTGATCAAACGATCAGCTAACTGTAGGGTAATGTTGGTAGGAAGAAGTTCTCCTACCCCTAATCTTTGATATACAGAATATGGCATAAGACTAACACTAGCCCCAAGATCACATAATGCATTATCAATTTTCATTTTATTAATAGCACAAGGGATTGAGAAATTATCTGGGTCTCCCAATTTGGGAGGCATCTTGTTCATGATGATTGCACTACAATTCGCGGTGAGGTTAACAGTTTCCACCCCATCACAATTCCTCCTGCCACTCAAAATATCTTTCAAAAACCTAGCATAGTTAGGCATTTGTTTTATTGCGTCGGTGAATGGTATGGAAAGGTGAATTTGCTTCAAAGTCTCTAAAAACTTACCGAATTGAACATCCAACATATGTCTCACAAACTTATGGGGGTTAGGAAGTTTTTGCAGTAGATTGGGTTCTTTGACTTGTGTTACTTCCTTTTCATTTAGGACCTCTACAGTTTTATCATTCTCTCCGGTCCTCTCCTCCTCACTCTCTATAACAGTATCAGTGGTAGGTGTAGTCACAGATTGACTCCTAGGGGGTACTACTTCATCGCTCCCCCTCAATGTATTTCCACTCCTAGTGGTGATAGCATTTACAGAGTTTTTAGGGTCAATACCTTGAGGTGGGAGTTTTGACACTCCAACCCCATCCTTTATAGCACTAGCCAACTGAGAAATCTGGGTTTCAAGCCTTTTATTATGTGTCATCACTTCATTAAACTTTTTGTCACTGGTGGCCATGAAAGTGTTGAACATTTTGGTCTGTGCTTCCATCATCTCCTCCAAACTAGTCCTTTGCGATGGTCCTTGAGCATTGTAGTTGTCATTAGAGGCTCGGGAGCCACGCGCATTAGACTGTTGGGGATTTTGATTTTGGAAGTTGTTCCTGTTACCATTGTTATTCCAATTTCCCCTGTTATTGGCATTCATGTTCTGATTTTATTGCCCTTGATTACCTTGATTACCTGCATTTTGTTGGTAATTATTCTGATTACCAAAATTACCATGTTGATTATAGGACCCTTGGGGATTTTGGTCCCTTTGGTTCTTGTTTCCCCACTGGTTTTGTTGTTGGTAGTCAGAATAATTACCCTGTTGATTATAATTGTTCCCTCTTTGATTAGGTGGTAAATATCTGTTATTTTCATTCCTAGGTCTATTATCATAAGACAAGGCATTGACTTGTTCATTATCACACTCATTACCATCATTATAGTTGGATTGAAATTGGGAATCTACGTTGCAGGTAGAGGTATCATGGTCATAAGACCCACAGTTTTCACTGAATATACATCCAGCAGGCATATTATTAGAGTTAGAGTGCATACCTGCTCCCTTAGAATGGGATGGAAGATTTTGATGCGGTGGAGCGTTGAGCTTCTCTTTGATAATTGACATTTCCTTACCTAGATTTACAATTTGCGATGTCAAATTCCCGATTGCATTAAGATGGTCTACCGAATAGACCGCTCCTCCACTCTTGCTCGTGGCCTCTCGCTCTCCATCTTGCCAATCCATGTGGTGTCGTACCACATCTTCTATGATATCAATGACTTCTTCTTCGGTTTTGTTCATAATGGGGCCACCTGCTCCCGCATCCAAACTGGTCTTCCCTTGAGGACTCAATCCTCCATAGAAAATATGTAAAATTTGATATGTTGGGATTCCGTGGTGTGGGCACTCTCTTTGGTACTCCTTGTACCTTTCCCATGCTTCGTAGATTGACTCCCCACTCCTTTGCCGAAATCCCTGGATCAAAGCTCTAGCATCGGCCGTCTTCTTTTGGGAATAAAATCTTCCCAAGAATGCTGTCGTGACATCATCCCAAGTGTGTAGAGAGTTCGGCTTCACCTCCTTCTCTAACCATTCGAGAGCTCTCCCAATCAGTGAAAAGGGAAAAAGCTTCAATCTCACGAACTCTTGATTCACCCCATTAACCTTGATGGTATTGCAGTACTTCTCAAATTCGTTCAAATGAGCCAAAGGGCTCTCATGCTTGGCACCACTAAACTGCCTTCTCTCGATGAGGGTGATCATAGCCGGCCGGATCTCGAAATCATTGGCCTCAGTAGTGGGTGGAGCAATCCCACTTGAAGCTCTATACGCCCCAGGAGTTCCCAACTCCTTAAGGGGTCGTGGTGCTGGCCGATTAGGTTGGCGCGGTATGTCTTCCATTGGAACCTGTTGTGTGTTGTGTTCCTTTCCTTGAGAGTTTGTGTTTGATGACGTCAATCGAGATTTACGATTGCTCTTCAAAGTTCTTTCGATTTCTGGATCGAAGGGTATTAATTCTCTCTGTTTAGACCTGCGCATACACACTAACCAAACCAATTAAATAGCAGGGCTACAAGTGTAGCCAAAAGGGAAAAATCTTTTTGTGCTTTTTTATGATGAACTAGACTCAAGAAATCAAAAAGCAATTAACAAACACCGTTCCCCGGCAACGGCGCCATTTTGACGAGGGTTAAATCGGTCGCTACAATCTAACTCTCAATCAAACAATACTTATACGAACACCCTATAACCAAGTACAACGGAAAATAAAGGTTCGGTCCACGAGGAACGAGAGTAATTGCAAATCAATCTTAACCCTAAGCTAGTTCGAAATCAATGGAAAATGGTGTTCTAAAATACTACTAATAATATGGGATAAACCAGATAAACTAAGACACTAGGGAAGACGGGAATTCACCAAACCATTGGTAACTACGCAACAAGGAATCACAGAGACAAACGGGATATGCAAAGACTATATGTCTGATCAATATCACGAGGTAGGAAGACAACGGGCAATATTAAGCTTGGATTTCTCATGCACTTAACATTACTCGATACATAATCAAACCACATTCAACAATGAAATACTCAATTCACAATCTCTTGTTCAAATCAAGGATATCATGCAATCAAATTCAAGATTATAGGTTAGCTACTCCTATTATAATGAATTAACATGCAATCGCATATAATCAATTTAATCACAATCCGTTTATCAAAATCAATCCTCAATTACATAGGTTACCTAGGCCGGGTTTCATCCCGAAACCCTAGCTAGGAGACTACTCACACATATTCATAATCAAAGCAATAATGAATTCCAAAAGCATAATAGATATAAACATGAATTCTGATTAAGGAATAATAAAGCTTGATTAATAAACAAGAATGAATAATACCAATTGTATTGATGCGAATCAATGGAAAAGTTCAGAACTTTGATATCCGTCGTCAATGAATAATACAAAGAATCTTCACAAATCTTGCTTCAAATCAATCCAAGAAAACTAAAATCGCTAGAATAATCTCTAAGAAAACTAATGAATCTCTAATACTGGGAACGTTCTCCAATAACTCTCTACAAAGGCTCTCAAAAACTATCTCTAAAACTGTCTCTCAAAACCTCTTAAAGTCGGGCCTTATATACGTCTTCTAATTCGGAGAAGTCAAGCGCGCAGTTAACCCTGGATCAGCACGGCCGTGCTGTATTTGGCACGGCCGTGCTAGCTTGTCAGTAAGTAAACCGGATTTCTTCTTCAATTTGGCACGGCCGTGCTATATATGGCACGGCCGTGTAGCTTCCTGGCACGGCCGTGCTAAAAATGACACGGCCGTGCTGAATATGCTCTAGCACGGGGCTCATACTGAAGCTGACACGGGCACGGACAACATCTGGCACGGCCGTGCTAATGGCCTGCACGGCCGTGCTGGTGCGTGGATATTGACACGGCCGTGCTATTGGATTGCACGGCCGTGCTGCCTTGCCTGGGGTTGCTTGCTTATAGGCCAGCACGGGTGTGCCTATGGTAACACGGCCGTGCTGCCTGTGCTATGTAATCAATGCACGGCACTTGAACTTCCTTAACTCCTCGGACTTCGGTCAAGGCTAGCTCGGTTACGCATCAAGGGCTCGGGATCCGATTAAACTCGGTTGATATTGCCTGAAAACACATCAAAAACTAACCGAAAACCCGTGAAGCACGTAATATGGGGAACGTAAGCATAACAAGGTAATAATCGGCCAAAACAGCCCCAAATACATCCAAAATCATCCTAAAATATGCTCTAAAGCGCGCCCTAAAGTGCGCTTGTCAGTAGCAAAATTAATTTTGTGAGAATTAAACTAAGGAAAATAAATAAACTAAAGCAAATTGAATAAGGGAGGAAATCAATAAATCAAAGCCTAGAGTATAGGTTCACCAATAAATTATATTCCAAGGTAAAACACAACAGTCAACTATCAACGCATCAATTAATCAGATCATAAAGGGCTTTCGCTACAAATCACAATCACGGAATTAATCTACTAGTATTAAATCGCATCTCTCGAATCTTGACTTAACCATTTATAAATTAACTTGCCTATTGAAACTAAGCCTAAACATCAATTCTCATCTCTCGAATCTCGAATCAATATTGCATAACTCATACAATTCAACCAGGCCTAATCTAATTGTATAGCATTAAATCAATCAATAGGAAATCAACCAAAGCATTAACAATCAACAATGGTAAATTACCCCTTCATATTATTTATGAATCCCCACAACCCTAGAAATAAAACTACTCACACATATTTAAATCTAAACTAAGCAGAGCAAATAAACAAGACGTAATTAATTAAGCAATTAATTACTGAAAATAAAAGGGGGAAAAAATCGTTACCAAAATGAACGGAAATAATGAATTACATAAAACTAAAAGTGTAGAGAGAGAAAACAAGAGTATCAACCAAAAGCTTAAAACTAAAATCTGGAAATTAAGTAAAGAGAAGAGGTAATCGTATCTAGCTTAACTAAAACGTATTTATACTTAAGCACAAAAATCCTAAATAAAAATCATCGAAATCCTCTTAAAAACACGCGCCCGGTCGGGCGGAGCTTCTCCCGATCGGGCGGAGCTTCGCCCGGCCGGGCCTGCCTTTTTGGTCAGATGATCTTCACTCGGGCCCGGTCGGGCGCGAGACAGGGTGAAGGGCTGTCTTTTTCTTCCTTCCTCGCCCGGCCGAGTGCGCCTTAGGGCGAGACACCCACCCGGTCGGGCGAGCACTCGGGCAAACATGGACTTCGATTGGGCCACTTTCTTGGCCCAATCCGAATTTCCTCTTTGGGTCTTTACTACTCGGTCCAATGCCTCGAACTCTTCTTCTTCGCCGAGCCCTTAATCACCGGTTTGTGACTCTAACCGGTCTTGGGCTACGAAAAATGCTCATATGAATGCGCTCCTGCTCCGATGCTCATAGTGGCTTCAATAAGTCCGGGAAAATGCTCCAAATCCGCAATATCCTATAAAATAATACCAAGACTAGGAGAACACTAAAAAATGCATATTATTAATAAAAGTGCTCCAAAGAGCCAAATATACTCCTAAATATGACCAAGGGATGGGGGTAAAACACTATATAAAATGAACATATCAACTCCCTTTCTCCTTCTTGACAATCCATATGGTGCCTCATAACATCCTCTATTATCTCTATCACTTGCTCCTCCGTCTTGTTCATTATTGGGCCACCGGCTTCCGCATCCAAACCAGTCTTTCCTTGGGGGCTCAAGCCTCCATAGAATATTTGAAGCACTTGATATGTGGGAATACCATGATGAAGACACTCCCTTTGATATTCTTTATACCTTTCTCATGCCTCATATATGGTTTCACTAGCTCTTTGTCGGAAGCCTTGGATCAAAGCCCTTGCTTCGGCCGTCTTCTTTTGAGAGTAAAATCTCCCTAGGAAAGTCGTTGTGACTTCATCCCAAGTTCTCAGGGAATTGGGTCTCACCTCCTTTTCAAGCCATTCAAGGGCTCTTCCTATTAGGGAGAAAGGAAATAGCTTTAGTCTCACAAACTCTTGAGTGACCCCGTATATCTTGATCGTATTACAATATTTCTCAAACTCGTTCAAGTGTGCGAGGGGGCTCTCGTGCTTTGCTCCACTAAATTGCCTCCTTTCAATCAAATTTATCATCGCAGGTCGAATCTCGAAATCATTGGCCGGGGTGTTTGGGGGAGCAATCCCACTTGAAGCTCTATAAGCTCCCGGAGTTCCCAACTCCTTCAAAGGTCTTTGTGTGGCGGTGGTTCACCCATTTGTTCTTGTTGTTCCTCGAAATCGAACTCTCTAGTTGGGGAAGTAGTCAAGGGCCTAGAGCCGGCTCTCCTTCTCCTTCTATAAATTTGTTCAATCTCTGGATCGTAAGGTGCCAAAATCCTGTTATGGATTCTGCGCATACACACTCAACAATTGCAATTAGTAACAAGGCTACAAGTGTAGCGAAAAATAAATAAACTATTTTTATATTTTTTTTTCCTTTAATGGTGAACTAGACTCAAGCAATCTATTAGCAATTAACAACACCGTTCCCCAGCAACAGCGCCATTTTGATGGGCGTAGGAACGATCACACATTCCACACTCATTCAAACACATTTATAAGCAAACATCTCACAAACCAAGCACAATGATAAGAAAGAGTTCAGTCCACAAGGAACGGGATATAATCGCTAAAGATCTTAATACACAAGCTAGTTCGAAGACTTGTTGATTTGGGGTTCGTCAAGTAGACAAACAAACTATTGTTCTAAATCAAGTAATTAAAAGCACTAGGGAATTGGATCCACTCAACCATGGTAATCAAGCATATTGGGAGCAAATAGAGACAAGAGATATCAAGGACTACATGTGCTAAGTCTATTTTATATATATTTTTATTCCCCGTTTCGTGGTCATATTTGTGCTTATTTAAGCTCTACGGAGCTATTTTTATTACTAATATACTTTTTCTAGTGTTTTTGTAGAGTTGTTATTATTTTCTAGGAATTTTGCAGATTTATGACAATTTCCCGAGGTTATTGAGCCACTACAAAGATATTGAAATCGGATTGTATTTTATGACCGTATATATGAAGCCCAAGGCCGATTTAAAGGAATTTAATTTGGTAATTAAGGGCTCAATTTGATGAAGGGCTAATACTACGAGTTACGAATTAATTAAAAGTCGAAATGAAGTACACCGGACTGAACTAGAGGCTCAAGGAAAGTGAAGGAAGCCCATAAGATCAGATTACTCTTGTAGTCTTGTGGGGCCGCTCAAACAGTTAGGCCCGATCAGGTAGCCCAATTCCCGATCGGATGAATATGTCGTTGAGTTTGCTTCAGTTTAGATTGGTTTTGATGGATGTGGGTTTGTTTGTTACAAAACCCAATCAAGGCCTTTTCGTTAGGCGGTGATTAGTTTGTTAGAATTAGGGCTAAGATATAGGGATTTGTTAAACATCGCCCACAAATTCTTACATAAAGCCCACAAAATTCACTTGGTTTGACAATATTGCCCTTAACTTAAAAAAAAAACACTCACACCCTCATCACTCAAACTCTCATCGCTCATCTTCTTTGAACCTCTCTAAAAAAAAAAAAAAAATTTGAAACAACGGCAATGTCGAGGCGGCAAGGCAAGGAATTGGCGGCGGCGGCGGAGGGAAGGAGGTCCCAAGGAGGCAAGGTACAATTTGTAAAAAAAAAAAAAAAAAGGAAAAACCGCCGTGACGGAGGCGGGGCGCGCTGGCTGGACGCCCAGCAAGCGGTGGTGGCGCCAGCTGCAGACGCCGCCACCAGTCGGCTGGCGCCTGGGCTGGACGCCATAGCCACGGTTGTGGCGTTTATTCAAGGCGCCGCAGCCGTGGCCTTGGCGTCCAGCCCAGGCGCCAGCCCACTAGTGGCGGCGTCTGCAGCTGGCGCCACCACTGCTGGCTGGGCGTCCAGCCAAGGCGCCCCCCCCCCCCTTTTTTTTTTTGAAATAAAATATTGTTTTTATTTTTTTTTTATTTTTTTTTTGTGTAATATATTTTTGAAATGTTTTTATATTTTGTTGTTTATTTTTATAAATTTTTTCAATTTTGTCATATTTTTTCTATGTTTATATTTTGTTTACAATTATTTGTATGGTTTTAGTTTATTTGATTTGGGAGTGGTAGCTATTTTTCGTATAAATTTTTGTATGTTTATATATTTTAAAATTTTGTGTAGAATTTACTGGGTCGTCATGGTGCGGGGAAGAATGTAGAGCTTCTTAGTAGAAGCTATTCAGTGGAGAGGTCGGGGCATAGACATGTCAGATCTCGTGGTATTTCGGCCTCAGCTCGTAGAGAACGGATTCACCGTCGGGATGAGGATGATGATGACGATGATGATGCTGAGGAGGGTGACCAGGAGGAGGAGCAGGAGGAGGGCGCAGATGAGGATGAGGATGTGGACGATGGCAGTGGACCGTATGATGATTACGGTCCATTCAGTCAGAGGGTTGATGACATGTACGAGACACATATGGTGGAGGTGCGTAAGGGTAGGGGTGGTAGGTTTGTTAGTAGATCTGGCACATCATCTGCGTCCACTGTATCTGGGGCAAGAAGGAAACGGTCGAGGGCCGGTAATGATTCTTGGGTTGTTAGGAGTGAGGTGCCCGGTGGGCCTGTTGACGGGAGTGTGATTCCTAGCTTTCTAGGACACATAGCTGCCCGTATTTGGGAGGACCAGGAGAGGCCTTCAGTTACGGGGTTGTTGAAATGTCATACCCGGGAAAAGACTTGTAGCTTTTTGCGTACATGGGCTGAGGCTTGGCCGGCGGAGAGCGAGATGTTCGAGCGACTGGAGGGCACTGGGGTGAATCACGTTCCTTCCACCATGCACGATAAGATTGACAGTACGCTGATCACGGCTTTCATTGAGCGATGGCAGCCGGATACAAACTCTTTCCACCTTCCGTTCGGTGAGATGACGATCATGTTACATGACGTCGAGGCCATTCTGGGGATTCGTGTTGAGGGTAAACGACTTTGTGCTGTGGCTGATGCGGATCAGGCAGATTTGCTGGCGGAGTTGTTGGCGGTGGACAGGGATGCACTGTACACCGAGGTGCTAGGTGTTTGGGAACACGGAGGTGTGAAGATCGCATCCGTGTTGCAGCGGTGTTTGTACCCCAGTGCACGTAGGACGCACGACGCACAGCTGAGTGCTTATGTTTTTCTACTCCTCGGATGTACCTTGTTTCCGGATAAGAGCGGCGGAAACAAGCTCAGGCCACGCGACATACTGGAGGCGTGTGACCCCGACAGTGTAGGCCAGTTTTCCTGGGGATCGGCTACGCTGGCTTGACTTGAGCATCACTCATTTCTTTCACAACTAGTTTCGCAGCAGGACTTAAGCCGCTCAGTTGTCGATGACCCTCTTCATATACTATCATCTCATGGTTGTGATACCCCCATTTAGAGTAACCAATCACTTCCCAACCGTCACGACTCCGTAGTTGTCGAACCTTTACTCTGAACTCACACCCACAAACTTTCCGCTTTGTATCAAACCAAGTGGCTGTACGAAAATCTCTTTCTTCTCTTTTGCGATAACGGTCACATCTCAAAATGCGATCCATTCTACCATCCCGTTGAGATTTATGAGTTACTACTACCAAGCAAAATCCAGCTGCAATTGCAACCTGTTTTGCCCAATCAATCGCCTGTTGAGCTTCTTCGAATGGACCATCATGTCCAAATATCCCACTGTAATCATTTCCGTCTCCACCATATTCCTGCATCAATTATATATTACAATAAATACATTTAACGGATAATACATTTAATTTCTATATTTACACAGAATTAACACAAAAAAAAATCATAATTATATATAATTAAACTTAATTTTTATAAAAACCCAATTCGAATTTTCAAACTAAATTTAAAAATATACCATTTCGAATTTTCAAACTTAATTTTAAAAAAACCCATTTCGAATTTTTTTAAAAAATCATTTTCGATTTTTTTTTTAAAAAAAAATTAAATAAAAAACAACAACAAAATCAAAAAAGAAAAAAAAAATTAATTTATAAGGGTGGCGTCTGCCAAGGCTGCCACAGCCACTGGACTGGCGCCTGGCAGGGCCGCCTCAGCCAGTAGAGTGGCGCCTGGCCAGGACGCCAGTCTGGTGGTCTGGGCGTCTGGGTTGGACGCCACTCTGGTGGTTCTGGCGTCTGGCTTGGACGTCCAGGCTACGGTTTGGGCGTCCATCCTAGGCGCCGGAGCCACTCCGACGGTAAACCGTGAATTTTAACGGTGACTTACCTCGTTTTCCGTCGACGACGACGTACCTACGGCGTCCCCCGCATCTCCGGCCTGCCCTCCGGTCTCCCCCGGCGAGCCAGTACGGCTCCACATTTTTTAAACCGAGATTATTTCAATTTTAGAAAATGGGCATAATGGTCACACCAAATCATATTTGTGGGCTTTATATGGTAATTTGCGGGCGATGTTTAGCGTTTCACAAGATATACTTGTCATACTTTTGGTAGGAATCTTAGGATTTATTTATGCTTAGTTATCTTTTGTTAGGATTTTATTTTCACAATTTTATCTTAGTTAATAGTAGTATGAGTCTTAGTGGGATTAATCTTCCTTAATTATAAAAGGGAGGTAGTAGTAGTACGTAAGGGACAGTTAGCTTTGTTTTAGTTTTGTTTAACTTTAGTTTTAATATATTGTTTTTACAGTAGTTTTATTATTGTTTTTATTTTAGTATTTGCTTTCTTATTAGTTTTATTATTATTGCTTTTGATCATGCTTAATTTAATTGCTTTAATTAGTTTAGTTTTAATTATGTGTGAATAGTTTTATTTTAGGGTTGTGGGGATCCATGAATAATATGAAGGGATGATTTATTATTGTTGATTGTTAATGTTTTAGATTAATTTCCTACTGATTGATTTACTGTTATGCAATTAGATTAGCGCTGGTTTAATTGTATGAGTTATGCAATATTGATTCGAGATTCGACAGATGAGAATTGGTATTAAGGCTTAGTTTCAATAGGTAGGTTAATTTATAAATGGTAAAGTCAAGATTCGAGAGATGCGATTTAATACCGCTAAATTAATTCTGTGATTGGAATACGTAGCGCAAGCCCTTTATAAACTTATTAATTTATGTATTGATAATTGATATTGTCTTTCATCCCATAATATTATTTATTGATGAACCTATGCCCTAGGTGTTTATTTTATTAATATTCTCTTAGTTTTAATTGCTTAGTTTAATTAGTTCTCTTAGATAAATTCACATAAATATCATACTTGTTACTTGATAATTTAGATTATAATAATTAATTAGGAATAAAAGAACATTGTTTCCCTGTGGATTCGATTCTACTTCCCTATCTGATTTAGTTAGAGGACTTAGGTAATTCTTTTGATTAGGTGATACGACTTTAGCCTGTCAACATGTAAGACCAACCTTATGCAATTAAGAGTACAACTCACACTCCTAAACTTAGATCCCTCATTAGTTTAGCAATAGGAGATACATAATCAAATTGCAATAAGTAATGATAAACTTAATCTACATTCCTGTTTTAGGGTAAAAATACCCCTAGACACGTGGCCCTGTAAAGGCTTGCCACGTGTCAAACTTGCAACGGTCAGCAAAGGCCCAATCCCTTTGCGACACGTGTCCATTGTACCCTAATTGAGGTGCAGTTCTCCCCTACTATAAATAGTAGGGACAGACCTCATTTATGGGGATCGATAATGATTCCAACAACCGACCAAACACAAAACCCATTGCAAAACGCTCTCTAATCGAGAAGCATTTATTGTTCTTTATACCTTTTTAAGAAAGATTCTAACTTGATCTTCGGAGCCGGAACTCCCACCCCCCATCAGGATTCTCCGTTATTTGTGCATACTAGGAAATTGTAACTCTCCCGCAGGACACATCTAAAAAACCCCCAAACATCTGGCGCCGTCTGTGGGGAGAGTACTTTCTAGATGACTTCAGAATCTGTACTACCGGGGAAAGGTAGCCAACCTGCTGGTGAGGCTGAGGTCCACTCGGACCAAGATACAGCCGACAACTATGAGGTTGAGACTTACACAGCCGCTGATGGTTCTTTTAAGTTCAAGCATACCCGTTCCAAAGACAAAAGGGAACGGGCAGAACTTCAGTCGGACCCTAGTCACCCCACCAGAGGTCCGCTTGGGTTAACCCCTGCTTCAGAAGGAGCCACTCCTGTCTCCAGAGACGAACTCATGAATATGATGATGAGTTTCAAAGGAGAAATCAAAGGCATCCTAGATAAATCAGCCAGCCCCCGCAAGGGGCAGGCGGAAGAGAAACGTCTTGGGAAGAAGGCAACCAAGACGGTAAAAGATAGAGCACCTACTCCACACCCAAAGCCAAAGGTGCCAGTTAGATCCATTGATATCTCAAAGATTCGCATTCCCATGGAGAAAACCAGAAAGCCCTTCCGGCACATACAGCCGGATGGAACAAAGAAGGTCTACTCTGATGCTCGGACGCTCATCCAGGATAAAAAGATTCAGCAACGCTCCGAGTCGGCATCGACGTCGACCTTTCAAGACAGATTCCATATTACATCAGGGAGGCACTCGCGAACAAGTAAAGAGAGTCGGTTGACCGAGGTTTCCGCTCAATCCGGCCCTCATATCATCCAACCGGCAGTTCATGGGTCACCATACATGCCCTTTGGATCTCCTTACTCACAGCCGGCCCTATTCGGGGGTTAGTCGCTACCTGTCCAGCCTATGGACTGGCAGCTCCGGCTGCTCAACCTTGGGGAACAGCCAACGACGTTCTCCAGGGAAATCACTGAGATGGCTCAGCCGTCAAAGATCAAAAATGTGTTGGTAAGTGCCTATGACGGCACCACCAACCAAAAAGATCACCTTATGGCATACACCAACCTGATGTATTTGCAGGGTTTGGATGATGCCTCTTGGTGTAGGTGCTTCCCGGCAAAGTTGAAAGGGATTGCTCAACGTTGGTTTGGTAACCTACCTGCCGGATGCATCAATAACTTTAGAACATTAGCATATTGGTTCACATCCAACTTATCAATGAACAACCCTGCTAAAAAGACAAGCCTTGATTTAGGGGCAATACAGCAGGGGGACAAGGAAGGGCTCAGGTCATATGTTAGGCGGTTCAACCTGACGAGAATCCAAATCCAAGGATTATCTGATGACGTCGCCTATACCGACTTCTTCAAAGGTCTAAAGGACGGGTCAACTTTTAAGTTTGACTTGGTCAGAAAGAGGGTCTCTACCCTTCATGAGGCATTAATGAAGGTAGAGGCTTACATACAGGCAATGGAACTTTGTGCTGTTAAACTCCCAACGGATTACAAAAGATCCGATAAAAGAGAAAGCCGGCCTACTCAGCCGGCCAAAAGGGAAGAAAAGAAACGAAAAGAAGTCTGGGCGGCAAAGCCATCCGGACAACCGTTCCAGAAGAGAAAGAGGTCGGATCCGTATGTTCCAAGGTACGAATTCACCAAGGATTACGCCTCCATTCTCAAGGAGGTTAAAGACCGGTTAAATCTTGAAAAACCGGCAGCAATGAAGAGTCCTGTGAGCAGTCGGGATAAAAGTAAATATTGTCATTTCCACGAAGAAATAGGCCATGACATTGAATGCTGTTTTAGTCTCAGGTGGCTCTTTGACCGCCTTGCTGATGAGGGGGCTTTAAAATCTTATTTGCCCAAACCAAAGGGTACTCCCAAGCAGGTCAAGGGACAACCTCCAAAGACTCCGGCAACTCATTCTGACACTGATGAGGATACCATCTTAACCATACCCGGTGGATTTGCGGGTGGTGGTCCTACCATCCGGGGTACAAAGGATAACATAAGAAGGCTGATCAACTCAGTGGATGAGGGTCAGTCGTTTAAAAATTCATTCCCGGAGGTCAATATCTCCGAAAAGGATAGAGGAGAGGTCAGGCGGCCCCACGATGATCCTATAGTCATCGAATGTAAAATTGCCAATCAACGAGTTGGCCGGATCTTATACCGGGAGCTCGTCCGACCTCATAAGCTACCGGTGCTTAGAAAAGCTCAAGTACAAGCCCAGTAGCATGATTCAGGCTCCATACCCTCTTGTTGGCTTTGGGGGAGGAGTAGTGCATCCGGTGGGGATGGTTGACCTACCCATCAGGTTTGGAGAGAAGGGGAAAGGCCGACATATGGTTGTCAAGTTTCTTGTTGTGGAGGAACTAACGGCCTACAACGTGATCATTGGCCGGCCAACCCTCACCAGGCGGATCATCTATCTGACCTCCGAGAAACCTTCACCACCCTCAGGCGGCATAAGGTCATGCTTAACCCAAAAAAGTGCATTTTTGGCGTTGAGTTTGGGAATTTTCTCGGATTTTTTATTGACCAGAAAGGTATAGAGGCTAATCCGGACAAGGTACAGGCGGTGATTGACATGCAGTTGCCTCGTACCGTTAGAGAGGCTCAAAAGCTTACCGGTTGTCTGGCGGCATTGGGGAGATTCCTCAGCCGGTCAGGTGACAAGTGCCTTTACATTTTTCAAGCAATCAAAAAGAGGTCCAGGTTTGAATGGGGTGAAGAGGCTGAGGCGACATTCCAAAGGCTGAAGCAACACTTGCATTCTTTGCCAAGATTAGTGAGTCCCCTACCCCAGGAGGCCCTCTATATGTACCTAGCCTTCTCAGATCATTCCCTAAGTGTCGTTCTCCTTGCTAAAAGAGATGGCAAACAGCTCCCTTTTTATTTCATAAGCCACGTTCTCCGAAATGCTGAACTTCGATATCCCATGATTGAAAAGTTTGGTCTGGCTTTGTACAAAGCGGTCAAACGGTTGAAGCCTTATTTCTTGGCTCATCCGGTTACTGTCTATACTGATCAACCGCTCAAACGGCCTATGACCACGTTAGAGTCATCCGGGAGAATGATTAAATGGGCAGTGGAAATTCAAAGTCTAGAGATGACTTTCGAGCCTAGACGGGCAGTGAAAGGTCAGGCGTTTGCCGACTTCATTGTCGAAATGACTAGGCCGGTACAGTCGGATAATACTGATCAGGTATGGAAGGTGTCTGTAGACGGGAGTTCTACCATGAATGGTTGTGGGGCAGGCGTAATTTGTCATTTCCCAGAAGGGGATAAATACGAGTATGCTCTACGATTCAAGTTTCAGGCTTCAAATAATGAAGCAGAGTACGAGGCCTTGCTAGCCGGTATCCGCATGTGTAAGGCAGCCGGGGCAAGGAAGGTTGACGCCTATTCTGATTCTCAACTAATCGTTAGCCAGTACCATGGTGATTACGAAGCCACCCATCCGGTAATGATTAAATATCTTTTGGTGGTCAAAGGAGAAGCTGGGGCATTTGATGAATTCAATCTAAGTCAAGTGCCAAGGTCCGAGAATAATCAGGCGGATGCACTATCAAAACTGGCATCATCCGCCACTTGTGATACGCCTAGGTCAGTCTTCTGGGAAGTCATGGAAAAGAAACGCATCGAACATGATCCCATTGGAGTGTGTCTCCTCAGAAGCGGCTGCTCTAAAGAGACGAGCATTAAGTTTCATCATGCACAAGGGTGAACTCTTTCGAAACGGGTACCTACAGCCGTTATTCAAGTGTATAACCCCAAAAAGGGGAAAGGAAGTGCTAGAAGACCTGCATGTCGGCTTCTGTGGATCACACATAGGCGGCAGAACTCTTGCAAAGAGAGCCAGGCGGCAGGGGTACTTTTGGCCCACTCTTGAGGTAGATGATCTAGATCTGGTAAAGAGATGTGACAAGTGCCAGAGATTTGGCCGGCTTATCCGTCAGCCGGCAACTGATTTAACGGCTATCTTCAGCCCTATCCCGTTTGCCAAATGGGGCATGGATATTTTGGGACCATATGCGCTAGCGGCCGTAGATACATTTTGGTGGCTGTTGATTACTTCACAAAGTGGGTTGAGGCAGAGGCGGTAAAGGGCATCAAAACTATGGATGTCATCTCCTTCATCTAGAAGAATGTCATCACCCAGTTTGGTGTTCCTATGTCAATGGTCTTTGATAATGGTCCGCAGTTCGAAACGCCTGTCCTCAAAACTTGGTTGCAAGACCAAGGAATTTCACATTATTTTGTATCCGTAGGCCATCCTCAAGCAAATGGTCAGGTGGAAGCTTTTAACAAGCTCATTTCAGGCGGAATAAAGAAAAAGATCGAAAAAGCAGGCGGTCTTTGGGCAGAAGAACTGACTCATGTTCTTTGGTCAATCAGAACGACAGAGAAGGGGTCAACCGGTGAAACCCCATTTCTCATGGCATACGGCACAGAGGTTGTCCTTCCTATTGAATTATATGAACCAACACTTCGAATCATGCTTTATGATGAAGAAGCTAATTGGGAGGCCATGCGTCTGGCTTTAGATTCTCTCCCTGAAAGAAGGGGTAATGCCGCCTTACGTCATGAAATCTACCGTCTGAGAATGACAAGAGCCTACAACAAAAGGGTGCGCAAAAGACCCCTTAAAGTAGGAGATTTTGTACTACGTAAGCTTGAGGCAACCGGCAGGGCGAATGAACAAGGGAAGTAAACTCCAAATTGGGAAGGACCCTACCAGATTTTTGAAGAAGTTAGAAATGGCACTTACCGCCTGGAAACCCTAGACGGAATGCAGCTACCTCGCACCTGGAACGTAGATAACTTGAAAAAGTACTACTTCTAAGGAATTTGTAATTTTTGTACATAGCATTGAAATTTGAAGTATATCATTTATGTTCATTTAATTGTATTAGCACCCGTCTAGTGCAAAAACACAGACGGAAAAACATTTATTAAATCACTGCTCCAAAAAGAGCAGTCATCGGGTGACACCCATCTGGGTGAAATCACCGAAGAGAACAGCTCCCTTCCGGGTGGTACATTGTTCTGGCGATCGTAAATTCAAACGATATTTACTGACATCATTGAAAGTAGACAGCCGTTCGAAATGATCCATTGCATCTGGGATTCGGCCGGCATAGACCCAAAAGTGGTCCATGCGGCAAAATCAAAATCCTAGTATAAACACCAACCGGCTTTAGCAGCAAAGCACTACAGTCGGTTACGTATTCCGAATGAACATTTGTTTAAAATGACGGATGTTATTCCTCTTTTTATGAAAACTCCTGTGTTAAAAACACAACATATTTTTAAAAATATATATATATATGGGCTTAAAGCAACCGGTCTTTATCAAAAAGATATGGAGACGGTCTATAATGCTCTTTAAATCATAGTACCCATCCGGCTGTCTTTGAAACGACTGCTTGTTTACCGTTGGAGTAAACGAAGCCATTTCAGGGGCATTTTATTGTATCAGCCGGTACGTTGGGTATAACATATATATACTTTTTAAAGAGAAATTTGCAATAAACATTGGAAAATTGCAAAAGCAGAATGAAAGCAAACCGACTATGTCAGTGAATATATAAAGAGAAATGTCAGCCGGACCCTTTTCATTGATGCACAAGGCACGCAGGCCGGTAAAAGAAGATATAAGAAAAAAAAAAATTCTATCATTGCTGCTCCTGCTGCTGCTCCTGCACCTGCTCCCGAGCTGGCTCTTAAGTCTGCGTCTGCTGCTCACCCTCTTGCTGCTCTTCTTCGACCAAACCGGCCCAGTCATCGAAGGGAGCAGGCGGGTCCAGGCCAAGCACCTTGGCATCATATAACTCTGAGGCATACTTGTACCTAAGGTCAAAAAATTCATAGTCATAGTCCGGGTGTATGAGCCCCTAAGCGAGCTTCATGCGCTCCTCATTGGCGTTCTCGTTCTCAGCAATCAAGCGCAGCGTTGTTCTTTTTCAAGCTCTTCTTTGTGAGCCGCCTGACTAGAAGCAAGTTCATTTTTAAGCCTGCTGTTTTCAGAGCGAAGGTCGGTGTTTTACTTGTCAGCTCCTTCCAAAGCCTTGAGATCGGCTTGGAGATTCTTAACCTGTAGATCTAGCCCATCCGCCCTCGCTTTTTCTTCCTCAGCAGCTGCAATAATCTCTTTCAGCAATTCCTCCTGTTCCAACTCTCGCCGTTTAGTTTCCATGTCATATCTAATGGCATTGTATTGGGAAACATCAATGAGCTCAGATGCCCGTCTCTAGGCATCCCTTACCTCCTCTTGCTTCTTGCGCAAGGGGACTTGAAGCCCATCAACTCTCAGCATCACCTGTGATATCAGCCGGTAGAGGAATGTTAGAATTATTTTGTAACAACAACTAAAGCGGCAAACAAAGAAATTACAAGAAGGTGATGCATCCGGTAAAATTACTTCAGCCAGGAGAGAAGTGATTCGGTCAATATTGACTGTATGCACAGCCGACACAGCCTCTTTCTTGGTCCGGGTTAGGGTCCGGATCATCCTCTTGTCGTACTGTTGGTAGTTTGGCAGGCTGGAGAGCATCTGCAATGAGAGATTTATCTGTCAGGTGTTAGGCATACGTCGCGCCAATATTCTGACGGTTACCACAAGAATCCCCGGAGTGGCAAGCTTGGGTCTTTACTCGCATAGGCCCAAGCGGCCAGGGGGATCAAAGGCAAAAGTCATATCTTTATCGGACTGTGGGGTAATATCACCCCCCAGCCACGTTTGAGCCAGTACCCGTGTGAGTCTGGCCAGCCAGAGTCTCCGGCTCCTTTAAACCCTCATCCACCACTTCCGTGGTGGGAACTATTCCACTAAGGCTCTTGCCTGCAGTGGTGGGCCTGCCTCCTGCAGGCGGTTTGGGAATAGTTTTAGCCGATTCAGGAACTGGCATCTTTGGTTCCTTTGCCGCTGGCAGAGGAATGTCCCCCGCCGGTCTCTTGACCATCTTGGATAAAGAGCGAGGAACGACTTTGTTCCCGGCTTGCAAATATACAAAACCAACCGGTTAATGTCAACATTGCATACAAATGCTACAACCAGTAAAGTAGATGAAATATATGTTACCCCGCCGTCTTTAGCCGCTAGTTGCGACTTTTTCTTCTCGATTTGCTCCTTCCGGAGCTGATCGGCTGAGGTAGGCGGTGTCTTCTCTTTGGGTAGCTTCTCCATAGCTACTTCTGCAAAAGCAAAGGAAGAATGGTTAAAATGCAGTGCAAAGTGGCAATATCAGGCGGCAAAGGCCGGTGAATAATAAAAACCTACTCTTAGGGAACATGGTGCTAAGGTTACAGGCGGAGAGAAACGCCTCATCCTTGAACCAGTCTGGGTAGGGCACCCAGAATTGGGGAACTATTATTTCGCTCCTATCATCCAGGCGGAGAGTTGTCTTTTTAAAGAGACCCCTCTCCATGATTTGATCCCATGCCTCACTTGGCACTCTTGGGAGAGCGCACTTCCTACAAAGCAAAGCTAGGTTTTTATTATATCTACGCAGCCGGCGATTAAGTTGAGGAGATGGCGAAGAGACGGCATAGAATTTGCTCTTCCAACTACTCCATTTGGACGGTTTGTCCAACGTCATCATATATTCCGGGTGCGTGGTTAGAGTATACCATGCATTCCACCCAACTGGCGCCCTGCTGAGATAGTGCATGTGTGCAAAAGCTTCCCAGCTTGGTTTGACCTCCTGCATCTCGCAGGCGGCAATGTATCCAAAAATGTTGACCCATGAGTTGGCGGTCAACTGCCAAACTCCTAGATCATACCCTCGTAAGATGGCTTTAATACAGTGGTGGAGGGGGAACCGGAGGCCGGCTCTGAATGCCGCCTCATAGCAGCCGAAATAGTCATCGGCATGCTCAAGGTTATCTTCCCAGACAACCGTCGCCTCTACAGGCGGTACAACTATTTTCCATTCTTTTCTAACCGGCTTCTTCTCCAAAAAAGCAGGGAATGTGGCAGTTAAAGTGACCACATCTCTAGCAGTCATACTAAACTCAGTTGGGTTGCCTGCAGCCGGCCATTTATAGGCTTCCTCATCAATGGGAGCGGCTGCCTCTGAAGACTCAGAGCTGGACTCTTCGCCGGACACTTCGCCGGATTCCCCATCAGCTGAATCGGAATCATATAGGATGCCGTCATCCGGTGTACTGGTGGTACCCGGTACATCATGAGATGTTCTATCAGACGACACTTCAGCCTGGTCTTCATTTAAGGGTACAGCCGGGTCAACGGCTGCGTCGTCAGACTTGTAATCGGGATATGTTGTCGTCCATCTAGTCCGAGCCATTCTGTCATGCACATGAACAGAGACGGTCGGATTCGAGGTAGATGAAGAGTGATCCAAATACCCCCAGACGGCATCCCCAGTCCTAGACTCAGCCGTCTCAGGTGACCGGCTAACCGCAGTCGTAGGCTGTGTCGTGTGTGTTTTGAAAGACCCCATTTAATCTATACAAACTGCACAACTAGGAAATGGGAAGTTTAAAAAAGAACAGCAATAACGAAAGATGTACCTTTAGTATATTTGATGGAGTTGCTTGAAGATGCCTCAAACGGTAGAACCCGGATGTGTTTGAAGCTGAAAGACAAGAATACAAATTAGCCGCCCGTGGTTGTTTAGAAAGTTAAATAGGCAATGTGTGAAGTTTACTCCATGATACCCCAGACGGTATCCAGTGGGTGGGTTCAGAAGTACCCCAGACGGTCTACAACCGGATGAGGGTTTGTGAAGGAAGTCAACTAAGCAATTTGTGTGTTCATTCCAAGATACCCCAGACGGTATGCAGTGGGTGGTTTCAGAAATACCCCATACGGTACAACACCGGATGGGGTGTTATGGAAAAAAATAGCAAAATTGCTCTCAAATACCCCAGGCGGTGTAAAACCGGATGGGGGGTTACGAAGAAAGATAGAAAAATCGCTCTCAAATACCCCAGGCGGTGTAAAATCGGATGGGGGTTATGAGGATAGATAGCAAAGTTGCTCTCAACAACCCCAGGCGGTGTATAACCGGATGAGGGTAATCTAAAACACTTGTAAAAAATAAAAAAAAATAAAAAAAAATAAAAAAAAAAGAAGAAAATTGATTGAAAGGTATCCCAACCGGTATTTTACCGGTTGAGTCTGTTTTCAGAACAGCAATGGATAGGGTCCCAGGCGGTGTTTCACCGGATGGGGGTACTTTGAATGCATGGTTTTTAAAAAGGGTTGAAGATCCCTCAGACGGAGCTATGCCGGCTGAGGGAGTGAATTTAGTACTTGGAAATGGGTTAAAGACCCCCCAGGCGGCATGCAACCCGGATGGGAAAATCAGTCAAAGATCCTTAAAATCAGAAGTTAAAAGTGAAGAGAAAGGGGCAGCCGGTACCTTGCTAAAATTGAGCAAAATATACTCAACCGGAAGCCGGATGTGATTGATCTACAAATGCCGGATCAAGAATTCTTGAGGAAATTAAGCAGCCGGTGTCAGAGCTCTCTCAGAAATTTTTTTGAAATTTTGTAAAGTGTGGAGGAGAGAGGTGATGTCTCCTATTTATAGGAGAGGGGCAGAAGGCGAATCAACACCTTCTGCCCTAAAAATTGAAAAACTCAAAAAAGGAGGGAAGCTGGCGAACCGTCACTTCCCATCCTTCCGACGCCTGTCACAGGTGACACGTGGCTATGCCACGTCACACCTGTGAGGGGCAGATGTTTAGGGTAAAAATACCCCTAGACACATGGCCCTATAAAGGCTTGCCACGTGTCAAACTTGCAACGGTCAGCAAAGGCCCAATCCCTTTGCGACACGTGTCCATTGTACCCTAATTGAGGTGCAGTTCTCCCCTATTATAAATAGTAGGGGCAGACCTCATTTATGGGGATCGATAATGATTCCAACGACCGACCAAACACAAAACCCATTGCAAAACGCTCTATAATCGAGAAGCATTTATTGTTCTTTATACCTCTTTAAGAAAGATTCTAACTTGATCTTCGGAGGCGGAACTCCCACCCCCCATCAGGAGTCTCCGTTATTTGTGCGGGTACAAGCGAAGGAAGGAGCATACTAGGAAATTGTAACTCTCCCGCAGGACACATCTAAAAAACACCCAAACAATTCCCATATCAAACCAAGCATATCATGCCATCAAGCCCAAAATCAAGGGTGGCTACTCCTATCAAAATGAACTAATAAGCAATATCATATAATCAATTTAATCACAATTCAATCATCAATGCTTCTCCCAAATTCACTTAATTAACCATTAAATTGAGTTTCACCCAACCCTACAAAAGAGGACTACTCACAACTCATTGTGAATAACATGCAAAGTACCAAGTTAGGGTTCTAAGTAATTCAATAATTGGGAAAAAGTGATTCACTATAGATAAACTAACATGCAACAACAAATTATCAAGATCAAAAGAGATTCAAAGAGACTTGCAATAACAAAATAAAATCAGAAAATAGATAGAAAAAGGTAAAAGAAGTTACTAAATTTAAGCTTCAAAGTTGAGTACAAATTGCTGAAAATTAGAGAACAATCCTTGAATTCACTTCCACAATGATTAGATTTGAGAATTTCTACCAAATTATTAATTAAATTAATGAACTAAGTTTCTAACTAAGAGGAGAGTTGCTGAAAACTATTCTAAAAACTGTTGTCCTAAAAAAGAACAAAAGGGATAGTATTTATACTCCCCGAATTACATAGGTAAGTCCGTCAAAACAAAACCGGATTCCCAGTTAGGAGCGCCCGCTCCTCAGCTCGGAGTGCCCGCTCTAGGAATATTTGCGCGCCTGCTCCTCTGTTCTTCAATAGATGGCAGATTCAGCACCTAGGGGATCGGAGGAGGGCCCGCTCCTAGGTAGGTGCGCGCCCGCTCCTCCTATTTCAGAAAGATGGAAGATTTAGCATACAAGCAAGGAGCGCCCACTCCTAGCAGGGTGCGCGCCCGCTCCTCCTATTTCAGAAAGATGGCAGATTGTAGTAGAGCAGCTAGGAGCGCCCGCTCCTTTATGAGTGCACGCCCGCTCCAAATGTTGTTGGCTGAAACACTTTGTGGTGCAAGGTGCAAGAGTGGCCGCTCCTAAGGAGGTGCACGCCCCTCTTGCTAATCACAAAAATGGGCAGAATGTTGAAGCCTTGAAGGAGCGCCCTCTCTTGGAGAGGTACACGCCCGCTCCTCCAGGAGCGGCCTCTCCCTTTTCATTCTTGCTTCATCTTAATTCCTTCGAGAGTTATTCTTACTTGCCAAAATTTCACCTATACCTGCAAATCAAGTACACAAACACACAAGGAGGGGGAAAAGCCAAAATGCAAGATTTATATACAAAAGGGGGTTAGAAAAAGGGGAAAAGATTACAAAACCGGGTTAAAATCACCACAATAAGTGGTCAAATAAACCACTTATCAGTGATGCGAGGTTTGGCTTGGAGAAGAAGAAAAGAGGGGAGAGAAAGAGGAGAGAGAGAAGACTGGTGTAAGATTTTTGGAAAAAAAAAATTTGTGGTTGGACACACCGTATCGCCAGCCACATATGAAAGTTTGTAGTACTTTAAAATAAGATCCATTTATAATATATTTAATTTTATTACAAAAATAATAGAGAATCAATGAAAATAAGATTTGATCGGGAAAAATAATTTTAGGTTTGGTAAAAAAAACCTTTCATTTCAATAATTCTAGATATCTTTCATTATCAAAAGGGATTATATGATCGTATTTAACATTCGATCCAAAAAGTTTATCCTAAACTTTTATTAACCATCTGGGCATCGTCCAGGCACAAAACTAGTGTATATATATAAAGGAGAGTTTTTTCCCGGGTTTTAAGAGAGCCACATAGAATTAAAATTTCTTTAACGCACCAAGTAGGATTATAAATTTTAGTTATAGCCAATTAGATAAAAAAAACTAGATGGAAGCCCGTGCGATGCACGGTTTTTCATCTAAGATTTTTAATTATTTGATTTATTGTATTTAGTAATTTCAGACAAAATTACAAAAGTTTAATATTTTTTTTTACTATAATTTATAATGAATTTATTAAAATATAAATAAATTGTAAATATTATATTTTTTCCATTATATAAAATCTTTAATGTGAAATGATAAATTTTTAATAATTTAAATCCTAAATCATTATTCATTATTTTACCATATCTTTTATTCGATAGAATCACCAACCTCGTCCACAACCAACCTACTACATCAATGGATAAATTGAACCATGTTGCGATATAAATCAAATCTATGCATTGGAATTTTTTCATCATCTCCAAAAATAACCAAAGCCATCCATAGTATACAACATCTAATCATATGCCATTACATAAACAAATAATCGTTAAGTATCCTAAATAAATACAATGTAACTAATAATTACAAATATAAAGTTAAACATAAGATTTTAAAAATTACCCTGACATTGATGACCTAAAACTAACACAAAATTAATAACACAAAATTCGCTTGATGGGGTTTTGTATTGATACGAAATTTTATTTGTGTCGTATGATGTGTTAGATCTGCATGTAAAAAAACATTTAGTAAATAAAACATAAACATGTAATCGTTGAGTATCCCAAATTAATACAATATAAGTAATAATTAGAATCACTAATTTAAACATAGGATTTTAAAAATTAAGCTAAAAATTACCCGGCCATTGATGACCAAAAATTAACACAAATTACTAACACAAAATTTGCTTGATGGGGTTTTTATTGATACGAAATTTTGTTTGTGTCGTATGATGTGTCAATTTATAACGGTAGGTATCACAAATTTTAATTTAATTATAATTAAAGAACAAATTTGTATTTCTTATCATAAATACTGTTCGGGGTAAAAATACCCTTGGCAAATGGACCAATGCTAATGCGACACGTGTCCCTAAGCTCACCTCTCAATGAGCCAATTAGAGCATGACACGTGTCATTCAAAGGGAAAAACGGGCTTTAAGCCCATAACCCTAAAGACCGTAAAACGGTGGGAAGCCCATCAACTTAGGTTAAATAACCTAAGAGGCACCTGTTCCAAAGGACTATAAATACTGATCATTTACATCCGTTAAAGGGGAACTCAATTGAATACACATTCAATCTACACAAATCAGAGAGTGAAACACTCAGATATCGAGGTTGTCTCAGACAGCCGGATGGTCACTCCTCTCTAAGAGGAGCCTGATCTTCCTTTACATTCCGCACTTTTTACATCCGAACACGTTCTAACTTGATCGTCGGAGGCGGAACTCCCACCCTCGGGAGTCTCTGTTGTTTTGCAGGTACAGGCGCGTGGGTCCAGTCTTGGTGTTGTAACTCTCCCGCAGGACACATTAAAATCCCCGAAACAAATACTATCAAAATTTATCTTATAATGATAGGTATCAAACTTTATTATAAGCGTTTATCATTTAAATATTTCTTAGTATATTTTTTTTGGATTTCTTATACTCGTAGTATTGAATTAATAAATTTATCTTTTCCTATATTTTTACTCTAATTTTTTTCATTAAAATAATTTAATTCGTGGATTATACCTACGTGGCATTAAAATTTTAGATATATCAAATCTAATTCTTTACTTTTATCTTGGTGGCGACATACTTTTTTAATTCAAAATAAAATACAAATGCTCTAAAAGAATGCCTACTTTATTTATATAATAATAGATTTGTAATTTCTTTTAGAATTAAATAATTCAAATGCCAAAATTGGCGAATGTGATTTAAAAGTTTAAATTAATTAAATATAAAATTTTATCTTTTGATATTAGAAATTTTATCTAAATATATAACGAATGAAAAAAAATTCACAATTTATTTTAAAATAAAAACATTAAATGATATTATGTGGATAACGAATAAATGACAAATTTTATCACATACATACAAAATTTTTGTTTCAAAAAAATTCAAACAAAATGTGTATCCCACGGGCTTCATCTACTAATGATTAAAGGAAGTCCCGTAAAAAAAATAATAATAATAAAATAAAATAAAAAGAAGAAAATACTAGATAATAATCATAATATCATAGGTGAAGTTAATTAACAAAAAGAAAACATAAGGGGAAAAATCACGAAAACACAACCTGCTTGCTTGTTCCTATTTTTTGCGGGTGAACGACATTCCCACAACACAACTCCCTCTTCATTGTTTACTCCGCCCTTCCGCTTTTAATTCTCCTCTTTTCTTCTCCTTCCCCATTTTCTCTCTTGTATTGTTTGTTCATCCAACCCAATTTTCAATTTCCTGTTAACATTTATTCAATCAATCATCATGTCTTCTGCTTTGGCTGTTCCCAAAATCTTTCACTCCATCAATTATAATTATAGTTATAATAGATCCAATGACAAACCCCTCTTTGATCCTGTTAAATCGTTACAATCATCTTTTCTTGGATCTGTTAACAAACTTAGCATTCCTTTGAAAATACCCTTTTCATCTTCTTCTGTTTCTAGTACTGTTGTTGCTGTTTCTGAGGTTTATAAGGAAAAGAAGTCCAAACCTGCTGCTTCTCCTTCAAATCTGGTAATTTATGGTCTGTTCGTTATCGTTTTTTGTTTTCAGTTTTCGGGGTTTTTCTCGAAAATAAAACAATGTGATTCTTACGAGTATGACTAGTTTAACTATAAGTGTAAGGCTGTTAGCTAATTTGATGTTTGTCTTGATTAATGTCATGATTTGATGTTATGTACGGCATTTATGTTATGTGATTGTATATATATTTTATAATTTGTTAATTGTGATCAGAATTTGTTGATTTGAAACACTCAGTAGAAGCAAGTTAAACTTGATCTATGATCATGTTGCTTATAGAATTTATAAAGGAAGAATTTTGATTGTTGATTTTGTGCTCGTTGGTGATTATTGATTGTAGTTGATTACTAAAGAGGAAGGTCTGGTGCTTTATGAGGACATGACTTTGGGTAGAGTGTTTGAGGATATGTGTGCTCAGATGTATTACAGGGGAAAAATGTTTGGATTTGTCCATTTATATAATGGGCAAGAGGCTATTTCAACTGGGTTTATCAAGTTATTAACACAGAAAGATTCTGTTGTTAGTACTTACCGTGATCACGTTCATGCCCTTAGCAAGGGTGTCCCTGCTCGTGCTGTGATGAGTGAGCTTTTTGGTAAAGCCACTGGTTGCTGCCGTGGGCAAGGAGGGTCTATGCACATGTTCTCCAAGGAACATAACGTTCTCGGTGGTTTTGCCTTCATTGGGGAAGGAATTCCTGTTGCCACGGGAGCTGCATTTACGAGCAAGTATAAGAGAGAGGTGCTTAAGGAGAACTGTGATGATGTGACAGTGGTGTTCTTTGGAGATGGGACTTGTAACAATGGGCAGTTCTTTGAGTGTTTGAACATGGCTGCATTGTGGAAACTCCCCATTATTTTTGTAGTGGAGAACAATTTGTGGGCAATTGGAATGTCTCATGTAAGAGCAACTTCTGATCCCGAGATTTGGAAGAAAGGGCCTGCTTTTGGGATGCCAGGAGTCCATGTAGATGGAATGGATGTTTTAAAGGTGAGGGAGGTGGCAAAGGATGCTGTTAACCGGGCTAGGAGTGGAGGAGGTCCAACCCTGGTGGAATGTGAAACTTACAGGTTTAGAGGACACTCTTTGGCAGACCCTGATGAGCTTCGTGACCCTGGTAAGTTTTAATTAATTTTACTTCTTCATTCTTTTTTTAACTTGCAGGATTACATTAATTGTATAATATTATGTGTCTTAATATGTTTTCCCGTATTCATGAATGTTTATGTTTGAATTGTTATAATGTGAAAATTAAAATTGCTTTTAAAGATTATCAATGCCTAGTCTTGTTAGTAGCATTTTTGGATTACTAGCAAATATAGGGTTTGCACTTTTGTAACTCCCTTTCAAGAACTCAGTATTAACAAAAGTGACGATTCCCTTTTTTTTTTTAGCACTTGCTTATCTGTTTCAATTTGTTGGAATTGCCAATGAATTTTCTTCAAAACTCATCTATCTAGAAGTAATTAATTTGTGTAATTGTCACGAGTTTCTAAGTACTCCCCTTTGGTACCAGAAGTGTCTCCCATCTTGTTGTTTGATCTTTGTTTTGCTGTAAAAAGCAATGAGTTTTAAGCTGTGAAGTAATTTTGTTTTGTTTGTCATAGTAATTTTCTATCCCGTGTTGACCTTGTTACCTTTTTACTTTTCTAACAAACCTATCAAAACAAACATATTGCGGATTAGACAACTGTTTATGGAATCAATCATAGTCTATTTTTTCTACACCATCAAAAATCCTTTATTGGTTTGATAGGGGTCTTAGAGATATTTCCTGCTGTCAAATGATCTTTAACAACAGCGACTACCAAAATTTGTGGCTAATAAAAAACTTTCTTCATGGATTTTATTTGAAATTTGAGCATATGAATTATGCTTACCCTTTGTAACCTTTTTCTACTTGAAACAACACAGAAGTTGACTGGCATTGAGATGCCGCACTCTGTGGAAGGCCCCTTGAAGTAGTACATCAGCGTCAGTTATTGATGAAACCTTTGTTAAGCTCCATAACTCCTTTGGCAGATGCAGTTTTATTTTAATTATGTTATATTTTATTTTAGTTTATTATATTGTGATTAGAAAAGAAAACCAGGTGGACATCATGAGACATCTTTTTGGATAAATTACAGGCGAGTTGCATGCATGGCTCACTTTTACCATTGTATATACCTTCCTCTTATTCTGAAGTACTGCGTATCTAATAGGTCTACTACATACAGGAGGACATCATTCCATCTGATACCATAACATTTCTTTTCAGTTTTCTTAGGTGTTTAAGTAATTAATTTGAGTTATTCGAAGTCATAGTGATGAAGATGGGATCTTGACTTTTGTTTTTTCATATAATTTTGCAATTGACAAATAATTCACTTTTGTTGGCAGCTGAGAAGGCTCGTTACAGTGTTAGAGATCCAATAGCCACTTTGAAAAAGTACTTGATTGAGAACAAGTTGGCCAGCGAAGCTGACCTGAAGGCAATCGAGAAGAAGATAGATGAACTAGTTGAGGAAGCTGTCGACTTTGCAGATCAAAGCCCTGCTCCCCTTCGAAGCCAACTTCTTGAGAACGTGTTTGCAGATCCAAAGGGATTTGGAATTGGACCTGATGGTAAATACAGATGTGAAGATCCAAAGTTCACAGAAGGCACTGCCCAAGTTTAACTTTATTTCAGGATTTTAATTTATTTTTTCCTCCTTATAACCCACCTCCTCTTCATAGCACCTTATTGTTTTATTAGGTTTCTCATTCTGTATCCCTGTTGAATAGTGTTATCTGGTTTGTTTTGAGCTGCAGCTGTGCAGCCGTGATTTAATCTTTATGTGCCGATATATTTATCTATCAAGTTATTCAGATTTGCTTATGTGCTGATATATATATATATATATATATATATATATATATATATATATAACCTGGTTCTGGGAGGTTTTTTTAAAACTCTGCATTATTTACATTGTTCTACACCTGATGTTATTAGTCATGTGTAATGATCATTAAAACTGTCAGGTAAATTCCCTAATTGAGTTTAACAAGCTGATTTGTGAAAGCTTAAGCAACCATTCTAAACTAAGTGTTTAATAAACCTGTTCTCAATATAAGCTGTTATGTTACTAGCAGTGTTCAAAGCATCAATCACCGGATTTTCAGATAAAAGGCTGGTTGGTTAGGTTAATTTATATTCAGAGAGGTCAATTAACCATATTGGTATAAAAATTAGCACCTTTGTGACATATTAATATAAAAATTAGCATCGACGACATATTGGTATAAAAAGTTAGCAAGTGGTGACAGATTAGTATTAAAATTAACCAAGTGACGATAGATTAGTATAAAAGTTAACAAATGACTACATATTGGTTTAAAAATTAGTGAATGACGACGTTTAACCCCCTTTTCTAACCAGAATAATAAACGTGTATTGTACACGTGATATATTCTTATTCTTGTAACTTAAATCTATTGTTTTTTTTTTTTTTTTTTGGTACTTTTTTGGCTTCAAATATTCATTGAATATTTTTAGACACTATTAAAAGCCAAAAATAAAAAAGAAGGAAAAAGGGAGGAACTAATCTAGTAACTATACTAAAACAGAGGGCACTCCATGCAGAATCTCCACGTGTCACCTTGATATTAAAAGTTTTCCTGCTCTTTTCCGCTATCCTAAATAAAGCAATTATTCACTAAATTTTTTAAGACCTTCTATTTCCTATAAATATTACGCATAATATAAGGAAAATATCATAATCTGTATGTACTAGAATAATATTAATTGATCTTATATAATATTTTTTGTCAAAAAAAAATTTATATTTTCATTATTTTCCTTACAGTATTTTCAACTATCATATAATTGATGGATTGTTTAGTATGATCCTATGTAGAAAATATTACAAAATATTTCAACTATCATATAATTGATGGATTGTTTAGTATAATATAGAATTTATTTATTTAGTAAAAAGTTAAATCTGTACCATAATATAAGGAAAATATCATAGTCTGTGTATACTAGAATAATATTAGTTGATTTTATATAATATTTTTGTCAATGAAAAATAAATTTTATTGATCCTATGTAGAAAATATTTTCATCATTTTTCTTACAGTAGAAAATTTTACAAAATATTTCCACTATCATATAATTGACGAATTGTTTAGTACAGAGTATAATATAGTATTTATTTGACGGATTGTTTGGTATAATATAGTATATATGTATAATTACACTACAACAGAGGACACTCAACCTATAACTTGACACATGTCGCTCTCACAATGAAAATTTTCTTGCCTAATTACATAATATTATTTATGGTAATTCTAAAATTTATTGCAGTATAATAATGTGCAATCTAACGAATCTTTTTTTAGTCTTAATAATCACTAATTTCCGTTCAAAAAATAATAATAATCACTAATTGATCTCATGATAATGTAATTTAAGTAAGTTGTACAATACTTATATTTTTTATAATGTAATGGAATGTAGCCAAATGAAGCTTTGATGTAATATTTATATTCATAATTATTTATACACTTATACATACTAACTGATGACCATATATTTAGAATAAATCATACATATGTATTTGGAGTAATGATTTCTCCATATATACTTTGAAAATTCTAGAATTACTACTCAAGTATTACTATGAAAGACCATGCGTATAAATTTTATAATATCACATTTTTATGTATATTTAATTATTTATATTTATGATGAAACATTAGCAAGTCCACTTAATTTTATTGTGCCAATATTATGAAATGGAGGCAATATCAAATACCTAAAAATATATGCACATTACTCTCTCACACACAATCAAATTTAATACTACCTCCGTTCCTGAAAGTTCGACTCACTTATTATTCATGTGGTCAAAATAAAATAACTTTAACCACATTTTATGATTATGATTTATACAATCAAAATAAATTAACAAGTTTGATCTTATTAGATTCCCCTTATGATAAAATTTTCAAATATCAACTTTTTAAAAAATTTACTTATTGTAGGGTTTCGTAGTGACCCGACACTACGCGGAAGGAAACCCACCAAGACCCGTCCCTTAATTAAAACAATTAACAAGCATATTAAACTTAATCAAACAAGATTAAGAACAAGAATTATACCTTTGTCGCGTGCTTCGCTCCCAAAGAGCTCTTACTTCAAAATCCCGAAAATACGAGATCTCCGACGGATCGTACCCTCGACCCGACCCGAGCGTCCTAAGTCTTGAAGGTTAGTTAAGACCCGGACAAAATAACTATGAGTTTTACGAATCAAAGGTTTACTCTTACTTAGAGTTGCCTTTTTAATTCCACTCAAGGTTGTTCATTTCCCAATACCCAATCTTGGTATTTATAGGGAAATGAACTCTTGAACTTCATTCCCCAACCAATGTGGGAGAATGAATAATTTGCTAATTAATTTATTTCTAAAATAAATCAATAATTAAATTCAATCACAATGCAACAAGTGTCAAAGGGAGAGAGAAGGTTAGGTGAGGACCATGGAGAGGTGGGGGGACCATTGCCTTGCTCCCCAAGGCTTTCCCAAAGCCTTGGTCCCCACCCTCACAAAACCGCCTCACCCAAAAGGGCTGCTGGGCTGCTGCCAGCTAGCACGCCAGCTAGCAGTGCCAGCCAGCCCAGCCAGCTAGCACCAAACTGTCCAGTAGCCTCGCATGCTTGGTGCTGGTGCGTGCCACTGCTAGGCGCTGGTGCTGGCCCTCGCATCCCACGCACCACACGCATCATCGCTGCACCCCTTCGCACATGTTCGCACACCCAGCATGCGTGCTGCTAGCGAGCCACGCATGCTGGCCCCCTTTGCCTCGCCAACCACACGCACCATCCTCGCAGCATCCCTCGCACATGCACTACCTACGCACCATGCGCACTAGTCATGCACAGCGTGCATCAGCCTCGCACCACACGCACACCAACGCATCACTCAGCAGCCTTGGTGCGTGGTGATGCTGGGCTGCTGTGCGTGGCCTAGCAATATGCTGGCGCCCAGACCCTCGCACATGCATGGTGCCCTGCTTGGTGCTGCCATGCGAAGGCTAGTACACAAGCCAGCACGCATGCTACGATGGGCTGCTTGGTGTGCCTGGTGCCTGCGATGGCAGCGATGGTGCCTAGGCATCATGCTAGCACGCTGCTAGCTGCGATGGTGCTCCTAGCGCTTATGGTGCTTGCGATAGGCAGCGATGGTGCCTAGGCATCATGCTAGGGTTGCGATAGCGCCAAGGCATGATGCTAGGGCTGCGATAGGTTGACATGGCGCGCCTAGGCTGCGATGGTGCACCTAGGCTGTGATGGTGCGCCTAGCACACCTAGTGTGCTTAGGCTTGCGCCTAGCCATGCTAGGTGCATGCTAGCCTGAACTAGCCTAGCATCCACATGGCTAGGCCAGTGTGGTGGTAGGGCTATGTTCATACTTGTTGCTTTGTGATTTCGCGACGCTCGGTCTCGACGCCCTAGGCTCGATTTCCGATATTCGTAAAACTCTGTCGACTCATTAAATCCTTTCGGATTAATTCGTTGTCTCGGATCGGTGGTTCGATTGGGTTCGACCCGAAGGGTTCAGTTAAGATTAAGTTGTAACATCAATTGTACATTGATATTACTGATCGGAAGCGGCCTCCACCTAGGCATTCCGATCACTTGACCTTACTGAAGAATTAGCTCCATAATAATTCTGAACCCTCTATCGGAAGAATACACTTGTTGGAAGGACACCATTCCTTTCACTTATACATAGCCGAAGTTAATAATGGTCAAAGATGCTTATTGGAGACTGTGCAAATGCAAAGTGAGTCGAACTTTCAGGTACGAAAGGAGTATATTAAATGTATAACACTACCGTTGTTTTTTTTTTTCTACTCACTCATGGAGTACATCGTACTATGTAGTATTTAGGGGGTCAAACTAAAAAATTTTGGCCATTGTGTGCAATTTATATATAAATAAAAATTTCATGTACGAGCTTACTATAATCATTTTAATGTGTACTCTGTATTATCCAAATATCAAAATATCAAAGTTACATAATTTACATACCATACATGCTCAAAATATTTGATGAAATATTGACGGTGGAGACCTAATCATAGACGTAAGTGAATTTAACAAAAAAGTACAGAGGTAGTATAAAACAAACACTAAAAATTCTACCCAATTGGTCCATAATATCAAGCAAGGATGGCAATTGGGCGGTGCGGTGCGGGTATTCCCTCCCCGTATCTGCATCTGCCAAAATTTTTTGTACCTGTAAAATTTTAACACCCACACCCGCCTAAGCAGGAGACCCACTCCCGATCCCCCACCCATGTGGATATCCACTACCTGATTGCCTTTTATCCACTAACCTAACAACATTTGTTTGATAATTTCTTATATAATATGTCATTATGCTATCTCTAATTTGTTGTAAATACATAATTTAATATATATTTTACAAGTAGTCAATTTGTATAAAAGTAGTCCATCATTACAAATACAAAATGAATTATATAACAATTTAATGGTAGTAATAAGTTGGCAGTTAACTGGGCAGGTAGACATGTAACTGGTGGGTAGGCGGGTGATAGGCGGTGATAACATCATATCCACCGCTTTTCCACTACCATGGTAGGTATGACTTTTGTACCCATACTCGCCTACTTAACCCCCTAAGCTGGACCCATACCCGCTCCAACTGGGGTAGGTGTGGTGCGGAATTCACATTTTTATACCCATATGTCATCCCTAATTTTAAGTCTATAAATAATTTAATAGGTACTAAAATAGTAGTAGAATAATTATGTAAATACCAACGTTAAATCAGGTTGTGATATTTTTAGGAGCTATATATGTTATAGCAACTTTTGATTAACACTTCATCATTAATATTAAAAAATTGCTTTGATAAGTAAATTATACATATGAACTTATTATACCGTGCAATTGCACAGCTACTATACTAGTATGAGAATATAGAGAAATATTTAACACTATGCGTAGTAAGAATTAATCAAGAAAAATTACAAGATAAGCTTTGATTACATATATTCAGTATCATTGAGCTTTCATTTTTTTTGCAATATGCAATATTATGCAAATAAATTTGCTCCCAACTTCTTAATTATTACAATTAACAAGTCAATTTCAATTTTTGAGACAAATTAAATAATAAGAATTTATCTTTCATTTCAGTTTTTGAGATTTTTGTTTGACTTTCATTCTTTTTTTTTTCTTTTTTTTTTTTTTGGTTATCATTTGCTGATAATCTTAGGTGCATAGGCTTTGAAGAGAGAATTATTTGTCACTAAATGAGTATTAAGTTATTAACAATAACAAAATAATTACAAAAATTAAAACTAAAATAATAATTAAGCACTTGCTCCGACAAGAAAAAAAGGGTAAATGTCACATATGTTAATTTTTATACCAATTTGTCGTGTTTGTTAATTTCTATATAAATTTGTCGCCGGTGCTAATTTTTATACCAATTGCTAACTTTTATACTAATGTGGTCAATTGGCCACCCTCTTTCTACAAGTTGTAGCTAGCTGAAGGGCTTATTGGACTTGGTCTCTTCCAACATTAATTCAAAAGATATAGTCTAACTTAGGCAATGTTTCTAATATCCATAGCAATGTTTTTAATTTCTTGATCCGCTTTATTTGGATTCAAAATAGCATTAACAGCACCCACACAGTAGGTCTTGATAATTAATTTTTTTATGTTGAGGTAGTTTTCACAAACTGCCACCATATTGCATGGCACTCAAGATTGTTTCTCTTAATTTATGTAAAAAATATCTATCTTTATTATTTTAATTGTTTCTCTCATCAAGATTTACTTTTCTCAATTTACTCCCCGATTATTTACTCCATTATTTCAAATAGAATATGGGGAGTATAATAGAGAACTCAATAAGAAGCTATTTAACTACTGAGAACTAGAAAGAAGAATCCATAAAGTGTGAAAAGTTGAAAACATTACAAGACATGCATATCAAACAATGCAGGCTGGTCATACAAAAAATCTCACTCCCAATTTATATATAAATAAATATATATATATATATATTTTTTTTTGACAGTGAGAACTAAGAAAATAAATAACAAACACAACTTAAAAAGACCAAAAAATAAGCTCCGGAGTACGAGCCTTCCCAGCCAACCAATGCGCTGGAGATACCCATTGCCTAGGAACCTTCCAAATCCTACAAGTCTCAACAGTAGCCAGAAGAGCCCAAATATCTCGAATTAACTAGAAACAAAGGGTCTCACAATCAGAGATCCGACGGAAACCCTTTGAATAGGCATGACTAACCCCAATAAAAAGCCTGCAACTCAGAATGAAAAGCAGAAGACGAGAAAGACACACGGGCCCCTCCTCCTCGCACCGTAGGCGAATCACAATCGCGGAAAATCCAACCCGCACCTGACATGTTATCTGAGGGGGACCACGCCCCATCACAAACCAGACAAATATCAAATCCTGAAGACAACTCACCACTAAGTGTGGAAGCAAAACCTGAAGCAGGTGACTGCGAAGATTCCCAGAGAACAGACGACTACGAAACTCCTGAGCTTGTTGGCCCCGCTCAGTCCATTGGAAAGCAAGAAGGAAGATGTCATCTGGAAAGACTATCTGATGCCAAAACCGGATATTATTACGAGAAAGCCAAATAGTGTAACACCCCAATAATTCTCTCTTAAAAACCTGTAAGTACCTTTAACAATTTGCAAGAGAATTACTGACGTACTACCGCCACGTGTTCAAACGTTAAGGCTAGTTCAGAGTTTAGGAGCAGAAAAACTAACTCAGTTATAAATAAGTTTCAAAACTAAAAATCAAAACCAAATTTAGTCTTACAAGTCGGAACCATTAAGGCCCTTATTCAAAACCCAATAAAAGTTGTAAATAAATCAAACCAGAGTTAAAATTAATCCAAACTTATGAAATGAAATATACTGTGGAAATATCCAACACTCCACTCAAAATCCCACCACCTTGATGCAAGTTCTGATTATGTATAAACCTGTGATTAATCTGCTCACCAATATTACAAGTGTAAAAATCGGATCATTATAGGGTCATTGAAAGGCGAAGGCCATGACCAAGAAAAGACACACAAAAGCACACATTCAGCAACGCTGAGTACATACAAGCTACGTAATATAAGAAAGAATTCCTAGCGTACTACTAATAAGCAAACCACACACACAATTTAATTATTTACTTAACATTACTAAGACTTCTCTATTTAATAATAAATAATTCATTTCATTCATTGATTGGATTAAGCAATAGATCAGATTGTCTCCCCATGCTCCAATTCGAAACATCAATAAAAGAAAAACCCTATGCCTCCTTTCGGAAACATTAATAAACATCCAATGGCAGACGGGCGCAACTTCGTGGCCATAGCTAGTATGAGATCTCATCTAACTCCTTATAATTTAAAGAAAAATATTTGTAAACAAGAAACTGGTAGATCAGACGGCCTCTAGAAAGTACACGACTAATACCCCGTGAACCCCAACCACTGATTGTCAATACTCTAGATGTGCACAAATCCAGAGTTTTATTGCTCATCCATCTTGCATTTTACGTGATTTACAGGTTTAAACTTGGTGATGACTCAAGTGCAAAACAACACACCCAATCATACATCAATCATTCAAACAATTCAAATTTTTAATTCAATTCTTGATTTATTAGTGACAAACAATATTTAGTATTGAATCCTTTAACTACCTCGGTGTATAAACACCTTAAGTGCATAAAGCACCTCAAATCCTCGACCTCGTCTTATAAGACTTTAATTCTCCCTTTATTCATTCCATTTCAATAAACATAAACGAATATTAAAATAATTCATTCCACATATTCACGTACCTTTGCCTCTAAGCTCATCTTGCATGTTAATGCATAAATAATACTTACAAGATAAATTAATACGCATTCCTCATACATGAAACAAAACCAATCACCACATTAATCACCAATCAAACTTAATACCATACAATTCCAACCAATCTACAAGTTTCCTAACATGATTCTAAGGTTTTCCAAGTCCTTAAACATGCTTTTAAAGTCAAGGTTTTCGTATCCTTGTACGTACCTTGAGTAAACGAGTTGGTTGGCCATTTTAGGAACTAGATCGCCTTCTACAAAGTCCTCTCATAAACCAAACAATAATAATTCAATCAATACCTAAGCAATATAATTTACAGCAATACTAACTTACTTTAAAACCTCCAAAATTTAATTAAATAACACTTTAAAATCTTCCCTTTACTAGAATTAAAAACTTTGTATAGTTATTTATGTTTCCTTCGTAAAACTTAAAATACATCTTTATATATGAAATTATAGCATGTCTTAGCTACTAACCAAGTCTGAAAATTTAGTTTATACGCATCCTTTGCAAATCTAACAACCCATACTTGTAATAATGGAATAATAGTTTAAATATACATGTAGAAACATTAAAACCTATTATTTTTTATACCAAAACAATAAAATTCAGATTACAAAAATCTGAAAATTTAATTTAAACTTCAAACTTGATACTTAAAAAAAAAAACCATTAACATAAATTAATCATAATGGTCATGTAGTGTATTAAGAACTCTAAGAAACATGATTTAGAATGATTTAAATCCCCAAATCTTAATTTTTAATAATCTGAAAATTTATTTATCACATTAAACCTTCGTTAAAAATCTAAAACTTCCTGAAAACCATATTTAGAGGCTGAATTTGGCCACGAGAGGGTGGTGCTCATTACCAAAGGTAGTGAGATTTGATTAAAATGTCGTTTGCACACAAAAAACACTATTTTTTTGCAAAAATCGGATGAGTTAGAATCTAAACGTGATTAAAACGTGATTAATAGAAATTAAGAACGTAAATCAGAAATTGATTATGAAAAATTGAAAACTTGCTTTTGAATTAAACATCATCATAATCATAGTAGAATCACAATATAATCATGCTTAAATTTTGATGCATAATTTAAACATAATAAAACTTATAAATTTATAATCTTTTATAATACATAATCAAACCATAATAATAACAATTAAATAACAAAAATTGATAAATATTTAAACTTGGGTTGAATTAACAAAAGAAGAGAAAACAAGAGGGACGAAGGAGAGAAGGGCGAACTGCTGTCAAGGAGGGGCCGTGGTGGACGCCGGAGCAGCAGTGGTGGCGTCGGTGGTGGCTGGTGTCGCCGAGCAGCAAGCAATTTTTTTTTTTGTTTGTTTAAGCGTGAATAGGAAGAAGAGGCAAAGCTGTAGAATTTGTGAGGGGATTGGGGTTTTACGTGAGATTAGAGCAGAAATAAGGGTCTTGAGTTTCCTAGTTCTAATAAAACTAGGATTAAAATTTGGGCTTAAAGTGAGTGGATTTTAGGTAAAATAATGGGTTTAGTAATTTATGGGTTGGGCTTGCATATTAATGCATGATTAAAATATGGGTAGGGAAATAATTTAATGAAATAGCTTAATTAGCTTTATAAACATTAAATTTATTTGCTTAAATCATAGTAAAATAATTTATGTAAATAAATAATCATAATCAAATATTCACAAAATATGTTAAAATATAATTTTAAATTTCACAAAATTACGGGGGATTACAGATAGCCCATAACAGAGCAAAGAATCGAACCAAATTCTCCCAATCCTTAGCAACCCTCAGCAAAGAGACCATTGAGGAAAACCATTAAAGAAAAGGAAGGCAACGAAGACCTGAAGGAGTAAACCGAAAAGAACTCCGGACCCCTAGAGAGACAACAAAGTCACAGTCTCTAAACAAATGGTCCACGGTCTCCTGTTCCTTGTGGCAAAAATAGCAAACAAAGTCAATAGACAGGCCACGAGCAGCTAGGACAGCAGCCACCGAAAGGCCAGACTGAATAACTTTCCATCCGAAGATCTTCCATTTAGGAAGAAGAGGGAGGCCCTAGAATTTCCCCCACCAGGAGGAGGGAAGTGGTCCCTTAGAGAGGCTACCGGAAGTCTGCATAAGCAAGAGAGCATAAGCAGACTTCGTAGAAAAAGAACCATCCTTAGTGAATTTCCAATACACAAAATCGTCCATGAGCTTCATAGGACGATTCAGATTGAGAATCCGAGTACCCGTTGGACTGTCAAAAAACCGATGGACCCTCAAGTGATCCCACGCGTTAGAACACGGATCAATAATCTCAGACACATGAGTCGGAAGATCCGACTGAGATAAACCAGCTTTAAACGAAATCGGACCAACTGGGGCCCAGTCGTCCTCGGTAATGCGAACACTCGTACCACTACCTACCTTCCACCGAACACCAGAAGCTACTGCTGACATTGCCATCTGTAAACCCTTACAGCCCCAAGAAAACCTAGGAATCCGAATGCCCGGAGCAGTAGCAAAAGAGGGATACTTATAAAACATGATTCTAGAGATCAAAAACTAAGGATTGTGGATCATCCTCCACCCAGTACTAGCTAGAAGGGCAGAGTTAAAACAGGCAACACTACGTAATCCTAGCCCCCCCCCCCACCAACCCTTTGGCAAATGCAAGAGAGAAGCCGAATGCATGGCCAAGCTCTTCATAGAACCAGAAGATCTCCACCAGAAACTGGCTAATAAACTGTCAAGTTGGGAAGCCACCGAAGACGGAATTTTGAAAATAGCCAAAATGTGATTAAAGGATGCCACCAACACCGAATTTATAATAACCAATTTTGCGGCTACTGACAGACGCAAAGAAGCAAAGGCGGATAAGTGGTTAGCAACCTTATCAATTAAAAACTTGAACTCCGAAACCTTACTTCATCCCAGGTCGACAAGCATACCCAAATAAGTCCCAAGTGAATCCTTCGACTGAAGCCCAAGACTGCGTGACAAAAAATCCCGGTAGTTTGGGGGAGTATTCGGACTAAACTTGACAAAGGACTTCTGAAGATTGATCATTTGGCCGAAAGCAGAACAGAATGCAGTAAGGATGGCCAGAACATCATTACAAGCCTGCGGTGAAACTTGGAAAAATTACAGCGAGTCATCTGCAAAAAAGGGGTGGGAAACCGAAGGACCACCCCTAGAGACTCGATGGCCAGAAAATAAAGACTAGTGTTCCGCCTTGCCGAACAAATATGGCGAAAGGGGATCCCCTTGCCGAAGGCCACACTGTGGACAAAAGAAAGGCGTAAGGCTCCCATTCACCAGACTTGATAAGAACAGTTGTAACACATTGCTCAATGATATGAACCCAATAAGGAGAAAACCCAAAGGCCCGTAACACTCTGACTTAAAAAATCCCAGCCCACTCTGTCATACGCTTTATTCATATCTAACTTCAGAGCTGCATAAAAGCGTTTCCTGGCCTTAGAAGCATTCATAAAGAAAGAAGCTCGTGAGCTGCTAGAGCATTAGCGACCTGGAACAACATTCTAAAACCCGGAAATAAGAGAAGGAAGAACCTCCCGCAGACAACTCGTCATGCACTTAGCAATGCATTTATACAGAACATTACATAACCCAATCGGCCGAAATTGAGACACCAACTTGGTTATGCATTTTAACGCTAACAGAATTTCTCCAAGAAAACACACATCCATACACTCGATAATCCATACACTCCCAATTTGGTTATGCATTTTAACGCTAATAGAATTTCTCCAAGAAAACACACATCCATACACTTGATTGAATATACTCGATAATCAATAAGTGCTTAGCCAAAGGAGATTACATATGAAAATGGCAAAGTTGTCACAAGTTTAACCACACTTCTGTACAAAATAAATGATCGAGGTTCTGCAAATTATCAAAGTGAATATGAAATTTAGGACAAGATTGACGGTGTATCTACGAATATATAGCTCCTGCTTCAGAAAATACACTGAGGGGAGCTGATAATTAAGTGTGTAAAATACATTTACTTAGAGAAGCTTTATATTTCAATATTGATATATGCCATAAAAAACTGCATCGAATGGATGATAAACTAGTGAGATGCTTTTGGACCCGGAGATTTAGTTGGGCATGCAGCAGCCATTGAACGTAATCTACCCGCAATTTCTGTAAATGAAGGCCGAGCCGAAGGATTCGGAGCCCAGCACTGTTCCATGAGCACTCTCCACTCGGGATCACAATAATTGGGAATAGGAGGCCTCAATGTGTTATTCACAATTCCCCCTGCATTATGAAAAAACATCTCTGTTATAGGTGCCACCACCAACTCCAACCACACCTCCCATTTTTTCTCAACAGAGTGATAAAGGGAAACAACATAAATATATTCACCAATAGAAAAAGAAACTACACAAACGACAGAAATTCGGAACTAAATTTACTGGAGAGGAAGATGGCAAAGAGGGAAGATTTTAGACCATAATACAGCAAAGATATACAAGCACATGCCAAAAAACACAACACTGAATCTCAACTAAATGGCATAATATAGGCACGTTATTGTCATTAATGATCACAGAGCCATTCACAACACAAACTCAATTCAAAATATTTTTATCCATACGATCTTTAATTTTTTCACATGACCATCTAATCAAGTATATGAGCCAAAGAAACAAAGCACTTCCGGAGATGAGATGAGCTCAAAATCTCACATGCACTCTCAAGGGGGAGAGAAAAAAAAGGGGAAGGGGGGCCTTTTTTATACAAGCAATTATTAATGTGTAAGAAGCAGTTCGAATCTATAATTTATATTTCATTCTTTTGACACCAACAAATTGATCAGCTTTATTATACTACCAATAATCATGACTTAAAACACTTTGGTTGCCACAAATATTCTACTTCTGTTTCACAATAGATGCAATGTTTTGACTTCCTTACTTTTCAAAACACCACTTTGACCAATAAATGTTGCATACATTAATTAATAAAAAAAAAGTTTATAAAATTATATTTTGAAAATATGCATTGAGATCAATCCAACAATATTTTACAAAATAGTTAATATATATATAAGCTAAATCTGAAAAAGAATTACTCGAATCAATCCAACAATATTTTACAAAAAGAATTATTGAAACGAAGGTAATATGACTAGGGGTTGAAGATTCAGACACAATCCGAAGCAAAAAATATAAGCTGAATCTGAAAAAGAATTATTCGAATCAAAATCCAAGGTATTATCCGACTCCAGAAAAGAGTTGGGTCAGAATCGGATACTTCACAAATTCCAACGGAGTCCGGCCCAAACGATCGAAATCGCACAGTTAAACTTCTCTCTATTCCTCCCTAAAAGATTGCCTCATTTACCTTTCAGGTTGTCCCCAAAACATTGCTCCCATTCCTTTTTAGATAGCATAATCACCATAATTTCTATCTACTTAAATTACATTTACTACCCCACATGATAAAGAGAAAATTTGAACTCTTGATAAAGTGAATAAGGGGATGAGGCAATCTCAAGAATAGAGTGATATGGTATAGAAAATATAGCTAAATGGGATCTAATTGAGTTCACTTTGATTTGAAATTTTGAACTAAATACAAATTATAACTCTGTTGACTACATAATTAATGATATTATCGAAAAAATACATGTCATAAAGATTAAAAACTCAGATGGCACAACTAAAAAAACAGAGGATCTATTAAATTAAGATTATTCAGGGTAATGATTTTTTTTTTTTAAAAGTTCGTTACAGGTTTCAAATCATTTTATATAGTTCAACAAAAAATCATGGAAGATGTTAAATCTATGAAAGCTTTGTAGCAATAGTTAACGGCCAGAGTTTGAGTCAAAAGGCTCCAATTTGGGTCAGAGTTGAGCCAGATCAGATCTTAATTCTGATCAGTAATCAAATCAGAATTGAAATCTGCAACACCTAATCCAAATCTGACCTTTTGCCATTTCTAAACAAGACATCATAGCCTCAGATAACAAGAGTGTCAAGCACTAATGAAAAGAGGCAGCAGTAATTGCAACTATCATTAGTGGAGGAAATCTAAAAACACGAATACTGTACACGTACCTATGATGGCACCATAATGCATGTTTGCATAGGGTTCTTCCCCAGTGAGGATTTCCCATAGTACAATTCCAAAAGAAAACACGTCAACCTGATCCAGAAAACAGTAATCAGTAAGACAAAGCAATGAAAGCATACTTAAAAATCGGTGCTAGTTTGACTGTTCGAGTATGTTGAAGAAGTTTGAGTTGACAAAAGTAGAGTAGACTTCATCGAGGCCACAAAGCTTCTCCAAAATAACAAGGGATTACCTTCTCGGAGACCTTACTGCTACTTCCATTTAAAAGTTCAGGAGCCATCCATGGTAGAGTTCCTCTTACTCCACCAGATACCAATGTGTTTCGCTTGATTTTTGATAGACCAAAATCACCAACCTAATGGTAGAACAAGACATAATAAGTTGTTTGGAATTGATGATACAAAATGCAAGTCGCCTTCATATGGACCTGAGAAAAAAAAGACTTGTCGCTTTTTACAAATAATAAAGATACCTTGCAAATGGGCCGTGAAGGATCTTTCAAATTTACGAGCAAATTGTCACACTTCAAATCAAAATGCACAATATTTTTTGAATGTAAATACTCCATTCCAAATGCAGCATCCATTGCAATTATCAGTCGCTTGCGGCGGTCCAGATGCCTACATAATACGACATTGAAGAAGAAAAGTGGGATGTATAAGATTGATGAACTGCCTAAGAAGATTTATCAATCTTTGGGTACGGAATAAAATCCAAGACCAAACAGTTTATTTTCCATTATAATTTAGTCCATTTTATTCCAAAACCAAAGATTGATAAATTGTCTGGCTCCTTTAGCTATTGAAAAAACATATACTTCCTCCGTTCTTTTAATATTGCACCACTTGCCTTTTAAGGAAGTTTCACAAGCATTGCACCATTTCTATTTTAGGACAAAAAATATCTATGTTCACACTACAAATACCCAAAATACCCTTACTTTTACACTTATTATTTAGTCTATGTTTACATCACATGGACACTTTTGTATTTTTAACTTTCTCTCTCTTCCTTTTTCCCACCACCAAAATTATTGTGTCCAACTTGTATGGTACAATAATAAAAAAACGGAGGAAGTATAAATCATCAAGGAAGTCCTTTAAAATAAATTTACTCCAATCCCTGATCACAACAGAATAGGTTGTATTTTTTTGACACTTAACTTATTTAAGATTTCAGATTATAGAGTGAAGTACAGTCCTTTTAGCCAAACAAAAAAATTGGAGTTAGTCACTCCTCTTCTGAGAACAAAAGCTAAAGCAGGGCCAGAATCTCTACCTGTCCTTCCTAAGAAGAACATGCCGCAAAGAACCATCAACCATAAACTCTGTAACTGTGGCTAATGTTCCTCCAGGTCCATCTTGAACAACGCCATAAAATGCCACCACATTTGGATGGTGAAGCTTTGAGAGGATTTCAGCTTCATGCCAGAACTCTACAGTCTAAGAGAATTGCAAAACATAAATGCAAATTAGAAGAATAAGAGGTATCTTACATCCAACTTAGTAAGAAAAAGAAGAAATTGTCATGTCAGTCTTACAGAAACAGAAACAAAAATTCTTCCAGTTTTGACTATTAAGACAAGGCTCTGACTATGTACATCTAAAATTGCATAAAACCCTACCAAGACCCTGTGTTCCTGGCAGAATCTATGCGTGACGATTGTAAAATAGTTAATGGTTTAGTAGTAGAGAGGATTAATTAATATCCATATATAAGCTTTGTTATGATGAGGTGGGAAGAAACAGTCTCTCTACACTTTGGAAACTTTAAAATATTGAGCATGAAGCAAAAAACATTGCAGTAAGACATGCAACATTATACATTTAGAGAGAGAGAGAGAGAGAGGTATGCCACAAATTTTATTTTCCAAGTTATGGGAATCATTATCATCTGTAGGCAAATTATAATGGAAGAAGGTACAAAATATTGGTCAAATAACAATTTAGGAATATAGAAAAAATTACCAATCTTTCTTGCTCTGATGAACGACCAGTAAAACAACTTTTCTTTATTCGCTTAATAGCAACATCTGTTCCCCTCCATTTTCCATGATACACAGTGCCAAAAGTTCCTGAACCCAGTTCTCTAAGCTCTTCAAGATCATCATTTTTTATAATCTGCAAGAACAGGAAAAACAATTAAAGGGAGTCATTCCAGAAGCAAAACAGATGCACTGCCACAACACTATCAACCAGTCTGACTAAATCTCAATCTACTAGCTAGTAAATATGGAAGCTAACACACTATCAATCAATCAATCAACGAAAGCCTTACTCCCATAAGTGGGGGATTAAGGCTTTGATTGATTGATTGACTGATTGATATGGAAGCGAACACATATACTCAATTTAAATGCCTTTCAATATTCTAAGACAAATATGCTTAACAAGTGTGTGAGAAGACTCAGAACCACTTCACCATGATTGACAAAGCTTTGCAAGCAAAATGCATTATATTTATAAGTGGTATATATGAAAACTAACACTGTTGATGATTGCAAAAGGAAATTGTTTTCCTCAAAACCAACCCACAACAGCTTGGCAAATCAATTGTGGAAGATGAGGACCAATATAGCACTCAAACTCATCTTTAAAGATATATTAAGAAACTTTATACATACTCCTTCACTATTTGCCATTTACATACAGTTCCTAGAAAAAAATTTGTTCACAACCTTCACAAGGTTTCACAAAGTACCCTTGAGAATTGAGCTTCAGAATCTCAAATTTTCAATCAAGAGAAAGCAGTCAAATATCCCTCCCTTTTTCCATTTCTCATTCTCTTTGACCTTAGCTGCCTTCATGCTTGAACCAGTTACCCACCAGCACAAACAGCAGAGAGCAAAGCAAAGAATGAATGACAGTGGAGAAAAAGGGAAGCACAACAGCAAAAGAATGAATGGCAGTGGAGAACAAGAGAGGCACAACAATAACTATTGGGTGGTCCATGAGTGATGGCGAGCAGCAACAGGGAGAATGAGAGGAAAAAGATACCAAAATTGCTTATACCTAGACTAGTTGGTGGTAATTCTTTTAAATTCAACTGCAGGTAATAGACAGTTGCACCAGTGGGCGACAATCAGGTAATGTGGTCACTCCCCTGCTGGTCAATAAGAGGGGGTAGGAGGGAGAGTCGGGTGAGAAAGTGACAGCCAGGGGCGAGATGATGACGTCGGGCCCATATGAGTGTTTTTGGCAATCTGCATCCTCAGCATCTCCGTATGATGACTCATAGCCTTGAGCACAGGTTATGGTTACGTATCACAAACAGACAGATGAAGGATTGAAACCCAACTCAAAGACAATCCATGTCGTTTTCAACAAATATCAAGGACACCACCAAGAAAGATCAAGATCCAAATATTGTAAAGGGTTCCAACCCCCCCCCCCCCTTCATATTCTGAAAGATGCTGCCCAGATCAAACGGGGTCTCTTAAAAGAAGGAAACACACAAGAGTCTTCAACGAATGAGATGATCTGTATTCAAAAGAACTATTTTATCATGAAATAGAACATGCAGCCCTCCTCATAATTTGAGGTTGGCTACGCTGCCTCAATGCCCTCAGGTCCAAAAGAAAAAATCAGGGTAAGGGAGTTTGCCCAATGGGGAACTACCAAACTGCCTTCATTGAGCAGGTTGGAATTCTGCCCCCATACAAGTAACTTTTTTCAGCTTCGGAATAGGTGGATAATAAGCCGTAGGATTGGGAGGAAGGTAAAGAAGTTTAGGCTGCCATAAAGTAAGAGAGATGCTGTATTTGTGGGTAAAACTGAAAATGAGGAATGAGGGAAAGGAACGATGGAAAGAGGGAAGTAGTTTGGGCATTGGGAATCAGTTTTGGGGTTCCTATTGAAAGTGCTAAGTAGTCTAAGGGGTTCATAGTTTTCACAAAGATCCACAACGAGGGTTGAGGTCGGGTGAAGGACGGTGGGGTCCGTGGGGATAGGGAAAGGTGGCAGGGAATGGAGGAGGCAATATCAGGAAGGGGGCATTGGAAAAAGGGTAAAGCTTATATATAATTTGATATTTCATTTTATTTAATGGATCCTACAATGACAGATCAACATTTTAACAGTAAAAGTATTGCAAAAGGCAAATGTAGGGTGATTTATATAATCCTGCACATATATCCGAGGTAACATGTAAACTGAAAGGAAAAAAATATTAAGTGGGGAAGAGAGAGAGAGAGAGAAGGGGGTGGGGGTACCATCTGTAATGGCAAAATTTCAGGGGTAAAGTAGAAATAATTCCACATAGAAGTATTCTAACTGGAAGATATCAAGGGCCTCAAGACTCTAATATTAGAAATCAACAATAAGGATGGCTTTACAAGATTTTCTCAAGAGGCAATAGGTATCTAAATTCCCGAGCTCACTTTTGGGATTTAGGAGAGAGCCTGTCAACCTCCTCATTAATAAGGTAAGCAATTTACGTATAGCATTTAAGTGAGCTCCATACCATGTAAACATGTGGATAAGAATAAAATCACATTATAATGCTAGCCATTATAGCTGGCCATAAAAACAAGCGTGCACGCGTACACACACACACGAGGGGAAGATACGAAGTTTATATTACTAGAAGGATGTCTATAATCTAATGCAATTACGACTCACGTCATAAGGAAGCTTCTTCCATTATATCGATGTTGACATTTTTTATTCTTCCTAGCTGATCAATAATATACTTCTTATATTCTACTCCACCAAATGAATAAAATTTCAACCAGTAAAATGCAACACTACAAATTCATTAGTGGAGAATGAATTCTCAATTGACAGTGTAATTTTTACAAATAACAATAGTTAGGAATAGGATAAAGCCATAACGAGATTTCAGAAATAAAGTGAGAACAGCATAAAGTATAGTTGTTGTGAGCTCAATTTTTTTAGACTATTCTCTATTAAAACTTAATTTTCTTTTATCTTAAGAAAATTTTTTTACTTTAATACAAGAAAATAGGATTAACTAAAACTGTCAACAAGAATCTTGGTGTGTTTAGAGTTTTTCCTTCCAAAACAGATTTGCTCAATCCAAGGATTTGTAAATTAAGTAATAGAATTTTAGCTTGCTAACTTAATAATAATAATAATAAAATAACTATTAATACATGTAAAGACAAGATGATACCTGCAAGGTGCTAATGTCAAAGTCCACAAGAGGCCCTAGGGGAGGAAGACCAACATACTTTGTCTCATTTTTAGCTTCCTGCCAATATTAAATTGGTTAGGAAAACTTATAATGTCAACATCCAATCACATCTCATAATAATAAATTAACAAAACATTAAGTTACCCTTTTTTTTCAAACAAAAACATGAAGTTACCTCATAATCCGAGTATGGAGCCCCAACACCATCATATTGGACAGCTTCACTACATTTTGGCTGCAAGGAGGGGTTATAATCTGATGTAGAGACTACCTGATCAGCCAAAGCAGTATCAGGCAACTCTATGCGATCATATTCACTAAACATGTGGGAATCAACATTACTGGAAGAAATCCCATCTGTTGATAAAGGTGTAAACTGGTAAACACCAGGACCTTCTCCATCAACTTTGGCAAGTCCAGATGAATAAATAGGATGATCCTGATCCATCAAAGAAACATCTTTCCGAAAATCATCCTTAGCCAGATTTTGAAAGAAAGACCAATGCTTTGGTTCATGGTTTTCAATATTCATGCTCAAGCCAGCCCCATCATGCGGCAGATTAATGCTAGATAATTCCTCAGATAAAATAGCCTTCGAGAACATATCTGATAGCAAATCACGAGGAAAGCGGTCATTGATATCTATAAGGATACTCTCATCAACATTACCGGTGGAATTTTGGCCAGCTCCACCTGCTCTTTTGTGCTCAGCGAGAGTAGAAGCACGATCATGTTGCTCACTATTAGATGGTTTGCTAGCATCAGTACGTGCCTGCTCAACTTCACCTCTATCAACAAGGTGTCCCCTATGACTATCGTTTGGGAGAGATGTTTCCGAGTTATGTTCAACAAATGGATTAGCTTCACGTGCTGTTGATACACTGTCTTTATCTGCTGAATATTTAACTCCTTCACTGTCAACCACTCTAGAGTCAGTACGCATGGCTGACTCAGCCACCGCATTCATAATTTGTGATTTTCCAGATGACTTTGGGACTGGATCCTCCTGACCTGCCGAAGTATGTGAATGTGACATGAGAAACTGAGCATTAAGGGAGTCATCAGACTTAGTTAGCCGGCTCAGCAGCTCTCCCTGCTCCCTAGGTATGTTCACTGAGAGATAAGGCCTTGAGGCTGCAGAAAGTTCATTGTGATTCATATTCAACGAATTAGGTTCTGAGTGAGCATGTTCAGAAGCACATTCATAGTCAAAAGGGTGCAAATTTTCAAGATTGGTTGGCTCTAAAACACGTGGTAAATGCACAGCATCAGACTGAGAGGTCTGGCTATGTTCCCTGTGTCTTTTTTCACCTTTTGGTGGTAACTCTGAGAAATCTTTCACTACAGCATTGTTGAAAGTGGATCCAGATGCTTCTTCAGTAGGAAGATTACCCTTTGTGTCACCCTGATGAGATTGTGAAAGAATATAATCAAGCTTAGAGAGGCGAATCCATTATAATAATCAGTTATTTTGTGGACAGAATCTTCAGCTATCGTTTTCTCTTCCATAATAGTGTTTAAACTACATATTTAAATTTGTTTTCACATACCTGAGCATCTATCGTTTTCTGAAGATGTGTTGACATTCCATGCTGTGACGTAATAGTATTACTTGCCTCCCGGGTCAAGTGTGCAGAGGGATGAACATCATGACCACCGTGCAGTGGATACCCCTTAAATTCTTCAAGGTGAATCGCTTGTCCTTGAAACTGATGAGGATGGGGTAAATGACTGCTGGAAGTTCCAGGTATAATTGGTTGTGAAGGTGGTATTCCTGTTGACGGGACAGCACCTCCACCATGAGATGAACTGCTTACTCCAACTGCACCTGCTACATTGTTAATACCCCTGTCAGCATTATGGCCCATTAATGAATCTAGATCATTCGCTGAAGAGCTTGCTATATCATGCATGCCTGAGTGTTTTCTACTTCCCATCTCCATGCAATTCAAAGCAACAACATACTGAAACTCAGAATCCACATCTCCGCCACTCAAACTATAATGAGCTTCCTCCAAATCACTTGAGGTTAACAGAAATAGCCTGAGTTTTTTCATTGCTTCTCCATTACCCAAAACATTACTCTCTTCCATCATATTCTGCAGATCCTCGTCACTTGACACTGACACCAGAGCATCGAGATCTTCCCCTGGAAGCTGATACTTAATGGTATGAGGGCAATCTAACATTGCAGATGTTTTCTGCTTAAGCTCCTGCCAAGAAATATCTTTGTTTATACGAATTATACGTGTCTCACCCCCAACATATCGAAGCCTCCCATCACTTGGACGAGGTAAAATCTTACCTCCAAAGCTGCAGAGTACCTTTATCTTTGTTGATGAACTATCTGATGTTCCAGATGAAGCATAGCCATGCAAACCTCGACTACTTCCATAAGCCGAGGAATTCTGGCGCATTGTCTGCATTGACCCATGTGTAATTTTCCCCTCATTAAATGATGGGTTCTTTCTTTCAAACTCTTTCGGGCCTTTTTCCGATAGTGTAAGCATAGATACATCTGACCCACTTTCAGACCCCGTATGCCTGATGCCTAAAATACCTTTAAGATCCATATAACTTGTAGCACCATGTGGATCATTAACTGCATTTGAGACAGCAGGTTTGCGCGAGTGGACACGGTCACGCATAAACTCAAGAGCAAATTCCTCTCCTGTCTGTATGGAAAAATTATGAACTGGCTTGACTTCTGATGCACTACTCTCTGGAGGTCTCATGTTCATGTTTATGCAGTTTGTAGCATCTTGCATAAACCTCTCGGAGACAGGATGAACTTCTTCATTACCAGCTACGACATAATTGTGGTACATTTGTTTAAACTCATTTTGAGGCTCCATGGTAAGTTTTCAAGTATCCAGAACTCTATCTTAGCGTAAGTCATCAACAAGTATTCAATCTCATTCCAAAATACCATGAGGATTTCAGCACAGAAATAGTAGCAAGAAAATGCAACATATTCGACCTCAAGAAAAACCACTACCAGCCAGCCAACATAACATGCAAAGAACCAATTCTTTAGCAAACAGAACTACGAAGTTCTTTAAGCTGTTATAACTTGAAACTCCACCTAAATAACCAGCCAATCAAAGAAAGTTGCCTGTAATAGAAGAATTCAGTGATAGAAGTATGGTATTAGTATTATATATTGGATCTCGCTAACGAATGCCACGGGGCATTAGATAACCATATACATTATTTCCTAAAATGGTATTGATTTGGGAATGCATGTTACACATCAATCGTGTAATTAATGTTGATTTCAATCTAATAATTCTACTTTTAGTTATCTAAGCCAACGCCCTAGGGCATTCATTAGCTTTGGCCTTATATATTTCCATTACAAATATTTAAGCAAACAACATGAGAGTGAGACCTAATGTCCTCTATGTAATAACTTCGTTAAATTCTTAAATAATATGTTCAAATTCTTCAAAAGTTTGTACTTTTGACTCAAATTACAAGACCATAACATTGAAAGGGTACCCAAAAATTTGAATCTCCAGTTCAGTTGAAAATTTAATATCACAACCCAAAATCACATGGAATATTAGAATTATATTGAAACTCTGAAACAATTTCCCACCAGTTATAGTTGTCCCAGTGACTAGGGCAAAAGAAAAGGAACATGTTCATGGTTTCAAGTTGTACAAGCAAAAGCCTGAAACACATTAGCAACCAAAGTTGACTAATTATCATAGTAACTCGAAAAATCACAAGTTCTTCTCACTTAAGAATACGAATAGCAAAATTAGCAACAAGATCGCTAGTTATAATCTTTCACAACTTAAGTACATATAACCAATAGTTCAATAACTCAAATTAGAAGAACCCTAAATTGACTAAAAACCGACAATTAAATTGAACTATTAATACTGAATTGTGTAATTGATATTCGATGGTTAAAACAAACAAATTACCTCAGAAGCCGCTTCAATGGAGGAGAGAAAGCTCGCAAGCCGCTTCAATGGAGAATTGAGAGTACGCTCCAATGGAGAGAGAGAAAGGGTGAGTGCAACGAAGCAGCGCAAACGTGAAACAGATCTAATAAAGGGAAAAAAAGAAAAGATCTAGGAGGTATATTAAGAAAAACACGATATACAGCTACAGTACTACCCGGTAGCAGGTTTATTTACCACTATCAAGGGTAGTTTAGTCATTTTGTATTGTTATGTTACTGACTATTCGTAGAGGTGTTAATTTGGGTGTTCGGGTACCAAGCTAAGTTTAGTCTAGAGATAAGGATTATACCTTCTAACCTTAAGGTTGAGGGTTCAATCCCCACTAGAGACACTATGAGGATGGGGATCTCTTACCCTTTAAATCCCCTCACTCTTAAAAGGCCCTTTTTGGTTGAAGGGATTTGGATGGGAAAAAAAAGGAAAGAAAATTGTTTTAATTAGGCTTGTACAAAACTATATGAGATCCGAAAATTCAATAATCCAATCCGCAACCGATCCGAATTTTTGGATATCCGATCCAAACTTTCATTTCAGACCGGATATCCGATCCGAAAAAAGCGTATATCGAATGTGGATTTGGATATTGTTTTTTAAAATTTTGGATATCCGATATCCGAGATATAAAGGATGAATAGTGAAATATATATAAATTTTTTGAATTGTTCATATAAAACTAACCTTGTATTATTAACTTATTATAATATTCTTAATATATTTTTTATGATAAATTTATTACAAAAAAACTACTATTTTGTTAAAATATGTTGTACAACTTAACGATAAAAAAGCGGAAAAATTGTAAAATTTAGAAAGTAATCATAATCAATTATACTTAATATTGGATAATGGATATCGGAAGCATCCGATCCGAAAATTTCGGATATCTGAAATTTTTGGATCGGATTTGGATATCAGTTTCTGATATCTGAGTATTCAGATATCCGATCCGAAATGTGATTTCGGATCAGATATCCGATCCGTGAACAGGCCTAGTTTTAATCACATTCCCATGTTTGGTTGACTAAATGACATGAGAATTCAAAGGAAAGGAAGGGAAGTGGGAGGAAAGTCTCTTAACAAAATTTTGGCTTTCCTTTCCTCCCAAAATTGGAGGAATTCCACTAGAAAGAGAATAATAAAAGTTGTACAATATCAATTTCCTTTCTCTTCCCTTCATTTCCTTTCATTAACCAAATATTGGAAAATAAAATCACCTTCCTTCTTTTCCTTTCTTTCCCCTTCCCATCCTTTCTCTTCTTTTCCTTTACTAATATTGAACCGAACAAAGCCTTAGTGTCAGATTCGCAAATACCAGACCAAAAAACCGTGAGGGTTGAGGTACGGTCAGAGTCTTTCTCCTTACCTTTAAAAAAAAAAAAATAAAAAAATAAAAAAATTGGGTGTTCGGGTTTGGTGAGGTTGGGTCTAATTTCAAACTTAAGTCATGCAAAATTATTATGTCCATGCGAGTCAAACTGAATAGAATATTTTTTGGGGTATGGTTAGGTTTTGACACCTCTAATTGCTCGACTATGTTATGGAGTAGCGTGATAGTCTTATAACTCTCTCTGTCTCATAATCATAATAAAGCGTTCGTTCTCACTTTACACAGAATTTAAATAAAAGCGAGATTTATTTGCTCACATTTAAAGATTAGTATATGTGCTAGCAGCCTAGCACTATGTAGTTAATGATTTAGAAAAGTGATGGTTTGAATGAACAAGAAAAGGTTAATGGGTTAGACAGCGAAGGTTTGAATGAACGTTAAAAGGTGAAGCGGTTGTTAGTGAAAAATGCAAATAAGTTAATGATGCCCTTACTTAGTGATGCATATCTGGTTGTTATTTATCTTCTCTTTTGATCGATAGTTGAATAATTATCTTTTGTTCTTTGAATATTCTAGAGTTTATATTCGCTATATAAAGATTTGCATGTTGTAACGTTTGATATAGAGAGATTGATGAGTTAAACAAATTGGTAATATAGGACGTGGAGGCATATGCGTAGTCGAGAATACAACCCCTGACCCTAGTTTAATATTAGTCATGAAAGAACTAGTTTGTGTACGCCGTGATAGCTAAAAACTACTATATAAAAGATTAATATTCTCCATATGTTGTGTGTGTGTGTGTGTTTTTTTTTCCTTGTCAAATATACTCAAACAACCACCCTAATAATTAAAGAGATTTAAGCCTAATTTATGATTATCAAGCATGAAAATCATTAAAGTCTTTTTTATTTTCAAGAATTCATCTTCCTATTTACATAAAATACATCACTTAGGGTCGACTAAGGACTATCCAGTCTGGTCTTCAAACGTACCCCATAATACCAATGATGAATGTATGCCATGGTCCTGATCGTGATCTTCTCCTTTATGATGAGTTTTAAGGCCCTTATAATATGGAGTGTCTGAAACTATTGTGTGAAATCTGCCTTTTACCTTGATACTCTAGAAGAACTTAAGATGGAGTCTATTTTGAAGTCATTTGAAGTTATGTTCCAAGAAGTTCAAAAAAGGTCAAACGGAAACCTTTAACTTTATAAGTGAGTCCAATAAGGATGCTTCATGGAGAAGGGATGAATTTAAGGCCCAATTATTACCATCTTTAATGCATGATATTGAGGCATTGTGCATTGGAGATTATTCACCTACTTCTTCCCCTTAGAGTGATTGCCTTGGTGATGGTTCAAATGGGACATCTTAGAGATTATTGACTCCTTTTCTTTATTTATCTTTTACTTTTTATCCATATTTATAATAAACTTTAATTCTTTTCCTTATATAGTATAAATATTCATTTTGGGGTAATTAGTTCTCTTAACTTTGATTCAAGGTTTTTATTAGATTTTTTTCTCTCGATCTATTGATTTTAGGTTAGTTTAGGACTAATTTTAGAGAGAAAATACGAGGAAAATCAATGGAGGATTGTGAGATTGAAGATTCAAATGTGACAATTGTTTTTGAAATCTCACCAATAATCCAATGAATATTGTAAAGGATAATGATGACTAAATCATCACTATCATTATTAATTGTTGTTTATAGTTTATTGTGTAATCCCTTGATTTACTCATTTAGGTTGATAATCAAATATATCCCTTATTCTTAGCTAATGTACCTAGACAAATACTCTAATGTATTTAGTCATAGTCTAATGCTTACCTATGCACTATAAATACTCTTGTATACTCTTCAATATAATCAACCTTTCCAACGTTATTCTCTTTCTCATAACTCTATCATGGTATCATTAGCTATTGATCCATTTTTTTTCTTGCTTCCGCTACTAGAACCTCTTATTCTATGGCTACACTATCAAAACCTTTGCCTTTTATGGCTACACTATTAAAAACCTTTGTCGACGCCGACAAATGATGGTGACCATATCAAACTTCTTTCTCGGAAAGCTTGAAACCTCAAACTTTCGTTCAACTCTTTTAGCACCCCGTATTTCATATACTAAGAGATGCTAATAATTATCATTTTTTTCCCAAACCTCTTATGGAGAAACAATCCCTTTTCGGCACCCCGTAATTTATCTATCAAATGTTGCCATACATAAACTCATTTCTCCAAACCCCCCCCCCCTTATGGAGAAACAATCTCTTTTGGCCAACGTATGTAGTCTATCTACCAAGTGTTGCCAAACATAAACTCACTTCTCCAAAATTTTATGGAGAAACTTAAACTCCTTTCTTTCAATGATGCTAAATGTAATTATTCTCCTATGAAAATGATCAAAATTTCATCCTTCCTCTATATCTCAAACCCCCCCCCCCTTAAGAAAAAAAAAAACCTCCTACCCTGCTTCACGCAACTCCTCATCAGGAAAAAATAAAATCTTTCTCTCTCCTTTAACACCTTTAATTTGGTATGTGCAACTCTCAATTGAAGAACCACCAATATCTTGGTGTGGCAATCAACAATCAAGAAGGACATTCATTTTACAAGATTGTACCTTTCCTTCGGCAATCCATCTTGCAGGGGCGTGTAAAGGTAATGATCATTATCATTATTAATTACTGTTTATAGTTTATTGTGTAGTCCCTTGATTTACTCATTTAGGTTGTAAAAAATATCCCTTATTCTTAGCTAATGTACCTATGCAAATACTCTGACTAATATATCTAGTCATAGTCTAATGCTTACTTATGTAATATAAATACTCTTGTATACTCTTCAATATAATCAACCTTCCCAATATTATTCTCTTTCTCATAACTCTATCTAACATTTCTTACTCTATCTCAATCTATATTACTTTTGTTTTGTTTATCTCTTTGATTAAATTAGTTGTTTAATGCTTGTTTAATATAGTTGGTTGACTTGGTTCTTTCTTTAATGGCTTTCTTATTCATTTCTAATGAGTAGTTCTCTTACTAGGGAGGTTGGTGTGTTGGGTTTCGTAGAGACCATCTCTATGCGGAATAGAAACCTCCCAAGACCCGCCCCAATAATTAAAGTAGTAAAGCATGCATAAACATAATTAAACAATAATTTAGAGAAGGGAGAAAGAAGTTATACCCTTGAAGCGTGCTTCGCTCGTAAATCGAGCTCTTACTTATAAGCTTAAAGCCTCACAAGCGTGACGGCCTCCAACGGCTCGTACCCACGACCCGACCCGAACGGTCTTCGTCTCGAGGGTTAGTCGAGACTTGACCAAAGATAAAACTAGAGTTTTACGAACTTAAAGGTTTCCTCAATATTAGAGATGCCTTTTTGAGTTCCACTCAAGTTGATTTCCAAATGCCCAATCATGGGGTATTTATAAAGAAATGCAACTTGCACTCCCATTCATGATCAATGTGGGATAGTTTGCATTTTTCAACTAATTTATTTAAATCAAAAATAAATTAAAAGATAATGCAATCAACAATCAACAAGTGGCACATGGAGAGGAGAGGTTAGGTGAGGACCATCACCAAAGGGGGGGACCATTGCCTTGCTCCCCAAGGGTTGGCTCCAAGCCTTGGTCCCCACAACACCAAACCGGCATCAAGGCCCTTGGTAGGCTGGCAGCCTGCCTTGGCTGCCAAGGCTGCCAACTGGCGCCTGGCACAAAGGCTGGCAGCCTGCCTTACCAGCCTGCCAGCACAGCAAGCCCTAGCGCATGCGTGTTGCTAGCGAGCCACGCATGCTGCTGCCGTTGCTGCTGGGCGAGGCCCTAGCTCACTGCTGCTAGGTGTGCTGCTATGCGAAGGCACACGCACATACGCATAGCCCAGCGTGCTGCTAGCTCTAGGCTTAGGCACATGCACAGCCCAACGTGCTTGCTGGCTGGTGTGTAGCGTTGTGCTATGCTGCCACACGCAAGCGCCTAGCAAGCTAGGCATGCTGCGCGCCAGTGCTAGCACGGCCTAGCCTTGCGATAGCAGTTGGGCATGCTGTGCGCAAGTGCTAGCAAGGCCTAGCCTTGCGATAGCAGCTGGGCACTAGCGCCTAGCACGCATGGCATGCTAGGCTTGCGCTTAGCAATGCGAGGTGCATGCTATCTCGAGCTAGCCTAGCAACCACATGGCTAGGCCAATGTGATGCTACGACTTTGCTTGAACATGTTGCTTGTTGATTTTGCGACGCTCGGTCTCGACGCTCTAGGCTCGATATCCGACATCTGTGTTCGTAATACTCTAATGACCCATCAAATCCTTCGGATTGATTCGTCGATTCGGATCGGAAATTCGTTTGGGTTCGACCTGAAGGGTTCAGTCAAGATAAAGCTGTAATATTGATTGTCACTAATATTACTGATCGGAAGCGGCCTCCACCCAGACATTCCGATCAGTTGACCTCACTGAAAAATTAGCTTCCTGTTAATTCTGAACCCTCTATCAGAATAATACACTTGTTGGAAGGACACCATTCCTTTCATAATGATGATTAATTTGTGATTTAAACATGTTGTTAGAAGTTAGTATTTGGGATTTTTTTTGTGATAATTGCTTTGTTGTTCATGTTCCACCATACTTTGCCTATGAGAGATCTAGCACTTGCATTTTATGAGTGAAGTTAGGGATCGACGATACCATTTTGTCACTGTTACGAATACTTTTAGGAGATTTGATGATAATCGTCTTGGTTATTTTTAAAATTTCACTGCTTTAAAAGTTTTGTTCAATGTGGAAAGTTTATACATAGAGAGAAAATTGATATTCATAATTCAATCTTTGAAGGATTTAATATTATTGGTCGAATTTTTTTTTGTTAGATCAAACATATTTCACCTCTAAAAACTACTTGTATCTTCTATTAATTGGGTCCAACTTTTTGGTTGTCGTTCAAGCTACTAAATTTAGGAAGTAGAGCTCTCACAACCCCTTAAAAAACTTGTTATTCTATCATCTTCAGGAGTTCGGAGAATGATGTTTAATTTTAAATTTGAATTAGGCTTATAATTTAAAGTTACCATACTTGGCAAGAACTTTGAGTATGTGTCGGTGTATGGTGTACACTGGTAAATGTAGAGCTTCAGAGCTTACATTATTTGTCTTTTTTATTTAATGTCTTTTGCGTGATTTGATCTTTTTTTTTATTCCTCGTCTTCCTAGGTAGTAATAGTGGAATACAATCATTTGATATTAGTAACTATGTATAGATTTGAGAATATTACATTCTGGAGAAGCAAGGAGGGTGCTGCCAAACAATTAAACACGGAACATGGCTATGGACTAGTGCAACTGTGCAAGTTGTGATTTTCGAAGCAGCTGACCAAGATGACATCGGTGGTTCTGCTTACGGTGGACAAAGGTCTATTAGTTGCACTCCTAATCTTGCTAAACTTGAAGGTTGTAAGGGGAAGTTGTAAAGATACAATCGTCTATTAATAAAAATTGGCCTGTGATTTCCAACTTGTTCTTCATTTCCTGTGACCCTGAATTGAAAGGACTTTATAAATGGGAAGACTTGGAAAAAACCTGATTACTTATTAGACCTTTGTCCACCGTAAGCAGAATCACCGATATCATCTTGGTGAGCTACTTCGAAATAGATTCTACAACTAACACGGTGTATATATTAATATATATAGAATAATAAACTAGTCTTAAACTCGTGCGATGCACAGAAGTTTAATGTATCCTGATTACGTATTGGACCTCTGTCCACCGTAAGCAGAACCACCGACGTCATCTTGGTGAGCTGCTTCGAAATAGATTCTACAACTAACATGGTGTATATATTAATATATATACAATAATTAACTAGTCTTAAACCCGTGCGATGCACGACAGTTTAATGTATTATTATAATTGTCTTTGTATTTGTATTTTTGCCTAGTATTTCAATTTCATATAAGAATAGCAGAAAATTTTAATAGTAGTGTTAAATTAAAAAACCCACTAGTTGCGAAATGAAACAAAACCAAAATTCTAAAATCCACTGGTTGCAAAATGAAACAAAACCATATGCAATTATACTAATATGGGAAACGTTTGTTTCATATGGTTATTGAATTTCATTCAACGTCTATTTTCAAATTTCATAGAACTACTTACAACACTCTTAATCCATCATAATGCCAAATACTTCTATATATATTTAAACTCAATTCATATAAACAAAACTTATATAAAACTAATCAAAATTCTCATAACCATAAATTGATACATTTTATATCAAGCATCAAATTACAAGTTACTGATTAACTATGGTTATTAAATTGTCTTGATTAATGAAGATATTTGACATCAATAAAAAATGCAATATAAACCTAAAGAATCCAAAAGCAAGCAAATTGTAACCCAAAAAAAAAAAAAAACCAAAGATTAATTTAAAACTAATGATAAATGATTATATTTCAAAATACAATATAAATTAATTGATAAGCGAACCAAAACTTAAAAAATATGGAACTTTCAACAGCGGTGTTTAGGGTAAAAATACCCTATGCCACGTGGCCCAGTAGAATCGTGACACGTGGCAGCCCACCAAAGGCCCAACGGGATCCAACCGGATGCTGCCACATGGCATCAAAACCCTAATCAGGGAACATGTCTCCCCCACTATAAATAGAGGAATCCTCCTCATTTATTGGGCATTCATAAATCCATACACGAACCCGAGCAATATTAATTGCGAAATCTCTCTGAATTAGTGAGAAAAACCTATTTACCTTCTGCACTATTACCCATCCGTAAATCATACTAACTTGATCGTCGGAGGCGAAACTCCACCCAACCGGAGTTTCGTGGTTTTGCAGGTACAGAAGTCAGGCGCGCATACTCGGTATTGTAACTCTCCCGAGGGACTAAAAATACTCGAAACATTTGGCGCCGTCTGTGGGGAGAGTACTACTGAGATGGCATCCGATCCTATACCGAATGCAGAGGGCAGCCGGCCTATACGGATCATGAGAGTGGTAGTGGGGACGACTACGACGTCGAAACCTACATGGCACCGGACGAATCATTCTGTTCTAGGCGCACACGTTCCAAGGAAATAAGGGAACGAAGCCAAGACAAAGCTTGCCCCAACAACCCAGGCGGCAACCTTGTTGGATAACCCCAGGCGGCGGAGGGTACTACCCCCGTCACCAGAGACGAGCTCATGAACCTCATGACCAGTTTCAAAGGGGAAATCAAAGATATAATCAGGAAGTCAACTGGCTCCAGCAAGGGTCAGTCGGCAAAGAAGCCTTCTCCCTCCGGGAAGAAGCAAATCAAAGATCGAGTGCCTACTCCGCATCCCAAACACAAGGGGGCGGATGGGCCCCTAATCGACCTTTCGAAACTTCGTTTCCCCGAAACGGGGAAACGGAAGGCCATCCGGCATACACAGCCGGATGGGTCAAAGAAGATGTTCTCTGACGCCCGGTTATTCATCCAGGAGAAGAAAAGTCAGAGCATGTCCCAGTCGGCCTCAACGTCGACCTATTTGGACAGTTTCCGAAATGCTTCAATGAAGCATTCGGAGACACAACAGGGGAGTCAGTCACGCAGTGTATCTGCACGTACTGGCCCTCATGTGATCCAGCAGCAGGCCCTGTATGTGCCCCAACAACCATACGCCTAGTATGGATCTCCATTCATGCAGTCGGCACCCTTCGGGGGTCAGGCGGCCTACCAGGTCCAGCCCATGGACTGGCAGCTCCGACTGCAAAACCTTAGGGAACAGCCTTCGGCTTTCTCCCGGGATATAACTGAGGCGGTATAACCGACCAAGGTTAAGAATGTGTTGGTTGGTGCCTACGACGGTACCACCAGCCCGGAAGACCACCTAATGGCATACACCAACCTCATGTACCTATAGGGGTTGGATGACGCCGCCTGGTGTAGATGCTTCCCGGCTACATTGAAGGGCATAGCCCAACGATGGTTCGGCAACTTGCCGGCTGGGTGCATCAACAATTTTAAGACGCTTGCATACCTGTTTGCGTCAAATTTTTCCATGAATATCCCTGCTAAAAAGACAAGTCTCGACCTAGGGGCTATCCAGCAGGGTGATAAGGAAGGACTTCGGTCCTATGTCAGGCGGTTCAATCTGATGAGAATTCAGATTCAGGGGCTGTCTGACGAAGTGGCATATACAGACTTCTTCAAGGGTCTGAAGGATGGGTCAGCTTTTAAATTTGACCTAGTCCGCAAGAGGGTAGCCACCCTCCAAGAAGCGATGATGGAGGCGGAGGCCTATATACAGGCAACCGAGCTCTACTCCATCAGGCATCCGTAGGAGCCCAAGCGGTCCAACAGAAGAGACATCCGGTCTAACCAGCCGGCCAAAAAGGAATAAAATAAAAGAAAAGAAGTCTGGGCAGCTGACCGCCCAGGTCAGCCATCCCAAAAGAAACAAAGGAAGTTGGAACCGTACGTCCCAAAGTACGAGTTCAACAAAGACTGCTCCTCCATCCTCATGGAGATAAAGGACTAGGTGACAATCGAAAAACCGGCTGCAGTGAAAAGCTCTGTCAAGAACAGAGACAAAAGCAAGTATTGCTAGTTCCATGAGGACGTCGACCATGACACCAACGGTAGCTATAGCCTTAGGCGGCTATTGGACCGTCTGGCTGATGAGGGGATCCTGGAGTCCTATCTGGTGAAAACCAAGGGCAACTCCAAATCAAGTGGGGGACAACCGTCCAAGAAGCTTGCTGCTAGCTTTGAAACAGATGAAGAACATATCTTCACCATTGCAGGCGGCTTCGCAAGCGGAGGTCCCACTATCCGGGGTGCCAAGGATAACATCCGGAAACTATCCAACCCAGAAGATGAGGGCCAGGCATCGAAAGATACCTTCCCTGAGGTCTTCATCTCTGAGAAGGATAGGGGCATGGTCAGGCGGCCTCACGATGACCCCCTGGTCATCGAATGCAAAGTTGCCAATCAGCAAGTTGGCCGGATCTTAATCGATATCGGGAGCTCGTCTGACCTAATTAGTTACCAGTGTTTGACAAAACTCAAGTACAAGCCTAGCAGCATGCACAAGGCTTCCTATCCCCTAGTCGGCTTCGGGGGAGGAGTAGTGCATCCGGTGGGAATGATTTATCTACCCATCCGGCTAGGCGCCAAAGGGGAAGGACGACACATGGTCATCAAGTTTTTGGTGGTCGAGGAATTGATCGCCTACAACCTTATTTTGGGCCGCCCCACCCTCAACGAGTCTAAGGCTTTCATCATCCCATCTCTTATGATGATCAAGTTTCAGAGGGATGATGGATCAGTTGGTGCCCTAAGCGGGGATCAGAAGACGGCTAGGGAGTGTTACCTCTCAGACGTCAGGCCGACTGTAACAGCAGCCGGTCACAACGAGGAACCTGCTGACCTCGAAGAAGGGTCTGCCCCCAAGGCAGCCAGCACAAAGCGAAAGGCGGACCAGTTGGCCCCCGCCAGAAAAACAAAATAACAATCATTAGCCGGGGAAAGGCCGGATGAATCCTGACCCCAGCCGGCTAGTGAGAGCATTGACGTCGTCCTGGACGACAGCTGCCCTGACTGAATAGTCAAAGTTGGGACGGTTGCTCATGAAAAGTTGGGGGCAGACTTGCTCCAACTTCTGCGAGAATTCAAAGACATCTTTGCCTTTGAAGTGGAAGAGATGCCAGGCGTCAACCCGAATCTAGCTGTCCACAAGTTAGCTGTTGATCCCAAAATAAAGCCGGTTAGGCAAAAGAAGAGGGATCATGGAGAGGAAAGGTCTCAAGCGGCAACCGCCGAGGTCAAAAAGCTTTTGGATGCCAGGTTCATTCGGCAATGCTACTACCCGGATTGGGTAGCAAATGTTGTCCTTGTCAAAAAGCCGAATGGTACCTAGCGGATGTGTGTAGATTACGCAGATCTGAACAAGGCATGCCCGAAGGATAGTTATCCCCTACCAAAGATCGACAGCCTGATCGACTCTACAGCCGGCCATGCCTTGATGAGTTTCATGGACGCCTATTCAGGCTTCCATCAGATCCCCCTATGGAAGAAGGATAAGGAGAAGACGGCCTTCGTCACTGATCAGGGGTTGTACTGTTACACGGTGATGCCGTTTGGCTTGAAAAATGCGCCTGCTACCTTCCAACGAATGATAAACACAGTTTTCATCAATCAAATCGAAAGGAATGTAGAGGCGTACATTGATGACATGATAGTCAAATCCAAGCAAGAGGCGGGTCACATAGCTGACCTCCGAGAAACCTTCACCACCCTCAGGCGGCATAAGGTCATGCTTAATCCCAAAAAGTGTGTCTTTGGTGTTGAGTCTGGGAAGTTTCTCGGATTTCTGATTGATCAAAGAGGCATAGAGGCCAATCCGGATTAGGTGCAGGCGGTGATTGACATGCATTCACCTCGCACTGTCAAGGAAGCCCAGAAGCTAACTGGTTACCTGGCGGCACTAGGAAGATTCCTCAGCCGGTCAGGTGACAAGTGCCTTTACTTCTTCCAAGCAATCAGGAAGAGGTCTAGATTTGAGTGGGGAGAAGAGGCTGAGGTGGCATTGCAGAGGTTAAAGCAACACTTGCATTCTTTGCCAAGGCTAGTGAGCCCCCTGCCAAAGGAGGTTCTTTACATGTACCTAGCCGTCTCAGATCACTCCCTTAGTGCCGTCCTCCTTGCCGAGAGAGACGACAAGCAGCTCCCGGTGTATTTCATCAGCCATATCCTTAGGAATGCTGAACTCCAGTACCCAATGATCGAAAAATTTGGGCTGGCTCTTTACAAGGCAGTCAAGCGGCTAAAGGCATATTTTCTGGCCCATCCGGTGACTGTTTATATAGATCAGCCACTCAAGCGTCCAATGACTTCCATTGAGTCATCCGGCAGAATGATCAAGTGGGCTGTTGAAATGCAAAGCTTGGAGATAACTTTTGAACCTTGGCGGGCAGTGAAAGGTCAGGCGTTTGCCGACTTCATTGTCGAAATGACAAGGCCGGCACAACCGGAGAATACAGATCAGGTTTGGAAGTTATTCGTAGACGGAAGCTCTACCTCAAACGGCTTTGGTGCAGGCGTAATTTGCAAATCTCCGGAAGGAGATACTTATGAATATGCACTACGGTTCAAGTTTCAAGCTTCAAACAATGAAGCTGAGTATGAAGCCCTGTTAGCCGGAATACGCATGTGTAAGGCGGAAGGGGCAAGAAAAGTTGACGCCTGTTCTGATTCCCAATTGATTGTTAGCCAATTCAATGGTGACTACGAGGCCACCCATCCGGCAATGATCAAATACCTTCAGGCGGTCAAAGATGAGGCAGGGACACTTGATGAATTCCATCCGAGTCAGGTGCCCTGGTCAGAAAATAATCAGGCGGATGCTCTATCCAAATTGGCCTCATCCGCCACTTGTGATGCGCCTAAGTCAGTCTTTTGGGAGGTCATGGAAAAAAGAAGTATTGAGCATGACCCCATTGGAATTCTCGACCAAAGCTCTACCTGGATGGACCCCATCCGGGATTATTTGATAGACGACACCTTGCCGGATGTCTCTTCAGAGGCGGAAGCGCTTAAAAAACGAGCTCTGAGCTTTGAAATATACAAGGGAGAACTCTTCAGATTGGGTAATCTCTAGCCGTTACTGAAGTGTTTTACCCCAGAAAGGGGAAAAGAAGTGCTAGAGGATCTGCATCCGTGCTTTTGTGCTTCACATATAGGCGGCAGATCTCTTGCAAAGAGGGCCAGGCGGCAAGGTTACTTTTGGCCCACCCTTGAGGCAGACGCCATGGACTTGGTGAAGAAATGTGACAAGTGCCAAAGATTTGGCCGACTCATACACTGTCTGGCAACTGATCTTACGGCTATCAACAGCCCGGTTCCATTTGCAAAATGGGGCATGGACATCTTGGGTCCCTATACGCCTGCCACATGCGGTAGAAGATACATTATGGTGGCTGTAGACTACTTCACCAAATGGGTTGAGGCAGAGGCGGTCAAAGGCATCAAGACAAAGGATGTCATCTCCTTCATTTGGAGGAACATCATCACCCGGTTTGGGGTTCCTATGTCTATGGTGTTTGACAACAGTCCTCAATTTGAAACGCCTACCCTCAAAAATTGGTTGGGAGATCAGGGGATCTCACATTGTTTTGCATCTGTTGGCCGGCCCCAAGCAAACGACCAAGTTGAAGCCTTCAACAAGCTCATCTTAGACGGCATAAAAAAGAAGATTGAAAGAGCCGGTGGTCTTTGGGCGGATGAGTTACCTCACGTCTTTTGGGCCATCAGAACAACCGAAAAGGGGGCAACTGGTGAAACCCCGTTTCTCATGACATACGGCACAGAAGCCGTCTTACCAATTGAGCTTTATGAGCCAACACTCCGAGTCATGCTCTATGACGAAGAGGCTAATTGGGAGGCCATGCGTCTTGCATTGGATTCTCTCCCGGAGCGTAGGGGCAATGCTGCCTTGCGTCATGAGATATACCGTCTGAGAATGACGAGGGCTTACAACAGAAGAGTACACAAGCGGCCCCTCAAAGTGGGGGACTTTGTGCTACGAAAAATGGAGTCAACCGGTAGGAAAAATGATCAAGGAAAGCTAACCCCAAATTGGGAGGGCCCCTACCGGATTTTTGAAGAAGTTAGAGACGGCACCTACCGCCTGGAAACCCCAGACGGCAGACGTTTAGCCAGAACTTGGAATGTAGACAACTTGAAAAAGTACTACTTCTAAGGAAATTGTAATTATTTTTTGTAAATAGAGTAAATGAACAAAGGATACTTTATTTCAATTTTTTGTTTAAAGTCCCGTGTGCAATGCACACCCGGACACTTTTTAAAGTCCCATGTGCAATACACATCCGGGCACCTTTTAAAGTCCCGTGTGCAATACACACCCGGGAACTTTTTAAAGTCCCGTGTGCAAAGCACACCCGGGCACCTCTTAAAGTCCCGTGTGCAATGCACACCCGGGCACTTTTTAAAGGCCCGTGTGTAATGCACAACCGGACATCCTAAGTACCTAACTTAGCTGAATAAAGGCACAAAGCCAATATATCTTAAACCGTCTGCTTTAAATAGAAAACAGGCATCCAACGACACCCATCCGGGTGAATTCGTTGAAGAGAACATCTCCCTTCCGGGTGGCACATTGTTCTATGCGTCATATACTCAGACGGCTTCAACCGCCTAGGTTGAAGATAACCCATTTGCGTTTGAAATGACCTATCACAAACTAGATAAAACCAGCTATAGCCCCAATGCAATACAGACGGAAACTTAAATCTTGCTAAGCAGCCAGCTTTGCCCAAAAGCACTACAGCCGGACCTCGCTTCTATCCCGATTTTTACAATCTTCAAATTGACATTGGCTATTGCCCCAAGGCTATACTACTGATACAAATGTCTTATATTGCGTCCGGCTAGTGCCCCTAGGTAATACAGCCGACAATTAACAACATTGTCTACATTTGTGCTTGGTTATTGCTCAAAAGCAATACAGGCGGTAATCCACATATTTATATATATCCGGATACCATTCAAAACGCATACATCCGGTACGATTCTAACAAATTAAAGTAACCACCCTGTTGTACAACGGTCAAGGACCGCCTAATCATTTGTCCGGATGCATATGGATGGCTGCCTGCTCAGAGTTGGTAACTAAGCAAACAACCATCCAGGGGCAAGTAGGGTTCACACATCCGGCATATCGCATGATTCGATGCAAAAAAAAAAAAAAAAAAATTGCAAATGTGCAAAGCAAACCGACACAGTCGACACAAATATATTAAAAATTTCAAATGTTAACCGGACCCCTGTCCGGGAAAAGTGATACAGAAGTTCACGGCTCACAGGCCGGTTAGAAAAAAGAAAGAAAAAATCCTACTGCTGCTGTTGCTGTTGCTGGGTTTGCTGTTGCTGCTGCTCCGGCTGTTGGCCTTGACTGGCGTTAGGGGCATCTTGGGTCTGCTGGGTCTGAGTTCCGTCACCCGGCATCTCACCCTCCGTCTTCTCCTCCCCTACGCCGGCCCACTCCTTAAACGGCGCCGGTTGCTGAAGCCCGAGAACTTGAGCATCAAATACTTCAGTTGCGTATTTGTACCTCAAGTCAAAGAAGGCGTAGTCGGTCTCCGGATGGATCATGGACCACGCCATCTTCATGCGTGCTTCACAGTCACGCTCGTTCTCGTTCACCAGCCGTGTCTACTCAGCCGCTAGCTGGTTTAGAGCATCTTTCTTGGACTTAACCAAATCATTTTTGGCTTTGTCCAGCTCCCCCTGCAGCCGGTTGACCTCCTCCTTCAACCCAGTTACTCCTTCTCCGCATCCTTCAGAGCTTGGATGTCGGTTTTGAGTTGGTCGATTTGGAGTTGACGGTCAGCAGCCGTCTTGTTGGCGGTGTCAGCAGCAGTTGTCAACTGCTGGATGAGTTCCTCCTGTTTCATCTCCCGGGCTTTAGTGTGGATTTCAAGCATTAGAGAGTTGTACTGACATACATCAATTAAATCGGCTGCCCGTTTTTGGGAATCCCTTACCTCCTCTTGCTTCTTTCGCAAGGGGGCTTTTAACCCATCCACCCTTAGCATCGCCTGAAAGACCAACCGGCAATTGAGTTAGCATATTGATCTTTAAAACATTAGCTATCAAATCTTGCACAAAAATACCCCATCCGGTGAAACAGTAGATTGTGCAAAGCTACTACATCCGGCAACTTACCTCAGCCAGCAATGAGGTGATCTGGTCAAGGTTGACCTGGCTGACACCCGGCACAGCCTCCCTCTCGGACCTGGTCAAGGTCCTTATCATTCTCCTGGCATAGTTTTGCATGTCCGACCAGCGAGAAGCAGTATCTGCATCATGAGACATATCGGTTAAGCGTTAGGAATAAACGGCTCCTACATTCAGCCGGTTCCCGGCCGAGTCTCCTGACTGAGAAGTATGAGACTTGACTCGAAGTGGCCCAAGCGGCCAAGGGGGGGGGGGGTCAAAAGCGGAGTCCTTACCTTGGTCATCCGGCTGAGGGGTGCCACCACCCCCAGCCACCACCCCCAGCCACATTGGAACCGGATGCAATAGCAGGCACCCAGCTAGAAGGAGCAGGCTTCCTTGATCCGGTCTCAACCGGCTCAGAGCTCAGGCCAAGACTTTGCAGACTTTTGCCTGCAGTAGTGGGCCTCATAGGAGCCGGAGTCCTGTCGGCTGATGGCGGAGTAGGGCCTTCTGAGACCCTGCGCCTTTGTGGAGGCGGTTGAGGAAGCTCCCCCACCCGATCTCACCATCTAGCGGATAGAGCGGGGAACATTCTGGCTTCCCGTCTGTAAAAAAAAAAAAGAAAAAAACAATCAAAACAATCAACAAGTCAGAATCAAGGTTACTGGCAAAATAAACAAACGGTTATATGACAGCCGATGCTTACCGCACTGGCCCGGGCAGCAAGTTGGGCCCGTTTCCACTCCAATCGAGCTTTTCTGATCTCGGCGGCTGACTTAGCCGACGTCATCTCAGGCGGAGTCATTTCTAAACCTTCCTCCGCAAAATAATAATAAAAAGTTAGCATCATTTGCATATCATACAAGTGGCATAAATTGCCGGTTAAGCAGTAGACCTTTGTTATACAAGGTGCTGAGACCTCAGGCGGAGAGGAATGCCTGGTTCTTTAACCAGTCCGGATTAGGGACCCAAAATAGAGGGACAATAATTTGTGTCCCATCCGCCAAAGGCTCGGTGGTTTTCTTAAATAACCCCGGCTCCATTATGGCATCCCAAGCCTCAGCCGGAACCCTTGGTAGGGTGCACTTCTTTCCTAGAAGAGCCGGGTTCTTATTGTAACGGCGCATTCGGTGATTTACAGCCTTTGAAGGGGAAGAGACGTAATAAAACTTGCTCTTCCAGCTCGTCCACTTGGAGGGCTTCTCCAAGGTCATCATGTACTCTGGATGCGTGGTAAGAGTGTACCAAGCATTCCAGCTGCCTGGGGCACGGCTTAAGTAATGCATATGCGCAAACGCCTCCCAGCTTGGCGTCAGTTCCTGCATCTCGCAGGCGGCAATATAATCGATGATGTTACCCCAGAGTTGGGTGTAAGCTGCCAGACCCCCAAGTCGTAGCCTCTTAAAATGGCTTTAATGCATCTGTGAAGAGGGAACCGGAGGCCGGCTTTGAATGCCGCCTCATAGCAGCCGAAGTAGTTATCGGCATGATTTAAGTCATCTTCCCAGACAACTGATGAGCTCGCAGGCGGGACACCCAACTCCCAGCCGTTCCCTACCGGGTTCTTTTTCAGAAAAGCTTCGAGTGTTGCGTTTAATGTCACAACGTCCCGATCGCTCATGTGCGCCTCCAATGGGTTGTTTAATGCTGACTAGCTGTATGCCTCCTCATCTTGTTGAGGGGCATCCGACGTCATTGTGGACTCTGATGATCCGGCCTCTTGGTCGGTTTCTTCACCGCTTGAGCTCCCGGATTCTTCTAAAATCTCATCACCAGGCGTACTTGGAACGCCTGGTTGATCGAAAGGAACGTCTTCAACCGGAGTACCGGCTGAATCATCTGACTTGTAATCGGGATCAATCGTCGTCCCTCTAATCTGAGCCATTCTGTCCTGCACAAGAACAGAGACGGTCAGATTCTCAGAAATGTAAGGGTGTTCCATGCACCACCAGGCGGCATCCCCAGTCCTAGATTCAGCCGTATCCAGAGAACGGTTGACAACTGCCCTAGGCCGTGCCATGTGTGTATTGAGAGAGTCCATTATTCTCTAACTTGTACAACCGGTAAACTCAAGAGGTTACAAAAAGGGCAAGGATGATACCTTGTATTTATGAAGACGGTTGAAGAAGACTAGTGCAGAAACTCCAAGATGTGGCTTGAAGATACCACAGGCGGAGACAACCGTTTGTGTTGAAAACCTGAAGCGCAAATACAAAACAGTTAGGCATATTGGAAAGCATTCACACAAAGATACCCTTGGCGGTATCAATAAAGCGCGTTCAAAGATATTACAAGCGGTATCATGCAGTTTTACCCAAAGATACCCCAAGCGGTATCATAATGGCTTGCTCAGAGATACCCCAGGCGTTATCAAGGAGGCTTGCTCAAAGATACCATAAACGGTATCACAACGTTTTGTTCAAATACACCCCATGCGGGATCAATGAAGCTCACTAAAAAATACCCCAGACGGGATTCCTCCGTCTGAGGCTTCACTGAATGGTTATCAGAAACCAAGGATGCCTCAAGTATTACTTGGTGAAGATTGCTTAAAGACCCCCCAGACGGCATGAAAGCTGGTTGAGGGTGTTTGAAGGGCAAGTCATGTGCAGGCTAATAAGATCATTGTTCAAGTGCCCCCCAGGCGGTATAAGCCCGGCTAAGGGTGCGAAGTATCTAAGTCTCGAAGCATAAGCTTGCATGTCCCCCAGCCGGTCCCTAACCGTCTGTGGATCTAGTTCTGAAGAGCTATTATTGGAAGACACCCCAGACGACTTAGAACCGTCTGTGGGTCTGATTTTGAAGAATCTTGTTTGAAGACACCCCAGGCGGCCCATTGCCGTTTGAGGGTCTATGAAATGAGTTTTTTGATAGGCAGTTGTTTGAAGGTGGTCAAGGCGGAATCTTTCCGGTTGAGTGTCTACTGGATGCAAAATGTTAGTCTGAAGATACCCTAGACGGCATGTATCCGTCTGTGGGTCCTTTGAATGCAAATTCTTGAAAACCATTGATTACAGATATCACAGGCGGTATATCACCGCCTGTGGTCCTATGGAATGCATTATTGAAGGCCAAGGTTTGAAGGTATCCCAGATGGTCCACACCGTTTGTGTGTCTATCATTTGGAAAGCAAGGTATAAAGGTGCCCCATCCGGCATATAACCGTCTGTAGGTCTTTTAAGTGCAACTACATGAAAAACCATTGTAAAGGTGCACAGGCGGTATTCACCGTCTGTGGGGCTATGACATGCATTCAGAGTAGTCCAATGATTAAGGATACCCTAGACGGCCCACTATCGTCTGAGGGTCTATCTTTGAGGATCATGATTTAAGGATACCCCAGACGGTCTACAACGTCTGTGGGTCTACCAAATGCAAAGCTTAAAAAAGGGCTTATGGAGTCCTAGACGGTGTATGACCGTCTGTGGTTTTACTCAAGAAAGAGAATCAAGTCAGACGATACCTGGAGGGATTAAGTGAAGAAGTCCTCAACCGGTAACCGTATGCGTTTCAATGAAGTAGCTGGTTGCACAAACTAGCAGCCGGTGTCAGAGCTCTCAAGGAAATTATGAAAAAATTTGTAAAGTGAAGAGGAGAGAGGGTATGCGCCTCAATTTATAGGCAAAGACCAAAAGGCGAATCACCAACTTCTGCCTCAATCCTTTCGAATTTCGAATCCAGGAGAGAGAGGCAGGACGCAACTCAATCGTCGCCTCCTCATTGCTTGACACCTGTCACAGGTGACACGTGGCTATGCCACGTCACACCTATGAGGGGCAAATGTTTAGGGTAAAAATACCCTATGCCACGTGGCCCAGTAGAATCGTGACACATGGCAGCCCACTAAAGGCCCAACGGGATCCAATCGGATGCTGCCACGTGGCATCAAAACCCTAATCAGGGAACATGTCTCCCCCACTATAAATAGAGGAATCCTCCTCATTTATTGGGCATTCATAAATCCATACACGAAATCCGAGCAATATTAATTGTGGAATCTCTCTGAATTAGTGAGAAAAACTTATTTACCTTCTGCACTATTACCCATCCGTAAATCATACTAACTTGATTGTCGGAGGCGGAACTCCACCCAACCGGAGTTTCGTGGTTTTGCAGGTACAGAAGTCAGGCGCGCATACTCGGTATTGTAACTCTCTCGAGGGACTAAAAATACTCGAAACAAGCGGCATGTACAATACTTGAATAAAAAAAAGTCCATTTTAGCATAATATACAATTTGTTGAACAAAATAATTCCATCCTCTATTAATTGGGTCCAACTTTTTGGTTGTCGTTCAAGCTACTAAATTTAGGAGATTTGATGATAATCGTCTTGGTTATTTTTAAAATTTCACTGCTTTAAAAGTTTTGTTCAATGTGGAAAGTTTATACATAGAGAGAAAATTGATATTCATAATTCAATCTTTGAAGGATTTAATATTATTGGTCGAATTTTTTTTTGTTAGATCAAACATATTTCACCTCTAAAAACTACTTGTATCTTCTATTAATTGGGTCCAACTTTTTGGTTGTCGTTCAAGCTACTAAATTTAGGAAGTAGAGCTCTCACAACCCCTTAAAAAACTTGTTATTCTATCATCTTCAGGAGTTCGGAGAATGATGTTTAATTTTAAATTTGAATTAGGCTTATAATTTAAAGTTACCATACTTGGCAAGAACTTTGAGTATGTGTCGGTGTATGGTGTACACTGGTAAATGTAGAGCTTCAGAGCTTACATTATTTGTCTTTTTTATTTAATGTCTTTTGCGTGATTTGATCTTTTTTTTTTATTCCTCGTCTTCCTAGGTAGTAATAGTGGAATACAATCATTTGATATTAGTAACTATGTATAGATTTGAGAATATTACATTCTGGAGAAGCAAGGAGGGTGCTGCCAAACAATTAAACACGGAACATGGCTATGGACTAGTGCAACTGTGCAAGTTGTGATTTTCGAAGCAGCTGACCAAGATGACATCGGTGGTTCTGCTTACGGTGGACAAAGGTCTATTAGCTGCACTCCTAATCTGCTAAACTTGAAGGTTGTAAGGGGAAGTTGTAAAGATACAATCGTCTATTAATAAAAATTGGCCTGTGATTTCCAACTTGTTCTTCATTTCCTGTGACCCTGAATTGAAAGGACTTTATAAATGGGAAGACTTGGAAAAAACCTGATTACTTATTAGACCTTTGTCCACCGTAAGCAGAATCACCGATGTCATCTTGGTGAGCTACTTCGAAATAGATTCTACAACTAACACGGTGTATATATTAATATATATAGAATAATAAACTAGTCTTAAACTCGTGCGATGCACAGAAGTTTAATGTATCCTGATTACGTATTGGACCTCTGTCCACCGTAAGCAGAACCACCGACGTCATCTTGGTGAGCTGCTTCGAAATAGATTCTACAACTAACATGGTGTATATATTAATATATATACAATAATTAACTAGTCTTAAACCCGTGCGATGCACGACAGTTTAATGTATTATTATAATTGTCTTTGTATTTGTATTTTTGCCTAGTATTTCAATTTCATATAAGAATAGCAGAAAATTTTAATAGTAGTGTTAAATTAAAAAACCCACTAGTTGCGAAATGAAACAAAACCAAAATTCTAAAATCCACTGGTTGCAAAATGAAACAAAACCATATGCAATTATACTAATATGGGAAACGTTTGTTTCATATGGTTATTGAATTTCATTCAACGTCTATTTTCAAATTTCATAGAACTACTTACAACACTCTTAATCCATCATAATGCCAAATACTTCTATATATATTTAAACTCAATTCATATAAACAAAACTTATATAAAACTAATCAAAATTCTCATAACCATAAATTGATACATTTTATATCAAGCATCAAATTACAAGTTACTGATTAACTATGGTTATTAAATTGTCTTGATTAATGAAGATATTTGACATCAATAAAAAATGCAATATAAACCTAAAGAATCCAAAAGCAAGCAAATTGTAACCCAAAAAAAAAAAAACCAAAGATTAATTTAAAACTAATGATAAATGATTATATTTCAAAATACAATATAAATTAATTGATAAGCGAACCAAAACTTAAAAAATATGGAACTTTCAACAGCGGTGTTTAGGGTAAAAATACCCTATGCCACGTGGCCCAGTAGAATCGTGACACGTGGCAGCCCACCAAAGGCCCAACGGGATCTAACCGGATGCTGCCACATGGCATCAAAACCCTAATCAGGGAACATGTCTCCCCCACTATAAATAGAGGAATCCTCCTCATTTATTGGGCATTCATAAATCCATACACGAACCCGAGCAATATTAATTGCGAAATCTCTCCGAATTAGTGAGAAAAACTTATTTACCTTCTGCACTATTACCCATCCGTAAATCATACTAACTTGATTGTCGGAGGCGGAACTCCACCCAACCGGAGTTTCGTGGTTTTGCAGGTACAGAAGTCAGGCACGCATACTCGGTATTGTAACTCTCTCGAGGGACTAAAAATACTCGAAACAAGCGGCATGTACAATACTTGAATAAAAAAAAGTCCATTTTAGCATAATATACAATTTGTTGAACAAAATAATTCCATCCTAAAGTATGATTAATACTGCAAACAAAATCATCCATTTAAAAAGTATGAGCACGCTAAGTGATGACCACAAATTAAATTTTCAATGCAACAATAGCATTTGTGAACCATATATTTTAAAGACCCAAACTTAAAACTAACAAATTTGTCAGATTCAAATTTAATTTATAGTTCCTATCCGAATTGCAATTTGAGAAATCATATAACAGTGACAGCAAAAAAAATAACCTCTATCTTGACAATTAAGTTGAATAGGAACTTTGTCGCAATTGCTTTATGAAACTATGGAATCGCCTTAAGTGCTTTGCAAGGAATAATAATTTAGAATGTATCATGTGGTTTGATCAAAATTATAGAATTATTGAAGAGGAAGAGAAAGGAGAGGGCAAGAGGCAAGAGGGAATGAAAGGAAAAGATTTTCAAATTGGAAAATGAGGATTATTGTTTGGAATGGAAATTGGAAATCAATATTATGTAGTACTCCGTACTATAAAAAAGAAACTGAAAATGAAAGTTGTTTCGGGGTTTTCTGGTGTCCCGCAGGAGAGTTACAATTCCGAGACTGGTATCCTTGTGCCTATACCTGCAAAACAACGGAGACTCCGGATGGTGGGAGCTCCGCCTCCGACGATCAAGTTAGTACTTGTATGTGGAGCAAAAAGGTGCGGAAAGTAAAGAGGGAGATCTGGTTCCTCTAGGGGTGGACTGATCTGGAAGTTCAATTAATTGCTAAGTTAGGTCTAGCAATCAGAAAGCACGTGTGTTTAGGCTTCTCTAGGTGAGAGTAATTATTTCCGAATAGTCTTAAATGGAGGCTTAGTTACTGTATTTATAGCCTCGGGATGCGTGCCTAATTTTAGGGTTTTTGGTAAACCCTAGATCTGATTGGGCTTCTCTCGAGAAGTGGGCCTAGGTGGCCTCCTTCCAAGTTGGCGATCAGTAGGCCACATGGCGTGGCATGACTGGTCCACGGTGGATAAATGGCTGTGTGCCACGTGGCAGGCCCTGATAGATCCAAATGGGGGACACTTGGCAGGACCTGATTGGTCCACGTGGCGTACACTGATTGGGCGGGGAAAATCCCCTAATCATTTTCCCCTCACAGGTGGCACGTGACTGATCGCATTCCACCTGTAACAGGTGGCGGTCTGTAACAGGCGACGACCTGTTACAGATGTCGTCCTGAGATTGGCCGAGGGTTTTTCCCGCTTATTTTTTGAATTTAGAAGTGACCCTTCGTATTCTCATTTTACCCTATATAAGGGCCTTGACCGAAAGTCATTCGTTCACACTTTACAAACTTTCTAAAAGAGAACAATCGGACCCCTGAACTTGAGCTCTGACACTTTGAACAATTTTTGACCTGCCGACTGATTCTGACAACCCGACTGGTTTTTCGAACGACTGCTTTTTCTTCTGAAAAAATTCTCAGTACTCAGGTACCCATCTGTTCTCTTGTGTTTTCTTTTCTTTTTTTGTGAAATATGGTACCTCGAAAGCACCCGGCACGAACTAGGTTAGTGATCAGTCGGTCATTGGGGACGGCTGAATCTAGGACTAGGAGTTCCGTCTGCCCCTTTCTGGACCACTCTTTGCCCTTTATACATAGCCCGACTGTCACTGTGTTTGTGCAGAACACAATGGCCCGGACTAAGAGGACGGCCAGGTACACCAGCTCAGATGGCTCTACCTACCATGTGACGGTGAGCGAGTTGGCAGATAAGACACCTAATGCTGAGGGTACCCAAGGTGGCTCTGCCGCCGGGAGTTTTGAGGGGGGGGGGTCAAGGTGACCCCTTCCCATTTTGTAGTTGACTTAGCTGGTCAGCAGTCGGCCCATTCTGAAGAAGAGGGGTCGGCCCCCTCGGGGAGAGGGGAATCGAACTCTTCTAATAGTGAGTCCGATTCTAACTCTTCAAGCCGCCATTCTCCAAGTTCGGAAGAGAGGCATTCTCGCTTAGATGAGGCGAGACTATCTCACTCAGTCAAAAAAGGGGTCGACTGGTCAGAACCATCCTCCTCCCATACAGAGTTGAACACCCCTTATTACTGTCACGTCCCAAAAGGCCGGATCAAGGCCATGAATGAGCGAATAGAGACTTTTCTGTCGGACCATATGATGGGTCCAGATTTTAAATTATTTGTGCCGGATGCCGAAGATGCAGTCGTCTGGCCCGCGGGGTCTAGTTACGGGGACGCCTGTTTTGGCTGCTACGAGGCGGCCATTAAGGCCGGCCTTTGATTTCCCCTGCATCCGGAAGTTCAACAAATCCTCGATGGGTACGAGGTGGGGCTATGGCAGTTAGCCCCTAATTCTTGGTTCAACATCCTTGGCTACGTAGCCGGGTGTGAGATGCATGGGGTAGAGCCAAATTTTGAGGCGTTCACCCATATGAACTATTTAAGCCGAACCCCCAAAGCAAGCGGTACCGGCTAGTACCAAATAGCAAAAGGCTATTTGATGACTAGGGGGAAAGAAAATAAGTGGAAAGATTGGAGAAATACTTTCCTCCTAGTCTCTAGTACTGACAAGCTCCTAAACAAGCGGTACAATAGGTGGAATAGGGATCCGCCTCTTCTTGCAGGCGGCCCTAGCATGCCGCCTGTTCCTCGTCGGGCAAGGGAAGAGATTAGGGCCAACTCTACTACTGGGTTACGGGAGCAGGTGCCTTTAAATTACGTCCCCAAATTTCAATGGCTATATGATGAATATTTTTTGGCCGCCTGTTGCCTGAGCTGTTGGACCTCCAGAGGTAGCCGGCCTCTTATGCCTGTATATGCATCATTTGATTTATTTTTTCAAGTTTTACTAACTCTTTGTCGTCTATTTTCAGTCGAAGCTATGGATCAAATCTCCGCATCAAAGAAGGCGGCGCCCTTCTTCGGACCTCTATTATGAGCCTCAAGCGGCCATCATCTGATTCTCCTGCCAAGGAGACGCCCAAAGTGAGTTATGATCTTTCGAGTTTTCCTTTGAATTCTCTTTTAGCTTGTATTAACTTTCTGTGCCTTTGCAGGCGGGCTCGTCCAAACCCTCTTCCTCCCAGCAACCAGACTCAAAGGTTCGGAAACAGATAGCTGGGAGTACGCCTGGCTTTGCCAGAAAACAGCCGGCTAAAAAACAGTCGCGCACCCCCAAAGTGGGGGGAAACAAACAAAAGTCCCCAGGGACAACCGGCCTCCAAGAGGTATAACCGGCTCCTTCGGCCCTTGTTTAATTTTTCTTCCTTTGATATTCTTTCTCTTGTTCTAATAATTTGTCTTTGATTTTAGGCGACCCTCAAGAACCAGACTTGGTCCAAATGGCCAAGTCTATGGTAAAAGCCATCCCTCTAGAGTAGAGGGATGCGGTCAAGGGAGTTGGCACCCTTGACCTCGATGGAATCATGGGTCTCCTCTCTGAGGTATACTTAGCATTTTTGTAATATTAAATGACTTTGCCTGCCGCCTGTTTTTGCAAATCTGACGCCTGGTGCTTCTTTTTTAGACCATGCTCCGTGTACACGGCCTTCGTAGGCCGATTAGTGCCAAAAACAAAGAGGTAAAAGCTGCCAAAGCCATGGTCGCCTCTGACTTTGACAAGGGAATGTTTCAAATTGCCCAAAATGAAATTTTGACAACTGATATTCTTTATTATCAGGCGGCTGCCACATCGGAGATTAAAGACAAGTTGGAGGCTGCCAATAAAAAGAACCAAGAGCTGGAGAAGACGGTCAAAAGCCTCCAAGACGAGTTGCAGCCACTTAAACATATTGCCCATCATGCTCAGAGCCTTCAGAAGTCTTTGGATGCTGTCAAGGACCGCTTGGTGAAGCAGGAGGCGGTCATCACTGAAGAGCTCAAGGCCAAGGCTGAGACCGAGAAGATGGCTTTGGCTCAGGCAATGATGGAAGATTCGACCAATATAATGAGGATGACCTGGTCGACCCTTTTCCCAAAAGATGACTATGCTGCATGGGATTCCAAGTTCATCGCCTGTACTGAAAAGTACAATATAAGGATCATGCAACAAGCGGCTGAAGAGGATGAAAAGAGGGAGGAGGAGGCGGCCAGCTCCAGCTCAAGCGAGGACGAGGAGATGGTCGACCAGCCAACGGAGGTGGATGCGTCAAAGGATCCTGCCCCTGAAAACGAGCCGAACAAAGAGGATGCCTTGAAGGATCTGGCTCCCATAATTGAGCTCGATCAGGCGGCAGTTAACTCCGAAGCCCCTCCCAATGCTTAAAGCTTTTATTTTTCAAAATTTTCTCCGACATGCGTGCCATTTGTTTCCTTGTATCTTTACCCGGCCAAGGGGTCGGGGTTATGAATATTTTGCCGGTCTTCATGGCCGGCTATTTTATATATGAACCTGGCGACCACTTTTTAGTTATCTTTGATCACTGAATCTTGTTTATGATTTATTTTTGCCAAGTATAGAGGGTCCTTGACATGTACTTGAATGCTATACCGACTGTTTCGGCTTGTATGTTTTTTAGAATTTTGCTTAGAATTTTGCAAGCAAAGTTTATCAAGTACCGACTGCTTATGCCCTTGGACGACTTGTTGTCTTGGCTCCAGATTGGTGACCAGTCGGCCGGCCATGTATCCAGTCGGTTTCCCAACGCATTTTAGGAAACACGTTAGGTCTGTTTAACTTTTTCAAGTTAGAAGGGAACATGTCGCTTGTAATCGGGCAGCCTGTTTGTTTAAGTAGAAATAGTGTTCTTGAGCCCATGTCTACCAAAAAACAGTCGACTTTCGAACAAAAGACTAACAAATATGTTTAGTTTCAAATGATATCAACCTAGTAGGAGTAGTGGTGCAAGATTTCTTGTTTGCCTTTAGCCAGGAGGACTCATCATACCTTTTAGGATCCACCCTAAGTATGAGAGAGTGACTATGAGCTATCTTTGAGATTACCCATTCGTCATTTTCATGCTTGAGTAGTAGAGGTACCAGGCGCCGGAGGCCGGCTAATCCCCTTGATTCGTCAATTTTGGTTGGCTATTTACTCAAGAGGTACCGCCTGTACTTATCCCAAGTAATACAGGCGGTCATCCGACGCGGATGTTATCTGCTAGCACTTGTTTGGTTAGTGTTAGAGTTATCCTTGTCTCAAAACGGCTACGTGGTTGCCCTTGGGGACAGTCGTCTAGGTGCCGTGTACTTAGTTTATAGAGCAATATTCCATCCAAACGGGAGCTGCTCTCTGCGACGAATCTCATCTGGAGGGATGTCGTCGGAGCCTGCTATGATGTTGGGACAGGTCGTATTAATTTAAAGATTGGATAAGTTGGCTTGGCGCCTGGACTGACCATCGGCCATAGGCCTTATTTAGTTCATGGCGAACAAAGGTGCTAAGTTGCCTTAGACCTCAAGTATAGAAGAGTAGCCGTCTGTTTTGGTTCAGACGGTTACATTTGATGGAGAGTAGCCGGCTGTATAGTTACAGGCGGCGTGCCCTTCTTTATTCAGTACAAATTGGAGAAAGACGGAGAGTAGCCGACTGTGTTACCAGTCGGCATGCCCCTCAATTGATGAAAATGGAGAGTAGCCGACTGCTAATGAAGCAGGCGACATGCCCCTCTGTTTACAATATAAATGAAGAAGAATAGCAAGTTTTATTAGTAGCTCTCGGTTATTTACATCATTCAAAAATAATACTTCTTTAGATTATCTACATTCCAGGTTCGAGGTAAGGGTTGGCTGTCTGGTGTTTCCAGGCGGTAGGTGCCGTCCCTGACCTCTTCATATATTCGGTAGGGTCCTTCCCAGTTGGGAGTTAATTTTCCCAACTCATTGGCTCTACCGGCTGCTTCCATCTTTCGTAGTATAAAGTCTCCCACTTTGAGTGGACGCCTGTGTACCCTTTTGTTATATGCCCTTGTCATTCTCAGGCGGTAGATTTCATGGCATAGGGCTGCATTGCCCCTACGTTCTAGGAGTGAATCCAATGCCAGGCGCATGGACTCCCAATTTGTTTCTTCGTCATACAACATTATACGAAAAGACGGCTCGTAGTGTTCAATTGGTAGAACAGCTTCTGCCCCATAAGTTAGGAGGAATGGAGTTTCTCCAGTTGCCCCTTTATCAGTCGTCCTTATGGCCCAAAGAACATGTGGTAGTTCGTCTGCACATAGGCCGCCTGCTCATTCAATCTTCTTTTTGATATCGTCTGAGATGATTTTATTGAAAGCTTCCACTTGGCCGTTTGCTTGTGGTCGGCCGACTAATGCAAAGTAGTGATAGATACCTTGGTCTCCCAGCCAGCTTTTGAGAACAGGAGTCTCAAACTGGGGACCGTTATCAAAAACCATGGACATGGGTACCCCAAATCGAGTGATGACATTTTTTCCATATGAAGGAGATCACGTCTTTAGTCTTGATACCCTTAACTGCTTCTGCCTCCACCCACTTGGTGAAGTAGTCTACTGCAACTAGTATGTACCGCCTGCCGCCTGTTGCAGGCGTATAGGGACCTAGGATATCCATGCCCCACTTTGCGAATGGTATAAGACTATGGATGGCCGTGAGGTCTGTGGCCGGACGATGGATTAGCTTGCCAAACCTTTGGCACTTGTCACATTTCTTAACCATTTCCATAGCATCAGCTTCCAAGGTAGGCCAGAAGTAACCTTGCCGCCTGGTTCTTTGAGCAAGCGACCTGCCGCCTACGTGAGAAGCGCAGTACCCTGAATGTAGATCTTCTAAGACCTCTCGTCCTTTTTCTAGGGTAACATATTTTAGGAGGGGCTGAAGATACCCTTTCTTGAAAAGTTCCCCTTTACACATCTCAAAGTTGGACACCCGTTTTTTCAGTAAGGCCGCCTGGGATTAATCACTCGGCAAGGTGCCGGCGGTTAAATAGGCTCGGATGTCATCCATTCAAGTTAAGCTTCTATCAAGGGTTCTAATAGGTTCTTCCTCAATGCTTAATTTCTCCATAACTTCCCAAAAAACGGTCCTTGGTGTGTCACAGGAGGCCGAGGATGCTAGTTTAGAGAGGGCATCCGCCTGATTATTCTCGGACCTGGGTACTTGAGTTAGATGAAATCGCAGCGCATACTCATACCTATCACCTTCAGGCGACTGACATATGACGCCTGCACCACATCCATTCATAGTGGAGCTCCCGTCCACATAGACCTTCCAGACTTGGTCTGGAATTGTAGAATCAGAAGGCCGAGTCATTTCTACTATGAAGTCAGCAAATGCTTGCCCCTTCACTGCTTTTCTTGGCTCGAATGTGATTTCAAGGCTCTGTATCTCTATTTCCCATTTTATCATTCGGCCTGGCGACTCCATGGTTGTCAGGGGCCGCTTGATCGGCTGGTCTGTATATACCACGACCGGATGCGCCAAAAATTAGGGCTTCAACTTTTTAACTGCCATGAAGAGGGCAAGGCCAAAATTTTCAACTAGGGGGTATCTTAACTCGGCATTCTTCAAAACGTGACTGACAAAATAGACCTGGAGCTGGCAGTCGTCCCTCTTAGCAAGGAGGATAGCACTTAGAGCATGGTCAGACACTGCTAGATACATATAGAGTACTTCTTTGGACAAAGGGCTGACCAGCCTTGGTAAGGAGTGCAAATGTTCTTTCAGCTTTTAGAAGGCCGCCTCAGCATCCGGCCCCCACTCAAACATAGCTTTCTTTTTTATTGCCTGAAAGAAGTAGAGGCATTTGTCGCCTGCCCGACTGAGAAATCTCCCCAGGGCCGCCAGACAACCCGTTAACCTCTGGACCTCTCAGACAGTGCGGGGCGATTGCATGTCTATGACCGCCTGCACTTTTTAAGGGTTAGCCTCTATGCCCCTTTGATTGATAAGAAATCCGAGAAACTTCCCAGGCTCAACTCCAAAAACACACTTCTTGGGATTGAGCATGACATGGTGCCGCCTGAGTGTGGTGAATGTTTCTCGAAGGTCGGCCAAATGGTCCGTCTTGAGTTTAGACTTCACAATCATATCATCTATGTACGCCTTGACGTTCCTCCCAATTTGGTCAAAGAAAACCGTGTTTATCATTCTCTGGAAGGTTGCCGGGGCGTTCTTCAAACCAAACGGCATGACTCTATAACAATACAACCCTTGATCAGTGACGAAGGCCGTCTTCTCCTGATCTTTCTTCCACAGGGGAATATGATGGAAGCTAGAGTATGCGTCCATCAAGCTCATTAAGGCGTGGCCGGCTGTAGAGTCGACCAAACTGTCGATCTTGGGCAATGGATAACAATCTTTGGGGCACGCCTTATTCAAGTCTGTGTAGTCCACACACATGCGCCAGGTACCATTCGGCTTTTTCACAAGTACAACGTTTGCAACCCAGTCAGGGAAATAACACTGCCGAATGAACCCTGCATCAAGTAGTTTTTTAACCTTGGCGGCGGCCGCCTGGCTTCTTTCTTCGCCATGGTTCCGCTTCTTTTTTGGATCCACAACTAACTTATGCAGTGCCAAGTCTGGAGTTATACCTGGCATCTCATGTACTTCAAATGTGAAGATATCCTTGAATTCCTTCAATAGTTGGTGAAAGTCATCACCAAGCAAAGCAAGAGCAATCGTCCCAACCTTAACTGTTCGGTCAGGTAGTGAGACGTCCAGGACGACATCCACATGCTCACCAGCCAGCTGAGGGCAGAACTCGTCTGACCGCTCCTCGGCCAGTGATTGCTATCGTTTTTCTTTTCTTTCGGCCCCCAGTTGGGCGGCCTTTCTCTTCTTGCCACCCACTAATTGAGCAGGCGCCTCATCCTTGATTTGCTCAAGGTCATTTTTCTCTCCACTAGGACCAGCAATCGCCACAGTGGGTTTGATATCTGAGAGATAACACTCTCTTGCCATCTTCTGGTCTCCCCTTAGGGAGCCGACTGTTCCATCATCCTTCTCGAACTTAAGTAGCATGAGAGATGGAATGATGATAACTTTGGAATTGTTCAGGGTGGGTCGCCCCAAGATCATGTTGTAGGCTGAGAGCTCCTCAACTACTAAGAACCGGACCACCATGTGACGGCCCTCACCCTTCTCGCCCAGGCGGACAGGCAGATCTACCCAACCCACTGGGTGTACGACGCTTCCTCCAAATCCCACTAATGGGTGAGATACCGGATGTATGCTGTCAGGTTTGTACTTGAGCTTAGCCAAGCACTTGTTGCTGATTAGATCAGAGGAACTGTCGGTATCTGTGAGGATCCAGCCAACTCTCTGGTTGGCCACTTTGCATTCAATTACAATGGGGTCGTCATGCGGCCCCCTAACTCCTCCCAAATTTTCTTCTGTGATGACGATTTCTGGGAATGAACTCTTAGGGGTCCGTCCTTGTTTGACAAAATTAACCTCTAACCGCCTGATGTTGTCTTTATTGCCCCTAATTGTGGGGCCTCCTCCTGCAAAGCCGCCTGCTATGGTTAAACGACGTCATCAGTGTCAGAACTGTCTGCCGACTGGTTCTTCTTCTTAGCCGCCTATTTCTGTTTGGGGGGTGCATTCCCCTTGGACTTCTTGACATAGGAGTCAAGATCCCCTTTGTCTGTCAGGCGGTCCAGAAGACGTTTGAGGCTGATACATTCATTGGTTTCGTGACCAATGTCCTCATGATAATGGTAGTATTTTGGTTCCGATTGCTGAAAGAACCCTTCATGGCGGCCGGCTTCTCAATTATGATCCGGCCCTTGATTTCATTAAGGATAGCATGGCTATCCTTGTTGAACTCATACTTGGGGGAGTATGGTTTATATTCCTTCTTCTTTTTCTGGGACGGCTGTTCAGAGGAGTCTGCCGCCCAGATTTCTTTTCTCTTTTTATCTTCTTTATTTGCCAACTGCTTTGATCGGCTCTCTCTTTTGTCGGTCTCCTTGCCGTCTGACTACTTTCCAGTATTACACAGGTCGGTCGCCTAAATATAGGCATCCGCCTCCATCATGGCTTCTTGGAGGGTGGTGACCCTCTTCTTGACAAGGTCAAATTTGAAGTTCGACCCGTCCTTAAGTCCTCTGAAAAAATCAGTATAGGCTACCTCATCCGGCAACCCTTGTATCTGAATCCTCATCAGGTTAAACCGCCTGATGTAGGAACGCAATCCCTCCTTCTCTCCTTGCTGTATAGTCCCCAGGTCAAGGGTCGTCTTCTTAGCAGGAATGTTCATCGCAAAATTTGAGGTGAACAAGTAGGCGAGGGTCTTGAAATTGTTAACGCAACCGGCCGGCAGGTTGCCGAACCATTGTTGGGCAATGCCCTTCAATGTGGCCGGGAAAGATTTACACCATGTGGGATCATCCAATCCTTGAAGGTACATTAGGTTGGTGAACGCCATCAGATGATCTTCAAGATTGGTAGTGCCATCATAGGCTCCTACCAACACATTCTTCACTTTGGCCGGTTGAGCAGCATCAATTATCTCCTTGGAGAAGGCGGATGGCTGTTCTCCAAGTCTAAGCAACCTAAGTTGCCAGTCCAAAGGTTGGACATTTCTTGCCGCCTTTTCTCCAAACAAAGTAGGCTGCATAAAATATTGAGGTTGCGGTACATATGGCTGGGTTGGCACATACGGGGCCACTTGATGTTTCTGGGAGCCGGACCGGTAGGAGGTACCGCTTGTCTGGCTCTCATGATATGATTTTGATTACCTCAAGGAGGTATTGTGGAGACTGTCTTGGAAATCAGACGTAGAGGCCGACTCTGATAGTCGGTCATTCTTCTTCTGCTCTAGCAACATCCGAGCATCAGAGTATGTTTTCTTCGACCCGTCCGGCTGAACATGACGGATGAGCTTTCTCTTCCCTGGAGAAGGGAAACGGTACTTAGTTAGATCGATCACGGGTGGCTCCCAGTCCCTAGGCTTAGGATAAGGAGTCGCCTCTCGATCCTTTACAGGCTTCTTCCTCCCAGAATGGGAGGGTCTTCTGGCCAACTGTTCCTTTGGTGGGACAGGCGTTTTCTTATTCATAAGATCCTGGATCTCCCCTTTGAAGCTATTCATGAAAGTCATGAGTTCTCTTCTAGTGATGGGGGCAGATCCCTCGGCCGCCTGTTGATGATCAAGCAGCTGGTTTACTAGATCCAGCCAGGCAATCCTGTCGTTCCTTCCTTTCGGAGGGACGAGTTCGTCGAGCTCTTAAGGTCCCGTCTGAGGCCGTGTGAGTCTCGACCTCGACCTCATTGTCAGTATCCTGGTCAGTGTAGACCTGTGGGTCGTCCAGAGGACGCTTCTTGCTTTGATTCGGTACAGACTGTGATACCATCTCGAAAGTACTCTCCCCACAGACGGCGCCAAAATGTTTCGGGGTTTTCTAGTGTCCTGCGGGAGAGTTACAATTCCGGGACTGGTATCCTTGGGCCTGTACCTGCAAAACAACGGAGACTCCGGGTGGTGGGAGCTCCGCCTCCGACGATCAAGTTAGTACTTGTATGTGGAGCAAAAAGGTGCGGAAAGTAAAGAGGGAAATCTGGTTCCTCTAGGGGAGGACTGATCTGGAAGTGCAATTAATTGCTAAGTTAGGTCTAGCAATCAGAAATCACGTGTGTTTAGGCTTCTCTAGGTGAGAGTAATTATTTCTGAATAGTCTTAAATGGAGGCTTAGTTACTGTATTTATAGCCTCGGGATACGTGCCAAATTCTAGGGTTTTTGGTAAACCCTAGATCTGACTGGGCTTCTCTCGGGAAGTGGGCCTAGGTGGCCTCCTTCCAAGTTGGCGATCAGTAGGCCACATGGCGTGGCATGACTGGTCCACGATGGACAAATGGCTTTGTGCCACGTGGCAGGCCCTGATAGATCCAAATGGGGGACACTTGGCAGGACCAGATTGGTCCACGTGGCGTACACTGATTGGGCGGGGAAAATCCCCTAATCACTATCTGTCTGCCACGTGTCGTGGCCTGATTGGTCCACCTTAGACCTCTCATGAGGTGACACGTGGATGACATGTGGCAGGATTTGAGTGGTCCACGCCATGATTGGCTAACGGTTTTCACCGTTTTTTTTTCACTGTCTCTTGGAATTCACCCCCCTATAAATAGGGGGTGTCCAAATCATTTATTTGGACGTTTTCCGAAAAATTGAGAGCTTTTTCTTTGTCTAAGAGAGAACTTCCGACTACACCAGACCGCCTGTTTTTACAGTCGCCGTAGACTTTCAAGCTCTTCCATCTTCATCAACTAAAGGTAACCGTCTATTTCCTTTTATTTTTTCGTACTTTGTTTTTTCCTTTTGAAAATGGTTTCCCAAAAGCACACGACACGGCCTAGGTTAGTGATCAGTCGGTCACCGAGGAAGGCTGAATCTAGAACTAGGAGTGTCGATTGCCCCTTGCTGGATCACCCTTTGCAAACTGCCCCAAGTCCGACTGTCTATGTGTCTATGCAGGACACCATGGCTAGAACTAAGAGAACAACAAGGTTAACAAATTCATACGACTTCTTCTTTCATGCGCCTGTTAGTGAGTTGTCTGACGTGCCGCCTGCCCCAAGTACCCCTAGTGATTCCATTTTAGATGAATCAGGGGAAGAAGTTGAAAATGTAATGCCAGCCTTTGTTGATCTGGCCAGACAGGCGGACCCTTCATCCGAGGGCTCAGATAGCGATTCTAAGCCAAGTACCTCAAACAGAGTTTCGGATGAGTCTGAGGAGACGTACTCTCGGCTAGAGACTGAGCGAGAGTCCCTTTCAGTAGACTTGGGACCAAACTGGGCGGAGCCGTCTGCTTCTAACCGAGAGCAATACACCGCCTACTATCATCATGTTCCAAAAGGCAGGCGGAAGGTGATGGTTGAAAAAATTGAGAGCTTTAGAGCTGAACATGTCATGGGACATGGGTATGTAATTTGCACGCCGGATGCCGAGGACACGGTAGTCTGGCCCGAGCAGTCCAGCTACGGGGACGCCTGTTTTGGCTGCTATGAGGCGGCAATTAAGGGTGGCCTGAGATTTCCTCTACATCCGGTTGTAGAGAGGATTTTGGATGGGTATCAGCTGGGTGTCTGGCAACTAGCCCCTAACTCTTGTTTCAACATCTTGGGATATGTTGCCCGCTGTGAGATGCATGAGGTAGAGCCAAGCTTTGAGGTATTCGCCCATATGCACTACCTCAGCCGGACCCCAAAGACAAGCGGGACCGGCTGGTATCAGCTGTCTAGCCACAAAGGCTATTTGATGACTGTGGGGAAGGAGAATAAGTGGAAAGATTGGAGGAACACCTTCTACATCATCTCTATCCCTGACACAGTTAGGAACAAAAAATTTAACAGGTTGAATAGGAATCCACCTCTCCTAACAGGCGGCTCTGAGTTGCCGCCTGTTCCCCGTAAAGCCAAAGAAGAGATCCTTGACAGAGGGCTCTTTAAAGTAGACATACAGGCGAACCCCGAGACTGGGGCGAGGGAATTCATTCCTCAAAACTATGTTCCCGAGTATAAGTGGTTATACGATGGGACATATCTGGTCGCCTGTGGCCTAAGTAAAGAGATGCCGAGAGGTAGCTGACCGCGTGTTTAAATGTCTTGTGAAATTTGTTTTGTCATGCATCAAACTAACTCCTTGATTCATCTTTTGCAGACAAAGCCATGGAGAAGCTCTCGGCCTCTAAAAAAGCCGCTGCTTAGTACCGCTTGGCCATCCTTGGCAAGCGGCCCGCTGAAGAGTTGCTTGTTGTGCAGGCGTCAAAGGTGAACTTTGAACTGAACAGCTTCATTTAGTTTTTCTGCCGCCCTTTATTTATTTATTTATTTTTACTTATTGTGGTTATTTTGCAGGGCACCCCAGCAAAGCCTTCCTCCTCCACCCAGCCGGATCCTAAGGTTAGGAAACAGACGGCTGGTGACGTGACGACTCTTGGGAGAACCAGGAAGCACGTGGCCTCAAGGCTAGGAGGCCATGTACACCCAAAATCTCCAGCCGTCCCTGGTGGCAGTCGGCAGGGGAAGGAGAAGGAGAAGGAGAAGGAGGCGGCTACTAAAGGTATCAAGGACTTGTGTCCTTTCCCTTACCCTTTGAGGGTCAAATTCAATCGGCAGTCGCCTAGCACCTCTGAGAGCAGTCGGTCTATTGGTCGCATTTACACCAAATACTTACAGGGTATTGATTGTGCAGATGTCCCTCAAAGGCCAGATCTGGTTCAAATGGCTAGGTCCATGCTGAAGCCCATCCTTGTCGAGGACAGGAAGTCTGTTAAGGGAGTCGGCACCCTTAACCTTGAGGCCATCCTAGCTCTCCTGGCCGAGGTATACTTAGTAATTTTTTCCTTTGCTTAAATAATTGCCTAGCGCCTGTTACTGACGACTGTTTTTTTTGCCGAGTGAAGTCAATGCTGCGAGTGTATGGTCTCCGCAAGCTCTTGAGCAAAAGAACAAAGAGGTAAAGGCTGCGAAAGCCCGAGCCGCCTCTGATTATGACAAAGCTATGTTCCAGATTGCTCAAAACGAAATTCTGACCACTGACATACTGTATTATCAGGCGTCTGCCAATTTGCAAGTCAAGAGGGACTTAGAGGCGGCCCAAAAGAGGATCTCTAAGCTGGAGAAGTCCGTATCGGACCTCAAGGCTGTGCTCGGGCCTCTAAGGGAGGCGGAAAATGAAGCAGCCGGCCTCCGCAGTTGGGTAGACAAGCTGAAGCAGAAGCTGGCCAACCAGGAGACCTAGCTTGCCACAAAATACACCTCTAGAGCCGACGAGGAGAAACAGGCGCTGGTCAAGGACATGATGGAGGAAAACAACTTTATCATAGAGATGACCTGGGCGGCTCTCTTCCTAGGGACCAGCTATGGCAGCTGGAGGAATCAATTCGCCACCAGTACCCGAGAGTACAATGACAACATCATGGGGCAAGACCATGATGAAGAAAATGAGGTGACGAGTCGTCTGATTCTACCTCTAGGGGAGTCGGACCAGGAGGAGGAGGAGACGGATGGCGAGAAAAAGGAGGAGCTGGCGCTGATCAGAAGGATGCGGCTCCTGAATCTGAGAAGCCTCCTCCAGAAGCTTAAAATCTTTTTCTTTGGCCTGCGTGCCACTTTGTATCATTACCCGACCAAGGGGTCGGGATTTATTGACGATTTCAAATTTTAACATTTCCAGTCGGTCATCTGGCCGACTGTTTATATTAATCATCCGTCTGTTTTTGCCGGTATTCTTCAAATTTTGATGTTTTTAAAATTTTGCTTTTCATGAATTTCGCTAAGTGTATGTAGCTTGCTTCTTGTTTTCATGAATGCTTTATATACCGACTGTTCTTGCCCCTAGGCGACTGACGCCTGGTTTTCAAAGGTGAGTTGATTGACTTAGAATTTTTGATACTTTTGAGTATTACTAATTCTAGGTCAATCAAATCACTATGGTGATTGCCCCAAACCAGGCGGTCAGTCGGCTATTGCCCAGGCGAACACGCAACATTACCCGTCTCTCGGCCTTATATTAAACCGCGATATGCTAAGTTTGTACTTAGTTTATGTCATTGATTGTAAATAGACCGTCTGCTTGGTGCTTGTACAGAACAGGCGCCCATCTGGATAGTTTTGATCAAAGTAGGTTCCAAGCTGTGCTAACTATAATAGGAACAGTGGCCGAATGCCGTCTGTTTGCTAAAAAATAGGCGATTCCATTCGTACCTTTTAGATTCCAATAGTAGGGTGGATGAGTGACTGAGTCCAATTTTTAGGTTGATCAGTCTTCATCACTTGTATTCGAGTAATCAGAAAAAATAATCGGCTGTGGCCGTATGCTCTGCTGATAACTTAGAGGAATAGTGGCCGAGTACTGTTTGTTTGCCTAAAAACAGGCGGCTTGGTTCGCACCGTTTAGGTAGCATCCCAAGTTTGCTGGAGTGACTATGAGTTAACCCTTGGGGTTAAATCAATCTTTAACTCTGATTTGAGTGAGTAGAAGGAATAGGCGGCTTTGGCCGCATGGTACCCCTTTATTCGCCAAGTTTTGCTTAGCTATTTACTCAAATTATGCCGACTGTATTGTCCCAAGCAATACAGACGATTTCTGACATAGATTTTAACTGTCTACCGCGTGTTGTAGTATAGCGATACGTTTATCTTCGTCTCAAGTCAAACGACTGCGAGGTTATCTTGGAGACACTCGAAAGGAATAGTGTCCTTCCAACAAGTGTATTATTTCGATAGAGGGTTCAGAATTATTACAGAGCTAATTCTTCAGTAAGGTCAAGTGATCGGAATGCTTAGGTGGAGGCCGCTTCCGATTAGTAATATTAAGGTATAATTAATATTACAGCTTAATCTTAACTAAACCCTTCGGGTCGAACCCAATCGAACAACTGATCCGAGACGACGAATTAATCCGAAGGATTCAATGAGTCGACAGAGTTTTACGAATACAGACGTCGGATATCGAGCCTAGGGCGTCGAGACCGAGCGTTGCAAAATCACAAGCAACAAGTACGAGCATAGCAGTAGCTAGGCTAGGAAAGCTCATCGCAAGCCTAGGCGCACCATGTGTGTGCTAGGGGCACCATGCGTGCTAGGCGCAAGCCTAGGCACCATCGCAGCACAAGCACAACACCATCGCATGGCTAGGCCTGTGCGTGTGTGCGTGTGCTTCTGCCTTAGCCTATCGCACCATCGCAGCAGCATGTCTGCGCATATACGTGCCTTCGCATGGCACTGCATCGCAGCATGCGTGCCTGGGTGCTAGGCACCATTGCAGGCCATACGCACCAAGCACAGCCATCGCAGTGCTGGGCACTTGCGCATGTGCGTGTGCGTGCATGCCTCGCACCATCGCAGGCCATAGTGTGCCTTGAACCATCACAAGCCACGCACCAAGCACAACACCCTTGTGCGTGTGTGTGTGCGTAGGCACCATCGAAGCAGCAGCCTCGCACAGCAGCACCATGCTAGGTCTTGTGTGCGTGTGCGTATGCTTATGCCTAGGGGCCATCGCAGCATCACAGCACCAAGCTTCGCATGCTTGTGCGTGTGAATGGCGAGGCGATGCCCAGCATGCGTGGCTCACTAGCAGCACGCATGATGGGAAGTGCGAAGGGGGCAGTGCGTGTGCGATGGCGAGAGAGGCAAGGGCCAACGCCATCAGCTAGCAGCGCCTAGCACTGGCACACACCAGCAGCACAAGCATCGCCCAGCGCCAGCACGCATATGATGGCTGGGATGTGAGGCTGCTGGCTGGGCTGGTGCTAGCTGGCTGCCAGCCCAGTAGCCCTTGCTTGAGGCGGTTTTGGATGAGGGGACCATTGTGAGGAGCAATGGCTTGGGGATCAAGGCAATGGTCCCCCCCCCCAAGCCTTTAGTCCTCACATAACTCTCTCTCTCCCCTTGACACTTGTTGCATTGTGATTGATTTAATTATTTATTTAATTTGGAATTAAATAAATTGTTGAATTTTCCAACTCTCCCACATTGATGGGAGATTGGAAATCAAGGGTGTCTTTCCCTATAAATACCAAAGGCATGGGTATTGGGAAAGACACAACCTTGAGTGGAATTAAAAGGCAACTCTTGATTTGAGTAAACCTTGATTTGTAAAACTCATAGTTTTATTTGTCCGGGTCTTGACTAACCTTCGAGACTTAGGACGCTCGGGTCGGGTTCGAGGGTACGATCCCGTTGGAGACCTTGTATTTTCAGGGTTCAAGTAAGAGCTCATAGTTGAGCGAAGCACGCGTCAAAGGTATAATCTTTTATCCTTTCTTGTGTTTTAATTATGTTTTGCTTGTTAATTGCAATTATTATGGGGACGGGTCTTGGCGGGTTTCTTTCCGCGTAGTGAGGGTCACTACGAAACCCAACAGCGGTATCGGAGCCACGCTCCTTTAATTTTTGCAATTATTGATTAATTAAGGTGTTTTAAAGTAAGATTTAATTTTTGGTTTTGCTTTTCTAATTAGATTAGAAGCTCGTTTTAATTAATTTTAAAACTCGTATTTTTTATCGATTTGGCTGTCGAACCCAGATTTTGGCTCAAAAATAGTGATTTTTGGGTGGAATCAACATTCTGAAACAGATTCATCCCTTTTAAGACCTGTCCAGAAGGCAAATTCGAACCAGAAACCCAAGATTTTGGGGTTTTTTTGTTTTCAACGAAAATTTTAAATCCTTTTAAGCCTTGATTAATGCAAGCATTACAAGGTTAGATTAAATGCATTATTGCATCCGTAATCTACTGCTATTTTAATTATCCTTGAGCATAATTATGGAGTTTTAATTAGTGCTTGAGTTGATATGCCTTTTTCACAAAAACTTGATTTTTTACAATTTTGCAAATTAATTGCAATAATGTATGAATGTTTGATGTGAATGTGTAATTTTAAGTTCCCAAGTATGTTAAAGTTCTAATCTTTAAATGATTAAATGATTGGAACTCTAACCCTAAATTCGATATTGAACAAAGTTTGGATTTTTCATGTTTGAATTGATTAAAATCCATGAAGTTCAAATACTTGTGAGTAAAATTTTGATTAATCTTCATATTGGAAGATGTAATCTTGGTATTTTACACAAGTATGAAAGCTGGAAAATTTTATCATTGGATGGTTAATTTATTTTTCCAACTCCCATTTGTCAAATCCATTATTAATTTGCATATTGGCTAAATTAATTATGGACATAGCTCATTTAATTTTAAGCATAAAGAAAGACCTAAATTTGTTCAAAAAAATAAATAAATTTTTGGATGATTTAGGCTTGTGCACCACTAAAATTAAATTTATTTAAGTTAGACTTATTTTATTTTATTTTTCCTCAAATTGATTCTAAAAATGTAATTTAGAATTAATTTATGCCACACATAAAGCGGAATTAAAATTCCGAGTGAAATGCACGCAAATCGATGCAAAACCGCAAGCGTCACTAAGGCTAGCCGGGCTGCCTAGCAGCCCACATGTAGGCTGCCTGTGGTGCGCGCATGGCTGAGCATCAATTGTGCGTGGCTGTGTGGCGAGGAGTGCTAAGGCTGGGCTTGGGGCAGTGACATTGGCTGCTTGTTGCTTGGGGCGCTGCTGGGCAGCGTGATAGCAAGCACCAGCCAGCCCCCACTTGCTGGCAGGCGCCAGCATGCGAGCAGGCATGCGTGGTGCTGGCCAGCGTAGTGTGTTGTGCTGGGCGCAGCATGCTAGCACTAAGCGCCAGCACAACCCTTGATGCTGCTGGTGCTGTGTGGCGCAGGGCTGCTGGAGATGCTTGTGCGTGCTGCTGGGCAGCGAGGCAGCAAGCCCCAGCCAGCTAGCCCACTGCTGCCTAGCAGCCACGGTGCGCAATGCACCATGCTTGGGTGAGCTTCGTTGCTTAATTTTGAGCTATGCAATTTTGCGAAAATTTTGCCGTTTTAAATTATTTATGTAATTATTTTAACGAGGTTAGACCTCGATTTTTCCGGCTTTTGCAAAATTTTGATTTTGACAAACTATGGGTTATGCCGATTTAATTAATCGGATTAATTAAGTATGGATGCGGATTTTAGTGGGAGCTTAGTTAATTACGTGAGCAATTTGCTTTTAGAAATAATGAATTAAACAACTTTGACTAGTTTTAATTAGGCGCGTTAATTGGATTAACCACTTAAGTTAGTTACTAGTTTTGCGTGTTTAATTATGTATTTCGTAATTTGCATGGGCCATTCACAAATAGTGAATGGGTGAATGGAAGATTGTTTTCAAAACAGGTTATTGAAAATGGCAACTACTGGGGCCCGACTAGGATAGAAAATACGGACTGCGTTCCGTCATGTATTTTTGTAAATCTAAATACGATCTGCGAACCGTTAAGTATTTTTGTACTATTAGATTAATCTTAGTCGTTCTAGATAGTTTATTTATTTTGGCCAAGATGTCTCAAGACGGCGTTTCGATGAAGACGAGCCAAGATGAAGACCCATGGAAATTGAAGATTTCAAGGGGTCATGCTAGTTGCCAAATGCATCTATTTTTATGCTTTATATATATATATATTGTTGTTATATATGAATGTTAGATGCATGTCTAGGATTTCTATATGTTGCGGCGATTAGTTAAGTTCACTTAAATCAAACCAACATAGAAACCCTAGGTCCCTTAATAATATTGAGCTAAAATTTGCCGTTCCAAGAACAACACTTACCGAACTAATGCGCGTATGTGATGGGCTACGCCAAAGCGAGTCATCACTACTTCCCTAGGAACGTAAGGTATACTAGGTATACAAGTTATCTTGGTTAAGCTCAACGATATCAGTAAGGAGTCCTTAGATGTCGTGGCAAAAGAGATAAAATGTCAAGGATGCATTAGATGCAACATTTTATCAAACCGAGAGTAGCTTGGAGCTATTAGAAATTGGATTGCTTACCTTAAGATATTTAATGATTAAGACAAGCCAAAGAATGCTTAACCATTTCTTGATCTTTGGGATCTCGGAATCATTTTATTCTCGCCTAAAAGGGACAATTTTATAAATGCGTGGATAAAATGCTCAATAAGATTGAAAATATGCATGAACGCTTTTAAATTTCAACTTATTGGTTATATGAATGGTTTTTCATTTCAAATTCTTTCAATTGTAGAACAATGTCTGCAAGTAACTCAAACAACAACCAATTCTCTTTACGCTCAATTCTCGACAAGGAGAAGTTGAGCGGGGCAAATTTTCTTGATTGGCAAAGAAATTTGCGCATTGTACTAATGCAAGAGCAAAAGGAATACATCCTTGATGAGGAAATGCCCGACGCTCCCAATAGGGTTATGAAAAACTCAATGATGCCAATGGAGAGGCTTCATGGGATGAGACCAAAAAGGTCAATACAAACAAAACAAAAGAAGGGATAATTATGCCCTATCCATAATTTAATTTATCTTGGAATAGATGAAACAATACTACCTACGATCATGGCCGCTACAACGGAAAATGAGGCATGGAGTATCTTGGAGACAAAATATAGAGGCTCGGAAAAGGTAATACTCTTTAAACTTTAATCTTTGTGGGGACAATTTGACAGCCTTCTAATGTTAAATAATGAATCAATTCAAACATATGTTGATCGAGTCTCAAATATTGTTAACCAAATCCGATCTAATGGAGACACAACTGAAGATTTGAAAATAATTCGAAAAATATTAAGAACACTTACCAAAACATTTGATCACATAGTGGCTGCTATAGAAGAGTCTAATAAAGATTTAAAATCACTCACCATGACTAAGCTAATGGGCTCTCTATTAGCTGATGAAGAAAGAATGCGTAGATTTGATGAGCAGCAAGTTGAACAAGCTTTTCAAGCTAAATTAAAATTCTCTAATAATGGAGAATATAAAAATGGCCACGGTAAAAGTTTTCAATCAAAAAGTGGAAATTTTAATAACCGTGGTAGGGAGAGAGGAAATTATAAAAATCAAGGGAGCCGAGATAATAATACTTATTACATATTATGTAAGAAAAATGCCCATAATACAAGAGATTATCGGTAAAAATGCAAAAGATGTACACAACACTCTCATTTTGAAAAAGATTCTTATTTTCGTCAAAGAGAAGAGGCCAATTTCACAGAAAATAATGATCAAATATTTTATACAGGTTTAAATGCTCAAGAAGAACAAAATGATCTATGGTACATTGATAGTGGTTGTTCCAACCACATGACCGACAATAAAAATTCATTTGTTAATCTTGATGAAAATATAAAATCACAAATAACACTTGGTGATGGGAGTAAGCAAGAAGTTGCCGGAAAAAAGGACAATTGTTGTTAAAACAAAAAATGGCTCCACTAAATTCATCCCCGATGTCTTTTATGTCCCTGGACTTGCACAAAATCTGTTAAGCGTGGGCCAATTAGTCCAAAAGGGCTATATGGTAAAATTTGACAATAATCAATGCCACATATATGATAAGAAAAAAGGGCAATTAATCACTACTACCAAAATGGCTCCTAATAAAATATTTCCAGTTAAAATGAAACTGGAGTCTAATACTGCCCTAATTTCAATAATGGATGAATCCACCTTGTAGCATTTGAGGCATTTATATTTTGACAGTTTAAAACTGTTAAAAATTAGAGAAATGGTGATTGGGCTACCACCAATCACTAATGAAAAGAAAATTTGTGAGGGTTGTATCTACGGCAAAATGCATAGATCACCATTCCCAACTTCATCTTGGAGGGCCATAGCTCCATTACAACTTGTCCCTACAGATATATGGGGCCCTACCAAGAATCCATCTTTAGGCGAAAAAAGATACTTTTTATTGGTTGTTGATGATTTTTCACGCATGATGTAGGTATATTTCTTGGAGAAAAAATCAGAAACATTATCCCATTTCATGCAATTTAAAGCCCTCACAGAAGAACAAAGTGGGCATTCAATAAAGGTTCTACGAACCGATCGTGGGGGAGAATTCACAAGTAACGAATTTAACAAATTTTGTAAAGCACAAGGAATTAAAAAGGAGCTCACAGTCAGACATACACCACAACAAAATGGTGTTGCGGAAAGGAGAAACAAGACAATTGCTGAAATGGCCCAAAGTATGATGCAAGGAAAAAATCTACCTAAATATTTTTGGGCCGAAGCAGTCTACATCTGTCTACATCCTCAACAAATCTCCCACAAAAGCAATACGAAGCATGACACCATATGAAGCTTGGCACAAACGAAAGCCAAGAGTTGAGCACCTTAAAGTTTTCGGGTGCATTGCATATGCCCACATCCCGAAGGAGAATCGGGATAAGTTAGATGGAAAAGGAGAAAAAAATATCTTCATTGGATACAGTAATGAGTCTAAAGGATATCGTCTATATCAGCCCGAATCCAAGAAGTTGATTGAAAGGAATGGTGTCCTTCCAACAAGTGTGTTATTCCGATAGAGGGTTCAGAATTATTAGAAAGCTAATTCTTCAGTGAGGTCAAGTGATCGGAATGCCTAGGTGGAGGCCGCTTCCGATCAGTAATATTAATGTACAATTAATATTATAGCTTAATCTTGACTGAACCCTTCTGGTTAACCCAATCGAACAACCGATCCGAGACGACAAATCAATCCGAAAGATTAGATGAGTCATCGGAGTATTACGAACAAAGACGTCGGATATCGAGCTTAGAGCGTCGAGACCGAGCGTCGCAAGTCGAGTCGAATTTAGAATTTGACGAGACGTGAAATCAAACAAGCAACAAGTTCGAGCCTAGCCGTAGCCTCGCATTGGCTTAGCCATGTGAGTGCTAGGCTAGGCAAGGTCCCGAGCAATGCGTGCCTAACATCCTCAAGCACACCCACATGGCATGGCGCAAGCATCGCAAGATGCGTGCCATGCGTGTGTGGTGTGGCTGTAAGTGCATAGCTAGGCGTGCTAGCATAGCAGCCTTAGCCATCGCATCTCGCTAGGCCAAGCGCCCACAAGCGTCGCAAGGCTAGGCCTTGCTATCGTAGGCATGGTGCCTTGCGTGCTTGCTAGAATGCTAGGCGCCCAGCCCATCACAACCTAGCACCAAGCAGCAGCATCACATAGCAGCGTGCTAGGCATGCTGGGCTATGCATGGTGCTAGGTAGTGGCACGCACCAAGCAGCCAGCCACTCGCTAGTATGCAGCATCGCAAGGCTGGGCCTTGCTAGCAATGCGTGTTGTGCATGCGAGTGATGGGCCGTGCGTATTGCGAGGTTAGCAGTGCCTTGCACTAGCATCCTTGCTAGGCAGCGCCTAGCACACGCTGTGCAACAGCTGCAGCCCGCATGGCATGCATGGCTTGCTGGCTGTGCGCATACGAGTGCTGGCTGGCTTGCTAGCACAGCCAAGGCGCCAGGCTCCAGCAAGGCTTCTTTGGCAGCCAAGGGTGGTTGGCAGCCAGCTGTTCCAGGCCAGCTCACGGTCAAGTGGTGGGGACCGAATTTGAGGGTTGACTTAGGGAGCAAGGTGGGTTGGTCCCTTCTCTTGGTGGTCCTCACCTTCTCCCTCTCCTCCCATTGCCACTTATAACTTGTTGATTGATTTAGCATTTCTATTTTGTTTTGATTAAAATAAAATAGGGAAAAAGCAAATCTCCCACATTGATTGAGAATGGGAAATTAAGGTTCATTTCCTTATAAATACCCAAGTTTTGGGATTTGGGAAAAACACTTGAGTGGAACTAAAAACCTTAAGTTCGTAATACTTTAGTTTTTATTGGTCAAGTCTCGACTAACCTTCAGGACTAAGACCGTTCGGGTCGGGTTCGTGGGCACGAGCCATTAGAGACCGTCGCGCTTGCGAGGTTTAGCTTCTCAAGTAAGAGCTGGGTTCGAGCGAAGCACGCGTCAAGGGTAAGAACGTCTTTTCTCTTTCTCTTGTTTATTGTTTAATTATGTGATTGCATGCTTAGTTGCCTTAATTAGTGGGCGGGTTTCTCTTCCGCGTAGAGTCGGACTCTATGAAAACCAACAAGATTGATATGAGTAGCTTGATCAGGAGCAGGCTTCTTATCTTCTACTTTCACTTTCATAGGAACTAATGAAGCTGAACCACCAAACCTTCCATTTTCATCTAATAATCAAATCGAATCGATTACCATTATTAGTCTTGCAATGCAATCAACTTTATGCTAAAAATCTTTAATCACAAGACCGCCTATATATATAAATGTGAGACACTTACTACTATCAGTTCCCATCTTTTTGACAAGTCCTATCGAATTTCGAGAGCAGCAATCAGCAAAATTTGCAGTAGTGTAATCAGATATGATCTAAGAAACCATCATACTTTGCTACTTTCAATTGCATTGTTCGAACAAGCAGCACCCATTTCTATGAAAGAAATTAAAAAAAAAATAAATAAATAAATAATAAAAAAAAGACAGGAAATTTATTGGTGAATTTTGGTTCATGATTAACAATCAAAATATGTATAATTATACAAGGGACAATGTGAGTGAAAGATATATGACAAAATAAAGGACTTTAATTACAAGAAAAGGATCACCAAATTACTTTGTAATTTGAAATTGGTAGTTGAAAATTTCAGATTCAATGTTACAGCACTTAGCTGAATATAGAAATAAACATATTAAATTGAAGTCCAATTTTTCATGTCGGTTACACTTTGCTCTAGGCCTGAAACGTGTTTTAGGCCTAACTCCTAGCTCGAATAACATTTTTAAGCCATTCTTTCGCCTAAATGCTATTTTTACCATTATTAAAAGGTTTGTCAGGTCATAAGTTAAAAAATTTAAAGTCCGATTTTTCACGTCGATTACACGTTGCTTTGGGCTTGAAACGTGTTTTGGGCCTAACTCCTAGCTCGGATAACATTTTACTGTCATTCTTTAGCTAAATGCGTTTTTTTACCATTACTAAAGGGTTGGTGAGTTCAGAAGCTGAAAAAATTGAATTTTGATTTTTCGCGTTGGTTACACGTTGCTCTTGGCCGAAACATGTTTTGGGCCTAACTCCTAGCTCGAATAACATTTTTAACCCATTCTTTCGCCTAATTTACCATTTTTAAAGGGTTAGTCAGGTCAAAAGCTTAAAAAATTGAAGTCCAATTTTTCGCGTCGGTTACTCGTTGCTCTAGGCCCAAAACGTGTATTGGGCCTAACTCCTACCTCGGATAACATTCTTGAGTCATTCTTTCGCCTAATTGCGTTTTTTTTTACAATTTCTAAAGGGTTCGTGAGTTCAGAAGCTGAAAAAATCGAGGTCCGATTTTTCGCGTCAGTTACACGTTGCTCTTGGCCAAAAACGTGTATCAGGCCTAACTCCTAGCTCGGATATAATTCTTGAGTCAATGTTTGGCCTTAACGCATTTTTTTAAACATTTCTAAAGGGTTTGTGAGTTTTGAAGCTGAAAAAATTAAAGTCCTATCTTTCGCGTTCGTTACACGTTGCTTTAGGCCCAAAACGTGTTTTGGGCGTAACTCCTAGATCGGATAACATTTTTAAGTCATTCTTTGGCCTAAATGCCTTGCTTAACCATTTCTAAATGGTTCGTCAAGTTAGAAACTTAAAAAATTGAAGTCTGATTTTTCGCGTCAGTTACACGTTGTTGTTGGCCCAAAACGTGTTTTTGGCCTAACTCCTAGCTCGGATTACATTTTTGAGTCATTCTTTCACCTAAATGCGTTTTTTTTTTACCATTTTTAAAGAGGTTTGTCAGGTCAGAAGCTTAAAAACTTGAAAAACCTGATTTTTCGCGTTGGTTACACGTTTCTTTGGGCCCGAAACGTGTATTGGGCCCAACTCCTAGCTCGGATAACATTTTTGACTCAATCTTACGCAAAATTGGTTTTTTTTTCCTATTTCTAAAGGGTTCGCGAGTTCAAATCCTGAAAAGATTGAAGTCCGATTTTTTGCGTTTGTTACACGTTGCTCTAGGCCCAACACACACGCTTTGGGCCTAAACTCCTTGTTCGAATAAATTTTTTGAGACATTCTATTGCCTAAATGCATTTTTTTACCATTTGTAAAAGGTTTCAGGAGTTTAAAAGCTGAAAAAATTGAAGTTTGATTTTTTGCATCGGTTACACGTTGCTCTAGGCCCAAATCACCCCTAGCTCTAATAACATTTTGAGTCATTTTTCGACGAATACGTTTTTTTAACCCCATTACTAAAGGGTTCGTTAGTTCAGAAGCTGAAAAAATTGAAGTCCGATTTTTTGTGTCGGTTCCACGTGGATCTTGGCCTGAATCGTGTTTTGGGCCTAACTCCTAGCTCAGATAACAATTTTGAGTCATTCTTTCGCAAAAATGCGTTTTTATACCATTTTTAAGGGTTCGTGAGTTTAGAAGCTGAAAAAATTGAAGTCTGATTTTTCGCGTCGGTTGCACGTTGCTTTTGGCCTAAAATGTGTTTTGGGCCTAACTCCTAGCTCAGATAACACTTTTGAGTCATTCTTTCACCTAAATATGTTTTTCAGCATTTTTAAGGGTACATTAGATCAAAAGCTCAAAATATTCAATTTTGATTTTTGGCGTCGGTAACATGTTGCTCTTGGCCCAAAACGTGTTTTTTGCCTAACTCCTAGCTCAGATAACACTTTTGAGTCATTCTTTCACCTAAATGCGTTTTTTTACCATTTCTAAAGGGTTCGTGAGTTCCAAAGCTGAAAAATTGAAATCCGATTTTTTGAGTAGGTTACACGTTATTGGCCTTAAACGTGTTTTGGGCTTAACTCCTAGCTCGGATAACATTTTTAGGTCATTCTTTCGCCTAATTGCGTTTTTTTACTATTTCTAAAGGGTTCGTGAGTTCTAAAGCTTAAAAAATTGAAGTTTGATTTTTCGCGTTGGTTACACGTTGCTCTTGGCCTAAAACATGTTTTGGGCCTAACTCCTAACTCGCATAACATTTTCGAGTCATTCTTTCTCCTTAACGCGTGTTTTTACTTTTATGCGTTGGATAACAATTTTCAGTCTTTCAATGCCTAAATGCGTTTTATTTTACCATTTCGAAATTGTTCGTGAGTTCAGAACCTGAAAAAATCGAAATCCGATTTTTCATGTCGGTTCCATGTTGCTCTTGGCACAAAACATGTTTTGGGCCTAAATGCTACCTCAAATAACAGTTTTGAGTCATTCTTTTGCCTAATTGCACTTTTTTATAATTTCTAAAGGGTTCGTGAGTTCAGAAGCTGAAAAAATTGATGTCCGATTTTACTCGTCGATTACACGTTGCTCTTGGCCAAAAAAGTTTTTCAGGCCTAACTCCTAGCCCGAATAACATTTTTGAGTCATTTTTGGCCTATATGCGTTTTTTTTAACCATTTCTAAAGGGTCCGCAAGTTTAGAAGCTGAAAAAATTAAAGTCCTATCTTTCGGGTCCGTTACAGGTTGCTCTGGGCCCAAAACATGTTTTGGGCGTAACTCCTAGCACGTATAACATTTTTAAGTCATTCTTTGGCCTAAATGCCTTGTTTTACCATTACTAAATGGGTCGTTAGGTTAGAAGCTTAAAAAGTTGATGTCCGATTTTTCGCGTCGGTTACATGTTGCTCTTGGCCCAAAACGTGTTTTGGGCCTAACCCCTAGCTTGGATAGCATTTTTGAGTCATTCTTTCGCCTAAATGCGTTTTTTTACCAATTTTAAAGGGTTCGTCGGCTTAGAAGCTTAAAAAATTGAAGTCCGATTTTCGCGTTGGTTACACGTTGCTCTAGGCCCAAAACATGTTTTCGGCCTAACTCCTAGCTTGGATAATATTTTTGAGTCATTCTTTTGCCTAAATGCGTTTTCTTTACCATTTGTAATGGGTTTGTGGGTTCAGAAGCTAAAAAAATTTATGTGCGATTTTCGTGTCGGATACACGTTGCACTTGGCCAAAAATGTGTTTTGGACCTAACTCCTAGCTTGGATAACATTTTGCGTTTTTTTTACCATTTTCAAAGGGTTTATCAGGTCAGAAGCTTAAAATTGAAGTCCGGTTTTTCACGTCGATTACACGTTGCTCTAGGCCCAAAACGTTTTTGGGACTTAATCCTAGCTCGGATAATATTTTTAAGCCATTCTTAGTCCTAAATGCGATTTTTTAACCATTTCTAAAGGGTTCGTCAGGTCAGAAGCTTGAAAAATTGAAGCCCGTTTTTTCACGTCGATTACACATTGATGTGGGCTTGAAACGTGTTTTGGGCCTAACTCCTAGCTCGGATAACATTTTTGAGTCATTCTATCGCAAAAATGGTTTTTTTTTCCATTTCTAAAGGGTTCGCAAGTTCAGAAGCTGAAAAAAATTGAAGTCCGATTTTTCGTGTCTGTTACACGTTGCACTAGGCCCAATACATACGGTTTGGGCCTAACTCCTTGTTCGGATAACATTTTTGAGTCATTCATTCTCGCCAAAATACGTTTTTTTTTTACCATTTGTAAAAGGTTTCGGGAGTTCAAAAGCTAAAAAAACCGAAGTTTGATTTTTTGCATCGGTTACACGTTGCTCTAGGCCCAAAACACCCCTAGCTCTAATAACATTTTGAGTCATTCTTTCGCCGATTTTTTTTTTACCCCATTACTAAAGGGTTCGTCAGTTCAGAAGCTAAAAAAATTGAAGTCCGATTTTTAGTGTTTGTTCCACGTAACTCTTGGCTCGAATCGTGCTTGGGCTTAACTCCTAGCTTAGATAACAATTTTAGGTCATTCTTTCTTATAAATGCGTTTTTTTTTACGATTTTTAAGGGTTCGTGAGTTAAGAAGCTTAAAAAATTGAAGTTCGATTTTTCGCGTCGGTTGCACGTTACTTTTGGCGTAAAACGTGTTTTGGGCCTAACTCCTAGTTCGGATAACATTTTTGAGTCATTCTTTCTCTTAAATGCGTTATTTTACCTTTTTTTAAGGGTACGTCATATCAAAAGCTTAAAAAATTGAATTCCGATTTTTGGCGTCGGTTACATGTTACTCTTGGCCCAAAACGTGTTTTTGGCCTAACTCCTAGCTTGGATAACATTTTTTACTCTTCTTTTCGCCTAAATGTGTTTTTTTTTTACCATTTCTAAAGGGTTCGTGATTTCGGAAGCTGAATAAATTGAAATCCGATTTTTTCGCGTCGGTTACACATTGTTGTTGGCACAAAAAGTGTTTTGGGCCTAACTCCTAGCTCGGATAACATTTTTTGGTCATTCTTTCGCCTAATTGGGTTTTTTTTACCGTTTATAAATGGTTCATGAGTTCAGAAGCTGAAAAAATTGAAGTTCGGTTTTTCGCGTCGGTTACACATTGCTCTTGGTCTTAAACGGGTTTTGGGCCTAACTCCTTGCTCGGATAACATTTTTGAGTTATTCTTTCGCCTTAATGCGTTTTTTACCATTTTTATTGGTTTTGTCACATCAAAAGCTTAAAAAATTGAAATCCGTTTTTACGCGTCCGATAACATTATTCTGTCTTTCTATGCTTAAATGCATTTTTATTTTACCATTTCTAAATTGTTTGTGAGTTCAAAACCTGAAAAAATTGAAATCCGGTTTTTTTTGTCGGTTTCATGTTACTATTGGCCCAAAACATTTTTTGGGCCTAACTCATAGTTCGGATAACCTTTTTGAATCTTTTTTTCGCCTAAATGTGTTTTTTTACCTTATTTAAAGGGTTCATCAGTTCAGAAGCTTAGAAAATTGAAGTCCGATTTTCCGCGTCAGTTACACGGTTCTCTGTTTTGGGCCTAACTTCTTGCTCGAATAACAATTTTGAGTCATTCTTTCGCCTAAATGCGTTTTTTTTTTTACCATTTTTAAAGTGTTCGTCTGGTCAGAAGCTTTAAAATTTGAGTTCCGATTTTTCGCGTCGGTTACACGTATATCTAGGTGCAAAATGTGTTTTGGGCCTAACTCTCAGCTCGGATAACATTTTGAGTCATTCCTTCACCAAAATGCGTTTTTTTACCATTTTCAAAGGGATCGTCAGGTCAAAAGCTTAAAAAATTGAATTCCGATTTTTTGTGTATGTTACTCGTTGCTCTAGTCCCCAAACGTGTTTTGGGTCTAACTCCTAGCGCGGATAACATTTTTGAGTCATTCTTTCACCTAAATGCATTTTTTTTCCATTTCTAAAGGGTTCGTAAAGTTAGAAGCTTAAAAATTTGAAGTTCGATTTTTCGCTTTGGTTACACGTTGCTCTGGGCCCAAAACATGTTTAGGGCCTTACTCCTAACTCGAATAACATTTTTGAGTCATTCTTTCACCAAAATGTGTTTTTTTCTTTTACCGTTTCTAAAGGGTTCGTCAGTTCAGAAGCTGAAAAAATTGAAGTCCGATTTTAAGTGTCGGTTCCACGTAGCTCTTAGCCCAAATCGTGCTTTCGGCCTAACTCCTAGATCGGATAACATTTTTAAGTCATTCTTTTGCATAAATGCATTTTTTTTTTACCATTTTTAAAGGGTTTGTGAATTTAGAAGCTGAAAAAAATTGAAGTCCGATTTTTTACGTCGGTTACACGTTGCTCTTGGCCTAAAACGTGTTTTGGGCCTAACTCCTAGCTCGGATAACATTTTTGAGTCATTCTTTCGCCTAAATGCGTTTTTCTTACCATTTTAAAAGGGATCGTCAGGTAAGAATCTTACATAATTGAATTTTGATTTTTTCGCGTCAGATAACATTTTTCAGTCTCTCTTTGCCTAAATGAGTTTTCTTTTACCTTTCTAAATTGTTCGTGAGTTCAGAACCTAAAAAAATTAAATTCCGATTTTTCTTGTCGGTTCCATGTTGCTCTTGGTTTAAAACCTAAATGAGTTTTCTTTTACCTCTTTCTAAATTGTTGGTTTATTCTCTATGATTTAGTGTTTGATTTAGGGCTTTATTTTTACGATTTAGGGTTTTTTTTATTTCCGATTTAGGGCTTTTACACTTACTTACCCAATTCATGGTAGTGGTTGTGTATAGAGTTGCTATATGGATGGTTGGTCTTAATCAAGTAGTAGAACTTGTTGTGATTTTAAATTTACTTTTTGCATTGAGTCATTTACTTTTCATTATTAATTTTGCTTAATCCTTATAACTTCATTTTTTTAGTTTGTTTAACTTTTTGAGCTTTTTTATTTACTTTTTGCTTTGAGTCATTTACTTTTTAGTATACGTCTAATAGTTTTTATTAGTATACTTTTTTTTAAATGGTTTACTTTTTGTTATTGTTTATTTACTTTTTTCTTTGATTCATTCACTTTTCAGGAAGATGACTAAAAGTGTAGAGCATTGTTCTATTGCTGTCACTGATGAAGATATGAATGTAAGAATTTTCAAAACACCCACTCAGCCTGTGCTTCCTAAGATATATTATAATTCTAGAGGTGATAAAGAGTATATCTCAGGTTGTTTATTTTGGAAAACAAACCTATTCTTGGAATGAAATTTGATAGTCTTGGAGATGGTATTGCCTTTTATTACAAATATGCTAATGAGTGTGGATTTAAAGTCCGTTCTAGTACTACTAAAGTAGATAAGAATAAGGTTGGTTCTAGTTATGGTAAAGGAGTTACTGTAATTAAATATTTATTATGTAGCAAAGAAGGGTATGTGACAAATAACAAGAAAGCTGGTAAACAAGTTGAAGGTGCATGTTTAAGGAAAAAGACTGTGAAGAGAGTTGGATGTCCTGCTAATATTAAATTTAGGTTTCGTAATGGTGGGCAGTATATGGTTTACTCTTTTTATGAGTCTCATTCTCGCCCTTTTTCTACACCTATTACTAGGCAGGTTACTAAATATGAAGTTGGTTTAAATTTTGCTCATAAGAAGTTTATTTTGACAACTTAAAGTTAAATATAGGGGCTGTTATGTCTTATAAGATCATGAAAGAACTTTGTTGTGGGTTTAAAAATGTCAGGGGCAGTAAAAATGACTTCAAAAATTTTTCTAGGGACTTGAAAGTTTATATCTCTAATGCTGATGGTGCAATGTTTGTTCAAAACCTTGAACAAAAAGTGAAAAGCATTAAAGGGGGTAATTATTTCGATTACTGTGTTGATGAAAGCAGGTACTTGACACGTGTTTTTTGGGCTGATGCTATTGGTAGAAGAGATTATCAATTGTTTGGGGACTCTTTATCTTTTGATTCTACCTATGATACAAATAAATACTCATTGGTTTTCTGCCCTTTCACTGGAGTTGATAATCATAAGAGATGTGTTACATTTTGTGCTGCTTTATTATCTAAAGAAGATGTAGAATCTTTTGTGTGGCTATTTCAAACTTTTTTGAAGTGTATGGGAAGAGAACCCTCTTGCATAATCAATGATCAAGACCCTACAATGGGTATTGCCATACAAAAGGTTTTTACCAAGACGAAACACGAGTTATGTATGTGGCACATAATGAGGAAGGCACCTGAAAAGGTTGGAACTCAGTTTTGTAATGAAACTGAGTTCTTGAAAAAGCTAGGTGCAGTAGTTTGGGATAGAGAAATTGATCCCCATGTATTTGTTGATTGCTGGAACAGTGTTATGGAGGAATTTGACCTTGTAGATCATGAGTGGTTTGCATACATGCTCAAGATTAGGCATCTTTGGATCCCTACATATTTCAAGGACTTGTTTATGGATGGGTTACTGCGTTCTACTTCTAGGTCTGAAGGTGAAAACAGTTTCTTTTGTAATTTTATAAACCCCCATGTGACCTGTGTTGAATTCTTTGTCCGTTATGAAACTGCTCTTGATGCTCAAAGGCATGAACAGGATGAGTTGAACAGGCTTAATAAATCTGAGCCTCAATTGCTTGCTCATTTACACTTGGGAAAGCACGCTGTTGTTGTTTGCAGTCGTGCCATCTTTTATGATTTTCAAGAAGAATGTCAGGCGGCCTGTTGTCATGTGGTGTTGAAAGTTGGAGTTCTCTATATGGAGATGGTGTGGAGTTTTCTGTAATTGTTGATCATGAGAAAAGGAAAAACTTTGATGTAAATTTTGACTTGGCCACATATGACTGCAGTTGTACTTGTAAAATGTTTGAGAGTCAAGGCATCTTATGTAGACACATTCTGTTTATTATGAAAGGCAAGTCTATACATGAAATTCCTGATCTTAATATCATAAAATTGTTGGAGAAAAGACATTCTGAAGAAAGCTTCTGCCATAAATGTTGTTCTGGATGATGCTTCTAAGTATGATAAGAAGAAGCAATTGGTGAGTGATGTGTGGTCTAAGATTTTCAGTTGTGTGAGTTTATCTGAGCAATTTGAGGATGATTTATCTGAGCTTATTAGGACATTATCTTCATTTGAGGAGCAGATGCTGACAAAGAATAATCCTGAAAATGCAACTAGTTCAAAAGAGGTGAAAGATGCTGATATTCAGGTTTTGGTTGGGTCAAATGAAGTAGATGTAAACATATTTCCTCCAAATCAATGTCTTAATAAAGGTTCTACCAGAAGTTCAAAGCTATTGAAGAGTGCAAAAGAAATAGCTTCTGAAGAAAAATCCAAAAAGGGCAGAACCTGTAAAGCTTGTGGGCAATCTGGTGTTTCACATGACAGTAGAAGCTGTCCAAACAATTAGTTCTTCAGGTATTTTACTTTAATATGTTATTTATTTACTTTAACATTTAACTTGATTTACTTTTTATTTTTGTGCAGGTGTTATTATACTTGTACTTTATTTTTAGGTATTTTACCTTTGTACTTTTCTCATTTACTTTAAGTTGAAATTTATTTACTTTACATTGTAATTTATTTACTTTAATCTGTCAATGATTTTCCGTTGAAGAAGCAATTGGTGAGTGATGTGTGGTCTAAGATTTTCAGTTGTGTGAGTTTATCTGAGCAATCAAAGGCTGATTTATCTGAGCTTATTAGGACATTATCGTCATTTGAGGAGCAGATGCTGACAAAGAATAATCATGAAAATGCAACTAGTTCAAAAGAAGTGAAAGATGCTGATATTCAGGTTTTGGTTGGGTCAAATGAAGTAGAAGTAAACATCTTTCCTCCAAATCAGTGTCTTAATAAAGGTTCTGCCAAAAGTTCAAAGCGGTTGAAGAGTGCAAAAGAAATAGCTTCTGAAGAAAAATCCAAAAAGGGCAGAACTTGTAGAGCTTGTGGACAATCTGGTGTTTCACATGACATTAGAAACTGTCCAAACAAGTAGTTCTTCAGGTATTTTACTTTTACATGTGTTCCATTTACTTTGATATGTTATTTATTTACTTTAACATTTAACTTGATTTACTTTTTATTTTTATGCAGGTGTTATTATACTTGTACTTTTTTTTAGGTATTCTACCTTTGTACTTTTCTCATTTACTTTAAGTTGAAATTTATTTACTTTGCATTGTAATTTATTTACTTTTATTTGTCACTGATATTCTGATGTTTATTTTTGTGCAGTTATTATAATACTTGGATATTGAAAGATGTTTTGGAAGATCAAGATATACTGAAGAAATATTTACGTTTTACATTTTTTTTATGTAATATTTTTACATATACTCTAAGTAATTGTACTGTAGAAATAAAGTTCAGTTTATTTACTTTTACCTATTATACTTTAACTTTATGAAATATTTCATTTACTTTATAATATATTTTTAGAAGATAATATCCTATATTACTCCCTTCGTCCCAATATACTTGGCACAATTTCCATTTTCATCCGTCCCAAAATACTTGATACATTTCTAAAAATAGCATGGGACCACATTTATAACATTATTTTTTAATACTCCCCCATGGTCCCAAGGTAACAAAACTTGTTAATATATGGGGCTCTTTTATAACCAAAACATTTTTTTCTCTCTCCCTTATCTCCATTGCACAACCACCTACACCACCTTTTACGTTACCACCGCACAACCCATCGTATGGCCACTAACACTATCACATAGCCCCTCCAACCAACAATCTTTCGGAAAATTTGTACTTTTTTTAGTGTGAACAAGCATTGAACTACAACCTCCGCAACCACCTCCACCTCCACAACCACCTCCACAACCAACTCATAAAAACTTTATTTTTTGAACTTTTTTCTTTTACTTTTAACTTCATGTCTTTTACTTTAACACTAATTCCCTTTACTTTTAAATCGAACATCATATTTTGACTATTTTTTGAACTTTTTTTCTCTTAAATTTGTTCCTTTTACTTTAATGATAATTTCATTTACTTTTGGATTAATTTCTTTTACTTTAACAATATTTTTCTTTACTTTATAATCTAACACCATATTTCAGAAAGACTTCATTTTCTAAACTTTTTTATTTTACTTTTAACTGAGTTCCTGTTACTTTAACATTATTTTCATTTACCTTTTGATTGATTTCTTCTACTTTTATATCTAGCACCATTTTTCACACAGAATAATTCTACTACTTCAACTCAGAGATATAATATGTATTCTTCATACAAACATACTACTTAAACCTTCAAACTAATGTTTTGGATTAATACTATACAACTTAAAGTACTCTAATGCCTATGATATATTCAAATCTATTAAAAACATTTACAATTCTTCACATGCTTTTTGTGCTTTCTTCTCTTCCCAATCCTTAACATTTGTCAGCAGTTTTTCTTGCATTTGATTGTTATCATTGAGAAGTAGGTCAAGTATTGTTTTTATATGATGGTGTGTCAATCTTTGAAATTCCTGTAAAAACAAATGATTAACCTTAGTTTTAATAAATTATGCTCTAAGTAATCCATATAACTTAAAGAATTTAAGGACTTCAGAAATAAGTATGGTAAATTACCTCTTTTATGGTTCCCAAAATCCTATCCCATAAACACCATCATACACCTTCATGTGCAGCATTAGATAGCTTCCTGAGTAATTTTCTTGTCTTTCTTTTTGGAATGGAAGTTTAATTATTCTCAGTTTGTAGGACAACATATCATTTGCCTTTGGATGCTTTCTTTTTTTTAAACAACTTCTGCATTTGTATGATCTGCAATGGAATGAATATTAATGTATTATGATACATTGAAAAATGAATTTAATGACATTTTGTTAATCTATTTATGCTTCGCCGTTTCTAAGATAAAACTTTGTACAGGCTCATATTCATCAGTGCTCTCGTATAAAGTGTTGTCCAAATGATCAATTGTTTCATTTTTGAAGTTTATGACAGCAAGAAAATAATGATCTTCCTGCTTCAGAGGTATAAATACCTGCACATAAAAAAATATTTACACATATTTACTTTAAAGTTGTTTTTTATTACTTTAAACATATATTTTTCTACTTTAAATATTTGTTCTATATCTTACACATTCAGCTGCATCCAAGTCCAATGATTGTGATTTTGTCCTATCAATCCATATTTCTTGTAGACTTGTTACTCCCTTTTTCCCATGTGCATTCAAACACATAGTTTAAGCATCCTGCAAAAAAATTCCCAAGTTTATTTCACATATTTATACAATGCATAGTTTTATATTATAAAAGTAAATGTAAAAAACTTACCATGAAGTCAAGTCCAAAGAAGAATTTGACCATGTCATTTTCAGACCACTCTTTTTACCTTTCATTGTTATAGAGGTGGTTTGACCAAGCAGTGATCAGATTAGTTGAACCTTTCCATTCATTGAGCAAAGTGTTACAATCTTCTCTTATTATTTCAATTGATTCTCCAAACCAACCTACTACTTCGTTGTAATGTTAAATTAAGTTTTAAATTAAATTTATGCCAAACAATTTGATATATAATGCAACAGGAGTATTATTTTATTTGCAAGTATAACACATACCTCTTATTTGGAAAGTTTTCATCATCATTGATTGCTAAGTAGTCAATCACTTGCTTACATTTCAAGCTCATGTTTTCCATTACTTGTGTGTTTTTAAGAAATCAGAAACATATATCATATCTTTCACCTTTTTCTCCTGCTCAAGTTTTCTAATTACTCTGAACCTTGAAACTTTTTCCACAAGACCTTTTCTTGTAGTGTTTATCTGTGCAAAAGCAAGTGCAGCATAGATTTCTGCACGATACACCTTTCTCCTATTTGCTAAATCAAGGTCAGAATCAAAAGGGTCTTCAGTAAAACACAACATATGCATCATTGTAAAAACACCACAATCAAGAGTATATTTTGGTGTTTTCCACTTGAACTTAACTTCATCAAACTCATAATCTAGTATTTCATCAGCTTTTTCATGATTAATTCTCTTCAGGAAGTTTGACATTTCCTCCACCTATAACATTTGTAAAGCAATATATAAGTAAAACAAATTTACAGTACAGTTTACTTTAAATAACATATGTATTACTTTAATGAGAACGTCATTTACTTTATATTTTATCTTATTCTTTTCACAGGCATAATAATGTATACTTTTAATACAAACTTATTTACTTTAATAGTAATGTCATTTGCTTTATATTAATAAAAATTTACTTTGAGAAATTAAAAAATCTTACCACAAGAGATGCAAGAATTTTGTAGAAAGGCCTAAGCCTGTCATCATACTTCCTGTTATCCAAGTATTGAATGATCCCTTTCAACAAGTTAACCACTACCAAACTATAGCGGTTACTCAGACAGATTGGAACAAAGATCTGTCATTAAAATTACACTTATTAGTCTACAAATTCAAAATCATAATGCCCTACAATGTAGTTTAAATGACATGAATAATAAAACATACCAACTGAGTTGTCATAATTTTCTCCTTTGCATCACAGAGGCACATCCAATCATACCATGTCTAATTCAATTCTGCCGCGTGTGTTGAAGGAGATGGTATTTCTTTTTCATCTATTTTTGGAGTTGGTTGGGAAGGATCTTGTGACATGAGAGACAGCTCTGGAGGTCTCTATGTATTAATGAGGACATAAAACATGTTACTTAATTAGATCATATACATTTAATTATGTATTTAGCTAAACATTTAATTTAACGCTTACATTGTGGTCAATGCCAAAGAAAAAGCATGATGGATCTTCTTTCAATCGTGAATCATTCATAAGAAATGACCAACATTGAACTATATTGGATTTTATCATTTGAGAGGGGGCAGTTGGAGCTAGGGATATTGTGTCATCCCTTGTTATCATGAGAGGAGCTTCATATTTCAAACGCTCTTCACTGTGCACATTTAAGTGTTTATAAAGTAAATAAAATATTATTTAAAGTAAATTAAATATTAACTAAATTAAATAGAATATTTTTAAAATTAAAAAATTTCATAACTTACAGTTTGAATGCACTGTACTTTACAAAGCAGTAATCAGCCACTACTTGATACAGCTGTGGCATTTCATTCATTCTTGATTTGTTACTTCTTATTGACTTTGAAACGAAATTAACTTCAACATCTTTTTCTCCACAATCTACATTGATGTTTATCTTTGAAGCTATCTCTTGGTGAATGTTCTTAAGCACAATGGTTTCTTCTGCAACAGGTTGTTTATCACCATCACCTGAAATAAAACAGCAGATGTAGTTTCAAAGAAATCATACACTATCTACTTTCAATTGATTTGTATTTACTTTTATACAATATTTACTTTCTTTTGTTAACAACTTACTTTCAATTGTTTTTTCTGTTGTTTTCTTTGTAACATTTGGCTGCTTCTCTTAAACAACAGTATCCTTTAGGATACTCTCAGTGACCGAGATTACTACATTATTGAGGTCTTCATTTGGTTCTTCATCAAAATCATCACCATCAACTAGCTGGTTTGCAGTATTTGCATCAACTGCTACACTAACTTCAGCTTCCTTCTCTTGTTGCTTTATTTTCATCCTTCTCTTTCTCCTTCTCATCTTCCTCTTTCTATTCTTTGTTTTCTTCCTTCTCTTCTTTGTTTTCATCCTTCTCCTCTTCATTTTTGTCCTCTTCCTTTTCCTCCTCTTTTTTAGATTCTTCACTTTCATCATCCAGATTAATAGCGTCATGTATAAAATTTGAAGTAGTAGCTGCACCATCTTAATTATCTCCATCATAATACGGATTAGTTTCAGAATTTTTATGCGGCTCCTCCCATGTTGATAGAAACACATTAGATACATCTCTCAAATCATCGTAAATCTTTACTATTTCATCAATAGTCCTTTGCACTCAAGGGTTCTATCAGCTTTTGTGTTTCAGAAAATAGTTGCGAATCCGATGAGAAAAATTCGCTTTCTGCTTTTTAATCCTGTCTGTTATGCAGTTTATACGCTCGGCATGTAACATTGAAAAGAGTGTTGAATCTCTAGCAAATAAAAGCAGATCTTCTTCAACTTCCTTCAAATAAATAACAAAAATTTATTATTATAATACTCTTGATAAATAATACTATTTACTATTAAAGTTAATTTATTTACTTTGCAGTGTATTTTATTTACTTTTTGTTTAGCATTTACTAAACATTATTACTATAAGAAGCAGAACAAATAAATATAACCTATGAAATTGTGACCAATCTCCATGGTAAATTTGGGTATATAAGTAACTAATTCTAATTTCTATAAGCAAGCTACTAGTTATACCATTCTTTTCAAGGTTATCACTTAAACAATCTTATAAGCTATTTTACTTAAAGCCTAACAAACACATAGCAAGCAGCAATGTTTTAGCAAAATAGCATAGCAGTAGCAGGAGGCAGAGCAGAAGTAGCCAAAGAAAAGCAAAATGCATACCAAAGTAAATACAAAAAAAACCTAACAAGTCAATATACAAGAAATCTTTGCAAGCTAGAATAATACAAGTTAGAGCGAGAAAAACTACTCACATCATGTGCAGCCTCATGTATCTCATTGTCTGTCATAACACCATCTGGAAGGTTGAAAGAGACTAACCTTCTCTCCTTGTCAGCAAAATTCCTCTATGCAATCTCAATAACATCACCTAAGTATGATTGTTGACCTCCTTTTCTACAAACTGGATACACATCTTTCTGGATTTCTCCTTGACCAAATGATGCTTTTGCTTCACTTGCAATTCTTTTTCTTACTTTCTCATCTGTCCAATGTTTAATCTAGGGCAATGTTGTTGGTTCAGGCTACCCTCTAAATGAAAGGTGATGAAAGTATACAATCTGAAGAATCTGGACACATCCACTGATTCCTGTTCTTGATTCCTTATGCTTTTTTTTCTTAAAGCTCCCCACTGCTTTGCACAAGTTATTGAGTACATAACCACACCAATCCAGGTGACGTATTTCTTTTACATTGTCTGCATAGTTGATTATCTTGTAATATATCACTTTGTTTGTAACAGGGGCCAAGAATGTGCTGCAAACATACATCACAAAGAACCTTTTAAATCATCCCCTCCTTCCTTTAGACTCTTTAATTTGTTCTCTAAATTATTCACAAAGATCGATTTCCTCGCTATCTGGAATTCCTAGCTTCTTCTTCCATTCCTTTTGAATCACCATGTTTGCTATATGTTGCTTCCTTAACTGATAAGTCAACTTGTTCTTTGTTACATTTGGAAGCATGAAAACATCTTGAACATCATAGGAACTTACAGAGAACTCCTTCATCATGTCAATCTTGAGCATACAACTGTTTTTATTGAAATAATGACAAAGCCATGGAATCATCTTTGTTGAAATTTTTGTCAGCTTTAGTTCAAGCAAGCCTCCAAATCCAACACTTATGACATCTAATCTCTGTTTGTCACTGAAATCCTTGATCATATCAAATACTGCATTTGGTTTGTAGTGTGTTTTCTTGATGTCCAGTTTACCATCATCATCGTCACTTCCTTCTTTAACCTCTATAACTTCTTGTACCTCCTTATCTGAACTTTCAAGCTTCATTTTCTTCTTTAAATGAACTTTTGTATTTTTTCTGTCTTCTTCTGATGATCCATCAGGTTCTTCATTCTTATCTTCTTCTGGTTCATAATTGCTATCTTTAACTTCAGCTTTTGTTCTTTTTTTGGTTCCTATAATTTGTTAAACTAGAAGATATTAAAACATTTACTTTTAAAATTATAATATACAAGAACAAACAACCTAATTCACAACATATCAATCTAACTTTAGATCCTAATACAATAAAATTTTATAAACCTTCTGAAGGTTCTAGTTCCTTAAGCCTTCTCTTTATCAGTATTTGCTTTTTTGAAATCCTTTGAAGTGTAGCACCTAATACAGTTAAGTTTAACGATGAGTTTATGTTAATACAAGGAGTATATGCATATAAAACATGTTAAATAACTTTAAAAACATATATATTAACTTTATAAGCATTTTTATTTACTTTATTAAACTTATCATTTACTTTTATGATCAATCATGTCATTTTAATCAGCATGCAATTCAAAACAAAAATGAATCATGCTTTCTCGATTTATACTTGATGGTTTTACACTGCCTGATATATATACTTTCAAATCAACTCTTGTTATTATAATAACAACAAATGATTTCTATACATGCAACATTTCAAAATAAAAAAAACCAATCCTCATTTGAACCACATCAATTTCTTGATTTTTACACAAGCCATAATAGCTACAGATCATACAATAATTCATTAACTTTTAATCAATTTAAGTTACTTTTAGCCAATTTCTATCTACTTGTAAAAATAAACCACTCAAAATTACTCAAAGGAAACTACTCTAAATTCATGATTTTATTTTGTTGACTTTTAATTATTTTATATCAACTTTTATTTGATATCTTTTAACTATTAGCAACAATTACTCAAAAATTAACTAAAATTACTCGAAATTAGTAGCAATAGAACCAAATTTACTCAAATTTTTACCTATATTCTTTTAAAAAATCTGATATAAATTTATACAGATATTCATAAAAAAACAGATTTAAATTTATGGCAAAATTCGTAAAAAAAAATAAAAAAAACCTTTGTTTCAACTTCTAATTATCTTCTAATCAATTTAAAAATAAATTACAACAAATTTAACCAAAAATTAAAAGTAAATCAAACGAAATTGGAACAAAGACAAACAAAATTCCGAAAATACCTGATATCGAACTTCAAAACACAAAAATTGAACTTCGAACTACTCCGATTCAACTTCTACTTCTTCAAATTCAAAAAATTCAAGCAAAAAACACACAAATAAGTAAGAAATTGCAACAAAATTAGACAAAAGAGTATGAACTTCAAAGTTTCGAAATAATACCTAATTTTCGCCAATTTTCGTGATTTTTGTTTTGAAACTGAAGAAATGTAGATTATAGAAATTGAATTGTGCTTATATAGATTAATTAAGAAGTTGAAAATTGCGGTTATTGTGGTTTTTCGAAGATTTTGAGCAGTTGAAAATGGCGGAGGAGAGAGAGAGAGAAGAGAAGAGATAGAAAATGGCGCCTGAAATTTTCGTGCTTCATTCAATTTGTCTGAATTAATTTGGGCCGTTAGATCGCGCGCCTCTTCTCTTAGATCTGACGGTCCAGATTAGTTCCTAGTTCCTATTATAGGATTGGTTCTCATTATAACCTATATATATATATATATACATGTATATATTTATACATATATGTATATATATATATACACATATATTATTATTATTATTATTATTATTATGTGCTAAAATTTCTATTAAATTAATCTTGTCTTTTATATGTAACACTTTTTTTTTGTAAATCTCTGTTATGTTAACCTGTTTTGCTTTTAATTATGTTAATGTGTTATTATTAAAATTTTGTATATTGAATTTCAACAACAAACATTAGTATCAATATATGGATGTCTCCTTTCAAAAATAATATAAAAAAATATTAAGATGTCAATGCACCCATCGTGATAAAAGGTAGTACTCAATAACTTCAATTTTGGTGTTTTTTGTAACTAGTGGCACAAACTTACAATTTGGTGAAAGGTGACATGAACTTGAACCAAATCTTATCAAATTGACATAAATTTAATCTTGGTGGGATAGCTAATGTGGTTAAAGATTTCTTCTCGATTTCAGAAAATATTATCAGAGTGGGATCTATTGGAATATAAATAGCTTTTGAAATATCGAAAAATCAATATAACTTAAACTAAAAAAACCATTGTGATTTGTTTTTTTTTTTCCTTTTATTTTGTAGGTTTTAATTTGATTTTATGATCTAAATAATATTTTCATTGTTAAATTTTGATTTTTATCTAATGTCAGATTTTTAAAAAGTTAATTCAAATGGTATTAAAACTCCCATTCCCACCTACCAAACACCCCCTGTGAGTAGAGATAAACTTTATCTCTTGAGTGGAGATAAACTCTTGAGTTGGGGATCACAGATATCTTATGTAGGGGTAATCCCTTGAGTATGGGCTGAGCGTATAGGGGTAATCTCTTGAGTTGGGTGATCCCCAACTTTAAAGGATCTCTTGGCAACATTTTTCAAATATTAAATCCTAACTCGTGGATAATTATCAAAGTATCCTTGGCAAAATTATTCAATTCAATCATTTCCGCTTAACATCCGATTTACGGGACATCCTGCAACGCACATTGAGCGTGGGACTAATTGTTCCAACCCAATCAACTTAACCGGCCCAAAAATAGCAAATTTTGTTAGGGTGTCCCACATTGACGGAAAAAGACTATATCAATATTGACCGTTATAAAATAGGTTAACTATTTCTATAAGAGGTAACTAATTCCTATCTACAAAAAGGGCCATGATTTCTACTTTCCTTTTTAGAACATCACTCAGTCAATTTGAGCTTCGAAGGGGCTTTTCTGAGCTCGCCCCCCGGGGCTAGTGACTCGTGTTCATTTTATAGGACTTTTATGGGGACCTTGGTACACCTTTGGCTAAGGCGATCACTAAACATTTGTACGTATTTCTTCCGTAGTTTCCCGAGCGAAAACACAAACAATTCATGGACAAAGAAAACACTACTTAATCGGTTGCAAGATCATTAATGTTGATCAAATATAATTCCAAATTTGAAAAGAATCGAAAAATTCAATTCAAAATTTGAAGCCATAAATTGGAAATCGAAAGCAATAATTCAGTCCAAAATTCGAATACAACGATTCATACATGAAAATCATATAACATAGATTTGTTGGGTAGATTGTTACCTAATTAAAAGGATGTAAGATAGATAGGCGGATATAAGATAGCTTTATATCTTAGCTTTTACCTAGGTGATGTTGTGCTTGTGCTTATATAAAATACTCCGTACTTGGGTTTGACACTAAATGTAGTACTATAAGAAATTCTGTAAAATTTATCGAAAATAGAGCAGGTAATTACAGGAGATGATTATGAAGGATAATTACAAATAACATATATACATAAATAGATTATTTACATAATCTATATCAGATTTCGTTTTATTCTGAAAAATCCATAGCGAACGAATAATATTCACATTAGACGAACGCAGAACCAATTCCCAAGTATCATTGTAAATAAGAGCATCAAACTCTTCCTGCATAGCAATTTTCCAATTATGGTCACGTAGAGCATGTACGGGATTTTTTGGAATTGGTGATATCGAGGTAGAAATAAGAAGGGAACCGTTTTGGTATTTTGGGTTTGGCCTGACAATTCCATGCTTGCAACGAGTAGCCATGGAGTGAGATGGTGGTGGTGGGGGATTCGGGCAAGAGACTAGAGGAGATGTGCGAGAGTTGGATGGTGAATGCAGAGAGAGAGGAGGAGAGTCCTGCTCATCCGTGCCCTCACCAGCGTGCGCTGGGAAACTAGCGTGCTGGTAAGCAGCATCAACGAGTGTAACGCCTCGCATACCAGTGCCCGCTGGTAACCCGGCGGGGGTAGCAGTTGGTGGTACGAGCATCACACGGGGGCTGATGCATGCTGTGAGGTGCAGATGAAGAGCTATGAGGCGTGGATTGCAAGGGGTGCAGTCCACTCCGTAGGTAGGGTGCGATCTGGGAGGATTCACTGCGGCCAGGCTGCAAAGCAGTCTAGTTGGTTGCATTTGGTGACGAAGGAATGCCTAAAATGTGGTTTCTAACCACGGGATTAATTAGAGGACTTGAGACATCATCTAAAAAATCGTATGTGTGAGGATTAGGCGTGTGAATCTTAGAGAAAGGAAAAGACGACTCATCAAATTAAACATGCTTAGCAATAATAATTTTCCGAGATGATATATCAAAGCATTTATACCACCAACGGATATCCAAGAAAAACACAAGGAGAAGATCGAGGTTGAAGCTTGTGAATTTTGGATGAAGAGAAAAGGGGATAGCACAAACAACCAAAAACTCGAAGATGAGAGTATTCGGGTTGTTTTTTATACAAAATATGAGTCGGAGAATTATAACCAAGAAGCATTGTAGGCAAAATATTGTGGAGGTAAGTGGCCATTTCAAGAGCATGATGCCAAAATTATGGTGGCATGGATGCATGACACAGAAGAGTACGAACAATATTATTGATCGTTCCAATTTTTCTTTCGGCCTTGCCATTTTGAGGAGAAGTATAAGGACAAGACGACAGACGGAAAATCATCCCATGTTAGTGACCAAATTTTTCAAATGGATCATTTTTAAAGTTAGTACTGTTTGGGGTAAAAAATACCCCAGCCACGTGGCCCTATGGCTGAGCGACACGTGGCACCCTGCTATTGGTCAGCAGGGCTCCAATCCCCTGCTGACACGTGTCCTAGAAACCCTAAATGGGGAATCAAGGCTCCCCACTATTAATAGTGGGAGAATCCTCATTAATGGGTATTCAATACATTCATAAATACATTCAAGAGAATTGAATACACTTACACCAAAACCGAGCAATATTAATTGCGGAATTCTCCCATTACGGGAGAAGTAATTTCACTATTATACGCACTATCTTCCTCTTGTACGTAACTGACTTGATCGTCGGAGGCGGAGCTCCAACCAACCGGAGTCTTCGTGGTTTGGCAGGTACAGGTGGTGAAGGGCATTCTTGGAATTGTAACTCTCCCGCAGGACACATTAAAAAACACCGAAACATTTGGCGCCGTCTGTGGGGAGAGTACTTCTGAGATGACTTCTAACCCTGTACCACCGGATCAGGACAAGCGGCCATCAGCCGAGCCTGAGGTCCAGACGGACCATGAAAGCGGTGATGATTACGGACTCGACACCTATGTGGCCCCAGACGGGTCCTTCAGAACAAAGCACACCCGTTCCAGGGATAAGAAGGAACGGGATAACATCCAAGCTGCTCCAAACAACCCAGCCGGCAACCCGGTTGGAGCTGCTCAGGCGGCAGAAAGCTTTGCTCCCGTCACAAGGAACGAACTCATGACCTTCATGAATAGTTTCAAAGGCGAGATCCAGAACCTTATTCGGTCAACTACTCCCAAGAAGAGTCAGCCGGCCAAGAAGCCTTTTAACAAGAAGGCAATCAAAGACCGGGTCCCTACCCCTCATCCAAAGCCGAAGGAGGGGGAGGGCCTCAGGTTCGATCAAAACCGGCTCCGCTTCCCGCAAGCGGAACCCAGAAAACCCATCCGACACTTGTAGCCCGATGGTTCAAAAAAGATATTCTTTGACGCCCGGACGTTTCTCCAAGAAAAGAGAAGTCTGGCGTCTGCGTCGGCTTCAACGTCGATCTTCCCAGTCAGTTTCTGTGACACCTCTAACAGGCGTACGGGAACAAGTCTAGGGAGTCAGACGGGCGAACCATCCGCCCGGTCTGGACCCCAAGTGATCCAACCTGGTCTATTTGGTTCGCCGAATGGGCTGGGTGGATCCCCTTTTACCCAAACGGGTCCGTTTGGCAGAAATGTGCAGCAGTCGTTCCAGCTCATGGATTGGCAGCAGCGCCTGCTGAACTTGGGAGAACAGCCCTCGGCGTTCTCCCCTGAGATAACCTAGGCGGCACAGCCGGCTAAGATTAAAAACGTGTTGGTAGGGGCCTATGACGGTACCTCCAACCCAGAAGATCATTTAATGGCCTATTCCAACCTCATGTACCTATAGGGGTTGGATGATGCCGTCTGGTGCCGATGCTTCCCGGCTACTCTTAAGGGCATTGCCCAACGGTGGTTTGGTAACTTACCAGCCGGCTGCATCAAAAGCTTCAAGACTTTGGCGTACTTATTTACGTCAAACTTCTCAATGAACATCCCGGCCAAAAAGACTAGCCTCAATCTGGGGGCAATACAGCAGGGTGACAGAGAAGGGCTCCGGTCCTATGTCAGGCGGTTCAATTTGATGAGAATTCAGATTCAAGGACTGTCTGATGAAGTTGCTTACACAGACTTCTTTAAGGGTTTGAAGGATGGGTCAACCTTCAAGTTCGACCTCGTTCGAAAAAGGGTAGCCACCCTCCAAGAGGCGTTGATGGAAGCTGAAGCCTATATACAGGCGACGGAGCTTTGTGCTGTAAAGCAGCCGTCAGATTCTAAAAAATCTGACAGAAGAGACAGCCGGCAACAGCAACAGCCGGCTAAAAAGGAAGAAAAGAAGAGAAAAGAGGTCTGGGCGGCAGACCGATCTAGTCAGCCGGCTCAGAAGCTCAGACGGAAATCTGAACTGTACGTTCCCAAGTACGAGTTCACAAAGGACTGCTCCTCCATCCTCATGGAGATCAAGGACCGGATGTCTCTCGACAAACCGGCTGTGATGAAAAGCCCCGTAGGCAGCCGGGACAAAAGCAAATACTGCCAGTACCATGAGGATGTTGGCCATGACACTAATGGTTGCTATAGCCTCAGGCGGCTATTAGACCGTCTGGCTGATGAAGGGGCTCTGAAGTCTTACCTACCCAAAGCCAAGGGTAACACCCTGGCCAAGAAAGGGCAGGCGGCAAAAGCTGTTCTTGCCAATTCTGAAACGGATGAAGAAACAATCTTCACCATAGCAGGCGGCTTTGCCGGAGGGGGTCCCACTATTAGGGGCACCAAAGACAATATCAGGAAGCTGGTCAACTCAGTTGAGGAGAGCCAGGCGTCGAAAGACACCTTTCCTGAGGTCCTTATCTCTGAAAAGGACCGAGGCAAGGTCAGGCGGCCTCACGATGACCCCATAGTCATCGAATGCAAAGTTGCCAATCAGAGGGTTGGCCGGATCTTAATAGATACCGGGAGCTCGTTTGACCTAATCAGTTATCAGTGCTTGACCAAGCTCAAGTACAAATCCAGTAGCATGCACCAGGCGCCCCACCCGCTTGTTGGTTTTGGGGGAGGCGTAGTGCACCCGGTAGGAAGCATAGATCTTCCCATCCGGCTGGGTGAAAAGGGGGAAGGACACCACATGATGATAAAATTCCTGGTTGTAGAAGAGCTCGTCGCCTACAACATGATTTTTGGCCGTCCGACCCTCAATGAGTCCAAGGCTGTCATCGTTCCTTCGCTCATGCTTGTCGAAGTTGAAAAGGACGACGGAGCAGTCGGTTCCCTTAAGGGGGGCCAGAGGACGGGTAGGGAGTGCTATCTCTCTGACGTCAGACCTACTATGGGAGCAGCCGGAGACGGCAAGCCCATAGATCTTGATAACTGCGATGCAGCAGTCCCGACTCCAAGGGCAGCCGGTAAGAAAGGAAAGGCGGGTCAGACGGGTCCCGTCAAGCAAGAAAAATAGCAATCACTAGCCGGGGAAAGGTTAGATGATCAACAACCTCAGCCGGCTGGTGACTGCATTGATGTCGTCTTAGACGACAGCCGCCCTGACAGAGCTGTCAAGGTTGGGACGGTTGCTTATGAACGGTTGGGAGCAGACCTGCTCCAACTTCTAAGAGAATTCAAAGACATCTTTGCCTTTGAAGTGGAAGAGATGCCAGACGTCAGCCCGGATCTAGCTGTCCACAAGCTTGCCGTGGATCCTAAAAGAAGCCGGTCAGGCAGAAGAAGGGATCATGGTGAAGAGAGATCTCAGGCGGCAGCGGCTGAGGTCAAAAAATTGTTAGATGCTGGGTTCATCCGGCAATGCTACTACCCGGATTGGATAGCAAACGTTGTCCTCGGGAAAAAGCCGAATGGTACCTGGCGGATGTGTGTAGACTACACAGATCTGAACAGAGCATGCCCAAAGGTCAGTTACCCGCTTCCAAATATCGACAATTTGGTCGACTCTACAGCCGGTCATGCTCTGATGAGTTTCATGGATGCCTACTCAGGTTTCCATCAAATACCCCTATGGAAAAAAGATCAAGAAAAGACGGACTTCGTCACTGATCAGGGGTTATTTTGTTACAAGGTGATGCCGTTTGGGTTAAAGAATGCACCGGCTACATTCCATCGCATGATAAACACCGTCTTCATCAATCATATTGGCAGGAATGTAGAGGCGTACATTGATGACATGATAGTCAAATCCAAGCTACAGACGGATCACCTACTGAACCTCCGAGAAACATTCACCACATTTAGGCGGCACCGGGTCATGCTTAACCCAAAGAAGTGTGTGTTTTGTGTTGAGTCTGGGAAGTTTCTCGGATTCTTGATTGACTAAAAGGGGCATAGAGGCTAATCTAGAAAAAGTACAGGCGGTCATTGACATGCGTTCTCCCCGCACTGTAAAAGAAGCCTAGAAACTGACCGGCTGCCTGGCGGCGTTGGGAAGATTTCTCAGCCGGTCAGGTAACAAGTGCCTCTATTTCTTCCAAGCCATCCGGAAGATGTCCAGATTTGAGTGGGGTGAAGAGGCGGAAATGGAATTCCAGAAGCTAAAGCAACACTTGCACTCTTTGCCAAGGCTAGTGAGCCCCCTGCCCCGGGAGGTCCTCTACATGTATCTAGCCGTCTCTGATCATGCCCTTAGTGCCGTTCTCCTCGCTAAGAGAGACGGTAATCAGCTCCCGGTGTATTTCATCAGCCATGTACTTAAGAATGCTGAACTCCGGTACCCTATAATCGAAAAATTTGGGTTGGCCCTGTTCATTGCAGTCAAACGGTTGAAGCCTTACTTTTTAGCTCACCCGGTGACTGTATATACAGACCAGCCGCTCAAGCGCCCAATGACCACCATTGAGTCATCCGGCAGAATGATCAAGTGGGCTGTTGAAATACAGAGCCTCGAGATAACTTTTGAACCCAGGCGGGCAGTGAAAGGTCAGGCGTTTGCCGACTTCATCGTCGAAATGACTAGACTGGTGCGACCGGGAAATCCTGATCAGGTTTGGAAGTTATTCGTAGACGGTAGCTCTACCGTGAACGGTTGTGGTGCAGGCGTTATATGCCATTCTCCGAAAGGGGACAAGTTTGAATATGCACTACGGTTCCGGTTCCAAGCCTCTAATAATGAGGCGGAGTATGAGGCCCTGCTAGCCAGTATACGCATGTGTAAGGCAGCAGGGGCCACAAAAATCAGCGCCTGCTCAGACTCTCAATTGATCGTTAGCCAGTACAATGGTGACTACTAGGCCACCCATCCGGCCATGATCAAATATTTGCAGGCGGTCAGAGAAGAGGTCGTGTCACTTGATGAATTTCATCTAAGTCAGGTGCCCCGGTCCGAGAATAATCAGGCGGATGCCCTTTCCAAATTGGCATCGTCCGCCTCCTGTGATGCACCTAGGACGGTTTTTTGGGAAGTCATTGAGAAAAGAAGCATTGATCATGACCCCATAGGTATCCTGGACCAAAGTGCCACCTGGATGGACCCTATCCGGGATTACCTGGCAAACGGTACTTTACCGGATGACCCTTCTGAAGCAATGGCGCTCAAGAAGCGTGCTCTGAGCTTCGTTATGCATCATGGAGAACTTCTCCGGAAGGGATATCTACAGCCGTTTCTGAAGTGTGTAACCCCTGAGAGGGGAAGAGAGGTTCTAGAGGATCTGCATGCGGGTTTTTGTGCCTCACACATAGGCGGCAGGTCCTTGGCAAGAAGAACCAGACGACAGGGTTACTTTTGGCCCACTCTTGAGGCAGACGCCATGGATCTGGCGAAACGGTGTGACAAATGCCAAAAGTTCTCCTGGCTGATACATCGACCGGCAACTGACTTGACAGCCATCCATAGTCCGGTTCCGTTCGCAAAGTGGGGCATGTACATTTTGGGTCCGTATGCGCCTGCATCAGGCGGTCGCCGATATATTTTGGTGGCAGTGGATTACTTCACCAAATGGGTTGAAGCAGAGGCGGTCAAAGGCATAAAAACAAAGGACGTGATCTCCTTCATTTGGAGAAATGTCGTCACCCGGCTTAGGGTTCCAATGTCTATGGTCTTTTACAATGGACCTCAATTTGAAACGCCTGTCCTCAGGAGCTGGTTGGGAGACCAAGGAATCTCCCATTGTTTTGCATCCATTGGCCGTCCTTAGGAAAACGGGCAAGTTGAGACCTTCAATAAGCTGATCTTAGACGGTATAAAGAAGAAGGTGGAAAGAGCCGGTGGACTATGGGCAGAGGAATTACCTCATGTCCTTTGGGCCATCAGGACCACTGAAAAAGGGGAAACCGGTGAAACCCCATTTCTTATGACATATGGTACTGAGGCGGTGCTTCCCATTGAACATTATGAGCCAACACTTCGCATCATGCTATATGATGAGGCGGCCAACTGGGAAGCCATGCGGCTTGCACTAGATGCTCTCCCAGAGCGAAGGGGCAACGCAGCCTTGCGTCATGAGATTTACCGCCTGAGAATGACAAGAGCCTACAACAAGAGAGTTCACAAACGGCCCCTGAAAGAAGGAGATTTTGTGCTTCGCAAAATGGAAGCAACCGGTAGGGCCAATGAACAAGGCAAACTGACCCCAAATTGGGAGGGACCCTACCGGATCTTTGAAGAAGTAGGAGACGGCACATACCGCCTGGAAACCCCAGACGGTAGAAAGCTGCCTAGAACCTGGAATGTAGATAATCTCAAAAAGTACTACTTCTAGAAATTGTATAGTTTTTGTAGATTTCTATATAATTAATGAGAAAGATTTACTACATATCATGCTTACATGTGCCATGTCTTGTGCTTAACACAAGCGACCCCCTTTACCGGTTTTCCATGCGCCATGTCTTGTGCCCAACACAAGCGGCCCTGAAAACTAATGAATCAACCGGTGACACCCATTCAGGTGAATTCATCGAAGAGAACATCTCCCATTCGGGTGGAAAATTGTTCTAGTGATCAAAATCAGGCAGTCCTACCCGCCTGAATGATCCATGACACCAAAGAATCGTGGGCTAGCATTCCCTAACATGCAACCGGCCCCCTCTTTGGATCAAGTGCCATTTAAGGCTGATCTCAAAACAAACAGCTGGTACTTAAAGTGCCGCCTAATCGACTAAGAAAAGGCGGGCCTCAAGCATTTGGTTTAGGCCAATAATCTATGAAGGGGTGTCCTTGCAAAAGCCCAACCGGAAAATTGACACCCTAAATCCTATGAAAAGGTCTTTCCCAAAAACCCAGCCGACAAATCTGTAAAAACCGGCTGCTTTTCGTTTTTACGGTTAGCACTTAGCACTTAGCTAAAATCGTTAGCATTTGCGCTATAGCATATGGATAGCCGCCTGACACTATTTCATCTATGCCAGCCTCCTATCTAGGGGAAATTACCTATCCTAACCCCAACCAGTCATGCGGAAACACATTCATTCAAAGCAAGAAAAATTCGAAATTCAAAAGCAGCAAAAAGGAAAAAGCAAATTCATTCAAAACCGGATCAACCGGTAGAAATGTAGTAGAATAAACCGGCACAGCCGGTGAAAATATCAGTACTCAAAATAAAATATAACAGCAGAGTAAGCCGACCCTTCCGGCGCTATTACAAAATAATGCACGGCGCGCAGGCCGGGAGGTCGTTGCTACTCTAGCTACACTGTTACCCGGTCACCCTGAACCTGACTCCCTTCCGGATGAGTTGGGTCGGTGTTGGGAACGGAGCCGGGAGAACCCTCATCCTCGACTGCCTCTTCGTGGCCAGCCGCCTCCTCCTGCATCTGCTTGAACTCTGCCTCAACCCATTGCTCATAGGGTTCAGGCCTCGGCTTGCCCTCCTCCTCAACTAGAATGGCAAGGTCTGCGTACTTGTAGGTGAGCTCCCAGACGTTGTAGTCTGTACCCGGGTGGATAATGGAGAACGCCCTCTTCATTCGATTCTCGCAGTCCTGCTCATTCTCCTCAATGAGCCGGCTCTGATCAGCTTCTAGGGTGGCCTGGAAGTTTCGCTGAGCTTCAGCAACCTCCTTGACCAGGCGGTCATTCTCTTGTTGCAGCCGTTTGCTGCTCTTCTCCGCCTGGTCGAGCCGCTTGAGGAGCTCCTCCTGCTTTTTTAGCTCATCTTCAGCATTATCCAAGGCCGCCTGGAGGTTGTCTATTTTTGTCTTCGACTCTTTGAGGGCGTTTTGGAGGGACTTGACCTGATCCGCTTGTTGCATGATTATAGCTTTAGTTTCTAAGTCATGCACAATCATGGAATAGTGAGCAATGCTATGTGCGTCATCCGCAGAACGTTTGGCTCTTCTTACCTCTTCCTGCTTGCGGATGTAGGCCTTCTTGAGCCCCTCCACGCGGAGCAGAGCCTGCAACAAAATAGCCGGTATTAGTAGAAAGACCGGATGGGTATATTACAAATTAATTGCCGGGTGGGTACTCATTGACTTACATCGGCCAGGTCGACCATCACCCGGTCGGCATTGAAGGTATTGGTTACAGGAATCGCCTCCTTCTCGTCCCGGGGGACGGCTTTCAGCATGGCCCGGGCGTATTGAGCAGCGTCCGGCTAGCGTGGAGAGTTATCTGCACCAGAAACAGACGGTGAGAATGCTGCGTATGCTCCGCCTACGGACAGCAGGCTAATCGGAGAATCTCCTGGCTGAGACGCGGAATATGACTTAACCCGCATGGGTAGGTCGAGCAACGTGAGGTTGAAGGGGTTTGTACCTTTTTGGGAAGCCTTTTGGCCTCCGGCAGAACATGGACCAGTTGCGGTCCTTATTGGAGTGACCTCTTTTGAGGCCATTTCAGTGTTAGACCCGCCTGGGGTCTTTATTGATTTACCGCCGGTAGTAGCCCGGGCGGTAGAAGCAGTTCTCTGCACCTTAAGTGCAGGCTCTTCAACAGACGGCCGTGGCCGGATCTATTTTTGCAGAGAGCGGGGAATAACACCCCCATCTTGAAACAAGACCACAAACGGTCAGGTGAATAAATAGCTAAAATAGCATCAAAGCCAGCACATAGAGAAGGTCAGGCGGTCTAACCTTTTTAGCCGCCTGAGCGGCAAGTTTCTTCTCCAGATTCTCCTTGCGGATATCTGAAGCCTTTTTTGCGGGTGTCTTGGCGGTGGGTAGCATCTTTTTAGCTTCTTCTGCAAAACGAAAATACATCCGGTCAGAAACATGATAATTTTGCATTGCAATCAAGAGGAAAAGGCCAGCCGGCATCAAATTAACCGGCTAGGGTTCGTAACCTTTGCTCTTAAACATGCTGCTAAGCCCACAAGCGGACAAGAAGCACTCGTCCTTGAAAAATTCGTGTTTGGGCACCTAGTTCTTGGGTACCCTTATTATCTCTCCGGTTGAGAGAGAGGAAGAGGTCAGCTCAAAAAATCCGGAGTCCAGAATGGCCACCCTATCATTATCAGGAATTGGAGGCAGCCGGCATTTCTGCCCCAAAAGCTCTGGTTTCCGGTTATAGGTCCGGTACTCCTTGTTCTCCTCCTCAGACGGGGCTTTGACCAGGTAGAACCGGTTCTTCCGGTCCGACCATTTAGACGGCTTGTCCAAGGTCATCATATATTGGGGGTGAGTTGTCAAGGTGTACCAGGCCCTCCAGTCGCCTGGGCTCCGGCTCAAATAGTGCATATGGGCAAACGCCTCCCAGCCGGGGTTGAGATCCTGCATCTCGCAGGCGGCGATGTACCCTAAAATTTTCACCCAAGAATTCGGGGTGAGTTGCCAAACGCCTAGGCCATACCCCCTAAGTATGGCCTTAATTGTGTTGTGAAGGGGGAAGCAGACACCGGCTAGGAAAGCCGCGTCGTAGCACCCAAACCAACTGTTAGCGTTGGGTTGGTCATCTTCCCATACAACCGTCCCGAACTCCCCCGGCACGGTCATCTTGTATCCTTTACCAAGCGGCCGCCTGGTAATAAAGTCTTGTAGAGAAGACCACATGAGGGCATGGTCCTTCACAGGGACGGCGATCATGAGAGGGTCGTTTCTACTTTTCCACGGAGGCCTCTCCGCCTCCTCACTATCTTCAGACATGGTCAAGTAGCTGGAGCTACTGCTTTCAACCCGACCGTCATCAGAGCCGGATGGGGAGTTGAGACCCTCATTGGCGGCCTCTGGCTGCTCAGCCTCCTGAGCCGGAGAGGTCTCCTCATTGTAGGAGCCTAGAATACTATCGCTTGGGGTGGCGGGGGTGCCGCCAGATGGTTCTCTAACCGCCTCGTCTGGGCCTTGTCTTTCAGGCGATAACTCATTTGAGTCTCCGCCTCTGAAATTGGGGTCCATAGCTATTCCCCTAATTCTGGCCATTGTGTCCTGCACTGACACGGAGTCGGTCGATACAGGCATTGAAAAGGGGAAATTCCAAAGATTAGAGGCGGCAGATCCAGTTCTAGACTCAGTCGTACTAATTGACCGGATGAGTTCACAACTATGTTCCGGGTATGGGTATAAAGCGTCCATCTACCTATGGGACTTATAAACAAAAATGCAAGCAAAAGACGCAAACGGAAATACATGGAAAAGCGAGAAAGAATAGAGACGGTACATAGAGAAGAAGAGTGTTGGAACCTCAAGAAATTTCTTGGGGATGTTTGCGAAGACACAGACGGTTTGAAGACCGACTGGGTTCTCTGGGGTACCCTCACGAAAAACTTTTGCTTGCTTGCTACCTCACAGGCGGTCTGAAAACCGGCTGCCCTAAAACTATCAAATCTCGGTGTGCTCCGAATTTCAAGTACCAGATGCTCTCAAATGTCGGATGCTCTCAAAATTCAAGAAAATTCACGAAGTTTGTAAATGAGCTCTCATGCGCTTCTTCCCCTATTTATAGGGGTTGCCTCAGAAGGCGAAGGGATGCGACCCTTGCCCTTCTGCTTTTCCCCCTTCTTTCAGTTAGAATTTGAAGGGGTTTCGTACAAAAAAATAAATAAATTATTTTGCATGCGTCAGCTCTCTTCTCAGGTGCCACGTGGCACCTTGCCACGTCAGCACCTGAGAGGGGCAAATGTTTGGGGTAAAAAATACCCCAGCCACGTGGCCCTATGGCTGAGCGACACGTGGCACCCTGCTATTGGTCAGCAGGGCTCCAATCCCCTGCTGACACGTGTCCTAGAAACCCTAAATGGGGAACCAAGGCTCCCCACTATAAATAGTGGGAGAATCCTCATTAATGGGCATTAAATACATTCATAAATACATTCAAGAGAATTGAATACACTTACACCAAAACCGAGCAATATTAATTGCGGAATTCTCCCATTACGCGAGAAGTAATTTCACTATTTTACGCACTATCTTCCTCCTGTACGTAACTGACTTGATTGTCGGAGGCGGAGCTCCAACCAACCGGAGTCTTCGTGGTTTTGCAGGTACAGGCGGTGAAGGGCATTCTTGGAATTGTAACTCTCCCGCAGGACACATCAAAAAACCCCGAAACAAGTACTATTGTCACATTGGAAAGCCTTAATTTCTCTCTCAAATTGAGTGCGAATATATGTTCGAACACGAATAAATAAATTATAGACTGAGACTTAGATGAGATCGAAAAAGTCCATAAATAATTCGTGTAATTGCCAAGAAAGAGAACATAATATTTATGGCCAAGAGAACTAAGAACATGAGAGGTCCACAAATCACTGTGTATAATATCAAATGGCATAGTAGTGTGAGACATGGAATCGTAAAAAGGTGATTTTATTACTTTACCCAAAGGACAAGAATGACAAACATATTTAGCCTTATTACATTGAATGAAATTACTACTACGCAATGAATTAAGGATTGCATTTCCCGATTGATCTAGACGGGAATGCCACACACTAGGAGAAATAACTCCAAAAGCTGGCGGAGTAAAAGTTGAAAAGACTTGACGATCAGTGAAGAAGGGGTAGAGATCGCCACTGCTATTACATCTCACTATCTTGTTTCCCGTCTGCAAATCCTTCACAAAGAACCCGAAAGGATCAAACTCAATGGAAACATTATTGTCAATAGTGAATTTCCTAACAGAAATGAGATTTTTGACTAGTTTTGGAACATGAAGCAGGACATTTTTGAGTTGGAGTGTGTTTCGGTTTAAAGATTTGTGACCATAACCATTAATAGGAATTTTGCTACCATCACCAACAATAATTGCATTATTATGAGAATTGCTCAAAGGAAAATACGACGACAAAGTACCTTGAGAGTGTATCATGTGAGAGGTAGCACCGGTATCCATATAGTAGTTCGGATTGGACAATGTCATAGTGTGCATCGCCTGATCGATATTGGTTGGCATGTACCCTTGCATGGATGGACCCGACATATAGTAGGCCTAAGGTGGGCGTGGCCCGAGGACACCGGATTAATTTGCTAGCTGTGGAGGCCTAGTTGCGGACCAAGGAGAGGGGCCAGGAGCCTGTGATGGATACGGGCAGGGGGAAAGAGCCCAAGGGCCCTGCTGCCAATAGGCCCGAGGCGGAGGATAAATCCAACTGGCCTGGGCTTGCTGTTGCTGCTGTGAGGAGGGAGCTCGCTAGGACTGCTGCTGCTACGTGGATGGACCACCACGCTTTGAGCACCGGCGCTACCCATGCCCTTGCCGGAGCCGCCCTTGCCCTTGCCAGATTTATGGTCGTTTCCACCACCACCACGCTGATTATTCCCACGAGAAGATTTGTGAGTAATTTCAGCGTGGTTTTGAGATGCTGAGGACTACTGTGTGATGCGAGCCTCATTGTGAGATTCAATAAAAATATCTGCAACATTCCCTTGTTCTTCCAATTCAAGCATAGATCGAAGAGCGTTAAAAGAGGGCAATGGGTTGAGATGACGAACGGACGTTCGAAAGGGTTTATACTCCTTTGAGTGACCTTTAAAAGCTGTAGAGCCATTCGATTATCGGAAACCTTGTCTCCTACATTTCTCAAATTATCAGCAAGGGTTTTAAGGCCAGTGCAATAAGGTTTAACACCATCAAATTGATCAAGCTTGGTGTTTGTGAATTGTGAATCAAGTTGTAAAGCTCTCGCGGACATGTTGTTTAGGAAGAAATTTTTCAACCGGTTTCAAGCATCAATCGCCTTGTCATTGGGATTGAGGATGGAGTTTAGTAGGTCATTGGAAATCGTCCCAGAAATCCATCGACGTACGATGTCATCAAGTCTCTGTGTGAAAGCTTTTTCGGCATCCGTTGGAGCGGAAACTTTGGCCAAAGGATCAACTGGTGAAGGTATAATATGGTCGATGACCATATTAGCGCGGCAATGAAGTTGGAAAAGAGTGGACTAGCTGTTGTATTGCGTTCCTTCACAATCAAGGGTGATAGGGATGCATGCCTTGATGTTAGGCACAAGGGTTGTCGGATGAAGCTTGCTATTGTCGGCCATGGATGAAGGAAGAAGAGAAGTGGAAGCGAGGTTTAGGAAAGGAGATAACCTAGAACTCGTGATACCATATAAGAATAGAGAGAATATTTGCCGTGCTTTCTCATTAAACGTTCAACCAATATATACAAAAGTATGTTAGCTAAACTAGGAAGCTATACAAGATAATTACCATAATTACAGGAGATAATTATCAAGGATAATTACAAATAACATATATACATAAATAGATTATTTACATAATCTATCAATTTCATTCTGTTTTCTAATTACGACAAAAAAATCGCTAATTCTACTCCTTCTTTTTGTATTTTTATTATTAATTTTTTTTTTAACCTACGGGTCGTTTACCGTATAAAATTAATTATCTATTTACCTAACTTATCCTCCAAAAAAATTAACAAGTAAAAAGGTAAGCAAGGGTCGATCCCACGAGGAGAGTTTGAACTTTTTAAACTCAAGGTTAACTTAGAAAAAATAAACTATTTACATTATGTACAAGAGAATGTGCCCTAAACTAATTTGAGTTTGATTGAGTTTAATATTCGGTGATAAGATCATCCATCTTTGTGCTAATTAAATTGAATTTGATTTGATGCTTAGGCTCAACTGATCAAATTCCTTATAATCGCACAACCTGCCCCAAAGCTTGCTTTATTCTGGAAGGAGTGATGAGTTTGTATAAAGCTCAGGTATGCATCATCTTTCTATCCCTCTTAGTCTAGTTAATTAATTGATAAATAATTGTTCATGTTTTTTTTTTTTTTTTTTTTTTTTTTTTTTTTTTTTTTTTTTTTTTTTTTTTTTTTCGCACCATTCGTAAACTCAACCTTTGTATTGAAAAGAAAAGAGATTTGCTATGTTGGGAATTAATTGTTTTCTCTCTGTTGGACAGTCTAAGTATCCAATTTGAACTTTTGGGATTCAATAAAAAATTAAACTTCTTAATCTCACAGTCACTAAATTATTGGAAATTGTCTGCTTATTCTCTCTTGATGATTTACTGCCCATATTCTTGTTGTTTATTCTCATGGTGCTCGCACTTGGTACATAGACTCGGTACTTATCTAATTGTTGGACAGTGAGATTTTAAAATTGAAAGACTTTAGGTTTTAGGGTACGGGTGGCTGTTGAACACGTGCAAATATCTGTGGCTCTTGTTCTTCTTCCACAATATATTCTGCCTACAATTCTATTGAGAATTTGAGATCTTCCACTTTGCTCGCTCACTATACATTTTGCTAAAAGTGATGATCATTCTATTGATTGTATTACTCTTCTTGCTAGTTCGAAAGATGTCATGGAGAATTCTCCCCATAAATGAAGGCTGAAGCGTTAGCTGACATGAGAGAAAATTGTTTCGAATATAAGCCAAGTCAACTTCTAAGTGATGCTGAGATGTATGGAATTCTTTCCTACTTGGTCGACTTCAGCAGTGCGAAAGACTTGGACAAACAAAACATTGATTACATCTCTTCATCCTATTCTTTGTTGACCCAAATTGAAAACTTGATTCGAGAAGATGACAAAGACAAGTTTGCTGCCTTTTTGAACGCTAATCATGAATTAATTCATCACTTCCCTACCAGTGAGGTCTTCTCTTTACTGTGCTGGAACAATGCTCCAGCATGTGTCGCCGCTTTACTTGAGTCTCCTCTCAGAGTTGATGTTGATGTCGATAGCTTCCGGATCGGTGAGGCAACTATTCCGTTGGAGGTAGCGGCTTTTAAGCTATCTTTACCCCTAACTCAAATATTACTAGCACATGGAGCCGATGCTAATGCTCAACATGGTTTCCACAACTGTACTTGATGCTGCCCTCGCAACAGTAAGGTCTCACAAACGAGAATGGACTGTCCAACACTATACAGAATTGATCCTCATGTTGTGCGATTCAGACATGGTATCGATTATTTCTCTTAATTATAATGATTTGGAGCTAGCTTTTTTGTTGGAAAATTTTTATTGCATTTTTCGCTATTATTACCTTTTGAAGTTCTTATTTAATATATGGTATTCATGGCAGAAAGAAGCTGCTGCTGTTGTTACTACTTTGCTGGCTGCAATGGACTCACCCAAGCCACCACTCCATATTACTTACTCACGCCGTAACAAGAAGAATGCTCCTAATGTTGGGAATGATGAGCTGGAAAAAAAAAGGGTGAACAAATGATCTAAAGCCATATTGATGCATCCTTTCAGTCATTTGAATTTTTTTATTTTTTTATTGGAGATTTATTGTTTAAATTATGGAGCATGACTAATATGGATGTTGAGCTTAAATTTGTCTTTCCAGGTATTGAAGTATATTAAAATGAAGAGGTAATTTATCAAGGGGGTTTCATTTAGCCATTAAAGTAAATGGATGAGCTTATCTAATTAACAAGAAAGAGCTAATGTTGCACTAGTGTATTTCAAGTTTCAAGGGACATTATTAAAAAGCCTGCTTATTCTAGTGTATCGTTGCTTGTTCTATCTTTTATTTTTATTTTTTCTTTTATTTTTTTTTGCTGACATGATATATTTAATTGTCTTTGCGCATGTAAAGGAACATTCAAAGGGCGAAAGATCATCGACTAGGAGGAGCTACTGTTCTGTGTTGAAACAAGGAAATCCAGAAGCTGACGGTGAGGCAGAGCTGGAGCTGTTAAGATTGGAAGGGAGCATAGTACAAAAGCTGACCATATGGCTAGATGGGCTAGGACTTGTTCTTTGGGAAATGATATTTTGATGGAAGCTCAGAACTACCCCTTTTGCTATGTTATTGGAGTAACCACATTGTGTAATTTATCTATGTATTTGGTTAACTCTTCTAGTTCTAATCCTGTTGGTAGCACTAATCATGTTGGAACTAATTATGTGAGACTGACGCTGACCCAAGTAGGTTTGAACCATTGTAGTATACATATCTATTATGATTTAACTTAAACTAAAAAAACCATTGTGATTTGTTTTATTTTTCTTTTATTTTGTGGGTTTTAAATTGATTTTATGATTTAAACAATATTTTCATTGTTAAATTTTGATTTTTATCTAATGTCAAATGATTTTTGTAAAGTTCCAAGTGGGCAATCCCCAACTTAATTAAGAAGTGGTAAACTGTCTTCCAAACCCCAACCAAGCAACTTGTTCTAACATGTTGTAGTAGTTGTATGTAGACATTGTTTTTAATCTAGCCGTTAGATAACTAACAGTGAAATGGGTGTTGGGTTTCGTAGTGTCTAACACTACGTGGAATGAAACCCTCCCAAAATCCACACACAAATTAAAGTAACTAAATATGCATATTAATTAACTATCACATAATTAATTAACAAAGAGAGATAGAAAAAACGATCATACCCTTGATGCGTGTTTTGCTCCTTTTAGAGCTCAAACTTGAAAGTGTAGAGCTCCGCAAATGTGCAAGCCTCCAACGGCTCTCAACCTCGAGACCCGACCCGAACGACCCCTACCCCGAAGCTTAGTCGGGGCTAGAACAAAACAACTTAGAGTATTAGAACGAAAGTGTTCTTGCTTGTGGAGATCCTTTCAAGTTCACAACTCAAGTGTCCCTTCCCAATGCCAAATGATTAGTATTTATAGGCAAGGGAGCACTTGAATTCCAATCTCCCATCAATGTGAGAGAGTTGGTAAAACGCATTTATTAAATTTAATTTAATTCAAAAATCAAATTAAAAACCAAATGAATTAACAAACAACAAGTGTCAAGTGGAGAACAAGGGGTTAGGTGAGGACCACAAGGTGGGAGACCACCCTCCCCTTGCTCCCCAAGCAAACCCACACACACAAGCTCCCACACGTATAAGACAACCAAATGCAAGTGCTAGCTGGCGGCCTGCCTTCGCAGCCAAGGCACCCTCGCTGGCGCCTAGCGCCATGGCTAGGCCTGCCAGCCAGCCCACATATGCCCATGCACAGCCAGCAGGCCTGCATGCTATGCGAGCTGCTGCTGCGTTGCTTATGCTAGGCAACGCCTAGCTGCTACGATGCTTGCGGGCTGCTGAGTGCGAGGCACCAACATGCTAGTACGCTAGCACGCATGGTGCGCTAGCTGTTAGCTTGCGATGCCTAGCATGCGCATGCTGCTAGCTTGGCTCGGCATGGTGCTACTACTAGGCCCCTGCTAGCCCAGCGATGCTTTGGTGCGTGCTGGTGCTAGCTTACGTGTAACCAGGCGCACCAGCCCCGCAAGCATGCTCGGCCAGCAGCAAGCCTAGCACGGGCATGCATGCTTGGCTTGCGGCACAGCGATGCTTAGCGGTTGGTGCCCTATGCTAGCCTAGCCTTCGCATGGCTAGGCCAATGCAAGGCTACGACTTAGCTTTAACTTATTGTTTTGCTTGATTTCTCGTCTCGTCGAATCCTAAATTCGACTCGACTTACGACGCTCGGTTTCGACGCTCTAAGCTCGATATCCGACGTTTTTGTTCATAATACTCTAATGACTCATTTAATCCTTTGGATTAATTCGTCGTTTTGGTTTGGTTACTCGATTGGGTGTGACCCGAAGGGTTCAGTCAAGATTAAGCTGTAATATTAATTATGCATTAATATTACTGATCGGATTGGGCCTCCAGCTAGGCATTCCGGTCACTTGACCTCACTGAATAATTAACTTTCTAATAATTCCGAACCCTCTATCGGAATAATACACTTGTTCGAAGGACACCATTCCTTTCACAATGGGCGGTTGGATACGTAGGTCCTATCATAAAGTAAAATTACGATTTTGTCCACAAGTTGAATATCTAGATGTTAATTAAATAACCTAACAACTGATAATTTATACACGAATGAAGAAATCTATTAGTCCCTAGGATAGTTAAAATGGTTATATGATCGTAATCGTGATGAAAATTGTTTTGGTGCAAGACGTTAGTAGAGAGATACGAACATTATTGATATATGGAGAGGGCATCAACATTCTTCATAGAGGTTGACGATGTGTCGATTACGAGCCTGAATTTCGGAAAAGAGTTCATGGAATCAATTGAAGCTAAGCAGATTGCTCATCAAGAGGCCGAGAGGAGTAAGTTTGTTGTAGAGAAAGCTGAACAAGAGAAGAAAAGTGCCATCATTAGGGCTCAGGTTGATCTTTTACTCAACTCTTTCTGTTTTATTACCATATACTTCTATTAACTTTATTTCTTCCATTTCATTAGGGAGCATTAAGTTATTACCTATGTTTTGCGAGGATTGAACTCAATGATATATAGTTCAACCAAATCACCGAAAGACAATCGATAGTTTATTGCATATCCTTCGAACAAAGAGATACACCCTTAATTCTTCATAGGAGTATATAAACTAAGGTCTTAGAAGATGCTACTTGCTACTATACTAGTATTTTACATAGATGTTAGAATGTCATTTAACATATTGGATTGAATGAATGCAGAGTGAAGCAAAGAGTCCACAATTGATTGGTGAGGCCGTGTCCAAAAATCAAGCTTTCATAGCACTAAGGCACGTTGAAGCATCAAAGGAAACAACACAATCGATGTCAAATGCAGATAATCATGTGTATTTAAGCTTTGATAATCTCTTAATCGACCTCAAGAGCTTAGATACAGGTTACAAGAAAGGAGTCAAATTTAATCCAAGTACAATTTTCATCAATCTTCAATACATAATTTTTCTTAAATTCTGTTGGTTAAAATAATGTTATTACTCGCTATAAGAGGCGAACAATTTTTTTTCGAGGAACAACAAATTGATTTATGCTTACAAGTTGCACAATAAGAAGTATGAAAAACCCAGGAGCTGCAACAACTCAACAGGCCTTATCAAAGTGGTTAACACAACATACACGTACATTACACAAAACTTGAGGGTGCAATAATTGTTGTGATATAGTAAAATTAAGCAAATCAACCCCCTAGAAAATACTACGAAACAACACATCCATGTGAAAGTTTATACATGAGAAAACGACATGCAAGAAGTTATGCATTACTGTTTTATCAATGTATTGGGGCAAATCCAATCAAACCAGCCAAATGTTAATCAAAGGTCAACCCAAGTCTACTAAATATTTTAACATGTAAAATTCACATTTCTTTGTTTAGGTCCGTTTATTAGTGGAGAAAGAAGGAAATAAAATCACCTTCTACTGTTTTCATTAGTCCAAAATTTAGGAGCCAATAAGATTAGTATCAATTGTATACGGTCAACAAAACATTCAAATAGTCAAATACTCAAATACCACAGACTATAAAGTAGGACTTCCACCAAGCAACGGTTGACTCTGCCATAAACTTTAGGCCATTTAAGGTTGGGGTTTGGGCTATGGGTTAGTGGTAGCATCCCCATTTTCCCAAGTTTTTGCAAGAGATCGAACCTCACTCCAGCATTATACTGGGATATTCCCCCATCCCCTAGTGTAGGTATCCTGAGATAGGATCAGTACACGACTCACTCGTGTACCATTCCGTTGAAAAAAAACACTAAGGCTTGGTAACACTCACTCGGATCATTTTGAGGGTTGAAATTTATTTCAAAAAAAAGCGGTCCTTTCACCTAGGGCTGAGCAGAGTGCGGTCTGGACCACACCAAACCGCAAATTGAACCGTAATTAGACGGTTTGGTATGATTTGCGATTTGAAAAGTGCGGTTTGGTATTTTATTTTTCCAAACCACAAATTTTGTCGTCAAAGGTGCATCGTTGCGGTCTTGCAAAAAACGACATTTCAATTTGTAATATATTGTTATTAACTTTGTTAAATTAACTTTTGTAGTTTGTAGTAAGATTTTGTTTAATTAATGTTTATTTTGATGAATTAAACGAAAACTTGTAAGACATTATTAAATATAGTATTTAGAGAATTTTTTTTAAGGAAATGCGGTTAAACTGCAAATCGCACCGAACCAAACTGCAAATTGTAGTGCAGTTTGGTGCGGTCTGGGAAATTTTGCAGTGCGGTTTGAATTGGTTTGCGAAAATCCCAAACTGCAAAATTGCGATTTGGTACGGTTTAGGGTCCAGACCGCACCGCGCTCTCCCCTACTTTCACCTCATACTAAAAAATCATTAATATTGCTTAGATGTGGGACCCATGCACCACAAAAGGGAAAACACCCTTACCATGAAGAGCATTATTCTTGTGAAACTTTAGTGGAAAAAATTATAATAATAATGGAGAAAATGACATTTGTGTGTTCAGGTTGTTATAGGCCCAAAACATGTTTTGGGCCTAACTCCTAGCTCGGATAACATTTTTGAATCATTCTTTCGCCTGAATGCGTTTTTTTTACCATTTCTATTTATTTCGTCAAGTCAAAAGCTTAAAAACTTGAAGTCTGATTTTTCGTGTTGGATAACATTTTCAGTCTTTCTTTTGCCTAAATGCGTTTTATTTTACGATTTCTAAATTGTTAGTGAGTTTGGAACCTAAAAAAATTGAATTCCGACTTTTCTTATCGGTTCCATGTTGCTCTTGGTCCAAAACGTGTTTTGGGCCTAACTCCTATCTCGGATAACATTTTTGAGTCATTCTTTCACCTAAATGCGTTTTTTTAACGTATTTAAAGGGTTCATCAATTCAGAAGCTTAGAAAATTCAAGTTCGATTTTTCGTGTCGGTTACGCAATTCTCTAAACCCAAAACGTGTTTCTGGCCTAACTCATTGCTCGGATAACAAGTTTGAGTCATTCTTTCGCCTAAATGCCTTGTTTTTTTTTTGTTTTTTTTTTTACCATTTTTAAAGTGTTTGTCAGGTCAGAAGCTTTAAAATTTGAAGTCCAATTTTTCACTTCAGTTACACGTTGCTCTGGGTGCAAAATGTGTCTTGGGCCTAACTCTTAGCTCGGATAACATATTAGAGTCATTTTTCGTCTAAATGCGTTTTTTACCATTTCTAAAGGGTTCACCAGGTCAGAAGTTTAAAAGATTAAAATCCGATTTTTTCCGTCAGTTACATGTTGATGTAGGCCCAAAATGTGACTCATAGCTCGTATAACATTTTTGAGTTTTTTTTTCGCCTAAATGCGTTTTTTTTTTTTACCATTTCCAAAGGGTTTATCAGGTCAGAAGCTTAAAAAATTGAAGTTCTTTTCGCGTCAGTTACATGTTGCTTTGGGCCCAAAACGTGTTTTACTCCAAAATCCTAGTTTGGATAACAATTAGGGTCATTCATTCACCAAAATGCGTTTTTTTTTTCATTTTAAAAGGCATTGTTGAAAGGAATGGTGTCCTTCCAACAAGTGTATTTTCTGATAGAGGGTTCAGAATTATCAGGGAGCTAATTCTTCAGTGAGATCAAGTGATCGGAATGCCTGGGTGGAGGCCGCTTCCGATCTGTAATAATAGTGAACAATTCATATTACAGCTTTGTCTTGACTGAACCCTTCGGGTCGAACCCAAACGAATTGTCGATCCAAACAGACGAATCAATCCGAAGGATTTGATGAGTCACTAGAGTATTATGAACACAGACGTCGGATATCAAGCCTAGGGCGTCGAGACCGAGCGTCGCAAAATCAACAAGAAACAAGTTCGAGCGTAGCCGTAGCATCACATTGGCCTAGCCATGTGGACGCTAGGCTAGCTCGAGCTAGCATGCACTGTGCGTGGCTAGGCGCAAGCCTAGACGCACCATGTGTGCTAGGCGCACCATCGCTAGCACTAGGTGCTTGCGTATGTGCATGCCTTGCATGGCAGCACCAAGCAGCAGCAGCGTGCCTAGGTGCTATCGCAAGCCCTCGCACAGCCTACGCATAACACAACACCATCGCATTGTTAGGCGCTGTGCATGTGTGCGTGTGAGTGCATGCCTACGCATGGCTGCGTGCTTGCGTGCGTGCCTTCGCATGGCAGCACCAAGCACAGCGAGCTAGGAGCATCGCCTAGGCAGCAAGCAGCAAGCAGCGAAGGGGGCCTCGCCCAGCGCCCGACACCTAGCAGCATGCGTGGCTCGCTAGCAGCACGCATGTGCTGGCTGTGCTAGCTGGTACGTGTTGTGCGTGCTGGCTGTGCTGGCTAGTGCATGCTGTGCGTGCTAGCTATGCTAGCTGGTGCGTGCTGGCGTGCTAGCTGGCTGCAAGCCAGCCATTGCTTGAGGCCGGTTTTAGGAAAGTGAGGACCAATGCTAGGAGCAAAGCCTTGGGGAGCAAGGCAATGGTCCCCCCCCATGGTTATGGTCCTCACCTCTCCTCTCCTCTCCTCTTCTCATGCCACTTGTTGATTTGTGATTGCATTGTTTTATAATTTGTTTTGGAATTAAATAAATAAGTAGAAAATGCAACTATCCCACATTGATCATGAATGGGAAGAGCAAGTTGCATTTTCTTAATTATTGTTTAATTATGTTTACGCATGCTTTATTGCTTTAATTATTGGGGCGGGTCTTGGGCGGGTTTCTCTTCCGCGTAGTGTTGGATGCTACGAAACCCAACAGCGGTATCGGAGCCGCGCTCCTTTTAATTATTGCAATTTGTAATTGATTTAGGTGATTTAAAATGGATTTAAATTTCTGATTGTGCTTTCTAATTAGATTAGAAGCTCGTTTTAATTAATTTTTTTAAAACTCGTATTTTTTCTCATTTTGGCTTTCGAACCCAGATTTCGACTCAAAAATAGTGATTTTTGAGTGGAATCGATGTTCTAAATCGTTTCTGACCCTTTTTGGGTTGTCTAGAAGCCAAAATTCACCCTGAAATATGTTTTCCGAGAGGTTTTTCGTTTTTGACGAAAAATTTTAAATCTTTATGCCTTGATTAATTTATGCATGTTAAGGGTAGATTAAATGTATGGTTGCATCCCTAATCTACTGCAATTATAAACCCTTTTAAGCATGATTATGAAGTCATAATGTGTGCTTAAGTTGGTATGTTCAATTTTTCACATAAACTTGTTATTTCACAATCATGCAAATAAATTGCATTAATGTGTGAATGTTTATTGTGAATGTGAAATTTTATGTTCCTTGTATATTAAAGATCCAATCTTTAAGTGTTTAAATGATTGGAAATTTGATTCTAAATTCCATGGTTGAACTAATTTTTGGATTTAATCATTTTGTGTTGATTAAAGTCCTTAAAGTTCAAGTACTTGTGATTAAATCTTGATTAATCTTCATATTGGAAGATGTAATTTTGTTATTTTACACAAGTTAAAAGTTGGAAATATTTTTCATTGGATGATTGGTTTTATTTTCCAACTCCCTACTTTGTCAAAATCATTATTAATTTGCATATTGGTCAAATTAATTTTGGGTATAGCCCTTCAATTTTAAGCATCAAAGAAATACCTAAATTATTTCAAAAGGGAAATTTTGGATGATTTAGGCTTGTGCACCATTAAAATTGAATTTAATTAAGTTGGACTTATTTTAATTTCAATTTTGCCCTATATTCATTCTAAAATAAATTTAGAATTAATTTTACGTCACACGTAAATCGGGTTTAAAATCCCGAGAAATGGCACGCAAATCAAGGAAAAAACACCCAACCGTCACCAAGGCTAGCCGGGCTGCCTAGCAGCCCACATGTGGCTGCCTATGGTGCGCACAGGGGCTGTGCCGTGAAATGGCGCTGCTGTGTGGCGAGGGGCTTGTGTTGCGTACTGCTGTAGTGCTGGATGCGTGGCCTTAGGCTGCTGGAGAGCTTGTGCGTGCTGCTGGGCAGCGAGGCAGTAAGCCCCAGCCAGCCAGCCCACTGTTGCCAGCGCCAGCGAGCAGCTAGCATGCGTAGCGTGGTGCTGGTGCTAGCTAGCAAGGCATGCTGCGCTAGGCGAGCTTGCTAGCAACCAGCACCACACGCAACGCATGGGCTACCTAGCAGCCATGGTGCGCAGCCCTCGCATTTTGTTGGTGGGCTGTTTTGCTTGATTTTGGGCTATTGTCTTTTGCAAAATTTTGCCGTTTTAATTTTATTTAAAAATTTTAACGAGGTTAGACCTCGATTTTTTCGGCTCTTGCAAAATTTTAATTTTGACAAAATTTGGGTTTACTGGCTTTATTAATTAGATTAATTAAGTTGGATGCGGAATTTAGTGGGAGCTTATGAATTTTTTCGTGAACAAATTGCACCTTAATAAACATAATTTGTTAAACAACGTTGACTAATTTTAATTAGGCGTGTTAATCGGATTAACCACCTAAGTTAGTTACTAGTTTTTGCATGTTATGCAATTTTACTTGTTTTTGTTGTAAAATGCATTGGCCATTCACATATAGTGAATAGGTGAATGAAAGCTTGTTTCACAGGGTTTCTTGAAAATAGCAACTAGTGGGGCCCGATTAGGATAGAAAATACGAACTGCGTTCCATTACTTATTTTTGTAAATCTAAATACGGTCTGCGTACCGTTGAGTATTTTTGTACCTTAATATTTAGATTAATCCTAGTCGTAGTAGCTAGTAATTTTATTTTGGCGAAGATGTCTCAAGACGGCGTTTCGATAAAGACGAGCCAAGATGAAGACCCTTGAAGATTTGAAGATTTCAAGGGGTCATGCTAGCTGCCAAATGCATCTAATTTTATGCTTTATATATATTATTGTGCTTATATATATATTTGAATGTTAGATGCATGTCTAGGATTTCAAATGTTACGATGATTAGTTAAGTTCACTTAAATCAACCAACATAGAAACCCTAGGTCCCTTAAAATATTGAGCTAAAATTTGTTGTTCCAAGAACAACACTTACCAAACTAATGCGCGTACGTGATGGGCTACGCCAAAGCGAGGCATCACTACATCCCTAGGAACGTAAGGTATACTAGGTATACGAGTTGATCTTGGTTAAGCTCAACGATATCAGTAAGGAGTTCTTAGATGTCGTGGCAAAAGAGATAAAATGTCAAGAATGCATTAGATGCGACGTTTTATCAAACCGAGAGTAGCTTAGAGCTATTAGAAATTAGATTGCTTACCCTAAAATATCTAGTGTTAAGACAAGCCAAAGCATGCTTAATCACTTTTTGATTTTTGGGATCTCAGAATCATTTTATTCTCGCCAAAAGGGACAAATTATTAATGCGTGGATAAAATGCTCAATAAGATTAAAAATTTGCATGAACGCTTTTAAATTTCAAACTTATTGGTTTATGAATGGTTTTTCATTTCAAATTCTTTCAATTGTTGAACCATGTCTGCAAGTAACTCAAACAACAATTCTATGTGCGCGGAACTCCCCGACAAGTTGGCATTTTGCCTTAACTTGGTCAACTTCAAGGAGTGGGAGGAGGAACTCAGGAAAACTCTTCGGAATTGTTCCTTGGAGTACACTCTTGACACTCCCATTCCAAGCTTCTTCTCTAAAGGGATCATGACCGATGAGGCTCATGAACAATGGTCTTCCAATTGCAAGAAAGTCTCACGACTTATGGCTAATTCCATCCCGGAAGATTGGAAGGAAAGCCTTTCCTCCTACCTTCCGGACATGTTCCTTAAAGCCCTTGAGGACGTTGTCAATGTGAGAGTCACCAAGAGTGACAATGACAACTATGATGGACTCGTGTTTGATTTGACTAGGTCACTCTCAAACATGAAGATAAAGCCACCGAATGTGGGTTGTCTTGCTAAGAGGCGCCGGCTTTGGAAAAAGGACTACAATGCCAAATTGAGACCCGGCATGCCCCTCCGACCTCATGTGCTTGGAATGACTAGGCTCTTCAAACACATGCAGCTTCTCGGAATCTCATTGGAGGATGAGATGGCGGGGTATATCTTGCTTGCTTCGCTCCACTCGGGCTATGATGCGCTTAGAGTGTATATAGCTGCGGGAAAGGAGACACGCTCTTTGATGGAGGTGGTGCCACTACTTAGCCGAGCCACCGCCTATGGAGTGACCGAGAGGCCCTTAAGAGCAAGGAGAAGGGAGTTCAAGAAGGTCAAGGCAAAGATGTGATGCTTCTATTGTTGTGGGCAAGGCCACTACAAGAGAGAATGCAAGCTCTTCCGGGAGGAGGAGGAGAGGAATGTAGCATCTGCCTTAGGTATCTTCATTGACACTTGTGTTTAAAGCTATTCATAGGTATTGGATACCAAATATGACTCACTTTGCGTTGCCTTTTTTCAGGGACTAAGTGAGAGGGCTTCACAAGTGGATGTGCAACTACGAGCGGACGACGAAGATGGTCTTTTGGTCATGCTTGTAGGCACATTAATTTTGTCTATGACATGTAATTCAACTGATTTTAGTTTTATCATGCTTTTGAACATCCTATGATCTATGGTGTTGGACACCGAGTTGCTTTGATCGTAAGACTTTGACAATAGTTGTCTCAAAATGTCTTGTTTATATATGTTCAATGGAAATTGCATGTTTTTACATATGATTAGACAAATGTTGATACCGCTGACAAAACTAAGACAATTCATAGTAGACATAGTTATGTCTACCTTATGTCGAATAAATCTGAATCCTTTGAGAAATTCAAAGAATTTCAGAGTAAAGTTGAAAATCAACTTGGCAAGAAGATAAAAGCACTTCGATCGGATCGAGGTGGCGAATATTTGAGCCATGAATTCGACGATCACTTGAAAGAACATGGTATTCTTTCAGAGTTGACACCTCCTAGAACTCCTCAATGGAATGGAGTATCCGAAAGGAGAAATCGAACCTTGTTAGACATGGTTCGATCAATGATGGGTCTTAGTGAACTTCCTATATCTTTCTAAGGACACGCATTACTAACTGCGGCACTAACAGTGAACCGTGCTCCGTCAAAAGCAATCGAAAAGACTCCATATGAATTATGGATAAAGAAACCTCCAAGTTTGTCTTTTCTTAAGATTTGGGGTTGCGAAGCATATGTCAAGAGATTAATTTATGACAAACTTCGCCCAAAATCGGACAAGTGTTTCTTTGTGGGCTACCCAAAAGAAACCAAGGGGTATTACTTCTACAATAAATCCGAGAATAAAGTGTTTGTTGCTCGTGATGGTGTCTTTTTGGAGAAGGAACACCTTTCCAAAATGACAAGTTGGAGGAAAATCTAACTCGACGAAGTTCGAGAGGATGAGCAACAATGTCAACCTGATAAAACTGACAATCAAAATGCTTTAGAAGCAGTTGATAAGATTGGTCAGAATCAAACAGACAATGTAAATGCTCAACCTATTACCCTTCGTAGGTCGCAACGACCAAGATCTCAACTAGACAGATACCTTGGTATTGTCTTAACCGAAGATCAGGACATCCTAGTCATGGATGGAGATGAGCCAGCGACATATAAACAAGCTATGACGAGCCCCGACTCTACTAAATGGAAAGAAGCCATGAAATCTGAGATGGACTCCATGTCTGAAAATCAAGTCTGGGACTTGGTAAATTTGCCCGAAGGTTACACACCCATTGGTTGAAAATGGATTTTCAAATTGAAAACAGACAAAGATGGAAATGTATCGGTATACAAAGCTAGACTGGTGGCAAAAGGTTACAGGTAAATCCACGGGATTGATTATGATGAAACCTTTTCGCCAGTCGCAATGCTTTAGTCCATCCGGATCATCCTAGCGATTGCTGCATATTACGATTACGAAATATGGCAAATGGACGTCAAAACCGCCTTCCTTAATGGGATTTTGGAAGAAACTGTGTATATGACACAGCCGGAAGGTTTTGTTGATCCAAGCAATGCTGGAAAGGTATGCAAGCTTAAGAAGTCCATATATGGACTGAAGCAGGCAAGCAAAAGTTGGAACTTGCGATTTGATGAAGCCATTAGTAAGTTTCCTTTAATCAAGAATCCAGATGAGTCTTGTGTTTACAAGAAGGTCAGTGGGAGTGACATCACATTCCTAGTCCTATATGTCGATGACATATTGCTCATTGGAAACAACACAAAATTATTAGAGTCTCTAAAGGGCTGGTTGGGAAAGTGCTTTTTAATGAAGGACTTAGGAGAGGCATAGTACATATTGGGCATCAAGATCTATAGGGATAGATCTAAGAGAATGATTGGATTGAGCTAAAGTACTTACATTGATAAAGTACTGGCACGATTCAGCATGGAGAATGCCAAGAGAGGGCACCTACCCATGTCCCATGGTGTAACTCTCAGCAAGAAACAGTGTCCACAGACATCTGTTGAGCGAGAGAGATTAAATCAGATTCCATATCACTATTAGAAAAAATGAAATAGGCAACCCCCCTTTAGCACCGGCTCTTGAAAACCGGTGCCAAAAGAAATGGACGGGATTGAAAAATTCAGTGTTGGCACCGGTTCCAACTAAAACCGGTGCCAAATCCTGTAATTAGCACCGGTTCAAACCGATGCCAACTTAAAAAAAATATATATAGTATGGAAGAGAGTTGGCACCGGTTCGCCTTAAACCGGTACCAACTATGGTAATTAGCACCGGTTCAAACCGGTGCCATTTTTGAAAAAAAAAACCCCGGTTTCGTTATGTAGTATACTCTTTCTTTCTCTTGCTTTCATTTCCTCAATCTTTCCTCCTCTCTCATCTGATCTGCCTCTCTCTCCCCTCCATTGAAGCTTTCTCTCACTTTCCTCAAACTCCTTCTCTCTCCTTCGATCTCTATAACCGCCACTTTCCTTTTCCTTTCATCTCGATCTCTTTCGATCTCCTTCTCCTTCTCTCTTTGAGGTTAGGGTTTCTGGGTGCGTCTATTTTGAATCAATTCGATGTGCGTGCGTCTTCAACAACAACAAATTCGAATCAATTTCGAACCAAAAATAAGAAATTCGAGGTTAGGGTTTCTGGGTTATTTAGCTTTTTGAATATTTTTCGATTTTTATTAATTGCTTTTTTTTTAAGGTTTTTTTGGGTTGAATTTCTATGTTTTCTGAATATTTTTTGACTTAAATTGATTGTTTTATTTTTTTGTTTTTTTTTGGGTAGAATTTGTAGGTTTTCTGAATATTTTTTGATTTTTATTGATTGTTATTTTTTTTGTTTTTTTCGGTTGAATTCCTAGGTTTTATGAGGATTATATGAACATTATTATTATATATATATATATATATATATATTTATATGTGTGTGCGTGTGTATATATATGTATATATATTATATAAATATACATATATATATGTATATATATATATATGTATATACATACATATATATATGTATATATATACATATATATATGTATATATAAAATATATATACATATATATATATACATATATATATATATACATATATATATATATATACATATATATATATATACATATATATATATATACATATATATATATATATATATATATATATATATATGTATATATATATATATATATATATATATATATATATATATATATATATATATATATAGTTTTGTTAATGGAGCATAGACCAATTTGAGTAATGAGATGTGTGTGTTTTGAAATGAGGGTAGGACTGATTATAGGGCCAGAAATCTCATGATTAATCAGGACAAAAACTAAATTTTCAATTACTATTACAAATTTTCAATTATATGTAAGTAGTATGGGTTGAAAGGAGTGTTTGCACAGAGAAAATACAGTATAATTGTTTGTCAGTCAAAGCTTGATTGCCAAATTTTTTTTACTAATACCAATAACTTAAGCCTAATTGATGATAGAAATCCTTGGTTGAATTTCCTTGAAGACATAAATTTTGCTTCTTTCACATTATTATGACTTTGTTATGTACTTTGGCTTAAATTATTAAGCTACATTTCATTGAAATTATACAGCAAGGAAAGAAAGAATGTATCTTTTCTAGCTTATAGTTTTATCTACTTATCTTGGATCTGATGATGTTGAAGTAAGTCTCTTATATTTTCATTTGTTCTTATTGTGTATTCTTTTTTTCTAAATAGGTGTCACTCATGCCTTGGTAACAAGGGGGTGCTGGTTTTATTGGATCACATGCAGCACTAACACTTTTAAGACTTGTATCATGAGACAATTGTGGTATCCTCTCCCTTCAATCATCCTTACTGTCCACTAATCTTTCTCGTGGTAACCTATTGCGAAATTCTTTGCATGTCAAATTCTTAGTTGTATTCTTTGATTGAACTAGTATTAGTATTATGAATTGACTGATTGATTGATTTATGTTTTGGAGGAATGTAGTGTTTTGGACGGATGGCTATGATGTTGATGAACAGATAAAATTATAATTTTTCAAAATAGTTATGTATTTTAGATTGGCTTAAAAGAGATAGTACATTGAAGATTGATTTTGACAAGTATAGTGCAGGAAAATGTGTGGCCTATTGAATCTGTGGTACTAACCTTTGTTGTGAGTGTATAATGTATATGGTGCATGATTTGTTGTTTAAGTGCTCCACTTTCATAAACCAACATATATATGTAGATAAGTGGACGCATTAAGATAAATGTTTGGGGTTTTCTTTATTTAATTTCTAAGTTTACTGGAGAACAATTTTGGGTATCATGGTGCTTAATGAATTGTTGCTTTGTTTAGTGCAGATGCATCTAAAACTAGTACTGAAAAAGAAGCAATGCAGAACACAGTTCGTAAAGCAAGTCGAGCTCTCACAGAGCAAGAAGCAAGACAGATTGTGTGTTGGTGACTAATGAGACCCTGCTGTTGTGTGGTAAGCTAGGAAACGTGTTAAGAATGATGAGAATTTGTGTTGATTTTCTATGATTTGTTCTCAATGACCTATTTGTGAGAACATTTGGGTGAAATAAAAAATTTGATTTCAATCCTTCTGGCTCTGTGTGATTTGAGTCCCCTTGTTGTGAAAATGAGTCCCTTTTTTTAGGGTTTTCATGTGTGGTTTTGATTTCCATGTGATGAAGGGATTCATTTGATCCATTGTTGTTAAGTGTGTTTAGCTCCAACATATTCTTGTCAAAGATGTGTTGTTGAGGAAATCACTTGAACATTGTGTGTTGCTTGTTGATAAATGGTTGCCAGCAACTGTGATCTGTTGCTGGCCAGGGGATGTATGATTGTGATATGTTGTTGTTGCTATTGATGTTGGTGTGTGGCCTGAGTTCCTTGATTATGTCCCTTAATTAATGTTTCTTGGAATATACTCCTTGACTATGTCCCTTTTTAATTGACCCTTATATAACAAACCAATGCGTTGAGTCCCTTGGCCGTAAATAGTTACACAAGGATAATCCATATGATGAAGGGACTTACTTTCATCGTACAGCTTCTCACTGTGATTTTCTCCGGTTTGTCCATTGAGGTAACACAGTTTGAGAAGTTTTTGGATGAGAATAAAACCCCTGATGGATTCATGAATTATTTGCTTTATTTTGATGAAATTTGCGGTTTTTGTTGTTGTGTTTGAATAGTCATTGAATGCCAAGCTAAGAGTGTACTGTTGGTCCAATTATACATATTAAATGCTTTGAAATTTTGGGTTTAATTGATGTAATATTGTTCCAAATGCCGTCGCGCGATGTTGGTTGCTCGTAGCAGAATTCGTGGTGTCAAGATCTCTGAGGTTATTGAGATCTCTGATGATGAGTCCCCTGTTGCACCTGATGGGGGGGGGGGGGGTTTAATCCTCCACAACTCCAGAAGATGAGTTAGGAGTTGTTCTTTCGCGGTGTCAAGATCTCTGAGGTTATTTATGCAGAGTTATTGTGAATTTTGAATTATTGTGAATTTTGAATTTTGCTTGTTCATGGACAAATTTTGAGTTATTTATGCAGAGTTAAGATGAGTTATTGTGAATTTTGCTTGTTCATGGACAAATTTTTGCAAGCTATAAACCTGTTTACCTCAGGTATTTTGTTAGTTAGATAGAATTGAGAATATAGAATTGTTGTCCTAGGAGTCTGCTAGTCTACTTAAGTATATTAGGCAAGTCTTATCTTGTTGCAAGTTCCTGAGCTTAGATTTATCACACATAAATTTGATGCATCAATAAATTAAGTCTTTTCAAATGATGTTTATGCTAGCATGATTTAGTCAGGGAGTTCTGAGTGCACTAACTATTGAGAAAAATCTCTAAGTTAGGCTTCTTGGTTAATATTATTCCTGGAAAATATTAGATTGAAGAGTACATTGCTTGTTTATTAGCCAAGTTCGAGTTATATGCTGCCATTTGCACCACTGTTGTCAAGTCTGAATTTCTGAAGTGTAGTTAGTGCACGTTCTGGCAGCATAATATTAATACTTAGCTAGCTCTAGTCCAAAAATCAGGAGAGCCATTTTGCTAAATATGTTAGATACCAATTTGAACAGATTCTATCTTTACATGTTGTGTAATTTGAGTAGAAAAGTTTTTAACTGCATACTTAGGATTACCAATTCATTGCCTCATGTTTAATTGCTATTGAAGTGAGAATAAGCAATGCCAAAGATATGTGAATTCTAAAGTCTGATTCTGCTTAAAGTAGTTTCTGAATGTCTGACATGATAAGTAACTTGCTGATTTCTTTGGCATTATTTTATCAGTCCAACATCGTGGTCGTATGCTATGAAATTTCCAGGGATTTCTGGAAGTAAGGTTATCTGAGTAATATAATCTGGTTGGAATTATTTTTGAGTAAAATATGAGCAGGATTGATTTTGGGAATTTTCATAAGAACTAATTTAATGGAATTGCATAATATATATCTTGATATACCCAACTGCTTGATGCTTAATTGTTACTGAAATTCAGTATACTCACTGCCATAAGTCCATAACTACTGAGTTTAACTGTCGTCTCTGAATAATTATTCTTTGAATCCAACAGCTAATAATTAGACAAAACTTATAGGGTAATGAGATATATGGTATATGTTTGCATTATAAGTTAATTCCAGCCCTGGCACTAGCTCATTTTGAACATGAAATCAATTTTTGCTATAAAGATCCAAGTTAAAAGAGTGTAGACAGACTACTAACTTTCTGCCAGATTGCTAGTATCCTTATATGAGGTGTAAATGCTAATGAATATGCAGTTTATTTATTGGTAGAAGATAGTTGCATCCAAATCATCTTGTCTTGGCTACTAATATTTCTGTCCAATAATGGATTTTTAAAGCCTCTGCTGTAATATTTCAAGTCCTTCTCATAAATTCTGTTTTTCTTAAAGGTGTATGTACACGTACGATAAAGAAGCTAGACTTCAGCGCATTAAAGCATACGTAGGCTTCTTAAACGAGACTAGCAACCCAATCAAAAACAGACCAGCAGCCCACCAAAACAGCAGCACCATCCTACACCACTACTGCTCAGAACCCAAACAGCAGCCCAACCAGTACAGAGCAGACACCAGCAATCCCTGTAGGAAAACAGGCAGACAGACAGCACCAGCTGAGCATAAAGTCAAAGGAGACAGACTCTAAATCCATGAGCAGCAGCTTCCAGCAAGTCCTGACAGCAGCCTGCACAGAAAACAGACACATCTGCATCACCACCAAGAACCAGCCTAGCAACACAGCAGCTCAACATCACAGCTCCCCAGAATACCAGCAACATGGCTGCAAAAGGAAAACAGACAACAGCACGGTAGTATCAACACAACAAACTTCTCAACAAACTAGAACAAGATCCAAGTGTACTAGTCATCATTCAACTGAAATCTCAAGTGTTTTTTTTTTTTTTTTTTTTTTTTTTTTTTTTTTTTTTTTTTAGTTTTTAAAAGTGTAATATTACAAGTTATTGAATAAAATATATGTATTTTATGTATATTGTGATTATATATAAGTAGTTGGTATAATTTAAGTGAAAAAAATGCAAAAAAAAAAAAAAATTATTTTATTTTTTTGGGGTATTTTTGGCACCGGTTTGGACCAGAACCGATGCCTAAAGTGGGGTTTTATGCACCGGTTCTTGCTTTGAAACGGTGCCAATAGTATTGAAAAAAAAAAAATCGCACCATGGTAGTTGGCACCGGTTAACCGGTGCCAAATCATGAAATTAGCACCGGTTAACCGGTGCTAAATGCTTTAGTTGGCATCAGTTTTGAACTGGTGCCAAATTTTCATGGATTTGGCATCCCTCAAATAATCAACGGTTCAAAACCGGTGCCAAAGGAGGGGTTTGATCCGGTGCCTTTTTATCTTTTTCGTCTAGTGTATGCTTCGCTAATTGGATCGATCATGTATGCCATGATATGTACTAGGCCTGATGTATCGTATGCTTTAAGTGCTACGAGCTGATACCAATCAGACCCAGGAGAGGGGCATTGGACTGCGGCCAAGAATATCCTAAAGTACCTGAAAAGGATTAAGGATAAATTCCTGGTCTATGGTGGCCACAAAGATTTGGTTGTTGAAGGTTACACCGACGCTAGCTTCCAGAATGACAGAGACGACTTCAAGTCACAGTCAGGGTATATATTTTGCCTAAATGGAGGAGCGTTTAGTTGGAAGAGTGCCAAGTAGAGCACCACTACAGATTCTACAACTTAAGCCGAATACTTGGCAGCTTCGGAAGAAGCTAAGGAGGCAGTTTGGATTCGTAAGTTCGTTAGTGAACTTGGTGTTTTACCCTCCATCAAGGGTCCAATAGATCACTATTATGACAACAATGGAGCTATTGTTCAGGCTAGAGAGCCAAGAGAGCACCAGAAGGTCAAACATGTCCAAAGGCGATTTCACATGATAAGGGAATGGAAATCCAAAGGTGAAATCAGAATTTATAAGATCGGTACGGATGACAATGTGGTCGATCCTTTAACTAAACCTCTACCTCAAGTGAAGCACAACAAGCACGTCGAGGCAATGGGAATCAAGCACGTTGGAGATTGGCTTTGAATTCCCTGTACATGTGTTTTAACTAAACTAGATGTCTTAATGTAAAACACTATGCAGAAAACATTCATATATGGAGTAATTAATTTTTCATGCAAAATTACTATTCACTCAATTGCTATTTAATTGTGGTTTAGAATTAAATAATGAGTCCATTCGATTTTTGAGAATATTCAAAACAGGGTATCAAGACCATGTCTTGGATAAAGAAACACCTGTTAAGTGAACATTGAATATTTAAATCGAAAATTATCCCTAATCGAGGTCATTTAACTGATGGACGATTAATGACCACTGGAGATTAGTGTGTAGTATGATTTACAGCACCGTTTCTTGTGCTGCAAGGACATAGTAGTCATAAATCATTTGCACAAGTGCTAGTTTGGAACTAACACCTGATCAACCTATGAGAGTACTTTAAGAGATATAAAAACGTCATAAGTACATTTCTCATTATAGCTATCAGAACCTGTTTCCTCAACCATGAGTATTGGGAAGTTCTCTTGTTTGAGTACTAGTCTCTTTATGTTGTCAAATGTCCGCCGTAACAGGGGATTATAACGGGAACACTCGGGAGATTAGGTCCTCTTAGTAAGAGAGGCTTGCAGTACAAGACAGGGAATGTCCCCCTTATAACAATAGGGAATATGTCTTTGTTGTTTACAAGGCCGCTCGAAGAGTGAGACTGTGAAAATGCATGGCCATGCTCAGATGGATTTTAGAAATAATCTACTTATTGACAGTCGAACTCGGAGATCGAGAAACACTTCTGGACGTAATAAGGATGACGAAGATTCTTACCTTATAGTTCATGAAGAGACATTAAGCGACATAGGAAATGGGCTATACACTGTATGCACACTTGTCCGAAAGGACAACTGGGAGATTGAAAGGAATGGTGTCCTTCCAACTAGTGTATTTTCTGATAGAGGGTTCAGAATTGTCAGGAAGATAATTCTTCAGTGAGATCAAGTGATCGGAATGCCTGGGTGGAGGCCGCTTCTGATCTGTAATATTAGTGAACAATTAATATTACAGCTTTGTCTTGACTGAACCCTTCAGGTCAAACCCAAACGAACTACCGATCCGAACCGACGAATCAATCCGAAGGATTTGATGAGTCACTAGAGTATTACGAACACAGACGTCGGATATCGAGCCTAGGGCGTCGAGACCGAGCGTCGCAAAATCAACAAGCAACAAGTTCGAGCGTAGCCCTAGCATCGCATTGGCCTAGCCATGTGGACGCTAGGCTAGCTCGAGCTAGCATGCACTGTGCGTGGCTAGGCGCAAGCCTAGACGCACCATGTGTGCTAGCCGCGCCATCGCTAGCACTAGGTGCTTGCGTATGTGCATGCCTCGCATGACAGTACCAAGCAGCAGTAACGTGCTTGTGTGTGTGCGTGCCTTTGCATGGCACAGCACCACCGCAGCATGCGTGCTTGCATTCCTAGGTGCTATCGCAAGCCCTCACACAGCTTACGCATAGCACAACACCATCGCATTGCTAGGCGCTGTGCGTGTGTGCGTGTGAGTGCATACCTTCGCATGGCTGTGTGCTGCGTGCATGCCTTGGCATGGAAGCACCAAGCACAGCAAGCTAGGAGCATCGCCTAGGCAGCAAGCAGCAAGTAGCGAAGGGGGCCTTGCCTAGTGCCTAGCACCCAACAGCATGAGTGGCTCGCTAGCAGCACGCATGTGCTGGCTGTGCTAGCTGGTGCGTGCTGTGCGTGCTGGCTGTGCTGGCTAGTGCATGTTGTGCGTGCTAGCTATGCTAGCTGGTGCGTGCTAGTGTGCTAGCTGGCTGCCAGCCCAGCCATTGCTTGAGGCCGGTTTGAGGAGAGTGGGGACCAATGCTTGGAGCAAAGCCTTGGGGAGCAAGGCAATGGTCCCCCCCTATGGTTATGGTCCTCACCCACTAAGCTACTACATTTTTGATCTATTGCAATGGCCTAATAAAGGCTAATATAACAGTATTTTTATTGCCGTTGCAATAGAGTAGGCTATTGCCACGGAGTTATAACTAATTCTCTTAGAGGTAGAGCTATTGCCACGGCTCTAGAGAACCGTTGCAATAGCCTAGCTATTTTAACAAAAATGAAAGCTAATGTAACGGTAGTGTTGTATCATGAAAATTTTACCCAAGCGCGCAATGTTCCCTCTAATTTTTTCACCAAAAATTTGAACACATGTTTACTTTTCTCACCCATTTTCTCCACTCATTCTCAGAGTACCCATTCTCACCCAATTTCTCCATTTTCTCAATTTCCCCCAATTCTCCATTTTCTTAATTTCTCCCAATTCTCTATTTTCCCCATCATCTCACATTCACATATTTGCTTCAACTCCTGAATCACTTCGAAATTCTAAGGTGAAAATCATTCAAAAATTCGAAGAGGAAAATAAGCAAATAATTATGAGGAAGTAGTAGACAAAGGCGGCAGTCAGGATCGGAGGTGGTGGCTGACAACGGCAGTCAGGCGGTGGTGGCTGATAGCGGCATAGACTGTCTCAATTTCATTGTTGCATGTCCCTTCCTTGAGTTGATTGGTCGAAATTCTGTTCAAGGTAAACAACGAATTTTCGTTTTTGAGAATTAAATTTGAAGTTTTTGCTTTTGTGTTTGGGATGAAGTTAAATTTTGATTTGGGGTGGTTGATTTGGTTCATTCATGGGGTAAGACTTTAGAGATCCAAGTTTATTACTTTTTTCTAATTGCTATATCCATTGTTCAAGCTTATGTGCGTGCTTAGGTTTATTTAACTTTTTAGATAAGAATATATGATAGTGGGTTTTGGAGGGTTTAAGGAAAAGAAAAAGATAAGATTAGGAAGTGAAATAATGGAGCTTGGGTAACATTATCAGAGTAATTAAAGTCTCAGAAAGGTTGTTCAATATTATAACAAAGAGATATTGGCCTAAGAAGTCCACTTACTTCTGTTACATTTTCCTACTCATCTATCATCATCATATTAGAGTAGTGGGATGGTCTTTAGATGCTAATAGTTTAACTAACAGAACTGAGTGGCTCTCGCTCTTATTAGCAGTATCAAGTGGTGGATTGGTTAATTTCAAATTTTTTGTAATATGTATATAAGTATTCACTATGTTTCTAAACTAGAGAGAGAAGAGTTCTGTAAAATTTGTGTGTTTTATGAGGATGTAGTAATAGAAGTGTGTAAAATAAGCTTTAAGAGGCTTATACATACAATATCACATTTGGTTGTATTATATGTTCAATTGTAACTTGGAAGCATTTAAGAAATCTTGGCCCCCTCTGGTTTGGTTGCTTGCGTGCTTATAGGCAATTTTACTTGAACTAGGGTACATGTGTCCATTGCGAGTTTATGTCCCAAGTGTTAAGACTCAAATTTCTGATGATTAATTTCTGACTAACATTGCTTATATGTGCTATTGTGCTTATCTTGTTGAATTCCTGTTGCATTGCAGACTAGGATATTCATGATTTTGGTCCAAAATGACGTGGTAAGTGTATCTGTACTAGTCTTATGGTGTGAATGAAGAGTCTGAGCAACTTAGCTTGGCTTATAAGTGTTCTTCTGGAGGGTGTTTCTTCTGTAATTCGCTGGCAAAGTTGACCTTATCCCAGATGATTCTGGATAGGGACAGTCTAGCCAGTATTCCACTAGCAAAGTTGTAGATGAAACTCTCTGTAAGGACCAATGATAAAAAAAGATTCATAGAGTTGATGGGATTTTCTCTTTTGAACTGGTTACGCAAGGAGATCTGATGCTTCACTCCCATGTCTAGTAATTAGTCCAAGATTCCTAGAGATATGATTGGCTAAAAAAACTGAGAACAACCATCTTCTCCTTTATTCATGCTGTGGTGGACAATGTAGTAAAAGTATGTTCTATTCTTCAACTGTATTTTTTACCTCTCAAGGTTATTGTTCTATAACTAAATGATTTTCGAAATTCTATTTCAATTTGTTATATATTATATTATTCGGGTATGTGATCATGTCAAGTGATAACTTTTTTTAAGATCGTGTTTGAAAATTACAAGTGTATTAGCTTCAAATAGCCTTTATTTTTTTAAAAGCCTTTATTTTTTTTAAAAGCCTTTATATTTTTTTTTTTAAAAAATTGTAATTCTATTTCAATAGCTAGTTATGCTAAAAACCTACAATAATCAAGAATTGTTAGCATTAACAACCACTGTTACGACATATGCTACAAAAGCTAGTTTTGCCGAACATGTAAATCAATCAACAACTTGTTCGCACCTCTTTATATTATCTTCTACTTTATTAGTATCAATTTAGAAGTTGTACTTTAATTTTTGCTAGTTGGATTCTTTCCTTGTTCCTTTCTATTTCTGGAATTTGTTCTATGCCCACTTTCAGTGGTGTAAACAGAAGCTGTGACACTTTTCCTTCCATCATCTCCATTACCACAATTCTCATATAAACTTGTAATGCATTGAATTCCTTATTATTATTAGAGTCTTGGATTATTATTTTGCAGTTTTTTTTGTGTTAGAAAACTCGAAATGGCATCTAGAAGAATTGTAAAGGAGCTCAAGGGACTGGAAAGAGATCCACCTAGTTCTTGCAGTGCAGGTAATCCAAAATATGAGATGTGCAATTCTAATTTGTCTAACTAGTCCTTATTCATTAATCTTTTTCGTCGCTTCTAATCTCACTAGTTGGTGACAAATATAGGTCCAATTGCACAAGATATGTTCCATTGGCAAGCAACAATTTATGGTCCAAACGAGAGTCCTTATGCAGGAGGTGTTTTCCTTGTGAACATCCATTTTCCACCTAATTATCCCTTTAAGCCTCCTAAGGTATATCATTATTTCATTTCATATTTCTCGAATTTAAGTAGAGTATTAAATTTCATTTCTGATGTACAATATTAGTTATTGTAAAAACGAGCTTAAAATCATAAAATTTATCTATAGGTGGCCTTTAAAACGAAGGTATTCCATCCAAATATTAATAGCAATGGGAGTATTTGCCTTGATATACTAAAGGAGTAATGGAGCCCTGCACTCACCATATCCAAGGTCATCATCCCTATTTTTTTCTGACAAATTACATATGCATGAAATATAACTTATACCCTGAACCTACTGTTGAAATGTTGCTGTTGTTGATGTCTTTTTCTGATGCCCACTATTGCTTTATTACTTTTGTTTTTTTTTTCTTTATATGGTTGATGCTTTAGTTGTTTGTTGATGCTTTTTATTGTTGTATGTTTTTGTTGCTGAGTTCATGCTTTTTATAGCCTGCTACATCTCTAAATTATCAATCAGTAAGGACATGATTCTTGAGTTAGATTCTTGAGTTACTACTCATACTTTCTGTGTTCTTCATACTACTTGAAATCGTACTACTTCGAATAGTTGCGCTCATCATCTCTAGAGAGTCTTTAGCTGAACTAGAACATCTGTGTTCATCATATTCAAACACTCTTTGAGTTCTGTCTCTATTTGAGTCATTGTTGGCCTATCTACAATTTCTAGCTGAATACATCTCACTGATAATTCTACTGCTTTCCACACAGTGAGATAGTTGTCATCTACACGCGTCTGGTGTCTCAGGTTCTCGTCTAGCATGCTGGCTATATCCCCTCTTTCAAGCACGCTCCTAACCCATTGACCCAAGTTCATGACTCTGTTTACTATTGTTGTTTTCCCTGTGATTAGCTCCAACAAAACAACCCCAAAGCTGTAAACATCGCCTTTTTGATGCACCTGTCCTGTTAAATTATACCTGTAATAATCATTGTGGCATAAAAGTTTTACTTTGGTAAAAGAGTGTTAGAATATGTGAGATAGTCTGTATGAATGACTGAAATGGCTCACTTACTGAGGATCAAGATAGCCTAGTGTTCCAACAACCCTTGTTTGTAAATTTGAAACGTATTCAGCTGGGAAGATTTTGGATTGCTAGAAATTCTTTGTTTAGAAGAATGTTAGCGGGTTTCACATCTCTATGAACTATAGGCGGGCTGCAACCATGATGCAAGTAATCCAGTCCTATATATAGAGTTACACAACAGATTTTAATATACTGAGTGATCTGATAAAAAAAAATCTAATTTAGAAGCAGACACGAATGTTATGTTGTATATTATATCTCACCCTGAGCTGTGTCGATTGCTATCTCAACTCTCTTTCTCCAGCTTATAGAGTCAGAATATTCTTTTCATAAACCACCCAAAAATCAAATTGATTGTTGTTGAAAGGAAAAAAAAAAACATTTAATTCAATTAATAAGTGCAACAGCTAGGAAAAAATAAAGGACTATAGAAGTTTTAGGATGCAAGGTCCTACCTGAGAGAAGAGCTTTCAAGTCTCTCATGGCCATGAACTCGTAAATAAGTGCCAAGTTGGTTCCTTCTTCACAGTATCCAACGAGAGAAACCAAGTTCTTGTGAGAAATTTGACCAAGCACTTCAATCTGTGCCAAAACATTTCTTAAGGCTTTAGCTCTCATATCATACAACATTAATGATATCAAGAGAGCATGATTCTCTATTTGGTTGCCTAATTACGAACCTTAAATTGTTTAGGGGCCTCGGTCTTTGAGAACACCTTGACTGCAACTTCTTTGCTGTCATCTTTTAAACAACCATCATCTGTGCCTTTTGAACTTTTCTCATGTTGATTGTGGCCTTGGTTTATTATAATTTATAATTTAGTTCAATTATATTTCTATTAGTTTTTTCAATTTTATGTGTTGGTGCATGGGGAGCTAAATGGAGCTGAAGTATAGTGACTAGTCATCTAACAAATGGTGCATATATGTTGGCGACTCTTATTCAAGTTTCGACTTTGTGAAGATTTGGAAATTCGGCTTATATATATGTTGTCAATTTGTATTTTGGATGATTAAATTAATTATATAACTTTTATTTTTTATTAGTAGGGTGTGTCATACCTAAAACAAGCAAGTAATATTTTGTAATGTACGTATTTCGCATTATAATTATTATATATAAATGATACTTTGTTTCTGTTAGTATATTTAGATTTGTACTGACTAATTATACATATATTATATTACCATTTCATCCCAACTAAAAAAAAAAAAACAATGATCAATCTGTTGCAGTAGATACGTACTCCTATCATTGTATTAATTAGCTTCATCTGTTGCAATAGGTTCAATTTCATCATAATTATTAGTCAGTACTCTATTGCCACGGATAAGTTATGCCGTTGCAACAAGTATTGGTCTATTGCCACGGATCATTGGTGTCGTGGCATTAGGTGTCATATGACGTTGCATTAGACCTACTACAACGCCATCAGATGCCACGGTACATGGCTGTTGCATTAGGCCTAATGCCACGGATTTTGACGCCTAATGCAACGGATTTGGGGGGTTGTAATAGATCAAAAATGTAGTAGTGACCTTACCTCTCCTCTCCTCATGCCACTTGTTGATTTGTGATTGCATTGTTATATAATTTATTTTGGAATTAAATATATTAGTAGAAAATGAAACTATCCCACATTGATCATGAATGGGAAGAGCAAATTGCATTTTCCTATAAATATCCCATGATTGGGCATTTGGAAAAACAACTTGAGTGGAACTCAAAAAGGCATCTCTTATTATTGAGAAAACCTTTAAGTTCGTAAAACTCTAGTTTTATACTTGGTCAAGCCTCGACTAATCCTCGAGGCGAAGATCGTTCGGGTCGGGTCGTGGGTACGAGCCGTTGGAGGCCGTCACGCTTTTGAGGCTTTAGGCTTCGAAGTAAGAGCTCGGTTTACGAGTGAAACACGCTTTAAGGGTATTACTTCTTTATCCCTTTTCTTAATTATTGTTTAATTATGTTTATGCATGCTTTATTGCTTTAATTATTGCGGCGGGTCTTGGGCGGGTTTCTCTTCCGCGTAGCGTTGGACGCTACGAAACCCAACAATAATTGTCAGGTCAGAAGCTTAAATAATTGAATTCCGATTTTTCGCGTCTGTTACACGTTGCTCTTGGCCCCAAATGTGTTTTGGGCCTAACTCCTAGCTCGGATAACATTTTTGAGTCATTCTTTTGCCTAAATGCATTTTTTTGCCATTTTTAAAGGGTTCGTGAGTTCAGAAGCTGAAAAAATTGAAGTCCAATTTTTCGCATCGGTTATACGTTGCTCTAGGCCTAAATCGTGTTTCGGGCCTAACTTCTTACTCGGATAACATTTTTGAGTAATTATTCGCCTAAATGTGTTTTTTTTTACCATTTTTAAAGGGTACTTATGGTCAGAAGCTTAAAAAATTGAAGTCCGATTTTTCGCGTCGGTTACATGTTGCTCTAGGCCCAAACTCCAGGCTCTGATAACATTTTTGAGTTATTCTTTTGTCTAAATTTGTTTTCTTTTTACCATTTTAAAATAGATCGTCAGGTCAGAAGCTTTAAAAATTGAATTCTGATTTTTCGCGTCGGTTTCACGTTGCTTTAGGTCCCAACATGTTTTGGGCCTAACTCCTAGCTCGGATAACATTTTTGAGCCATTCTTTCGCCTAAATGCGTTTTTTTTGCCATTTCTAAACGGTTTGTCTAGTCAAAAGCTTAAAAAATTGAAGTCCAATTTTTCGCGTCGGTTACACGTTGCTTTGGGCCCAAAACGTGTTTTGAGCATAACTCCTAGCTCAGATAACATTTTTGAGTCATTCTTTTGCCAAAATGCGTTTTTTTACGAATTCTAAAGGGTTGGTGAATTTAGAAGATGAAAAAATTGAAGTTCGATTTTCGCGTCGGTTATATATAGCTCTTTTCCTAAAACATGTTTTGGGCCTAATTCCAAGCCCGGTTAACATTTTTGAGTCATTCTTTCGCCCAAATGTTTATTTTAACCATTTCTATAGGGTTTGTGAGTTCAGAAACTAAAATAATTGATGTCTGATTTTTTCGCGTCAGATACAAGTTGCTTTTGGCCCAAAACGAGTTTTAGGCCTAACTTCTTACTCGGATACCATTTTAGAGTCATTATTTTGCCCAAATACGTTTTTTTATTTTTTTTACCTTTTCTAAAGGATTCATGAAATCAGAAGCTGAAAAAATTGAAATCTGATTTTTTCGCGTCGCTTATACGTTGCTCTAGCCCTAAAACGTGTTTTGGGCCTAACTACTAGCTATGATAACATTTCTGAGTCATTCTTTCGCCTAAATGCGTTTTTTTTTTACCATTTTTATTGGTTTCGCCAAGTTAAAAGATTAAAAAATTGAAGTCCGAGTTTTCGCGTCGAATAACATTTTTTAGTCTTACTTTTGCCATGCGTTTTATTTTATGATTTCTAAATTGTCAGTGAGTTCAAAACCTACAAAAATTAATTTCGATTTTTCTTGTCGGTTCCATGTTGCTCTTGGTCCAAAACGTGTTTTGGGCTTGAGTCCTAGCTCGGATAGCATTTTTCAATCATTCTTTCAGCTAAATGCGTTTTTTTTTACCAATTTTAAAGGGTTCGTAAGGTCTAACTCCTAGCTCGAATAATAATTTTGAGTCATTTTTTCGCTGAAATGCGTTTTTTTTTACCATTTCTAAAAGGTTCATCAGGTCAGAAACTTAAAAAATTGAAGTTCGATTTTTCACGTCGGTTCCTATTTCCTAGCTCTGGGCTTAAAATGTGTTTTGGTCCTATTTCCTAGCTCCGATAACATTTTTTAGTCATTCTTTCGCAAAAATGTTTTTTTTTTAACATTTCCAAAGGGTTCGTAAGTTCAGAAGTTGAAAAAATTGAAGTCTAATTTTTCGCGTCGGTTACACGTCGCTCTTGGCCTAAAACGTGTTTTGGGCCTAACTCCTAGCTCGGGTATTATTTTTGAGTCATTCTTTCACCTAAAAGCGTTTTTTTTACAATTTCTTATGGTTTCTTCAGGTCAGAAGCTTAAAAAATTGAAGTCCGATTTTTCGCGTCGATACACGTTGTTGTGGGCCCAAAACGTGTTTTGGGCTTAACTCCTAGCTCGAATAATTTTTGAGTCATTCCTTCGTCTAAATTCGTTTTTTTACCATTTATAATGGGTTTGTCAAGTCGGAAGCTTAAAAATGTGTTTACCATTTCACGTCGATTACACGTTGCTCAAGACCCAAAACGTGTTTTGGGCCTAACTCCTAGCTCGGATAGCATATTTGAATCATTCAGTCTCCTGAATGCGATTTTTTTTTTTACCATTTTAAAAGGGTTCATCAGGTCAGAAGCTTAAATAATTGAAGTCCGATTTTTCGCGTCAGTTACACGTTGTTCTTGACCTTAAACGTCTTTTGGACCTAACTCCTAGCTCGGATAACATTTTTTAGTCATTCTTTGGTTTAAATGCGTTGTTTTACCATCTCTAAAGGGTTCGTGAGTTCAGAAGCTGAGAAAATTGAAATTCGATTTTTCGCGTCGGATACATGTTGCTCTAGGCCCAAAACGTGGTTTGGGCCTAACTCCTAGCTCTAACAACATTTTCGAGTCATTCTTTCGCCAAAATCCTTTTTTTTTACCATTTCTAAAGGGTTCGTGAGTTCATAAGCTAAAAAAATTGAAGTTCGATTTTTCGCGACGGTTCCACTTTGCTATTGTCTCGAATTGGGTTTTGGGCCTAACTCCTAGCTCGAATAACATTTTTGAGTCATTCTTTTGCCTTGATTTTTACCAATTTTAAAGTGTTCTTTAGATAAGAAGCTAAGAAAATTGAAGTAAGATTATTCGCGTCGGTTTCACGCTGCTATGGTCCCCAAACGTGTTTTTCGGCCGAACCCCTTACTCGGATAACATTTTTGAGCCATTCTTTCGCCAAAATGCGTTATTTTACCCTTTCTAAAGGGTTCGTAAGTTCAGAAGGTGAAACAATTGAAGTCCGATTTTTCACGTTGGTTACACGCAGCTCTAGTCCCAAAACGTGTTTTGGGCCTAACTCCTAGCTCGGTTAAAATTTTCAATCATTCTTTTGCCAAAATGCGTTTCTTTTTTACCATTTTTAAAGGGTTTGTCAGGCCATAAGCTTAAAAAATCGAAGTCTGATTTTTCGCGTCGATTACACGTTGCTCTGGGCCCAAAATGTGTTTAAGGCCTAACTCCTAGCTCGGATAAGATTTTTGAGTCATTCTTTCGCCGAAATGTGTTTTTTTTTTCTTCCATTTTTAAACGATTCGTGAGTTCAGATGCTGATAAAGTGGAAGTTCGATTTTTCGCGCCGGTTACACGTTGCTCTTGGCCTTAAAAGTGTTGTGGGCCTAACTCCTAGCTCGGGTAACATATTTGAGTCATTCTTTCGCTTAAATGCGGTTTTTTTTACCGTTTTTAAGGGGTTCGTCATGTCAGAAACATAAAATAAGAAGTCCGATTTTTCGAGTCAGTTACACGTTGCTCTAGGCCCAAAACTTGTTTTGGTCCTAACTCCTAGCTCGGATAACATTTTTGAGTGATTCATTCGCCTAAATGTGTTTTTTTACCACTTCTAAAGGATTTGTGTGTTCAGAAGCTTTAATAAATTGAAGTCCGATTTTTCAATCTGTTACACGTTGCTCTGGGCCCAAAACGTGTTTTGGGTCTATCTCCTAGCTCGGATAACATTTTTGAGTCATGCTTTTTCCTAAATGCGTTTTTTACCATTTCTAAAGGGTTCGTGAGTTCAAAAGCTGAAAAAATTGAAGTCTGATTTTTCGCCTCGGTTCCATGTTGCTTTGGGCCCAAAACGTGTTTTGGGCCTAACTGATCTATATCTCAAACTAAGAACTAAGTGCTCTAATGTTTAAGATAGATAGTTGAATTTGACAAGATTGGAACACTTAACAACCTAACCCAAATTCGATCTTAGAATCTGAATTGGAACACTCGATAACTTAGTTCTATGGGTATTTCACTCTTCTTGAGAACACTCAATCAAGTAGGTTAAACTAGGGTTTGACCAATGAAAGAATTTAACTCTCAATCACTCGAAGAATCTGCTGGTTTGCAAGAGTTAAACTCTCGGAATTTTTGTGAATATGCTGAACTTGTATATGTCTTTTTATTTAGTTGACCGCATATATATAGGTACATGCAAAACCTAATAAAAAAAACCTAGTTAGTTTAGGAAACTAGCTTGGTGTGCAAGCAAAAACAATAAGTATCCTTATTATTACAACCGACTTAAATAACAATATAATTAACTAACACAAGCCTAAGACCATGTAAAACCCTACCACTAAACAGTAGACAAAACCATGTAGGCCAAACAACAAAACAATTAAAGATATGTTCATAAACACTTAAGAACTTTTAGCAAGAGTCGATCAATGTGATGCAGCAATGTCCTCCTGCTAATCCGAAACCATGGAATACACTGGAACCAGCTCCCTAAACACTGGAACCAGCTCCCTGAACCTCATGTCAACTCAAGACCAACTCCCTAGTTTCATCTTCCACACTACTTGAACTTGCTTCTAGAACATCCTCCCTTTCTTCAAAAGGAATTGTCCTAAATTCTTGAACTTGCTAATCATCCAGGTACGGTGACAAATCCCCTACATTAAAAGTTTTAGAAACTCCATAATCTCCAGGAATATCGATCTTGTAAGAATTATCTCCATACGTAGCAAGTACTTTGAATGGTCCCTCAGCTCTAGGCATCAGTTTGTGTTTCCTTTTGCCAAGGAACCGCTCTTTCCTTAGATGAACCCACACAAGATCACCAGGGTTGAATACTCTAGGTTGGTGCTTCTTATTTGCATTCTTCTTGTACATCTCATTCACCTTCTCAATCCTTGTCTTCACCTGTTGATGTAGCTTAAGCATTGATTGAGCATGTTCCTTAGCATCACCATGTATAAATTCTCCCTTTGGAAAAGCAATAAGGTCAATGGGAATATAAGGATTAATGCCATAAACAACTTCAAAAGGTGAGTGTTTAGTAGCATATGTTGGATTCCGATTGTAAGCAAACTCTTCATGACTCAACTTAACATCCCAATCCTTTCCAATCTTGCTCACCAAACCTTTAAGCAAAGATCCAATGGTTCGATTTGTAACTTCAATGTGCCCATCAGTTTGAGGATGATGAGAGGTACTAAAGAGTAGCTTTGTACCTAGCAATCTCCATAGGGTCTTCCAGAAATATCTCAAGAATTTGCTATACCTATTGTTTCGGGATTTTTTTATGTGTCCTGCGAGAGAGTTACAACACCAGAACTGGTAGCCAACCGCCTGTACCTGCAAAAGCACGGAGAATTCGGTTGGTTTGAGTTTCGCCTGCGACGATCAAGTTATAATACGTTTGAGTGAGTAAAAATGCGGATAGTAAATGGTCTCTCGGATTCCGGGAGATTCTGCAATAAATATTGCTCGGTATTTGTGTATGTATTTATGAATGTGCATCGATTTATAATAAATGAGGACTTTCCTCTATTTATAGTGAAAGGAGATCAATTCTCCTTTCATGGGTCAGGGAGTCACGTGTCACCAAGGGATTGGTCCTATTAGAACCCCTCTGATCATGACACATGTCAGCACTTGATTAGACCACACGGATGGGGTATTTTTACCCAAAACATTTGCCCCTCATAAGTGTGACGTGGCTTGCCACGTGGCACCTGTGACAGGTGTCATGCTCTGAGAGGGCGACGTTTGGCCTCCTCCTCTCTCTCTTTTTTTTTTTTTAATTTGAATTTGAAATTGAAATGAGGAGGCAACGGTTCGCCTTCTGAGTTTCTCTATAAGTAGAGACCCCTCTCCTCTCATTTTCACACTTTTCATATTTTGAGAAAATTTTCGAGAGAAAGAGAGAAAGCTCTGATTCCGGTTGCTATTGCTTATACAGCCGTCTTCCTTTTCCCTACTCATCCGGTTTCTGTCTGAGGTTGTTGGTCAACACCGCTTGAGGGGTTTGTGAGCAATCACCATTATTTCCAGAGGCACATACGGTTTTACCATATGTGCATCAGCTAGTTCAAGCTTTCAAATACTTGCTTTCCCAGAGGGTACATACGGTCAAGCGCCTATGCCCCTTGCAAGCCATCCACTAAGTTTTTCCTGCTCTATCAGCCGGTCAACACTTTTTACCTTTTCAGCTTACTTTTGAGGTACCTTCTCTACCCCCTTCAGCTCTTTCATGTATTTTCGTTTGTGTCTCTTTCTCTTTTTTCCTTCTTTGGTTTTAAAAGTGAATGGACTCACCAACCACACACCCGGCACACCGCAATTTAGAGGTCAACCGATCCCCTGGTACGGCCTAATCTAGGACTGGGGGAGCCGGTTCTGGGTACTGGGATTCCCCTTGTTCATCTCCCAATCCGACCGTCTCTGTGTCTGTGCAGGACACAATGGCTCGAACTAGAAAGACGACTGTAGATCTGAAATATAAAGGAGAAAGCTCTAAAGAGTTTCCGCCTAAGATGAACCAGGCTGAGATGACAAGGGAATCCCCTGGAGGTGGCCCGAGCACCCCTAGCGATGGAATCCCGGTGTCCAATATTGGAGGCGGTGAGGAGGCCGCCTCCATCTCTAGAGCTGAGGAGAAAGAATCTTCTGGCGATGAGAGCAGCGAGGAAACCGCCTCTAGGTCAAACTCCGGGCAAAGTAGCAGCAGCAGCTATCTTACACCGGTTGTAGATAGCAAGGAGAAGGAGAGACCCACTTGGAACAATAAGGGTGATCCCCTCCTAATCCAGGTCTCAGCTAAAGACTGGGCTAGCATGGAGAAGAACTTGGAAAACTTTGTACTCATGCGGCCTCTAGGAAAAGGGTGCACCATCCGGGTCCCGCCTGAGATGGGGACAATTGCCTGGGAAGACAACCAGCGCAATGCGAATGGGTACTTTAGCTGCTATGAGGCGGCCTTTCTAGCCGGCCTCCGCTTCCCCCTACACGACACCATAAAGGCCATCCTAAGAGGATACGGCCTGGGCGTGTGGCAGTTAACCCTCAATTCTTGGGTTAACATTTTAGGCTACATCGCCGCCTGCGAGATACAGGGCCTAAACCCCGGCCGGGAGGCCTTCGCCCAGATGCACTATTTAAGCCGGAGCCCAGGCGGGTGGAGAGCTTGGTATACTCTGACCACTTACCCCAAGTATTTGATGACGTTGTATAAATTGTCTAAGTGGTCAAACTGGAGGAACCGCTTTTATCTCGTTTCCGCCCCCACAAAAGAAGAGAACCGTGACCTTAGGACCTACAACCGGAAGCCTGAGTTGCTTGGGCAAAAATGCAAGATGCCCTAAGTCCCAAATGAGGACTATGAGAGAATCATAGAGGCGGGGTTCTTTGAACTTACTACCACCGCCCTCTCAACCAGTGAGCTAATAAGCGCGCCCGAGAATTGGGTACCCAAACATAGGCTGTAGGAGCACCTGGCACTATTATGCTGCTTTAGCTATTTCACACTTAATGAAATTTTTCTTGCGTTCGCCTAATCATACAATTTCTTTCTGCTATAAACGCCTTAAGGATGTTGCCTCCACACAAGACTCCTGCTAAAGCAGCCGCTGAAATCCGCAAGGAGAATGCGAAGATGAAAAAAGCTGCCCAGGCGACAAAAAACAAGGTATACACGTCTTTCCCTTAGTCCTTTGTATTTTTTGCATGTATATACCGGCTGGCCATTATGCCTGCTTTTTAACTTAGGATGGGAGCAAGGCGCCTCGCTCTCTAACCAAGATGATCCGGCCTCGGCCGGGAGACGAGAGCGGCGTTTCCAACAAATCCCAGAAGGTATCTGCTCAAGCAATCCCAAGCCGGATAACGGTTGGGGTAAGAGCGTGAAAAACTCTAGCATAGGGTTTGATCTCTCCTTCGGAAGGTCGGATGTTCCAGAGACACCGAAGGATATTGCGCCACCTAAGGCTTCAGGCGCTTCTGTGCCGGTTGAGGGAAATCAAGGCCCTTAACCTGACTTCCAAGTTACAATTGATCCCTTCAACCCCTCTTTGCTTGTCAAACCCATGCGGGTCAAATCACACTCCCAACTCCAGCCGGAAGACTCTTCTGGCAGACAGCAGTGTATAGGAGGGGCGTATGTACCTTTCTCACCGTCTATTTCTGGTGCAGATCTCTCCCCTCGCTGGCCGGATGTACAACAGTACGCCAGGGCCATGCTGAAGGTCAATCCTAAAGAGGAGAAAGAGGCGATCTCGGGGATCAACACCTTCAATGCTGACCGGGTCATGGTCAGTCTGGCTGAGGTATGTTTTTGAAGATTCGCTTATTTTATAAACATAGTATGCCATCCGGTCCTCTAACATCGGCTGTGTTTTTGCAGTCCATGCTGCGCATGGAAGGGCTGGAGAAAGCCTATGCCAGGAAGCAGGAAGAGGTAAGACGGGCTAAACGAGAGGCGTATGAGGCCCATAACGTTGCCTAATATTCCATAATAGTGCATGATTTAGAAACTAAAGGTCTAATCATGCAACAGGTGGACTCCATCAAACAGCTTCAAAGGTCCCTTGATGATGCCTAGACCAAAATCTTCAACCTTCAGTCAGCACTTGATAATGCAGAGGAGGAGGCGAAGAAAGTGGAGAAGTCCCTCAAAGTGTTGGAGGACACCAAGAAGGAAAACTCCCTACTACAAGTAGAGAATCTCCGTCTGAGTCGTATGAAAACTAGGCCAAGAAGGAGATCGAGGCCATGCGGTCAGAGATGGGCTCAGACAGGGAGGAAGAGGCCCGAGCTGCAAATGAGGAGGTCCAGGCTGAAAATGAAGAGACCCTTACCCCCCTGCTTCCGAAGCAGCCGCCAATGACCCGGCTCAATCTTGAACCTTATTAATTTTACTCTCCGGCCTGCGTTCCGTGTGTTTGAATGTATCTTTTCCCGGATATAGGTCCGGCTGACAATTTCTTTTGGCTATAAGCCAATTTATACATTTGCCGGCTGAGTCGGCTTCATTTCTATCCGATGCCTTTCAATTTTCGCAGTTTTGCTTCAATTTTTTGTAAATTCAGTTTTTGCATTTTTCTAGTGTGCCTGCAGTATGCCGGATGTATGAGCTTCACCTGCCCCTAGACGGTTGTGTGCTTGGTAGTTGCCCTACCCTAAGCATGTAGCCGTCCAAACGAGCATCCGGAGAATAAACAGGCTGTCCTTTGACCATTTTGAAAGAGGACGAATTGATCCAAGTAGGAATAGCAGACGGTGCCTGCTAATGCCCGTTGCTTACCCGACTTCGTGTTACCCTTCGGGTAATCATTCTTAAGTGTTTGACGGGAAATAGGCGGCCTTTGACCGTGAGTATGCCTCATAACCAGGTTGTGGTTTAGTTAAGGCGTTGACCCTGACTAGTATTTGAATTGTGGGCGGTTGTTATACCAACTGTACCACTTTGGGTCGACGTGCGGTTATGTAGAGGTCTCAATTTTAATAGTTAATTTGGGTTGATACCCGACTGCTGTGCCTTTGAGCAAAAGACGGATGGCTCTAGCCAAGAGTTAAGCGGCCGCTTGTGCTACTTTGGAGCGTCATGCGGCCGTATCTCAACCTCTACTATCTTCTCAAACGAAGAGTGGTTGGCGAGAGACCGGCTGTGATGCTATTTAGCAGGGGCCGTGTATCTCTGATCGAGATTTTGAGCACCGTCTGTGTCACTTAGAAGCAACATGAGGTATCTCGATTTCAATTGCCGTTTGTACGTTATTGGTAGAACAATGTACCACCCAAATTGGAGATGTTCTCTTCGACGATTTCACCCAAAGGGGCGTCGCCAGATGCCTGCTAATGTTGGAGCAGGCGGTTGGTTTAAGATAAAATCTGGCCTTTGGCCTTAAAGTTTGCCCGGTTGTGCATTGCACAAACGAGGCTTTGTACAAAGACGGTACATTGTACAAAATTTGCCCGATTGTGTAGTACAAAGACGGGACTTTGTACAAAACAGAAATTATGAAAATAAAGCATTCTTTCATTAATACTCTATTTACAAAAAAATACAAATCTTAGAAGTGGTACCTTTTCAAGTTATCTACATTCCAAGTTCTGGCTAGCTGCCAGCCATCTGGAGTTTCCAGGCGGCAGGTGCCGCCTCTAACTTCATCAAAAATCCGGTGGGGACCTTCCCAATTAGGAGTTAGCTTCCCTTGCTCATTGGCCCTACCGGTTGCCTCCATTTTTCGTAGCACAAAATCCCCCACTTTCAAGGGCCGTTTGTGCACTCTTTTGCTGTAGGCTCTAGTCATTCTTAGGGGGTATATCTCATGACGCAAGGCGGCATTTCCCTTGCGCTCCGGGAGTGAATCCAATGCTAGGCGCATGGCCTCCCAATTTGCCTCCTCATCATAGAGCATGATGCGGAGTGCTGGCTCATGAAGTTCAATAGGCAGGACGACTTCATTGCCGTATGTCATGAGGAACGGGGTTTCACCGACTGCCCCTTTTTTAGTTATCCTGATGGCCCATATGACATGAGGAAACTCATCTTCCCATAGATCGCCAGCCCTTTCAATTTTCTTCTTGATACCGTCTAAGATCAGTTTGCTGAAAGCTTTAACTTGACCGTTTGCTTGGGGACGACCGACTAATGCGAAACAATGTGAGATCCCTTGATCTCCCAACCAGTTCTTGAGGGTAGGAATCTCAAATTGAGGACCATTGTCAAAGACCATAGACATAGGAACCCCAAACCGGGTGATGATGTTTCTCTAAATGAAGGAGATGACGTCCTTTGTCTTAATGCCTTTGACCGCCTCTGTCTCTACCCATTTGGTGAAGTAATCTACAGCCACCAGAATGTATCTTCGTCCGCCTGTAGCAAGCGTATAGGGGGCTAGGATTTCCATGCCCCACTTTGTAAATGGAACCGGGCTGTAGATCACCGTCAGGTCAGTGGCCGGACGGTGTATGAGTTTGCCAAATTTCTGGCATTTATCACACCTTCTCACCATTTCCATAGCGTCTGCCTAAAGGGTAGGCCAGAAGTATCCCTGCCGCCTGGCCCTCTTTGCCAGAGTTCTGCCGCCTATATGTGAAGCACAAAAGCCCGAATGCAGATCCTCTAGCACCTATTTTCCCTTTTCTGGGGTAATACACTTCAACCACGGCTGGAGGTAACCCTTCCTGAAGAGTTCTCCTTGATGGATCTCAAAACTTGAGGCCCGCTTTTTCAGTGCAACCGCTTCTAAAGGGGCATCCGGCAGAGTATCGTCTTCTAAGTAAGCCCGGATGGCATCCATCCAAGTTGAGCTTCGGTCAAGAACTCTAATGGGATCATTCTCAATACTTCTCTTTTTCATGACTTCCCAGAAGATAGACTGAGGCGCATCACAGGAGGCGGATGATGCTAATTTTGATAGGGCATCCGCCTGATTGTTTTCTGACCTGGGCACCTGACTCAAGTTAAATTTGTCAAGTGTCCTGGCCTCATCTTTGACCGCCTGAAGATATTTAATCATTGCCGGATGGGTAGCCTCATAATCACCATGGTATTGGCTGACGATCAACTGAGAATCTGAACAGGCATCAACTTTCTTTGCCCCTGCCGCCTTACACATGCGGATTCCGGCTAGCAAGGCCTCATACTCCGCCTCATTATTCGAGGCTTGAAACTTGAACCGTAGTGCATATTCATATTTTCCCCTTCTAGAGACTTGCAAATTACGCCTGCACCATAGCCGTTCATAGTAGAACTCCCGTCTACATATACCTTCCAAACTTGATCAATGTTTTCCGGCTAATCCAGCCTTGTCATTTCAACAATGAAGTCAGCAAACGCCTGACCCTTCACTGCTTTTCTCGGTTCGAAGGTTATTTCTAGGCTTTCCATCTCAATAGCCCATTTGAGCATCCCACCGGATGACTCTGAGGTTGTCATTGGCCGCTTGAGGGGTTGATCTGTGAAGACCACCACCAGATGTGCCAAGAAGTATGGTTTTAACTTCTTTATAGCCATGAAAAGGGCAAGGCCAAATTTTTCAACCAAGGGGTACCGTAGTTCATCATTTCTAAGCACATGACTAATAAAGTACACCAGGAGCTGTTTGCCGTCTCTTTCAGCCAGAAGAACGACACTAAGGGCGTAATCTGAGACGGCCAAGTACATGTAGAGAACCTCCCCCGCTAAAGGACTGACCAGCCGGGGTAATGAATGGAGGTGCTCTTTCAACTTTTGGAATGCCGCCTCAGCATTCTCCCCCCATTAAAATCTTGTTTTCTTTTTGATTGCTTGGAATGCCGTCAGACAACCGTTTAATATTTGGACTTCCTTGATAGTGCGGGGTGACTTCATGTCAATAACCGCCTGTACCTTTTCCGATTTAGCCTCTATTCCCCTTTGATCAATCAAAAATCCGAGAAACTTCCCAGACTCAACACCAAAGACGCACTTCTTATGATTAAGCATGACCTTATGCCGCCTGAGGGTGGTGAAGATTTCTCGGAGGTTTGCAAGGTGATCCGTCTGTAGCTTGGATTTGACTATCATGTCATCAATGTACGCCTCTACATTTCTCCCAATTTGATTAATGAAGACGGAATTAATCATACGTTGGAAGGTAGCAGGCGCATGCTTCAATCTAAACAGCATCACCGTATAACAGAATAACCCTTGATCAGTGACGAATGCCGTCTTCTCTTGATCTTTCTTCCACAAGGGTATCTGATGGAAACCTGAGTAGGCATCCATGAAGCTCATCACGGCACGACCGGCTGTAGAGTCGACCATGTTTGGGGTAAAATTATGCTATGCCACGTGGCCCAATGGCATGCTGACACGTGTCAGCCTCAGAGAGGCCCCATGGGATCCAATCCTCTGCTGACACGTGTCACTCTAACCCTAATAGGGGAACTGATCTCCTTCTACTGTAAATAGAGGAAAATCCTAATTTATGACACATTCATAAATACAAACACAAAAATCGAGCAATATTAATTGCAGAATTCTCTCTGAATCAGAGAGAAAAACCTTTACTTTCCGCACATTTATACATCCGGAAACGTTCTAACTTGATCGTCGGAGGCGGAACTACACCCAACCGGAGTTTCGTGGTTTTGTAGGTACAGACGGTCGGCGCGCATTCCCGGAATTGTGACTCTCCCGAGGGACTCCAAAAACCCCGAAACATACCAGACTGTCGTTCTTTGAAAATGGATAACTATCCTTTGGACATGCCTTGTTCAGATCTGTGTAGTCAACACTCATTCGCCAGATACCATTCAGCTTCTTCACTAGAACAACGTTGGCTACTAAATCCGGGTAGTAGCATTGCCGAATGAACCCGGCATCCATTAGTTTCCTGACCTCGGCGGCAGCCGCTTGAGACCTTTCTTCGCCTTGATTTCTTTTCTTTTGCCTAACTAGCTTCTTTTAAGGGTCCACGGCGAGTTTGTGGACAACAAGATCCGGGCTTACGCCTGGCATCTCTTCCACTTCAAAGGCAAAAATGTCTTTGAATTCTTTCAATAGTTGATGCAAGTCTGCACCCAACTTTGCAAAGGCAAGCGTCCCCACCTTCACGGTTCGTTCTGGCCGGCTGTCGTCTAGAACGATATCGATGTTATCACCAGCCGACTGGGGACGGAGGTCATCTGACCGTTCCCCAATCAGTGATTGCTATTGCTTTTCTTTTTTGACGGCCACCAAGTGGTCCGCCTTTCTCTTTTTGCCGGCTGCCTTGGAGGCAGGCGCGACCTCTTGACAGTCGTCAGGGTCAATGGACTCCCCACCTTGGCCAGCTACAGCCACGGTAGGTTTGACGTCTAAGAGATAGCACTCTCTCACTGCCTTGTGATCCCTGCTCAAGGAACCTACTGACCCATCATCCCTCTCGAATTTTAGCAACATAAGAGACGGGATGATGACTGCCTTGGACTCATTGAGGGTAGGACGACCCAAAATCAGGTTATTTGCGGTCAATTCTTCGACCACTAAAAATTTGACGACCATGTGTCGCCCTTCCCCCTTCACACCTAGCCGGATGGGTAGGTCAATCCTTCCCACGGGATGCACCACTCCTTTCCCAAAACCAACCAAGGGGTGAAAGGCCTTGTGCATGTTGCTAGGCTTGTACTTGAGCTTTGTCACGCACCTATAGCTGATAAGGTCAGACGAGCTCCCGGTATCAATGAGGATCCAGCCTACATGCTGAGTGGCGACTTTGCACTCGATGACTATGGGGTCATCTGAGGCCGCCTGACATTGCCCCGGTCTTTCTCAGAGATGATGACCTCAGGGAAGGTGTCTTTTGACGCATCCACTAAGTTGACCTCCAGCTTCCGGATGTTATCAGTGTTAGAGCTTATAGCAAGATTGTCTGGCTTCTTGGACGGCTGTCCATTGTTTGCCCGGGGGTTGCCCTTGGACTTCACAAGGTAGGACTTTAAAGCCCCCTCATTAGCCAGGCGGTCCAATAGCCGCCTAAGACTATAGCAACCATTGGTGTCATGGCCTATATCCTCGTGAAAATGGCAAAACTTAGACTTGTCCCGGCTTTTGATGGGACTTCTCATTGCAGCTGGTTTCTCTAGGGGCAACCGGTCCTTTACCTCCATGAGGATGGAGGAGAAATCCTTGTTGAACTCGTACTTGGGAACATACGGCTTCAACTCTTTCTTTTTCTTCTAGGATGACTGACCAGAGTGGTCAGCCACCCAAACTTCTTTTCTTTTCTTGCTCTCTTTTTTTTTAACCGGCTGAGCAAGCCGACTGTCTCTTTTGTCGGTCTTTTTAGGGTCCGACGGCTATTAGAAGGCACAGAACTCCGTCGCCTGTATGTAGGCTTCGGCTTCCATCAACGCTTCTTGGAGGGTTGCTACCCTCTTCCTAACTAGGTCGAACTTGAAGGTCGATCCGTCCTTAAGACCCTTGAAAAAGTCTGTCACTACAAGAAAAAGGCCAGATTCCGACCGGACATCTTCCGACGGACAAAAAATTCCGTCGGAAATCCTCTATATTCCGGCGGATTTTTGTGGGCTTTCCGACGGAATATTTCGTCGGAAAATATATATTCCGACGGAAATAAAATCCGTCGGAAGTGTCCGACGGAATTTTCCGTCAATACAATGAATTTCCGACAGAATTAAAATCTGTCGGAAATTTCCGACGGAATATTCCATCGGAAATTTAAGTTTCCGACGGAATATTCCGTCGGAATAGTATTTAAAAAAAATAAACAAATACTTACATCTTTGCGTAAAAAAAAACTAAAAAAAATAAAAAAAAAATAAAAACTAAACCCTAAAACCGGTTCCCCTCCCCCAACCCTATTCAATTCTCTTTCCTCCCCTCCTCTCTCTCCGCCTCTCTGCTTCTCTTTCTCTCTCCTCTCTTCTTCTCTTTCCCCTTTCTTCGTTCTTTCCCCTTCTCTTTTTCTCATTCTCCTTCTATATCTTCTTGTAGATCTCCTCCTTCTCTCCTCTTCTTTCCCCTTTTCTCACCACTAGCTTCAATGGCGACACAACAACAACATAAGTAACCACCGCAACCACACAAGCAGCCACGACAACACGCAACCATACCAGCAGCAACGACAACACGCAACAACAACAACACGCAGCAACAACGACAACAACAACATTGTAGATCTAGTTTGTTTGTTTTTTAAAACACTAATTATAATTGTTTTTTGATATAACTGTAATGTTATTTTTTATTAATTTCAGATTAATTGTATATTTTATTTATTTTGTTCGATTTCAATTGTTTTTTTTTCGGATCTTTGGATTTATTTGCGTTTTTTAGATTTTTTTTTGTGATTTCGATGTTGTGGATTTTTATGAGTTTTTTCGATTTTTTTGCGATTTCGATGGTTGTGGGTGGTGGTTGTTTTGGGTAGGTGGGCTGGGTGTGGGTGGGGGTTTTACTAGGCAGGTTGGGGTGGTGTGGGTGGGGGTGGTCTGGGTGGGTGTGGGTTTTTTCTGGCAGGTGGGTGTGGGGGTGGTCAGGGTGGGGTGTGGGTGGGGGTTTTTCTGGGTAAGTGGGGTGGGTGTAGGTGGTTGTGGGTGGGGGGGTTTTCTGGCAGGGTGGGGTGGGTGTGGGTGGGGGGGTTTTCTGGCAGGGTGGGGTGGGTGTGAGTGGTGGTTGTTTTGGGCAGGGTGGTGTGGGTGGGGGTGGTGGTTTTTTTGGGCAGGGTGGGGTGGGTGGGGGGGTTTTCTGGGCTGGTGGGTGCGGGTGGTTGTGCGTGGGGGTTTTTCTAGGCAGGTGGGTGTGGGTGGGGGTGGGGGTTTTTCAAGGCAGGGCGGGCTGTTATTTTTTTTTTTTAACTTTTCCAACGGAAAATTCCGTCGGAATATATTGTTTCCGACGGAAAATTCCGTCGGAATATACTGTTTCCGACGGAAAATTCCGTCGGAAACCTCTCCAACTACGACGGAATTTTCCGTCGGAACGTTGCGACAGATTTTCAACTAAAGCCAAAAAAAGCGCCGACAGAAATAAATCCATCGGAAATTCCGTCGGAATCAGCCTTCCGACGGAAATTCCTTCGGAAAAGGTCGAATTTCCGACAAGGGCCACTGCGACAGACTTATTCCGACGGAATTCCGTCGGAAGGCTTAATTCCGACGGATTTTTTCCGTCGGAATTAAGTTGTTTTCTTGTAGTGTGTGTAAGCAACCTCGTTAGACAGCCCTTGGATCTGAATTCTCATCAGATTGAACCGCTTGACATAGGATCTTAACCCTTCTCTATCCCCCTGCTATATAGCCCCTAGGTCGAGGCTTGTCTTCTTGGCCGGGATGTTCATAGAGAAGTTAGACACGAACAGGTATGCCAGTGTCTTGAAGTTGTTGATGCATCCGGCTGGAAGGTTGCCAAATCACCTTTGGGTTGTGCCCTTCAATGTTACCGGGAAGCATCTGCACCAAGCAACATCATCCAACCCCTGCAAATACATGAGGCACCAACCATCACATTCTTAACCTTGGCTAGCTGAGCCGCCTCGGTTATCTCCCTGGAGAAAGCCAAAGGTTGTTCCCTAAGATTTAGCAGTCAAAGCTGCCAGTCCATGGGCTGGACATTCTGTGCCGCCTGACCTCCAAAGAGGTCCGGCTGCATGTAAGGAGATCCATACGGCAGGTGTGGCTGTTGGAGCACATACGGAGCCAGCTGGATAATCTGAGGGCCGCTGCTTGACTGACTTTCTCGGTTTTTCTCCGAATACCTCATTGAGGTATTATGAAGACTGTCTGAGTATGTCAACGTCGAAGCCGACTCAGACATTTGTTGACTTCTCTTTTGCTGGATGAACATCCGAGCATTGGAGAACGTCTTTTTTGACCCATTCGGCTGAACTTGCCGGATGGCCTTCCTCTTCCCTACTTCGGGGAAGTGGAATTTTGAAAGATCCACCATGGGCCAATCCGGTCCCTTTGGTTTAGGATGAGGAGTTGGAACTCGGTCTTTAACCGGCTTCTTCCCAGAAGGAGAAGGTTTTTTGGCCGGTTGACCCTTGTGGGAACCTACCTTCTTGCTTATCAGGTCCTTGATGTCCCGGCCCTTTGAAACTACTAATGAATTTCATAAGTTCGTCTCTGGTAATAGGGGCAGCACCCTCAGCCGTCTGGGCTTGCTCAGCCGGCTGGCCGGTTGGGTGGCTGAGACCTTCTTTGTCATTGCCCCGTTCCCTTGTTTCTTTGGGACGGGGGCGCATGGATCTGAACAACCCGTCTGGGTCCATATAGGCTTCGACCTCTTGGTCGTCGCCACTACATCTTGGTCTGCCTGGACCTCAGGTTCGGCCAGAGGCCATTTCTCATTATTAAGTGGTACAGACTCATGGGATGCCATTCTAGAAGTTCTCTCCCCACAGACGGCGCCAAATGTTTCGGGGTTTTTTAATGTGTCCTGTGGGAGAGTTACAACACCAAAACTGGTAGCCGACGGCCTGTACATGTAAAAGCACGGAGACTCCGGTTGGTTGGAGTATCGCCTCTAACGATTAAGTTAGAATGCGTCCGAGTGAGTAAAAATGCGGAAAGTAAATGGTCTCTCGGATTCCGGGAGATTCTGCAATTAATATTGCTCGGTATTTGTGTATGTATTTATGAATGTGCATCGATGTATAATAAATGAGGACTTTCCTCTATTTATAGTGAAAGGAGATCAATTCTCCTTTCATGGGTCAGGGAGTCACGTGTCACCAGGGGATTGGTCCTATTAGAACCCTTCTTATGTTGACACGTGTCAGCACCTGATTGGACCACACGAATGGGGTATTTTTACCCTAAACACGTATCAGGTACAATAGTTCGAGGAATTCCATGTAGGCGCACCACTTCCTTGAAATATAAGTGAGCAATGTTGGTAGCATCTTCAGATTTAGTGCAAGCAATGAAATGAGCCATCTTTGAGAATCTATTAACCACTACCATTATAGAATCCTTCTTCCTTTCAGTTGTTGGTAGTGCAACAATGAAATCCCTGCTCACATCCTCCCAGGGTCTTGAAGAAACTGGCAATGGTGTATAAAGACCCTTGAGGAAAGTACTCTTTACTCGTTGACAAGTGCCACATCTTGCTAGAATTGCTTGAACATCACCAACCATCTTTGGCCAATAGAAGTGTTCCTGTAGTAGTTCCATAGTCTTGTTGATGCCAAAGTGACCTCCAAGACCACCACCATGAGCCTCCTTGAGTAGCAAATGTCGAATTGCACACTTAGGAATGCACAATTTATTTACCTTGAAAAGGTAGCCATCAACAATAGAATAAGAGCCTTGAGAATTCTTTGAACAAGATGAATAAAGTTCCCTAAATTCAGCATCACCAACATAATACTCTTTTATCAAAGAGAAACCAAGAATGCTAGCATCAATAATAGCTAATAATGAGTGTCTCCTTGATAGAGCATTTCCACCACATTAACCTTGCCAGCTTTGTATTTTGCAACAGAGTTTAAAGACTGTAAGAACTCCACCCACTTGGCATGTCTAGCATTGAGCTTGTGTTAATTATTAATGTGCCTCAGTGAATCGTGATCAGAATGAATGACAAAGGCCTGGGGCCTTAGTGACTCCAATGATCAAGAGCTCGAACCATAGTATAGAACTCCTTATCATATGTAGAATAATTCAATTTCCACCACTCAGTTTCTCACTAACATAGGAAACTGATCTGCCTTCTTGTGTCAAAACAGCTCCTACACCCGTTCCACTAGCATCACATTCAACTTCAAATGGCTTTGAGAAATCAGAAAGTGCGAGTATGGGTGCTCTACACATTTTGTCTTTAATCAATTCAAAGGCCTTTTGAGCTTGCTTAGTCCACACAAACTTCCCTTACTTGATGCAATCAGTAATAGGACTCATCAAGGTCCTGAATTTTCGAATGAACTGCCTATAGAAAGAAGCCAGACCATGGAAAGATCTCACTTGTGTAATAGAAGTAGGAACCGGCCATGATGAAATTACTTCCCCCTTTGCAAGATCAACTTTGATGCCCTCATGTGAGACAATGTAACCAAGAAACCCTATCTCCTTTTGCATGAAATCATACTTCTCAAGCCTACCATAGAGTTTTTGCTTCCTCAACACTTCAAACACCTGGCGCAAGTGGTCTAGGTTATCCTCCTCATCTTTACTGTACACCAAAATATCAAATAGCACAATAAATTTTCCACTGAAAGGCCTAAGCACTGCATTCATCAATCTCATGAAATTACTAGGTGCATTAGCCAATCCATAAGGCATAACCATCAACTCATACAACCCATATTTAGTTTTAAAGCAGTTTTCCACTCATCTCCTTCCCTTATTCGAATTTGATGATAACCACTTCTCAGGTCAACCTTTGAGAACAGTACCAAACCACTCAGCTCATCTAGCAAATCATCCAACCGTGGGATTGGAAACCTGTACTTCATAGTAATATTATTCACAGCCCTGCTATCAATGCACATCCTCCATGTACAATCCTTCTTGGGAACAAGTAAGTTAGGCATAGCACAAGGACTCATACTCTCCCTTACATAACCCCTCTCCATAAGCTCATCAATCTGCTTTGCAACTCTTTTGTTTCTTCGAGATTACATCTATATGGAGGTTTATTTGGGGTTGGTGCTCCAGGAATTAAATCGATTTGATGTTCAATGCCTCTTAGAGGTGGCATTCCCTTAGGCAAATCATTAGGAAAGACATCCTCAAATTCATGCAACGATTTTTTAAGCTTCTCATTCTCCACATAATTAGTCAGCATTACTTCCCTAGCAATCAAAATAAACATCCTCACTTCTTCCTTCAACTCCCTATCGAAGTGTTTCCTACTCACAAACAACACCTCTTGATTTTTTGGTTCTTTCTTCTTCTTGAAACCGATTTTACTAGGTGGCAAAGGAGTTAAAGTTTTAATTTTCCCACCCTTGTTCACTTTGTAAATATTAGTTTCACCATCATGATTTGCTTTTCTATCATATTGCTAGGGTCTACCAAGAAAATCATCACATGCATCCATAGGAACAACATCACACAATATTTCATCATGATATTTACAATTGAAAATCCAACAAAACACCTCTTTCTAACTGAAATTTCTTTATCATCATCAAGCCACTTCAGTTTATATGGTTTAGGGTGTCTCATAATTTTTAATTGCAATTTATCAACTAGATTAGATGAAGAAACATTGGTACAACTTCCACCATCAGTTATGAGCGGGGTGCAAACTGATTTGTTTACCTTGCAACGAGTGTGGAAAATGTTCTCCCTTTGGCTCTCTTCCTCGGTTGTGTTGCTTGCATGGAGTGCTCTTATCAACACCAATGTGTGTTCCTCTTCCTCCTCCTCGGATTCAGGCCCACAAACATCATTATCATCAGCTTTGTCACTGTCACTCTCCTCGTCATCCACATCAATTTGGATAGCTGATTAATAGTCATTAATCTCTTTGATTTCCTGTAAAGACAATAATTTAGATGTAGGGCAATCTTTCTTGTAATGTCCATACCCCTTGCACTTAAAGCATGTAACTTTAGGTGTGCCATCACTTAATGTTTCAATTTTCTTGCCTTTGTCTTTGCTTGGAGCAGAATGAGTCTTCAAATCTGACTTAGGACCACTCGAACTGGGTGTTCCCGCATGCTTGAAAGGAGTAAAACCCTTTGATGGGCCTTACTGGAACTTCTTGGCTTATCTTGTTTCTCGATTGTAGTTGCCAATTTACACACTTCATTAAAGGTGAGATTTAGTTGTAGTTGCACTTGCTTTCGAATAACCAGATTCAGGCCTGCTATTAACCTAGCCATGGATTGTTCCTCCCTTTCTTAAACATCACATTAGATAGAAATTTTCTCGAACTCAGCCACATACTCCTCCACAGACTTGCCCCCTTGCTTCAAGGTTGCTAATTTCACATACAAACTTTGCTGGTAATTTTAAGGAACAAACCTCCTCTGCAATAGTTTCTTCAATTTTTCCCAAGACTCAACCTTTTTCCTCCCTTCTTAAGTACGTTGCCTCTTCAATCCAGTATACCAAAGAGCAGCATACTTCAACAATTTCGCAACAGCAATTTTATACTTCTTCTCCTCATCTGTTCCCTTGTAATCGAAGTATTGTTCAAGGGACATCTCCCACTCCACATACGCATCTAGTCCCCCTTGTCCGTCAAAGTCAGTCACCTCAAACTTCAAGCCACGATCATCATCACTGGTCCTTTTCTTTCCTCCGTTGCTCTTCTTGATATCGATCACTTCACCTGCTAACTTGCCGAACAAACTCTGTAAAGCAGTCGTTTGTTTTGCAAGGTCTTCAATCATTCGAATGGTGTTTTTTGGTTGTTCACCCATCTCGAATTATTATACTTCACAACCTGCCTTTGATCTATATCTCAAAAAAAGAACTAAGTGCTCTAATGATTTAAGATAGATAGTTGAATTTGACAAGATTGGAACACTCAACAACCTCACCAAAATTCGATCTAAGAATCTGAATTAGAACACTTAATAACTTTGTTATAAGGGTATTTAATTTTTCTTGAGAATACTCAATCAAGTAGGTTAAACTAGGGTTTGACTAATGAAGCTTTTAACTCTCAATCACTTGAAGAATCTGGTTTGCAAGAGTTAAACTCTCGGAATTTTTGTGAATATGCTGAACCTGTATCTGTCTTTTTATTTTGTTGGCTGCATATATATATAGGTACATGAAAATCCTAATTAAAAAAACCAAGTTAGTTTAGGAAACTAGCTTGGAGTGCAAGCAAAAACAATAATTTTCCTAATTATTGCAACCGACTTAAATAACAAAATAATTAACTAACACAAGCCTAAAACCATGTAAAACCCTACCACTAAACAGTAGGCAAAACCATGTAGGCTAAACAACAAAACAATTAAAGATATGTTCTTAAACACTTAAGAACTTTTAGCAAGAGTCAATCATTGTGATGTAGCAATGTCCTCCTGCTAATCCGAAACCATGGAACACACTGGAACCAGCTCCGTGAACACTAGAACCAGCTTCCTGAACCTCATGTCGACTCAAGACCAGCTCCCTAGTTTCATCTTCCACACTCCTAGCTCGGATAACATTTTTGAGTCATTCTTTTGCCTAAATGCATTTTTTTTTTTACCAATTCTAAAAGGATGGTTAGGTTAGAAGCTTAAAAAATTGTAAGTACAATTTTTCGTGTCGGATACACGTTGCTCTGGGCCCAAAACGTGTTTTGGGCCAAACTCGTAGCTCGGATAAAATTTTTGAGTCATTCGTTCACATAAATGCGTTTTTTTTTACCATTTCTAAAGGGTTCGTCAGGTAAGAAGCTTAGAAACTGAAGTCTGATTTTTCACGACGGTTCCACGTTGCTCTTGGCATAAAACATGTTTTGGGCCAAACTCCTAGATCGGATTACATTTTTGAGTCATTACGCCTAAATGCGTTTTTTTACCATTTTTTAAGGGCTCATCAGTTCAAAAGCTTAAAAAATTGAAGTCCGATTTTTCTCATCGGTTACACGTGCTCTAGGCCCAAAACATGTTTTCGACCTAACTCCTAACTCGGATAACATTATTGAGTCATTCTTTCGCCTAAGTGAATTTTTTTAATCACTTCTAAAGGGTTCATCAGGTCAAAGATAAAAAAATTTAAGTCCGATTTTTCGAGTCAGTTACACGTTGTTGGCCCAAAATATGTTTTGGGCCTAACTCCTAGCTCAGATAAAATTTTTGATTCATTCTTTCGCCAAAATGCCTTTTTTATACCATTTTTTAAATGGTTTGTCAGTTTAGAAGCTTAAAAAATTAAAGTTCAATTTTTCGCATCGGTTACACGTTGCTTTGGGCCTAATACGTGTTTTGGGCGTAGCTCCTAGCTCGGATAACAATTTTTAGTCATTCTTTTGCCTTAATGCGTTTTTTTAACATTTCTAAAAGGTTTGTGAGGTCAGAAGCTGAAAAAATTGCAGTCCGATTTTTCTTGACGATTACACGTTGCTCTAGGCCCAAAACATGCTTTGGGCCTAAATCCTAGTTCGGATAACATTTTTGAGTCATTCTTTCGCCTCAATGTTTTTTTTTACCATGTATAAAGGGTTCCTTAGTTCAAAAGCTGAAAAAATTGAAATTCGATTTATCTCGTCGGTTATACGTTGCTCTAGGTCCAAAACGTGTTTCAGGCTTAACTCCTATCTCGGATTACATTTTTTATTCATTCTTTCACCTAAATGCGTAAGAAATTGAAGTTCGATTTTTCAAGTCGGTTCCACGTTGCTTGGGGCCAAAACGTGTTTTGGGCTAACTTCGATCTCAGATAATATTTGAGTCATTCTTTTGCCTAAATGACTTTTTTTACCATTTCTACATGGTTCGTGAGTTCAAAAGCTGAAAGAAAAGGAAGTCCGATTTTTCGCGGCGGTTACACAGTGCTCTTAGCCCAAAACGTGTTTCGGGCCTAAATCCTAGCTCGAATAGTATTTTGGAGTTATTCTTTCGGCCCAATGCGTTTTTTTTACCAAATTTAATGGGTTCGTGAGTTCAGAAGATTAAAAAATTGAAGTCCAATTTTTCACGTCAGTTACACGTTGCTTGGGGCCAAAAATGAGTTTTGGGCCTAAATCCTAGCTCGGGTAATATTTTTGAGTCATTCTTTCGCTTAAATACGTTTTTTTACCATTTCTAAAGGGTTTTTGAGTTTAGAAGTTGAAAAAATTGAAGTCTTAATTTTCGCATCGGTTCCACGTTGCTCTTGGCCCAAATCGTGTTTTAGGTCTAACTGCTAGCTCGGATAAAATTTTTGAGTCATTCTTTCGCCTAAATGCATTTTTTTACCATTTTTAAAAGTGTTCGTCGGGTCAGAAGCTTAAAAAATTAAAGTCCGATTTTTCGCGTTAGTTACACGTTGCTTTGGGACGAAAACGTTTTCTGGCCTAACTCATAGCTTGGATAACATTTTTAAGTTATTCTTTCGCCTAAATGAATTTTTTTTTATTTCTAAATGCTTAGTAAGGTCATAATTAAGTTAAAAAATTGAAGTCCGATTTTTCGCATCGATTACACATTGTGCTGGGCCCAAAACACGATTTTTGAGTCATTCTTTCGCCTAAATGTGTTTTTTAACCGTTTCTAAAGGGTTCATGAGTTCAGAAACTAAAAAATTGAAGTCCGATTTTTCGTAAGGGTTCCAACTTGCTTTTGGCCCAAAACGTGATTTGGGATTAACTCTAAGCTCGGATAACATTTCTAAGACATTCTTTTGCCTCAATGCGTTTTTTTTTTTACCATTTTTAAAGGGTTCATCATGTCAGAAGTTTAAATATGGAAGTCCGATTTTTTGCGTCGGTTACATGTTGCGCTGCCCAAAAACGTGTTTTAGGCAGCTTGGATAACATTTTTATGTTAATCTTTTGCCCAAATGCATTTTTGAGTCATTCTTTCTCCTAAATGCGTTTTTTTACCATTTCCAAAGGGATCGTCATTTAAGAAGCTTAAAAAAATAAAGTTCAATTTTTCGCGTCGGATACACATTGCTCTGGACCCAAAACGTGTTTTGGGCCTAACTCCTAGCTCGGATAACATTTTTCAGTCATTCTTTTACCTAAATGTGGTTTTTTACAATTTTTAAAGGGATTGTCAGGTCAGAAGCTTAAAAAATTGAAGTTCGACTTATTGCGTCGGTTACACGTTGTTCTGGGCTCAAAACGTGTTTTGGGCCTAACTCCTAGCTCAGATAACATTTTTCAGTCATTCTTTCACCTAAATGCGTTTTTTTTTACCATTTCTATAAGGTTCGTAAGTTTAGATGCTGAAAAAATAAAAGTCTGATTTTTCGCGTTGGTTACACGTTGCTCTGGGCCCAGAACGTGTTTTGGGCCTAACTCCTAGCTTAGATAACATTTTTGATTCATTCTTTCACCCAAATGCGTTTTTTTTTTTACAATTTCTAAAGGATTTTTCTAGTCAGAAGTTTAAAAATTGAAGTCCGATTTTTCGCGTTAGTTACTTGTTGCTCTTGGCCCAAAACATGTTTTAGGCCTAACTCCTTGCTCGGATAAAATTTTTGAGTCATTGTTTCACCTAAATGCGTTTTTATACCATTTTTAAAGGGTTTGTCAAGTTTGAAGCTTTAAAAATTGAAGTTCGATTTTTCGCGTTGGTTACACGTTGGTCTAGGCCCAAAACGTGTTTTAAGCCAACTCATAGCTCGGATAACATTGATAAAGTTGGACATGATGCAGAGCTGCCAACCTTTTTTCATCCAGTAAGACCAACTCGTCATACCTCGCCTTAGCCCATTCAACTTCTGGGAGTTTGTTTTCTAGAACAATGCGCAGTGACGGGATTTCAAGCTCGACTGGTTGAACTGCCTCTGTGCCATAGACCAAAGAAAAGGGTGTGGCGCCTATTGAAGTGCGGATAGACGTCCTATATCCCCACAAGTAAAAATTTAATTTCTGCAGCTAATCTTTGTAACTTTCAGTCATTTTTGAGATGACCGTGAGATTTTTGTTGGCGGCTTCAACTACTTCATTGGCTTGTGGGTGATATGGCGATGACTTGTGATGCTGAATTTTATACTTCGCAATCAAATCCGCACATTCGGCTTGAAAGTGGGTTCCATTGTCACTAATGATTTCATGTGGCACACCATAACGACAAATGATGTTTTTAATGAATTTCGCCACATGCTTAGCTTGAAGCTTTGCAAAAGATGCGGCTTCTACCCACTTTGTGAAGTAGTCAATGGCCACGAGTATGAATTCATGACCTCCTTGCCCGGGCGGTGTAATCATGCCAATTATATCTATCCGCCATGTTGAGAATAGTCATGGCGAGACAAAAGTGGAAAGCAATGATGGTGGAACGTGTTGAGCATTGGAGTATTTTTGGTAGGTGTCACAAGTTCCGACGTATTGCATGCAATTCTTCTCCATAGTCATCCAATAGTACCACAATTTGATGATCTTTGAGAACTAAATGAAGCAGAAGACTTCATCAAGAACATGCCACTAAAACTAGGCTCACTGATGTTGCTATATCTACTTAGTGCATGCAGAACTCATTCAAATATTGAAAAAGCTGTGAGAGTGGCTAAATACATATTTGATTTAGACCCACATTGCAGTGCAGCGTACACGTTACTATCTAATCTTTATGCTTTAGCAGGAAGATGGAACGTCTTGTGTGTGATAAAATAATAGTTTTATTCTAGTTTGTGCTAAAGTTTAATTTCTACATTTTATTATTCCAAGTTTGTGTTTGTATGATAATTTTTAATTAAGTTTAAGTATTAGTTGGGCGGCTTCGTTGTATGCTTGACATTTTTTGCCCTGGTTTTCCCGGAGTACTCCTATGGCCGATCTGTCACCCAACTTACTTAAACAACCTAAAGGCTTGGCCCTGTTCCGTTTGGAGAATGACCTCTTATGGCACGCACAACTTATTCAGTTATTCTTGCAATTCAAATAAGAATTGCCACTTTTTTAAAAGCATGGTTCTTGCCTCCCTCCTAGGAGCTCGTCCATTCGTTGGGTGATCCCGTACTCTCACGTTCGAGTGTTTGCTCGTCGTTTAGGCCAGTGAGTGAGATTTCTGTTCATTGCAGCTCACCTCTGGGGCTCTTCGCACCGGGATAGTACCAGGACCCTTGTGCCCTGGCCTTTGATCAGAAAAAGCTGCCCGCTCGAAGCCCGTCCTATGACCCAAAAAAAAAATGAGCCTTGCGAAGAGACGCGAACATTCTTCATGCTGCAGTTCTCTCCGGTCCGTTCCTGGGTTTGGTTAGGGGAACATCTGAGCGATTGCCTTCGCGGATCAAAACGCGCTCACAAGGCGCACAATAAGAATAAGACAAATGGAGACTTCATAAGGGACCATTTGAGCTGCAGATCGTAACGCTCCTAGAAAGGCATATTTCGAATATAGAGGAGTGAAAGTTCCCAAAAATCAACGAGTAGATCATATCCTTCTATGAACCGTACGAGCACGTCCTCTTTCAACCCCCACCGCGCTTACGGCTCTATACCCCAACCAAACTTGCGGAGGCCCTAGGTTCTTTCTATTCCTCGGTAAACAAACCTTCAGAGCATGGGGGGCGGTATCCACTTTTGACTGATGGAAAGCATCTCTCTTTTGTCCCTCCAAACCAAACTAGAAAAATAGAATTCAGTGAACTATTGAAGCTATTAGTGTGATTGATCAGACAAGTACCCAGGGCTTCCGGTAGACTTCTTTCATTTTCGAATTTTCTTACGACAAGTCCTAGCATTAGTATGAGTTCGTTGACCACTTAAGCGCAATCCATCTTGATGACGAATTCCACGACAGCAAGAAATAGAAATTAATCGTTCGAAGTCTGCTCGTTCCCCCCTCTTTAATTCCCAATGAATAACTGATCTTGACCTATCATTTGTTCAATTTGGTCGAACTGATATTTAGTTAACTCTTTTATCAGAATGTTATCACTGATACCTAATCGATAACAAACCTGAATGGCTTTTTTAGGCCCAATTCCATCAATTTTTGTTGAGGCAATTTTTACTTGTTTATCGTCAACTAATCTAGCTCCTGAAATACATAACATTCTTGATCCTTCCCTTAACTAGTCTTCTAGGCTAGAATCATAAATGGCCTGTCTACTCTCTGATCCGTTTTTTCCTACTTCATTCTTATTAACTGATCCTTTCCTTTGACTATCTTTTTTCCTTTTTCACACTTTTTCTCTTTATCATGAAGCCGCACAAGACGATGCAGCCTCCATGTAACAACTAAAACAGTTCTATACCAAAAAATTCTTTCCAATAAAGAATGAGTCTGAGGGCACAGCTTGAACCCCGTTCGAAGAAAGCGCACCATAAACCTGGTTTGTTTGATTTCCCAAATCAGTCAACCCAGCCCCATGGCTGTGAGAAGAATGAAGAAGAGAGGTGGTTGGGCCATCAAATCTCTTGTTAGTTGGAAAACAAAGCGAAAAAGGTAGTAAAGGGCTATTAAAAAAAATCATGAAAATTTTTGCAGCTTCTAACATAACAGAGTTGATCATTCTCTTAACAAATTCTGCTTTCATTTCCCCCATATAGAGCACTGAGTTACTAAGGTTATGGTCTTCATCCCACTTTTCTAAGGTCACGTGAGGCCAATTCCATCGATGACAACGCTTCACTTGGAAAGCATGCATAGATGTGAAGGAACTTTGAATTCACTTCTCCTAAGATAACTTGAATTTGGGATCATCACTTCCTCTAACGAGCGAGTCAACTTCGTTCACAACTTACGACATTCTTTCAGAACCTTAGATTCCATGAAATATAAGGTGTGGAATAGAGCTAGCTAACAAGTAACGAGTCAATGTTGCGTAAGTGAACGGAGTGTTGTTGGCATGTTCGAGCTAAGCAAGTTAACAAACTGCTTCTCTTCATTGCGTAGGCGAAGTGAGCCATTGAAGAAGACTTGATTCCAGAGAGCAAGTTATTTTATGTGCTGGTACTGTTCTTTTTGATGGTGGAAAAGGGCGAGACTGATGTTGCAGCAAGAGATTCATCATGAGTTGGCTTGCCTTGAAGGTCAGGGCATTTAAGCAATCAGCGGTGTGGATGGGCGAGGCTGCTAGCCTAGCTTCAGTATTTATTAATGGGATAGTCCATCAGGTTCTGTAGTTCGAACAATTTCCTTTGCTGTAGCAAGCAAGTCAATTGGACGAGGTAAATTGATTCCTATATATCATCCAGATGGGCAGCCATGTTCAAAAAAAGCCATTCGATAGATGAACCGGGGTACAATAGAGAGTTTCAGATTAAGCAAAATCGCCATCAAATACCCACTTCAGCAACTAGAACTCCTACCTCATAGCTTCCTATCGATCGGAAGTCATATCGGTACGATACTAACGAAGACGGTCTTTTCTTGTTTCAACGGAATGAAGGTAAAAGGATCCTCCTTTCGTACGCTCTAAAACAAGATTTGTGTATGGTGCAAAGGTATGTGAGTGAATGCAATTTTCTTTATGGGCAATTGCTTTCTCGAAGTCCTTATAGCAGGCTGAGCCCTTCTCGGAAGACTCTGAAGTGAGATTTTTCCTATGTGATTAAAAGAGCTTAGATATACTTCAAGTAGGAACCATCACCATTTAATTAGTTGATTATATAATCATAAAGCTCCGGCAGCAAAAATGTTTCTTAACTAGATAATATGAGATCGATACCTCACAAGGATTATTTTAGGAGTAAGCAAACAACCACTATGAAGGAAATAATAATTGTAAGAAAATAAATTTTTCTTAATCTTTCTTTTGATGTGAATTATGATAACAAATTCTACATCTACCTTAAGACACTTTATAGTAACTTATAAGCTAAATAAAGAAAAGACAATTAGCGGAACATGTTGGACACAACCTATAATATTTTTCTCATTCCCTTCTCCTATGTCTTCTCTTCTCCTTTCACTTTAATTAACCCTTCTTAAATTAGACTTAATTTAAGAATTAATTAGGGAATAGGAATCCCAAGTTGGTGATAAGGTATTGCTTAAGGTTTCACCAATAAAAAGAGTTATGAGATTTGGAAAGAAAGGGAAATTGAGTCCAAAGTACATTGGACCATATGGGATTTTTCACAGGATAGGTAAAGTTACTTATAGATTGGCATTGTCTATGGACCTTAGCAAGTTACATGATGTGTTTCACGTTTCTTAGTTGAAAAGGTACATTCCAGACAAGTCGTATGTCCTACAACCTGAAACAATAGAACTAAACCAATGTCTAACCTATGAAGAAAGACATGTAAAGATTCTTGACAGTAAAGTGCGTAGTACACGCAAAAAGGATGTAAAGATAGTGAAGGTTTTATGATCGAATCAAGAAACTGAGGAAGTGACATGGGAAGCTGAGGATAAAATGAGAAAGAAGTACCCGGAATTGTTTGAGGTTAGTTAAGCAACAGGGTCGTAACTAGTTTTCTTTAAAAGGGGTAAAATGCGGTAGAATTTCGCGCTTTTTACCTTCATTTCAGGCTTTTTTTTGCATTTTTAGTATATTTTGCACAATTTTATACAAAGTTTAGAAAGAAAGAGAACAGGAAAGGTTACAAAATGTACAACAACTATAAGTACTAAGAAAAAAATTTACCAAGAGGGTGAAAAGGTGCAATTTTAAACAAGTTTTGAACAAAGTTTTATTATTTTCGTGCTCAAGTTTCGAGGACGAAACTTCTTTTAAGGGGGTAGACTGTAATACTCCGTATGTTTATAATATTTTTACATATATAAATTATATATTCTATTGATTTTATTTATAAATTAAAATGATTCATTTCATTTTAAAGAATTAAATTATTTAAAAATAAAATAAGTGTATAAAATAATATGAGTCATTAATTGAGGCAATAAAAGTGTTTTGATTTGGGACAGCATCATTTAAATTGTTGGATCAACTTGTTGGGAATTAAAGAACACTTAAGAGCCCAACAAGTTGGCCTCATGGGAGAAGTAAAGGGGAAGTAGGATTAGTAATGACAGTTTGATAAATAAGTGTTTTTGCAAAAAGTTTTCCTCTTATTTTCTATCTCTTTTTCCCTCCCTTTTTCTCCTCTACTCCTCACACTGGCGCCACCGGCCACCGGCGGACTACCGACGCCACCACTGACTACCGGCGGTCAACAACAGCAGCCGGAGACCACCAGCCGGCCATCGTCCCTCCTATTCTCTCTCTCTCCTCATGGTTTTGGTAAAAGAAAGGGAAAAAAAACTTTGTATACTCCTAATTTATTTTTTAGCTTGTTTTAATTAAGTTAAAGCATGATTTTTATTATGTTTTGATGTTGATTTTGGGTATTTGATGTTGTTAATTTATTCCTATAAATTTTAGATTTTAGTTTAATAAAAAAAACAGCAATTTACAAACCCTAGAATTTGGGAATTTAATGTTTATGATTAGGGTTTGATCCTAGGTTTTTGTGGTTGTTAAATTAATGATTTAAACATGTTTCTAATGAGTTTTAAGCCCTTAATCAATGCTGGAATTTAAGTATACACACTACTTTTTAATTATTGTGTTAGGGTTTGACTACCCATAAAAGGGAAAATGGTTTTAATGATTTAAAATGATTTCCTAGTCTATTAGTGATGTTTTATATTAAATAAGTACGCTGGAATTTTATTTAAGTCATAAAAACTAAGTCTCTTTGAAAGGATTTATAGTACCCACTTAAAGAAAAGGTTTTGTGGCTTTTAAACCATTGGATTTGGTTAATTAGTAAGGTTTAAAGTGTATTATAGTTGCTGGAAATTTGTGAGAATAGTGGATTAATTATAGTTATGTATTCTTATTTGTAAGAAGCTTTGACCTAGTTGATTTCTAACGAGTGTGGCTGAGTTTAGGCACTATTCAAGTTACGTATGGGCATAGGATATATTAATTATCGTAGTACCATGTTAGGAAGTTAAATTTGATATCAAGTATGAGATTTGTTTCGGGGTTTTCTGATGTCCTGCGGGAGAGTTACAATTCCGAGACTGGAACCGGACGCCTGTACCTGCAAAATAACGGAGACTCCTGAGAGCTGCGCCTCCAACGGTCAAGTTAGTACCTGATTAAGGAGTAATTAATACGGAAGTTAAAGTAATAAGGTCTCTCTAGGTGAGAGTGTTTAATGTAGGTAATCTGCTTTGTTAGCGAGATCAGCCGGTTATTAGTGTGTTCCGTAACGTTTCTGTTCTGTTTTTTTCCTTAATGAGGATTAAGGGAGGTATTTATAACCTTGGGAAACGTGCCCATCCTAGGTTTAGGTAAACCTAGGGCCGATTGGGCTTCCCTCGGAAGTTGGGCCTGGGTGGCCGGTTTCTCCATTAGGCATGGAGTATTCCACATGTCGTGACATAACAGGTCCAAGGTGGACGAATAAGCGCGTGCCACGTGGAAAGCCCTGACAGTTCCAACTAGGGGACACTTGGCAGGTCCTGATTGGCCCACGTGGCGCATTCCGATTGGTAGGAGCAAAATCCCCTAATCATTTGCCCCTCACAGGTGGCACGTGATTGGTCACGTGTTACCTGTGACAGGTGTCGCACTGTAACGGGCGACGGCCTGCTACAGGTGTCAGTCGGCGAATGGACGAGAGATTTTCCCGCCCAAATTTTGAATTCTGGAAGTGACCCTTCGCCTTCTCACTTCGCCTATATAAGGGAGAGTTGCCTTGAGTCATTTTCACACTTTGAGAACTATTTGAGAACATTCGGACCCCTGAACTTGCTCTGACATTTTGGACTTTTTCTGCCTACCGCCTGTTCTGACAAGCCGACTGCACCGGATTTCCAGAACTTCATCAACCGTCACTCGTTCAGGTAACTCAGTTCTCTTACTCTTAATTTTCTTTTTATTTTTTTGAAATGGCACCACGGAAGCACACGACACGACCTAAGTTAGTGATCAGCCGGTCACCGGGGACGGCTGAATCTAGGACTAGGAGTGCCGCCTGCCCTTTTCTGGACCCATCTTTGCCCTTTATACAAAGTCCGACTGTATCTGTGTCTATGCAGAACGTGATGGCCAGAACAAAAAAGACTGCTATGATCTCAAACTCGGACGGCTCCTCCCAAAGGGTGCTCATTAGTGAAACATCTGACCAGGCGCCAGATGTAGAAGTGAAACGAGGCGGCTGCCAAGCCGACAGTTCTGAGGGAGGGGTCAAGGTGGTCCCTTCCCATTTCACCGTTGATATGTCTAATTTTCCTCCTGCTCCTTCTAAGGGAGAGGAGGCGGGCCCCTCTGGGAGAGGGGAGGAGTCGTCCTCTTCGGACTCGTCAGAGGACGAGTCCGAGTCCAGCTCTTCTGGCCACGCTTCTCCAGGCTCAGAAGAAAGAAACAGCCGCCTACAAGAGGCGAGGCTTTCTCATGCAGTTGAGAAGGGGGGCAATTGGGCGGAGCCGTCCGCCTCTTACAGAGAGGAAAACACCCCCTACTACTGCACGGTACCCCGGGGTCGGATCGCAGCCATGCAAGACAAAGTGGAGAGCTTTATAGCTAACCACAGAATGGGCCCCGGATTTTTACTGTTCGTGCCGGATCCAGAAGACACTGTCGTCTGGCCGGCTGGTACCAGCTATGATGACGGCTGCTTTGGCTGCTATGTGGCGGCCATCAAAGCTGGATTGCGCTTCCCATTACATTCGGCTGTTCAGCGGATTTTAGATGGGTATGATTTGGGGTTATGGCAGTTAGCCCCCAACTCTTGGGTAAACGTACTCGGCTATGTGGCCGGGTGCGAAATGTACGGGGTAGAGCCAAGCTTTGAGGCTTTCGCCCACATGAACTATCTCAGCCGGACCCCTAAGTTGGGAGGTACCGGCTGGTATCAATTAACAAGCCATAGGGGCTACCTCATGACGAGAGGTAAGGCGAACAAATGGAAGGATTGGCGGAACACCTTCCTTATCATCGAGGGTTCAGACACGGAGCTGAACAAACGCTTTAACAAGTGGAATAGGGATCCGCCTCTTCTCGCAGGCGGCCGCAGCATGCCGCCTGTTCCCCCAAAGGCTAAAAAAGAGATCCTAGACAAAGGACTCTTCAAAGTAGAGACTAGGGTGAACTCTACTTCAGGGGTACGAGAGCAAGTACCCCTAAACTGCGTCCCGAGCTTCAAGTGGCTCTATGACGAGTACTTTTTGGCCGCCTGTGGCCTCAGCAGTCGGTGCTCTAGAGGTAGCCGGCCTGACAAATACTCTGTTTTTTCACGCCTTGTTTACTTGGGATTTTTACTAACTTTGCTGTTTATTTTTTGCAGCTGACGCCATGAGTAAAATAACAGCATCCAAGACTGCGGCGGCCATGTTGCGGGCCTCTCTCATGCAACAGTCTTGTACCGACTCCCCCAACAAGGGGGCACCCTTGGTAGGCTTCGAAACTCTTCCTCTTTTAGGAGTTGTCTTATGCATATACTAACTCTCTTTTTTTTTTTTTTTTTTTCAGTCGGGCACTCCAAGAGCTTCTTCCTCGCAACAGCCGGACCCCAAGGCCCGGAGGACGACTGTTGCAAGCTCTCCTGGGTCTTCCAAGAAAACAGTGGCGGCTGAGAAGCAGCCGGCCACTTCTTCTAAAACTCTGGCGGGGCCGCCTAGAAGTATGGACAATTACTTGTAAAAACTTTTACACTTGCTTCCTTCTTGACTAGGTCTAACTTGCTTTTTTACGCTTGATGCAGCCGGCCCTCAGGGGCCTGACTTGGTAGAGGTAGCCAAGTCCATGATCAAAGTAGTTCCTCCATCTGAAAGGGAGGCGGTCAGGGGTGTCGGCACCCTTGACCTTGATGGGATTGCAGGGGTCCTTGCTGAGGTATACTTTTTGAGTATTTGAATTCCAGGACGCCTGTTATCTTTTTTGTTTGGAAACTGACGCCTGTTTTTTTTTTGTACTTAGGCCCTGCTCCGAGTTAACGGCCTTCGCAAGCCGCTTGATCGGAAGATCAAAGAGGTAAAGGCTGCAAAAGCTATGGCCGCCTCTGACTGTGATAAGGAAATGTTTCAAATTGCCCAAAATGAAGGACCATTGATATTCTTTTTTATCAGGCGCAGGCTACCGCCGCTGTTCGGGCTAAGTTAGAGGCGGCCCAGAAGAAGAACGACGAGCTGGAGGCGTCCATCACAAATCTTAAGGCCGAGCTGAAACCTCTTCGCCTAAAAATGTACTCTTACGAAGCCATGGAGAAATCCTTGGCAAGCGTAAAAGAACGCCTGGTGAGCCAAGAGAAGAGTCTTACCCAAGAGCTCTCGGAAAAGGCCGAGCAAGAGAAGAAAGAGCTCGTCCGGGAGATGATGGAAGACTCCGCTCAAATCCAGCGCATGACCTGGGGCCGCCTGTTCCCCAATGCCGACTTTGCCTCTTGGGAAAGAACGTACCGCCAGTGTTCGGAAACATATAATCAAGAGATCCTGGCGGCTGCTGAAGAAGAGGCGTTGGGAGAAGCGTTGGAGGAGGAGGAGGAGCCGGTTGTGGCGCTTGTGCCACTTGGGGGTAAGGCATCAAAAAAGGATGCAGCTGAAGCCGAGTCCAGCAAGAAGAGTGCTGACCAGGCGGCAGCTGCTAATACTGAACTGCCCCCTTCTTAAGCTTAATGTATTCTTTCCACGGCCTGCATGCCGTTTGCTTTGTATTTACCCGGCCAGGGGGCCGGGGCTTTGAATATTTTGCTGGTCTTTAATGACCGGCTTATTTTTAATGAATTTTTGTTTGCAATGAATTTTTGTTTGCTTCAAATTTGTCCAAGTATTCCATATCTAATATCCCATTGTTTACTAGACCGACTGTTGTACATGGCCGAACGTTGCAGACAGGTACGGATAGTTAGTACGCCGCCTATGCCCCTGGACGACTGGTTGTCTGTTTCCAGGATAGACGATCAGTCGGCCATTTATTCAATCGGTATTCGAACTATTTTGTCTGGATCCTTTTTAGGCAGGCGTGCCTGTCTTTTTTTAATTTTAACCAAGTAGGAAAGTGGTCTGACCAAGTAAATAGAGTATTACCTAGTCGCCAAGGAATTGAGTAGTAAAGATAACAAGCGGCGGGTACCGGTTGTTTCCCTTTATTGCCAATGTTGTTGCTTTTAACTCATAATTTGTTAACCTAGCAAGAGTAGTGGTTGAGAGCCCCTGTTTATTAAAAACAGGCGGACGACTCATACCTTTTAGGCTCCATACTAAGTTTGAGTGACTATTAAGTTAACATAGGAGTTACTTAGTCTCCGTCACAATCTAGATTGAGTAGTAGAGGTACCAGGCGGCGGAGGCCGGCTGATCCCCTTGATTTGCCAATGTTTGTTGGCTATTAACTCAATAGGTTACCTAGTAGGAATAGGGATTTGAGTGCCCCTGTTTGTTAAAAACAGGCGGACGACTCAAACCTTTTAGGTTCCATACCAAATTTGAGGGAGTGACTATGAGTTAACGTTGGAGTTACTCAGTCTCCGTCACAATCTAGATTGAGTAGTAGAGGTACCAGGCGGCGGAGGCCGGCTGATCCCCTTGATTTGCCAATGTTTGTTGGCCATTAACTCAATAGGTTACCTAGTAGGAATAGGGATTTGAGTGCCCCTGTTTTTTTAAAAACAAGCGGACGACTCAAACCTTTTAGGTTCCATACCAAATTTGAGGGAGTGACTATGAGTTAACGTTGGAGTTACTCAGTCGCCGTCACTTTTGTTTGAGAAGTAGAGGTACCAGGCGGCGTAGGCCGGCTAGACCCCTTGATTCGCCAATGTTTGTTGGCTATTAACTCAATAGGTACCCCCTGCATTTATCCCAAGTAATACAGGCGGTCATCTGACTCAAATGTCAACTGCTACCACTGGTTTGGTTAGTAATAGAGTTATCCTTGTCTCAAAAACGGCTACGTGGTTGCCCTTGGAGACAGCCGTATAGGTGCCGTGTAATTAGTTTATAGAACAATGTTCCACCCAAAAGGGAGCTGCTCTCTGCGACGAATTTCATCCGGAGGGATGCCGTCGGACGCCTGCTACGATGTTGGGACATGTCGTATTAGTTTTGTACATTTGATCAGTTGGCTTGGCGCCTGGTCTGATCATTCGGCCTGTGGCCTTGTAAGTTCTTGGTGAACGTAGGTGCTAAGTAATAGGAGGGTAGCCGCCTGTTAGGCACAGGGTCGGCCAGGCCCTAATCTTGCTATGTGCTTGGAACCAGTCGGCCATCTTCTTATGGAGAGTAGCCGACTATATGCCCAGGCGACATGCCCCTATTGTGAGTGAAATACTCAATGGAGAGTAGCCGACTGTAAAGGTACAGAAGGCATGCCCCTCTGAAGATAGAGTGTAAAACTCAATGGAGAGTAGCCGACTGTAAAGGTACAGACGGCATGCCCCTCGTAATACAAAATTGAATAGTAAGTGCAAACTTTTATTAAGTAGCTCTTTACATCATTCAAAAGAAATATTTTTTAAGATTATCTACATTCCAAGTTCGAGGCAACGGTTGTCCGTCTGGTGTTTCCAGACGGTAGGTACCGTCCCTGACTTCCTCATAGATTCGGTAGGGTCCTTCCCAGTTGGGAGTTAGTTTGCCAGACTCATTAGCCCTACCAACTGCTTCCATTTTTCTAAGTACAAAGTCCCCTACTTTGAGTGGACGCCTGTGTACTTTTTTGTTGTATGATCTAGTCATTCTCAGGCGATAGATCTCATGGCGCAAGACAGCATTGCCCCTCTTTTCAGGAAGTGAGTCTAATGCCAGGCGCATGGCTTCCCAGTTTGCCTCTTCGTCATATAGCATTACTCGAAGAGTCGGCTCGTAGTGTTCTATTGGAAGAACAGCTTCCGCACCGTAAGTTAGGAGGAATGGAGTTTCTCCAGTCGCCCCTTTTTCAGTCGTCCTAATGGCCCAGAGAACATGTGGTAGTTCATCCGCCCATAGGCCGCCTGCTCGTTCAATCTTTTTCTTGAGACCGTCTGAGATGATTTTATTAAAGGCTTCCACCTGGCCGTTTGCTTGTGGACGGCCGACAGATGCAAAGTAGTTTGCAATTCCTTGGTCACCCAACCAGCTTTTGAGAACAGGCGTCTCAAATTGGGGACCATTATCAAAAACCATAGACATGGGAACCCCGAACCGAGTGATGACATTTTTCCAAATGAATGAAATTACATCTTTCGTCTTGATTCCCTTTACCGCCTCCGCCTATACCCATTTAGTGAAGTAGTCAACGGCAACAAGTATGTACCTTCTGCCGCCTGTAGCAGGCGTATATGGACCCAGAATGTCCATGCCCCACTTAGCAAACGGTAGTGGGCTGTGAATGGTAGTGAGGTCAGTAGCCGGACGGTGAATTAGTTTGCCAAACCTTTGGCACTTGTCACATTTTTTCACCATCTCCATTGCATCTGCTTCCAAAGTAGGCCAAAAGTAGCCCTGCCGCCTTGCCCTTTGAGCAAGCATCCTACCACCTATATGCGAAGCACAGCAACCAGAGTGAAGATCATCTACTATCTCTCGTCCCTTTTCTGGAGTAACACACTTTAAGAAGGGTTGAAGGTACCCCCTCTTGTGAAGTTCTCCCTTAATCATTTCAAAACAGGTGGCTCGTTTTTTCAGTGCTGCCGCCTGTTGAGGATCATCCGGCAGTGTACCGTTTGTCAGATATGCCCTGATTGAATCCATCCAGGTTGAGCTTCTGTCTAGGATTCCAATAGGGTTTTCCTCGATGCTTCTCTTCTCCATTACTTCCCAAAAAACAGTTCGAGGAGTATCAGAGGAGGCGGATGATGCTAATTTTGACAGTGCATCCGCCTGGTTGTTTTCTGATCTCGGCACTTGGATCAGATGGAAATCCTCAAGGGAGCCGACTGCTTGTCGGACCGCCTGTAAATACTTGATCATGGCCGGATGGGTTGCTTCGTATTCGCCATTGTACTGACTCACTATCAATTGTGAATCGGAACAGGCGTCTATTTTTCTTGCCCCTGCCGCCTTGCACATGCGGATCCCGGCTAGTAAAGCTTCATATTCTGCCTCATTGTTTGAAGCCTGAAAACTGAAGCGTAGAGCATACTCGAACCTGTCGCCCTCTGGCGACTGACATATGACGCCTGCTCCACAACCATTTGAAGTAGAGCTTCCGTCCACATATACCTTCCATACTTGGTCTGGAACTTGAGAGTCAGGAGGACGAGTCATCTCTACAATAAAGTCAGCAAAGGCTTGCCCCTTCACTGCTTTTCTAGGCTCGAAAGTAACTACGAGGCTCTGTATTTCTATGGCCCATTTGATCATTCGGCCTGACGACTCCATGATGGTCAGCGGCCGCTTGATAGGTTGGTCTGTATACACGACGACTGTATGTGCCAAAAAGTAGGGCTTCAATTTTTTAACAGCCATGAAGAGTGCAAGACCAAATTTCTCCACTAGGGGATACCTCAACTCGGCATTTTTCAGTACGTGACTGACAAAGTAGACCGGGAGCTGACATCCGTCCCTTTCAGCAAGGAGAACAGCGCTTAACGCATGATCAGAGACGGCCAGGTACATGTAGAGAACCTCTTTGGGCAAAGGGCTGACCAGCCTCGGCAAGGAATGCAAGTGAACTTTTAATTTCTGGAAGGCGGCCTCAGCATCCGGCCCCCATTCAAACCTTGCCTTTTTCTTAATTGCCTGGAAAAAGTATAGGCATTTGTCGCCTGATCGGCTTAGAAATCTTCCCAAGGCCGCCAGACAACCTGTTAACTTCTGAACCTCTCGGATGGTACGAGGCGACTGCATGTCAATGACCGCCTGCACCTTCTCAGGGTTCACTTCTATTCCTCTCTGATTGATAAGGAATCCGAGAAATTTCCCAGACTCAACTCCAAATACACATTTCTTGGGATTGAGCATGACATGGTGCCGCCTGAGTGTGGCGAAAGTTTCTCGGAGGTCCGACAAATGATCTTTCTGAAGTTTAGTCTTGACAATCATATCATCAATATATGCCTCGACGTTTCTCCCAATCTGATCAAAGAACACAGTGTTTATCATTCGTTGGAAGGTACCCGGGGCATTCTTAAGACCAAACGGCATGACCGTGTAACAGTATAACCCCTGATCAGTGACGAAGGCCGTCTTCTCCTGATCTTTCTTCCATAAGGGAATTTGATGGAAACCAGAATAGGCGTCCATGAAACTCATCAAGGCATGGCCGGCTGTTGAGTCGACCAGGTTATCAATTTTAGGCAGAGGGTAACTGTCTTTGGGGCACGCCTTGTTTAAGTCTGTGTAGTCTACACACATTCGCCAGGTGCCATTCGGCTTTTTAACAAGCACCACATTTGCAACCCAGTCTGGGAAGTAACATTGCCGAATGAACCCTGCATCAAGTAATTTTTTAACTTCGGCGGCTGCCGCCTGACTTCTTACTTCGCCATGGTTCCGCTTCTTTTGCCGTACCGGCTTCTTTTTCGGATCCACGGCGAGTTTATGTACCGCCAGATCAGGACTAATGCTTGGCATTTCATGAACTTCAAATGCAAAGATGTCCTTGTATTCTTTCAATAGGTTGTGAAAGTCGTCACCAAGGTTTCTCAGAGCAGTCGTCCCAACTTTGACTGTTCGGTCAGGACGTGAGTCGTCTAAGATCAGGTCCGCATGCTCACCAGCCGGCTGAGGGCGGAACTCATCCGGCCGCTCCTCTGCCAATGATTGCTATTTTCTTGCTTTTCTTGCGGACTCTGTCAGGGACGCCTTTCTCTTTTTGCCGCCTGCTTCTTGAACAGGCGCACTCTCCTTGACATTGTCAAGGTCTGTTTTTTCACCACTTGACCCAGTGGCCATAACAGTGGGCTTGACATCCGAGAGATAGCACTCTCGGGCCATCCTCTGATCTCCCCTTAGGGAGCCGACTGTTCCATTATCCCTCTCAAACTTGAGCAACATAAGAGACGGGATTATAACAGCCTTGGAATTATTCAGGGTTGGTCGACCCAGAATCATGTTGTAGGCCGAGAGTTCCTCTACTACTAGGAACCGGACTACCATGTGTCGTCCTTCCCCTTTTTCGCCCAGGCGAATGGGTAAATCTACTCGTCCCAGTGGGTGGACGACTCCTCCTCCAAACCCTATTAAAGGGTGGGAGGCCGGATGTATGCAGTCAGTCTGATATTTCAGTTTCGACAGACATTTGCTGCTGATGAGATCTGAGGAGCTCCCGGTATCTATGAGGATTCGGCCAACCCTCTGGTTGGCCACTTTACATTCAATAACTAGAGGGTCGTCATGCGGCCCCCTTACCCCTCCTAGATCCTCTTCAGTGATGACAATCTCAGGAAATGTATATTTGGACGGCCGTTCTTGGTGAACGGAATTTACATCCAACCGCCTTATATTATCTTTGTTGCCCCTAATAGTGGGGCCGCCTCCTGAGAAGCCGCCTGCAATGGTGTAGACGACTGCATCATCTGTATCGGAGCTGTCGACCTGTTGATTCTTTTTGGCCGACAGCTTTCTTGAAGAAGTGTTCCCCGTAGATTTCTTGACATAAGTGTCAAGATCACCTTGCTCAGCCAGGCGGTCTAGGTACCGCATAAGACTGATGCAGTCATTGGTGTGATGACCAACGTCATCATGATAAGCACAGATTTTATCTTGGTTCCGGTTGTTTGCAGAACCCTTCATGGGGACCGGCTTCTCAATTGAGATCCGTCCCTTGATTTCTTTTAGGATAAACTGGTTATCCTTGTTAAACGCATACTTTGGGGAGTATGGTTTGAATTCTTTTTTCTTTTTCTAGGCCGGCTGTTTAGAGGAATCAGCCGCCCAGACCTCTTTTCTTTTCTCATCTTTGTTTGACGACTGTTTCTGTCGTCCTTCTCTTTTGTCGAACCTTTTCCCGTCCGACTGTTTTATCGTACAAAGATCAGTCGCCTGTATATAGGCTTCTGCTTCAATCAAGGCCTCTTGAAGAGTCGCCACCCTTTTTCGAACCAAATCAAATTTGAAGGTAGACCCGTCTTTGAGACCTCTAAAAAAGTCGGTATAAGCTACCTCATCCGGTAACCCTTGAATCTGTATTCTCATCAGGTTGAACCGCCTGATGTAAGAACGAAGCCCCTCCTTCTCGCCCTGCTGAATTGTTCCCAAATCAAGGGTCGTTTTCTTCGCAGGGATGTTCATGGCGAAGTTGGAGGCAAATAAGTAAGCAAGCGTCCTGAAGCTATTTACACAACCAGTCGGCAGGTTGCCGAACCATTGTTGTGCGATTCCTTTGAGGGTCGCTGGGAAACACTTGCACCAAGTGGGATCATCCAACCCTTGAAGGTACATCAGGTTGGTGAATGCCATCAGATGGTCTTCTGGGTTAGTAGTGCCGTCATAGGCGCCTACTAGTACATTTTTCACTTTGGCCGGCTGAGCGGCTTCAGTAATTTCCTTGGAGAAGGTCGACGGCTGTTCACCAAGTCTAAGAAACCGTAGCTGCTAGTCCATAGGTTGGACGTTTTTTGCTGTAGGTCCACCAAATGGAGGTGGCTGCATAAAATACTGTTGTTGCGGCACAAATGGTAAGTTTGGTACCGCCTGGGCACTATGAAAGCCGGACTGACGGGAGGTGCCGCCTGACTGACTCTCATGGTACGACTGAGTATGCCTCATCGAGGCATTTCGCAAACTGTCTTGAAAATTTGAAGTAGAAGCCGACTCTGACAATCGGTCACTCTTCTTCTGCTCTAGCAGTAGCCGAGCATCTGTGAATGTTTGCTTTGACCCGTCCGCCTGAATGTGACGAACCGGTTTCCTATTTCCTGTAGGATAACGGAATTTTGTGAAATCAAGGGCAGGTGGCTCCCGCTTCCTAGATTTAGGATGAGGAGTCGCCTCTCGCCCTTAAACTGGCTTCCTCTTCAGTGAAGTGGAGGGTTTCTTGGCCGACTGCTCCTTGACTGAAGCAGGCGGCTTCTTGTTGATCAACTCTTGAATCTCTCCCTTGAAGTTCCTCATGAAGGTCATGAGTTCGTTCCTTGTGATGGGAGCAGACCCATCAGTCGGCTGTTGCCGAACAGGCGGTGCGCCTGCTGGCTCGCTTCCTGTTTGAAGATGCTCCCGTTCCCTCCTTTCGGTATGACGGGTACGTCAGGCCCTTAAGGTCCCGTCTGAAGCTGTATGAGTTTCAACTTCAAATTCACTTTCGGTGTCATGGTCCGACTGAACTTGAGGGTCGTCTAGGGGACGCCTCTCTTCAGGAGTCGGTACAGACTTGGATGCCATCTCTGAAGTACTCTCCCCACAGACGGCGCCAAATGTTTCGGGGTTTTCTGATGTCCTGCGGGAGAGTTACAATTCCGAGACTGGAACCAGACGCCTGTACCTGCAAAATAACGGAGACTCCTGAGAGCTCCGCCTCCAACGGTCAAGTTAGTACCTGATTAAGGAGTAATTAATACGGAAGTTAAAGTAATAAGGTCTCTCTAGGTGAGAGTGTTTAATGTAGGTAATCTGCTTTGTTAGCGAGATCAGCCGGTTATTAGTGTGTTCCGTAACGTTTCTGTTCTGTTTTTTTCCTTAATGAGGATTAAGGGAGGTATTTATAACCTTGGGAAACGTGCCCATCCTAGGTTTAGGTAAACCTAGGGCCGATTGGGCTTCCCTCGGAAGTTGGGCCTGGGTGGCCGGTTTCTCCATTAGGCATGGAGTATGCCACATGTCGTGACATAACAGGTCCAAGGTGGACGAATAAGCGCGTGCCACGTGGCAAGCCCTGACAGTTCCAACTAGGGGACACTTGGCAGGTCCTGATTGGCCCACGTGGCGCATTCCGATTGGTAGGAGCAAAATCCCCTAATCAAGATTAGTATCATGTTAAGTTGTTGCTGTGATACTTAGAATGATTGATTGTTTATACATGTCTTATATGTAAGCATGTGAATATGTTGGAATAGTTATTATGAGCTTGAAACAAGTTGAAAGTTACTGAATCATGTCATATTATTTATTATTCATCATCAAGAAGGCATGTAATTAATAAGTAAAACTTATGTTTATTGAAAAGAGCTAAAGTTATATTTATTAAACATGATTCATGATTTTATTCTTACCCATATATTGTTGGAATTCACTACTAGAATATGGGCAAATAACGACTGTTTTTCTACGACAGCTAGCAAAACTATCGTAATTTTTTAATTTTACGGTGGTTTTAAAAGCTGTCGTAATATTACAATTATTTTTCAAACCGTCGTTAAGTTACGACAGTTTTTGGCCAATAAAACTGTCGCAATAGACATTAAAAATTATTATAAAAAAATTAAATATTTATAAAAGCTATTAACTGTCGCAAATTACAACGGTTTTTAAAAACTGTCGTAATTTACGACAATTAATGGCTGTCGTAAAGTTTTTTTTTTAATAAATTAAGTGTATTGGAGTACCCTAATCTTATTCCGCCGTTTCTCACCTCTGATTCAGTTTCTCTCTCCTCTCTCTTCCTCTCCTCATTTCCTCTCTAAGTTTCTCGCTCCTCTCTTCCTACTCTCTCTGTTTCTCATTTTCTCTCTCCTCTTCTCCACCTTCTCTCAGGTTCTTTCTCCTCTCTAAGTTACTCTCTCCTCATTCTTTCTCATGTAACAATAAATGAAAGAGGAGGAAATTTCTTTGGGTTTATTTCATTCGTGGCCGCAATGGTGGAGCACGAAACTTCATGTGTTGAGGTGTTTTGATGTCCAATCTCGTGAAGTTGGAGTTTAAGTGGTTAAATTCGACCATAAAAATTCCAGATCTGGAGTTTTTATGGTCAAGTTTGACCATGAAAACTCAAAGAAGGGGAAATTTTCGAAGGTATGTTTGTACATTTAATTTTCGTTTTTATTATTGTGGTTTTTGTTTAATTTATGATTTTTTGGTTCAAATTCAGTATTTTGTCCTTGTTCAGCTGTTTGATTTTTTTGTTTTCGTTTCATTTTTATGGCTATTTTGTTAGAAGGTATGTTTGTTTTTTTTATTTTCGTATATATTATTGTGGTTTTTGTTTAATTTCTGATGTTTTTGGTTTAAATTCAGTAGTTTGTGCCTGTTTTGCTGTTTAATTTCTTATTTTAGTTGTGGTTTTCTTTTTCGTTTGATTTTTTGTGGCTATTTTGTTCGAAATTTGTGCTTTTTTTTAATAATTTCTGTTTTTTCATTAATTTTTGTTCGACTTTGTTGTGGGTTTTTTATTATTTGATGTATATTTGTATTTCTTGTTTGATGTTTTGTTATTTTTATGTATTTCTGTTTTATATTTTCATTTATCTTTGGTTATTTTTTTTGTTTGATTTTTGTTTGTTGGGTTTAAATCTTGATCTTAATGTTTCTTTTGTAATTTTGTGGGAAGGGTGAGTTAGTGTGAGTGGGTGGTGATGGGAAAGGTTGCAGTGGGGGTGGGAAGGGGGCAGGGAGGCCAGAGAAGGGGTGGTGGTGCGCTAATTTTTTTTTTATTTTTTGCGACGGCCAACTATCGCTAAAAAAATTTTATACGACAGTTTTCCTTTCTATCGTAACTTACGACGGTTTTAAACTGTCGTAGATTAAATTTAACGACAAAATATAAAACTGTCATTGAAATTAGTAAAACCGTCGTAATAATTCTTTACGACAGCCAAACTGTCGTAAAAATGAAATTCTACGACAAGTCTGACTACGACAAACTCATTACGACAGTTGACTGTCGTAACTATTTTTAGCGACGGTTTTTGTTATTTTTTGCGGCAGATTTTGTCTGTCGTAAAATTATTTTTTATTGTAGTGGTTGATTCAAGAAAGTTATCTTATTTATTTACTCACTCACATAAGTTGAGATTGAGTCAAAGAAGTATAATAGTGCATTTTATGCACCAAGGTAGTAATCGTGCAATTTTGTGCACAAAACTAGGCAAGGAACCTTAATTAAAATAAATAATATGTGCTCACTAAATAATTCAAGAATGAATTGGAAGTATGTGTTGATTGTTGTTGTGTTTGTTCTTATTGATTGGTTGGAGTCACCACAAATTAAATTGGTAAATCACATAAAGTGTAAGAAGATACGCACCAAAACTCTTGGAACGTATACACCTTGAGTATGAACACATGGGGGGAGAGTTATGTGACTTTATATTTTATCATAGATTCTACAAGGGTACAAGACATTGTACTTTCTTTTATTATTAATGCGTTGGAATTCCGTCACAATGTGACATAGTAGGTGCCAATTGGGGTAGCTACCTAATTGGAAGCTCAATATTTAAATGGGTTATTTTTAAGGAAGGAAACTTGTTCGATGCGTAATCCAAAACTATTAATTATTAGTTATTATTGTTAGTATGAGTCAAAGGTAAGTTGACATGTGATTGTATGGCGAGCATGTTTTAATTATTTATTGCTAGGATATTTATGTTAGTGTGGTGCATATGTACTTAGCTTTTGCTGATTCCTACTTTTGTGTTTATGTTTGGCTTTCCTTTGGATTGGATTTAGTATGACCCATATAAATATGGTGAGTAGAGGGGTTGAAATAAAGAGAAAGTGACAAGTACTTGAAGCATGAAGGGAATGAGTGCAGAGAGTTACTTGTTATGCTTTCTTAATTTTTATATTTGAATTGTTGATTTATTATTCATGGACTAATATTGTTATGCTTTATTTTTAAGTTGGTTTTTAAATGGCCATGTTTGAATTGTTTCCAACTTGTGAACGATTTATTTTACTTTCGTTTTAAGGTTGTGAACTCAAGTTTTATTTTGAAAAGTTAGTTTTTAGTTTTAGACTTCCGCTGTGTGACTTTGAAAATAGCATTAGTCGTTATCACAGTGGCGGTAATATTTTGGTAATTTCCTAAAATGAGTTTTATTTAGAGTAGAAAGAGTATTTTAAAAGGAGGAAATTTCCAAGGTATTATGGTTAAGTGGTGGTAAAATCAAATTTGTAAAAAAAATTTGGTGTTAGAATAATTTTTTTTGGGGGGGGGGGGGGTGTTAAAAACCAATTTCGGGTTTTTTTGTGTTTTTTCTGTTAAAATCCAAAATTTCCATAATTTTATGATACGATGATGTCAGCAATTGCTATTTTAGTATTAGTTATTGATTACGGTTTCTCAGCCCATTACAAGAGAACCTCTTACGATGTATTTCTGTTTTATGAATCCAATTTGATGCCTAATTCCACATATGTATAAACCCTAATTACCTAAATAATATGGCTATTTGATCCCATTTACTATATAAAAAAGTGAGGCTCACAAATGAAAGTTTTGCCGGAATCTATTTGAGTAATTGTGGGTGGAGAACTACTAGCGTATAGGGGGTATTGATTGTAAATAAGTTGAAGTATTTGTTGGGGCAATGTACAGCTGGCTGTATAGTTGGGTAAAAAGTATTACGGTGGAGACAAAAAGGTAACGGGGCTAGTTTAGAGAAAGCGGGAAAGTGAAATGGTACATTTGATAATCTAATGGTACTTTTTATGGTTACAGTGGTACTTTTGTGTACTATTATGCATATATATTATACCATTAGATTATAGATTGTCTTAGTAGTACTATTATATCTCACAGTGGTACAATATTTGATGTACAATTTACATACTTATTAGTACGATTTGATAAATATTTATACCACTACGACATTTAATGGTAAAATTTACCTATTTGATGGTATGCGTAACTTAAAAATGAAACGGGGTCAAACAAAAGTCAGCTCACTTTCATTTAACTCAACCCATGCGCATTTACGCCTCTGCCCTCCTATTTACAAACCATGTAAATGCCGCCTATGCGCACTAGTATCACTCTGGGTGGGTAGTATTGTTACAACTTTTTTTACTTTTTAGGGTGGTATTGAAAAATAAAAAATCAACTGAACTGCTATTCGTCGTTCGCAAATTACAGGGTGACGCTCCCATTTTTAGGTGAAATGACATTTTTGCCCTTGTGTGTATTTTCTCTATATAAGGGTCCACCATGAGTAACTTTAGTTACCGACAAGATAAATAATATTCCCGAGCCCGCCACTTGTCTTAAAAAAATCCCGAGCTCCAAAAATTCCCGGTCCCACCATTGTATGGTAATCCCGAGGAATTTAAAAATCCCGGGGTAGAAAAGGAAAGTGTACGGAGCGGTGTTTTACGATGGACGACGACAACGTTCACACGCCGGAGGGTTCGTCGGAAGAATCTGTAAGTATTTCGAAAATTTTTTTTTTTTTGGAAAGAGGATATCCGCCCAAAAAATCTGGATGCTTAAGTGGGGATCCGCCCTAAATTTTCGGATCTCCCACTACATCCGCCTGAATTTTCCGGATGTTAAGTGGGAGATCCGGAAATTTTGGGCGGATCCCCCCTTAAACATCCGGATTTTTTGGGCGGATGTCCCAATTATATATATATATATATATATATATATATATATATATATATATATATATATATATATATATATATATATATATATATATATATATATATATATATATATATTTTATACGTAATTGTCTTTTTATTATTTTTATTATGAATAATAGTTATATTAGTTTGTATTATGTATTATTTGTTAATATTATGTACTTATTATTATTATTATTATGGTTATTATTATTATTAATTTTGTTAATATTACTAAACTTTTGTTATGATTATGATTATTATTAATATTATTATTACTACTATTATTACTATTATATTGTTGTTATTATTATTATATTAGTTATTATTTGTTAATGTTATGTAGTTATTGTTGTTGTTGTTATTATTATTATTATTATTATTATTATTATTATTATTATTATTGTTATTATTATTATTACTATTATTATTATTATTATTATTATTATTGTTATTATTATTATTACTATTATTATTATTATTATTATTATTATTATTATTATTATTATTATTATTATTATTATAAATACTATTATTATTGTTATTTTTATTATTATTATTATTATTATTATTATTATTATTATTATTATTATTGTTATTGTTATTATTTATATTATTATTGTTAAATTTAAAATACTAATCCTTGCGTGTTTTATTTGTTTGTGTTATAATTTTATAGGATTCGGAGGTTGAAGACGGCGGTGACGTTGTGAATTACAGTGCACATTTTGTGACAGACACGGTTTTTCTAACGTTTGAGGATGCAGTTATATGGGCGGATGTTGTTACAATAAATCTGGAATTTATTTTGGTGAAATCGTCTTTCAACAAACAGAGGGATGGTCGACCATATCGATATTTAAGATGTGATCAGGGACACAGGAGTAAGCCAAGAGATCTTGAGAACGCAATTCGGAAGGACACCAAAACCAAGGGCATTGGTTGTCCTTTCTACATCAAGATATGTTACGAGTTCAACACCAATACTTGGGTTATCCGGGCAAAAGATGATGCAACTGGGACCCATAACCATCCAATGATTGCGTATCTAGAAGGTCATTGTAAAATTAGTGGGTTGAGCCCGAATGCGAAGCAGGTTGTGCGTAACATGACGAAGTCTAAGGTTGCACCGCGTAACATCATGGCGACTATTGCAGAGCAATTTCCTAATGATCATCCAAACATCAGACACATCTACAACTGCCGGAATGACTTTAGAGTGGAGATGTCTGATGGGTGAGGAGTTGTTCAGCAGTTTCTACATTTGGCGAGACAGAGTCAATATCTTTACTAGGTCATGTCCGATGATGAAGGCGTTTTACAGCACGCCTTTATGGCGCATCCAGTCATGGTAGACATCCTACGGACGTACACATATGTGATCGGTATGGATTCCACTTACAAGACTAACCGATACGGGATGCCGTTCTTTGAGATAGTTAGTGTGACACCGACAAATCAGAATTTTCTCGTCGGTTACGTGTTCATGCGCAACGAGAGCACGGCAAGCTATCGATGGGTTTTGCAGAGGTTGAGAGACGTGATTGGGTATGATAAGGAGCCGTCGGTTTTCTTGACAGACCGTGAGCTTGGGCTATGTGCTGCATTGAGGGAAGTGTTTCCAGGAACCTCGCACTTACTTTGTCGATGGCACATTAACAAAGATGTGGAGGCTCGGGTCACTGCTATGTTCAAAAACAAGAAGATCGGTGCGTCTTTCAAAAATGGAAAATGGAAACGTATCATGGACGCTGCAACCGAGGATGATTATGAGGCCGCTGTAGATATAATGAAAGATACAATATGTAGAGAACACATGGCTTTGTCATAAAACGAAGTTTGTGACATTTTGGACAAACCAAGTTCTACATTATGGCAACACCAGCACTTGCAGAGCTGAGAGCCAACATTCGGCCGTGAAGATGTGGTTTGATTCCTCGACAGGTTTGGTGTTTGCTTATTGTAGTTCATGTATGCCACGTGACCCCCAAAACTAGGAATAACAGTTTCATCCCCAGGCCCACCTGGCATCGGCTCCTGCACCACCCATGACTCTAACGAGCTGGTAGAAGCTTGAGCTGGTTCACTACTACTAACATATCTCCCATGGTCACCCCTATACACAGTACGGTAATCCCGAGGGTCATACTGTGCATCTCCAGCAGCTTGACTTCCTCGCTCTTCATCCTCATCGTCAGATGAAGGCACTCCAGTAGACGAATACATGGGGACGCTCCCCTGTGATTGATGCTCCCCCGACCAAGTACCAGCAGTCCCATACTGCTGCTCATGGTGAAACGGTGCTTGTGAATTTCCTGCACCACCTAACTCCCTCCTAACAGACGCATTCAAACGTCTTGATCTTGCATGCCGAGGACCAGAACCCTCAATCTGCATTAAATAAATAAGTACATAATAATATTTCAATAATAATTCAAATTCAAAAATATTAAATCAAAACTATAATAAATCAAATCAAATAAACAATAATAACAACATTACTAACAATAACAATAATATTATTCTTAACATGCTAATATACTACTAACAATAACAACACACCAATAACACACTACAAATAATTTCAACACATTAATAGACCAAATCAAAACTATAATTAACCACAGAATTGCCAAAATTCTAACGCAACAACGACAATAACAAAAACCAAAAAAAAACAATAACAATAATAATAACAACAATTTCAGTCACCAACCATAATACATAACAACAATAACAAATACCAATACAAACCAAATAAATTTTACATAACAATAAACACAATACATAACAATAACAGACTTATTATTGCAAATATGAAGATGCAAAATCATGAATTACAAATAAAAAACATAAAATACAACAAAAACAATGCCACAATTAAAATGTAACAATAACAATAACAACAATTTAAGTCACCAACCATAATACATAACAAATACCAATACAAACCAAATAAAATTTACATAACAATAACAATACATAACAATAACAAGCTTATTAAAATGTAAATCAAGAATTCTTGCAAAAGTAAAACTCATGGAAAGAAATATTGCAAAACTAAATCAAGAAAAAATACATAACAATAATTATTGCAATATTAAATCAAGAAAAAAAATTATTTTAATGCCACAAATCAAGGAAAGAAATATTTTTAAAATAAAAATTAAAAAAAAAATAATGCAAGAAGTCAACGAAACCGAGGGAAAAAAGAAAAAAAAATCTGGAAACAACCACTTCCGCCCAGAAATTCCGGAAGTGGCTGAGAACTTCCGGAAATTTCAGGCGGAAACCACCATTTTCGCCTAAAATTTCCGGAAGTTCTCCTCCACTTCCGAAATTTCTAGGCAGATGTCACGGTTTCCAGTTTTTTTTTTTCAAAATTCAAAAACTTAAAAAAAAAAACAAAAAAAACTCACTAGTTCGCCGCCGCTAACGCCGCCACCACGACCACCAAACGTCAGCCCATTTCTTCGTCGGTCTGCCATTGTCGGATTCAACGTTTAATTGCTAGATTTTCTTGTGTTTGAGTAGCCTTCAACGATTTTGGTTTTTTTAAAATAAAAAAAATTATAATTTGTTTTTTCAAAATTTCAGATTTTTTGGAAGGTTTTAGAGGGAGAGAGTGTGAAAGAGTGATTTTGTAAGACGGGAAATGTCTCGTAAGTGTCATAACTTAGTTTATCGAGTATTTATATATGGAGGGCAATTTAGGAAATTCAAGTACAAAATGCGAACGTCACCTAGTAAATTGCGAACGACGTTTAACAACACCCAAAATAAAAGAGAGTTGTTTCGGGGTTTTCTGAAGTGTCCTGCGCGAGAGTTACAATTCCAAGAATGCCCTTCGACCGCCTGTACCTGCAAAACCACGAAGACTCCGGTTGGGTGGAGCTCCGCCTCTGACGATCAAGTCAGTGATGTACGGGAGGAAGAAAGTGCGTAAAGCGTTAAATTACTTCTCGCGTAATGGGAGAATTCCGCAATTAAGATTGCTCGGTTTTGGTGTAAGTGTATTTATGATTGTATTCAATGCCCCATTAATGAAGATTCTCCCACTATTTATAGTGGGGAGCATTGGTTCCCCATTTAGGGTTCCTAGGACACGTGTCAGCAGGAGATTGGAGCCATGCTGACCAATGGTAAGGTGCCACGTGTCGCTCAACCATTGGGCCACGTGGCTGGGGTAATTTTACCCCAAACATTTGCCCCTCTCAGGTGCTGACGTGGCAAGGTGCCACGTGGCACCTGAGAAGAGAGCTGACGAAAGAAGATGGTTTTTTTTTTTTTTTTTTTTTTTTTTTTTTTTTTTTTTTTTTTTTTTTTTTTATGAAACCCCTTCAAATTCTAACTGAAGGAAGAGGGAAAAGCAGAAGGGGAAGGGTCGCGCACCTTTGCCTTCCGGAACAACCCCTATAAATAGGGGAGGAAGCACACGAGAGCTCATTTACAAACTTCGTGAAATTTCTTGAATTTTGAGAGCATCCGGCATTTCAGAGCATCCGGTACTTGAAATTCAGAGCACACGGAGACTTCATAGTTTTAAGAGCAGCCGGTTTTCAGATCGCCTGTGCAGTAGCAAGCAAGCAAAAGTTTTTCGAGAGGGTACCTCAGAGAACCCAGCCGGTATTTAAACCGTCTGTGTCTTTGCAAGCATCCCCAAGAAATTTCTTGAGGTTTTCAACACTCTACTCTAGGTACCGTCTCTATTCTTTCTCGCTTTTCCATGTATTTCCGTTTGCGTCTTTTGCTTGGATTTTTGTTTACAAGTTCCATAGGTAGATGGACCCTTTATACCCATACCCGGACCATAGTTGTGAACTCAGCCGGTCAATTGATACGGCTGAGTCTAGAACTGGATCTGCCGCCTCTGATCTTAGGAATTTCCCCTTTTCAACGCCTGTATCGACCGACTCCATGTCTGTGCAGGACACCATGGCCAGAATTAGGGGAACAACTATGGACCCCAATTACAGAGGCGGGGACTCAAACGAGTTATCGCCTGAAAATCAAGGCCCAGATGGGGAGGTTAGAGAACCATCCGGCGGTACCCCTGCCACCCCAAGTGATAGCATTCTAGGCTCCTACAACGAGGAGACCTCTCCGGCTGAGGAGACTGAGCAGCCAGAAGCTGCCAATGTGGCACCCAACTCCCCATCCGGTTTTGTTGACGGTCGGGTTGAAAGCAGTAGCTCCATCTACTTAACCATGTCAGAAGATAGTGAGGAGGCGGAGAGGCCTTCGTGGCAAAGCAGAAACGACCCTTTCATGATCGCCATCTCCTTGAAGGACCGCGCCCTCATGCGGTCTTCTCTACAAGACTTTATCACCAGGCGACCGCTTGGTGAAGGATACAAGATGACCGTACCGGGGGAGTTCGGGACGGTTGTATGGGAAGATGACCAGCCCAACGCTAATGGTTGGTTTGGATGCTATGAGGCGGCTTTCCTAGCCGGCGTCCGCTTCCCCCTTCACAACACGATCAAGGCCATACTTAGGGGGTATGGCTTAGGCGTTTGGCAACTCACCCCGAATTCTTGGGTGAATATATTAAGGTACATCGCCGCCTGCGAGATGCAGGGTCTCAACCCCGGCTGGGAGGCGTTTGCCCATATGCACTACCTGAGCCGGAGCCCAGGCGGCTGGAGGGCCTGGTACACCCTGACCACTCACCCCCAATACATGATGAACTTGGACAAGCCGTCTAAATGGTCGGACTGGAAGAACCGGTTTCTACCTGGTCAAGGCCCCGTCTGAGGAGGAAAACAGGGAGTACCGGACCTACAGTCGGAAACCAGAGCTTATGGGGCAAAAGTGCCGGCTGCCCCCAGTTCCCGATAATGATAGGAGGGCCATTCTGGACTCCGGATTTTTTGAGTTGACCTCTACCTCTCTCTCAACCGGAGAGATAATAAGGGTACCCAAGAACTGGGTGCCCAAACACGAATTTTTCAAAGATGAGTGCTTCTTGTCTGCCTATGGGCTTAGCAGAATGTTCAAGACCAAAGGTTACGAACCCTAGCCGGTTAATTTGATGTCGGCTGACCTTTTTCTCTTGATTGCAATGTAAAATTCATATTTCTGACCGGATGTACTTTCGTTTTGCAGAAGAAGCTAAGAAGATGCTGTCCACCGCCAAGACACCCGCAAAAAAGGCTTCAGATATCCGAAAGGAGAATCTGGAGAAGAAACTTGCCGCTCAGGCGGCTAAGAAGGTTAGCCCACCTGACCTTCTCTATGTGCTTGGCTTTGATGTTGTTTTGGCTATTTATTCATCTAACCGCTTGTGGTCTTGTTTCAGGATGGGGGTGTTATTCCCCGTTCTTTACAAAAACAGATCCGGCAAAGGCCGTCTGTTGAAGAACCGGCACTCAAGGTGCCGAGAACTGCTTCTACCGACCGGGCTACTACCGGCGGTAAATCAATAAAGACCCCAGGCAGGTCTAACACTGAGAAGGCCTTATAGGCCACTCCAATAAGGACCGCAACCGGTCCATCTGCTGTTGGAAGCCAAAAGGCTTCCCAAAAAGGTACAAACCCTTTCGATCTCACATTGCTCGACATACCCATGCGGGTAAAATTGTACTCCTCTTCGCAGTCGGGAGATTCTCCGATCAGCCGGCTGTCCGTTGGTGGGGCATACGCAACATTCTCACCGTCTGTTTCTGGTGCAGATAACTCACCACGCTGGCCGGACGCTGCTCAATACGCCCGGGCCATGCTGAAAGCCGTCCCCCGGGACGAGAAGGAGGCGATTCCTAGAATCAATACCTTCAATGCCGACCGGGTTATGGTCGTCCTGGCCGATGTAAGTAACTGAGTACCCACCCGGCATTTAATTTGTAATATACCCATCCGGTCTTTCAACTAATACCAGTTGTGTTGTTGTTGCAGGCACTGCTCCGCGTGGAGGGGCTTAAGAAGGCCTACATCTGCAAACAGGAAGAGGTAAAAAGAGCCAAACGTTCTGCGGATGACACACATAGCGTTGCTAACTATTCCATGATTGTGCATGACTTAGAAACTAAAGCTATAATCATGCAACAGGCGGATCAGGTCAAGTCCCTCCAACGGGCCCTCTCCAAGAAAAAAGCTCAAGCTAGACAACCTCCAGGCGGCCCTGGATAACGCTGAAGATGAGCTTAAAAAGCATGAAGAGCCCCTCAAGCGGCTCGACCAGGCGGAGAAGAGAAGCAAACGGCTGCAATTAGAGAATGACCGCCTGGTCAAGGAGGCTGCCGATGCTCAGCGCAGTTTCCAGTCCACCCTAGAGGCTGATCAGAGCCGGCTCATTGAGGAGAATGAGCAGGACTGCCAAATCAGAATGAAGAGGGCGTTCTCCATCATCCACCCGGGTGCAGACTACAACGTCTGGGAGCTCGCCTACAAATACGCAGACCTGGCCATTCTGGCTGAAGAGGAGGGCCAGCCGGGGCCCGAACCGTATGAGCAATGGGTGGAAGCCGAGTTCCAGCGAATGCAAGCGGAAGCGGCTACTTTGGAGACGACAGTCGAGGATGAGGTTGCTCCCGGCTCCGTCCCCAACACCGACCCAACTCATCTGGAAGGGAGCCAGGCTCAGGGCGACCGGGTAATAGTGGAAGTAGAGTAGCAACGACCTCCCGGCTTGCGTGCCGTGCATTATCTTGTAATAGCGCCGGAAGGGTCGGATTACTCTACTATTGTTTTTATTTTGAGCACTGATATTTTCACCAGCTGTGCCGGTTTATCTTGTAAACAATTTAACATTTTCACCGGCTATGCCGGTTATTTCTGCTATATTTCTACCGGTTGGTCCGGTTTTGGATGAATTTGCTTCTTTTCCTTTTTGCTGTTTTGAATGTCTTGAATGTCGCATCTTTCTTGCTTTAATAATTTTGCGAGGATAGCCAAGAAAACCCAGCCAGTATTACTGTCGTCTATGCCTTCGCAGGCTAGGCAAAGAAATTTGTGGGGGTAGACAAGAGAACCCAGCCGGTAGCATTACCGTCTGAGTCTTCGCAAGCAATTCTATTTTTTGCCTTGTATAAACCATGAATGTTTTTTCCGCATGCTTTTTGAATGAATGTGTTTTCGCATGACATGTTGGGATTAGGGTAGGTAATTGCCCCTGGATTGGAGGCTGGCATAGACGAAATGGTGCCAGGCGGCTATCCATATGCTATAGCGCAAATGCTAACGACTTTAGCTAAGTGCTAAGTGTCAACCGTTTTTACCGATTTGCTGGTTGGGTTTTTGGGAAAGACCCTTTCAAAGGATTTAGGTGTCAATTTGCCGGTTGGGCTTTTGCAAGAACACCCTTCATAGATTATTGGCCTAACCCAAATGTTTGTCTGCCTTCTCTTAGTTGATTAGGCGGGACATTAGGTACCGGCTGTCTGTTTTGAGATCAGCCTTAAATGGTACTCGATCCAAAGAGGGGGTCGGTTGCATGTTTGGGAATGCTAACCCACAATTCTTTGGTCATGGATCATTCAGGCGGTTAGGACCGCCTGATTTTTTGATCACTAGAACAATTTTCCACCCAAATGGGAGATGTTCTCTTCGATGAATTCACCCGAATGGGCGTCACCGGCTGGTTCATTAAATTTCCGGGCCCGCTTGTGTTGGGCACAAGACAAGGCGCATGGGAAATAGGTAAAGGGGGCCGCTTGTGTTAAGCACAAGACATGGCGCATGTAAACACTACATGTAGTAAATCTTTCTCATTAATTATACAGAAGTATACAGAAACTATACAATCTCCAGAAGTAGTACTTTTTGAGATTATCTACATTCCAAGGTTCTAGGTAGCTTTCTACCGTCTGGGGCTTCCAGGCGGTATGTGCCGTCTCGTACTTCTTCGAATACCCGGTAGAGTCCCTCCCAATTTGGAGTCAGTTTTCCTTGTTCATTGGCCCTACCGGTTGCTTCCATTTTGCGAAGCACAAAATCTCCTACTTTCAGGGGTCGTTTGTGAACCCGCTTGTTGTAGGCTCTTGTCATTCTCAGGCGGTAAATCTCATGACGCAAGGCTGCGTTGCCCCTTCGCTCTGGGAGGGCATCTAGTGCAAGCCGCATGGCTTCCCAGTTGGCCGCCTCATCATATAGCATGATGCAAAGCGTTGGCTCATAATGTTCAATGGGGAGCACCGCCTCAGTGCCGTATATCATAAGAAATGGGGTTTCACCGGTTGCCCCTTTTTCGGTGGTCCTAATGGCCCAAAGGACATGAGGTAGTTCCTCTGCCCATAGTCCACCGGCTCTTTCCACCTTCTTTTTTATACCATCTGAGATCAACTTATTGAAGGCCTCAACTTGCCCGTTTGCCTGAGGACGGCCAACATATGCAAAACAATGGGAGATTCCTTGGTCTCCCAGCCAGCTCTTGAGGAAAGGCGTTTCGAATTGAGGTCCATTATCAAAGACCATAGACATTGGAACCCCAAACCGGGTGATGACATTTCTCCAAATGAAGGAGATCACGTCCTTTGTTTTTATGCCCTTGACCGCCTCTGCTTCAACCCACTTGGTGAAGTAATCTACTGCCACCATAATATATCGGCGACCGCCTGATGCAGGCGTATATGGACCCAAAATATCCATGCCCCATTTTGCAAACGGGACCGGACTATGGATGGCTGTCAAGTCAGTTGTCGGTCGATGTATCAGCCGAGCGAACTTTTGGCATTTATCACACCGTTTCACCAAATTCATGGCGTCTGTCTCAAGAGTAGGCCAAAAGTAACCCTGCCGTCTGGTTCTTCTTGCCAAGGATCTTCCGCCAATGTGTGAGGCACAAAAACCCCCGTGCAGATCCTCTAGAACCTCTCTTCCCCTTTCAGGGGTTACACACTTTAGAAACGGCTGCAGATAACCCTTCCGGAGAAGTTCTCCATGATGCATGACGAAGCTCAGAGCACGCTTCTTGAGCGCCATTGCTTCCAAAGGGTCATCCGGTAAAGTACCGTCTGCCAAGTAAGCCCGGATGGTGTCCATCCAGGTGGCACTTCGGTCCAGGATACCTATGGGGTCATGATCAATGCTTCTCTTCTCAATGACTTCCCAAAAAACCGTTCTAGGTGCATCGCAGAAGGCGGATGACGCCAATTTGGAAAGAGCATCCGCCTGATTATTCTCTGACCGGGGCACCTGACTTAGATGAAATTCATCAAGTGGCACGACCTCTTCTCTGACCGCCTGCAGATATTTGATCATAGCTGGATGGGTGGCCTCGTAGTCACCATTGTACTGGCTAACAATCAATTGAGAGTCTGAGCAGGCGGCGATCTTTGTTGCCCCTGCTGCCTTACACATGCGTATACCGGCTAGCAGGGCTTCATACTCCGCCTCATTATTAGAGGCTTGGAACTGGAACCGTAGTGCATACTCAAACTTATCCCATTCCGGAGAATGACATATGACGCCTGCACCACAGCCATTCACCGTAGAACTACCGTCTACGAATAACTTCCAAACCTGATCAAGATTTTCCGGTTGCACCAGCCTAGTCATCTCGACAATGAAGTCGGCAAACGCCTGACCTTTCGCTACCCGCCTGGGTTCGAAAGTTATCTCGAGGCTATGTATTTCAACAACCCACTTGATCATTCTATCGGATGACTTGATGGTGGTCATTAGGCGCTTGAGCGGCTGGTCTGTATACACAATCACCGGGTGAGCCAAAAAGTAGGGCTTCAACCGTTTGACTGCGACGAACAGGGCCAACCCAAATTTTTCGATCATGGGGTACCGGAGTTCAGCATTCTTAAGAACATGGCTGATGAAATACACCGAGAGCTGATTACCGTCTCTCTCAGTGAGGAGAACGGCACTAAGGGCATGATCAGAGACGGCGAGGTAAATATAGAGGACCTCCCGGGGCAGGGGGCTCACTAGCCTTGGCAACGAATGCAGATGTTGCTTTAGCTTTTGGAATGCAATTTCCGCCTCTTCACCCCACTCAAATCTGGACTTCTTCTGGATGGCCTGGAAGAAATAGAGGCACTTGTCACCTGACCGGCTGAGAAATCTTCCCAACGCCGCCAAGCAACCAGTCAATTTCTGGGCTTCTTTTACAGTGCGGGGAGACCGCATGTCAATGACCGCCTGCACTTTTTCCGGATTAGCCTCTATGCCCCTTTGGTCGATCAAAAATCCGAGAAACTTCCCAGACTCAACACCAAATACACACTTCTTTGGGTTAAGCATGACCCGGTGCTGCCTGAGTGTGGTGAATGTTTCTCGGAGGTCAAGTAGGTGATCCGTCTGAAGCTTGGATTTGACAATCATGTCATCAATATACGCCTCTACATTCCTGCCAATCTGATTGATGAAAACGGTGTTTATCATGCGCTGGAATGTAGCCGGTGCATTTTTCAACCCAAACGGCATCACCTTGTAACAAAATAACCCCTGATCAGTGACGAAGGCCGTCTTCTCTTGATCTTTTTTCCATAGGGGTATCTGGTGGAAACCTGAGTAGGCATCCATGAAACTCATCAGAGCATCACCGGCTGTAGAGTCGGCCAGATTGTCGATCTTTGGAAGCGGGTAACTGTCCTTTGGGCATGCTCTGTTTAGATCTGTGTAGTCTACACACATCCGCCAGGTACCATTCGGCTTTTTCACGAGGACAACGTTTGCTACCCAATCCGGGTAGTAGCATTGCCGGATGAACCCAGCATCTAACAATTTTTTGACCTCAGCCGATGCCGCCTGAGATCTCTCTTCACCGTGATCCTTCTTCTTCTGCCTGACCGACTTATTTTTAGGATCCACGGCAAGCTTGTAGACAGCCAAATCCGGGCTGACGCCTGGCATCTCTTCCACTTCAAAGGCAAAGATGTCTTTGAATTCTCTTAGAAGTTGGAGCAGGTCTGCTCCCAACCGCTCATAAGCAACCGTCCCAACCTTGACAGTTCTGTCAGGACGGCTGTCGTCGAGGACAACATCAATGCAGTCACCAGCCGGTTGAGGTCGTTGATCATCTGACCTTTCCCTGGATAGTGATTGCTATTTTTCTTTCTTGACGGGATCCGTCTGGTCCGCCTTTCTTTTCTTACCGGCTGCCCTTGGAGCCGGGACTGCTGTATCGCAGTTATCAAGGTCTATGGGATTGCCGTCTTCGGCTGTCCCCATAGTAGTTCTGACGTCAGAGAGATAGCACTCCCTAGCCGTTCTCTGGTCCCCCTTAAGGGAACCGACTGTACCATCGTCCTTTTCAAATTTGACAAGCATGAGAGAAGGAACGATGACAGCCTTGGACTCATTGAGGGTCAGACGGCCAATCATGTTGTAGGCGACAAGCTCTTCTACAACCAGGAATTTAATCACCATGTGGCGTCCTTCCCCCTTTTCACCTAGCCGGATGGGAAGATCTATGCTCCCTACCGGATGCACTACACCTCCCCCAAAACCAACAAGCGGGTGGGGTGCCTGGTGCATGCTACTGGATTTGTACTTGAGCTTGGTCAAGCACTGATAACTGATTAGGTCAGACGAGCTCCCGGTATCTATTAAGATCCGACCAACTCTCTGATTGGCAAACTTGCATTCGATGACTATAGGGTCATCGTGAGGCCGTCTGACCTTGCCCCGGTCCTTTTCAGAAATAAGGACCTCAGGAAATATGTCTTTCGACGCCTAGGTCTCCTCAACTGAGTTAACCAGCTTCCTGATGTTATCTTTGGTGCCCCAGATAGTGGGACCCCCACCGGAAAAGCCGCCTGCGATTGTGAAGATTGTCTCTTCATCCGTTTCTGAATTGGCAAGAACAGCTTTTGCCGCCTGCCCTTTCTTAGCCAGGGTGTTGCCCTTGGCTTTGGGCAGATAAGACTTTAGAGCCCCTTCATCAGCCAGACGGTCTAATAGCCGCCTGAGGCTATAGCAACCATTAGTGTCATGGCCAACATCCTCATAATACTGGCAGTATTTGCGTTTGTCCCGGCTGCCTACGGGGCTTTTCATAACAGCCGGCTTGTCGAGAGACATCCAGTCCTTGATCTCCATGAGGATGGAGGAGCAGTCCTTTGTGAACTCGTACTTGGGAACGTACGGTTCAGATTTCCGTCTGAGCTTCTGAGCCGGCTGACCAGACCGGTCAGCCGCCCAGACCTCCTTTCTCGTCTTTTCTTCCTTTTTAGCTGGCTGTTGTTGTTGTTGCCGGCTGTCTCTTCTGTCGGATTTTTTGAAATCCGACGGCTGCTTTACAGCACAAAGCTCCGTCCCCTGTATGTAGGCTTCAGCTTCCATTAACGCCTCTTGGAGGGTGGCTACCCTTTTCCGGACGAGGTCAAACTTGAAGGTTGACCCGTCCTTCAGACCCTTAAAAAAGTCTGTGTAAGCAACTTCATCAGACAGCCCTTGAATCTGAATTCTCATCAGATTGAACCGGCTGACATACGACCGGAGCCCTTCTCTGTCACCCTGCTGTATTGCCCCCAGATCGAGGCTTGTCTTTTTAGCCGGGATGTTAATTGAGAAGTTTGACGTAAACAAGTACGCCAAGGTCTTGAAGCTGTTGATGCAGCCGGCTGGTAAGTTACCGAACCACCGTTGGGCAATGCCCTTCAGGGTAGCCGGGAAGCATCGGCACCAGACGGCATCATCCAACCCCTGTAGGTACATGAGGTTGGAATAAGCCATTAAATGATCTTCTGGGTTGGAGGTACCATCATAGGCCCCTACCAACACGTTTTTGATCTTAGCCGGCTGTGCCGCCAGGGTTATCTCAGGGGAGAACGCCGAGGGTTGTTCTCCCAAATTCAGCAGGCGCTGCTGCCAATCCATGAGTTGGAACGGCTGCTGCACATTTCTTCCAAACGGACCCATTTGGGTAAAAGAGGATCCACCCAGCCCATTCGGCGAACCAAATAGACCAGGATGGATCACTTGGGGTCCAGACCGGGCGGATGGTTCGCCCGTCTGACTCCCTAGACTCGTTCCCGTACGCCTGTTAGAGGTGTCACGGAAACTGTCTGGAAAGGTCGACGTTGAAGCCGACGCAGACGCCAGACTTTTCTTTTCTTGGAGAAACGTCCGGGCGTCAGAGAATATCTTTTTTGAACCATCCGGCTGCAAGTGCCGGATGGGTTTTCTGGGTTCCGCTTGCGGGAAGCGGAGCCGGTTTTGATCGAACCGGAGGCCCTCCCCCTCCTTTGGCTTTGGATGAGGGGTAGGGACCCGGTCTTTGATTGCCTTCTTGTTAGAAGGCTTCTTGGCCGGCTGACTCTTCTTGGGAGTAGCTGACCGAATAAGGCTCTGGATTTCGCCTTTGAAACTGTTCATGAAAGTCATGAGTTTGTTCCTTGTGACGGGAGCAGAGCCCTTTGCCGCCTGTGCAGCTCCAACCGGGTTGCCGGCTGGGTTGCTTGGAGCAGCTTGGATGTTTACCCGTTCCTTCTTATCCCTGGAACGGGTGTGCTTTGTTCTGAAGGACCCGTCTGGGGCCACATAGGTGTCGAGTCCATACTCATCACCGCTTTCATGGTCCGTCTGGACCTCAGGCTCGGCCGATGGCCGCTTGTCCTGATCCGGTGGTACAGGGTTAGAAGCCATCTCAGAAGTACTCTCCCCACAGACGGCGCCAAATGTTTTGGGGTTTTCTGAAGTGTCCTGCAGGAGAGTTACAATTCCAAGAATGCCCTTCAACCGCCTGTACCTGCAAAACCACGAAGACTCTGGTTGGGTGGAGCTCCGCCTCCGGCGATCAAGTCAGTGATGTACGGGAGGAAGAAAGTGCGTAAAGCGTTAAATTACTTCTCGCGTAATGGGAGAATTCCGCAATTAAGATTGCTCGGTTTTGGTGTAAGTGTATTTATGATTGTATTCAATGCCCCATTAATGAAGATTCTCCCACTATTTATAGTGGGGAGCATTGGTTCCCCATTTAGGGTTCCTAGGACACGTGTCAGCAGGGGATTGGAGCCCTGCTGACCAATGGCAAGGTGTCACATGTCGCTCAGCCATTGGGCCACGTGGCTGGGGTAATTTTTACCCCAAACAAGAGTTGTATGCAAAAGTATTACCGAGTACTTTGGATTTAAAATGTAGTTTTGGACAAAAAATCTCAAAATTAAACCCTTGTTCTTTTCTTTTTCTCTTTTTTTTTACTACCTCCGTTAAATATTAGTTCCAACTTTGGAATATTTTATATCTCACAAATAATACTCCAAAGTTACAACTAATATTTAACGGAGGTAGTACAATTTTTCTCCAACTGAATTTCTTTATGCATGATTCCAAATTTTGAAACAAGTCTCTCTCTCTTTTTTTCGTTTTTTTTTTCATTTCTAAAAAAATAGCATTTTTTAGTGTAAAATCAGAATCTTTATTATCTTAATTATTTTTCTCTCAATATGATATACTCTTCTGAATAACTCTTGGCGCATAACACCTATTTGTTTTAAAACAAATAAGATGCCTAAGTTGTAAATATTAATATGAGTATAAAGTCCCATCAAATAGGTAAATAGTACCATTAAATGTTGTAGTGGTATAAATATTATTCTAATAGTACAAATAAGTATGCAATTGTACATCAAATATTATACCACTGTGAAATATAATAGTACTACTAAGACAATCTATAATCTAATGGTATAATATACATACATTATAGTACACAAAAAGTACCACTCTAATCATAAAAAGTACCATTATAATTAAATATTAAATGACTATTTTACCCTCTTATTTGCAAAGAAAAAATATAGATGCTATGCGCCTAGATGGACTATACCTTTCTTAGCTCGATTTAAAATGAAAATAACAAGTAGAGTCGAAATTACAACACTTGTACAATGTACATTATACACAATGATAATTAAATTACATTGTACGCAATGATTATTAGAACATACTCTTCATAATTATATTATCATGAAATCATAGGCACAAGGGAAGTTCATAATCTCAAAAATCCAAAGAAACGGTTTTCTTGGAAGAATTAAATCCAACGAACAATCTCCTTGGTGTTTGGGCCTTTTGTCAGAATTGGAATTTTCAGTTCCACGAGGGTAAAGTGCACAACAACAAGAGGTGCTAATATCAATGAATTGAATCTAACTTTAGGACTTGATTTTTTTTCATTATTTGTTGATGGAAATTCTGTTAAATGAAACATCTTTCATGGCCCTTATTTCAATAAATTGATCATTTTTAGTCATATATTTATTTAACAGATTTATATTTTTATTTATTTATTTGAAGAATAACGAAATACCCCCCTCCCAAAAAAAAGAAAGGTAACATAGTTGTAGCTTAGACGGTCTAAAAGGGATGTTGCTGACTACTTTGGACAGGAAAAGCAATAGTAAAATTGTAGCAAATGCATCTCAATCTAACATTCTTAGATACTCTTATGACTTCTTTTTGCATTTCTTTGAATACTTTTGTTTGGTTTTGTGCAAATAGAATTAGAAGAATACAGTTTTGCAATCTAGGAATATTCATACTTGTCAAAGTTGTCATTGGTCATATGAAAATTCCCGCTTAGTGATGATAAAGGAGGAATTTACATGGTTTGTAAATAGGAGGGCAGAGGCGTTCTTCTAATTTTATAGTCAGGATTAGGACAACTGCCAGATACCGAACTGCAAAAAACCAACGGGCTCCACTTCTCTTCAGGATTGGGTCCGTAGACATATTTTGCTTTTTTATAGTCAGGATGGAACTTGAAGTAATCGTATTCAGGCTTTTGTGGCTACTTTGTGGACTATATGGGTCACAAGGAATAAACGTGTTTTTCAAGGAGAAAATGGGTATTTAAGATGTTATTTTGGTAACCTTAAGGAGGCGTTTCTCCTATTACGCGATTTCACTAAGTCGGATAGTGGATTACAGGGATCAATATCTACTACATATTCCTCTAACATTCCCCCTCCGGGATTTTTGCAAGCTTCTTTAGGGCAAATGAATCATGTCCTACTCTTCAATGACACTTTAGCTCTCTGTACTATTCGAGTTGATGGTTCGTGGCATAAGACTAGTAAACACTACGGGGTAGGGTGGACGATAGAGCTGCGTAACTATGGGGAAAGAGAGTCTGGTGGCTTTTCTGGAATTGCGGCCTCAGCTTTGCAAACTAAAGTTTGGGCTTGCCTTTATGCTTTAAGATGGACCCGTGATAATGATTATAGGTCGATAAAAATCTTAACTGGCTCTGCCTTACTTGTCATGTCTCTTACAAAAAAGGGACCCTCGGATATTCACCTTTTCTGGACTTGAAAGGAGATTATCAAAATTGGAAGCACCTTTCAGCATTGCATCTTTCTCAAGGTTGACAGAGCAGAAGTTCAGCTCTCTCATCGTATAGCTAACCAGTGTCAGGTTACTTTAAATAGTTTCTCTAATTCTGCTACTTTTGATGTTTTTAAGTTCATTTGTTTCTTAGTCTTCCTTTCTTTATGCTATTGTCAAATAAATAAATAAATAAATAAATAAATAATATATATCATTTTTATAAATTACATACTATATATGCAGTTATGCATTTTAGATGAGTGTAATTTCAATCATACAGTTTTGTTTAATTTATCTCATTTTCATATATTTCAAAAAAAAAAAAGTCGAAATAAGTTATGTTTATACAAAAGTTTATGTAGATTTTCAAACAACCGCAATACTTGTTTATGGTGTGTTTTTTCATCTAAACTTATCAAATCAAACTTGGTCAACCTGATTTCACCGCATGTTTATATCTTTATACCTTATTGGATCTAATAAACCTTGATTATAACCTTAAACTTATGTCTGTAAGGGGAAGGGATCGCACTAGCCTAATCAATCAAATAATCTATGGTATATTCATAAAAATAAAAAAAAATAAAAAAAATAATAATAAATAAAAATAAAATAAAATTATTATGGCAAGGTGATGCTCTAGTCACTTCAAAGTTCCAAGTATAATGATTTAAGAAAATATTTTTTTTAGAAGATTGCATCCTGTTAGTAAAAACAATTAGTACATAATTATACACGACGAGATGAATGTCATTCAAAGGGACAAAGACCCCTTCAAAGTTGTACGTTTTGTTAATCTTTTCAGGCAAATCAATTTTGCATATAAAACTAAATTTCTTTTCTCTTTTCACACATCGTCATGTTATAAATTAATTTTTCAAAAGCTAGTATAAATCTAATTTCCAAGATTATTGTTAAAAAAATATTTAAAATGGATTTAGTTATTTTGCATGGGACCATATTTCATGTTGAGGCTCCGCCTAAAGGAAAAAAAGGAGTGTTTAATGTAAGATGCTTTGTAATTGAAAGTTTTCTAGGTACTGTTCGTCAGGCTACGAGTAGTATTCTTGGTTCCACAATATATTGTGTTACTTTGATCATATTATATATTTTTTTTTAATATATACAAACAAAAATTGCTATGTAAAATATTATTGAGTTTGTCTCAATATATATATTTTCAATAATAGAGCTTCATAAATTGCGTTAAGAAATATATAAATTAAGATAATGTAATTATTTGCAATAGGAGTGATACTTTGTACATATAAAGTTATGATTATATTAGACAATAGTTTGGTATCATATACTCTTTTATATCCTTTTTGTTCTTCTCACTTTGACATTTTTTGTCTAATGAAGATTGTTACGTGAAAGAACAAAAAGGATCAAATCAAAGGGTACACAATTTTGTTCTAAAGCCTTCATGTCTATGGATAACAGAAAACAAAACAAGATTGTATATATAGGACACTAAACATTTGCCTAATACGTTCATCCATCTAAACATTATAGCAATATGATCATTACTACCTGTCTACCTCTATATGAAACAGATCACAGTGTACTTCTTGTTATCATAGAGCATAATTTTAATAATGTTGCAGCGTTCGTGTAGTCATAATTCATCATACTACAATAGGTTATTCAATCATTAAAATTGTGTAAATGTGATTATGTGAATGAATACGAAGTAGGGTTCATTCATAGTACCCATTAAACAAAATATAATTACAAAAAAGTAATGCTCTACCAGTTTAGAATTAATAATCACGTTAACAGCTAGTGTAAGTTTTACTGGTAATGCGACAAATAATTCCGACTAAGAGAGTACAAAAGATGCAAATATATGATGGTTAGAAACATCTAGAAAAACTATTGTCATTGATTTCTTCAGATAGTGAAATTTGGAAACACAGTACAACTCATTAAGTACAATATATGATATGATGATATTAGCTACATTTCAAGCCAAGAATTTGGCCAATGTTTCAGTAAAGATCATGACAATCCGCCTCATTTCATGTCATGATAACAAAGATGGTAGATAATGAACCTAATTAACTAATAACTAACCCTATAAACATATACTTTTTCTTAGTACAACAAATTAATTAAAAGAAATCTAACCCAAAGTTGATCGATCACGAAGAACTAACCAGCTAGATTCGAACCCTATCTTTTAATCCTCAATGGATCTGGATAAGTAGATGGTTAATTAATACAATATAGTAACTAATAGCTCTAGGACTTATTTTAAAACTACCCCAAGAGATGGCTGGTCGAAGATGGAGAATTGTAACCCGAAAGATCACTAGTAGTCCACACACTCGAGTTCCAATTGTATTGTTGATGATGCTCACTAGGTTGAACAACCTCGAAATCCTTATTATGTGCTAAGTTTAACCTTTGGGAATCCTCGAGTTTAACGGATGCCACTCGATCAAGGACCTCTGGATCTAGTGGCTTCGATTGAAGGGCGGTCTGGTGGTTAGGCATTAGCCTCCCACCTAAGAGCTCAACACTCCCAGGAGTGGTGTTCTCAAAAGGGTGCATATGTTGCATTATGCCATTGATTCTTCCTAAACCTTCAAAACTTCCCATAAATGGAAATTCCATTTCTGCCCCTCCACCACCCAACAAACTCAACCCTATGCCATTAGGGTTAGAGCTCCCTAGGTGATGCAAAGTCGAGGGCAAAAACGGAAACTGAGGCATATTATTAGGGGTAAGAAACAAACTTGTAGAACAAGAAGATCCTCCTGAAGTAGTACTACCACCACTAATCATCGGAGATCTCGACGATCCATTACTAGCGTTGTTGTTGCTACCGCCACTGCTACTGCTCCTCCCTTTGCTTCGTTTGGTTGTCCGGCGAGACCCACCACCTACCGGAACATTCCTAAGGGCACCGCCTCGAGTCCAGTACCGCCTACATGTCTTACAGAAGTGTCTAGGCTGGGAGAGGCTGTAGTTGTTAAAGTAACAGAACTTAGTGTTAGTTGACTCGCAACGAGGGCACTTCTGACCTGGTTCAGGAAGAGGAATCTGAGCCTGGCGAGCTCGATCAACCATCGAGTTAGGCTTGATCGAGCTCACTGACCCACCACCGACACCTCCTCCTCCTCCTTCTCCTGGAAGCCTTCCACCATTAGCCACCTCATGATGAGCAGAAATTATCAGTTGTTGTTGTTGATGATGATGTTGGTCATTGGATTGCTGTCAAAAACAAAAAAAGAAAAACAACCCAAGAAATAAATAAATTTAGACAAGAAGCAATAATAAGTACATAATATAATTGCGTATATTCGAATAAAAATAAAGATATGGAATAATATACATCTTTAAATTGATGCTTTCATTTTTTTTTTTCTTTTTCATCCAATACTAAAAACAAGTTAAAAAGTCGAACAATGAAGAATTGTTTTAAGCAATAAACAGACCTGATGCCAAGTCGAGGAATCAAGATGATGGTAGAGTGGAAGAGAAGAGAAAACCATGTTAATAAAAATGAATCAAAGTAATTAAGATAAGCTAATAATAAGTTAAGTTTAGTGAAGTAAGCTTTCTTCTTTGTGAGTTGGAAAGAAAGGGAGGTGATGAGTAAACATCAGCAAGAAGCAAAGTGGAGAAAGAAAAGAAAGAATGAAAAAGATAAAGTGAATAAGTGAAGGGGAATTCAAGAGAGGATATAATGGGAGTATATATTTTGTGCTTCCATTAAAATACTAACTTTTGCTTTTGTTTTTATTTATTTTTAATTTGTTTTAGTTTTTTTTAGTGAGATTCGATGTGTTTGAAAAAGGGTGAATTAATCATGAGCATGGGATTGTTAACATTTGAACTTCTGTCTGTTTATTTATGCTTGCATGATTTTGGGTGAAGGCTGTTTTTTTTGGGGGGCGGGAAGATCTACTTCTTGCTCTATTTTCAAGCTAATCAAACCTCAATCAATGTAAGCAAGATTAGCCCTAAAGTCTTAAGACTTAAAATGACATCACTTTTTAATAGGTCCCATTAAAAATAACGTCATTGTATTAGCTAAGACTCTTTTAATACTCACTCATATTTAGCACGTTAGCCCTAAACTCACTTAACACTTCTCATACCATATATTATTATATTTTAAGTGCTAAATATGAGTGAGTATTAAAAGAGTCTTAGCTAATACAATGACATCATTTTTAATGGGACCTATCAAAAAATGATGTCATTTTAAGTTTTAAGATTTTAGGGCTAATCTTGCTTTAGTAATAATAAAAAAAAAAAAGTAGGCCCAACACTAAGTCTTAAGTTGAGTCTTGAATTTTCAACACTCAACTTGAGACTTAGCTAAGATTTCTCAAGAAAAATGGGATCAAACAAAGAGTCTTGTCTTAAGACCCAAGATAATGATGTCACGTGGAGTCTTAAGACTCAGGGCTAATTTTACTCTACTTTTATTATGTTTTGCATGAGTATGTATATATATTTAACCAAAGTTTAGAATTTGGTGCAGTTAGTTAGGGATTCACCGGTTACTATACCTTGAGTGTATGTAAGTATGTTAAGGTTGAAGCCTCTCATCTCTAAGTGATTGGGGGTGAGAATTATTTGGCTATAATTCGCATTACTTTCAAATTCATATGCTGCAAAAAAATTAAATGGACTATATAGTATCATCAGCGTTGAAATATAATTAGGATTCTGCTTATCGTATACTTCCCTTTTTTTTTTCTTTTTTTTTTTTTTGAAACAATTGTATACTTCCTTTGTTTCTTTATGTTATTCTTTATTCATTTGGAAATTTATAAAGTTTTTAATGCAAATGGAATTTCATAATCAAAATATATATAAACACATACGAGGTCTTATTTGACTTCTCTATTTTTGTTCTATAGGAGAAAAAATTTACTAATTACACCCTTACAAGTCAATCAACGCAGATATACAAGTCAATGCTTAAGAGTAGAGAAAGGTGGGGATCTCTTACTCTCAACTACTATCTCCGTTTCATATTTTTTGCAACTTTAGGGTATTATTTGTGAGATATAAAATATTTCAAAATTGCAAAAAGTATAAAACGAAGGTAGTATATGTTGATGGGGAGACTCAAATGGAACTTCTGTCTTCAAAATCATAAAGTACCCTACAATCTCAACCAAGTATGCTTAGGCAAAAAATTGACAAAGATTGATTGTCTCAATGTTTTGATTAAAATTTTCAATCGTGGAATGTGGTTACAACAATTACTAATTGGAGTTACCTTGATGCGTGACTGTGAGAGGATAATGGAAAATTGAGGTTACTTTTATTAACAAGTTGAGTTATTCCTTCAATATTCAAAATAAAAGATATATGAGTGATTACTCAAATAAATAAATGAGGTGACTTTTTATTAAAAAAAATAATAATAATAATAATAAAATAAAATGAAATAAAATAAAATAAAATGAAATAAAATAAAATAAAATAATAATAATAATAATAATAATAATAATAATAATAATAATAATTGATGTTAGTCGTATAATTAAAAAAAATGAGGTTATTTTTATGGACGAAATAAACCTATCCTTATGAATAATTGAGGTTTAAAACACTTTTATAAATAAATGTAGTTATACTATGCGGTTGATCACACACATTATAAGACTTGCTAATGCTTATATTTGTGCAAAAAGAAATAAAAAATAAATAAAATAAAAAGAATGAATAACAAAATGATATCAACGACAAACTGTCTAGACAACTTTAGTTTAGGGTATAGTAGAGATGGAGTCTAGTGAGTCTATACTTATGTCATCAAAACTTTTGTCTCAAAACATACTTTAACTAGTAGTTTTTCAATCGTTGAGTGACCTTTGGCAAGTTTCACAACGAGTCTAGAAGTTTAGATAACCTTATATTCTTGAACAAAAAGTGTTTGTTATATTACTAACTAGGTAAATCTCATGGCATGACCATCCTTATTTATTTGCATGACGTGGGGCTCTAGGGTTTGGTTTATCATCTTTATTGTATTTCATACTTGCTCCATTTTCCAAATATTGCAACATGGGAATAAGACAAAGATTTTAAGAAGAGGAGAGAGATGGACCGGATATGGCTTGACCGGCCCTTCACAGATATGGATATCAAAAGAGAAATGTTCAATATGCATTGCTCTAAGTCTCCAGGCCCGAATGGGTTCACACCTGACTTCTTCCAAATTTACTGGAAGGAGGTAGGGGGGCTTGTGGTGGACAGTGTCCATCAATTTCTGAGAACTGGAAACATGCTTACAGAATGGAACCAATCTTTACTAGTGTTGATACCAAAGGTTAGTGTTCCAGAGACGGCTAATCAATTTAAACCAATCAGCTTGTGCAACACAGTCTGTTAAAGGGTGTTCTCCCGGGCCTAATTTCTGAAAATCAACATGCTTTCATTCCAGGGAGGTACATGGAGGATAATATCCTCTTAAGCCATAATCTTATGCGTCTTAATAACTCGAAGAAAGGTTCTAACTTCACAGCAGTTAAAATCGATATGTCTAAAGCATATGATGACAAAGTGGACTGGCTCTTTCTTCTTAAGGTCTTACAAGCTTATGGTTTTTCTAGTCACTGGATTAGGATGGTCTCACAATGCATCCCGACAGTTAGTCTCAAGGCCGTCATCAACAGGAAAACTACAGAACATTTTTTTCCTAATTGTGGTTTAAGGCAAGGGGACCTCTATCCCATTATCTCTTCATTTTCTGTATGGATATTCTCTCTAGAATGCTGACGTTGGCTGAGGATATCAACCAATTCAAGGGTTTGAAATTTTCTCGTCGGTTTCCTTCAATTTCTCATTTGTTTTTGCCGATGATGCAATGCTGTTCTTTAAGGCAAATGAAGAGTCATGTATATGCATTACTGACATCCTTCACAAATTTGGTAATGCTTCTGGTCAACAACTGAATCTCCAAAAGTCATTTGTGAAATTCTCTCCGGGCCTTGACATCAACACAAGGTTGGCTTTGAAGCAAATCCTCTCTATGTCAAAAACTTACAATATGGGATCTCATCTGGGGGATCCGATAGACATACAGGGAAAGAAAAGGTTGGCTTTTCAATACCTAGTGGATAAAGTATGGGAGAGAATTGTTTCATGGGCTTCGTTACGCCTATCTCAAGCGGCAAAGCTAATCCTTATCAACACTATCTTAGTAATCATATCGGCCATGTCATGAAGTGTCTGAAGCTTCCGCAAAGCATTGCAAACAAGATCGATTCGCTCCTTACTCGGTTTTGGTGGTCCAACAAGGGGAATAAAGGAATGCACTTGGTAAGTAGGGTAATTACTCAAATTCCTAAAAGTATGGGAGGTCTAGGGATTAGAGGTACTTCGATTCTTAATGATGCCCTCCTTTTCAAACAATCAATAAGGATGCACCTTAATCTACAACTTCTATCTCAAGGGTGCATAGGGGGTTCCAACCATGTGATATCTGCAATATGGCTAACCATATGTTAGAATGGGGAACCCATCAATGGGAAGGAGAAGCCTATAGCAGAAGGTTACTCGGTCTTTCAAGGATGGTTTCGCTTGGAAAGTTGGTAAAGGGAGGGACATTAAAGCAATCTGTATGCCTTGGGTTAAAGGGGAAATCCCAGTTGTGAACTCAAATCAAAAGCTGGGGTTTTCCTTGAATTGGAAAGTGAAGGATTTTATCAATGAAGATATGACTTCTTAGAATGCGGGGAAGGTAAGGGAGTGTTTTGACTGGAATAGTGCAAAGTCAATTCTGTCAATGGAGCTGCCATATTCAAGGGAGGATGATTTCCTTTATTGGAAACACCATCCATCGGGGAGATACACAGTCAAGACAGAGTACTACTACCTCTCAAAGGAATTGGGTTTGAAAGATCCTCCTTCTCCACTACGGATCAGACTTTTGTGAAGCTGGTGTGGAGATTGAATATTCAGCCGAAATGGAAGCTCTTCTTATGGAAACTGTTTCATGATGGTATTGCAGTTAAGGTTAACTTAGCTAGAAGAGGAATACAGGTCAATGAAGCTTGTGACTTTTGTGGGATGGAAAGGGAAGATAGCCAACACCTCTTTCGATTTTGTATTCTAGCAAAGGAAGTCTGAGAGAATGGATCCCTGACAATTTAACCTGACTCTCCTGGGTCCAACACTTTGAGGAAATGGATTCAGAGCTATATCCTGCTCTTTTATAGCGAGGATGGTAAGTATAGCACCTGTAGCATCCTGTTCATTGCGACATTATGGGGCTTATGGAAGACTAGGAATGCAAGATGCTTCAATGGTGCAAGTGGAACCGCTAGCTTAGTTACGGAATTCACAAGCTTAGCAATGAATGACCATGTTTTCAACCAACAGAGTATTCACCATGATGATGACATGGCTATAACAAGAGACGACCCAAGCATCCCTCCAGGTTTTAACCATGTGCAACTAGGAAAAGAAAAGGTGGGCTATGACACATTCGTTGTTGAAGTGGATGGTTCTTGGGATAAGAATTCTACTAGAGCAGGGGTTGCTTGTCAGTCACAAGAAATGATCAAGGCTACACAATGGATGAGGGCGGAAAACACGGAGCAGCCTCGTCAGCTATTCAATGTGAAGCTTGGGCTTGCCTTGAAGCCATGAAATGGGCCCAAGGAAAAGGAAAACAGGGGATCATGATCCTATCAAACTCTATCTCTCTTCTCAACAATCTACAGGGTAAGTTTGGTAAGGACATCACGATAACTTGGATGTTAAAGGAGATAAAGGAAGTGGGGGCTAAGTTTCATAGGTGTGCAATCTTGAAGGTTCCAAGAGAACAGGTGCAAAGGGAAAACGATATTACAAGAGGATATCGTTTTTCCATGTCTAATTATGTGTAGTTTCTTTGTGTAGTACCATTTGCTTTTGTCAAAAAAAAAAAAAAAAAAAGTGTTGTAACATGCAATGGATTCAAAGTTTTATTACATCACAGTTTTCCTAATATTACCAAGTTTTATGACATCAAAAATCCTAAAATTTCATTTTTGTGTTTGCTAAAAGTATAAGATAATTGGTCGCATCAAACTATTCAAAGCATTATTTCTAAAAAGGTTTCAAATTGTACAATATATACCTTAAGTCTTAAGAACAACTTCATTGACCCATGTTCACCAAATAAAAACAAATCTATTTTGATCATTAAGAACTTAAAAGAAGCGAAAGATGATCCTAATTGTAAAACTAAAAAAAAAAAAATTAAAAAAAATTAAAAAAGTTAGGAACAAAAGAGCTAACGTTGATGTTTAATAAACAAGTAATTTGGAATCTAACATAGAATCAACTTTATTGTATAGTCACATGACCATATATATTTTGGTTGTGTAATGTCTATTATCATCTTTATATCTTATTAACACTATTAATATGACATGTACAACTAGTAAATAAGCGCCGTTTGTCAAAAGTTCAAAGTTAAGTGGGGTTTGAAGAGAATTGGGTCAAGTAATTGAATTTGGCAGCTAAAAAAGAGTAAAAAGGAAGAATTTGCAATCTCTAGGCTTCCTATTTGCCACGTCATTGGGATTTATCCACTTTTTTGCATGAAAATCAGCTAAAGACCATTTATCTGTGGAGATCACATCAGATAGGAGGAATTAGATTCCCACTCCACCATCCATTTATGGAATAGTGAAAACAATCATTATATATTTATCCTTGTTTGATTATTATGTCTTTTATGTCTCCTGATACTTACTATTATTTTGACTTGACACGCTTGTTTTTATATGATTTATTCATCACTTATATTTGCAAGGAATACCTAAAATATTGACTTATTTCAGCCCATAAGCTATTGTATCTAAACTAATTACAAATCATTAACCGTTGAACCCAAAATCGTTGACAATTTGAAGCTGTTTCAGTATGTTAAAAACCTGAACAAATTCATTCCTACCTATGCCAAATAAATATATTCCTCCGTTTCTTTTTAGATGCATCACTTTCTAAATAAGGAATTTTCAAATTAGTTGTATCACTTTTCTTTTTAGTTAATAAATTCTCTCTATCTCTCTCATATCACATGGGTCCTCTTTTTTCTTTCTTTCTATCTCTTTCATCTCCAAAAACTTCCTAAGAGCAATTCCAATGGCAAGCTAATTGTTAAATTAGCTTGCCATGCCACATAAGCTTTTAAGCTAATTGTCATTTTAGCTTCAATGGTTAGCTAATATAATAGCTTACTATTTAAATGGACCACACCTCCTTAATTTACGTTGATAAATTTTATTTTATTTATTCTAATTTGTTTTATTTTAGCAAGTTTTTTTCCAAGTAAATTAGCTTGACAAGCAAGTCCCTAGCTACAACCATTGGAGTTGCTCTAAGAATCCATGATTTTACAATTAATGCAACTGAAAAAACGAAGAGAATATCTTTTTATCTATTGAAATTTCTCTAGGGTAACCCTAAGTTTTGTGTTTTTCTATCTCTTTGATAAAGAAACTTAATTTTAATTCTCAATGACAAACATGTGTTTTCTGTTATACTTGAGAATGTGACATTAATAACTATTTTTCATCATAAATAACTTTTAAAAGGATTATTTCAAACACACTAGCAATTTAAACTAAAATGACACAAGTTGCTTTTGACAAATTGTTTTTCCTTCCTCTCTCATTGAATTCCCAGTCCTAATTTATTCTGGTTTATATGAGATACAAGGGGAAGGAAAAAAAAAAACCATTTTTAAGTGGAATTTGTGTCAATCTAAACAACACCAAGATCATTAATTTAGTTTGAGTTAACAACTCTTTTACAGTTCTCAATAACGAAATTTAGTGGTTAATGCCACATTCTAAAGCAAAACAAAAGAAATATTGATAACCAAAGAGAAAGTTCAAAAACTAAGGGTCACTATTAAGGATTTTTCTTTTTATTATTCCATCATAATAAATAAGATTGTTTATTGTTTCGAGCTATAAACAACCTATTAATGAGTGATAAACAAGATGTTTGCAAACATTATATTAATGAGCCCAACACAAAACTATTCGAGTAAATTTGTTTCGTAACAAACCTTAGATTTTTGTTAAAATTTGTTCAATTCCTTAATGAACAAGTTTGTGGGGGTGAGCCATTAGTCTTGTGTCTGATTTGGGATTTGGGATGATGAAATGGAAGAATTATTTTATTAATGGGCATAAGGAGAAGAGGGCTCACTTAAGGGGTGGGGATAAGGAAAATCCTTCAAATGAATCCCTTAGATTTGATCCTAGAGCCCATGAATACGAGGTGGGAAGTAATGCCACTACTACCATCTCAACCTTAAATGTTGGAATTGAAAATTGGTGGTAGTAACAAACACAAAAAATAGGTAATTGAAAAGGAACAACGTATCTCCCTTTATATCCCTTGTTTTCTTTCCATTCACGAGAATCAAATTGCTTCTTTTAACATAATTTAAACAACCAAATTTTGGTACTCCTTTCGAGCCTAAATTTTTTTTCAATTTTAATTGTGCACGTTTGTCAATGTATTAATTTGACCAAAGATATCTTAATTTGTATTGTAGGAAAATATATAACAACTACATTATTAATAACTACTTTTAAGATGAATCAAATAAGACCCAACATGAATTTGTTAGATTTCATAACATATTAAGAAAAACTTAGTGGATTCTCTCATCTTAAAGATAAATAGTGCGATATTCCAATGTGAATAAATTATAAGGAATGAAAGGAGTACTATAATAAAGTGTTTTTAACGATTAATTTAGTTGTGCTAATAAAATCAACACGTGGTCAGTTGTGAGTTTTTTTTTTTTTTTTTTTTTTTACCTAATATAAAGAACAAAAATTTAATTGAGAATTTTCATACAAACAAAAATAAAATAAGTAAAATCCGTCTTCCCTAGCCTCACCTGTCATCTTCCTTTCCATCTCGACATAATTAGATTTCTTAATCACCCCATTATCTGGTTAAGAACCAAAAACGCTAGGACAACCAATTTAGCCATTGAGCAGGGATAAACTATATTACGGCAACTTACTTCAATATGAGATTGAGAGAGCAACCCAATTCAGCGCAGTTAAGTTCTTATAGCTCTTGTCCATTTCCTCATAGCCTTAATAAATCCCCGTCTCTTTAATATGAGTTGTTTTGCTGCTAATTTCTGCTAATTTACTAGCAGCATTAACTTAAGATTTACCCAAAAAAAAAAAAAAAAAAAAAAAAAAAAAAAAAAAAAAAACACTCCGGTAACAGAAATTTCAACTAAATACTAGCACTTGTTCTTCCATGGTAACAGTATTAGTAGAACAAGGCATTACAAAAGGTATCATTATCACCAATCGTTTCTCACGACCGCTAACCATATACAAACAGACATACAATGCATGTAAAAGATGGATGAAACAATAGAAAATCCTAATTTATGACAGGTATAAGCAAATATCCTCCATATATCCTCCCTGGATTTCAAAACACCCTGGTAATATGCATTATAAGCCGCATGTCACAGCCCGCCAAACCCCTATCCCCCTATTAGTCCCCCGGAAACCCAGTTTACATTTTAAGATTGTCCTCATGTATCAGACATCAGAGAGACAGCAATATAAGAAGAATTTATCCTAAACCACTGCAGCTCTTCACTTTATCAAGGGCGGCCTCTTCCATTTGAACTAGTTTACTGCAAAAAGACTCAACATCATCTGCCTCTTCTTCAAACGTGATCCTGAATTCTTTCCATTGGTATTCACTGCCACCACTAAGAACTTTAGCCAACATATCGAAGCCTTTTTGATCAACTGACAGAATGTAGGCATCCTTCACAACATACAAAAAGTAAATTGTTGCTTAGATTTGCAGGATATGAATAAGCATGGCATTGTAATGAAGGCCACTTTAATTGATGCTAAATACAACTTCAATTTATATCAATTCCAACTTTAAAACAGCAAAACATGTGTGGTTGAACCAAAAAAACTGACTGGATTTCTGCAATCCGATGGCAATGGATAAGGTTGACCAAGATAACGACCTGAAATTCAGATTGTCCTAGAATCTGCACCCCAAAACTATGGAATAGAATCCCTATTGATTTTCCACTCTTTTATACTGTGGTTAATGTTCGAAGAAGATACAATGGAAGAGAAAGAAGGAAGCTTCGCAATGATCATCACAAATAAAGATAAAGTGGGCATCAGATTCATATGTTAGCTAAAACAAATAAAAGATTCATATAAATCAAAAAATTCTGCATCTTCTGCTAGCAATAAAAAGGGCTTCAGATTCTTATGTTAGCTTAAACAATTGTTTCATAACATTTGAATCTCTCGCTGTAGCCCAAGGACTTCACATTTGTATGTGCGAAAGGCACCATGCTGTTTTTAAGAGCAACAGAGATATCTTGTCAAGAATCTGCAGAGTCTTGGGTTAGCAGTTGATCCTGAATAATTCTTATGATAAAAACAGCCTCGAAATTAATCTTCAGGTTAGAGATACCCTCCTTTCTATCTTGAGAATGCCACAAGGAGCCAACTTGTGAATTCATATGGGAGCGCCAATTGATTTAATGGGAAAGAAAGTTGTCATTTTCAAGCTTTAGAGAGCCAGCAGTTTGTTAACCTGGTTTTCCAATGGCAGCATGTATGAATTACTTGATGCTGCTGCAAAAAAGTGTCCAAAATCGATTCACCTCTTTTTTGCCTCTTTTAGGTGATTAATGGAACTTGAGAAAAATTTATTCACTCTTAAACAAGTCAACAGTGCTCTCTTGAGGAAAAAGGTATGTAGAATGCACCACAATCTGCAACTTTGACGTACTTCCTTCTTCTTAATTAATTACATCCGCCGTTATTTAGATGCATCCCTTTCTACAAATAGAAGTTTCAATTTAGATGCATCATTTTCTTTTATAGCTAATAAATTTTCTCTATCCCTCTCATATCACATGACCCTCTTTAATTTTTCTCTCTCTCTCTCTCATATCACATGACCCTCTCTCTCTCTCTCTCTCTCTATACTCCAAAAATTGCCTAGGAGTCTGTGAATTCAAAAGTGATGCATCTAAAAAAAAAAGAGGAAGTACAAAAATAGCAATTGGATGGGCTGGAACAAATTTCAAGAAAAAGTAAGAGAGTTTCAGACCAAAAGACCCCATGTGATTAGAAATAGAAAAGAGAGAAATTAAGGTAAACAAGTGGGTTGGGTAAGGGTAAAGTTTGTACTACCTCCATTTCATAATAATGTTCTTAACATTTTTTGTTTGCAAAAGAATTAATGCAAAGAAGAGAGTGTAAATAAGGTGGGTGTGCATAAGAAAGAGATGGATAGAGTAAAAGAGGTGGGTGGGTAAAAGGTGAATAATGTTAGAGAGAATGAGTGGAAAAGTGTAGGTACAATGGGGTAAGGGGGTAAGGTAGTAAAGAGGGACATGTTAACAAAAAGGAGTAAACTAAATAAAATAGATAAGTTAAGAGCATTGCAAAACGGACAAAAACAGAATATGTTACGAACATTATGAAACAGAGGCAATGTAACTTATAATGTGAAGAGAACACTTCCTAAAATAGAATTGTTGCAATAATTTTGAAGCTTCCCAAATAGTATTGTTGCAATTTATTAAGAACGCAAGAAGTATAATCCTTTGGCTCCATTCTTGCTCATGACAGGTAAAAAGAAGGATGTGGCACATCTGGCTGCTTCTTAAAGGATGAGGAGGATTCTAAAGAAAAGGAAAGTACTGACAAATAGGTCAATAGCTAGATTCTGGAGATCAAATCGAACATCTGACTTGCTGGGATCTTTAAGATGGAAGATGTGCAGTATTGTGGATCCAAAGTAATCCAAACCCACCAAGATGGGATGCAGCCCAAATTAATAGATGATGTGAGATCTCATATGTGAGGGACAATGGACTGCCTACAGACAGTATGGATGATTTTATGTATTGGAAATTTCATCCCTATAAATTTTATGCCTTTTCTCACTCAAGCAACTATGTCACAGGGAACTATTACAACAGAGATCATATCCCTTTTCTACAAAAGACAAGATTCTGAAAATTTCTATGGAAACTTAACATCTTCCCCAAATGAAAGTTATTTACAAGGAATGTCAGGAAATTGTGGCATCTGGCATGACTGCATAGCATTAGGGTAAATCTAAGCAGAAGGGGCCTTTCTACAAAGGTAATGCGTGAGCAGCATGAAGATGGTGTACAACACCTCTACTGTTTATGTGACATGTTTGGGGCACAGCCCTTTTACTATCACTCAAAAAATTAAAAAAAATACTTCAATCACATATCCTGCCATTTCATAGCCAGGACGGGAAACTTAATCAAAGGTTATTTCATTAAATTTGCATAATATGGGGCATCTGGACCCCCCAACAATGAATATTTCAAGGGAGCTAAGAAAATCAGGTGATTGTGGCTGCCCTTATCGCATTTGGAATGGGTCTACATCAGATTTACAAGATACGACAAACTGCTACTTTGTGTACTTTAACCCCCCAGAGGATAAGGAGTATAATTCCTTTTTTTTTAAGCAAATGTTGGCCATTATACTTTGGGTTCACCTACTAGATGATTCTTGGGAAAATTACAAATCATCTACAAGGTTTGCTTGGGTGATGAAGGATGAAGGAGCTACAACTCACTCATACAAGGATGGCTGCAAGGCATGCCTAGTTTGACGCTTCAAGCTGACGGTTTAGCATACTTCATAGGCCTATATTGGGCTAGAAAAATGCAGTTCACACATGTTCTCATCTGAACTAACTTCTACAAAATGGTAGCTTTTAAGGTCAATATCCAATGAAGTGGGGAGAATCTGATCCACACAAATAGAATCTAAATTTCACTGCATCAAGATTTTTTTAAATAGGCGAGTCTAAAAAAGGTTTACTTATTTGGTAACATCATACAGCCCTTGGAAGCCTTAGAGGAAAGTACATGGTTTTGTTAACAAAATAATAATTAGTCACCTTTTTCCCCTTTTGTTGCCTAACTATCATCTTATTGAACATATCATGCAATATCCATTCATAACGAGAAATTGATAGCTTACCTTTGCATTCTCGTTTAAGAAGGCAAAACAAAAAACAACTAGTGCTCTACGCCTTATCCCACTCTGATTGATGCCATCAATTAGCTTTGCAGTAAAAGGAGCTACAGAGAAAACATTCTGTTGATTAGCAAGTGAAACATTTTATCACAACAAATATTAAGTAATAAGACAAACATGAACAATTGTCATTCTATCCAATAAGAATCTTACGTAATTTGTCAGGCTTTGCTGTTCCAAAATCATCTGGATCCACTTCATGATTGCCACCATTGCCATCAATGAACATGCAAGAGCTGGAATACACACATATACAAGTAGGAACCAACGCATACATTAATCTGTTAACGAATTATTATGCACCCAACAATCATTTATTTAAATACTTCATTATAAGGTGACACTTCTTTAATCACGTTTGCCAAAGCACAAATCCGATAAGCAATATAAAAAGTAGATTTTTGAAATCATATATCGAGACGAACATAGCAAAAACCCACATTACTATATTTTTCGTCATGTATTAATCACCAAAAAAAAAAAAAAAAAAAATAAAAAAATAAGTCAAAGGGGAGAGCGTGAAAAGTGCTTAAGTCAAAATGTGTCTACCAAAAAATAACGAAGTCTGTATTTCTATTTTTAGGGGTGGAAGGGGGACAGAAGGGAAGTTGTAGACTTCGCAACTCTCCTCCAAGACTTCACTTTACATATGGGTCCACATCATAGAATATTCAATGGGCCACACGCTGTGAGTTTCCTAAAATATTTTACTAGAATTTTTTTTTTTTTTTTTTTGGATGTAGAGAGAGCCGCAAGGGCAATGATGTAGACGAGATTAGGTCTTGAGTACCACCCCCCAAGACTTTAACCAACTAAGCTAGTTGGCATCCACAAGAAATAATTAATTTATTACATATTAGGTCTCAACAATTTTCTTTTAAAGTGGTTGTCACTAGTCAACCACCAACTTGAGTAGAAGAGATGACAGAGGATCAGAATATCCCAAGTTGGATTGAGTTGCAGAAAATAAGGCTCTTGGCTGCAGAGTCCACTACTTAGAGCATCAAGGCCGTTAGTAATATATACGTGCCAAAATTAGTATTTACAACTAAGTTTTGTGTTGCACTAATAATGGTGTGGTAACTAAGTACAACAAAGTTCCAACTTCCAAGGACAATTCCAAATAGAACTATGAGATCCAAATTTGAATAAATGGAAAATTTTGGTGCAAACTACCAACAATTGATCATTTTGGGAATAAGACTTTGTTGTTGTAGAATTTTCAAAAAAAAAGAAGAAAAAATAAACACTAAATAGATTTTCTACCTGACATTGAACTTGTACACTGAATAATTATCATCATTGTCCAGAAGCTCTACAAGGTTTTCACTTCGAGATGTGTTGCCAAAAGTTGAGGAACTCAATATACCAGAACCTGCATAACTTGACTCAATTATTTTCTTTTGTTCAGACATTACCATTTTCCGGACACTTTCAGTAGCAGACCTAACCTGTGAACAAAACAAAAAAGGATCGAATAAATAAAGCCTTCAGGGGACAAAAATATATAACATCTAAGAAAATTTATAAGGAGAACAAAACTCGAAGGACAACAAAACTTTATCAACCCAATCCAAGAAAAAATATGGATCCATTCATCATCTTGAAGATTGTCAGTTCCAAGAAGCATAAAAAAGGGTATCTTTTACCACATTGATCTCTTGGATTTATGTTTGTGCATATCCAACCAAAAAGAATGCTCTTTGGTCATATGTATTTCCATCCAAAGAGTATGCACCCATCCTGCCTTTTGAAAGCTAGGAACATGTTGTGTAGTCCAACTCTCCTAGTTGACCTAGTTGACAACCATCATTGCTTGAATATAACTTCTTCAATTTCTAGCCTCATCTTTAAAAGTAATAACTTAAACAATTAAAGCACACATACACACAATATAAATACCCAGTCTCTGCCTATTAGACTGCTCTGTACGGCTGTACCTCAAAAATCTCCATGATGTTTTCTTTAACCGTCTCTAGAACCTTAGCTGTTTAACATAGTAGGTCTTCTTCCTACTAAACACCACAATTTCTCCACAAAATATCAATTTTCGTGTCAAAACTTGCTCTATATTAAGTTTTTAGGGTATTTTTGGTCCTTTGGGTCTATGTTAATCGGACTCGGGTACCCATGTCCGACACGGGTACGTGTCCAAGTGTTTGAATCAGCTATTTTGTGAAAATTTTATGTAATTTTAATCTAAAATGAAGTGTCCAAGTGGCATACCCATGTTCGAGTGTTACGAGTCTGACACGGATACTCTTTTTTTTTTTTTTTTTGACAAGACGAATACTTGAGGTAAAATGAAGAGTTTGAGTAACATAGTTTTAGGTTCGATTTGAGGTCAAAATTGGAAAATAGTTATTGAAAATGTCTCGTTTTGCAGGCTAAGAATTACTTCGGTTTGCGTGACACACACAAAAGGAAGCATTGCCACTACTTTTGGGTGGTTTGACCTTAAATCGGACCCAAAAGACAAAAAAACCCCTAAAACTTTAATAGAGTAAGTTTTGGCACAAAAATCGATAACTTTTAGTTACGAGATGATGAGATCTAACTTTTTTGCGTTTTGTGGGTGGTTAAATAAAATACACAAAAAAACAGGAGGTTAAATCAAAATAAGGTGTTTTAAGGGGTGGTTAAATCAAAATAGGGTGTTTTGAGGGGTGGTAAAACACAATTAACCTAAATAAATACTTACCTCCGTTTTTTTTTAGTTGACACGTATTCCTTTTTGGGAAGTTTATTTTTAGTAGACACGTTTCTATTTTGGGTAAGCTTTTTCTCTTACATTTACTAGTGTACCCCACTTGCTTTATTATTCTCTCTCATTCTCTCTCCTCTCCTTATTATGTGTGCCTAAATTGAACGTGTCAACTAAGTAGAAAAGGAGGAAGTATTATAAAAGACAAGTCAATAATCAGAGGTTAAATAAAGCCTACATGGGTACCACAAGCTTAGTAATTACAAAAGAAAATAAATCTACTTAGTTTACTTTATCACTTCCCCATCTCACAAGACAGCAGGTCCATCACTCTATTTTACTGGAGAAAGAAACGGAACAGCCAGCGCCAGACAAGGTGGCTGTAGGAGTCTAGATGCCTGAAAAGTGTACCACCCTAACAAGCAGAAGAAAAGTCGTCTTAATTGTTGCTTTTGTGCATCTCAACTTCAATATTTGATCTACTGTAGAAAGAGCTGATATTGTTATCTCAGTCCCGTGTCTAACCACCTTGTCCACGCCCGGTGACATGGGTATGGCTGGAGCAAACGGTGATTCTAGCATCACATATGCTAGATCACCTATAACTATTACAAAGAAACTACAAGTGAAAATTAGTTCTAGAATAAGGATAGGTTAAAATATCTATTCATAACAACTTATCTCAATATGGAAATCATAATTTGGGTGATCAAATTATGGTAGAAAGAACGAGCATTATACCTCTAGCAAAGGCCAACAAAGAGAAACAAAAAGGACCATTTTTTCTTGAGAGCCAAACTACACCTTAGCAGTTTTGGTACACCAGTTTAAGACTCATAAAATCTTTTCCTAAATTCCAAGAGTAATCTTGGAGAAAATGGTAATGAACAATATCCTAAAAAAAGTGGACAATAACGCTCAAGACAGAAGAAACCTCCACCAGTGGCTTTTATGCCAGTGATTTGCTTATATCTAAGGATTCAACGACACAACAGATAATTAACAAATTCCAACAGCAATCAAAAGACACGGTTTTAAGGATAATATCACACCAAAATGCAGAAATTTCAGAAAAGATGTGCTACAAACATATGTGAAATACTGCTACGTACATATGTGGAATATTTCTCGGCATATAAGTATACAAATGACAAAGGCCCCTCTTCCCCATTTTCTTCCCCTCCTCCCCCCCCCCCCCCCCCCCCCACACACACAAAAAAAAGGAAAGGAAAAAGAAATGCAAGGAATAATACAGTAACTAATGCAGCTAAATAACTACTGCTGGGTGTTCACATATACTCATGACTGTAATGTTATTTTCTTGATACAAAGCTGGCATGGCCGTGGACTGTGATGATAAGATTTGCTGCATATGCTGAAGATGGCTCAAGGAAAAAACATGAAGCCTTCTGTTTAATGAATTGAGATCGAATTTATTTGCATATTCATTAGTTACAACCTACGTCCAGCTGAAGTAATGTATCAGTCAGCAAACTTTCCAAAGAACTAATGATCAAGAAGCTGTAACATATAATTTACACAGCGTCCTCATTAACCGTAAGGAGAAATCTACAGAAAAACAGTCACACTGAAACTAGTACTATAAATGCTTAGGAGAAATTTATAGTAGTGTGTAGTAACAACAGTCACAAGTAGAAAAAACACACGAGTAATTTGAGTGCAGAAAAAATCAAGTTTTTTCCATATCATTCTAAAGTTATCTCTCATAGAAAGGCTGATTTACCTTCTCATCTCCTAAAGGAACAACTTCACCAGTTAAAGCAATTCGAACTGGAAGCTGTAACACAAAAGAAAAAACGAAACATGAAAAATAAAAAATAAAAAAAGAGAGGATGATCGTCAAGTGTCTAACAGATATTAGCCACTTTGTTTAAGATTACATTTTTAAACTGACCTTTTTCATTGATCTAAGTAAATTTGCAAGTGGCCCAGGGTAAGGCCTGGGCACTGCAAAGGAAGCACGTTCGTCAATGAGAGTATTCTGCACCCAAAAAATAACCACAAGTTTTAGCTCCAAAAACAGCAAGATCTCATCAACTAACATAGTGAACTTAGCTTCAAGCATGATCAATTTAATTTTCACTTTCCTTCTTTTTACCTCTTTTTGGCTATCCATTCTATGGCATACCCCATAGTCCCATACTAGTGCCTGCCTCCTCTATGTAAGATTCCTCCAGGAAAGAATTTAATCTTGCCACTAATGTTACAGAGTAGTACATAGACTCAACTTACTTGAAAACTTCATACAGCCAAAATACGCGTTTTCCAAATTTTAGATTTTAAAATACGATAAGTAAATCAAACCAAAAATGCATGAAGATCTTATTAAATTCAAAGCCGATTATTACTCTCACACCCATTTCAATCCCACAATCCTAAACACATAAAAAAAATTACAAGCCATTGTATAGCAAAATCAAATTTTGGGACGCGACTGTAGAAATCACCCAAGTGCAAATAACTGAACACATACAAACAAGCAATTACAAAAGGAGGAAAGAAATTGAAATATAGGTCACCATACCACATTATGCAAGTCTTTTTCAGGAACCCAAATGTAAGGTCTCCCCTTCCTCAATAAATACTTCACTTTTGAAGTATATATTTCCTGCTTGCTAAGAAATATTAAATGGGTATCAACACATATCATTATTAAAAAAAAATTAAAAAAAAATTGTTTGAAGAAAATAGCAAGCATACCTTCCTTTGGAATCAGCTTTAATGGTATTAAGATTGCCATGCCAATTTGACGCCAAAATATTCTGCAAAATTAGGCCAATTTGAAGTATGATGAATTAAGAACAAGTAAATAACCAAAAATGGATTTTATTCAAAAATAAAAATGACATAATTTGTATCAATTAACAGGAGAGGGAGAAGAAGAACCTTGCATTTTTGAGCTAAGGCTAAGGCTGTGGATTTGGTGGATTTCATGAGTAATCAAGTATCTTTGATGTTGTTGCTCAGGTGTTCGACGAAATGACTGACTGAAGAAAGTGAAGATTGAGCGGGAACTGGGAAAGCGTTGTGTAACGGGAGCAGAGGGCGTAAGAGAGTAACGTTAAACCCGAGCAAGGTACTGGGGTTTAGCCGTTTAGAGTCTGCGCCTCCTTTTTTTGGGTGTGTTTACAAGTGGGAAAATTAGCCCACGTTTGTTTTGTTTTGTTTATTTTTTTTTTTTTAAAAAAGTTTGATGAAGGACCTTAGAGCACTCCCATCAGTGAGTGAAAAAGCCCTCACGAGTGAAACTTAAGGTGTAAAAAAAAAAAAAACCAAACACTACTTCAGTGAGGGGAATTCTTCTCATGGTTGAGGAGATTGAAAAACGCACAAGACTTGAGGGGAAATAAGGATGCACAGTGACAATGTCGGGGCCCACGAGCAAATGACGCCAGCGCATTTAGCTTGTTGAGAAAGCAGCCAAAACAACGCGTTTTGTGCTTCCTCAGGCCAAAACGACGTCATTTGGTTGCAATCTCAGCAAAAAAAATTTGAATTGCATGGCAACTGGCGCGCATCAAGGCAACCAATGAGATTGCGTCACGCGTCAGTGCCATTTAATTCAGCCAATCAGAATTTTTCTCTTTTTCCCAACGGTTATATTCAATTTAACGGTAATAATGCCGTTATAAATATATAAAAAAAAATAAAAAAAAAATACACCAACGGCCATAAAATTTTATTCTCTATAAATAGACATGCATTTTGATATATTTTGATATACTTTCAAAAACCCAAAAAATCTCCTATATTCACTAATTTCCCAATCCTCACTTCTTCTTATTATTATAATTATTAATTACGGTTTCCTTAAAAAAAATTATTATTATTATTATTATTATTATTATTATTATTATTATTATTGTTGTTGTTGTTGTTGTTGTTGTTGTTGTTGTTGTTGTTGTTGTTGTTGTTGTTTGTTGTTGTTGTTGTTGTTGTTGTTGTTGTTGTTGTTGTTGTTGTTGTTGTTATTATTATTATTATTATTATTAGCATTAATATTATTGTTGTTGTTGCTGTTTTTATTTTGTGAAAATATAATTTAGTTATTGTTTTTTTAGTAATTGTTGATTTTTTTACTAATTATTGTTTAAAGCTTTATTACTTTACTACTTCATCAACTTATGGATCCTAACAACCCTGATTTTTCTAATCATTTCTCTGATTTGGGTGATGATTTTGTCACTAATCCTCGATTTCAGCTTTTCCTACAAAGGCTTGGAAACACTTCTTTGCAAAATTCACCACAACAAACACCTCATCAAACTCCTTTCCAAAACACTACCTATGAACCACATTCACCTCTTGTTTATCAAGGGACCAATTCTCAATTTGATGATGAAATGGAAGAAACTGTTCCAGACACTCCTTAATACTCTCCACTTCCTTCAAGAGTGTCTGCGAATCAAAACCAACCACTTACAAAAGGAAGTCGAATGTGGTCTGTTGCGGAGGATGAAGCTCTAATTGGTTTGTATCTTCAATTTAGTGAAGATGCAATTGTTGGTACAAACCAAAAAGCAGCTGCGCTATGGCGAAAAATATCTGCAGCATATGATCAAGCGCAGGCTGAGAAACCCCACATCCTACCGCCAAGACCTTTGAGGAGTTTGGAAAGTCGTTGGAGAAGGATGGCAACTGATTTAATACAATGGAGTAGTTGCTATGACGAAGCTGGTAGGGCAACTGGAAGTGGTTACAACGAAGCAGACCGAATTAATAATGCAAGTAAGTTATTCTATATTTCCTCCAAGCCTACTCCACATAATTTTAATTGTCACCATGGTTGGGAAATGGTTAAAAATGACCCGAAGTGGAGGACAAAACTGAGATGGGCGTTGTCAAGAGAGGAAAGATTAGCTTGCGGTGATGCGGTCGAAGATGACAGTAGTGGAAGTGAAAAGCGGTGTAGAACTGAAGATGAAGATGATGTTCCCGTTACCGGTTTCTGTTTTGGAGGTCTTCCTCGACCTGATGGCGTTAAAAAGGCAAAGTCCAGGCGTAATAAGGGAAAAGGGGTGGCTTTTTAAGTTTCAAACATTAGTGAGCAAATGCAGCAGAATAATGCAAGTAGGGAAATTGAGGCACAAATGCGGTTGAAGAAGTTGGAATTCGACATGGAAAGGGAAAGAAGGAAGCAAAAACAAGTCGAGCTTCACCAAAAACAAGTCGAAATTCAAGAGAGAAGGCTCAACTATGAAATGCTGCAAGATCTAATTGCAAAGGGACCAGACCTAACTCCTGATGAAGAGGCATACAAGGAAGAATTACATGCACTACTCTATGGGAGAAGGAACATGTAATTTAGATCAGCTTATTGTGTTTTCTACTGTTTTATTTAATTAATGTTCAATGTAGTCCTTTTTATTTTAATTAATGTTAGATGTACTCCTTTTTATTTTAATTAATGTTAAATGAATTATGTTTTTATATAACATTAACTATGCAGTAATTTATTTACTTTATTAAATTTGTTTTAAATAATAATCACATGTATTGGTTAATTAGAAATATACAACTCTCAATAAAATCTTCACATCTTTTTGTTGAAGAGTCATATCAACTGATCACAAGTATTGATAATTATATACAATATTGAAGAGTCATATCAACTGTTGAAGTGTCATAACATGCATTAATAATTCAATTGCAATTCAGAGTGCAATGACAAATCAATTTCATTGCAGAGATTGCATTGAAGTGTCATAGATCACATGCAGCAATAATTCATTTGCAATTCAGAGTGCAATGACAAATCAATTTCATTGCAGAGATTGCATTGAAGTGTCATAGATCACATGCAGCAATAATTCATTTGCAATTCAGAGTGCAATGACAAATCAATTTCATTGCAGAGATTGCATTGAAGTGTCGTATGTCACATGCAATGATACATGAATTACAATTCAGAGTTAATCACATGCAACTTCAGAGCAACTCACATGCATTATTGATAGTCACTTTTACTATATATACAAGCATGTGTTATTCAGAACGGAAAGAATCCCAAACAAACCAACTATCAAATCGTACCATAACCAAAAGATGTCTTTTATTTCCTCCACCTCAAGCTCTAGTTTTTCTGATTTCTCAAATAACGTTGATTTTGATCGGTTAGTTGATAATTATACTGCTAGCCACCTACCTCATATTTTAATTCAACAACACTCATCACAAGAATCCCAACTTAATAATGATATAGAAAATGTCCCGAAGCCTAAAAGGGATAAGGAAAGGGAAAAAGGGCATGTGCAACTATATAACGATTATTTTGCGAGTAATGTAGTGTATAACGACAACCAATTCCGCCGTAGATTTCGTATGTGAAGAACATTGTTCTGTCGCATTATGAACAAGGTCGTTGAAGGGGATCAATTCTTCCAACAACGTCGGAATGCAGCTGGAAAGCTTGGTTTATCACCGTTGCAGAAATGCACCGCTGCAATAAGAATGTTAGCCTATGGCGTAGCCCCAGATGTCGTGGATGAATATCTACGTATAGGCCAAACAACCTCAAGGAATGCATTGCAACATTTTTGTCAAGGGGTTATTTTACAATTTGAAAATGAATATCTACGTAACCCTACAGATGAAGATTTAAGGAGAATCCTTCATCAAAATGAATTGCGTGGGTTTCCACGCATGATTGGTAGTATAGTCTGCATGCATTGGGAGTGGAAGAATTGTCCTACGGCTTGGAAAGCACAATATGCTGGTCGTAGCAAGACTGTTACCCTCATTCTTGAAGCCGTTGCTGATCAGGATTTATGGATTTGGCATGCGTTCTTTGGAATGCCTGGCTCATGTAATGATCTTAATGTCCTTTACCGTTCACTGGTGTTTGATGATGTTTTACAAGGTCGTGCACCACCAATACATTTTCGGGTAAACGGACATCAATATGAGTTGGCCTACTACTTGGCAGATGGGATTTACTCGAAATGGCCAACTTTTATACAAGGTATTACACATCCTCAAGTTCAAAAAGACAAGCTGTTTGCTGATCAACAAGCAGCAGTTCGGAAAGACGTTGAACGGGCTTTCGGAGTTTTACAAGCTAGGTTTGCTATACTACGACAACCAGCAGTGGCCTTCGACGAAGATATTCTTTGTGACATTATGAAAGCCTGTATAATAATGCACAACATGATCGTCGAGGATGAACGACACAACTGCACACGTGCAGTTGTTTTGAGACGATACTACGAAGAAGATCGACCACAACGTACAGCAGCGAGGGCGGGACCGAGCACAAGTGCCACGGTGAATAACAACGAGCCATTTGAATTCAACGTAGGGCAGCCACCCAACATTGATTTCAACGCTTATTTTCAGAGGAGGATTGCCCTTCGTGATAGAGAAATTCATTCGTCTCTCAAACAAGATTTAGTAGAGCACATATGGTAGAACTTTCGTCATAATACGGCCGAATAAGCAAATTTGTAGTTTGTAATCGTATCGTTTTTAAGTTTTAATACTCGTCTTTGTGTATTATTTTAGCTCAAACCGCTTTTATTAAGTTTGTAATCGTACTATTATTTAATATCCGATATATTTGTATTGCCGTTTATGTGTTCATTTCAAAAATGTGCTTCTTATGTAATCGTTTAAGTTTAAGAAAACATCTTTCGTAGAATCTATAATTGATGTAATTTTTTTTATTATTATATTCTAATAAGAACGTTAAATAAAAAATTATACTGAAAATGTTCTATTTATTAATTTTAACCGTCATTGAATAAATAAAAAAATTACAAAAAAAATAAAAAATTACCAAAATAATTAAAAAATTATTAAAAATTATTACATTATAATTAAAATGTAAATAATAAAAAAAAATATTTAATTGTATTGAAAAGTTAAATATGTTGTATAAACATTATTAAAAAAAAAAAAGGTGATGTGTAATATGGTAGGGTAGAGTAATAGTGGAGGATAAAGTGATGAGGAGCTTTTTTTTTTAGTATTGGTGTAGTAAAAAAAACCTCTCATGAGAGGAATTGGATGGGAAGAGTGAGAAAGTGGGTAGAGAGAGACTGAGGGGTTTGTGTTCTCCTCACTGCTGATAATGGTCTTACGAAATCAGTACCCCTCACAACTTAAGTCAGTACAGTTTCGCAGGTTAACGCTTGAGAGTAGAAGGGGGAAGGTAAGTAGGACTGTTCAGAGTGCAGTCTAGATTGCACCGAAGCGCAAACCAAGCCGCAATTTTGCGGTTTGAAGATTGTGGTGCGGTTTTTGAAATGACTAAACCGAGGTTTGCGGATTGGTGCGCTTTCCAAAAACATTTAGACCCAACTGCACTTTGATGCGGTTTTCGATTTTTGTACTATATTTTTATTAAAAAGTACTCACTCCGTTTCATATTAAAGCAACACTTTCCATTTTCGATCGTTTCTTAATAATTGCAACACTACTATTTTTGGCAAGGACTCACCATTATTTTATAATTTCTCTCTCCCATTAACCCCACTTTAATAAATATTTTATTATTTTTCTTTCTTACCAACCCCACTCATACTACTTCTTATATATATATATATATATATATATATATATATATATATATATATATATATATATATATATATATATATATATATATATAAATATAAAATAAAAATAAATAAATAAAAGAACTAAAAAAATATGAGTTAATCATTGACTATTAGCTAAGTAAAGGTTAAAAAAAAAGAGTGTATTATTTGAGTTATAAATTAATAATCACAAAATAAATAAAAAAATAATAATTAGGAAAATTTGTAAATTACCACCCAAAAATGTACCTGTTTTTGAACTAACCACCCGTTTAATTTTTTACTTTATTTTACCACCCCTTAAATTAAATAATCACTCAAATTACCACCCATTTCAAAATTTGGTGGTTTTCCGTCTGTGGGCCCCACCTAACGGGTGGTAATTTAAAAATTTTCCCCATATTTTCATTTTTTCCCTCGATTTTTTCTCTCTCCATCTTCCTACCTTCTTCAACCTTCAATCCTCCATTATTCTCTAACCTTCTGACAAATTCTTCTTCTCTTCCCTCCCCCATTTTCTCTCTCCTCCATTTTTCTTCTGAATTTTTTTTTTATCAAACTCCTTGCTCAAGTAATGTTGCTCCCCAAACTCCCCTGTTACACCAACCAGCCACATCTCCCCTGTATTCTTCACACAACAGTAACATCCATCTTACCCTGCTCCTTTTCACGCACCTGCCAATTCCCATCTTCTCTTACAACATTGCTACCACCATCAACCTCAACTAATCATAGCAGTGCCACCCTATAACCCACGCAACTCCGACCTCCACTCAACTCGCTGCCCAAAACAGCCCCCTGTTTCACCTCACAACATCCATTCTCACGCAAACAACACCAACCCACCCATCTCCTCCACCTCGCACAGCCGCACTAGCCACCGTAAGAAGCGCAAAAACAGCAGCAATTCCCTCCACATATCAGCTGTATAAAATTATCAACTTTTGTAATAATTGGATTGGGGGTTTTCTGAAATTTAGGGTTCATGCTTCAATTGAATTGGGGGTTTTCTTAAATTAGGGTTCTTATTTTAATTGAATTAGGGGTTTTCTGAAATTTCGAGCAAAACCCCTCGATTAATTGCGGATGGGAAGAGAGAGCAAACAAGGTGGGTGGTGATTAGGGGATTTTCCCCAGCCAATCACATCTGACACGTGGACTATTTAGGTCCTGCCATGTGTCCGCCACATGGACCAGTTGGAGCCTGCCACGTGTCAAGCGATGATGATTCCACCTTGGACCAGTTGTGCCACGCCATGTGGCCTCCCCTATGCCAAATGGGCAAAAACGGCCACCTAGGCCCAATCTTCGGAAGAAGCCCAATCAGCCCTAGGTTGACCTAAACCTAGGACTGGCACGCTTCCTAAGGCATATAAATACCCTCATTAATTCTCATTAAAGGGGGTCAAAAAAAATTAATTACTCTCACATAGAGAAGCCAAAAACACACTGATCACTCCACACCTTGAGGAACCAGATCTCCCAACCTTTACTTTTCCGCACTATTCACTCCTCAAACAAGTACTAACTTGATCGTCGGAGGCGGAACTCCCACCACAAGGAGTTTCCGTTGTTTTGCAGGTACAGTCGCATGGATATCAGTCCCGGAATTGTAACTCTCCCGCAGGACATCAAAAAACCCCGAAACATTTTGGCGCCGTCTGTGGGGAGAGTACTTTCGAGATGGCATCACAGTCTGTACCGAATCCAAAAGAGAGGCGTCCAGTGGACGATCCTCAAGTCTACTCAGACCAATATACTGATAATGAGGTCGAGGTGGAGACACACACGGCCTCAGATGGGACCCTAAGGGCCCGACGCACCCGTCCCACCATAAGGAGGGAACGGGTAGATTGCCAAGCTAGACCCAGCAATCCAGCCGGCCCACCGCCTGAGCAACAACAGGCGGCTGAAGGATCTGCTCCCATTATAAGGAACGAACTCATGACTTTCATGAGGGGGTTCAAGGGAGAGATCCAAGAGTTGATTAAGAAGAGAACGCTTGTTCCTGCAAAGGAACAGTCGGCTAAAAAATCCTCCCACTCTGGTAGGATGAAGTCAGTCACTGATCGTGCGGCAACCCCTCACCCAAAACTTGGGGCTAGTCGGCCACCGGTGATTGATTGGACGAAGTTTCACTTCCTGTCAACTGGGAAGAGAAAGCCCACCCGTCATGTTCAAGCGGATGGGACGAAGAAAATGTACACTGATGCTCGGTTGATGCTAGAGCAGAAGAAGAGTGACCGACTGTTAGAGACGGCCTCTACTTTAGATTTTCAGGACAGTCTGAACAATACCTCCATGAGGTATTCACAATCAGACTATGAGAGCCAGACAGGCGGCACCTCCTGTCGGTCCGGATCTCATAAAGACCAGTCGGCTCCGTATGTGCCACATCAGCCATACGTGCCGCAACAACAATGTTTCTTGCAGCCCCCTCTGTTTGGAGGACAGGCGGCAAGAAACGTCCAACCTTTGGACTGGCAACTATGGTTGTTGAGACTTGGGGATCAGCCGTCTGCCTTCTCCAAAGAAATTATAGAGGCCGCCCAGCCGGCCAAAGTGAAGAATGTATTAGTAGGCGCCTATGATGGCACTACTAACCCAGAGGACCATCTGATGGCGTTCACCAACCTTATGTACCTCCCAGGGTTGGATGATCCCACATGGTGCAAGTGTTTCCCAGCTACTTTGAAGGGCATTGCACAATAGTGGTTCGGTAACCTGTCGACTAGTTGTGTGAATAATTTCAAGACCCTCGCCTACTTGTTCACTTCCAACTTCGCCATGTATATTCCTGCTAAGAAGACGACCCTTGACCTAGAGACTATACAGCAGGGAGAAAAGGAGGGACTTCGTTCCTACATCAGGCGGTTTAACCTGATGAGAATTCAGATACAAGGGCTGCAGGATGAGGCAGCCTACACCGACTTCTTCAGAGGTCTTAAGGATGGGTCGACCTTCAAGTTTGACCTGGTCCGAAAGAGAGTTGCTACTCTCCAAGAAGCATTAATTGAGGTGGAAGCCTACATACAGACGACTGACCTGTGTAATACTGGGAAGCAGTCGGATGGAAGAAGGTTCGACAAAAAAGAGAGCCGACCGAAGCAGTCGGCTAATAAAGATGAGAAGAAGAGAAAAGAAGTCTGGGCAACCGACTCCTCTGATCAGCCGTCCCAGAAAAAGAAAAAAGAGTTTAAACCAAACTCCCTGAAGTATGAGTTCAACCAGGATAGTCAAGCTATACTCAAAGAAATCCAAGGCCAGATGACCATTGGGAAGCCGGCCCCCATGAAAGGTTCTGCGAGTAATCGGAACCAAAAGAAATTCTGTAATTTCCATGAAGACATTGGTCATGAAACCAATGAGTGTATTAGCCTCATGCGCTACCTGGACAGCCTGGCTGAAAAAGGTGATCTTGACTCCTATGTCAAGAAGTCCAAGGGGAAGGCTCCCCCCAAACAAAAGCAGTCGGCCAAGAAGAATCAATGATCGGACGACAGTTTAGATACTGATGACGCAGTCGTCTATACCATAGCAGGCGGCGAATTTCATCCGGAGGGATTCCACCGGACGCCTGCTATGATGTTGGGACAGGTCGTATTAGTTTAAGGATTGGATCAGTTCGCTGGGCGCCTGGTCTGATCATTTGGCCATAGGCCTTAGGTAGTTCATGGCGAACTAAGTATAGGAGAGTAGCCGACTGTATAGCTACAGGCGGCGTGCCCCTCATAATTGAATGCATATTTGAGTAAAATGGAGAGTAGCCGGCTGTTTTACCAGTTGACATGCCCCTCAATTGATGAAAAAATGAAGAGTAGCCGGCTGCTTATGGATCAGGCGGCATGCCTCTCTAAGTACAACACTAATGAAGCAAAATAGCAAACTTTATTAGTAGCTCTTGGCTATTTACATCATTAAAAAATAATACTTCTTTAAATTATCTACATTCCAGGTTTGAGGCAAGGGTTGTCCGTCTGGGATTTCCAGGCGGTAGGTACCGTCCCCGACCTCTTCATAAATTCGGTAGGGTCCTTCCCAGTTGGGAGTTAATTTGCCTGACTCATTAGCCCTACCGACTGCTTCCATCTTTCTTAGTACAAAGTTCCCCACTTTGAGTGGACGCCTGTGCACTCTTTTGTTATATGACCTTGTCATTCTCAGGCAATAGATTTCATGGCGCAGGGCTGCATTGCCCCTTCGTTCTGGGAGTGAGTCCAATGCCAGGCGCATGGACTCCCAATTCGCCTCTTCGTCATACAACATTATTCAAAGAGTCGGCTCGTAGTGTTCAATTGGAAGAACAACTTCTGCCCATAAGTTAGGAGGAATGGAGTTTCTCCAGTCGCCCCTTTTTCAGTCGTCCTAATGGCCCAAAGAACATGTGGTAGTTCGTCTGCCCATAGGCCGCCTGCTCGTTCTATCTTCTTCTTAATACCGCCTGAGATGATCTTATTGAAAGCTTCTACTTGGCCGTTTACTTGAGGACGACCGACTAATGCAAAGCAGTGTGAGATGCCTTGGTCTCCCAGCCAATTTTTGAGAACAGGCGTCTCAAATTGGGGACCATTATAAAAAACCATAGACATGGGCACCCAAAACCGAGTGATGACATTTTTCCTGATGAATGAGATCACATCCTTCGTCCTGATTCCCTTAACAGCCTCTGCCTCTACCCATTTAGTGAAGTAGTCGACTGCAACACGTATGTACTTTCTGCCGCCTGTAGCAAGCGTATAGGGACCTAGGATATCCATGCCCCACTTAGGAAACGGTAGTGGGCTATGGATGGCCGTGAGATCAGTAGCCGGACGGTGTATTAACTTGCCAAACCTTTGGCACTTATCACATTTTTTCACCATTTCCATGGCGTCTGCTTCTAAGGTAGGCCAGAAGTAACCATGCCGCCTTGCTCGTTTAGCAAGTGACCTGCCGCCTACGTGCGAAGCACAATACCCTAAATGCAGGTCTTCTAGGACCTCTCGTCCTCTTTCTAGGGTCACACACTTTAAGAGGGGCAGAAGATAACCCTTCTTAAAGAGCTCGCCCTTGCACATCTCGAAGTTGGACGCTCGTTTTTTGAGCAGGGCCGCCTGGGATTGATCATTCGGCAAGGCGCCGTCTGTTAAATACGCCCTGATTGGGTCCATCCAGGTTGAACTTCGATCTAGAACTCCAATAGGTTCCTCTTCAATACTTCTCTTCTCCATAACTTCCCAAAAAATGGTCCTTGGAGTGTCACAAGAGGCCGAGGATGCCAGCTTTGAAAGAGCATCCGCCTGGTTGTTCTCGGACCGAGGTACTTGAGTTAGATGAAACTCTTCAAGTGACCCAGTCGCCTGACGTACCGCCTGCAAATATTTAATCATGGCCGAATGAGTTGCTTCGTATTCGCCGTTATACTAACTCACTATCAACTGTGAGTCAGAGCAGGTGTCTATTTTTCTTGCCCCAGCCGCCTTGCACATGCGGGTACCGGCCAGTAAAGCTTCATATTCCGCCTCATTGTTCGAGGATTGAAAGTTAAAGCGTAGAGCATACTCGTACCTGTCGCCTTCTGGCGACTGACATATAACGCCTACCCCACAACCATTCGAAGTGGAGCTCCCGTCCACATAGACCTTCCAGACTTGATCTGGAATCTGAGAATCCGAGGGCTGAGTCATCTCTACAATAAAATCAGCAAATGCTTGCCCCTTGACTGCTTTTCTTGGCTCAAATGTGATTTCAAGGCTCTGAATCTCTATCGCCCATTTGATCATTTGGCCTGACGACTCCATGGTTGTCAGTGGCCGCTTGATTGGCTAATATGTGTATACGAAGACTGAATGTGCCAAGAAGTAAGGCTTCAATTTTCTAACTGCCATGAAGAGAGCAAGACCAAACTTTTTCACTAGAGGGTACCTCAACTCAGCATTCTTCAACACATGGCTGACAAAGTAGACCGGGAGCTGACAGCCGTCTCTTTCAGCAAGGAGGACGGCACTTAGAGCATGGTCAGACACTGCGAGATACATGTAGAGCACTTCTTTGGGCAAGGGACTGACCAGCCTTGGTAAGGAGTGTAGATGGACTTTTGGTTTTTGGAAGGCCGCCTCAGCATCCGGCCCCCATTCAAACCTAGATTTCTTATTTATTGCTTGAAAAAAGTAAAGGCACTTGTCGCCTGACCGGCTGAGAAATCTTCCCAGGGCCGCCAGACAACCTGTTAACTTCTGAACCTCTCGGACTGTGAGAGGCGACTGCATGTCTATGACCGCCTGCACTTTCTCGGGGTTCACCTCTATACCTCTCTAATTGATGAGAAATCCGAGAAACTTCCCAGACTCAACTCCAAAAACACATTTCTTGGGATTGAGCATGACATGGTGCCGCCTGAGTGTGGCGAATGTTTCTTGGAGGTCGGCCAGATGGTCCGTTTGAAGCTTGGACTTCACAATCATATCATCTATGTATACCTCGACATTCCTTCCAATTTGGTCAAAGAAGACCGTGTTTATCATTCTTTGGAAGGTGGCCGGGCGTTCTTCAAACTAAACGGCATGACCGTGTAGCAATACAACCCTTGATCAGTGACGAAGGCCGTCTTCTCCTAATCTTTCTTCCACAAAGAAATTTGATGGAAGCCAGATAGGCGTCCATGAAGCTCATTAAAGCGTGGCCGGTCGTTGAGTCGACCAGATTGTCGATTTTTGGCAATGGGTAGCTATCTTTGGGGCACAACTTGTTCAAATCAGTGTAGTCCACACACATTCGCCAGGTACCATTCGGCTTCTTTACTAGCACAACGTTTGCAACCCAGTCTGGGAAATAACATTGCCTAATGAACCCTGCATCAAGCAACTTTTTAACCTCGGCAGCAGCCGCCTGACTTCTTACTTCACCATGGTTCCGTTTCTTTTGCCTGACCGGCTTCTTTTTTGGATCCACGGCTAATTTATGCACGGCCAGGTCTGGACTAATGCCTGGCATTTCATGTACTTCGAATGCGAAGATATCCTTGAATTCCTTCAAGAGTTGGTGAAAATAATCACCCAATACCGCAAGAGCAGTCGTCCCAACTTTGACAGTTCGGTCAGGACGTGAGTCGTCCAAGACAACGTCTGTATGCTCACCAGCCGGCTGAGGGCAGAATTCGTCTGACCGCTCCTCTGCCAATGATTGCTATCGTTTTTCTTTTTTCTCGGCCCCCAGTTGGGCAGCCTTTCTTTTCTTGCCGCCTGTTACTTGAACAGGCGCATCCTTCTTGAGCTGTGCAAGGTCATTGTTTTCTCCACTTGGGCTAGCAGCCACTACAATGGGTTTAATATCAGTGAGATAACATTCTCGCGCCATCTTCTGATCTCCCCTTAGGGAGCCGACTGTTCCATCATCCTTCTCAAACATGAGCAGCATAAGAGAGGGAATGATGACAACTTTTGAGTTGTTCATGGTGGGTCGCCCTAAGATCATGTTATAGGCCGACAGTTCTTCAACTACTAAGAATCGAACCACCATGTGACGGCCCTCCCTTTTCTCACCCAGACGAATGGGCAAATCCACTCGTCCTACTAGGTGTACGACACTTCCTCCAAACCCTACTAAAGGGTGAGATACCGGATGTATGCAGTCAGGTTTGTACTTGAGCTTTGCCAAGCATTTGTTGCTGATGAGATAAGAGGAACTGCTGGTATCTATGAGGATCCGGCCAACTCTTTGGTTGGCCACTTTACATTCAATGACAATGGGGTCGTCATGCGGCCCCCTAACACCTCCCAGGTCCTCTTCTGTGATAACAATTTCTGGGAATGTGCTTTTGGTGGTCCGTCCTTGATTGACAGAGTTTACGTCCAACCGCCTGATGTTATCTTTGTTGCCCCTAATTGTGGGGCCCCTCCAGCGAATCCGCCTGCTATGGTATAGACGACTGCGTCATCAGTATCTAAACTGTCGTCCGATCATTGATTCTTCTTGGCCGACTGCTTTTGTTTGGGGGGAGCCTTCCCCTTGGACTTCTTGACATAGGAGTCAAGATCACCTTTTTCAGCCAGGCTGTCCAGGTAGCGCATGAGACTAATACATTCATTGGTTTCATGACCAATGTCTTCATGGAAATTACAGAATTTCTTTTGGTTTCGATTACTCGCAGAACCTTTCATGGGGTTGGCTTCTCAATGGTCATCCGACCCTGGATTTCTTTGAGGATAGCTTGACTATCCTTATTGAACTCATACTTCGGGGAGTATGGTTTAAACTCTTTTTTCTTTTTCTGGGACGGCTGTTCCCCAAGTCTTAGCAACCGTAGTTGCTAGTCCAAAGGTTGGACGTTTCTTGCCACCTGTCCTCCAAACAGAGGGGGCTGTAAGAAACATTGTTGTTGCGGCACGTATGGCTGATGTGGCACATGCGGAGCCAACTGGTCTTTATGAGATTCGGACCGGCGGGAGGTGCCGCCTGTCTGGCTCTCATAGTTTGATTGTGAATACCTCATGGAGGTATTGTTCAGACTGTCCTGAAAATCTAAAGTAGAGGCCGACTCTGACAGTCGGTCACTCTTCTTCTACTTTAGCATCAACCGAGCATCAGTGTACATTTTCTTCGTCCCATCCGCTTGAACATGACGGATGGGCTTTCTCTTCCCAGTTGACGGGAAGTGAAACTTCGTCCAATCAATCACCGGTGGCCGACTAGCCCCAAGTTTTGGGTGAGGGGTTGCCGCACGATCAGTGACTGACTTCATCCTACCAGAGTGGGAGGATTTTTTAGCCGACTGTTCCTTTGCAGGAACAGGCGTTCTCTTCTTAATCAACTCTTGGATCTCTCCCTTGAACCCCCTCATGAAAGTCATGAGTTCGTTCCTTGTAATGGGAGCAGATCCTTCAGCCACCTGTTGTTGCTGAGGCGGTGGGCCGGCTGGATTGCTGGGTCCAGCTTGACAATCTACTCGTTCCCTCCTTACGGTGGGACGGGTGCGTCGGGCCCTTAGGGTCCCATCTGAGGCCGTGTGTGTCTCCACCTCGACCTCATTATCAGTATCTTGGTCTGAGTAGACTTAAGGATCGTCCACTAGACGCCTCTCTTCTGGATTCGGTACAGATTGTGATGCCATCTCGAAAGTACTCTCCCCACAGACGGCGCCAAAATATTTCGGGGTTTTCTGATGTCCTGCGGGAGAGTTACAATTTCGGGACTAATATCCTTGCGCCTGTACCTGCAAAACAACGGAAACTCCTTGTGGTGGGAGTTCCGCCTCCAACGATCAAGTTAGTACTTGTTTGAGGAGTGAATAGTGTGTTTCTGGCTTCTCTATGTGAGAGTAATTAATTTTTTTTAACCCCCTTTAATGAGAATTAATGAGGGTATTTATATGCCTTGGTAAGTGTGCCAGTCCTAGGTTTAGGTCAACCTAGGGCTGATTGGGCTTCTTCCGAAGATTGGGCCTAGGTGGCCGTTCTTGCCCATTTGGCATAGGGGAGGCCACATGGCGTGGCACAACTGGTCCAAGGTGGAATCATCGTCGCTTGACACGTGGCAGGCTCCAATTGGTCCATGTGGCGGACACATGGCAGGACCTGAATGGTCCACGTGTCAGATGATGATTGGCTGGGGAAAATCCCCTAATCAAACCTCAAGAACTCTTTTCAAAAACACCCTACAATTAAATATAACCTTAATCATATAAGGTCAGCAAATAATCACAACAATTAAAATAAAACCCCCAACTATATGTACATGAACCTTATAAAATTCTTTTTCATAAATTTAAATAATAAACTGATTTTATTTAATTAAAAACAATTGTAATAATTTTTTTATAAAACCCCAATAATAATAATAATAATAATAATAAAATAATAATAATAATAATAATAATAATAATAATAATAATAATAATAATAATAATAATAATAATAATAATAATAATAATAATAATTAATAATAATAATAATAATAATAATAATAATAATAATAATAATAATAGAGGAAGGAGAGGCTCGGCAGTGGCGGCAGCACCACGGCACGTGGCTGCTGGTGGCCGGAGGTAGTGGCTGGAGTCGGTAGTTGGCCGGAGGAGGTGGAAGCTGGCGGTGGAGGGTGGTGATTTTGGTGGTGGTCGTGTAAAACCGAGAGAAAGAGAGAGGGAAAATTAGAGAGAATTTAGAGAGAAAAAAGAGAGTTTTGGTGTGAGTTTTTAGCTATGATTCAAGGGGTATTTATAGGCTAGCTCAAGCAAGAATTATGGTAGGAAAATGTAGGAAGAATTATGGTAGTTTTGATTTAAGGAATTACTTGGAGAAGAGAGCTAAAGAATTAAGGAAAGTTTAGTTTTATGGTGATTAAGGATTAATTAATTATGGAAAGTATGTTGTTATGAAAAATAATATGGCAAATGTCTTTGCTTGGGGAATAATCAAGAATGGTTTAGGGTAAATAAATAAGATGGCTAAATCTTTATCATATGGGAAATAAGAATTAAGGAAAATAGTAATAATTAAGGAAGATAATTAAAATACAAAACTACTAAAATAAATTGCTCAAAATCACCCCAAGGTGACCAAAATTTTTTAGCTTTCCCAAGCTCAAATTTTCGGACCTCTTGATTAGATTTTAGGAAGTTATTTTGCTAGATTTTAGGGATTAAAAATGATTGTGTAAATAATATATATTGTATATGTAATCCCCCGTATTTTTAAATATTTTATAAATGAAATTTTATTTTATTTATAATATTTATTTGTATTTTTCCATAATTTAATTTTCAAATTATTAATTTGGTCAAAAATTATTTTAGGCTAAATTATTTTATGAACCTATATCCTACAATCCACTATTATAAAAACAAAGCCTAACCCATTTGTTTATTTAATTGGCCCATTATTTTCATGAGGCCCAATTCTACCCTACAATTCTCTCCTTTAAATACCCCATGAATCTCCAAATTTTTCCCCACACAAAAAGGTTAGTCTTAGTTTCTTCCTCCTTTATTTCTTATTATTTTCATGAAGCTTATGTAATTGATCTTTTTGGGTTTTGGTTTTATTGCTTGAAATTAGTTTATGTAGTATCAAAATCATGTTTTTGATGTTTTAAACTAATAATTTCATATTATAATTGTTGTTTTAATTTTTCGATTTTGTAATTTTAAACCTAGGGTTTTAATTTAGTTAAAGTGGTATTTAAGGGTTCTAACGATCAATTAATTTGGGGCTTTTGTTCCTATTGAATTTCTAATGATTAATTAAGCATAAAAAAATTTCAGTTTTCCGTAATCAACTTATGATCTCCGTTCTTAATTTTTTTAATCACATTTAGATTCTAACTCATTCGATTTTTACAAAAAATAGTGTTTTTCGTGTGTAAACGACGTTTTAATAAAAACTTACTACCTTTGGTAGTGAGCACTACCCTCTCGTGGCCAAATTCAGCCTCTAAATATGGTTTTCGGGTAGTTTTTGATTTTTAACGAAGGTTTAATGTTTAAAATAAATATTATTAAAGTTTTAATCTTGTGTTTAAATTGTATTGATTTTATGTGTTTCAAGTCTCTAATTTTATTAAACAAAGGTTGTGGTTATTTTATGATTATAAAGTTTGAAACTTTAACGTTTAATTGCAAGAATAAATTATCAGATTTTTGGTTATTGTTTTTGGAGTCTTTAATTACATTGAATTGAGGGATTTTTGGGTTTAAAGTCTACTAACTTTCTATATGATGTATGTAGTGATAAAGATTTCTATAATTTCAAGATTTCATGTGTAAAATAAATTTCCAGATTTTTATAAAGCTCTAAACTAGCTGTAATTTCATGAGTTAGTATGTATTTTAAGGTTTTTATGTAGGAAATTTTAAGAATAATATATAAGCTTTTAATTCTAGTAAAAAGGAAGGTTTTAAAATATTGTTTGATTGAATTTTGAAGGTTTTAAAGTAAGTTAGTATTGTTGTAAATTATATTGCTTGAGTATTGATTGAATTATTATTGTTTGGTTTAGGAGAGGACTTTGTAGAAGGCGATTTCTAGTTCCTACAGTGGCCAACCAACTCGTTTACTCAAGGTACGTACAAGGATACGAAAACCTTGAATTTAGGAGCATGTTTAAGGACTCGGAAAACTTAGAATCATGTTAGGAAACTTGTAGATGATGAAATTGTTTGGTAGTGAGTTTGATTGATGATTAATGTGATGATTGGTTTGATTCATGTATGAGAAATGCGTATTGATTTTTCTTGTAAGTGTTATTTATGCAATAACTTGCAAGATGAGCTAAGAGGCTAAGGTAAATAAATATGTGGAATGAATTATCTTATTACTCGTTCATGTTTATGAATTGGAATGGGAAAAGGCAGAATTAAAGTCTTACAAGAAAAGGTCGAAGATTTGAGGTGTCTTATGCACTTAAGGTGTTTATACACCGAGGTAATTAAAGGATTCAATACTAAATATTGTTTGTCACTAATAAATCAAGAATTGAATTGGAAATTTGAATTGTTTGAATGATTGATGTATGATTGGGTGTATTGTTTTGAATTTGAGTCATCATCAAGTTTAAACATGTAAATCACATAAAGTGCAAGATGGATGAGCAATAAAACTCTGGATTCGTGCACATCTAGAGTATTGACAATCAGGGGTTGGGGTTCACGGGGTATTAGTCGTGTACTTTTTAGAGGCCGTCTAATCTACGAGTCTCTTGTTTTCAAATACTTTTAAAACTATAAGGAGTTAGATGAGATCTCATACTAGCTATGGCCACGGAGTCACGCCCGTCTGCCATTGGATGTTTATTGATGTTTCCGAAAGGAGGCATGGGGTTTTTCTTTTATTGATGTTCCGAAATGGAGCATGGGAAGACAACCTTGTCTATTGCTAAATCCATTCAATGAATGACATGAAATGAATTATTGTTAGTAATTAGTGAAGTCTTAGTAATGTTAATAGTTGAGGTATGTGTTAGAGTCAATAATTAAATTGTGTGTGCTGATTGATTTTTAGTAACATGCTAGGGACTCTTTGATATATTTCGTAGCTTGTTTGTACTCAGCGTTGTTGATTGCGTGCTTTTGTGTGTCTTTTTCTTGGTCATGACCTTCTCCCTTCAATGACCCTGTAATGATCCAATTTTTACACTTGTAATATTAGGGAGCAGATTAATCACAGGTTTTTACATAATCAGAACTTGCATCAAGGTGGTGGGATTTTGAGTGGAGTGTTGGATATTTCCACAGTTTATTACATTTCATAAGTTTGGATTTAGTTAAACTCTGCTTTGATTTATTTACTACTTTTATTGGGTTTTGAAAAAGGGCCTTAATGGTTCCAACTTGTAAGACTAAATTTGGTTTTGATTTTTGGTTTTGAAACTTATTGATAACTAAGTTAGTTTTTCCGCTGCTAAATTCCGAACTAGCCATAACTGTTTCGGGGTTTTTTGATGTGTCCTGCGGGAGAGTTACAATTCCAATAATGCCCTTCGATCGCCTGTACCTGCAAAACCATGAAGACTCCGGTTGGGTGGAGCTCCGCCTCAGACGATCAAGTCAGTGATGTACGGGAGGAAGAAAGTGCGTAAAAGAGTAATTACTTCTTGCGTAATGGGAGAATTCCGCAATTAATATTGCTCGGTTTTTGTGTAAGTGTATTGAATGCAATTGCATGTAAGTGAATCTAAAAATTCAATGCCCCATTAATGAGGATTCTCCCACTATTTATAGTGGGGAGCATTGGTTCCCCATTTAGGGTTCCTAGGACACGTGTCAGCAGGGGATTGGAGCCCTGCTGACCAATGGCAAGGTGCCACGTGTCGCTCAGCCATTGGGCCACGTGGCTGGGGTAATTTTACCCTAAACATTTGCCCATCTCAGGTGCTGACGTGGCAAGGTGCCACGTGGCACCTGAGAAGAGAGCTGACGAAAATAATAATTAATTTATTATTATTATTTTTTTTTTTGAAACCCCTTCAAATTCTAACGGAAGGAAGAGGGAAAAGTAGAAGGTGAAGGGTCGCGTCCCTTCGCCTTCTGAGGCAACCCCTATAAATAGGGGAGGAAGCATACGAGAGCTCATTTACAAACTTCGTGAATTTTCTTGAATTTTAAGAGCATCCGGCATTTGAGAGCATCCGGTACCCCAGAGAACCCAGCCGGTCTTCAAACCGTCTGTGTCTTCGCAAGCATCCCCAAGAAATTTCTTGAGGTTTTCAACACTCTACTTTAGGTACCGTCTCTATTCTTTCTCGCTTTTCCATGTATTTCCGTTTGCGTCTTTTGCTTGCATTTTTGTTTACAAGTCCTATAGGTAGATGGACCCTTTATACCCATATCCAGACCATAGTTGTGAACTCAGCCGGTCAATTAGTACGACTGAGTCTAGAACTGGATCTGCCGCCTCTGATCTTTGGAATTTCCCCTTTTCAACGCCTGTATCGACCGACTCCGTGTCTGTGCAGGACATAATGGCCAGAATTAGGGGAACAACTATGGACCCCAATTACAGAGGCGGGGACTCAAATGAGTTATCGCCTGAAAATCAAGGCCCAGACGGGGCGGTTAGAGAACCATCCGGCGGTACCCCCGCCACCCCAAGCGATAACATTCTAGGCTCCTATAACGAGGAGACCTCTCCGGCTCAGGAGGCGGAGCAGACAAAAGCCGTCAATAAGGCTCCCAACTCCCCATCCGATCTGATGACGGTCGGGCTGAAAGCAGTAGCTCCAGCTACTTAACCATGTCATAGGATAGCGAGGAGGCGGAGAGGCCTTCGTGGCAAAGCCGAAACGACCCTCTCATGATCGCCGTCTCCTTGAAGGACCGCGCCCTCATGCGGTCTTCTCTACAAGACTTTATCACCAGGCGGCCGCTTGGTGAAGGATACAAGATGACCGTACCGGGGGAGTTTGGGACGGTTGTATGGGAGGACGACCAGCCCAACGCTAACGGTTGGTTTGGATGCTATGAGGCGGCTTTCCTAGCCGGCGTCCGCTTCCCCCTTCACAACACGATCAAGGCCATACTTAGGGGGTATGGCCTAGGCATTTGGCAACTCACCCCGAATTCTTGGGTGAATATATTAGGGTACATCGCCGCCTGCGAGATGCAGGGTCTCAACCCCAGCTGGGAGGCGTTTGCCCATATGCACTATCTAAGACGGAGCCTAGGCGGCTGGAGGGCCTGGTACACCTTGACAACCCACCCCCAATATATGATGACCTTGGACAAGCCGTCCAAATGGTCGGACTGGAAGAACCTGTTCTACCTGGTGAAAGCTCCGTCTAAGGAGGAGAACAAGGAGTACCGGACCTACAACCGAAAACCAGAGCTTCTGGGGCAGAAATGCCGGCTGCCCCCAGTTCCTAATAATGACAGGGTGGCCATTCTGGACTCTGGATTTTTTGAGCTGACCTCTTCCTCTCTCTCAACCGGAGAGATAATAAGGGTACCCAAGAACTGGGTGCCCAAACACGAATTTTTCAAGGACGAGTGCTTCTTGTCCGCCTGTGGGCTTAGCAGAATATTTAAAAACAAAGGTTATAAACCCTAGCCGGTTAATTTGATGCCGGCTGACCTTTTTCCCTTGATTGCAATGAAATTCATATTTCTGACCGGATGTGCTTTCGTTTTGCAGAAGAAGCTAAGAAGATGCTGCCCACCGCCAAGACACCCGCAAAAAAGGCTTCAGATATCCGAAAGGAGAATCTGGAGAAGAAACTTGCCGCTTAGGCGGCTAAAAAGGTTAGCCCGCCTAACCTTCTCTATGTGTTTGGCTTTGATGTTGTTTTAGCTATTTATTCATCTAACCGTTTGTGGTCTTGTTTCAGGATGGGGGTGTTATTCCCCGTTCTTTGCAAAAACAGATCCGGCAAAGGCCGTCTGTTGAAGAGTCTGCACTCAAGGTGCAGAGAACCGCTTCTACCGCCCAGGAAACAACCGGAGGTAAAACAATAAAAGACCCCAGGCGGGTCTAACACTGAAACGACCTCGAAAGAGGTCACTCCAATAAGGACCGCAACCGGTCCATCTGCTGCCGGAGGCCAAAAGGCTTCCTAAAAAGGTACAAACCCCTTCAACCTCACGTTGCTCGACCTACCCATGCGGGTAAAGTCATACTCCTCTTCGCAGCCGGGAGATTCTCCGATCAGCCGGCTGTCCGTAGGCGGAGCATACGCAACATTCTCACCGTCTGTTTCTGGTGCAGAAAACTCACCACGCTGGCCGGACGTTGCTCAATACGCCTGGGCCATGCTGAAAGCCGTCCCCCGGGACGAGAAGGAGGCGATTCCTGGAATCAATACCTTCAATGCTGACCGAGTGATGGTCGACCTGGCCGATGTAAGTCAATAAGTACCCACCCGGCATTTAATTTGTAGTCTACCCATCCGGTCTTTCAACTAAAACCGGTTGTGTTATTGTTGCAGGCACTGCTCCGCGTGGAGGGGCTTAAGAAGGCCTACATCCGCAAACAGGAAGAGGTAAGAAGAGCCAAATGTTCTGCGGATGACGCACATAGCGTTGCTCACTATTCCATGATTGTGCATGACTTAGAAACTAAAGCTATAATCATGCAACAGGCAGATCAGGTCAAGTCCCTCCAACGGGCCCTCTTAGAGTCCAAGCTCAAAATCGACAACCTCCAGGCGGCCCTGGATAACATTGAAGATGAGCTAAAAAAGCATGAAGAACCCCTTTAGCGGCTCGACCTGGCGGAGAAGAGCAGCAAACGGCTGCAATTAGAGAATGACCGCCTGGTCAAGGAGGCTGCAGATGCTCAGCGCAATTTCCAGTCCACCCTAGAAGCTGATCAGAGCCGGCTCATTGAGGAGAATGAGCAGCACTGCCAAAACAGAATGAAGAGGGCGTTCTCCATCATCCACCCGGGTGCAGACTACAACGTCTGGGAGCTCGCCTACAAATACGCATACCTGGCCATTCTGGCTGAAGAGGAGGGCAAGCCGGGGCCTGAACCGTATGAGCAATGGGTGGACGCTGAGTTCCAACAAATGCAGGCGGAAGCGGTTGCTTTGGAGGTGACAGTCGAGGATAAGGTTGCTCACGGCTCCGTTCCCGACACTGACCCAACTCATCCGGAAGGGAGCCAGGCTTAGGGCGACTGGGTAACAGTGCAGCTAGAGTAGCAACGAACTCCCGGCCTGCGCGCCGTGCATTATCTTGTAATAGCGCCTGAAGGGTCGGATTACTCTGCTGTTATTTTTCATTTTGAGTACTGATATTTTTACCGGCTGTGCCGGTTTATCTTGTAAATAGTTTTAACATTTTCACCGGCTATGCCAATTAATTCTGCTATATTTCTACCGGTTGGTCCGGTTTTGAATGAATTTGCTTCTTTCTTTTTGTTGTTTTGAATGTCTTGAATATCGCATTTTTCTTACTTTGAATGAACTCGAATAAGTCAGCCCACACAAGCGGCAAGCCGGTTGTGTATAATAATTTTTGCGAGGATAGCCAAGAAAACCCAGCCAGTATCACTGCCGTCTATGTCTTCGCAAGCTAGGCAAAGATTTGTAAGGGTAGACAAGAGAACCCAGCCGGTACCATTACCGTCCGAGTCTTCGCAAGCAATTCTATTTTTTCCTTGTATAAACCAAGAATGTTTTTCCGCATGACTTGTTGGGGTTAGGATAGGTAATTGCCCCTGGATAGGAGGCTATAGACGAAATGGTGCCAGGCGGCTATCCATATGCTATAGCGCAAATGCTAAAGATTTTAGCTAAGTGCTAAGGGCCAACCGTTTTTACCGACTTGCCGGTTGGGTTTTCGCAAGAATACCCTTCGTAGATTATTGGCCTAACCCAAATGTTTGCCTGCCTTCTCTTAGTTTATTAGGCGGGACATTAGGTACCGGCTGTCTGTTTTGAGATTAGCCTTAAATGGTACTCGATCCAAAGCGGGGGCCGGTTGCATGTTTGGGAATGCTAACCCACTATTCTTTGGTGCCATGGATCATTCAGGTGGGTAGGCCCGCCTGATTTTTGATCACTAGAACAATTTTCCACCCAAATGAAAGATGTTCTCTTCGATGAATTCACCCGAGTGGGCGTCACCGGCTGGTTCATTAAATTTCCGGGCGCGCTTGTGTTGGGCACAAGACAGGGCGCATGGGAAATAGGTAAAGGGGGCCGCTTGTGTTAAGCACAAGACATGGCGCATGTAAGCACTATATGTAGTAAATCTTTCTCATTAATTATACAGAAATATACAAAAACTATACAATTTCTAGAAGTAGTACTTTTTGAGATTATCTACATTCCAAGTTCTAGGCAGCTTTCTACCGTATGGGGTTTCCAGGTGGTATGTGCTGTCTCGTACTTCTTCAAAGATCCGGTAGGGTCCTCCCAATTTGGAGTCAGTTTGCCTTGTTCATTGGCCCTACCGGTTGCTTCCATTTTGCGGAGCACAAAATCTCCTACTTTCAGAGGTCGTTTGTGAACCCGCTTGTTGTAGGCTCTTGTCATTCTCAGGCGGTAAATCTCATGACGCAAGGCTGCGTTGCCCCTTCGCTCTGGGAGGGCATCTAGTGCAAGCCGCATGGCTTCCCAGTTGGTCGCCTCATCATATAGCATGATGCGAAGCGTTGGCTCATAATGTTCAATGGGGAGCACCGCCTCAGTGCCGTATATCATAAGAAATGGGGTTTCACCGGTTGCCCCTTTTTCGGTGGTCCTAATGGCCCAAAGGACATGAGGTAGTTCCTCTGCCCATAGTCCATCGGCTCTTTCCACCTTCTTTTTTATACCGTCTGAGATCAGCTTATTGAAGGCCTCAACTTGTCCGTTTGCCTGAGGACGGCCAACGGATGCAAAACAATGGGAGATTCCTTGGTCTCCCAACCAGCTCTTGAGGATAGGCGTTTCGAATTGAGGTCCATTATCAAAGACCATAGACATTGGAACCCCAAACCGGGTGATGACATTTCTCCAAATGAAAGAGATCACGTCTTTTGTTTTTATGCCTTTGATCGCCTCTACTTTAACCCATTTGGTGAAGTAATCTACTGCCACCAAAACATATCGGCGACCGCCTGTGGCAGGCGTATACGGACCCAAAATATCCATGCCCCATTTTGCAAACGGAACCGGGCTATGGATGGCTGTCAAGTCAGTTGCCGGTCGATGTATCAGTCGGGCAAACTTTTGGCATTTATCACACCGTTTCACCAAATCCATGGCGTCTGCCTCAAGAGTGGGCCAAAAGTAACCCTGCCGTCTGGTTCTTCTTGCCAAGGACCTGCCGCCTATGTGTGAGGCACAAAAACCCGCGTGCAGATCCTCTAGCACCTCTCTTCCCCTTTCAGGGGTTACACACTTTAGAAACTGCTGTAGATAAACCTTCCGGAGAAGTTCTCCATGATGCATAACAAAGCTCAGAGCACGCTTCTTGAGCGCCATTGTTTCAAAAGGGTTATCCGGTAAGGTACCGTCTGCCAAGTAAGCCCAGATGGGGTCCATTTAGGTGGCACTTCGGTCCAGGATACCTATGGGGTCATGATCAGTGCTTCTTTTCTCAATGACTTCCCAAAAAACCGTTCTAGGTGCATCACAGGAGGCGGATGATGCCAATTTGGAAAGAGCATCCACCTGATTATTCTCGGGGACAACCCAAATTTTTCGATCATGGGGTACCAGAGCTCAGCATTCTTGAGAACATGGCTGATGAAATACACCGGTATCTGATTACCGTCTCTCTCAGCGAGGAGAACGACACTAAGGGCATGATCAGAGACGGCTAGATACATATAGAGGACCTCCCGGGGCAGGGGGCTCACTAGCCTTGGCAACGAATGCAAATGTTGCTTTAGCTTCTGGAATGCCATTTCCGCCTCTTCACCCCACTTGAATCTGGACCTCTTCCGGATGGCCTGGAAGAAATAGAGGCACTTGTCACCTGACCGGCTGAGAAATCTTCCCAACGCCGCCAGGCGACCGGTCAATTTCTGGGCTTCTTTTACAGTGCGGGGAGACCGCATGTCAATGACCGCCTGTACTTTTTCCAGATTAGCCTCTATGCCCCTTTGATCAATCAAAAATCTGAGAAACTTCCCAGACTCAACACCAAATACACACTTCTTTGTGTTAAGCATAACCCGGTGCTGCCTGAGTGTGGTGAATGTTTCTCGGACGTCCAGTAGGTGATTCGTCTGTAGCTTGGATTTGACTATCATGTCATCAATGTACGCCTCTACATTCCTGCCAATTTGATTGATGAAAACGGTGTTTATCATGCGCTGGAATGTAGCCGGTGCATTCTTTAACCCAAACGGCATCACCTTGTAACAAAATAGCCCCTGATCAGTGACGAAGGCCGTCTTCTCTTGATCTTTTTTCCATAGGGGTATTTGTTGGAAACCTGAGTAGGCATCCATGAAACTCATCAGAGCATGACCGGCTGTAGAGTCGACCAGATTGTCGATCTTTGGAAGCGGGTAACTGTCCTTTGGGCATGCTCTGTTCAGGTCTGTGTAGTTTACACACATCCGCCAAGTACCATTCGGTTTTTTCACGAGGACAAGGTATACTACACAATCCGGGTAGTAGCATTGCCGGATGAACCCAGCATCTAACAATTTTTTGACCTCAGCCGCTGCCGCCTGAGATCTCTCTTCACCGTGATCCCAGCATCTAACAATTCTTTTTAGGATCCACGGCAAGCCTGTGGACAGCTAGATCCGGGCTAACGCCTGACATCTCTTCCACTTCAAAGGCAAAGATGTCTTTGAATTCTCTTAGAAGTTGGATCAGGTCTGCTCCCAACCGTTCATAAGCAACCGTCCCAACCTTGACAGCTCTGTCAGGACGGCTGTCGTCTACGACGACACAATGCAGTCACCAGCCGGCTGAGGTCGTTGATCATCTGACCTTTCCCCGGCTAGTGATTGCTATTTTTCTTGCTTGACAGGATCCGTCTAGCCCGCCTTTCTTTTCTTACCGGCTGCCCTTGGAGCCGGGACTACTGTATCGCAGTTATCAAGATCTATGGGCTTGCCGTCTCCGGCTGCTCCCATAGTAGGTCTGACGTTAGAGAGGTAGCACTCCCTGGCCGTCCTCTGGTCCCCCTTAAGGGAACCGACTGCTCCATCGTCCTTTTCAAATTTGACAAGCATGAGAGAAGGGACGATGACAGCCTTGGACTCATTGAGGGTCGGAAGGCCAAAAATCATGTTGTAGGCGGCAAGCTCTTCTACAACCAGGAATTTTATCACCATGTGGCGTCCTTCCCCCTTTTCACCCAGGCGGATGGGAAGATCTATGCTTCCTACCGGATGCACTATGCCTCCCCCAAAACTAACAAGCGGGTGGGGCGCCTGGTGCATGCTACTGGATTTGTACTTGAGCTTGGTCAAGCACTGATAACTGATTAGGTCAGACGAGCTCCCGGTATCTATTAAGATCCGGCCAACTCTCTGATTGGCAACCTTGCATTCGATGACTATGGGGTCATCGTGAGGCCGCCTGACCTTGCCTCGGTCCTTTTCAGAAATAAGGACCTTAGGAAAGATGTCTTTCGATGCTTGGGTCTCCTCAACTGAGTTAACCAGCTTCCTGATGCTATCTTTGGTGCCCCGGATAGTGGGACCCCCTCCGGCAAAGCCGCCTGCTATTATGAAGATGGTCTCTTCATCCGTTTTTGAATTTGCAAGAATAGCTTTTGCCGCCTGCCCTTTCTTGGCCAGGGTGTTGCCCTTGGCTTTGGGCAGATAAGACTTTAGAGCCCCTTCATCAGCCAGACGGTCTAATAGCCGCCTGAGGCTATAGCAACCATTAGTGTCATGGCTAACATCCTCATGGTACCGGCAGTATTTGCTTTTTTCCCGGCTACCTACGGGGCTTTCCATAACAGCCGGCTTGTCGAGAGACATCCGGTCCTTGATCTCCATGAGGATGGAGGAGCAGTCCTTTGTGAACTCGTACTTGGGAACGTACGGTTTAGATTTCCGTCTGAGCTTCTGAGCCGGCTGACCAGATCGGTCTGCCGCCCAGACCTCCTTTCTCTTCTTTTCTTCCTTTTTAGCCGGCTGTTGTTGTTGTTGCCGGCTGTTTCTTCTGTCGGATTTTTTGAAATCCGACGGCTGCTTTACAGCACCAAGCTCCGTCGCCTGTATGTAGGCTTCCGCTTCCATTAACGCCTCTTGGAGGGTGGCTACCCTTTTCCGGACGAGGTCAAACTTGAAGGTTGACCCATCCTTCAGACCCTTAAAGAAGTCTATGTAAGCAACTTCATCAGACAGCCCTTGAATCTGAATTCTCATCAAATTGAACCGCCTGACATACGACCGGAGCCCTTCTCTGTCACCCTGCTATATTGCCCCCAGATCGAGGCTTGTCTTTTTAGCCGGGATGTTCATTGAGAAGTTTGACGTAAACAAGTGCACCAAGGTCTTGAAGCTGTTGATCCAGCCGGCTGGTAAATTACCGAACCACCGTTGGGCAATGCCCTTCAGGGTAGCCGGGAAGCATCGGCACCAGACGACATCATCCAACCCCTGTAGGTACATGAGGTTGGAATAAGCCATTAAATGATCTTCTGGGTTGGAGGTACCATCATAGGCCCCTACCAACACGTTTTTGATCTTAGCCGGCTGTGCCGCCTGGGTTATCTCAGGGGAGAACGCCGAGGGCTGTTCTCCCAAATTAAGCAGGCGCTGCTGCCAATCCATGAGCTGGAACGGCTTTTGCATATTTCTGCCAAACGGCCCCGTTTGGGTAAAAGGGGATCCACCCAGCCCATTCGGCGAACCAAATAGACCAGGTTGGATCACTTGGGGTCCAGACCGGGCGGACGGTTCGCCCGTCTGACTCCCTAGACTTGTTCCCGTACGCCTGTTAGAGGTGTCACGAAAACTGTCTGGAAAGGTCGACGTTGAAGCCGACGCAGACGTCAGACTCCTCTTTTCTTGGAGAAACATCCAGGCGTCAGAGAATATCTTTTTTGAACCATCCGACTGCAAGTGTCGGATGAGTTTTCTGGGTTCTGCTTGCGGGAAGCGGAGCCGGTTTTGATCGAACCTGAGGCCCTCCCCCTCCTTTGGCTTTGGATGAGGGGTAGGGACCCGGTCTTTGATTGCCTTCTTGTTAGAAGGCTTCTTGGCCGGCTGACTCTTCTTGGGAGTAGCTGACCGAATAAGACTCTAGATTTCGCCTTTGAAACTATTCATGAAGGTCATGAGTTCGTTCCTTGTGACTGGAGCAGAGCCCTTCTGCCGCCTGTGCAGCTCCAACCGGGTTGCCGGCTGGGTTGCTTGGAGCAGCTTGGATGTTTTCCCGTTCCTTCTTATCCCTGGAATGGGTGTGCTTTATTCTGAAGGACCCGTCTGGGGCCACATAGGTGTCAAGTCCGTAATCATCACCGCTTTCATGGTCCGTCTGGACCTCAGGCTCGGCCGATGGCCGCTTGTCCTGATCCGGTGGTACAGGGTTAGAAGCCATCTTAGAAGTACTCTCCCCACAGACGGCGCCAAATGTTTCGGGGTTTTTTGATGTGTCCTGCGGGAGAGTTACAATTCCAAGAATGCCCTTCGACCGCCTGTACCTGCAAAACCACGAAGACTCCAGTTGGGTGGAGCTCCGCCTCAGACGATCAAGTCAGTGATGTACGGGAGGAAGAAAGTGCGTAAAGGAGTTATTACTTCTCGCGTAATGGGAGAATTCCGCAATTAATATTGCTCGGTTTTTGTGTAAGTGTATTGAATGTAATTGCATGTAAGTGAATCTAAAAATTCAATGCCCCATTAATGAGGATTCTCCCACTATTTATAGTGGGGAGCATTGGTTCCCCATTTAGGGTTCCTAGGACACGTGTCAGCAGGGGATTGGAGCCCTGCTGACCAATGGCAAGGTGCCACGTGTTGCTCAGCCATTGGGCCACGTGGCTGGGGTAATTTTACCCCAAACAATAACGTTTGAACACGTGGCGGTAGCACGTCAATAATTCTCTTGCAGATTGTTAAATTTATTTACATGTTTTTAAAGTGAGAATTATTGGGGTGTTATTGTTTGGGGGTTTTTTATGTGTCCTGCGGGAGAGTTATAATTTCCTAGTATGCTCCTTCCTTCGCCTGTACCTGCACAAATAACGGAGACTCCTGATGGGGGGTGGGAGTTCCGCCTCCGAAGATCAAGTTAGAATCTTTCTTAAAGAGGTATAAAGAACAATAAATGCTTCTCGATTAGAGAGCGTTTTGCAATGGGTTTTGTGTTTTGTCCGTTGTTGGAATAGTTCTCGATCCCCATAAATGAGGTCTGCCCCTACTATTTATAGTAGGGGAAATCTGCACCTCAATTAGGGTACAATGGACACATGTCGCAAAGGGATTAGGCCTTTGCTGACCGTTGCTACCTTGACATGTGGCAGGCCTTTATAGGGCCACGTGTCTAGGGGTATTTTTATCCTAAACATCTGCCCCTCACAGGTGTGACGTGGCATAGCCATGTGTCACCTGTGACAGGCGTCAGAAGAATGGGTGGTGACGGTTCGCCTACTTCCCTCCTTTTTTGAGTTTTTCAATTTTCAGGGCAGAAGGTGTTGATTCGCCTTTTGCCCCTCTCCTATAAATAAGAGACATCACCTCTCTCCTCCACACTTTACAAAATTTTCAAAAAAAATTCTGTGAGAGCTTTAACACCGGCTGCTTAATTTCCTCAAGAATTTTTGCATCCGGCATTTGTAGATCAATCGCATCCGGCTACTGGTTGAGTATATTTTGCTCAATTTCAACAAGGTACCGGCTGCCCCATTCTCTTCACTTTTAACTTCTGATTTTAAGGATCTTTGACTGATTTTCCCATCCAGGTTACATGCCGCTTGGGGGGTCTTTAACCCATTTCCAAGTACTGAATTCACTCCCTCAACCGGCATAGCTCCGTCTGAGGGGTCTTCAACCTTCAAAAATCATGCATTCAATATACCCCCATCCGGTGATTCACTGTCTGGGGCCTATTTGAGCAATCTCTATTCTTGTCAAGACAGGTTCCACTATACCCTCATCCGGAATTAACCATATGGGGTATCTTTGAGTGACCTTGGTAACTTTTTCAGTGCCTATAGCCGGCATCCATACCGGTTGTGGTGCCTTAAATCTTTTTTAAGATATTCAGCCGGTGATGCTCCGCCTGGGGCATCTTTGAGTTTATTTGACAAAAATTGTCCTCAGACCCTTAGCCGGTTTTAATACCGCCTGGGTGGCTTTTAAGCAATTTTCATTTTGATCCAATGACCCTCATACGGCTAGTCACCGTTTGGGGGACCTTTGAAACCTTTTCATGGAAAACCGTCTGCGCTACCTTTGCCTTATTTCTCCTTGAATCTGCTTGATATAATTCTTCTTTCTTATTTCAGCTTTGTACACATTCGCCTGTGGTGACTTCAAGCCACTTTCAACTTTGACGGTTGTATCCAACAAGCTTCACATTCTAAGGTACCGTCTGTACCCTTTGCAATTCTTTTCCCTTTAATTTCTGGTTGTGCATATAGAGTTAGGATATGGACTCCACCAATATAAACACATCACAACCTAGTGGTTAGCCGGTCACCAGGGACGGCTGAGTCTAGGACTGGGGGTGCTTGGGCCAACCTTCACCTACTTCGAATTCGACCGTTTCTGTTCATGTGCAGGACAGAATGGCCCGGATTAGACGGCCGGCAGTAGACCTTGATTACAAGTCCGATGATGTAGCCGTAGATCTGGCTGACCCTTTAAACGAAGAGTAGACTGAGGAACCGTCTAAGTGAATTCCAAATGAGGATTTTCCACAAGACTCCCCGAGTGTTCCTTGCACACCGGGTGATAGCATTTTGGGTAGCTCTGGTTCTAATGCTGAGGAATCCGGCGAAGGATCAGATGATGAGGAGTTTGACTCTAATGAGGAGTCTCCTGAAGCGGCTGCCCCTATTGATGAGGAAGCCTATAAGTGGCCAGCTGCAAGTGACCCTACCGACATAACTATGACCGCCAGGGATGTGGCTACTTTAAACGCAACACTCCCTACTTTTTTGAAGAAGAAGCCGGTAGGGGACGACTGGGCAGTGGTAGTGCCGCCTGTAGAGGCAAGCGTCGTTTAGACCGATGATGTGGAAAATGCCGATAACTACTTCGGATTTTACGAGGCGGCATTCAAAGCCGGCCTCCGGTTCCCCCTTCATCACTACATAAAATCCATACTAAGGGGGTATGACTTGGGAGTATGGCAGTTGACCCCTAACTCATGGGTCAACATTTTGGGATACATTACCGCCTGCGAGTTGCAGGAGGTTAAGCCCAGCTGGGAGGCATTTGCTCATATGCATTACCTCAGCCAGGTGTAGGGTGGATGGAATGCATGGTATACGCTAACAACCCATCCGGAATATATGATGACCCTGGACAAGCCGTCCAAGTGGAGCAGTTGGAAGAGAAAATTTTACGCTGTTTCTTCTCCAACTCCCCAACTTAACCGCCGGCTGCGCAGATATAATAAGCACTCGGCTTTGCTTGGGAAAAAATGCGCTCTCTCAAAAGTGTTGGCTGAGGCATGGGATCAGATAATGGAGAGAGGTCTTTTTCTTAAGACGACCTCCCGGATGGATGATGGGAGCGACATTATTGTTCCCAAATTCTGGGTTCCCCATCCGGAATGGTTTAAAGATGAAGCCTTCCTGTCCCTTTGTAATCTTAGTACAATGTTTACCAAGGGTAGGTTGCTGAATGACCTAGCATTTGCCATCTGCGTATGTTTATCAGTATTTTAACCCTGTCTTTTGTCTTTTTGCAGAATTTTTCAAAGGAATGGTGCCACCAGAAAAGACTCCAGCCACTTCTGTTATTCTTCTAAGGAAGAAGCATATAGAGGAGAAGAAGGCGACGCTGGCCGCCAAAAATGTCGGGGTAGCCTGCCTTTGCTCTTCTCTTTTTTATATGCCGGATGTGATATATTTAAAGTAGATGATATCTAACCGGTTGCAATGTGTTTGATTGATTTCAGGCTGGGAGCCAAATCATGCCTCGCTCTTTAGCGAGCATGCACAAAAGGCCGGCTGGAAACATACCTCAGCCGGCTGCTAAAACACCAAGGCTGGCTGCTCCCGCTCCGGCTGCTGCAGCTTCAAAGAAAACGCCTGACAAAGACAAGCCTACTACTGCAGGAAAGAGCATGCAATCCATTCCCCACTTCGAAATGGTAGTGGAGGAATTGAGGCCGGTGACTCCGGCAGATCAGACCCGGAAGAGCTCTGATCCAAATGCGGCTGGGGGGGCTTTGACCCCACAGTCCGAAAAAGGTAAAACCTCTGCCTTTGATCCCCCTTGGTCGCTTGGGCATATGAGAGTTAAAACCCAAGCAAGCCAATCCGGGGATTCCTCAAGCTACCATCTGAATATTGGCGGAGCGTATGCCCAGCATTTGACGGATAACTCTATAATTGCAGATTCATATTCCAGCCGGCCCAACTACAACCAGTATGCGCAGAGGACGATTAAGACTCTGACCCGCTCTGAGAAGGCGGCGGTGCCAGCTGTGCACCAGGTGAACCTTGACCGCATCAACTCCCTTCTAGCTGAGGTAATTGACCGGATGGCCCATGCTTGTGCAATGATCTTGATTTGCCGGACAAATGATAATAATTTTCCCCTTTTTCTAACACTTTTTCCGGCTAATATCACAGGTGATGCTGAGAGTTGATGGGCTTCGAGTCCCCTTGCGAAAAAAGCAAGAGGAGGTAAGGGACGCTTAGAAACGCGCATCTGAGCTAATTGACGTTTCCCAATTCAATGCTATTAAATATGACTTGGAGACTAAACAGAGGGAGTTGGAACAGGAGGAATTGCTGAAGGGAGTTGTTTCGCCTGGGGAGGCGGCAAAGAAGAAGGCAGACGAGCTTGAGCAAAAAGTCAAGGACCTTCAGGCTGATCTCAAGGCTCTGGAAGGAGCCGACAGAGAGAATGCCGACCTCCGTCGGGAGAACAGCCGGCTGAAAAATAAGCTTGCTTCAAATCAGGCGGCTCATAAGGAAGAGCTGGAGAAGGAACAGCTCCGCCAGATTGAAGAGAATGAGGCCGACTGCGAGGAGCGTCTGAAGCTGGCTTGGAGTCTCATTCATCTGGACTATGAGTTTGAATACTTCAACCTCCGATACCTGTATGCTTCTGAAGTATACGAGGCTAAGGTACTCGGTTCTAACCCTTCCCCCCCTTTTGAGGAGTGGGTCGAACGGAATACGGAGAGTCAACCGGATGAGGTAAATCAGGAAGCCCCAACTGAAATCCAGCCGGAACCTACTGTGGTGTAGTCGGCTGAAGTTCCAACAGAACAAGCTTAGCAACATCAGCAACAACCATAAACAATCTTCTTTTTACCGGCCTGCGAGCCGTGTATGTTTCTGTACTTTCCCCGGACATGGGTCCGGTTAACATTTTTATTTTAATATATTTACCGACTCCGTCGGTTTTGCCATTTACATTTATCCTTTACTTGCAGAAATTAATTTTTTTTGTTTTTTTACAAGTATATATCTACAATATACCGGCTGAGACAATAAAATGCCCCTGAAATGGCTGACTTTGTTTATTCCAACGGTAAACAAGCAACCGTTTCAAAGACAGCCGGATGGGTAACGATCTTTGACCTTCAACATACCGGCTGGTACATTAAAATGCCCCTGAAATGGCTGACTTTGTTTATTCCAACGGTTAACAAGCAGCCGTTTCAAAGACAGCCGGATGGGTAACGATGTTTGACCTTCAACATACGGCTGATACAATAAAATGCCCCTGAAATGGCTGACTTTGTTTATTCCAACGGTAAACAAACAGCCGTTTCAAAGATAGCTGGATGGGTAACGATCTTTGACCTTCAACATACGGCTGATACAATAAAATGCCCCTGAAATGGCTGACTTTGTTTATTCCAACGGTAAACAAACAGCCGTTTCAAAGATAGCTGGATGGGTAACGATCTTTGACCTTCAACATACCGGCTGATACAATAAAATGCCCCTGAAACGGCTGAATTTGTTTATTCCAACGGTAAACAAGCAGCCGTTTCATAGGCAGCCGGATGGGTACTAAAGACTGTCTTCATATCTTGTGTATATAGACCGGTTGCTTTAAGCCCATGTATATATTTAAAAATCTGTTGTGTTTTTAACACAGCAGGAGTTTCATACAAAGAGGAATAACATTGTTCTTTTAAACAAGTGTTCATCCGGAATACCTAACCGCCTGTAGTGCTTTGCTGCTAAAGCCGGTTGGTGTTTTTACCAGTATTTTGAATTTGCCGCATGGACCACGTTTGGATCTATGCCGGCCGAATCCCAGATGCAATGGATCATTTCGTACGGGTGTTTACTTTCAAATGATGTGTCAGTAAATGCCGTTTGAGTTTACGATCGCCAGAACAATGTACCACCCGGAAGGGAGCTGTTCTCTTCAGTGAATTCACCCAGATAGGTGTCACCGGATGACTGCTCTTTTGGAGCAGTGGTTTAATAAATGTTCTTCCGTCTGTGTTTTTGCACTAGACGGGTGCTAATTCAATTAAATGAACATAAATGATATACTTCAAATTTCAATGCTATTTACAAAAATTACAAATTCCTTAAAAGTAGTACTTTTTCAAGTTATCTACGTTCCAGGTGCGAGGTAGCTGCATTCCGTCTAGGGTTTCCAGGCGGTAAGTGCCATTTCTAACTTCTTCAAAAATCCGGTAGGGTCCTTCCCAATTTGGAGTTAACTTCCCTTGTTCGTTCGCCCTACCGGTTGCCTCAAGCTTACGTAGTACAAAATCTCCTACTTTAAGGGGTCTTTTGCGCACCCTTTTGTTGTAGGCTCTCGTCATTCTCAGACGGTAGATTTCATGACGTAAGGCGGCATTACCCCTTCTTTCAGGGAGAGAATCCAAAGCCAGACGCATGGCCTCCCAATTTGTTTCTTCATCATAAAGCATGATTCGAAGTGTTGGTTCATATAATTCAATAGGAAGGACAGCCTCTTTGCCGTATGCCATGAGAAATGGGGTTTCACCGGTGGACCCCTTCTCTGTCGTTCTGAATGACCAAAGAACATGAGTCAATTCTTCAGCCCAAAGACCGCCTGCTTTTTCGATCTTTTCTTTATTCTGCCTGAAATGAGCTTGTTAAAAGCTTCCACCAGACCGTTTTCTTGAGGACGGCCTACAGATGCAAAATAATATGAAATTCCTTGGTCTTGTAACCAATTTTTAAGGACAAGAGTTTCGAACTGCGGACCATTATCAAAGACCATTGACATAGGAACACCGAACCGGGTGATGACATTCTTCCAGATGAAGGAGATGACATCCTTAGTTTTGATGCCCTTTACCGCTTCTGCCTCAACCCACTTTGTGAAGTAATCAACAGCCACCAAAATGTATCTACGACCGCCTGAGGCTGGCGTATATGGTCCCAAAATATCCATGCCCCATTTGGCAAACGGGATAGGGCTGAAGATAGCCATTAAATCAGTAGTCGGCTGATGGATAAGTCGGCCAAATCTCTGGCACTTGTCACATTCCTTTACCAGATCTAAAGCATCTGCCTCAAGAGTGGGCCAAAAGTACCCCTGCCGCCTGGCTCTCATCGCAAGAGTTCTGCCGCCTACGTGTGATCCACAGAAGCCGACATGCAAGTCTTCTAGCACTTCCTTTCCCCTTTCTGAGGTTATACACTTGAATAACGGCTGTAGGTACCCCTTTCAAAAGAGTTCACCCTTGTGCATGACGAAACTTAATGCTCGTCTCTTTAGAGCAGCCGCTTCTGAGGAGGCATCCGGCTGAGTACCGTCTACCAAGTAGTCCCGGATGGAGTCCATCCAAGTAGAGTTTTGATCTAGAACTCCAATGGGATCATGTTCAATGCTTTTCTTTTCCATGACTTCCCAAAAGACTGACCTAGGCGTATCACAAGTGGCGGATGATGCCAGTTTTGATAGTGCATCCGCCTGATTATTCTCATACCTTGGTACTTGACTTAGATTGAATTCATCAAATGCCCTAGCCTCTTCTTTGACTTCTTGAAGATATTTAATCATTACCGGGTGGGTGGCTTTGTAATCACCATGGTACTGGCTAACGATTAGTGGAGAATCAGAACAGGCGTCAACCTTCCTTGCCCCGGTTGCCTTACACATGCGGATACCGGCTAGCAAGGCCTCGTACTCTCCTTCATTATTCGAAGCCTGAAACTTGAATCGTAGAGCATACTCGTATATATCCCCTTCCGGGGAATGACAAATTACGCTTGCCCCACAACCATTCAAGGTAGAACTCCCGTCTACATACACCTTCCATACCTGATCAGTATTATCCGGCTGTACCGGCCTAGTCATTTCGAAAATGAAGTCGGCAAAGGCCTGACCTTTCACTGCCCGCCTGGGCTCGAAAGTTATCTCTAGACTTTGAATTTCCACTGCCCATTTAAGCATTCTTCCAGATGACTCTAACAAGGTCATAGGCCGTTTAAGCGGTTGATCAGTGTAGACAGTAACCGGATGAGCCAAGAAATAAGGTTTCAACCGTTTGACCGCTTTGTATAAAGCCAGACCAAATTTTTCAATCATGGGATATCGAAGTTCAGCATTCCGGAGAACGTGGCTTATGAAATAAACCGGGAGTTGTTTGCCGTCTCTCTCAGCAAGGAGGACGGCACTTAGGGAATGATCCGAGACGGCTAGGTACATATAGAGAGCCTCCTGGGGTAGGGGACTCACTAATCTTGGCAAAGAATGCAAGTGTTGCTTCAACCTCTGGAATGCCACCTCGGCCTCTTCACCCCATTCAAACCTGGACCTCTTTTTGATTGCTTGAAAAAAGTAAAGGCACTTGTCACCTGACCGGCTGAGGAATCTCCCCAATGCAGCCAGACAACCGGTAAGCTTTTGAGCCTCTCTAACGGTACGAGGCGACTGCATGTCAATTACCGCCTGCACCTTGTCCGGATTAGCCTCTATACCTCTCTGGTCAATCAAAAATCCGAGAAACTTCCCAGACTCAACACCAAAGACGCACTTTTTTGGGTTAAGCATGACCTTATGCCGCCTGAGGGTGGTGAAGGTTTCTCGGAGGTCAGATAGATGATCCGCCTGTAGCTTGGATTTGACTATCATGTCATCAATGTACGCCTCTACATTTCTCCCAATATGATCATAAAAGACCGAGTTTATCATTCGTTGGAAGGTAGCAGGCGAATTTTTCAACCCAAACGGCATCACCGTGTAACATTATAAACCTTGATCTGTGACGAAAGTCGTCTTTTCTTGGTCTTTCTTCCATAAAGGTATCTGATGGAAGCCAAAATAGGCATCCATAAAACTCATCAGAGCATGACCGGTTGTAGAGTCTACCAAGTGGTCGATCTTTGGAAGCGGGTAACTATCTTTCGAACAAGCTCTGTTTAAGTCCGTGTAATCTACACACATCCGCCAGGTACCATTCGGCTTTTTCACAAGGACAACATTGGCTACCCAATCCGGGTAGTAGCATTGCCGAATGAACCCGTCATCTAAAAGCTTCTTGACCTCGGCTGCTGCCGCCTGAGATCTTTCCTCGCCATTGTTCCTCTTCTTTTGCCTAACCGGCTTCTTTTTAGGATCCACAGTGAGTTTATGAACAGCAAGATCCGGGCTTACGCCCAACATTTCCTCCACTTCAAAGGCAAACACATCTTTGAATTCTCTCAGCAACCGGAGCAAGTTGGTTCCTAAGTTGTCAAAAACAACCGTCCCAACTTTGACAGTTCTGTCAGGCCGGCTGTCATCTAAGATGATGTCAATAATTTCTCCTGCCGGCTGGGGGCGAAGGTCGTCTGACCTCTCCCCTGACAGTGATTACTATTGTTTTTCTTTGACGGGTGCCATTTCATCCGCCTTTCTCTTTTTACCGGCTGCTTTCAGGGTCGGTGCTTCTTGATCACATTCGTCAAGTTTAACTATTTCCTTTTCCTGACCGTCTGTGACCAATGCTGGTTTGACGTCTGAGAGGTAACACTCTCTCGCCGTCTTTTGGTCCCCACTCAAGGAACCGATTGTGCCATCATCTCTCTCGAATTTAATCAACATTAGAGACGGGATGATCACTGCTTTGGTGATGTTAAGGGTTGGGCGGCCAATGATCACGTTGTAGGCCGTCAGTTTGATACGTTTCTTGATTCGTTTGGTCTTAGGTTTAAACAAGCTTCACTCGTTCGTTTTCGTCTAAGGGTTCTAAATCTGATTTCAAGGCTTCACTCACCTTAATCTCGTGATTTAGGGGTTTTTTTAGGATAGTTTGAATTAGCTTCACTCACTAATTAATCTAACCTCTCTTAAATAAGGTTTCACTCGCCTAATCTAAGGGTTTTTATGTTTAACTTCACTCGTCAAACACAAAGAAAACTTGGAAAGAAACGTTCCAAATTAACAAGCAATAAAGCTTTAATCAACAAAACAAACTTGTATAATTTGAAGTTTACAACCTTTATTTATAGACTCAAAACTAATCCTAAACCTAATCAAATTAGAAGACCAATCCTAATTGAATTAGAATCCCATTTGACCTAGAAAACCTAAGAAAATCGAAACTTGATCCCCAAGTTCCTAATTCGGATATGACTAAACTAACTAAGTTTAATTCAACTTAGATTACGTTATTCAATCCTCCTAAAACTCCTAGACACGCCTAAAAACCAAAGTCAAGTCCTAATCCACTTAGGAACTTACTTTGCTAAAAAAAAGTCCTAATTCAAATAGGAACTCTCTTTTGCTAAAGACAAGTCCTAATTCAAATAGGAACTCACTAGACCAAAACAATTCCTAATCAAAATAGAAATCCTAACGCTTAAAACAAGAAAAACCCTTTCAAGTGAAAGGTAAAAACTTGTAAGCCAAAATCTAATCTAAGAAACATTAAGGAAACGGACCAAGAAAGGAAACCTTGAATGCTTCCGCATCACAGTTCCTCAACAACAAGAAACTTGACAACCATATGCCGGCCTTTCCCCTTCTCTCCAAACCGGATGGGTAGGTCAACCATCCCCACCGGATGCACTACTCCTCCCCCAAAGCCAACAAGAGGATATGGAGCCTGAATCATGCTACTGGGCTTGTACTTGAGTTTTTCTAAGCACCTGTAGCTTATGAGGTCGGACGAGCTCCCGGTATCAATTAAGATCCGACCAACTCGTTGATTGGCAATTTTATATTCGATGACTATGGGATCATCGTGGGGCCGCCTGACCTCTCCTCTATCCTTTTCGGAGATATTGACCTCCGGGAATGAATTTTTAGACGACTGACCCTCATCCACTGAGTTAATCCGCCTTCTTATGTTATCCTTTGTACCCCGGATGGTAGGACCACCACCTGCAAATCCACCGGCTATGGTTAAGATGGTATCCTCATCAGTGTCAGAATGAGTTACCGGTGTCTTTGGAGGTTGTCCCTTGACCTATTTGGGAGTACCCTTTGATTTGGGCAGATAAGATTTTAGAGCCCCCTCATCAGCAAGGCGGTCAAAGAGCCGCCTGAGACTAAAACAACCTTCAGTGTCATGGCCAATCTCTTCGTGGAAATGGCAATATTTACTTTTATCCCGGCTGCTCACGGGACTCTTCATTGCTACCGGTTTTTCAAAATTTAACCGGTCTTTAACCTCCTTGAGAATGGAGACGCAATCCTTGGTGAATTCGTACTTTGGGACGTACGGATCCAACCTCTTTCTCTTCTGGAACGGTTGTCCGGATGGCTCTGCCGCCCACACTTCTTTTCGCTTCTTTTCTTCCCTTTAGGCTGGCTGAGTAGGCCGGCTTTCTCTTTTATCGGATCTTTTGTAATCCGTTGGAAGTTTAACAGCGTAAAGTTCGATTGCCTGTATGTAAGCCTCTGCCTTCATTAATGCCTCATGAAGGGTATAGACCCTCTTTCTGACCAAGTCAAACTTAAAAGTTGACCCGTCCTTTAGACCTTTGAAGAAGTCGGTATAGGCGACGTCATCAGATAATCCCTGGATTTGGATTCTCATCAGGTTGAACCGCCTGACATATGACCTGAGCCCTTCCTTGTCCCCCTACTGTATTGCCCCCTGATCAAGACTTGTCTTTTTAGCAGGGATGTTCATTGAGAAGTTGGACTTGAACCAGTATGCCAACGTTCTAAAGTTATTGATGCATCCGACAAGTAGGTTACCAAACCAACGTTGAGCAATCCCTTTCAACGTTGCCGAGAAGCACCTACACCAAGAGGCATCATCCAAACCCTGCAAATACATCAGGTTGGTGTATGCCATAAGGTGATCTTCTTGGTTGGTGGTGCCGTCATAGGCACCTACCAACACATTTTTGATCTTTGACGGCTGAGCCATCTCAGTGATTTCTCTGGAGAACGCCGTTGGCTGTTCCCCAAGGTTGAGCAGCCAGAGCTGCCAGTCCATAGGCTGGACAGGTGACGGCTGACCCCCGAATAGGGCCGGCTGTGAGTAAGGAGATCCAAAGGGCATGTATGGTGACCCATGAACTGCCGGTTGGATTATATGAGGGCCGGATCGAGCGGAAACCTCAGTCGATCGACTCTCTTTACTTGTTCGCGAGTGCCTCCCTGATGTAATATGGAAACTGTCTTGAAAGGTCGACGTCGATGCCGACTCGGAGCATTGCTGAATCTTTTTATCCTGGATGAGCGTCCGAGCATCATAGTAGACCTTCTTTGTTCCATCCGGCTGTATGTGCCGGAAGGGTTTTCTGGTTTTCTCCATGGGAATGTGAATCTTTGAGATATCAATGGACCTAACCGGCACCTTTGACTTTGGGTGCGGAGTAGGTGCTCTATCTTTTACCACCTTGGCCGTCTTTTTCCCAAGACGTCTCTCTTCCGCCTGCCCCTTTTGGGGGCCGGCTGATTTATCTAAGAGGCCTTTGATTTCTCCTTTGAAACTCATCATCATATTCATGAGTTCGTCCCTGGAGACAGGAGTGGATCCTTCTGAAGCGGGGGTTAACCCAAGCGGACCTCTGGTGGGATTACTAAGGCCCGCCTGATGTTCTGCCCGTTCCCTTTTGTCTTTGGAACGGGTATGCTTGGTTCTAAAAGAACCATCAGCGGCTGTGTAAGTCTCAACCTCATAGTTGTCGGCTGTATCTTGGTCCGAGTGGACCTCAGCCTCACCAGCAGGTTGGCTACCTTTCCCCGGTAGTACAGGTTCTGAAGTCATCTAGAAAGTACTCTCCCTACAGACGGCGCCAGATGTTTGGGGGTTTTTTATGTGTCCTGCGGGAGAGTTACAATTTCCTAGTATGCTCCTTCCTTCGCCTGTACCTGCACAAATAACGGAGACTCCTGATGGGGGATGGGAGTTCCGCCTCCGAAGATCAAGTTAGAATCTATCTTAAAGAGGTATAAAGAACAATAAATGCTTCTCGATTAATGAGCGTTTTGCAATGGGTTTTGTGTTTTGTCCGTTGTTGGAATAGTTCTCGATCCCCATAAATGAGGTCTAATAGTAGGGGAGAATTGCACCTCAATTAGGGTACAATGGACACGTGTCGCAAAGGGATTAGGCCTTTGCTTACCGTTGCAACCTTGACACATGGCAGGCCTTTATAGGGCCACGTGTCTAGGGGTATTTTTACCCTAAACAGTTACAGTATAAAATAATTAATTAGAAAAATACTAGTTATTCACTAATAATTTAACTAAGAAAATCAGATTTTCTACACTTAGAAAATCCGAAAATAATAGCTAATTAATTAGGAATTTTTGGCCCTTTTAATTAAATAATAAAATATAATTTTTCTTAATTAAAATATCCGAAATATATATATATATAAAATCCGGTTTTTAAAATAAAATAAATGGATTATAAATCTTATCCAAAATCCAAAAGTAATAATTAAGTTTTAAAATGCTTTTGGTGCCAAAATTCAAATATCATTTGGCTCCAAAATTCAAATAGTAAAATATATTACTAAAATAACCTTTTTAGTTAGTTAATTAATTAATTAGAAAATACGTTTAAAAAATACAGGGTATTACAACTTAGATCAATCACCTTTTTATTTTGGTTTAAAATCAACTTTAATCAATTAATTAGTGTTGCTTGATCATTTTAAATAAACTTTAATTAATTAATTTCACATAGCATCTTGCGGTAATTAAAGACTAGAATTTGAATATTGAATTGTTGATTTAACGCCTAAGAGATCTAGCTAATATTATTTATTTATTGTTTATTTCATTAATTTGGAATAAATAATAAATAAAATGAAAAAAAAAAGAATAACGACATTCGTTGTAATGTAATATTTTTGTGATTCTAGTTGTAAATAAAATCAACTAACTTAGTTTCTAAGAATCACGTTGCATACGTTATTAGGTGATGAAATTATGAAAAAAAATGAGCTAGTAGAGGCCGTATTAGGGCTAGGTTTTCGAATTTTCGAATGAACGATTTCTTAGTACTCCCACTCCCGAACTCATTAATGAGGAATTCCACCTCCTTTAAAACTCTTTCGGCTTTCCTATTTCAAACTATTTTAAAACTTTTTTTTTTCAAGTAAACTAGCCCAATATTTTATTTTGCCCCAAATAATTACCTTCTTTTAAATACTGAATATATTCATTAAAATTTATAATAAATTTAAAAAGCATAAAAATACATAGAAAATTTTAGAAAATAATACCAAAAAAAAAAAAAAAAACACACACACACAACTTTTATTATAACACCACAAAAAAAAAAAATCCCAAAAATTGATTTCACCACCACTTAACGGATTTCAGGATGAAATCCGTTAATGGGGCCCTAGAAGACACGTGTCAAGTGTCTAGTGGTTTAAATAAATTATTAAAAAAAAAAAGAAAAAAAAACCCTAACCCCTAACCCAGCCATCCCACCACCGCAAAAACCATCCCACTAACCGCCGACTGCCGCCGGCATCCCCTGCCCCCACAAAAGCCGACGAAACCAACCCCTTTAATCGCCACTCCACCTCTTCCCCCCTTCCCCCTCCCCGGAAACCATCCCAAGCCCTTCAAACCACCGCAAAAACCATCCTTAACCGCCGCAAAATCTACACCCATTTCCCCCATTCCGCGAAATCGGTGGCCGAAATCGACCAATCGAGGGCTACCATGGTCGATTTCGGCCGTTTTGAGGATGAAAGGTAAGGGAGGGTGGTTTTCGGGGTTGATGTAGCTGTGGTAGGTGGTGAATTGCGGTGGGAAGGTGGTGATTTATGGTGGTTAGACAAGGTTGGGTTGATATTCGGGGAGGGGGAAGAAGGGAAGGGAGGGTTTCGCCGGTTTTCGTGGGGGTAGGGGATGCCAATGGCTTGGGTTAGGCTGTCGGCACAGCTGGAGAAGGTGATGTCGGTGGTGGGGCTGGCTGAGTTTGGGTTTGAGTTTTTTTCTTTTTTCTTTTAATTTTTTTAACCAATATATAAGTGACACGTGTACTTAATGGGATCTACAAATGGTTTTTTGTACGACATCCACTAGGTGGTGGTAAAATCAAACTTTTAGGTTTTTTGGTGGTGTTTTAATAGAAGGTTTTTTTTTTGTGATGTTATAATCAAAATTGTGACATTTTTGTGGTGTTATTTTCTAAAATTTCCAAATACATAATATATTAATTTATTAAATGTAAATATATGAAATATTAATATAAAATGTATTAAAGATGTGTGGTGTTACAACATTGAACATGTGTCGCGTTGTATTTGTTATCTTTTAAATAATATTTATAAAAAAATGGAAAAATTAACGTAAATAGACCAACCTTTGGTCGGTTCTCCCAAAATGGACAAACCTATAAATCTGCCCATATTGGACAGAAGTTTGCTATTTTTCGCCCAAAATGGACCAAGCAGGTCACCTACCTGTTATAACAGGTAAAAAGTCCACATGTCATTAAATCATTGGTCAATTTATTTATTTTTTTTTAATTTTAAAAATTTGATAATTCTTACAAAAAAAAAGAAATAAAAAAAAAATCAAAACCACCCTACTGCCAGCCCCCCCTCCCCTCACCCCACTAGCAGCCCCCCTCCCCTCATCCCACTGGCAGCCACCCCCCACAACAAAGAACAACCACAACATCACCACCAAACGCCAGCAACACCTCCAAGCACAACACCACCACCGCCTCTCCATAACCACCATAACAGCCACCACTTGATCCCCACCTAACCTGCCCCTCCTCCTCCTCGTTAAAGTCGAAGTCGCTGCCCTCATCGTGAGAGTCCCCGCCCCCCCCATGTCGAAATTAAAACTAAAACCCTAAAAATTGAAAAGCGAAAAGGGAATGTAAGATTAAGTTTGAAAACTCAAATCTAATTTGGTGATTCGATGATGATGGTTTCTGGTTTAATTTGGTGAGGCGCAAAGCAGGGGATCATTCCCCATTTTAGAGCATCCAAAAATCAAAGAAGAAGAGAAAAGGGGGCTGATGGTTTGAGTGGGTTTTCAGCGGGAAAGAGGACTATGGGCTCGTCTGGGGCTGGGTGGGGTGGGGGAAAAGGGGGGTGTTTGGGGTGGGGGAAAGGGAGGGGGCGGTGATGTTGGGATGGGGGAAAGGAAGAGTGGTCGATGCGGGAGGGGTCTGGATTGAGATTGGGGGTTGCCGGGGGAGGGTGGTTGTTCACGGGGATTGAGGGATGCCGGGGGAGGGGGGCTGTTAATGGGTGGGGGTGGTGGTTTTGTTTTATAATTGTATTTTTTTTTAATTTGAAAAAATAATTAAAGGTTTTTTTAAAAAAAAAAACAAAGAAAATTAAAAAAAATGACCGGTTGTATAGGTCACTGGTCATTTGAGTTCATTTTGGGAGAAAAATGTTAAACTTGTGTCTAATATGGACAGATTTAAAGGTTAGTCCAATTTGAGAGAACCGCTTAAAGGTTTGTCTGTTTATGTTAAATTTTCCTAAAAAGATCTGAAATTAAAAAATAAAAAAATAAAAAAATAAAAAAACTCTCTCTCTTCCCGTTCAGCAGCCCTTTCCACCTCCCCCTTTAGACCCTCCTTTGGCAACCTACCACTCATCGGAAACAACCCCTCCTCAGCCCCACCCTCAAAACCGCTCTTCTTCCCACCCACAAACTCAAGACAGCCACATATCCCCACCCATCACCCTCAAAACCACCATCCCCCCTTAAACCGCCTCAAAATCACCGACCCGCCCTCGAAATCGCCTCCAAAACCATTTCCTTCACCTGCCGGATAATAGAATGATAGATCAAAACCTTTTTCCCTCACCTGCCGGAAAAGAGAGAGATCAAAACTTATCCCCCACCAATCCGAAAAGAAAGAGAGAGCTTGCGTGAAAGGGAGGGGGGTGCCAAAATCTGGGATTACGTAGGGAAGGGGTCAGAATCAAGGACATGAAGGGAGGGGGCCGAAAAAGGGGACGAGGACGGGACAGGGGGCAGAATCGGGAACGGGGAAGGGAGGGGGCCAAACAATGGTGGATTCCGGGGGGGAGGTGGTCTGGTGGGGGGATTTTTATAAAATAAAATCGAAAATTGATAATAAAAAAAATAATTGACCAATCACATTGTGACACGTGTAACAAGTAACTATTAACACATGTTACCAACCGGTCACATTCTATTTTGAGCAATTATGTGTAAAGGGTCATGTTATCTTGAGATAATCCAAATATTGGAATAACAGTGAAAGGTGATATTATTCTTGGCAAATTTTCCTTATTAATATACAATTTAAAATTCGAGAGGAAGTTGTTTAAAAGAGAACAATTAATTGTTCTCAATCTCCTTACTCTCCCTTAACATTCTCATCTGATCTCCTTAGTCTCCTAACCAATCTCACTCTCCTTAGTCGTCTCCTTTTCATTCTCAATCTCCTTACTCTCCATACCATTCTTATATTATTTACTCTCCTCACCAACATTAATGACGATTGTTAATTTATGATTTGAAAGACTTATGGGCTTAAGAACGTTTAATATATATATATATATATATATATATATATATATATATATATATATATATATATATATATATATATATATATATAGTCATAAGGTGATGTGTAGACTACAAAAGATAAGCTAAAGATTGTTATATAACCAAAATTAAGATACTTATATCATATAGATAGTCGTTGAATCTGGATATGTTTGATACATCGATCACATAACATGATCATCATTTTGTAAGCATACATAATCATCAATTTGTAAGTGAGATTTTGGACCCAAAAAATCAATGAACTACTCCTTTAAGAGAGTTAACTATACAATTAGGCCCTAACTTCTTACTTTTTTTTCACTCTTTGGGTACTCACTTTTTTTTCACTCTTTGAGTACTCTCAGGCCAAACTAGCCCCCCTCTAACTCACCGTTAATTTAAGCTAATTAAAAATGAATTTTTGTAAGCAAAAAATAAATTACATTAAATTATATTCATCCTCAAGCAGCCCAAAACAGGGGAGTGAGAGTTCTGCAACGGCTCCAGTTAATTCCACTTCATCTTTCACATCCTTTTTTTTCCCTAAATAAACATCAATTGACCATAACCTAGTGTTAGAGGGGTCAAATTAACACATAATTCAATAAATTTTATGACAATTTAGGTCAAAAATTTCAAACCATCTCCTGTTTTGGCAACAAACTCTTTTTTTTTTATCAAATCCCTAGCTTTAATTTGACTAACACAAGCCACATTTAGATCAAACAAAGATCAAACAGCAAAAAAAAACACATCTAGATTATATTATAACCACAAAATCAAGGTAATTTTAAGGCAAATAGCATGGCAAAGTGTTTTTATCCCAAAAAAAACCAAAACCCTAACTCGTGAAATCCATTATTTCATACAAAAAAAATCGATTTAATGAAGAAAAACAAAAAAAATATTGTAGAAATGTACCTTAGTTGTTGGAACAAAATCGTTGTCTTTTTCCCCAGTCTAGCTACAATCCAAGAGAATTTTGTTGTTGAAGCTTCAATAACACATTTCAAAAGAAGAAAAAAAAATTGAACAGAGGAAATGGAAGTTGAACTGCAGCGAATTAATGTGGTCCTCTTGCTTGTTATTTTGCTTCTAAAACACCATTTTCACCTTCCAATGGTTTTACCAAATAATCTTGCTTGTTATTTTCACATTTCAATTGCATCATTATATGTGCTTAGCTGTACATCAGTTGAGTTAACCCAAGGGACTATTTTTTGCTGATGTATTTATTTGATTTGGCCAGATTTTGGGTTTGAGTACCCAAATGGTGAAAAAAATAGAGTACTCAAACGGTGAAAAAAGTAAGAAGTTAGGGCCTAATTGTGTGGTAAACTCCCTTTAAGACCATATAATCATATTTTTGTATATGCTTAAATTAATTTAATACTCCATTATTTTTTTTTCTTTCAATTTTCAATCACAATTAAAAAAAAAAAAGTATTTATGCATGAACCTTCTAGCATAGTGCATTCATTTGACATTATATTCAAAAATGCTCATTTAACTACATTTTGTAAGTACTCTACTCAACTAACAAGCAACCGATTCTGGCAAATAATATCCGCGCGAATTAAATTTGCAAGCCTTTTCAAATCTTAAAATTTCTCCCAATTTTTTGTCAATCAAAAATTTCATAATCAATGGAGTTATTCTAAATTAGGTTTAATTTTCATACTTTGTTTGTGTATCAAACCAATTAATCGAAAAAAGTAGTAAAACTTTAAAATCCCTATTCCATTTTTTTCGTTCTTTCTCTCTCCTAAAATTTCCCAATTTCTTCTAAAGGTGATCATTGGACGGGCCGGGCCGGAGCAAAAAAATTATGCCCACTTCTCGGGCTGGGCCAAGCTGCGGGCCGAAATTTTTGTGCCCAAACCCGCCCAAAAAGGTCGGGTCATGCGGGCTTTTCGGGCCATTTTCGGGTCGGGCCTAAAAATTCAACTAAATATGCATGAAAACGCATTCCCAAACCCGCCCCCAAAAAAAAGGGCCAGGCCGGGCCCACCCCGATTTCGGGCCGAAAAATTCTGCCCAAAATCAGGTCGGGCCAACGGGTCGAGCCATACTTAATCAGGTCTAATTTCTTCCCTTTTTTAAGCACCACCGTTACCCATTGCTCATATAACGTATTCCATAAATTACCACACACAAATTAACCCTAACTAATTGCGAACCCTAACTTGACACAATTGTGAAACCCTAATTTTGAAAACATATAACGTGCCTCACAATTTATCCAAATAACACAATACGAAACCCTTATTTTCATATTACACAATAAAGGTGAGATTTTTTAATATTACCCTATAACAATCCTAACCCAATTACAAACTACAAATAATTCTCCTCAAAACATATACCTCACAATGTCGAACTCAAAGGGAAGAGGACAAAGGACGCAGCCTAGTTTTTGTTAATTTGATTCTTCTGGTTTTAGTTCGCTCCTTCTTCTTCGCTGCTTCGTGTTAACAATGTACTAAAGTGGAATTGAGAAGAGAGAGGGTAGAGGACATACAAAAGAGGAGAGAGAAACACAATTATAATTTCAATTGTTTTTAAAATTTAAAAGTTTTTCAATATTTTTGGGGTTTTATATTTTGTAAAGGAAACGACATTCATGCCCTGATTATAGTCAAGTAAGACTAAGGCCTTGTTCAGTTCACGTTATTTTTGGTGAACTGAATTATTTTTACTGAACTAAAATTTTATTTACTGAACTGAAATTATTTTCGTTGAACTAAAATTATTTTTACTAATTCTTTATTATATTTCTTCTTTAAAGTTACTAATTTTTACTGAATTGAAATTATTTTTACCAAACTCAAATTGTTTTTACTGAACTGAAATTATTTTTACTGAATTTTTTTTTTAAAGTGAAGCGAACATGGCCTAAATTAAATAGAGATTTATAATTGAGCAAGCCTCAGTTTATAACCTAGATAAACAAATTATGTTTATCAAATGACATTTTAGTACATAAGTTGCATTGAAATTTGTGTTTTTTAATTAAAAAAAAAATATTTTTACTGTTTGTGGGCTATTGTGACAAGTTGGACAGCACTTTGGGAGTTAACACTATGGGTCACCGTGTTTTAGCAAACATCAAACTAGAAAACACACTAATTTATCTTCCCACCCACCTTATCGTATTTTTAGCAAGTGGTTGTTTAAAAAGTGGAGCCATTAGAATGCACCTACCTATAATGGGTCATCGTGTTTTTGCAAACATCAAATCATAAATCGCACTAAATGTTTCTTCCCACCCACCTTAATCTTCTTCATCCAATCTCTACCCACTTTCATCTTCTTTTTCAACTCAATTCGGGACAACACTAGCACCACCATTGTCGCCGGCTTTGGCGGCGAAATTAAACGAAAACCCTAGTAATAAAAAGAGAAATTAATGGCGTGGTTAACCCTAAAGGGTAGCTGAGTTTTCCTTCCTCCATAGAATTTGACTTAGCACCACCATTTCTAGCGGCTTTACCGCCAAAATTAAACGAAAACGCGAATAACAAAGTGAAAATAAAGGGCATGGTTAACCCTAAAAGGTAAGTAAGCTTTTCTTCCTCCATTGATTTTGACTTGTTCGATGTCGTAGTGAAAAAGTATACTTTCCACCATTGAAATTGAAGGTTGAAGAAGGAGAGAAAAAACAACAAAAGGTTGAAGGAGGAGAGAGAAAACAAGAGTTAACCAAAGTTAGTTGTAATTTACATATACACCCTTAGGTTATAAACTTGTGTTTTCTCTTTAGAATTTCTCATTATAGAATTGGCTGAAGTGGACAACACTTCATTTAGATCAACCTCAAATGAGTTCCACCTTACCAAATAAAATGAATAATAATCAATAACATAACGTAATACTAAAATAAACACCAGTAATGACACGTGTCACGTCCTGGTGCTATTTTTTCCCTCCAAAAAGGGTTTTTTTTTTTTTTTTTTTTTTTTTTTTTTTTTTTTTTTACTTCAACTACTTATTTTAAATTATTCTTTATATATATTCAGTAAATCATGTACACCCTTCGTTCCTGAAAGTTCGACTAACTTTGCATTTGTGCGGTCTCCAATGTGTGTCTTTAACCATTAATATCTTTGACTATGTATCATTGAAAATTATAAAAACTTGATATTTGAAAAATATAAACTAAGGCAAATCTAATGAGATCTCCCATGGTAATATATTTCATTTATATAAATCATAAAAGTTGGTCAAAATTATTCTATTTTGACCACATGAACAGTAAGTGAGTCGAATTTTCAGAAACGGAGGTAATACTTGTGATTCACTTTCCTAAAAAAATATTTATTTGTGATTCACATATTTTCTATATCTTTTATTGTATAAATTATTATTCATATCTATATTATTTCATGTCTAATCAATATATTATATAAACTACATTGACTTAAAAAAATATTTTATTGTTTAAAAAAGGCCAAATTAGAAAATAACACCTGCAAAAAGACCCGATTTTGATTATAACACCTTAACATTTCGAAATTTTATTATAACACCTACAAAAATCCCAAAATTTTGGTTTCACCACCCACTAACGGATTTTTGGATGGAAACCGTTAGTGGAACCCACTAGGGACACGTGTCAGTTGTTTATTGGCTTAAAAATAAAAATTAAAAAAAAAAAACCCCTAAACTCTAACCCAGCCACCAGCCCCACCACCGCCGACCGTCACTACACCGCCGGAGACCCCCCACTGTCGTTGGATTCCATTCCTTCTCCGGCGAAACCACCGGCCGTCACCCCCACCAACATCAGCCCCCCCCTAAATCCCCTTCCCCCTTCCTTCTCCCCGAAAAATCACCCCAACCCACCACAACCCTCCACGAAAACCACCTAGCCCCTTCGCCTCTTTCAGACCCACAACCAAACCACCGTCAACAACCGCTACAAGCACCAATCGAAATTTCGCAGGTGGTTCTCCATCAATTTCAGGCGTCAAACGGGAAGTTGTCTTAGCCAAATTCCGGTGGTGTTGCTTCGCAAAAACCGGCTGAAATCGCTGCGAAATTCAGCAGATTCGCAGGTGGTTCTCCGTCAATTCGCAGGTGGTTGTTCGGAAGATTTCGTGGCTCAAGAAACGGACTGAAATCCTGCAGAATCCGGTGAGTTTCGTCGGTGAAGTTCCGGCGATTTCACTGCTCAGGAAACCGTCAATTGCAAGCGTTAATCCGGAAGGTTTTTCGCTGCTCAACTTCAGGGCTGGGCTGGGCCTGGTATCGCCGGATTATGCGAGGGCAGGTGATGCCGGTGGCTGGGTAGGTGGTGCCGATGGTGGGGCTGGCTGGGTTAGGGGGTTAGGGTTTTTTTTTTATTATTTTTTCTTTTTTTTAAGCCAATACACAACTGACACGTGTCCCTAGTGGGTCCCACTAACGGTTTCCATCCAAAAATCCGTTAGTGGGTGGTGAAACCAAAATTTTGGGATTTTTGTAGGTGTTATAATAAAATTTCGAAATGTTAAGGTGTTATAATCAAAATCGGGTCTTTTTGCAGGTGTTATTTTCTAATTTGGCCTTAAAAAAATATATTTTATTGACTTTGATTGTTTTCAAATAATTGATTAGATTAGAGTTCCAATATGATAAATATTTTTTATTGTTTATATGTATATATGAATGTTGTTATGAAATTAAAGAGAAAGAGGAAAAGTGGGGGAGAGAATAGATCGATATTCTTATTATTACTCAATGATGTAGGAGTACATATATATATACATGTGATACAATTAGGGTTTCCTTGTAAAATAATAAACATAGTATATCTAGAATATCCTAGAATTATCATAAGGGTATAATAGGGCATCCACTAAATACATATATTATATAACACTCCCCTTGGATGACCATTATCGAATAGTGTGCCTCGTTAAAACCTTACTAGGAAAAACCCGAAGGGATAAAAACCTAGTGAAGGAAAAAGAGTACAACACTATCGAAATACGTCTTGACATACTGCCTCGTTAAAAACCTTACCAGGAAAACCCAATGTGAGACAAAACCATGGTTAAGGGAAAAAGAGTGCAGCGCGTATTTTCTCCCCCTGATGAATGCATAACTTGAGATCTTCCAATGTAATGAATCCAATGCCTTAGTAACTTCACACTTGTAGCTGAATATCATTACTTGATAGTTGATCCTCCCTGATATAATCAAACTTGAATCTTCTAATCTTCACTTTGAGACATCTTCATTTCTCCACACTTGTGATAACAATATCTATGTTGCGTTTACCACTACCTTATATGACATTTTTGTTTCAAGTTGCCTTACCATCAAAATTTACCTACTTCTGGAGGTCGTTAAAGTAGCTATTGATAATAATAACATAAGTAATTATTATATACTTTACTCATGGTTCTTCTGGACCATAAGAAGATTATCCTTACTTCAATATAGCTCATTACTATTCTTCTTTAGACATTTTGCATTTTATACAGGAGTTTTCCAATGAATATAAGAATCGATTTACTCTCACTTGGTTAAACTTCAGGTTGATATTTCAATAACTTAGTCACCAATACTCTCCATGAGTTTGATAACAATATCAACATTGTCATTTTTCAGAATATAGAATTTGGAGGGCTAGATATTTGAATACGTTGTATGTAAGTTTTGCGGGAACTTTTCATGCATGATTCATGACATGCTATTGGATTGTCATCATATAAACTTTCATCACAATTATAAGCCCATCGGAGTATAAATTTCTTCTTGTAAGTCTTCATCATAATTATAAACTCGTCATACCACAAACATTCACATATAACACAATTGTTGTTGTATAGAATTATTATTAATGCATGCAATATGAGATATACAATTCATGATAAAACATTAACAAAATATATATGTAATGAGTAATGCATCAAACTACATCCTATACATACAATGAGTAATTCATAAATTTAAAACTCAAACATGCATCAAAGACTCAAAATGCAAACATTGTACACTGTGGATTTCAGAAATCCATTTTCTAATTGGACTACTAGTCCATGATAAACTTTTGATCATTAGTATTCATATTTCATTGGATTTCTTGTCCATGATAAGCTTTTGATTTATTATCTTAGTTTCATGTCGACATCAAAATGACATATATTTCTGATCCCTTATGCACAAGTCCATTCCTTCTGCATATGCATATTATATATCGGTTCCATCATATACCGGTATCATCATATAATCCCTCAAGGTACCATTTTAATTTGCATGCTATTTTGACAATGATATATGAATACATTTCTCATTGGTACCATCATAACTTTTCTTACATCATATGCCATCTATTGTAATAATTCAGATATCTATACCCCTTTTGTGGGATTTCATACACTATGGTATTTATATACTATTACAATATTAAAAGTGTTAACTGCACTATCTTGCCACATATCATATCTTTATTTTGGAACCGATCATACAACCCACACTTCAGGCATAGTGATTCAAGTATAATTGGCAAGATTTTATCTCAATGTATACACATAATATGACCAAAATGTATCTTCAACGCTATGCAACATGAGTCATAACTGGATACAAATCAAATCTAATGTGCAACATATCTTGATAATATATAGACAAAAGTTAGCGTATAACTTTTCAAACTACCATTACAGGGATCATCAAATTCTTTTCGATTTTCCAACTTTTGCTGATTCTTCTTCCCCTAAGTTGGTAAAATATCTCATTTATAGGGGCGTCTAATTCTATACCAACGTAGTATATAAATTTGCATTAAAATTCATTTCATGCGAGGATCACAATCAAAATTTATCTCTCAAAAGATTTGTATTAAACAACATTTATCTCTTCTGGAGAAGAATTTCAATGAAGAATCATTTCTTCATTAACTTGACATTGCATGTGTATTTATTATTACAATTTCCATAATATGTTCTCTTATGGAGATCAATGTCAATGGGGAGACATGTGTTGTGCAATTGTACGTTTTTCCTTCTTCTCCTCTTTCTGATGTGCTGACATATAATAGCCCCAATCAAAAGAATTGGTATACAAGCGTAAATCACTTGCTTGTAATTCTACTAGGTGGTGATCTTCTGGATCTTTGAAGAGTTAAATAGTGTATTTGGTGAGCTTCTGGTCACCTAATACTTGACAATAATATATAAGTTATTTTGGTGAACTCCTGGTCACCTATTACTCTTTCGTATATATAAAAATCAAAACCTATTAACTCTTGAAATTTTCATCAACACAAAATTATTATAGTACAATCTCAATGTTATGTCTTGCCATTTAATTCATTTCATATATCTAACATTGAGAGAGTGTCAGCACATTATCTAATGAAACTTCAGGTTTTCATAACGGGTATTTATTGAACCCGGATGGCCTAATTTAATTATCACATCCAATTGTTTATCTAAATTTAAATTCTGGTCATTTTTCCAACAATAGTGATCACTTAAATTTACTTTATTAAACTTACTTTATGCATGGTCATGAGTATGATGTGATATTAGAACACCAACATGTGTTTCTTATACAATTGGCAAGACAATCAACTAATATTTTATCCAATAATTACCCATACTCTGCTAGAGTTTTGACTATAATCTTGATACATGTTAATCTTATTGGACATTTCATACTCTTTTGGAGTCTTTTATATAATCATGGAATATATGAATTTTACTAAAATTGTGATTTCTTCAAGAAATGTAATGGAATTTATCACTTCCTCAAATTTGTCATTGTTAATAATGTCTCCTTTCCTTTTCAAAGATACTTAATTATCTATGAACATATTGATCTATCACGCTTTAGGCATGCTATAGGTTCATCAACAATTGATGTTGTCCTTCTGGACATTAATTTTAATTGGAGCATCTACAACTAGTATATGATCAATGACATTTATTTATATCCATCTTCAGCATGGTACCATTTCAAAATAAATAATTAACATGTGGCCACTTCTATTAGATAAATCGTTGATATTTAAGTTAATGTATGTATCAAACTGACCATCAATATATTTATTATTTATGTGCAAGGATTACTTACAATCTCCCCCTAATCATTGCATATAGGGGTATTGAATCAATCCAACAACCTTTGAAATCCCTACACCTTTTAAGCCATAAGTTCTATTGGCAATGTCATGTATCAAGTAACGTGTTCCTTTTAGCAAAAACATGCTTAAATAAAATTATACTTATAGAACACTTAATCATGTTCCTCTTGCCCAATTACATTCATCTTAAAAGAAAAAAAAAACAAAACCTCTTATATTTATGGGCATAATAAAACGTTGATCATGTAAAGTTTCTCTCAATGTTATGTTGCATTTTATAAACTCATAAACATTATTTCTTGGTCCAATAGTTGATATGTAATCATGTTTGCAATTCTAATTGAGCTTTTCAATGAGTTGTAATCATGAAAACATTATGCAAACATGCTTTCTTTCAATTACATGAACTCTTATTCACTTGTGGAGTGAGTAAATCTAGTAATTTATGAAACATCAATTCTCACCCAGGGTTCAATATCGGAAAACAGATCATTTGTATGTTCTTTCTCACGACATTGTGTAGTTTATAGAATCACTTTAGTAATGGTAAAGTATTTAAGCAACATACTTCACATACTAGTAAAAATTCTGAGTTATACGTATATTCATATTATTATCTTTTTCTATGAGGGATTTGGACCCTTCATAAATTTAATTAACGAACTTTAGGTCCACATGTATGAGTACTTCATGTTCAATTTACTCATCATTCTTATAATCCAACTTTATGTAGGCATATGCAACATACATAATCGAATTCAATCTTCAACCAAGAACGATATTAACACGGTAATCACTTGATTCAATCAAGATAGATCCAAAGTTAAATCTGTAACTAACACAAATATATACATACTCCTAGACAAATACAATGTTTATTTCTAGTGAAACAGAAAACTGGCGTATGTGTTTTATATAGACTTTATAAAGAGAACAACCTAGCTATCTAAAGAATGTTAGGAGATAAGAATGCTAACTATAATTGATTGTACAAGAGTTATCATATGTAAATAATTATGAGGATAATTATTTACGGTTGTTTTACTTTAATAAATTATTCAGCCATATATAGTTTGACTTGTAATTATTGATCTAACAAAAATAATCCAAATAAAAGATTTTTAAACATATATTTACAATTGAACAAAATATATTGGTCCTAATCTAACGTCATGCTTCTAGTGACTTGCAATTCCTCTTATTATAGACAGCTTGGTTTGTACTAGTATAATATTTTAACTCTTCATTACCAGTATAGATTGAAATAAAAAAAAGTAAGATTGAAAACCAAAAATTATACTTATGTTAAACCTCTAAAACTAATGCTCCTTACTAAGAATATCATTGAACCTATAAAAGGGCATAATGATGGATACTCTACTTCAATAGTCTCAAAGGCAACTAATACCACTAACAATTAAAATCAAGTTGAAATACTACAACACGAATAACAATATCAATCATTATATGACTAATATGAATATTTCAAGCCGCATCTCAATACTACGCACGGAAGAAAAACAGAACTTAACACCATAATTTAACAACTTTAAAATTGAGTTCATGTTATTATTGTTTATTTAATTTCAATAAATTTGTAAAGTATACTGTTTTTTTTCGAACGGAATTAATAGTTCCATGCTAGTAAAACCTTAAAAAGTTAAAACATTCCCCTCACTCAAAAATTCCAATTAAATCAAAAAACACTTCTGCCACTGGTGTAAAATGGCGTCAAAATTAACACAACCATTTTCAATAGATCCTTCGTTTGACAAAGACAGGCATGTACGATTCCTAGACATGATGTACGAATTACTACCCAGTGATTACGAGTCTCAAGAGATCAACCATCTTACTCTTGCTTACTTTACTCTCTCTTCTCTTGATATTCTTGGCGCTTTAGATCGGGTACTTTCTTCTTCCAATTTCTTGCATTTTAGTTTGTGATTATTTTTTATTTCATTGATAAAATGTTGAATTTTAGTTACCCATTATACATTGTTCAAAATTTTTATTCTTATCATTAAATTATTATGTATGTTGCGATTGTTTGGGAATTTGTGTGAGTATTTTGTTCATAATTTTTTTTTTGTTTGTTTTTTTTGGGTTTAAAATTGAATTATACCCGTTATACATTGTTCATGAATTTTGTGTTTTGATTATGCGAATAATGTTAAATGATGTAGTTTTGAGAGGGAATTTGTGACATTGTTGATTAAGTGATTAGTACGCTATATATATTGTGTTAAGTACACTTTAAATTTTGAATTTTGTTATAGTTTACAGGGTTGAATATAAGTATTTGCATTAGTAATTTCTGAAATTAAGATGATTTCTAATCTAATGAATTTGGTTTGGCTTGGATTGTAACGGATTGTATGGGTGACAGTTGTAAATTCAAATTAATTGATAAGCACAAATTTGGCTTCTCATATAGTTCCAAACTTGTACAGAATTTGATATTTTGATTATGATACTTAACTTTTTAAATCATAACAATGTGCGTGTCGGTTGCTAAGCTCGCAAACCTAAGTAGAGATGTTTTGCTATGCTGCCATAATTCTGAGATTTTCTGTCTAAAGACAGCTTTTTCTACAAATTTGGAAAGATTTAGACAGAGTTCTGTTTATTAGGTTATAGTTGAGGACTGGCAAAGTGAAGGGAGCTTCATTGAATTTGTTGGTTTTTGCTTGTTTTTCTTGTTCTGTTTCCGTTTGTATTTGAATTTACATCTATTCTTTGGGGGAATATAGGGTGGGAGGAGTGAAGGTTTTTGACCACTATTTTGATGTGCTTCTCATGTGATTGGGCAGTTGATAAATATCCAAGCTTGGTATGACCTTGGGGCATAGTTAGATGGTAGTATGGGTAAGAGTGCACCCCAAGCCTATCTTAATAAAAAGTTTAGTGGTATTAGGTGTGGATTTTGGAAATCATCAACATGTGTTTTACTATGTGCTAGTGCACTGTATGTTACTGTTAGGTTGAGGGGCTCACAAATTGTGCAATCAACAATATAATTTGCAGAAACATAGACAGGAAATAGTAAAGAAGAACAATAAAGTACACTGAAGAATTATACGTGGAAAATCTTCTCTTTGCCAGAGAGGAGTAAAACCACCAATTTTGCATTAAGCCTAAACTCAAACTCTCTGTCCCTCTTAGGGTTCTCTATCCTGAGTAGTTCCTGACTCATATGAGAATTGTGCTCTTAAGTGGATCAATAGGTAACTTATATTAGGGTACAATTAGTTTCCAAACCCTAGTCAACTAAATACAATTTTGGAGGAGAAATGAGACTACACAACCGTGTACCCAATGCCACACAGCCGTATCTGGCAGAAACTCATAGTCTTCTTGGCTAGTGGTACACAATTGTGTGCCATCACCTGACAGAATGCTATCATACTATGCCCAATGCGACTTTGATGCCTCCACACGAATGTGCCTTTAATCCCCTATGTTTTTTCCTTTCTCCAAATATCCTCCCTGTCAAACCATCTCTACTAACCAACATTTTCTTGTTCACATACAAAAGGGGTATGTGAAATACAAATCTGAAATTGGAACTAGATTCTTGTGGGAAACCATCTTATTGTCACTTCAACTTCACTTCTCTCCTCCTTGGTGCCTTATTTGTGGAATTTTCTTCCTTTTCTTTTTCCTTCAATTGTCATTCAATTTTCTTATGCTCTATTTTGGAAAAAGGAATTCATTTGGAACTAACCAAATCCGTATCCTGGAAGCTCATAGAGTTTGGAATTTGTGTAAATCTCACACCTCTTAAAATGTCTTAAAAGGTAATATTTTCAAATGACATTAAGATACTGGTCTTTTCTAAATCCTTACCAAAGGCGCTTAATACTCTTTTAATCTGATTGCTCTTAATACTCTCCTAATCTTAATCTCTCTTTTCTGTTCCTACTTCTACCAAAAAGTACTTAATTGATTTTGATAGAAGATCAAGCCTCTTACTTTTGTAGCTACTACATAGTGCATACAGCTTTCATGTGAAAAAGGAACGGAATTGATGGGAAAAATTTTATAAGTTAGAATTTCAGACATAGATATTGAAATTCTATTTTTTAATCTACTCTTTTAGCTGCTGTATTTTTCTTCTCAGTTTCTCTCTCCTTGTGTTCATGATGCACATAGCGGAATATTTGAGCTTGATATTCCTCTACTGAGCTACTGTAGCCCAATTATGTACTTGATGTCTTGATATCTCAATCACACAAGCTCAAACAATCATATTATGGAGTGACCAAGTTGGATGTGCCAAAATTCTTAATCCGGTCTGGGTGGTTTCAGCTCATCTTCCAGATTCATCACGTGATTATAAATCTGCTAGTTGATCTCTAGTTGATTAGCTGTAAATTTGTAACCGCTATGAATCATCATGAATTAGAGATCAGGGACAGAAAAGAGAGATTAAGATTAAAAGAGGAAGGATTAGGAATGAACAAGCAAGATATGACTGTATTATTGATAATCAAGGTGACTAATCATCAATTACAACCTAGGCAATCGTTCAAGAGGAATGGCACTCTTTTAAGTCAAATTTCTAAACATTTTCATAACTTGTTACTAATTATTTGTTGCAAATTTGACTCCTTGTTGTTCCTTAGGCCATTTTTTAAAATTCCATCTGTTTATGGACAATAATATTTCTTTTTCAGTACTTATTGATTATCGTGGTGAAATGAAGAATATATGCAACATAGAGGTGTTTGTTTTGGCTAATCAAGTTCTTATATCTTTGCTTGTACCTGTGATGTTCTGAAATTTGACTTTTTCTCTTCTTTTATTCGGAGTTTCTTCAAGGAAATAAGCACTACTAATTTCGTGTTTGCTAGAGATATAAATTTAACATAGTTCTATTAGCAGCTGTCCTGGTGCTTTTATCTCGTGATAATAATAGAAGCAGCCACTGTTGTTGCTTCTTGAATTTTTTTATGTTGTGTCTATATTGTTGCATATTAATTTGGTGGTTGAGGAAGTGATGGCTAGATTGAGGAAGGGAAGATAGGAGAGAGATTTAAGAAAGAGAAAGTGAAAGAGAACATGAAAAAAAAAAAAAAATTAATCAAATTATTTTGTAGAGAGCTTGTGTAAAGGTAGAGCTCTTGTGCTTATATATGCTTTGAAGTTGGTATGGTACCGGCCAGTAAAGTTGTGTAGAATAATTGTATTGACATGTACAGATTTGATCTTGCACATGTTGGACTTCTTGTAACATCTTAATCATATATCTGGTGGATTCATGCCTCTGTTCATCAGCTCTATTTTTCCTCTCATGTGTTGTATTGCTTGTTTCAAAGTATAAAGCTGTTTGACTAATAGGTTGACAAGGAGGCAATAGTTGCATGGGTGTTGTCATTTCAAGCTCATAAAAAAGATCAAGATGACTTGAGAAGCGGTAAGTGAGTCTGTGTGGTTTTCTTCTTTTTATTTTTTCGAGAGGGGTAGGGGTTGGAATTACAAGGTAGACTTGTTAACTTATCCTGGATCAAAATTTTGTAACACAATTGTTTAATGTACTATTATGATGACATAGGACAATTTTATGGATTTCTTGGTTCGAGGTCATCACAGTTTCCAGCAGATGCTCTTAAGGTTGGTTTTGAATTCAAATAATGTGGAGTTACTTGGGTTGGGTATGATTTATGCTCAAAGGTATAAGGAGCTGATTATAGCACTTCTTACTCTTTGTCTGCTGCTTCAGAATTCAAATTGTAACAGTAGTCATTTGGCAAGCACGTATAGTGCATTAGCTATACTGAAGATCCTTGGCTATGATTTTTCTTTGTTTGATTCTGAATCCATATTGAGATCTATGAGAAACCTGCAACAATCTGATGGGAGGTACGCTTTTCTCATGCTTCCATTGCCCCTTCATACATCTAGTCTTTTGTATTATTCATTTATCTCTTTCTGATGCCAACTTCTGAAGTTTTGAATAGGACCTGCCATCTTTAGGGCAAATGTAATGAACCCAAAATGGGGCAAAAGACCCTTTAGCAAAAGAAGACAAAACTAATTAAGGGAGCACCCCTAAGGGGTGTGGCAACATGGGACTGAATTCTGATACTCTTGAGCAGTAAAGGACAAACATTATTAATATTAGATTATTTTTGTAGTTTTGCTTGATTATAAAAGGGAAGTAGCATAGCAGTAGAAAGGCGTGAGATTTGTATTGTGGAATGAAAGAGAATGGTAAGCTAAAGTTACCAAGAGAGTGATAATTGAAAGTATCAAAGAGAGTAATAGCCTAAAGCTATTATTCTACAGTATTATTTTGTAACCCTTTGCCATTGTAATCAAAGACTCAATCTTCATCTTTATTTTTTCTTCTTATTCGTTTGATTTAAAAAAACCAGAGAATCAGTCTATTACATAAAACAAGAAGCAAAACACATTCTTTTCCTTTTTTTTGCATGGAGTTATTATGCTATGCACTAGCTGACTTATCTTTTCTATTGCCTTTAAATGCATCAAAACAGGTGCTATAGTGATATTAAGGTAGATTTGATATGTTGTTAATGTTGCAAGTTTCAACGAAGAGCATGGACTTTAGAAGTGCTACTTTAAATTATATCAATCAATCAAAGCCTTAATCCCATGAGTGGGGTCGGCTACATGAACCAAAAGTGATTATTCCGTGTAGTCATCGGCAAAAATCTTCCTCCTCCATCCCTTGTTATCCAATGCCTCATTTTCATGCAAATCCATATACTTCATATCCTTCATGCTACTTTAAATTATACTAATACTAAATTTCTTTTTTGACTTGTGAGTTAAGTCATTCTGCTCATTGGAGTATAGATTTATTGGTGTAATCGATGGTTGTATACACTCATGTTATATGCATTTGCTTTCTGTAAATGCTTTTGAGAAAAGGTTATTTTAGCATAATTATCATAGATAAGTTAAGGGGCCGTTTGGTTGTGGTTAGTAATCATAGGGAAAGGGAATGAACAAGCCCCATTCCCTTTGTTGTTGTTTGTTTGTCACTTTTTGTCATTCCCTTTACCCACTTTTATTTTTGAGTTCACCAAAATCTATTCTACATTGATTCCCCACCCCTAACCTTTTCCATTCCCTTTCCTTAGCCACCACTACACACCATACCCACACCAGCCACCACCCTTTCTACCTACCCCCACCACCTAGCCTCGGAGGGGCGGCCAACGCTTTTAAGGGGAGGGGGAGGGGTTTCTAGGGTTATGCGAAGGTGGGGGGAAGGTTTACAGGAGAGGGGAGGGGCGGCAAGGGGTGTTGGAGGTGCGGCGAGTGAGGCTGGGTGGTGGCCGGAGAAGTGGGAAAGTGAAGAAAGAGGGGGTTGTGTGGTGGTGGCGGTGGCGGTGGTGGTGGTGATTCGCTTTGTTTTTTTAAAACAAACAACGTACTAAATGTAAATTGTTTTCATTCCATTCTCTTTCTTTCCCTTCGTTCATTATTCCATTTCGTTTACCCTGTTCAAACCAAACGGCCCCTAAGTAAAATTTGTTTCAGCTTGCAGCTGAGTGACCTGAGTTGTTGGAGATGGGTGTTGATATAATTTTTGTTAGTAGATCAGTAGGCTGTTATCATTTGCAGATATTTTAGTCCTAAACCAAGAGCCAAAAGCTGGTAGTTGTAGCAGCAATCTCTGATGATTGATTTTGGGTACATGATTTCTCATTCTTTCATATTTATAATGAAGATGGTGAAATTTCAATTAGGCTGTGCTGAATTGTATTATTTTCTAGAATCATATTACAATCAATTTCTTCAAGATGGAAGAAAAAATAAAAAGAAAAAAAAATATGACATGCTTGTTTCACTTACTATTTATTTGCTACCGCTCTTCATGATGGAAGAAAAAATATAAAGAAAAAATAAAGGCTGCCTTAGAATTTCTTACGTGCTTATTTCACTTACTATTTATTTGCTACCGCTCTTCACAGCTTTGATTTTGGCATAGGAAGCCTGAAATATCCGTGCAAACTGCTGTGCTAGGTGCTTTAAGATATGCGTGATTTATACTCTATGTTACAGAATGGCGTCAACCTGTGAAATGTTGAGGCACTTTCAGAAGTTTTATGTATCAGTCAATACTTGCTCTTTCAATCTAGTAAATGGAAATAACTGTGCTCTTGGGAAATTCACATTGGTGTCTTGAAGCACACATCCTATTAAAGTTATTAACTAATCACGTGTAAATTTTCACCAACATTTGTCCCTTCTACTATGATTATGTAGCCATGAACTATTACTATTATGGGGTGCATGATTGTTATTTTTTTCATTTTTACAGTTTTATGCCTATCCATATTGGGGCTGAGGCAGATCTGCGGTTTGTGTATTGTGCTGGTAAGATCAGATGAGAGCTTTTACTACTATACTTTAACATCTGTTAAAATGGTTTTGTGCAGTATTATACCCTTACTTTCCTTTTGGTCTTTTGTGACAATCAGCTGCCATTTCCTATCTGCTGGATGACTGGACTGGAATGGACAAAGAGATGGCTAAGGAGTATATTTTGAATTGTCAGGTAGATGAAAATTTATTGCTATTTTGCAGTCTTGACATGCCTTGTTCTTCCAAACTTGCTATCCTGATGCTGAATTCAATTGTATGATCCTGTTTTTGCAGTCATATGATGGTGGCTTTGGTTTATGTCCTGGTGTGGAATCCCATGGTGAGTAGATAAAACTTGAATTTTTAAAACCAGCTTTGTATGTACTTTTAGATGCTCAATTTTTTGTTTATATAAGTGTTAGCAAATTGTTGATTTCTTGAGGCACATATTTTCTGGTTTAAGTTTCCTTGCCCTCTTTTTTCAGGCATTTAGTTTCCTTGTCAATATAATGTATACCTATGACACTAGTGATACAGGTGGTGCAACATACTGTGCAATTGCATCTCTACGACTGATGGGATTTATAGAAGATGATCTTCTCTCCAAGGGTGTATCATCCTCAATCATAGACATTCCCGTGCTTCTCGATTGGATGATGCAGGTTTGCTTTTCTATCTCGTTTTCTCAAAAAAATTGTCCTAATGCTTCAAACAATATAAAAGATAGCATTTGCATTGTTGAAGTCATTCTTTCTATTGTTTGAAAGAAAATTTGTCCAAAACTATTTAAATTAAGAGAGTGATATATGAGGGAATATTGTTCTATCTATTATTCCATCTAGTACGGGATATATATGCATGTAGGTTATCTAGGGTTTTCTAGGATAAGATCAAATATCCTAACTCTAGAATGTTCAAGAGAGTATTTGGGATAATGGTCATCCACTTATTGTTTCATAACGCTCCCCCTTGGATGACCATTATATAAAACAAAGAAAAATTTACTAGAAAAACCTACAAAAAGAATACATTATTACATAATGCGCATAAGATATTGTCTCATTAAAAGCCTAACCATGAAAACCTAGTGGGAAAAAACCATGGTTAAGGGAAAAAGAGTGCAGCGTGCATTAACTCCCCCTCATGACTACATCACTTTAGATCCTAAAGACGATGCAAACTAATGCCGTAAGTTAAACTTTTGAATGTGGCTGTTGGGAGCGCCATAGTAAACGAATCTGCCAAGTTTTCGAATCTGTATGACTTTTATATCGCCATTTTTTAGGAGATCATGAGTGTAGAAGAATTTTGGTAAAATGTGTTTTGTTCTCCTTTGATGTACCCTTCCTTAAACTGGCAATGCATGTTATCCTCATGTAAAATTGTTGGAACTTCTTTCTCGGAGTATGTGCCACAATTTGTCTGTATGTTGAATTACAGATCTTAACCATACACATTCAGGATTGCCAAAATTTCTGCATTGTTAGAAGAAGTAGCTGCAATTGTTTGTTTCATACAACGCAAGAAATGGAAGTACCTCCACACATGAACACATATCCAGTTTGTGATCTAGCAATAGCATTATGAGGATCAGAAAAACCGATTAAACCTTCTTCCGATAGGTTAGAGGAAAGAAAAAAAAAACCCATATCTTTCGTACGTTGGAGGTAACGAAGTACATGCTTAACCCCATTCCAATGCCTCTGGGTAGGGCATGAGCTAAATCATGCTAACAAATTTACAGAAAATGATATGTCAGGTCATGTATGACTAGCAAGATTCGTTAATGCCCCTAATACACTTTAATATGGTACTTCAGGACTAAGATTTTTTTTCTTCGTTTTTTTTCTGGAGGACGGAAAGGATCTTTTTCTACTTCAAAGGCTTTAATAACCATAGGGTTATTCAATGGATACATTTTTATCTTGTAAGAACCTTTTCTATGTAGTTTGACTCTTGCACAAGGATTCCATTCTTTAGGTGCTTAGGTTGTGTCACTAAGAAAAACTCAGGGCGTGTTCGACAAAAGTAGATGTGTGGGTAGTAGTAAGTTGTCGTAGGCTCGTAGTAGTTGTTAGCTTAGTTGTGAATGTATTAATTTTTAGTAGGAGTGTTCGGTAAATTTTTAAATAATTAAAATTATTATTTCATTATTATAAATATTATAATTATATTATTAGTCAAATTTTTATAACATAATGGTGTCAACAAGATACGATGCATAGCTACATCTTTTGTAAAGAATGCAATTTTTCTTAATATAATTTGAAATGAAGAACGCAAAACACAATAAGACCAAGTTATATATATAGCTATACAAATTTTCAACATTAAGCATGAGATAAATAGCGAAACAATTTTTTTTTTAAACGTTATGCGTTTGAGATAAGTATTAAAACAGTATTTCAAATTTAAAGGATAGAAAAACAAAAATTGGATTTTATTTCCTAAAATTTTGGATAAAAATTCCACACCTAATTTTCACACCAAAAAAAAAAAAAAAAAAAATTAAAAAAATCTCATAGCTATTCAGATTTTAAAAGTTTGAACTTTTGGTAAAAGCTACTTTAAACACTAAAAGCTAAGTTCACCACTACCTTGCTTATTTCAATCCGTATAGAGATCTACTCAATTTGATTGAGTATTGTTCTTGAAAACATGAATTTGTTGCTTTTGGCGGTTGGGAGCTCCATATAAGAAAGTCGTGACTACATCAAATCAGGCGTAGTCAAAGTCCTCTTATTGCTAGACTAGTTAGAAATCTAAAAGTAGTTGCATCCACCTAAGAGAGTTTGTCTTCTCATAATCAATACCAGGTCTTCGTGAGAATCTCGTGCAACTAATCGTATCTTACAACATCACCATTTTAATTTCTCTTTCGTACAAAGACCTATTTATATCCCACTAGCATTACACCAAATTCAAATACTTCTTTTCTCCGAGAGATTTCAATTCTGCCTCAATTGCTTCTTTCCATTTTGGCCAATCACTTCTTTGTCTACATTCATCAATGGATTTTTGGCTTATGATCCTCATCATTATTTAATGACATCTAATGCCACATTGCATACAAAAACATCATCGACGTCGACTTGGTTTCGGTTCCATGTAATTCCAAACATGACAAAATTTGTTGTAATTTCTTTGTTGTTAGGTACCTGAATATCTTTTTCCATCATGTCTAAGGTCTCATCTAGAGATCCTTCAAAATTAATAGCTTCCTTAGTTTGGCAATTGTCAATTGTCAATTGTTGCTCCCTTTTTTTTTTTTTTTTTTTTTTTTTCCGAGGATTTTTATCTTTGGAACCGATAGGTCTACCACGCTTCAGGCGTGCTCTTTAGAATCAGTTACAACTTGGGCTTGTCCTTCCGGGACATTAATTTTTATTAGAGCATTTACACCTCGTATATGTGACTTTGTCACTTTCTTTGGGTCAGTAAGGCCATATTCGTTTTAGTTGTTGTGGTAGAAATCTGCTCTGCTGTGCCGAGTCCCTGCGCTGCTTAGTATTTATAGTCTGCGTGACACTTGCTGCTCGCTGAAATCTAATCTACTCCGCTTAGAAGCTCAAAAAGAACAAGGCCTAAATGAGTATGGCAGTTGATTTGCTAAGCTTTGTGAATGAATTATCTTTTAGACTTCCGATTCACATTATTTATTACGAGGATCTAGGTGAGACAATGATAATTCTTTCCAATTTCCAGTTGTGTGTTTTCTCTCACCTAATGTTGGAAAAATTGACTCATCAAAATGACAGTGTGTAAAACGAGCCAGAAATAAATCTCCTCTAGTTGGCTCTAAATACTTAATTATCGATAGAGATTCATATCCAACATATATCCCAATTTGCCCTGAAGGCCCATTTTAGTGCGTTGTGTTAGAGTAATTGGAACATATACTGCACATCCAAATATTCTCAAATGGGATACATTTGACCAAAAACCAATTGTGATTGGGAGAACTTATGATGACTTGTTCGCCATATGAGATGCGAATGAGTGTTGTTGCATGTAATATAGCATGTCCTTTAGTAGAAATTGGGAGCTTAGATTTTATAAGCAATGGTCGAGCAAAAAACTGCAAACGTTTAATTAACGATTCTACAAGACCAATTTGTGTATGAACATGTGCTACAGGATGTTCAACACTAATCCCTAATGACATGCAATTCATTGAAGGCCCTAGATGTGAATTCTCCAACACTACTAGGAACATGTGCTCGTGCTTGTAATCTGATGAACCGAGTAAGTAGTCTTGTAAACGCCTGGTTGCAAGTTGATAACAATGATATGTGTGACCATCTAGTTGATGCATCTATTAAAACCATGAATTATCTAAATGGCCTACACGGGTTATGAATTGACTTATATATATATATATATCCCTTTGTATATATTCCAAAAGTAATTGATTCAGAATTTATTTGGCCGGTGATGGCGGAGTATCAACTTGCCAATTGAGCAACTTATGGCTCTTCAATGAATGTCCATATGAATTTTAAAAAAAAAAAAAAAAATTGCATCATTATTGAATCGGGATGGCCTAACCGGTCATGCCAAATAGTAAAATATTGTTAAAAGTTTCTAGAAAATGGAGCAAGTAATAAAATATGCCCGCAAATGTATTGATTTTTGTATAGTACAAATTAGTGGAGAATGTAGGTAATTTCTCTTTGGGTTATACTCGTGATTTGAGGGAATTCATTTTTCCCTTCACTAATTGTCTCAAAATGGTATCCATTTTGTCAAATATCTAAAACTTAGTAAATTTCTTTGAGACTTAGGGAGTATAATGCATCAATAATTTCCAATGTTGTTCCCTTTGACGATAAAACATTTGCTCTTCTAAAGCTTTCTATAATCTTGTACTACCTGATATAGTACTCACACTTATCTCTTTCGTCATCAAAAGCAAAAAATATTTCTTATGATTAAGTATGATGTGAGTGGTTGCACTATCAACTAGACATAAACTTTCACCATTGATTGGTGATTGAGCTTTGAAGGGATTCACATTCTTTTCTACTTAAAATAAATGAATTAAAATAAGATTCACAAAAACAAATAAAATAACTTAAATTAATGATATGACCAATAATGATAATAACGAAATATTTGAAAAAATAAAATTGTCCAAAACAAATGCCCCATAAGGCATAAAGTCATAGTGTTTAATTTTCTTTAATAACACAAAATAAATGCAATAACATAAAATAAATGCAAGCTAATAGAGTTTATTCGCCAAATGATCATGATTTATTCAATTATTTTCTCCGGGAGTAGTAAAGAGTTAGGTACTCTTAACGGAATTTCATGAATCATATTCATACGCACCTAAAACAAGATTGCATGCATAACATACAAGAATCATAAAATTATACCTTTGAAGCGTGAATTCCACGTAGCAAGTTGATTGACAATTAGGGAGAGGATAGAGCCCCAAGCGTTGCTCCTCTACTTAGTCCACGGGATTCGAATGAGCCGTCCACCAATACTAGATTGGTCGGATGAAGGGAAACACCACGATCACCACCTTTGCGAACAACCGACACCACCACGAACCACCACCACCACCGTACACACAACCGGCGCAAGGAGGGGAGAGAGAGCCGTGAGAGAGAGAGAGAGTTTGAGGGGTTGGGTTTCGTGTTTGCTAACTCGGGTTTGATTAACAGTAAAACTGTCTTATGAAAACCTAGGCACTTAGTCTATTTACAATTATATTATAATTAGACTAGGTTAAAAAGCCCGATCCACCTAATCTCCTCCATATGGCCGGCCACCTAAAGGGAGATAATATCAAGCCCGATCCACCTAATCTCCCACTTGTCTGTGCAATGTTCAAATTCCTTAAGTCCATATGTGTCGATTTGATAATATGATTGCACCTCATGTCGAGATCATATTAATCTACAAATCATTTCTTGAAATCTGAGTTAGAATTACAAAACAAATGATTACTGAGTAAAATATTTGAGCGCGGCCACGCATTTTTCGTATTCTCCCTCTTTAAGATCCCATGACACATTTCTAATTAAATAGGTAGACTCAATCCAATCTTGTGGCAACCAAAGCTCCCACTCAACTTTTGAAGTAACCAAGAAACACCCTTTATAGTCCCCTTATGGAAAGACGTTTTGATAGTAAATCAATCATTGAATGAATTCAATGTTCTACTTATGTCAAAGGAATCCACTAATATATCCGGAAGCTCTATATTTGAACTTCAAAGTAGGTCAATAGTTCGATCATGCATCATTCATGCATATCCATGTGATTGACCGAGCATCTCTATGCCCCTATAGCCCATAAAACTGTGTTATCCAATCAATCTTACATGCCAGTTCATTTATTGAAACATTTTATGTCAAATTTAATGATTTTGAGCTAGAAACTTAAATAATTTATGAATTTAGTTCACGTGTGGGGTTTCATTCACCGAATCACGTATTTGATGATCCCATCAATTCATAATTATTTTGGACATTTTATTTAATATCAAACCACATTTAGATAAGAGAAATGAAGCTTTCTGATTTAAACATAATTCTACAAGTTCATGTATTACATATGTAATAGTTTTTCTCAAAAAAATTCAACTTAAATTACATAACTTGCTTCAATCCAAAAGCCCTAGTGTGACTCTCATGCTTGGCCTATGGAAGGGGTTTAGTAAGCGGATGAGCGATATTCTCATCCGTATGAACTTTGCAAATCTTGACATCCTGCCTGCCAACGATCTCTTGAATGAGGTGCTATTTCCTCTCAACATGTTTGGACTTGTAATGTGACCTTGGCTCCTTTGATTGGGCAATGGCGTTATTGTTGTCACAAAACAACTCGATTCCTTCCTGAGCACTAGGTTCATTGTCTAGCTCAATGAGGAACTTCTTGATCCAAACTGCCTCCTTAGCTGCTTTTACCACAGCCAAATACGACTGCAACAGTGCTTTGCTTCAAACTCTTCTAGCTCATTGTTCCTCCATTCAGATAGATCTAAAGTCATCTTTGTCTGTTTGGAAACTCGCATCCGTATAGCCTTTGACAACCAATTCACTTTCGCCATAGCGCCACCATAAACTAGAAACATTCCTTTAGTCCTTCTCAAGTACTTAAGGATGTTCTCCAGTGTACTTCTCTCTACACATGCCTGGCATATGCAACATCTGGTCTTGTACATATCATGGCATACATAATGGACCCTATTGCAGAGGCATAAGGTACTTTATCCATACGACTCGACTCTTCTGGCTTGCTTTTGAGGGCACTGGGTTTTACCGAGTGTAATACCGTGAGACATGGGAAGAAATCCTCTCTTAGAGTCTTGCATCTCGAACCTGTCAAGGATTTTATCAATATAATTCTCTTGACTTAGTCCCATTATCCTTCGAGAATTATCTCGATGGATCTTAATTCCCAATGTACTTGGCATCTCCAAAGCCATTCATGGAGAAACAACTCTTCAATCCTTGACCTGACTCAAGCATTGGTATGTCGTTCCCTATGAGCAGTATTTCATCTACACACAAGACTAAGAAAACTAGGCTGCTCCCATTAGACTTCTTGTATACACAAGGTTCTTCTTCGCTTTTGAGGAAACCAAACTATTTGATTGCCTCGTCGAAATGAATGTTCCAACTCCGTGATGTTTGCTTCAATCCATAAATGGATTCATGAAGTTTGCAAACCTTCTAGGATTTTCGGGATCCTCAAAACCCTCAAGTTGTGTCATATACACATCCTCCGTCAAGGAATCTATTCAAAAAGGCGTTTTGACATCCAATTGCCAAATTTCGTAATAAAAAATGTAGTAATCGCTAGAAGAATCCGAATAGACTACCTGACAAGCCTACCATCAGGCAAGTCTACCGGGGCCCACGCATCATTTTCAGGCATGGAGTCCATTTTGAATTTCATGGCCTCAAGCTATTTCTCTAAGTCAGGGCTCGCCAAAGCTTCCTTGTAGGTTGTGGATTCCGCACATTCCAATAGGATAATTTCAGAATCCTCAGTTAACAGAACATGAGTCTGAGTGACTTACAAGGGGTAGGAACAACAATAGAAATATTCTCTTCAACTCTTTGAAGATTCAAGTGGGACGATAGGAGTCTCGCTAGTTGAATTAGCTTGCTCCGACGCATTATTTGTCAAATTAGTTGACTCATGTGCCCTCGCCTCTGATGTGGTGTTATCCACATCCATTTGTTGCTCGTCTCGAATTTCTTCGAGAACCACTTTAGTCCCACTTGGCCTTGTAGAAAGAAATTCCCTTTCTAGAAAGACACCATCGCGAGCAACAAACACTTTGTTATCTGCGCGATTGTAGCAGTAATACCCTTTTGTCACCTAGGGATAACCCATGAGGAAATATTTATCTGATTTAGGGCCTAGTTTGTCGCCTTGTAAACGTTTTACATAGGCTTCGCAACTCCATAACTTATATGGCGTCTTCTTAACTGCTTTGGACGGGCTTCTGTTTAGTATGTTCGTAGTTGTTTCTAATGCATATCCCCAGGATGATATGTGAAGATCAGTAAAGCTCATCATGGATCGAACCATGTGAAGCAAAGTTCGATTCCTCCTTTCTGACACATCATTTAATTGTGGTGTTCCCGGCGGAGTTAATTGTGGAATTAATTCCACAATCCCTAAGATGATCATCAAATTCTTGAGTCAAATTTTCACCACCACGATCAGATTATAGTGCTTTAATTGTGTACCCAAGCTGATTTTGTACTTTATTCTGGAATTCCTTGAACTTTTCAAAGGATTCCAACTTTTGCTTCATTAAGTAAAATATAGTCATATCTACTTAAATTGTCAGTAAAAGTAATGAAGTAGTTAAATCTACCTCTAGCTTTTGAACTCATTGGTTCACATACATCCGTATGTATGAGTCCCTAAAGGTTACTAGCTCTTTCACCCTTTCCTGTAAAGGTGATTTGGTCATCTTACCTAATAAACATGACTCACAATTCTAAGTTGATTCATAATCAAATGGGGATAGGAGTCCATCCTTTTGTAATCTTTGGATGCACGATTGGTTTGTATGACCTAACCTACAATGTCATAAGTAGGTTGGGATTGAATCATCTGTTTTTCGCTTCTTGTGATCTACTTATATCAATGTCATAAAACAAAATTAACTCATAACTAGCAAATGAAAACAATTTATTACCTTGTCATGGATCAACACTTGCCCATGACAAGTAAACCAAATCACTATTTTAACAAAATAACTGAAAATTGTCTCGACAAAACCGGAAATAGTCTAAAATCATCATAAAACAATCTGAAATTAAAACTTCAAGCTTTTCTGGTCACTTAAACTATTTTCGTGCTTTTTTGCAGTTTCTGCACGACATGAATAATGTGAGCACTGCAACTTGGTATCACATACTTAAGCGAAAGTTAAAATGTTTATAACAAGTTAGTAGGCAACTCCTTACCTCACATTTAATCGTAGTGGGGACTTCCTAGCACTGGCTCATTCTCCTTTCATATAATTTTGTGCATGATTTTTGAGTAAATCAACTAGCTTGACTGCAGAATCCTCATCATCATGTGATAGTTTCTTATGGTCAAAACCATCATGCAGTGAATGCAGAATTATAGTATGAACCTCATGATCTTGGAATGGTCTCCCTAACATATTCATGTGATTGAATAGTTTAACCATCATATCCACATGAATTTATACTAATGGCATAAGCTTTCTAGTAATCTCACCGGTAATCTTGAAAGTTTCATGCCCAATATTTCCATCCAATTGCCCATCACCATTGGACTTTGCTATTCCATTGCAAATATTACGTAAGCAATTGAATAGGAGATAAGGTTCATAATCCATAAATCTTCTAGCCCAATCCTTCGGAATAGAAGATAATATGGCAGACACGACTCTCTTGGATTCTGAAACATGTCTTAAATATTTCTCAGGAGTCATGCTTGCGCTAAATCTGCCCTCGATTGGTAAGTCTATTGAAATTCAAGCTTTTCGTTCCTTAGAACATTTCTAAGTTCGTTTTCCCAATCGTTGAAGTTGAGAAAATTAAGCCTCGTTTTCATTGTTGGTGGTAAAGTAATGTTGTCAGAATTGTATTCATCTACGACAGAATAAGGCAAAATTCGATAATTAGGTTTAATAAAATTAAAGTACCATAAACGAATTAAATAGGTCCTTTAAAGCACTTTATTCAATATTAAATGGTCCCAGTTGAATTAAGTGATTCCAAGATCCTTTATTTGTACAATAATTGACCAGACTTTGGCCCTACCATCAATCATTATATTTTCAAGGTGAGTAAACTCTTTACTGATTACAACTCTTGTAATTCTTGGTTGAATAATTAACCATCTCATGTTCAATTATTACCCTTTGCTTCAAGATTTTAAATTCTTTAGGTAATCTTGTTGAGCACAACCAATTAAAATTGTAAAACTTGATTTACCCCAAATTACCTAAAATATAAAAATGACACCCAACTTTGGCATGACCTATTATTTATTATTAAAGGGTGGTTGGGTTTTTAATTGGACAAACAATCTCAATATTACCGGGACATAGATTTATTATATTGTGATTAATTTAGTGAATTCTAGCGCATCATCAACAACATAAATAAAACCTAGCATACATAATCTACTAATGCATAAAATAGAATATGATATAGTATGGCCCCTTAGTCCTTAGAAAACTAGTCTTGAAAAGCCCCCACTTGAACTTTCATGGATTTCCATCCACCTTGCTCCTTTGAGCCTTCACTTCATGGGTTTCTTTGGACCAATCTATTATAAATAACTAATCTATTTACTTTAAATAAAAAGTTACAAAAAAATAATTAACGGTACACAGACCGTATTTAGATTACAAAAATACATCACGATGCGCAGATCGTATTTAGAATCTATGAGTCATACTAGTCTGTATATAGCAAAATAATATCATATATTATAAAATTGCCACATAATAAAATCACTCAACATGCTTGCCTAAACTAAAATATCGAATATTCTTAATTAAGGCAACGTAATTCCTAAAATATCTCATATTTTTAAATTCATAATTAGATAATATCATATATTATTCATTACCATCTATAAAATATCATACATTTTAAATTTGGCATGAGATAAAATCAAATCTTATTTTAATATGTAAAGATAAATCATATTTATTTTCCATGATTATCCTAACTAATTTCGGAGATTCTATCCTAATTACTAACCAATTAAATAATTTTAAAATCAATTATTTCTAAAAATAATTATGGGATAGTCACATTATTTAAATCAATTATTATCCTTTTGGAATATTGTTCAAAATATCCTAACTAATGCTATCCAAAATTAACAACTTTAATTATGGATAATTATCAAAATATCAACTTTTGAAATTTAATTTTATCCCAAATTTAAAATATGATTTTATTCTTGAAAATTTTTTTTTTTTTTTTTTTGAAAAACCGTACTGCACGGCTACCAGCACCGTGGTTGGCTAGCCACGGTGGCTGGCCACTTTAAAACAGCCACCGCGTAAAGAAGGCAGCAAGCAGTAGCAGTGGCAGCCACGGTAGCCGTGGTTGTCGGCCACTTTAATTATTTTTATTTATTTATTTATTATTTAATTTTTTTTTTGTGTTTTTATTTAATAAACAACTTTTGTAAAAATTAAATTAAATTTGTCCAATAATTGAAATTAAATCCCAATTCAATTTTAAAATTAAGGCTCATCTTAAAATTAATTCCAATTTAATTCTAACTCTTAAAATTAAATTGTTGATCATACATAAAACATTTTTATGCATAAATCAACCTAATTAAAATTATGAAACATGAATCAAATCGAATTAAACCAAAACTCAAGCACAAAATCATAATTTAGGGCTAGGGTTTTTCGAAAAATTCGAAAATTAGGGTTAGGGTGTTAGAAATTTTCGAGCATATTAGGGCTAAAATTCGGTCCTCTCTAGGCTATGTTAAGCATATTTAAATCAGATTTAATCAATTCTAAGAGTTAAATCACATTTAATATAATAATTGAACCATATTTAAATTAATTCTACCTCTTAATTGATTATAAAATTATGAACATGGACTTTAAATAATCGTATTATTATAATCAAGCGTGTTCATGCAAGAGACTAACCGATACCACTGTAGGGAATTAGGTACTCTTAGCGGAATTTCATGAATCATCTTCATTCGCACCTAAAACGAGATCGCATGCATAACACACAAGAATCACATAATTATACCTTTAAAGCGTGAATTCCACGTAGCAAGTTGATTGACAATTAGGGAGAGAATAGAGCCCCAAGCGTTGCTCTTCTATTTAGTCCACGGGATTCGAATGAGCCGTCCACCAATACTAGATTGGTTGGATAAAGGGAAAACACCACGATCACCACCTTTGCAAACAACCGGCACCACCCCGAACCACCTCCACCACCGTACACACAACCGGCGCAAGGAAGGGAGAGAGAGCCGTGAGAGAGAGAGAGAGTTTGAGGGGTTGGGTTTCGTGTTTGCTAACTCGGGTTTGATTTACAGTAAAACTGTCTTATGAAAACCCTAGGCACCTAGTCTATTTATAATTATATTATAATTAGACTAGGTTAGAAAGCCCGATGTACCTAATCTCCACCATATGGCCGGCCACCTAGAGGGTGAAGGCCCATCATGGGCTTCTTCCTCTTATGCTCAATCTAGGCCCTTTAAGTGATCTTATAGGATCCGTTCAGTTGGGCTTTGACCTATTTTACTAGCCTAAAGATCATTTGTACATCTAGCTATGATATAACGACAACCCAAAAGACCGAACTTAATTATCTCCATAATTTAATCCATTATATATCTAGTAATTACACTTGATGAAGACAGAAATCCTTCGGTTGTATCACCATAATTGAAATCACTTTCGTCATCCTTGTACGCCAAATTGAATTTATTTCTGATAAAGGTCTATAAGGTGTTTTGGTATACGACACACCACGAGACCAATGGTCTTTTTCTCCACAAGTCCACAACGGTAATATATACTTTCTCCGTTAATAGTTATTTGCAACAAAGGGGGTTAGCACAGACTCCTAGGCAAAACTTCTTAAACATGATTATTGAAAGTTATGGACATGTAATTAAATTTAAAAATAAATAAAATTAAAGCAGTTACAATTAAAACAGAACCGCCCAGAACCACCACCACACGCCACCCAGAACCACAACTCATGCCATCCAGAACCCACGAACCACCATCCACCCTAACCACAAATCACCGAAACCCAGCCACAAATCACCACCACACGCCACCCAGAACCACAACTCATGCCATCCAGAACCACCACCATTGACACCCACCCACGAAACAGCCATCCGCGAACCATGAAATAGCCACCCACGAACTATAAAAATCACCCATAAACTACAAAAACCACCGGATCTACCGAACTCACCCACAAACCAGCAACAACCACCCACTAACCAAATGAGAGATGAGAAAGATAATCTAAAGTAGAAATGAGGGATGAGAAATGAAGAAGGAGATGAGAGATGAGAGATGAAGAAGGAAGAAGATGATGAAGTGAGAGGTGAAGATGGGGGAGAGAGATGGTGGGGAGATGAAATTAGGGATGAATCATATTGTTTTTTTTTTTTGGGGAAAGGCTTAAATAATTAAGTTAGATTAGGGTTATAATAATTTGTAATTATGTGTAGTATTATGTGTTAATAATTTTTAAATGAGGGTATTTTGGTCATTTTATTGAAAAAAGTTACTATATTAGGAAAGAAATAGTTTTGTTGCAAATAATAGTTAGCAGCCTTTTTTGGTAAATGTTGCAAATAAGTGTTAACGAGGTAGTATTTTCATTTTTATCCTTTTCATTCTTGTTCCTAAAATGAATGACCATATCCGCGGCCGCAGCCACGACCATGACTATCGGAGTACTGGCGTGGTCTCTAGCCTTTAGCTCTTCTCCATTATGGGATGCCACATTCGCTATAGAGCCAGTTAGGTGTGATTTGTGATTTTTTTTTATTAATAGTTCATTATTCTCAGAATATTTTGTGAAACCCTTTTCACGGTATTGATTTTTTTTTTTATTAATAGTTCATTATTCTCATAATATTTTGTGAAACCCTTTTCACGGTATTGTGTCTAACTTTTCTACATCCATGATTTTCTCTCCACATAATTTCAATTGTGATGTTATTCTGAACATGGTTGAGTTGTATTCACTCACAGAATTAAAGTCTTGTAATAACGAGCTTTTGGTAATATCCCTGTTTTCTGGTGGTCATACTTCTTCTTATATTACTCCAAAGGGCTTGTGGGTCTTTAACGGTCACTTAAGGCCTTCATGAAGGTGGTGGCGAAGGGATATCATAGCTTTAGCCGTGTCTTGGCTTGTTGCTTTATTATTTTCTTTGATAGTATCACAAAGCCCCTTTGCATCTAGATGTATTTTAGCATCTAACACCCATAGCTGTTTCCAATAATATCAAGAGCAACAAGTTCGAGTTTTGCAAGGTTTTACATGATTTACTTTTCTAGTGGAGAAACTATAAAGTTGCTAATCTTAATATGATTGAATTCATTCATACGTCTGCTTCGGCAATAGTGCTTATAATGTATTAAATTATAAAAATAAATATAGATAGAGATATGAGGGAATATTGTTGTATCTATTATTTCATCTAGTACGAAATATATATACATGTAGATTATCTACGGTTTTCTTGGATAAGATCAAATAGCCTAACTCTAGAATGTTCTATAGAGTATATGGGATGGTCATCCACTTATTGTTTCTTAACAAAAACCACATTTTAAAATGAAGTTTTTATTAGAAACCACCTTTTATTTTTTATTTATTTTTTTATTTTTTTTTATTTTCTTTTTTTATTGTGTGTGAAGTAACACCTTATGACGGATTTCGGCTTTGACTTTCCTTTTTTGGCATTAACCACCCACGTGATTGCTACAAACACCCATGTTAGCCACACCACCATCGGAACCACCATTGCCTCCCCACCGAACTACTTTAAAACCCATCAAATGCTTTCAAAATCGCTCACCCACCATTTTAAAGGCTTAAACCCAACCCAACTACCTAAAAACCACCCACTTACACCCAAAAATCAACTTAAGAAAAAACCCTAACATCCCTAAGCCCATTCTTCTTCGAATTTTCAAAACAAGCTCACCCACTCTCGAAACTACTTGAAACAATTGGAAAACCAAACCACCTAGCCTTAAAACCAACGTTACAAGGAATGCAGTACGGAGCCACGAATCGCGAACTGATTCATGCGAACCGAAACGCGGAACAAACGCGACCTGGGTCGCTGGTGGTCGCGACCAGAACGCTAAAGGTGACGACTCCTGAGCAAACATGGTTGTTCTTCCTCTGTAACTTTTAATGGCTTGTTTCCCGACATATTCAGGGGTCGTTTGGTTGGGGATATTCAACAAAGGGAATGGGAATCGACGGGAATCATTCCCTTTGTTGTTGTTTGTGAGGCCACTTTCCATTTCCCCTTTCCCCCTTCATTCCCCAAATCCCTCCAAGTTCATTCCCCACCCCCCAAGGTATTTCCATTCCATTCCTTGGCCACCACCACACCACCATACCACCACCCTCCTACCTACCCACATCACCGGAAAACTGCACCACCGCACCACCGCCATCCCTTCGCCGCACCTCCCCCACCAATTTCCCAGCAACCCATTTCACCAAATTAGTACCATCTTCTCTAAAGGTCGACAAAATCCTTCTGAATTAGAAGCTTGGTAAGTCCACTTACTTTCATAACTATCGCACATTAACCCCTTTTGATATTGCTCAAATTTTGTATCAATGTCGTGACAATCTGCATCTGGGTTTAAAGTTTATTGATTCTTTCTTGTTTAATTGCCCTAATTTTCGACATCACGCGGTGAGGGTGTGTGGTTGTGGTGGTGGTGAATCTAGTGATTCCCATTGTTTTTTTACAACCAAACAACATACTACATTTGAGGGATTTTCATTCCATTCCATTTCATTCCCTTTGTTCATTCCATTCCGTTTACCCCCCCTCAATGTAATATGTTCTATCTTCCTTCTTTCACGTGCATTTGCTTATTTACTTTCTGAAGTTTTTTTTTACTTTTTTCTCTCCCCTCTCTTGTTTTACTAGGGTGATGGCTAGGGTGTTGTTTCAATTGGTGAATGGGCTTAATATTCTATCAATAACTTGGTCTGTTTTTTAATGAACAACTTGGGCTTTTTATTTTATACTCTATTTTTTTAGCAATCCACTCACCTGATATAAATTTTATGGAGGAGTTAGGATATACTTGTATTTATTTTAATTTCCAATATAAAATCTATTAAAAAAATTACCTATATATATTTTTTTATTAATTTACTTATTTCGTACCCAATCATACCGGATTCACCACGGATAGCACTTTGCGTATTCGTTTCCGTACCACGTTTCGAATCGAATCCCGTCCCATTTAACCTTGGTTAAAACAACCCTAATCATCAAAAAAATCCACCCAGTAGTTAACTCTAAGAGAGAGATAAAGATAAAGGGGGAAAATCAAAGAAAAGAGAGGAGGGGCGGTGGAGGGGGAAGGGGAAGTGGTGGAGTAGCCATGGCATGAGGGAGAATGAGAGTTAGAGAAAAGTTAACGTCGGAATATGTAATTCAACTTTGGTAACATCGTAGTTTTTAATCTTCTCAGTGGTGAATTCTAATAAATTTTATTATTCTTGGTAAACTCTAATTAGCTATAATAGCAAATGGTAACATTAATGATGTTTATATGCAATTATAAGCCTAACCATGGTTAATTATTTATTTTTTTAATAATAAAATTATATTAAAATTAAAAAAATAAAAAAATCCTTTCCCCCACTCACCCAGCCACCACCTGGCCCCCTCCTCGGCCGACGGCGCCAAGCCGCCGGCGATCCCCTACCCCTCCCTCTCTTCCGGCGACCCCCAACCCTCCCTCACCCCCGATTCCCATCTCCCCTCTCCCACTCCCACTTTCCCACCCCGATTCCCATCCCTCTCACTCCCCCACCAAAATCCGTCCCTCCGGCCTCGCCTTCCTCGAAAACGCCTCCTTCTCCACCCTAAACGCCAAATGCGACGAATCAGCCTCATTTCACGCACACAAAGTACTACAAAACAACCTCTTTTCTTTCGAATTTGTTTTAACAAGCTTAATATAATGTAGTGAAATTGAGATGGGTTTTGGGATTCAAGGGCATAAGAAGCGATTCCTGCGAAAATTAGGGTTTTGCCGAGGTTAGTGTTGCAGCCAAGAGAGGGAGGAGATGAAGGTGAAAAAAGTCGCCGGCGAAATTGAAGGTGAAGGTGAAGGTTGAAATTGCAGAGTTGAGTTTTGGAGGTGATTGTTTGGGGAACGGGATTCGGGGCTGAGGCCGGCGGTGGGCGGTGGGCGGTGGTGGCTACTGCCGGTCAGGGGGAGGGGGAGGCCGGCGCGTCGGCGACAGAGAGGCTGGACACCGACGTGGGTGGGGGCGGAGAGTGGTGGCTGGCTGGAGGGGGAAGGGGTGGTTTTTTTTGTTTAAAAAAAGTTATTTCTTTTTTATTTTTTTAAAGTAAACAAATATCAATAAAATAAATAAATAAACTAACTATAGTTAAATATTTAACTACAATTTATCATTAATGTTATGGTTAGCTTAAAATAAAAAATTCAAGTTTACCAAGGATAATAAGAATTTTCGCAGTTTACCTCTGAGAAAATTAAAAACTACAGTGTTACTAAAGAGAATTTCCCTTTTATTTTTATCTTTCATACATAGTAACAATCTTCTGTTAAACTTTTATGTTAATGATAAATCATGATTAAACAATGTAGAAGATGTTTCAAGCACTCTTACTATCAAATTGATGTACTTATGTTGAGGAATTGAAACAGTAAAACTGTAATTTATACCACAAAATTCTTGGATATCCTAATAAAACAATTATGTCACCTTATTTTTGTCAATCAATTAAACTTGACAAACATTTCTTAGCTAATTACTGAAAAGAACACTCATGCTTTGCTCAGTCAGAGCTTAAAGAAAAATAATGATACTAAATGATGTTGACAAATCGGATTCTGGATTCTTACTCGGAAATGTTTTATATCGAGGCTATATGAAGCCATAATCCTTATCAAGATCAAGTAGTGTCTGTCATTTGTCTTAATGCCTAAATTATATGGATTTCCAGAAATAATTGTCATTATTTTAGTGTAACTTGTTACAAATTTAATCTGTGGATGGAAAGAATTATTTAATCTAATAAAAAGTATTTCCTCAACCTTTAAATAATGCAGAGTGGACCACCTTACCATTTTTTTGAATCAAGGTGATTTTGGTCTTTCATTCATGCTGTTAAATTTCCTATCTTATTTTGTTGTCAGTGAAAGTTCTTGTGGTGACTAGAAATAGTGGAATCTTTATTTAATCTTAGGAGTTGAAAATATATCTTTGTGAACCTTAGTTTATAGACGGATGATTTAATTTCATGTGTTAATTGTGTGGCAATTTTCATGCAATTTTCTTGCTTTAGAGACAAGCTGCAGATGGTGGATTTCAGGGAAGATTAAACAAACCCAGTGACACATGCTATGCTTTCTGGTAAATTGGGGTGGCCTATCTAGTAGTAATGTAGTAAACCTAGTTACATGCTTGTTTTGTCATCCTGAAGATGAAAATTTTTCACTTGTAGGGTGGGTGGTGTGTTGAAGATATTGGGAGGCAGCAAATTTGTTAACAAAGAAGCCTTGCGTGATTCGCTACTGACTTGTCAATCTGTGGTAAGTGATTCTCTAACCAAGGGCCCGTAGACCCGTTACATTCCTGACTCCCCTTCAAACCTCCCCTTTTATGTCCAAATAACTCAAAACACACTTGAAATGTGCTAAATGGCCATGTTTGTCATAAGTTTGTCAAAGCTTCTCTGGTAATGTACCTCAGGTTAATGCTTATTCATTAGTAATTTTATTACATGCTGTTCTGTAAAAACCAGAAGCTGATGAATCTGTATATCGTGAATTTTCTTGATATGGTGGCAAAATCTTTCTTAATAATGATGATGCTTTCTTTCATATAGTATATGATGAAATTCCTGTTTATCATTTCCGATGGAATTGATTATATTGTCTTTCTGTAGTATGGCGGTTTCAGTAAATTTCCAGGGGAATTGCCGGAGCTTTATCACTCATATTACGGGTTCTCTGCATATAGTCTGTTGGAGGAACCTACTCTGAACTCCCTCTGTGTTGAACTTGGAATAACGAAGAGAGCTGCATCTGGATCTTGATTTAAGATCTCATTCATTAAAAGTTGATTTACTTGAGGCACAGATTGTATCATATCATTTGTTGTACACTACAACAGAGAACAGGAAGCATGTAACTTCAAGGCTGGTTAGACATACTACGGATCGGAGAAGTGACTCGAACTTTTTTTATAGGGTTTCAGCCAAAGTTTCTTCATCGCCGAAAACTTTATAAGTTGGATAAAATACGTAGGTTGTGATGTTTAGAGGGGAAAAAATATACCGTCGGCAGTGATTTGCTCTTGAACAATCTGTAAATTCTCTTCTTTTTCATTTCCTTTTTTTCCCTTCTCTGGTACATTTGTTCAATGTTGGTTTGATTGTTCCAGCCTTAAGAGTAGACATTTCAAAGTTGATTGATAGAAAGCGTATGTTTTACACGAAATACATGGCAATTCTTTTTACCTACATATGTTTGATATGATCATCATTTTTTTTTTAATTATTTATTTATTTATTTATTTTTCTATTTTTTATTTATATTTTTTGACTGATGATAGTGAGACTGAATAAATTTGTGCTTCATCCTTAAGACTCAGATTTCTCTGATCTATGTTTAGTAGGCTGTGGTTTTATGGAACTTCCAGGCAGCTATCATAGCTTCTCTCTGCAACATACTTCTGTCAACCACATCCACAGCAAAATTCCCAAGGAAGGTTGGTAAATCAAATTGGGGGTTGATTATAGACAACCCCATAAGCAACTTGAAAGGCATTGTAAGGATGATACAGTGCAACAAAATCTACATATTTACTCAATTTTTCAATGACCAAAGGTAACATCTTTGCCATTGGACTTGGGTAGGCTAGTAATTAAATCCATGCACTTCCCAACAAACTTCTTCTGAAATTGGAGGGATTATAATTAACTAGGTCTAGCAACATTGTTATATTTGACACTTCCTAAAGACGCCAACAACTCAAAATAGTGACTACAGCTGCACCAACTAGTGCATCTAAAAGCTCTTCTTACGCTGGAGTAGAGAATTTTCTTTCGCAATCTTCTATTTAATTCCCAGTAGTCTACGCACAATCTCCAAGTACCATCCTTTTTCCCAACCCATACCATTGGAGAAGCAAAAGGACTTGAAATATTGTGCACAATTGCTCGGTGTTGCATTTCCAGAACATGCTATTAAATGATATATCTCTACCTGAGAGAATATCAGTAAGGTCCCATGCTTACAAGAGATTCTTTTATTCCAAAAACAGTCCTAGAATCGATGACTCTTCTATGTGGTGGTTATCTAAATAGATGTTCAAATATCATATGAAACTCTTCTTCAATCTTTGCATTCTAGATTTTCAGTAAAATGAAAATTGACCTTAAGTTTTAGGCTTTGTTATAGGTTTATAAGGTCAGGCTATAAGTTTTTCTTCTTGCAATCTTGCGTAACTAACGGTATTAGATTGAAAATGGTTTAATTTTTGACTTCAATCCTCGCACAAAACTCTCAAGCACATAATCTTCGGTCAACATATGACCATTTTGCAATAAAATTGACCTTAAGTTATCAAATTTATCAACATAATTCTTAGTGAATCATTTTGTGTAGACGTGTATTTTATTAGACTGTTTAAGTGTTTAACAACATTAATCCCTTTACCATCCTTTATATTAGTAGTAACATCAATGAGAAAATCATTTTATTCAACATTTTTCTTACAAACTAACTAGAAACTATCAATCATGTAAATTTAAATTGAAGCTAAATCTACTCTAGTTTCATCGATGGAAAATGGTGAGAAAAATCAATTCTCCTCATCAATGGAAAGGTGAGCACAATTGAGAGTGCTCTTCGGAATAAAGCACTCTCAATTGAGTTAGTTCAGGATAGTGGGTCACTATGGTTTGGTTAATTTCATACTATTTCACTCGGGTTGTAATCAAATTGGACCATAGATTGATTTGAAACGAATTTGGTTGAGACTTGAGAAAGGGTTTATTCGAAATAAAGCGGATTTGAAATTAAAACAATTCGGATTAATCGAACCAAAAAGAAATGTCACGTTTTATTTCAAAAGTTCATTAAAAACCAATAAGGAGATTACAATAATGGTATTACAAACTAGAATTGAGCTCCTAATTAGATCCACCCACAACAAACAAATAATTAACTCCCATAATTTTCAACACAGATTTGATTCTTTGGTTTGTCAGCTTTTCGGCCCATAGTATTAACGACAGAACTTCACGGGATATTCCAGTACATATTGTTTGCTTATCAAAATGAACCGAAAAAGACACTTGAAAAGTCACTTTGATTCTTCTTCTTTTCAACCAATTTTTACTTTCATTTTGCTAATTAACTTTCTACAAACTGACAAATGCAAAAGTCTTTAAACTATGCCAAACTTGATAGTTGAGTATCACTTAAAAAGTGTTGTGATTTCTAGAGGAATTTATCAAGATTTTCATCATAACTACCACAAATTTTGATTTTGTTAGACATAGACAAGTTGTGGTGTGGGATCATGTTGGTTAAGCTTGGCAAAACTTGTATGTTGTGACACTTCATGGCTTTTTGGCTATATAGGACCTTAGTACACAATCGTTTTCAACAGGACAAAGATATTTTTTCCCCGAGCCAAAAATTATTACCAAGCCAGATAAAAGGACGGACTAATAAACTGTCTTGTTAACTATGAACATTGTCTTTAATTACCTTTAATAGAGTATCGTTTTGTTAATAGTCAAGCAGTGCTAAGAATGTTTAGAATATACTCTGGTATGTTGCCAATTGTGTTAAAGATAGCTTTTAATATCGTCTTATCTCCTCATGACCAAAGGTTTGAAAATTCACTTAATTTTATTTAAGAAATGTGACAATCTCTTTTTATCTCTTGATACTTTCACCATACAACCAGTTGTAAGTTATATGACTCTTACAAAGTACGAAAAGTTATTTATTTATTTTTTTTTTTTATGTGCTCAACAGGTAAAACCAGTTGTACATAGAAAATTGCCTTACCTTTTTACTCCGTATCTTATTGACCGCAATTACCTAACATAATTGAAAGCTAGCTCACACAGGATAAATGTACTGTGGTCCTCTTTGATGCACACAGAATTTCACACATACTCCATGAAACTGTTCATCTATAAAAGTTATATATATACTGATATTGTACGGCACTAGAGTTGCAGAATTTATCGTATATTATGGCTGCTTGCATAGTAAGTAGAGGTTCAAGGGTATTGCTATATGCCCATATTTAAGCTATTAGTTTTTTTTTTTTTTTTTTTTTTTGAAAGCAGCTATTAGTGTAAATAATGCTTCGCATAAGTTAAAATAAAAAATAAAAAAATGGCTACAACTCAGTATTCTTGTATAATAAATCTTGAACCCTAATATATTTTTTTGAAAGAGAACCCTTATATTGGTTATATACTCACTTTGATTTATTTAAGGATCTCAGACTCTGTCACATCAGCTTTTCACTAATTTTTAAATGCTAATCAGACTCATATAAGACTTTCTTTACTTTTGCACAATATCCCATTACTCACTTTCATTAAAATATTGACTAACAAAAAATAATCACATTTTTTGTCTTTCTAATGAGTTGGCAGCACATTATTGGTCAACCAAAAAAATCTGATTTTTTCCTCTAAAGTATAGTCTTACGATGGGGTTTGGATTTCAAAACTCATCTCAGGACTACATGTAGTCTTTGCATATGCAAGAGTCTTGCTCTCAAGACTCCTTCCAATACTTGCAATAAACTCACCCTAAAGATTAGGAAGCTAAGAACTCAATTAGAGTTCGGAAAATAAATCTTATCACAATCTTATCTACTACATATGCATACATGATCCATGCTTTAAATATTCGCAATAAGGATCCTACTGAACTATCACATCTTATGGGTCAACCAGCCTAAGGTGAGTTCCCCACCATTTCTACCAAGCTTAGTTAGTTAACAACTATTTTAAATTAGTACAGAGAAACTATGGAAATTTTGGGTGTATCTCTTCACCTTATTGGACTTGAACTTATTTGAAGTTCTGAATTTAACTGAACTTATTAGACTTTATTGAACTTATTAGACCCGATTTAACATATTAGACCTTGTTGAAACTCATTGGACCTTATTAAACCTTATCATTAGACTTGATTAGAACTTATTGGAAATTATTGGACCTTATTTAAATTATTGAAACTTATTAGACCTTATTGAACTTATTAAACTTATTAGGCCTTATCAAACTTATTGGACCTTATTTTGACTTATCTGAACTTATCTGGCATAAAACTTATTTTTATAAGGTGAAGAGAACAAGTCCAATTGTATTTCAAGTAAACACAAAACGTATCGAGAGTTGGCATATAAAATAAAATAGAGAGCAGATAAGATTCATGATGTTGGTGGGCATGGCAGCAGACTTATATACAAGCATCAAATTTGGTTAGTCCAAGAAAATATAATCTTGTAATTTTAGTGAATCAAAGCATTTGGAGTTTGTTTAAGTTAAATTTTGTATAAATTTCAAGAATTGGTTGAGATCACAGTTGCACTCACCATCTCCGAGATGCAATATGTTTGGTTGATTCATGAAAAGCATGCTAGAGTTCCCACTTACCCAACCTTACATATATAAAAGTGCAGCTCAATCATGGTGGATTTCAGTTCAATCTTGGTGGGATTCAATAGTAAACTTGCATTCAATAAAATAGTAACTCCGTTTCGTATTATTTGCAACAAATGGGTATTACTTGTAAGACATAAAACATTCTTTAGTAACATATAATAAGAAACAAAGGTAGCAATAGTATTTGAATCACTCCATTCGAACAAATCCGAATTGACTCGAAATTTATGATCCAATCTAACCAGACCTAGCTTGAACATATTAATGGAGTGAATTGATTTAGCAATAGAATACATTTGATCCGAACCGATCTAAACGAAGTCAAGCATCTTTTTGAACCCAGCCCAATTGTTGAATATATTTGAGCTTTGGGCATGTTTTTCATGCCAGAAATGCAATTTTGAGACAATTTTTGTGGCTAAAGCTCAGGTACCAAGTTTGTTAGAAATAGTAAACTCTAAATAGGCCATTTTTTGGTCCCCTTTTGGCCTGAGCCTAACATATGATTAGTTCTAATCAAATTTGATTGGTAATAGAATCGAATATCACCCAAATCAAACTGAGTGACTTTTAGACTTACTAGACATCGTTTTCCATCCGAGTTATTATCATTGGACTTATTATCATCCGAACGAAGTGTTGAATTCGACTTATTATCATTGGATTCATGTGTAACTTATTTTTCTATCATCCCAATCTATGAAAATTAACAACATTTGAACACTTGCTAAAACAATGACCATAAATCATTCAAGAGTAGTACCTTTCAAAACATTTGTGTAAATTCAAGTAAATCATCGAGTTGGCCTCCATGCATGGACAATTGGACAAATATGTAACAATCAAGGACTTCAATTTGCAATAATTTCATATGATGAATTATTAACATATTAATATTTATATAAGATGCAATAATAAGAACATGATCTCTGATTCTCTGGCTAGCCAACTAGCCTAGTGCCAAACTTCTAACTATTATTACTATAATCTAGTCATTATTATTATTAAACAAATGCAACCAAGTAAGGAAAAAATAATTAAAAAAAGGAACCAAAAGTTTTGGCCTAAAAAGAATTACAATCAACTTTTTAATCTGACAGCAAAGATCAATGTACTACTATATTGTTAGCAAAAACTCACATGAATGATTATGGGGTAAGTGACACCTTGGGCTTGAGAGTTTTAGAGATTATTACATTATATAATATGTTAGTTGTATGATTGAGCTCCATAAGTTTCCAACAAGTAATAAATGAACTACCAATTGCTATATATTGTTGCAGAGAATGTTGTTAATTTTTGGTGTGAATTTAACTCACACATTGTGCATTATTTGCTACTATGTTTCATTATGGAGTTCATATTGTTGGCTTTGTTTGGTAACTGACTTTTTGACAGATTTCTTAATGGTCTTTTGTTATCATATGGTCAAATAACCAAAATCTACGAGTATGTTTTATAGCAAAAAAAAAATTTTAGTCATTTGAAAAGGTGGTGTTTCTGATGACTTTCCGCCAAAATAAAAAGGGCTACTTTGAGGAGAGTTTATTACTCGTATAAAATGATTGTTTGCTTTTTAAGGAGTCACTAAAAAGGTTTGTCACATAACAAAGGTCGTGTCATGCCTGATTTTACTAAAAATTGATACTTTGTTGACTCAAACAATTAATTCAAATAGTCAATGCAATTAAATGGGTGAACGTGAAATAGCTAATTAAACTCATTGACTAACAAAACTAAGATTCAAGAGTCTTGAGGACCTGTCAAAACGAAGAAAAGAAGCTTATAATACAACTACAGAAAATGATAAATGCGGTTCTTAGGAGTATAGGACTGTATATATCATAAGATTCATAACCGTATTATTATATACAAGTACATGATTAACCATTGCACCAAAGTATTAAGAACCAAGGGTTGAAGGAAAAAGGATCATAATAAAAAAAAAAAAAAAAAAAGTAAAAAAAAAAAAAAAATCAAAAACAAATGTGAGTAATGCAACTTCACCAAAATCCACATCCCCACAAATGCCACCATTGGAATTCAAGAAAAACCCCAAAATTATATCCATAAACATTTTCTCATAAAAATTCACAAGGAAAACAAAAAAGATATTAAAAAAAATAAAAAAGACTTCATAATTCATCATACATTACATTGTCAAAAAACTCTTGAATTTTTTGTTAGATGAAGAAGCTAAGGTAGAAGAAGAAGAACAACTAATAGAAGTAGAACAAGAATCACCTGATTGAGAAGGAGGAAAATGATAATAATGATGATTGAGTTTATCATCGTCTTTATTATCATCCTTCCCTTTATGATTGTCATCAACAACAATTGAAATAAAAGACCCATTTTCATCCTCCCTAACTTTGTGCAAATCCCTCTCCAACTTTGCTTCTTCCATGAACATGAGTTTCCTTTGCAATTTCTCCTCAGCATCCCTTAAAAACTTGAATTTCGGAGGCGGCGAAAGCTTCACCATCCTATTAAATTCAGCATCACTTGATGCTTCATACATTGGATTATACCCACCACCACTTTGACTACTATAATTCGAAACCGGTGTCAAAAACGGAGGCGAAGGAATTGGTGTTAGATATGGAGAGATTGTTGCATTACTATTAGTAGTAAGTAATTCACTCAAACTCTTTGATTTTCGATCTTCAGACTCCAATAAATCTTCCTTTGTTTCTTCATTTATAGTAAACAAAAATCTTGGTGGACCCATAATCATCAATTCGCCTTCTAAAACACCATTTTCACCTTCCAATGGTTTTACCAAGTAATCTTGCTTGTTATTTTCTTGTTGAATTTGATGATTATGATGATGAAATTAGGCATCTGCGACTCTTGTCGAATCGATTGACGATTTGTATGATTTACTCCAGCAAAATTTGAAGCAAAACCCACTTTGCTTTGGATTATTGCTTCTACTATTCTCCTTAATCTCTCTGTTATTCATAATAATCCTCCTTTTCCACCATAATAAGTAGTAAATTTCAGCAACTAATGCTAATAATAAACATGTAAATACCACACTTAAACCGATTCCAATCCTGGTTAATGACTTCATCGACATTTGTTCATAATAATAAATCTCATTTGATGAAACTAATAACTCAAAAATGAAGGTAAAATAGAATTAAATAGAGATCTTACGGAGAATATATTCTTCATCTTCATCACATTATTTATGGTAATATATACCAACAAAATATTTTTGCCTAATTTGTAAATGGGTAAATTTTTTTTATTGGGTGCAACTTCCAAAATTGAAGATTTCAGGATTAAGATTTAATGGTGGAGAGAGAGAGAGAAATGGATAGATGTAAAAATGGAAAGAAATATGGAAGTATATGAAATTAAAAAAAGGAAGGGGACGGAATAATTAATAGGTGGAGAAAATTGTGAAATTTGGTTCGAGGAAAAATTAAGGAGGAAAGCTAAATGGGTGAGGCAAATGCAAATGGTGTGAGTGTAGAGCCAGAGGAGAGTTCTCACATCCTCCAAGAGAAGATCACATGGGAAGACCAAACAAAAAGGTGGTGTACTTGTCACCATCTCTTACATTATTTGCACAGCCATAAAGCACGGCTCACTCTATCTTATTTTTATTGAACTGAAATTATTTTTAGTGAAAAAATATTTTGCCTCTCCTCTCCTCTTCTCTCCTCCTCTCTTCTAGAGCTTCTCTAAAATCTTGGCCGTTTAGACTGAAAATAGTCTAATTTCTTCGGAAATTAGACTATTTCCGACCCTTTTCCCTTAAATTTCTTTGGTTTTGCAATTTAGGTTTCAATAAATCTACACGAGTAGTGTAGATTTTCGTCCGTCTCCCTATGGTGGAGTGTCTCCCTATGGTGGAGTCGTTAGTTTTTGTTAATTTAGTTGTTTGTTTATGTTTAGGGTTTGTTTGTGTGTTAGGGTTTATCAAAAAGGTAATAATCTTTTGCTCTATTGTCAGTTTGTTGGTAAAGATTTGTTTGGGATCGCAATGGTTGTCAAGTTTTCAAATGCGTTCAAGCGAATCAGATGAAAATCATCCTTACGACTACAACAAATCGTTAGACCGTCTTTCCGAAAGGGTTGTATATTCCAGCGATGTGTGCGAAAGATGTACCACAGTACAAGATCTTTTCAACGATCGTAGCTTTGATGAAAGGAAACCATAATTTGATTCAATTTTATGTATTTGTTAATTTAGATTTCATTTGTAGATGTCGGATGACTTTTTATTAATGAATTGATTTGTTTCAAAAAATAAAATTTATTTTACTGAACTGGAATTATTTTTTACTTATAAACTTAAATTATTGTTATTAAACTGAAATTAATTTTATTGAACTTAAATTATTTTAGTTGAAGTGAAATTATTTTTACTGATTCCCTAATAATATGTCTTCTTTAAAAATATTGAATTTTTCTTAACTGAACTTATTTCTACTGAACTGAACAATTTTTACTGAACTAATATTAATTTTACTGAACTAAAATTATTTTTACTGAATAATATTTTTTTAAAGTAAAGTGAATAGCTAGGACTTAAAACTACGACTCCACCGTTCAGGAACAATTGATACGCTGAGTTTTTTTTTTTTCATAATTTATACATTAAATTTGACCATAGTACGTAATAATGTATTAATAATATATCTTTTCATGAAACATATTTTTAAATAGGTATTAATATAAAGTTTATAACATCAACTTTTTTATATTATAAACTAATTTTAATTATATCTATCTAAGGTCAAACTAATGTATTGATATGTGTGTCAAGATTGATTGTGTCAATTATTTTGGGATAGAGAGAGTACTATTCACGCAATGCATGGTTAAATTATTTAAAATATATGTTTTCTCTATTTTTATTACTTGCAACACATTATTTTGTCACGCAATTTGAGAAAGTGATTTGAGTAGGCAAATGGACGTACTTAACTATAAAATTTAAACCGTAGCAACTTAACACTTTCTTCTTACTAGTGGAAAATTATATCAATTAATTTGTCCGTTTACCTAATCTAAAATCTTCCTTAAAATGTGTGCCGAATAGGTGTGTTGCAAATAATTAAAATCAGAGGTAGTATTTATGGAATATCTTCATTATAGAGTAGTTGTTACAATTGAATTTAAAAGTTAATACATTTGCTAATATAATATGACCATTTATAAAAATGATTAAACGATGAAAAGTTGATAATATGAAACTATATACTACGAGTAATACTAATACCTACGAAGTTCTTTGTATTTAACATTTTACAGTATAATATTTTATATTAATACATTATGGTTAAAATTGTTATATGAATAGTAAAAAAGTCAAATTGTGTCAACTAAATCATTAAAAAAATATTTTATCTTTATTATATAAGCCAAAGGGGAGAATATGCATAATGTCCACCTAAAAAGACCTTAGTACTCATATTGGCTTATATTACAATATTAAATAAAAGGGCAAAAAAATGAAAAATCTGCCCCATCTTCTTCTATTACAAATATGTACTTTCTAAATTAACTCTGTAATTTCATAAATTTACAATAAATAATTCTAACAAATCAATCGCGCAATCAATGAATTCAATTTTTTTTTCTAATAACAACAAGATTATATTCTTCATTTATCAATCTTCTCATTTACAAATCAATAATTATCTAATTACACTACTAGAAAACAAGCCATTTCCGACGGAAAAATTCCGTCAAAAACACCTTGTTTTCCGTCGGAAAACCCATTTCCGACGGAAATTTCGTCGGAATCGGTTGTCGGAAAGCTATTTGTAGGAAAAACGACCTTTTCTCGACGGAATTTTCGACGGAAATCACGCATCGGAAGAGAAATTTCCGACGGAATACAAATCCGTTAGAAATTGCCGACATAATTTTTGTCGGAAAATGCTTTAAAAAAAATAAAAAAATAAAAAAAAACGCCCCACACCACCCCTACCAGCCTACCTAACCCGTACCACCACCCCATCGACGCCCAGCCACCCAGAACCCGACCACCAAAACCAAACCCGTAAACACACTAACCCCTACCAGCCCACCTAACCCGTAAACACACTAAACCACCTCAACACCCACCAAAACCCGTAAACCACCACCAGCCGTCACCACACACCACCAGCACCCACATCACACTATCAGCCCAAACCCTCACCAGACCCACCCAAACCGGAAAAAAATAAAAACAAAACATCCAAAATTAAATTCGAACAATACAACCTAGATCTATTAACCACCTCGCCACCCCCAACCCAAAATCCGAACTCCAAAAGCCGCCACCCAGCAACACCAGCCGCCACCACCATAAATTTTCAACCAACAATTAAACAATAAACCTCTAGATCCGAAAAAACAACAACAAAATAAAATCAAAATTAAAATAAAAGGAGATACATACCTTAATTCAACCACACAAAACCTTGAAATCGGGTTTATGAGGACAAATTCGACCATGAAAACTCTAGATCGTTGAATTTGACCTGAAAACCTTCGTTTTCAACATGGGAAGAGAGAGAAAGGGAGAAAAAGACCGTTTGCCTTAATCTGAAAACTCGAATTGGTTGTTGTGCGGTTTTATTGTTGGTGGTTGTTGTTGATGTCGGTGTTGGTCCAGTTTCGGCGGTCAGTTTCGCCGGTAGTGGTTAGAAGATGAAAGAGAAGAAGAAAAAGAAAAGAAGAAGAGAGAAAGAAAGAGAAGATGAAAAAGAACGAGAAACAAAGAGAAGAGGAGAGAGAAGGAGAACGGATGAGAGAGAAAGGGGAAGGAGAAAGAAGTAGCGAAATGGAAGGAGGGGGTGTGTAGTGTGTTTTAGGGTTTTGTTTTAAAAAGTTTTTTTTTAAATATTCCGACGGAATTTAAATTCGTCGGAAATTGAAATTCCCGACAGAAATTCCGTCGGAAATTGAAATTCCCGACGGTAATTCCGTCGGAAAGTACATGTTTTCCAACGAAATAATTTACCATCGGAAATTTTCGACGGATTTCCGACGGAAATTTTGAATTCGTTGGAAACATCCGATGGAATTTAAATCCGTTGAAAATTTCCGTTTTTTCGACGGATTTACGTGTCCGTCGAAACCTTTCCGTCGGAAATCGACCTGATTCTAGTAGTGTTAATTCCTACAAATATTCCTATAAATTCTATTTGTTTCACTCTTTTGATGTAATGTATAAACATAACCACCTTCTCTTCTTTTACTTGGGCCTTGATCACTTCACCTAATTTTTGTTGAACTGAAATTATTTTTACTGAACATAATTATTCTTGTTGTACTTAAATTACTTTTACTGAACTGAAATTAATTTTGCTGAATTGAAATTATTTTTAATGAGCTGAAAGTATTTTTACTAAATTAAAACTATTTTTATTGAATATTTTTTTAAAGTGAAGTGAACAGGGCCTTACACCATTTCTTTTTATCTTTCTCTATGACCATGTGCTACATTTAGTTAATAACGAGTTGATCGAAGATGTTATTGTTGGTTTTATTACTTGTAATTGAACAGCTACTAACTACATATATACTCAATGATCAATGAATCTTACTTTATTTGATAATGACTATCATACCATTGGTTGGTTTACTTTTAATTTAAACTTCTTTACATATTGGACCATCTTTATTCTTAACTAATTAGATCTTGATAATAATTTAAATATTGTTTAAAACTAGGGAATTTTAGAAATTAACACCACAAAAAAGTCACGATTTTGATTATAACACCACAAAAAAAAACTATGATTAATCACCACAAAAAAAACCCAAAAAATTGATTTCACCACCACTTAGTGGATGCCGTCCAAAAAACCGTTTGTGGACCCCACCAAGTACACCTGTACACGTGTCACTTATATATTGGTTAAATAAAATTTTAAAAAGGAAAAAAAAAACTAAACCCTAAGCCAATCACCAATCCCACCACCGGCAGGCAGGGCTGGCAAACCCAAACCCGATCCGATAACATGACCCAAACCGAACCCGAACAACCCGAATTCGACCTGATTTGACCCAAATGTCATATTTCGTAATAATATTAAGTTTTACACTATTTTTGATAGTTTCTAAGCATAACCCAAAATCTGACCCGAACTCGACCTACTGACCCGAATTGCCACCCCTACCGGCAGCCCCTACATCTTACCTCTGACACTACCCTCCACTGCCGCCAAGCCACACCAACGTTCACCTGGTCATCACCCCCACGCATCCTCCTTAACCAACCCTGAAAAACCCTGTCGACCACCAGATGCACCCTTGACCCCAGCACGCAACTCCCTAAACCCTAGCCACCACCAAAAACGGCTACTAACGGTTGAAATCAACCGGTTTAGGGTTTGAGTGGTCAAATTCGATCCTAAATTGGCCGATCTCGACCACTAGTAGCGATTTTTGTTTTGGAGTGGAAGAAAAATGGTTGTGGCTGTCGGTTTTGAGTGGGGAAAGGAGGAGCATTCCGATGGCTAAGGTGTGTCGCAAGAGGTTTTCATTGGTTGTGGGTGTGTTGGAGGAGGTTTTCGGTGGTTGGGGGTGTGTCGTAGAAGGTTTTCGGTGGTTGGGGGTGTGTCGCAAAAGGTTTTCGGTGGTTAGTGGTGTGTTGGAGGAGGGTTTCGGTGGTTAAGGGGTGGGAATTCGTTGTGTGCACTATATTGTCTATATAGTGGCGGAGGTGGTTGCGGGGGTTGCTCGGTGCGAATTTATAAGGCAAGGCGGAGCTGGGGTGGTTTTCGGGGAGTGGGAAAGGAGGGTTTCGCCAGTTTTGGTGGGGCATGGGTGTTGGCAGTGGGGGGACAGGTGGTGCCGGTGGTGGGGTTGGGCTGGGTTTGGATGTTAAGGGGGTTTTTTTTTATTAATTATTTTTTGTTAAACCAATAGGTTAGTGACACGTGTCTGTTATGGACCCCACTAACGGATTTCATCCAAGAATCCGTTTGGGTTTTTTTGTGGTGTTATAATAATTTTTTTTTTTTAAAAAAAAAAATTTATTTTGTGGCAATTTTATGGTTTTATTTTCTAAAAAATTCTTAAAACCAATAATGTAAATTATTTTAATTAATGTGCAATGCATGCACCGCGTCTATAGAAGAGCTATATAAGGGAAAAGGGAAGGCCATGTAGACTGTAGAATGAATAATTGGTGTTCAAAATATGAACTCCAATAATACCTACCTTTCTTTTATTTAAATAAAATATAAAGACAAATTAAATAAATTGGATATTGTACATCAATAGTAAAGTAACCCTAATATATTAGAAAAAAATTTACCCTGATTTAAATAACAGTTAATTTTTTTTAATGATAATATTGCTTACATGTAATTAAAAATAATTCAAATACACAATACTAAATTAATTCAAATACTTCAGACACGCATCGTGTATATATAGTACAAATCTTTTATATAATTTAAGAGCTTTTTTTTTTTCCAATCCTTGAATGGAGTAATTCTATGATTTTTTATTTTTTATTTTATTTAATAACTTCCTCTCTAACTTCCACTACTTTTTTTGTTTTTTTTTTTTTTTGTTTTTTTTTTGGCAATAACTTCCACTTCTCCATTTTTTTCAAAAACAGATCTACAACTTCCACTTAATTTTTTTTTCTTTTAAATATACATACTACATATATACGTATATCTCGTGCATTAATAGTTTAGATAGTTTATGTTAAGACCACACTATCTCATGAGTCATCCCCTAAATTAAAAACAGTGTAACACTCTATATTTAATTAAAATTAATGGCTCGAGTCAAGCTCCAAATAATATTATTTACATTTCATTAAAGATTTAATTTCATAAAGATAAACTTGTAGACAATGTCAAAAAAAAATAAAAAAACCTTGTAGACAATAATGAAGACTATATTGATAGTCATAAAGCCTTTTTTTTTTTTTTTTTTTTTTTTTGGTGAAGGAGAGGGGCTAGGCCCCAAACAAAGAAAGCATAAAACGAAAATAACAGAAACAAAAACACACAAAAACAAAGAAAAGAAAACAAGACACGAAAAGCAGCTAAAAGAAAACTAAACAAGCACCACATCAGGTACTTGCCAGGGCTAAGCAGCCCCCTTATTCCTATTGCTCGGCACCATACGCGGAAAAACAACTCCACCCAAGTCCTCCAATAAAATCATATGAAGATCCTTCGGGATCGTCTCAAACAAGACCAGATTTTGCTCCGCCGTCACCCCATAAATGGCTAGCCAATCAGCAGCCCGATTGGCCTCCCTATAGCAGTGAGACACAACTACTTCCCAATCTCTTCTGTCCATCAGTGCCTTGCACTTTCGAATCATATGTATGTGTGGAGAGTTGGTCGGATCTTCATCCACCAACATGTTAGCTACAACCTCAGAGTCGAAATGTGGATTTTTTGATGTCCCCCCTCCCAAGCTATTTACAAGCCCATTTAACTTGTTTACCCCTTTAACCCAAGTAAAGGGTTCACTAGACATTACTAACAAAACAATACAATCATCAAATTTATCTAAAATTATTTCAAGTCTTAAACTCCTAAACACGAGCCATTTCAATCAGACATGTTCATGTATCAATAGTCTCAACTCGTTTTTTTTTTAGGCAAATATACTAATATAGTCTCAACTCTAATCCAAACTAATTAAATAGGTTTGGGCCGAGAATCTCAACATTAATCCAACACAACTAATTCAGGCCTTAAGGACTTAAGGGACATGATCGTGTTAGCTAACTTAGCTCACTAGCTTAAATGGATCAATAATACATACTCGTACATACTACACGTTTATTACCAAAATTATCTTGAAAACGTTAATATATACGGAATATTTAAAGACAGATCGTTAGAGTCCAATCGAACTTGATGTTTTTTATCAATTATTGATTAGTATTTTTGTGAATAAATACTAGGTGTCACTACGACCCTTTCTGCCCCATCCGATGATGCGGGTCTAAATGAGCTGAGCTGAATATTGTGTCGTTCGTGTTCATTTAATTTAGGTGGCTTCGAGCTTCAACCAAGATCAAAATCCTATTCAAGCTTGATTTGTTTTAAGCCAACTTGTATAAATGAACAATTGTGAATAACCCAAAAACGTTTATTATATTAATCGACGTTTGAACTTTTGTTACAAACAAACTTGTTCATGAATATAAATATAAATAAACAAGTTGTTCATAAAATTAATTGAATGAGTATATTTATGTTCATGTACATATTCGTTTGTAGGGGTGGGACTTTTCAAACCGAACCGTAAAACAGCCCGTTACCGAACCGAACCATCACGGACCGATCCGTTTATAAACCGATAAATATAAACCGAAAATCGAACTGAACCGTTCAATATCAAACCGAAACCGAATTGAACCGCTGAATGTCAACCCGTTACAGACCGTAAACCGATAACAAACCAAACGCGCAAATCCGAACCGAAATGAAACCGAACCGAATGGTTTATAAACCCGTTAATGACCCGAACCGTTTATAAACCGAAACCGTTTAAACCGGAAAAAAAAAACCGTTTAAACCGAACCATTTGTAACCCGCTAACCGTTTAAACCGACCCGTTTATGAACCGAAACCGTTTAAACTGCACGTATAAACCGAACCGTTATAATTCGCTAACCGTCTAAACTGAACTGCCATAACCCGTTAAGCCGTTAAAATCGAACTGTTTTCGAATCGCAACCTGTTTAAACTGATCCGATTACAAACTGCTTAATTCAAATTGAATTATTTACAACCTAAATGGCTAAATAGTAAATACAATTAATGTTAATAAATGTAGATCTAATCAAACGGCGTAGGTTTATACAAAGGTTTATATCACCTAGATCTAGGCCAACGACATTATTAATATCGTTTCAGATTACTTATTTATTTTAATTACAAGATATATCATTTGTATCATTTTCATTCCAGTAATAATGCTAGTCCACCCAAATTATCTTCATTGTTCCTTCATAAAGATATTCATGATCATCCAATAACACTCAAAGCCTCAAAGGTAACATCAGATTGGAGATGTATGAGATTGCGTTACACAAGTGGCATAAGCATTAGAATATTACTGTACTAGTCAATAAGGCGTACAATCATTCACATTATCACTTTATAAAACTTTCTTATACAAGTATTTTGTAAAGGGGAGGACTAAAATGTTTATAAAACATATTTTTTTAGCTTTTCTTAAATTAAACCAGATATTAAGTAAAATAATTTTAATAAATACGGAGGCATCCCAAATCTGTAGCCACAATTATTTCATAACATTACCACAAATCCAGCAGATAAATAGCATTAAAATTAGAGTAATATCAACAAGCAATTAAAAAAAAGTCACCATTTTCATTAATTAAAATTCACAATACATATACCAATACATAATGAAACTACTATCACTACTACCCAGATTAGATTTCAGATTTATCAACTGAAACATCATCAAGTTTAGAGTTGCAAAAAATGATACATGATAAGATGAAGGGAGGAGTGAGAATGTGAGTGATTTGGGAGCAGAATCTTGAAGCAGCAACACAGCACCCAAGAGCAGAGGAAATAGCATCAACAAGCAGGAACCAGCACACGCAATAATAGATCAGCAACTTATCAGAAGCAAGGAATAATATAAGCAGAAGGGACTCAGCAGGAACTTATTTTTGTTTTTCAAAATTGCTCTCAGATTTACGTTTATCGTATCATCACTGAGCAATGGATGTTTTAACTTAAAACTTGAAAAATGCTGCCAACAAGTAAATATACATTGAAGTCTCAACATAAATGACAAGGGCAACGATGATTCAAGAAAAATTAAAACAGCAAGCATAAGAAACAGCAGCAACAAAACTTATCATAAATTCATAACACAAAAGGTAGTAACACAGCACCTCAAGCTGGCAGGAGGCAGGAACCAGCTCATGCAGGAAACAATATAGGCAATAACAACTCAGAGACAACAACCAAAAGGCAAAAGCACTACCAGCAGGCAGCAGCTCATAACAAGTTCAAGCAACTTCAAAATTATAGCTTTTATTTTTTAAAATTGCTCTCAGATTTACATCACTGAGCAATGGTTGTTTTAACAAAAACTTGAGAAATGCTGCCAGCAAGTACCAAAATACATTTAACTATTTAAGTCTCAACATAAATGACAAGGGCAACGATTTTAAAAGTCTTGAAAAATGCTGCCAGCAAGTCTGAAAATAAATGACAAGGGCAACGATTTTTCAAGATAAAATAAACCACAATGAGACACAAATACCAGTTATGCAGATGAAGCACTTTCGGCTTCAATCTCTTTACCAATAAGGAGGACGTCTTCCTCAACATCCGCTTGATAACCACGACACCAATTTTGGGTGGTAACCAATGCCTCAACATTCTTTGGCAAAAGTTTACCCCTATATTTGTTCAAAATACGACCACCCAAACTAAAAGAAGATTCAGAGGCCACCGATGTAATAGGAATGGCCAAAACATCCCTTGCCATATTAGCTAAAATAGGAAGAGAAGAAGCTTGAGAATCCCAGTACTTGAGAACGTCAAAATGTTCCCCTTGAATTAATCGCGAACGAGGTCCATTCAAATATGCCTCAAGATCAGCCAGAGGGCATCTAGTTGAATCATCACATTCGTCATCAACCTCATGCAACTGAAACAGATTTTCTATTAAAAGTTAAATTATGACATTACAAATAAAAATAGAAGACTACCATTCATTTTAAGCATGCATGATTTCCCTGGTAAGTCATTTTTTTCAGTAAGGCATAAGGACCCACAATTGAATTTCAATGGATAAATTCATTCTTGAGTACAAAATATGCCAATTATTACAAGTATGCAATTGACAGTATGGTCAACCATCATTTTTTACAGAGTATGGACCAAAGCATGAAGCACAACTGCACAAGTATTCCAATAAATAAACAATGCATGTATTCCAACAATAATAATCACATAATCTGAACAACCCATCATCATTACTTTTAAATCGAGCATAATAAACAACAAAACAGCACAAATCTACCATTTTCCCGTAAAAAACAAAAATACAATCAACAACTGATTTTAGGCATATTTCAACTATATTCAAGCAAGAACAACAACAATAATCAAATACAAAAAAAGAAAAACTGTATTAAAAAAAAACAAAAAGGAAAAAGTAATTACCTTTGACGGCTTGAAGGAGATTTGAAGATGGACAACTGCCTCAACTGGAGACCAAAAGAAAAAATCAAGAATGTAGATTATCAGAACTTGAAATAAAAAAAAAAAAAACCGAAACGAAAACGAAAAAAATCGAAAAAATTAACAAAAAAATTACCTTGAGGTTTGACGGCTTGAAGGAGAGGAAGATTTGAAAAAAAAAAAAAACGAGAATGGAAAAGTCAGAAATCAGAACTTTAGATCCAAAACAAAAAATGAAACGAAAACAAAAACCCTAAATAAAAAAAGTAAAAAACCGAAACGAAACGAAAAAAATCAAAACGAAAACAACAAAAATTAACAAAAAATTACCTTGAGGTTTGACGGCTTGAAGGAGAGGAAGATTTGAAAAAAAAAAACGAGAATGGAAAAGTCAGAAATCGGAACTTAGATCCAAAACAAAAATGAAACGAAAACAAAAACCCTAAATAAACAAACCGAAACAAAAACGAAAAAAATCAAAACGAAAGCAACAAAAATTAACAAAAAATTACCTTGAGTTTTGAACTTTTGACGGCTTGAAGCCTTCAAATTGAAGGAGAGGAAGATTTGAAAAAACAAAAAAAACGAGAATGTAAAGCGAGAAATCAGAACTGTAGATCCAAAACACAAATGAAACGAAAACAAAAACCCTAATTAGGATTTTTAAAAGTTGAGAAGTTGAGATTCTTGATAATTTCAGAACGAAAGAGTGAGAAACTGAGAAGTTAGAGAGAGAAACTATGATAGATTGAGAATAGAAGAGTGACTGAGTGAGTAAAAGTGTAAAACGGCTGAATGGCTGATAGAGTGGGTTTTTTTTTTCTAGGTTTAGGTTTTACTTGTTCAGTTGATCTAACCGTCCATATTCAATCTCAACATCTAACCGTTCATTTTGTTTTTTTTTTGTAGATTCCAGAATATTCATCTAGATTTAACGGGTCTAGATTTTTCTTTGTGCTTTTCTAGGTCTTTTTGACCGTTTTTAATTAATTATTATTATTATTATTATTTTGAGAGATTATTATTATTAGGAAAATGCTATACATAGCCCTTAGGGCTACATATAAGCATTTAATTTACTCTTGAAAATTGTTAAAAATTTAGAAATTCATGACAAAAATACACTAATTACACCGATTTGCGCGTGTTTTTGTCATGAATTCCTAACTTTATACATTTTTCAAGAGTAAATTTAATGCTTAAGTATAGCCCTAAGGGCTATGTATAGCATTACCCTTATTATTATTATTATTATTATTATTATTATTATTATTATTATTATTATTATTATTATTATTTATTATTATTATTATTATTATTATTATTGTTAGTATAATTATTTGTTAATATTATTATTATTACTAGTTTACTACTACTATTATTATAATATTATTATAATAATAATAATAATTATTATTATTATTATTATTATTATTATTACTATTATTATTATTATTATTAGTTTATTACTTATAAGTTATAAATTGTAAGAAATGCAAATGTTTCAAAATTGAAATTGATTCAATACGACATAGTTAATGACTTAATGAGTTAATGCACATCAATATCTGACATCTCTATATGTATATTATATATATCTGTGAGTCTGTGACTGTATATCAGTATATATAATAAACTAATAATAACTTAATAAGTAATAATACTAATAACTAATAAAGTAATGAAAATCTAACCATTGTTTTTCATGGGCATTCAATCTAACCGTTGTATATTTAACTATTCGTACATTAGTATTGCATAATGATTTGATCACCACTTTAATTAGTGATTTCGTGATTTCGTCCATTTAACTTATTAAGTTGTTTGAGTTAGTAATCTAAATAAAGTAACAAACTAAATAACGAATCCATTTAATCTCGTGGAAGTTATAATTTATAAGAAATGCAATGTTTGAAAATGGAAATTGATTCAATACGATATTGTTAATGTATATGTAATTATATATTAATTATTATGTATATCATATCGTACACGAATGTACGGTTGGTATCATTATCATACTATCATAAGTATCATTGCCTCATTAAATTATTGGTATGTACTATAATTGATAAACATATTTACATATCTGATTATTAAAACTTAAAAGTTTAAAACACTTGTTGATCAATCTAATTGAATACTTGTACATTCTTAATTATCGATTTATCATATTATAAGTATCAACTCATTAAATCATGGTCATGATTTCGTGATTTCGTCCATTTAACTTATTAAGTTGTTTGAGTTAGTAATCTAAATAAAGTAACAAACTAAATAACGAATCCATTTAATCTCGTGTAAGTTATAATTTATAAGAAATGGAATGTTTGGAAATGGAAATTGATTCAATACGATATTGTTAATGTATATGTAATTATAGATTAATTATTATGTATATCATATCGTACGAATGTACGGTTGGTATCATTATCATACTATCATAAGTATCATTGCCTCATTGAATTATTGGTATGTACTACAATCGATAAACATATTTACATATCTGATTATTAAAACTTAAAAGTTTAAAACACTTGTTGATCAATCTAATTGAATAATTGTACATTCTTAATTATCGATTTATCGTATTCTAAGTATCAACTCATTAAATCATGGTCATGACGCGATCTTTAAAAAAATCATGAATTCATGACCCAAACCGCTTATAAACCGAACCGACATGATCCAAACCGTTCATAAACCGAACCAATTGAACTGTGTAAACCCTCCACTAAACCGGCCCATTTCAAACCGACATGATTCACACCGTTTATAAACCGAACCGATATTGACCCGGGTAAACCCGCCCCTAAACCGACCCATTTCAAACCAAACCGGCTTGATCCAAACCGTTTGTAAACCGAACTGACATTGACCCGGGTAAACCCGCCCCCTAAACCGACCCGTATCAAACCGAACCGACATAATCCGAATCGTTTATAAACCGACCCGCTTATGACCCAAACCGAATTTAAACCGCAAAGAAATAAACCGAAACCAAACCGAGCCGTGACTAACCCAAACCGAACCAAACCGACCCGCCAGCTAAACTAAAACGTTTCAATCCGAACCGCTCCAAACCAAAATCGACTCAAACCGAGGTCAAACCGAACCGCCAGATCGAAGTCCCACCCCTATTCGTTTGTCAAACGTGTTTTGAAAGTTGTTCATCATGCTCGACTTATTATCAAATAACAAAACATAAACGAGTTTCAAATAAACTATGTTGTTTATTATTATTGATTTATTAAGAGCTTTGGACTCTCGATCGGCTCATTATTACACTGCACATATTACAGAATGCATGGTTTAATAATATACTGGTATATAGTTTGATGATTTATATTAGTTTGGGGTGTAATACTTGACAATTTTGATGGGTAAGGGTAAGATCGATGGTTTTGTATTTTGGTCTATAATTGCGTGGGGTGGTGTTTATTGAATTGTTGGGTGGGTGGTTATGGTTTTTTGCAATTTGATGAGAAGCTGATGCGATATTTATGCATTGTATTAAGATATAAAATCTGTAAATACTAATCAATATTAAAATGAACACAAAATTTGAAATTCAATTAAACACTTTAGGTCATGTTTGTATATGCTCGACCCACAGTTAATAATTTTATCGGAGAATGACATACTTCAAGCTTATTCGGCCAACCGCTTTTATAGGTCTATGTCTGATCATTGGTGATGGAAGGTTTGATACATTTTTACAGTTTCAAATTGTCATTGGAGCATGTTTGGTTTCGTTTTGATGTTAATTTTTTTACAATTACATACAAACTATCGGAATATATAAATTGTCGAATTCATAACATGACAAAGTGATCATATTGGTATGGTTCGTGTCAAGTTTGAGTTTCTCTCAATAATTTCAACGACGCACTTAAAACTTTAAATCCGTGCTCAAGATCGGCAACTCGAGAGCGGTAACAAAAGTTTCAACTCCCAAGCCTGTGCCTCTGTGAGGCTCCTTGCTTCTGTGTTGGATTTGCTTTCTTAAGTTGGACCAATATTTGGCTGTTTTTACGTTGTATGGGCTTTTGATTTGGGCGCTAGTTTACCTTGTTGCTTCATGGAAAAATTGCCAAACTAAGCGTTTTTGGGAAACTATTTCCCAAACAAGACGTGTGGCAAAACTATTTACCAAACTAAGCTTCCAGAGTAAAATGCCAACCAGGATGGCGTTTTACCCTGGGCATTTATTTTTTTTTAATTTTTAGTCAAGGATAAAACGCCATCAAGGGTGGCGTTTTACTGCTGGGCAAATTTTTTAAAAAAAAACACATTTACACAAAAACGCTAACGCTGTTGGCGTTTTACCTTGAGTGATTTTTTTGAAAATAATTTACCCCCCTAAAGCGCCACCATGGTTGGCGTTTTATCTCTGCACACAAACACAGCTACACAGCAACAACAGCAACAACCACAGGAGCTGCAACAACAACAGCAACAACCACAGGAGCTGCAACAACAACAGCAGCAACAACCACAACAACTACAACAACAGCAACAACGACAACCCTAACAAGAGCATCAACAAAAATCACAACAACTACTACAACCTTAACAACAGGAACTGTTTCGGGGTTTTCTGATGTCCTGCGGGAGAGTTACAATTCCGAGACTGGAACCGGACGCCTGTACCTGCAAAATAACGGAGACTCCTGAGAGCTCTGCCTCCAACGGTCAAGTTAGTACCTGATTAAGGAGAAATTAATACGGAAATTAAAGTAATAAGATCTCTCTAGGTGAGAGTGCTTAGTGTTGGTAATCTGCGTCGTTAGCGAGATTAGCCGGTTGTTGGTGTTCCGTAATATCTCTGTTCTTCTCTGCTTGATTACTTGATTTTCTCGATTACCTAACTAATGAGGATTAATTAAGTATTTATAGCCTTGAGAAGCGTGCAACTCTCTAGGTTTAAGGTAAACCTAGGGCTGATCGGGCCTCTAGACTGGATTGGGCCTTGATGGCCGGTTTTCCCATTTGGCATGGGTGGACACGTGGCGTGTCTAAATTGGTCCGTAGAGGACGTATCTGTGATTGACACGTGGCAGGCTCCTGTTGGCCTTCGTGAAGGACACGTGGCGGAACCTGGTTGGTCCACTTGTCAGACGGTGATTGGTGGATAAAAATCCCCTAATCATTTGCCCCTCACAGGTGGTACGTGACTGGTCACGTGTCGCCTGTGACAGGTGTCGCACGGTGACAGGCGACGGCCTGTTACAGGTGTCACCTTGCAAACGGCCGAGAGATTTTCCCGCCCAAATTTTGAATTTGGAAGCGACCTTTCGCCTTCTCACCTTGCCTATATAAGGAAGTGCTGACTTCGGTCATTTTCACATTTGAGAACTTTGCGAGAACATTCGGACCCCTGAACTTGCTCTGACATTTCGGACCTTTTCTGCCTACCGCCTGTTCTGACAAACCGACTGACCCGGACTTCCAGGACTTCATCAACCGTCACTCGTTCAGGTAACTCAGTTCTCTTACTCTTAATTTTATTTTTATTTTTTTGAAATGGCACCACGGAAGCACACGACACGACCTAAGTTAGTGATCAGCCGGTCACCGGGGACGGCTGAATCTAGGACTAGGAGTGCCGCCTGCCCTTTTCTGGACCCATCTTTGCCCTTTATACAAAGTCCGACTGTATCTGTGTCTATGCAGAACGTGATGGCCAGAACGAAACAGACTGCTATGATATCAAACTCAGACGGCTCCTCCCAAAGGGTGCTCCTTAGTGAAACATCTGACCAGGCGCCAGATGTAGAATTGAAACGAGGCGACTGTCAAGCCGACAGTTCTGAGAGAGGGGCCAAGGTGGTCCCTTCCCATCTTACCGTTGACATGTCTAATTTTCCTCCTGCCCCTTCAAAGGGAGAGGAGGCGGGCCCCTCTGGGAGAGGGGAGGAGTCGTCCTCTTCGGACTCGTCAGAGGACGAGTCCGAGTCCAGCTCTTCTGGCCACAGTTCTCCAGGCTCAGAAGAAAGACATAGCCGCCTACAAGAGGCGAGACTTTCTCATGCAGTTGAGAAGGGGGACAATTGGGCGGAGCCGTCCGCCTCTTACAGAGAGGAAAACGCCCCCTACTACTGCAGGGTACCCCGGGGCCGGATAGCAACCATGCAAAACAACGTGGCGAGCTTTATTGCTAACCACAGAATGGGTCCGAAATTTTTACTGTTCGTGCCGGATCCAGAAGACACTGTCGTCTGGCCGGCTGGTACCAGCTATGGTGACGGCTGCTTTGGCTGCTATGTGGCGGCCATCAAAGCTGGACTGCGCTTCCCATTACATCCGGCTGTTCAGCGGATTTTAGATGGGTATGATCTGGGGTTATGGCAGTTAGCCCCCAACTCTTGGGTAAACGTACTCGGCTATGTGGCCGGGTGCGAAATGTACGGGGTGGAGCCAAGCTTTGAGGCTTTCGCCCACATGAACTATCTCAGCCGGACCCCTAAGTCGGGAGGTACCGGCTGGTATCAATTAACAAGCCATAGGGGTTACCTCATGACGAGAGGTAAGGCGAACAAATGGAAGGATTGGCGGAACACCTTCCTTATCATCGAGGGTTCAGACACGGAGCTGAACAAACGCTTTAACAAGTGGAATAGGGATCCGCCTCTTCTCGCAGGCGGCCGAAGCATGCCGCCTGTTCCCCCAAAGGCTAAAAGAGAGATCCTAGACAAAGGACTCTTCAAAGTAGAGACTAGGGTGAACTCTACTTCAGGGGTACGAGAGCAAGTACCCCTAAACTGCGTCCCGAGCTTCAAGTGGCTCTATGACGAGTACTTTTTGGCCGCCTGTGGCCTCAGCAGTCGGTGCTCTAGAGGTAGCCGGCCTGACAAATACTCTGTTTTTTCACGCCTTGTTTACTTGGGATTTTTACTAACTTTGCTGTTTATTTCTTGCAGCTGACGCCATGAGTAAAATAACAGCATCCAAGACCGCGGCGGCCAAGTTGCGGGCCTCGCTCATGAAACAGTCGTATGCCGACTCCCCCAACAAGGAGGCACCCTTGGTAAGCTTCGAAAACTCTTCCTCCTTTAGTTGTCTTATGCATATACTAACTCTTTTTGTTTTCAGTCTGGCACTCCAAGGGCTTCTTCCTCGCAACAGCCGGACCCCAAGGCCCGGAGGACGACTGTTGCAAGCTCTCCTGGGTCTTCCAGGAAAACAGTGGCGGCTGAGAAGCAGCCGACCACTTCTTCTAAAACCCCGGCGGGGCCGCCTAGAAGTAGGGACAATCACTTGTAAAAACTCACTTGCTTCCTTTTTGACTAGGTCTAACTTGTTTTTTCCTTTCGCTTAATGCAGCCGGCCCTCAGGGGCTTGACTTGGTTGAGGTAGCCAAGTCCATGGTTAAAGTAGTTCCTCCATCTGACAGGGAGGCGGTCAGGGGTGCCGGCACCCTTGACCTTGATGGGATTTCAGGGGTCCTTGCTGAGGTATACTTAGCATATTTTTGAGCTTTTGAGTTCCAGGACGCCTGTTAACTTTTTTGTTTGGGAACTGACGCCTGTTTTTCTTTGTACTTAGGCCCTGCTCCGAGTCAACAGCCTTCGCAAGCCGATTGATCGGAAAAACAAAGAGGTAAAGGCCGCAAAGGCTATGGCCGCCTCCAGCTGTGATAAGGCAATGTTTCAAATTGCCCAAAATGAAGTACTGACCATTGATCTTCTTTATTATCAGGCGCAGGCTACCGCCGCTGTTCGGGCTCAGTTAGAGGCGGCCCAAAAGAAGGTTGACGAGCTGGAGGCGACCGTCACCAACCTTAAGGCCGAGCTGAAACCTCTTCGCCAAAAAATGCACTCTTACGAAGCCATGGAGAAATCTTTGGCCAACGTAAAAGAACGCCTGGTGAACCAAGAGAAGAGTCTTACCCAAGAGCTCTCGGAAAAGGCCGAGCAAGAGAAGAAAGAGCTCGTCCGGGAGATGGTGGAAGACTCCGCTCAAATCCAGCGCATGACCTGGGAACGACTGTTCCCCAGTGCCGACTTTGCCTCATGGGAAAGAACGTACCGCCAGTGTTCGGAAACATATAATCAACAGATCCTGGCGGCTGCTGAAGAAGAGGCATTGGAAGGTGCGTTGGAGGAGGAAGAGCCGGTTGTGGCGCTTGTGCCACTTGGGGGTAAGGCATCAAAAGAGGGTGCAGCTAAAGCCGAGTCCAGCAAGAAGAGTGCTGACCAGGCGGCAGCTGCTGATACTGAACTGCCCCCTTCTTAAGCTTTAAGTATTTTTTCCACGGCCTGCGTGCCGTTTGCTTTGTAATTACCCGGCCAGGGGGCCGGGGTTTTGAATATTCTGCTGGTCTTTAATGACCGGCTCATTTTTAATCAAATTTTTGTTTTGGTTCAAATTTGTCTAAGTATTCCATATCTAATATCCCTTTGTTCACTAGACCGACTGTTGTGTATGGCCGAACGTTGCAGACAGGTACAAATAGTGAGTACGCCGCCTATGCCCCTGGACGACTGGTGGTCTGTTTCCAAGGTAGATGATCAGTCGGCCATTTATTCAATCGGTATCCGAACTATTTATTCAATTTGTCTGACCAAGTAAATAGTATTTCCTAGTTGCCAAGGAATTAAGTAGGATAACAAGCGGCGGGTGCCGGTTGTTTCCCTTTATTGCCAATGTTGGCTTTTAACTCGTAATTTGTTAACCTAGCAAGAGTATTGGTTGAGAGCCCTTGTTTATTAAAAACAAGTGGACGACTCATACCTTTTAGGCTCCATACTAAGTTTGAGTGACTATTAACTTAGGAGTTACTTAGTCTTCGTCACAATCTAGATTGAGTAGTAGAGGTACCAGACGGCGTAGGCCGGCTAGACCCCTTGATTCGCCAATGTTTGTTGGCTATTAACTCAATAGGTTATCTAGTAGGAATAGGGGTTTGAGTGCCCTTGTTTGTTTGAAACAGGCGGACGACTCAAACTTTTTAGGTTTTATACCAAATTTGAAGGAGTGACTATGAGTTAACGTTGGAGTTACTCAGTCGCCGTCACTTTTGTTTGAGAAGTAGAGGTGCCAGGCGGCGTAGGCCGGCTAGACCCCTTGATTCGCCAATGTTTGTTGGCTATTAACTCAATAGGTACCCCCTGCATTTATCCCAAGTAATACAGGCGGTCATCTGACTCAGATGTCAACTGCTACCACTGGTTTGGTTAGTGATAGAGTTATCCTTGTCTCAAAAACGGCTACGTGGTTGCCCTTGGGGAAAGTCGTATAGGTGCCGTGTAATTAGTTTATAGAACAATGTTCCACCCAAAAGGGAGCTGCTCTCTGCGACGAATTTCATCCGGAGGGATGCCGCCGGACGCCTGCTATGATGTTGGGACAGGTCGTATTAGTTTTTGTAGATTTGATCAGTTGGCTTGGCGCCTGGTCTGATCATTCGGCCGGTGGCCTTGGTAAGTTCTTGGTGAACGTAGGTGCTAAGTAAAAAAAGGGTAGCCGCCTGTTAGGCACAGGGTCGGCCAGGCCCTAATCTTTTTAGCTAAGTGTTGAGTAAAATACTCAATGGAGAGTAGCCGACTGTAAAGGAACAGACGGCATGCCCCTCTGAAGATTGAGTGAAAAACTCAAATGGAGAGTAGCCGACTGTAAAGGTACAGACGGCATGCCCCTCAGAAGATAGAGTGAAAAACTCAATGGAGAGTAGCCGACTGTAAAGGTACAGACGGCATGCCCCTCGTAATACAATTAAATAGTAAGTGCAAACCTTATTAAGTAGCTCTTTACTTTACATCTCTCAGAAGAAATATTTTTTAAGGTTATCTACATTCCAAGTTCGAGGCAACGGTTGTCCGTCTGGTGTTTCCAGTCGGTAGGTACCGTCCCTGACTTCCTCATAGATTCGGTAGGGTCCTTCCCAGTTGGGAGTTAGTTTGCCAGACTCATTAGCCCTACCTACTGCTTCCATTTTTCTAAGTACAAAGTCCCCTACTTTGAGTGGACGCCTGTGTACTTTTTTGTTGTATGATCTAGTCATTCTCAGGCGATAGATCTCATGGCGCAAAACAGCATTGCCCCTCTTTTCAGGAAGTGAGTCTAATGCCAGGCGCATGGCTTCCCAGTTTGCCTCTTCGTTATACAGCATTACTCGAAGAGTCGGCTCGTAGTGTTCTATTGGAAGAACAGCTTCGGCACCATAAGTTAGGAGGAATGGAGTTTCTCCAGTCGCCCCTTTTTCAGTCGTCCTAATGGCCCAGAGAACATGTGGTAGTTCATCCGCCCATAGGCCGCCTGCTCGTTCAATCTTTTTCTTGAGACCGTCTGAGATGATTTTATTAAAGGCTTCTACCTGGCCGTTTGCTTGTGGACGACCGACAGATGCAAAGTAGTGTGCAATTCCTTGGTCTCCCAACCAGCTTTTGAGAACAGGCGTCTCAAATTGGGGACCATTATCAAAAACCATAGACATGGGAACCCCGAACCGAGTGATGACGTTTTTCCAAATGAATGAAATTACATCTTTCGTCTTGATTCCCTTTACAGCCTCCGCCTCTACCCATTTAGTGAAGTAGTCAACGGCAACAAGTATATACCTTCTGCCGCCTGTAGTAGGCGTATATGGACCCAGAATGTCCATGCCCCACTTAGCAAACGGTAGTGGGCTGTGAATGGTAGTGAGGTCAGTAGCCGGACGGTGAATTAATTTGCCAAACCTTTGGCACTTGTCACATTTTTTCACCATCTCCATTGCATCTGCTTCCAAAGTAGGCCAAAAGTAGCCCTGCCGCCTTGCCCTTTGAGCAAGCATCCTACCACCTATATGGGAAGCACAGAAACCAGAGTGAAGATCATCTAGTATCTCTCGTCCCTTTTCAGGAGTAACACACTTTAAGAAGGGTTGAAGGTACCCCCTCTTGTGAAGTTCTCCCTGTATCATTTCAAAACAGGAGGCTCGTTTTTTCAGTGCTGCCGCCTGTTGAGGATCATCCGGCAGTGTACCGTTTGTCAGATATGCCCTGATTGAATCCATCAAGGTTGAGCTTCTGTCTAGGATTCCAATAGGGTTTTCCTCGATGCTTCTCTTCTCCATTACTTCCCAAAAAACAGTTCGAGGAGTATCGGAGGAGGCGGATGATGCTAATTTCGAAAGTGCATCTGCCTGGTTGTTTTCTGATCTCGGCACTTGGATCAGATGGAAATCCTCAAGGGAGCCGACTGCTTGTCGGACCGCCTGTAAATACTTGATCATGGCCGGATGGGTTGCTTCGTATTCGCCATTGTACTGACTCACTATCAATTGTGAATCAGAACAGGCATCTATTTTTCTTGCCCCTGCCGCCTTGCACATGCGGATCCCGGCTAGTAAAGCTTCATATTCTGCCTCATTGTTTGAAGCCTGAAAACTGAAGCGTAGAGCATACTCGAACCTGTCGCCCTCTGGAGATTGACATACGACGCCTGCTCCACAACCGTTTGAAGTAGAGCTTCCGTCCACATATACCTTCCAGACTTGGTCTGGAACTTGAGAGTCAGGAGGACGAGTCATCTCTACAATAAAGTCAGCAAAGGCTTGCCCCTTCACTGCTTTTCTAGGCTCGAAAGTAACTTCGAGGCTCTGTATTTCTATGGCCCATTTGATCATTCGTCCGGACGACTCCATGGTGGTAAGGGGCCGCTTGATTAGTTGGTCGGTATACACGACGACTGCATGTGCCAAAAAGTAGGGCTTCAATTTTTTAATAGCCATGAAGAGTGCAAGACCAAATTTCTCCACTAGGGGATACCTCAACTCGGCATTTTTCAGTACGTGACTGACAAAGTAGACCGGGAGCTGACAGCCGTCCCTTTCAGCAAGGAGCACAGCGCTTAACGCATGATCAGATACGGCCAGGTACATGTAGAGATCTTCTTTGGGCAAAGGGCTGACCAGCCTCGGCAAGGAATGCAAGTGAACTTTTAATTTCTGGAAGGCGGCCTCAGCATCCGGCCCCCATTCAAACCTTGCCTTTTTCTTAATTGCCTGGAAAAAGTATAGGCATTTGTCGCCTGATCGGCTTAGGAATCTCCCCAAGGCCGCCAGACAACCTGTTAACTTCTGAACCTCTCGGACGGTACGAGGCGACTGCATGTCTATGACCGCCTGTACCTTCTCAGGGTTCGCCTCTATTCCTCTCTGATTGATAAGGAATCCGAGAAATTTCCCAGACTCAACTCCAAATACACATTTCTTGGGATTGAGCATGACATGGTGCCGCCTGAGTGTGGCGAAAGTTTCTCGGAGGTCCGTCAGATGATCTTTCTGAAGTTTAGTCTTGACAATCATATCATCAATATATGCCTCGACGTTTCTCCCAATCTGATCAAAGAACACTGTGTTTATCATTCGTTGGAAGGTAGCCGGGGCATTCTTAAGACCAAACGGCATGACCGTGTAACAGTATAACCCCTGATCAGTGACGAAGGCCGTCTTCTCCTGATCTTTCTTCCATAAGGGAATTTGATGGAAACCAGAATAGGCGTCCATAAAACTCATCAAGGCATGGCCGGCTGTTGAGTCGACCAGGTTATCAATTTTAGGCAGAGGGTAACTGTCTTTGGGGCACGCCTTGTTCAAGTCTGTGTAGTCTACACACATTCGCCAGGTGCCATTCGGCTTTTTAACAAGCACCACATTTGCAACCCAATCTGGGAAGTAACATTGCCGAATGAACCCTGCATCAAGTAATTTTTTGACTTCGGCGGCTGCCGCCTGACCTCTTTCTTCACCATGGTTCCGCTTCTTTTGCCGTACCGGCTTCTTTTTCGGATCCACAGCGAGTTTATGTACTGCCAGATCAGGACTAATGCCTGGCATTTCATGGACTTCAAATGCAAAGATGTCCTTGTATTCTTTCAACAGGTTGTGAAAGTCGTCACCAAGGTTTCTCAGAGCAGTCGTCCCAACTTTGACTGTTCGGTCAGGACGTGAGTCGTCTAATATGAGGTCCGCATGCTCACCAGCCGGCTGAGGGCGGAACTCATCCGGCCGCTCCTCTGCCAATGATTGCTATTTTCTTGCTTTTCTTGCGGACTCTGTCTGGGACGCTTTTCTCTTTTTGTCGCCTGTTTCTTGAACAGGCGCACTCTCCTTGACATTGTCAAGGTCTGTTTTTTCTCCACTTGACCCAGTGGCCATAACAGTGGGCTTGACATCCGAGAGATAGCACTCTCAGGCCATCCTCTGATCTCCCCTTAGGGAGCCGACTGTTCCATTATCCCTCTCAAACTTAAGCAGCATAAGAGACGGGATTATAACAGCCTTGGAATTATTCAGGGTTGGTCGACCCAGAATCATGTTGTAGGCCGAGAGTTCCTCTACTACTAGGAACCGGACTACCATGTGTCGTCCTTCCCCTTTTTCGCCTAGGCGAATGGGTAGATCTACTCGTCCCAGTGGGTGGACGACTCCTCCTCCAAACCTTATTAAAGGGTGGGAGGCCGGATGTATGCAGTCCGTCTGATATTTCAGTTTTGACAGACATTTGCTGCTGATGAGATCTGAGGAGCTCCCGGTATCTATGAGGATTCGGCCAACTCTCTGGTTGGCCACTTTACATTCAATAACGAGAGGGTCGTCATGCGGCCCCCTTATTCCTCCTAGATCCTCTTCAGTGATGACAATCTCAGGAAATGTATATTTGGACGGCCGTTCTTGGTGAACGGAATTTACATCTAACCGCCTTATATTATCTTTGTTGCCCCTAATAGTGGGGCCGCCTCCTGAGAAGCCGCCTGCAATGGTGTAGACGACTGCATCATCTGTATCGGAACTGTCGGCCTGTTGATTCTTTTTGGCCGACTGCTTTTTTGAGGAAGTGTTCCCCGTAGATTTCTTGACATAAGTGTCAAGGTCACCTTGATCAGCCAAGCGGTCTAGGTACCGCATGAGACTGATGCAGTCATTGGTGTGATGACCAACGTCATCATGATAAGCACAGATTTTGTCTTGGTTCCGGTTGCTTGCAGAACCCTTCATGGGGAGCGGCTTCTCAATTGAGAACCGTCCCTTTATTTCTTTTAGGATAAACTGGTTATCCTTGTTAAACACATACTTTGGGGAGTATGGTTTGAATTCTTTTTTCTTTTTCTGAGTCGGCTGTTTAGAGGAATCAGCCGCCCAAACCTCTTTTCTTTTCTCATCTTTGTTGGACGACTGTTTCTGTCGTCCCTCTCTTTTGTCGAACCTCTTCCCGTCCGACTGTTTTATCGTACACAGATCAGTCGCCTGTATATAGGCTTCTGCTTCAATCAAGGCCTCTTGAAGAGTCGCCACCCTTTTTCGAACTAAATCAAATTTGAAGGTAGACCCGTCTTTGAGACCTCTAAAAAAGTCAGTATAAGCTACCTCATCCGGTAACCCTTGAATCTGTATTCTCATCAGGTTGAACCGCCTGATGTAAGAACGAAGCCCCTCCTTCTCGCCCTGCTGAATTGTTCCCAAATCAAGGGTCGTTTTCTTCGCAGGGATGTTCATAACAAAGTTGGAGGCAAATAAGTAAGCAAGCGTCCTGAAGCTGTTTACACAACCAGTCGGCAGGTTGCCGAACCATTGCTGTGCAATTCCCTTGAGAGTCGCTGGGAAACACTTGCACCAAGTGGGATCATCCAACCCTTGAAGGTACATCAGGTTGGTGAATGCCATCAGATGGTCTTCTGGGTTAGTAGTGCCGTCATAGGCGCCTACTAGAACATTTTTTACTTTGGCCGGCTGAGCGGCTTCAGTAATTTCCTTGGAGAAGGCCGACGGCTGTTCACCAAGTCTAAGCAGCCGTAGCTGCCAGTCCATAGGTTGGACGTTTTTTGCTGCAGGTCCACCAAATGGAGGTGGCTGCATAAAATACTGTTGTTGCGGCACAAATGGTAAGTTTGGTACCGCCTGGGCACTATGAAAGCCGGACTGACGGGAGGTGCCGCCTGACTGACTCTCATGGTACGACTGAGTATGCCTCATCGAGGCATTTCGCAAACTGTCTTGAAAATTTGAAGTAGAAGCCGACTCTGATAATCGGTCACTCTTCTTCTGCTCTAGCAGGAGCCGAGCATCTGTGAACGTTTGCTTTGACCCGTCCGCCTGAATATGACGAACCGGTTTCCTATTTCCCGTAGGATAACGGAGTTTTGTGAAATCAAGAGCAGGTGGCTCCCGCTTCTTGGATTTAGGATGGGGAGTCGCCTCTCGCCCTTGAACCGGCTTCCTCTTCAGTGAAGTGGAAGGTTTCTTGGCCGACTGCTCTTTGACTGAAGCAGGCGGTTTTTTGTTGATCAACTCTTGAATCTCTCCCTTGAAGTCCCTCATGAAGGTCATGAGTTCGTTCCTTGTGATGGGAGCAGACCCATCAGTCGGCTGTTGCCGAGCAAGCGGTGCGCCTGCTGGCTCGCTTCCTGTTTGAAGATGCTCCCGTTCCCTCCTTTCGGTATGACGGGTACGTCGGGCCCTTAGGGTCCCGTCTGGAGCTGTATGAGTTTCAACTTCAAATTCACTTTCGGTATCATGGTCCGACTGAACTTGAGGGTCGTCTAGGGGACGCCTCTCTTCTGGAGTCGGTACAGACTTGGATGCCATCTCTGAAGTACTCTCCCCACAGACGGCGCCAAATGTTTCGGGGTTTTCTGATGTCCTGCGGGAGAGTTACAATTCCGAGACTGGAACCGGACGCCTGTACCTGCAAAATAACGGAGACTCCTGAGAGCTCCGCCTCCAACGGTCAAGTTAGTACCTGATTAAGGAGAAATTAATACGGAAATTAAAGTAATAAGATCTCTCTAGGTGAGAGTGCTTAGTGTTGGTAATCTGCGTCGTTAGCGAGATTAGCCGGTTGTTGGTGTTCCGTAATATCTCTGTTCTTCTCTGCTTGATTACTTGATTTTCTCGATTACCTAACTAATGAGGATTAATTAAGTATTTATAGCCTTGAGAAGCGTGCAACTCTCTAGGTTTAAGGTAAACCTAGGGCTGATCGGGCCTCTAGACTGGATTGGGCCTTGATGGCCGGTTTTCCCATTTGGCATGGGTGGACACGTGGCGTGTCTAAATTGGTCCGTAGAGGACGTATCTGTGATTGACACGTGGCAGGCTCCTGTTGGCCTTCGTGAAGGACACGTGGCGGAACCTGGTTGGTCCACTTGTCAGACGGTGATTGGTGGATAAAAATCCCCTAATCAGGAACCACAACAATAACTGCAACAACATCAGCAACATTAACAACACCAACAACAACAACAACACCAGCAACCAATACAATGAAAAGAATGAATGCGTATGGTGAAGTTGATAATGTACAGAAAATGAACTAAAAAGGTTAGTAAAATTGATAATATTTATTTGGATACAATGTACTATAGAATCTGATTACAACTAACAAAAGAAGTTCTAAGATCCCGATTCATCTATTGTATGTAAGTGTTGTCTATCCAATTGCGGTCTTCTACGACGGTAGTACTGAGATACCGTTGTGAAAGGATTTGGGGCAGAGGTCTGGGGAGGAGTCTGTTGGCTGGAAGATGGTCCTTCCTGAGATGTGTATGGCGCAGACATGTGGATGGCGATATCTTCCTGATCATCAAAAAACAGGGGGGACCCTGTAGGGGACGTGTGAGTCTGTCCCCTACTACTGCTGCCTACCTCACGGTGTGAACGGCGGTGTGATTGGTCCCGGCCCTGGGGGATAAGATGGCCATGACCATGTCTCTGTAAGCTACTCAATTGCGTGAATGTCATCCAACTGCGGTATGGTGGGATATGATATGCTCAAGACTTCTAGTGCATCATGTATAGCAAGCATATCAGACGCCTGCATTAGTCAACAATCAGCCATTTTAATAATTAAAGAAACTATAAATTGGAGGAAAAGAAAAAATGACAAAAAACTCACATATCCACTGATGTCTCCAAAAGCTGGGTGGTAATGCGTTGAGGGTGGGGTGTAGTTAGGGTTGATGAAGCGTCGGGTAATGCTCCTGTACCATACCATGTATGGATCGTGATACTCCATCAGGCCTTGGACAGGCGCACCATCCGCGACGTGCTGCAGCCGCTGGTCCCACATGTCAATGTAAGGGGCATGCTGAATTGCCCAGTTAACCTCCCCCTTTCCTCGTCGGTCTGTCCTGTGCAACTGGACACTCGTGTCACACGGGGCGGGGATGGCTTGACAAAGGCCGAACTGTCGCATGACTCTGTCGGGGAGGTGAGCCTCCACCAACTCAAAACAGATGAGCATTGTCATGGCACGCCACTCCATCTGGTGATCAAGAAGATATTGGGGCATGGCATCGACTAAGTGAGGGACGGACGGATCCCACGTCATCTGCATTAACAAGCAGTCGCTAACATCATAATTAACTTATTAAAATAATGAACACGGTGTTAAATTAGTTTTTAAAGTGAACTATAACCTGAGACTCGCTCAGTCTGTCGAATGCATCTCTATAATACGGCAGACCCCTTGCTGCATGCACACGAGTAAGTCTCCGCCCTAGCCACCTGATTACATGTATAATAACAGTGTTCATGACAAAATTAATAGAAAATTAAAACCATATGTGGATAACTTAACAATAAGTCATACATACCGGCAACCGTATGCTAAGTCCGGTGGTGGGTGTGGCGGCGCCTCATATGCATGCTCCTGATCGTCTTCCTCCTCCTCCTTGCGTCGACGCCTAGCAGGCATAGCTGGCCTACCAACGTGGATGTGCTCCCAAGCCCATAACTGTAACAAAAAAACAAAAGTTTAGTCTAGCCAATGTTTAGTACGTAATAGGTAGAAAATGGTATGAAAGTACAAGACTACCTGAAGCACAATCAAGGGACCGCTGATCTCCCATCTACTACGCTGGGATGCTCTGCAAAGATGTCGATATAAGGTTTCCAGACACGCACTACCCCAGCTGTAGTCACGTATACCCTCCCAGTTTTTCTCTAACAGCTGTAGGTAGATCAACTGTATGTGACTACCACTCTTGTTACTGAATAATGATCCTATCAACATGAACAGGTACGCTCGAGCGTATCTTTGGACAACCCCATCATCAGCATCAGGAGGCAACACCCCAAATGTCATCGGTTTGTTGCATGTAAATGTTCTTAAATTAAAGTTAACGGTATGCTTATGACCCCCTTTTCTCCCTATCCTTTCTCCTCGGTGTGTTTTTACTTGGTATATACCAAGCTGACGGCTATAAACATCCACTGTATGGTATTTTGCCTTTCTATTATTCTTCTCCAAAATGGCGGTGACCTTAGGTGAGTATGCATATCCGTGAGCACGCCTAGCAAGTGAACTATCTCTGCTTCTGTTAAAGTACTTGTTAACTCTGTGGAAAGTTAACTCGACAAGGGACATGATTGGCAGAAAACGAGCTCCCTTCAACACATTGTTAAAAGTTTCTGAGAAATTTGTAGTACATATACCATGCCTCCGACCAGCGTCATGAAACAAGGACCATCTGTGAAACGGCACATCCGTGATGTACTCTAGGGACTTAACACAAGCTTCGCCGATAGAACGCATATCTTCAACCAATTTTTTTTCTTGGCGTTGGTATGCAGCAGCCTTGAACCTGTCTCTCATGTCGTTGTTTTTCACATGGGTCCTCAAGTTAGAGGCCATGTGTCGAACGCAAAACCTGTGAAAGGCCCGTGGCTCATGAAATCCAACATCCGGGTTAGTCATCGCAGCAATAATCCCCGCATGTCGGTCAGATATAACACATAGGCCCTCTCGATCAGTAACATGAACCCGAATGCAGCTTAGAAACCAGGACCAACTCGAGGTGTTTTCCCCTTCAACTATTGCAAATGATAAAGGAAATACCTGAAAATTAGCATCAACACTTGTAGCAACCAAAAGTGTGCCTTTATATTTCCCATACAAGTGTGTCCCATCAATAGATAACAGAGGCATGCAGTGTTTGAACCCATCGATGGAAGACTTAAAGGCCCAGAACACTCGTTCAAATACCTCCATGTTGCTGTAATAAACGCCTTCAGCAATAGCTTTGTATTTCCACAGAACTACAGTGCCTGGGTTCGACTCCTGGAGGGCTTGCATGAATGAAGGAAGTCTGTTGTATGAACTCTCCCAATCCCCAAAAATTTCCGCAATCGCTTTCTGTTTGGCATACCACGCTCTTCGATATGGAACATCGAATTGAAATTTGTTGGAGATGATATGTTGTATGAACTCAACTCTCAAACATGGATCTTTCTGCACAAACGACTTCACATAGTCGCAGATAACAGAGGAGTCCAAGTGTCGATGATCTCTGGGCGGAACTTCATTAACACAATTGTCGCGATGTGGGCCCTTGTAAGATACGATCTTAAAGGCACGTGTGGTTAGATTTGTTTTTGTACCACGTAGCGACCAACCACACCCCCTCTTGCACTTTAAATGAAGGACATTCTCATTCGACGTCACTGTGGTGTAGAAATGATTTCGCTCTATGGAATACAATTTCACCATTTCCTGTAGCGCTTTCTTATTGTCGAAAATCATGCCCTTCTCAAATTATCCCCCGACACAAAACGAACACTGGCTCCCCGAATCACCCCAATGTATGTCCACCTCATAGTTCTCGTTTATTTGACTGAACCAAGGTAATGGAGTTCTAGCAACAACATCATCAACAGACAAATCGTTGTTTATAACATCTTCTTCATCTCCGTCTTCACCCTCGTCGTTTGTGTCATTATACATATCAAGAACAGACAACTCGTTGTTTACAACAAGTTCAGCATTCACCAAAGTCTGAAACGGTGGTGTTTCAATATGTTCTTGCGTGGGAGAGTAACTTTGCAACTGCATCGATGATGAAATGTCATTGTTTGAGGTAGATGGACCAGGTTTCTGCATTGACCCCGACGCCGTAAATTGTGAACTGAATGGAATGTCAAATTAATCGTCGTGTAACATTCTACTGAAAGAACCCATTCCATATTCAGATGATGGAATGTTATATGCGGGCATTTGTAGAGAGCTTGCATTGTATGATGGAAGAAATGTTGGTTGTTGAGTACATACAGGCACCGTTTCTACATACAAATCAGTAGGAAGAGACCTCATTGCAACGACACCCCTCAAAACCTCCAAATGGTCGTCATTCAAAACAGGTAAGATTTGAATCCCGCTAACACTTTCAAACCTCATTTTGATGTTCACTTCAACACTTGTTGGCTTTGAACCAATTATAGTATAAACTTTCTTCAAAAAATCATTGTAAGTCATACAAGGTTTCAATGCTAGCGGTTCCACTTTTCCTCCTCTATACTCGACATTGGGTCCGACACACAAAATTTCACCCCCCCAACGGCATAACAAAACAATCAATTGTGAAGCCATGTTCTACATAACATCATACCACATATTAGGTGACACATATGCACAACTAAAACCATAATGATTCCAATAAATCCCCAAGCAAAGCGTACATACAACGCAGTGTTCAACAACATACTAACTTACCTACTTAATCTAACAATGTAAGATACATTTAAATGTACTTAACTCAACAATGTAGTTCGTAATTTCCTAAATGCTTCATATATGTAGTTCAACAACTAAATGCTTCATATAAATTATACGAAATTATACAACATACATATAACTATACTTAATTTCAATAATTAAACAACAATGTATTATGTAGTTATACATATTTCGCATACTTGAACAACACTATAGTACATACATTGTAAATTACAAACATAAATTCCCAAAAAACATCATACACAAGTAAAATAGTTAAATTCAAGACATACCTCAATTTCGATGAAAGTAGGGCGTAACAGTGTTGAACAAAGAAGGAGGATTAATTTTTATTGACTATGATGCAAAACTAAGCTACGGAATGTGATGAAATTGCTTCAAATATGGAGAATTGGAAGTTGGTATGCGCGGGGTTAGGGTTTGCAATTTGGGGGTTTGGTTGAATAATGAAGAACAGCGATATATGCTGTTAGAAATACCCGACTCTAAAACGCCAACGACGTTAGCGCTTTTGTGTTAAAAGTAAAACGCCAACGGCGTTAGCGTTTTTGTGTAAATGTTTTTTTTAAAAAAATTTGCCCAGCAGTAAAACGCCACCCTTGATGGCGTTTTACCTTTGACTAAAAATTAAAAAAAAAAAATTTGCCCAGGGTAAAACGCCACCCTGGTTGGCGTTTTACCCTGAAAGCTTAGTTTGGTAAATAGTTTTGCCACGCGTCTTGTTTGGGAAATTGTTTTCCAAAAACACTCAGTTTGGCAATTTTTCCTTGCTTCATTCAAATCTTATTTGTGGGCTTTGGCACAAGGCTTACTATGACTAGTTTCAAAGTTTCAACCAAGTTAGGTTTTTTTTAGGAAAATTTAACATCATTGGACTAACCTTTAGCCGGTTCTCCAATAATAGACTAACCTTTAAATCTTCCAGTTTTGGACACAAGTTTGCATAATTTCGCCAAAAATAGACTGAGCAGGTTACGTTACCTGTTGTAACCGGTTTACTTGGTGACGTGGAACTTACCGTTGGGTTTATCCCTTTCCCTGACCCGAAACCGCCGAAGACTCACCAAAGACACACCACACCACCATTGCACTGCCACCACCTCCACCCAAATCATCACCGCCTCACTGCCCTTAACTTCAAAACTCACCCAAAAACCACCATCACCATGACATTCACCTACCCAACCGGAAACCCCACCCACCCCTCATAAGTTCACCTCCACCCTCCTGAAAGATCTACTCGCCCCCTTAAATTCACCTCCACGGCTCCACCTTCTCGAAAAACCCTTACCATTGATTAGCCACCTCCACCCAACAAAAATCCACCCTGACCCCCATAAATCCACCCTCACCTACCTGAAATCTCCCCATAAATTTAACTACAATTCAATTAACTTCAACTCAATTAACAACTTAACATAGCAACAATTCACAATTTTTACTGGGCAATTTCAGACCATAAAATCAACAAATTACGATAACAATTTTGCAATTTACATCGAAAAAACTACGCTTTAGGGTTCTAAGAAGTGCATACCTCTACTGCGCCAATTTTCAGACTTCAATGGTTTTCCCAGTAGCTTTAATTTCGCTTCAACGCTTCTAACAAACCAGTTCAATCGCAAAAGCAATTTAGGGAAAAAAAATCTTTGGGACCAACAATTTGCAGTGTACGGATTGTAAATGAAAGGGGAAGCAGAGTACTATGGGTAATAGGGGAGGAGATGACCGTATTTACCAGCATTAATGGCGGACAAGAAATTGTTAGTTGATAGTTAATGGCGCTTCACTCTCAGTTGGAGGGAAACGAACTTCCAAGGGTCAAGATGTCTAAGGTTGACTTCGTTAACCGGTTCCAGGTTACCTCAGTCTATTTTTGGCGAAATTATGCAAACTTGTGTCCAAAACTGGAAGATTTAAAGGTTAGTCTATTATTGGAGAACCGGCTAAAGGTTAGTCCACTGATGTTAAATTTTCCTTTTTTTTTATAATGAGCTCTACACTTCTACTCTCTTCGTTTCATGAAGGGTTTCTGTTTGTCTTCTACACGGTACTCAATATAAATATTTTATCATTAATTTTTCAAGTGTATACAAATAAAAACTTAACGTTTTGAAGTTAATTTACATATCAAAATAAATCCAACATTGTTAACAAGATAATGTTTTTCTTATGTAGGAAGAATTTCATGGAGTCAAGGGAGTAATAAGTTTTATTTGTTTTGGCAAATAGAATAGGATTATCACCTAAAAGTACACTCTAGAGAAAATCAAACAAGGCTATGACAACTAGTGGATTTTAATTTTAATTTTATTTGTTGTAAATTGTAATATAAGAACAAAGAAGGCTAGAAGCTTTTGAAGATTGGATTTAAACTATCAATTTTCTAAGCTTTAGCTTTTAAAATTTCATTTCTAACCAATTTCCTCTCTTTCTACCTCCTTGAATCCAAAGAGTAGCCTTGAACAAATGTGGATGAACGTTTAATGTGCTAAGAGCTACTTTAAGTATTTAGTAAAAATCATTGATTTTTTCTACAGATATTGTATAAGTAGATGTATATAAATATGAACAAACTTATAAGGAGTGATATAAGGGGACATATATAGTGCTTATAAAGTATTTAGAGTAAAAAATAGGAAATAAAAGAGCAAGAAACAATGAAATCGGAAGGCAACATAACATAATAGCCTCATGGCGCATGGCATCATGGGTCTTGCACTCTTGCTATATTTCAATCATTATTGTTCTTCATCCAGCATCTTAATTCTTATGTTGCATTATTCAAACTTATAAAAGTTTCGCTAATTCGGAGTAAATCTGCTTAATTTGATCAATAATGTTAAGTGAAACTGATAATCAACATATATTGTCTCAGTTAAATAATATTTGCAACTTTTAGACCTTATTTATGACATATAAAAAATTCAAAAGTTGCACAAATATATAACGGAGGTAGTATTTGAAATGAAAAAAAAAATGTTCAATTTTAAAATTTGTTTCTAGTATAAAAAGATTAAGTTTTTTCGATCACATGAGGGTAGTTGTACGTAGAGGCATTTAGTGGTTAAAACCAACTGTTTTATTTGGTCCACATTACCCTAAAATTAGAGGTTTTAAGTAATTAAAAACGGCCTTTTTTTTGTCCACCTTACTCTAATATAAGGCGCAATTGTCAATATATAAGATTGTCTACATATCCTTTAAGGACACAATGGATAAGTTGAAGATGGAGTGAAAAAAAGTTCATAACTACATGCCGTAGCTACACGTCAGATTTTCACTACTTTATTTATTTATCAAGTGGATTTTATTCAAAAGAAAAATATGACCAATGGCATTTTTAATACAATAAGAAATATAGTGACTTGGTAGTTGGGATTCTTGACGTCCTACAACTAGAGAAGTTTAATGTAAGAAAATATTTTAAGGTTAGTGTTTCAAAACAGGAAGCCAAAAATTATGTCCGAAATATGCATATGTAATTTTTCAAAGCGGGGTATTTGTAACAAAAGGGTATTATTTATGAGATAAAATATTCATTTGTTGTAAATAATGAGATATATAGGTCGTGATGACTTTCCACATATGAATGGTTTTACTTAGTAGTAATGTGTATTATGTCAATATACATATGGATGTATCTTCAAAATGATAATATTTATTATCTCACCCCAAATTAGTAATGTTTAATGATTGATTATTCAATAATAAGTAGTTACTAAATCTATAAGAAATATTATAAATTTTAGATCTAGGCTGTACCTAAATTCAGACAACCTAAATTCAGATACACTTTAGTGTATTGATTTGTTATGTATGTATTTGAAAATAAAGGCAATATACAAAATCATACGATACCACTTTCTTTAATTTGTTTCTTTTTTAATATAATGTCTAAGGTCCCGTTTACTTTGCCTTATTTTTATTGAACTGAAATTATTTTTGTTGAACTTAAATTATTTTTACTATGCTGAACTGAAATTATTTTTGCTAAACTGAAATTATTTTTACTGATTTTCTATTATATTTCTTCTTTATAGTTATTGAATTTTACTGAACTAGACTTATTTTTACTGAATTTAAATTAATTTTAATAGACTGAACTTATTTTTACTGAATTGAAATTATTTTTACTGAACTGAAATTATTTTTACTTAATATTATTTTTTTAAGGTGAAGTGAACAGGGCCTAACTATTACACTATCTCATAAAATTGACTTTGACTTTTTTTAATTGTTAAAAATAAGATTGATTTATTATATATATATATATATATATATATATATATATATATATATATAAATATATATATGACATCTACATAAAGTTACTTCATAAATCAAACCAATCAATTGAGTCCATATAGTACAGTTTAGTAAGCATCCTTTCAGTAAATCTACTGTTACATGCATTCTTCCTAATTTCTTTCCTATTATTATTTTTAAATGGTCGGTTTTCTTTAATGAGAGGTCTATTAATCTATAGTTATGAACATGCATTTTTTCTGATTCATTTGGTTGTACTTGAAAGATTAATCTATTTTACAAAGTGTTAGAAGTAGCCAAAATTCCCCAATAAATGAGTATTCGACCTATATTTAATTTTTTTTTTTTTTTATAAAAAAATTGTAAACCCTCAAAAGAAAAAAGAGGGATGGGAGAGAGTAGTCAAAATAAACATGCATAAAACGTTAGTAATACGCAAATGACGTTGAAAATTGAAACCGTTCAAAGTGAAGTGAACAAAGAAAACGTAAAGTGTACATAAAGGGATAAGGTTAGGCACTTAGGTTAGTACTAAAACTAAATCAAAGAATATTCAAATCAATTTCTAATTAATTTGTGGTGTAGTCGTAGTAAAGAGTTGACATTAGACTTGAATTGAAGCGATAAGAAGGTGATAATTGATACGGCTTCCCAATTTTGCAAGGGACATATATATCTGGCACATGAGTTATCAATCAAAACATTATAAATATGCCCTAATTATTTATTTATTTTTATTACTATTATTTTTATTTTATTTATGTAATGAAACGTAATGTAAGGGAAGGTATATCTAGTACATGAGTTATCAAAAGAATGACATAAACAAACAACCAAACACACCCCCACAAACTTGATTATTAATGCGGCATTTACTTGATTTCTTTTATTCTATAGGAAGATGTATTTATCAATAAATAATTATTTTAAATAAAAAGAAATTTAAAGTTTTGAGTCGTTTTCGAGACGCACTTAGTATGGTTGATAATATTGATTAAATTTAATTTTGAGTCTTCTACGAAGAAGACAACAACAACAAAATTATTAAAATAAAATAAAGTTTGTGGAAATAAATTTTTAAAATGAAAAAAAATCAAAAGAAGGATTTTCTTTCACCTTACTAAAAAGCCATAATCCTATGTTTCTCATCCCTCAAAGGTAGATAAATAAATAAATAAAAAGTAAAATAAATTAATAAAAATAAATAAATAAAGGTCGTACTTTTGGGCCTTAAAAAACCATTTTGCTACCGCATTACGATTCCACACAAATATACATTACGCTCCGAGTATTATACTCCGTATTAGATAACCTATAAAATTTGACATTGTGAAAAGTGACTACGAGGTCCATGACAAAATATAAGAGCATTCATAATAGTTGTAAATTAGGTTAAATCCCGTACAATATATGCACTGTTGTTAAATATTTATAATAATGACAATATATAAAAATAAGGACTTGACAATACATACTAATACTAATTAATATAAAGTGTGAAATATTTTAAGAAATAACCATATGTAAATATTTATAGTTATTGTTTCGGGGTTTTCTGATATCCTGCGGGAGAGTTACAATTTCGGGACTGGTATCCTTGCGCCTGTACCTGCAAAACAATGGAGACTCCTTGTGGTGGGAGTTCCGCCTCCGACGATCAAGTTAGTACTTGTTTGAGGAGTGAATAGTGCGAAAAAGTAAAGGTTGGAAGATCAGGTTCCCCTAGGTGAGGAGTGATCTAGGTGTTTTTGTTCTATAGGTGAGTGTAATTAATTGCTTAACCCCCCTTTAACGAGGATTAATTAGTATATTTATAATCTTGGGAAGCGTGCCTAATTCTAGGGTTTTTGGTAAACCCTAGGGCTGACTGAGCTTCTCCCGGGAAGTGGGCCTTGGTGGCCTCCTTCCAAGTTGGCGATCATTAGGCCACTTGGCATGGCTTGACTGGTCCATGGTGGACAAATAGCTGTGTGACACGTGGCAGGCCCTAATAGGTCCAAATGAATGACACTTGGCAGGACCTGATTGGTCCACGTGGCGCATTCTGATTGGGCGAGGAAAATCCCCTAATCATTTGCCCCTCACAGGTGGCACGTGACTGGTCACATGTCACCTGTGACAGGTGTCGGCCTGTAACAAGCGACGGCCTGCTACAGGTGTCACCCTATAACGGGCCGAGCGTTTTTCCCGCTCATTTTTTGAATTTGGAAGCAACCCTTCGCATTCTCCTTTTGCCCTATATAAAGGCATGTTGACCAAGTCTTTTGTTCACATTTGCGAACTTTTCAAGAGAACTTCTCGGACCCCTGAACTTGAGCTCTGATTTTCTGGACGACTGATTTTACCAACCGCCTGTTTTTGTTGGACGCCTGTTTGATCAAGCTTTCTTTCAGAAATTAATTTCAGGTAACCGTCTGTTCCTTTATCCTTTTCTGTTTTGCTTTAGCACTTTTTCCTTTTTTGAAAATGAGGCCTCAAAAGCATCCGGCACGACCTAGGTTAGCAATCAGCCGGTCACCGGGGACGGCTGAGTCTAGGACTAGGGGTGTCGACTGCCCTGCGGTACTTCAAACTTTGCGCAAGTCCTGGAATCCAACTGTCTTTGTATTTATGCAGGACAATATGGCAAGGAAAAAAAGGACAAAGAGGATTGAAAGCTTTGATGACTCCTCTTTCCGGGTTCAGATTAGTGAGCTATCGGACCAATACCATAGGGACCTAAGGTGGCCCTGCTGCCGAGAGCTCTAAGGAGGGAGCTAAGGTGGCCCCTTCCCACTTCACTGTTGACCTGGCCAGTCAGCAGATGGCCCCTAAAGAAGAAGAGGGGTCGGCCCCCTCAGGGAGAGGGGAGGAGCCGGACTCTTCTGATAGTGAGTCTGACTCTAACTCTTCAAGCCACCTCTCTATAAACTCAGAGGAAAGGCATTCTCGTTTGCATGAGGTGAGACTTTCTCATGCGGCTGATTAGGGGGACGACTGGGCAGAACCATCCGCCTCCCAAAGGGAGCTAAATACTCCTTACTACTGTCATGTTCCAAAGGGCCGAATCAAGGCCATGAAGGAACGAATAGACTTTTATCGACCATGTGATGGGTCCTGATTTTCAATTATTTGTGCCGGATGCTGAGGATACGGTCGTCTGGCTCGCGGGGACTAGCTACGGGGACGCCTGTTTTGGCTGCTACGAGGCGGCCATTAAGGCTGGTCTACGATTTCCCTTGCATCCGGTCGTTCAACAAATCCTCGATGGATACGAGGTGGGGCTATGGCAGTTAGCCCCGAATTCCTGGTTCAACATCCTTGGCTATGTAGCCGGATGTGAAATGCATGGGGTGGAGCCGAATTTTGAGGCGTTCACCCATATGAACTATCTTAGCCGGACCCCCAAAGCAAGCGGTACCGGCTGGTACTAAATAACGAGCCACAAGGGCTATTTGATGACGAGGGGGAAGGAAAATAAATGGAAGGACTGGAGAAACACCTTCCTCATAATTGTTAGTCCGGACAAGCTACTGAACAAGCGCTATAACAGGTGGAACAAGGATCCGCCTCTTCTAGCAGGCGGTCGCAGCATGCCGCTTGTCCCCGGCAAGGCTAGGGAAGAGATCCTTGACCGAGGACTCTTCAAAGTAGAGATTAGGGCAAACTCTACTACTGGGGTACGAGAGCAAGTGCCTCTCAACTGCGTCCCCAAGTTTCAATGGCTCTATGACGAGTATTCTCTGGCCGCCTGCGGCCTTAGCAGTCGGTCCTCTAGAGGTAGCCGGCCTCTTGAGTCATACGTACGCATCTTTTGCTTTGTTTTCGAATTTTTTCTAACTCTTTGTGATTCTTATTTTCAGCTGAAGCTATGGACCACATCTCTGCGTCAAAGAAGGCGGCCGCCTTGTTGCGGACCTCCATCATGCACCAGAAGCGGACCTCTTCTGATTCTTCTGCCAAGGAGACGCCCATAGTGAGTTCCGAGCCTTCGAACTTGTCTTGAAAACCTGCTTTTAACAGTATTGACCATTCATCTTTTTCGCAGACGGGCACTTCCAAACCCTCTTCCTCCCAACAGCCGGACTCAAAAGTTCGGAAGACGACTGCTGGGAGTACGCCTGGATCTGCCAGGAAGCAGTCGGTTGACAAACAACCAATCACCCCACAAAGTGTGGGTAAATCATCACAAGTCCTTAGGGACAGTCGGCCGCCAAGAAGTATAAACTGCTCTGCTAGACTTAACTTATTTCTTCATCGCTTTCTTCATGTTTTTGATGTTTTTATTTTCTGGATGCAGGCGGCCCCCAAGAACCAGACTTGGTCTAAATGGCCAAGTCTATGATTAAGGCCGTCCCTCAAGAGAAGAGGGATGCGGTTAAGGGAGTCGGCACCCTTGACCTAGACGGCATCATGGGTCTCCTTTCCGAGGTAGACTTAAGAGTATTTTTAAAATGTTTGATTTTGCCTGCCGCCTTCTTTTTCAAATCTGAGGCCTATCTTCCCTTTCTCAGACTCTGCTGCGAGTGCACAACCTTCGTAGGCCGATCAGCGCCAAGAACAAAAGAGGTAAAGGCTGCTAAAGCTATGGCCGCCTCTGACGTTGATAAGGCAATGTTTCAAATTGCCCAAAATGAAATTTTGACAACTGATATTCTTTATTATCAGGCGCAGGCCACTTTAACTGTCTGCACCGAGTTGGAGGCGGCCAAAAAGAACAATGAGCTGGAGACAACTGTCAAAAATCTCCGAGAGGAGCTGAAGCCACTTAAGCATATGGCGCACCAATATGAATCTCTTGAGAAATCCTTGGAAAGTGTCAAGGGCCGCCTGCAAAAGCAGGAAGAGGCCATCACTAAAGATCTCAAAGCTAAGGCCGAGGCTGAAAAGATGGCTTTAGCTCAAGCTATGATGGAGGACTCGGCTCTGATCATGAAGATGACCTGGACAACCCTCTTCCCAAAAGCCAGCTATGCCGCATGGGATAAAAAGTTCAATGCTTGTACTGAAGAGTACAATCGAAGGATCATGGAGCAGGCAGCTGCTGATGACGAGAAGGAAGAGGAGGCGGCCGGCTCCAGCTCAGAAGAAGAGGAAGAGGTGGTGGCCCTGCAGCCGATTGAGGTGGCTGCGCATAAAGCCCCTGCCCCTGAAGACGAGACAACGAAGGAGGATGCTTTGAAGAATCAAGCGTCCATCGTTGAGCTTGATCAGGCGGCAGTTAACACCAAAGCCCCTCCCAATGCTTAAAGCTTTCATTTTTTCAAACTTTTCTCCAGCCTGCGTGCCGTTTGCTCTTGTATCTCTTTACCCGACCAAGGGGCCGGGGTTTGAATATTTTGCCGGTCTTTATGGCTGGCTATTTATATATGAATATGGCGACCATCTTTCGGTCGTTTTTGCTCAAGTTAGAAAGGAACAGGCCGCTTATAACCAGCTCGCCTGTTTGTTTAAATAGGAATAGTTCTTGAGTCCCTGTTTGCCAAAAAACAATCGACCTATGAAGCAGATTTTCAAACATGTTTGGTTTGAAAAGAAAATGTCTTAGTAGGGGTCATGGTACGAGAGCTCTTGTTTGCCTTTGGACAGGCGAACTCGACTTACCTTTTTGTCTCCTTACTAAGTATGTGAAAGTGACTTATGAGTAATCTTTGAGATTTATTCATTCGTCATCTTTCATGCTCGAGTAGTAGAGGTACCAGGCGGCGGAGGCCGGCTGATCCCCTTGATTCGCCAATTTCTGTTGGCTACTTACTCAAGAGGTACCGGCTGTACTTATCCCAAGTAATATAGACGATCATCCGACGCGGATGTTAGCTGCTAGCACCTGTTTGGTTTAGTGTTAGAGTTATCCTTGTCTCAAAAACGGCTACGTGGTTGCCCTTGGGGACAGTCGTCTAGATGTCGTGTAATTAGTTTATAGAGCAATGTTCCACCCAAAAGGGAGCTGCTCTCTGCGACGAATTTCATCCGGAGGGATGCTGCCGGACGCCTGCTATGATGTTGGGACAGGTCGTATTAATTTAAAGATTGGATCAGTTGGCAAGGCGCCTGGTCTGATCGTTTGGCCATAGGCCTTAGGTAGTTCATGGCGAACTAAGTATAGGAGAGTAGCCGACTGTATAGCTACATGCTACGTGCCCCTCTTAATTGAATGCATATTTGAGTAAAATGAAGAGTAGCCGACTGTTTTACCAGTTGGCATGCCCCTCAATTGATGAAAAAATGGAGAGTAGCCGGCCGCTAATGGAGCAAGCGGCATGCCTCTCTGTGTACAATATAGATGAAGCAAAATGGCAAACTTTATTAGTAGCTCTTGGCTATTTACATCATTCAAAAATAATACTTCTTTAAATTATCTACATTTCAGGATCGGGGCAAGGGTTGGCCGTCTGGTGTTTCCAGGCGGTAGGTGCCGTTCCTAACCTCTTCATAAATTTGGTAGGGTCCTTCCCAGTTGGGAGTTAATTTACCTGACTCATTAGCCCTACCGACTGCTTCCATCTTTCTTAGTACAAAGTCCCCCACTTTGAGTGGACGCTTTTGCACTCTTTTGTTATATGACCTTGTCATTCTCAGGCGGTAGATTCCATGGCGCAGGGCTGCATTGCCCCTTCGCTCTGGGAGTGAGTCCAATGCCAGGCACATGGACTCCCAATTCGCCTCTTCATCGTACAACATTATTCGAAGAGTGGGCTCATAGTGTTCAATTGGAAGAACAGCTTCTGCCCCATAAGTTAGGAGGAATGGAGTCTCTCTAGTCGCCCCTTTTTCAGTCGTCCTAATGGCCAAGAGAACATGTGGTAGTTCGTCTGCCCATAGGCCGCCTGCTCGTTCAATCTTCTTCTTAATGCCGTCTGAGATGATCTTATTGAAGGCTTCTAGTTGGTCGTTTGCTTGTGGTCGGCCGATTGATGCAAAGCAGTGTGAGATGCCCTTGTCTCCCAGCCAATTTTTGAGAACATGCGTCTCGAATTGGGGACCATTATCAAAAACCATAGACATGGGCACCCCAAACCGTGTGATGACAGTTTTCCAGATGAATGAGATCACATCCTTCATCTTGATTCCCTTAATTGCCTCTGCCTCTACCCATTTGGTGAAGTAGTCGACTGCTACCAATATGTACCTTGTGCCGCGTATGGCAGGCGTATAGGGACCTAGGATATCTATGCCCCATTTAGCAAATGGGATGGGACTATGGATGGCCGTGAGGTCGGTGGCCGGCTGATGGATTAAGCCGAACCTTTGGCACTTGTCACATTTTTTTAACCATTTCCATGGCATCAGCTTCCAATGTAGGCCAGATGTAACCTTGCCGCCTGGCTCTTTGAGCAAGCGACCTGCCGCCTACGTGAGAAGCGCAGTACCCTGAATGTAGATCCTCTAAGACCTCTCGTCCTTTTTCGGGGGTAACGCATTTCAGAAAGGGCTGGAGATGCCCTCTCTTGAAAAGTTCCCCTTTACGCATTTCAAAGTTAGATGCCCGTTTTTTCAGTAAGGCCGCCTAGTGATGATCATCCGACAAGGTGCCGTCTGTTAAATATGCCCTGATTGGGTCCATTCAGGTTGAACTTCGATCTAGAATTCCAATAGGATCTTCTTCAATACTCCTCTTTTCCATAACTTCCTAGATGACGGTTCTTGGAGTGTCACAGGAGGCCGAGGATGTCAGCTTTGAGAGAGCATCCGCCTGGTTGTTTTCAGACCTGGGTACTTGAGTTAAATGAAACTCTTCAAGTGACCCAGCCGCCTGTCGTACCGCCTGCAAATATTTAATCATGGCCGGATGGGTTGCTTCGTATTTGCCGTTGTACTGACTTACTACCAACTGTGAGTCAGAGCAGGCGTCTATTTTTCTTGCCTTAGCCGCCTTACACATGCGGATACCGGCCAGTAAAGCTTCATATTCCGCCTCATTGTTCGAGGCTTGGAAGTTAAAACGTAGAGCATACTCGTACCTGTCGCCTTCTGGCGACTGACATATGACACCTGCCCCACAACCATACGAAGTAGAGCTCCCGTCCACATAGATCTTCCAGACTTGGTCTGGAATTTGAGAATCAAAGGGTCGAGTCATCTCTACAATAAAATCAGCAAATGCTTGCCCCTTTACTGCTTTTCTTGGCTCAAATGTGATTTCAAGGCTCTGAATTTCTATCGCCCATTTGATCATTCGGCCTGACGACTCCATGGTTGTCAGTGGCTGCTTGATTGGCTGATCTGTGTATACGACGACTGAATGTGCCAAGAAGTAGGGCTTCAATTTTCTCACTGCCATGAAGAGAGCAAGACCGAATTTTTCCACTAGGGGGTACCTCAACTCGGCATTTTTCATCACATGACTGACAAAGTAGACCGGGAGCTGACAATCGTCTCTTTCAGCTAAGAGGACGACACTTAAAACATGGTCAAACACTGCGAGATACATGTAGAGCACTTCTTTGGGCAGGGGACTGACCAGCCTTGGTAAGGAGTGCAGATGGACTTTCAGTTTTTGGAAGGCCGCCTCAGCATCCGACCCCTATTCAAACCTAGCTTTCTTCTTTATTGCTTGAAAAAAGTAAAGGCACTTGTCGCCTGACCGGCTGAGAAATCTTCCCAGGGCTGCCAGACAACCTGTTAACTTCTGAACCTCTCGAACTGTGTGAGGCAACTGCATGTCTATGACCGCCTGCACTTTCTCGGGGTTCGCCTCTATACCTCTCTGATTGATGAGAAATCCGAGAAACTTCCCAGACTCAACTCCAAAAACACATTTCTTGGGATTGAGCATGACATGGTGCCGCCTGAGTGTGGTGAATGTTTCTCGGAGGTCGGCCAGATGGTCCGTCTAAAGCTTGGACTTTACAATCATATCATCTATGTATGCCTCGACATTCCTTCCAATTTGGTTAAAGAAGACCGTGTTTATCATTCTTTGGAAGGTGGTCGGGGCGTTCTTCAAACGAAACGGCATGACAGTGTAGCAATACAACCCTTAATCAGTGACGAAGGCTGTCTTCTCCTGATCCTTCTTCCACAAGGGGATCTGATGAAAGCCAGAGTAGGCGTCCATGAAGCTCATTAAGGCGTGGCCGGCTGTTGAGTCGACCAAAATGTCGATCTTAGGCAATGGACAACTATATTTGGGGCACGCCTTGTTCAAATCAGTGTAGTCCACACACATTCGCCAGGAACCATTCGGCTTCTTTACCAGTACAACGTTTGTAACCCAGTCAGGGAAATAACATTGCCGAATGAAACCTGCGTCAATCAATTTTTTAACTTCGGCGGCAGCCGCCAAACTTCTTTCTTCACCATGGTTCCGTTTCTTTTGCCGGATCGGCTTCTTTTTCAGATCCACAGCTAGTTTATGCACTGCCAAGTCTGGACTGATACCAGGCATCTCATGTACCTCAAATGCAAAGATATCCTTGAATTCCTTCAAGAGTTGGTGAAGATCATTACCCAGCACTGTAAGAGCAGTCGTCCCAACATTGACTGTTCGGTCAGGACGTGAGTCGTCCAGGACGACATCCGTGTGCTCACCAGCCGGCTGAGGGCGGAATTCGTCTGACCGCTTTTGAACCTGCTGCTTTTCTTTTCTCTCGGCCCCCAGTTGGGCGGCCTTTCTTTTCTTGGCACCTGCTGCTTGGGCAGGCGCATCCTCCTTGATTTGATCAAGTTCCATTTTCTCTCCACTTGGGCCAGCAGTCGCCACAGTGGGTTTAATGTCAGAGAGATAACACTCTCGTGCCATCTTTTGACCTCCCCGTAGGGAGCCGACTGTTCCATCATCCTTCTCAAACTTGAGCAGCATGAGAGATGGAATGATGACAACTTTAGAATTGTTCAGGGTGGGTCGCCCTAAGATCATATTATAGGCCGAGAGTTCTTCAACAACTAAGAACCGAACCACCATGTGACGGCCCTCCCCTTTTTCACCCAGACGGATGGGTAGGTCCACTCGACCCACTGGGTGTACAACACTTCCTCCAAACCCTACTAAAGGGTGAGATACCGGATGTATGCAGTCAGGTTTGTACTTGAGCTTTGCCAAGCACTTGTTGCTAATGAGATCAGAGGAACTACCGGTATCTATGAGGATCCGGCCAACTCTTTGGTTGGCCACTTTACATTCATTGACAATAGGGTCGTCATGCGGCCCCCTGACACCTCCCAGATCCTCTTCTGTGATAACAATCTCTGGGAAGGTACTCTTGGAGGTCCGTCCTTGATTGACAGAATTAACATCCAGCCGCTTGATGTTGTCTTTGTTGCCCCTGATTGTGGGGCCGCCTCTTGCGAAGCCGCCTGCTATGGTATAGACAACGCCGTCGTCAGTATCAGAACTATCAGTCGACCGATGATTCTTCTTGGCCGACTGCTTCTGTTTGGGGGAGTTTTCCCCTTGGGCTTCTTGACGTAGGAGTCAAGATCGCCTTTCTCTTCCATGCAGTCTAGGTAGCGCATGAGGCTGATACATTCATTGGTTTCATGGCCAATGTCTTCGTGAAAATGACAGAATTTATTTTGGTTCCGATTACTCGCAAAACCTTTCATGGGGGCCGGCTTCTCAATTGACATCCGGCCCTTGATTTCATTGAGGATAGCTTGGCTATCCTTGTTGAACGCATACTTGGGAGAGTATGGTTTGTATTCTTTCTTCTTTTTCTGGGACGGCTGTTCAGAGGAGTCGGCAGCCCAGATTTCTTTTCTCTTCTTCTCATCTTTATTTGCCGACTACTTTAGTCGGCTTTCTTTTTTGTCGGACTTCCTTCAATCCGACTGCTTCCTAGTATTACACAGGTCAGTCGCCTGTATGTAGGCTTCAGCCTCAATTAAGGCTTCTTGAAGGGTAGCAACCCTCTTCCGGACCAGGTAAAATTTGAAGGTTGACCCATCCTTGAGACCTCTGAAAAAATCAGTGTAGGCTACCTCATCCGGCAGCCCTTGTATCTGAATCCGCATCAGGTTGAATCGCCTGATGTAAGAACGGAGTCCCTCCTTCTCTCCCTGCTGTATGGTACCTAGTCAAGGGTTGTCTTCTTAGCAGGGATGTTCATGGCAAAGTTGGAGGTAAACAAGTAGGCAAGGGTCTTGAAATTGTTCACACAACCAGTCGGCAGGTTGCCGAACCATTGTTGTGCAATGCCCTTCAAGGTGGCTGGGAAGCACTTGCACCATGTGGGATCATCCAACCCTTGGAGGTACATAAGGTTGGTGAACGCCATCAGATGGTCCTCTGGGTTAGTAGTGCCATCGTAGGCGCCTACTAATACATTTTTTACTTTAGCCAGCTGGGCGCCTCAATAATTTCCTTGGAGAAGGCAGACGGCTGTTCTCCAAGTCTAAGCAACCGTAGTTTCCAGTCCAAAGGTTGGATGTTTCTTGCCGCCTGCCCTCCAAACAGGGGAGGCTGCAAGAAATATTGTTGTTGCGGCACGTATGGCTGGGGTGGCACATGCGGAGCCGCCTGGTTTATCTGGAAGCTGGACCGGTGGGAGGTACCGCCTGTCTGGCTCTCATAGTTTGATTGTGAATACCTCATGGAGGTATTGTGCAGACTGTCTTGAAAATCGAAAGTAGAGGCCGACTTTGACATTCGGTCACTCTTCTTCTGCTCTAGCAACAATCGAGCATCAGAGTACATTTTCTTTGACCCATTCGCTTGAACATGACGAATGGGCTTTCTCTTCCCTGGTGAGGGAAAGTGGTACTTCGTTAGATCGATCACAGGCGGCTCCCACTTCCTAGACATAGGATAAGGAGTTGCCTCCCGACCCTGTACAGGCTTCTTCCTCCCAGACTGGGAGGGTTTTCTAGCCGACTGTTCCTTGGACGGAGCAGGCGTCTTTTTATTGATGAGGTCCTGAATCTCCCCTTTGAAGCTATTCATGAAAGTCATGAGTTCACTTCTAGTAATGGGAGCAGATCCCTCGGCCGCCTGTTGGTAATCAAGCGGCTGGTTGGCAGGTTTACTAGAGCCAGCATGGCAATCCTTTCGTTCCTTCTTTTCAGAGGAACGAGTTCGTCGAGCTCGCAAGGTCCCGTCTGGGGCCGTATGAGTCTCAACCTTGACCTCATTGTCAGTATCCTGGTCACTATAGACCTGAGGGTCGTCCATAGGACGCTTCTCGTTTTGATTCGATACAGACTGTGATTCCATCTCGAAAGTACTCTCCCCACAGACGGCGCCAAAATGTTTCGGGGTTTCTGATGTCCTGCGGGAGAGTTACAATTCCGGGACTGGTATCCTTGCGCCTGTACCTGCAAAACAACAGAGACTCCTTGTGGTGGGAGTTCCGCCTCCGACGATCAAGTTAGTACTTGTTTGAGGAGTGAATAGTGCGGAAAAGTAAAGGTTGGAAGATCAGGTTCCCCTAGGTGAGGAGTGATCTATGTGTTTTTGTTCTCTAGGTGAGTGTAATTAATTGCTTAACCCCCTTTAATGAGGATTAATTAGTATATTTATAGTCTTGGGAAGCGTGCCTAATTCTAGGGTTTTTGGTAAACCCTAGGGCTGACTAGGCTTCTCCCGGGAAGTGGGCCTTGGTGGCCTCCTTCCAAGCTGGCGATCATTAGGCCACTTGGCATGGCTTAACTGGTCCATGATGGACAAATAGCTGTGTGACACGTAGCAGGCCCTAAGAGGTCCAAATGAATGACACTTGGTAGGACCTGATTGGTCCACGTGGCGCATTCTGATTGGGCAAGGAAAATCCCCTAATCAGTTATAATGAACAAATTAATATTTTAATTAGAAAGTTTAGTTTAATTTTTATGTAAAGCAAATGTCATGTTTGTCGATATGTAATTTCGACCATTACTCCCTTTATATTTTTCAATTACACATTGATCAAATACGCATGCACGACACGACTTGTCTATTCTAATTATATGTAAGTTAATTGAAACTACTATATATTATGACAAATCTAAGCTAACAATATATTATAGTAAAAAAAGACTTTAATAATCCCAACTTTGGGCGATTTACTCTGAATAATCCCAACTTTTGATTATTATCTAGTAATCCCAACTTTAATATGAGTTTTCCTCCAATGGTCCCAACCAATTAACAACTTGTTATAACAGGTGATCATGGCACGTGTCAACACGTGATTGGTCCAAAATTAAAAAAAAATAAAGAAAAGAAAAAACCCAAACATCCCGGCCACTCCCCCTCCCATTCCCCCCACTGTAAAACCCTTAGCCCAACCCACTAACCCCACCAGAACCCGACCACCCGCCCCCCCTAACCCCCTAACTAAAATGGTCGTTCAACCCCTTCCAATCCCCAAAACCAACTATGCCGACACACCCTCAACCCCGAAACCACAGTTTTAGCAGGTCCTTAAAATCGCACCACCGTTTTGGGGTCGTGGGTGGGTCGGATGTGTTGGTTTTGGGGGTTAGGAGGGGTCGGTCGACCGTTTTAGGGGGTTGAGGGGGCGGCCGGCCGATTTTTGATGGGGTTAGGGGTAAGAGTTTTACAGTGGGGGGGGGGGGGGAAGAGGAGAGGGGAGTGGCTGGGGTGTTTTCGGGTTTTTTTTATTTTTTTTATTTCGAACCAACCACGTGTTGACACGTGGCTTTTAAAAAACCAAAAAAAAAAGTTTACCCTTTTAGCAGATGATCGGTGACCACAGGAGTCAAGCTCTTATCAAAGTTGAGATTATTAGATAATAATCCATAGTTAGGATTATTCAAAGTAAATCTTCCAAAGTTGAGATTATTAAAGTGAATTTTTATATTACCTCCGGTTTTTTTAATTGCAAGACTTTGATCGGTATGGAGTTTTATGCAGTTCATTTGAATTTGTTAGTTAAAACGTGTCAAATGTCTATTGGTTTAAATGAAAAAATACCCCTAACCCAGCTAGCCCCACCACCGACACCACCTGCCCCAGCCGCCGCCGGAACCTCTTGCCTCCACTAAAAGCAGCGAACCAGTCCAACTTCCACCCTATAACCGCTGACTCCACTACTTCTCCCCTTCCCCTCCCCGAAAACCACCCCAAGCCCATCAAACCACCGCAAAACCAACCTGACCACCGTGCAAACCCCCCTTTCCTCCATCCTTGAAACAGCCAAATCGGCCATGGAAATCGACCATTCTGGGTTCTATGGTCGATTTCGGTCGTTTGAGGGTGAAGGGTTCCCATGGTCCATTTTCTTGGTTGGTTTCCTAGATAGATTTCGGTGGTTTTCGATCGTTGTTTTCGGCTTCCATGGGTCTTAGCGTCGGTTTGGTGGTGGCTGGGGCTGGGGTGTTTCAGGGTTAGCTTGGGTGTTGGGGATATGCTGGAGATGCCGGTGGTGGGGATGGGATGTGGATCGGGGTTGTCGGTGGTGGGTGTTAGGATCACCGGTTGTGATGGTTGGGCTGGATTAGGGGTTAGGTTTTTTTTGTCTTTTTTTGTAAATTTTTTTTTCTTTTTTATTAATTTATTCATTTAAACCAGTAGAAAATTGACACATATCTTCAAGGGGTCCCACTAACGGATTCCATCCAAGAATCCGTTAAGTGGTGGTGAAATCAAGTTTTTGGTTTTTTTTTTTGTGGTGTTATAATAAAAGTTTTCTTTTTGTGGTGTTATTATCAAAATCGTGTTTTTCTTGTGGTGTTATTTCGTAAAATTTCCTAAAAAATATTTACTCAGGTATCTAGGTCAAAACTGTATAGATTTATTGTTAGATATGACTCATAGTCAAGTAGCATTAGCTCGCAGAAGACTCTGCATGGGCGCAGACCCACTCGCGGAGGCAAGAAGTTGAGTAGACCATTCTGTACATGTAGGCCTTAGGCTGTGTGCAACATTAGAACTTACGCAGGTCAAACTCAATTCTATTCCTCATGTGCTTCGATTTGTGGTTTTTAATCTTTGCAACGTGTGTATGGAATAATTTCCTAATAACATATTTCTTCTTTTGCTGCTTCTAGGAATTAATTTAGAGAGTACTTTTGATTTTATTCAGAGTCGTTATAAGGATTCAATGGGTGATCGTTTAGGTTACACATTTACACCTTTAAGCCATTAATATATTAGGACTCCTTAACTTGAATATTCCTCTTTTTTTCTCCATTTAATGAAGAGAACAAAGCTCTTGAATTCTCTACATGTGGAGTACGAGTAAATTGACTGAACAATGTAATCCTCTTGTTTGAATAATGTTAATCAATGTTCTCAATCTATCTCTATGTACTACGCCAACAAGATAGAGGTTGTCTACTCCTAAAGTTTGATTGCTAAGAGGACTTATGTACTTAATGGGGTATAAGAGCATTATTAATTTTGGTGAGGAATATTTTTATCCCATAAATGGTAAATCAAAAAACCCCTCACCAATCTTTCTCTTACTTTTCACCATACCCATCTTTCTTTCAAGAGCTGTAACACTTACATAATTTATAAAAAAAAAATAAGTAAAGTCATAAATAGAGGGAATGAGGCCTACATAAGGAGATATCCTCTATTATATAATAACACTGTTGAAGTTCCTACAAAAAGGCAAAACCATCAAAGGGAGAAAACAAGATATGCTAATGAGACTAGAATTAGTTGTAAGGCTAATATCAAATAAATTCGAAATAAGAGAATCTAGTGAGTGTTGCGTAATTCAAACATAACATAAAACAATCATAAATTAGTCATTCCTTTAGAAAGACATCACTTGAAATTTGAAAGAAATAAACGGGAAAGTTGGCTGAAAAGATGATTGGGAGTGGGATTAAACCAATGGACTGCTACACTTTTCTTACAAATGAAGCAGGATCAAAAGAGGTTTTGGGACACAAAAATAGACCTATTAAATTAATTAAGTAACTAGATACAAATCAGAAAGAATTAAAGGTGAGTGATATGCAAAGTGTTCTTAACACATTACAAGAGAGGCAGAAACAGATCCATCTTTCTTTTTACAAATTTAAGTATGGTGAAATTGATCAGATCGTGAGTTATGTTGGCGTGATTCAATGATTCTGTAGAGGATTCAAAGCTTTTGGAGATATAATTATATTTAATACCACCCGCATGTAGGCGTTGAGCGAAATGCACCTACTTTAGCATGTGTGAATATGCTTGGCAATCATAGGAAGTAGGAATTGACATATATAATAGGGACAAGAGATAAAGTAGGAAGTCGCCGATAAGTTTGATAGAAACTTGTAAATCGTTCATGGATTTTACCAAAAGGGATAAGGCAGCCGCAAATTTTTATCCATGAAGGTTACACCCCATTCATAATCCATGAGATTACTAAATCCATATGATCACAAATCATGACTGGAAGATTGGGGATGAATGTACGAAAATGAGTCAAGGAGATATTTTCGCCCATATTGGTCTCTACTCGATTTTTATTATGACAGGTTTTAATTTGCAATATAAAAGACATACAAACAATATTCAATTTTTGATCCTAATTAATATTACTAAGTTGGTTGAATATTATTGCACACATAATTCTAAATATCATGATCACTTATTAAGTCCACAAGATTAAAAGGGAACATAAGCCGATTGTCCAAATTATCTTATTAGACATGATTTTCAATTACACATTTTTGTTTTAACATGCAAAAGGGTGATCAAAATACTAAATTATACGACATAAATGTTGGAAGCAAATAAATATTCATAAAAATCAAAGCATCCAAATTATAATCCTTAACACGATATTTACAAATTAAATAAAAAATAAGCAATAAAAAAATTAATTACATACATTGAACACGCTCCTTTAATTGTTAGTAGCTTCAATAAATTATAAATTAAATTGAAATAACAATACAAATGTAGACAGATTTGTCTAAACATTCATAAGTCAACCTTTTACGCCAGGTTTAAGAGTAGAACTCCAAGTATTGCAAAGGGATTTCAAATTGCATGAAAAGTATTCTTGATTTAGGTTGTATGATGGTAATAGGTTCGAATTACTGTTGAATTGCTCTGTTGCTGCCCCTGCAACCTTAGAAAGAAGTCCATATTTATAGGATAGAATGCGGAAAAGGCTGGCATTGAAGAAATATTGTTGCAGTTGGATTGGTGCGACACGCCAGCTTTAGGCGTGTGACACCTGAAATGCCGCATCATGCCAACCTTGCTGTGTTGCGGCAAAAACTGGATTTTAGGCATTTTTTATTTTGGCCATAAATTTTGATCCCAAACTCAGAATAAGGCAAATAATACATAGTTGGAAAGCTCTAGTTGTCTACTTTTCACCCCAATTAGAAATAGGTTAAATTATTTTGTAGATTGGAAGATATGGTCGAGTACAAAAGTGTCAGTTGTGAACCTAGTTTAGTATTTGACTTATACATCAATCCTATAAACCAGAATTGGACTTATGATGTATCGTTGGAAATCTTATTATAAGGGATTTTCAACCAGATAAGATTTGAATCAAAGTTATGGGAGTCAAAAATTAGATTGGCTTGGTTTTGGATTTTGTACAAGAAAAGAAAAAATTGGACTAAGGTTTGTGAATTTTAAAATATGAAAAGGGTTTAAATGGATGTTTGGGCTGGGAAAGGATTGGATTAGGTGGATTAAAATAAATATGGGCTAGGATCTTTAGCAAGTCTTAATTCCAGTGCAGAACCTGAATAATTGGCGGTCAAAGATCACTCATCACCGAGTTTAAGTTGGGGAGACATAATTAGGTGTTTACACTACATGACAAATATGTATGGTTTAATCTATGCTCTATTTGTTGTTGGAGTAAAAATCATTGGAGAAAAACATGTTTGGTTGTACTTTCATAACTAATAAAGCAACAAAAACTTTTGAATGGTTTCTTGAAAGTTTTATAAAGTTTATGAGAGGATTGAAACTAAAGACAATTTTCACAAATCAAGATCAATCAATGAGCAATGTTGAAAAGGTACTCCATCTAAATAAAAAAAACTTATACTTTATAATTTACTATTACTTTTGAAAAATATCATCATTTATAGGGATGATACCATCCAACAAATAACTAATATTAGCCAATATATGACTAACATCGGCCAACGGATGACTAATATCATCCAATAACAGATGACAAATTTCATCCAAAAAAATGATTTATATCATCAAACATATGGGTGATAAATCATTCATGAAGACAATAATATCAGCTAGCACTGTCAAATTTCAAACCGAAACCATTTAACTGCCCGAAACTAATCGACCTTAATGAGAACCGAACGATTAAAAACCAATTTTTTGAAACCCAAAACCGACTCAAACCGTATTTTAGTAAAACCGAGACCGAGCCGATTTAAATAATGTTAAATTGTATAAGAACCGAATCCTTAACGAATCGAACCAATTCTAAACCGAACTGAATACAACCGAACCGAAAAAGAACTAAACCGTTTCCAACTCAAAACAGTTTGAACTGGTTTAAAAACCGTTTACACCAAACCGTTAACAAACCGCAACTCTTTTGCACCGGACCGTTTATAAACCGAAACATTTACAAACCGACCCGTTTATGAACCGAACCGCGTATGAACCGAACCGTTTACCAACCGTTTACTATAAAGGGAAGATTAAAATCACGTTAAAAGGAATTTTAAATGAAATCTAATTATGCACACATGTGTTATTACGGAGTGCATTATTGTTTTCCTTGACTTTTTTTTATGTAATTATGGATTAAGCAAAAATAATCTTCGTCTTCCCTTTAAAAGACATCATCAAAGTGCTTCATGCTCCCTCCGTTTCGTAATAATCGTAACGGAAGGGAGTGCAAAAAGTTTAAGAGAAATATAGAGTAGGCTTTAATAAAATAATAAGTGGGTAAATTCTGTATAATATAAAATATGGTTAGTATGAGAAAAAATAATAGAAAAAAGTAGTGTAAGTGGGCTTAGTAGTAAGAGAGATAATTAATTAAATAATACTTAGTCCTTACCATAAAAGGAAGTGTTGCAATTATTATGAAACGGACAAAAATGAAAAATGTTGCGATTATTACGAAACAGAAGGAGTATTTTGTTCAGAATTATATTGTACCAAAGTTGGCCTAGTCAAATTCTTATGATGTATTATTGTGATTCTCCAAATTTTTAGAATGAGATTGCATCCTTTGATCTTTCAAAAACAAATTAAAGTCAATACAAAAATTATAATAAAGAAAATTATTAATCAATTTATCAATTAAAAAAGAAACTCCAAACTTCTAGCTTGGAAAAGAAAATGTTTGTGTACATCTTTAACAAATTGGAACCGAACTGATTAAAAACCGATTTTTAAACCGAAAATCGACCCGAACCGTATTTTAGTAAACCCGAAACCGAACCGATCCAAATAAATGTTAAACCGTATAAGAACCGAACCCATTAACGAATTGAACCAGTTCTAAACCGAAGTGAAATAGAACCCAACCGAAAAAACCATTGTTAACCCGACCCGTTTCTAATCTGAAACCGTTTTAACCTGGTTAAAAATCGTTTACACCGATCCGGTTACAAATCGCAGCCCGTTTGCACCAAACCGTTCTCTACCCGAACCGTTTACGAGCCAAACTGAATTAAAACTGACCAAAAATAAACCAAAATCGAACTAAATCGAGAATAACTTTAACCGAACTAAAACTGACCCGTCGGCCAATTAAATCGATTTCAAACCGAACCGAAACCGAACCGTCATACTGTTTTGACAATGCTAATATCAGCCGATATATCACCCAATAGAAGGTTGATACCCTTTATTCTATCCAACAGATGACTAATATCATCCAACAAATGAATATTATCATTTAATGGAGGAAGGATAATATCATTCAATAGAAGAATGATATTATCCAATAGAAGGATGATATCAGCTAATACAAGGATATATCCTCTATTCTATGATACATATCATCTATTGAATAGAAGATATCATCATTTCATATAATTTTAAACTCTTTTTAGCATTTGATACATAAAATGTTTATGTTTTCCCGACCAAATTCAAGTCACAAATTGTGTTTGTGGAATCTTCAACAAAAATTTGTTTCACAAATGGATAGTTAAAGTGCAATGAAGATTTCAAGAATATGTTTGTCAAATGTTTATATGGTTGTGATGATGAGAAAGTATTTGAAGCATGTTGGACATATTTGATTTAGAATTATGGATTAAAGAGAAAATATGGTTTGACAGATTATATGAACAACGATTCAAGTAGTGTCTAGTGTTTAGCAAGAGTATATATATTTTGCTAGCATTTAATCATCTTAAAGGTCTGAATTCACAAACAGAGTTATATTAAAGGCCAACAAGAAAACATTATTATTTGAATTCTTCCATGTATTTGAAGCTGCATTTATATACGAAGAATCAGTGAAAAAGATGATAAAAAACCAAAGAAAAAATCAAAATTGTTGAAGCCAGAAGCAGAAATCTACACTTTGAACCTTTTTTGAGAGTTTGAAGAAGAATATGACACAAGTATGAGGTCTTATATTCGAGATGAATCAAATGAAATGATGTCTGGCTAAAGATGTTTAATGTAGTGTCACTAGATGAAGAATTCAAGAAAAACCATTGTCTTATTTACTCTCAGAATTTACAACAACTTGCTTGTTTATGCTTATGTTACAATTGAAGGATTTATGTCTTCGTCAAGTGCAATTACTAGATATATAATGGATCAAATTATGGAGATAATTAAGTTCGTTATTTTGAGTCGTCGTTATATCATAGCTAGAGGTACTAACGATCTTTGGGATAGTAAAATAGGTCAAAATCCAATTGAATGGACCCTATCAAGTCCCACAAAGGGCCTAGATCGAGCATAAGAGGAATAGACCCATATTGGGCCTCATCATTCTAGGGGGCCAGCCATGAGGTAAGGTTTGGAGGGTTTTGGGCTTTCTAACCTAGTCTAGTTATAATAAGATTATAAATAGACTAAGTCCCTAGGTTTTTAGCAGAACAATTTTACTGTTAATAAAATCCTAATTAGCAAACACGAGACCTACCCTCTCAAACTCCCCCCCCCCCCTCTCTCTCACGGCTCTCTCCCCTACTCAGCGCCAGTGTGTGTGCGGTAGTGGTGGTGTTCGTGGTGGTGGCCGGTTGTCCATAAAGGTGGTGATTGTGGTTTTCCCCTTCACTCGACCAATCTAATATTGGTGGACAGCTTGTTCGAATCCCGTGACTAAGTAGAGGAGCAACACTTGGGGCTCTATTCTCTCCCTAATTTGTCAATCAACTTGCTATGTGGAGATCATGCTTCAAAGGTATAATTATGTGATTCTTGTGTGTTATGCATGCGATCCTGTTTTAAGTGCGTATGAGTATGATTTATGAAATTCCGCTTAGAGTACCTAAATCCCTACAGTGGTATTAGTTAGCCTCTTGCTTGAACACGCTTGTTTATAATAATACGATTATTTGAAGTCCATCTTCATAATTTTATAATCAATTAAGAGGGAGAATTAATTTAATTATGGTTCAATTATTATATTAAATGTGATTTAGCTCTTGAAATTGATTAAAAGTGATTTAATTATGCTCAAAATAGCCATAAAGAGGACAGAAATTTTTGCCCTAATATGTTCGAAAATTTCAAACCCTAGCCCTATTAATTTCGAAAATTTCGAACCTAATAAGCCATGAAAATATGATTTTGTGTGCTTGTTTTGTTTGATTTCGTTTTAAATTTGTTTCATGAATTTAATACCATTGATTTCATGTATAAATTATGAATTTTACATGATCAATGAATCACTTTTAGTGTTAAATTAATTGGGATTAAATTTCATGAAGAACGCTAATTTTAAATTGAATGGAGATTTAAATTTAATTGTTGGACTAGTTTAATTTAATTTTAATAAATGTTGTTTTCATTGAATTAAAAATAAAAAAAATATTTAAGGTTGATTTAGGGGCGGCAGCCGCGACTGGGTGGCGCAGCCACGGTGGTTGCCACCGCTGCTGGTCTAAAGAGGGAGGGGAAGGGAGGGCAAGTGGTCAGGGGTGGCTGGGCAGCAGCCGTGCAAGCATTGCACGCTGCTGCCGTGGCTGCCACTACTAATGTGCGCTGCTGCCTAATGGTAGTGGCTGCTGTAAAGCAGCCAGCCACCGTGGCTAGCTTCGGCTAGCCAACCACGGTGGCCAGCAGCCGTGTAGTTCGGATTTTTTTAAAAAAATAAAAAATAAAAAATAAAAAAAAAATAATAAAATTAATAATATTTTTAAAATAAAATCAGATTTTATTTTGAGATAAAATCAAATTTTAAAAGTTGTTAATTTGGTGATTATCCATAATTAAGGTTGTTAATTTTTTATAGTATTTGTTAGGATATTTTGAGCATATTCCATAAATATAATAATGATTTAAATAACGTGATTATCCCATAATTATATTTGGAAATAATTGATTTTAAAATTATTTGATTTTAAAATTATTTGATTGGCTAGTAATTAGGATAGAATCTCCTAAATTAGTTAGGATAATCATGGAAAATAAATATGATTTATCTTTCCATATTAAAATAAGATTTTATTCTATCTCATGGCAAATTTAATATATATGATACTTTATAGATGGCAATGAATAATATATGATATTATCTAATTATGAATTAAAATATAAAATATTTTAGGAATAGTGTTGCCTTAATTAAGAATATTCGATATTTTAGTTTAGGCAAGCATGTTGATTGATTTATTATATGGCATTTTTATAATATATGATATTATTTTGCTATATAGACTAGTATGGCCCATAGATTCTAAATACGATCTGCGCATCGTGATGTATTTTTGTAATCTAAATATGGTCCGGGTACCGTTAAGTATTTTTGTAACCCTTTATTTAAAGTAAATATATTAGTTATTTAAATAGCTTAGTCCAGAGAAGCCCATGAAGTGAAGGCCCAAAGGAGCAAGATGGATGGAGGTTCATGAAGGTTCAAGTGGGAGCATTTCAAGTTTAGTTTCTTAGGACTAAGGGGCCATACTATGTATATTTTATTTTATGCATTAGTAGATTGTGCATGCTAGATTTTAATTTATGTTGTTGATGATGCTCTAGTGTTCACTATATTAATCACAACATAATAAATCTCGGTCCCGGTAATATTGAGATTGCTTTTCCAATTAAAAACCCTTCGATAATTAATGATAGGTCATGCCAAAGCTGGGTGTCATTTTTATATCTTAGGTAACTTGGGGTAAATCAAGTTTTACAATTTTAATTGGTTATGCTCAAAAAGGTTACCTAAAGCTTTTAGATCCTTGAAGCAAAGAAAAATAATTAAAGATGTGATGGTTAATTATTCAACCAAGAGTTACAAGAGTTGTAATCAGTAAAGAGTTTAGTCACCTTGAAAATGTAATGGTTGATGGTAGGACCAAAGTCCGGTCAATTATTACACAAATAAAGGATCTTGGAGTCATTTAATTCAATTGGGATCATTTAACATTCAATAAAGTGCCTTAAAGTAACCTATTTAATTCGTTTATGGTACTTTAAATTTTAAACATAATTATTGAACTTTGTCTTATTATGTCTTAGATGAATATCAATTCTGACAACGCTACTTTACCACCAACAATGAGAACAAAGCTCAATTTTCTCAACTTCAACGATTGGGAAAGCAAACTTAGAAGTGTTCTAACGAACGAAAAGCTCGAATATCGTTTAGACTTACCAATCAAGGGCAGATTTAGTCCAGGCATGACTCTTGAGAAATATTTAAGAGTCCAAGAGAGTTGTGTCTGTCATATTTTCTTCTATTCCAGAGGATTGGGCTAAAAGATTTATAGACTATGAACCTTATATCCTATTTAATTGCTTACATGATATTTGCAATGGAATATCAAAGTCCTATGGTAATGGGAAATTGGATGGAAACATTGAGGAAATCAATAATATGATTCCTAGAAACGACAACTCCTGGATTGGAAATATTAGGCATGAAACTTTCAAGATTACTGGTGAAATTATTACCAGAAAGCTTATGCCAGGACAGTTAGTACAAATTCATGTGGATATGATGGTTCAACTATTTAATTACATGAATATGTTAGGGAGACCATTTCAAGATCATGAGGTTCATGATATTATTGTACATTCACTGCATGATGGTTTTGACCTGAAGAAACTATCATATGATGATGAGGATTCTGCAGTTAAGCTAGTTAATTTACTTAAAAATTATGTAGAGAATTACATGAAAGGAGAATGAGCCGGTGCTTTACCAAGGATATCCCCACTACGATGACATGTGAGGTAAGGAGTTACCTAATAAATTTTTATAAACATTTTAACTTTCACGTAGGTATGTGATACCAAGTTGCAGTGCTAACATTATTCATGTTTTGCAGAAACTGCAAATAAGTGAAGCTAGCATGGGAAATGGAGCTTGAAGGTGCACGAGAAGTGTTCAAGTGGCCAGAGAAAGCTTCATAGTTTTATTTATGATTATTTTATGATGATTTTAGACTTATTTCCGAGTTTTGTTGAGATAATTGTCGTTTTTGTTGAAATACTGATTGGTTTACTTGTCATGGGCAAGAGTTGATCCATGACAAGGTGACAAATTGTTTTCATCTGCTAGCTATGAGTTAATTTTGTTTTATAACATTGACATAAACAGATCACAAAAGCGAAAAACAGATGATTCAAACCAACCAACTTATAACATAGTAAGGTTAGGTCACAATACCAATTTGCTCATCCAAAGATTAACAAATGGATGGACTCTTATTCTTATTTGATTATGAATCATTTGAGAATTGCGAGTCATGATTGTGAGGTAAGATGAACACGTCACCTTTTAGATGAAAGGGTGAAAAAGCTAATGACCTTTTGGAACTCATACATATGGATGTGTGTGGACCAATGAGTTCAAAAGCAAGAAAAGGGATTTAACTACTGCATTATTCTTACTAACGATTTAAGTAAATATGGCTATATCTACTTAATGAAGCAAAAATTGAAATAATTGAAAAGTTTAAGGAATTCCTGAATAAAGTACAAAATCAACTTGAGAAAACAATTAAAGCACTACGATCTGATCGTTGTGGTGAATATTTGACTCAAGAATTTGATGATCATCTGAGGGATTGTGGAATTATTTCACAATCAAAGGAACACCACAATTAAAAGTGTATCAAACTTTGCTTGACCTGGTTCGATCCAAGATTAGCTTTACTGATCTGCAAATATCGTTATGAGGATATGCATTAGAAAACAGCTGCGAATATACTAAACAGAAACCCGTCTAAAGCAGTTGAGAAGACGCCATATAAGTTATGGACTGAAGAAGTTCCAAAGTTGTCTTTTCTCAAGATTTTGGGGTTGTGAAACCTATGTAAAACGTTTACAAAGCAAAAAACTTGGCCCTTAATTAGATAAATGTTTCTTCGTGGGTCATCCCATAGAAACAAAAGGTTATTACTTCTACAATCGCGCAAATAACAAAGTGTTTGTTGCTCGCGATGGTGTCTTTTTAGAAAGGGAATCTCTTTCTACAAAGCCAAGTGGGAGTAAAGGGGTTCTCAAAGAAATTCAAGACGAGCAACAAATGGATGTGGATAACACCACATCAGAGGAGAGGGCGTATGACTCAGCTAATTTGACAAATCATGTGTCGGAGCTAGCTAATTCAACTAGCGAGACTCCTATCTCCCCACTAGAGTGAAAAACTTTAGGTATATTTCTATTGTTGCTCATACCCGTAGTAGGTAGCTCAGAATAAAAAAAAAACAAATAGTTTGTTGAAATTATGATAACTGAGGATTCCAAAATTTTCCATTGGAATGTGTTGAACCCATAACCTACAAGCAAGCTTTGGCGAGCACCAACTCCGGAAATGGCTTAAGGCCATAAAATCCAGAATGGACTCCATGTCTAAAAAAGGATGTGTTAGTCCTAATAGACTTGCAAATGGAATCAAACCCATTGGTTGCTTAAGTTTATTCGGATTCTTCTAGTGATTGCTGAAATTTTCGATTATGAAATTTGGCAGTTGGATGTCAAAACCACCTTCTTGAATGGGTTCTTGATGGAGGATGTGTACATGACACAACCTAAGGGTTTTGAAGATCCAGAAAATCCTAGAAAGGTTTGCAAACTTCAGAAATCCATTTATGGATTGAAGCAAGCATCATGGAGTTGGAACATTCGTTTCGATGAGGCAATCAAACAATTTGGTTTCCTTTAGAGCGAAAGAAGAATCTTGCGTATACAAGAAGTTTAGTGGGAGCAATATAGTTTTCTTAGTCTTGTATGTAGATGACATACTGCTCATAGGGAACGACATACCAATGATTGAGTCAGTCAAGTAATGGTTGAAGGGTTGTTTCTATATGAAAGACTTAGGACATGACAAGTACATATTGGGAATTAAGATCCACGAGATAGGTCTTGAAGAGTGATTGGACTAAGTCAAGAGATTTATGTTGATAAGATTCTTTATAAGTTCTAGATGCAGGACTTTAAGAAAGGATTTCTTCCCATGTGTCATGGTATTACACTCAGTAAAACTCAGGGGCTCTCAAAAAGCCAGAAGAGTTGAGTCGTATGGCTAATGTATGCCTCTGTAATAGGGTCCATTACGTATGCCATGATATGTACAAAGCTGGATGTTACATGTGCCTTGAGCACGTGCAACAGTTTTCAAGCAAATTCAAAAGAAGTGCACTAGAAAGCTGCTAAAGAACAAATCCTTAAGGACTTGAGAAGGATTAAAGGAATGTTTCTAGTTTATGGTGGAAAAAGTTGTAATCCCCCGTATTTTTAGAAATTTTATAAATGAAATTTTATTTTATTTATAATATTTATTTGTATTTTTCCAGATATTAATTTTCAAATTATTAATGTGGGTCAAAAATTATTTTAGGCTAAATTATTTTAGGCTAAATTATTTTATAAAGCTATATCCTACAATCAATTGTTATAAAAACAAAGCCTAACCCTTTTATTTATTTAATTGGCCCATTATTTTCATGAGGCCTAACTTTACCCTACAATTCTCTCCTATAAATACCCCATGAATCCCCAAATTTTCCCCACACAAAAAGGTTAGTCTTATTTTCTTCCACTCTCATGTTTTCTCTTCTTTTGTTAATTCAATCCAAGTTTAAATCCTTATCAATTTTTGTTATTTAATTGTTATTATTATGGTTTGATTATGTATATGAATTATAAAAGATTATAAATTTATAATTTTATTTGTTTAAATTATGCATCAAAATTTCATATTTATTTAGTTAAGAAATTAGGGTTTAAAACTTGATTTTCATGGTTTTAGGACTTAAAAACGTATTGCTAAAGTTATTCAATTTAAGCATGATTATATTGTGATTCTACTGTGATTATGATGATGTTTAATTCAAAAGCAAGTTTTCAGTTTTTCGTAATCAATTTCTGATTTACGTTCTTAATTTCTATTAATTACGTTTAAATCACGTTTAGATTCTAACTCGTCCAATTTTTGCAAAACAATATTGTTTTTCGTGTGTAAACAACGTTTTAATAAAATGCACCACCCTCTCGTGGCCAAATTCAGCCTCTAAATATGGTTTTCGGGCAGTTTTTGATTTTTAACGAAGGTTTAATGTTTAAAATAAATTTTCAGATTTTTATAAAGCATTAAACTTGCTGTAATTTTGTGAATAAGTATGTATTTTAATGTTTTTATGTAGGAAATTTTAAGAATAATATATAAGCCTTTAATTCTAGCAGAAAGGAAGGTTTTAATGTGTTGTTTAATTGAATTTTGAAGGTTTGATTGAGTTTTTATGAAACTAATTGAATTCTAATTATGTATTTCAAGTTTAGATTGTTGCATTCATACATTCTACTATTAAAGTAAATTTTCAGATTTTTAATTTTGGTTTTAAAGGTTTCAAAACATGATTTATGATGGATTTTTAGGTTTTTAACATACTAACCTACTATATAATGATTATTTCAAGTAGATACATGTATGAGGTTGTTTTATATTCTTAAACTAAATTTCCAGATTATAATCCTTACTTTAAAGTTGCTGGAATTTTATGTTATAAGCTATATTTTCATGATTTTAACATATAGACTTATAGTTGAACTATTGAATTATTAACTTTGACTATTGTGAGTAATTTAAAAGCATTATTTCAATGGTTTAAGGGGTTTTAAAGTAAGTTAGTATTGCTGTAAATTATATTGCTTGGGTATTGATTGAACCATTGTTGTTTGGTTTAGGAGAGGACTTTGTAGAAGGCAATTTTTAGTTTCTAAGGTGGCCAATCAACTCATTTACTCAAGGTACATACAAGGATAAGAAAACCTTGACTTTAGAAGCATGGTTAAGGACTTGGAAAACCTTAGAATCATGTTAGGAAACTTGTGGATTGGTTGGAATTGTATAGTAGTAAGTTTGATTGGTGAATAATGTGATGATTGATTTTGTTTCATGTATGAGAATTGCGTATTAATTTATCTTGTAAGTATTATTTATGCATTAACATGTGTTTCGGGGTTTTTTGATGTGTCCTGCGGGAGAGTTACAATTCCAAGAATGCCCTTCGACGCCTGTGCCTGCAAAATCACGAAGACTCCTCGGGGTAGGAGCTCCGCCTCCGACGATCAAGTTAGTAAAGATACGGGAGGTAGAATGCACGTAATGTGGAAGTTACTTCTCGCGTAATGGGAGAATTCTGCAATTAATATTGCTCGGGGTAAGTGTTTTTCTTTTTGAGGAGTATTCAATGTGAACAACAAATGTTCCAGCCCCCCATTAATGAGGGTCCTTCCACTATTTATAGTGGGGAAGGGATGGTTTCCCTTTTAGGGTTTAGAGGACACGTGTCAGCAGAGGATTGGAGCACTGCTGACCAACGGCTGGATGCCACGTGTCACTAGGCCATTGGGCCACGTGTTTAGGGTATTTTTACCCCAAACATTTGCCCCTCACTGGTGCTGACGTGGCAGGGTGCCACGTGGCGCCGGTGAAAGGTTTTTTTTTATTTTTTTTTATTTTTTTTTATTTTTTTTGAAGGATGGAAAAGCAGAAGGCGAAGAGTCACGACTTTTCACCTTCTGGGACAAATTCTATAAATAGGAGAAGATGTCCCCCGAGCTCTCATTTACAAACTTTGCCAAATTTCTGAAAATTTGAGAGCAGCCGACAATTTGAGAGTTGAGATTCGTTGGGAGCAACCGGTCTACAGACCGTTTGGGTCGTTGCAAGCTAGCCAGAGGTTTTCGAGAGGGTAATCAGAGAAACCCAGCCGGATTTTGAACCGCCTGCGTCTTCGCAAGCATCCCAAAGAATTTCCAGATTTTCTTCTAGGTACCGTCTCTATTCTTTCTAGCTTTTTCATGTATTTCCGTTTGAGTCTTTTACTCGCATTTTTGTTCATTGGTCCCATAAGTAGATGGACCCCTTATACCCATACCCGGAACCTAGCTGTGAACTCAGCCGGTTTATTAGTACGGCTGAGTCTAGAACTGGGTCTGCCGCCTCTGTTCTTTGGGACAACCCTTTTTCAACACCCATATCGACCGACTCTGTGTCTGTGCAGGACACAATGGCCAGAATCCGGTCAACTGCCAGAGATCCCAACTACAGAAGTGGGAGCTCAGATGAGCAGCCGCCTGAGGTCCCAGCTTCAGGCGGTGAAGTAGAGCAAGGAGAGGTAGAGCAGAGAGGCTCACCCAGGGGCGCTCCTAGCACCCCGGGTGATAGCATTTTAAACGAAGAAAGTGCTCCCCTCCAGGAGACCAGAGAGCAGGTAGGCTCTGATGAGGAGGTCTCCAACTCCCCAGCCGGCTCTGATGCCGGTCACGTTCAAAGTAGCAGTAGCAGCTACTTAACCGAATATGAGGATAGCGAGGAGGCGGAGAGGCCTTCTTGGGACAATAGGAACGATCCTCTCATGATCGCCGTCTCCTCTAAGGACCGCGAGCTCATGCGGGCTGCGCTGCCAGATTTTATCAAACGGCGGCCGCTGGGGGGTGACTATTCAATAAAAATCCCGGCTGCTCTGGGAACAATATGGTGGGAGGATGGACAACCGAACGCGAACGCTTGGTTCGGGTGCTACGAGGCGGCCTTCGTGGCCGGAGTCCGCTTCCCTCTCCACGACACAATAAAAGCCATACTTAGGGGGTATGGCCTAGGTCTCTGGCAATTAACCCCCAACTCATGGGTAAATATTTTAGGGTATATCGCCGCCTGCGAGATGCAGGGCCTCAACCCCGGCTGGGAGGCGTTTGGCCACATGCATTACTTGAGTAGGAGCCCAGGCGGCTGGAGAGCCTGGTATACCTTGACCACCCAGCCCAAATACCTTATGACCTTGGACAAGCCATCCAAATGGTCGGACTGGAAGCACCGGTTCTACTTGGTTAAGGCCCCAACTACGGCAGAGAACAGAGAATTCCGGATCTACAACCGGAAACCAGAACTCTTGGGGACCAAGTGCTGCCTGCCCCCTGTCCCGGAGGATGATAGAGAGACCATCCTTGACTCCGGGTTTTTTGAGTTAGTTCCTGACACCCTCTCATCCGGAGAGATAGTAAGGGTACCTAGAAACTGGGTGCCCAAACATGAATTTTTTAGGGACGAATGCTTCTTGTCCGCTTGTGGTCTAAGCAGCATGTTTAAAAAACGTATGTATTCGGAACTCAGCTGGTTTCTTTCGAACCGGATGCTTTTATTTCCTTGCTTATTTATTATTCTAACCGTGTGCCTTCCTCTGCAGAAGAAGCCAAGAAAATGCTGCCCACCGAGAAGACACCGGCTAGGTCGGCTGCCGACATCCGGAAAGCCAATCTCGAGAAAAAACTTGCTGCCCAGGCGGCGAAGAAGGTATAACCGTCTGATCCTTCTCGTTTATTTCAATCCTTTTATCCCATAACTTATATTTTTCTCGTTTACAGGACGGGAAGCAGATGCCCCGGTCCCTTCAAAAACAGGTCAGGCCTCCGCCGACCCAACAAGAGTCTGCATCCAAGGTGCAGAAGACAGCCGACCGGCAAACTACCGGCGGCAAATCAATAAAAGTCCCAGGCGGGCCTGGATCTGCGGATGTGCTTTCTGCCATCCCATTGAGGACCGCAACCGGTCCCTCTGAAGGCCGTTCGGGCCGCCAAGGTAACTTCGACCTTACACTGCTTGATCTGCCCATGCGGGTCAAGTCTTATTCACAGTCTCGATCGCAGCCGGGGGATTCTCCAATCAGCCGGCAATCTATAGGCAGAGCATATGCGAGTTTCTCACCGTCTGTTTCTGGTGCAGATAATTCTCCCCTCTGGCCGGACGGGGCACAATATGCCCGGGCCATGCTGAAAGCCGTCCCCAGGGACGAGAAGGAGGCGATCCCTGGGATCAACTCCTTTAATGCCGACCGGTTGCTGGTCGACCTGGCCGACGTATGCTCCAACAACCATGCGGTAATTTTCTTGACGTGCATTTTTAAATATGCAGTATTAACCGGCTGTATTTTTGCAGGCTATGTTGCGCGTAGAGGGGATCAAACGAGCTTATACCCGCAAGTCTGAGGAGGTAAGGAGAAGCAAACGGGCTGTTGATGACGCCCATAATGTTGCTGACTACTCTTTGTACATGCATGGCTTAGAATCTAAATCTATACGCATGGAACAGGCGGAGAAGACCAAGGCCCTCCAACAGCAGATTGATCAGCTGAAAAACCAAGTTGACCAACTGCAGGCGTCCCTGGATGATGCCAATAAAAAGTTGGAGGAACAGACAGAGCCCCTCCAACGGCTGAGCAAGGCGGAGACTGAAAATGGCCGCCTTGCCAAAGAGAATGAGCGCCTGCGCAAAGAGGCGGCTGCTGCCAATGAGAACTTCAAGGCCACCTTGGAGTCGGAGAAGGAGAGGCTCATTGAAGAGAATGAGCATGACTGTGCAAACCGGATGCAACGGGCGTTTTCCCTCATCCACCCGGAGGCGGACTTCACCGTCTGGGAACTCGCCTTCAAATATTCTGATCTTGCCATTCTGGCCGAGGAGGCGAATGAGCCGGGGCTCGGACCCTATGACGCTTAGGTTAGGGAGGAGATTGCGCGACGGCAGGCGGAGGCTGCTGAAGAGGAGGAAGTCGTTCCTGAAGCCGACGCAGCCGCTCACCCTGATCCAACCCAGAACTAACCGGAATAGGACCGGTTCACTGTTCGCCTGGAGTAGCAACTACTTCCCGGCCTGCGCGCCTTGTATTATCTTGTAATAGCACCGGATGAGATGGGCTAAGCTGTAATAATTTTTATTTTGAATATTAACATTTTCACCAGCTGAGCCGGCTTTTGAATGCTTTTTATGTTTCTGCACTTCAATACTAGAATTCTTGTTATTTTTTTTTTTTGTACATATTTCTGCGAGGATAACCAAAAGAACCCCGCCGGTAACACTACCGCTTGGGTCTTCGCCAACTAGGCGAAGAAATTTACTAGGGTTGCCAAGAAGACCCCACCGGGAACACTGCCGTCTGGGTCTTCGCAAACTAGGCGAAGAAATTTGCAAGGGTTGCCAAGAAGACCCCACCGGTAACACTGCCGTCTGGGTCTTCGCAAACTAGGCGAAGAAATTTGCAAGGGTTGCCAAGAAGACCCCACCGGTAACACTGCCGTCTGGGTCTTCGCAAACTAGGCGAAGAAATTTGCAAGGGTTGCCAAGAAGACCCCACCGGTAACACTGCCGTCTGGGTCTTCGCAAACTAGGCGAAGAAATTTGCAAGGGTTTCCAAGAAGACCCCACCGGTAACACTGCCGTCTGGGTCTTCGCAAACTAGGCGAAGAAATTTCGACCCAAAACCAAACCGGATGGCGTCTGGGTAATTGCCCCTGGATAGCGGTCTGGGTCTTTGCAAGCCAGGCGACTATCCATATGATATAGCTCGAATATACACTAAGTGCCAACATTAGATTCGGGAGCCAGGCGGTTTATACTGAATTACCGGTCGGGACTTCGCAAAAGAATCACGCCAGATTAGGATGTCCATTCACCGGTTGGGCTTTTGCAAGCATACCCCTCAATGAATTATGGCCTAGACCAAATGTTTAGGCCTGCTCTTAGAGAGTCAGGCGGCGGTACTGAGTACCGGCTGTCCTTCCAAAAAGTGAGCCGGCTGCAAGTTTGGGGTTGCTAGCCTGCCCCTTTTTTTGGTGCGAAGGATCGTCAGGCGGATTTGTCCGCCTGTGTGATCGCTTAGAACAATTTACCACCCAAATGGGAGATGTTCTCTTCGATGAATTCACCCGTATGGGTGTCACCGGATGAAAAAAAAAAATTTAGGCCTGCTCTTAGAGAGTCAGGCGGCGGTATTGAGTACCGGCTGTCCTTCCAAAAAGTGAGCCGGCTGCAAGTTTGGGGTTGCTAGCCTGGCCTTTTTTTTTGGTGCGAAGGATCGTCAGGCGGATTTGTCCGCCTGTGTGATCGCTTAGAACAATTTACCACCCAAATGGGAGATGTTCTCTTCGATGAATTCACCCGTATGGGTGTCACCGGATGAAAAAATTAGTTACTGGTGCCGCTTGTGGTAGGCACGAGACATGGCGGCTGTATACAAAATTGAATGTAATTCTCATTAGTCATTTGAAAATTTTCAAAAGATGTACAATACTTAGAAGTAGTATTTTTTGAGGTTATCTACATTCCAAGTTCTAGGCAACTTTCTTCCGTCTGGAGTTTCCAGGCGGTAAGTGCCGTCTCGTACTTCTTCAAAGATCCGGTAGGGTCCCTCCCAATTTGGGGTTAATTTGCCTTGTTCATTGGCCCTACCGGTTGCCTCCATTTTGCGAAGCACAAAATCTCCTTCTTTCAAAGGTCTTTTACGAACCCGCTTGTTGTAGGCTCTAGTCATACGCAGACGGTAGATCTCATGACGCAAGGCAGCATTCCCCCTTCGCTCTGGAAGAGCGTCTAATGCCAACCGCATGGCTTCCCAGTTAGCCTCCTCATCATATAACATAATGCGTAGAGTAGGCTCATAATGTTCAATGGGAAGAACTGCTTCAGTGCCGTATGTCATGAGAAATGGGGTCTCACCGGTTGCCCCCTTTTCGGTTGTCCGGATAGCCCAAAGGACATGAGGTAATTCCTCTGCCCATAGTCCACCGGCTCTTTCTACTTTCTTCTTTATCCCGTCTGAGATCAACTTGTTAAAAGCCTCAACTTGACCGTTTGCCTGAGGACGGCCAACGGATGCAAAACAATGGGAAATTCCTTGGTCTCCCAACCAGGTCTTCAGGACAGGCGTTTCGAACTGCGGTCCGTTGTCGAAAACCATGGACATTGGAACCCCAAACCGGGTGATGACGTTTCTCCAGATGAAAGAAATCACGTCTTTCGTTTTAATCCCTTTTACCGCCTCAGCCTCAACCCATTTGGTGAAGTAGTCTACTGCTACAAGAATGTAGCGGCGGCCGCCTGACGCAGGCGTATAAGGTCCCAAAATGTCCATGCCCCATTTAGCAAACGGAACCGGACTATGGATTGCCGTGAGTTCTGTTGCCGGTTGATGTATCAACTTAGCGAATTTTTGGCACTTGTCGCATCTCTTTACTAGATCCATGGCATCCGCTTCAAGAGTGGGCCAGAAGTACCCTTGCCGTCTGGTTCTTCTGGCCAGGGACCTGCCGCCAATATGCGAGGCACAAAACCCCGCGTGCAGATCTTCCAAAACTTCTCTCCCCCTATCCGGGGTTACACATTTCAAAAACGGCTGCAGGTATCCCTTCCGGAGGAGTTCCCCTTGATGCATAACAAAACTTGAAGCACGCTTCTTGAGCGCTGATGCTTCTGAAGGGTCATCCGGCAAGGTACCATCCGTCAAAAAGGACCGGATGGGATCCATCCAGGTAGCAGTTCTGTCCAAGACTCCAATGGGATCATTCTGAATACTTCGTTTTTCAATGACTTCCCAAAAGACCGTCCTAGGAGCATCACCGGAGGCTGATGATGCCAACTTTGAGAGGGCATCCGCCTGATTGTTTTCAGACCGGGGCACCTGTCGCAGATGAAATTCATCGAAGGACCCAGCCTCCTCTTTGACCGCCTGCAAATATTTGATCATAGCCGGATGGGTGGCTTCGTAGTCACCAAGGTATTAGCTAACGATCAGCTGTGAATCTGAGCAGGCGTCGACCTTTCTTGCACCGGCTGCCTTACACATGCGCAATCCGGCTAGCAGGGCTTCATACTCTGCCTCATTGTTGGAGGCTTGGAACTTAAACCGTAGTGCATATTCAAACTTATCCCCTTCCGGGGAATGACAGATAACACCTGCACCACAGCCGTTCACCGTAGAGCTGCCGTCTACAAATAACTTCCAGACCTGATCAGGGTTTTCCGGGTGCACCGGCCTAGTCATCTCGACAATAAAGTCGGCAAACGCCTGACCTTTCACTGCCCGCCTGGGTTCAAAAGTTATCTCAAGGCCTTGTATTTCAACAGCCCACTTGATCATTCTACCGGATGACTCTATAGCAGTCATCGTACGCTTGAGCGGCTGATCTGTGTATACCACAACCGGATGTGCCAAAAAATAAGGCTTCAACCGCTTGACTGCTACGAATAAGGCCAACCCAAATTTTTCGATCATGGGGTACCGGAGCTCAGCATTTTTTAAGACATGGCTGATGAAGTACACCGGTAGCTGAATGCCGTCTCTCTCAACGAGGAGAACGACACTAAGGGCGTGATCAGAGACGGCTAGGTACATGTACAGAACCTCCCGGGGTAGGGGGCTCACTAGCCTTGGCAAAGAATGCAAGTGCTGCTTAAGCCTCTGGAATGCCGCCTCTGCTTCTTCACCCCATTCAAACCTTGACCTCTTCCTGATTGCCTGAAAGAAATAGAGGCACTTGTCACCTGACCGGCTGAGGAACCTCCCCAATGCCGCTAGACAACCGGTTAACTTCTGGACTTCTTTTACTGTGCGGGGAGACTTCATGTCAATTACCGCCTGTATTTTTTCCGGATTAGCTTCGATGCCTCTTTGGTCAATCAAGAATCCGAGAAACTTCCCAGACTCAACACCAAATACGCATTTCTTTGGGTAAAGCATGACCCGGTGCCGCCTGAGTGTGGTGAAGGTTTCTCGCAGGTCTGCTAGGTGATCCGTCTGTAGCTTGTATTTGACTATCATGTCATCGATATACGCCTCTACATTCCTGCCAATCTGGTTGATAAAAACGGTGTTTATCATGCGCTGGAATGTAGCCGGTGCATTCTTCAACCCAAACGGCATCACCGTATAGCAGAATAACCCCTGATCAGTGACAAAAGCCGTCTTCTCCTGATCTTTCTTCCAGAGAGGTATTTGATGGAAGCCGGAATAAGCATCCATAAAGCTCATTAACGCATGGTCGGCTGTTGAGTCGACTAGGCTGTCAATCTTTGGAAGCGGGTAGCTATCTTTTGGGCATGCTTTGTTCAGATCTGTGTAATCCACACACATCCGCCAAGTACCGTTCGGCTTCTTTACTAGAACGACATTTGCCAACCAATCCGGGTAGTAGCATTGCCTAATGAATCCAGCATCCAACAGCTTTTTGACCTCAGCCGCTGCCGCTTGAGATCTTTCTCCACCATGATCCCTCTTTTTCTGCCTAACCGGCTGCTTTTTGGGATCTACGGCTAGCTTGTGGACAGCAAGATCCGGGCTGACGCCTGGCATCTCTTCCACTTCAAAGGCAAAGATGTCTTTGAATTCCTTCAGCAGCTGGAGCAAACCTTCTCCCAACCGTTCGAAGGCTACCGTCCCGACCTTGACTGTTCTTTCAGGACGGCTGTCATCTAGGATGACATCAAGGCAGTCACCAGCCGGCTGAGGTCGTTGGTCATCTGACCTTTCCCCGGCTAGTGATTGCTATTTCTCCTTTTTGACGGGTGCCAGTTGGTCCGCCTTTCTTTTCATACCGGCTGCCCTTGGAGCCGGGACTGCTGGGTCGCAGTTATCAATATCTATGGGCTCGCCCTGGCCGGCTGCACCCATAGTTGTCTTGACGTCAGAGAGATAGCACTCTCTTGCCGTCTTCTGGTCCCCGCTTAGGGCACCGACTGTACCATCATCCTTTTGAAATTTGACCAACATGAGGGACGAGATGATGACAGCCTTAGATGCGTTGAGGGTAGGACGGACAAATATCATGTTGTAGGCGGACAGCTCCTCCACAACTAAAAACTTGACTATCATGTGGCGTCCTTGCCCCTTTTCACCCAGCCGGATCGGAAGATCTATGCTTCCGACCGGATGCACTACTCCACCCCCAAAACCGACTAGTGGGTGAGGAGCCTGGTGCATGTTACCGGATGTGTACTTGAGCTTGGTCAAGCACTGATAACTGATTAGGTCAGACGAGCTCCCGGTGTCTATTAGGATCCGGCCAACCTTCTGGTTGGCAACCTTGCATTCGATGACGATGGGGTCATCATGAGGCCGCCTGACCTTGCCCCGGTCCTTTTCAGAAATAAGGACCTCAGGGAAGATGTCTTTCGACGCCTGGCCCTCATCCACTGAGTTGACCAGCTTCCTGATGTTGTCTTTGGTGCCCCGGATGGTGGGACCCCCTCCGGCAAAACCGCCTGCTATGGTGAAGATGGTCTCTTCATCCGTCTCGGAGTTTACTGGGCCGGTTTTTGCCGCCTGCCCTTTCTTGGCCTGGGTATTACCCTTAGCCTTGGGTAGATAGGATTTTAGGGCCCCCTCATCTGCCAGACGGTCCAATAACCGCCTGAGGCTATAGCAGCCATTGGTGTCGTGGCCAACATCCTCGTGGTATTGGCAATACTTGCTCTTGTCCCGTTTATTCACGGGGCTTTTCATTTCAGCCGGTTTGTCGAGAGACATCCGGTCTTTGATTTCCAGGAGGATGGTGGAGCAATCTTTTGTGAACTCGTATTTGGGGACATATGGTTCTGACTTCCGCCTGATCTTCTGGGCCGGCTGTCCTGATCGGTCAGCTGCCCAGACCCCTTTTCTATTTTCTTCCTTTCTTGCCGGCTGATGCTGTTGCCGGCTCTCTTTTTTGTCAGACTTTTTATAATCTGACGGCTGCTTGACAGCACAAAGCTCCGTCGCCTGTATATAGGCTTCAGCTTCAATTAACGCCTCTTGGAGGGTAGCAACCCTCTTCCGGACGAGGTCAAACTTAAAGGTCGACCCATCCTTCAGACCTCGAAAGAAGTCTGTATAGGCCACTTCGTCTGATAGTCCTAGAATCTGAATTCTCATCAGATTGAACCGTCTGACGTACGACCGGAGGCCCTCCCGGTCGCCCTGCTGTATTGCCCCTAGGTCGAGGCTAGTCTTTTTGGCAGGAATATTCATTGAGAAATTTGACGTAAACAAGTACGCCAAAGTTCGAAAGCTGTTGATGCAACCGGCTGGTAGGTTACCAAACCACCGCTGGGCTATGCCCTTGAGGGTAGCCGGGAAGCATCGACACCAGACGGCATCATCTAACCCCTGGAGGTACATGAGGTTAGAGTAGGCCATTAGATGGTCTTCTGGGTTGGTGGTGCCATCATAGGCCCCCACCAAAACATTCTTGATCTTAGGCGGCTGTGCCGCCTGGGTTATCTCTGGTGAGAACGCCGTTGGCTGTTCCCCCAAATTTAGCAGGCGCAGCTGCCAGTCCGTGGGTTGGAACGGCTGCTGCGCTTGCCCACCGAAAAGACCCGGTGACATGAAAGGGGATCCACCCAACCCATTCGGTGTGCCGAATAGGCCAGGCTGGATCACTTTGGGTCCAGACCGGGCAGAAGCTTCGCCCGTCTGGCTCCTAAGGTTCGTTCCTGTATGCCTGTGTGAGACGTCATGGAAACTGTCCGGGAAGGTCGACGTTGAGGCCGACGCAGACGCCTGACCTCGCTTCTCTTGGAGAAATGTGCGGGCGTCTGAGAATGTTTTCTTGGAGCCATCCGGCTGTACGTGCCGGATGGCCTTTTGCAGCTCCCCTTGAGGAAAACGGAGTCTATTTGGATCAAACCTTAAGCCCTCCCCCTCCTTTGGCTTGGGATGAGGGGTAGGAACTCGTTCTTTGACCGCCTTCTTTTCAGAAGGCTTCTTGGCCGGCTGACCCTTCTTTGGAGTAGCTGACCGGATGAGGCTCTTGATCTCACCCTTGAAACTATTCATGAAAGACATGAGTTCGTTTCTTGTAACGGGGGCTGAGCCCTCCACCGTTTGGGCAATTCCAGCCGGTTGCCCGGCTGGGTTGTTGGGAGCAGCTTGGCTGATTTCCCGTTCTCTTCTATCTTTAGCACGAGGGTGCTTCGTTCTGAAAGACCCATCCGGGGCCACATATGTTTCAATTTCGTCGCCACTTTCATGGTCCGTCTGGACCTCAGGCTCGACCACAGGCCGTTTGCCCTGATTCGGTGACACAGTATCAGAAGTCATCTTAGAAGTACTCTCCCCACAGACGGCGCCAAATGTTTCGGGGTTTTTTGATGTGTCCTGCGGGAGAGTTACAATTCCAAGAATGCCCTTCGACGCCTGTGCCTGCAAAATCACGAAGACTCCTGGGGGTAGGAGCTCCGCCTCCGACGATCAAGTTAGTAAAGATACGGGAGGTAGAATGCACGTAATGTGGAAGTTACTTCTCGCGTAATGGGAGAATTCTGCAATTAATATTGCTCGGGGTAAGTGTTTTTCTTTTTGAGGAGTATTCAATGTGAACAACAAATGTTCCAGCCCCCCATTAATGAGGGTCCTTCCACTATTTATAGTGGGGAAGGGATGGTTTCCCTTTTAGGGTTTAGAGGACACGTGTCAGCAGAGGATTGGAGCACTGCTGACCAACGGCTGGATGCCACGTGTCACTAGGCCATTGGGCCACGTGTTTAGGGTATTTTTACCCCAAACAACATGCAAGATGAGCTTAGAGGCAAAGGTACGTGAATATGTGGAATGAATTATTTTAATACTCGTTCATGTTTATTGAAATGGAATGAGTAAAGGGAGAATTAAAGTCTTATAAGACGAGGTCGAGGATTTGAGGTGCCTTATGCACTTAAGGTGTTTATACACCGAAGTAGTTAAAGGATTCAATACTAAATATTGTTTGTCATTAATAAATCAAGAATTGAATTGGAAATTTGAATTGCTTGAGTGATTAATGTTTGATTGATTGTATTATTTTGCATTAGAGTCATCACCAAATTTAAACTGGTAAATCATGTAAAGTGTAAGAAGGATGAGCAATAAAATTCTGGATTTGTGCACATCTAGAGTAATGACAAACAGGGGTTGGGGTACACAGGGTATTAGTTGTGTACTTTTCAGAGGCCGTCTGATCTACGAGTCTCTTGTTTTCAAATAATTTTAAAATTATAAGGAGTTAGATGAGATCTCATACTAGCTATGGCCACGGAGTCGCGCCCGTCTTCCATTGGATGTTTATTAATGTTTCCGAAAGGAGGCATAGGGTTTTCTTTTATTAATGTTCCGAAATGGAGCATAGGGGGACAACTTGGTCTATTGCTTAATCCAACCAATGAATGAAATGAATTATTGTTAGTAATTAGTGAAGTCTTAGTAATGTCAACAGTTGAGACATGTGCCTGAGTAAGTAATTAAATTGTGTGTGTTAATTGCTTATTAGTAGTATGCTAGGAATTCTTTATTATATTTCGTAGCTTGTATGTACTCAGCGTTGCTAATTGCGTGCTTTTGTGTGACTTTTTCCTTGGTCATGGCCTTCGCCTTTCAATGACCCTATAATAATCCAATTTTTACACTTGTAATATTGAGGAGCAGACTAATCACAGGTTTTTACATAACAGAACTTGCATCAAGGTGGTGGGATTTTGAGTGGAGTGTTGGATATATTCACAGTTTATAGCAACTCTTAAGTTGGATTAATTTTAACTCTGGTTTGATTTACTTACTACTTTTATTGGGTTTTGAATAAGGGCCTTAGTGGTTCCAACTTGTAAGAATAAATTTGGTTTTGACTTTTGGTTTTGAAGCTTATTTATAACTAAGTTAGTTTTTCCGCTGCTAAACTCTGAACTAGCCTTAAAGTTTGAACACGTGGCGGTAGCACGTCGGTAATTCTCTTGCAAATTGTTAAAGGTATTTACACGTTTTTAAGAGAGAATTATTGGGGTGTTACAGAATTGGTTGTCAAGGGTTATACGGATGCGAGTTTGTCGCATACTCCATGATAGAATCTGAGTATTTGGCTACAGTAGAAGTAGCTAAGGAGGAAGTTTGGATCAAGTTGTTTTGTGACAAAAATTGCACCTTTGCCCAATCAAAGGAGTCAGGGTCACATTACAAATCGAAACATGTTGAGATGAAGTATCACCTCATTCAAGAGGTCATTGGCTGGCGGGATGTCAAGATCTGCAAAGTTTCATATACGTGAGAACATCACTTATTTACTTACTAAACCCCTTCCACAGCCAAAGAATGAGAGTAATACTAAGGCTCTTTGATTGAAGCAAGTTATGTAATTTAAGTTGTATATGTTTTGAGAAAACTTATCACATAAGTAATTCATCAACTTGTAGAATAATGTTTAATTAGAAATTTATTTTTCTTATTTAAATATGGTTTTGATATTAAATAAAATATCCAAAATAATTATGAATTGATGAGATCATTAAATACGTGATTTAGTGAATGAAACCCCACATGTGAACTAAATTCATAAATTATTTAAGCTCCTAGTTCGAAATAATTAAATTGGACATAAATGATTTCAATAAATGGACTGGCATGTAAGATTGATTGGATAGCGCAGTTTCATGGGCTATAGGGGCATAGAGATGCTCGGTCAATCACATAGATATGCATGAATGATGCATGATCGAACTATTAACCTACTTTGAAGTTCAAGTATAGGACTTCCGGATATATTAGTGGATTTCTCTGACATGAGTGGAACACTAATTTCATTCAACGATTGATTTAACTGTGGTACATCCAAACGTCATTCCGTAAAAGGGAACGATAAAGATGTTTCTTGGTTACTTCAAAAATTGAGTGGGAGCTTTGGTTGCCACAAGATTGGATTGAGTCTACCTATTTAATTAGGAAATGTCTCATGGCCGCTTGAAGAGGGAGAATTCAGAAAATATGTGGCTGCATTAAAATGTATTACTCAGTAATCATTTGTTTTGTAATTCTAACTCAGATTTCAAGAAATGATTTCTAGATTAATATGATCTCGACATGAGATGCAATCATATTATCAAATTGACACATGTTGACTTAAGGAATTTGAATATTGCACACTTGTCTCAGACAAGTGGGAGATTAAAGGATTTATGTCTTCGTCAAGTGCAATTACTAGATATATAATGGATCAAATTATGGAGATAACTAAGTTTGTTCTTTTGGGTCGTCGTTATATCATAACTAGAGGTACTAACGATAATTGGGCAAGTAAAATAGGCCAAAACCTAATTGAACGGATCCTATAAGGTCACACAAAGGGCCTAGATCGAGCATAAGAGGAAGAGGCCCATGTTGGGCCTCATCACTCTAGGTGGCCGGCCGTTAGGTAAGGTTTGGAGGGTTTTGGGCTTTCTAACCTAGTAATTATAATAAGATTATAATAGACTAGGTGCCTAGGTTTTCAGCAGAACAATTTTACTGTTAATAAAACCCTAATTAGCAAACACGAGACCCAACCCTCTCAAACTCCCTCTATCTCTCACGACTCTCTCCCCTCCTCGGCGCCGGTGTGTGTGTGCAATAGTGGTGGTGGCCGGCTGTCCATAAAGGTGGTGATCTTGGTTTTCCTCTTCACTCGACCAATCTAGTATTGGTGGACGACTTGTTCGAATCCCGTGGACTAAGTAGAGGAGCAACACTTGGGGCTCTATTCTCACCCTGATTTGTTAATCAACTTGCTACGTGGAGATCACACTTCAAAGGTATAATTATGTGATTCTTGTGTGTTATGCATGTGATCCTGTTTTAGGTGCTTATGAATATGATTCATGAAATTCCGCATAGAGTACCTAAATCCCTACAACAATGGCATAAGAATAATTGTTAACATATATTAAGGGTAATGCATATGCATTATGTCTTCACTATTCCAGCCATATATAATACTTCCTCTGCTCCACAAATATTGCAACAAGGATGAAATTACTCATCCCAAAAGCACATTTTATATGTTAATTATCTATAATTATATAAGGGTAAAATTATAAAAAGTTGATATTGTGAAAGTATTTTACGAGACGAATCTAACAAGACCCCACATGACTATATTTTACTTTACGTATAAATCATTATTTATGGTCAAACAAGCATGATGAATAGTGCAAAACTTCAGTTGTTGCAATATTCTAGAACGGAGGAAGTATGAAACGATGGACAAAAACAGCAAAATCTGCAATTGGGGAAGATATACTAGGTGATTAGGGGAATTTTTATCCACCAATCAGCATCTGACACGTGGACCAGTCAGGTTCCGCCGCGTGTCCATCACGTAGGCCAATGGGAGCTTGCCATGTGTCAGCCAGAGATACGTCCTCCATGGACCAATGGCGACGCGACACGTGTCCATCCATGCCAAATGGATAAATCAGTCAACAAGGCCCAATCTTTGTGGAAAGCCCAGTCAGCCTTAGGTTTAACCTAAACCTAGTACTGGCACGCATCCCAAGGCATATAAATATGCCCATTAATCCTCATTAAGGGGGATTACGCACATTTAACACTCTCACCTAGAGAGACACAATTACATTTTTTTCCGCATTAATTACTTCTTAATCAAGTACTAACTTGACCGTTGGAGGCGGATCTCCCATCATCCGAAGCATCCGTTTGTTTTGCAGGCACAAGCGTCCGGTTCCAGTCTCGGATTTGTAACTCTCCCGCAGGACATCAAAAAACCCCGAAAAATTTTGGCGCCATCTGTGGGGAGAGTACTTCTAAGATGGCTTCAACGTCTGTACCGACTCCTGAAGAGAGGCATCCCCTGGACGACCCTCAAGTTCAGTCGGACCATGATACTGAAGAAGAGTTTGAAGTTCAAGCTCATACAGCTTCAGACGGGACCCTAAGGGCCCGGCGCACCCGTCATACCGAAAGGAGAGAACGGGAGGATCTTCAAACTGGACTCAGTGATCCAGTCGGCGCACCACCTGTTCAGCAACAGCCGGCTGATGGGTCTGCTCCCATTACAAGGAACGAACTCATGACCTTCATGAGGGGCTTCAAGGGAGAGATTCAAGAGTTTCTCAACAAAAAGACGCCTGCTCTGGCCAAGGAGCAGTCGGCTAAGAAACCTTCCTCTTCAGGGAAGAGGAAGCCTGTTCAAGGGCGGGAGGCGACTCCTCATCCTAACTCTAGGAAGTGGGAGCCGCCTGTCCTTGATTTCGCAAAGTATCGCTTTCCTACTCCAGGAAAGAGGAAACATGTTTGTCATATTCAGGCGGACGGTTCGAAGAAAACATACACAGACGCTCGGCTATTGCTAGAGCAAAAGAAGAACGACCGACTGTCAGAGTCGGCATCTACTTCAGACTTCCAAGACAGTCTACGCAATACCTCGATGAGGTATACTCAGTCACATCATGAGAGTCAGTCAGGCGGTACCTCCCGTTAGTCCGGCTTTCATATTGACCAGGCGGTACCAAACTTACCATTTGTACCGCAACAACAATATTTTTTGCAGCCACCTCTGTTTGGAGGACATGCGGCAAAGAATGTACAACCTATGGACTGGCAGCTATGGTTGCTTAGACTTAGGGAACAGCCGTCGGCCTTCTCCAAGGAATTTACTGAAGCCGCTCAGCCGGCCAAAGTGAAAAATGTGTTAGTAGGCGCCTATGACGGCACTACTAACCCAGAAGACCATTTGATGGCATTCACCAACCTGATGTACCTTCAAGGGTTGGATGATCCCACTTGGTGCAAGTGTTTTCCAGCGACTCTCAAAGGAATCGCACAACAATGGTTCGGCAACCTGCCGACTGGTTGTGTGAATAACTTCAGGACGCTTGCATACTTATTCACCTCCAACTTTGCCATGAACATACCTGCGAAGAAGACGACCCTTGATTTAGGGACGATTCAGCAGGGCGAGAAGGAGGGGCTTTGTTCTTACATCAGGCGGTTTAACCTGATGAGAATACAGATCCAAGGGCTACCGGATGAGGTGGCCTACACTGACTTTTTCAGAGGCCTCAAAGACGGGTCGACCTTCAAGTTTGATTTGGTTCGGAAGAGGGTGGCGACTCTTCAAGAAGCCTTGATTGAAGCAGAAGCCTATATACAGGCGACTGATCTTTGTAGTACGGGAAAACAGTCGGATGGGAAGAGGTTCGACAAAAAAGAGGGACGACAGAAACAGTCGTCCAACAAAGATGAGAAAAAGAGAAAAGAGGTTTGGGCGGCTGATTCCTCTAAACAGCCGGCCTAGAAAAAGAAGAAAGAGTTCAAACCATACTCCCTGAAGTATGCGTTTAACAAGGATAGCCAAACTATCCTAAAAGAAATCAAGGGACGGATCTCAATTGAGAAGCTGGCCCCCATGAAGGGTTCTGCGAGCAACCTGAACCAAGAAAAATTCTGTGATTATCATGAAGATGTTGGTCATCAAACCAACGAATGCATCAGCCTCATGCAGTATCTGGACCGCCTGGCTGAACAAGGCGATCTTGACTCTTATGTCAAGAAATCTAAGGGGAACACTTCCTCGAAGAAGTAGTCGGCCAAAAAGAATCAACAGGCCGACAGCTCTGATACAGATGATGCACTCGTCTACACCATTGCAGGCGACTTCTCAGGAGGCGGCCCCACTATTAGGGGCAACAAAGACAATATCAGGCGGCTAGACGTCAATTCCGTTCACCAAGAACGGCCTTCCAAATATTCATTTCCTGAAATTGTCATCATTGAAGAAGATCTAGGAGGGGTAAGGGGCCGCATGACGACCCTATTGTTATTGAATGTAAAGTGGCCAACCAGAGAGTTGGCTGAATCCTCATAGATACCGGCAGCTCCTCAGACCTTATCAGTAGCAAATGTCTGTCAAAACTCAAATATCAGACTGATTGCATGCATCCGGTATCCCACCCTCTAGTAGGGTTTGGAGGAGGAGTCGTCCACCCAGTGGGACGAGTGGATTTACCCATCCGTCTTGGTGAAAAAGGGGAAGGTAGACACATGGTGGTCCGGTTCTTGGTAGTTGAGGAACTCTCTCCCTACAACATGATTCTGGGACAACCAACCCTGAATAATTCCAAGGCTGTTATAATCCCGTCTCTTATGTTGCTCAAGTTTGAGAGGGATGATGGAACAGTCGGCTCCCTAAGGGGAGATCAGAAGATGGCCCGAGAGTGTTATCTCTCGGATATTAAGCCCACTGTCATGGCCACTGGGTTAAAAGGTGGGAAAACAGACCTTGACAATGTCAAGGAGAGTGCGCCTGTTCAAGAAGCAGGCGGCAAGAAGAGAAAGGCTGCCCAGATGAGGGCCGCAAGAAAAGAGAAAAAATAGCAATCATTGGAAGAGGAGCGGTCAGATGAATTCCGCCCTCAGCCGGTTGGTGAGCATACGGACCTGATCCTAGATGACTCGCGTCCCGACCGAACAGTCAAAGTTGGGACGACTGCTCTGAGAGTCCTAGGTGACGACTTTCACCAACTCTTGAAAGAATACAAAGACATCTTTGCATTCGAAGTCCATGAAATGCCAGGCATCAGCCCTGACCTGGCGGTACATAAACTGGCTGTGGATCCAAAAAAGAAGCCGGTAAGGCAGAAGAAGCGGAACCATGGCGAAGAAAGAAGTCAGGCGGCAGCCGCCGAAGTTAAAAAATTACTTGATGCGGGGTTCATTCGGCAATGTTACTTCCCAGACTGGGTTGCAAATGTAGTGCTTGTTAAAAAGCCGAATGGTACCTGGCGAATGTGTGTAGACTACACAGACTTAAACAAGGCGTGCCCCAAAGACAGTTACCCTCTGCCTAAAATTGATAACCTGGTCGACTCAACAGCCGGCCATGCTTTGATGAGCTTTATGGACGCCTATTCTGGTTTCCATCAAATTCCTTTATGGAAGAAAGATCAAGAAAAGACAGCCTTCGTCACTGATCAAGGGTTATACTGTTACACGGTCATGCCGTTTGGTCTGAAGAATGCCCCGGCCACCTTCCAGCGAATGATAAATACTGTGTTCTTTGATCAGATTGGGAGGAACGTCGAAGCATACATTGATGATACGATCGTTAAGTCTAAGCTTCAGAAAGATCATCTGTCGGATCTCCGAGAAACTTTCGCCACACTCAGGCGGCACCATGTCATGCTCAATCCCAAGAAATGTGTATTTGGAGTTGAGTCTGGGAAATTTCTCGGATTCCTTATCAGTCAGAGAGGAATAGAGGCGAACCCTGAGAAGGTGCAAGCGGTCATCGACATGCAGTCGCCTCGCACCGTCCGAGAGGTTCAGAAGTTAACAGGTTGTCTGGCGGCCTTGGGAAGAATTCTAAGCCGATCAGGCGACAAATGCGTATACTTCTTCCAGGCCATCAAGAAAAAGGCAAGGTTTGAATAGGGGCCGGATGCTGAGGCGGATTTCCAAAAATTGAAAGTTCACTTGCATTCCTTGCCGAGGCTGGTCAGCCCTTTGCCCAAAAAAGTACTTTACATGTACCTGGCCGTTTCTGATCATGCGTTAAGCGCTGTTCTTCTTGCTGAAAGAGACGGTTGTCAGCTCCCGGTCTACTTTGTCAGTCATGTACTGAAAAATGCCGAGTTGAGGTATCCCTTAGTGGAGAAATTTGGTCTTGCACTCTTCATGGCTGTTAAAAAATTGTAGCCCTACTTTTTGGCACATGCAGTCGTCGTGTATACAGATCAACCTATCAAGCGGCCACTGACCACCATGGAGTCGTCAGGCCGGATGATCAAATGGGCCATAGAAATTCAGAGCCTCGAAGTTACATTCGAGCCTAGAAAAGCAGTGAAGGGGCAAGCCTTTGCTGATTTTATTGTTGAGATGACTCGTCCCCCCGACTCTCAAGTTCCAGACCAAGTCTGGAAGGTATATGTGGACGGAAGCTCTACTTCGAATGGTTGTGGAGCAGGCGTCATATGTCAGTCGCCTGAGGGCGACAGGTACGAGTATGCTCTACGCTTCAGTTTTCAGGCCTCAAACAATGAGGCAAAATATGAAGCTTTACTAGCCGGAATCCGCATGTGCAAGGCGGCAGGGGCAAGAAAGATAGACGCCTGTTCTGATTCACAATTGATAGTGAGTCAGTATAATGGTGAATACGAAGCAACTCATCCGGCCATGATGAAGTATTTACAGGCGGTACGACAAGCAGTCGGATCCCTTGAAGATTTTCATCTGACTCAAGTGCCGAGGTCAGAAAACAACCAGGCGGATGCTCTTTCAAAATTAGCATCCTCCGCCTCTTGTGATACTCCTCGAACTGTTTTTTGGGAAGTACTGGAGAAAAGAAGCATCGAGGAAGACCCCATTGGAGTCCTAGACAGAAGTTCAACTTGATGGATCCATTCAGAGCGTATCTGACAGGCGGTACCTTGCCGGATGATCATCACCAGGCGGCTGCACTAAAAAAGCGAGCAGCCAGTTTTGAAATGATAAAGGGAGAACTTCACAAAAGAGGGTATCTCCAACCCTACTTGAAGTGTGTTACTCCAGAAAAGGGGCGAGAGATACTAGACGATCTTCACTCTGGTAGTCCCATATAGGCGGCAGGTCGCTTGCCCAACGGACAAGGCGGCAGGGCTACTTTTGGCCTACTTTAGAAGCAGATGCAATGGAGATGGTGAAAAAATGTGACAAGTGTCAAAAGTTTGGCAAACTAATTCACCGTCCGGCTACTAATCTCACTACCATTCATAGCCCACTACCGTTTGCTAAGTGGGGCATGGATATTCTGGGTCCCTATACGTCTGCTACAGGCGGTAGGAAGTACATACTTGTTGCAGTCGACTACTTCACTAAATGGGTGGAGGCGGAGGCTGTAAAGGGAATCAAGACGAAGGATGTAATTTCATTCATCTGGAAAAATGTAATCACTCGGTTCGGGGTTCCCATGTCTATGGTTTTTGATAATAGTCCCCAATTTGAGACGCCTGTTCTCAAAAGCTGGTTGGGTGACCAGGGTATCGCACACCACTTTGCATCAGTCGGCCGTCCACAAGCAAACGGCCAGGTAGAAGCCTTTAATAAAATCATCTCAGACGGTCTCAAGAAAAAGATTGAATGAGCAGGCGGCCTATGGGCGGATGAACTACCACATGTTCTCTGGGCTATTAGGACGACTGAAAAAGGGGCGACTGGAGAAACTCCGTTCCTCCTAACCTATGGTGCGGAAGCTGTTCTTCCAATTGAACACTACGAGCCGACCCTTCGAGTAATGTTATACGACGAAGAGGCGAACTGGGAATCCATGCGCCTGGCATTGGACTCACTCCTAGAAAGAAGGGGCAATGATGTCTTGCGCCATGAAATTTACCGCCTGAGAATGACCAGATCATACAACAAAAAAGTACACAGGCGTCCACTCAAAGTGGGGGACTTTGTACTAAGAAAAATGGAAGCAGTCGGTAGGGCTAATGAGTCTGGCAAATTAACTCCCAACTGGGAGGGACCCTACCGAATTTATGAAGAGGTCAGGGACGGTACCTACCGTCTGGAAACACCAGACGGCCAACCGTTACCTCGAACTTGGAACGTAGATAATTTAAAGAAGTATTATTTTTGAATGATGTAAATAGCCGAGAGCTAATTAATAAAAGTTTGTTGTTTCATTCAATCTTGTACTAAGAGGGGCATGCCTACTGACAAACAGTCGGCTACTCTCCATGTTTTATTTTCATTCTTACTTAAGAGGGGCATGCCGCTTGTTCCACACAACTGGCTACCCTCCCATAACACAGTTCACCAAGAACTATCAAAGGCTCATGGCCGAAATGATCAGACCAGGCGCCAGGCCAACTGATCCAAATATTAAATTAATTCGACCTGTCCCAACATTATAGCAGGCGTCCGGCGGCATCCATCCGGATGAAATTCGTCGCAGAGAGCAGCTCCCTTTTGGGTGGAACATTGTTCTATAAAATCATTACACGGCACCTATACGACTGTCTAACTAAGACAACCACGTAGCCGTTTCTTAGACAAGGATACCTCTCACTTAACCGACTAATCAGGTCAAAAAAGTGTTTGCACCACCCATCCGTGTCAATTAACCGACTAAACTACTTTGGATAAGAACAGTCGGTACCTTATGAGTTAATAGCCAACAAACATTGGCGAATAAAGAGGAACAATCGGTACCCACCGCTTGAAACCTCTACTACTCAGTCACCCGACGACTAAGTAACAACCATGTTTACTTGGTCACTTCTTAAAACTTAGTATGAAACTAAAAAGGTGTTCACCTAGCGCCTATTTACACTAAGTTAAATATAGCAGGGACCGCCTAGAGTCTCTAGCCTAAAAACCTGGCAGGTAGGAAACCACCTTCCTACTTGGTTAATTTTACAAACGACAGGACCGCCTGCCTAAAGGGGATCCAGTCTTTAAAATGAGTCAAAAATCGATTGGATAAATGGCCGACTGATCGCCTAGCCTGGAAACAGACAACTAGTCATCCAGGGGCATAGGCGGCGGGACTAACTCTTACCTGTTTACAACTATCGGCCATGCAAAAACGTCGGTATAGTATGCAACTAGATATCAAAGTTTCGATACTTAGCAAATAAAAGCACAATTCGAAATTTTGTCAGAAAAGGTGACCTAAAAAGATGGTCGCCTAATTTCTATTAACAGTTAGCCATTAAGACCGGCAAAATATTCAGAACCCCGGCCCCCTGGCAGGGTAAACAGAAACAAACGGCACGCAGGCCGTAGAAAGAAGACAAAAAAGCTTAAGAAGGGGGTAGGTCATCAACAATAGCGGCTGTCGCCTGGTCAGCATTCTTCTTGCTTGACTCGGCCTCAACTGCATCCTTTTTCGATGCACCTACCCCAATCGGCACCAGGGCCACTACCGGCACCTCTACCTCCACTGCCTCGTCCTCAGCAGCCGCCAGGATCTCTTGATTATATCTCTCGGAACACTGGCGGTACGTTTTTTCCCATGACGAAAAGTCGGTATTGGGGAAGAGGCGGCTCCAGGTCAGGCGCTGGATTTGAGCCGAGTCTTCCATCATCTCTCGGACCAGCTCCTTCTTTTCCTGCTCGGCCTATGCCGAGATCTCCTTAGTGAGGCTCTTCTCCTGAGTCGCCAGGCGCTCCTTAACACTCTCCAAGGATTTCTCCAAGGTGTCGTATGAGCTCATTTTTTGGCGAATAGGCCTCAGCTCGGTCTTGAGGTTGGTGATGGTCGCCTTTAGCTCATTGTTCCTCTTCTGGGCCGCCTCCAACTGAGTCCGGATAGCAGAAGTAGCCTGCGCCTGATAATAAAGAATATCAGTTGTCAAAATCTCATTTTGGGAAATTTGAAACATTACCTTATCACAGTCAGAGGCGGCCATAGCTTTAGCAGCCTTTACCTCTTTGTTCTTCCTATGAAGCGGCTTCCGAAGGCCGTTCACTCGGAGCAGGGCCTAAGTAAAAGGGAACAGGCGTCAGTTTCAAACAAAAAACAGGCGTCCTGGAATTTAAATGACAAAAATATGCTAAGTATACCTCAGCAAGGACCCCTGCGATACCGTCTAGGTCAAGGGTGTCGAAACCCCTGACCGCCTCTCTCTCGGCCGGAGGGACGGCTTTGATCATAGACTTGGCCACCTCGACCAAGTCCGGTTCCTGAGGGCCGGCTGCATCAAGCATAAACAAATGCGTTAAACCTAGTAAAGAAGGAAGCAAGTCTAAATTCACAAGGACAGTTCCATACTTCTAGGCGGCCTGTTTAGAGTTTGAGAAGGAGTGGACGACTGTTTCTCAGCCGCCGCATGTTTCCTGGAAGTACCAGGAGAGCTCGCAACAGTCGTCCTCCGGGTCTTGGAGTCCGGCTGTTGGGAAGAAGAGGTTCTTGGAGTGCCCGTCTAAAAAAAAAACACATCAAAACACACGGTCAGTATCTGCATAAACTCTAACTTCAAAAAGGAGTGAGAGGCTTGGAACTTACCAAGGGCGCCTCCTTGTTGGGGGAATCCGCAGAGGACTGTTGCATGATGGAAGCACGCAACATAGCAGCTGTAGTCTTTGAGGCGGTAATTTTGCTCATGGCGTCCTCTGCAAGAACAAATACCAAGGTTAATAACAGTAATAACAGTAATGCAAGGAAAAAGAGAGTATTCGACAGGCCGGCTACCTCTTGAGCACCGACTGCCGAGGCCACAGGCGGCCAAAAAGTACTCGTCATAGAGCCATTTAAAGCTCGGGACGAAGTGCAGGGGCACTTGCTCTCGCACCCCTGTAGTAGAGTCGACCCTCGACTCTACTTTGAAGAGTCCTTTCTCCAGAATCTCTTTCTTAGACTTTGGAGGAACATGCGGCATGCTGCGACCGCCTGCGAGAAGAGGCGGATCCCTGTTCCACCTGTTGAAGCGCTTGTTCAGCTCTGTGTCTGAACTTTCAATTATAAGGAAGGTGCTTCGCCAATCCTTCCATTTATTTTCTTTACCTCTTGTCATGAGGTAGCCTCGGTGGCTCGTCAATTGGTACCAGCCGGTACCGCCTGCCTTAGGGGTCTGGCTGAGATAGTTCATATGGGCGAAAGCCTCGAAGTTTGGCTCCACCCCGTGCAGTTCGCACCCGGCCACATAGCCGAGAACGTTGAACCAGGAGTTTGGGGCTAACTGCCATAACCCTAACTCATACCCATCCAAGATCCGCTGAACAGCCGGATGTAGAGGGAAGCGCAGCCCAGCCTTGATGGCCGCCTCGTAGCAGCCAAAGCAGGCGCTATCATAGCTAGTACCAGCCGGCCAGACAACCGTGTCTTCTAGATCCGGCATAAAAACTAAAAAGTTGGGGCCCATTGTGTGGTTCGCAATAAAGCTCCCCACTTTCTCTTGCATGGCCTTGATCCGGCCCTGTGGGACAGTGCAGTAGTAAGGGGTATTTTGCTCCCTGTAAGAGGCGGACGGCTCCGCCCAATTGTCCCCCTTCTCAACTGCGTGAGAAAGCCTCGCCTCTTGTAGGCGGTTGTTTTTCTCTTCTGTGTCTAGAGAAGCATGACCAGAAGAACTAGACTCGGACTCGTCCTCTGACGAATCTGAAGAGGACGACTCCTCCCCTCTCCCAGAGGGACCCGCCTCCTCTCCTTCAATGGGAGTAAGAAAAGGTAGACATGTCAACTGTAAAATGGGAAGGGACCACCTTGACCCCTCCCTCAGAACTGTCAGCAGTCAAGCCGCCTTGGTTCACTTCAGCATCTGGCGCCTGGTCAGATGTTTCACGAATCGGCACCCTGTGGGAGGAGCCGTCTGAGTTCGAGATCCTAGCAGTTCTTTTTGTTCTGGCCATCATGTTCTGCATAGACACAGAGATAGTCGGACTTTGTATAAAAGGCAAAGATGGGTCCGGAAAAGTGCAGGCGGCACTCCTAGTCCTAGATTCAGCCGTCCCCGGTGACCGGCTGATCACTAACCTAGGTCGTGTCGTGTGCTTCCGTGGTGCCATTTCAAAAAGGAAAAAATAAAGAAAAATAAAAGAATGAGAACCGACGGTTACCTGAACGAGTGAAGTTGACGAAGTTCTGAAAATTCTGAGTAGCCGGCTTGTCAGAGCAGACGATAGGCAGAAAGAGTCCGGAATGTCAGAGCAAGTTCAGGGGTCCGAATGTTCTCTTCAAAAGTTCTCAAGTGTGAAAATGACTAAAGTCAACACACCCTTATATAGGCAAAATGAGAAGGCGAAGGGTCACTCCCAAAATTCAAAATTTGGGCGGGAAAATCTCTCGGCCTTTCACCGCGTGACACCTGTAGCAGGCCGTCGCCTTTTACGGTACGACACCTGTCACAGGTAACACGTGACCAGTCACGTGCCACCTGTGAGGGGAAAATGATTAGGGGATTTTTATCCACCAATCAGCATCTGACACGTGGACCAGCCAGGTTCCGCCGTGTGTCCATCACGTAGGCCAATGGGAGCTTGCCACGTGTCAGCCAGAGATACGTCCTCCATGGACCAATGGCGACGCGACACGTGTCCATCCATGCCAAATGGATAAATCAGCCAACAAGGCCCAATCTTTGTGGAAAGCCCAGTCAGCCTTAGGTTTAACCTAAACCTAGTACTGGCACGCATCCCAAGGCATATAAATATGCCCATTAATCCTCATTAAGGAGGATTACGCACATTTAACACTCTCACCTAGAGAGACACAATTACATTTTTTCCGTATTAATTACTTCTTAATCAAGTACTAACTTGACCGTTGGAGGCGGATCTCCCATCATCCGGAGCATCCGTTTGTTTTGCAGGTACAAGCGTCCGGTTCCAGTCTCGGAATTGTAACTCTCCCGCAGGACATCAAAAAACCCCGAAACACTAGGTATGTATATAGATGATATCATTAACTACTTATATGATACATTTCTGTAAATAGCTGATGCATATTACAATATATATAGATGATATAATGTTTATAGTATATATCAGTGAGCTGAGTAGGAGTCACGTCAATTGCTTTATCAAATCTAAGCTAGCACCAGTTTCTAACACAAATCTGTTGGGTTTTGTGCATGCATTGAATGACTCAACAAAGTCCGTTGTGTTATGATCATAACAAACCGTTCTATCGAATTTATGCCTTGACCATTACTCATCCACATCCCTGAGATACTGCTCTGTTGCTAAATCATACTCTTTTATTTTTAATGTTTCTTTTTCAAAGACATAGTCATTGTAGGCATTTGCTGTAATCCAAAATAGCTCATGAAAAGTTGTCCCACTCTGAAGACACCTAAAAATGTTTCCCCAGAACCAAACCCGATGATGAACAACCTTTCACTGCCATTATTGGTCGAGTTGAATATCTAATCTTTGGAGTGCTTAATATCCTTATTCAATCCGACACATTGTTATAAACCAGTCCGCATTTAGCCCAAACACTTTTTAATCCATTCCCTTACTTATTAATTAAGCCCAATTAATAAAATCACAAAACCTTAAACCTAAAATAAGTCCGGAATGACAGCAACAGCGCCTAATTATCACGTGTTTTCACTACTAGAAATAGGCCAATTTACGACGGACCAGTTCCGACGGAATACAAATCCGTTGGAATTTATGGGTTTTCCGACGGAATATTCTGTCGGAAACATAAACTTTCGACGGAAATGACATCCGTCGGAAGTTTCCGACGGAATATTCCGTCGGAAATACCGTATATTCCGACGGATGAAAATTCTGTCGGAATAATTTTTCGTCGGAATCTAATTTTTTTTTAAAAAAAAAAGAAACCCTAATTCTCTTTCTTCATCGCCTCTTTCTTCTCCTTCCTCCCTTCTCTTTCTCTTTCTCTCTCCTCTCCTATTCTCTTCTCCTTCCTCACGCCTATTTCCTCTCTTCTCTTTCCTCTTCTCCCTCCTCGTCCTCCTTCTCCCTCCCCTATCTTCTCTGTTCGCTCCTTCTCACCCAAACTGACACCAACTACAACAACAACTTCTTCACCCTCCACCAAGAACCGACACCACCAAGAACCGCCAAGAACCTCCTCTCGTTTTCCTCCTCGTCGTCCTTCTCACCCAAAACCACAAATACCGAACCTAATAACACAATAAATTTGTAAAAAACAAAGGTTTTCATATCAAATTCGACCATGAAAACTCTAGATTTCATGATCTAGAGATTTCGTGGTCGAATTTAACCTTATAAACCCAATTTCGGCGGTTGTTTTGTCAAATGAAGGTATGTTTCTCTTTTTATTCTTCTTAATTTTGATTTTAATTAAGTTGTTGATTTTTCTGATTTTTTGAAAATATATGTTGTTGGTGAATTATGGATTTTTTTTATGTTTTTTTTTTGTGTTTTCGGTGGTTGTTTTGGATGGTAAGGTGGGTGTTGGTGGTGGTGAGGTGGGTTCGGTGGTTAGGTGGGTTGCGATTTGGTTGTGTACGGTAGTGGGTTTGGGTGTGGGTTGGTGGGCTAGTGGGTTTGGGTGTGGGTAGGGGTGGTGCGTGAGGGTGGTAGGGGTTGTTTCGGGGTTTTTTTTTATGTGTCCTGCGGGAGAGTTACAATTCCGAGAATGCCCTTCGCCGTCTGTACCTGCAAAACCAAGAAGACTCCGGTTGGAGCTCCGCCTCCGACGATCAAGTCAGTTACATATGGGAGGAAGATAGTGCATAAAATAGTGAAATTACTTCTCCCGTAATGGGAGAATTCCGCAATTAATATTGCTCGGTTGTTGAGTAAGTATTTATGAATGTATTGAATATTCTGAATTGAGTTGAATTGAATACCCCATTAATGAGGATTCTCCCACTATTTATAGTGGGGAGACTTGGTTCCCCATTTAGGGTTCCTAGGACACGTGTCAGCAGGGGATTGGAGCCTTGCTGACCAATGTCGCTCTGCCATAGGGCCACGTGGCTGGGGTATTTCTACCCCAAACATTTTCCCCTCTCAGGTGCTGACGTGGCAGGGTGCCACGTGGCGCCTGAGAAGAGAGCTGATGTATACAACCGTTTTTTTTTTTTTTTTTGTTTTTTAAACTCTTCAAATTCTAACTGAAAGAGGGAAAAGCAGAAGGGGAAGAGTCGCGTCCCTTCGCCTTCTGAGGCAACCCCTATAAATAGGGGAGGAAGACACACACGAGAGCTCATTTACAAACTTCGTGAATTTTCTTGAATTTTGAGAGCATCTGGCATTTGAGAGCATCCGGTACTTGAAATACAGAGCAAGCGGAGATTTGATAATTTAGATCAGCCGGTTTTCAGACCGCCTGTAAGGTAGCAAGCAAGCAAAAGTTTTTCGTGAGGGTACCCTAGAGAACCCAGCCGGTCTTCAAACCGTCTGTGTCTTCACAAGCATCTCTAAGAAATTTCTTGAGGTTTCAACATTCTTCTACTCTAGGTACCGTCTCTATTCCTTCTCGCTTTTCCATGTATTTTCGTTTGCGTCTTTTGCTTGCATTTTTGTTTATTAGTCCCATAGGTAGATGGACCCTTTATACCCATACCCGGAACATAGTTGTGAACTCAGCCGGTCAATTAGTACGGCTGAGTCTAGAACTGGATCTGCCGCCTCTGGTCTTTGGAATTTCCCCTTTTCAACACCTGTATCGACCAACTCCGTGCCTGTGCAGGACACAATGGCCAGAATTAGGGGAACAACTATGGACCCCAATTACAGAGGCGGAGACTCAAACGAGTTATCGTCTGAGAGACAAGGCCCAGACGAGGCGGTTAGAGAGCCATCCGGCGGCACTCCCGCCACCCCAAGCGATAGCATTTTAGGCTCCTACAACGAGGAGACCTCTCCTGCTCAGGAGGCTGAGCAGCCAGGAACCGCCAATGAGGGTCCCAACTCCCCATTCGGCTTTGATGACGGTTGCGTAGAAAGCAGTAGCTCTAGCTACTTGACCATGTCTGAAGATAGTGAGGAGGCGGAGAGGCTTCATGGTAAAGCAGAAATGACCCTCTCATGATCGCCGTCTCTCTCAAAGACCGGGCTCTCATGCAGTCTTCTCTAACCAATTTCATTACCAAGCGACCGCTTGGTGGAGGGTACAAGCTGCCCGTACCGGGCGAGTTCAGGACGGTTGTAAGGGAGGATGACCAAGCCAACGCTAACAGTTGGTTTGGATGCTACGAGGCGGCTTTCCTAGCCGGTGTCCGCTTCCCCCTTCACAACACGATTAAGGCCATACTTAGGGGGTATGGCCTAGGCGTTTGGAAACTCACCCCTAATTCTTGGGTGAACATTCTAGGGTATATCGCCGCCTGCGAGATGCAGGATCTCAACCCCGGCTGGGAGGCGTTTGCCCATATGCATTATTTGAGCCGGAGCCCAGGTGGCTGGAGAGCCTGGTACACATTGACGACTCATCCTCAATATATGATGACCTTGGATAAGCCATCTAAATGGTCGGACTGGAAGAACCGGTTCTACCTGGTCAAGGCTCCGACTGAGGAGGAGAACAAGGAGTACCGGACCTACAACCGGAAACCTGAGCTTTTGGGGCAGAAGTGTCGGCTGCCCCCAATGCCTGATAATGATAGGGAGGCCATTTTGGACTCCGGATTTTTTGAGCTGACCTCTTCCTCTCTCTCAACCGGAGAGATAATAAGGGTACCCAAGAACTGGGTACCCAAACACGAATTTTTTAGGGACGAGTGTTTCTTGTCCGCCTGTGGGCTTAGCAGCATGTTTGAAAGACGTAGGTTACGTAACCTAGCCGGTTAATTTTATGTCGGTTGACCTTTTTAATTTGATTGTAATGCAAAATTATCATGATTTTGACCGGATGTATTTGCGTTTTGCAGAAGAAGCTAAAAACATGCTGCCCACAGCCAAGACACCCGCAAAGAAAGCTTCAGATATCCGCAAGGAGAATCTGGAGAAAAAGCTTGCCGCTCAGGCGGCTAAAAAGGTTAGCCCGCCTGATCCTCTCTATTTGTCTGCTTTAATGCTATTTTGGCCATTTCTTCACCTGACCGTTTGTGATCTTGTTTCAGGATGGGGGCGTTATCCCTCGCTCCCTGCAAAAACAGATCCGGCAACGGCCGTCTGTTTAAGAACATGCACTTAAGGTGCAGAGAACCGCTTCTACCGCCCGGGCTACAACCGGCGGTAAATCAATAAAGACCCCAGGCGGGTCTAACACTGAAACGGCCTCAAAAGAGGTCACTCCAATAAGGACCGCAACCGGTCCATCTGCTACCGGAGGCCAAAAGGCTTCCCAAAAATGTACAAACCCCTTCAACCTCACGCTGCTTGACCTACCCATGCTAGTTAAGTCATATTCCGCGTCTCAACCGGGAGATTCTCCGATCAGCCGGATGTCCGTAGGCGGAGCATACGCAGTATTCTCACCGTCTGTTTCTGGTGCAGATAACTCTCCACGCTGGCCGGACGCTGCTCAATACGCCCCGGGTCATGCTGAAAGCCGTCCCCCGAGACGAGAAGGAGGCAATTCCTGGAATCAATACCTTCAATGCCGACCGTGTGATGGTCAACCTGGCTGATGTAAGTCAATGAATACCCACCCGGCATTCAATTTGTAGTATACGTATCCGGTTTTTCTACTAATACCAGCTGTGTTGTTGTTGCAAGCACTGCTCCGCGTGGAAAGGCTCAAGAAGGCCTACATCCGCAAGCAAGAAGAGGTAAGAAGAGCCAAACGTTCTGCGGATGACGCACATAGCGTTGCTCACTATTCCATGATTGTGCATGACTTAGAAACTAAATCTATAATCATGCAACAGGCGGATCAGGTCAAGTCCCCCCAACAGGTCCTCAAAGAGTCCAAGCTCAAAGTGGACAATCTTCAGGCGGCCTTGGACAATGCTGAAGATGAGCTCAAGAAGCATGAGGAGCCCCTCAAGCGGCTTGACCAGGCGGAGAAGAGCAGCAAACGGCTGCAACTAGAGAATGACCGCCTGGTCAAGGAGTCTGCTGATGCTCAGCGCAACTTCCAGGCCACTCTTGAAGCTGATTAGAACCGGCTCATTGAGGAGAATGAGCAGGACTGCGAAAACCGGATGAAGAGGGCGTTCTCCATTATCCATCCGGGTACAGACTACAACGTCTGGGAGCTCGCTTACAAGTACGCAGACCTTGCCATTCTGGCTGAGGAGGAGGGCAAGGCGGGGCCTGAACCCTATGAGCAATGGGTTGAGGCGGAGTTCAAGCGGATGCAGGAGGAGGCGGCTGGCAACGAAGAGGCAGTCGAGGATGAGGTTGCTCCCGGCTCCGTTCCCAACACCGACCCAACTCATCCGGAAGGGAGTCAGGCTCAGGCTGACCGGGTGATAGTGCAGCTAGAGTAGCAACGACCTCCCGGCCTGTGCGCCGTGCATTATTTTGTAATAGCGTCGGAAGGGTCAGCTTACTCTACTGTCGTCTTTTATTTTGAATACTAATATTTTCACCGGCTGTGCCGGTTAATTCTGCTACATTTCCACTGGTTGATCCGGTTTTGAATGAATTTGTTTTTTACTTTTTCGCTGCTTATTTTTTGCTTTTTGAATGAATTTGTTTCCGCATGACTGGTTGGGGATAGGGTAGGTAATTTCCCCTGGATAGGAGGCTGGCATAGGTGAGATGGTGCCAGGCGGCTATCCATATGCCATAGCGCAAATGTTAATGATTTAGCAAAGTGCTAAGCGCCAACCGTAAAAACGAAAAGCAGCCGGTTTTTACTGATTTGCCGGCTGGGCTTTTGGGAAAGACCTTTTCATAGGATTTAGGGTGTCAATTTTCCGGTTGGGCTCTTGCAAGAACACCTCTTAGATTATTGGGGCCTGCCTTCTTAGTTGATTAGGCGACACTTTAAGTACCGGCTGTCCGTTTTTAGATCAGCCTTATTCCAAAGAGTGGGCCGACTGCATGTTTGGGAATGCTAACCCGCAATTCTTTGGTGCAATGGATCATTCAGGCGGGTCGGACCGCCTGAGTTTTGACCGCTAGAACAATTTTCCACCCGAATGGGAGATGTTCTCTTCGATGAATTCACCCGAATGGGTGTCACCGGTTGATTCGTTGGTTTTCAGGGCCGCTTGTGTTGAGCACAAGACACGGCGCATGTAAGCATAATATATAGTAAATCTTTCTCATTAATTATACAGAAATCTACAAAAACTATACAGTTTCTAGAAGTAGTACTTTTTAAGATTGTCTACATTCCAGGTTCTAGGCAGCTTTCTACCGTCCGGGGTTTCTAGGCGGTATGTGCCGTCTCGTACTTCTTCAAAGATCCGGTAGGGTCCCTCCCAATTTGGGGTCAATTTGCCTTGTTCATTGGCCCTACCGGTTGCTTCCATTTTGCGAAGCACAAAATCTCCTTCAAGGCCCGTTTGTGAACCCGCTTGTTGTAGGCTCTTGTCATTCTCAGGCGGTAAATCTCATGACGCAAGGCTGCGTTGCCTCTTCACTTTGGGAGAGCGTCCAGTGCAAGCCGCATGGCTTCCCAGTTGGCCGCCTCATCATATAGCATGATGCGAAGTGTTGGCTCATAATGTTTAATAGGGAGCACCGCCTCAGTGCCATATGTCATAAGAAATGGGGTTTCACCGGTTACCCCTTTTTCAGTGGTCCTGATGGCCCAAAGGACATGAGGTAATTCCTCTGCCCATAGTCCACCGGCTCTTTCCACCTTCTTCTTTATACCGTCTGAGATCAACTTATTGAAAGCCTCAACTTGTCCGTTTGCCTGAGGACAGCCAATGGATGCAAAACAATGGGAGATTCCTTGATCTCCCAACCAGCTCTTGAGGACAGGCGTTTCGAATTGTGGTCCATTGTCAAAAACCATAGACATTGGAACCCCAAACCGGGTGATGACATTTCTCCAAATGAAGGAGATAACGTCCTTTGTTTTTATGCCTTTGACCGCCTCTACTAAAACCCATTTAGTGAAGTAATCCACTGCCACCAAAATATAGCGGCGACCGCCTGATGCAGGAGCATACGGACCCAGAATGTCCATGCCCCATTTTGCGAACGGAACCGAACTATGGATGGCTGTCAATTCAGTTGCCGGTCGATGTATCAACCGGGCGAACTTTTGGCATTTGTCACACTGTTTCACCAAATCCATGGCGTCTGCCTCAAGAGTGGGCCAAAAGTAGCCCTGCCGTCTGGTTCTTCTTGCCAAGGACCTGCCGCCTATGTGTGAGGCACAAAAACCCGCGTGCAGATCCTCTGGAACCTCTCTTCCCCTTTCAGGGGTTACACACTTTAGAAACGGCTGTAGGTATCCCTTCCGGAGAAGTTCTCCATGATGCATAACGAAGCTCAGAGCACGCTTCTTGAGCGCCATTGCTTTAGAAGGGTCATCCGGTAAAGTGTCGTCTGCCAAGTAATCCCAGATGGGGTCCATCCAAGTGGCACTTTGGTCTAAGATACCAATGGGGTCATGATCGATGCTTCTTTTCTCAATGACTTCCCAAAATATCGTCCTAGGCGCATCACAGGAGGCGGATGATGCCAATTTGGAAAGGGCATCCGCCTGATTATTCTCGGACCTAGGCACTTGACTTAGATGAAATTCATCAAGTGACACGGCCTCTTCTCTGACCTCCTGCAGATAATTGATCATAGCCGGATGGGTGGCCTCGAAGTCACCATTGTACTGGCTAACAATCAACTGAGAGTCTGAGCAGGCGTTGACTTTCCTTGCCCTTGCTGCCTTACACATGCGTATACCGGCTAGCAGGGCTTCATACTCTGCCTCATTATTTGAGGCTTGGAACTGGAACCGCAGTGCATATTCAAACTTATCCCCTTCCGGAGAATGGCATATAACGCCTGCACCACAGCCGTTCACTGTAGAGCTACCGTCTACGAATAACTTCCAAACCTGGTCAGGATTTTCCGGTTGCACAGGTCTAGTCATCTCGACAATGAAGTCGGCAAACGCCTGACCTTTCACTACCCGCCTGGGTTCAAAAGTTATCTCGAGGCTCTGTATTTCAACAGCCCACTTGATCATTCTGCCGGATGACTCAATGGTGGTCATTGGGCGCTTGAGCGGCTGGTCTGTGTATACAATCACCGGATGAGCCAAAAAGTAGGGCTTTAACCGGTTGACTGCGACGAACAGGGCCAACCCAAATTTTTCGATCATAGGGTACCGGAGTTCAGCGTTCTTAAGTACATGGCTGATGAAATACACCGGGAGCTGATTACCGTCTCTCTCAGCGAGGAGAACGGCACTAAGGGCATGATTAGAGACGGCTAAATACATATAGAGGACCTCCCGGGGCAGGGGGCTCACTAGCCTTGGCAAAGAATGCAAATGTTGCTTTAGCTTCTGGAATGCCATTTCCGCCTCTTCACCCCACTCGAATCTGGACCTTTTCCGAATGGCCTGGAAGAAATAGAGGCACTTGTCACCTGACCGGCTGAGAAATCTTCCCAACGCCGCCAAGCAACCGGTCAATTTCTAGACTTCTTTTACAGTGCGGGGAGAACGCATGTCAATGACCGCCTGTACTTTCTCTGGATTAGCCTCTATGCCCCTTTGGTCGATCAGAAATCCGAGGAACTTCCCAGACTCAACACCAAATACACACTTCTTTGGGTTAAGCATGACTCGGTGCCGCCTGAGTGTGGTGAATGTTTCTCGGAGGTCCAATAGGTGATCCGTCTGTAGCTTGGATTTGACTATCATGTCATCAATGTACGCTTCTACATTCCTGCCAATCTGATTGATGAAAACGGTGTTTATCATGCGTTGGAATGTAGCCAGTGCATTCTTTAACCCAAACGGCATCACCTTGTAACAAAATAACCCCCGATCAGTGACGAAGGCCGTCTTTTCTTGATCTTTTTTCCATAGGGGTATTTGATGGAAACCTGAGTAGGCATCCATGAAACACATCAGAGCATAACCGACTGTAGAGTCGACCAGACTATCGATCTTTGGAAGCGGGTAATTGTCCTATGGACATGCTCTGTTCAGATTTGTGTAGTCTACACACATCCGCCAGGTGCAATTCGGCTTTTTCACGAGGACAACGTTTTCTACCCAATCCAGGTAGTAGCATTGCCGGATGAACCCAACATCTAAAAATTTTTTGACCTCAGCCGCTGCCGCCTAAGATCTCTCTTCACCGTGATCCCTCTTTTTCTGCCTGACCGGCTTCTTTTTAGGGTCCACGGCGAGCTTGTGGACAGCTAGATCCGGACTGACGCCTGGCATCTCTTCCACTTCAAAGGCAAAGATGTCTTTGAATTCTTTTAGAAGTTGGAGCAGGTCTGCTCCCAACCGTTCATAAGCAACCGTCCCAACCTTGACATTTCTGTCAGGACGGCTGTCGTCTAAGACGACATCAAGGCAATCACCAGCCGGCTGGGGTCGTTGATCATCTGACCTTTCCCCGGCTAGTGATTGCTATTTTTCTTGCTTGACGGGTTCCGTTTGGTCCGCCTTTCTCTTCTTACCGGATGCCCTTGGAGCCGGGACTGCTGTATCGCAGTTATCAAGGTCTATGGGCTTGTCGTCTCCGGCTGCCCCCATAGTAGGTCTGACGTCAGAGAGATAGCACTCCCTAGCCGTCCTCTGGTTCCCCTTCAGGGAACCGACTGTACCATCGTCCTTTTCAAATTTGACAAGCATGAGAGAAGGAACGATGACAGCCTTGGACTCATTGAGGGTCGGACGGCCAAAAATCATGTTGTAGGCAGCGAGCTCTTCTATAACCAGGAATTTTATCACCATGTGGCGTCCTTCCCCCTTTTCACTCAGCCGGATGGGAAGATCTATGCTTCCTACCGGATGCACTACGCCTCCCCCAAAACCAACAAGCGGGTGGGGCGCCTGGTGCATGTTACTGGATTTGTACTTGAGCTTGGTCAAGCACTGATAGCTGATTAGGTCAGACGAGCTCCCAGTATCTATTAGGATCCGGCCAACCCGCTGATTGGCAACTTTACATTCGATGACTATGGAGTCATCGTGAGGCCGCCTGACCTTGCCTCGGTCCTTTTCAGAGATAAGGACCTTAGGAAAGGTGTCTTTCGACGCCTGGCTCTCCTCAACTGAGTTGACCAGCTTCCTGATATTTTCTTTGGTGCCCCTAATAGTGGGACCCCCTCCGGCAACGCCGCCTGCTATGGTGAAGATTGTCTCTTCATCCGTCTCAGAGTTGGCAAGACCCCCTCCGGCAACGCCGCCTGCTATGGTGAAGATTGTCTCTTCATCCGTCTCAGAGTTGGCAAGCACAGCTTTTGCCGTCTACCCCTTCTTGGCCAAGGTGTTACTCTTGGCTTTGGGCAGGTAGGACTTCAGAGCTCCCTCATCAACCAGACGGTCTAATAGCCGCCTGAGGCTATAGCAGCCATTAGTTTCGTGGCCAACGTCCTCATGATACTGGCAGTATTTGCTTTTGTCCCGGCTGCTTACGGGACTTTTCATCACAACCGGTTTGTCGAGAGACATCCGGTCCTTAATCTCCATGAGGATGGAGGAGCAGTCCTTTGTGAACTCGTACTTGGGAACGTACAGTTCTAATTTCCGTCTGAGCTTCTGAGCTGGCTGACCAGATCGGTCTGCCGCCCAGACCTCTTTTCTTTCTTTTCTTCCTTTTTTGTCGGCTGTTGTTGTTGCCAGTTATCTCTTCTGTCGGATTTTTTGGAATCCGACGGCTGCTTTACAGCACAAAGCTCCGTCACTTGTATATAGGCTTCAGCTTCCATCAATGCCTCTTGGAGGGTGGCTACCCTTTTCCGGACGAGGTCAAACTTGAAGGTTGACCCATCCTTCAGACCTTTAAAGAAGTCTGTGTAAGCAACTTCGTCGGACAGTCCTTGAATCTGAATTCTCATCAGATTGAACCGCCTGAAATAAGACCGGAGCCCTTCTCTGTCACCCTGCTGTATTGCCCCCAGATCGAGACTAGTCTTTTTGGCAGGGATGTTCATTGAGAAATTTGACGTAAATAAGTACGCCAAAGTCTTGAAGCTGTTGATGCAGCCGGCTGGTAGATTACCAAACCACCGTTGGGCAATGCCCTTCAGGGTAGCCGGGAAGCATCGGCACCAGACGGCATCATCCAACCCCTGTAAGTACATGAGGTTGGAATAGGCCATTAGATGATCTTCTGGGTTGGAGGTACCATCATAGGCCCCTACCAACACGTTTTTAACCTTTGTCGGCTGTGCCGCCTGGGTTATCTCAGGGGAGAACGCCGTGGGCTGTTCTTCTAAGTTCAGCAGGCGCTGCTGCCAGTCCATGAGCTGGAACGGCTGCTGCACATTCCTGCCAAACGGACCCGTTTGGGTAAAAGGGGATCCACCCGGCCCATTTGGCGAACCAAATAGACCAGGTTGGATCACTTGGGGTCCAGACCGGGCGGATGGTTCGCCCGTCTGACTCCCTAGGCTTGTTCCCGTACGCCTGTTAGAGGTGTCACAGAAACTGTCTGGAAAGGTCGACGTTGAAGCCGACGTAGACGCCAGACTTCTCTTTTCTTGGAGAAACGTCCGGGCATTAGAGAATATCTTTTTTGAACCATCCGGCTGCAAGTGCTGGATGGGTTTTCTAGGTTCCGCTTGCGGGAAGCGGAGCCGGTTTTGATCGAACTTGAGGCCCTCCCCCTCCTTCGGCTTTGGATGAGGGGTAGGGACCCGGTCTTTAATAGCCTTCTTTCTAGAAGAAGGCTTCTTGGCCGGCTGACTCTTCTTGGGAGTAGCTGACCGAATAAGGTTCTGGATCTCGCCTTTGAAACTATTCATGAAGGTTATGAGTTCGTTCCTAGTGACGGGAGCAGAACCCTTTGCCGCCTGGGCAGATCCAACCGGGTTGCCGGCTGGGTTGCCTGGAGCAACTTGGATGTTATCTCGTTCCTTCTTATCCCTGGAACGGGTGTGCTTTGTTCTGAAGGACCCGTCTGGGGCCACATAGGTGTCGAGTCCGTAATCATCACCACTTTCATGGTCCGTCTGGACCTCAGGCTCGGCCGACGGCCGCTTGTCCTGATCAGGTGGTACAGGGTTAGAAGTCATCTCAGAAGTACTCTCCCCATAGACGGCGCCAAATATTTCGGGGTTTTTTTTTTATGTGTCCTGCGGGAGAGTTACAATTCCGAGAATGCCCTTCGCCGCCTGTACCTGCAAAACCACGAAGACTCCGGTTGGTTGGAGCTCCGCCTCCGACGATCAAGTCAGTTACGTATGGGAGGAAGATAATGCATAAAATAGTGAAATTACTTCTCGCGTAATGGGAGAATTCCGCAATTAATATTGCTCGGTTGTTGAGTAAGTATTTATGAATGTATTGAATATTCTGAATTGAGTTGAATTGAATGCCCCATTAATGAGGATTCTCCCACTATTTATAGTGGGGAGACTTGGTTCCCCATTTAGGGTTCCTAGGACACGTGTCAGCAGGGGATTGGAGTCCTGCTGACCAATGGCGGGGGTGCCACGTGTCGCTCTGCCATAGGGCCATGGGCTGGGGTATTTCTACCCCAAACGCGTGAGGGTGGGCAGGGGGCAGGGGCTTGGGCAGGGGCAGGGGCAGGGGCTGGGGTTGGGGAGGGGGCAGGGGGTTGGGGCTGGGGTAGGGGTATGGGGGCAGGGGCTGGTAGTGGTGGTGCGTGAGGGTCGTAGGGGTGGTGCGTAAGGGTGGTTGGGGGGCAGGGGGCAGGTGCAGAGGGCATGGGGTGGGGCTACTCTGTTTTTTTTATTATTATTATTAACTTTTCCGACGGATTTAAATTCCGTCGGAAATTTCCGACGGACTTTCCGGTACCGGAAAAACCACTTCCGACGAAAAAATTCCGTCGGAATAGTGTTTTCCGACGGAATTTCCGACGAAAATGGTCGTTTTCCCGACGAAGTGATCTCCGACAACACGTTCCGACGGAATTCCGTCGGAAACAGCCTTTTTCGACGGATTTTTAGGGTGTATCGACGGAATTTTTCCGTCGTACATAAGGTGTTTTCTAGTAGTGTTTATGAAAAATCTGATAAAAATGAATTAAAACAGAATTTTCCAGAAAAGAGAGTGTCGTGTCACAGCACGGCACGTGTGCCATGACACGTTACTAAGTACCATGCCACGGTACCTACAGTTCCCAGTTTTGTTCTTTTCACACGTTTTCTCTGTTTAAAATGATAAAATTTAGTAACGCAGTACGGTGCAAGTACCGCGCCACGTTACTTGTACCGTGACACGGTACAGGGTAGCGTGACATGGTTTAGTAAGGCCACATTACTAAGGGTCAATAATGAATAAATGTTACTTGAGTTTGACGTATAACTAAAATAAGTTATAATAAATGTAATCCGAATTTAAATAAATAAATTACAACTAAAATAAGCTATAATAAGATCTAATAAGTTAAAGTATGTTATGGAGAATTTAGATCTCTTAAGGGATGATTGTAAGTGTCAAATGACTATTATTATTTAATGAAATCACCCCTCTCTATTCCATTAAAAAAAAAGAAAAAAACATAAAATAAAAAATAAAGTTTAAGTATGTTCAAATAAGGATTTGTTCAATTCACCTTATTTTCTCTTATTTTAAGATTATAAGTTCAGATAATATCATATCATTTTAGATAGGTTTATACAAATTCATATTAGTTCAAATAAATCAAATTAGTTCAAATAAATTCATATACATTTAGTTCAGATAAATTTTTGAAATATTCTGATTAGTTCAGATAATTTATGATAAATTAAGATAAGTTCAGAAAATTTCAAATAAATTTGGATAAGTACAGATAAATTAATATAAGTTCAGATTAATTCAGATTATTCAGATATTTTCTTATAAGTTCAAATAACTTCAAATAAATTCAGATAGGTTAAGATTGAAATGAGTTCAGATAAATTCAAATATTTTTATATAAAATAAGATAAATTTAGAGTTGTTTATATAAATTCATATAAGTTTAATTAAATTAAAATAGATTCAGATTCGTCAAAATCAGGTGAATATAAAACACCTAATCACATTAATAGATCATATATACATATTTATGTTATAAATTTCATATTTTATACATTTTAGGAACTTATTTCAAATTTTATACATTTTAGGAACTTATATTTTATGGTATAATGATAATTTAGGATTATTTGACTTTAGAATACTAAAATCATGGACTAATATATCGATCTAGAGGTGATCATTGGGCGGGCCGGGCCGAAGCTAAAAAAATTTGCCCACTTCTCGGGCCGGGCCAAGCTTCGGGCCGAATTTTTTGTGGCCAAACCCGCCCAAAGTGGTCGGGCCGTGCGGGCTTTTCGGGCCATTTTCGGGCCGGGCCAAAAAAACAACTAAATATGCTTTAAAACGCATTCCCAAACCCGCCCAAAAAAATAAAAATTCCGGTCCGGGCCTGGCCCAACCCGATTTCGGGCCGAAAATTTCTGCCCAAAGCTCGCCCAAAATCGGGTCGGGCCATACTTGATCAGGTCTACGATCACTGTACCGTCCCTATAATGTTGACTCCATTCAAACACTCTTATTGCCTTGTCACACCACTCTTTACCTCTGTAGTATCACAATGTTTACTATAAATTAAAGGTTTTTTTTTTATTATTATTTTTTTTATACTATTTTGTTACCAATTACCATTTTATTCTCTGTCTCCCTTCTTTGTTCTCTCTACAATTCACAACTTGGATCATGAGTTATTATTAGTGCCCTATACCAATTACCTTAGTCATGTCGGGTTATTGTCATGGAAAATTTTAGTTAGGTTAATAATATGTCGGGTTTAACTAGATCGTGAGTAATTTCGGGTCGGTTTTAATTGGGTCATGGGAAGTTTCAAATTGGGTAATTAAAGGTCGGGTAAAAAGAGGTATTGTTCGGGTCTAAATGGTTTCGGGTAGATTTCGTTTCGGGCTAGATCGAATTTGGATTTTATATTATTGGGTCTTATTGGTTTTGGATTATATATGAGTCGATTCCAAGTTGGATTTGGATCATAAATTACTGGATGGAGTCGGTTTCAAGATAATGTCGGTTTGACTCCATATCGAATTCGGATAAAAAATACCCGAATCCAACTAGTTTGATAACAATTCAGTTTCAAGTAAACCTTTCGAGTCGGGTAAGTTTTTAACACCCTAGCAAATGACGTACTTGCTACTCCATATTATTGTTGACCATGGGATGACGTTATGGAGTAACAAAATTGAAGTAGCAATAAACGACGTGATATAATGCCCAAAAAAATTGAAATGTTAATAATAGTTGGAATATAGTTGCGGGTGAAAAGTAAATACGAGTAATGGTTAAAGCTTTATCATTTCTTCTCCCTAAATGTTAATAATAGTAGTAATATTAGTTGGAATATGTACTTTAATTCTTGATTTATTATTACTCCCCTAACTCTTTTTTGAGACTGAAAAGTTTGTAAATCTGATTTTTGTCGGTTGACCATTAGCAACATAAAATTGTAGTGTGCTAAAAAATAATTGCTTTAATTTTAATAAGAGAAATAGTTAATCTATTTATTAAGCATATTTTAATTCATCAAACTTGACATAGTAGCAAATCAAAGAGTTCTAAATAACTTAACCTCCATAATCTTTTAAATCGAATGACTTTTTCAAAACACTTTTATAATTTCATATTAATTATATAATTTTTCATCTATTTCAATATGTTCATTAGCACGGACACAAACTAGTTAATATTAATGCAAATATATAATAACTATTATAAGTTGTACATGCTCTCCAAACTACTCGCTCACATCACATTCGTATATTAATTACTAGTAGTGGAACAATGATTGAATTGAATGAAAGGGGTGTAAGAACCTAACTTTTGGTAATGAGAAGACTAAAGGTAATAAAATACTGGTAGCTCCATACCATAAAAAGAAGTATGACAATTATAGTGGGATGAATGTGAATGAAAAAGTGTGATAGTTAAATTAGGATGAAGTCATAGACAGTAATAATTGTTTGATTGTATATATACTACTGTGGTAAAAGAGGAAACTTTAGGACAAAGGTACAATATAAGTAGGAGAAAGAAGAGAGTAATTTCTAGGAAATCGTCGAGAGTCTTTGGTCACTTCTAATCTCAATGTTTGGCCATAATACATTAGAAGAGAAAGATGACATGAGTACAATTATAGTTTCTCAATTCATGCATTGCTTAGCCTATAATAACTTTATTTATCAATAACTAAAATGAAATAATGATTTTCATTGGTCTCAAATTGTGTTTAGATGGTATGAAATATCTTCCTAATACCAAAATAATTTTTCACTAATAGTACTAACAAATGCAAAAAATAGAATTTCAGTTTTATTACCAATATAATTTTATATTAGTATTAACTTAATACTATTTAAATACAAATTAATACCAACAAGCGTCATTATAATCATTGATGATTAAAGATATTTTAGATTAAGAATTTTTAAATTCCAATCATAGAAGTTTTGATCATTTATTAACCACATTTAATCTCATCGATCTTATACTGAAGTTATACCATAATGGGAAATTATTGTAGATGCTTCTCAAACGATTCAGATTTAAACACACACACATGGTCACCCCCACAAACCCTACAAACAAAAAATTGACACCTAGTCCAACCCTTTTTTTAATTTAATTTCTTTCTTTAAAGGTAAAAAGAGCTACCTTGAAAAAACTAAAGATAAAAACGGAAACCCCAGCCTAGAAAAGGCAAAAAAATAATTTAATTTATTTTAAATTAAAAAAATAATTAAAAACAAAAAATTAATCATAAATAAAAAAATAAAAATATTAACCTCCAAAAATGCAGCTGTTGCCGTCACCAATGTCCCTTCCTTACCACTTCTCAGGTTCAACTGGTGCAGGCTCCAACAATTTTCATTTCATTACTTATAACCCTTCTTTCTTCTTTTCAATCACCCCCTCTTAATTTTCCCCTAAATTTATTAAAATTAATTAAAAAAAAACCCTAATTTTCCTTCATTGACTTCAGCCATTTCTGCTTTCTCTCTCCTCTTCTGGGGTTTTCTTGTGAAGACTGTTCTTGAAATTCTTCAAAAATGGGCTCATGGAATCTGTTTTTAATGGGTAACTCTTTGAATCTTGTTTTTTTAAGCTAAATGTTTGTTTTTTATATCTGGGTATTTCCCCTTTTTTTCTGGGGTTTTTATGGATGTGATCAATTTGATTCGATACTCATCGCCGAATCTTCATGAGATCCTGTGGTTTGTTCATGTCTTCATTTGATCATTCGCTTAATTACACCTCATCTTTTATCTGTCAAATAGATCAGTTTTTATTCCTCTTTTCGAATTACAAACGATGGATTCTGGAATTCTAACCCTAGTTTTTTGCTTTTGTTTTCATTGGATTCGTCCTTATTTTTATCTGTGATAAGAAAAAAAGAAAGAAATTTGTTGGTGGGTGTTTTGATTTTGGACTTTGATTGATTGACAAATATGGAAAAAATAAAGAATTACGATGGTGATTTTATTTGTTATTAGTTCAGAAAAATTGAAAACCCTAGATTTGGGGGAAAATAGAAGTGATTAACCAGGGTTAGAGATACATAGATGATGGGGGAAACTCTATTGACAACCTTATCGATTGAGAATTACCATCCATCTACTGTGTTGTCCATGGATTCAAGCTCCTCGTCTCATGACGAGTCTGAGAGAGATGTGAATCGGTCGGTCCTGCAATCGGGACCGCCTGATATCAATCTCCCGTTATCAGTAGAACTCAGCGTGCTCCCGCAATTGTGGAATGATAATTGTGAGATTTTAGATGTTGGTCTAGGTCCTCAGATTGTTACTGAGGGGGTGGCAATTGTGAATGTTCCTAAAGTGGGTAGGAAATGTGCTAAACGCGTTGATAGTATATGGGGTGCTTGGTTTTTCTTCAATTACTATTTCAAACCCGTGTTGAAGGATAATTCTAAGTGTAAGGTTACGAGAGATAGCAATGGTTGGGGTGGTTTCGATAAGTCTGACTTGAAACTTGATGCTTTCTTAGTACAGCATGATATGGAGAATATTTACATGTGGGTATTTAAAGGGAGGCCTGAGAATGCGTTAGGGAAGATGCAGTTGAGAAGTTTCATGAACGGACACTCTAGGCAAGGGGAGCGCCCGTTTCCTTTTAGTGTTGATAGAGGATTTGTGAGGTCTCACAAAATGCAGAGGAAACATTATAGGGGCCTGTCAAACCCGCAGTGTGTTCATGGGATTGAACTGATTGGGTCACCAGATTTTACGGGTTTAGATGAATGTGAAAGGAAGAGGTGGCTGGAGCTTACAGGGCGGGATACGAACTTCTCAATACCTGAGGAAGCAAGTGATTTTGGTTCTTGGAGGAATCTCCCACCAATGGAATTCGAGCTAGAGCGCCCTGCTCTATCTACAAAGGGTGCTCAAAGAAAGGTGATTCCTGATACAGGGCTGAATTTCTCAACTCAGACATCTAAGCATGGTCTCAGCAATGGGGTGGATCTTTCTCATGTTGCTAAGAAACAAAAGAAAGACTTTTACTCTAATGGCAGCATTGACAACGGCTTTCTCCGAATCAACTCACAGTCTGATAGTGTGTTGGATGTAGAATCTCATTTGGCTGAACCTGTATGGTCTAATGAATTTAGCGGGGTGATGAAGAATGTCTATGGTCCTGTCACAGCTGCTAAAAGTATATACGAAGATGAAAAGGGGTTCTTGATTATTGTTAGCTTGCCCTTTGCTGATCCTCAAAGGGTGAGAGTTACATGGAAGAATACCCCTACGCATGGAATTGTGAAGGTAGCTTGTGTTAGCACAGCTTGCTCACCCTTGATTAAGAGACATGGCAGGACATTCAAACTGTCTGACCCGATGCCAGAGCACTGCCCTCCTGGAGAGTTCGTTCGGCAGATTCCCTTGCCTTCACGGATTCCAGAAGATGCAAAGCTTGAGGCTTATTGTGATGAAACAGGAACGGCCCTTGAGATAATGGTCCCTAAACAACTTGCTGTACTTGAAGAGCATGAAGTCCATGTTTGCCTTCGACCCTCTCCTTGGGTTTGAATTAGTTTTATTATTATTAAGTCTTAATGTAAGAACAATTTAAGATGTTTACTATGGTAACTATCCCAGCATCGATAACTAACTGTACCACATATAAAGGACACGCGTTGAAGTTTACTTGGTGTTGTTTTGATAATTTTTTCTGTTTTTCATACCATTATTTTTTGTGCATAAGTTCTCGACCCTTGAGTCCAATTCTTATCAGAAATGGACTCTGCTTATCTATTTTTCAGGTAGCATTATCTAATGCAATGGCTTAGTACCGAAGCTCTTACTGACTTTATGGTAGGCCGTTAATCGACGCCTCTTTAGTCTCTACCAATGGTAGGATCCACCAAGGATATTGTTGTTTGTGAATTTGTGATATTTTTCAACCTTGTTGAACATGAGGATCAATTGGTAGGGCTAATTGTAGCAATATCCCTGTTCTCTTTTACCAATTCTAGAGGGAACTATGACGATACTTTTTTGAATCCTTTAAGGGGTGGCGTAAATGGCTGTTGTTCTTGTATGTTGACGTCCCTTAGATTTATGGAACATGCTACCCTAGCAAGCTTGCGCCCCACCCCTCTACTTTTCTTTCCACTTGCTTTTGTCCTTTCATTATGTATTGTAGCTTTACAAGAGCCAAATAAAGGATTTATGGTGTTGTGTACGACTTAGCAAAACTAAAATTGTCTTTCTTTACAGTACCCTGTTACCCCTCTTACGGGAAGCATTAGAATATGGTACTCTCTCGAGAGAGAATTTAGTTTGCCGTATATAATTAACGCTTGTACTATCTCACATACCGTACGTTGCCATTAAAGGCGCAATTTAACAGATGCATGGATGTGGTTTTGCGCCTCTTTGTTATTGAACTATTGTCTCGCTATACCACCAGTGAGGGGAGTGAATCTGGGTTCCAATTTCCTGGAAGAGCAAGCAACATATATGGCTGACAGACAAGTATGTATGGCACACTGCGAGCTGCTGACCCTCAGTACGATAGGTAGCACAATCTCATGCAGCATCCGAAGAGTGTGAATCCTGGAGGAACCATGTTTTATCAGTATATCACGCGATATATTAGTTTTTTCAAACTCCTTTACCATGATAAGTTGATAACCACTAAAACTAAGGCTTCTTGGTTATCAAAACCAAGGAATCAACTTCCCAAATCAAGAAGCAATGGACATAATTGATGGAATCCAAATCCGATTGTTGTTATCTGGAAGCACATTTGAGTGCCTAAAAAACAAACATTCGTTCCAACAAATCAAGTCAATAATAGAGGCTTCAAAATTTCATCAAATACTTTTCAGAAATATGCCAAAGCTGTTAAAAGCAAATGCACTGATAAGTGAGTTTCCTTCGCCCAATTTCACTTATCTATATTTATTAGAACTTATTAAAGTTGTGAATGTATTTTTTTTTTTAATAAGTGAGTTTCCTTCGCCCAGCTTCTAATGTATTATTGATAACCTCTTAATTGACTTGATTATCCAAAAAAAAAAAAAAAAAAAAAAAAACCTCATTGATTTGACTTTATTACTATAAGTAATTTGAACATATTACAAGTTTGGTCATAAATATATTATAAGTTTTACAGTTCCATTTTTTTTTAAATGGTAAACTATATGTAGGATGGGCCTCCCACCCTATCATAGAAATGAGAGGCTGTGAAAAATCGAACCTTGGAGGAGATGAGGGGATTCCTCAAGTTTTGTAGTTCCATATTTATAATCTTGTTGGGGTGAAAAAAATTGGTAAAAGTAAAAGGGTTTGTTTCTGGGACTTGTTATTCATCGCCCGCAAATCTCTACATAAAGCCCACATTTTATAATTTTTTGACAAATTTGCCCTTTTTATAATTTTAACGGAAGATAAATTTTTCGCACTAAAAAAATGTGGAGCAGCACCGGATCGCCGAGGATCACCGGAGAATCGCCGTCGTCATCGGAAAACGAGGTTCGTAACGCATCGTAAGGACGAAATGGTGGCTGGCGCCTAGCCAAAAGGCCATGCCGTGGTTGTGGCGCCTAGCCAGGACGCCGCCACCGTGGTCACGGCGTCTGGTGGAGAAGCCTCGACCATAGTAGTGGCGCGTGGCCAGGACGCCGCAGCCACGGCCAAGGCGCCTGGCCACCACGCCGCCACCATGGCGGCGGCGTCCTGACCAGGCGCCCCGGCCGTGGCTCCGGCGTCCTGGCCAGGCGTCAGTAGGGGAATATTTTTTTTTTTTTTTTTTTTTTTTTTATTTTATTTTATTTTTTAATTTAATCCCCTTTTTTTTTTTTTTTTTTTTTTTGTTAATTTAATCTTAATGTAATTATATTTATACGTTATATGTTATTGTTATAGGATTATGGTGGAGACGGAAATGATTACAGTGGGATTTTTGTACATGATGGCCTGTTCGAAGATGCTCAACAAGCGATTGATTGGGCAAAACAGGTTGCAATTAGATCAGGCTTTTGTTTAGTAGTAGCAACTCATAAATCTCAACGGGATGGTAGAATGGATCGCATTTTGAGATGCGACCGTTATCGCAAAAGAGAAGAACGAGATTTCAGTAAAGCGATTCGGTTTGACTCAAAGCGGAAAGGTTGTGGGTGTCAGTTCCGAGTTAAGGTTCGACAACATCAAAGGCGTGACGGTTGGGAAGTGAAGGGTTACGGCAAATGGGGATATCACAACCATGAGCTGATAGCATACAAAGTGGGGCATCGGCAGTTAAGCGGCCTAAGTCCAGCTGCGAAACTAGTTGTAAAAGAAATGAGTGATGCTCAAGTGAAGCCCGCTAAAATATTAGCGTCTGTGTTAGAGAAATTCCCCGAAGACCAGCCAAACCGAAGACACATCTACAACGTCAGACAGAAATTGAGGTTTGAACGGTCAGAGGGAAGGAACCCTATTCAGCAGCTTCTGCACCAGGCACAAGCACGTGGTTACCTTTACTGGTTTGAATCTGACGAAGACACATCGGAGGTAACTCATTTGTTCCTTGTCCATCCTGATTGTGCTGATATGATTTCGTCTTGGCCATCTGTGATTTTGATCGATTCAACGTACAAGACAAACAAGTACAAGTTCCCACTGGTTGAGATGGTTGGCATGGCTCCAACGAACCAGAACTTTCTGATTGGTTATGCAGTCATGAAGGATGAGACGGCTGCGAGTTACCGTTGGGTGTTGGAAAAGTTGAGAAACTACATCGGCCCAAATGTACAGCCATCGGCCATCGTAAGTGATTGTGAGGGAGGTCTTTTTGCCCCTATAGCGGAGCTGTTTCCGGAGTCGAGCCATTTACTGTGCACATGGCACATCAACAACTGCGTGAAAGTCAAAGCCTACAACCTTTTCAACAAGAACTTAGATTCAGCAGAGAGATTGGTAAATGGTAAGTGGCGGAAGATCCTGCAAGCTACCACGGAGGCAGAGTACGATCGAGCCTTGGAAAACTTAAAGGATGCGTACAAGTGGTGCCCGCCAATCGTAGACTATGTGATGCATCAGTGGGTACCTCAGAGGGAAAAGTTTGTCAAATATTGGACGAACCAAGTTCTTCATTTTGGGAACACTACGACATGCAGAGTCGAGAGCGCTCATAGAGCTTTGAAGGACTGGATTGATTCTTCCACGGCTGCTCTGGATACACTGTTCGAGAGAATAAACAAGGCTATTGATACTCAGAGGAACGGCATCAAGAACTATCTCGAGGACTCCAGACGACGACATGGCATGTTGTATGGCCATTTCATATTTAAGATTCTCCACGGTCGTGTGTCACACCACTGTTTGGGGTTGATTCTGAGCGAGTATACCAGGATGAGGGAGTTGGGCGATGAAGTGGCTATTCGGTGCGGATGTGCTATATCAATGACTCATGGATTACCTTGTGCATGCACCATTCACCGCGTAATTACGCAAGACAGGGCGTCGTTACATGTCGATCAGGTTCATCCATTCTGGCGGACGCTCGTTATCGGAGAGCATGCTGTTCCGCATACGGTTCACCGTGAACAGGAGGAGTTGGAGCAGTTTCAGATGATGTTTGACCAAGTGTCCTCCAGTCACCCTTCGATCATTCGTAGTGCTACACACATACTTCATGACATGTTCAATACATCGTGTTTGGATACCGAGGAACCGGAAGGGGTCGAGCGACCTAGGGGTCGACAACCACGGCGGAACAAGAGTGCGTTTGAGTACATTCGCGGTCGTGGCCGTGGCCGTGGCCGTGGTCGTACATCCTCATCAAGTGGCAGCCAATCATCGTCGTCGGTGAATATGCCCGGCACCGGTAAGACATTCGACTTCAATTTCTTTTGTTGACTGTTTGATTAGTTTACTGTTGACTTGTTTATTGTGTTTATTGATGTGTGTAACAGGGAGAATGGACATTGAACATTTTCCATATAAGGACAGGATCCCTAATATCATGATGCCATTCTTGGACGGGTGGAATGATGTCATTGCAGATGGTAACTGCGGATTTCGGGTTGTGGCGGATGTGTTTCAAATGGGTGAAGACAACTACGGTTTAGTGCGGCAGTTGATGTACAGTGAAATCGCATCAAACCGAGATGTGTATGGCCATGTGTACGGCGAGGACTTGGATAGGTCTCTGCAGCGTATCCGGTGGGGAGGGGGACCTTGCGGTCAAAATCATTGGTTCGATGCGCCACTTGATCTCTTTGCCGTTGCAAACATCTACAAGTGTGCAGTCATGCATTTCGGCCTTGGTTTACATAGTCGAGCCTATTATCCATGTACAACGGTTCTGCCCTGGTGTTCGCGCGAGACCGTCACCAGACCGGTAAGGGACGTTGCTATTGGATTTCTTGGGCCGTCATACAGACATTTTATCCGATTAGACATGTCACCCGATTTTCCGGTCCCAAATATCATACCGAAGTGGTATGAAATTCGTAGAGCAAGCGTGGAGGGTTGGGATGCTTTGTACCATGCTCGCGTGCAACAGTGGAACAATTTAATTACCATGTAGTTTTTGTTGATGTACACCTACCTTTTACTATGAGGCCTTGTATTGTCAATACTATGTCATTTCTATGTGTTCATTTTTAAAAGATAATGTTTCATTTTAAAAACTAACAACAATAATTTCAAATATTACAAACTAAAATGATAATATTGAATTTTAAAAACTAAGAACAATAATTTCAAATATTACAAACTAAAAAGATAATGTCTAATTTCAAATATCAGTAATCCCTCTGTGACGCCCACTGCCACTGCTCAAGGGTCCGTTCCAGATCGTCAATAACAGCTCTGCCTGATGCACTCGTCATGCAGTCCCTTTCCTCAAAAAGTCGGTGTCCCAACTGCATAATCTTGCCCATCCACTACACAAAACAAAAAACATGAAACGACGTATTATACATATATATATTAAAATAAGAGAACAACAAATAAAAGATGAGACGTACCGCATAAGAGGCAGTGGCAGGTGGCACATCGTCATCATCTGCGTCGTCGATGTCTTTGATCAACCTCGGGTGCGAGTGCCGGATGTACCATTCCATGTAGTGCTGGTCACACATGGCAGTCACCCCACTTGGCGGCCGCTGCAGCTCCGCCGTCCATAGGCGGGCAACCATCGGAAACTGCTCCCACATGGATATCATGTTTGACGGCCATTGGACGACGTACTCCTTCGACGACGCAGATCGTACCGCCTTACTGGGCCATGCCGGTGGAGGTGGGACAACTTGGACAAATCCAAGCTGGCGAAGACAGCGCTGCGGCATGTACGCCTCTACGATCTCGCGATACTGAATCAGTCCAGTGTAGAGGGTCCTGGGTACCCTATTACTAGGGTTCTGGCCGAAAGGCATCCAGTTCACCTGCACATTATTTAAAATCAGTAACAGTCATAAAATAAAGCATCAGATTGTAAAAGTAGAAATAATTTAATCACTGTACCTCTAAGGGGGACATCCTGTCAAGCGATAACCGTATGGAGCGCAGGCGGTCAACGGACTTCTTCTCGACACGCGGACTCCACGCACAGGCACGTGGCTGGCCATCACCAATGGGAACCGGGTCGCGGTGTGGTCGAAACGCAGGAAAATACTCGTATATCCAGGTCTGTAACAACGTCAGACATCCAGTGATACCTGCTGCATCAGCCCGGCTCGAGAATCCTAACTGGCGATACAGATACGCCAGCGTAGCCGACCCCCAAGAAAACTGGCCTACTCTGTCGGGCTCACACGCGTCAACTATGTCGCGTGGCCTGAGCTTGTTCCCGCTCTTATCCGGAAACAAGGTACACCCGAGAAGAAGAAAAACATATGCAGCCAGCTGTGTGTCCTGCGTCCTACGTGCCGTAGGGTGCAAACATCGCTGCAAGACGGCTGCGATCTTAACGCCGCCGTGATCCCACACACCAAGTGCCGATGTGTACAGCGCAGCCCTATCCACCGCCAACAGCTCCGCTAGTAAATCTGCCTGATCCGCATCAGTGACGACAGATGCTCGGTTTCCCTCCACGGGAATCCCAAGGATGGCCTCGACGTCATGCAACATGATCGTCATCTCACCGAACGGAAGGTGGAACGAGTTCGTATCCGGCTGCCATCGCTCAACGAAAGCCGTGATCAGCGTCCAGTCAATCCTATCGTGCATGGTGGCAGGAAGGTGACTCACTCTAGTGGCCCTCAATCGCCCGACCATCTCGCTCTCCTCCGGCCAAGCATCAGCCCAGCTACACAAAAACCTACAAAACTTTTCCCGGGTTTGGCATTTCAAAATGCCTGTATCCAAAGCCCTCTCCTGGTCCTCCCAAATACGGGTAGCGATGTGTCCTAAAAAGCTAGGAATCACACTCCCGTCTATAGGTCCCCCGGCCACCTCACCCCTCACCATCCAAGAATCATTAACGGCCCTCGACCGTTTTCTGCTACCCGCAGACACAGTGGACGCAGATGATGTGCCAGATCTACTAACAAACCTACCATCTCGACCCTTACGCACATCTACCCTATGCGTCTCATACGTATCATCAAGTCTCTGACTGAATGGACCGTAATCATCATATGGTCCACTCTGATCGTCGACATCCTCATCTGCATCATCCTCGTCCTCGACCTCCTCCTCCTCGACCTCCTCCTCCTCCTCCTCATCATCATCATCTTGATCGTCCGCAGAACAGTGCACCCGTTCTCTGCGGGCCGAGGCCGAAATACCACGGGATCTAACGTGTCTGGGCCCCGAGCTCTCCATTGAGTAGATCGTACTCCTCACGACGTCAATACTCTTCCCCGCACCAGGTCTAAATTGCGATGCCTAACTCCAAGGAAATAACGAAACATAATAACGAAAACAAATTAAAAAAAGTCGAAAATAAACACAAAAGCAAATAAACAAGTCACGGAAATAAAATTATAAACATAAAAAATATAAAATTAAAACAAATAAAAAAACAAAATTTAAAAAAAAAAAGATAAAAAAAAAAAGGGAACATACAATTTAAAAAAAAGAAAAACAAATTTTTTTAAAAAAAAAAAAAAAAAATCGAAAATAAAATTTAAAATTTAAAATAAAATTTAAAATTAAAAAAAAACAAAAAAAAAATTTAAAAAAAAAAAAAAAGAACGAGGCGCCTAGGCAAGGCGCCTGTACGGTGGTGTCGGCGCCTAGCCCAGACGCCACTACCACGGCCGTGGCGCCTAGCCTCTGCGCCGCCGCCGTGGTAGTGGCGTCTGGGCTAGGCGCCGCCACCACCGTACGGGCGCCTTGCCTAGGCGCCTCCGCCGTGGTGGTGGCGTCTCGCCTTGGCGCCCCACCGTCGCCGGAGGTTTTTTTTTTAAAAAAAAATTACAAAAATTAAAAAATTTACCTTCTGGCCGGCAAACCGCCTTCCGCCCACCGCCGGTGCCGCCACTTCCTTGCCGGGCCGCCTCGACATAGCTCTGGAAATAATTTAGAGAGAGAAAGTGGAAGTAGAGAGTAGAGAGAGAAATTGTGTGTTTTTTAGTATGAGGGCAAAAGTGTCATTTCACTCTTATTTTGTGGGCTTTATGTAGGAATTTGCGGGCGATGTTTAACAGTTCACTTGTTTCTGGCACCATTGGAGACTTGATCGATTGGAATTTCAACTAATAGAATTTATTGGTTATGAACTTTTCATAAGTTTGCAGTTCCTCTAATAACTCTAATCAAGGTCTTTAATTAATTAATTAACTAGTGAGTAGTCCGGGTGTTGTCCCGGGTTACTACTTTTATAGTTGTGCAACTGCTAATTTATAAGACCATCTAATAGTTTGTATGTAGTATGTGTCTTCAATACTTTGTAGTATAATATTATTTATTGTGCAATGTTAAAGCATAATTAACAATTAGCCTAGATGGTTATACAATAACTTTTCTTCTAAGAGGTCAAGTGTTCGAACTTTCTCATCCATATATGACGTGGCATATTGAGGAGTTGAGTAAGTGACGTGGCAAAATGAGAAAGTCTACGTGACGCATATACGTTCTTAGAAACGTCTTTTAATATATTAGTATAGATTACTTTGTTTGTTTGGTTACATATTTTGTTGAATTTAATTAAGTTATATCATAGCAATGTAGCAAGTGTTCATATGATTGAATTTGTTTGACTTTAGTTTAACGTGTTTAACCTCTCCTTGAAGAAGAAGGTTGTACATTAATATTAGAGACTAGAGAGCAGGTGACTACTTTTTATTTTATTTTTGGTAAGGATGCTTAGGAATTGAGAATTTGGCTTTTGGGTTAATCTCAATAAAAGTGAATCTGAAATGATATTTAAATAAGTCCAATCTAATGGGTTAATCTCCTATTGCATTAATTCAATTATCTAACAGCTGAAAAATTACATCCCAAAATCAGCTGATTTTATAGTATAGTTCAGTTTTTTTTTTTTTGTTAGATTTGCCAACTCAATTTAACATTTAAGCATGTGATCCTTTGAGTCCACTAGAGCTAGAGGCCTTATCTAAGAACTTTACCTTTTTCAACCAAATTATTTGATAAATAAAGGCATCTCTCCACTCTTGTGGGGGAACTAATAACATAAAGGTTTTTTTTTTTTTTTTTTTTTTTTGCAAGCCAAAATTGGGTACCAACTATTGTTTGGATCTTATCAGTATAACTTTTAAGCGGAGCAATGTACAACACTACATGAAAAGGGTGGGTGTAAATTTGACAATTGACCGGAAATTCCATCAAAGTTATGAGATTATAATGTTAGATATTTTGTTAATTTTATTCCTTTATTAATTATTAGAGTTATGCTCGTTAATTCACAACTTTGATTATTAATATCTCTTATTTAAAAAAAAAAATTACTAGATATTTCTCCTAGTGTCAAAATAACTATAAAAAGTCAAAGAATTATACTCCGTACATAAATAAAAGGAAAAATTTATGGGAATAATCCCACCTTTGGACCGTTCATTTTTAATAATCCCACCTTTGGGCCCCGATCTTTTTTAATGGTCCCATTTACTTGAAATCAGTTGAGTACGTATTTTTTTTTAAAGATTAATTTACACGTGTCGTTATATAATTGGTAAAAAAAAAACAAAAAAGTTAAAATTAAATTAAAGGATATTTTAAAAAAAAAAAAAATACACTTTCTCTCTCCTCTTCATTCCCCCCAGCCACCCCTTACCCCGACTTTCTCCTACCGTCATTCCCTACCCCTCGCGTCGACCACTAGCAACCCACCCCTCCGTTGCCAGCTTTCATTTCGAAAACCCACTCCGTCCGTGCTGACGGTCGGAATCCCACCCAGCCAACCCAACCCCAAAACCCCATTAACCCAAACCCAGCCAACCTCAAAACCATTCGAAAATCCACATCTAGATTGCTCGGATTTGGGAGGGGAAGGGGGTGGGGTTGTCTGATTTGGGAGGGGAAGGGGGTGGGTGGTCGGATTTGGGAGGGGAAGAGGGTGGGGTGGTTGGATTTCAGAAGGGAACGGTCAGATTTGGGAGGGAAAGGAAGTGGCTGGTCGGAAATGAGAAGGGAAGGGGCCACCGGAATCCATGGAAGGGAGGGAATGGAGGGTAGGCCAAGGAGGGGGGAAGTGGGTGGCTGGGGAAGGAGGAGGGTTAAGTTTTTTTTAGAAGGTTTTTTTTAATTGATTTTTTTAACTTTTTTTTTTTTTTACCAATCACAGGCCGCCACGTGTCATGTAACCTCTTATAACAAATTACATGATTGGTTGGGACCATTAAAAAATATCGGGCCCAAAGGTAGAATTATTTAAAAATATTCCAAAGGTGAGATTATTAAAAACGAACGGTCCAAAGGTGAGATTATTCCCATGAATTTTTCCTAAATAAAATAGAATCCTAATGTTGCAATAGTAAAGTATATATGACTGTAATCTCTCATGTCATTTTTGTTCATTCCATTTAAAATCCTTTTATAAGACAAAAAAGTCAAAGTGAGAAAAATAAAAAGGATCATACAAACTATACACTAATATCCTAGAATCTTCCAAAGGTTCAATAATATCTATACTAAAGTGTGAATTGTGAACCATTATCAACAACTTACAAATAGTGCCATAGTGGACATTGAACTAGTTAATGTTGGCATATAATTGAATAGCAACCCATTTGGAACAGTTATAATTGTCAATCTTCAACTACCAAATAGTGGGTTAAACTGTTAGTTAACAATTTGATTGAAGTACACTGTTAATTGCTACCAAGCTAATAGTAATCAAGATACTGTTTAGTTTTTAAGGTGGCATTTTCAGTGGAGTTCGTTGTCAAGGTTAGTTGTGATTTTTCCAAGAGCTTTCATTTTCTTGAATCTTATTTTTAAGGTATTTTAAACAAATATTCGTCAATTACTCAAATTCAGGTTTCATTTTAAACTTATGTAAGTTTGAATTTGTATTTTGGAAGAAAGGTAAGTTTAATATACTTCATCATATCAGTTCTAGGTAATTTTTCTAAATATAGGCCATAACAATAGAATAATCATGAATGTAGTAACAAACTAACAATTTCCCGATTTTATGTCCAACAACTTATCTAATTTGGGGGTTTTTATTTGTTAGTAGTATAAATTTAGATTTCGAATGTGAGGAACTGTTTTGTTATCTCAAAACATTATATTTGCCACCTGAAGTCGATTTTTTACTCAAGTTTCTTTTATCATAATTCACTTCATATTAATTCTTTCTCCCTCTCGAATTAGTCGCACCATTTAATAATGTGATGCACGAACACTTCACCCAATTGTTGTGTGTGTAATGGATATTATGTCAGACACCGATACTTGTTGGACACAGGACGATACGTCTCGGACCATGTCCTACTATGATACGATCTGTTGTGCTTTTAGACACGTTACCTTATCTTTTCAACTTTTTTTAAAATGAGAAAAAAATTAAGTAAAGTAAGATAGATTAAGTAATAGTTAAAAACAAGGGTGCCTTCATAAATAGCTCATTGTTATATGTAAACTAAGGTGTCGTTTGGTTGACAAAAAAAAAAAAAAAAAAAAAAAAACATGGGAAGTTAAAATTCCTGGGAATATAAATTCCCTTGTGTTGTTTGGTTGACAAATTACATGGAAATATAAACTTCCAAGGTATTTGCAATTCCCATATTCAACCAAACGACACCTAAAAGTGTATTATAATATCATTAATATGATATATTATGATCTAATGAGAGAACCGAATGACAATATAGAACTAGAGTGGAAAACGAAATCAAGTAGGCAAGTACTTTACGCTAATTAATTAATTAATTAATTTTGTAATATTTGTATTTATGATTCTAAGTGTAGGTCATGTATATGAATTTTAATATCCCGTATCCGTGTCCCCTATTTTTAGATTGACGTTTTTCCATATCCGTTTCATACCCGTATTCATGTCAGTTGCCGTTTTCGTGCAATCTAGGATGTGAATACGGTTTTTTTTTTTTCAATGTTTTGATTATAGAGCAATATGTAAAGTGGTCCTAAAGAAATGCAAAAAATAATAAAGACGATTGATCCTTTTTTTATACTAGTAAATTTGTTGCAAGTGATGTGAGACAACTTTATAAACAAGGTGGTGTGATGTATTCAGGATGGAGGGTGTATATCGTCTTCTCTTCTTTTAATATTTATTATTTGGAGAAAGAGAAGGAAAAAAATTCCACATTAACTTTACACAAATCCGCGTAGTTCATGGAGTAATTTGAACCTTTCAATCTAGGCACGGAATTGATAAATAGTTATGGTACCTTTAGGAGTCTTCATTAATCACTATGAACCTTGGATTTGTGTAGCGAAATAAGTTTCTAGGCGAACGTGTCACACCTTATATAATAACATTTGAGTATCAACTTCCCTAATCATTATTGTTCTCGTGATGACAACAACTATATTTCCTATCTATGAAGGAGAAAAAAAAAAAAAAAAAAAAAAAAAAAAAAAAAAAAAAAAAAAAAAAAAAAAAACCTACAATGTACAATCATGTGAACATCTTTCTTTTGTAAATTGATGGTACTATGATAGTATGATCCCTTTGTTTTAATCGTACCGTTTTTGTTTTCTTACTATCTACGTCTGTTTGGCCGACTCACTTCCAACTCCCTTTGTTGACTCACATTACTCTTTCGCACAATATTTAGTATTTACACCATGTAAGTAACACTCTTTTTGTATACATGTTTCATACAATTCATGTACAAATCTTTTTACTCCAATCACAATTTGTCCACCATTTTTCTATACAACACCCCATATATTCAATTTATTATTTAATACAATAATTGAGCTTAAAAAAGTGGTAGTACTTGGATCAACTTTCAATCATTTACGAAGTATTTACAATTATTTTTCTTTATTCAAGCAAAAAAAAAAAAAAAAAAAAAAAGGTTTTAAGACCATGTAAAACATAGGTAAGACTGTAAGAGTTTGTATATTTCACTTGAAGATCTCATTAGTCTTAATACATCCAGCTTAAGAGTTAGGGTGTAGTTAATGGACTAGCCTATCATACAAATTAGGTTGAACTAGACTTAGATTTACTATGTTTTAAGGTAAGGCCCAGGCTTAAATTGCCTGAGCTAGCCCAGCAAAATAAGCAATTTAACTTTCGGAAAGTTGGCCAACATAGGTGATCGACCACTGCTCCATAATGGCAGGCTTGGCAGGCCCAAATTTTCCTCGTATATCAATTTTAACTTAATTCTGAAATTAAAAAAAAAAAAAAAAAGTTTCTCATATATCGGTAACGTCTGATATGTGCACCCGGGTATATTCTTTGTCAAACACATGTATGTTCTTCATCAAACACAGGTATGTTCTTTCTCTTATTTTTATTTTTTTATTTTATTTTTATTTGTTTAACTGGGTGCATCATGCGCATGATGCACCCGAGTGTACTATCCTATTTTCAATTTTTCATTTATAGGTGTAAATGATTTTGGCATACCAAAAATTAATTTCGGCATACCCACTGTGAGAACATAGTTTACGATATTCTTACAAAGTAGTATGTCAAAATCAATTAGGTTTGTGTCAAAATTAGTTTTCATTTTGAATAAATACATTTTTTTTACACCAAAATCGATTAGGTAAAAGAGGGCAAAGTTGGCAACATTGCCCATGTTAAAAGAAAGATGGTGTACAATTACAAAGTTGCAAAACAAGATTGACCCTCACTACATGATGGCTAATGAAGTAATTTCATTGAATTTTTCTTTGATGGGATGCATGTATTGTGAAACATTTTAAAAGAAATTATATGCGCGAATTATGTCTTTATGATAAATTAATATATTTGTGTAAAATGTTTTTAGTATGATTTATAAGAAATAATGTAACCCTCCATCTAAAACAGAAGGCGAGACATTAGCGGAATTAACGCCGAGATGGTAATGTCACTTTAAAGGTTACTAGAAAAAAAGGAAAGAAATAAACAACTAAAATAAAAATAGCTAAGGCCCTTTTCTCTTCACCTTAAAAAATTAATATTAAGTAAATAATTTCAATTCAGTAAAAATCAGTTTTAATCAGTAAAAATAAGTTCAGTAAAAATAATTTCAGTTCAGCAAAAATAATTTCTTCAGTAAAAATAATTTAAGCTCAGCAATAATAATTTTAGCAAAATTAATTTAAGTTCATGTACTTTGATGCTTTTTTTTTTACTAGGCTTTTTTATGTAAATTATTTTTTCCATATATTGCAAAATGTTGTCGTACAAGATTTTTTAATACTTCACATATATTTTTTTTTATGCATCACTTTTGTCTATACTTTTATCACATATTGTATAGTTATAAAATATAATATCTTTTTTTTTTGTCAAGTATAAAATATTATGTTTTATTGATAATATTGTAGTCGGTGATATTTGGTAAATACAAGTACTATATTTTATAAAAGGATAACAAAATTCATCGTAATAGCATACCTAATCAATTACATGGCACTTACTACTAATCATCAGAAATTGCTTTGGTTGAAGTCAAGGGGTATAGCTTTTCCTGGAGACTATTATACTCCCCAATTAGATGATGAAATAAATGACTTGGACTTGTCATAAGTAATAAAAACTAATGTGGTGGAGATTATTATGATGAGATAAATGAGTGTTTATTTTAATAAAAACTTTGGTCCTCCGTTATAATATGAATAAAATAATTTCATTTTATTTCTTTTGACGTTGTATGTTTATTATTATTATTATTATTATTATTATTATTACTATTATAGCAGAACATATTTGGCAATCAGTTAGGGACATCGAGGAAGAAGATCATCATATGGACGTTGACTAATAAACTTAAATAGTCATATGCAATAAGAAGCAATCCTTGTAATAATTTATGATTATAATAAAGTTATGATTTTATTCTTATTATTATTAGTTTTATTATTTTGGTATGTTTGGTTGTAAAGTTAGGCAATGAAATTAAAGGCAGTATCCCTAAACCTAATATTATATACAAGTATATCAAATACATATTCCCATAATATATAGGCCAACCATTTTTATATACGATATTATGTAAATTTAAATGGTTGGCATAATATATTATCGTTATATACCAACTATATAAATTATAAAAATAGATTATTTTACCTAATATATATATATATATATTAAATCAGTAAAAATAAAATCTAAATCAGTAAAAATAAGTTCATTTCAGTAAAAATAATTTCTTTTAGTAAAAATAACTTCAGTTCAGTAAAATAAGTTTAGTTCAGTAAAAATAATTTTAGTTCAGTAAAAATAAGTCCAGTTCAGTAAAAATAATTTCAGTAAAATTCAGGTTTAATTAGTAAAAATAATTTCAATTCAGTAAAAATAATTTCAGTTCAGCAAAATTAAGGTGAAGTGAACAGGGCCTAAGTAAGAGAAAAGTCAAATGAACATAGAAAACTTTAATTTCAATGAGGCAAAACAACCTCAAATCCAACTATCCCAAAAGAGAAGGTGTAAAGACAACAATAGAAAGTTTATAAAACTGTTAAGAAACAAACTTAAACACTCTGCTCTCACCCCAAACTCAATAGAAACTACTCTTCACCTGCAAATAATATTTGAGTTCCACAATCAGTGGGGAGTAACCAAAGAAAAGGAGATCACATAGCAAGAATCAAGACAAAGTAAGAACAAAGAAAAAGGCATATGAGAACAAAGTCACAAGACATGAACTGGAAGAAAATATATTAGAAAGAAACTATTTGGCAGAGAATAGAGTAGCTTAGCAAATTAGAACCAGAAAACAGATTAAATAATTTATAAAAGTTCATATAATTCAAACAAACAAAACATGTTAAACAATTTAGAAATAATATTTATATCATAGAAAAATAATCTGACTGAAGTGGGATCGAACGCTAGTGGAAGCCCGTAGTCCACTTCCTAAGGTTTGTCAGACGAACCTCCAGTCAACTTACAGAAGACTGTGTCTAAGAATGGCCAAACTCCCGGTGCCGGATTGAAGCCAAATACGGTCTTACACCTCCGAACCTCCCGGACAACAACAGTTAACCCAGGTTATACTACTTGAATCCCGCAGCCAAGTAGTTGGCATGTTCTAACCATTGAATAATCCCGCAGTCCAATGACTCCTAACTTACAGTCAACATAAAAATCGATAGAATAATATAATTTTAAATAAAAAAAATTTATCAATGATCAACAGAGATGCCACATATGGTCTTACACTCAAAAATTATCAAATCAAACCATACAACATCCATAGGTCTTAATAGTATGTTACCAACATCTTGAGAAGTCTTTTAATTGGAAATACGCACACTATACACATACATATACATGCTGTCCAAATTTTACAAGCTATAAATACATACTTCTAAAAATCAGAATTATTGGAATATTGCTCTAAAAATTATTACACTTGCAAACATTGACCTTCACATTGACACAAGTAACAATAAGCATAGTATGAGCCAAAAAAAAGGTTTTAAACATGGTCATATACCCTAAACTAAGTCCAACCAGCAGCTTTACATAAAAGTTCAGACTTTAATCCAACATTATCAAGCCAAAGTTCACCTATTTTAATCACTACTCATGGTTCAAAATAAATACTTGAAAATACATTACATGACATGAACTCCTAGCATGATTTTTAAAGTGATAATCAAAGTAATAATCCCATGGTATTTCCACACAAATCGCAGGCAACAACTCACTCTATATTACTCCTCGAAACCGAACTATACTTCACAAAACACCACTTATACCAATTAAAACCATGACCCAATTAAACTAAGATTCAAGCAACTACTTTAATCATTATAAGCTATGAAAGTCCACTCCATGTTTCACATAAACCCCATGAAATCATCAAATCCAAGTGATATAACGCACCAAACCTGATGGAGAAATACACCATGAAATCGAAATGCACAAATAGCTATCTACTACAATGATCATAATTTATACATGGATTTTGATTCTTGAAAATTAGACATGAAAACTGGAAGATAGCAGGCTCATGATGCACATAAGTCGCGTAAAATCGGTAGGGGGAAACAGTCCACAATTTCGTCAAATTAAAATCGATTTTATACAAGGTAACTAACGATGGTACTAATTTTTTTGTCATACGACTTTCTTAATTGTTCTAAGCCTAAATCATGCATTCTAAACTAGGTGAAATCTAGTCTAAGGGATAGTACTAGTTACCTTGAAATAGAGTGCAAGAACGAGTACAAACAAGCCCAACGAACAAGGATCGAAGCTCGAAGCGCCCACCAATGGAAACCCGTTACTTAGTAGATTTTTGTGAGAGTTATTGTGAGTTTAGAGATTAAGAAAAATGCAGCAGCAAATTGGAATAAGATGGCTGAGAACGTGAGAGTAAATAGAGGGGAAAGAGAGAAGCTTAAGAGTTAGGCAAAATTCAAGGGTTGGGGGTTATAATCATTATGATGGATGATTAAAGTGGGAGTTACATATAAAATAAAAGAGCAGCCAAAACCGTTCAATCCTCACCCTTATGTGACTTAATTGGATTGGTTTTGGGATGGGTGACCTCCTGGAAAGTTTTCTCGGGCTGCGCATGAGTGAGGAAAAAATGCGGTGAAAGGACTTGTGTTGGTCTGTAGAGATAGTTGTTGGCCCTTGATGCGCATTTCGTGACGATAGGCCCCTCCCTAATTTGTTTTGGGGTCGGGGTGTCACAAATGGTATCAGAGCAACCCTGCGACCGCGTGCTGATCGTGGATATTAATCCTATGTCAATCGCTTTGCGGGGGAGAATTAGAAGGCTATTTGGCCATATCCAGACTGGATGTAACACTTTGGCTACCCAATTATCATTAGGCGTAATACTGGTGTCCCTAACTTTCCAGGCGCAACAAGGGTGCTGTCCTTCTCAAGTGGGGTTGTATGTAATACCCCTCATGATTGCTTTAAAAGGATTTGATATACTACTCATATCAACAAGGTACATCTTTCTTTTAGGGAGCTCATATGCTAAGATATTTCTCAGTTAAGCGTGCTTGGCTGGGAGTAGTCTTAGGATGGGTGATAAGGGAATAAACGCGTCGTCAAACGAATATCCCTAAATCAATACAATTTATAAAACCTAAACAAACCTAATACGAGTATAAGGTAAGCATAGGGGTCGAACCATAGTGAACGATTAAACACCACCAAATGTTATCAACAACTAACACTACTAGAAAACAGCTCAATTTCGACGGAAAAATTTCGTCGGAAAACTTGTTTCCGACGGAATTTCCGTCGAAACTGGTTGTCGGAATACGTTTTGTCGGAAAAATGACCTTTTCGGACGGAATTTTTTCGTCGGAAGAGGTTTTCCAGTACCTGAAAAGTCCGTCGAAAATGTTGAAAAAAAAAACCCACCTCACCCTAACCCACAACCTTAACCCACCAGACCCACCACCTTAACCCACCTAACCCTAACCCTAACCCACCAGACCCACCACCATAACCCACCAAACCAAACCCACCAGGCCCACCACCTAACCCTTAACCCACCTAACTCTAACCCACAAGAAACCACCAACCGTAACCCTAACCGAAAATTAAACCAAATCCACCAACCACCACCGACACCAGCCCCTATCCTACCCTCACACACCACCACCGACACCACCACACCAAAATTTTACCCCAAAAAATCAAAATTAACCCAAAAAAAACATAAATTAGGCCAAAAATACGAAAATTAACACAACAAGATCAAAAAATACCACACATTCATATCAAAATCAGTAGATCTACATATTTAGAATTTCATAAAAAAATTAAAAAAAAACAATAATTAAACAACCAAAATTAAAGGAAATACAATTATCTATTCAAATTTATAGTTAACATTACAATAACATAAAAAATTAACTAGATCTACAATCTAACCTAAATTAAAACTAGATCTACAAAACAAAAACCTTGAGAGTGGGTGACGGTGGTTGTTACGCCATTATTGTTGGTGTTGATGTTGATTGTCGGTCGTTGTGGTTGTTGACGGTAGCCGTTGTTGTTGTTGATGGAAAGAGAAATGAAGGACAGAGAAACAGATGGGGCGAGAGAGAGAACAGAAAGAAGAAAACAGAAGAGGAGAAGGGAAAGATGATAGAATGGGAAAGAAGATAGAAGAAAACAGAAGAAGAAAGAGGAGAGGAGAGGACAGAGAAAGAGGAGAGGACAGAGAAAGAGAAGAAGAGAGGACAGAGAAACGAGAGAAAAAGAGGGGAAAGAGAGGCGGAGAGAGAAATGAGAAATGAAAGGGGGGAGGGAGGGTAGTTCTGTGTTTTTAGAGTTTGAAATTTTTTTATTATTTTTTTAAAAAATATCAAAATTCCGTCGGAAATGGTTTAAAATCCGTCGGAAATCTCCTACGGATTTAAAATCCGTCGGAAATCTCCTACGGATTTAAAATCCGTCGGAAATCTCCTACGGTTTTAAAATCCGTCAAAAATTAATTATTTTCCGACAGAAAATCCGTCGGAAACTAAATATTTTCTGACGGATTTAAATTCCGTCGGAAATTTCCGACGGAAACCTAAAATCCGTCGGAAATTTCCGACGGAATTTAAATCCATTGGAAATTTCGTTTTTTCCGACGGATTTTTGTGTCCGTCGGAACACATCCGTCGGAAATGGACCTTTTTCTAGTAGTGTAAGCTAGTCCGGGATAGGGAAAAGTAATCTAAAGTCTAAAGACACTAAAAGAAGAAATAAAACACTAAGGGAAATGGTTTAGGTATAGTATTCACTCAAGCATAAACAAGACATGAATTTAAATCGAAATGCGAACTAAGCAACTCATGTCAATGATTTAAAGCACAATCTAACCACCTATCGGGGTTAATTGATTTCTCAACTCAAGCACAACTTACACTATCGTCATAAGCCACACGAATCGCGGAAATCAAGCAAATCATTCAATGGACATTCCTAGATCATGCTATCGCCATAATCTAGTTCAATTCACCCAACTACAACAATTGATAGGCCTCTCCAATAAAATAATTGGTAAGACATGGAAAACAAAGCACTTTAATCACAAACAAATCAATTTCAAACGCTAAAACATGCCCAAGATCCAACTACACCACAACCATCCCCTTAGTATGGGAACTACTCACTAATCATACTTATAACAAGATTAATCAACAAATTAACAAGCATCAACATGATTAACAAGCAATACTAAAGACAATAAACAAAATCAATAAATAATAAAATGAGATAAGAGAGAGTTAGAAAAGCTCATTGATTGATGTATGAAGAACTTCAAATCATCTTGTCACTAGTTGATAATCAAAAATCCACAATTTCTCTTTGATTTTCCTCACTTTCTCTCTCTAAAAATTACTTCTAAGCTAAGCCCTAAAAACTAGAGAAAGAGAGAGCTAAAACTAATTAATTAAGAGAGAATAAAACTAAGCTCTTTCTAATTACCCCAAAATGGGTATTTAAACAAAGTAAATAAAATAGAAAGAAAAGAAAATAAAATAAGGAAAATAATAAAACTTAAAGAAAGAAATAATAAAAGGAAACTGAAAAATAAAAAGAAAAGAAAACTAAAATTAATTCCACTAAAACCGTCAGCCCCATTTCTTCTTCTTCGAATTGTGGCTGCTCTAATATGGGGTTTGATCCCATGCTTCACATCCCATCAAACACCATCATCAATCATCATCATTAAATCACCAACGTTCATCATCATCGCCTATCATTGAGCATCAATCAAGGCCGTTCGATCTTCTAAACAACCACGTGAGAAGCTCGTGAAGTGGTTTGGTCAAACCAAGGGTAGGTTCGGCCGAACTATGGGTTGGTTCGGTCGAACCATGGGTGTGTTCGAACACACTTGTAAATATAAGAAACCTTCCCCAGTTTCTGACTATTTTGGCACTTCGACCGAACTTTTGAACAATTTGGTCGGACCCGCTTGATATACAAGTTGCTCTGATTTGAAACTGTTTTGCTACGAATTTTGGGCGGCAATGGTGGTTGTGGTGGCTGGAGATATGTTGCTGGTTGGGAAATGGTGATTGCGGGTTTGCTGCAATTGGTGTTTGGAGGTTTGGAGCGAAGTTGCAGTAATTGCAATTGAGGGGCAGCGAGGAGTATGTGGTGGCTCCTGATGGTGGAGATGGCTGGCAGCAGTTTGAATGGCTCGGCTTGGACCTCTAACTCGAATCTACACACAAACAAACCCGAGGCTAAACCGAGATAAATAAAACGGAATATAAAATGAAAATAAATAAAGTAAAATAGAAAATAAGAGAAATAAACTAAAACTAGCAAAATTAAATAAAACACAAACAAATAAAATAAGAAATAAACTTAAAACTAATTAAAATAAATTAGAATACTCAAGGAAAATAAAGAACGAAATTAAAAACAAATCCAATGCAAATAAAATACGAAATAAACTAAAATTAATTAAATAAAGAAACTAAGCTAAAACATACTAAAATTACCAAATAAAATAAAAATTTTATTAAAGAGAAAACAAGAGAAGAAAAGGAAAAATTAAGAGAAAATAAACACGAAAAAGACTTGAAAACTACATCCTAAGAGTGACATTTACTCATCAATGGGTGACCTCATGGGAAGTTTTCCCAGGGTGCGCATGAGTGAGGACAAAATTTGCCGGAAGAACTTGTGTTGGTCTGTGAGGACAGTTGTTGGCCCTTGATGCGCATTTCGTGACAATAGGCCCCTCCCTAATTTGTTTGGGGGTCAGGGTGTTACAAATAAACTAAACACTTTGATTTGTTTGTGATTTGATGGTGGCACTCATGGAGTCATGGATTTTGAGTTTAAGGATGTTTGACGTCAACATGAGTTTGAAGGCTTTTTTCATTGCATCCGAATGAGGGTTTGTGAAGCAACAATCCCGTTGACATATGTTTTAATTTAGTTAAACAAGCGTCATTAATTTGATGTGCTTGTAGTAAAATCCATTATATCGCGCGAGTTCCAAAACCCCAAAACCAGACTTCCAAGCCCCTAATGTTTTGGGTAAAAATACCCAGGCCATGTGGCCCAATCAAAGGGTGAATTGTGTCACCTTAGGAGAGGTTCACAATGAACCAATCTCTAGCTAACACGTGGCACTCCCAATCAGTGGGGAAAAAGACGGCCTTCAGGGCCCAATTCCCGAGAAAAGCTGCAAAGCGGCGCAGCCCATTAGTCCTAGGTTTCCGTAACCTAGGACAGGGGCACAAATCCCAATGACCCTATATATAGGGAGATTTACCCCAATTTGGGGACGGAGACATTCAATTATTGAAAACACAAAATTCTCTCACATTAGAGAAAACAACTGATCTAGGAATCCGAGAAGATCTCACTTTACCTTTTCCGCACCTTTTAACATTATTTGACCGGTTCCAACTTGATCGTCGGAGGCGGAGCTCCTACCACCCGGTGTCTCCGTTGTTTTGTAGGTACAGGCGCTCAGAATCCAGACTTAGTGACGTAACTCTCCCGAGAGACACAGAAAACCCCGAAATATTTGGCGCCGTCTGTGGGGAGACTACCTCTAAGATGGCTTCACAACAGTCTGTACCACCTCCTAATGAGAAACGGCCTACAACCGAAGCTGAGGTCTATTCGGACCATGACTGTGATGACGACTTTGAAGTCGAAACGTATGTGGCCGCTAATGGGTCACTCAGAACCAGACGCACTCGTCCCAAGTAAAAAAGGGAACGGGGCGATGATCAAGCTGGTCCAAGTAAGTCATCCGCACAGCTGTTTGGACAACACCAGGCGGCGGAAGGCACATCCCTAGTCACTCGAGACGAACTCATGAAATTCATGACAAGTTTCAAGGGGGAGATAAAGGACCTGATCAACAAGAGGACGACTGGCTCCAGTAGGGGTCAGTAGGCCAAGAAGCCTTCTTTCTCTGAGAAGAACAAGCCAGTCAAGGACCGAGAGCCCACTCCGCATCCTAGATCAAAGGAGGAGAAGCGGCCTTTGATTGATCTTTCCAAGATCCGATTCCTTGAGACAAGGAAGAGGAAGGCTATCCCGCATGTTCAGCCGGATGGCTCAAAGAAGACATACTCTGATTCCCTGTTTCTAATCGAGTAGAAGAGAAACCAACAATCGTCTGAGTCAGCTTCAACGTCGATTTACTCATACAGCTTCCAGAATACCTCAATGAGGTATTCTTAATCTGTACAAGAGAGTCAGTCAGGCGGCCCGTCCGTTTACACTGGCCCTCAGATGATCCATGCGGCCCCGTATGTGCCTTAGCAGCCATACATGTCGTATGGACAACCTTACATACAACTGGCCCTATTTGGGGGTTCGGTGGCGCAAAACGTCCAACCTTTGGACTGGGAGCTCCGTCTGCTAAAACTTGGGGAACAACCTTCTACGTTCTCCAAGGAAATAACTGAGGCGGCACAGCCGTCCAAGGTTAAGAACGTCATGGTGGGTACTTATGATGGTACCACTAACCCTAAAGACCACCTCATGGCCTACACCAACCTCATGTACTTGCAGGGGTTGGATGATGCCACTTGGTGCCGATGCTTCCCGGCTACATTGAAGGGCATCGCCTAACAACGGTTCGGCATCCTGCCAGTCGGCTGTATCACTGCATCAATAGTTTCAAGACGCTTGCGTTCTTGTTTGCTTCTAACTTCTCTATGAATATCCCTGCCAAGAAAACAAGTCTTAACTTGGGTGCAGTGCAGTAGGGGGATAGAGAAGGGATGCGGTCATACGTTAGGTGGTTCAATCTGGTGAGAATCCAGATTCAAGGGTTATCTGACGATGTGGCTTATACAAACTTCTTCAAGGGTCTGAAGGACAGGTCGACTTTTAAGTTCGACCTCGTCAGAAAGTGGGTTGCCACCCTCCTGGAAGCGCTGATGGAGGCGGAAGCCTATACACAAGCGACCGAGCTCTGCTCCATCAGCCAGCAGTCGAACTCCAAGAAGTCTGACAAAAAAGAGAGTCGCCAAGCTCAGCTGGCTAAGAAAGCTGAAGAGAGTAAGAAGAGAAAAGAGATATGGGTGGTTGACGACTCTGATCAGCCGTCCCAGAAGAAAAAGACAGAGTTTAAACCGTACGTCCCAAAGTACGAGTTTAACAAAGACTGCTACTCCATCCTCATGGAGATAAATTTAAAGGACCGGGTGACCGTAGAGAAGCCCGCTGCTATGAAAGGTTCCTCCAAAAACCAGAACAAAAACAAGTACTGCCATTTCCATGAGGATATTGGCCGCGACACCAACGACTGCTATAGTCTCAAGCGGCTGTTGGACCGTCTAGCTGATAAGGGGGTGCTGAATTCTTACATCTTGAAGTCTAAGGTGACCCTGAAAACAAACCCCGGGCAGTTGTCCAAAAAGGATGCCCAACCTCCTAGTAGCTTGGACACTGACAAAGAGCCGATCTACACAATAGCAGGCGGCTTTGCTGGAGGGGGCCTAACCATCAGGGGTACCAAGGACCATGTCAAACGGTTGGACGTCACTTCAGTTGATAAGGGTCAGGCGTCTACCGACATCTTCCCTAAGGTCATCATTAAGGGAAAGGACAGGGGCAAGGTCCGTCGACCGCATGATGACCCCATTGTCATTGAGTGAAAAGTGGCCAACCCGAAGGTCGACCGGATCCTCATTGAAACTGGAAGCTCGTCTGACATCATCAGCTACAAGTGTTTGTCAAAGCAGAAGTACAAGTTCGACAGCATGCATAAGGTTTCTCACCCCTTGGTTGGTTTTGGGGGTGGAGTTGTGCACCCATTCGGACGGATTGACCTACCCATCCGGCTGGGGGAGAAAAGAGAGGGACGCCACATGGTAGTCCGGTTCTTGGTTGTAGAGGAACTGACTGCCTATAATCTGATATTGGGCCGTCTGACTCTAAACAAATCCAAGGCCGTCATTATTCCATCCCTCATGTTGAAATTTAAGAAGGATGATGGGTATGTTGGCTCTCTAAACGGGGATCAGAAGACAACTAGAGAGTGCTACCTCTCAGACATCAAGTCCACATTGGCCACAGCCGGCCAGGGTGAGGAGCCAATAGACCTTGACGGTGTCAAGGAAGCTGAGCCTGCTCCACCAGCGGTCGGCAAAAAGAGAAAGGCCAACCACTTGGTGGCCTTAAAGAAGGAGAAGCAATAACAATCACTGACCGGGGAACGGTCAAATGAACTCCGTCCCCAGCCGGCTGGTGAACACATTGATATTGCTCTAGACGAAACACGTCCGGAGCGTACTGTTAAGGTGGGGACGGTTCCTTTGCGAAGTTGGGTGTAGACTTACACAATCTGTTGAAGGAATTCAAAGACATCTTTGGCTTTAAAGTGGAAGAGATGCCAGGCATCAGCCCGGATCTAGCTGTCCACAAGCTCGCCGTGGATCCCAAAAAGAAGCCAGTTAGGCAAAAGAAAAGAAACCACGGCGAGGAGAGAAGTCGGGCGGCAGCCGCTGAAGTGAAAAAGTTGTTAGACGCCGGGTTCATTCGGTAGTGTCACTTCCTAGATTTGGTAGCGAATGTTGTGCTTGTAAAGAAGCCGAATGGTACATGGCGCATGTGTGTTGATTACACTGATCTGAACAAGTCATGTCCGAATGAAAGTTAACCGCTTCTGAAGATCGACAGTCTGGTCGACTCCACAGCCGGACATGCTTTGATGAGCTTTATGGACGCCTATTCAGGCTTTCATCAGATACCCTTGTGGAAAAAAGATTAAGAGAATACTGCATTCGTCATTGATCAGGGGTTATTCTACTATACCGTGATGCCGTTTGGCTTGAAAAATGCGTCTGCTACTTTCTCAAGAATGATTAATACAGTCTTCATTAATCAAATTGGGAGGAATGTAGAGGCGTACATTGATGGCATGATAGTCAAATCCAAGATACAGACGAATCACTTTGCTGACCTCCGAGAAACCTTCACCACACTCAGGCGGCACAAGGTCATGCTCAATCCCAAGAAGTGTGTCTTTAGTGTTGAGTTTGGGAAGTTTCTCGGATTATTAATTGATCAAAGGGGAATAGAGGCCAACCCAGAGAAGATACAGGCGGTCATTGACATGAAGTCACCCCGCACTGTCAAAGAAGTTCAGAAGTTGACAAGTTTTCTGGCGGCATTGGGGAGATTCCTCAGCCGGTCAGGTGACAAGTGCCTCTATTTTTTCCAAGCTATCAAAATGAAGACTAGATTTGAATGAGGGGATGATGCTGAGGCGACCTTTCAGAAATTGAAAGAACACTTACACACGTTGCCAAGGCTTGTTAGCCCTCTGCCAAAGGAGGCACTTTACATGTACTTAGCCGTCTCAGACCATGCTCTCAGTGCCGTTCTCCTAGCTGATAGAGACGGCATCCAGCTCCCGGTCTATTTCATTAGCCATGTTCTTCGAAATGCTGAACTACGGTACCCAATGGTTGAAAATTTTGGCCTGGCTCTTTTCATGGCAGTCAGGAAGTTGAAGCCTTAATTCTTAGCACATCCGGTTGTTGTCTACACAGAACAACCCCTCAAGCGGCCTATGACAGCCTTGGAGTCATCCGGTAGGATGCTCAAATGGGCTATTGAAATGCTAAGTCTTGAAATCTCTTTCAAACCAAGGAAGGTAGTGAAGGGTCAGGCGTTTGCCGACTTCATTGTCGAAATGACAAGGCCGGGTGAGCCGGAGAATCTTAACCAGGTTTGGAAAGTGTATGTAGACGGGAGCTCTACTGTGAACGACTGTGGTGCAGGGGTTATATGTCAGTCCCCTGAAGGGGACAAGTATGAATATGCACTACGATTCAAATTTCAAGCATCAAATAATGAGGCGGAGTATGAAGCCCTGCTAGTCGGTATCCGCATGTGTAAAGCAGCAGGGGTAAGAAAAATTGACGCCTAATCTGATTCACAATTGGTTGTTAGCCAGTACCACGGTGATTATGAGGCCACCCATCCGGCCATGATAAAATATTTGCAGGCGGTCAAAGCTGAAGCTGGAACACTTGATGAATTTCACTTAAGTCAGGTGCCCAGATCGGAGAACAACCAAGCGGATGCTCTGTCCAAATTGGCTTCATCGTCTCATGTGATACGTCTCGGCCAGTCTTCTGGGAAGTAATGGAAAAGCGAAGTATTGAAGAAGATCCCATTGGGGTACTAGACCGAAGCTCAACCTGGATGGACGGCATCTGCGCCTATCTGCTAGACGGCACTCTGCCGGATACATATCCAGAAATGGTCGTAATGAAAAAACGGGCGGCCAACTTTGAGATCAAAGATGGAGTACTCTTCAAGAAGGGCTTCTTGATGCCTCTATTGAAGTGTATCATCCCTGAAAATGGGCAAGAGATTCTAGAGGAATTGCATTTGGGCTACTGCTCCTCTCACATAGGCGGCAAGGCACTAGCGGGTAGGGCCAGGCGACAAGGCTACTTTTGGCCCACTCTTGAGGCAGACGCCATAAAAATGGTGAAGAAGTGTGAAAAGTTTCAAAGATTCGACAGACTCATACACCGTCATGCCACAGATCTGACGACCATTCATAGCCCAGTACCATTCGCCAAATGGGGCATGGACATTCTGGGTTCGTATACGCCTGTGCTAGGCGGACGGAGGTATATTCTAGTTATCGTGGACTACTTCACCAAATGGGTACAAGCAAAGGCGGTCAAAGGCATTAAGACAAAGGATGTCATCTCCTTCATCTAGAAGAATATCATCACCCGGTTTGGGGTACCTATGTCTATGGTCTTTGACAATGATCAAAAATTGCAAGAATCGAAAAATTTAACAAAACTGACTCAGTCGGTCATTTCATAAATAATTCCTGACCAAAAGGCCGGAAGAGTGATTGTTATACCTGATCGACGTTCGGGAAATTGAAAGATTGTCAAAAAATACAATAGAGATACTCGGCAAACAAGCCGGAAATGCAAATGGACAAAGGCAGATAGAAATAAGGAAAGATAACTTTGCTAAGGCGGGGCCACCGGCGCATCCTTCCCAGGCAGAGGTACAGCAGAGTTCACATGTGCATCGTCTTCCTATTGCTCTAGCTCCTCTCCCTCCCTACAGCTTGAGCTGGCTCTTCATCGTCTGAGCCCTCCTTGTTTTCCCACTCCTCAAACGGTTCAGGCTCAGGCTTCCCCTCAGCCCCTTGCAGAAAGAACAAAATCTGCGTACTGGTAGGCCAAGGCCCAGACGCCATAATCAACATCTTGATGCACAAGGTCCCATGCCATCCTCATCCGGTCCTCGAAGTCTTGTTCATTCTCCTAAATGAGGCGGCTTTGCTTTGCCTCCGGAGTTGCTCTGAAGTTGTTAGGTTTACAGTGATTTCTATGAAGAAAACACTTAAAATATGTGTGGGAACAAAACCTAAAACATATTATTACAATATAAATTGTAAATATCAAATACAACACAATGTATTTCAATCAAGTATTAGAAATGTCTGAGAAATTACAGAAATTTACAAAGATTACACTAGTGTGAAAAGATTAAACTTGTCTTTTCTCCAAGCCGATGACAACAAGCATGAACATGAGAATAATAATGTCCCGTAAGACTCAAACCTTGATACACTGTCAAAGGCGTGTATACACTTTCCTAAAGAGGTTTATTTCTCCCACACGGTGCTTGGGTTAAACCGGAAATCCTCTTTGAGATACAATTGACAGCAAGTTTTGTTCTTAGCACTAGAATCAAAATACAATGAACAATTCACAAAGAAATCTAAATTTCAAGAGTTTTCAATGAGAAGTTTGCAAGATGTCTCAATGAAAAAGTGGAAAATTCTATTTCTTGGAGAGGATGAACATGAGAGAAAAATTGAATAATGGTGTATCTCTCTCTCTCTCTAACATTCCTTCTCTTCTCTTTAAAATAAAAAGAATCGAAAGAATAACCGCAACTCCCGAAGGGCCGCGGGCGCGGGGCCCAACCCGTGGGCGCGGACAGAGTGAATTACGATTCACTCAAAGTTTCTGGAGATGGCTGGCCGCGAGCTTGGAGAGGGCGCGACCCACCCACCGCGGGCGCGACCTCTGTTCACCACATACACTCTAAATATCTAACAATCCTCCCCCATTTAGAGTGTATTCTTATAAAATTTCTCTACTACTATCAATTTAGCCACATCTCATGCATCAATGCCAATGTCCCTATGGATTGAATTGACACCTAGTATAACACACTTAATGATGATCATATTCCATGATTTCCATATGGGTTGAATCACACGAATATATCAAACCATTCGAAGGTGAAGTACACACAAGACAAATCGAATTAATCATCACTTGACACTTTTAAACAGCCATGTGTCCGTATCTTTCATAAGTTCATCAAAGTCTATATGTTCATCTAGACTTCTTGAAGCGGCTAAACTTCGAACTTATATAGGTAGGTTCTCATATACGTAATAGTGCCCTTGTGACTAGACACCTTCATTTAGAGCTTCTCAACTCTAAATCTTTGAGAACTTTAAATAGACACTACCTTACATATCACAAGTAACATAGAAATATGGGTCATCAAACATTGCTATCAAACATCAAAAATGCAATTCAACCACATTGAATCTAAGACTTGATGTTTCTTTAAGCGTTAGATTGGGTTTCACAAATTCGTGTTTTTGGACATAATCTGTAACACCCCAATAATTCTCTCCTTAAAACCTGTAAATACCTTTAATAATCTGCAAGAGAATTACTGACGTGCTACCGCCACGTGTTCATACGTTAAGGCTAGTTCTAAATTTAGCAGCGGAAAAACTAAGTCAGTTATAAATAGGTTTCCAAAAACAATAATCAAAACCAAATTTAGTCTTACAAGCTGGAACCGTTATGGCCCTTATTCAAAACTCGTTAAAATAGTAAGTAAATAAAATCATAGTCAAAATAAATCCATCTTATGAAATAAAATGAAATGAAATAAACTTTGAGGTTAACCAACACTCCACTAAAAATCCCATCACCTTGATGCAAGTTCGGATTGGGTGAAACCTGTGATTAATCTGCTCTCCAACATTACAACTGTAAAAATTGGATCATTACAGGGTGATAAGTGGAATTTATGCCACTATTCGGGATTCATTTCCTTACCATTTCCCTCCATTTATCGCTTGTTTAGCCCTATTTTGCCGTGCTTTCCCATATATTACACAACAATGCCATTTCCCTCGTACTTCCCCTCTACTTTACCTTTTTGTACTGTTTTTGGGTGTTTTCCTATGTTTTGCAGGTAAACCGATCGATACGTGAAGTAGAGGAAAGTTCGGGATAGTTTCGAGAGCCGGTTTCATGAGCAAATCAAGTGAGGAGCATTTAATCAGGCTGCAAGCCCAGGAGAGCCCTCTCTCCCACTCTGCGCGGGCGCGCAATTCAAGAGAGAAGGCGTGCAATCGAGATGAAATCAGAATTGTGTCCCCTGTAGATGCCTTGCGCGCCCTGTAGAGGACGCACACACTGACCTGCGCAGGCGCGAAGATGACTGGAGAGGGCGCGCAGCTTGGCTTGAAAAATCAGGAAAACTTTCTGTAGATGGCAATCACGCCCTGTAGAGGGCGCGCACAGTAGCCTGCGCGGGTGCGCAGATCGAAGTAGAGAGCGCGCACGTCCGTCAGGCCAGCCCGTTTTATTTCCTATTTAAATGCTGATTTGGGGAATGAAGAAGGCAGCTATTCCATTTAGGGAAAAGTGCTTAGAACATTTCTAGAGAGAGAATAGCCTCAATTAATGCTTGTATAAGTTTCTAGAGAGAGAAAGTTCAGACTATTAGTTTTTTATCATCCAAGCTTTAGTCTTTAATCTAGATTAGTGCTTTAATCATCCTTGTAATCAATATTGGAGCATTCTATTGAATTTTTGGTGGTTCACCATTGAAGGTTCAATGACCCATTTTCTTATTTCAATATAATGTTGAAGCTTTGTGAGCTCTTTCTATCTTAATCTCTTTTATTTTGGTTTATTTACATATTTCAAGTATTATTGATAGTTATGTTTATGATTTTGATTATGGCCAATATTTTGGGTATTGTTGATATGGGTAGTTTCTCTCTCCTAGGCTAGATCGTAGCTAAAGGAAGGGGAATGGATGACTTGGTTGCTATTTGATTAAATACTTGATTTTTGGGGATTTAAACCCTTGTTGTATGAACTTGTGCTTATTGTTATGTGGTTGATGTTGTGCACCATTGACCATATTATTATATGTCCTAATTGATGCGCGGGAGTGATCATGTTAGGATAGATCGTAGTTTATATATTGCTTAATCAATTGCATGGGAATGGGTTGTGTTAAGTAGGATCTTTGATCCCTTGGTTGTGAATCCTTATTTATCTATGTGTTTAGCTCTTAATCTCCAAGTTTGATGTTCCCCGATCCCCCTAGCGTTTTTAATCTCATAGTTTCTAATCCTTGTTAGTCTTTGTTAATTGTTAGAGTAATTTTGTTAGCCTTAGTTGTTTGTTGCCTGGTTTTACTCCACTCTTATTCATATACACCCTTTTCAAGCCTCTTTCATTAGCATTTAGCTTCACAATTTCCCGTTTCTCCGTGGATTCGACCCTTGCTTGCCTTTATACTCGTTTAGGTAAACTAGGATTAATTTGATAGGAAAAGTGTATTAACGACAACATTCCATTCCTCATCACAGGGTCATTGAAAGGCGAAGGCCATGACCAAGAAAAGACACACAAAAGCACGCAATCAGCAATGCTGAGTACATACAAGCTACGAAATATAGCAAAGAGCCCTAGCATGTTACTAAAAATCAATCTGCACACACATAATATAATCATTGACTCGAACACATGACTCAATTGTTAACATTACTAAGACTTCACTAATTAATAATAAATAATTCATTTCATTTATTGATTGGATTAAGCAATAGACCAGGTTGTCCCCCTATGCTCCATTTCAGAACATTAATAAAAGAAAACCCTATGCCTCCTTTCGGAAACATTAATAAACATCCAATGGCAGACGGGCGCGACTCCGCAGCCATAGCTAGTATGAGATCTCATCTAACTCCTTATAATTTTAAAAGTATTTGAAAACAAGAGACTCGTAGATCAGACGACCTCTGAAAAGTACACGGCTAATACCCCGTGAACCCCAACCCCTGTTTGTCAATACTCTAGATGTGAAAAAATCCAGAGTTTTATTGCTCATCCTTCTTGCACTTTACGTGATTTACCAGTTTAAACTTGGTGATGACTCTAATGCAAAATAATACAATCAATCAAACATTAATCACTCAAGCAATTCAAATTTCCAATTCAATTCTTGATTTATTAGTGACAAACAATATTTATTATTAAATCCTTTAACTACCTCGGTGTATAAACACCTTAAGTGCATAAGGCACCTCAAATCCTCGACCTTGTCTTATAAGACTTTAGTTCTTTCTTTACTCATTCCATTTCAATATTAATGAACAAGTAATAAATAATTCATTCCATATATCCTTGTACCTTTGCCTCTAAGCTCATCTTGGAAGTTGTTGCATAAATAATACTTACAAGGAAAATCAATACGTATTTCTCAACATAAATCAAACTAATCATCACATTAATCATCAATCAAACTCGTTACCAAACAATTTCAACCAATCTACAAGTTTTTCTAACATGATTCTAAGTTTCCAATTTCTTATACATGCTCCTAGAGTCAAGGTTTTCGTATTCTTGTACGTACCTTGAGTACACGAGTTGGTTGGGCACTTTAAAACTAGAAGTCACCTTCTACGAAGTCCTCTCCTAAACAAAACAACAGTAGTTCAATCAATACCCAAGCAATATGATTTACAGCAATACTAAGTTACTTTAAAACCTCCAAAATTCTATTAAATAACACTTTAAAACATTCCCTTTTACTAGAATTAAAAGCTTATACATAGTTATTTATGTTTCCTTCATAAAATACATCTTTATACATGAAATTATAACATGTTTTAGCTACTAACCAAATCTGAAAATTTAGTTTATACGCATCCTTTGCAAATTTAACAACCCATACTGGTAATAATGGAATAATAGCTTAAATATACATGTAGAAACATTAAAACCTATTATTTTTTATACCAAAGCATAAAATTCAGATTACAAAAAAATCTGGAAATTTAATTTAAACTTCAAACTTGATACTTACAAAAACTATTAACATACATTAATCATAATGGTCATGTAGTGTATTGAAAACTCTAAGAAACATGATTTAGAATGCTTTACATCCCCAAATCTTTATCTTTAATAATCTGAAAATTTATTTATAACATCAATTCTTCGTTAAAAATCTAAAACTACCCAAAAATCATATTTAGAGGCTGAATTTGGCCACGAGAAGGTGGTGCCCACTACCAAAGGTAGTGATTTTTTATTAGAGCGTCGTTTACACACGAAAAACACTATTTTTTTGCAAAAATCAGACGAGTCAGAGTCAAGACGTGATCAAAACGTTATTAAGAGAAATTAAGAACGGAAATCATAAATTAATTATGAAAAATTGAAATTTGCTTTTGCATTAAACATCATCATAATCATATTAGAATCACAATGTCTCATGCTTAAATTGAATAACTTTAGCAACACGTTTTTAAGCCCTAAAACCATGAAAATCAAGTTTTAAACCCTAATTTCTTGATTAATAAAATCTAAAAATTAATTATATGCTTAATATATCATAAACTCAATAGATTTGCAATCTTTCACAATGTATATACATAATCAAATCATGATAGCAATAATCATAGAAATTTTAAATATTTAAAGCATGAGTATTGAAAAGAAAGGGAGGAAGATTGGTGGGCTACTAAACCAATGGTGGTCTCGACTGGATACGGTGGCAGCAGGTGGTAAATTCCGGCTGAGGGCAGGCGGCAGTGGAGCGGAGCAGCGGCAGAAGCAGCAGCAAAGGAGAAGGGTTTTTTTTTCTTTTTTTTTATCGTGAATGTAGTAGGGAAAAAGCTGGGGAAAAGGCAGCAGCAATTTTTATGGAAAAAAGGGGGTTTGTACCTTGGTTTTTGGAGGAGAAATAAGGAGTAAAGTTAGCTTAAATTAAAATAAGGATATGGGCTTAAGGGTTTGTTGTTTCTTAGTTTTAGTAGGATTAGGATGATGGTAATGGGCCCAAGGTGGGTAACTATGCCTATTGAAATCCTTTTTACTATAGGAAATGTTTTTTTTTTTTCCTCTTAAATGTAGTAGTGAAGTAACATTATTATTAAAATATAAGTTATTGTTCTTATTTTGTCAAATCTTTCCAAAAATATTTATATAAGTATAAAATTATTATAAAGTATTCGTATACAAAAAAAAAAAAAAAAAAAAAAAAAAAAAAAAAAAACATTATTATAATTTACTCAAAAATATGGGGGATTACATAATCCCATTCCATTCATAGAAAATATGTTGGAATGCCTTGACATTGCCTTTGTAAAGCAATCCGCCAAATTTAACTTTGTTGGAACATAGTCAAGACTTATGACCCTGTCATTGATAAGCTCTTTCACTAGGCTATGCCTAAGTTAAATATGCCAAGACTTACCATTATACACTTGACTATATGCCTTTATTAAAGCCGAATTTGAATCATAATGGATCGCCACCGGTGGCATTGGCTTAGACAATAAAGGCAATTCTAACATAAGATTCCTCAACCACTCAATTTCCTTACTAGCTGAAGCAAGAGCAATAAACTCCGCTGTCATAGTGGAATCCGCAATGCAAGTTTGTTTCTTGAAAGACCATGAAATGGCACCTCCCCCAAACATGAATACCCAACCACTAATAGAAGAGTCATCCTCTTTGTAAATGATCCAACTTGCATCAGAAGACCCTTATAAAACCAAAGAAATCCACTATAATTCAGACCATAGTCTAACGTACCCTTAAGGTACCTCAAGATCCTCCGAATTGCAAACCAATGTTGTACACTCGGGTTACTAGTAAATCTACTAAGTTTCCCTACAACCAATGCAATATTCGGTCTTGTACTTGTCATGGCATACATCAAGGATCCAATTATCCTTGAATATTCCAATTTGGAAACCGTCTTCCCAGAATTCTTAACCAATTTAACATTAGGTTCCATGGGGGTGTTCACGAGACACTTATCAAACATATTAAACCGTTTGATCATCTTCTCAATATAATGAGATTGACTTAAGATAAGTCTTCCATTGTCCCTAATAATCTTGATGCCCAAAATGACATCCGCCTCCCCCAAATCCTTCATGTGAAAAGATGAGGATAAGAAGTCCTTGGTCAATTCTACTTGTTGTAGACTTGTACCAAAGATAAGCATATCATCAACATATAGACAAATGATGACACCATGACCTTTGTCATCAAATTTTCTATATATACACTATCAGCTTGATTCACTTTGAATCCAAAGGACAAAATCGTGTCATCAAATTTCCGATGCCACTGTTTTGGTGCTTGTTTAAGTCCATACAATGACTTAACCAATTTGCACACCTTATCTTCTTGTCCTTCCAAAACAAACCCTTTGGGTTGTTTCATATACACTTATTCCTCTAGATCTCCATAAAGGAATGTCGTTTTGACATCCATTTGATGAATCACTAGATTATATACTGAAGCCATTGCAATCAATAATCTTATAGAGGTAATTCTTACAACCGGTGCATAGGTATCGAAATAATAAACACCATGTTTTTGCCTAAGGCCTTGGATAACCAATCTGCCTTTAAATTTCACTATGGACCCATCCGGTCTCCTTTTCCTAGTGAAAATCCACTTGCAACAAGAGGTTTACAACCGGGAGGTAAATCCTCTAAGACCCAAGTATTATTTCCCATGATGGAATCTATCTCATCATGTATAGCTTCCTTCCAAAATGCACTATCTTGAGAAGATATGGCCTTGCTATAACTCTTTGGATCACTATCCACATGAAAACAATATGGAATAGTAGAACTAAGGACATCCCTAGAACCTTCAACTAAATAAATTATAAAGTCATCAAGAGGGTTCCTAGGTCTTCTTTCCCTAGTACTTTTCCTAATTTTAGGAGTTTCAACATTCTCATTATCGAATGTATCTTCATGAGGTTCAAGTTGATCATTTAACTCTATTATCTCCCTATCATTGGCACTAATTTGTAGATCTTTCGGTCTACTCATTGATGAAAACCGATTTTCATCAAAAATTGCATCTCTTGACTCAATAACCGAATGAATCGATATATAGTCATTTTGTTCTATTACATAGAACCTATAACAGGTTTTGCTATGCTCAGCATAACCTATAAAAATATAATCCAAGCCCCTTTCACCGAGCTTTCTTTTCTTGTTGCCAGGCACTCTAACGATTGCCCTACAACCTGTGATGCACGGACACGCCACATAATAGGGGTGTCTGAGTCGACTCGCGTGTCCGACACCGACACGGGTAGGACACGGTACGATACGTCTCGGACACACCAAAAATCCGTGTCCAATTTTTTTTAAAAAAACGATGCATGGACACGGACCGTGTCACCCCTAGACACGGCCCGTTTGGTAGAGGACACGCCAATTTTGCATTTCCCTCAAACCCTAATGCTCAATTGCTCATGTCCTCATGCCTATCTCAAATTCAATCCTCTTTGCTTCTTTCTCTCATCACTCAAACACCAACAACTGGAACTTCAGCCTCACCGCAACCCAGATCGTAACCGACTGCCGTCGCTCGTCACCGGCTGACCACCGCTCGTCACCACTCACACCAGTGTCGCAGGTGTCATTCTCCGTCCTCTCTTTCTCGAATTTAACGGAAACCCCCTATAATCATTCCCGTCGCTCGTCGCCACCAGCCACCGTCGCCCTCGCTCGTCACCGCCGGTGCTCTCAAGTAATCCTCTCTTCTCGTTTTCATTTAAATTCATCCCTTAATTCTCGATTTTTCTTGTTAGAGTAGAATTTTTGGTGTTATTGAAGAGTTAAAAAAAATTTCAAAGTGTTGTGATGTATGATTGGAGGAAGACGCAGAGAGAGCGAGAAAGGGGAGTTTAAGAGTGAGAAATGATTGATGAGAGGAGAGAGAAAGGAAGAAGAAATAGTGTTTGTGTGAATGTATTTGTGTTGTGTGGTGGGGTTATTAACTCTATTGAATTTTAAGTTTGGAGTTTGTTTTTTTTTTTATATATTTCGACTGATTTTTTTCTAAAGAAAATTTATTCCGAATTTGTTTACTTGTTTTACGGTACTAAATAATTACACGGGTACGGACACTAAATAATTACTTGTTTTAAACAAAATGACTTATTTTGAGTTTAATTACTTAGTGTTTTATTGAATAGGTTGTCAAATTTTCGTTTTTTAATATATTATATGCCTAGTTATTTGCCGTAACCGTGTCCCCTATTTTAGGATTGCCATTTTACCGTGTCTGTATCGTACCCGTGTCCGTGTCCGTGTCCGTATCAGTGCAACCTAGCCTACAACCCCAAACCTTGAGATACTTCAAGCTTGGTTTTCTTTTGTACCATAGTTCATAAGGAGTAGATTGTTTGCCCTTAGTGGGAACCCGGTTAAGAATGTGACAAGCTGTCAACATTGCTTCACCCTAGAACCCTTCACTCAAACCAGAGTAAGATAACATGGAATTAACCATTTCTTCAAGAGTTTTGTTTTTCCTTTCAGCTACACCATTTGATTGTGGTGCATAACCTGCTGTAGTCTCATGAATTATACCTAAAAATTGGAAATAAGCCGGATCATAATATTATCCTCCCTTATCAGTTCTTATTCTCTTAATTAATGATTCTACTTACAGTTCTACTTCCCTTTTATAAATATCAAACTTTATTAAAGCTTCATCTTTGTAGCGTAAAAGATACACATGACAAAACCTAGAATAATCATCTATAAACGTAATCATGTATTTTTTATTCCCCAAAGAAGGAGTACTATGAAAATCACACAAGTCATATCAGTTCTAAAATATTAGAGCTTCTCTCAACTCTCTTAAAAGGAGTTCTAGTGATCTTGTTCAATATGCAAGTAGAACATTTATTAGGAGCAATACCACAAGAAGGTATCAATTCTTGCTTTGACATGAAAAGCATTTTATTATAATTCACATGTCCTAACCAAGAATGCCATAAGTCAAACATATTCAAATCAACATGATTATCATTGACATCAACATTCAAACACAAATTATCCAATACGCCACTCTCTTTCAATGGGAGTTTAAACAAACCATTATCCAAATAACAACGACCTATGAATGTTACACCCCTAGTAATTATGCATCTATTAGCTTCAAATACAAGTTTATAGCTAAGACTATTCAGGGTAGGCCCGAATACAAGATTCCTACTAATTTCCGGAGCATACAAAGCATTCCTAAGAATAATTGCAGTCCCCGAACTAAACACAAGCTCAACTTGTCCTCTTCCAAGAACCTTGATGGTAGAGTTGTTCCCCATGAAGAGGTCTTCTCCATCAACAACCTTTTGAAAGGTTTTGAACCAATGTTTACTCTTGCACATGTGCCTTGAAGCCCCCGAATCAATCCACCATGAGTTATCATCCTGCACCATAAAAATATTAGGATCCGTTGCATTTAAATCCAAACCGGAATTAAATTCAACCTCATGAAATGGATTACCTTTGGTGGATGGGTCCTTGCTTTCGATAGCACGGCCCTCCTTGGCTTTCTCCATTCTTTTCTTAAAAGAAAAACAGTCCTTCTTGCAGTGACCAACTTTACCGCATTCCCAACAAGTAAACTTGTTACTTGTCATTTTCTTTCTGGACTTTTTCTTGAAATAATTGTCATTCTTTCTCTTTCCAATAGTAGATGCACTAGCTCTTCCTTCATATACCATATTAACGGTAGATGTGCTAGGATTTCCATCCTTAGCAACTTCCATGGCACGAATCCCTTCTTCAATTTGAAGATGGGTGGCCAAGCCGGACAATGTCACGTCCTCCTTCTTATGTTTCAAATCATGCTTAACATTCTTCCATCTATGGGGTAACTTATCTATAATACTTGAAACAACAAAAAACTCATTCATGGCTATTCCAAGTTGTTCCATGCTACCATAAATACGTTGCAATTCATGAAATTGGTCCATTATGGATCGACCTTCAACAAATTTAAAGTTATTGAAATTACTAACTAAAAATTTCTTACTTGAAGCGTCTTCCGCCATGTATTTACTCTCCAAGGACTCCCAAAGCTCCTTAACAAATTCTACATTTTGGTAGACGTCAAATAGATCATCCTCCATCCCATTCAATATGTGACCACGACATATGAAATCATCGTTATCCCACTTCGATCTCTCCCGAACGGATTCCAAGGTTTCATTCTCATGTTCATCCGGCCTTGGAGTACTTATCACATAGGCAACATTCAAAGATGTAAGAAGAAAATACATCTTCTTCTTCCGGCCATCTTCGAAATTCCACACCGTCAAACTTTTTAAGTTTGACAAAGTTAGTAGTCAATTCCTTCACACTAGACATACTTGATTAAATTCTAAAATAAACCACTTTATATTGTTAGGTTTACAGTGATTTCAATGAAGAAACACTTAAAATATGTGTGGGAACAAAACCTAAAACATATGATTACAATATAAATTGTAAATATCAAATACAACACAATGTATTTCAATCAAGTATTAGAAAAGTCTGAGAAATTACAGAAATTTACAAAGACTACACTAGTGTGAAAAGATCAAACTTGCCTTTCCTCCAAGCCGATGACAACAAGCATCAACATGAGAATAATAATGTCCTGTAAGACTCAAACCTTGATACACTATCAAAGGCGTGTATACACTTTCCTAAAGAGGTTTATTTCCCCTACACGGTGCTTGGGTTAAACCGGAAATCCTCTTTGAGATACAATTGACAGTAAATTTCGTTCTTACACTTGTAGAAAAAATGAATTAGGCACCGCACCTTTCGCACCGGCTTTGAAAACCGGTGGCAAAAGAAATGGGCGAGATAACCTAAATGATTTTTCGCACCGGTTCCTATTAAACCGGTGTGAAATCATCTTTTTCGCACCGGTTCAAACCGGTGCGAATTACAAACGAAAAAAAGGGGAGTAAAGGGATTTACCACCGGTTCTAACCAAAACCGGTGCGAAATGTTAAAAAAAAAACCGGTTTAAGGCTTTCTTTCTTCTTCTTTCTTTTTCCCACTGCTTTCCCTCTTCGTTCTGCTCTTCTCTCTCCCTCCCATTTTCGCGTCTCCTGCTCTTCCTCCAAGCTTTCCCTCTCCGTTTTCGCATCTCCCTCTCATTTTCTTATCTCCTTCTGCACTCCATTGAAGCAGCTCGCTCTCTCTCCATTGAACTGGTTTACGCGCTTTCTCACTCCATTGAAGCAGCACCTCCATTGAACCAGCTTTGGCCTCCATTGAACTCACTTCGAGGTAAGATTTTTCTTGTGGTTGTGCGAATTCATTGATTATCTTTCGCAATCTAGGGTTTTTCATTGATTTTCTGTTCAATTTAGTAATTTTAGGGTTGTGGTAATATAGGGTTTGTCATTAAAGCGCACACGGCTACACCTCCACCCTAACGACCTCCTTGTCACGGCTACACCTCCATCGATTCTGAGCTTTCTCACCTCCATTGAACCAGCTTCGAGGTAAGATGATGGTTTTACCTTTAGTTTGCCTGATGAAACCATGATAATCTCTAATAAAAAGGACTATAATGGACGGATTTGAATTTTCTTTACCTAAACTCCTTAAACTTGGTTGAAATGCTCTCTCTCCCCTGTAATTAGCAATTTAGCATTCCTTTTTGAGCAGCCTAAATGGCAATTAGCATGTTAACACTTGGATATTTATCATGTAGTTGAATTGTTCTGAATTGGTGTTCTTGTATGATTTTTATGGGGTTTTGAATTTTAATTTGATAATTTCTGTTCTGGAACCACATTACATTAACCGATTTTGGATTTTCGGAAAAATTTGTTGTGATGCATGAAATTGTGATGGTTTATGTTTGTTTTTCATTATAACGATTAAATAATTTAATTGATGGGAAGATGGTATAATTAGAACGATTATTGTTAAGAGATATCGTAGAATTATTTTATATAGTATACTAGTATATGTATATATGAGGGGTTATCACAAATGCACAATGTGACTATTATATTCGGATGAAGTATAACATTGGGTGAATCCAATTATTTAGATTAGGGGCTTGTAACTTTTATAAGGACTACCATGCACATGCTAATTTGTTATTGAAGAAATAAATATGTAGTGCAAAATAGGATGGTCTTCCATAAACGGGGTTCATCATTTGCTAATTTCTTAAACTGATTCCTTTATATGGTTATTACTGCAAAATAGGGTTGACTGTTACTCTATTAGGTTCATATTGTTTTGTTTCTAGAAGTTTACACATTTTTCCCAATGCTAAAGTCCTCCTGACAAAAAATTCTGTGATGATGCATCTTTCTACTAATTATTTTACAAGGCAATGTAGCATTCAAAGTTATATTTTAATATAGATTTGACCATGACCATCTCATGCTTAATATCCTATTATCTTTTTACACCTATCTTTTGAAAAATCTGACCAACTATTTACAAGCTTATGCCAAAATAATTTTGATATGGCTATGATTATGACCATGATGATATAAAATATTTGCAAACTTTTGAAAAGTAATATAATATTATATTATAATTTTGAATTTTTGTTCTTAAATATGTTCCAATAAGTTCTAGATTGTCTTGAGTTTCCATTTTTAGAACTAGATTTATAAATTATCATTAACATTAGTAAATGAAGTAAGCTAGATAATGCAAGGCCATCCAAGTGATAGCACTTTGCCTAAGAAAAACTTGCTTAGACTTTGGTGTACTTTAAACAAGCTATCCTTTCTACCTCGTGGCGTACCGTTTAGCATAGTTTAATGAACCTATCACTGTATTAATTCATATCCAATCTGAAGAATAATCCGATCAACAGTTAACTTCCGAAGCCACTTAGAGCAGCCTTTGTTGTACCGACTTAACATGTCCATAATGTTGACACCCCTGCCTCCTGGTTCACAGATTTGAACCTAATTATCGTCTCTTAAGATGATTTTAGTTAGACTTCTCTATGTATTTAATCATGTCTTCTAGCAATTTCAAGTGCTGATGCTATTGAATCAAGAATGTGAGACTATTTGCATAGGAAATCATAAGATATAAAGTGGGGTTCTTGGGTTTTAGAGTTTTGGTAATTAAAGTTTGAGTGCAATTACTAAATTCCTTTTTGTGCCTAATTGTGAATAAAGAAGTAAAAATAACTCTGTAAAATCATTGAATTTTAAACCGCCTTTTTTGTTTTTTGAAATAATATTATGGTGTCGTATATATTTTTCTTACATGCTCTTTTTTAGTTTTTTTTTTTCCCTGCAGATGCTGGATTATAATGTTCCAGGAGGTGAGGAAGTTCTGTCCTTTACAATTTACTCATTTTAAAAATAAATCCTGGGCCATGTTTGGAATATAAAGGATGTTTTGCATTTGATTCTCTGCTCTATCTTGTGTTTGTTCTTTTGGAAGAAAAAAAATTGTTTAAAATGTTTTATGGTCACCTTGATTTTAATTCCGATAAGATTGCCCTACAATTACATCAAATGTAGTTACTGGTGCGATAGGAAACCAATCAACTGACTCCTGGTTTGCAAGAGAAGCTGCCACCAACTGACTCGAGGCTTAGGCTAGATTAGAGACACTTGGAAAATGGTGAATATGAGCTGGCAAATACAGAGAAACTCAGACTTGAACAGTTGCAAAGACAGGTATGTGTTTGGCTGAGGTTTCAATGAACAATTCACAAAGAAAACTAAATTTCAAGAGTTTTCAATGAGAAGTTTGCAAGATTTCTCAATGAAAATGTGGAGAATTCTATTTCTTGGAGAGGAAGAACAGGAGAGAAAAATTGAATAATGGGGTATCTCTCTCTCTAACATTCCTTCTCTTCTCTTTAAAATAAAAATAATCGAAAGAATAACAGCAACTCCCGAAGGGCCACGGGCGCAGGTGCATGTGCCGCGGGCGCGGCATCCGGGGCTGTGGGCGCGGGTGCCTGGGCCGCGGGCGCGGCAGCCCAACCCGCGGGCGCGGACAGAGTGAATTACGATTCACTCAAATTTTCTGGAGATGGCTAGCCGCGGGCTTGGAGAGGGCGCGACCCACCCACTGCGGGCGCGGTACCCCAAGCCGCGGGCACGACTCCTGTTCTCCATATACACTCTAAATATCTAACAGAAGTTGCCCTGGGAGGCAGTCATCTCACCCTTCAGATGGTCGACGTTTGCTCGGAGACTGGTGTTCTCCTTGTCGGCGCCCTCCAGAGTTTTGAGGTCCGCCTGGGCGTTCTTGAGCGCCGCCTCAAGATTAGTGGCCTTTAGGTTAGCCTCAACAAGAGCAGCTGTTAGCCGCTTGATGGATTCCACCTGCGTCATTAGCTCAGCTTTAGTCTCAAGTTTATTTATTGTATTCTGATACATAGCAACGTCAGCGGACTTATCGCCCATTTATTGGCCCGCCTTACCTCTTCCTGCTTCCGAGCATATGGCTTCTTCAGCCCATCAACTCTAAGCATCGCCTGTATACATGCAAACGGTGTGTTAGAAGAACAACCGACATTATACTTAAAAGAATGTGAATGAAGTTATTATACCTCAGACAGCAGGGAAAGTATGCGGTCGACATTAAATGATTGGATCCCATGGATGGCCTCCTTGTCCTCCTTGGGTATTGACCTCAGCATGGTCTTGGAGAACTGTTGCACATCCGGCCACCAGGGGAATTGATCTGCAGCAGAAGGTAGATTTAGTGAGAAAGCTACATAGGCGCCACCAACAGACTGTCGGCTGCCTAAGGAACCTTCCGTCTGTAGCTGAGAACGTGACTTGACCCACATGGGCCAACTAAGCTCAAAGGGGGAGTCGAAGGGGTCATCCGTACCTTGGGGATGAGGCTAAAGGCTTAGATCGCCTACAGCCGCTGCAGAACTGCTTGCAACTTTGGGTGGCTCGCTACCTTCGGCACCTCAAAGGCACCCGACTTGTTTGAGAGGTTTATCCCAAGACCAACGTTCCTAATACTCTTCCCGCCGATGGTCAGACGGCCCTTCCTAAGCGGAAACTCAGGATCCGTCTGAGCAGAAAACACCTTTCGGGTCTTGGCCGAGCTGGTGACCTCGTCATCCGGTTTCCATTTGATCAGCTTGGTGAGGGATCTAGTAAAAATACCCAGGTCACGTGGCCCAATCAAAGGGTGACATGTGTCACCTTAGGAGAGGTTCACAATTAACCAATCTTTAGCTGACATGGGGCACTCCCAATCAGTGGGGAAAAGGACGGCCTTTAGGGCCCAATTCCCGAGAAAAGCTGCAAAGCAGCGCAGTCCATTAGTCCTAGGTTTGCGTAACCTAGGACAGGGGCAAAAATCCAAATGACTCTATAAATAGGGAGATTTACCCCACTTTGGGGACAGAGACATTCAATTATTGAAAACACAAAATTCTCTCACATCAGAGAAAACACTTGATCTCGGAATCCGAGAAGGTCTCACTTTACCTTTTCCGCACCTTTTTACATTCTTCGACCGGTTCTAACTTGATCGTCAGAGGCGGAGCTCCTTCCTCCTGGAGTCTCCGTTGTTTTGCAGGTACAAGCGCCCAGAATCCAGACTTAGTGACATAACTCTCCCGAGGGACACAGAAAACCCCAAAACACCTAGTTTTAACATAACCGGTCCCTCGTCTTGCGTCCTCAGGCGGACCGCCGACAATCAGAGCAAGCGACTTTACCTCTCATTCGCCGGCGGGACCCTCCTCTTCCTTTTTCGATCAGCTTGCGAGAGACCGCCGGGTTTTTAGACGATGATTCATTCATCCTCGCTGATCGAGGTAGCGCATTTCTTGTGACGGTGACTCGATCGTCGACCGTCCCGACGCGGTTTTCCCCAGCTACCTCTTCTTGTGACGTATCAGTCTTCTGTGTGGGGATCCAAAGGTGGTTTCTACAGCCAGTTTAATGGCTTTAGTGGTGGTGCTCCGGTAGCGCCTGTTTTGCGACTGCCCCCCCTGTCTCTTACTGCGGGTTGGGCTCAGATATCCGATCGATAGTGTCTCCTTTGTTCAGCTCCTAGTTAAGTTCTTTTAATTTGGTTATTCTCAATTCTGTTCTTTTTGTACATTTACTTGTTGTTCGTGAGTTCCTTTTAGTGAAGTGTCTCCTTTGTTCAGCTCCTAGTTAAGTTCTTTTAATTTGGTTATTCTCAATTCTGTTCTTTTTGTACATTTACTTGTTGTTCGTGAGTTCCTTTTAGTGAAGTGCTTAGTCAACTCCTTTTCTCTTTAGAAGTTTGCTATGGATTGCCAAAAATTGAATAGTGCCCTTACGCACACACATACACTTGAACGACGATTATGATGAAAGCATTGCCAACTTTGCTACTAATAATTGCCCCCAAAATATCCTAAATCAAGCTAAGGTCTTGAAGGGGGAGGGCAATAATCTTTTTAAGAAGGATGAAGTCGTTTTTGCTGGGGCTAAGTACGATAGAGGGTTGAAATTATTGTGTTTTGTACTACTGAGAAATGAAGATGAGTGTGTTCTTCTATGGAACCTTGCAGCTTGCGCCCTAAAGATTCGCGATTATGAACAAACTAAGGAGCTCTGCTCGATTGACATTATGCTTGATGGAAACAATTGTCATTATGCTTGATGGAAACAATACAAAAACCTTTTATAGAAGAGCTTTAGCTGAGACCAAGCTCAATCAACTTGAAGAGGCCCATGAAGACCTTGGCAAAGCAGCCAAAGTTGAGCTTAACAACCAAGACATCCTTCGTGAGATAGAAACAGTGGAGGGTCTAAGAAGAAGAGCTAGCTTCGTGAGATGGAAACAGTGATGTGAATCAAGAGGGAAATTCTTTTGAAGAGCCAATCATATTGGTTTTAAGTCTAATAGGGTTCGAGCTTGGAGTAAAGAATCAAGAATGGTTAACATGCGCATCCATTGAAGAAGAAGTCAAGGACCAGTTGGGTTCCGACGACGGCAGCGACGGAGACGCGCCGATCTGGGTGCCACGCGCCGGCTCCCTAGCTCCGGCCTGAGTCCGACTACATGGCGGTGGGGCGCGTGTCAATGGTGGCGGCGCGTGAGGTGGTGGTTCGGCGGTAGTACGAAAAGAAAGATTTTCCTAACTTAGTTTGGATTCTTCTTAATTTCTGTTATTTTAATTTAAAATAATTTCTAAGTCAATTAGGAATTGTTTTAAGAAGTTTAAGGTTAATTAGAACTAGTCTTATTACTAGTTTCCTAGTTCCATTAGAATTGGTTTTCCTATTCTATCTAGGATACTTGGGGATCAAGGCTAGGGTTTTTTTCCTAGTTCGAATAGACTTAGGAATAGTTAGTTTTAGTCTATAAATAAGGGATTTTTCGTGGCTTTGTACACACAACCAGAAAATTCAATACAAGTTTATTGTTTGTTTTGCTTAATTGCTTACAAATTCTTTTGCTAATTTTCAATTCAAGGAGTTGTTTTGATAATTAGAACGTTCAATTCTTAGTTCTAGGAGTAGTCTAAGTGGTCTAGGTAATTTGAGAGGCATTGAATTCGTTCCAGGAGTGGTCGTTTTCAAAGTCATATCCGGTTTGTTATCTTTAAGTTGTTCGATTTTCTAAGGAGATTCGAAGGGCTTATTTTACTTGTGTGATTTTAGATTCTTTATTAAGTTAAGGGGTTTAAATCCACATCAAACAGTGGATCTACCCTTGACATCCAATTGATGTGCTTGTTGAGTTTTTTTAGTGATAACTGATTAAGGGATTTTGCTCCCACCAATCGGAATGCGTCACGTGGGCCAATCAGGTCCTGCCACATGTCCTCTAATTGGACCTGTCAGAGCCTGCCACGCGACACGTGCCTATTTGTCCACCATGGACCTATTATGTCACAACACGTGACATCCTCCATGCCTAATGGAAAAACCGGTCACCTAGGCCCAACTTCCAAGGGAAGCCCAATCAGCCCTAGGTTAACCAAAACCTAGGATTGGCACGCTTCCCAAGGTTATAAATACCCTCATTAATCCTCATTAAAGGGGATTACGCTCAAAAATTACTCTCACCTAGAGAAATACACTTTACTTTTCCGCATTAGTTACTCCTAAAACAAGTACTAACTTGACCATCGGAGGCGGAGCTCCAACCACTCAGAGTCTCCGTTTGTTTTGCAGGTACAGGCGTCCGGTTCCAGTCTCGGAATTGTAACTCTCCCGCAGAACATCAAAAAACCCCGAAACATTTTGGCGCCGTCTGTGGGGAGAGTACTTTTGAGATGGCTTCAACGTCTGTACCAGAAGAGAGGCGTCCACTGGACGACCCTCAAGTCTACTCAGATCATGATAATGAGGTTGAGGTTGAAACACACACAGCCTCAGAAGGGATCTTAAGGGCCCAACGCACCCGTCACACTGAAAGGAAAGAACGGGTAGATCACCAAGCTGGACCTAGTAATCCAGCCGGCACACCGCCTGATCAGCAGCAAGCGGCTGAAGGGTCTGCTCCCATTACAAGAAACGAACTCATGACCTTCATGAGGGGCTTCAATGGGGAGATCCAAGAACTGATCAATAAGAAGACGCCTGCTCTGTCTAAGGAGCAGTCGGCTAAAAAACATTCCCATTCAGGAAGAAGGAAGCATGTTCAAGGACGAGATGATCCCTCACCCTAACTCTAGGAAGTGGGAGCCGCCTGTGCTTGACTTGACAAAGTATCACTTTCCCTCACCAGGGAAAAGAAAGCCCATTCATCATATACAGGCGGACGGGTCAAAGAAAACATACTCAGATGCTCGGCTATTGCTAGAGCAGAAGAAGAACGACCGACTGTCAGAGTCGGCCTCCACTTCAGACTTCCAAGATAGTCTGCACAATACCTCTATGAGGTATACTCAGTTAAATCATGAGAGTCAGACAGGCGGTACCTCCCGTCGGTCAGGATTTCATAAAAACCAGGCGGTACCAAACTTACCATATGTACCGCAACAACAATATTTTTTGCAACCACCTCTGTTTGGAGGACAGGCGGCAAAAAATGTCCAGCCTTTGGACTGGAAACTACGGTTGCTAAGACTTGGAGAACAGCCGTCCGCCTTCTCCAAAGAAATTACTGAGGCCGCTCAGCCGGCCAAAGTTAAAAATGTGCTAGTAGGCGCCTATGATGGTACTACTAAACCTGAAGACCATTTGATGGCATTCACCAATTTAATGTACCTCCAAGGGTTGGATGATCCCACTTGGTGCAAGTGTTTCCCAGCGACTCTCAAAGGAATCGCACAACAATGGTTCGACAACCTGCCGACTGGTTGTGTGAACAACTTCAGGACGCTTGCTTACTTATTCACCTCCAACTTTGCCATGAACATACCTGCAAAGAAGACGACCCTTGATTTAGGGACGATTCAGCAGGGTGAGACGGAGGGGCTCCGTTCATACATCAGGCGGTTCAACCTGAAGAGGATACAGATTCAAGGGCTACCGGATGAGGTGGCCTACACTGACTTTTTCAGAGGTCTCAAGGATGGGTCGACCTTCAAGTTTGACCTAGTTCGAAAGAGGGTTGCGACTCTTCAAGAAGCTTTTATTGAAGCAGAAGCCTATATACAGGCAACTGATCTCTGTAGTACTGGAAAGCAGTCGGACGGAAGGAGGCCCGACAAAAAAGAAGGCCGACCAAAGCAGTCGGCCAATAAAGATGATAAAAAGAGAAAAGAGGTCTGGGCGGCCGATTCCACTAAACAGCCGGCCCAGAAAAAGAAGAAAGAGTTCAAACCATACTCTTCGAAATATGCGTTCAGCAAGGATAGTCAAGCTATCCTCAAAGAAATCAAGGGTCGGATCTCAATCGAGAAGCCGGCCCCCATGAAGGGTTCTGCGAGCAATCAGAACCAAGACAAATTCTGTCATTATCATGAAGACGTTGGTCATGAAACCAACGAATGCATCAGTCTCATGCGCTACCTAGACCGCCTGGCTGAGCAAGGCGACCTTGACTCCTATGTCAAGAAGTCTAAGGGGAACACTTCTTGACATAGGAAGTGTTTGGAGGAAGTGTTTGCATCAGTCGGCCGTCCACAAGCAAAAGACCAAGTAGAAGCTTTTAATAAGATCATCTCAGACGGTCTCAAGAAGAAGATTGAACGAGCAGGCGGCCTATGGGCAGATGAACTACCACATGTTCTCTGGGCCATTAGGACGACTGAAAAAGGGTCGACTGGAGAGACTCCATTACTCCTAACCTATGGTGCAGAAGTTGTTCTTCCAATTGAACACTACGAACCGACTCTTCGAGTAATGTTATACGACGAAGAGGCGAACTGGGAGTCCATGCGTCTGGCTTTGGACTCACTCCCAGAAAGAAGGGGCAATGCAGCCTTGCGCCATGAAATTTACCGCCTGAGAATGACCAGATCATATAACAAAAAAGTGCACAGGCGTCCACTCAAAGTGGGGGACTTTGTACTAAGAAAGATGGAAGCAGTCGGTAGGGCTAATGAGTTCGGCAAATTAACTCCCAACTGGGAAGGACCCTACCGAATCTATGAAGAGGTACGGGACGGCACCTACCGCCTGGAAACACCAAACGGCCAACCCTTGCCTCGAACCTGGAATGTAAATAATCTCAAAAAGTATTATTTTTTAATGATGTAAATAGCCGAGAGCTACCTAATAAAAGTTTGCTATTTCACTTCATTTATTTTGTACGAAGAGGGGCATGCCTACTGGTAAAACAGTCGGCTACTCTCCATGCTTTTTATTTACGCGTTCAATTAAGAGGGGCATGCCGGTTGTTTTATACAACCGGCTACTCTCCCATACATAAGTTCACCAAGAACTATCTAAGGCCTATGGCCTAAATGATCAGACTAGGCGCCAGGCCAACTGATCCAATTTTTAAACTAATCCGACCTGTCCCAACATTATAGCAGGCGTCCGGCGGCATCCATCCGGATGAAATTTGTCGCAGAGAGCAGCTCCCTTTTGGGTGGAACATTGTTCAATAAATTAATTACACGGCTCCTATACGACTGTCTACTTAGACAACCACGTAGCCGTTTCTGAGACAAGGATAACTCTCACTGGTCCAACAAGTGTTAGCAGTTAACATCCGCGTCAGATAACTGACTGTACTACTTGGGATAAGTACAACCGGTACCTTTTGAGTTAATAGCCAACTAACATTGGCGAATAAAGGGGTCCAATCGGCTTCCGCCGCCTGGAACCTCTACTACTCAAACAATAGTGACGGCGACTAAGTGACGTCCATGTTTACTTATAGTCACTCCTTAAAACTTGGTTTGAAATTAAAAAAGGTTTTTACATACCGCCTGTTCTTACTAAGTTATCACACCTTGAGTAAAAATCCAACAAAATTTGGTAAGTCAAGGGGACTAACCGGCCTATGCCTCTTAGTGCCTCTACTACTCAAACATAACCATGGCAAGCGAGTAATCACTCTCATACTTAGCCGATATGACGGGACCGCCTGTCTAAAAGTGAACTAGAACTAAAACTTGTTTTACTTTCCAATCTTAAGTTAAGCAAGCCTAATGTACTCATCAAAATATGTTGGAGACCGGTTGGATACACTACACGAAAAGAGCAAATTGGCAACGGTTCAAACCCCCCCAAAGGCAACGGTTTTGAACCGTTGAGTATTTGAGGGTTGCCAAATCCCAAAATAATTGGCAACGGTTCAAAACCGTTGCCAACTCAAGTAATTGGCAACGGTTAACCGTTGCCATTGACCATGGCGCCCTTTTTTTTGTTTTTAAAAATAATTAGCAACGGTTAACCGTTGCCAATTTCTTGAGTTGGCAACGGTTACCGTTGCCAAATACAATGGCGCGCTGTTTTTTTTTTTAAAAAAAAAAATTTGGCAACGGTTAACCGTTGCCATTGACCTGTATTTTTGTTTTTTTTTTTTGCTGCAATATTAACCTGTATTTTTTTTTATTTTTTTTTTGCTGCAATATTATTAATATTATAATATTAATATTATTATAATATTAATATTAATAATAATAATTATTAATATTATAATAGTAATAATAATAATTATTATTATGATAATAGTAACAATAATTAGTATTATTAATAACAAAACATAAATAATAATAACAATCGCAAGAGATGATATAAATTAGAAAAATGTTTCATGTATAGTACATAATTAGTAAGCTAAGGCTAGGATTGATGAAGTAGCTAACTAGAAACGATATTTACAAATTAAATGTGATGTAGGTCGCCAACATCTCCCGAATTACATGGAGTTCCTCCCTCGTGTATGGCTGTCCCGTTTGCCCCTTGCAAAACTTAGGATACACAAAACATGAGTTAGTAGAAGTGAATTAATAATAATTGGAGTTAGTTAAATGTGACTAATGCTTGAGATTACATGAAAAGAGCAAGTAAGTGGTTTTGGGACGCAATTTCAACCAAAATGGCTCAAGTAAGGCCATTTTGGCTACTAGGATGCCTATTTTCTATAATTCTTGTCTATTGAACTCATAACTAGTTAAAACATGTCATTATCACTTATTTATAGGTGACTAATGCTTGAGATTACAAGAAAAGAGCAAGTAAGAGGTTTTGGGACGCAATTTCAACCAAAATGGCTCAAGTAAGGCCATTTTGGCTACTAGGATGCCTATATTCTATATTTCTTGTCTATTGAACTCATAACTAGTTAAAATATGTCATAATCACTTAGTTATAGGTGACTAATGCTTGAGATTACAAGAAAAGAGCAAGTAAGTGGTTTTGGGACGCAATTGGCGCTAAAATGGCTCAAGTAAGGCCATTTTGGCTACTAGGATGCCTATTTTCTATATTTCTTGTCTATTGAACTCATAACTAGTTAAAACATGTCATAATCACTTAGTTATAGGTGCCTAGTGCTTGATATTACAAGAAAAGAGCAAGTAAGAGGTTTTGGGACGCAATTTCAACCAAAATGGCTCAAGTAAGGCCATTTTGGCTACTAGGATGCCTATTTTCTATAATTCTTGTCTATTGAACTCATAACTAGTTAAAACATGTCATTATCACTTAGTTATAGGTGACTAATGCTTGAGATTACAAGAAAAGAGAAAGTAAGAGGTTTTGGGACGCAATTTCAACCAAAATGGCTCAAGTAAGGCCATTTTGGCTACTAGGATGCCTATATTCTATATTTCTTGTCTATTGAACTCATAACTAGTTAAAACATGTCATAATCACTTAGTTATAGGTGACTAATTCTTGAGATTACAAGAAAAGAGCAAGTAAGTGGTTTTGGGACGCAATTGGCGCTAAAATGGCTCAAGTAAGGCCATTTTGGCTACTAGGATGCCTATTTTCTATATTTCTTGTCTATTGAACTCATAACTAGTTAAAACATGTCATAATCACTTAGTTATAGGTTCCTAGTGCTTGAGATTACAAGAAAAGAGCAAGTAAGAGGTTTTGGGACGCAATTTCAACCAAAATGGCTCAAGTAAGGCCATTTTGGCTACTAGGATGCCTATTTTCTATATTTCTTGTCTATTGAACTCATAACTAGTTAAAACATGTCATAATCACTTATTTATAGGTTCCTAGTGCTTGAGATTACAAGAAAAGAGCAAGTAAGAGGTTTTGGGACGCAATTTCAACCAAAATGGCTCAAGTAAGGCCATTTTGGCTAGTAGGATGCCTTTTTTCTATATTTCTTGTCTATTGAACTCATAACTAGTTAAAACATGTCATAATCACTTAGTTATAGGTTCCTAGTGCTTGAGATTACAAGAAAGGAGCAAGTAAGAGGTTTTGGGATGCAATTTCAACCAAAATGGCTCAAGTAAGGCCATTTTGGCTACTAGGATGCCTTTTTTCTATATTTCTTGTCTATTGAACTCATAACTAGTTAAAACATGTCATAATCACTTAGTTATAGGTGCCTAGTTCTTGAGATTACAGGAAAAGAGCAAGTAAGAGGTTTTGGGACACAATTTCAACCAAAATGGCATACCTCTTCAAGCTGACGTGTGTCTGTACAATGACTCATCACTATGTCATACATGAATCTCATCACGTATAGGCCACAGTCAACTCTGTTATCCTGTTGTGCGCACTAGCATGAGGAAAAAAACACATGAATCAAAATGCATAGCAAATAAGCAACATCTTAAGCATTGTAAAGTAAGAAAATCACAACATCATGGGTGAGTTACCTTGGGTGCTTTCCATGTAGGACCTCGAGGAGATCGAGGATTTATCTTCTTCATGGTACTACAAAAAATCAAAGTAATAAGTTCAAATTTGACTAGTATAATCAATACATATGAGTTAAGATATGAAAATGAATAAAAAGAAGTGAAACAAACTAGATGCTTACTTTTGCAGTATGGACCTCACGAGGCGCTTTCTTACTTGAGGTAACTGAGCAGAATCAAAGTAGAAGATTGTGTTACTGGAAACACAAATCACAAGTAGGGTCCAATGATAACTACACACGAGACAAACAAATCAATAGTTAGCCTATTACAACAAATAAACTGGGAAAACAAATGAACTTGACTAGCATAATCAGACGTACTCCTCATAGTATGGGACGAATATAAACTTGTCTCCCGCACTCACTGATTTCCTGATACCCCGTTCAGCATCGTACAACACGTCAGCGGAGTTGCCTAAGATTCTAGCAGTGGACATCTGCTCAGGGCACAACCACCCAACTTGACAAGGAGATTCAAGCTCCCATATTTGCTCCTGGAGTGATCTGCATGCATGATAACAAAATGTTAATCGAAAACCAAACGACAAACACCACTAAATTGAATAACATAAATTGAGTACCAGTTGAATTACCTCATGGATATTTGAATGAGGAAAATGTTAAGCATTGCACCACTTAGAAATTCCTTCACATCTTCTTTGAATAGCCATGCCGTTGCATCATCATCGTAGTGGAACATTTCCTTTGGAAGTTGGATTTGGATGGGGCTGTCATTAGGCAACACGCAAACACGGTTGTGCAAATAAGCTAACTCCTGAGATAGCGATTGAAGCACCGTGTCTTCAACTAATGGAGTAGCTTGCGTAGCTGAACCTCGTGAAGGGATCTTCATCAACGCTTTTCCACTCACCGAGCCATGTTCACTCCTGTTCTTTGGCCCCTCCACCCTCTTCTTTGGAGTTTGGCTTTTCCTCGATGGCTAATAAGACAAATCACACAAATGGTAAGAAAAGATTTTTGTCCAACTCTCGGGAAGAAAAGATTAAAGCGTGAAATCTAAATCTTAATTACCTGGTTCATCAACCGTATCCAAGCAGATGGACATTGCACAAAACTACCTTTTGCTGCCCAGAGTGTAGTGAACTCATCCTCCTCCACGGGCACAGGTATTAAGATTTCCTCGAACCCGGGAACCACAAAATGGATCCCGACATAATAATGCTCAGGTAGAAGAGGTCGAAGATGGACCGTACCTTGTTCGGCCGGTTGTGCACTACCATAGGCAACAACATTCAAAGGTCCATCATATGATTCGCCCGGGTGAAGAAGTTCACAACGGGTCTCTTCCTGCACCAATTAGGAAGATAATTCATTTAAATATTCATAACTAAATATCTTAGGTGTAATATAGGAGTTAATTCAAGCATTGAGCTAAAATCATGAAAAATGGGCAAGTTAGAACTCATTTAGGCCATTTTGAACCATTAATACTCTAAATGAACCTAAAACTTGTAAATTTGCTTTTTTTATATTGTTTCAAGCCATAAATATTCATAACTAAGTTTCTTAGGTGTAATATAGGAGTTAATTCAAGCATTGAGCTAAAATCATGAAAAATGGGCAAGTTAGAACTCATTTAGGCCATTTTGAACCATTAATACTCTAAATGAACCTAAAACTTGTAAATTTGCTTTTTTTATATTGTTTCAAGCCATAAATATTCATAACTAAGTTTCTTAGGTGTAATATAGGATATAATTCAAGCATTGAGCTAAAATCATGAAAAATGGGCAAGTTAGAAGTCATTTTGCCCATTTTGAACCATAAATACTCTAAATGAACCTAAAACTTGTGAAATTGCTTTTTTATGTTGTTTCAAGCCATAAATATTCATAACTAAGTATCTTAGGTGCAAAAAAAAAAACAAAAAAAAAAAAAAAAAACCGGGCGGGAAGGGCAGCGTGTGCACCGCTGCTGCAGGCTGCACTGCTGCTGCAGTGCTGCTGCCTCCTCGCGTGATTCCCAATGAGAAAGAGAAGGAGAAGGAAAAGGAGAAGGAGAAGGAGAAAGAGAAGGAGAAGGAGAAGAAAGAGAAGGAGGAGGAGGAGAAGGAGAAGGAGAATGAGGAGAAGGAGAAGGAGAAAGAGAAGGAGAAGGAGAAGAAAGAGAAGGATGAGGAGGAGAAGGAGAAGGAGGAGGAGAATGAGGAGAATGAGAAGGAGAAAGAGAAGGAGAAGGAGGAGGAGGAGGAGAAGGAGAAGGAGAAAGAGGAGGAGGAGGAGGAGAAGGAGAAGGAGGAGGAGAATGAGGAGAAGGAGAAGGAAGAGCAAACAACAACAACACATCACATCAACAAAGCAACACCAACAACACAACACAGCGAAGAAACACCATTTCACAGCCAACTTAACCATTTCACAACACAATCCAAAAACCAATATCATTATCCAAACAAGTAAGTAAAAAATCACCTGTAGAATAGGAAAGCCATGAGGTGTCGGAGTATCAACCCCCCTTGAGTTCGCATGTGAAGGAGTACTAATCTGCAATAGTGTATTGATAGTGAAACATTAATTAAAACCGTACCCACGTAACTCAACATATCAAAACTTATAGAGTTGAATTCTAATCACGTACCTCCTCGCGTGCATTTATCTCTTGTTCTTCTTCTCTTCGTGGGTGGCTACTTGAGTCGACCGGTGTTGTCGAGGAAAAGGGCATGGTCGGCAAATTCATTTGCTTCGCCCATGCATTGAACTCTTCGCGCATCTCATTGCGCACTTGTTCTTTAATTGATGCCACTGTGGCATCGAAGTTCTGTGGCGAGTTCACACTTGCTCGGGATCTTCCAGATTTGGTATATTCGGGACCCATTACCTTCTCCCATCCTAACAAGCTCCCCCCAGCACCTAATACCCGTCCCGGATGGTAGGGCTTTCCCATAGCCAAGGTGAAGGGGTCCTTCTCTACCGTCGGGACGAGCTTGCCTTCAACAAGCTCTCCAGTGTACTCAAGCTGTAGCAAAAACAAAATGGCAACATGAAGTAAGTGTTTATATAAAGTGATATACATGCAAATGAATAAAGTAGTTCACTAGTTCATAGTTGCTTACTAGCTTATCTGTCATTTCTTTGGTTTCCGGAGCCTTGATGGACCATTTTCCGGTTTTCTTGTCCCGCAAATGCATAGAGCAAAAGAAATCCCCAGCACGACTCACCAAAGTACTGGTCGTGGAGTCAGATGGCGCTGTGGAGGACCCTAGAAGTGTAGTGGGGTATACTCCTTCACTCACCCACGTATCCCTCCATTCATCATACGTCATTGCTCCCATATGATGGTGGTATTGCTTTTGCAATGCATTCCTGGAATTCTGCTCCCTCATTTCCTACATAAAAAGATATGTTAGTTTCATTACTAATAAAAAAGACGATAAATTACAACACAATTTTCATCAGAGTTCTTTAAACTTACAATTTCTTCTTTTTTACATTTTTGAAGAACGAAAGCTTCCCAATCATCCTTCGATATGCTAGGCCATATTTGCCAAGGGAGTTTCTCTTCATCGATGAGATCATCATCACTGCCACCTCCTTTCTTGTTCTTTGGTTTCCTTACAAGTTTCTTTGTGATAAACCGACGAACTAAGTTACACTTGAAGCTTCTGAATCTTGCCGCAAGTAAGGATTCAAACACCCTTTCACTTGGCGTACTCATTTGGAATGTTAAATAGACTCTGCAAGCACAAATAACAAACATTATTAGTTTGCTAATAACATAACAATAAATTGAAATTGTTTATAAATAATCACATCAAAAAAAAACTTACCCTGGTATCATTCCAAAACGTGTCAATCAAGCCTGTAGGTACGTCGCTCATACGAAGCGTAATGGGGATTTTGCGCGCACAAATCCCAACTTGACCAGTATACTGACGACGCCATTTACCTGAGGGTTGCCCTACCCTGTCATACTCCAAGACCATAGGACCGACAGGTGTCTTGAAAGCTGTCGTCGGACCCCTCAGCTTTTTCTTCGCTGGTGCCTGCACCCCCCCTCCACTTTGATCCTCACGAAACGGCTCCATAATGGCATTATCGATTGGAGACACTTGCTCAGCTGCAATTTCAAACTCATCTATCATTCTCTCCAATACATCTTGCGCCTGATCTTCTGGCTCACCCAAATCAGGTTCCTTGTTCACATCATACAGCTGGTCCCCATCATTAGATGAATCATCATCATTAGATTCAACATCCTCAACTCGAACACGGTATTGATCGTCCGCCATTAGATGTTAAAACCTGTCATTACAAACATAACACGTTATTAGCTGCTGAATTGTAAGGTAAACTTATAATCATATATAAATTGCTGAATTATAATACAAATAAACATAGAAAATGGTGAAGCAAGTTACTTTATACATTTAAAAGAATATAAGAAAAATGGGCAAGTAATTCAACAATTTCATTCAGTTTCACCTAAAATGTGATTTTTTAATTCTTTCTACGCCTGCAATTCAAACTAACAGAAAATATACGGTACCTCAATCTAATATTCCTTCATCGTGGTCTGATCTCATGTAATTGGCTTGATCGTCTATCTCATTTGGCACAGCAGGTCTAGGAACAGTGAAAGGTGCCGAGTCATCAAAGGCATCATATTGTTCCTCATCCTCGACATCTCCAACGCCAAGGATTCTTCTTTTGCCGGCTAGCACAATAGACCATTTTGAGTCGGCAGGATCAGATACGTAAAACACCTGCTTAGCTTGAGATGCAAGGATGAATGGTTCCGCACTATCATTCAGGTTGCCAAGATCTACAAGAGTAAAGTCATCAAATTTGACGTTACGCCTGATATTATCAACCCACTTACACCGGAAAAGAGCAATCGTGAAGTCACAATAATCAAGCTCCCATATTTCTTGAATTCGACCGTAGTATGACAACTCTGCATCAACGGGTGATTTATCCTTAGCACTTGCAAACTCCCTTGACGATGCCACAACCGTTACACCACTATTTTGGGTCGAGGACGATTTCAAATCTTAACGCTCAGTCCAAATTGTGTACCCATTTATGTCATATCCCTCAAATGAGCGAACATCATCCCTAGGACAATAAGCAAGCCACCTTACTATAGCTGTGACACTCTCATCCGTTCCACCCATCACTCTATCACGAAACCAACTCACAAACTTCTTATTGTGCAACTGCATCAGTGCCCTTTCACCTTTCGATGGAAACTCATCACGCAAACTAGCCATGTGCTCGTCTAAATATGGGTGAAGATCTGCAACATGGTGCAACACATAAAGGTGTGCTTGTAAGAACTGCTCTCGATCATGTGACATTCGTTTCGACCCGATTGTGCCATGACCATCAAGTCTACCTTCATGTCGAGAAGTAGGAATACCAATAGGTTCAGCAACGGCTATATAGTCGGCCACAAAATTACCAATCTCCTCGGCCACGGTCCCTTGAATCATACTTCCTTCCGGGTGAGCCCGATTCCTAACTTTATCTTGCAATGTACCCATGTGTCTTTCAAAAGGATAGCACCACCTCATGAACACTGGACCGCACAACTTAATCTCACACACCAAATGAAGAATCAAATGCACCATTATGTCGAAAAACGAGGGCGGGAAGTACATCTCAAATTTGCACAAAGTCACAACCACATCCGCCTATAAAGCATCAAGTGTACATGGATCAAGCACTTTGCTACATATTGTATTGAAAAACGAACAGAGGCTTGCAATAGCTTCCCTCGCGTGCTTTGGCAAAATACCACGTATTGCAATTGGTAGAAAAACTTGCATCAGAACATGACAATCATGGGATTTCATACTTGTCAGCTTCAATTCTCCATTTAAGGATACAAATATTTTCATGTTAGATGCGTACCCTGATGGAACCTTAATTCCATACAGACATTCACAAAACATCCGTTTTTCTACCCTTGACAATGTGTAGCAAGCCGGAGGTAAATAGGCCTTCCCCTCTTTGGCTTTTCCCTCATTTTTCTTCTTCGACGCATCCGCGGCCTTTCCCTTTCCCTTGCTCTTCCCCTTTCCCTTTTTCGAACCCATTTCTTTTTCCTTTTCCTGTTCCTTTCCCTTACTAACCCTTTGCTGAACCCACAATTTTGGACGCACTTCCATCTTTTCCAAATCTAAACGTGCACCCTTTTCGTCCTTTGTCTTGTTTTGAATATTCATCAGCGTTCCCACAAGAGCGTCACACACATTCTTCTCTATATGCATTACATCAAGACAGTGCCTAACGTCATGTTCTTTCCAGTACGAGAGCAACCAAAAGATTGATTCTTTTTTAAAGAGAGCAACTGATTCCGCCGCTTTTTCAGATTTCCCAAATACTGTTCGTACACCCTTAACCCGAGCGTAAACCTCCTCACCAGTCAGTGGCCTAGGAGCAGTCCCCTCTTCCACTGTGCCATCGAAAGCCTTTTTCTGCCGACGGTACGGGTGATCGCGCCTGAGCAACCTTCTTGTCCTCAAATACACCTCTTTGAAAGAATAATCAAGGCGTCTGCTTGGCGTATCATCAATAAAAATGGGACATGCCTTTTTCCCTTTATTCTTATACCCAGACAAGTTGCCATATGCAGGAAAATCATTAACGGTCCACATAAGAGCTGCACGCAATGTGAACATCTCATTCTTATGAGCATCAAACACGTAAACCCCTTCGTCCCACATCTTTCTCAAATCATCAACCAATGGCGCAAGATACACATCTATGTCGTTTTCAGGTTGCCTTGGCCCCGATATCAAGAGTGAAAGCATTACATATTTCCGTTTCATGCACAACCAAGGAGGCAAATTGTAGATCACTAAAATTACCGGCCATGTGTTGTGCTGGGTACTAAGAGTGCCAAATGGATTCATCCCGTCCGTACACAAACCAAGCCTTAAATTTCTGACTTCATCACCAAATTCCCCAAACTTCATATCAAGGTTCTTCCATTGCGGGGAGTCGGCCGGGTGCTTCAGCATTCTGTTTTCTTTCTTCCCTCTGCATGCCACCTCAAGTTTTTAGCGTCTTTTGGTAAAGAGAACAGACGCTTAAACCTTGGAATTATGGGAAGATACCACAACACCTTAGCAGGAGGTCCCTTCGTACCAGCATTGCAACTCTTGCGCTTATAGCGCGACTTCTTGCATCTTGGACACTCCTCCAATTGTTCATATTCATTTCGGTAAAGAATACAATCATTAGGACATGCATGTATCTTCTTATACTCCAAACCAAATGGACACATGAGCTTCTTAGCGTAATAGTAAGACTTAGGAATTTCATTCCCATCGGGCAACATCTCACTTAACACGCTCAACAAGGAAGTAAAACTACTATCCGTCCACCCATGCTTCGACTTAATGTTAAAAAGAGTTAGCACGGCTGATAGTTTGGAGTATTTTTTGCACCCAGGATACAAAGGCTTTTTAGAAGCCTCCGATAATGACTCAAACACGTCACCTTCAAAACCACGCATCATCTCATCCACACCTTCATCCTCAACTTCATCCACATGATCATCCTCAAATCCCTCCTCAGCACCATCATCAACAATATGTTCATCATTCTTGTATTCCTCGTCCACACGGATATCATTGCTTCTATCATCATGCACATCATACCCAATAACATCCCCACTGTACTCTCCTTCTTCACCATGCCAAATCCACACATGATATTTAACCCTAAACCCACGACAAACTACATGATCTCTAATGATATCAACACTATTGACCACCTTCACATTATTACAATCAACACAAGGACAATAGAGGCACTCGAAACCCATTCTGCGCTGATAAGATGAAGCCGTCTCGCAAAACTCTTGAACCCCATTAAAGAATTCCAATGTATCACGTCTACCATACATCCATCCACGATCCTTCTCCATTAAGTAAATTGTCTCTAAACATGGCAACATATTACGAATAATAATGTATAATTGCTACATCTACTATATATATAAATCAAATTCAAACACACACCATGCATATAACTTTCATATACATACACAAATGAATATATGCTTCCAAAGGGTCCTTATCACTCCAACCTAACCCATCCTTGAACGTTTACTCTCACTAGTGAATGTATGTCAACTTTCCAATTTTAAGGAAAATCCGGCAGCATTTCCCCCCAGTTCTCCAAGTACACAACGTAGGTAATTACTTTCCCACATATGTACCCAGAGAACATGGTGATCGAGAAAATGGTAAGCCAAGATGTTCCTTAAAATCGAAAAAAAGGACATACATTCACCACCTAAGTGAGAGTAAACGTTCAAGAACAGTCCTAACCGGGGACTATTCAAGACTTTCTCCTAATGAGAAAGCCTTGAACGGGTATCTAGGCATATGATGATGCAAACATTTCATATATTTATTGTTGTATTTAGTTTGTCATTATATAATACACAAATCTAATAGCTAGCATGAAAAAACGTTTATTAAAACAATAATAGAGAGAAAGAAATATTTATAGCTTAGAGAAGTTTATAATTCATACATTTAAATTAGACAAATTAAATTTAGACTTAACTATAACATATTTTAATTCACAACTATAAATCTACCACAACTATAAATCTACCATACCATTAAATCAATAATGCTTAATATAAAGAGTACTTTGTATAATTGTATGTCATGAATAATGGGTTTCGAAATTATACCTGAAATGGCGCCTTAGACCAACCGTGAGAGCGAGCAAGAAGGTTGGTGTACGTGGAGGGGAGGCAATGCGCGTCTATATTGACAAACCCTAGATTACAGGAACTTATAATTACTACATTGTAAAGCAAATCCACCAAAAAGTCGAAGGAATTCATCAATGGAGGGATATAAATAAAACTTAATTGCTACTTACCTTAGGTTGAAGACAATGGAGGGAGTTAGCTTCAATGGAGGTGAGAAAGCTCGCAACACTTAGCTTCAATGGAGGAACGACAAAGAGGGGAGATGAGTTGAATGAAGCAACGTGCTAAGGAGAAGAGAGGAGGGGAAATTGTCTTCAATGGAGGTGAAAAACCTCGCACCAGGCCACTTCAATGGAGGAACAAAGAGGGGAGCAGTTGAATGAAGAAGGAGGAGGGAAAACGCAGAAGGAGGGAAAATGGAGGCCACTTGCGTTTTTTTTTTTTTTTTTTTTTTGCAATTGAATGAAGAAGATGAACAATGGAAGAGTAGGGAAAACCCGGGTTTTTTTTTTTAAACATTGCAACGGTTAACTGTTGCCAACCCTTTACCTTTTATTTTATTTATTTATTTTTTTTTAAAACGCAGTTGGCAACGGTTTAATGTTAATCATTTTTTTTTTTAAAAAAAAATAAAATAAAATTGGCAACGGTTAACCGTTGCCAACTCTGATATTTAAAATGGCACTCACTTAAGTTGGCAACGATTTTCATGAACCGTTGCCATAGGGGGGTTGCCTATTTCTTTTATTCTACTAGTGATAAATGGCCGACTGATCACCTAACCTAGAATTTAGACAACCAGTCGTCCAGGGGCATAGGCAGCTCTTACAGTGTATCTGTCTGCAATTATCGGCCATACATAACAATCGGTATGACATGCAAGCGGATATCAGAGTTTCGACACTTAGCAAAAAGAAAAATTCGAAATTTGGCAGCTAAGGCGACCTAAAAAGATGGTCGCCGAAATTCTATTAACAGCCGGCCATAAAGATCGGCACAAATATTCAAGACCCCGGCCCCCTGGCCGGGTAAAGATACAAAAATAAACCGTCCATAAAGACCGGTAAAATATTCAAAGACCCCAACCCCTTGGTCGGGTAAAAGAGATACAGAAACAGACGGCACGCAGGCCGAAGAAAAGAAATAAGAAGACATAAGCATCAAGATGGGGGCAGATCTTCAACAACAACAGCCGCCTGAGAAGCATTCTTCTTGCTTGTCTCGGCATCAGCTGCACCCTTTTTAGACGCATCCGCCCCAATCGGCACCAAGGCCACTATTGGCTCCTCCCCTCCTCTAGCGCATCATTCTCAGCAGCCGCTAGCAGGACTTCTTGGTTATACGTTTCAGAGCATTGGCGAAATTGTTTTTCCCAAGAAGCAAAGTCGGCGTTTGGAAAGAAGCGAGTCTAGGTCATGCGCTGGATTTGGGCCGAGTCCTCCATCATGTCTCGAACCAAATCCTTCTTCTCTAGCTCAGCCTTGGCCGAGAGCTCTTCAGTGAGGCTCTTCTCCTGGTTTACCAGGCGTTCCTTGACACGCTCCAAGGATTTCTCCAAGGTGTCGTATTGGCTCATCTTTTGCTTAAGAGGCTTCAGCTCGGCTCTAAGGTTCTGGATGGTCGCCTCCAACTCATTGTTTTTCTTCTTGGCCGCCTCCAACTCATTCCTAATAGCAGAAGTAGCCTGCGCCTGATAATAAAGAATATCAGTTGTCAAAATATCATTTTGGGCAATTTGAAACATTGTCTTGTCACAGTCAGAGGCGGCCATGGCTTTAGCAGCCTTTACCTCTTTGTTCTTCGCATTAATTGGCTTGCGAAGGTCGTGTACTCGCAGCAAGGACTGTAAGAGGAAGCAGGCGTCAGGATCCAAAACTATGTACAACATGAACCATTAAACAGTGAAAATACGCTAAGTATACCTCAGCAAGGAGCCCTGCAATTCCATCTAGGTCAAGGGTGTCGACACCCCGGACCGCGTCTCTCTCTGCTAGAGGGACGGCTTTAATCATGGACTTGGCCACTTCGACCAGGTCCGTTTCTTGAGGGTCGGCTGCATCAAAAGTAAACAGAAACTTTAGACATGAAGGTGAAAGAAAAGTGAGTCGAAGTCTAGAAGAGCAGTTTCATACTTCTAGGCGGCCTGCTGGGATTTTCAGATGGAGTGGATGGCTGTTTGTCAGCAGCCAACAGTCTCCTGGCAGAACCAGATGAACTCCCCACGATCGTCTTCCGGGCTTTGGGGTCTGGCTGTTGGGAGGAGGAAGCTCTTTGGGTGCCCGTCTACAAAAAGACGAATGGTTAATATTTGTATAAACCCAACCTTTTAAAAGAAAAAGGGGGAAGGTGAAAGCTGGGAACTCACTAAGGGCGTCTCCTTGGTTGGAGAATCAGCTGATGAGTGTTGTTGCATGACGGATGCTCGCAGCAGAGCAGCCGCTGTTTTGGAGGCGGTTATTTTGCTCATGGCTTCTGCTGCATAAAGGAACACGAAAGTTAGAAAAATTCAGAAATAATTTCCACAAGAGTACGCATTCAACAGATCGGCTACCACTAGAGCACCGACTGCTAAGGCCACAGGCGGCCAGGAAGTACTCATCATAGAGCCATTTGTAATTTGGGACGCAGTTCAGGGGTACTTGCTCTCGTACCCCTGTAGTAGAGTTGGCCCTGGTCTCTACTTTAAAGAGACCTTGGTCTAGGACTCTTTTTTAGCTTTGTGAGGGACAGGCGGCATGCTGCGACCGCCTGCAAGAAGAGGCGGATCTCTGTTCCATCTATTGAAGCGTTTGTTCAGCTCTTTGTCTGAACTCTCAATAATAAGGAAGGTGCTTCTCCAATCCTTCCATTTGTTCTCTTTACCTCTTGTCATGAGGTAGCCTCGGTGGCTCGTCAATTGGTACCAGCCGGTACCGCCTGCTTTAAGGGTCCGGCTGAGATAGTTCATATGGGAAAATGCCTCGAAATATGGCTCCACCCCATACATTTCACATCCGGCTACATAGCCGAGAACATTGAACCAGGAATTTGGGGCTAACTGCCATAACCCCAACTCATATCTGTCAAGGATTTGTTGAACAGCCGGATGTAAGGGGAAGCGCAGACCAGCCCTAATGGCCGCCTCATAGCAGCCAAAGCAGGCGCTATCATAATTGGTCCCAGCCGGCCAGACGACTGTGTCTTCCAGATCTGGCACAAAAACCAGAAAGCCAGGGCCCATTACATGGTCCGCTGCGAAACTGCCCACTTTTTCTTGCATGGCCTTGATTCGGCCTTTCGGAACGATGCAGTAGTAGGGAGTGTTCTGCTCTCTTAGAGTGGCGGATGGATCCGCTCAACTGTCCCCCTTCTCGACTGCATGGGAAAGTCTCGCCTCATGTAGGCGGTCGTGCCCCTCCTCTAAGTCGAGAGAAAGGTGACCTGAAGAGTTGGAGTCAGACTCGTCCTCTGAAGAGTCCGACTCCTCCCCTCTCCCTAAGGGGCCCGCCTCCTCTCCTTCAATAGGAGCGGGAGAATACGTAGACATGTCTACGGTAAAATGAGAAGGGACCACCTTGATCCCTCCCTCAAAGCTATTGGCAGCCGAGCCGCCTTGGTTCACTTCAACATCTGGCGTATGGTCAGATGTTTCACTAATCGGCACCTGGAAGGAGGAGTCGTCCGAATTGGTGATCCTAGCTGTTCTTTTTGTTCTGGCCATTATGTTCTGCATAGACACAGAGACAGTCAGACTTTGTATAAAGGGCAAAGATTGTTTGAAAAGGGGCAGGCGGCACTCCTAGTCCTAGACTCAGCCGTCCCCGGTGACCGGCTGATCACTAACCTAGGTCGTGTCGTGTGCTTCCGAGGTGCCATTTCAAAAAGAAAAAAATAAAGAAATGAAAAAGAATAAGAGAACGGACGGTTACCTGAACGATTGAAAAGTTGAAGAAGATCTGGAAAAGTAATCCGAATATCAGCCGGCTTGTCAGAACAGGCGGTAGGCTGGAAATGTCCAAAATGTCAGAGCAGGTTCAGGGGTCCGAGTGTTCTCTTAAAAAGTTCTCAAGTGTGAACAAATGTGAAGTCAACATGCCCTTATATAGGCAAGGGAAGAAGTTGAAGGGACACTCTTCAAATTCGAAAATGAGCGGGAAAAACTCCCGGCCTTTCACCAAATGACACCTGTAGCATGCCGTCGCCTATTATGGGCCGACACCTGTCATAGGTGACATGTGACCAGTCACGTGCCACCTGTGAGGGTCAAATGATTAAGGGATTTTGCTCCCACCAATCGGAATGCGCCACGTGGGCCAATCAGGTCCTGCCACGTGTCCTCTAATTGGACCTGTCAGAGCCTGCCACGCGGCACGTGCCTATTTGTCCACCATGGACCTATTATGTCACGACACGTGGCATCCTCCATGCCTAATGGAAAAACCGGTCATCTAGGACCAACTTCCAAGGGAAGCCCAATCAGCCCTAGGTTAACCTAAACCTAGGATTGGCACGCTTCCCAAGGTTATAAATACCCTCATTAATCCTCATTAAAGGGGATTACGCTCAAAAATTACTCTCACCTAGAGAAATACACTTTACTTTTCCGCATTACTTACTCCTAAAACAAGTACTAATTTGACCGTCGGAGGCGGAGCTCCAACCACTCGGAGTCTCCGTTTGTTTTGCAGGTACAGGCGTCCGATTCCAGTTTCGGAATTGTAACTCTCTCGCAGAACATCAAAAAACCCCGAAACAATAACTTTTACAGAAGTTTATAAGCCCTTAATAATAATGACTTGAATCCTTCAAACAATGGAGTAAAAGTGTATTTGCATGGAGTCAGATCCTCTAATTGAATGTCGAGGGTTTGGCCCAATTATGTCTTAGAATTGTTAGAAGACTTAATTTAATCCGTTTGAATTTTTTTTTTAAGGCTAACTTTATGTTCTAACCATCCCAAATTGTATTTAATTAATTTAGATTTAAAAAAAAAAATACAAATGGGGTAACATCATGGTTTGGCTCAAATTTAATTAATTTAAGTAATTGTGTACACTAATAAATTTTTAGTGTTTACACCAATATGTTGCTTGTATAAATAGACATTGAGTATGATTTAAAAAAGTAAAAATGAGGGATTTTAAGCGTCAACTAATGAGTTTATATGATGATACCTAGGGGTAATGATGAGCTGAGTCTGTTCGTGAACATTTTAAGCTAGGCTCGGTCAAAATTTGATCAAAGTTTGGTCAAACCTTAATTCGTGGTGGCTCAGCTCGGGTTTGAGTTTGGCTCGAGACCTTAACGAGTCGAGTAACTCAGCTTAAAATGTTAGTGAACAAGCTTGATTATTTTTTTTCCCACGTAACCAAAACATATATAAATATAAATATATTTATCATAGATATTACACAATGATAAGTTAAACTCATAATATAGAAAATTTAATAATGAACATTAAAGAAGTCAAGTAAACTAAGGATAATAATAAGTCAAGATTATTCATGAGCAATTCGAATTCGGCTCGATCAACACTTGATCAAAACTCGACTCATAGAGGTTTGTGGAGGTTTGTGCTCGGCTCGCCCGATTAGCACCCCTAATGATACCCTTCATTGATAAAATGGTAAAAAAAAGACTTCTGATGTACGGAGTAAGAGAGAAGCACCAAGTGACTAATACAAAGAGATTCTCAAGTAGGATTAGAAACGGTTAATGGAAGCGTTAAGCCAAGAAGATGAAAGTTTAGACATCTTATTAGGAAGAAAAAATACCCTGGTGTTCACTCTAAGCGTCGATAAGTTCGGAATACTACGGTATAAAGTCAAACTCTACTATTATTGTCAATGCATTTTATTTTTTTTCCCCTTACTAAAATTGCAACAATAAATTTGGGGAACTATAATCGTATACTTGTACTCTCGTATAATATTTCCACAAAGCATTTCCCTGATTAAGTCGGACATATTAAGATGCTAATAATAGTATAATACCAAATAGTCAGAGTTGGGACAAAACAGACATTGAATATAGCAGACCAAGCTCATCTTAAAAATGAACACAGCTGCATTTAAGCAAAATTTTAATAGGGAATACGAAAGATATTGTTTCTACTAGATAGGGAACGAAATCAAAATTCTTCAAAAACTGCCCATACAAAACCAAGGCAGAGAACTTAGTCGACTTCCTCAATCTTGGGTCCTGGGCCGCTTGCGGCAGCAGGACCTTCATCATCATCCATGGGAGCACCACCCGTCTCACCGCCAGCACCTTGGTACATCTTTGCGATGATGGGGTTGCAGATGCCCTCAAGCTCTTTCATCTTATCATCGAACTCATCAGCCTCAGCAAGCTGGTTGCTGTCAAGCCATTGGATTGCACTGTCAATGGCTTCCTCGATCTTCTTCTTATCAGCTTCTGAGAGCTTGGAGCTGATCTTCTCATCCTTCACGGTGTTTCTCATGTTGTAGGCGTAGTTCTCAAGAGCGTTCTTTGACTCGACCTTCTTCTTGTGCTCTTCATCCTCAGACTTGTACTTCTCGGCCTCTTGAACCATCTTCTCAATCTCTTCCTTTGAGAGCCTGCCCTTGTCATTTGTGATGGTGATCTTGTTCTTCTGCCCGGTGGTTTTATCCTCAGCAGACACATTCAAGATACCGTTGGCATCAATATCAAAGCACACAGTGATCTGAGGAACACCCCTAGGTGCTGGTGGAATGCCAGAAAGCTCAAATTTACCAAGCAAGTTGTTGTCCCTTGTTCTTGTTCTTTCTCCCTCATAAACCTGGATCAACACACCAGGCTGGTTGTCGGAGTAAGTTGAGAACACTTGTTCCTTCTTGGTTGGGATGGTTGTGTTCCTTGGGATCAACACTGTCATGACACCTCCAGCTGTCTCCAAACCCAGAGATAGAGGAGTAACATCCAACAACAAAAGATCCTGCACCTTCTCGTTGCCCTCACCACTCAAGATAGCGGCTTGGACAGCAGCCCCATAAGCAACAGCCTCATCAGGGTTAATGCTTTTGCAGAGCTCTTTGCCGTTGAAGAAATCTTGCAATAGCTGCTGGACCTTGGGAATTCTGGTAGAACCACCAACAAGAACAACATCGTGTACAGTGCTCTTGTCCATCTTTGCATCTCTCAAACATTTCTCAACTGGCTCCATACACTTCCTAAACAAATCCATGTTCAACTCTTCGAAACGGGCACGAGTAATGGTTGTGTAAAAGTCAACACCCTCGTATAGAGAATCAATCTCAATGGTTGTTTGAGCAGTAGATGAGAGAGTCCTCTTTGCTCTCTCACAAGAAGTCCTCAACCGTCTAAGAGCTCTAGGATTGCCATTAATGTCCTTTTTGTGCTTCCTCTTAAACTCTTGCACAAAGTGATTAACCATTCTGTTATCAAAATCTTCACCACCAAGATGGGTATCTCCAGCGGTGGCTTTAACTTCGAAAATACCCTCTTCAATAGTGAGAAGAGAGACATCAAAAGTACCACCACCAAGATCAAAGATCAAGACATTCTTCTCACCAACACTGGTGGCCTTCTTGTCAAGACCGTAGGCAATGGCAGCTGCGGTAGGCTCATTAATAATTCGCATAACGTTCAAACCAGCAATAACTCCAGCGTCCTTTGTGGCTTGACGCTGAGAGTCATTGAAATAGGCAGGAACTGTCACAACAGCGTTCTTCACTGTTGAACCAAGGAACGCCTCAGCGATTTCTCTCATCTTAATGAGAACCATCGATGAAATCTCCTCAGCCGCAAACTGCTTGTCTTCACCCTTGTATGAGACGACAATCATAGGTTTGTCACCAGCACCAGGGATCACCTTGAATGGCCAGAGCTTCATGTCACTCTGAACTGAAGCATCACTGAATCTTCTACCAATCAACCGCTTAGCATCTGTGTCAATAAAGTCGGATAAAACATGTAAGACACGAATTCTAGGAATAATATCACTAACATGATTTAAATTTTAATAATGTACTGAAAATGTGAACATTACATCAGATACAAGAACTCTTATGAACCAATCGAGAGCTATAATTCCTATTCAGAACTGACAAAGTGACAATTACTCCCATGTTATTTAGAACTACTGGAGACACTTCATTTTACATCACTAAAGAAGGCGATTCAACAAGTAAATTTGAAGATGGCTAGAACATAGACTAAATTAGATTCGTTAGTCATTAACACATGATTACGACGATATAGCATGATACCTCAATTTACTTCAATTCCAAATCTAAATCTCCAATATATAGCATGATACCTCACAACATATAAGCTGTATATTTAATCTCCATAATATACTCTAATTTAGATAGATCTATTTTATCATATAAAATTATAAGATCTCAAAAATATTAACAAATTTAGATCTGAGAACCGACAAAACTAGATCACAGAGCAAGCTGGTCAATCGATTTCAACTTAATTATGGAAAATAAAGGTGAATTACAGCAATTAATACCATAAAACATCAACGTAAACATCACAAACACGAACATGCCAATGAAAATTTACACAGCATCAATTAAACTTCATGAAGCATCAATAACAACAAAATCTCAATAGAATTGTGAAAAACAACAGTTCAACACAGAATTAGCAGGAAAATCAACAGATCTAGAACAATAACAAACGAACACAACAAAATTGAAAAGAAAATTCAGAAAACGAACCAAAAACGGTGTTGACAGGGTTCATGGCAACCTGATTCTTAGCAGCATCACCGATCAACCTCTCGGAATCGGTGAAAGCAACATAAGACGGTGTCGTTCTGTTACCCTGATCATTAGCAATGATCTCAACACGGTCGTGTTGCCATACTCCAACACACGAGTAGGTCGTGCCGAGATCGATACCGATCGCCGGACCTTCACCTTTACCGGACATTGTTGTGCACACTGTTTTTAGAGAGAAAGGGAAAAGAGGAGAGAGAAAATTGAGAATTTGGTTGCTGCAAAATTGGGGAAGAATAAAATGGGTTTGAAATTAGGGTTTGGAGGAAGAGGGGTTTATATAGGAAGTGGGGGAGTTTGTTGGTTCTAGAATGTTCTTGGTTGATGATTTTAAGCAGGAATTAAGGACGGTGGAAAAAGCTTAACGGGAAGGAGCAAGGTAATATACAGCTATTATTGCGTTGATTTTTATTTTTTTTTATTGTTACTTTTTGTTTAGTGGGTTCACATGCTCCTTTAGTGGCCGACTTTGGCGGTTTCCTTAAACGGTTTTGATTTGAATCTTCCACTTTGTTGGAAATTTTAATTATTTTTAAAAATACATTAAGTTATATATTATGCATAGTCCTTAGGACTACATATAAGTATAAAATTTGCTCTAATAAATTGTAAAAAGTTAGAAAATTATAAAAATATAAACACTAATTACACTGATTTACGCGTATTTTTGTCATAAATTCCTAATTTTATACAATTTTCAAGAGTATATTTAATGCTTATATATAGCCCTTAGATCTACATATAGCATTACCCTAAGTTAAATATCTTCATTTTAAAAAAAAAATATTTCATTTGTAAATCAAATCAAATTATATCATATCACTTATAAATAAAGCCGGTCTCGCAGCCGAGTCACGAGACAGCGACACTTGACATTCCAGTTTTTCGCATCATAACTTTTAATATCTAATAACTTTTAATAAATATCTAATAACTCGGTTCTGTTTCCATCATAAAATTTATTTTAAAAAGTTCCTTAAAATAAGATTCATTTATAATACTCCCTCCGTCCCATAATATACTTCTTGTTTGTGTTTTTTCACGGTATTTAAGAAATAAGAGGAGAAAGTGGATGAAGTACATTAATAAAAGTGAAAAGTGCAATCATAGACAAAAGTTAGAGAGAGAAAGTGTAAAAAAGTACAAGGCATGTACAAAATTCAAGGGTAAATTAGAAGGTACAATGAATAAAGTTAAAAAAAGTGATGGTATAATAGTCTTTACATACTATCCAAAAATAGAAACAAAAACAGCATTTTGGCTCTCCAAAATAGGAAAACATGAACTATATTAGAGAATTAGTAAAAAAAAATAAATAATCAATAAAAATAGTTTTAGTTTAGTAAAAATACTTTCAGTTTAGTAAAAATAATTTAAGTATGATATCGCATGTCTAAATATCCTGCATTATCAAAACGGATCGGGTTATATGACAGTATTTAACATTTAAGCCAAAAAGTTTATACTAAAATCCAATAAACAACCTGGGCATCGCCCGAGGCACAAAACTAATATATATATATATAAAGGGGAGTTATTTCCCGAGATTTTAGAGTGCCACGTAGGATTAGTATTTTGAAAACGCTTCAATAGGATTATGCCACTTAAGATTAGTTTTTTTAAAGTGCTAAGTAGGATTATAATAAATATATATATATATATATATATATATATAAAAAAAAGCGCCACGTAGGATAAATTTTTCTAAAACACTACAATAGGATTATGCCACGTAAGATTACTTTTTTTTTTTAAGTGCTACGTAGGATTATAATGAAAAATAAAAAATTAATAGAGCGACACATAAGATTATTATTTTTAAAAATTTATCATGAATAAAATTAAATGATTTATTTGGGTCATCAATGGAACCAACATTATGAAAAAAATTTACAAAAATTACATGAAGGAGAGTTTTTCAAGATATTGTAGAGCGTCACATAGGAAAGTCTTATATATTAGCCAATGAAAAAAAGAATTGTAATTTTTTTATATCCAAAATTTATATTAATTATAAAAATAAAATCAGCTTGTTTTTTGCGTGGCCGGCTGAGAGACACCAAAACACTAACCGGGTAACTCCGACCAAGTAATTCCGATCACACGGTGTGGCTAGCCACACATGAAATTTTGTGAAATAAAACATAATTTTTTTGTATAAGGAATTTTATCTAAATATGAGAAACAAAATTAATAATTCATTTTATAATTAAAAAAAATTCAAGTAGTAAGCAAACGAATATCACAAAGTTTATTAGATAAATATATAATTAGAAAAATATGTTATTTGAAAAAATACAAACAAACCGTGCATCGCACGGGCTTCATCTAGTAGGTATTATTGTGACACATATTTTATTTGGATAGATTTTTTAAGATGAAATTGTTTAATAAAGTTTTATTATCGATAGAATTCTAATATTTCATATATACAAAATTAATCATAACTTTTAATAAATATCCTACAACTCAAATCTATTTCCATCATCAAATTCGTTTAAAAAAGTTTTTTAAAATAAGATACATTTATAATATATTTAATCACAAACTTTTATACGTAGCTAGCCAAACTGTGTCACCAACTATTACAAGATCAGAGTTACTTCGTTGGTGCTATAGGGGTTACTTGGTCAGTATGATAGTGGTTACTCAATCATTGCTATAGATAGGGGTTACTTAGTCAGTGTTAGATGTTACTCAGTTAGTATTACAAGGGTTACTCGATCAGTTTTTTAGGGGTTACTTTGTCCGGCCAGATGGTGTGGTTAGCCGCATACAAAATGCATTGTAATTTAATTTATTTTAAAAAAAAATATTAGAGAATCGGTAAAATAAGTTTTAATCAGTAAAAATAATTTTAGTTTGGTAAAAATACTTTCAGATCAGTAAAAATAATTGAAGTTCAATAATAACATAGATATCTATTTACAAACAAAACTATACAAAGTACACTCTATATGATATCGTATGTCCAAATATCCTACATTATCAGAATGAATTATTTGACCGTATTTACCATTCAAGTAAAAATGTTATCTTAAAATTTTATCAACCATCTGGGCATCTCCCAAACACAAAACTAGTCACTAATAAATAAAGTCAGTCTCGCAGTCAGGTCACAAGACATCGACACTTGGCATTCCAGTTATTCGCCAAGTGTCGTGCCATGTAGGCGACAAATAGATATTATTATGACACACATGTTGCTAAATAATTGATTTTTGGATAGAATTTTGAAGATAAAAATGTTGTAAGAGTTTTATTATCGATACACTATTAATTTTTCATATATACAAAATTAATCATAACTTTGAATAAAAATCTAATAACTTGGTTCTATTTCTATCATAAGATTTATTTTAAAAAGTTCTTTAAAATAAGATCCATTTATAATATATTTTAAATAATAGAGAATTAGTAAAAATAAGTTTTAACCGGTAACAATGTTGGATATTTAGAGTGTTGATGGTTACGCGCTCGCGCCTATGAAGAGCGTTCGCGCAAGGTAGGCGCGGCCGCGCAGAGAGCGCGCCTAAACCGCGCACCTATCTGGAAATCAGCAAATTGGAAGGGTGTGGTTGGCGCGCCCGCGCGGCTGGTGGCGCGACCACGCGTCCTGGTGGAGTGCCCGCGCTGCTGGTCGCGCCTAAACCGCGCCCCTCACTGCCTTCTTGTGGAATCTCGCAGATTTTGGGAGGCGCGCCCGCGCTGAAATGTGGCGCGCCCGCGCTTCCAGGTGGCGCGCCCGCGCCTCTTGTGTCGCGCCTCCCTGTTTTGTGGTTTTTCCTGACGGTTGAGTCTTTTATCAAAAGAAAAATTTTCGTGAAAGAAGAGCAACAGAAGTTAATTCTTCATCTCTTTAAAAAGTATTCTCCACATTTTCTCTCAAATTTCTTGCAAACTTTTGTGAGAAAAACTCTTTCAATTAATCAAATCTTGGTGAATTTTTCATCTTTATTTCGATTCTTAGTACAAAGAACGAATTGCTGTCTTTTGTATCTCAAAGAGGATTTCCGGATTGAACCCAAGCACCGTTGTGGGGGAAATTAACCTCTTTAGGAAAGTGTATACACGCCTAAAACAGAATATCAAGGATTGAGACTCAAGTGGTCATCAACGTTCTCATGTTCATGTTCTTGGTGAAGGCTTGGAGTTAAGGCAAGTATAGAATTTTTCACATTAGTGTTTTCTTTTGTAATTTCTGAATTACATCACTAGACGAAAAAGATAAAACGGCACCGGTTCAAATCCCCCCTTTGGCACCGATTTTGAACCGTTGGGTATTTTAGGGATGCCAAATCCATGAAAATTTGGCACCGGTGCCAACTAAAGCATTTAACCGGTGCCAACTATCATGGCGCGATTTTTTTTATTTTTTATTTTCAATACTATTGGCACTGGTTCAAAGAAAGAACCGGTGCAAAAAACCCCACTTTAGGCACCGGTTCTTGATTTGAACCGGTGCCAAAAGTGTAAAAAAATTTTAAAAACCTTTTGGCACCGGTTCTGGTCAAAACCGGTGCCAAAAATACCCAAAAAAATTATTTTTTATTTTTTTTTTTGCATTTTTTTGCATTTTTTTCACTTAAATTGATATAGAAATATTAACATATATATAAAGTTACATATGTTCATTAAAAAAAGGTTGTAATATTACAATTTTCGTCCAAAAAAAAATCAAAGCAAGGAACGAAAATATCTAAGACCAGCTCCACACTAGCAGCTGAACAGAGGAAGAAGGAACCAGCCAACACACTGCGCCAACCCTCAAGCCCAGCAGGACAGCAGCAGCAGCCAAAAGCAGGCACATAGCACCAGGCAGAGAACAGCACAACAGCAGCCAGAGTAAATAGAGCCAGAAACAGCAGTAGCTGGCAAAGCAGAGAAGGAACAAGCAGCAGCAGTGCACAGACAGAACCAGCAACAAAAACCAGACAGCAGGATGACCAGAAACTAGCAGTCCAGCCTAAAGTAACACAGCAGCCAGCAGCTTAGAGAAATCCCTGGATATAAAATGTAACACCAAGCAACAATTAAAATAGGAGCATTCAAGTATTCAACAGAAGAAACTCCCAGCTAAAAGGATGATATGCATTAAAAAAGTTCTAAAAATTAAATATGGTGCTAATTCATAGGATAGTATAACTATTCGTATTTGAAAAATATAAAATCACCTCAGAAGGCTGATAATTTAAGGACAAGGTCCTGGTACTCTCAGGTTTCCAGACTGCATAAGGGATGTTAGTCTCATGCCAGATGAGAGCTTGTTCATTCCCAAAATCTCTGAATTTTTCATGCTCTGAAAGATAAAACCACATATCCTACAACAAACAAAGATCTATATGTCATGCTTAGAAAGATATAACCATATATCCCAAAAACACAAATATCAAATTAGAAGAAAAACAAAACAATCAGAAAATCAATGTTCTTCCATTGCATAACTCACTGCACTGGTCATGAATGTATAATAAATACGCTTGATGCTCAATAACATAACCAGAAAACACATAAACTCTTGTTTTCTGCTTAAAATTTCCTTCGTCGGTGATACATTGATATATTGACAACTATGTGTCCATGCTGCAATAATCTTGAAAATCCCAAAACACCCAATTCTACAAGGATATTAATTTCTCTGCCTAAAAAAAATACTCATTCCATCAACGCACTTAATAACCTAAGACAAACGAGTGCTCAGCCTCGAGAAACCGGACCAATTATAAAAGAGGTTGTCAACAAAATTAAATATCAATGAAACCTAAAGGAACCAAATTTCCATATAACAGAGTTTTTGGGAAAAATCTAAAACCCACAAACAGAACAATAGCATGTCCATGGATTAAAATTAGAAACCCGGCGGCGGAAAGCTGGAAAGTAGGAAGCCACTCATGTTCATCATTCTTTTTTATAAAAGAGAAATTAGTAACCTGGCCTTAAAACCCCAATTAAACCCTTCACCCAAGAAAATAATTCTTTTTTATATAAACAGCATACACTTCAAATATTCCAAAATTAAAAACCCAGATGTAATATCATAAAACATATAGAATCAGATTAATTCAAACAAATAAACAAACAAACAAGACACATTTAATTCAAATCCAATACTACAAAATCAATAACCAAATAGATCAATGGAGCTAAAACATACTTCAATTGATAAAAAAAAATAAGAAAACCCAGGGCAACAGGAGCTAAAACAGTTAAAATCCCTGATGTTCAAGGTCTGCTTTGGATCGAGGGGTTGGTGTTAGAAACATCTGTTCAACCATTGGTTTAGTCATCAGAGCAGACTTACCAAGTCTCGAATTATTAGTTGGGACAGGACGCCATCCAAGGACTGTATGACCAAGTGATTCTGCAACCTAAAAAGACAACACAAAATTCAACAGTCAAATTTCATAATCTAGAACTCCATTCCAGGGACTGTATGACCAAGTGTTGTGCAAGTGTAATACACTAATAACACTAAACAAACACACAAACTCAAGAATAAAGAGAACAACTGAAAAAGAAGAAAGAGGAAAACCTTGATTGATGGAGCACAACTGAAGAACTCCGCAATGAACTCCACAACTGTATTTACTTATGAGGTTATAATGGCTAGCTTGCATATACGGAGTATGAATTTCACTTTCCAGGCATACATACAAACTGAATACAGCAAATTGTAAAGAAATTGGGAATTTATGCTAGATTGCTGATAGCTCAAGATACTGTCCAAGTCTGAATCCTGAAAATTCAGCTTCTACTGGCAGTGGTCCCCTAAGAAGGATTCAGAATATGATCTTCAATTAAGACATTCCAAAATGGACAAGATGAGATTAGACATTTCCTTTTACAATTTAGACACAGGAGAAAATCATAGTAACATCACAATTATAGAGCCAGACTAGTAGTTTTGAAGATGTCATTAAACTCTAGAAAATGAAACATACCAGGTCTGGTCTTCGTCTCTGCATTTTCCTTCCTATCCTGGCTACTTCTTCAGGACTTTTTGTAGACTTAATAGCCTCAAAACACTCTTGTGCCAGAGGATCCTGAACACCATAAAACTTGTGCGCCTGCAGAGGGAATAGACCTAAAACATCCATATTCCACACAATGTATCTACAGAAATAGCTCAACCAAACACACTGAAAGAACTCAAACAAGAAAAAAACACCAAAAAACTCAAACACCAAAAAACTCAAAATGAATAATTGGACCAAAAGACCAAAATATAACGCACAGCTAAAAGAACTATCCTACGTTTCCAGGATAGAAGAATGTTAAAACTGCCCTCAATTTATAAATTAGTGACCATCACTACTCATTGTTGTTTAATTTCCGTTGTTTTATCTAGCTATGTCAAACCATTGTCATTTCGAATTGGTTTTGGGACTTCAGATTACTAAATTCTAGTATCACTGGTTTAATGTGGATTATGATATTATTGATAACTCTCATAAATGTGCTTATTAATATGATTTTCACTTGTTACTGTGTCTGATCCTTAGTAATGGGAAAATAACACTCTGATTAACTAACCTTTCATTTAAGCTATTTCAACATTAAATCCACATAAAAGCATACAAGTACAAAATTTAACAATTACAAACCAAGACAGGAATTATGAAAACTTTTTGGTTCAACTGACTTAACACATAACGCCTAAATTATCATAAAACCATACCACAAAGCATTTGCCTCCTAAACTAATTTTTATCACATCAATTGCTCTACCAAATACTACTCACCTGTTTCTGGAGAATACTCAATGCAAGTTGCTGAATCTTCATGTTTTCCAATGATGTCATAAACTCCAGAGTGTTGTAAGTCATACCTAAGAAAATCCAGTCGCAGCAAAGTAATAACCATGTTATTCTCAAACATAACATGAAAAGAGGTGTTCTCTTAAATAAATTAATACAAACAAGGGTGAAAATTATGTAGCCAACCGAAAATAAATCAATACACACAAGAAGCTAATTATTGATGAGGCACCCTACATTTGAATCAGGGCAAAGCATGGCTTGGATATAGTCTCCAAATATGGCTATGAAGAGGTGACAAAATTACATTGCAATAACTCCAAAGAAAATACTTACAAGGCATCAACAACATGCATTCTACCAATCTGGTGTCTTGAGTTGCCAGGGATAGAAAGTTGAACATGAGTCACTGGAAAGAACCTAATCAGTCAGCGGAAGCACAAATACAAGTCACCAACTAAACCATAATTAGTTCACACAACGAGAAACTATATATACATCCAATTTTTCTATTAAAAAGCAGAGGAGAATTCATATAGGAAGGCTCTAGATGAGAGTAGAACCTGTGCATTTCATTACAAAATGTTAGAAAAAAGAGCTTTCCAGAATCGGAAATGATAACCAACATGCCTTTCCCTATAACCTGCAGAAGGAATAAAATATGCATTCAATTACAATGCAAGAAAAGAGATGTAGCCATTATGAGCATTAACATGAGGGTTCCTTACATCATGTAAAACCTGTGAGTTATTTTGTCCATATATGTCGAAATATTGATCGGATTACTTTAAGGTCGAGTCGGGTCACTTTTTTACTCATCTAATTAAAAACCCCTGTTATAGTGATAACTGATAAACCCTTAAAAAAAACCTTGACCATAGTTAACTCACAAACCCTTGAGAAAAACAGAGGAATAACACATTTATGATCATAATAAACTAATGGTGAAACCAAAATGAAGAAAAATCAGCAATAAAAATACTAGTACATTGGCAATTTAATTGTAGTTTATTTTACAAGATCAAAGTAAAGAAATGGAATAAAATAAATACACTCAATATTAAATAAATAATGTGCAGTAATTTAATTAAATAAGGAATACTTACGAGACGATGATGAAAATTAGTGGGTAAAATGAGAGAGAAACGAGCAAAATGAAAATTCTTCTAGTAAATTTCTTCTTCCCATGATTTATAATTCCCAGACTCCATTTTTTGTAGTGAAATCTTGTTGAAGAAAGAGAAATTCCACCCTAATTACAAATGGTTGAAGTTATTAAGAAGATGAAGGAGGTGATAACTGATAAACCCATAAAATCCGATCAATAGTTAGAATAGGATATCTAGTGTTAAGGAAAAATATCAGAAAAATTACCGGGTGGTCGGTAGCCGACGCACGAAGGACGACTGAGGGGAACGGAGGGTGGCCGGCGAAGGGTGAGTGGTGGCGGGTAGGACCTACTCTCTCCTTCTCCTACTTATTTTGTTTGACAAAAAATAGAAATAAAACCAGAACCCTAAAATTACAAAATTGAAAACCAAATCAACTACAATCCCTAGGTTGCGAAGAAATTCGGTAGATTAAGAAGACCACAATGGCCCAAATCTTACCTCGAAGCTGCTTCAATGGAGGTGAGAAAACTCAGAATGCGCTTCAATGGAGAATAGAGAGCACGAGTTCAATGGAGGAGAGATATGGAGAGAGAAGGAGGTGCATGCAGCTGCTTCAATGGAATGAGAGAGCTCAAAAGCGGCTTCAATGGAGAAGGTGGGAATTCGGAGGTGGTGGCCTGGAAGAGAAGGTGAGAACGAGGGAAAAAAAAGTTGAAAAATCGGGGGAAAGAAAAGAAGAAGAAGAAATAGCGAGAAGCCCGGTTTTTTTTTTAATTGGCACTGGTTCAAACCGGTGCTAACTACTATAGTTGGCACCGGTTTAAGACGAATCGGTGCCAACTCTATTGCTTTCTTCGGTTTTATTTATTTATTTTTTTTTGGTTGGCACCGGTTTGAACCGGTGCTAATTAGATTAGTTGGCACCGGTTTTGGTTGGAACCGGTGCCAACTCTGAATTTTCCAATCCCGCCCATTTCTTTTGGCACCTGTTTTCAAGAACCGGTGCTAAAGGGGGGTGTCTATATCAAAATTTCTACTAGTGCATCCTTCGCAATTTTCAAACGACTCCAAGTCGAATGAGTCAAGAACACCTTCTTGTAGAAGTTTCTTGATGTGTTTGATGTTAATATGGCCAAGACGACAATGCCACAAGTAGGTTTGATTCGACTCGATGGTCTTAGCCCTTTTGGTGGTATCATTAATGTTATAAATTTATTTGTCAAGAGAAAGCACATAAAGACCATTTTCTAAATATGCCTTACCATATAAAACATTATCGAAATAATATGAACATCTATTGTTCTTAATTCGAAATTCAAAACCTTTGGCGTCCAACGCCGAAATTGAAATAATGTTTTTGGTAACTCTAGGAACATGATAGCAATTGTCAAGTTCTAAAATAAGCCCAGAGGGCAAAGACAAATTGAGAGTTCCAACGGAGACGGCAGACATCCTTGCTCCATTGCCGACCCGAAGCTCGACCTCTCCCTTCTCTAGCCTCCTATTTATCCTTAGCCCTGAGCATTGGAACAAAGGTGTGAGCCACATCCGATATCTAATACCCATGATGTTTTGCTAGCAAAATTTAAGTCTATAACAAAGATACCTGATGAAGAAGCAACGGTGCCGTTCTTCTTATCTTCCTTGAATTTGAGGCAGTCCCGTTTCAAATGTCCCTTCTTCTTGCAGTAGAAGCATTCGGAATCGGATTTAGAAGAGGCTACCTTTTTGTCCTTGCTGCCCTTGGCAGTGTTTGACTTAGACGGAAAAGTTTTCTTTTTCCCTTTAAAGCTCTTCTTCTTGCCCGAACGTTTGAATGGCTTGCCCTTCCTCACCATGAGCATGTCATGTTTGCCCTCATCCTTGAGGGTTTGCTCAGCTTGCTTCAACATACCATGAAGCTCGGTGAGGGTTTTCTCCATGCTATGCATATTATAGTTCATCTTGAACTGATCATAGCCTTTGTGAAGCGAATGGAGAATGACGTCAATTGCCATCTCGGTTGAATACCCAGCATCAAGCCTTTCCATGTTCTCAAATAATCCAATCATTTTGAGGACATGCGGGCTGACTGGCTCTCCTTTCTTGAGCTTTCTCTCAAGGATCTGCCTGTGGGTTTCGAACCTTTCAGTTCGGGCCTGCTCTTGGAACATATTCTGCAGCTCAGAAATGATCTCAAAAGCTGTCTCCTTTTCAAAGAAAGTGTTTTGAAGGTCTGGAGACATAGTGGCCAACATGATGCATTTGACATCCCGATTGGCACTTTGCCATCGGTTAAGGGCAGCCTGAGTGACCTCCTCATTGGGAGCGTCGGGCATTTCCTCATCAAGGACGTATTCCTTTTGTTCTTGCATTAGTACAATGCGCAGATTTCTTTGCCAATCAAGAAAGTTTGGCCCGCTCAACTTCTCCTTGTCGAGAATTGAGCGTAAAGAGAATTGGTTGTTGTTTGAGTTACTTGCAGACATTGTTCTACAATTGAAAGAATTTGAAATAAAATACCATTCATACAACCAATAAGTTTGAAATTTAAAAGCGTTCATGCAAATTTTCAATCTTATTGAACATTTTATCCACGCATTAATAAATTGTCCCTTTTAGGCGAGAATAAAATGATTCTGAGATCCCAAAAATCAAAAAGTGATTAAGCATGCTTTGGCTTGTCTTAACACTAGATATTTTAGGGTAAGCAACCCAATTGCTTATAGCTCCAAGCTACTCTCGGTTTGATAAAATGTCGCATCTAATGCATCCTTGACATTTTATCTCTTTTGCCACGAGATCTAAGGACTCCTTACTGATATCGTTGAGCTTAACCAAGGCAACTCGTATACCTAGTATACCTTACGTTCCTAGGGAAGTAGTGATACCTCGCTTTGGCGTAGCCCATCACATACGCACATTAGTTCGGTAAGTGTTGTTCTTGGAACGACAGATTTTAACTCAATATTTTAAGGGACCTGTGATTTCTATGTTGGTTGATTTAAGTGAACTTAACTAATCATAGATGTAGGATTTCGTAGTGACCCTCACTACGCGAAAAGAAACCCCCCAAGACCCGCCCCTATAACTAAAACAATTAAAGCATTCAAACATAATTAATACATAATTAAAAGAAGAAGGGATAAAGAATTATACCCTAGACGCGTGCTTCGCTCGTTAAAAGAGCTCTTACTTGAACCTCGCAAATGCAAGGCCTCCGACGGCTCGTACCCTCGAACCCGACCCGATCGTCCTAAGTCCCAAAGGTTAGTCGGGACCCGAACAAAATATAAACTTGGAGTTTTACGAACTTAAGATATTCTCAACAATGGAGATGCCTATATAGTTCCACTCAAGTGTGTCTTTCCCAAATACCAAAGCTTTGGTATTTATAAGGAAATGAACCCTTAAATTTCAATCTCCCACCAATGTGGGAGAGTGAGTAAATGTGATATTTTATTTAATTCTAAATTAAATAATTAATCAAAGCAATCACTATGAAACAAGTGGCAAAAGGGTAGAGAGGTTTGAGTGAGGACTATGTCCCTTGGGGGGACCATTGCCTTGCTCCCCAAGGGAAAATTGAGGCTTTTGGTCCCTACACCTCAAACCGGCACTAGCAAGGCATGCTGGGCTAGCAGCCTGCCTTGGCTACCAAGGCTGCCAGCTGGCGCCTGGCACCAAGGCTGGGCAGCCAGCTAGCAGCGCCAGCAAGCACTCGCCCAGCACGCACTGGCGCATGCGTGTTGCTGGGCTGCTGCTAGCGTAGTGCTGCTGCTGCCTAGCCAACGCACGTGCACAGCATAACCAGCATGCGTGCTGCTAGCGAGCCACGCATGCTGGGCCTTTCCTTGCCAGCCACACGCACAAGCATGTCATGCTTGGTGCTGTGCTAGCGATGAGCTGCGATGGTGCGATAACCCTAGGCATACACACACACGCACATGCAAGTGCCTAGCACTGCGATGGTGCTGTGCTTGCGCGATGGCACATACGCACGCACACACGCCAGTGCCTAGCACTGCGATGGTGTTGTGCTGTGCGGAGGGCTGCGATGGGCAATGGGTGATGCTAGGGCGCTAGTGCTAGCTGGGCTGGGCCTTGCGACAGCACCAGCCACACAGCACTTGCGAGTGCGCCTAGCATGCATGGTACGCCTAGCACACACATGGTGCACCTAGGCTTGCGATGAACTAGCCTAGCCTAGCACTCACATGGCTAGGCCAATGTGATGCTACGGCTATGCTCGTACTTGTTGCTTGTGATTTTGCAACGCTCGGTTTCGACGCCCTAGGCTCGATATCCGACGTCTGTGTTCGTAAAACTCCGACGACTCATTGAATCCTTCGGATTAATTCGTCATCTTGGATTGATTATTTGCTGAGTTCAATCCGAAGGGTTCAGTTAAGATTAAGCTGTAATATTAATTATACCTTAATATTACTGATCGGAAGCGGCCTCCACCTAGGTATTCCGATCACTTGACCTTACTGAAGAATTAGCTCTGTAATAATTCTGAACCCTCTATCAGAATAATACACTTGTTGAAGGACACCATTCCTTTCAAAAGACTACCTTTAATTCACAAACAATTGTTGTAAAAAAAAAATAAAAAAATCACGAGACATGTTGACTATAGGATCGTAAAAGAACTACGGTTGTGATTTGTTTGACTTCTGTAAAACCTTGAACTTTGTCTTGGCTTTCATTAACACAAGTCATCAGAATATATAATACAAGCACAACTTTCCTAAGTTACACCAAAAACGTGTACTGCTAAGCTAAGGAAACTAAAGATAATTCTTGGTAAATCTATCCTAGTGAATCTGAATACTCACTAAATCAAATATCCTCCTAAATATTTCCTAAATATATCTTAATACCCCCCCCCCCCTCAAGTTGGAGCATGAGATTCGAAAATGCCTAACTTGGAAAGAAGAAAGTCAAACAATGCCTTTCCGAGAGCTTTTGTAAAGATGTCCGCCAATTGAGAAGTAGTCGACACATGAGACGGAGAAATTAATCCTTCATTTATCGCATTACGAACAAAGTGAAAATCAACTTCTATATGCTTAGTTCGCTCATAAAAAACTGGATTCCTTGCAATATGCAGTGCCGATTCACTATCACAAAATAATTTAATAGCTTTAGGATGTTGCACACCCAAACTCAACAATAAAGCCTTAAGCCACTTTAACTCACAAGTGATTCATGCCATGGACTTGTATTCCGCCTCTGCAGAAGATTTAAAAACTGTATCTTGCTTTTTAGTTTTCCAAGAAATCGGTGATTTTCCTAGAAACACTAGCCATCCTGTCAACGAGCGTCAAGTGAGTGGACACGCCGCCCAATCTGAGTCACACCATCCCTCTAATGTGAGCTCAATATCCGAATGCAACAATATGCCTTGGCCGGGAGTTCCTTTTAGATAGCGAACAACTCGCAAGGACGGCCTCCCAATGTTCTATGCATGGTGCCTGCATGAACTGTGATAGAATATGAACTGAGTAAGCTAGATCCGGTCGAGTGACTGCGAGATATACGAGCCGTCCCACAAGACGACGATAAACTTCGGGATCCTTCAATAATTCGCCACTAGCATGAGCGAGTCTGTGATTTTGTTCTATGGGAAACCCACTAGGCTTTGCTCCCAATAGACTTGTTTCAGAAATAATATCCAGAGTATACTTTCGTTGACACAAAAATAATCCGGACGAACTACGAGTCACCTCAATACCCAAAAAATATTTAAGTGAACCAAGATCTTTCATTTTGAAGCAATCACTGAGATATGCTTTGAAAACCTTAAGTGCAGCGGAATCATTCCCAGAAATAATAAGATCATTCACATAAACCAAGACATTAATTTGAGTTTTGCCATTAGTGTATGTGAATAAAGAGTAATCTGAGTAGGATTGGAGAAAAACATACCCTTTCAAGGCCAACGTCAATTTTGCAAATCAACACCTAGGAGCTTGTTTCAAGCCATACAATGACTTGCGTAAGCGACACACCAAGGAAGGATCCGAATATTCAAATCTGGGGGGCAATTTCATGTAGACTTCTTCAGCTAAGTCACCATACAAAAAGGCATTATGAACATCCATTTGATGTAATTCCTAATTCTTGCAAGCTGCTATTGCAAGAAAAACACGAACGGTAGTCATTTTGGCAACGGGAGCAAAAGTCTCATCATAGTCAATTTCGGCTTGTTGGTGATTGCCGAAAACCACCAATCTAGATTTTAGACGCTCAACTTCGCCATTGGACAAATATTTGGTCTTATAGACCCATTGACTGCTAAGGGCACGTTTCCCGAGAGGTAGATGCTCCAAGGTCCATGTGCCGTTCCTCCAGAGCACGGATTTCTTCCTTCATAGATTGACATCAACCGTCATATTTCATTGCTTCTTTGAATGATTTTGGGTCCTTACCCTTGATAATAGCTGCAAGAAATTTCCGATAATTAACAGAAAAATTGTCACAATTTATGTAATGTGCTAAGGGATATGGAGTACCTGAGGAGTGATCGGAAGAGGAAGAGAGTGGACTATTAGCAAAAATCGTATGTGTCACAAAGTCACAATGCAAGACATTGGGAAATTTTTGACGAAAACCTCGACCCAATTGTTGATCATTAGAACCTGCTGCATATGATGGATATGTGACTGTAGCATGAGTGGGATGAAGAAATGGCCCACCTGGCGCTTGAAATCCAGCGGTCTGAGCAGGAGACGAACTAGGCTAAAGGCTGGTAGGCCTAGTGAGCGATGGCCACCCAGCGGTCTCACCAGAAGAAGGGATGGGCTATTGCAGCGAGGGCCCCGCGGACGCTGGTGAGTCCGAGCAGCTTCTGGGCCTGATTCATTATGTGTTTGGACTTGTTGGCCACCCATTGTGTCACCAAAGCAAGCTCTTCCTCAATTGAAAATTCAGCAAAATCCTCATGAATGATCGGTGCATCAAACTCATTTGTGGGAATGTTGACAACCTCAGGAGACCTAAGCGGAAAAATTTCTTCAACAAATTTGACATCTCTTGAAACAAAAATTTCTTTTGTATTCAAATCAAACAACCTCCATCCCTTTTTACCAAATGGATATCCCATGAATACACACTTTCGACTGCGACTAGCAAACTTGTCACCCTTGGTTTTCTGATTATGTGCAAAATATAGGCACCCAAATGTTCGAATAGCATCAGAAGGAGGTTTATCAAAGAGAATTTCAAACAGGGTTATTTGCAAAAGGGGAGTTCGGGTACGATTAATCAAATGAGCTGCGGCAAGGACACATTCCCCCCAAATATAGATAGGCAATTTTGCTTGAAACCGCAAAGCCCGACTAACATTCAAAATATGTTTATGTTTCCACTCTACTCGCCCATTTTGTTGAGAAGTTCCCACACAAGATGTTTGAAACAAGATTCCAATGGCTCTAAAATAGTCAAGCAAGCAATTAAACTCGGTTCCATTATCACTTTGGACCACTTTAATTGTTTGAGAAAATTGTCTTTCAACCATCGCAACAAACGACATAAACATTTGAAAAACTTCTAACTTATCAACCAACAAATAAACGCAAACAGCTCTTGAAAAATCATCAACAATCGTTAAAAAATAACGAGCCCCACACGACGAAACATGTCGATATGGACCCTAAAAATCACAATGACTTTTCTCAAATATTCGAGATGCTTTATTATCACTTAAAGGAAATTTGTCTCTTGGATGTTTAGCATGCATACATACTTCACAACCCGCATCTAAATGATCTTTGCTACCACTAACATGAGGAATTAACTTAACTACTTTTTCCGAAGGATGTCCAAGTCGACGATGCGACAACTCCAACTTTGATGTAGCTTCAACGGTTGACACTTTCGATTTGCTAAAATAGTATAGTCCATCTCTCCTAGTTCCCATTCCAATCAGCTCCTTCTCTTGGTCCCTTATAGCACAAACATGAGAATCAAATTGGACAATAGTTTGTAAATCATTATTAAGTTGAGAAACCGAAAGTAAATTGCAACTCAAATTCGGAGCATAAAGTATTCCGGTGAGAGTAATCTTATCCCATAAACAAACGGATCCCACCAAGGTAGCAAATACTTTTGCACCCTTTGGTAACCCAACGGGACATTCAATATTTTTCGTATCAACTAGCCAAGAACTATCTCTGGTGACATGATGAGTCGCGCTGGTATCAATAATCCAAGATGAAACATCAAACTTACCAGTCAATCTATTTTCCGGAATTGGAGCATTACCAACAACCCCTGCAATAGCCTTCCACTGTTCAGGAGTAAATACTTGCCCCAAAGCTGAAACAGTAGAAGAGTTAGCTGTGGAAGACGAACTACCACTGGTGGCTGCATTAGCACGAGGCTGTCCACGACCCTTCCCCTGCCTTCAGTTGTCCGGCCTTCCCACAAGCTCATAACAGTGGGTCTCGGGATGACCTTTCTTCTTGCAATAGCCACACACAATATCTGCCCAGCAACTTGAAGTTTCGTGATCAGTCTTGCGACACTTAGTACATAAAGGCTTGTCATAGCCCCTGCCTCGACCACGAGCCGCACCTGCCGCATCATTCCCTGCACGCACAGCGAACCCAACCGGCTCAGGTGGTGTGGATTCGACTTCCTGCTTTGATGATCGAACGCGCTCCTCTTGAGTTACCAATTGGTACGCTCTGTCAAGACTCGGAAGCGGATCTTCAGATAAAATTTGTGTGCGCAAGGAAGAGTAGAAATCAGGATATAATCCCATTAAAAAATCGTGTAGCTGTGCTTGTGCTCGTCGCTCTTCATGCAATTTCCCGGCTGTAAACGAAGTACAACAGGATCAAGAAATCAAAGGCTCGTGTCTATCTAATTCCTGCCACAAAGTATGCAATTTGCCATAATACGCAGAAACTGGCATTAACTTAGTTTGCTCGCACTTTGCAATCGAGAACGCAATTGTTGAATACGAGGTCCGTTTGTCTGAGCAAAACGTTGTTTAAGATGATCCCAAAAGGATTTTGCTTCTCCAAATTTTGACAGGGTAGATTTTAATTCGGGGTCAATTGTATTCATAATCCATGAAACAAGCATTGCATTTATCGCCGTCCAATCGGACTTTGTGCAAGGAGGTGATGGTTTAGTGATCGTACCATCTAAAAACTCAAATTTCCTTCGAGCTTCTAACGTCGTTTAAATATCGGCAGCCCAAGAGTCATAATTATCTGCCGTTAGGCGAGTAGGAGTGATGAAATCCCCCGGCCGATCTTGAGAACCGAGGTAATATGGGGAATTTGGTTCAATTTTTGGAGGTGGTGGTGGTGGTGGTGGTTGATCATCAACGCCAGCCATGGTTTATGAGGTGTATTAATGTCTTTGGCCTGATACCATGTAAAACCTTGAACTTTGGCTTAGCTTTCATTAACACAAGTCATCAGAATATATAATACAAGAACAAGTTTCCTAAGCTACACCAAAAACGTGTACTGCTAAGCTAAGGAAACTAAAGATAATTCTTGGTAAATCTATCCTAGTGAATCTGAATATTCACTAAATCAAATATCCTCCTAAATATTTCCTAAATATATCTTAATAACTTCACTTATATTTCAAAACAAGTCATTTTGTTCAATTTGAATCATGTGATTACTACTTACTAGCTAGGAAATCCCAATTGATAATAAATTAACAAATATAGTATACTTCATGTTGCTGCCTGTACTAACATAGTGATAACAATATATCAATGTATGCTTCAAATACTACCATAAAAAAAAAAATAAAAAAAAATGTATGGCCTACAACTACAAATGTATGATCCCTGTATGTCAAAAGATTAACCAAAACAAACAAGATGAAGGCTGCAAGAAGTTCAAAACATTCTCAAAACTGTAAGTCTGCAATTATCTAAGGTTCAGATTCACCAAAGGAGCATAAATTCACAGTTAATCATGAGAGGGAGCGACGGACAGGAGACAGGCCGTTATCAACTTCAGCTCAATATTCAGGCTTGAGATTCTTGATTATACACTCTACCTTTCCACCAATCCTCCCCTTCTCAAAGAAGTTTACCAGCTTCATATCATCCTTGGCCCTTCCCTGGTTTTCAATCCATACTTTCTTGAGAGAGTGTTGCCAACAGTTGGAGGATTTCCAGCGACCACCATTCTTCTTGCCTTTTAATGGCCTCTCGTACAGAAACTGAATTGCAAAGCAGACATCCAATGACTATCATTAGTCCTTTTCAAACTTCTACTGATATCATGAAATTACCCAATTTAACGATGTTTTAACTGTTTAACCAAAATCAGATACACCCATGAAGTTGTCTACTTACATAAAAGAATTATGTGCAAAGGACTAGTCAATCAAAGGCATATGATATACAACAGATTTTCTGAATACATGACACTGAAAACTTGAAGGCAACATTTTGGAACACCAGTCCAAATATTACAAAGAACAATACAATATCCAACATCCAGAAAACCCTAATAGAAAATACACACTCCAATCCCATATAGATAAAAGTTAAGGCTAATGAAAAACATCAGAGTTTTGCATCCACGATTGTTAGTGCTCTTCATACTAATTAAATTTAATGGAGCAACTATCAGCAAGTTAAATTAATAAACAAAATAAAAATATGCAAATTTCCGGCCCCAAAGCTTGAGTATAGGTACTTCGATACTATAAGAATTTACTTCTTGTTCCTTTCAGGTTCCATAATAATATTGATGAGTATGATGACTACTCTAGGTTTGACTAATAGTTTGAAGAACTTAACGGATCTTTTACTAAATTGGCTAATTTAGCAAAACTATTTACCAAAATAGCTATTATCAAATTCTAATTCCACAATTAGCCATAATATTGACTTGAATTTTTTTTTTGGGGGGTTGGGGGTGCTGAAAAGATCAGCCTCACAAGTCCACCCTCCAACAGCACAATACCCCTACCTCGTACCTCAGTCAATGTGTCTACACATATGTAAGTTTGAGATTCTTACACATCTAAATTAACATTTTTTAACAGGGAGTGCATGAGGAGTATATAATTAACAGACATATATTCTTAATAATCCTAAATACACTTGAGAACGATGAGCATAGAAAATTAAGAAGTTTGTTATCGTCACATTAATTTGCGGTTGCTTGGATATATAGAACAATAGTACTATACGAAGTATTATAATGGGGTGAGATGAAAACAAACCTGCAATAATCATTTGTGATCTAAACAAAGGAAACTAAAATTGAAAATTGGATCGGATGTAATATTAATGGAGGATGAAATGAAAAGGTGTGAAGAGGAGGGGGAATGTAAGTGTAGGGTTGGCTAGCATGGGGGCTTATATAGTTATGCCTTTATGGCTTCCAAGTCAATCACTGATGCGTATTAGAGGACAAGATACCTTAATTGACTTGCTAGCTGAAAAATCACCATCGGATATGGATATAGACTCTGGACAAGGAGCAAGCCAGAGTAGAGAATCGAAAACTTCAACAGGAGACTTAAGCCTTGACAGTTGAAACGCTATCAACAGATTTTTGACAGCATACAGGGTAGGGCGAGACTTTATCCTTAACCATCCTGGAATTATAATATCCTGTTTTTGAAACCACAACGAGAACATGACCATATAGTTAAAAAAAAAAAAAAAACAAATTCATCAGTAATAATAAACTGATACAAAGTGCAATGCAGAGCAGTACAAGGCCAAAAAAATGTTTGAAGCAAGTAAAATATTATCTTTACTCCTTACAAGAATTGAATGACATTACTACATGAGGGCGAGGGGGAGAAAGTCTTTACTTTACCTCCTCAGAAGCAACTTCAATTGTCAAAGTTTCACTGTCACTTAGCTTCTCAAGTAATTTGATGAGTCCAACAAACCAATACTCATTTTTAAGGACTGATTTTAGGCGAAGGCAAGCGTCTGTCAATTTTAGAGCTGGACCCTTGTACACAAAGGGTATGGGATCTTCTCCCATATAGGTGAAGAACTTTAGATTAGGAGTAGAAACTCTAATCTTCACCAACTCCCTACAGTTATCAAAAGCCAATCTGACAAGATTTTGACAATAAACGTCGACATCTACTAGATTATCACAGTTCTGTAAAAACAACTCTTCAAGAAGTGGAAAATTCTCTAGTAAGAAATTCAAGTCCTTATCATGCAGATGACAGCCATTTAACTCCAGATGTTTCATAATCTTACAATCCACAATCTCAATCTGACATGTATTACCAATGGAGTCGCCATCATATATGTACCTAAACTCTAGAAGATTAGGTGCATCAACCTTAATCGATTCCACATAAACAGTTGTTAAAACACTATGCCCAAAAGTCACCTTCTCAAGTTTAGTAAGACTTGAGATTTCCAATGTTCTCAACCCATCACAATTCATTAAAGTGACATTCTTAAGATAAATGCAATTACCAAGTAAACTCTCCAACGCCATACTATTTAAACAAACATCTTCGAGACAGAGCTCCTGTAAAGAAGGCAGTAGATTATCCATCACAGACAAAAATTTCACCTCACATTTACGTAATTTCAATTTCGTGATTGAATTAGCAACAAGACCACTTTCAGGGAAACTATATCTAGGACATTCCCGCACACCAATCTCTAACTCTAATTCTTTAACACGACGTCTAACAGCACCATCAAGCCAATGATCCAAGCGAGACTTCAAATCAAACCCAAAACCCGGCACATAGAGCTTAACATTATCAACCTCCAAACTCGACTCAAAAACTCGATCAAGAAAAGCATAGAAACCTTCCCTCATCCTAATAATTGACTCCCTCCTCATTTTGGAGGCATCATCATACAAATCAGACAAGTACTCATTCGTGAGTGCCGTACTAAGATAATAACTACTCAAATCCAAATCGAGAAGCCAAGTAGGCAATGCCCGCCAACACCTCGACAAAATGCTAGTTCTAACTGCATCTTTAGTATCCAAATATGACAATATATGTGTTTTAATGAATTCTGGCAATTCAGAGATCCTATCTGATTCATTCTCTAAATAAAACTTCTTCTCCATATTTACCTTAATCTAACACAGAATTTTGATGATGGGTTAGCTTTTAATATAACAAACTGTGCATTACTCAACCGAAATTATGAAAATCTATAGCATAAAATTTATGTGACTATGAAGAATTGTGTAATGGGTCAGTCGATTTAATTGTAGCAATGAATCTAAACTAGGGTTGATTGAATGAAACCCTAGAAACGAAACTGTGCTGAGCGGGAGGAAGACTGAAAGAAGCCAAATTAGTATCGTGGAAACCTCGGCTTTGTAAATACAAAAAAAAAAAAAAAAAAAAAAAAAAAAAAAAAAAAAAAAATTAAAAAAAAAAAAAAAAAAAAAATTGCAATGAAACCTATTAACTATTATCAACATAGAGTATGCTGATATACTCTATCTTGATAATAGTTAATATCAGCATACTCTATTTTGATAATAATTAATAGGTTTCATTGCAATTTTATTTTATTTTTATTTATTTTTTTTCTTTTTGTTTTTACAAAGTCGAGGTTGGGAGAGAGGGGAACCTACCTTGAGAGAGAGGGGAACCTACCTTGCGAGAGAGGAGAACCCACCGTGCCCTAGGGTTACGGTCTTGTGATATGGCGGATGATCTTGCTAGTCAATGCGCGATCCTTATGTTGAGTGCCGAAGAAGAAGATGTTGTAGATGTTGGGAATGTAGAGTCATCGGCAAGCGATGCTAGGGTTTCGCTGCTGTTGGTGGGACGATTGTTAACGGACAGAGGCTTCAATTCTGATGCTTTTAAACGAACAATTGCCCAATCATGGAACATGAAAGACAAGGTTGTGATTCGTAACATTGGAACAAATTTCTTTGCTTTCCAATTCTTCCATTGGAGAGATAAGGAGAAGGTGTTATTGGGGAGGCCCTGGTGTTTCGAACAAAACTTATTTATTCTTGATGAAATAAGGGGGAACGAACAACCTGCGAATGTAGAGCTGAACTATTCTCCGTTTTGGGTGAGAATGGAGAATCTTCCCTTCAACTGCCGTACGGACGAGCACGTTAGGGCAGTGGCAGGAAAATTGGGAGAGGTCATTGAATTGGAGGAAGACTCAATCGCTATTAGCAAGTGCAGGAGAGTGAAAGTAGTCCTGGACGTTCGCAAGCCTCTTCGTAGGTATCAAACTCTGAAAACTAAGGAAGGTAATTTAGTAAAAGTTGCTCTAAAATATGAAAGGTTACCTTTTCTTTTGTTTCTCATGTGGAATAATGGGTCATAGCGAGAAGGATTGCTTAACTATTTCTGATGATGCTAATACTCATGGGCATGGGTGGGGAATCTGGATAAAAGCCTCCCCTATGAGGGGTAAAAAACAGGAAGAATCGGAGATAAGGGGTTTAGCCACGGCGAGGAAATTAACGTTTGTAACCAAGCCCATGTCATCTGCAGCTGCTTCCCAGAACCGTGAGGATGACGGCAGGAAATTATGGGATGTCGGGTTAGTTTATAATAAGAATGAGGAAGGTAATTCCTATGAGTCTAGCATGGGGGAAAAGGAGGTTGGGAGAGAGGAAGTTAGGGAGTACGTAGGGGAGGAACATATGCATGGGGAGTATGTAAGAAATGTTATTGTAGAGGGAGTGAGTGGAGGAGATTTATTGAAATCCTCTGTTGGGGTAGGCGAGTGGAACGATGGGCAGGGAAGGCAGTCCAGCAATCACGATCAGAATATGGGGCATGATGCGGACGTGAGTGAAGGAGATTTCTTAAAAGTTTCTGAAGGGGTGGGCCAATGGAATGATGGGCAAGGAAGGCACTCCAGCAATTATGATCAGAACATGGGGCATAATGCGGGTGAGATGGAGGAGAATTTATGTATTCATACTATGTTCAAGATGGGCATGAAGTCTAGGGATGGAACAAAACAACATGGGGGGTGGGAGAAGGAGAGGGGATAAAATTAAAAATATAACAAATTAAAGGTGAAGGAGGGGCAAGGCGTCATTCATGCAGAGGCTGTGAAAAGGGATGCTGTGGAGATGTTGGGGGAGAAGCGTAAGCCAGATGACAATATGGAAGTTGATAATGCTGAGTGTGAGAATGAGTATGCTAGTAGTAAACAAAGTAAGGTTATGGGACATTCAGTGGTTGGTGTCCCCTTCAGTGAAGTAGCGGAGGTGGTTCATAACCCACCCCGCGAAGGGCAATGAAAATCTTGAGCTGGAACTGCCGAGGGATTGGTAACCCTCGGATAGTTACCTCCCTTCGTGATTGGTGTTGGAGGGAGATGCCGAACTTGGTTTTTGTAATGGAAACCAAAATTGATATGAGTAGGCTAGAAGGTGTAAGGAGGAAATGTGGTTTTACAGAGGGTTTGGGTGTAAGTAGTTTGGGTTTATCGGGTGGCTTGGGACTTTGGTGGAGGGACATCCGAGTTCGTACTGTTTCTTTTTCATCTAACCACATTGCTGTAGATATACTTGATGATCAGGACAATTCTCTTTGGCGAGCAGTCGGGATTTATGGGTGGCCGGATAGTGCAAGCAAATATAACACTTGGCAGTTGATGACAAGTCTACAATGCGATACTATTACACCAATCATATTTTTTTGGTGATTTTAACGAGATTCTCAGTCCAGAGGAAAAGTGTGGGGGTGCTCCGAGAGGGGAACACTGTATTTATGAGTTCAGGGAAGCAATTGACATTACTGGTACTCGAGACTTGGGGTTTAAAGGCTGCCTTTTTACCTGGCAGCAGGGCCTTTCCCAAGACACTCTCATTAGGGAAAGACTTGATAGGTTTTTAGCTAATGGGTCGTGGTGTAATATGTTCCCCGCTTACGAGGTCACACATCTCCCTTTAAATCTTAGAAGATCAGATCACGCTCCTATCCTCTTGAGAGTAGGTCCTAGGGAAGAAAACAGGCTCAAGAAAAGGGTGTTCCGATTCGAGGCTCACTGGCTATCCAATGTTAAATGTGAACAGGTGGTGAAAGCAGCGTGGGAGAACAATGTAGGGGGGAATATACAGGAGCGTATTTCTATGTGTGCTGCAGATTTAGAGCGATGGGCTTCAATGACTTTCGGAAGTCTAAAAAAGAAAATAAAGAAGGTTGAAGACAAACTGAGGATAGCCCAGCTTGGTGTGATGGATAATACCAATCTAGCCCGGTGTAGATCAATTTCGGAAGAATTTGATAATCTGCATCTTCTTGAAGAGTCCTATTGGTACGCTAGAGCCAGAGCGAATGATCTAAGGGATGGAGATAAGAATACTTCTTATTTCCATCATAAGGCTAGTGCTCGCAGGGCAAAGATAGAATTACAGGCTTGGAAAATGAAGAGGGCTGTTGGGTTTAAGATAAAAAGGGTGTGGAGGATATTGTTACAAAGTACTTTTCGCACCTGTTTTCATCCGAAGGTACCAGCAATATTGAGGAAGCGTTGGAAGGCATCAGTAGTGGGGTGTCAGATGAAATGAATACAGAATTAAGCAAAGACCCTACTAGTGAGGAGATTAGTACGACTTTGTTTGAAATGCACCCGAATAAAGCTCCCGGACTTGACGGTATGCACGCTCTATTTTTTCAAAAATTCTGGCATTTTCTTAGAAATGATGTTGTTAATTTCATTATAAATTGGTGGAACGGTAATGTGGACATTTTGAATATAAGTAAAACCTATATTGTTCTTATTTCTAAATGTCATGAGCCCCGTAAGATAACCGAGTTCAGACCAATTAGCCTATGTAATGTGATCTATAAAATCATTTCTAAGGTGCTTGCAAACCGCTTGAAGCCTTTATTACAGACTTTGATTTCCCCCCATCAGAGTGCTTTTGTCCCGGGACACTTAATTACTGATAATGCCCTACTGGCGTTTGAGGTGTTCCACTACATGAAGAGACAAGGAGATGGTAAATACGGTACGGTGGCCTTGAAACTGGACATGATGAAAGCTTACGATAGGGTTGAATGGGGTTTTGTGGAAAAAATTATGCAGAGGTTCGGGTTCTGTGAAAAGTGGATTCAGAAAATCCTTAACTGTATTTCCTGTTATTCTTTTCAGTTTAAGGTCAATGGAGAGATAATTGGAAACGTAGTTCCTCATAGGGGTCTTCGACAAGGAGATCCGATATCCCCGTATCTTTTTCTTATGGTGGCCGATGCTTTTTCATGTCTGCTATCCAAAGCAATGCTGCAGGGTACTATTCATGGTGTAAAAATATGTAATGGAGCGCCACGAGTTTCTCACCTGTTTTTTGCAGATGATAGTATTCTTTTTGTTCGTGCAAACAATAATGAATGTGGAAAATTTGTGAGAATTTTGCACATATATGGAAATGCTTCGGGACAAAAAATAAGCCTTACAAAATCAGAAGCAGTTTTTAGCAAAAATGTCCCGGGAACAAAAAGACAGGAAATATGCAATTTACTTGGTGTGAAGGAAGTTGCTAGACATGAGAAGTACTTAGGGATTCCCACTGTCATTGGAAGATCGAAAAAATCCATTTTCACAGGCATGAAGGAGAGGATGTGGAAGAAGCTGCAGGGTTGGAAGGAGAAGCTGTTATCTAAGCCGGGGAAAGAAATTTTGATTAAGGCTGTAGCCCAGGCTATACCTACATACCTGATGGGTATTTTTAAAATACCAGATGGCATCCTTGATGAAATACACTCGATTCTTGCCTGGTTTTGGTGGGGAAATGGTGAACAAAGAAGAATGCATTGGAAGTGTTGGGATACTCTTTGCTTGCCTAAGTCGAAAGGGGGAATGGGTTTCCGGAACCTAAAAGTTTTCAACCAGGCTCTTCTTGCAAAGCAGGGATGGAGATTAATGCATAGTGGAGATACTCTTCTTTATCGAGTACTAAAGGCTAGGTATTTTAAAAATTCAGATTTTGTGGGTGCTTGGAGAGGTTTTGATCCTAGCTTCACTTGGAGGAGTATATGGGGGGCGAAGGCCCTTCTGATCGAAGGACTTCAATGGAGAGTAGGAGATGGGAAAAATATTAGGGTGTGGCATGACAATTGGCTCCCGGATCCGAATGGTTATGGTACTCCTAATCCCCCTGCGAATGGGCTACATGACAGTGATCTGCTGGTGTCTGATATTATTAATGAAAATAACAGTTGGAATGTGACCGAGATGGAATTGTATTTACAGCAGGAGGATATTGAAAAAATCCTTGAAATTCCCCTTGTAACCCCTATGGGACAAGATATCCTCTATTGGAAGCACACATCAAATGGCACCTTCTCGGTAAAATCTGCTTATTGGTTGGGAATGTTAGGCAGAACATCAACAAACACTGCAGTAGTTGACAGCCTGTGGAAGCATATATGGAATATGGATGGTCCTCCAAAAATCAAACACTTTCTTTGGAGAGCGTGTTCGAGCAGTTTAGCTGTTAATATGGAGCTGTTTCAAAGGCATACTATTGAAAATGGGAGCTGTCAGTGCTGCCAAACTTATTGTGAAACAGTACACCACGCTCTATTTTTTTGCCCCTCATCCCGTAGAATATGGGAAAATAGCAGCTTCTGGGAGGATATCCAGGCAGCTTGTGTTGACAGCTTTGCCACTTACTTATCCCGTATGGCAAGAAAATTATCACAGCATGACTGGGGTGTGTTCACAGCTCTTGCGTGGGCTGCGTGGACATGTAGGAACAAAGAAATATTTGAAGCTCCCCCTGATGATCCACGGTGTTTGGCAGCGGGTTTCGTGAAATACCTGATGGATTACAAGCTGTACTCTGTGCGTGTGCATTGTAGTGGTGGGAATATGGATATTAGAAGTGCAAGCTGCTGGAAAAAGCCGCAACGTGGAATTGTCAAAATCAACGTGGATGCTGCGGTCTTATATGGGAAGGAGGTTGGGCTTGGTGTAGTAGCGAGAGATGATCAAGGCTCTCTGCTCTTCACAGGGGAAAATGGGATCCCAGTTTAGCTGAAGCGGCTGCGTGGTGATATGGGCTGGAGCTTGCCATCCGTTTTGGGTATAGACAAGTATGGCTTGAGAGTGATGCTCTTGGCATTGTTCAAAGAGTGGTGAAAAAGCAGAAAGGCTACAATTATATTCACTTGTTTGTTAGCCGTATTTTGCAACTAAGTTTATGTTTTTCGAGATTTATCTGTAGTCATGTAAAAGGGGGGGGGGGGGGGGGGGGGGGGGGGGGGGGTTTATACTGTTGCTCATTTGATTGCTAGATCTTGTTTGCCTGATGCTCGGGAACATGTATGTTTTGATCCTTTCCCGGAGAGCGTTTCTAAGCTCGCAGAACTGGATTTCTTTTAATTTTGGTGGTGTTTCTTGCTTAAAAAAAAGATAGAGTATGCTTATATCACCACTGCCTACATGTCGCTCTCTTAATAAAAATTTTCCCAATAAATGACCTCCTACATTGAAATATGTACTAGTTGACGTTGAATTGTACTACTACCTCCGTTAATTATTATTTGCAGCAAAGGAATATTTTATGTCTCACAAATAAAACCTCTTTGTTGCACATAATAATTAACAGAGTTAGTATATCATAATTTTGATGAAAATCTAAAATATTAAAATTACTTATTTTTTTGTACAAGGTTTTATTTAAACCATAAATCGCACGGGTTCTAACCTAGTAACTTTAATAAAACTCTGTACCTATGATAAGAGTTAATAAGACATGATAAAGTGATAATTTCATATAATATAAATTATAAAAATGAAAAGATAATTTTGAAGGGGAAAAAATTGAAATAAAGAAATAACTAAAAATTTAGGATTTTTGTTTCGGGGTTTTCTGTGTCCCTCGGGAGAGTTACGTCACTAAGACTGGATTCCGGGCGCCTTTACCTGCAAAACAACGGAGACTCTGGTTGGGTGGAGTTCCGCCTCCGACGATCAAGTTAGAACGTCTACGGAGAATGTAAAAAGGTGCGGAAAGTAAAGTGAAATCTTCTCGGATTCCGAGATGAGGTGTTTTTCTCTAATGTGAGAGAATTGATTATGGTGCAATCATTGAATGTGTTCCCAAAGTGGGGTAAATCTCCCTATTTATAGGGTCATTGGGATATGTGCCCCCATCCTAGGTTACGGAAACCTAAGACTAATGGGCTGCGCCGTTTTAGGGCAGACTAGGGAATTAGGCCTTGAAGGCCGCCAATTCCATATGGGGTTATTGCCTGCCACGTGTCTAGCCCTGGTAGGTCCACTTTGGACTCTCCCTAAGGTGACAAGTGTCACGCTCTAGTTGGTCCACGTGGCGGGGTAAAACTACCCAAATCATTTGCCCCTCACATGGGTGACGTGGCGCGCCACATGACGCCTGTGACAAGTGTCATACACGCATGGGTGGACAATATTTTTACTGTTTACCTTCTGGAGTAAATGTCAAGGTTGCCCCTGAGGCTTTTATCCCTCTATATATATGTTTTCATCCCCTCATTTTCGCATATTCCGAGAAATTTTCCCTTTTGAGAGAATTTGTTTATTGCCGCTTGAGTTCGATCCGCCTGCATTACAGACGTCCCAAGAGGTTCCTTCAGTACCTTCAATACAAGGTAACCGCCTACTCCATCTCTTTCTTGTTCTTTAATTTTCCTTTTGTGTTTGTTATTCCTTGTTTTTCAAAATGGTTTCACAAACACACACGACACGACCTAGGGTAGCTATCAGTCGGTCACCAAGGACGGATGTATCTAGGAATAGGAGTGCCGCCTGCCCCCACTTGGACTCCCCTCTACAAACTTCCCCAAATCCGACCGTCTCTGTGTCCGTGTAGGACACTATGGTCAGAATTAAAAGGACGGCCCAGGGCCCCATAGATGATAAGGAAGATGTCGACGCTATTAAGGTGCCAAGAGATGAGGTTTTTGATCACCCACCTAGCACTCCAAGCATGCCGAGTGACTTCATCCTGAACGAGTCAGATGATGGGGCTGATGATAGTGCATTCGGCTCTGAACAAGGGTCATCCCAGTCGGATGCTGTTTCAGGCGGTTTCGAAGATAGAACTGAGCCGCCTGTATCCCATGAAGAGCTAGAAAGCTCTGAGTCTGCCTCTGACTCTGAGGAGGAGGCCGCCTCTCCTGAAAGAGGACAAGGGGAAGATTCTTCCTCTGCTAAAAAAGAATTCACCCCCTATTTTACCCATGTCTATACTATGACTCAGAGAAATATGCTAATAAAGCTTGAGGAATTCCGAGACACCTACGTTGTCATGGGGGCCGGATATGAGATTCACGTTCCTGACCTGGACGATACAGTCGTCTGGCCATTCAATCAAAGTTATGGGGATCAATGCTTCGGTTGTTACGAAGCTGCGATACAGGCGGGCTTGAGATTTCCCCTTGATAAAGACTTTGAGAAAATCCTGGACGGATACCGCCTGGGTGTTTGGCAGCTCGCCCCTAACTCGTGAGTGAACGTTCTTGGGTACGTCGCCGCCTGTAAGATCCACGGGGTGAAACCGGGCTTTGACGCCTTTGCTTCGATGCATTATTTGAGCAAGCACTAGTAGAAAAACTTAAATGAGCACCGCACAATGCGCACCGGTTTTTTAAAAACTGGTGCGAAAACAAATAAGCGGGATTGAGGGAAAGAATTTTCGCACCGGTTTGAACCAAACCGGCGCAAAAAATGAGTTAATTGCACCGGTTCAAACCAAACCGGTGCGAAAAATGAGTTAAATGCACCAGTTCGGTTCGAACCGGTGCGAATGCTATGAAAAAAAAATCGGTCTTTTTTATATCTTCTTTCTTTCTCTTTCCTCGATATCTCCTCCTCACTCATCTACCTCTCTCAATCTCTCTCATCTACAATAATGGAGCCTCAAACTCCTTCTCACTCCTTCGATCTCCTTTTCCTTCTTTCTCTTTCCCCTCTTCTTTCTTTCTGTTTCGTACTTGTTTTATTTTTCGCCCTACTTTAGCTTCTCTCTGCTCCTTCATTCTTCTTCATCTTCTATGAGGGTTGCGATTTTGAGGGCTCGAATCCCACCATTTTTACTATCTCTTCCTCTTTAATCTGCTGCATTGTATTCTCTGTTCATTCAAGATCTATTGATTTGTTGTTTTTCACGAATTGATTTTACGTTGGGTTGTGCGGAGTTGAAGCTTGATTCGGAATTGATTCTGATTTTGGGGGTTTTAATGTTTGTGAATCAAGTTGATTTGTTGTGTTGATATTCGAAATTCAATGAGATTTGTGGTTCCTCGCTATTGTTGTTGTTGTTGTTCATCGTCTAGGGTTTGCGATTTCTATTGTCTCCTCTTCCTCCCCCTCTCCGGTAATTTATCCATGTTTGTGTTTTTGATTTATTTATGTTTTGTGATTTCATGAATTGGGTTGATTTGTTTTTGATTGATCTATGTCGAATACTGGAATTCGGGTTTTTGTTGTTGATGGGTCGATGCTGGATTTGTGTGGGAGTCTAAGTTGAAGGTTGCTTTAGATTTTTAGTTGAAATTTGATATTTTGTTGAGGAAAGCCTAGATATATGATGTTTACAGATTGCTGTAGTTTGAGCTAGAATTGGTTTGTATGTTAGAAATCAAAATTGATGAAGGAATATTTGATCATGCTTAATTGTGTTCATTTCATGTTTTGTGATCACCATATGCTCAGTTGTTTGTGGCAATGTTTTGCAGGCAAGGCCTATAACGCATGGAATGTCGAGCATGGGGATAATAGGCTCTCAGATACGGCCTGGTGGGGTTCCTCGTTCGGCTCTTCACAAGCAAAGACCAATGCAGGCTGCTTCTGGAATTAGGCCCCTGACTACTTCCAATAATATGCCTTCTGTGACCCAGGTTATGTTTAGCTTCTTTGGATCTTCTTCATTGGTTTTATAATATTAAATTAGTACCAAGTTTAGGTTTAGTGTTTCAGTTAGTGAATTGTAGTGAGTTTTTCATTTGTTTGGTACCTTTTGTGTAAATATAAGATTGAGAACGGATAGCTTTAGAGCTGCAGTAGAGGAAGAGGAACAACTCGATTTTGCGGAGATCTGTCTGAATTTATTTTGACCTAAAAGATTTAATTCGATTTGTATTTGTTATTTTGAATTATTTTTTCTCTGATTTTGTTGTTGAGGCTATTCTGTTTTGGTTATGAAATGCAGGAGTGTGATGAAGTTAGCCTGTTTTGGTTATAAAATGCTAGATTATTGTTGTTGTTCTGATTTATTATTGACTGAGATGGAGGATTGTGTGTTGCTTGTTGATAAATGGTTTCCAGCAACTGTGATCTGTTGCTGGCCAGGGGATGTATGATTGTGATATGTTGTTGTTGCTATTGATGTTGGTGTGTGGCCTGAGTTTCTTGGATTATGTCCCTTTTTAATGTCCCTTGATTAATGTTATTTGCCATTGACCTCCCATGAACCATTTGTGTTCTGGGATTGTAGTCTTTAGGCAGAATTGGTAGTCATGGAAGAAGGTGGGTTGTCAATGATAGTTATGGGGAAACTGAGACTCTTAAATGGCCTCCCTTTTCTTTTCTCCTATCCATATGTCTAAATGATAATCATCACCTATTTGCCATTAGATTCCAATCAATACATTTTATGTTTGATTTGTTGAGACTTTTGGGCAGATTTGTGAACTGATTTATGGGTTTATTATTAATGATGCATGGGGACATCTGAGACCTTTAAATGTACACATTGTTCTCATACATAATTTCTTGCATTAGTTAGTAAAGTTCTGGCATCTTAATATTTATCTTATTTATTCATCTTTTCTCAGAAATATACATCCATATATTATGCTGGCCAAACTTCCAAAGATGATCAAATAAAAAAGAAACATCAAAGCACACACTTTAATAATAGTTTCAGACTGCTTCATGGGAACGGCTTGCTAACCAAGACACTAAGTAATCTTCTTGTAGGTATCTATAACTCATTTGTTTATAAATTGTCAACTTGGAGCTGAGGGTGGGAAATTTTTTTTATGTGGTGAAGATAGTACAATAGGAATGTGTTGTTTATTTTTCAAATGCAATTAGCTTCATGTATCTTGATCGCAGATTATGTGAGCAAATATGTGGCTGCCATAAGTTATGTGACTGTTTTTTTTGCTCGCGTTATACTGAATACTTCATTAGAAATGTAGTGTTTTTGTTATAATTATAATACAAAAAGCCTTCTCTCCATGAACTGGTAGATTGGATGAGTTGTGTATTTTAGTCTTGAGTTGTGCTTGAACTGTTCACAGCCTTCATTTTGCTTTCCTCTACATACGTTTGAAGGTTCTGTACTTCTGTTTGAGTTATTTGTTCATATTGGATTTGTACTACAGAAGATGTTTTTTTTTTGCTGGAATGTGAGTCTTGTCAGGTTGATCTAGTGAAAGTTGAAGGTTATACATCTTTTATTAGATATCTTGACAGCTTAGAAGCCCAACCTGAGCATCGTGCTATGACTGTATTTGTTTTAGCCATCATTGTAGATGGGCATAAACGAGGACAAGAGGCTTGTATGGAAGCCGGTTTACTTGATGTGTGCCTTCAAGATTCAACTCCGAATGGTGCTCAATCTGAGCCCTTACTTCTTCAGTGGCTTTGACTTTAACTTGGAAAAATGTGGGAGGGCTTTAAAGAGGCTCAGGTAGTAGGTTTACACGTCGGTGATGCTGTGATATCAGCATCTCTACTGTCTAAGCCCCAATTTTAGGTAAGCCTATCGTACACCATAGTAATTTATGTGTTTTGTCATTCTAAAATAAAAATACTATCTTCCCCATGTATAAAGACAAACATTGCCTATTTGCCTACTCTTCAAGTTAGAGTTAAGTTAGAGTTGTTGTTGTCTTTGCATTGGGACATTTTCTTGGTGTTGGATTTGATTCTTTTGGAGATGAAGGGGATAATTGTGATGATGGTGAAAAGCTTAAAGCTGAATCTACTGTAAATTTGTTTTTTTTTTTTTCAATTTTATTTTATTTTATTTTATTTTATTTTTTTGGACGAAAATTGTAATATTACATCCTTTTTTAATGAAAATATGTAACTTTATATATATGTTAGTGTTTATATATCAACTTAAGTGAAAAAAAATGCAAAAAAAAACAAAAAAAAGCAAAAAAAAAATATTTTTTTGGGGCATTTTTAACACCGGTTTTGAAATAGAACCGCTGCTAAAAGTTTTTTTTAATTATTTTTTAGGGCCATTATTCGCACCGGTTCATAGCAAGAAGCGGTGCGAATAACACGTTTTTAGCACCGATTTTGAATTGGTGCTAAAGTATTTTTTTTTTGGCATCCCTCAAATATGCACCGATTCAAAACCGGTGCGATAGGGGGTTTTGAACCGGTGCGATAGGGGGGTTTTGAACCGGTGCGCATTTGTGTTATTCTACTAGTGAAGGCTCCGAAGGCAGCCGACCTTGGGTGGTACACCCTAACTTGTCACAAGGGGTTCATGATGACCCTGGCAAGGAATCAAAATGGAAGGACTGGCGGAGCCGTTTTTACATCATCTCTTCGCCTAATACCAGGCGGAACCGGAAGTATAACACTTGGAACGGGAACCCGTACCTTCTAGGCCACAAGGCGATCCTCCATCCAGGTTGAGCTTCAGTCCAGGACTCCAATGGGATCTTCCTCAATACTTCGTTTTTCCATTACCTCTCAGAAGTCTGACCGACGTGTATCACAGGAGGCGGATGAAGCCAATTTGGACAGAGCATCCGCCTGGTTGTTCTCAGATCTAGGCACCTAACTTAAGTGAAATTCATCAAGTGTCCCAGCTTCAGCTTTGACCGCCTGTAAATACTGTATCATGGCCGGATGGGTGGCCTTATAGACACAATGGTACTGGCTAACGACCAATTGTGAATCAGAGCATGCGTCAATTTTCCTAGCCCCTGCCGCCTTGCACATGCAGAGCCGGCTAGCAGGGCTTCATATTCCGCCTCGTTATTTGAGGCTTGAACCTTGAACCATAGTGCATATTCATACTTGTCCCCTTTAGGGGACTGACATATAACCTCTGCACCACAGTCGTTCATAATAGAGCTCCCATCTACATACACTTTCCAAACCTGGTCAAGATTCTCCGGCTCAGCCGGCCTTGTCATTTTGACAATGAAGTCGGCAAACGCCTAACCCTTCATTGCCTTCCTTGGTTCGAAAGAGATTTCAAGACTTTGCATTTCAATAGCCCATTTAAGTATCCTACAGAGTGACTCCAAGATTGTCATTGGCCGCTTGAGGGGTTGGTCTGTGTAGACCACAACCGGATGTGCCAAGAAGTAAGGCTTCAATTTCTTGACTGCCATGAAAAGAGCCAGGCCAACTTTTTCAACCATTGGGTACCGTAGTTCAACATTTAGAAGAACATGGCTGATGAAATAGACCAGGAGCTGGATGTCGTCTCTCTCAGCAAGGAGAACAGCAATAAGAGCATGGATGAGACGACTAAGTACATGTAAAGTGCCTCCTTTGGCAGAGGGCTAACAAGCCTCGGCAAAAAGTGTAAATGTTCTTTTAATTTCTGAAATGCCGCCTCAGCATCATCCCCCCATTCAAACCTAGTCTTCTTTTTGATAGCTTGGAAAAAATAAAGGCACTTGTCGCCTGACCGGCTGAGGAATCTCCCCAATGCCGCCAGACAACGTGTTAACTACTAAACTTCTTTGACATTGCAGGGTGACTTCATGTCAATGACCGCCTGTATCTTCTCTGGGTTGGCCTCTAATTCCCCTTTGATCAATTAAAAATCCGAGAAACATCCCAGACTCAACACAGAAGACACACTTCTTGGGATTGAGCATGACCTTATGCCGCCTGAGTGTGGTGAAGGTTTCTCGGAGGTCAGCAAGATGATCCGCCTGTAGTTTGGATTTGACTATAATGTCATCAATATACGCCTCTATATTCCTCCCAATTTGATTAATGAAGACTGTATTAATCATTCATTGGAAAGTAGCAGTCGCATTTTTCAAGCCAAACGGCATCACAGTATAGCAGAATAACCCCTGATCAGTGACGAATGCCGTCTTCTCTTGATCTTTTTTTCACAAGGGTATCTGGTGAAAGCCCTAATAAGCGTCCATAAAGCTCATCAAAGCATGTCCAGCTGTAAAGTCGACCAGACTGTCAATCTTTGGAAGTGAATAACTATCCTTCGGACATGCCTTATTCAAGTCAATGTAATCAACACACATGCGCCATGTACCATTCTGCTTCTTTACAAGCACAACATTCGCAACCCAATATGGGAAGTGACACTGCTGAATGAACCCAGCGTCTAACATCTTTTTCACTTCGGGGCTGCCGCCTGACTTCTCTCCTCGCCGTGGTTTCTTTTCTTTTGCCTAGCCGACTTCTTTTTGGGATCCATGGCGAGTTTGTGGACAACTAGATCCGGGCTGATGCTTGGCATTTCTTCCACTTCAAAGGCAAAGATCAGATGTCTTTGAATTTCTTCAACAAATTGTGCAAGTCTACACCCAACTTCGCAAAAGCAACAGTCCCTACCTTAACAGTACGCTCCGGACGTGTATCGTCCAGAGCAATATCAGTGTGTTCACCAGCCGGCTGGGGACGGAGTTCATCTGACCGTTCCCCGGTCAGTGATTGCTATTGTTTCTCTTTTTTCGTGGCCACCAACTGGTTGGCCTTTCTCTTCTTACCGGCTGCTGTTGGAGCAGGCTCGGCTTCACTGAATTCATCAAGGTCAATTGGCTCCTCACCCTGGCCGGCTGCGACCACTATGGGTTTGACGTCTGAGGGGTGGCACTCTCTAGCCGTTTTCTGATCCCCGTTTAGGGAGCCAACAGACTCATCGTCCTTCTCAAATTTCAACAGCATGAGGGATGGAATAATGACGGCCTTGGATTCGTTTAGAGTCGGATGACCCAATATCAGGTTATAGGCAGTCAGCTCTTCTACGACCAAGAACCGGACAACCATGTGGCGTCCCTCTCCTTTCTCCCCCAACCGGATGGGTAGGTCAATTCGTCCGACTAGGTGCACAACCCCACCCCCAAAACTAACCAAGGGGTGAGAAATCTTGTGCATGCTACCGGGCTTGTATTTCAGCTTTGACAAGCACTTGTAGCTGATGATTTTCGACGAGCTTCCGGTGTGAATGAGGATCTGACTAACCTTCTGGTTGGCCACTTTGCACTCAATGACAATGGGGTCATCATGCGGTCGGCGGACCTTGCCCCTGTCCTTTTTAGTGATGATGACCTCAGGAAACGTCAGTAGACGCCTGGCCTTCATCAATTGAATTGACGTCCAGCCGTATGACATGGTCCTTGGAGCCCCTGATGGTTGGGCCCCCTCCAGAAAATCCGCCTGCTATTGGGTAGATCGACTCTTTGTTACTGTCCGAACTACTAGCAGGTTGGGCATCCTTTTTGGACGACTACCCAGAGTTTGTCTTCAGGGTCACGTAAGACTTCAGGATGTAAGACTTTAACACCCCTTTATCAGCCAGACGGTCCAACAACCGCTTGAGACTATAGCAGTCGTTGGTGTCGTGGCCAATATCCTCATGGAAATGACAGTACTTGTTTTTGTTCCGGCTTTTTGCGAAACCTTTCATAGCAGCGGACTTCTCTATGGTCACCCGGTCCTTTATCTCCATGAGGATCGAGTAGCAGTCTTTGTTAAACTCGTACTTTGGGACATACAGTTTAAACTCTTTCTTTTTCTTTTGGGACGGCTGATTAGAGTCGTCAACTGCCCAGATCTCTTTTCTTTTCTTACTCTCTTCAGCTTTCTTAGCCGACTGAGCTTGCCGACTCTTTTTTTGTCAGACTTCTTGGAGTACGACTGCTTGGTGATGGAATAGAGCTCGGTCGCCTGTATATAGGCTTCCGCCTCCATTAGCACTTCTTGGAGGGTGGCAACCCTCTTTCTGACAAGGTCGAACTTAAAAGTCGACCCATCCTTCAAACCCTTGAAGAAGTTTGTATAAGCCACATCGTCAGACAACCCTTGAATCTGGATTCTCACCAGATTGAACCGCCTGACGTATGACTGAAACCCTTCTCTATCCCCTTGCTGCACTACACCCAAGTCAAGACTTGTTTTCTTAGCAGGGATATTCATAGAGAAGTTAGAAGCAAACAAGAACGCAAGCGTCTTGAAACTGTTGGTGCAGCTGGCTGGAAAATTGTCGAACCATTGTTGGGCGATGCCCTTCAATGTAGCCGGAAAGCATCGGCACCAGGTGGCGTCATCCAACCCCTGCAAATACATGAGGTTGGTGTAGGCCATGAGGTAATCTTCAGGGTTGGTGATACCATCATATGTAACCACCAAAACATTTTTAACCTTGGCCGGCTGTGCCGCCTCAGTTATTTCCCTGGAGAACGCAGAAGGTTGTTCCCCAAGTTTTAGCAGACGGAGCTTCCAGTCTAAAGGTTGGACGTTTTGTGCTGCCTGACCCCTAAAGAGGGCCGGTTGCATGTAAGGTTGTCCAAACGGCACATACGGGACCGAATGGATCATCTGAGGGCCAGTGTGGACGGACGGACTGCCTGACTGACTCTCTCGTACAGATTGAGAATACCTCATTGAGGTATTCTGGAAGCTGTCTTGGTAACTCGACGTTGAAGCCGACTCAAACAATTACTGGTTTCTCTTCTGCTCGATTAGGAACCGGGCATCAGAGTATGTCTTCTTTGAGCCATTCGGCTGGACATGCCGGATGGCCTCCCTCTTCCCTGTCTCAGGGAATCGGATATTTGAAAGATCAATAAATGGTCGCTTCCCCTCCTTTGATTAAGGATGCGTAGTGGGCTCTCGGTCCCTAACTGACTTGTTCTTCTCAGAGAGAGAAGGCTTCTTGGCCGACTGACCTCTGTTGGAACCAGTTGTCCTCTTGTTGATCAGGTCCTTTATCTCCCCTTTGAAACTTGTCATGAATTTCATGAGTTCGTCTCGAGTGACTGGGGTTGTGCCTTTCACCGCCTGGTGTTGCCAGATGGGTGTCTGGATGATTTACTTGGACCAGCTTGATCATCGCCCCATTCCCTTCTTTCCTTGGGACGGGTACGTCTGATTCTGAGTGACTCATCAGCGGCCACATACGTTTCGACTTCAAAGTTGTCATCACTGTCATGGTCCGAATAGACCTCAGCTTCGCCCGCAGCCCGCTTCTCATGAGGAGGTGGTACAGACTGTTGTGAAGCCATGTTAGAGGTACTCTCCCCAAAGACAGCGCCAAATATTTCGGGTTTTCTGTGTCCCTCGGGAGGTTAGGTCACTAAGACTGGATTTCGGGCGCCTGTACCTGCAAAACAACGGAGACTCCGGTTGGGTGGAGTTCCGCCTCCGACGATGAAGTTAGAACGTGTACGGAGAATGTAAAAAGGTGCGGAAAGTAAAGTGAAATTTTCTCGGATTCCGAGATCAGGTGTTTTTCTTTGATGTGAGAGAATTGATTATGGTGCAATAATTGAATGTGTTCCTAAAGTGTGGTAAATCTCCCTATTTATAGGGTCATTGGGATTTGTGCCCCCATCCTAGGTTACCGAAACCTAGGACTAATGGGCTGCGCCGTTTTAGGGCAGTGATGCGAAATCTAAGGGTTAGGTTCTGTGTTTCGGATGATGGGTTATGTGTTTAGGCTAGGTGTTTAGGTGGTTTAGTGTTTAGATAGTGTTTGGCGTGGAAAAAGGTAAGGAACAGGAACGAGTTCCTTAGGGTGAGGAACAAAAGGTTTGATTAGCAAGGAACACTCGCAATACTAATCAAGGATAGATATTGTTAGAGTTGAACACTCACTCTACTAACCATAAGACAAGCTAACCCCGAACACTCCGAGTTAAGCTCACAAACTCGAGTCCACGAGTTCAAGTAACTTGAATCCACAAGTTAATATAAGAAATAACACAAGGTATATTTCAAAGTTAAATATTTCATTCATAATTGTTTGATTACAAAAGCTAGACTAGACTTCCGTTTATAGAATAAGGAAGTAGTTACATTAATTAACTAACTTAGCTAATTCAATAAAAGGAACTTAAAAGTCGCCAGCAAAAGGGAACTCAACAGTCGCCACAATGAGCAGTCCCTCAATGTAACAGTTCCATGCAAACAGTCATACATTGAAGACTAATAATTGTTGTTGTTCCTTAACGAGTTCCTTAATCAGTTCCTTGGGGGACTCGCAGTAGATGCGCCCAGCTTTCTTCCTTGTAATGGCTGACAGTTACAACTTTTACTACAGCAACTTAAGCTAAGCTAATTATTACTATAAACTGAAAATAAAACATACAAATAAGTAGTAATAAAAAGCAATTAAACTAAGGAGGTTATACTCCATGAATGGCGCCCAAACAAGTGAATAAAAACCCACTTGAATGCTTACTTAACGTGTGTAACCCCCTCTTTATATCCCTTGTCTTGGCTGCCTTCAAATCAGAAAGGAACAAGGAATATTCCTCCCCCAATGCTCATGAAAATATCTAAGGCATCCAAGGCAAATTAATTCCATGCTTACTCATCCATCCAAGTCACGCATGACTTGTACAAAGACGAGGATATGTCGAAACCCATGCGTGGAACATGGCCAAGTTTGGACCCTTGAATGAACAGCCCATGGACAATAGGAACTTGATTCTTTTGGACCCTTGAACGTGTGTTTGGACCACTTGACTCATTGGCTTGCACAAACTCTTGATCAAGGACCAATTTCGGATCATTCCCCCCTTCCTCAAAGAAGCTTGCCCTCAAGCTTTCATCATCCAAGTATGGAGCAAGGTCACCCACATTAAAAGTTGAGCTCACATCACCATAATCACTAGGTAGCTCAATTTTATAGGCACTTTCACCAACCTTTTGAAGCACACAAAAAGGACCATCTGACCTAGGCATCAATTTGTTTTTGCGTAGGTTAGGAAAGCGTTCCTTTCGAAGATGTTACCAAACCAAGTCACCTACATTAAACCGTGGTTGAGAATGGTTCTTGTTGGCTTTGGCCTTGTACTTCTCATTAATAACCTCGATCCTTTCACAAACTTGCTTACAAGTTTGTTGAAATGCCTCCCATCGTTTCTTAGCATCACCATGGACTAGCTCGGATTTAGGTAATGGAACGAGTTCCACGGGTAACAATGGGTTCACACCATAAACGACTTCATATGGACTTTGACTTGTAGTATAGGAAGGAGACATATTATAGGCAAGCTCAGCATGAGCCAACCTCAAGTTCCAATCCTTTTGAGTCTTGTTCACAAGTCCACGTAACAACACACCCAAGGTTCGATTAGTGACCTCGGTTTGCCCATCCGTTTGAGGATAGTGCGAAGTACTAAACAAAAGTTTAGTTCCCACGAGCTTCCATAACATCCTCCAAAAATGGCTAAGAAATTTAGTGTCACGATTCGAAACAATGGACCTTGGCACACCATGTATACGAACCACCTCTTGAAAGTACAAATCCGCAACTTTTGATGCATCATCGGTCTTGTGACATGGAATGAAATGTGCCATTTTTGAGAAACGGTCAACAACAACCATGATACTATCATTGCCTCTTTGAGTTTTAGGCAAACCCACAACAAAGTCCATGCTTACGGCTTCCCAAGGGACATTAGGAACCGGTAGAGGAACATAGAGACCTTTATGAAAGGTACACTTGGACTTTTGACAAGTTGCGCACCTCTCCACCACTTGGCTCACGTCTCTAGTCATGTGAGGCCAATAAAAATGTTCTTGAAGGATGTCTACTGTCTTGTGGACTCCAACACTACTAGAAATAGGCCGTTTTTCGACGGAATCGTTCCGACGGACCTAAATTCCGTCGGAAAATTTAAAATTTCCGACGGAATTAGGGTCTGTCAGAAAATTCCGTAGGAAAAGGTACGTTACGACGGAAAATCCGTCGGAATTTTTGCGACGAAAATTAATTCCCTCGGAATTATAGGCTTCCGACGGAATATTCTGTCGGTAAGTTAAATTTCCGGCGGAATAAAAATCCGTCGGAAATTTCCGACGGAATATTCCCTCGGAAGTCCAAAATATTCCGACGGATTAATATTCCGTCGGAAATTTCCGTCGGAATATTAATTAAAAAAAAAAAGAGAAAACCCTAAAACACTTAACCCTTCATTTTATGATGTGAGCCGCCACCCCCTTATTTCCCCTTCTCTCTCCTTCTTTTCCCTTCCTCTCTCCTCTCACTCTCCTCTTCAATGTTCTCTGATCTCCTCTCACTCTCTTCTTCCATTCCTCCTTTCCGTCAACAACAACAACGACTTCAACAACGTCGACAACCACCACCAACGTCAACCACCACCGCCAAAGCCGACATCAAGAACCAACAACGGCGCAATAATCAACAATTTTATGTAATTGTAATGTTAATTTATAATTTTTATTAGATAATTATTGCATATTTATATATTTCCTTTAATTTTTGTTGTTTAATTATTGTTTTTTTAAAAAAATTTGTATGAAATTCTTATTAAATATGTAAATCTACTAGTTTTGATTTTTTTTTTTTTGTGTGGTATTTTTCGATTTTGTTATTTTTTTCGTATTTTTGGGCTAATTTCTATTTTTTTGGGGTTAATTTTCGATTTTTCGAGTTTTTTGGGGTGGTGTGCAGTGGTGGACGGTGGTTCTGGGTTGGTATTTTTTTTTTCTGAAATTTTCGGTTTGTTTTCTGGGTTGTGTGCAGTGGTGGAAAGTGGTTATGATTTTTTTTTTTTTAACGGGTGGTGTGCAGTGGGTGTATAGGTGGTGGTTAGGCGTGGGTGTTTAGGTTGTGGTTAGGCGTGGGTGGGTTACGGTGGTGGGGTGGGTTAGGGGTGGCAAATGGGGTTACGGTGGTGTGGTGGGGTGGGTGATTGGTTACGGTGGTGGGGTGGGTAAGGGGGTGGCTAATGGGTTACGGTGGTGGGGTGGGGTGGGTTACTGTTTTTTTTTTATTTAATTTTCCGACGGAATTTTCCGTCGGAATATACCGACTCCGACGGAATATTCCGTCGGAACATCTCCCCCACCGATGGAAATTTCCGTCGGAACATATCCCACAGCGACGGAAAGTTCCGTCGGAACCTTGCGACGGATTTTCACTTAAAGTCAAAAAGCGCCGACAAAACATAATCCGTCAGAAATTCCGTCGGAATAGACCTTTCCGACGGAATTTCCGATGGAATACCGCGAAATTCCTACAAAGTGTATTCCGAGGGTGCTTTCCGACGGAAATTCAGGGTTTTCCGACGGATTTTTTCCGTCGTTGATTGACTGTTTTCTAGTTGTGCAAAATGACCAGCTATGCCGCCACTATGCACCTCACGAATCAATAGTTCACGAACTCCGCACTTAGGCACACATAGTTTGTTGCCTTTGAATAGAGGAACCCTTCCTGTTTCACAAAATCTTTTACAGGATTGTTAAACAGGTTAAAAAAATCATCCTCATCACAATACAAACTCTTCAAATGTTCAAAACCCAAAATTTGAGTTTGAACCATGGTCAACAAGAAGTTCCTTCTTGACAAAGCATTGGCCACCACATTCTTCTTCCCTTCCTTGTACCTCGAACTGAATGTGAAAGATTGTAAAAACTCAACCCACTTAGCATGTCGTGAGTTTAGTTTTTGTTGGCCATTGATGAACTTTAGAGCTTCATGGTCAGAATGTAACACAAAAGGCTTAGGCCTCAAATAATGGGACCAATGATCAAGAGCACGCACAATAGCGTAGAATTCACGATCATAGGTAGAATAGTTCAATTTTACACCATTCAATTTCTCACTAAAGTAAGAAATTGGCCTTTTGTCTTGCACCAAAACGGCACCAATACCCACTCCACTAGCATCACATTCAACTTCAAAAAGTTTATCAAAATCAGGCAAAGCTAAAACAGGAGCCGAACATAGTTTAGCCTTGATCTCTTCAAATGCTCGTTGGGCCGAATCATTCCACTTGAACACCTTCTCCTTCAATAATTCTGTCAAGGGGGCAGTGATTGTAGAGAATCCTTTGATGAAGACTCTATAGAAAGAAGCCAATCCATGAAAGCTACGCACTTCATGGAGATTGTGTGGCACTTCCCATGTAGCAATGGCCTTCACCTTGCTTAGGTCAACCTGTATTCCTTCACTAGAAACAATGTATCCTAGGAAAGTAATACTAGCACATAGAAAATCACATTTCTTTACTATACAATTTATGTTTATGCAATGCTTCAAACAATAATCTAAGATGAGTTACATGTGCATTCTCATCCTTGCTATATACTAAAATATCATCTAAGTATACAACAATGAATTTGTTAAAAAATGGACGGAGTACCTCATTCATCAATCTCATGAAAGACAAGGTGCATTGCATAACCCAAATGGCATGACTAACCATTCATATAGGCCTTGTTTGGTCTTGAAGGTCATTTTCCATTCATCACCTTCACGGATCCTCATTTGATGATACCCACTACGAAGGTCAATTTTTCTAAACACCTTTGACCCACATAATTCATCAAGCATATCTTGTAATCTAGGCATGGGGAATCTATATTTGATAGTAATATTATTAATGGCACGACTATCAATACACATTCTCCACGTACCTTCCTTCTTTGGCACTAACAATGCCAGAACCGCACAAGGACTAAGACTCTCACGCACAAAGCCTTTGTCCATCAATTCCTCCACTTGCCTTTGCAACTCCTTTGCTTACTCGGGATTGCAACGATAGGCCGGCTTGTTTGGTAATGTCACGCCTGGCACCAAATCAATAGCATGCTCAATGCCTCGAATTGGAGGTAATTCGTTAGGCAACTCATCAGGAAAAACATCTTGAAATTCCTTCAATAATGGACGAATAATAAGTGGGTAGTTCCCTTCAACCAACTTCTCCGAAATTGGTTTGACTACCAAGACAAACACCACTCCTTCTTTCTCATGAATATCTTCAAACTCGTGTTTAGAAATGAGGAAGTTGGGTTTTTCTTCTTGCATCTTCTCTACCTTAGGTGGTAAAGGTAGTAGTTTCACTTTCTTTCCCCCACTAGTTTTGACCGTATACACATTGGTCACACCATCATGTATTGCCTTACGATCAAATTGCCATGGACGGCCTAAGAGTATTTGGCATGCCGTCATAAGTAACACATCACATCAACGTTCATCACAAAAACTTCCCACGGCAAAAGCTACTAAGGCTTGCTTTCTCACACGCACACCGGAATCATTGTCAAGCCAACTGAGTTTGTATGGCTTGGCATGATCTCTAGTAGGAAGCTTGAGTTTGTTTACTAACTCCGAAGCAACCACATCCGTACATGACTCGCTATCAATGATCATGCTATAAATGCGATCTTTCACCTTACAACGGGTGTTAAACAGATTTTCTCGTTGTTGCATATCTTGTACTGGTTCAGTGTACAACATCCTTCTTACTACACCACAAAAGGAATTTTCACCTTCTTCAGCAGCATACTCTTCACACTCACTATCTTCTTCCTCTTCTTCTTCCGTCACATAACCACCTTCATGAATGGTCAAGGTGTTGCGTTTAGGACAATGAGTAGCAATATGCCCCTTTTGCCCACACTTGAAACAAGTGCGTCCTCCAAGTTCACCCTTCTCATCTACCTTGTTCTCGGGTTTTTTAGGGAACACAGAATTTTTCCCTTTATCAAACTTGTTTGTAGAGGTATAGGACTTGTAAGGAGTACGGGGTGTACCCTTTACACTATATTCCTTGTGTTGCGCCTCTACCTTGCGTGCTGCCTTCACTACATCATCATAGGTGGTATATGGCAAGAGGTCCACCTTGTTGGCTATGTTCTTGGCAAGGCCCCTTGTGAAACGAGCCATTTTCAATGGTTCCGTTTCTTCTAAGTCACACAAAAGACTCAGTCTTTCAAACTCCTTCACGTATTCATCTACGGTCAAATCACCTTGGTTAAGGCGAGTGAGTTTGACATATTGATCTTGCACGTATTCCCGAGGAATCCAATGTTGCATCACTTTTCTTTTCAAGGTTGCCCAAGAACTAATTTTCTCCTCTCCAGCACGTCTCCTCTTGGATTTGAGGTTTTCATACCACAATCCAGCTAATTTGGTGAGCTTGAATGTTGCCAGTTTACAACACTTCTCATCATCATATTCTTTGTATTCTAAGATTGACTCAATCCTTCGAACCCAATCATTGAAAACTTCAAGGTCACTGACTCACTAGAACCATCAAATTCAGGGATGTCTAGTTTCAGGAACCGATCCTCCTGATTAGGGTGGAAACGGTTATGCTCACTTTTGGGTGTTGGTTCACCATCTTCCAACTCGGACACTCTACAATTGAGTTGATTGGTGGTGTCACCTATCACGCTCATTTGAGTGCGTACATAACGTAACTCCTCCTGCATGGTTTGCATTGCAGTCATAAGTCTCTGTTCCATCTCACGTAGGAACTCATTCTGGTTTTGGTTGGATTTAGTCATGGTCACACCTTTGCCTAGACCGTGACTGAGACCGTGGCTTAACCGTGGCTCTGATACCAGATGATGCGGAATCTAAGGGTTAGGTTCCGTGTTTCAGATGATTAGGTTATGTGTATAGGCTAGGTGTTTAGGTGGTTTAGTGTTTAGATAGTGTTTGGCGTGGAAAAAGGTAAGGAACAGGAACGAGTTCCTTAGGGTGAGGAACTGAAGGTTTGATTAGCAAGGAACACTCACAATACTAATCAAGGATAGGTATGGTTAGGGTTGAACACTCACTCTACTAACCATAAGACAAGCTAACCCCGAACACTCCGAGTTAAGCTCACAAACTCGAGTCCACGAGTTCAAGTAACTTGAATCCACAAGTTAAAATAAGAAATAACACAAGATATATTTCAAAGTTAAATATTTCATTCATAATAGTCTGATTACAAAAGCTAGATTAGACTTCCTTTTATAGACTAAGGAAGTAGTTACATTAATTAACTGACTTAGCTAATTCAATAAAAGGAACTTAAAAGTCGCCAGCAAAAGGGAACTCAACAGTCGCCACAATGAGCAGTCTCTCAATGTAACAGTTCCATGCAAAAAGTCATACATTGAAGACTAATAATTGTTGTTGTTCCTTAACGAGTTCCTTAATCAGTTCCTTGGGGGACTCGCTGTAGATGCGCCCAGCTTTCTTCCTTGTAACGGCTGACAGTTACAACTTTTACTACAACAACTTAAGCTAGGCTAATTACTATTATAAACTGAAAATAAAACATACAAATAAGTAGTAATAAAAGTAATTAAACTAAGGAGGTTATACTCCATGAATGGCGCCCAAACAAGTGAATAAAAACCCACTTGAATGCTTACTTAACGTGTGTAACCCCCTCTTTATATCCCTTGTCTTGGCTGCCTTCAAATCAGAAAGGAACAAGGAATATTCCTCCCCAATGCTCATGAAAATATCTAAGGCAAATTAATTCCATGCTTACTCATCCATCCAAGTCACGCATGACTTGTACAAAGACGAGGATATGTCGAAACCCATGCGTGGAACATGGCCAAGTTTGGACCCTTGAATGAACAGCCCATGGACAATAGGAACTTGATTCTTTTGGACCCTTGAACGTGTGTTTGGACCACTTGACTCATTGGCTTGCACAAACTCTTGATCAAGGACCAATTCCGGATTAGGTAATCTAGGGAATTGGGCCTTGAAGCCCACCAATTCCATATGGGGTATTTTCCTGCCACGTGTCTAGCCCTGGTAGGTCCACTTTGGGCTCTCCCTAGGGTGACATGTGTCACGCTCTGGTTGGTCCACGTGGCAAGGTAAAAATACCCAAATTTATTTTGATTTTAAAATAAAAAAATTTAGGATTTTAAATGATTAGATATGAAGAATAAAATAGAGTTATTTGGGAGGAATCAAAAATGGGGTAATTTGGGAGGGAAAAAACTGCTTTAGTGATTTATGCTTTAGTAAATTAGTATACTCCATAGTATATAGATATAAATATATAGATACTCACTTATTTTATTAATTAATTAATTTTATTATTTTAAAATACAACAGTTTTTCAAAGAAAATATAACTTAATATCCTATATTATGTATAAACAAAAGATCTTCATGAAGGAGTAAAATTGTCATTCAAGTGTGCAATAAAAGGTATAATTGTAAATGACAGTGTAGAAATTGAACAATGGAGAGGTGATCGTGGGATGGGCCGAGTCGAGTTCAAGCTGAATTGAAGGCTGAAAATCAGTCCGTTAAGTCGGGCCGGGCCTTGCCAATTTTTCGCAAAATAAGAATTGGAAGTAGGAATGATAACTCATATGGGGAAGTGTGTATACTTTAGTCGACTTTTGCGTTTGTATTGACATATATGTCAAGTTAGTCATTGTGGTGCTTGTAGTATCCGAACAGAAGAAACTCATCGACGCCCCAAATAATCAACCAACTTCCAATTAAAAATGTCAAAACAACAATTAGAATAACAATTCCATAGCATGGATGGCATTTTTCTACGGTGATCAAACAAAAGCAACCATGTCCTGGTAGTCTAGACAATAGTGAGATTTCAAAATCCACAAAAGCAACTCTAGAAAAGTTTTGATTCAGCAGAAAGAAAAAATAAATAAATAAATAAAAATGTCGTACTTAGTAGAGCACAGCAACCTTTAAGTTTAACATAACAAAACTAATCCATTTTAAGAATATTTCAGTACATCCCACAACTCAGTACAGTTATCGGATTTTTATATAAGCTGGATTTGAATAACCATTAAAACATCCAAAGCGAGACTTACAATATCCATGTAAATTATGTCCCCTACTGGTCTATCGTTGGCCTCTATGGTAGAATCAGTCAGTCGGGGACCTGAGAGACGGTGTTTGCCCTACAAGAGGTTCTCTTCCTATGACAAGAGGATGATAGTTGAGTTATGATGGATTGCTAAGATTCTTCAATTGTCCTCCCTGGTCAACTTTCCTTAAAAGAGCAGGGGGTTATATGCCAAGGGCTAATTTTTTTTTGGAGATTTCGGGTGCATGATGAACTGAGAAATATAATTAAGGGTTGTTATCGATTTCACTTGTATGAAAGGAAAAGTTTTCCCGACCTCCAACCTAGAAATTGTTCCTTTTTCCACCACTCCCTCCTAACACATCAATTTCGTTCCACCCTTCCTAATATCAATGATTCCTCTCGATACAGCATCTCATTTCCACCAGTAGCATTTCCACAAAGCTGTTTCAATAATTTTCAACACTGCTATAATAATCGGACACAGCTATAATCGCGGAGTGGTTAGAGAGTGAGAGCAGAGGCTGTTCGGAATAAAGGGAATCTATGGCTGTCCACTATGCTCACGGAAAAAAGAGAATTTTCCCTGGACGATTAGCCTAGAAAGTCACCTCATAAATTTTACTCATGTTATACTTTGCTCCAATTATGCCATTAGTCTATTCTCTCTACCTCCTTAATCTCTCTAAGAGGGTAAAAGAATTCTCGAATACCAACGAAAGAAATAACGAAACACACAGCAATTTTCCTAGCACAAAATTTCAAGAAGAAAGTACATTAATTTGACTGTTTGCAACCAAAAGTCATGGTGCCAGGCAAAATCTACTTATTGAGAAATTAAACTAATTTTTCCAATTTGGAGAAAAAAAAAAAAAAAAAACCAGCTACTGCAAAACCCATAGATATCCTAGCAAGAACAGAACCAAAGAAGTATTCTAAAAGATCTTGAACTCACCGAATCATTCGTAATAAATACGCTTCAATTCTGGTAAGTGGTAACGTTAAAATATTAGCAGGGGCCTCTTCTACAATGGCAGAACCTTCCTTAGGTTTCTTCTTTTCTTTTGAAGGATCAATATCAAAAACTCTGGGACTGATTTTCCTGGATAGAATTTGAGCCTGATCATAGTCCTTACGGTCTAAACAAAGGTGAACCTGAAAACAGAATAATTTACCAAATGTTAACTCATCATCAACAGATAAACACGACTAAAATAATAAAGTAGTAACATTTATCTCCAACAGTAAACATATTACTGCCAGGAGGAGATAATGGAACCAACAAAACTCAAAAAAAAAAAGGAACTTACTTGCGCAAGAATAAAAGCTTTCTTTTCAGTTTTTGCCATTGCACCAAAGGTTTTAACCTGCAGTATCACAAATATGTGTAATGATGATCAATTATGCAAATTTTACCAGAAACATAGAGTAGTCCTGATATATATTATATGAAACACACAAGGAATCACACACGTAAGCAACTACACTTACCGCTATCTCTTGCATCAATTCAGCAGCTTCATCGATAAGCCCTTGTTCTTCCTTAATCTTAGAAAGAGTCTTGATCAAACGTGCCCTTTCTATTTCAAAATATATCTATAACAAACAGAATTGAAATATAAAAATTGAACAAAAGACAAGCTCAACACGATGGTTACCTTCCCAGCAGATACACTATTAAATGTTTTCACAAGCTCTATACGAGTATCAAGATCAGGTGTTTGATCAATGTAACCCATGGCTTGCTGTACCATCGCTGTCACAGCCTGTAAATAAAGGAACCTTCTGGTTAAATGAAACATAAAAGAAAATAGCAATAAACAATTATGTTGTTTGATTTCTGTCTGGTGAACCATAAAAAAATTATGGATCATTTATCCAAATGAATTACACAATTTTCTTAAAAGTTCCAAAAATATCCAACATGATACAATAGTAAAAAGTCATTTTCTACAAATAATCCAGGACCCTGAAGGTAAGATACTTAATCCAGAAAATAATTTGTTACTGTCAGAAGTTTGTTAGAGGGAATATTGTGCAGCAAAGCAGTAGTGCAGGTGCAGCTGATGTTATAAATAGAGGGAAATGCTCATGTGAGGCTCATGCTGATTGTAGCGAAAGAAAATCTACAGGAGGTAATACACTCCTTTTTTTTTTTTTTTTTTTGAAGAAGAAGAAGAAGAAAAGGTAATACACTCCTACTGGTAAGATTAATTATCTAATACAAATTCTATCAAAGGCCCTATTCTATTCACCTTAATTTGCTGAAAAATTGTACTTTGTAATTACTAAACTAGTATTATTTTGGCAGACTAAAAGTTGGTTTTCACAAAATTTTCACTGATTTAGCATGTTGTTCTTTGGAGTTGCTGATTAAAACTGATGTATACTAAGCTTAAAGTATTTAGCGATAAAGAATGATTATCACTTCTTAACATTAACTTTTACTATATAATAATTTTTAAGGTGAAAGAATAGGGCCTATGCTTTCTCTAATTTCCTGTATACATATTCAATATAACACTTAATAAGCTTCTTATTCCTGATAAATCGGGAATTCTAAAAGGTGCATAACTAGGCAATCTAGCGAGTAGGAAGTTAGGCTCAATATGCAAAAATGGTGTGGTTCAGAAAATGTTATAAGGGATATGCTACTCTTGAATTCAATACTGTTGCTATGTAAAAGAACAAAAAAATTACTCAAGGCATATACTAAATGAAAAATAAATACAGTAAATAAATAAATCTCAGCAGCCAGCAGCAACTCAAGGCATATACTAAATGAGCAACAAAGACAGCAGAAGAATGAAATACTCTAGACTTCCATTCACCAGCACCAGTAGGGTAAGGGAATGTTATCCTAATAGAAGTATGGATGCTATGAACCATATTGATCACTTAAAATGTGATATCACTTGGCCCTAAAATATTAGGTCAAGGATATATCTGTCACACTGAATTGCACATTTATAGCACTGATATTGTCAAAAATTACATAACCATGCGATTCAATCATGATAAAATCCACTAATGTACAATATACATGCTAACTAGAAAAATGATCATCATTGTTATGAATCCATCATTACATCAATATTACCAATGATACCTGTTTGAGTTGACATCGACGCACTTTGACAGAACAACATTCAGATCATTCAAGGTTTTCCAGGCTTTAGCTTCAAAGCATAACTGGAGAATGTAAGACGCAGCTTTTCTAGTTCCAGCAACATCTCCGGCAAGTCTCATTTGCTTTTTGACATTCAATAATGCATCTATTTGTGCTTCCAGAAAAAAGGTGGCATGATAAATTTCATTTTCCTGAAATAAAGGGAAACAAAATCCGACAAAAATAACCAGTTAATGGCAGCCTAATGAGTACTGGTTCATTCTTCTCTTCAAAAATTTAGGACTGAATAGAACTTGTCTGAAGTTGAAATTGTTGCTATACTAAATTCATTAAGTACATACTCGACAATTTTGTCAATTTCAGTACACATTTTTTGTGGAATTAAATATGCTTTCACCAAAGTAATAATCAGATTAGTATACTGCTCTTTTTTCAGCTTTTAAAAGTTATTTGTTAGTATTTTTCATGTCAAATTAATCAAGCATTGTATGATTCTTCTTGATAAATTAATCAACCTGATAAAAGGTTTAAGCTACTTGATAAATAAGTGGCTCAGAACCAACATTAGAAAAAATGGCAAAAAAGAGCTTAAAGACGAAGACAACTCAAGCCCAGTATGCCGGTGAAAATGTATGATTCTTCTTCATAAGAGTTGGCAATAAAACCTAACGTAAACTTGTCCTACAGCAAAATACAGCTGTTACAATCCCAAAATAACAATGATTTAACTCACTGTTGATACCGTTCCAAAAACAATCAATTGTCTAAACCAGAAATTAAAAGAGTTGCATATTTTAAATTAAAACAGGAAGTAATAACTTAGTCGACTTCCTCAATCTTGGGACCAGCACCGCCACCGGAAGTGGGACCTTCATCCTCCATGCCACCGCCCATGTCACCACCAGCACCTTGGTACATCTTGGCGATGATCGGATTACAAATGCTCTCAAGCTCCTTCATCTTGTCTTCGAACTCATCGGCCTCAGCAAGCTGGTTGCCGTCCAACCATTGGATGGTGGAGTCAATGGCATCCTCAATCTTTTTCTTGTCATCATCAGAAAGCTTGGCTCCGATCTTCTCATCCTTAACAGTGTTCCTCATGTTGTAGGCGTAATTCTCAAGAGCATTTTTGGCCTCAACCTTCTTCTTGTGCTCCTCATCCTCAGACTTGTACTTCTCTGCCTCCTGAACCATCTTCTCAATTTCCTCCTTGGACAACCTACCCTTGTCATTGGTGATTGTGATCTTGTTCTTCTGTCCGGTGGTCTTGTCCTCAGCAGAAACATTCAAGATACCGTTGGCATCAATGTCAAAGCAGACATTAATTTGAGGAACACCCCTGGGTGCTGGGGGAATGCCAGAAAGCTCAAATTTACCCAACAAGTTGTTGTCCCTGGTCCTGGTCCTCTCTCCTTCATAGACCTGGATCAAAACACCAGGCTGGTTGTCGGAGTAAGTGGAGAATACCTGCTCCTTCTTGGTGGGGATGGTGGTGTTCCTTGGGATAAGGACAGTCATAACACCACCAGCAGTCTCAAGACCAAGAGAAAGAGGAGTAACATCCAAAAGCAAAAGATCTTGGACCTTCTCATTTCCTTCACCACTCAAGATAGCAGCTTGTACAGCAGCACCATAGGCAACAGCCTCATCGGGGTTAATGCTCTTGCAAAGCTCCTTGCCGTTGAAGAAATCTTGCAACAATTGCTGAACTTTGGGAATCCTAGTGGATCCACCAACAAGAACAACATCGTGAACGGTGCTCTTGTCCATCTTAGCATCCCTCAAACACTTCTCAACAGGCTCCATACACTTCCTGAACAAGTCCATGTTCAACTCCTCAAAACGAGCACGAGTGATGGGTGAGTAGAAGTCAACACCCTCAAAGAGAGAATCGATTTCAATGGTGGTTTGAGCAGTGGATGAAAGAGTCCTCTTTGCCCTTTCACAAGCTGTCCTCAACCTCCTAAGAGCCCTTGGGTTTCCACTGATATCCTTCTTGTGCTTCCTCTTGAATTCCTGAACAAAGTGGTTTACCATTCTGTTGTCAAAGTCCTCACCTCCAAGATGGGTGTCACCAGCAGTGGCCTTGACTTCAAAGATACCCTCCTCGATGGTAAGAAGTGACACATCAAAAGTACCACCTCCAAGATCAAAGATGAGCACGTTCTTCTCACCAACACTGGTGGCCTTCTTGTCAAGACCGTAAGCAATAGCAGCAGCAGTTGGCTCATTAATGATACGCATAACATTCAAGCCAGAAATAACTCCAGCATCCTTGGTTGCCTGACGCTGAGAGTCATTGAAGTAGGCAGGAACGGTAACAACAGCATTCTTCACAGTTGAACCAAGGTAAGCCTCGGCAATCTCCTTCATCTTGGTAAGGACCATGGAGGAAATTTCCTCAGCAGCGAACTGCTTGTCCTCACCCTTGTAGCTTACAACAATCATGGGCTTCTCCCCTGGTCCGGGTGTAACCTTGAATGGCCACAACTTCATGTCAGCCTGAACTGATGCATCACTAAATCTCCTTCCGATCAACCTCTTAGCATCTGCGTTAAAATAATACCATATTCACAATCAGACGGTGCACAAACAGCAGATCATTAAATAAAAGTTATAAACAGAACATAATATAAAACACAGCCTTACTACCTAATTACTAAACCATGACATTATATATCACTTCCTGAGACAATGATCACAGAAACATGTTTATCAATGTAATTAATTTATTTTATCAATACAATACAATTATAATCACTCAAAACAGCACATTATTTCATAATACACTACAACAAAAGCACTATTAACCCGTGTGAAAGCAATAAATACCATAAATAAAACATTCGTCAAATTCAAAATAAATTTACCATAACAAGTTATCATCCTTCGTATAAACATAAAGCTGAATATGGACTAAATCAACGGTAACTCATTGAATTAATCAAGAACATAGGTCCATGTTTTCTGATTTAGTATGTTATATCGATATCGATTCTAATTCCGACATATAAAGCAGCAACATCAAACTCTAGGGTGTAACAAAAGTAAAACATACTGTATAATTTCTACTATGTGACTTAAATTTAAACAAATATAACAGGTTTAATATGAGCAACAAATTAACTGTTCAAAACGTCAAGATCTGATTTTAACATGTACAGTTTCAGATTTAAATCTAAGTTTCGCGCGTTTATACACAACTATTTACACAAGATTCTACAACTTTGCAGAAGCATTCAAATTCAACTCAATTCAGCATAACACAGATCCAAAAACTACGCAAAATTCAAGTCTACTAGTTCAAATTCAAGTCAACTCATCGTAGCATAAAAATCAAAAACTAAGCAAACATTATCAAAAACAACTACTAAAACAAAACTATACAAATCTATCTCTAAAAAACATGAACAAAAACAGATCTAAAATAAACCTAATTAAAAACCAACAGATCTACAATGAAATGGTATAGTAGAGAGAAAGAGAACATACCAAAGACAGTGTTAATGGGGTTCATGGCAACCTGATTCTTAGCAGCATCACCAATCAACCTCTCGGAATCAGTGAAAGCAACATAAGAAGGGGTGGTTCTGTTACCCTGATCATTAGCAATGATCTCAACACGGTCGTGTTGCCATACTCCAACACACGAGTAGGTCGTGCCAAGATCAATACCAATGGCCGGACCTTCTCCTTTACCAGCCATTACAGTCTTCCGTTAGTAAAACAACGGAAGAAGAAAGAACTTTGAAAGAAGAAGAGAGAGAAAGTTGAAGAGAGTGAATGGTAGCAGCGGCTGAGAGAGAGGGAGAGAGAAGAGTTAGGGTTAGGAGTATTTATAGGCTTATGTCATGTGAGAAAAGGAAAAGAGGAGAGTTTGAGTTGAGTTTTTCTAGAATGTTCGGATGGATTGTGGGCCGTTGGATTGAAGTGGGAAAGAAGGGTTGGATTTTGGTGGTCTTTTTGTGGGTTGCGGACCAATGGGGTTTTAGGGTATCACCGTGTATGAGCTGTACTACTTGCCAAAAATATCTTAGTCTATTCTTTAAAAAAAAAAAAAAAAAAAAAAACTCTTAAGTCTTTTTTATTTTTTGGAAGGAAAGAAAATCTTAGTCTAAAGTGTTTTGAATAGGAAAATTTAACAACAATAAATTAACCTTTGTCCCATTCTTCCATAACGAACCAACCTTTAAATCTGCCCAAAATAAACACAAGTTTGTATTTTTTCTCTCATAATAAACCCAACTGACCTATGACCGGTTCATTTTATTTATTTTCCTTTAATTATTTTTTTTAGATTAACAAAATAAATTAAATTAAATTAAAAAAAAAAAACCTCAAACCTCCCCTAACCCCACTACCAACCCCTCCTCCATTAAATCCGGCCACCATGCCCTTCACCACCACCTCCCTTTCCGGCCACCCTCCCCTTCACCTCTCTTTCCAGCCACCTTGTCTTTCCGACCACAACCCACCCAAAACCGGCCAATCCCCACCCGAAAACCCCCACCGGAACCAAACACACCAAAAACCCCACTCGGATTCCGGCACCCTCCAAGACCCCCACCCTTGAAATCGGTACATCCTTAAACCCCCACCAGCCACCACTTACACCGACGCCGCCCAAAACCATCTCTCCTATCTCCAAAACAAATCACCTTACTCATATGCTTCAAAACACCACCATCTTTACCAAACTCAGAAGCATTGGGTGCCTTTGCTACTCTTGGCTTTACCCAATACTTCTCGCCTTCTCCTGAATTGCACATTCTACTCCCTCCATCTTTGTCAGTTATTCTCCATTTCTACTTCCATAACCTCTACTACTGCCTTAAGGCCCTTGATCTAACCACCAACAAAATCTATACTTCTTGTTGTGTCAAATTCATTTTATCAATACTTCAATAACCAAATGTCTGCCCCTCTATCTTCTCATCCTACATTCCAACCTGCACCCAATAAACTGAATCTTAATTACCTCCAAATCTATAACTACGCAAAGTTTGCAACAAATTGCTTATGAATCTGAATAGTAACTTCCTCAGTGAATTGATCTCCAAACAAAAACACAACACAACATTAATTAAAAATAAAATAATTAAATAATAAACACAACCCTCTGCTGCCCAGTACCAGCGCCACCAACTCGCAAACCCTCGCGCTACAGAACCCCGCCCACCGGCAGCCACCAATTCGAACAAGAAAAATCATAATGGGGCGTTGAGTGGTGTCATGGAGGGTGGCGTAAAGGGAGGGGGTCGCCGGAGTCAGGGGAATGGGTTGGGCACCGTCTGCCAGCCGCCGGCAGTGTAGGGGTGGTGCTGTGCTTGGAGGTGTTACTGGCGTTTGGTGGTGATGTTGTGGTTGTTCTTTGTTGTGGCAGTAGGGTGGTTTTGATTTTTTTTTTATTTCTTTTTTTTTGTAAGAATTATAAAAAAAAAAAATTTAAAAAAAAAAAAAAAAAAACTTGACCAATGATTTAATGACATGTGGACTTTTACCTGTTATAACAGGTAGGTGACCTGCTTGGTCCATTTTGGGCGAAAAATGGCAAACTTCTGTCCAATATGGGCAGATTTATAGGTTTGTTCATTTTGGGAGAACCGGCCAAAGGTTGGTCTATTTACGTTAATTTTTCCTTTTGAATATGGTGGACTAGACTAGTGGAGCATGGGATCGGGTCAAGTCAAATTCGGGTCAAGATCTGTCGGGTTTAGATTGGGTTTGGTCAGGTCACCTTCATATTGGTTCATATTCGGTTCAAATAAATACATTCGGATTGGGTTCAAAACGGATTTGACCCGGTTAATATCGGGTTGATTCCGATTCGATTGATTTCAGTTCTGTTAAGTTTGGTTTGATTACTAAGATTAATTCAGTATTCGATCAATTCTGATTCATATACTTTTCGTGTTTAGCTGAATTTTAGTTGGGTTGACCAAATTTAATATTCAAATAAGTACATTTTTAAAAATAGAGTAATTATTGAGTTTTTTTTTTAATCTTGTTATTGGGTCGATATCAAGTCATTCATGTGTCACTTTACCATATATGTTTAAGTAAAAAAAAAGGTAAATAACACTATTAGAAAAAGGTCAATTTCCGACGGATGTGTTCCGACGGACACGAAAATCCGTCGAAAAAAACGAAATTTCCGATGGATTTAAATTCCGTTGGAAATTTCCGACGAATCTAGATATTCCGTCGGAAATTTCCGACGGAATTTAAATCCATCGGAAAATACCTAGTTTCCGACGGATTTTCCGTCGGAAAATAATAAATTTCCGACGGAATTATGGTTTTTTAAAAAAAAAAATAAAAAAAATAAACAAACGCTAAAAACGGATCCCCCTCCCCTTTCATTTCTCATTTCTCTCTCCTCTCCTCTTCTCTCTCTCCGCCTCTCTTCTCTCTCTAAACTCCTCTCCTCTTTCCTCTTCTCTCTCTGAACACCTCTTCTCTCTCCTCCGCCCTCTCTTTCTCTCTCTTCTCCTTCCTTCATTTCTCTTCTCCTTCTCAGTTCTCTTTTCTTCTCCTCCTCCTTCTCCTTCTCACACCAACACCGCCGCTGCGCAACCAACACCACCACCTCCGTTGCGCAATCAACACCACCACCATGAGTTTTGTTTTGATTATTTTAAAGGTTTTTTAAGGCCAAATTTGACCATTAAAAGCCTAGATCTAGACTTTTCATGGCCTTGTTAAACCGTTTTCATGGTGAAATTCGAAACCCATTTCAATTCAAGGTATGTTTTATGTTTTAATTTTTCGCTTTTCTGAGTTTTTTTTCTTTGTTTTATTAAAATTTTTGGGTTTCTGAGTTGTTGTGTGTGCGTGTGTGATGTGTGGGCTGGTGGTGGGTGGCGATGTGTGAATTTTTGGGTGGTTTCGTGGTTTCTGGGTGGTCTCGTTGGGTTTGGTGGCGTGGGTTAGGGTTAGTTAGGGTTTTGGTGGTTTCGTGGGTTTGGTGGCGTGGGTCTGGGTGGTGGTTTTGGGTGCCCGTTTGTTCTAGATCTGGGTGGTTTCGGGTATTTTTGGGTGGTTTCAGGTGGTTTCTGGGTGGGTTAAGGTGGTGGGTTCAGGTTAGGTGGGTCTGGTGGGTGGGTTCTAGTTAAGGTGGTTGGTGTGGGCTGGTAGCTGGTGGTGTGTGCTGGTAGCTGGTGGTGGTGGGAGGCGTTTTATTTTATTTTATTTTATTTTATTTTATTTTTTTAAAGCATGTTCCGACAGAATTTTTTTAAAGCATGTTCCGACAGAAATTCCATCGGAATTTTCCGGCGGAACTACTTCACATGATTAATATTCTTCTTAGTCATGATTAATTCCGGCGAAACATGCTTTTGTTCCGGGGCGACATATGTCAGATAATATTCTTCTTAGTCATGAACTACTTTCACATGATTAATTCCAGACGGAAGGGGATCAATTTGGCTGTTGTTAAAATGGATATGAGTAAAGCATATGATCGAATAAGAAGGGATTTCCTAGTTAATATTTTGAAAAGTTATGGGTTTCTATATTATTGGGTCAATTTGTGCAAACAATGCTTCTCGACAGTGTCTTACAAGATCCTGATTAATGGAAGTGTATCATCAGATTTCAAACCTAGTTGCAGTCTACGACAAGGTGATCCTCTTTCTTCGTATCTTTTCCTTTTTTGTATGGATATTTTCTCAAGAATGCTACAATTGGCAAAAGATATAAATCTATTTAAAGCAATTAAATTGTCAAGAAACGCTCCAAGGATTAATCACTTGTTTTTTGCGGATGATGTACTATTGTTCTACCACCCGTCGGAAGAGGCGTGCTCCTCAATTGCGAATATTATCAACCAATTCTGTAAGATTTCAGGTAACAAATCCTTTATCAAATTTAGCCCTAGTACTTCTTTGAACAAATAAGATATTTACAAGAGTATTTTGAGGATGAATGTTACGACAAAGCTGGGACATCACCTAGGGGCTTCAGTGGACTTCCAACCGAATATAAGCTTAAATTTCACCTTTCTGGTGGATAAAATTGCGGGGAAAATTTTGTCTTGGAATGCGATTAAAATGTAATTTGCATCAAAAATTATACTTGTAAACACGGTTCTTGTTTCAATGGCTGCACATGTCATGAACTATTTTAAGCTGCCATTGCAATTGCTAACAAGATAGAGAGCTTGGTGATGAGGTTCTTGTGGGGTAGCAAAGGGAACAAGGGTATTCATTGGGTAAAGAAAGAGATTGTTCAACTACCCAAAGGGATGGGGGGCTAGGGATTAGGAAGGTTGAAGCTCTGAATGATACATTGCTTATGAAGCAAGCTTGGCGTATGCATAACAATCCACAATTATTAGTTTCAATTATTTATACTCACTGAAATGTCCTTCTATGCTAGGGAAAGGTAGAGGAATAAAAGAGTCTCTTGGGGTATGAGAGGTGTTAGAGGAAGTGAGGTAAAGTTTAAGGATGGGCATGTTTGGAAGGTAGGCAATGGGAATCGCATAAGTGCATTTCGTGATCGTTGGGTGAATGGGAAAGTTTCGGAAACAAAGTCAAGTGTTACTATCGGTCAAGCTTTAAGGTGGAAAGTAAAGGATTTCATAGATAGGAACACCAACTCATGGGATGGACGGAAACTATGGGAAGCTTTCTCCTTTGCAGATGTTAGTGATATAGGTGCAATGGAATTGCCGAGGGAAGATAAAAAAAAAAAGATGTGTATTGCTGGAATTTTTCCAAGTCGAAGGAGTTTGGCACAAAATCGGGGTATGCTTTTTTGCTAGGCAAACAAGTTAAAATGGACAAAATTTCTACAGAGGACGTTAAATTTTCCTTCTTTCATATGGAAACAAAATTTGCTACCAAAATGGAATATTTTTTTATGGAAGGTTTTTTACAATGGATTGCCAGTTAAGAGTAATTTGTGCTACAGAGGCTTGAGTGACTTGAGTTTTTGTGATAGTTGCTATACGGAGGAAGAGTGCATTAACCACCTTTTGAGACATTGTAGTACTTCTAGGAGGGTGTGGTTTGGTGGCACACTCAACATTAGATTGGAAGAAAATGAGGAGTCTACCATTCAAAACTGGATTACTACTTATATTTGGCTCTTTTATGGCCAGGATTGTAATACCCCGTATTTTTATGTATTTTATCAATTATTTAATTTATTTATAAAATATATTTTGGGTCAAATTATTTTAATTATTGGATTATAAATAAAACAACATTTAATTTTTGGATCAATAGATATTCTATCCGAATGTAGCCCATTTTCAGAATAAACCCAATCTCCTATTTTTAATTTGGGCTAACTATTTCACCATTCAAGTCCATAATTTTTGTGAAGCCCAAACCTACCCTAACCTACTCTACACTATAAATACTCATTCAATCCCCAAAAATTTTCCCACACAAAAGTCAACAAGTCAAGAAGGGTTAATTTTCTCCCAATTTTCCTTTTCTTTTTCTTATTTTTCTTCTTATTTTCCCTTTACCTTTCTTGGTTCTTATGCATGGAGCCTTGCTTGCTGCCGCCCCCACCCACCTGCTTCCGCCACTTGCCGGACTCCTGCTGGCGGCCGACCAACCCAGTCGGCAACCACCCACCACACTGGCAACCTTTCTCTTCTCTCTCCTCTTTTTATTTTGATTAGTTTGATGATTTTAATTATGGATTTTTTATTTTTAGTTGTTCAAAATATATTTATTTAGTATCAAAAACATGTTCTAATGATTTAAAACTATAATTTCAAATTATTAGTTGAGTTTTAATTTTCAGATTTCTTAAATTATAAAGTTAGGGTTTTAATTTATCAAAGACTTGATTTTTAAGGTCCTTTCATATTTTGATTAGGAGCTTTTATATATCTAGTGATTCTATGACTTAATCAAGCATAAAAGTGTGTTTTCAATGATGTTTTAATGAGTTTTTGACTAATTTAAAGTGTTGGAATTTTGATACAAATAGTGCTTTAATTATTTTGTAAAGGGGGTTTTATTACCCATTAAAGGAGTGATTAATTAAGGGTTTATAAATAATTTTTAGATTATTTTAAGTAGTCTAAAGTGAGTTTGAGTTGCTGAAAATTGTGTATACTAGGGTAATTAATATAGGATTATTGTCCCTTTATGTAGGAGACTTGGTTCGGGGCTTATTTGAGGTACGTACGCGTACTTGGAAATTTATTAAGCATATAGAAACATGCTAGGATCTATTTAATTGATTCCAAATTAGTATCATGCTAGGAATTGGCTGGAATTGTTGAATTGAAATGAACGAAATTGGTGATTTGAATTGGATTGATTGAATTGGAATGGTTTTGGTGAAATATTGGTGAAGCATGATTGGTTGAAATAAAATATTTACTGGAATTGGTGATATTGGAATACTGTTATTGAACCATACTTTTATTATTGGCATGATTGAGAGCATCTTTAATTAAACTAAATGTTTAATTTGGTTTGGAATATAAAAAGGGAATTTGATTATGGTCCATATAATTTGGTTTGGAATATAAAAAGGGAATTTGATTATGGTCCATATAAATTTTTTATTGATGCTTTTAAGCATGGGAATTGAGCTATTAAGTGTCTTAGTACATAGGGTTAAATTATTTTGCGATGCCTACGTGCACTTAAGGTTTTTATACACCGAGGGATAGGATTTGCGGTGCTTTATGTGCTTAAGGTGTTTCAACACCGAGATAGTTTAAAAAGGGTTCAACATTTAATTTTATGTGATCACTAAATATTCAAGAATTAAATTGAAATGTTTGATTACTTGAATGATTATGTCGATTGATTGTATTGTGGATTAAGAGTCGTCACCAAGTCTAAAAATATGTAAAACAACGTAAAGTGAAAGAGATTACGCACCAAAACTCTTGTAACGTATATACCTCGAGTATGGACATATGGGGGGAGTTATGGGGTTTTATATTTAACCATAACTCCTACTAGGAGTACAGGACGCTGTATTTTCCTTTTATTATTATATGCGCAGGACGTTCGTCACTTTCATGTGACATTTGCCTACCCGATTAGCTCTTGGAGTAGTTTACCCCAATTTTTTGGGGCAGGGATTTGGTGGGAAACCCGTTTGATGCGTAATCAAAATAAGTAATGTAATGAGTCCATGTTGTATCTATTGTTTGTAGGTTGAACTCTAAGGAAAGGTAAGCTTTGTTGTTATTGCTAGGATGCTATCATGTTAGTGCGTTTCCTTTTACGTTTATGTACCCAGCATTGTTGATTGTTGTATTTTGTGTGTGTTTGGCCTTGTCTTTATCTTGGCCCTACGACGACCCATTTCTTATGGTGAGTAGTAGGGACAGTTAAAGTGAAATTTTTCAGGTGATGCGGCATATTCATGTTGGGGTTTGAGTGAAGAGCGAATTCTATATTCAAATTTATCCAGAATATGTGTTTATTATTGCTTATTGGTTTATTATTGTTGTTTATTAGTGAGACTAACACATTAGCTTTAAATATTCATTTGGTCTTGAAAGGGCCTGCAATGGTTCCAAGTTGTAGGTTTGACTTCGTTTAACTTTGGTTTGACTTTACTTTTGTTTAGTGGACTGTTGGACTTTAACTTTGTTATGAAAGGTTTTGAAAATGTCTTCCACTGTGTATCTTTGATAAATGTCTTATCACGGTGGCGGTAATGCCTTGGTTATTTCCTATTTTGTATTTTAAAAGGGTAAAACGGGTATTTTCAAAGGGGGGATTTTTTAGGGTGTTACAAGGATGGACTAGGAAGTAAGAGGGTCTTGACCTTCTTAGCTACCATGTGGGAGATATGGTTAGCAAGGAATGAATTCATCTTCAGAGGGAATGTGGTATCATGCGAGGAGATCTTAGAGAGCATAGATAAGAGATTGGAAGAGCATGAAACCTTTGCAAATCAAGACACAAATAGATTTGCTTTTCTGCACCCTCCAAGATTCAATATGGCTAATCTAAGTTCGATCAGGGATCGTCTATTTTCTTGATTCAAATGGATGGAGCGTGGAATAAAACCACGAGGAGAATGGGGATAGACTGGCCCCTAATGAAGGGTCAAGTCCTCACAGGGAGGCATGGTTGTAATTTTGGGATGGCAAACTCTGCCTTACAAGCAGAAGCTATGGCTTGTCTTAGTTCGATTAAATGGTGTTCTCAGGAAGGTTTTAGGGGGTGTTTGGTTCATCAAGTTGGAATGGATTGGTATGAAATCTCATACTATAGAGGTGTGGATTCTAAAACCCATACTAATCCAAAGTTGTTTGGCTTTATAGTTGGAATGGATTCTATCCTTCATTAAAAAAATGGATTGAGAATCTTAGGGGGATAGGTGGGTATGAGATTCCATGGGTATGGGGGAGAGTTAGAACCCCTTGGGTATGAAATTCCATTACTAAAATCCTCAACCAAACAAAAAACTAGAAGGAATGGATTCTAACTCCATTCCAACCTATTCCAAATAATCCAACCAAACAACCCCTTAGTAGTATGATATTTATTACAGATGCTGCAAGTTTGTTGATCTACTAAAGGATGGGAAAGCCAAAGATAAGACTGTAAACTGGACGATAACTGAAATCAAGGAAAGGGGTAAAGCGTTTAATTGGTGCATCGTCCGAAAGGAAAAAAGAGCCAAAGTGGAAGAAGCACACAGACTAGCTAAAGTTGCAACAACTAATTTATTTCCGTACTGTTCTAGTTCTTCTATTAATATGTACTAATTAAACCTGTTTTTTCCAATGTAAAAAAAAAAAAAAAAAAAAAAAAAACAACCATATTATCAATAGACGTTAAATTTTCAAACTGAGGAGCTCTTCTTATTACTCTTTGGAGTTTTTTGCTTTTTCATTCTTTTAGCATGAGGAGGTTGTGGTTGAGTATCATTAGTAGCTAAAATAGGTGAATGAGATACATGAATATTATCATCATCACTGTGGAGGTGAAGAGTCTCTTTTTCAAGATTGTGGATAGAGTCCTCTGGCAACTCTGATGCAATATTTTTAGCCCTGTTAACACCAAAAATATCATCTAGCTGGCTAAGATAAGGGAAAGGAGTCTTCCATAATCCTTAAGCTTAGGATGAGTCAAAAAAATTATTAAGAATATATAAGATTAAGTAAAATAAAAACATGTTTTTAAAAATAAAAATGTGACCGATAATTTACCTTGCAAAAATCATCGTAAGCTTGTCTCTCACATTGTTTTGTACTAGTTTGCTCATCCCAATGAAATCCAGATGTCTTGTTCACAATTTAAGAAACGCTTGCATATTTATCTTTGAACCTTTTGAACTTTGATTTAATGTGAGGAATAGCTTTTGAACCACAGGAAACATGTTATTCAACATAAGCTCCAACTAATTCAAGTATCCATTCTTAAACCCTCCCTCTCCTTTCCATTCAGCTCCAACAAACATTAAATTAAAGCTTCTTCCTCCTATTTTTTCCAAAATCTTGAGAATTTTGACCATTTACATCCATCCTAATCAATCAATTAAGTAAGGGGGCATTTAGTTCACTGATTTTAGGTATGAGGTATGAGTATAAAAGGGCTAAAACCCATACCTCGTGTTTAGTTGGCAAAAGTATGAATTTCAAACCCTTACCGAGATATAGGGTTTAAATACCCCGGGGAGAAGTGGGTTTGATCCATACCATCCCTCTAGGTATTAAATACTTCGAAAAAAGGAGGGGGATGGAGAGAGAATGAGAAAAAGCACACCAAATCTACCACCAAAGTATCTTCCGCCATATTGCATCCTTGGAAGCTTGGAGCAGCCACTAGTATTCTTTATTTATTTATTTATTATTTTTTTTTTTTAACATGTAATTTTTTTTCTAAAAATTATTTTGACCAGAGTAGAATTGCATCCTTAATTTCTGTTGATAAGTATATTAGGTGACTCGTACTTCGTAGCTTTGTCCGCCCGATCGGGCGGACATTGCCCGGTCTGACCGGGCGGAAGAAGAAGAGGTGCCTGGCAAATTCGTTGAAGAAGCTGCTCTCGCGCCCGACCGGGCGAGCCTTCGCCCGACCGGGCGAGCCTTCGCCCGATCGGGCAGACCTTGCCCGGTCTGACCGGGCGGTGGGGGTTAGATACGTTGAAGCATTCGTATGGAGTTTTCTTCTCGCGCCCGATCGGGCAGACCTTGCCCGGTCTGACCGGGCGGAGAAGGAAAAATACGGAACGCGGATTTTACGATTTAAAGTTATCTTTTATGTTATCTTTTTGCCCAAGTATCTTTTATGTTAGGGATTAATATAAAAACTCCCAAATATCAGTATTAGGTTAAGAGAGACAGAGTGAGAGCCGTTCTTGAGAAATACAAGAATCATCTTTGTAATCTTTGCAGTTTATAGTGAAATCATTCGATCTCGGTGCCCGTGGACGTAGCTATCACATCGATAGTGAACCACGTAAATTCTTGGTGTTGTTCTTATTGTTTGCATTGAATTTCTTTATTGTTTTCTTGTTTGTTTACGACCTTTGCTTCCGCTGTCGCACAACAATTGGTATCAAGAGCTCAGGTTCAATCCTTGGAGAGTTTCTTGAAGATAACAATGGCAGGAGATTCAACAATAAGAATTGAGAAGTTTACCGGGAAAAATAGTTTCGGGCTATGGCAAATTAAGATGAAGGCTCTGTTAAAACAACAGCAGATATGGCGTCCGTTGGCTCCAAAGAGTACTACTTCGGAGTCAGAAGATGGACCGACTGACCCGCAGTTAGAAGTTATGGAAGAGAAGGCACACTCTACCATATTACTTAGTCTTGATGATCAAATCATCACGGAGGTGGCTGATCAGGAAACGGCGGCTGGATTGTGGCTGAAGCTGGAGTCATTGTATATGACTAAGTCGTTGACCAACAAATTATTACTGAAACAGCGGTTGTTTAGCCTCCGGATGCAGTCAGGTACTTCCTTACGGGAACATCTAGAAAAACTTAACTCTATTTTGCTTGATTTACGTAATTTAGATGTTAAAATTGATGATGAGGATGCTGCGTTGATTTTACTTGTATCTCTACCGTCTAGCTTTGAGAATTTTGTAGAGTCTTTTGTTGTTGGTAAGGATTCTATAACCTTAGAAGAAGTGAAGGCAGCACTTCATACTAGGGAACTCAGAATGAAAGCTACGAGTGATAATGGGGATAATGGTAGTGGGTTATTTGTTAAGTCCGGAAAGTCTAAAAAGAATAAGGGGTTTAACAAGGGGAACAATGCTGGGTCGGGTGCTGGAAACGGCAAGGATGGATCTAGTAAAACTACTACTAAAACATGTTATTACTGTAAAGAACCGGGTCACTTTAGGAACAATTGTCCGGTGAGGAAAAACAAGTCCCAGGCTGCTGTAGTTGAAGAGAAACCGAATGAGAGCTATAATTCAGAGGAAGATTTAGCATTAGTCAGTTCTGCTAGGTCTGATGATTTATCTGATAACTGGGTTCTAGATTCGGGGTGTTCGTTCCATATGTGTCCACGTCGAGATTGGTTTGATACATATGAACCTCGCAATGGGGGTATGGTTATAGTCGGTAACAATGCTCCATGTAAGGTCACAGGTATTGGTTCCATGAGGTTGAGGACTGTTGATGGGCGGAGGTTAACTTTGACTAATGTACGGCATGTTCCTGCTTTAGGAAAGAATCTGATTTCATTGGGTACCCTGGATGAATTGGGGTACAATGGTGTGTTTTCAGATGGGGAGTTGTGTATTTTCAGAGGTTCTGAGTTGGTACTTAAGGGTATCAAAAGGAACACCCTCTATGTTTTTGAGGGTGTTACACTGCCTAGTTCTGCGGTTTGCGCATCTGTATCTCACCAGGAGATGACTAAGATTTGGCACATGAGGCTTGGTCATATGGGGGAGAAGGGGATGCAGCTATTGTCCAAGAGGGGTCTTCTATCCGGGGTCAAGGTTGCCAACCTTGAATTTTGTGAGCATTGTGTGTTTGGTAAGAAACACAGGTCAAAGTTCAGCAAGGGTGCTCACATTACTGATGCAGTGCTCGATTACATCCATTCAGATTGCTGGGGTCCATCTAGAGTTGAAGGTATGGGAGGTTACCACTATTTTGTGTCATTTGTTGATGACAAGTCCCGATACACATGGCTTAGGTTGCTTAAGTCAAAGGATGAGGCCTTCAAAGTTTTCAAGCAATGGAAAGCTTTGGTGGAAAATCGACAAGGAAGGAAGATCAAGAAGCTACGAACGGACAATGGGCTAGAGTTTTGCAAAGACGAGTTTAATCAGTTCTGTGCAGATGAGGGTATAGGTCGGCATCATACTGTCAGGAAGACACCACAGCAGAACGGTGTAGCAGAACGGGTTAATCAGACACTGCTAGAGAGAGTCCGATGCATGCTCTCTAATGCAGGGCTTGGGAGGAGGTACTGGAGTGAAGCTGTGTTAACAGCTTGTTATGTCATTAATAGGGGTCCTCATTCTGGAATTGATTCCAAAATTCCGTTTGAGATCTGGAGTGGTAAGTTGCCTAATTTTTCGAATTTGAAGATTTTTGGTTGTGTTGCTTATTATCATGTTATTGAGGGTAAGCTGGATCCACGAGCCAAGAAGGGGTGTTTTGTTGGGTACGGGGATGGTGTGAAGGGGTTTAGAATTTTTTCACCTTCGGAGGGTCGGGTCATTCTTAGTAGGGATGTTACTTTCGATGAAAACACCATGTATTCAATTAAAAATGCAGAGATTTCAGATTTGAGAAGGGAAGGAGACAATTTATTACAGACAGATGGGGTACTTGAGGTACATCAGTCTACCATTGCTGATTTACCTCGGGTACAATATATTGATGATGATGCTGATGTTCCAGTGCCGGGTACTCCTGAACCTGAGATTACTCCTACTCATTCTAACTCTGGGGATGAGGTGGAGCAATCTAATCAGGGGTCATCTAGTCAACCTGACACCATTCTTGAGATGCCTAAACGAGTTATCAAGAAGCCTGTTAGATTGATTGAAGAGATGGAGGGAAGAAATTGCTGTGTTGATGCGATGACAGGTTATGCATTGAGTGTAGCTGATGATGTAGAGTCATTTGAACCTGCCACATATAAACAAGCAATTAGTTGTAGTGAGTCTGCGCAATGGCTTGCCGCAATGGGTGAAGAGATGCAGTCCCTTTACAAGAACAGAGTGTGGGAACTGGTAAAGGTACCGGAAGGGAGGAAGCTTGTGGGTTGTAAATGGATTTACAAGAAGAAAGAAGGGTTGTCGGAAACTGAGCAAATACGTTTTAAGGCTAGGCTAGTTGCTAAGGGGTTCAGTCAGGTAGAAGGGGTTGATTTTGTTGAGATATTCTCACCTGTGGTTCGACATACTTCTATCCGTGTGTTATTGTCAATTGTAGCACATTTTGATCTTGAGCTGGAGCAGTTGGATGTTAAAACGGCTTTCCTTCATGGCGATTTGGAGGAGGAGATTCTGATGAAGCAGCCCGAAGGATTCGAAGTTCCTGGAAAGGAACACTATGCCTGCAGATTGCTAAAGTCATTGTATGGACTTAAGCAATCCCCCCGACAGTGGTACAAAAGGTTTGATTCTTTTATGGTTTCACAAGGTTTTGACAGGAATTCATATGATTGCTGTGTGTATCATAGTAAGCTGGATAATGGTTCCATGATTTATCTTTTGTTATATGTTGATGACATGTTGGTTGCCACAAAGAATAAATCTGATATTGCTAGATTAAAGGAGATGCTTAACTCGGAGTTTGACATGAAAGACTTGGGTGCAGCTAGGAAGATTTTGGGTATGGAGATCTACAGGGATCGGGCTAGAGGTAAGCTTTTCTTGACTCAGAAAAGCTACATTGAAAAGATTCTGTCTCGTTTTGGGATGGAAAAATCGAAGCCTATAAGTACGCCAACTACTGTTAGTTGTAAGTTGTCTTTGTCTATGTCACCTCAATCAGAGGAGGAGTTGTCTTATATGTCTAGAATTCCATATGCAAACGCGGTTGGTTGTTTGATGTATGCTATGGTCTGTACTAGGCCGGATATTGCGCATGCTGTTAGTGTTGTAAGCAGGTTTATGGCTCGACCTGGGAGGGAACACTGGCAAGGGGTGAAAAGGATTTTTCGCTACCTGAGAGGGACAGCTGATATTGGTCTTGTGTACGGGAATGGTAAGGAATGCTTGGTCACTGGGTACAGTGATTCTGATTATGCAGCTGATGTGGATACCAGGAGGTCTGTGACTGGTTATGTGTTCACTTTGGGTGGTTCTGTGGTTAGTTGGAAGTCTACATTGCAGTCATCAGTTACGTTGTCAACTACTGAAGCTGAGTATATGGCTCTAACTTCTGCAGCTAAGGAGTCTATTTGGCTCAAAGGCCTAGTAGGTGAACTGGGTATTGCACAGGATTTTGCTACAGTGTATTGTGATAGTCTAAGTGCGATTTGCTTAGCTAAAGATCAAGTACACCATGATCGGACGAAGCACATTGATGTCAGGTATCATTTCTTACGTACTGACAAGAGGATTAAGGTGAAGAAGATTGGGACTGCTGACAACCCGGCTGATTTCTTCACTAAGCCTGTTCCGTTTAGCAAGTTTAAACATTGCTTAGACTTGCTAAATATTGATTACTACGTGATGTAGTAGGCCCTGAGGGGCGAAGTTGGGGAGCTCCTGGTGTAGGTGTGTTGGCCTTAAGGTGGAGCTTGCCCGGGGCTTGTGATGCAGGTGGAGCATTATGAGTTGTTATACTTGGAGACGAGTATGTGATGGGTCTTGGTTGAAGACTTATCGGGATGTATGGCTTATGCATGAGTCCTGCATCGGGTTTGGCTTGAGATGTTTTTTCACTATGTCTTGATGGGGTCGTTTGCTGACTACGAGTTCTCGTCAAGGTGGAGATTGTTGATAAGTATATTAGGTGACTCGTACTTCGTAGCTTTGTCCGCCCGATCGGGCGGACATTGCCCGGTCTGACCGGGCGGAAGAAGAAGAGGTGCCTGGCAAATTCGTTGAAGAAGCTGCTCTCGCGCCCGACCGGGCGAGCCTTCGCCCGACCGGGCGAGCCTTCGCCCGATCGGGCAGACCTTGCCCGGTCTGACCGGGCGGTGGGGGTTAGATACGTTGAAGCATTCGTATGGAGTTTTCTTCTCGCGCCCGATCGGGCAGACCTTGCCCGGTCTGACCGGGCGGAGAAGGAAAAATACGGAACGCGGATTTTACGATTTAAAGTTATCTTTTATGTTATCTTTTTGCCCAAGTATCTTTTATGTTAGGGATTAATATAAAAACTCCCAAATATCAGTATTAGGTTAAGAGAGACAGAGTGAGAGCCGTTCTTGAGAAATACAAGAATCATCTTTGTAATCTTTGCAGTTTATAGTGAAATCATTCGATCTCGGTGCCCGTGGACGTAGCTATCACATCGATAGTGAACCACGTAAATTCTTGGTGTTGTTCTTATTGTTTGCATTGAATTTCTTTATTGTTTTCTTGTTTGTTTACGACCTTTGCTTCCGCTGTCGCACAACAATTTCAATATCTCTCTTTTGTGGTTAATTTGAATGGGTATTGTTTAGCAGACAAACTTGTGATTTGAATCTTGCATTATGTTGCATCTTCTTTTTTTTTTTTTTTTTTTTTTTTTTTTTTTTTTTGTTTTATATTTTTTTTTTATAATTGCTCATCTTGTCCGAGTTTGATGTCATACAACAATTTTTGTGATACATAGTCCCAAATCCCAATGGTCTAAAGTACATGCAATAGGCATTACATCTGCCACTCGATGTACTTTAGAGCCATATTTTCTGTTGAGCTGCTGCAACTCATGTATATGGGAATTCAATTGTCATTACTCATTGGACATCATTTTCCATCAATGGCCGATTTGGATCAAAAGTGAAAGGGACCAAGATTTAAATCTTCAACCTTTAGATAAAAATATTGATACTTAACCACCGTTTACATAAGGCAACGGTAGTTCACACAATCATTTATTAATGTCCTGAGAAATCCAATTAGTTAGTTTTAAATAATAATACGACAGTGGCTGATGGCCTACATTTAGCCTTCAGAGAAACATCAGCAGGTATTGACAACTTAGATTCACTCTGTAGATCTCTGACGCGATATGTACCTTCAAATCTATAGTCAAGATTAGAAGATGAATTCCCTTGGAGAAATGACGGTTATCTAGTGATTTCCAATTCCTTGCCCAAAAATATAAAGAAAACAACAGTGCAATGAAACCGTAGCTGCTAACTGCAGCAAATTACCATTTAACGCCAAAAGGAAATTACAAAAGATTCACAAAAACATCTTAGCAGGTCTTAAATTTTCATCATCCAAGACATCTAAACACTAAAACAAACAGAACCCAAAACTAGACAAATCAAAGAGCTTAGTCGACCTCTTCAATCTTAGGGCCAGCGCCAGTTGCACCAGCTGAAGGACCATCGTCATCCATAGCACCACCCATATCAGGACCAGCACCTGCACCCTGGTACATCTTAGCAATGATGGGGTTGCAGATACCCTCGACCTCTTTCATCTTATCTTCAAATTCATCAGCCTCAGCCAGCTGATTACCATCCAACCATTGGATAGTCTGCTCAATTGAATCTTCAATCTTCTTCTTATCAGCCTCTGACAGCTTTGATCCGATCTTCTCATCCTTCACTGTGTTCCTCATGTTGTAGACATAGTTCTCCAAGGCATTCTTGGCTTCAACCTTCTTCTTGTGCTCCTCATCATCAGCCTTGTACTTCTCAGCCTCTTGAACCATCTTCTCGATTTCCTCCTTGGACAACCTACCCTTGTCATTGGTGATTGTAATCTTGTTCTTCTGTCCGGTGGTCTTGTCCTCAGCGGAAACATTCAAGATACCGTTGGCATCAATGTCGAAGCAGACATTGATCTGAGGAACACCCCTGGGTGCTGGAGGAATGCCAGAAAGCTCAAATTTACCCAACAAGTTATTGTCCCTGGTCCTGGTTCTTTCTCCTTCATAGACCTGGATCAACACACCAGGCTGGTTGTCGGAGTATGTGGAGAATACCTGCTCCTTCTTGGTAGGGATGGTGGTGTTCCTTGGGATAAGAACAGTCATAACACCACCAGCAGTCTCAAGACCGAGAGATAGAGGAGTAACATCCAAGAGCAGTAGATCCTGGACCTTCTCATTGCCTTCACCACTCAAAATCGCGGCTTGGACAGCAGCACCATAAGCGACAGCCTCATCTGGGTTGATACTTTTGCAGAGCTCCTTCCCGTTGAAGAAATCCTGCAATAGCTGCTGCACTTTGGGAATTCTAGTAGACCCACCAACAAGAACAACATCATGGACATTGCTCTTGTCCATCTTAGCATCCCTCAAACACTTCTCAACAGGTTCCATACACTTCCTGAACAAATCCATGTTCAACTCCTCGAAACGAGCACGAGTAATGGTTGAGTAGAAATCAATTCCTTCAAAGAGAGAATCAATCTCAATGGTAGTTTGAGCAGTAGATGACAAAGTCCTCTTTGCCCTCTCACAAGCAGTTCTCAACCTCCTAAGAGCCCTTGGGTTTCCACTAATATCCTTCTTGTTCTTCCTCTTAAACTCCTGAACAAAGTGATTCACCATCCTGTTATCAAAATCTTCACCACCAAGATGGGTGTCTCCGGCAGTAGCTTTTACTTCGAAGATACCCTCCTCAATAGTAAGAAGTGATACATCAAAAGTACCACCTCCAAGATCGAAAATAAGCACATTCTTTTCACCAACACTGCTAGCCTTCTTGTCAAGACCATAAGCAATAGCGGCCGCAGTTGGCTCATTGATAATACGCATAACATTCAAGCCGGAAATAACACCAGCATCCTTAGTGGCCTGACGCTGAGAGTCATTGAAGTAAGCAGGGACCGTAACAACAGCATTCTTCACAGTCGAACCAAGGAAAGCCTCTGCAATTTCTTTCATCTTAACAAGAACCATCGACGAAATCTCTTCAGCAGAAAACTGCTTCTCTTCACCCTTGTAAGAAACCACGATCATAGGCTTGTCGGCCGGGCCGGCAACTACCTTGAATGGCCAATGTTTCATGTCACTTTGTACCGAAGGATCGCTGAACCTCCTCCCAATCAACCTCTTTGCATCTGCAGGCAAAGATGCACCATTACATCAGAGACTGTTCAACTTTAACTCCTCATAAACATGTTACATCCAACTTCATACTATCGATCAATGCATTGTACAAGGAATAATCAGGATATTTCTAATCATTATTTGAAAAACAGAGCATAAGATTAAATTTCAGCCCTTATCACATTAATCATATCTACATTATATTTCAGCAAAAACAATTCAATAAAAATTACACATCCTTAACTATTATAAACAATACAGGTCGAAGCAATTCAGAATTACAAACTAAACCCACCAAAATCAATTTAAAAAAAAAAATTGAAACCAACGCAATATAATTAAAAATCCAGATCATGAAAATTACAAGTAAACATAAACCATCATTTTGATTCTTTATTCATGCAATCATATTGATTCAAACACGTTACAATTCTACCGAAAATCAACAGTTAACACAGACATGAATCAATTTCCAAAAACAAATTTAACAGAATTAAAATAAAAAGAAAACCAGCAAAATTAAATCAACCAATAATTTAACAATAATTAATTAATTAATTAATAAATTACTAGCAATGCAAATTCCTATTTCATAAAAACCAAAACACATATAATAGAATAAACAACGATTAAAAAAAAAGTACCTTAAGAAAAATCCAATTAACTTAATTGAGAATATAAATCACAAGCAATGCAAACTCAGTAAAACCAAAACAAGAAGAAGAGAGAACATACCAAAGACGGTGTTGGTGGGGTTCATGGCAACCTGATTCTTAGCAGCATCACCAATCAAACGCTCAGAATCAGTGAAAGCAACATAAGACGGCGTCGTTCTGTTACCCTGATCATTAGCAATGATCTCAACACGGTCGTGTTGCCATACTCCGACGCACGAGTAGGTCGTGCCGAGATCAATTCCGATTGCAGGACCTTCTCCTTTACCCGCCATTAAAACCAAATTCTAAGAGCTCAAAAATTTAATAGGAAAAAAAATTAAGAATTGAGATTTGAGTGTTTGAATTGAAAGTTTTTCACAAGTTTTTGGACAGACAATTGATTGATGGAGGAAGGAGGAGGAGAGTGTATATATAGGAAGGGTTTTTTTTTTTTTTTTTTTTTTTAAGTTTTCTAGAATTTTCGTTGGAGTGAAGGTTGTAGAAATAAGTGGAACGTTCTTGTAAAAAAAAAAAGAAAAAAAGAAAAAGAAAAAGTAGAATGTTTTTTTCTGGATTCTTCGGTAACTCGTCGACATTATTTTATTTTTTTTCCAGATGAAGAATAGTTAGGATTATTGTTTAAATTTTTGTTTTAAATTGTTAAAATTTGAAAATGGATTACATAAAGGGCATTTGGTCTAGTGGTATGATTCTCGCTTAGGGTGCGAGAGGTCCCGAGTTCAATTCTCGGAATGCCCCACAGTAGTGACTTTTTTCTTTGTATTTTATCTGAGGTCTCGATTTCAATTCCCGAATGCGCTTGTTTAAATAATGTGAAGATCGGGCTGGGCCTTAACAAGCTTTTGCGGACTGGGTTAAAACAATAATATACTTCGTATGTGTATAATTACTTTTTTTTTATTAGAGGTCTCGATTTCAATTCCCAGATGCCCCTGTTTAAATAATGCAAAGGCCGGGTTGGGTACTTGGGTTAAAGATTCAGCCCAACTAGCGGGCTGGGCCCTAACATGCTTTTGCGGACCGGGATAATTAAAATAATAAATGTATATAATTATCAATAATTCTTGGGTATACCTGATCCACAATAAACTTATTGTAAACCAAAGGTCTCACGTGCCAAAGCAAGCAGCAAAACACATTATTTTAAACATTAACTATATCAATTTGACCCCATTTACCTAGAGGTCACTATATACAAAAATAAGGTAATTATATCAAATTATATAAATTTTGACGACATTTAAACAGAGATCACTATATATAAAATAAAGGTAACAATAACAATTTTGACGACGCTTGCACATAAGTCACTATATATAAAAATAATGTAACTTTATCAATTTTGACGACCTTTACACAAAGGTCACTATATATAAAAATAAGGTAACAATATCAATTTTGACAACACTTGAACTTAGGTCACTATATATAAAAATAAGGTAACTTTATCAATTTTGACAACTTTTACACAAAGGTCACTACATATAAAAATAAGGAAACTATATCTATATACAAATAGAGGTAACCATATCATTGATAACATGGTTGAACCTTGAATCTGCACATCCCATTACTTCTGAATCAAGTCTTTCACCTCAGAGAAACCAAGGCACCAATGCTCCATACGGATCAATCTTCTGGCAAGTAATGTTCTGCATGACCATATTTTTTTACTAAAATTAGAAAATCCAACTTATGCAAGATTAAACAAGGTATACTACTTTTCCCTCAAAAAAAAAAAAAAAAAAAAAAAACATCGTATACTGCTTTTTGAGGTGCAATGAAGAAAACAAAGTGACATTTGACTCGGCCCATTAATTCATCAAGCTCTAACCATATTTTTTTTTCTTCCAAAAATCTAACAATAACCAAATGAAATTCAGCAAATTTAAAAGTCAAATTCAACTCATTAATTCTCAAAAATGCAATAATATCTGCACCTGAATACAATTGAAATCAATCTAATAAAAAGTATCAAACATTTCAGAAGTAAAAAAACAAAATGCACTCCTTATCAATCAACAAAAGAAAAACGGAGTAAATATTCATCAATTGCCAGAGCAATCAAAATAAAAAAAAAATGAGAAAAAAAATCTGGAAAAAAACTCTGAAATTATCAACTATCATTGACAATAAGTTATAATAAGATTTTCATGCTTCACTAATTTGATCGGCAAAATTCAAAATCACACTAAGGAATAAGGATCTCAGTCGCTAAGAACTAACAAGAGAAGAATTAAACAACTAAAAAACAAATCGATTAACAACAATCAACAAATCGATTAACAACAATCAACAAATCGATTTACAACAGTCAACAATAATTAAATAGGCAATTTAACCTAGCCAATCGAAAAACAAAAATAGAGAAAGAGGCAGAACAACTTACCTTCAACGAAATAATAGATTCTGGAACAAAAATACTTGAATCACAGAGATCGCAGACAAATTATAGCATATTTAATGATAAGATCACGAAATTCCGCCGAAGCCTAGTCACCATCTCCGCCGCATCTTCGCCGCCGAACGTCGTCGAACCTCCATTATCAACCTCGAAGAAAGAGAAATTTTAAAAAATCAAACAGGAAATCGCAAAATCAAACATAATCGAACAAAATTGATGAAAAAAGTCGAAAAAATTGATGAGCAAAAGTCGCAAAATCACACTGGAAATCGAACAAAATTGATGAACAAAACACGCAAAATCACACAAGAAACGAACAAAATCACAGGAAAAAAATTTGATAAAATTGCCAACTAAAATCGAAAATACGAAACAAAATCCAGATAAAAAATCATGCAAATAGCTTTAATTGAAGAAAAACAACGATTAATCAGCTTAAAAATGTAGAAATCAACTCGGAAACAAAATTATACCAGGAATTGGTTGATTATTGCAATTTGCATTTGAAGAACGAAAGCCTCTTCTCCTCCTAAATGTTCCACCGCCTCTGGTTAACGCCATTGAAGAAGAAATTAAGCAATCTTCAAATTCAATTAGAAATTTGAGCTTTAAAGAGAGAGAAAGTAGAGAAAGAGGAGCTTAGAAGAGAGAGAAAGTAGAGAAAGAGAGAGAAAATGAATGAGGTGCAAAAATTGTGCTTTTTGTTGGATCATATAATCTTGCGCACGTGACAATTTCTGGTCCACATTAAATTTAATGTGGACCAGGTTTATTTAAGAATAAATATATAACTATTTGAGGACTGATGAGAGTGATGTCTAATTAATCTACTTTAAGATATGAGAATAGATGATTACTCAAATGTTTTTAATTAAGATAGCACTACTACATACAAATGTATAATTTCCCCCTTAGATATACGATTAAATGATAATGATATAGTATTGAGCTTCAAGTCTTCATTGATTTATGTATGATCAATTTGATTCTATATATTATTTTTTTATGATTCTAAATAATTGTTAATTGATTGACCTTTTTTCCACCTCATTATTATTATTAATATCACAATTCTATATTCAACGGAGGAGGGATATTACAGACATTTTAGGTAGACAACAAGTCCTCCCCCCATCCCTTATACTTAGTATAAAGATCTAGGAAAGTGTACGTTGAGTTGCCTATTGATTCCAAAACATAAAATTACTAGATGAAGCCCGTGTGATGCACGATTTGTTTGTATTTTTCAAATAAAATATTTTACTAAATATATATAAACTTAGTCCTTCACAAACAGTGTTAATAATGCAATATTTGACTCCAAATTAAGCCTATTAAATGCATTGAAGGCTTGAAGCATTATTATACTGATTTATGAGCCACCCTAACTTGAAAGAAGTCTTAGGTCATCTAAACGACAGGGCCGTCTCTATAAGAGTTGCCAAATTACACGTAACGTCTTCATCTTTGACCGAGCTCTCAACTTCAAATCCTCGTACGTGATGCCACCAACATTTGTCGCAACTCTTCTCACAACTTTCATCTTGAGATTTCTTGGTTAATTTTTGACACATTTCCTAAAAATCAAACATAATGTAAGCATTGACGTCTATTATTTCAACTTATCAAGTGAATGAATAATCTATTATCTTGACGAAATCATGTTGAAGACCGTGAATAGTTAAGGTGGTTGCACAAGTTCTCCAAATTAAGCCATCAACGAATCCAGCTGGAATATGAAGCTGCTGCAGATAGATTTCTAAGTGAACATTATGCTGTCATAAAGCCTCATTAGCTCCAAATTCCTTGGGACAAAATCAAATAAAAAGCACGCGGTTTGTTAAAGGACCAACTTAACAAAATAAACTATTGATATATTGTAAAATTTTAAGAAACAGAGAAGATTTCAAAATCACCTTCTATACAAAACAATCTAGATTTAGACAAACCACATGTCCCAATTGAGCCATCTGTTCAGTTAATCCCCTCAATTGGATAATCCACGGACCGTTGAAATTGTAAATCGTACCAAGTTGAAAATTCCAAACCCGTAGGTGATGATGAGTTAAATAATGGCAACACCGGGAATTTCATCCCCGACATAGTGGAACTGCCTTAGGCTAGGACAGTTGATGAAAATCTTTTTCGGACCACCACCTTGAAACTTGAAGCACTCCAAATCTGGACAATCAATATCAATCTTCTTCACTTGAATACCTTTGTAAAATTTACGAATAGAAAAAGATAATTTCCTCAGATGATGATTAGCCGCTCTAAGTATTTGCACCATCTAAACAAGTCAATTCTATACTAAGTTCGACCTCCTCAAGGAGTGGAAAAGTATCTAGGTCTACAAAAAGATTAAGCGGGCTAACAAAACTTTGAGAAGACATGGTCAGCTCTCTGATACTACCACAAGCAGCTGGAGTAAACTCACATGTCGTAAAAGCATCGCTCTTGAAACACTCAAGACCAGTGTGATCCATTCTTTCATTTTTTATCAACAAAAGCTTCCTGTCTTTAGTAAGTCAATTTTTAGCGTGAGTGCTCGGGATAGGGGGGGTAAGCCTGCTCCTCGTGGAAGCTATACTCCGCTGTTGGTTGAATCCTTCTATTAGAGAGCCAATCATAATTTTCAAGAAAAGTAGCTTTCTTTAGCCTAGGAAATACCGAAAGCTCAAGGGTTTCAATCCAATATGTGCAATGATCAAACTCTAAAATTTCAATCGCAGGACTAGAGCGCGTTGTATTCATTACATCACCCTTGTCGATCACAACATACGATAAGGACAAGTACTGCAGAGAGGAAAAGGCAATCGACATGTTGCTAGAAAACTTGCATCCATGTACATTAAGGGAACACAATCCTTTAGAAGCCAGAACAGAGAAGTAGATACTGTAATAAACAGAATCCTCATCGATTTCCTTCCACCCAGCGTCTTTTGTCTGTACAAACAAGCACAATTCTTCAACTATACTTAGTCTTGTGACCAACTCAATCAAGTGATCAACGCGGGAGAAACATATGGAATCACTTACTGCCACATACAATGCTAACTTTTGTACGCGTAATTTATTTTGTATCAGTTAGGACAAGTGATCATCCACAAAATCCATAAAATTCTCCCTTATTTCATCAATATCAGGCTCTTGCCCACCTTCAAGCAATTTCAGTCCAAATAAGTTATGATCTAAATTTACAAAGGGGGCAATGGGGTATGAACTGCAAACACTTTTCCAGGTCTTGGACAATACAGAACTTCGACCTGCATCTTTCAATGGAAGTTTATCTAGTATCACATGGAGAACATGTTCCGGCAACCACGAGATCCGATCAAAGCTTTCATTCTTGCTCATAACGCACATCCTCTTCTCACATAACCTTAAAGCTACTCGATCTTCTCTATTGTCCATCTCTTTTTCTTTAGGAAAATAAATAATATATGGATCAGCCATACATATTTTTAGGTGAAAAAAAAGGGTCCAATTTCATAGTTTCATCCAAACATCAATGGTAAATTTAATTTTATTATCAAATTAGGTTCAAAAAATCATATAATTTTGTTGGAAGTTCTTGATATAAAACAAGAGTGTTAGAAGAAAAAATGAGAGAGAGATGAAGGGGAAATATCCCATTTTGGTGGGGGGAAGAGGTTTTCTCCTTATTTATATATTGTAGTATCTTAGTACTACTTAGTTGAGTGACTTGAAAGTGGGTGTTGTACCACATGCGCGCGCGCGCGCCGACCTGGACCAGACTTGGAGAATGCGATGCGCATGCGTGGGTCCATTTTACCTTTTTAGAGAAATTTTATTTGACAGAATATTCCTTAATTTATTCCGGCTTTGACTGTTTCTGACTGTTGGGAATCAGTGATTAATTCCTTAATTAATCTAGCCGTTTTTGACTATTGATATAGCCGGTCATTATTCTCCTTAATTGTTGCAGCAGTTTCCTTATTTTATGCTTGCCTGCCTATATAAGCTCAGTCTCTCTTCAGCAAAAATACACAGAAATTCGTACCACTCTCTCTTCTCTAAAATACAAATACTGTTCTTCGTAATATTCTGAATTCCAGTCGGGTTTGTGAGTGCACATAAACTCCGGCGCCGTGCTTATCCTGGAGGGCGACCGCTTCTTGTCTACTGCACCGGGAGGTAGCGTGTAATCGTCTTTTAGGTCAGTGGTTCACCACGACACGACTACTGTTCTTTCTGGTTCACGCATCAAGAGATAAGTTCTTTCTGTTTTACTGCTTATAGTACAATAAATTTTAGGAAAAATATATGTAAAAAAAAAGAGGTACAATTAGTTAGTTCCATTCAAACTTCACAGGTAAATTTAATTCCATTATCAAATTAGGCTCAAAATATCATATAACTTTATGTACAAAATAAATCCAATTACATAATTCTATCCAAAAACAACAGTACATAATTTCATTATCAAATTAGGTAAGTTAATTGAGTTGTAAGATTAATCTCGAAAAGGCACATAATTTGGTTCTCTAGCAACAAAATCGATGATCTATCATAACCTTAGTAATAATAACCAATGAAAGCTTGTTTGACATCGTTTTTTATTTTCAGTTTCCTATTTTTTTGAAAACTACAAAGTAAAAATAGGAAACAAGAAAAAGGTATTTTCACTTTTCTGTTGTCAGTTTTCAAAATTATCATGAGTTTTATAAGTTTAAATAATTTTTGATTCATTATGTAACATATATCATATGATTTTAAAAAACAAAAATCCAAAAAACAAAAAAGTACAACAATGCCAAACGAACCCTAAATTATCGAGTTTAAGTTGAGCATAATGACAATAAAATTAACAATAAATCCTAGATTATAAAATTGATGTTCGATTATTACAAAAAGAAAAATATCTTACCTCAGAAGCTGCTTCAATGGAGGATACAATTTATACAAATATCACATGTCTTTTTTCATTTAAAGTTTTAAAACTACTCTATGAATTTGATTCCTCTCCCTATTTTGTAGGTTGTATAAATGTGCAATATGTATATGTCACTAATTTTGATTAAATTATATTGAACCTCACCATCTGAATGCTTATTGTCTTTGGAAGTGCATATTCCTTTACCTTCACGGCTTCATCGTACCTTTTGGGTAGAGATTGTGAGTGGTATCGGTTTAGTAGGATTATTTTTCTTACAAAAGAATAAAATATTACATTATTGTATAATTTTTCAAATAAAAAACAAGTGAGCCAAAGAATAATAATACAAATCAACAAATCAAAACGATACATTTATACAATTGCATGATAAAAAATATAGTCCATAGTGTAGGATATTAAAGTTGGATTGGAGACAAAGCTTGCTTATATTATTAACTAGCATAGTACCTGTGTGACGGTTTATAAATCAAATTATTAATTTCGTAGGAAAAAAAATTAATTCAATTAGTAATGAAGGGCTCATGCTAATGATCGATACAAAAATAAAGGATTGTAATTTAAATAGTCATTTAAGCTATTTGATTTTGATAATGTTATTTTATTAATTGAAAAATAAATGAATAATGCTCCATATAACTTATATAAGAGAAGTAGACTAAATCATTTTCTATCTTCGTAGGGAAAAAACTAAGATTTTCTTGTCATATCATTCGCTTTAGTAAATAAAATATGATACATGTTTTACCCATTGCATTCACCAAATCTATAAACACATTAATAACCTTAAGCTTATATCTGACCCACCAGTATTGTATATGATGTATTGTATGTAATATATGAAGTAATATTTATAGTTAAGAATTAATAGATATGGAAAATATTTTAAGATAGATTAAGGAAATATGTAAATAAAAAATATCATAATAATATGATTTGTTGAATAATTTGTACATAATTTATAATAGGTAGTTGATGGCATTGACAAAAATAAAACAAAAAAATAGGAAAAAAAAAACCGCTGGGGGAGTTTTGGAGGGGAAAAACAACACCATGAAGTGACATGTGTAATTCCCGGTGTCTGTTTTAGTATGATGTTATTGATTAGCTTCATTTATCTTTATCGAATCCTTTTACTTCATTCCTAGCCTATAATTCTGTAATAAGTTGCTCCTGTTTGCATTATTTGTGTTGGATTAGTGTGACCCAAATTCCATAGCCCAACTTATTACATCTCAAAATTTCTCAAAGTTTCTGGATTACTCAACTACATTGAGATTTTGATGGAGAATTGTGGAAGAATCTAGAAATGGTGAAGGTCAGGAAGACTCTAGATTTATGTGGCAATTTAAAGAGCATGTGTGTAGAGTTTTCCACACACTTCTTCCACCTCCATACATCACCTATAAATATTGATGTTGGGCATTGATTAGGGGATTTTGCTCCCACCAATCGGAATGCGCCACGTGGGCCAATCAGGTCCTGCCAAGTGTCCCCCAGTTGGAACTGTCAGGGCTTGCCACGTGGCACACGCTTATTCGTCCACCTTGGACCTATTATGTCATGACACGTGGCATACTCCATGCCTAATGGAGAAACAAGCCACCCAGGCCCAACTTCCGAGGGAAGCCCAATCAGCCCTAGGTTAACTTAAACCTAGGATTGGCACGTTTCCCAAGGTTATAAATACCTCCCTTAATCCTCATTAAGGGAGATTACATGATTTACATGCTGATCACGCTAAAAAAGCAGATTACATACATTAAACACTCTCACCTAGAGAGACCCAATCACTTTAATTTCCGCATTAATTACTCCTTAATCAAGTACTAACTTGACCGTTGGAGGCGGAGCTCCCACCACCAGGAGTCTCCGTTGTTTTGCAGGTACAGGCGTCCGGTTCCAGTCTCGGAATTGTAACTCTCCCGCAGGACATCAGAAAACCCCGAAACATTTGGCGCCGTCTGTGGGGAGAGTACTTCTGAGATGACATCCACGTTTGTACCGACTCCTGAAGAGAGGCGTCCCCTAGACGACCCTCTAGTTCAGTCGGACTACGATACTGAGAATGAATTTGAAGTTGAAGCTCACACAGCTTCAGACGGGACCCTAAGGGCCCGACGTACCCGTCATACCGAAAGGAGGGAACGGGAACATCTTCATACAGGAAGCGAGCCAGCAGGCGCACCGCCTGTTCGGTAGCAGCCGACTGATGGGTCTGCTCCCATCACAAGGAACGAACTCATGACCTTCATGAGGGACTTCAAGGGAGAAATTCAAGAGTTGATCAACAAGAAGCCGCCTGCTCTGGACAAGGAGCAGTCGGCTAAGAAACCCTCCACTTCACAGAAGAGGAAGCCAGTTCAAGGGCGAGAGGCGACTCCTCATCCTAAATCTAGGAAGCGGGAGCCGACTGCCCTCGATTTCACAAAATACCGTTTTCCTACTCCAGGAACTAGAAAATATACAGAGACGCTCGGCTACTGCTAGAGCAGAAGAAGAGTGACCGATTGTCAGAGTCGGCCTCTACTTCAAACTTTCAAGACAGTCTGCGAAATACCTCGATGAGGCACACTCAGTCGTATCATGAGAGTCAGTCAGGCGGCACCTCCCGTCAGTCCGGCTTTCATAGCGACCAGGCGGTACCAAACTTACCGTTTGTACCGCAACAACAATATTTCTTACAGCCACCTCCGTTTGGTGGACATGCAGCAAAAAACGTCCAACCTATGGACTGGCAGCTACGGTTGCTTAGACTTGGCGAACAGCCGTCGGCCTTCTCCAAGGAAATTACTGACGCCGCTCAGCCGGCTAAAGTGAAAAATGTATTAGTAGGCGCCTATGACGACACTACTAACCCAGAAGACCATCTGATGACATTCACTAACCTGATGTACCTTCAAGGGTTGGATGATCCCACTTGGTGCAAGTGTTTCCCAGCGACTCTCAAAGGAATCGCACAACAATGGTTCGGCAACCTGCTGACTGGTTGTGTAAATAGCTTCAGGACGCTTGCTTACTTATTCACCTCCAACTTCGCCATGAACATCCCTGCGAAGAAGACGACCCTTGATTTAGGAACAATTCAGCAGGGCGAGAAGGAGGGGCTTCGTTCTTACATCAGGCGGTTTAACCTGATGAGAATACAGATTCAAGGGTTACCGGATGAAGTAGCCTATACTGACTTTTTCAGAGGTCTCAAAGACGGGTCGACCTTTAAATTTGATTTGGTCCGAAAGAGGGTGGCGACTCTTCAAGAGTCCTTGATTGAAGCGGAATCCTATATACAGGCGACTGATCTTTGTAGTACGGGAAAACAGTCAGACGGGAAAAGGTTCGACAAAAGAGAAGGACGACAGAAACAGTCGTCAAACAAAGACGAGAAAAGAAAAGAGGTCTGGGCGGCTGATTCCTCTAAACAGCCGGCCCAGAAAAAGAAAAAAGAATTCAAACCATACTCCCCAAAGTATGCGTTTAACAAGGATAGCCAGTTTATCCTAAAGGAAATCAAGGGACGGATCTCAATTGAGAAGCCGGTCCCCATGAAGGGTTCTGCAAACAACCGGAACCAAGATAAATTATGTGCTTATCATGAAGATGTTGGTCATCACACCAATGAATGCATCAGTATCATGCGGTATCTGGACCGCCTGGCTGAACAAGGTGATCTTGACACTTATGTCAAGAAATCTACGAGGAACACTTCCTCAAAAAAGCAGTCGACCAAAAAGAATCAACAGACCGACAGCTCAGATACAGATGATGCAGTCGTCTACACCATTGCAGGCGGCTTCTCAGGAGGCGGCCCCACTATTAGGGGCAACAAAGACAATATCAGGCGGTTAGATGTAAATTCCGTTCACCAAGAACGACCCTCCAAATATTCATTTCCTGAGATTGTCATCACTGAAGAAGATCTAGGAGGGGTAAGAGGGCCGCATGACGACCCTATCGTTATTGAATGTAAAGTGGCCAACCAGAGAGTTGGCCGAATCCTCATAGATACCGGAAGCTCCTCAGATCTCATCAGTAGCAAATGTCTGTCGAAACTAAAATATCAGACTGATTGCATACATCCGGCATCCCACCCTTTAGTAGGGTTTGGAGGAGGAGTCGTCCACCCAGTGGGACGAGTGGATTTACCCATCCGCCTGGGCGAAAAAGGGGAAGGACGACACATGGTAGTCCGGTTCCTGGTAGTAGAAGAACTCTCGGCTTACAACATGATTCTGGGACGACCAACCCTGAATAATTCCAAGACTGTTATAATCCCATCTCTTATGTTGCTCAAGTTTGAGAGGGATAATGGAACAGTCGGGTCCTTAAGGGGAGATCAGAGGATGGCCCGAGAGTGCTATCTCTCGGATGTCAAGCCCACTGTTATGGCCACTATGTCGAGCGGTGGAAAAATAGACCTTGACAATGTCAAGGAGAGTGCGCCTGTTCAAGAAGCAGGCGGCAAGAAGAGAAAGGCATCCCAGACAGGGGCCGCAAGAAAAGACAGAAAATAGCAATCATTGGCAGAGGAGCGGTCGGATGAATTCCGCCCACAGCCAGCTGGTGAGCATACGGACCTGATCCTAGACGACTCGCGTCCTGACCGAACAGTCAAAGTTGGGACGACTGCTCTGAGAGTCCTAGGTGACGACTTTCACAAACTATTGAAAGAATACAAGGACATCTTTGCATTCGAAGTCCATGAAATGCCAGGCATTAGTCCTGAATCTGGCGGTACATAAACTGGCCGAGGATCCGAAAAAGAAGCCGGTACGGCAGAAGAAGCGGAACCATGGCGAAGAAAGAAGTCAGGCGGCAGCCGCCGAAGTTAAAAAATTACTTGATGCAGGGTTCATTCGGCAATGTTACTTCCCAGACTGAGTTGCAAATGTGGTGCTTGTTAAAAAGCCGAATGGCACCTGGCGAATGTGTGTAGACTACACAGACTTAAACAAGGCGTGCCCCAAAGACAGTTACCCTCTGCCTAAAATTGATAACCTGGTCGACTCAACAGCCGGCCATGCTTTGATGAGCTTTATGGACGCCTACTCTGGTTTCCATCAAATTCCTTTATGGAAGAAAGATCAGGAGAAGACGGCCTTCGTCACTGATCAGGGGTTATACTGTTACACGGTCATGCCGTTTGGTCTTAAGAATGCCCCGGCTACCTTCCAGCGAATGATAAACACTGTGTTCTTTGATCAGATTGGGAGAAACGTCGAGGCATACATTGATGATATGATTGTCAAGACTAAACTTCAGAAAGATCATCTGTCGGACCTCCGAGAAACTTTCGCCACACTCAGGCGGCACCATGTCATGCTCAATCCCAAGAAATGTGTCTTTGGAGTTGAGTCTGGGAAATTTCTCGGATTCGAAATTTCTCGGATTCCTTATCAATCAGAGAGGAATAGAGGCGAACCCTGAGAAGGTGCAGGCGGTCATTGACATACAGTCGCCTCGTACCATCCGAGAGGTTCAGAAGTTAACAGGTTGTCTGGCGGCCTTGGGAAGATTTCTAAGCCGATCAGGTGACAAATGCTTATACTTTTTCCAGGCAATTAAGAAAAAGGCAAGGTTTGAATGGGGGCCGGATGCTGAGGCCGCCTTCCAGAAATTGAAAGTTCACTTGCATTCCTTGCCGAGGCTGGTAACCCCTTTGCCCAAAGAAGTACTCTACATGTACCTGGCCGTCTCTGATCATGCGTTAACTGCTGTTCTCCTTGCTGAAAGAGACGGCTGTCAGCTCCCAGTCAACTTTGTCAGTCACGTACTGAAAAATGCCGAGTTGAGGTATCCCTTAGTGGAGAAATTTGGTCTTGCACTCTTCATGGCTGTTAAAAAATTGAAGCCCTACTTTTTGGCACATGCAGTCGTCGTGTATACAGATCAACCTATCAAGCGGCCACTGACCATCATGGAGTTGTCAGGCCGAATGATCAAATGGGCCATAGAAATTCAGAGCCTCGAAGTTACTTTCGAGCCTAGAAAAGCAGTGAAGGGGCAAGCCTTTGCTGACTTTATTGTTGAGATGACTCGTCCTCCTGACTCTCAAGTTCCAGACCAAGTCTGGAAGGTATATGTGGATGGAAGCTCTACTTCAAATGGTTGTGGAGCAGGCGTCATATGTCAGTCGCCAGAGGGCGACAGGTACGAGTATGCTCTACGCTTCAGTTTTCAGGACTCAAACAATGAGGCAGAATATGAAGCTTTACTAGCCGGAATCCGCATGTGCAAGGCGGCAGGGGCAAGAAAAATAGACGCCTGTTCCGATTCACAATTGATAGTGAGTCAGTACAATGGCGAATACGAAGCAACCCATCCGGCCATGATCAAGTATTTACAGACGGTCCGACAAGCAGTCGGCTCCCTTGAGGATTTCCATCTGATCCAAGTGCCGAGATCAGAAAACAACCAAGCGGATGCACTTTCAAAATTAGCATCATCCGCCTCCTGTGATACTCCTCGAACTGTTTTTTGGGAAGTAATGGAGAAGAGAAGCATCGAGGAAGACCCTATTGGAATCCTAGACAGAAGCTCAACCTGGATGGATCCAATCAGGGCATATCTGACAAACGGTACCCTGCCAGATGATCATCAACAGGCGGCAGCACTGAAAAAACGAGCAACCAGTTTTGAAATAATAAAGGGAGAACTTCACAAAAGGGGGTACCTTAAACCCTTCTTAAAGTGTGTTACTCCAGAAAAGGGACGAGAGATACTAGACGATCTTCACTCTGGTTACTGTGCTTCCCATATAGGCGGTAGGACGCTTGCTCAACGGGCAAGGCGGCAGGGATACTTTTGGCCTACTTTAGAAGCAGATGCGATGGTGATGGTGAAAAAATGTGACAAGTGCCAAAGGTTTGGCAAACTAATTCACCGTCTGGCTACTGACCTCACTACCATTCATAGCCCACTACCGTTTGCTAAGTGGGGCATGGATATTCTGGGTTCATATACGCCTGCTACAGGCGGAAGGAGGTACATACTTGTTGCCGTCGACTACTTCACTAAATGGGTAGAGGCGGAGGCTGTAAAGGGAATCAAGACGAAGGATGTAATTTCATTCATTTGGAAAAATGTCATCACTCGGTTCGGGGTTCCCATGTCTATGGTTTTTGATAATGGTCCCCAAGTTGAGACGCCTGTTCTCAAAAGCTGGTTGGGTGACCAAGGAATTGCACACTACTTTGCATCTGTCGGCCGTCCACAAGCAAACGGCCAGGTAGAAGCCTTTAATAAAATCATCTCAGACGGTCTCAAGAAAAAGATTGAACGTGCAGGCGGCCTATGGGCGGATGAATTACCACATGTTCTCTGGGCCATTAGGACGACTGAAAAAGGGGCGACTGGAGAAACTCCATTCCTCCTAACTTATGGTGCGGAAGCTGTTCTTCCAATAGAACACTACGAGCCGACTCTTCGAGTAATGCTATATGACGAAGAGGCAAACTGGGAAGCCATGCGCTTGGCATTAGACTCACTTCCTGAAAGGAGGGGCAATGCTGTCTTGCGCCATGAAATTTACCGCCTGAGAATGACTAGATCATACAACAAAAAAGTACACAGGCGTCCACTCAAAGTGGGGGACTTTGTACTTAGAAAAATGGAAGCAGTTGGTAGGGCTAATGAGTCTGGCAAACTAACTCCCAACTGGGAAGGACCCTACCGAATCTGTGAAGAGGTCAGGGACGGTACCTACCGTCTGGGAACACCAGACGGACAACCGTTGCCTCGAACTTGGAATGTAGATAATCTTAAGAAATATTTCTTTTGAATGATGTAAATAGTCAAGGGCTACTTAATAAAAGTTTGCGTACTTAATATTCAATTTTGTACTAAGAGGGACACGCCTACTAACAAACAGTCGGCTACTCTCCATGTTTAATTTTCTTTTCAGAGGGGCATGTCGTCTGTACCTTTACAGTCGGCTACTCTCCATTGAGTATTTTACTATATCTTCAGAGGGGCATGCCGTTTGTACCTTTACAATCGGCTACTCTCCATTGAGTATTTTACTCTCTTCAGAGGGGCATGCCGCCTGTACCTTTACAGTCGGCTACTCTCCATTGAGTTTCTCTTTCAGAGGGGCATGCCGTCTGTACCTTTATAGTCGACTACTCTCCATTGAGTATTTTATTCTTACTTCAGAGGGGCATGCCGTCTGTACCTTTACAGTCGGCTACTCTCCATTGAGTATTTTACTCACCATAGGGGCATGCCGTCTGGACATATAGTCGGCTACTCTCCAAAAAAGAGGGCTGACTGGTTCCAAACACACGGCCACCCCCCTTATACTTAGCTAAAAAAGATTAGGGCCTGGCCGACCCTGTGCCTAAACAGGCGGCTACCCTCCTCTTACTTAGCACCTACGTTCACCAAGAACTAACCAAGGCCACAGGCCGAATGATCAGACCAGGCGCCAAGCCAACTGATCCAATCTTCAATACTAATACGACCTGTCCCAACATCATAGCAGGCGTCCGGCGGCATCCCTCCGGATGAAATTCGTCGCAGAGAGCAGCTCCCTTTTGGGTGGAACATTGCTCTATAAACTAATTACACGACACCTATACGACTGTCCCCAAGGGCAACCACGTAGCCGTTTTTGAGACAAGGATAACTATCACTAACCAAACCAGTGGTAGCAGTTGACATCTGAGTCAGATGACCGCCTGTATTACTTGGGATAAATGCAGGGGGTACCTCTTGAGTTAATAGCCAACAAACATTGGCGAATCAAAAGGTTCAGCCGGCCTCCGCCGCCTGGTACCTTTACTACTCAAGCAGGAGTGACGACGACTGAGTAACACCAAAGTTAACTCAGTCACTCTCTCAAACTTAGTATGGAGCCTAAAAGGTATGAGTCGTCCGCCTGTTTTTAGCAAACAGGGGCTCTCAACCACTACTCCTGCTAGGTTAACAACCTATGAGTTAAAAGCCAACAAACATTGGCGAATAAAGGGGAACAACCGGTACCCACCGCTTGATACCTCTACTACTCAGTTACTTGGCGACTAGGTAACAATCATGTTTACTTGATCAAACCACTTTCCTACTTGGTTAATTTTACAAATGACAGGACCCCCTGCCTAAAGGGGATCCAGTCTTTAAAATGGTTCGAATACCGATTGGATAAATGGCCGACTGATCGTCTAGCCTGGAAACAGACGACCAGTCGTCCAGGGGCATAGGCGGCGTGACTAACTATCCGTACCTGTCTGCAACTATCGGCCATGTAAAACAGTCGGTATAGTGTACAATTGGATATCAGAATATTCAATACTTGAACAAATTTGAAGCAAAACAAAAAATTCATTAAAAAGAAGCCGGTCATCAAAGACCGGCAAAATATTCAGAGCCCCGGCCCCCTGGCCGGGTAAATACAAAACAAACGGCACGCAGGCCGTGACAAGAAGACATAAAGCTTAAGAAGGGGGCAGATCTTCAATATTAGCAGCTGCCGCCTGGTCAGCACTCTTCTTGCTGGACTCGGCTTCAGCTGCATCCTTTTTTGATGCATTACCCCCAAGCGGCACAAGCGCCACTACCGGCTGCTCCTCCTCTTCCAACGTGTCCTCCAACGCCTCTTCCTCAGCAGCCGTCAGGATCTCTTGATTATATCTATCAGAACACTGGCGGTACGTTTTTTCCCATGAGGCAAAGTCGGCATTGGGGAAGAGGCGGCCCCAAGTCATGCGCTGGATTTGAGCAAAGTCTTCCATCATCTCCCGGACCAACTCTTTCTTTTCTTGCTCGGCCTTTTCCGAGAGCTCCTGAGTAAGACTCTTCTCTTGGGTCACCAGGCGTACCTTTACGCTCACCAAGGATTTCTCCAAGGTTTCGTATGAGGACATCTTTTGGCGAAGAGGTCTCAGCTCGGCCTTGAGATTGTTGATGGTCGCCTCCAGCTCGCTATTCCTCTTCTGGGCCGCCTCTAACTGAGCCCGGATAGCGGCGGTAGCCTGCGCCTGATAATAAAGAATATCAATGGTCAGAACTTCATTTTGGGCAATTTGAAACATTTCCTTATCACAGTCAGAGGTGGCCATAGCTTTTGCAGCCTTTACCTCTTTGTTCTTCCGGTCAAGCGGCTTGCGAAGGCCGTTCACTCGGAGCAGGGCCTAAGTAAAAAGGGGAACAGGCGTCAGTTTCCAAACAAAAAAGAAAACAGGCGTCCTGGAATTCAAATACTCAAAAATATGCTAAGTATACCTCAACAAGGACCCCTGCAATCCCGTCTAGGTCAAGGGTGCCGACACCCCTGACCGCCTCCTTTTCAGCTGGAGGAACGACCTTGATCATAGACTTGGCCACCTCGACCAAGTCAGGCTCCTGAGGGCCGGCTGCATCAAGCATAAACAAACGATTAGACCTAGTAAAAAAGGGAGCAAGTCTAAAATTTAGAAGGACAACTTCATACTTCTAGGCGGCCCAGCTGGAGTTTTAGAAGAAGTGGCCGGCTGTTTCTCAGCCGCCGCATGTTTCCTGGCAGAACCAGGAGAGCTCGCAACAGTCGTCCTCCGGGCCTTGGGGTCCGGCTGTTGGGAAGAAGAAGCTCTTGGAGCGCCCGTCTAAAAAAGAAGAAGTCAGTATATGCATAAACACAACTCCGAAAAGAGGGTGAAAGGTTCGAAGCCCACCAAGGGTGCCCCCTTGTGGGGGGAGTCGGTTGAAGCTTGTTGCATGATGGAGGCCCGCAACATGGCCGCCGCAGTCTTGGAGGCGGTAATTTTGCTCATGGCGTCCGCTGCAAAAACAAATAGCAAAGTTAATAAAAGTCATAACAAGAAATGCATGGAACAACAGAGTATTCGACAGGCCGGCTACCTCTTGAGCACCGACTGCTGAGGCCACATGCGGCCAAAAAGTACTCGTCGTAGAGCCATTTGAAGCTCGGGACGCAGTGCAGGGGTACTTGCTCTCGTACCCCTGAAGTAGAGTTCACCTTCGACTCTACTTTGAAGAGTCCTTTATCTAGGATCTCTTTCTTAGCCTTGGGGGGAAAAGGCGGCATGCTGCGGCCGCCTGCAAGAAGGGGCGATTCCTGTTCCACCTGTTGAAGCGCTTGTTCAGCTCTGTGTCTGAACTCTCAATGATGAGGAAGGTGCTCCGCCAGTCCTTCCATTTGTTTGCTTTACCTCTCGTCATGAGGTAGCCCCTGTGGCTCGTCAATTGATACCAGCCGGTACCGCCTGCCTTAGGGGTCCGGCTGAGGTAGTTCATGTGGGCGAAAGCCTCGAAGCTCGGCTCCACCCCGTGCAGTTCGCACCCGGCCACATAGCCGAGTACGTTGACCCAGGAGTTCGGGGCTAACTGCCATAACCCCAACTCATACCCATCCAAGATCCGCTGAACAGCCAGATGTAGTGGGAAGCGCAGCCCAACCTTGATGGCCGCCTCGTAGCAGCCAAAGCAGGCGCTATCATAACTGGTACCAGCCGGCCAGACGACTGTGTCTTCTGGATCCGGCACAAACACTAAAAAGTCGGGGCCCATTGTGTGGTTTGCGATAAAGCTCTCCACTTTCTCTTGCATGGCTGTGATCCGGCCCCAAGGTACCGTGCAGTACTAGGGGGTATTTTGCTCTCGGTAAGAGGCGGATGGCTCCGCCCAATCGTCCCCCTTCTCAACTGCGTGAGAAAGCCTCGCCTCTTGCAGGCGACCGTTTTTCTCTTCTGTGTCCAAAGAAGCATGGTCAGAAGAGCTAGACTCGGAATCGTCCTCTGACGAGTCCGAAGAGGACGACTCCTCCCCTCTCCCGGAGGGGCCTGCCTCCTCTCCTTTAAAAGGAGCAGGAGAGAATGAAGAATTGTCAACTGTAAAAAGGGAAGGGGTCACTTTGACTCCTCCCTCAGAACTGCCGGCTTTCAAGCCGCTTTGTTTCACTTCCGCATCTGGCGCCTGGTCAGATGTTTCACTAATCGGCACCCTGTGGGAGGAGCCGTCTGAATTTGAGATCCTGGCATTCTTTTTTGTTCTGGCCATCATGCTCTGCATAGACACAGATATAGTCGGACTTTGTATAAAGGGCAAAGATGGGTCCAGAAAAGGGCAGGCGGCACTCCTAGTCCTAGATTCAGCCGTCCCCGGTGACCGGCTGATCACTAACCTAGGTCGTGTCGTGTGCTTCCGTGGTGCCATTTCAAAAAAGAATAAAGTAAAGAGAAAATTAAGAGTAAGAGAACCGACGGTTACCTGAACGAGTGACGATTGATGAAGTTCTGAAAATCCTTTGCAGTCGGCTTGTCAGAACAGGCGGTAGGCAGAAAGATTCCAAAATGTCAGAGCAAGTTCAGGGGTCCGAATGTTCTCTCACAAAGTTCTCAAGTGTGAAAATGACTGAAGTCAACACTCCCTTATATATAGGCGAAGTGAGAAGGCGAAGGGTCACTTACAGAATTCATAATTTGGGCGGGAGAATCTCTCGGCCTTTCGCCGAGTGACACCTGTAGCAGGCCGTCGCCTGTTACAGTGCGACACCTGTCACAGGTAACACGTGATCAGTCACGTGCCACCTGTGAGGGGCAAATGATTAGGGGATTTTGCTCCCACCAATCGGAATGCGCCACGTGGGCCAATCAGGTCCTGCCAAGTGTCCCCCAGTTGGAACTGTCAGGGCTTGCCACATGGCACACACTTATTCGTCCACCTTGGACCTATTATGTCATGACACGTGGCATACTCCATGCCTAATGGAGAAACCGGCCACCCAGGCCCAACTTCCGAGGGAAGCCCAATCAGCCCTAGGTTAACTTAAACCTAGGATTGGCACGTTTCCCAAGGTTATAAATACCTCCCTTAATCCTCATTAAGGGAGATTACATGATTTACATGCTGATCACGCTAAAAAAGCAGATTACATACATTGAACACTCTCACCTAGAGAGACCCAATCACTTTAATTTCCGCATTAATTACTCCTTAATCAAGTATTAACTTGACCGTTGGAGGCGGAGCTCCCACCACCAGGAGTCTCCGTTGTTTTGCAGGTACAGGAGTCCGGTTCCAGTCTCGGAATTGTAACTCTCCCGCAGGACATCAGAAAACCCCGAAACAGGCATCATTTAGGAGCAATGGATCCACCTACACCATCCTCTAATATTCCGATACTATACACTCTATAAGTGTCCCTCCATTCTTAGAGAGAATTTACCTACAAATGCCACTCTCTAAGATATATATCATGATCGGAGTTTCTACATACACACAATCTACCTAATCCACTATCCTTATTTTATACTACTCCTTTGAGAGTTCTTATAGTGAGAGTTCTCTTGTAATACTCATCCTTTCAAGGGTTTTTATACTCTTCTATTTTCATATAATGGATTATTTTGGGTGCTCGTCGTCGTGGTTTTTTTTTTTTGCCTCTATTGCGGATTTTTCCCACGTTAAATATTGTGTGTCCATTTTTATTACTTATCTTGCCGTTATCTTTCTTCTAATTATCTTATCAATCTCTACATCTTTAATTTACTTCCGCTATGCACTCACCAACCCTAACAAGTGGTATCAGAGCCAAAGGTTGATTAGAGTATTTACGCATTAAAGATGTCTTCTCTAACGAAGTTCGAGATTGATAGTTCGATGGCAAGATTAGTTTCAACATTTGGAGGATTATTATGAAGGCCGTTCTTATTTGCAGCGGATTGGAAGCGTGATGGCGTACGTGAAAGCTGTTTAGGGTAAAAATTACCCTAGACACGTTGCACATTAAGGGCCTGACACGTGTCACCTCCTTATAGCACCATGGGCGTCCAACCAATGGATGCCATGTGGTATTGTACCCCCAATGGGGGAGCAGATCCTCATCTGCTATAAATAGAGGTATCTACCTCATTTATTGACATTCATAAATACATACACCAAACCTGAGCAATCTTAATTGCGGAATCTCCCGGAATCCGAGAGAACAACCAGTTTACTTTCTGCACGTGATCTCATCCGGAATCATACTAACTTGACCTTCGGAGGCAGAACTCCCCCCAACCGGAGTTTCGTGGTTTTGTAGGTACAGAAATCAGGCGTGCATTCCCGGTGCTGTAACTCTCCTGTAGGACACCTCGAAAAACCCTGAAACAAAAGCCATACATGGTGGATTCATCATTCAACCTCGGTTTGGCGTCACGTCTTCATCAAATGAGTTCGAGTATGTCACATTTCTCTTCATCCTAGATGTTGATTGGGTTATTAAGTGACGTATTACATACCTTTTGGGTTCATACGACGAGTACATGCATATGAAATTTGTTCCAAGGTGGAGATTGTTGGGTTAGTGTGGCCAAAATTCCATAGCCCAACTTATTACATCTCAAGGTTTCTCAAAGTTTCTGGATTACTCTACTACATTGAGATTTTGATGGAGAATTGTGGAAGAATCTAAAACTGGTGAAGGTCGGGAAGACTCTAGATTTATGTGGCAATTTAAAGAGCATGTGTGTAGAGTTTTCCACACACTTCTTCCACCTCCATACATCACCTATAAATATTGATGTTGGACATCATTTGGGGAGAAATAGATCCACGTACATCATCCTCTAATACTCCGATACTATACACTCTATGAGTGTCCCTCCGTGCTTAGAGAAAATTTACCTACAAATGCCGCTCTCTAAGATATATATCATGATCGGAGTTTCTACATACACACAATCTCCCTAATCCACTATCCTGATCTACTCCTTTGATAGTTTCTATAGTGAGAGTTCTCTTGTAATATTCACTCTTTCAAGGATTCTTGTACTCTCCTATTTTCATATAGTAGATTATTTTGGGTGCTCGTTGTCACAGGTTTTTTTTTTCCTCTATTGAGGATTTTTCCCACGTTAAATATTATGTGTCCAATTTTATTACTTACCTTGCCATTATCTTTCTTCTAATGATCTTATCAATCTCTACATCTTTAATTTGTTTCCGCTGGATACTCACCCACCTTAACAATTTGACCAGGTTATCCTCTTTTGTTTGCTAGATAGTACTTTGTAAGCTTGCAGGCCAAGGCTCCCTTGTAGCTAACATTTTGTCCATTTGTATATTTGCTTGGCCAGACAAAGCCTGCTCTTCCCACTCTTGAGAGGCTTATTCATTCAAATGACGATGAATACTTACGGATGCTTGTTGGGCACTGTCATATCTATCTGATGGTACCAATGAAAAGATCCAAGCTGTAATTGAAGTGGGAGTCTGCCCTTGGCTTGTGGAGCTTTTACTGTGAGTACTCTTTGTGTATCCTGATGTACTCAACTTTCAGTTCTAAGTTTCCTTATCTAATGTCATTTCTCTTACAGTCATGCTTCTCCATCTGTGCTCATTCATGCACTACGTACTGTTGGAAATAATGTTAGTGGTGATTATTCCAAGGTTTGTTTCAAGAATTAGATGAAACCCGTGCGATGCACGGTTTTGTTTGTTATTTTGTAAGACTTTTTTGTATATATGCAATAAAATTTGTTATTTTATTTGTTATACGTAGTATATATCATTTAATAATTTAATTTTAAAATAAATTGTGAATTTTCTCACATTCGTTATATCAATAGATAAAAATTTCTAATATCAAAAGATATACATTATATTTAATTAATTTAAACTTTAAAAAATCACGCCAATTTTGCTTATGTGCCATTTGAATTATTTAATTCTAAAACAAAATATAAATCTCTTTTTTAATTGACTATAACTAAAATCTATAATCTTACATGACGCGTTAAGAAATTTTAATCCTAATAGAATGAATTATAAATTTTGTTTCTAATATATTTAGATAAAATTCCTAATATAAAAAGATAGTATTTTATTTTACAAAGTTTTATTGTGTACTTGGTCAGGAGCTACTCGGTTGGTCAAGGGTTACTCGATCGATCATAGGTTACTCGGACAGTCAGTGTTTTGGTGCGTCTCAGGCTGTCAGCCGGCCACATGATATTGGCCAGCCACACAGAAAATGCGCTGATTTTACTTTTATAATTAATATAAAATTTCAAATCTAAAATAAATTGCAATTCTTTTTTTCATTGGCTAAAATATAACATTTTCTTATGTGACGCTCTAAAATATCTTGAAAAAAATCTCCTTTATATATCTTTTGTAAAAATTTATCATAATGCTGGTTTCGTTAAACACCCAAATAAATCTTTTAATTATTCATGATAATTTTTTGAAAATAATAATCTTAAGTGTCACTCTAATAATTTTTTATTTTATTATTATAATCTTATGTAGTGACTTTAAAAAAAAACTAATCTCACGTGGCATAATCCTATTGTAGTATTTTAATAATACTAATCCTATGTGGTGGTTTTATTTTTTTATTTTTTTTTATTATAATCCTACAAAGCGCTTTAAAAATGCTAATCTTACGTGGCATAATCCTATTGTAGTGTTTTAAAAATATTAATCCTACATGGCGCTCTAATAATTTTTTTTTAAAAAAAAAAGTCCTATATGGTGCTCTAAAATCTCAAGAAAAAAACTCCCCCCTTTATATATATAACTAGGTTTGTGCTTGGGCGATGCCCAGATGGTTGATAAGATAAACCTTTTGGATTGAATGTTAAATACAATAATATAATCTCTTTTGATATTTAAACATACTAAACTGAAAATATATTTTATTAAACTAAAATTAATTTTACTAAACTGAAAGTATTTTTACCAACACTAAAATTATTTTTCCTGACTAAAACTTATTTTTACTAATTCTCTATTATTTTTGTAAATAAATTAAATATATTATAAATGGATCTTATTTTAAAAAACTTTTAAAAACGAATTTTATGATGGAAATAGAACTGAATTATAGGATATTTATTAAAAGTTAAGATTAATTTCGTATGTATGAAATACTAAAAGTATACTGATAATAAAACTCTATACAACATTTTTATCTTAAAAAATCTATCCTAAATTCTCTTATTTAACGTCATATGTGTCACAATATAATATTTATTTGTCACTATGTGGCATCACAAAAAATGGATTGTCGTGTGTCGCTGTCTCGTGGCCTGACTGCGAGACCGGCTTTATTTATTTATTAGTGATATGATATGATATGATATGATATGATATTAAATTGTTAATTGGATATTCATGTCAATTATGATATGTGGTGTGTTGCTATAAGTAAATTCTATTGTCGATAAAAAGATAAAAAAATTTCAAAAGAATTATAAATTATTTTATGTATACTTTTTTATCCTAAACTAATTTATCCAATCTAATCTAATGTGTCATCTAATCTAATTACAATAATAATATCTTTTTATCGCTTACGTGGCTCAACACTTGGCGAAAAACTGAAATGTCAAGTGTCAATGTTTCGTGGCCTAGCTGCGAGATCGGATTTTTTTATTGGTGATATGATATGATATGATATATATTAGATAGATTTGGTTGTTTTTTATTTTTTTATTTTTATCTTTTTAAATTTATTTGAATGGTAGCAGGTTATCACTCCATAACGGTTTAAATCCTTCATAAAAAAACCAGGCCAAATGATAATCCAGGGAATGGAAGCAACTCCATATTATTAAAGCAAAGTAAAATACTTATATTATGTGTTAAGAAAAAAGAGACAAATTTTGGGCGTTATTATCTTGTAAGTAGTGCTTAAGAAGTGTTAATTTTTTTTTTTACTAAATATAAGAAGGCAGTTAAATCTAATATAATATAATATCACCTATAAATAAATCCGGTCTCGTAGTTAGGTCACAAGATAGCGACACTTGGCATTCCAGTTTTTCGCCAAGTGTCGTGCCACGTAGGCGACAAATAGATATTATTGTGACACATATGATGCTAAATAATCGAACTTTGGATAGAGTTTTGAAGATTAAAAATGTTGTATAGAGTTTTATTATCGATACTTTTCTATAATTTCATATATACAAAATTAATCATAACTTTTAATAAAAATTTAATAACTCGGTTGTATTTCCATCATAAAATTCGTTTTTAAATAAAATAAGATCCGTTAATATATTCAAAATATTAGAGAATTAGTAAAAATAAGTTTTAAAAGATAAAAATACTTTTAGTTTAGTAAAAATAAAATAAGTATGAATTGCATGGCTAAACATCCTGCATTATCAAAGTGATTATCTGACCGTATTTAACATTCAAGCCAAAAGGTTTATCCTAAAATTCAATAAAAAACCTGGGCATCGCCCGGGACACAAAACTAGTATATAAATAAAGTAGGCATTTTTCAAGAGCATTCGGCGCGCCACATAAGCAAAGATATTATTTCGACTAATTAAAAATTAGATTTGTATTTTATTTTAGAATTAAAAAATTCACTCGCCACCTAAGCAAAAGTGACGAATGATATTTAAGAATTCTGCACATAGGTAAAACCAACGAATAGTGATTTATTAGGATTTAAATTTTGTAAAAATAAAATGCCATTTTTTTTAAAAGAACTAAAAATTATATATAGATATTATTTAAATTATTTAAAAAAACTAAAATTTTTATTTTGATATTAGGATTTAAATTATTTAGAAAATAAATATTATCTTTTGATACCAAAAAACTAGAGGTAAAGAGATCACAAAAAATATACAAATCTAACATATGTATACAATTTTAGAGTGCCACATAGGATTTCCATGTCACTATATATATTTAAATTTTTTTTAAGGTAACTATTAAATTGAAAATTATGAAAATCACGATCATATAAAATTAAAAAGTTGTTCAATATCAGTTTTGGATTAGATAAAAAAAATAAGAATAATATTTGAAAATAAAAACAAAATCCTTTTCTATTTATCTTGCAAAAAAAAAAAAAAAAAAAAAAAAAAATTGTTCAGCATTTATCATTTATTCATTTAAAAGATTAATACTACATTAGCAAAGTTTATCATATCTAATGATAAAACTTTATCACCACTTTAAATTCAACATTATTTCAATCCTATATAAACTCATCTAATGTCAATCCAACATAAATAAACATATAACTTTTGCAGGCAAAGAAACATTTTTAATAGTTGAACATTATGAAATTCTTGGTGCGATGAACGACGATCATAATTAAGAAGTCAGGTGATTAAGGTCATTTATTTTCATTGTGTACACAATTTGAAAAAAGTTTGGTTAAACAGATACATATATATTGCTATGTTTATATATGTACGAATAATATCAAAAAAAATAAATAAATTTGGTACTTCGTATTAATATTTATTATTACGATTGAATAATGTTAAATGTTAAATTAGTATAATATATACAAAGACATTAATTTGTCCAATGAAAAAAAAAAATCTAGAATTGGATAAATCAATCACCACATAAGCAAAAGAATAAGATTTGAGAGTTTAATTTTATGTGTCACATAGGTTAAAAAAATGCTAATAGCGATTTAAGATTTAAATTATTTTTTAAAAAAAAAACCTTAATAAGGTCGCATTACAAATTACATAAAATTTTATACAAAATTATCTTTTCGTGAATTTTTTTTTTAAAAAAACCGTGCATCACACAGTCTTACATCTAAGGTTTACTTCATAAAATCGTAAGGAAGTGATTCTAATAGCAATAGGAGTTTGGTAATTAAATTTGAATTGACTATTCTGTATAGAATTAGGATAAAATCTTATAATTTGAGTAGTTTAGTCTCATGGCCTATAAATAATAAGATTTAGGGTGCAATGCTTTATAGTTTTCCTTTCTCTAGCCTCCCGTTTACGCATATCAACATGAGTAATTACAACCCGCAAGTAGTAGTCACCGTCCCTCTTCGTCAAGGTTAATTCGATGTTTTTATGTTTTAATGATAGTTAATTCTATTTTTTATGCTTAATTAATGAATTTAATGAATTTCTTGCTTTCAATTTAATCATTAATTAATTTTTTTTGCAACGTTTAATAGGGAATCCACAAGAAGATGATCCTAAAGAAAACTAAAGAAAAAAGGAATAGCATGCCCTTGTGGACAAGGGTTACTGCCTCTACCTCTGCCTCTACAAGTCTTGGTGGATGAATATAACGATAAAGAGCGTAACAAATGGTATTATTATTATTATTATTATTATTATTATTATTATTATTATCTCAAAAACAAACAAATTCATACCATTTACAATAAATTAGTGGGAAGCCGAGATATAATATGGGCCCCCACTCATTATTATTATTATTATTATTATTATTAGATTTAAACCCGTGCGGTGCACGGGTTTTATTTATAGTTAAACTTAACATTTAATATTTAATCGAAATAACAAAATATTAATACACAATATTACTTTTTTTTTTAATCTTATACAATTAAGGTTCACACATATGCAAACAAATTTTAAATCTTCCATGTTTTCATCATCCTTTGTAAATCCATCGTTGATCGTTCCAATTGATAAGTTGCGTAATTAAACCCGCCTTCTTGAATTGCAAAATTAACACTTATGAGTTATGACCGACTTCTTGATTATAATCATTGTTCATCGCATTCAAGAATTTCTTTTCTTTTTTTCTTTTTTCTTTTTTTTTTACAACGGTCCAAAAAAGAAGGTTAGTTCCCAACTGAATCGACACTACAAGTAAAACAAGGTGAAGGTTTAGCTCTCTTAGCTATACTAACATAAGACCAAAACTGGGGGTTGGGGATACAACATTCATTATCTGCTTGACAATACAAAATAGGAGAATGACATATTCGATCATGGGCATGAGTCATAAGATGCTCCGAGCTTTATCCTTTACGCTTCTTTAATTTGACTTGCATAAATGGGAACTAGGATATGTTTTACCTTTCTTCTTCTTCACCCTTGGCCTGTGTAGCCTTCCTTTCTTTCTTTTCGTGGCAGAGAACATGAAGGAGGATGGTGAAGGAAAAGGTAGAGTTTGGCCGGGTTCAAGAGTCACGGGGTCATCTTCAATGGAACCTACGGATTCCACTTAATCAATATCAGTGGTAGAATTTTCTCTCGCAGGAACTTCACTCCCGTTGTAATACTTGAACCTTCATCGCTCTTATCAATCAGACAAAGAAAGACAACTTCATCTTCTTTCTCAACGGCAATAGTGCTAGGCTTACCAGACTCAACATGGTTGATCACATCAACATCAAGAGAGATCATGACCTTTTTCTTTCGGGTCTTTTTGTTGCGTCTCCTCTTACCAGGGCTCACCATCCTAGTAGGCATGGACAAGGTTTTTGGACCTTTGGGCCCCCCCTGCCCAGGGGCGGTTCTGGGCCGCAGTGAGGTGGTCGACGGAACAGGGCCCCCAAATTTGAGGGGCCCCAAAATCTAGATATATGTAATTAAGTTTGGTATAATATCATAAAATTGCAGTTGGAGTAGTGGTTAGAGCAAGTATACCGTGTATACAAGATCTTAGGTTCGAGCCATGCATGATACAATATTTTAATTTTTTGGGAGCTGGACAGCTAGCATTGAATGTACCATTCCTCTAAAAACCTCCAAATACATTGAATGCACCCTCCCTCTAAAAAACTCCGCCCAAACCAGCAAACCCATTCTAATTCCCAAAATTTTTTCCCAAAAATTCAGATATCTTTCTTCCCAAATTTTTTTCAATCTACCATTCTAATTCCCAACAAAAACTCTATATCTTCCAAAACTCTATATTTTCTTATTTACTTTCTATTATTATCGTCATTTTCTTCAATTATTCAATTAATTTTCAAATTTTTTCACCTCCCAAAATTATTTTCCCCATATTTTTTTATAATTTCAACGGCTAAATCTTCAATTTTAAGATGAAATTAATTATTAAACTGTTGTTAATCTCCCAAATTTTCCTATATATGCATTTTATTCACTCTTTCAATTTTACAAATAAAAAAGAAATCTTTAAGATAATCTTAATTCCAAAATTCTTTGCAAGTATTGTGAGTATAGGCTATAGCTAGTAATCGGTAAAAATTTCATCACAAACCTCTTCAGATACAACACCGGATACGAATTTTTGTTAAATTTTAATATCTGGGTATGTTGAATTATTTCCTGTTGTTTAATTTAAGAGCATTTTTCTGTTTTTTATTAAATTTTTTTTTGTCGATATAGAGAATGTCATCGATTGATTTTGCTACAAAACATGAAAAAAGAGCTACTCTTTTTAAGTGATTTCTAGGATTTTAATTTAACTTTGACGAATTTTTTAATGTAATGAATTTTTTTATCAAATAAAAATTGGGTATTAAATTTATCAAGTAGAAGGCCCCATTTTGAAAAGTTGAACAAGGCCCCATAAATAATTGCAATTTTAGCCCTGGCACTGCCCCTCCTTGTAATTATCATAATGCCTATCCTGTGTAGCCCTGTCCTTCATTCTTACGGTCATCAATGAGTTAGCAGAGCCATTTAAGAAACTCAAAGTCTTCCCTTACATGAGTTTCGAGAAAGACAAGTCAGAAATCTATAGGGATCGACTCCTATTCATTCCATTTGAGAAAACATGGGTTTTCCCCGGTCCCTTGTCCTTAAAATGTTTGATTGTTGATTATTTGAGAAATTTTTTGGTCCTTCTTTCTCAATTTCCAAAGTAGCAGGAGTATTGTGAGTAAGGAAAGAACTCTCTGCTACCATATCACTAACAAAATCCGTGGCAGGCGAGCTCGTAACACCACTTTGATTGTCAGAATAAGACAATCGGTCACACACTAGGCTAGCCGACACCTTACTGAGTTTCCCCTTTCTATTGAAGTTTGAATGAGTCATGTCGAAATTCTCTGTGCCCCTCTTACCATTGGGCTTGCAAGCCTTGCCACATAGGTCCTTCACCTTCTCCAACTCACGAAGAATGTCTTGGTTATTAGGCTTAACTATGGTTGCCTTGTCAAGGTCCTCATAAGCCTCTTCTAGTTGGTGAAGCTTGATATTAGCTAAAGCCCTTCTGTAAAGGGCTTTGACATTACTACATTCAAGCATGATGACTAGGGAGCAAAGATCCTTAGTTTGTTCATAGTCACGGACCTTAAGAGCAACAAGCTGCAAGATTTAGCTCTAGTGCAATAGCAAGATTCCATAGCATGACATTGTCATCCTCATTTGTTGGCAAACCAAAACATAGAAATTTTAGCCCTCTATCATACTTAGCTTAGGCATAAATATACTCACCTTTTTTAAAAAAGATATTACCTTACTCTTTCAAGATCTTAGCTTGGTTATAGATGTTTCGGGGAAAATTATTTGTAGCAAAATTGACAATTGTCATTCAAGTGGGTAAGCATAAGAGCATTAAGCAATTTACGGCAATCCATCAAACCATAGAAGAGAAAACAAGGGGATAAACAAATTAAACTGGAAAAAAAGAGATCCTTACTTAACAGTAAAACTATGGAAGGAGGGTAACCACAACTAAATGGAGAAAAGACAACTCAAAACAAATACACCAACCGGTGATCTGGAACTACCACTAGCAACCACATCCGCGGAAATAGGCGAGAAAGCACAACCAATAAGGCAGCGGTTTGTGTCTTAGGGGTCATAAAATGCCACTGAGAACCCACTATTTGGGTTCAAAAGGATCGGTGGTCAGAGATACCTAGCTGAAACACCATTAGCTAGAGCGAAAGACAAAAACCGGCGGCAGGGTACAGTGGCTCGAAATTACGACCACCGGATAAGGCTTGACAGGGGGTTCGTCGGCGATCAAGGAGCAAGCCAACCCACTCTTATCGTCCGCGGCCCGTCGGATTCTTGCTAGAGGGGAAGAGTTGGTTTTGTAAAACTAGGGGCTTGATTTCGCTTCTTAGGGATTTTCAAAAAGGCGCGTGAGGCGCGTTCTGGAGAAGCTAATCAATTAAGTTCAATTTGCATTAAAATATTTCATGGTGTTTAAATTCTAAAATATGCTTCTTTGCCTGCAAAAGTTTTACGTTTATTTGTGTGGAACATTAGATGAATTTATATAAGATTGAAAAAATACAGGATTTAAAGTGGTGATAAAGTTTATTAGATATGATAAATTTTATTAACGTAGAATTTAATCTTTTAGCCGAATAAATGATAAATAATGAACATTTTTTTTTTGCTGGAAAAAGAGAAAGGATAAATTTTTAGTTTCAATGATATATTCTTATTTTTTTGTATCCAATCCAAAACTGATTTTTTTTTTAATTGAACGTGATTTCATATATTTTTTTATTATTAATTTTTTAAAAAATATTTTATTATAACCAATTCCCATATTTCATTGAACGTGAATTTCATTTTTTAAGTTTAATAATATTTTTGTATATAAACGAAATAAAATAAATTGCTTCTTTTCTCTTAGATAAATTTTTTAATTTTATTAGATAATTTTTTATTTTCATAATAAACTAAGTTAGAACCCGTGCGATGCACGGTTTATATAAAATATGTTTTAATAATTCACATCTTGTTACAAAAATGGATATTATACATCCGTTTATGAAAGTTCGACTAACTTACTATTCATGTGGTCAAAATAAAATAACTTTGACTATATTTTATGAGCTATACAATATAAATAAATTAGCATGTGAGATCTTATTAGATTCCCCTTATTGTAAATTATATATATATCAATTTTTTATAATTTTCACTTAAAGACAGCTGGAGTTATTCATCGTCGAAGTTGTTCATTGGAGACCGCGCAATTACAAAGTGAGTCGAACTTTCAGGAATGGAGGGAGAGTGTGTGTTTATATATATATGGGAAGGCTCTCATGAGAACACCTCCTATATGTGAGAAATATTTCATATGTGAGAACTCTTTTATGTTCTAAATTTTTTCTCACATGTTTTAAATCTTAAATGAGTTAAATCAAATGTTTCAAATTATTACTCACAAGTTTTAAATCTTAAATTATTTTTTCTAAATCTTAACTTATATGTTCTAAATTGTAAGTTGCATTGTGTTCTAAGATTTTTAATCATATGTTCTAGATTTTAAATCATATGTTCTAAATTATTACTCTTATGTTTTAGATTTTAAATCATATGTTCTAAATTATTACTCGTATGTTCCAAAATTTTATTCACATATTCAAAATTTACTCATATGTTATAAATTTTAAATCGGGTGTTCAGAATTTTAACTCACATGTTCTAAATCTTAAGTCAGATGTTCTAATTATTATTCATATGATTTGAATTTTAAATCAAGTTTTAAATATTTTAATCACACGTTCTAAAAGTGATATAGATGTTCTAAATTATTACTCACGTAGATGTTCTAAATTTTACTCATATGTTCTAAACTTCAAAATCACGTGTTCTAAATTTTTAATCATATGTTCTAAATTTTTACTCATATGTTCTAAATATTTACTCAATTCTCATATAAGTATGATTTCTCACATATGGACCTATTCTCATCGGATCCCTAATATATATATATATGGCGGAGGCTCTTGTGAGAACTCATCCCTTACGTGAGAACACTTTATATGTGAGAATAAATCTGGGCCATTGACGGAACAAGATCTAATGGCTTATAATTCAACACTAGTAATGGCATAATAGTAATTATGGGGACATATACCCCAACTTCACGTACTGTACTGTTACACACTTATTCTCTTTCTACCTCTAATTAGCAATTTGAAAATTATTCTCTCTGTCCTCTATCTAGATTATTTAAGCAAATCCCCAAGAACTTCATCATCTTTATCAAATTTAGCAAGGTTATTTCAATTCAAATAAGTTCTTCAATAATTCAATGACAATTTCATCAAATTCGACTTATTTAGTTTTGTTGAATTAGGTTTTTGCGATTTTGTTGAAACCCTAGAAATGGCTAATTCTTCATCAAATGGATTCAACCAAAGCTATTGTTACTTATTAACAAAGAAGGTAAGCATCAATTTGTTAATTTTTATTTATTTTTATTTTTTATTTTGTACCGTTTTTACCTATTAACTTTTTAGCGATTATTATATCTCTTTTGGTTTTTTCGAATGATTTCATGATTATTCTAACTTTTATGATAATCGTTGATATGATTTTGGGCATTTTAGTGTTTTACTATGTTTTTATGTGATTTTTGGTAGTTTGTATCATGTGATGATTGTATGGAGCAATTTTATGATATTCTGATATACTTGTTCATTTTGGTTGAGGTTTTTGATGGTAAATTTGTCTAGCATAGTACTTTATTGTATTTTTGTGATTATGAGAATCTTTGACGGATTTATGATAATTTTTTTGTTTGATTATGTATTTTATCATTTGTATGATATTGTGTGAATTTGCAACAATTCAATTTTGATTAGTGAAAATCAATTAAAGTCTGTAAAAATCAATTCAGATTAGTGTATTTTTCTCTATTACCATGTTATACAGAAAGTCGTTGATGTTGGCGAATGCAAGCCAAGTTTTAAGCTGGGAACTAGTGCTTAGGAACACTGGCTTGTTTAGGAGATTTATGTCTATTTCAAGTAGGGATGTTGATTTTTCTGCTAAAGATGGGGAGCTCAGAGCGTTTGCAGTTGTTGGCGAGGTTTCTGGGGATATAATAGGTGCGCGCCTATTGATTTCATTGAAGAGGTTATCACCGTTTCTATTCAAGTTTTCTGGTGTAGGTGGGTAAGTTTATGTTCTTTCAATTACTGTTATAACACCTTTATTTGCATGATCTATTCTTTACCAGGCGAGAGACTTATTTAAAAAAAAAAAAATGTTTTTCTGCAAGTCATTTTGCTATGATGAGAAGTGAAGAACTAATTGTTACACTTTTGTATCCAAGTTATATATATATATATATATATATATATATATATATATATATATATATATATATATATATATATATATATATATATATATATATAGGAAGACTCATGTAAGAACCCTCCTCTGTATAAGAACCCAATCTTATATAAGAACCAATCTCAACCATTTATTAGTTTTGATCCAACCATCTAAAATAATTCTTTAGTAATGGCATTTCTGTAATTTAGTCTACTTATGTTCTAATTTTTTTTCCTATGTTCTAAATTTAGTCTACTTATGTTCTAAAGTTTTTTGTTTTTTTTTCCTATGTTCTAAATATTCTTTTACATATGTTCTAAATTCTTTTGCCTATGTTCTAAATTCAGTCTACTTATGTTCTAATTTTTTTTTTTCCCTATGTTCTAAATTTTTACTACCTATGTTTTAAAGTTTTTTTATTTTTATTTTTTATGTTCTAAATATTCTTTTACCTATGTTCTAAATTTTTTTTCCCTATGTTCTAAATTTATTCTACTTATGTTCTAAAGTTTTTTTTTTCCTGTGTTCTAAATTTTTTCAACCTATGTTCTAAATTTTTTCTACCTATGTTCTAAAGTTTTTTTTTTTCCTATGTTCTAAATATTCTTTTACCTATGTTCTAAATTCTTTTCCCTATGTTCTAAATTTAGTCTACTTATGTTCTAAAGTTTTTTTTTTCCTATGTTCTAAATTTTTTACTACCTATGCTCTAAAGTTTTTTTTATTTTTTATTTTTTATGTTCTAAATATTCTTTTACCTATGTTCTAAATTTTTTTTTCCCTATGTTCTAAATTTAGTCTACTTATGTTCTAAAGTTTTTTTTTCCTGTGTTCTAAATTTTTTCAACCTATGTTCTAATTTTTTCCTATGTTCTAAATTTTTTCTACCTATGTTCTAAATTTTTTTTTTCCTATGTTCTAAATACTCTTTTACCTATGTTCTAAATTCTTTTGCCTATGTTATAAATTTAGTCTACTTATGTTCTAAAGTTTTTTTTTTCCTATATTCTAAATTTTTACTACCTATGTTCTAAAGTTTTTTTTTATGCTCTAAATATTTTTTTACCTATGTTCTAAATTTTTTTTTCCTATGTTTTAAATTTAGTCTACTTATGTTCTAAAGTTTTTTTCCTATATTTTAAATTTTTCTACCTATGTTCTAAATTCTTTTGCCTATAATCTAAATTCAGTCTACTTATGTTCTAATGTTTTTTTTTCCCTATGTTCTAAATTTTTACTACCTATGTTCTAAATTTTTTTTATATAGTTATTTATATATATAACCTATGTAGGATTCGAACCTACATCATCTATGCATTTTCATAGTGCTCTACCACTTGATCTAATAGGTTTTTGATATAGATCAACGCCCACCCATAGAAGCAGAGGAAAACAATCACATGTAAAACTCAAATGCCTCCATTATTACTACAACAACCACCATAGCTCACAAATTAACCAACACATGCTCACAATTTACCCAACACAACTACTACTAGGAAGTATTATCAAGTAAATTACATCAGTCTGACAGAGGAAAATATAGAGTTGGATGTTCATCCATTGATTCCATTCTGAAAATTGCATAATTAGTTGCAAAACCAAACCAAAAGACAAAATAATAACTAAACACACAACATGACTTTGGGATAATAATCCAAAAATCACAAGTAACAAAATTGGACATACTAACACTTGCATACTGGTCAAGAGCTTGAATCACACAACAAAAATAGGCAAAAATCAATAAGAGATACTCAAATGCAAATGGTGGCAAAGGGACAATTCCAAGACAGATATTTACCTTCCATCATTAATTTCACCTTCCAAAACATATAATTTTCGGACATAGCTGTCACAAGATAATCAAGTCATAAAATCAATGAACATCCTTTCTGATTTGCAATCATTTCATTTGTGGTAAAATAAAATAAATTTAACACATTTAATCACTGATTAAAAAAATGGTACCAGAAAGCACAGGATGCGCTATATAGATTGCATTAGAATTCCCTGATGAATTCATCTGAATAATTTAGTAGAAAATATAATAAGATACACCAAAACATCTACAATTCGAATAAAGATGTCACAATATTCAACACTAAGTACACATCCTTCCGATTTGAGGGATGAAGACATATATACCATGATTTTGCCGTTGAAATCTACAGAAGTTTCCCTAAAGATATGAGCATCAACGACTGCCTCTATCTCATATTCCTCTGCAAAAAGATAGAAGAAATAAAAAAAATCGAACTCAAAAAAATCGAACTCATGCGAAATTCATTAATATCAAATCCAAAAAATCGAACTCATGCAAAATTCATGAAAATCAAAACTAAAAAATCGCAAAATTCAAATCACGAAAATCGCAAAACATAAAATCGCAAAAATCAAATCAAAAAATCGCAAAATCTACTTGAACATCATGCTAATTTCATGAAAATTTGAACAAAATCGAAAAAAAAACATACCTAATTTGAAAATCCTTCAAATTGCAATTTTTATGAAGATTTTTGGGGGTTTGAGGAGAGAGAAAGTGATGAACACAAAGAGGGAGAAAGTTAGAGGAGAGAGAAAATTTTGGACGGTTGGTAAAGGGTTTGAGGGAGGATAAATATTTTAATCTTAACCGTCCAAAGTAACTTAATTCTACGGTTGAGATTGGTTCCTATATAACTAGAGTTCTTATATAAGGAGGGGTTCTTACCGGATCCCTCCCCTATATATATATATATATATATATATATATATATATATATATATATATATATATATATATGTATAAAAGTGTCTTTACAAAAGCTTTGTTAGCTGATCAGTTATGTTTTCAATCTCATCCTTGTTCTTGTGTTTGTATGTGTGCATTTTGTAATATTTTTTAATTTCTATGATGAACCATGGTCTATATTCCCATAAAAATGTTGTTAAAATTGCTTTTAATGTTTTTTTTCGGCTGCTGGTCTGCCTTATGTCTTCCACCTCAACTTATACAGTTTCTTTTATCTAGTTCAATGATGTCTCAACATGGATTGTGATCTCTGTAATCTATGAAAGATCTTGCTGTAATGGAATTTGGGAATTGTTGCCACATTTTTATATGAATAGAGTTATATAATACTTTTTATGTTATTGTGTGTGCTCAACAAATAAAACCAACTCACTTTGTGGATTTTTGATATTGTTAATGCAAGTGCTCCCCCACAGAAGTTGATTATGCTTAGACACAATAATGTATCCAACTACAACAAACACTTCATATGGACTCTAAATACTACATATATGTTTAAATCGTTTTTCTATGTTCTAAATTTTTAACCCTATGTTGCTCATTTGATAAATGAACAAAGAATTGTTTGCTCATTTGACAAAATGAACAAAGAATTGTTTGCTCATTTGATAAATGAGCAAAGAATTGTTTGCTCATTTGATATATGAACTAGGAATTTTTGCTCATTTGATACATGATGATCAAATAATTGTTTGCTCATTTGATACATGATGATCAAATAATGTATGCTCATTTGATAAATGAGCAAAGAATTGTTTGCTCTTTTGATAAATGAACAAAGAATTGTTTGCTCTTTTGATAAATGAACAAAGAATTGTTTGCTCATTTGCCAAAATGAATAAAGAATTGTTGCTCATTTGATAAATGAGCAAAGAATTGTTTGCTCATTTGATAAATGAGCAAAGAATTGTGCTCATTTGATAAATGAGTAAAGAATTGTTTGCTCATTTGATATATGAACAAGGAATTTTTGTTCATTTGATACATGATCAAATAATTGTTTTCTCATTTGATAAATGAGCAAAGAATTATTTGCCTATTTGATAAATGAACAAAGAATTGTTGCTCATTTAATACATGAGCAACGAATTGTTTGCTCATATGATAAAACTAGTTAAATTCCCGTGCAATAGATACATGGTTGTTTATATGGAGTGATTATAATACAACAAAATTATAAAACGACATAAAAAAAATAAGGACTCGACACCAATTATTAGAAAGTATGAAGTATATAATTAAAAATAACCACATATAATAGTTATAATGAACAATTTAATATTTTAGAAAGTTTAGTTTAGATTTTATGTAAAGCAAATCTCATTATTTTTTTTTTGAAAGAATAAATCTCATTATTTAGATACAATGATCCTTCATTATGGTAATAATTTTTTTTTGAAATAAATAATTTTGGAGGAAAAATACTCAGTGTAATGCTGCCAAGTGTCATTTTAGGTTCGTCTTTGGTAATATGTAATAAATTAACAAAGAATTGTTTGCTCATTTGACAAATGAGTAGACTATTGTTACGCTTATTTATGTTTTGCTCATTTTGATTATGTTTGCTATTTTATTTTTACTGTATTACTTTGCATATATAGGTTTGCTCATTTTACTTTTGTGTGCTCATATTACATATCTTCGATTGAAATTATCAATATTTATAACATCAAGTTCGAAAAATTTGACGAAAAAAATTACAACATAAGAGCATTTAATACGAAAAATTCATGAAAATTATCTTAAATTAACAAAAATTAACATCCAATACAAAAAAATTTATTGAAAATCCTAAATGGAGAACACTTAATTCAAAAATCTAGAAAATATTAGAATGTCAAACTCGAATAACCAAAATTAAGAGCACTCAAATGAAGTGCATAATTATGGCATTTGTGAAGGATATAAGCTAAACGTAGGAATGACAACGGATCGAATTCAGATCGGATGGAGCTTCACCCGCATCCACCATCCGCTCCACCCGTCACCCGCAAAATCCATCACCCGCATTCGATCCATCCATCATCCGCGGGTGAAACGGGTGGATCGGATGCTTAGCGGGTGATAATTATAATCCTACTCTAACTAATTTTTTTTCTTTTTTTTTTTTAAAAAAAAACCTTTTAGCTAATACTAAACTTGAATAGTAAACTACTTCATATTAATTAACTTTCAGTTCTATATTACAACAATAATCAATAAATAAAAAAAATCATGAACTTACTTGCAATTGTTACATAGTAGTGATAGTACAGTATATTGAGGGGAGCTGGGCTTTAATTTTATATTTTTTTAAAAATAAAATTTACATTTTTTTTTGTAGAAATATACGTACATAGTACTATATATGAAAACTGAAAAAAAATAAATTATATTTATACCTATGGATGGCAGATTGATTGATAAACGGATGACGGATTGGGTGACGGATGAAACAGAACTCCACCCGAATCCGACCCGATCCGTCACCCGCTTCATCCTTTATCCGCCCTTCATCCATTTAACGTGGATTTTCGTCCATTAATTTATTTCGGGTGGATCGGGTTTGCGGATATCCATTTAGAATTGCCATCCCTAGCTGAACGACATGTATTAAATTAACTTGTGAATTTTCTACTTCAAATGTAGGCAGAAAATGAAGTGCATAATATAAACTAGTACTTGGCTGGTTTTTAATGGCGAACAATTGTTTATATTTTCAGATATAGAAGTTCAAGGTTTTTATGTTAGTTTGAATGTTTTATATACATTAGCCTACTAGCTCAACGGGAAGAGCATTGTGCAAATGCACAAAAGACGTGCGTTCGAATCCCACATAGGTTTATTTATGTAATGTGGAGAAACAAGTTTGTATGAGAGTTTAGTTGTAACAAAGTTTATATAGTTATAAATCATTTTCAAACCAATTTTTTGCTCATATAGTTTAGTGCAAATTGATTTTTTTTAATTAATTATTATTATTATTTTTATTTTTTTTTAGAGATAACCTATGTAGGAATTGAACTCACATTCCCCGTGCACTTTCATAGTGCTCTACCAATTGAGCTAATAGTTTTTTATCATATGTTTTAAATTATTTTTATATGTTATAACTTTTTAACCATATGTTGCTCATTTGATAAATGAACAACGAATTGTTTGCTCATTTGACAAAATGAACAAAGAATTGTTGCTCATTTGATAAATGAGAAAAGATTTGTTCGCTAATTTGATAAATGAGCAAAGAATTGTTTGCTCATTTGATAAATAAGCAAAGAATTGTTGCTCATTTGATAAATGAGAAAAAAATTATTTGCTCATTTGATAAATGAACAAAGAATTGTTTGCTCATTTGACAAAATGTTCACTGTTGCTCATTTGATAAATGAGCTAAGAATTGTTTTCTCATTTGATATATAACCAAGGAATTTGCTCATTTTTTTTATAGAATAATGGTTGCCCATTTAGTCAAAGTAATCCCTTAATAAATATAATTTATATATATCAATTTACACTAATAAGGAAAACATAGCTTTTATTAATTATATCAAATTTATTGATTAAAAAAAAATTATATCAAACTTGTAACACAAAATCTATATCCTTATTTATGTACATATCTTTGATTGAAATTATTTAATTTATAACATTAAGGTTGAATGATTTGACAACAAAATTACAAAATAAAAAAAATTCATTTTTCTCATTTTATCTTTGTTTGCTCATTTTATTTTTACTATATTACTTTTCATATTTAGTTTGCTCATTTTAAATATGTTTGCTCATTTTACATATCTTCTATTGAATTTATCAAATCTATAACATTAAGGTTGAATGATATGACAAAAAAAAAATTACAAATTAAGAACATTCAATAGGAAATTCCACAAAAATTAGCTTTAATTAATGTAAAAGTACACATGCAATAGAATTTTTTTTAATGAAAATCCTAAATTGAGAACACTCAACTTAAAAAATCTAGCAAAAATCACAATGTCAAACTCGAATAACCAAAATAAGAGCATTCAAATTCGAAATTTTCCAAAACACTAAAAATTGATAATTAGAACATCAAATTCAAAATTTTTGTTGAAAATACCAAATTGAGATAACTCAATTAAAAAATTATAACGAAAAACCAAAATTGAGGGCATGATATTCGAAAATTACTTACCAAAGATTATGTATAAGTGAACAAGAGGAGAGAGAAAGTATTGATCCTTGAAGCTTCAAGCCATTGATGTTCCACCTTCAACTTTAGAGAGAGAGAAATAAGCAGGGTAATTTTTCTGGAGGGAGAAAGAGGTTATGTGTGATGTTGGGTTTGGGTGGGTTTTGTTATGATGCAAATTACTTTTTTGCTATCATTATGTGAACAATCTCAGCAGTTGGATCTTGTAGTATCTAATGGTTGTGATTAGTTCTCATATACAATAGTGTTCTCACATATAGACCTATTCTCACCGGATCCCTCCCACATATATATATATATATATATATATATATATATATAAACTTTCGATCAATAAGATTAATATAATTAATCTTACAGCTTGCTCTTGACTGAACCCTACGAGTCACACCCAATCGTGTAACCGAAAAAAGGTGACGAATTAATCCGACAGATTAAATACGTCGATAAGGATTTTACGAACTCAGACGTCAAGCTTAGAGCGTTAAAGCTGAGCGTCGAACGTCAAGTCGATTCTAGGAATCGACGAGACGAGAAATAAAGTCAAACGACAAGTCAACACCTAGCCATAGGCCTAGCTAGCAGCTAGCCATGCGAGGGCTAGACAAGGCTAGCCGGGCTGCCTACCGCAAGGCAAGGCTTGCCCGCAATCCCAGCATGCATTGCATGCCATGGGTGGGCGAGCTAGGCCGAGCAGCCTTGTGGGCAAGCATCGCCAGCAAGGCCAACAACCAGCAAGGCGTGCTGGGCCTGGCGAGAGCAGCGCTCAGCGCTAGCAGCCCGCATAAGCTTGCAAGGCTTTCTAGCAGGGGCAGCTGCCTTGCGGGCCCAGCCGAGCACCAGACCGCCAGCAAGGCGCGCCTTGGTGCCCAAGGCTGGGCGCCAGCTAGCGCTTTCCTATTGGGGTCGGTTGGTGGGAATGGGTTTGCTTGGGGAGCAAGGGGAGTTGTGGTCCTCCCCTTGTGGTCCTCACCTACTCTCTCCCTCATGTTGACACTTGTTGTTTGACTATTGCTTAGCTTAATTAATTTAATTTAGAATTAAATTAATTTCTTATTTTCTCACTTTATCAATTCTTCCACATGGAAAGATGATTTAGTTTTTTGGGAATACTTTTCCTATAAATACCGACTTTGGGAGTTGGGAATTTACACTTTGAGTAGAACTCAATAAGGCATCTCCCAAAAGCGTGAGAAAATCTTTAAGTTTTTAAAGCTCCCCTTATGGTTTAGTCTCGTTTAAGCACGAGATAGGAACCTTGTTCGGGCGCGTGGGTGTGCGACATAGGAGGATTCACTCGTGCGTGCCTAGAGCTTTTCGAGAAGTCGTGCTCGTGTGTAACACCCCAAAATCCCCCTCTACGGAAATACTAGTACAACGCGTATAATTATACCGTAGAGATAGACTTAGACATATTACCGCCGCGTGATTACGAAAGGCTACTCAAAATTAAATACTTAACTCAATAACAAACTTGCAGTGGAAAACTCAACTCTTCTTTTATTAATACTTATAAAATAGTAATAACCATTGTTATGAGTACTCAAAAATAGAGACAAAAACCAACATTTCTAAAACTAGGTGAAGCAAGTCACGGGACTCCAAAATGCTCATTTATGACTCCACCTAAAAATAGTCAACACTGCTTACCATTAAGGTAAACAGGGCGAACCAAAACAAATAGGAAATGCGGATTAGAAAAATATGCTAAGTACGATAAGTGCAAGATAATGTAAACTCAATTTATTTGCATACATGCTTTTATAACTATTTCTAATAATTAATCCAATAATTCCAAAACTCATGATTCAAAACCAATTCTCAATATTCTCAAAACAATTCCAATAACTCAATAATTCAATAAAAACAATTTATAAAACCAATTCCTCTTTTTAAAAACCAATTCCTCACCCAAGTGTGCACACCCCAAAAGTTAGTGTTTGTAATAACCCGTACTTTTATATGGATATTAATTAAAAACATTATTTTATGAGGTATTTAAATAATTTGAAATAAATTATTTATGGTATTTTAATAATTTTAAAAGGTTAATTTTAATCAAAAATCCATTTTTAATTATTTATTTCTTTTGGAAATATTTTATTTCATTATTTAGAAACTTTGGGGCATATTTAAAATTAAAAGGAAGTTTTAGAGTCAATGGAGTTTTAAAAAAAATCAAATGCCCCAGGTTTCTAAATTAATGTTTATTGATGAAATTTGATTGTAGTTGATTAAAACTATTGAAATCAATGTTTTTAAACTAAATTACAGAAAGTTTAAGAGTTTTTATAATGTTGGAATTTTTATGTAGAGGCTAGAATTATGTTTCTTGAAAGGATGTTTAATTACCCATTAATTGGGAATAAAAGTAGGTGGTTATTAATTTTCAACATGTTTTAGAAGGTTTAAAAGTGTTTTAAAGAAAGTATATATTGCTGAAAATTTATTATGAATAGGTATTAATGTCTCTTTGTAATTTTGGGTTGTAGGAGACTTCCAAGTGAGTGATTTCGTGTAGTCGTGGCGATTTTGAGATCATATTCGAGGTACGTTCGCGTACTCGGTAATTATTTAAGTGTGTAGAAGCATTCTAGGATTTGTTTAATTAATTCAAAGGTAGTATCATGATAGGTGTTGGTTGGAATTGTTGATTGGATTGATTTTGGTGATTTATTTGTGAAGTATGAATTATTTGAGGTGAATTATTGATTGAAATTAATTATGTTGGCATGTTAATTATGAACCACACTTTTATTATGGGCATGATTGAGAGCATGTTTAATTAAAATAAATGTTTAATTGAGTTTGAAATATTGAAAGGGAATTATTATGGTTCATATAATTTTTATTGATGCTATAAGCATGGTAAAGGAGCCATATATTTAAGTGTCTATGTACATGAGGATTTAATTTATATTTTGGTGCCTAAGTGCACTTAAGGTGTTTTAAACACCGAGGGATAGGACTTGTGGTGCATTATGCGCTTAAGATGTTATTTAACGCCGAGGTAGTTTAGAAAGGGTTCAACATTAAATTAAATGTGGCCACTAATTGTTCAAGAATTAAATTGGTATATTCTATTGCTTGAATGATTTACGATGATTGATTGTGTTATGGATTGAGAGTCATCACCAAGTCTAAAATATGTAAACAACGTAAAGGGAAAAAGATTGCGCACAAAAACTCTTTAACTATAGCTCCCGTGTTAGTTCCCTTTATTAGGGCAGGTTAGGGGAGAAACTCGTTTGATGCGTAATCAAATTAACTAAGCAATTAATTTATTTATTGGTTGGTTGTGTTGTATGTTTTATGCTTGTGAAAAGGTGCAACAAGCTAAGTTGTGTGATGATGGGATGAAAGCATGTTAGTGTGTACTGTTTACGCTTATGTACTCAACATTGCTGATTGTGTGTTTGTATGTTTGTTTGGCCTTGTCTTTATCTTGGCCCTACGACGACCCATTTCTAATGGCGAGTAGTGGGGACAAAGTAAAGAGAAGCTTTTCAGGTGATGGAGCATATTCATGATGGGCATAAGTGAAGAGTGAATCCTGTTTAGTTTCCATAAGAATATGATGTGTTTTATTTGCTTTGATTCTTATATATATTTGCTTGTGAGACTAACGCAAAGGTTTTATTATTCTTTTTGGGTTTTGATAAGGGTCTATAATGGTTTCAAGTTGTAGGTTGACTTTATTTGACTTTTTTTTACTTTGGTTTGACTTGGATGGAGTTTGGGTCGGATCTTTTCGTGTCGGGTCTGTTTGGGTCAGGTATATTCGGTTCAAAATTATCCTATTAATCCGTCTCGGGTTGGATTGGGTCACTTTCGGGTCGGATCAAATTCGAGTCAAGTTCTGTCAGGTCCAGATCGGGTTTGAGTCGGTAAACTTCAAATCAGTTCATATTCAGTTCGGATAAATTCGGATCGGGTTCAAAACGGGTTTGACTGGGTTAATTTCGGGTTGATGACTTTGTATCGGGTTGATTCCGGTTCGGTTGATTTCGGTTTTGTTAAGTTCGATTTGAATACTAAGGTTGATTCAGTATTTGGTCAATTCTTATTTAGATACTTTTCGTGTTTGGCTGAATTTTGGTTGGGTTAACCAAATTTAATATTCAAATAAGTACATTTTTAAAACTAAAGTAATTATTGATTTTTTTTTTAATCTTATTATTAGGTTGATATCAAGTCATTCACGTGTCATTTTTCTATATCGTGTCATTAATACATGTTTTAAGTAAAAAAAAAAAGGTAAATAATGGGTCGATTTAGGTTGGTTTGAAATCATGTCAAGTCAAAATCAGGTCGGGTTAAAATCGGGTTGGGTTAATATCAGTTTCGGATCAAAACATATATGATAGAATCGGGTTTGTCAGGTCAATTTCGGTTCAAATTGAGTTCAGGTCGGGTTAAATCGATTCGGTTTGAATTCAAGTTGGGTCAAATTGGTTTCGGGTCGAGTTCAAGTCGAGTCAAATCGTTGCCAGGTTACGTTCAAATCGGGTCAAGTTCGGATTCGGGTTGAGTTCAGTTCGGTTACAGATCGAGTTTGGGTCTTGAATTTCTCGAATCAAAACGGATAATTTTTTTCGGATTGATTCGATTTTGACACCTCTAATTGGTGCTTGAAAAGCTATTTGATTCAAATTATTCTATCAAGAGCTTGTTCTTTAACAAATTGTTACTTTGCTTCATCTAAAAAAAAAATTTATAAATAAATTGGTAGTCTACCTTTGCGGTACTTAAAGTTTCATGTAACAAAGACTTAACTCATCTTGACGATTTTTCCGTTGCTTTATACTTTTTTGTTTTTCAAAATTATTTGATATGTCGTATAATGAATTAAAATTGGTTGAATATATTAAAACTACTAATTAATGCCCAAGCTATGCTTGGATTTTTCAATTAATATGTGGTCAGATTATTTTTATCTTGATGATTTATTTAGTCGATCTATAACTGAAAATTATCAACATCTATAACAAACATTTTTTATTTGGGAAATTCTCTTTAACAGTACACTTTATTTTTAATTTTTCACTTTGCTGAATTGCAAAAAACCTTATTATCTTAGGTAAATATGAATTTTTATTACCAAATATAATAACTATTTTAATTAAAATCTTTAACTGTGGTTAGTTTATATATTATTTAATTAATTATTTTAAAAATAATAATAAAAAACCAACCCACAACACTTCCCCATCGCCGATGCACCAGCAACCACAACCTTGCTCCCTTCCTGCCGACGCCACCCCCTTCCCCTTACCGACACTCAACTCACCCTCTTTGGCAACCCCTTTCCAAGGGACTTGGGCCCGGTTCATCGCAGAGCACACTTCTCAAGACTACAATTCGAATGATGAAGCCGTCCGATTTTAAAGTTGGGTTATTCCCATTTCGCTCGCCGTTATTAGGGCTATCCCCCAACCCAGCCCGCCCATCCTCCACCCCCAAAACTCACTGTTAGGTGTATCTTTGGGCACTAGCTAATGAATAGCTTCCTGCAAACAAATATTAAAATTTTAAAAAAGAAGAATTTATGCAAGAAATATATGAGAACTAAATTTAAGCCCGTGCGATGCACGAGTTTCTATTAATAGTTAAATTAAACATTTAATAATATTCAATTGTAATAACAAAGTATTAATACATAATATTACTATTTTTTTTAATCTTATACAATTAAGGTTAACACATAAACATGGTATATTTTGTAAATTGTTTGTTTAAACAACAATACAAACCAATTCTTGAAGAAAAATAGACAGAAAATAAAATATGTGAAACTATATGTATTTGTTTAAGTAACTATTTTTCAAATTGTGAACACGATGAAAATATAATCTTCCAGGCTTCCATTATTTTTTGTAAATCAATCGTTGATCGTGCCAGTTGATAAGTTGCATAATTAAACCCGCCCTCTTGCCAAATTAACATCCTTGTCAAATTAACACTTATGACTGAACTAGCTTATTAATTATGATCATCGTTCATCGCGTGGGACAATAGATGAGTTTATATAGGATTTAAAATATACTGGATTTAAAGTGGTGAAAAAGTTTATTGTTAGATATGATAAATTTTGTTTACGTATTACTTAATCTTTTAGATGAATAAATGATAAATGATGATTTTTTTCTTTTTACTTTTTTTTTTTCTTTTTTGCTAGAAAAAGAAAAAGGATATATTTTTAATTTAAATGATTTTTTTTTCCTTATTTTTTGTATCTAATCCAAAACTAATATATGTATTTTGAAAGAAAACTGCTTTTTTTTTTAATTAAACGTGATTTCATTTTTTTATTAGTATTTTTTATAAAATATTTTATTATATCACTTGTCATATTTTCATTATTTTTTTATCAAATCCATTTTTTTTTTAAATATCAATTAAATGTGAATTTCATTTTTTAAGTTTAATAGTATTTTGTTTTTTGTACGAAATAAAATAAATTGTTTCTTTTCTCTTAGATAAAATTTTCATTTTTAAAAGATATTATTTTATTTTTATAATAAATTAAAACCTTTAATTTTACTCTTACGTGGCACTTTAAAATAATAATCCTATGTGGCATAATCCTACTCGTAACGCTCTAAAAATACTAATCCTACATGGCGCTCTAATAATTTTTAAAAAATTAATATCTTAGGTGGCTCTCTAAAATCTTGGGAAAAAACTCCCCTTTATATATATACATATATATTATATTATTGCAAAAAAGGGGAAAAATTCAAAACCAGGGACAAGCACCATCGCTGTTAGGACATCTATTGGCCTTGAATTTGAAAGCCATTTTGCCGAAAAATCGAGACTCCGTTTGAAATTTGTGTGGGTTCGGAAAATTTTCGGGGGTAGAGGGAGGGCGCGCGGAAGGGGTGGGGGAGAGGCGGCACACCAAAAATGGAGGGGGGTTGGGCACCGACAGGGGTGGGGGCGGGGTGGTTGGCTGGTGGGGGAATCTAAGAGGTGAATTTTTTTTTAAAAAAAAAACTATTACTGAAATAATCTAAATGTAAAAAAAAAAAAAGAAAAAACTCACTTTAGTTAAATATTTAATTAAATTTTATCGTTAATATTATGGTTAATTTAATATAAAAAATTCATGATTACTAAACGTAATAAGTTTTTTTTGCAATTCAACAAAGAGAAAAATTAAAAATAAAGTGTTACCAAAGAGAATTTCCCTTCTTTTTTTAATTCAGTCAAATCGAATGTAGGATTGCGTGTATATCTTTAAATTGAAATTTTCTACACAAATTCTTGATTATGGCGGACTTACGTTAAATTATTGTAAGACAGGTTAAAGTTATCCTAAAAGTGTTTAAAGTTATGTACCCTTATATACTATAAAAATTACCATTTTCCTAATATAAATTTTACTCTTAGAAAAAACACTTATAATGTATGATATTAATTATATTAGTTGTTATAACATGTATATATTCATTAGAAAATACACAATAAAACAAATTAAACTCATTACAAATTAAAGTTACCCTTTAAATGGTTGTTACCAAAAAAATGGATAAAGTTACCCTCATAATGACCTTCTTTCAATAATATTAATGTAAGTCCGTCTTATACAAGACTTATTGAATTTTCTATCTTATCTTTTACCTTGATAAAATTAACTTCTAGCATTTATTGCTTTTAAATATCAAGCTTTAAAACTAACTTGAAATTATTCATTTTTTAATGAAAAAAATGACAACAAAATAAACAATGTTTTTGAGGGGAACTTTTTTTATGTGGTGTTGACATGTGTAATCCACTAATTGTTTCGAGGATTACTTTAATATATTAGAGTATGATAATGATAATTTTGAAAACTAACAATAGAAAAGTATAAAGAACTTTTTCAAATGATCTTTATGGTGTTAGTTTGAACTTATGACCAACAATAATTATGTTGAGAGTCTAACCATCTTAACCAACTTTTAGTTATACTTATGTATTTAGCGCTTTTAATTATATATCTAACTTTAAATGAGTTGTTTATATATATTTTTTTTTTCCATTAGTTTTTCTATTGTTAAATAGACTAATATTTATTATGCATTATGTATATATAGAAACTTAAATATTGCAATATGAAAATTATAGTAATTACCCGGAGGGTCGCTTGGGCCATAGTGCCACACACTTGTATCTAGAAATAGCAACCTTCGTTCATTCGTTTGTTGTTACCTCCTCCACCATTTTCCTAGTGCACCATCAGAAAACCGTTTTTGGTTATGCAATCTCTCTCCATGCTTTGCAAATCTACAAAAATTATCTCATTTCTCCCTCCTTTTCAATCTAATTTGGAATTATTTATTTATGTATTTTTTTTTTTCAATTCTTATATAAATAAAACATTTTTATCTCCTAGATAAATATTGCATATTTTATATCTTGTCTTTATATATGTATATGCAACTAACAATAATAAAAAATAAATTTCTCATCTTTTATACATCTGAAGAAAAAAATGAATAACAAAAGATTTCTTAGTTCACCATTAATGGAGAAGCTAACAATCAATATCAATTTTAATGGTGAAATCAATGGAGGGGAAAAGCTACAATCCTACCCCTTTGGATTAACCATGTATACTCCATGCCCTTCTTTGTCTTTTTTTCTTAGGGTATTCGTTTAAGTAATCGCCATCGAAAATGGTGGTTTTCGTTTAATTTTGCCTCTGAAAATGAAAGTCTCCATTGAAATAGCTTGAAGAAGGAGACAAAGGTGATCAGTGGGAATCGAAGGAAGAAATAGATGAAGAGGATGGAGGTGGATGAAGGAAGGAGAAGGGAGAGATCCATGAAGTAGATGGAGGTGGGTAAAGTAAGGATGAGGAAGGAGGAAGAAAGTGACTAGAGTGAAATTACAAATATATTCTTTATTTTATACAAAAATTACGAGTTCGTCCCTAGATAAACATCAAATGTTTGTCTAGGAGATAAAATGGGACAAGCCCATTCTTATATCGTTGTGAGCTTGGTAACTAATTCCATAAATTTGCATTGCAATTATTATATTTTCACTTTTTATATTCAACCAATTAAACAAACCCCTCATTTCAAATTCAAATGTATTTTCAATTCCTCCATATTTTGTTATTCAACCAAACAATACTAAATTGTAAATAACCATGGGAATAAGTCCCATTGCAACCAAATTAAATGAGATATTAGTTTCCAATTAAAGCTTACAAGGGGCTTGTCCATATATACTTTCGTTGCCGTTGCAAAATTTAGGTCATTAATATCCTTAATTTATCTTTAGTAAAATAATAAATATTTAAAAATTAGATATTTGATCAAAGCATAAATCAAGACAAATCTAATAAGATCCCACTTGATAATAACTATTCTTATTTATAAAACGCAAATTATAGTTAAAGAAAAATGCGTGAATGTGAATAAGTCCAAATAGTGCAATTTGAAAAAATAAAATAAAAATAGAGAAAGTATAAACTTGGTAAAGCCTTTTAATTTTGTCTATGTGTAACACTTGGGAAAGGGGAACATTTGGTTAGTAAATTTTAGGTATGAGGTATGAGTTTGGATAATATTGGGTTTAGAAAACTCAAAAAAAAAAAAAAAAAAAAAACATTCCATTTTCATTCTAAACCTATACCTTAAACTCATATGATATGAGGTTTAGAAACCCAAAGAGAGGAAGTGGATATAACTTATATCGCACGTCTAGATAACAAATAATAAAAAGAATAGGTTCATTCTCAAACAACAATCAAATACAAAGTATCAAGAATCATCCCTAAAAAAAAACCAAGTATTAAGAATCAAATTCCAACCCCTTATCACTCTGATTTCAAGACTATTACGAAATCTATATCACTTTGTGAACTAAATAATGTTCTTTTGAAGTGTATATATATATATATATATATATATATATAATATATATATATGGAGTTTAATCAAGGAGAAACCATGAAAGACCAAACTCAATAACAATATTTTAATAATTACCAAACATTTTATTCTTTTCAACAACCATCATCTCCCACGGCAGCAGTCCCTCCCAATTAAAAAGCAAAGCAAACAGGTACAACATTACACACATTACATTACAACATTTTGGTATTCATATTACTCAGTCGTAAATTTGAACTATACCCCCTTTATCCAAAATTAATAATCGTGTTGATTATTGTAATTTGAACTAACACGACAACTAAAATCAAACAAAGATAATACAGTGTAGTCAACATTATTCATTCGGACCCAAATAAAGTGCCTCAAGCATAAAGTTGTGGGTTAGCAATGAGATGCTCTTCCACAGTCTTGAAAATCTTCTTAATATGTTCTTTTCCCATAGTAATTTCCTCATCAGTCATCACTTGATTATCTCCCTTGGTGTGGTAGTGTGCAACCATCTTGTAGTTAGTTCCGGTGCCAGAAGGCTCGTATTTGTGCTCGTAAACTGCACATTCCAAAGTATCACGAAGTACATCTCCTTCAATGCTAGTGTATTTGATGAAGAAGTTGGTTGTATCAATCTCGTCCACTCTATCTTTTACATACTTGAATGGAGCCCCTGCAACATTTGATTAAATAGTTCAGTCCTCATTTAAGGCTATGTTCGGTTTACCTGGCCTAATATGATGTTTTCTATTCTAATCTAATTTTCGAGTTTGACTAAATTTTGACTATATTTATACATTATTCATTAAGATATATATATATATATATATATATATATATATATATATATATATATATATATATATATATATATATATATATATATATATATATATATATATATATATATATATATATATATATATATATATATATATATATATATATATTGTTTCGAGTGAAAACAATGGGACCTTGTCGAAGGTCCGATGAAGTGGAGAAGACTAGATTCGATCCAAGTAATGTTGGGCCGAAGGTTTCCTGCACAGTAAACACACGTAAACTAGCCTCGGGGGTGTTGCCGAGGAAGGCCCCTCCGATGCTAAAGTCAGTACAGTGTGTAGAAAGAGAATACTATGCAAGAGAATTAATTGCTTGAGGCTTTGCTTGAATCAATGTACAAACGTAATATTGATGGCTTTTATACCTTGGCATACATGGAGAAGTTGGGCCTTAGCCCAATTGGCTTGCCTTGAGGATTGATCTTTGACTTTAGCACAATTGGAGAGATGAACCTTGACCTTGGGCTTTTAATTGGATCATTTAATGCCTAGGCTCAATTGGACTAAATTGGACCCAAACAACTTGCCCCCCAGACCCGATTTGGAAGGATGACGGGTCGGGTTTGATTTAATCAGAAAAGGAGGGAAGTGAATGATTTAATTAATCCAAATATTTGAATTTAAACCGTAATTAAACCGTAATTAATGAGATAACAACAGTTAAGGCGGATAATTGTGGAAGTTGGACGGATAATGGGCAGTTTAATCGCAAGGTCGTGTGTTTAACGGTTACTTAGTGGGGTATTTAAGAGAAATTGAAACGCGGACTCCCCGTATTCCCATTTCTGGAGATATAATTAGAGGCGCGTCATCTCTCCTCACTTATTCACCAACACAAACCCAGAATTCTCGAGAGAACCCAAGACCCGCATCAAAACTTCGCAAATTCCCCGAGCATTAAGCTTAGAAACTGAGACTCGCCATTACCAATTCGTAAATCAGCAACTTTCGCTTCAGATTAAGGTAAATTCCTTTGATTTTAGTTTATTTTTCTTCGAATTTGAACTCCTTCCCTTTTTTCGACTTTTTTCTTCGAAATTATCAATGGCGAGAGGAGTTAGGGGTAGAGCCCGTGCTCCAAGAAGAGCAAGGCCAATTCCCGATCCCAGGAACAGGATTGGGACCTGGAATGGACAAAGAGTAGAGTCTGACCCTGCTGAAGGGATTAGGGCGACTCCAATTTCCTTGGCTCCTCCTCAGAGAACGGAGGGGTCGAGCGCTTCTAGGCGGGACGATGAAGTTCCCGCTGTCCTTTGGGATATCCTTCCCGGTTTTTCAGAGTGGGAGGATGCCGAAGTAGCTTCGGCCATGATAAAGAAACGCCCCTACTCATGGTGGGTGGAGAATGCCGAACAATATCGGTTTGCCGAACAAATTGAGTTGCATTACGGCATCCTTGAAGCTGATGGGTATTGGTGCCGAATGCCCGTGGCATCTGATAGAATCCATCGTCCACCCCCGGGTATGTGGGGGTGTACACAAGACAACTTCAGTATGGGCTGAGGTTCCCTTTGGACGTATTCGTCCGAGACTTGCTGATCCATTACAATATTTCCCTATGTCAGCTAACTCCTATTAGCATCCGAAGGGTGATGACATACTTATGGGTCTGCAAGTTCTTCAGGTATGTGCCGAACCTGCACTGCTTCAAAAAGCTTCATCGGCTAGTGCCAAATATTCAAAGTGGGCACGGAAGTCATGGTTCTGGGTGGTACCGGATTGAATCTCGGCCCCAGTACCTAACCATGTGGCCGAACGACTCTTCAGACAAGGACTTGAGAGGTCAATGGATTTGGGTTAGGGCACCCACGGACCCGAGCCACCCTTGCGTCTTCAGCGCTCCCCGGTATCTTGCTGAGCCTGATCCCGACATGGGAAGTTTAGGTCCTCCCGAAGATAACGGCCCAGACCCGAACCTTAATCAACAGAACATCTTCGGCAAGCTGCCGAACCGGGGGGGCAGCGGCCGAATGCAGCATATCCCGGAGACTTGGCTCCCCGATACACATTATGTTTTCCAAGAGAACATGCTAGCAGCTGTCGGCCTCAGCCGAAAGTTTAAGGATGGTAAGCTTCTTCGGCTGGGGCCGAGGCCTTTTAATTATCTCTTTTTCTCCTCTTACTTCGCTTTTTTATGCTGTGCCAACCTAACTGAACTGACCTTTCCCCTTTTCTTTTTCAGAGCGGGACGAGACCAACGCCGGCATTAACTACGCTCGTCTTGGCGTCAACCGAGAACGAGTTGTAACTGATCGGGCCCCCTCTATCACTGAACCGCGGCATAGAGAAGTTCATCTAGACTCTTCCCACTTCCAAATTGAGGCTGTTGCTCTGTATCAGAGGCAGAAGCCTTGGTGGAAGAAGAGAGATCCCTGGTTTCAACTGCTGGACGAAGAAGCTGAAGCTGCCCGCACGGCCGAAGAGGTTGCACGGGTTATTGAAGCTTGTGAAGGAGGAGAAGGGTCCTCCAGGGCTGCTGAAGAAGAAGTTGCAGCTAGGGCAGCTGAAGAAGACGAGGCTTTGCTGAAGACCTCGGTGAGCTTTCAGACTTAATTTTATCTGTTTCTGTTTGTTGTTTTGTTTTTTTGTTGTTTTTTATTTATTTATTTACTCACATTCTTCCTCCCCCCTGTCTTTTACAGTCTGAAGAGAGTAATAGACACAGAGAAGGGAAAGCCCCTGTTCGTCCCGAAGACCAGATACAAGAAGAGTCCTCAGACTCAGACATGGACGAGCAGCCGCTTCAGAAAAGGCGCCGAAGAATGGCCATCATCGGCCCCCATGACTTTCAGCGGAGGCCGATGACCATCGCCGTCGAAATAAGGGAACCCGAGGAAGGCAATGGATCGCTGAGGGTTCCCCGGCCACCACCTCAATCACCTCCAAAGACCCCTCCGCCACCTCCCGAGATGGAGGTGGATCAGAAAACTCCCGAACCTAAGGGAGGGGTCCAAGAAGAAGTTCAAGAGAGTGCTGCTGAGCACAAGAATGAGGATGTCGTGATGCCCAGTGCTGAGGGTTTCACGGCAGACATTGCAAGAGAGGTTGAGGCCTTTGTCCTCACCCCTGAAGAAGAAGAGGTCATAATAATTGACTCTTCTAAGAAGGAGGATGCTGAGCCATCCAAAGTTAAAGAAGCTCCATCGTCATCCTTTCCTTCCTTCCAGACTCTGCAATCTGGAGAAATGGGTTTCTCGGCCCCCCGAATTCCAATCCCAGATCACATCTGGGACCTCATATGGGGTCAGAACCGAGAAGGTGCTGCAGCCTACTTCGGCGATTTTGCTGGCATGTCCGAAGTAGATAGGGCAAGAATCTGGTCGCTGAAGGCCACTGCTGGGATGGGCGAATCCAGCAGATCAGTTCCTGACCCAGCCAGGTCTAACCAACTGCTGATGATGCAGGTGATTTTCCTTGCCTTTATCTCCTTTAAAATTCAGTAGCCTACTTATCATTATTATTTTTTATTTTAACTTGTGCTCCTATTTTCAGTTCGTGCACAATCAGACTCTCACTGTAGAGCTGATAGATACCCTACAAGATAGGGTAGACGCTGCCGAGCACGACAAAAAGGTAGCCGAAGAGGAGTTAAAGCTTGCTAAGCTGAAGCAAGCAGCAGCTGAAGAGAAGCAGCAGAAGGGTGAAGAATATGAGAAAAAAGTTGCTGAAGCCTTCAAAACCTTCTGCGATGCTATGGAGAAGGAAGTTTTTCCCCCACTGATGGAAGGGGAAAAATTCCTCCAAGAGCACATGGGAGTGGACATATCCAAATTCAAGGCTACCATTGAGAGCCGAATCCAGGAAGGAGCTGCTGCACAAGCTGAAGTGCAGCAACGGCTAGAAGCTCTTGAAGCCAGCAGAATGGCTGCTGAAGAGATGCTCCAAGCCAGGGATGTCCAACTCTCAGAGGCTGCTGCTGCTGCTGCTGAAGCTCAGAGAGCTAAGCTCCAAGAAGCTGAGGATCAGCTGATGGCCAAAAAGGAAGAAGTGGCCCAGGCTCAGACAGAGGCTTCCCAAGTTCAGCAGGAGCTGAATGAGCTGAAAGGTTCCTCCTCCAAGCTCGCCGATGAGCTGAAGAAATCCAAGGAAGACTTGGAGGAGACAAAGAAGAAGTTGGCTGATGCTGAGGCTCTACTCAAAGTCCGTGTCTATACCCAGGAAGAATATGAAATGGGTTTCAGAAACGGGTTCAGAGTGTGCCGAAGAGTCTGCCTTCATGCTGAGTCGAAGTTGGACTGGTCCAAATGTGCTGAATGGGTCCAGGATCCCGAAGACCCTCATATGAAGTATGCAACTCCAGTCGAAGCTGAAATCCTTAAGGCTGAGGAAGCCGAAGAAGAAGCTGAGAGAATGGAGTTGGAGTCTGAACAGAGGGAAAGGGAAGCTCGGCAGAGTGCAAAGCCTGCTTCTTCTGCTGCTGGGGCTGAGACCACCATGGGGCCCAACAATGCTGACCAGTCTGATCCTCGGGCTGAAGCATAGGAACTCGGGCAGTCGTCTTCAGAATCTTGCGGTTCATCATGCGCTCAACTTTAGACTTGCCGCTTTCTGAATTTTTTGCCTTGTTTGTTTTTGCTTCAGCTTGCCTTGTCGTACAAAACAATTTATTTTTTTGCTTCTGTACGTATTTCGGCAGCTGTTATTTTCCGCTTGTGGGCGGCTGCCGATATAGTTTTTTAACTTATTTGAACTTGTAGCTCAATTTCTGAGCATGAATTATTAATTCGATGTTCTTTTCTTTAGCTGTTTTGTTTTTGAATGCTTTACTGTTTCTATAATTCTGCTGAACATAAACTTGCACTGGTATAAACAATTTCTTTATTTCTTAAAAATGGGTATTCGAAACACAGGGCCAACTGAAGGCAAAGCTTCGCATAATGGCTTTCTGGGATACAAGGCTCAGTTAAGGCAATATCCCAGAATTGTCCATGGACTCATGCCTTTGGAGAACAAATCTTACTGAAGCTTGACTTCAGCTGAAAGACTAGAGTTCTTTAAAAAGACGAGTTTGCCAGCAATCAGAAACCCAGTTACCCGAAGGCGAAGGTTTCAGACGAGGCTGAATAAACAATTTCCAACAGTTGCTGTTATCCTTGATGTTCTGTCTATCATTGAAAAATGGATATCCGAAACACAGGGCCAACTGAAGGCAATGTTTCGGATAATGGCTTTCTGGGATACAAGGCTCAGTTAAGGCAATATCCCAGAATTGTCCATGGACTCATGTCTTTGGAGAACAAGTCTTACTAAAGTTTGACTTCAGCTGAAAGACCAGTGTTCTTTAAAAAGACGAGTTTTGTCAGCAATCTGAAACCCAGTTACCCGAAGGCGAAGGTTTCAGACGAGGCCGAATAAAAAACCCTTAAAGAGTAGATAGAACCAAGAAAACTTTGAAAGGATAAAAAGTTGCAAATATTTATATAAATGGCGGCTCCAAGGCCTTTCATTAGTTCAAAATGTACTTACAAAGATTGTTCTGCCCCGAAGGGTTTACACATGATATTTTTTCAGTATATCAGCGTTCCAGTGATTTTTCAACTCAGTTCCATCCAACTGCCGAAGTCGGTATGTCCCTAGCTGAAGCTCATCACAGATTTCATAAGGCCCTTCCCATGCAGCTGAGAGTTTCCCATGGATTCGGCCTTTCTGAACTGCAGCAGCATTCCGAAGGACAAGGTCTCCAATTTTAAGAGGCCTTGCATGGACCCTTCGGTTATAAAATTTGCTGATTCTCTGCTTATAAGCAGCCATTCTGTCTCGGGCTGAGTCTCTTACTTTGTCGAGGAAATCGAGAGATTCCCTCATCAGTCGCTCATTCTCAGCCGAGAAGTGGTGCACTCGTAGGCTCTCAGAGCCAATTTCCACTGGAAGAACGGCTTCGGCACCATACACCAGTTCAAAAGGTGAATAGCCCGTTGCCTCTTTTTCAGTTGTCCGAAGGGACCAAAGGGTTCCAGGGAGCTCCTCCAGCCACTTGGACTTTTGATCTTCCACCCTCTTCTTGAGGGCATTTAGGATCTGTTTATTTGCAGCTTCGGCTTGTCCGTTACTTTGCGGGTGGCATACCGCTGAATATGCCAGTTTGATGCCGAACTGATCTGTATACCGCTTCAGTGGTAAGTTATCAAATTGCCTCCCATGATCGAAGACAAATACTCTCGGGATGCCAAAACGAGTGATGATATTCTGCCAGATAAATTTTCTGACAGTTTGCTCTGTAATGTTCGAGGCTGCTTCGGCCTCGATCCATTTACTGAAGTAGTCAACACCAACTATCAGCCATTTTTTCTGGTACACAGCCTCTGGAAACGGTCCTAGTATATCCAGTCCCCATTGGGCAAACGAGAGTGGATTAAGGATCGGCTGAAGATCCCTTGCTGGCTGGTGGATAATTGGAGCGTATTTTTGACATTTTTCGCACTTCCGGACCAGCTCCTTAGCATCTGCGATCATGGTGGGCCAATAATATCCAGCCCTCAATGCCTTGTGGGCTAAGGTCCTTCCCCCAATGTGGTTCCCACAGATGCCGAGGTGAATCTCCCGTAGGATATAATCTGCATCTGTTGGTCCCACGCATTTCAGCAATGGGGCTGAGAAGGACTTTTTCAGAAGTTCCCCCATGAAGACAATGAACCTTGAGCTGGTTCTCTTCATCTTGGAGGCCAAAGCTTTATCTTCGGGAGTTTCTCCCCGGAGTTTGAAAGCTAGGATGGGGTCCATCCAACTAGGCTCTGGGTCAGCACAGCACACTTTAGGTGCTTCGTCGACACTTCTCTCTCGACGCACTTCTACAGATACAGATCTGTTCAGCTCGGTAAGAGTTGAACTGGCAAGTTTGGAGAGTGCATCGGCTTGAGTATTCTGACCCCTTGGGATCAGCTGAACCTCAAAAGTTTTCAGCTTTGCAATGACTGATTTGGTCTTGGCAAGATAAGCTATCATGGAGGGCTCTTTGGCCTCGTAGCTGCCGCTAATCTGATATGCAACTAGCTGAGAGTCTGTTTTCAGGCAGACATGATCGGCTTCCAGGGAGATGCACAATTCTAGGCCGACGATTGCTGCCTCATATTCGGCTTCGTTGTTCGAGGTCTTAAAAGAAAAATTTTAGTGCATACTCGAAGGATTTGCCTTCGGGAGAAGTTATTACTACTCCTGCCCCCGAACCGTTTTCGGTGGAAGATCCATCCGTAAACACGATCCAGACTTTCTTTTCATTGTCTAGCGCTTCTTGGTATGAGCATTCGGCCAAGAAATCCGCTAGAGCTTGAGCCTTAATGGAAGCCCTCGAACGGTAGCTGCTGCTGAATTCGGTGAGCTCAAAAGCCCACTTGGCTAGCCTACCAGATTTTTCAACCTTGTCGAGAACTTTTTCCAACGGCTGATCAGTTAAGACCACTATCTGATGGCAATCAAAATAGGGCCTCAGCTTCCGAGTAGCTACTACTACTACCGCGAAAGCGACTTTCTCGAGTAGAGGGTAGCGAGTCTCGGCATCCGTCAGTGTATGACTGACAAAGTAGATCGGTTGCTGACTTTTACTTTCTTCCTTCAGCAGTACTGCACTGACGGTGGCTGGGCTAACGGCCATATATAGGTACAAAGTTTCTCCTTCTGCTGGGCTAGCCAGCGTTGGGAGTTGAGCCAGGTGCTCTCGAAGCTGTTTAAAGGCGTCTTTTTGCTCTTCCTCCCAAACGAGCTCTTTTGTTTTCGGGAGTTTTAGGGCTTTGAAGAAAGGTAACCCCTTATCTGAAGCTCTGGAAATGAACCTCGAGAGGGCTGCCATTCTTCCGGTGAGCCGCTGAACATCCCGCTTTGTTTTCGGCTCAGGAAGGTCGAGCGCTGCTTTGACTTTGGAGGGATTGGCATCAATCCCCCTTTTGCTGACTATGAACCCAAGGAATTTCCCTGACTTCATGCCGAAGACACACTTCTTCGGATTCAGCTTCATTTGATGCTTTCTTAAGGTGGCGAAAGTTTCAGCCAGGTCCTTAACATGGTCCTCAGGTTTTTTGCTTTTGACGATCGAATCGTCGACATAGACTTCCATGTTTCAGCCCTTTTGATCGGCAAAAACTTGATCCACCAGCCTTTGATAGGTTGCCCCCGCATTTTTCAATCCGAAGGGAATCATTTTGTAATTGTACACCCCAGCGTTCGTGACGAATGTTGTCTTTGCTCGATCGTCGGGGTGCATGAAGATCTGATGATACCCCGAGAATGTGTCCATGAAACTAAGCAAGGCATGGCCACTTGTCGAATCGACTAGCTGATCGATCCTCGGCAAGGGATAGAAATCCTTCGGACAAGCCTTATTTAGGTCCGTGAAGTCAACGCACATCCTCCAGGTACCATTGGCCTTCTGAACCATCACCACATTTGCCAGCCATTCTGGATATTGGCAAGGCTTGATGAAGCCTGCCTCCAGCAATTTTTTGACCTCGGCTGCGATGTCTCGGTTCTTATTAGCGGAGTAATTCCGCTTCTTTTGCTTAATTGGTCGACACGTTGGGTCAACATTAAGCTTATGGGAGATGAGGTCTGGACTTATCCCGGGCATATCAGCTGCCGAGAAAGCAAACACATCTCTGTTGTCCCGAAGGAGCTGAATAAGTTCACAACGGGTGTTCGGATCAAGGTCCATCCCGATTGTTACACATTTCTCAACGTCTCCTTCGGCCAACTCAACTGTTTCATTCTGTTGGTCCATGTCCATTGCTGATGGACTGGACTCTTCAGAATCTGGCCTGCTGCCTATGTCAGCAGGTGTCCCAGTCTTTTTGTTCTTCGGCTGGCTCTCTGAGTCTTGTTGTTCAGCTGAAGAGCTAGCCTTTTCCCTTTCGGGCCCTTTACCTCTGGGTACAGATCCTTGGGCCGAAGCACTTAGGCCTTTCTGCTTTTTTGTGCTTGGCTCTCTTTCTTTTTCTTTCTCCTCCTCATCCTTATCGTCATCTGGGCGACTACTGGATGGCTTGAGGTAGTTGCACCTTCGGGCGTCCTTTTGGTTGCCCTGTATCCTTTCGGGGAAGCCAGCGTCTGAGACGTAAATCATCAGCTGATGATAAGTTGAGACGACCCCTTGGATCTCATGAATTATGGGTCTCCCCAAAATCACGTTGTACACTGAAGGAGCGTCAATGACCAAAAATTCAATCATGACGTTCCTGGCTGCCTCATCGCAGCCGATGGTGATAGGAAGTGTCACCTTCCCATCTGGATAAGTTGAAGCCCCGTTGAACCCGGATACCGGGTAGGGTACCGGCGTAAGGTGCTTGGGCTTCAGCTTGATTTGATTGTAGGCCTTTCGGAACAGAATGTTTGCTCCGCTGCCACCGTCAACAAGGACCTTACTGACGTCATGGTTGGCCACCGTGGCGATGATCACCAACGGATCCTCGTGAGGGAACGTTATCCCCCGGCAGTCGGCGGCTGTGAACGTCATGTTCGGCACCGGCGATTGGGGAGACTGAATGTCAGCGTTGTTCACCTGGTGAGTCAAAGCCCAAAGGTGTCGCTTGCGCTCCCTCCGAGAGCATATTCCTCCCGAGATAACATTGATCGGAGAGAATTTCCCCTCCGGCTTTTTACTGTTCTTCCGGGGGAAGTCGAGGTCTTGCCGAGAGTCCTTTGCTGACTTCTCGGACTCTTTTTTCTCGCGGTGATCCGCGATGTATTTTTTCAAGTATCCCTTCCGGACCATGTCCTCTATCTGGTCCTTCAGTTGGATACACTCCTCAGTGTTGTGTCCCGGAGATTCGTGGAACTCGCACCACTGATTTTTATTTTTTCGCTGATACCACTCTGGGAGTGGTCTCGGCTTTCGGTAACTCTACTGCTCCTTCGTCACGCTGTAAATTTTGGCGCGTGGAAGAGAGAGCGGAGTGTAGGACTCGTATCTGCCTGTGTATGAGGCAGATTTTTCCTTCTTTGGGTCGCTGGCCGAAGATTGCTCCGAGGCCTTTGACTTTCCCTTTGCCTTATGGCCTTGGCCTTCAGACAAGGGTATTTGTCTTTGTTTCCCTCCCCCGAATTGAGGTTGGGTTTTCGCTTTGTTCCATTCTTCGGCTCGGATGAACTTATCCGAGGCATTCAGAGCTTCCTCCAAGGTCTGCGGGGTATGCATGACCATGAAGTCTAGGAACTTCCCGGGTTGAAGGCCATTCTGCATTGCAAAAACGGCTAGCCCCTGGTCCAGCTGAGAGACGCTGGATGACTCGTTACTGAAACGGGTCAGATAGTCTCGGAGGCTTTCGATTTCCCCCTGTTGCAGACTCATGAGTTCTGCAGTAGTCTTCTCTCGGCGGTTTGCCGTGGAAAACTTGCTCCTAAATTTGGAGGACAGATCATCCCACCCTGTTATGGAGCCTTGCTTTACTCCCTTGGAGATCCACGCTTGCGCGACCCCCTTGAGAGTGGTTGGGAAATATTTGCACCAAGTCGCTTCAGATCTGGGGCAAAGATGCATATGAGTCTCATACGAGGCCACGTGGTCCTTCGGATCCGAGGTCCCGTCATATGTGATGTGCGACGGTATTTTAACCGTGGGCACGTGCTCTTCCAGTATCCATTGCTCGAATGGCGAACTGGCGGGTAGCATAACGACCTTGCCCTTGTTCCTGGCCGAAGGGACCGCGCTCCGCCCTCTTAGAGAGGTAGGAGTGGTTTTCGTCCCTGGCTGGGAAGTCTGGGCCTCGGCCGCAGGGAACGAGAGGCGACTGTGCACGCTCGGTTCCTTGCCGCCGAGTCGGTCGAGGACGCTTCGGCGAACAGTCTCAGGTTGTTCTCGGTGAGTAGATTCTGGCCGAGAAGCTGAGCTGCTGCTCTTATGCGTTTCTGGTCGGGAGGATGAGGATCCTTTGAAAAATTGAGGGTTCTTTTTCCTCTCTTTTTCAGTTTTCCAGGTATCCTCTTCCCACTCTCCCAGTTCCCGGAAGGAAGGAAGCTTCCCACCATCACGGTCTAGCTTCCTCCGTTGACGCCGGGTATGCGGAGGAGTTTGATCACGAGGTGGTGGCATATTTTGTGCCCTCATTGCCTCCATGAGCACTGCCAGAGCTCTTGCCACCTCCTCCGAGCTGGGCCCCGCCAAAGGGGTCCTCGGCCGAGTATGGGAATGAGAGCGCACAGTCGATGGTTGGCTTTGGGGCACTGAATGTGTCCTATGATCGGACTCACCCCTGCTAGACCGAGAGTAACTCGGCCTATGATGAGAGTTATGAATTACGGGAGAAAGGGGATCCTCCCTGTATGATCCTCCCCCCGAGCTGGCACCCTTGGGAGAGTTCCGGTCCGGCGAGGGTGATGGTGTAGGGGTTTTAGGCTTTTCGCCTGCTCCTTGACGGAGGCCTTTGCTCTTGCGGTTCTTAGCCATTGCTACTAAGATTATTGCAAGATGATCTTGGTTAGAAATTTGGCTTAAAGATTTTTGAAAGTCTTCCCCACAGACGGCGCCAAATTGTTTCGAGTGAAAACAATGGGACCTTGTCGAAGGTCCGATGAAGTGGAGAAGACTAGATTCGATCCAATTAATGTTGGGCCGAAGGTTTCCTGCACAGTAAACACACGTAAACTAGCCTCGGGGGTGTTGCCGAGGAAGGCCCCTCCGATGCTAAAGTCAGTACAGTGTGTAGAAAGAGAACACTATGCAAGAGAATTAATTGCTTGAGGCTTTGCTTGAATCAATGTACAAATGTAATATTGATGGCTTTTATACCTTGGCATACATGGAGAAGTTGGGCCTTAGCCCAATTGGCTTGCCTTGAGGATTGATCTTTGACTTTAGCACAATTGGAGAGATGAACCTTGACCTTGGGCTTTTAATTGGATCATTTAATGCCTAGGCCCAATTGGACTAAATTGGACCCAAACATATATGTTTTGCGACAAGCCGACAAGTAACCTAAAATAAAAGATCTATCCAATCATTTCTAAATTAAGTAGTACTTGCTTAAATCAATTGTATGAACATGAACTAAGCTAAAAGAGTGAGCTCAGAGAAGTTTGAGAAACCAAAGTAAATCAAATCGATAAAAAAAAAAAAATTAAAAAAAAGAAGGAAGTGATCTTTAACTGGTACACCAAATAGCATATTTTATACTATGAAGTATTTATTAAAGGAAAATAATATATATAATCCTTAGGTGTATTTTTTTTTTCTCTCTTTTATTTTTTTCTTTTTTCTTTAATTTTTTTTTTTTTTTTTTTTTTTTTTTGGAAAAGGACCCTCAAGTCTACTTATAAATAAAGAGCAAAAAGTGAAACATATAAATGAAATATAAATTTAGTACATTGATTATACGTGATTTTGTCATCCATTTCTAAATAAATATCAAATTTGTGAAAATATAAATGCTTATATGTAACCCTATGGGCTATTTATATCAGTACCCTTAATAAAATAGTTTAATACATTAATTTTAACTCTAGTATGGCAGTATACGTATAACCTTATCCATATGAGACACTTACAAAATGACATGAAAAGACGGAAGGTGGTATTACACGTCAAGCCTCAAAATTTATTTTATTTTCTCTCTGTCTAACCGTTTTTTAGTGAGAAAACCCCTACTCAAAATTTCAAGTAGAAAAATTTATAGAAAAATTTGATTCTAACTTGTAAGAAGCAGTATAGTTGTGTAACTAACCTTCAGGGAAGCTAATCTTTTTGATGCATCCAACAGTAGTAGAGTCACCCTTAACAAACTCAATACTTTTGACAAACTCAGGTACAACCTTAGGCAATAAGTTATGGTTGTCAATGCAGAAAGCATTGAACAATCGAGCCGGGGCAACTGGGCTAGTGAGCTCGGCCATTGTGTATGTGAAGACACCCATAACTTCTTAAAATAGAAAGAATATGATTTAAAGGAGGAGATTGTTTTTAAGATATTAGCTAGCTAGTGAAGATGATGAAAGAATGATCAATTGAATTGCTATTTATACTAATAAGAAGAGAGAGTGTAATAAGTAGGAACACATGTTTTTACCCTTGGACTTTTGAGGTAGTAGTAGTAGTAGTAGCATGCACTTGCTGAAATTAGTGACCTTAGATTAGAAATTCTAGATGGTCTTTGTATCTTTTTGAATTTTCAGTGACCTTAGATTAAGTATTTTGAAAGATTAGAAAAGTATTTTGAAAGATTGCAAAAGTATTTATTTATTTATTTATGCAATTATAATGACGGTTAAGACTAGGATACTATTTTTGACTCAATGAAGTTGATATTAGCTAGTCGTTTAGCAATCAATGATTTTCATGGGAAATTATACACCCTACTTAGTATTCTATTTATTGTGACTTTATACTTGTAATTCCTCCGTTTTATGATATTAGTCTCATTTAAAATTTTTGGCTGTTAAAAATAAGAGGATATCTTCTAAATTTCTCTCTATATACATGAACAAACATATTAACATAGTCGTATGAGATCTAGTTTAATTCGTCTTGGTGATCGAATAAATTATTAGTATCTAATTTTTATAATTTTTGCTAGTGTGAGATTGATGTTTACGATCAAATAAAATTTATACATGAATGGGCTGACATTATTAAATGGAGGGAATATGTACTTGAAAATATGAATTGACTTAGCTTGTCTCAAACAATTTAAAAATAATATTAGTGTACACCAAGTTTAAATTTATATTAGTGTACGTCGAACAATTTTATGGTAACTTTTAGCCAATTTGAGTTAACTTTTAACCATGGAATAAGTTTTATAAGAGAGTTATACTTGCATTCACTCATTGAGATTTGATTTTTATTCAATTATAAAGGGTAACTATATTGATATAGCATAAATTACGTTTATTTTAATTGGGGTAACTTTCATTTATATATATTAGGGTAACTTTTATTAATTTTGGGATAACTTTTGATCATTTTTGGAAAACTTTACAATGGATTACGGATGTACAATATTTATTGGGATATTTTGACTTTTACCACATAAAAAAAAAAAAAAAAAAAAAATGGAAGTGATTTTTACCACCAAAACTTTTAAAAGTTTTACTATATTTGTTTCATATCTTTGTAACGATTTGACATATACGTATGAGTAAAATTTGTCTAATCGTTGCAAATAATATGAAACGCAGGTAGTATTTTACCACCAAAAAAACTCTAAAAATTATTTTTCATCACCTGTCGTTAAGAAAACTATTAAATCTAACAGCTTAATAAAAAAGTTTCTTCAATTTCCATGCCGAAAACTTGTTCTCTAGAGATTTTGAAGGTCATGTTGATCCGATTTGAGGTCAGAATTGACAAAAAATTATCAAAAATGCCTCGTTTTGCGTGTGTCACACAAATCAAGGTATTTTCTAGTAGGCAAAACGAGGCATTAACGTTAATTTTTTTTTTATCAATTCTAGCCTCAAATTGGAGGTAAAGGGCCAAAATGACCCCCTAAACCTTTAAAAAGTATGTTTTTGGCATGAAATCGGAGTATTTTCATTATTTCGTTAGATTTAATGGTTATTTTGACGGCGGATGGTGAAAAACAATTTTTAGATTTTTATTGGTGGTAAAATAAAACTTTTAAAAGTATTAGTGGTTTAAAAAAATTTGTGAATTTTTTTTTTTTAGTGATAAAAGTAAAAAATTCCTATTTTATTGTACACTCAATTTTTTTTTAAAAGTTTGTGTTAAATCATTATAAAAATCTTTTGACAAAAACATGATTGAGAAGTAACAATAATGAACCGTACCATAATACCTTCCTTTACCTTTTCCTCCTTGATTATAAATCTCATAGCTCAATAATTCATAGTTACCTAATAAATTTAATATATACTATCCATGGTTCATGATTAGGGTATTTAACCTTGTCACGTGGACCAATAAAATTATTCCACGTGTCATCCACGTGGACCAATAAAATTCTGCCACATGTCACCCACGTGGACCAACCAGAATCCGCTACGTGTCACCTCGTGAGAGGTCCAAGGTGGACCAATCAGGTCACGACACGTGGCAGATAGATTGCCAGCTAGGAAAGTAGCCTTAAACGGCCCAAATTCCTAAGCAAGCCTAGTTTGTCCTTGGTTTTTGAAACCTAGTATTGGGCACGTATTACGAGACCCTATAAAAGGGAGATGTTCCGCCTGGGGAACATCATTCAGAAATTATAAACACACGTGTACATTAGTTGCTGAGCATTAACTCTAGGTTTAATTGCACTTCTTGAGAGCTAAGGCTCAGATTTTGAGGCTATCTCAGATAGCTAGATGAACACTCCTCTCCTAAGAGGAGCCTGATCCCCCTTTACATTCCGCACGTTTTACATCCGAACACGTTCTAACTTGATCGTCGGAGGTGGAACTCCCACCCACAGGAGTCTCCGTTGTTTTGCAGGTACAGGTGTCCAGAGGCCAGTCTTGGTGTTGTAACTCTCTCGCAGGACATCCAAAAAACCCCGAAACATTTGGCGCCGTTTGTGGAGAGAGTGCTTCTAAGATGGCTTCACAAGAACCTGTACCACCTCTTAATGAGAAACGGCCTATGGCCACCGTCCAGGTCTATACAGACCAGGATACAGATGACGACTATGAAGTCGACACACACATGGCCCCTGACGGGTCCCTAAGAATTAGGCGCATCCGTCCCATCGAAAGGAGGAAACGGGATGACGAACAGCCGGGCCCTAGTGAACCAGTCGGCCAGTCAACTAGTCAACCCCAGATGGCCGAAGGCTCAGCCCCTATCACCAGAAACGAGCTCATGACAAGTTTCAAAGGGGAGATTAAGGACCTGATTGATAAGCGGACGACTGTCTCCACCAAGGAACAGTCGGCCAAAAAGCCCTCCCATTGTGGGTGGAATAAGCCGGTCAAAGACCGAGAGGCCACTCCTTACCCTAAACCAAGGGAGGGACAAAGGCCCTTGATAAATTTAGCCAAACTCCGGTTCCTTGAGCCAGGGAAGAGAAAGGTCATCCTGCATGTACAGCCGGATGGTTCAAAGAAAACTTATTATGATGCCCGGATGTTAATCCAGCAAAAGAAGAACATGTAACTGCCAGAGTCGGCTTCAACGTTGAACTTGCAAGACAGCTTTCAGAATACCTCAATGAGGTATTCACAATCAAACTAAGAGAACTAGACAGGTGGCATGTCCGCCCACTCTAGTCCTCAAATGCTCCATGCGGCCCCGTATGCGCCTCAACAATCATACATGTCGTACAGACAACCTTACATGCATCCTACTCTCTTTGGAGGACAGGGGGCACAAAACGTCCAACCTTTGGACTGGCAGCTCCGACTGCTAAGACTGGGGGAAATAGCCCTCTGCGTTCTCCAAGGAAATAACTGAGGCCGCACAGCCGGCTAAGGTGAAAAATGTATTGGTAGGTACCTATGATGGTACCACCAATCCAGAAGATCACCTTATGGCATACACCAACCTCATGTATCTACAAGGGTTGGATGATGCCGCATGGTGTCGATGCTTCCCGGCCACATTGAAGGGTGTTGCCCAACAATGGTTCGACAACCTACCAGCCGGATGCATCAATAATTTCAAGACGCTTGCATACTTGTTTGCGTCCATCTTCTCAATGAATATCCCTGCTAAGAAAACAAGTCTTGACTTGGGCGCAATTCAGCAGGGAGAGAAAAAAGGGCTACGGTCATACATCAAGTGGTTCAATCTGATGAGAATTCAGATTCAAGGACTGTCTGATGAAGTGGCCTATACAGAATTTTTCAAAGGTCTAAAGGACGAGTCGGCCTTTAAGTTCGACCTTGTCAGAAAGAGGGTTGCTATCCTCCAAGAAACACTACTGGAGGCGGACTCCTATATACAGGTGACCGAACTTTGCAACGTCAGTAAACATGCGGACTCTAAGAAGTTTGACAACAGAGAAAGTCGGTCAGCACAGCCGGCTAAGAAAGAAGAAAAGAAAAGAAAAGAAGTTTGGGTGGCTGATACCTCTGAACAGTCGTCCAAGAAGAAAAAGAAAGAATCTGAACCATACACCCCCAAGTATGAGTTTAACAAGGATAGTCACTCCATCCTCATGGAGATCAAATACAGGGTGACCATAGAAAAGTCGGCTGCTATGAAAGGTTCCGCCAAAAATCGGAACAAAAATAAGTACTGTCATTTTCATGAGGACGTTGGCCATGACACCAACGACTGCTATAGTCTCAGGCAGCTGTTGGACCGCCTGGCCGACAAAAGGGTGCTCAATTCCTACATCCTGAGGTCCAAGGTTACCCAACAAACTAACCCTGGGCAGTCGTCTAAGAAAAAGTCTCAACCTGTTAATAATTTTGACACTGACGAAGAACAGATCTATACAATAGCAGGCGGTTATGCTGGAGGCGGCCCAACCATTCGGGGAACCAAAGATTACATCAGGCGACTAGATGTCAGCTCATTTGATGAGGGGCAGGCGTCTAAGGACACTTTCCCTGAAGTTTTCATCTCTGAGGGAGACAAGGGCAATGTCAGGAGGCCGCATGATGACCCCATTGTCATCGAATGCAAAGTGGCCAACCAAAAGGTTGGTCAAATCCTCATAGGCACCGGCAGTTCCACTTATCTCATCAGCCACAAGTGCTTGACCAAGCTCAAGTACAAGCCTGAGAGCATGCACAAGGTCTCTCATCCCTTAGTGGGATTTAGGGGCGGAGTTGTACATCCGGTAGGTCGAATAGACTTACCCATTCGGCTTGGAAAAAAGGGAGAGGGACGCCACTTGGTGGTCCGGTTCTTAGTTGTTGAAGAGCTGACCGCCTATAACATGATTTTTGGTCGTCCCACCCTAAATGAATCCAAAGCTGTTATCATTCCTTCCCTTATGCTTCTCAAGTTTGAAAAGGATGATGGAATAGTCAGCTCCCTACGGAGAGACCAAAAACGGCCAAGGATTGCTATCTCTCTGACGTCAAACCCACAGTGGCCGCATCCGGTCCCAGTAGAGAAACTATAGACCTTGACAAAATCAAGGAAGCAGCGCCTGCTCCCATAGAAGGCAAAAAGAGAAAGGTCGACCAATTAGTGGCCGTGAAAAAAGAAAAACAATAGCAATCACTGACTGGAGAACGGCTGAATGAACTCCGTCCCCAACCGGCTGGTGAGCACATTGATATGTTCTGGATGACATTCGTCCAAACGTACTGTTAAGGTGGAGACGACTACTTTTGCTAAATTGGGTGCAGATCTGCACAACCTATTGAAAGAGTTCAAAGTCATCTTTGCCTTTGAAGTGGACGAGATGCCAGGCACCAGCCCAGACCTAGCCGTCCTAAAAAAGAGAGGAAAAAGAAGAGGAACCATGGTGAAGAAAGAAGCCAGGCGGCAGCCGCCGAGGTGAAAAAGCTTTTAGATGCTGGGTTCATTCGGCAGTGTTACTTCCCTGATTGGTTTGCCAATGTTGTGCTCGTGAAAAAGCCGAATGGTACCTAGCGCATATGTGTAGATTACACGGACTCGAACAAGGCATGTCCGAAGGATAGCTATCCCCTTCCAAAGATCGACAGTCTGGTCGGCTCTACAGCCGGCCATGCCTTGATGAGCTTCATGGACGCCTATTTAGGCTTTCATCAGATACCCTTGTGGAAGAAAGATCAAGAGAAGATGACATTCGTCACTGATCAGGGGTTATTCTGCTATACTGTGATGCCGTTTGGTTTGAAAAATGCACCTGCTACCTTCCAGCGAATGATTAATACAATCTTCATTAATCAAATTGGAAGGAATGTGGAGGCGTATATTGATGATATGATAGTCAAATCCAAACCACAGACGGATCATCTTACGGACCTCCGAGAAACATTCGCCACACTCAGGCGGCACCAAGTCATGCTCAATCCCAAGAAGTGTGTTTTTGGTGTTGAGTCTAGGAAGTTCCTCGGATTTCTGATAGATTAAAGGGGATAGAGGCTAACCCGGAAAAAATACAGGCGGTCATAGACATGCAGTCGCCCCACACTGTAAAAGAAGTTCAAAAATTAACAGGTTGTTTGGCGGCATTAGGGAGATTCCTCAGTCGGTCAGGTGAAAAGTGCCTCTATTTCTTCCAAGCTATTAAAAAAAAGAAGACAATGTTTGAATGGGGGGCGGACGCAGAGGCGGCCTTTCAAAAGTTGAAATAACACTTGCACTCTTTGCCGAGATTGGTCAGTCCTTTTCCAAAGGAAGTGTTGTACATGTACCTAGCCGTCTCTCACCATGCGCTCAGTGTTGTTCTCCTTGCTGAAAGAGGCGACACCCAGCTCCCGGTCTACTTCATCAGTCACGTTCTACGGAATGAAGAGTTGAGGTACCCCATGGTTGAAAAGTTTGGACTTGCCCTCTTTATGGCAGTCAAGAAGTTAAAACCTTACTTCCTGGCACATCCGGTAGTGGTTTACACAGACCAATTAATCAAGCAGCCAATGACAACCATGGAATCATATCCGGCCGAATGATCAAATGGGCGATTGAAATTCAAAGCCTTGAAATTTCTTTTGAGCCAAGGAAAGTAGTGAAGGGGTAGGCGTTTGCCGACTTCATTGTTGAAATGACTAGGCCGGCTGATCCGGAGAACCTTGAACAAGTCTGGAAGGTGTACGTGGACGAGAGCTCCACAATGAACGGCTGTGGTGCAGGAGTCATATGTCAGTCTCCTGAAGGAGACAAGTACGAATATGCACGGCGGTTTAAGTTCTAAGCCTTAAACAACGAGACAGAATATGAAGCCCTACTAGCCGGCATCTACATATGTAAGGCGGTTGGGGCAAGAAAAGTTGACGCCTGTTCTGATTCACAATTGATTGTTATCCAATACCATAGTGACTATGACGCCACACATCCGACTATGATCAAGTATGTACAGGCGGTCAAAGAAGAGGCTAGGGCACTTGATGAATTTCATCTAAGTCAGGTGCCTAGGTCCGAGAACAATCAGGCGGATGCTCTCTCCAAACTTGCATCATTTGCCTCTTGTGATACACCTAGGTCTGTCTTTTGGGAAGTTATGGAAAAAAGAAGTATTGAAGAAGATCCCATTGGAATACTAGACTGAGGCTCAACCTGGATGGACGGAATCCGGGCTTACTTAACAGACGGCACCTTGCCGGATACCTACTTAGTGATGGTCGCAATGAAAAAGCGTGCGGCCAATTTTGAAATCCACAATGGAGAGCTTTTCAAGAAAGGCTATCTCCAACCTTTTTTGAAATGTGTTACCCCAGAGAGGGGACGAGAAGTTTTAGAAGACTTGCATTTGGGCTTCTGCGCCTCCCACATAGGCGGCAGGACCCTAGCAAAGAAAGCCAGGCGACAAGTTACTTCTGGCCTACCCTGGAAGCAGACGCCATGGAAAATGGTGAAAAAATGTGACAAGTGTCAAAGGTTTGACAAGCTCATACACCGTCCGGCCACTGATCTGACGGCCATCTATAGCCCAGTTGCCTTCGCCAAATAGGGCATGGACATTCTGGGTCCGTATACGCCTGCTACAGGCAGACGGAGGTATATTTTGGTTGCTGTTGATTACTTCACCAAATGGGTAGAGGCGGAGGCAATCAAAGGCATTAAACAAAAGATGTTATCTCCTTCATTTGGAGACATGTCATCACTCGGTATAGGGTACCCATGTCTATGGTCTTTGACAATGGACCTCAATTTGAGACGCCTGCTCTCAAGAACTGGTTGGGAGGCCAAGGGATCTCTCACTGTTTTGCATCAGTCGGCCGTCCCCAAGCAAACGGCCAAGTTGAAACCTTCAACAAGTTAATCTCTGATGGCATCAAAAAGAAAATTGAAAGAGCTGGCGGCCTATAGATTAACGAGCTACCGCAAGTTCTTACTGGTGAAACTCCATTTCTCATGGTTTATGGGGCAGAAGCTGTTTTGTCTATTGAGCACTATGAGCCGACTCTTCGAGTTATGTAATATGATGAGGAGGCTAACTGGGAGGCCATCAGCTAGCACTGGACACCCTTCCTGAACGCAGAGGCAATGCTGCCCTGCGCCATGAGATCTACCGTCTGAGAATGACGAGAGCCTATAGTGAAAGAGTGCACAAACGGCCCCTGAAAGAGGGGGACTTTGTGTTGCGAAAAATGGAGGCAACCGGTAGGGTCAATGAGCAGGGAAAGTTGACTCCCAATTGGGAAGGCCCCTACCGGATCTATGAAGAAGTACGAGGCGGCACCTTCCGCCTGGAAACACCAGACGACCGACAGCTAGCCAAAACTTGGAATGTAGACAACTTGAAAAAGTGCTACTTCTGAGATTTGTAAATTTTTTGTAAATAAAGGCACATCAATAAAAAGTTGCTATATGTTTTCATTACTTTGTATTTGTACGCATCCCCCAAAAGGGAGGGACGCCTGCCTAATAAGCAGACAAAGCAAACAACCTTTTTATTATTTTCTTACTACTCAACCATGAGTAGAAATAAGCTAAGTCTAGCAAACTTAGCAGCTATGTGTTGTTCCATTCAGAACAAAATGAGGCCTATGGCCGGATGATCTAAGTCAGGCCCATGGCATGACGATAAAAAATGAGGCCTATGGCCGAATATTCTTAATTTATAAAACAATTCGTCTGTCCCTAACATGAGCAGGCGTCCGACGACATCCATTTGGGTGAATTCGTCACAGAGAGCATCTCCCATTTGGGTGGCACATTGCTATGTGAATTGATCAAATGAGACAAAGATAACAAAGACTACCAACTGCTCTAAAAACATGTGGTAATCTATAATATCTAAGCCAAATGCTGACTGTTGTTGCTCAGGGGCAACACAACCAGTAAAATTTGAGGATAAAAGTTAAGTTCCACACTTAGCAGCTAATTGAGTAAAAAGCTAAGTCTAAAGCTTAGCACTTGTGAGGAAACAACATGTGGCTAAAAGCCGTCTACTTCTTCTATTTACTCAAACCAAGGTGAGAAAGATTGATTAATCCCAAAGGTTAACTCATAGTTGCTCGACCTGAATAACTTAAAATGGAACCTAAACAGTACGAACAAAGCCGCTTGTCCTTTTGATAAACAGACGAAATTCGACCATTTTTCTATTTAGGTTAGCGAAACAATTATAGCTACCGCCTGTAACCCAACAAGCGGTTGCTACTTTGGTTAAACATCCCGTTTGACGCCTGTTTCAGTACAAGTACCAAACAAACGAACAAGTTACAATCAATAAAATAAACTAAGTACAAAACTTAGTAGCTAAGCGTGGTTCGTCTAAAAGAACTATATTGAGGCCGAGAGCCGGATCATACGGAGTGTATGACCGTCTGTCCAATGGCCGTCTGTCCGCCTGGTTTGGGGCAATCATCATAGTGATTGATTGAATTAGAAATTAGCCATACTCTTTAAAGTATAAAAAATTTCCAAGTCAATCCATCAGCCTTTGAAAACTAGGCGCATAGCCTCCCAGGGGCAAAAACAGTCGGTATACCAAAACAATCGGCATATTAAAAAGTATTCAAAGCATTCATACAAAAAGGCAAGCTATACTTAGCAAAATTTATGAAATGCAAAAATTCAAAGCAAAGTGCAAATTGGAAAATCCAACAAAAGTGTCGGATGATTCATATTAACAGTCGGCCAGAAGACCGACAAAAAAGTTAAAATTGTCAATAAACCCCGACCCCTTGGTCGGGTAATGATACAAAGCAAGCGGCACACAGGCCGAAGAAAGTTGATATAAAACAGGGAAAGCTTAAGCAGTAGGAGGGGGTTGTTTAGTATCAGCAGCCGCATCCTTTTGGTCCCAGCCGGCTGCTGTTCTTTTTCATTATCCTCCCCTTCCTTCTGTTCTTCCTGGTTCGACCCCCCGGCTGCAGAATCAGACGACTCGCCCTCCTCCTCTTCACCAGCATTCATGATTTCGTCATTATATTCTTGGGTTCAAGCGGTAAACTGACTCTTCCAAACTTCATAGCTGACCTCCGGGAAAAGAGCCGCCCAGGTCATCTCCATGATGACATTACAGTCGTCCATCATGTCCTTGACCAAGGCCTGCTTCTCCTCGTTGGCCCTAAAAGTGTATTTTTTGGCAAGTTAGGTTTCCTGGTTAGCTAACCGCTGCTTCAGTTTGTCCACCCGAGTTTGGAGGCCGTCTGCTTCCTTCTCCGCCTCTTGAAAAGGCTTGAGCTTGGCCTTGAGGTCCTTGACCTGCTGTTCCAACTCAGAGACCCGCTTCTTTGCAGCTTCCAAGTCAGCCTTGACCTGTAGGTTGGCGGTTGCCTGTGAATATAGTATGGCAGTCGTCAATATTTCATTTTGGGAAATCTGAAACATAGCCTTATCATGAGAAGAGGCGGAGCGAGCATTCGCAGCCTTTACCTCCTTGGTCTTCTCGTTGATGGACCTGCAAAGACCGTGCACTCCCATCATAGACTACACTCAGCTAAAAAACAGACGTCAGTTACAGGCGGCTCACAAGTTATATAAACAAGAAATAGAAATTTTTACAAGTATACCTCAGCCAGAAGAGCAAGGATGGCGTCCGGGTTGAGGGTGCCGACTCCTCTAACCGCCTCCTTATCCTCAAGGGAGACGACTTTCGGCATGGATTTGGCCAGCTGTACAAGATCCGACCTTTGAGAGGCATCTGCACATTCAACATTTTTTAAGCACTTGGTGTACATTCGGCCAATAGACCGACTGCTTTCAAAGGTCCTAGATGTGTGCTGATTGAATTTGACCCTCAAAGGGTAAGGGAAAGGAAACAAGTCTTTGATACCTTAAGCAGCCGACTGCCCTCATGGACGACTTGAGATTTCGGAGTTGGGTTCTTCCCTAGCCTTGAAGCCACATGCTTCCTGGTTCTTCCAGGAGTGCTCACATGACCAGCCGTCTGCTTCCGAATCTTCGGATCCGGTTGTGAGTGAGAGGGTTTGTTTGAGTCGCTCTGCAACAAAAATCACAGAATGAGGAGCAGGCGACAACATATATTTTTTGACTTAAAAAAATGAAATAGAAGTTCACCTTGGGTGCCTGTGAAGCAGGCGACTCTCCAGTAGGCCGCTTGCCCAGGATGGTCGAGCGGTATAGAGCAACAACTTTCTTTGATGCTGAGAGCTTCTCCATATTTTTATCTGCAAAATATGAATCAAAGAGTTAATTTGACACAAAATCAACCAAGTTTTACAAAACACTTGAGCATGTGGTCAACTACCTCTCGGCATCTCTCTATTAAGGCCACAGGCGGCCAGATATGTCCCATCGTATATCCAGTTATACTTGGGAATATAATTTTGAGGAATGAACTACCTCGCCCCAGTCTCGGGGTTTGCTTGGATATCCACTTTGAAGAGGCCTTTGTCAAGGATCTATTCTCTGGCTCTACGAGGAACAGGCGGCAGCTCAGATCCGCCTATTAGGAAAGGTGGGTTCCTGTTCCACCTGTTAAACTTTTTATTCCTGACTTTGTCAAGGCCGGAGACAAATGTATAAAGTGTTCCTCCAATCTTTCCACTTATTCTCCTTCCCCAAAGTCATCATATAGCCCTTGTGGCTAGACAACTGGTACCAGCCGGTCCCACTTGTTTTTGGGGTCCAGCTGAGGTAGTGCATGTGGGAGAATGCTTCAAAGATGGGATCTACTTCGTGCATTTCGCAGCTGGCAACATAGCCTTAGATGTTGAACCAAGAGTTTGGGGCCAGTTGCCAAACACCCGGCTGGTATCCGTCCAGGATTCGCTCCACAACCGGATGTAGAGGAAATCTTAGGCTAGCCTTAATAGCCGCCTCATAGAAGCCGAAACACTCGTCCCCGTAGCTGGACCCCTCTGGCCAGGCTACGGTGTCCTCGGCATCCGACGTACATAAGATAAAACCATGCCCCATGACATGGTCAGCTCTGAAGCTCCCTATTTTATCCGCCATCATTTTCCGCCTGCCTGCGGGAACATGATGATAGTAGGCGGCATATTACTCTCGGCAGGTAGCAGACGGCTCCGTCCAATCTTCCCCTAATTCTACTGAGAGGGATTCTCTCGCCGTCTCTAGCCAAGAGTGCCTCTCTTCATAGTCATCAGAGAATTTGTTGGAAATACTTGGCTCAGAGTCAGTGCCTGAGCTCTCGGACCTAGCGTCCGCCTGATGGGCTAGATCAACAAAGCCCGGCATGTCATTTTGAACCTCCTCCCCTGTTCTTCTAAATGGAATCACTGGGAGTGCTTGGGGCATCGGGCGGCACGTCAGATATCTCACTGACACGCGCATAGAAGGAGGAGTCGTCCGAGTTGGTCACCCTTGTAGTTCTTTTAGTTTTGGCCATGGTGTCCTGCACAGATACATAGACATTCGGACTTGGGGCAGTTCGCAAAGGGTGGTCCAGCAAGGGGCAGTCGACACTCCTAATTCTAGATTCAGCCGTCCTGGTGACCGGCTGATCACTAACCTAGGTCGTGCCGTGTGCTTTTGGGAAAACATTTTCAAAAAAGAAAACAAACAAAGAGAAAGTACAAGAGAATACAAGCGGTTACCTTGGTGGTCCAGCAAGGGGCAGTCGGCACTCCTAGTTCTAGATTCAGCCGCCCCTGGTGACCGGCTGATCACTAACCTAGGCCATGCCGTGTGCTTTTGGGAAACCATTTTCAAAAAAGAAAACAAACAAAGAGAAAGTACAAGAGAATACAGGCGGTTACCTTTGATTTAAAAAGATTGAAGGTGCTTGAAAAAATCTGGCGGATGTAAGAGCAGTCAGCTAGCAAGCGACAGTCGTTCTCCAAAAAGATGTCAACGACAAAAGTCCAAAGTTTGAGAGTTTCAAAATTCTAGAATTTCCAAACAAATGATTTGGCAATCCCTTATTTATAGGCGGGTGAATTTCAAGGGACGGAAAAAAAAAAACAGGTAAAAACCGTTGGCCAATCAGAGTGTGACACCTGTCACAGGCGCCACATGGCAAGCCACGTCACCCCTGTGAGGGGCAAATGATTAGGGTATTTAACCTCGCCACGTGAACCAATAAAATTCTGCCACGTGTCACCCACGTGGACCAACCATAGTCCGCCACGTGTCACCTTGTGAGAGGTCCAAGGTGGACCAATCAAGCCACGACACGTGGTAGACAGATTGCCAGCTAGGAAAGTGGCCTTTAACGGCCCGAATTCCTAGGCAAGCCCAGTCCGTCCTAGGTTTCTGAAACCTAGTACTGGGCACGTATTACGAGACCCTGTAAAAGGGAGATGTTCCCCCTGGGGAACATCATTTAGAAATTATAAACACACGTGTACATTAGTTGTTGAGCATTAACTCCAGCTTTAATTGCACTTCTTGAGAGCTAAGGCTCAGATTTCGAGGCTATCTCAGATAGCCAGATGATCACTCCTATCCTAAGAGGAGCATGATCCCCCTTTACATTCCGCACTTTTTACATCCGAACACGTTCTAACTTGATCGTCAGAGGCGGAACTCCCACCCATAGGAGTCTCCGCAGGACATCCAAAAAACCCCGAAATAGTTCATACTTATTAAAATCTTGCATTCAATCAAGCAAGATAACTAACTTTCTCCTTCCCAACATGCTTGCATTAATCAGATGAGAGTCATGAGACATGCTTAACATTCATTCAAGAAACTCAACACAACCAATCTTATTCATGATACTAACCATGCTTGATTAACATGAACGTTTTTGAGGTTTCAGAGTCCCAAGAGCAAAGTAATATATTAGGGCTTTATTACTACAATTGGTTGTAACATAGTTTTTTAATATAGGAGAAAAAAATGGGTTTTTATAAGCTATGCCCCTAAGGTAGTCAAGTTTCTAAGGTGTACCCATGCTTTTTCAAATTTCTAAGTTATGCCCCTCAACTCACTACCATTAATGAATGGTACCCTCCTTGGGACTTCCACGTCACCTAAAGTTAACTATAAGTTTAATAAAAGGATGATAAAAGGTAAGGAAATGATAGGAGAAAGAAATCTTAGCCACCGCAACCCTAATAACGAAAACTGAAGCCACGAAATCACACTCTCAATTAACTTTTAAACAACTAATAAGGGTACATTTTAGATATTGATAAGTAGTTGAAGGGCACAGCTTAGAAACTTGAAAAAGCATAGGTACACCTTAGAAACTCGACTACCTTAGGGGTATAGCTTAGAAAAACCCAAAAAAAATTTAGGTTATTTTGACTTTTACCACCTCCAAAATACAACTTATTGGCTTTTACCACCAATCACCTCCAACTAACCGATTCCTTCCATAAATCCATTAGTGGGGCCTACCATGTACACGTATCACCATACTATGGGTAAAAATTTTAAAAAAATATTAAAAAAAAAACAAAATAAATTAAATAAAATCAAAACCCAGCCACTTACCGGCTCCCGGCCACCGCCGGACCGACTACTAGCCGCACAGCCGGACCGACTAACAACCCCACCGCCTAACATCTTCACCGTCTAAAGTAACGATGTGGCAGACGATATATGGGTTTGCGGTGCATTGCCCCCCGAAATAAAGACCGGCTACCATCCCCACCACCAACTCGCCACACGGCAGCCACCACACAGCCACAACCACCGCACCACACAACGCACCAGCCAAGGCCAAGGATTCCGACCCCCCCCCCCCACCGAATTCCGACCCCCTTTCCACCAATTTCTGACCTCAAAACCCTAGCCACCGAATTTCGACCACCCGTAAAGCCCCTCCTACCGAATTCTGACCACTTTTAAAGCCCTAGCCCCACACGAAATTCCGACCACCGAGGTGAGTTGATTTCGTTGCCGACTGGTTGACATGGAAGATCGGGGGAGATGAAGAGGAAACGTCAAAAAGGTGGGCCCTACTAATGGATTCATGGACGGAATCCGTTAGTTGGTGGTAAAATCCAATTTTTTGAAATTTTGTCGGTGGTAAAATAAAACTTTTTTTTTTATGTAGGTGGTAAAAACAAATAATTGGTTTTTTGGAGGTGGTAAAAGTCAAAATTTTCTTTTTTTATTACTTTAATTTGAATAATAATCTTATTTTAATCGCTGTTAAAAAAATTCTAATACAAAAATCAAAGCAGATAATACTGTGTACAATGTAAGAATAATATACTTGTATCCTTTAGCAACCCTATGTAGATACAAATTATGTAAAAATATACGTAAAATCACCAACAACACTAAATAGATACAAATGGGTCATCTACCTAAATTGTCATAACAGTATGACCGATTCTCTCCAACAAATAAAACTGATCACTAATTTGTTCATAATCTAATATTCCCTCCGTCTATTCAACAAAAAAAAAAAAAAAAAAAAAAAAAAATCCAAACCAAACCAAACCAAACCTTCTTTCCTCCCTATTTTTGATAGTCTAATACCATAGCAATGGAATCAAAGTGAATTATGTAAATAGTGATACGTATTCAATTATCGGGTCTTATTGAGGAGACGATTTGATATCTACACATTTAAATAGGGTCAATTCGAGTCGGGTGGATGATACTCGTTTGGGTTGATTTTGGATTTAAATTGGTATGACTTGGTCATTTTTGGCTTTATTGCCAATGTGCATATTTTGAGAAAAAAATAATCGTTATTATAAACACTAGTTTTGTGTCCCGTGCGATGCCCGGGTTGTTTATTGAATTTTAAGATAAATTTTTTTTTTATCTATATTATATATGTTATTTGAATTTTCTACTCATGGATTAATAATCACTTGACAATCATTCTTGTAAAATAAAAAAATATAGTAATACCGCTCATAAAGATGTGGGTGGTTGTAAGAAAGAGTTTGGGCTTGTAGTTCTTGAAAGTGATGCAAATAGTATAGTCAGAGCAATTAGAAGAAATCAGTTTAGAGTTGCCCCTATTTTCATATTATTGGATGAAATTTCTAAACTAAGTTGTGATTTAATGTCTTTAATTTTAACTACATGAGAGATCAATATGAATTCAGAATACTTATGTATGTATGTTTTCCTCCAAACTTTTCAAATTTTGGCGGATTTTAATTTAATTTTTCTAATATCTGTAATTTAAAGCTTGAAATATTTGTTAAGTCTCTTATTAAAATATATTATAGAAGTAAATTGATTTATTTTGAAGTAACGAATATTATGATAATAGAATAGTAAAAATATAAGATAATTCTTAAACCGCCCGTCTTGTGTGTGGCTGGCCACTCCATGTGGCCAGCCGTAAAAAAAAAAAAAAACAAAGTAACCTATATAGCACTGATTGAGTAATCTCTATAACACTGACGAAATAACCCCTATAACACTAACCAACAAGTAATTCCTGTAACACTAGCCAAGTAACCCCTGTAACACTGACAATGTAATCCCTATAACTAACCGAGTACACCCCATAACATTGACCAAGTAAACCCTATAACACTAACTAAGTAACGTCTGTAACACTAACGAAGTAATCCTCACTATGGCTAGCCACATATAAGAATGTGTGATTATTGAAAGTTATAATTTAACATTTTTTATTTTTGAATAAAGTTATACGTAGTAATTTAAAGAAAGCAAATATTAAAGTAGAAAGCTAGGTTTGGCAGAAGTGTAATGTAGGGATGTAAAAGTAGTAATACTCCGTATACAACTAAAAAGAACGGTTGTCTAAAGCTGTTATCTCTTTTCATTTTCTCTCAACATCTAGAGAGAGGTTGGTTACATGTTAAGACTTAAGATAACGGTTATATATGATAACATGTCTCTTTGATTTTTTTTTTTTCCCTTTTATTCCTCTTTGGATCCACCATTTGTATAGAAATATTGGGCATTATAGAAATTAAAATAAGATTCTAAACCAAAATTTTTATTGAAAATAAAACTCTAAAATAACTTTTTTATCCTATTAAATATATCCAATTTTTTTTTATCCTATCCTGTAAAAATTTATTCAAATAAACATATGTGTAATAATAATAATTAATTGTCGTCTACGTGGCGCGACACTTGGCGAAAAGTTGGAATGCCAAGTGAAAATATATTCAAATAAATCATACGTGTCATACTAATAATTAATTGTCGTCTATGTGGCGCAACACTTGGCGAAAAGTTGGAATGCTAAGTGTCGCTGTCTCGTGGACTAGTTAAATATTTAGCTTTATATATTTGTTATATGATTGAACATCGAGGTAGTTCAGTTCAAGTTTAGTGATTTCGGATAGAATTTAGCTCCTTAGAGTTGGATCTTTTGTTTTTCAGCTGATATACTTATATTGAATACTCCGTATAATCATTGTTAGATACATTGATTATTATTTGGCCAGTTCAGTTTAAAACGGGTCAATTTAAATAAGGTTAATTGGGAAAATTTGTCAATTGCAGCTTTAAAAAAAAATTGAAAATTGATGCCCAAAAGTACTAATAATTTGTTAATTGCCACCCAATTCAATTTTCCCTCGATTTGCATGTCGAAAAATGTTCGGTTAAGGTTTTAGCCTTTTAGGAGTCATTTTAGTACTTTAGGATCCAAATTGAGCTCGAAATTAGTAAAAAATTAACGTAAGTGTTTCGTTTTGCGGCAAAAATATAGTTGCACACAAATCAATACATTTCTTTATATGCAAAACGAGGTACTTACGTTGACTTTTTGCTCCGTGCTTAATTTGGATTCTTAAGGGGTAAAATGACCCCTAAAACCTTAACGAAATATTTTTTGACATGCAAATCAAGATAGAAATTGGATTGGATGAGAATTAACAAGTTTCTTTACTTTTGGACTGTAATTTTCAATTTTTTAAAATGACTGCAATTTGTAAAATATAAATTTTTAAATGGTTCAAGTGAAACTTAGATTTAAAATCGAGTTATTTCGTATCACGGATTGGGTAACTTATGGGTTTGTTGTGCCAGGTCGAGTCGTGATTCATATGGGCCGACTTTCTAAGCAAAGATGTCCAATCCATTTTTCTGGTAATATTCACTCCATAATTGGCGGGTCGAATAACACAATCCTTTGTCTTTGTCTCACTTTCAATTCTCTGGGTCTTTCTCTCTTTTTCTCAAGAAGTACATACAAACTGGATTTTCCAAATTCTTACCACATTACCAAAATTTCCCCCAATATCATCAAAAGCCTTAACCTTTTTGAGTTCTCGAACAATACCCAGTTCACAAATTTGCCAAATTGTTTCACCTTTCTTCTGAATTATTCGAATCCATTACTTAATATTGGTTAGTTACTATTCCTAATTTGATAAACGTTGGTAATTTCATCCGCATATTTATTCCTTACTTTGCTTTCAATTTTACTTAATTCCCAATAATTTTCTAATTAGGTTTCTAATTTCCTTTCCCCAAAATTTAGTTTTGTATTTCTTCTTTCTAGTAGATTTTGTTTAATTATCTTTCATTTGTATATTTACTGTAAATTTATATTTTGAGAGCGATGAAATTGTGTGTGATTGATGAATAATGTTTATAGAATTTTGGTGAGTTTATTCTGATAATTTAGAAGTGTATTTATTTGTTTGGAGTTGAAAATTATGACGATTGAATAATTTGTATTCCATTTATCAACTTAAGCATTGTAGATTTGTAGGTATCCTTAATATTTTGAAAATTTGATTGTCCAATATTATTAGTAGGCTATGTCAATTTAGCTATATACTCATTCTAGTAAATCAACTCATTGACATTGGATAGAATTTGGAATACAAATCAACAATAGCCTACGAAATCTTAGCAATTTTCGCGCTTTTTAGGTTGCTAGCTAGCTGAGCCAGTGATGAATTTTTGTTCCGTAGCAAAATGCTTTTGATGAATTATCTTGTGTAAACTTGGTGTATTTCCAAAGGCCAGAATAATCTTAAGAATTTAGGTAATTTAATGTTATTTGTTCTCTGTAAATTAGCAGAGATTTTGTTAATTTAGATGAAGTTTTCTTCTTACATATGTTCGTTTTTTGTCCGTGCGTGTGGCAGTTGATGCTGAAGAATATGACATCTCCATCAGAGATGAGGGTTTTATATGACAATCAGGATTGGAGTTCTTGATTTTGGGTACGCTGCTCGCAACAACACATCTCATTATGGATTCTGAATCTGAGGTGTTGTTATCCTATTTTTCATGTTGTGAATTGACTTCTTGAGTGTGCTTGTGGGGAAAGTGAGTGAGAATTTTTTAGCACTGTCGATGGAGGATTCCTTGGGTGCTCCTGATAATAATAGAAAGGGGCTCAAGCGTATTGTGGTTTGTGGAAAAACTGTACCCTTTAAATGTTTGGTTGCGTCCATCCCAAAGAATTCAATGAAAGCTTTGCAACGTATCGTTAATGTGGAAAAAAATATATTGGGCAAGGCCACTTTCACTGAAGCTGGACTTTTCCTCCTGAAAGTTGCAGTTCTGGAGGCAGTGAGGAGGTTTTCTCAGGCTCACTGTCCGTTCTTATGGCGCAGTCTTCAGGCTTTGCAATTTCTTTGTTTACCTCCACTTAAATGGATTCAGAAGTGGGGATTATTTAGGGGTTTGGTTAAGTCCATGCAGGTTGGTCCACTACTCTCAAGGCATATGTGTGTCTTGTTAAATTATGTCTTGTACTAAATGGTGTGTCATTTATTTTATAAAATCATACTTGTATATGATATAATCTTAGGTTTCTATACATTATTTGAAACTCTTGAGAGCTTCAATAAAGAAAAGTGTTTCATGGTTGAAGTTGAAGGAAGCTTTCTGTGTTTGCATCTTTAATTAGTACAATACGATATCAGGTGCGTCTAAAGGATTCATTGTCACATTGGCGGCATTCTTGTGTATTTGCTTGTTTTTATTTTTTGCGATCCTGAAACAACAGTGCTTTTGACGGAGATATCTTTGAATTGTTGGGCTTTTGGCACTAGTCAGTCTTGCAATCAATCTTGCAGTATGAGAAATAGGCTAAAAAGAACTAAAAATCCTCAAGAAAACCAAGGAACTTAAGCACAGAAAAAGGGAGAAACAAGACAGAGGGATGAGTCTGTTTAAAAAGTCTTTTTAGGCTCACAAAGTTTAATTGATGAACTTTGAATGGTAAACTGAATGTTGAAAAAATTCCTTAGTGCTTGTACCAACGCATTTCCAAGCATGAACCCGTATGCTGAAGAGAAATAATTTAATGGTTTTTGTAGGGGAGTAACTCATAGTGAGCAAATTAAACAATGTGTGTTTATCTCTTGTAAGGTGAAAGCTTTTCCCTTGGGATGCTGCTCTTTACTTGTTCTTACAGAAAGTTGCTAATTATTAGTTCTTCTTGCGTATAGGTGTGATTTGATATTCTTTGATTTGATTTATTTTTCTACAATCATGTTGTTTTGTGATAGGCTTTATCGAGACCACTTTTACTTCTCTCAGTTGCGACACCCTTCTCTAATCAATCAGACAATGTTGAAGAAGATCCAGGAAATTCAGAATCTTCAGATGCTTTTCAGCCAAGGACTGATCCACAAGCTGATTCCTTGACCAATGTAGCATCAGATTCAAGGTGATCAATGTTGCAAATTTTCGGATATCATTCTGATGTGTATCTACTTTTGACTTTCATCATACTTGTATTCTATTCAGCTCTCAAAGAGTTACTTCTCCATGATTTTCCATCACTATCTTCTCTCTTTCACTTTTTGGAGTCGTCCCAAAATTATCTTTAAACTTTCCATTTTACACTCATTACCTCTTTGTTTTGTTTATGATACCTGTCAGCGGAGTAATTGAAATTCAAGCCCCGGAGAAATGGATGTTGCAACTTTTTGCTGAGCTAGAAAAGGAGGGAATTGTTCTGCCAGAGAGGTGATTACATTTCATTTATGATACTTTTATGGTTTTGTAGCTGTTCCTACTATCAATTTAGTGCCTAGGCTTTAAAGAGAAATCCTTTATACACCATCTTACTTTCTTTCTTTCTTTCTTGCTTGCTTTCCTGCTCGATTATTTGAGTTTAGTGGTATCAAAACAAGTTGCTCATAGTCATAAAATAAATTGATTCTGTAATTCTAAATATGGCTTTCCTATAACTGATCGTGCACATGTAAAACTTGTTATGCCTGAACCATGGTGCAAGGCTAAAAGATCGCCATGTTATCATGACTACTGTAACCTTCAACCTCCGTTACCCTCAAAACTGAAAGACCATTGATTGCCAGCATTTTCCATTTTGGCTGACGTGCAAATTCAATCCTGTTGCTGCTGTGGCTGTGTTTCTATTTTTTTTTTTTTTTTTGGGTTTTTCTATATAGTAACCTCTAATTTCACTTTTCTACGTTGTGCCCCTTCATTTAGAACTTTCTACACTGTAACCCAAAAATACATGTAGTTTCTATACAGTAACCTTACTGTTAAAAAATTTCGTTAGTGGGGTCCACTCTTCACTTATTAATATTTTTTTTTATCGATTTGCGTGTTGGAAAGTGTTCCGTTAAAGATTTTGGGGCCTATTTTGGATCTTAAGGGTCCAAATTGAGCTCAGATTTGACAAAAAAATAACGTAAATATCTCATTTTGCGTATTAAAAACGTAAACACGTAAATCGAGACATTTCTTAATACGCAAAATGAGATGTTTACATGTTTTTTTTTTTTTTTTCTCTCAAATCTGAGCTCAATTTGAACCCTTAAGGGCCAATGTAGTCCCCAAAACCTTTAATGGAACACTTTACAACACTCAAATCGATAAAAAAATATTAATAAGTGGAGAGTGGACCCCACTAATGGAATTTTTAAACGGCGGGATAATGGCAAGGTTACTGTATAGAAACTAAACGTAATTTGGGGTTACAGTGTGGAAAGTTCTAAATGGAGGGGCACAACATAGAAAAGTGAAAATTAGAGGGTTACTAGGTAGAAAAACCCTTTTTTTTTTAAGGTGGCTTAGAGATGACAAAATATTTTAAGAAAAAGTACATATAGATAAGTTCAGAATATTTAAGTTTTTCAGAAAATTTCATATTAATTCAGATAATATCATACAAATTCAGGTAAAATAAGTTCAGACAAAATAATGTAAGGTTAAATAAGTTCACACAATATAGTATAAGTTTAAACAAAATCAGATGAACCAAAGTACCAAACGGTGCTTTAGTATGTTAACTATGATATGCCATTTTTAGGAAAATGTTGGAGAAAGAATAAGTCATTGGCAAAAGTTTACCTCAAGAGAAGTGTTTATTTATTTTTCTATCTCTTAAAAAATCTGCTTAAACCCAAATTGAGTAGGGAAGGCATAGTCGTAGATTTGTACATAATATAGAAATTGAGATAATATGGTTGACGAGCTTGTGGTTGCAAGACTTGCAACTGTGCTGCATGTTCTGCAGTACAAAGTACTCTCTCCGTCCTCAAATAATCTTCATTTTAGGTTTGGACACACACACACTAAGGAGTTTGGTAGGATGGGCTGAGAGTGTGAAAGAAATAGATTTAGTGGAGGAGTCCTTTTCACATGTTTGAGTGGGAAAATTTTCCATTTTAGGTAACAAGGAAGATTTTAATAAAAATGTTGATGTAACCTTTCTGCAGGATTACTGAGGATGACCTTTGTAGATTATATCATGTTGCGAAAGGTAATTTCTCAAGATTCTTATCTTCGGTCAAAAGAACAATCAACTGGAGGCAAAATTATAGGTTTATGTCGGTGCAAGAGCTTGAAGAATGGTCGGAGATGGTGTTTTGGCATGGATATGATATTAAGAGACACCCTTGCTTAATTGTTCGTGTTCAAGCTGCATGCTCTTTTATGATGTCCGGGGAAAGATATCGCTTGCCTGAAGTACTTGGTATGAATATAAAACATAGTAATGCTTGTTATTGTGTAGCACAATATATTTTTCCTTTCTTGATTGACAACAGGCTCTCAGTTTTTTCAAAGTTGAGAATAGTTGGTTTGAACTTAGAACATATTTTGTACTCAGCATATATTTGTATCACTGACAAATTTGAGCTGCTTTTATTTTTGTCTGATACTTAGATTTTATTCTATTATGTGCTTATTTATACTCCATTAACAAAAACACACATATCAAGGTAGTTCAATATCCCACAAAATGGAGGAAGTTGTTTGTCTAGTCCACCTTGTGTAACAGAACTTCAGTACTTCCATGATCAACCAATTAACGTTATTCATTTCTTAGAAATTAGAACTACATGTAAAATATAACGTTCTAGGAAGTATTACTTCCTATGTTCAACCAAAAGGCTGCTATGAGACATTAAACAGAACAATATTGATATTGACTTATTGACATTTCCTAAATTTAAATTTGGAATATTTCAGTTCTATCAGGATTGGAGTTGCTTGTTTGGAATTAATATCAGCTGCATTAAATTTGTGTGGGAGCTATTTATATATGTTGCTCGACTTCTTGTAATTTTGTCTCTTTTTAGTGATCAGATAGGCAGAACATTTTAGTGTTTTGTCGTTTTATCTTGAATTCAGATACAACTACCCTCAAAGGATTTTGTACTGACTGATTCATTGCCTCAGCATGTTCTGAGCAGAAAAGGGGGTCTTAAGACCATCCCAAAGAACGAACTCTGACCCTTTGAGATGATGCTGGAGGCAGGGGAGAGAGGGATGATGATAGGGTGAAGAACCGGAGGAGAGAAGTGTGAGGAGAGAGGAGGTGGGGGGGGGGGGGGTTGGCTGTAGCCTCTAGTTTTAGGTCAGATTATATGGTTATATTAGAAAGGGGCAACTTTTTTATTAGATGAAGTACGGTTAAGTGGTTAACATTTTCCCTGTTTCCCTTAATTATATAAAAATACCTTGATTGGTCAATTTTTAGTTCCTCCATTTACTTTCTTTTTCCACTTTGATTTCAGCATTGTACTTTTTTACTCTTCTTTTTTAATATGCTTCTTCTATACGGGCTATACCTTTAATGCTGCGATATAAAAAACAAACTGTACTGTCTGTTTTTTTTTTTTTTTTTAGTTTTTTTTTTTATTATAATGACAATGCTCTTCCTGCGTGTCCAACTTTGTGACAGTGCCTTAGCGTCCTTGAGGTATAGAATTAGTGTATAGGATCTTGATAAATAGCTGTATTTAATACCCATGTCTAGCCTAGAAGAAGTGGTTGCAAGACTTGCAACTTAAAACATTCTTTTGACTTTCACATGTTGCTTTTATTTTTCATTAAATATTATTTCTTGTAGCTAGTTGGCCTATAATAACTCAAGCAAAATCCTATGGCAATAACGTGTGATTGGAAATTCATTTTAGTACATCCCAAACTGTTCAAAATTGACATGGGGCAAAGTCAATTTCCTAGGGCAAATTAAGGGATAAACAGTTGGCCGACACCATGCAAATAGCATGGGACATTGGGAATATATACTATCAGCACTGCAAAATTTTTTTTCTTAAGAGCAAACTTTGATTGCTTACTTTTTCTTTTTGATTAGTTTCTCAGATAGAGTATGGGATTCTCCACCTAGTTCATGCAGAAGATCCTGTACTCACAGTACTGATGGACTGTGACGGATTAAGTCCATTTGGTTTCCCTATACACATGATGAGATCCTGTGCTATGCTTTTGCAAGACCATTATCCAAATCGGCTTGCTGCTTTATTTGTTGTACGACTGCCTCCCATCGCTCGTGTGATTGCACAAACACTTTTTCAGGTGAGCTGTTCTGATGTTATTCATGCCGTTATCTCTTCCTACATGCTTTATGTATGGTTTCCAGTGTCATTATTACATTATACACTTGTCAGATTATTATAATCTGAAGTATGGGTATCTGCTATTTGTACTGTAAAGAGACAGTTATTACAATCAGTGGCAAGGAAGGGATATGTCTAAACCTTTTTGCCAACCATCTATTGCATGAATTAACTTTGCATGTATGCACATACTCATACAAAATATTTAGGATTTCCAGGGATTCAGTGTTTGTATGTTCTAGTGTGGGACAACAGGTATGATGATTTTGCTTCTGCTACTTTCTGAATTCCACTGCTCTTACATGAGGATTGGGATGGAGCAGGCCAACAGGGCCTATATCTTAATCAGACCTTATAAGACAGATAAAAGGACTCATCTTGGTTATTGTTATCGGAAAAATAAGCTATGCGTTATGAAGTTTTACTTAAAATCTTTACTTACCAATACATTTGGAAAATACAAAGATTGAGACTTTAATTAGTAACTAGCCCACACAATGTAATTTGAATTTGGAATGGTTAAAAGTGTGATCAGCTGAGAAATGCGGCATACACATCTGGATTCTCCTTTCTGTTTTCAGAAAGTGAGCATTTGCCTATGTACTGTTGTTTATATGCCCCCTAGATGGGGGAGAACTGTAGCATTTGGGTTAAATTATTAACTATGGCCTGTTAACGAAAAAGTAAAAAGTGGATAACTTTTGAGTTTGGTCTCAGTGGATTACCTTTGAGTTGTAATCGAACAATTTTAGCTTCAATCCCTTCTCATTCAGAAGGAAACCAAATTCTATCTGCAGTTGAGTCAATACTGTTTTGTGCTGTTACCAGGTGTTGAGACCAGGAACAAGGCGGAAACTTCGAATTTTGGGGGAGGACTACCAAAAGGTTTTGTCAGAGTATCTTCAGGCGCTTCCTTCATTCCTGGGCGGTGACTGCTCATGCCCAAGATGCTCAGACTCTATTGGTAAAGAGAGTAATGCTGTTGGACCGGTTATAGAATATGAGGCTGAGAATGTTTCATCCCATCCTGCTTACCGTGCTGATGACTTTGAATCTATTAAATGTGATAAGGTATTGAAAAGCATCATTATCGGCCTTCTCCTTCTTCTGCTATACATTGTGTTGACTGTTCGGTTTCATAGCCTGGAAGGCATAAATCTGTACAAAAGAGTTGGTTGGTAGCCGGTAAAACCTTCACCTGTTTTTGACGCCTTCGTGATGAACAGACGTTATAACTTTCGTGTATAGAAATTATATACAGTGGAAGAAGTCAGAAATAAAAATGTTCCAGATTGGATGGTAATGGTTGCTTCCATAATAAAGTCATGCAGGTTTCAGGCCACACTTATGTTTAATTTTTTGGCTTCTTTTGAAATAGTTCACTTGTTTCAGTATTGTTGTGAATATGCGAATTTCAATCTAGTTTCCAAAGGATAGTATATGCCTTCCGCAATGATGAATATTCTCAGCTGCTGCATTATGTATTTATGTGTCTAATAAATTGTAGGTAGATTTAATGGGATTTTTCCCAATTTTGAATTTTTCATAAATAATAGCAAATTAAATTATCCTTTTCCTAAGTTTTTCCAGACACATTTCAGGTAAATTCACTCCAATAATTCACTCGAAATAATGCAAAGAAAAATTCTTAAAAAAGAGGCTAGACTATATGAGTATTTTTGTACTCTCTAATTAGGAAATTTTGAATTTTAAACACCACAAAAAAGCCAAAAAATGGTTTTTAACACTATAAAAAAAAAAAAACTTTTATTTTAACACCACTTAAAAAATTAAAATTTTGAAATTACCACCTAAATCCAAGTTATGTTACCGGAACAGTTAGTAGGGCCCACTCCAACGGATACTTTTTTTTATTTCCCTTTTAAGTAGTCACGATATTCTCCTTCTTCTTCCATTTTACAATTAATCTTATACTTGAAGGTTTTGAACAAAATTGCAAGAATTCGAGGAGGGGATTGCACGATAACCATAAAGAGCAAGAGATTGAAGCTGGTATGAGGTGTGTATGCACATAATTAATTGTGAAAGTTGACAAATTATAGCCCTAATTGAAATCCTTTTGTTTGATAATTAGATGCGTAATTGATGATGTTTAGCATTTAAGCATGAGTTTTCGTTCTTATTTTGTCAAATTGATGGATTAATTAGTGCATATAATACTGAATTTGCCCAATTTCAGAATTAGGGTTCATCAGAATTCAAAATTGGGGGGTTTTTGTATTAGGTAATTATAATCAAAATTAGTGTTGTAGAATGTGAATTAGTTTGTATACACATCATTGAAGGTGGTTTTTTATGTGAAATCAATGCAAGTTATGTCGTTTATTAGCTCGTCTCCTTCAAAGGACCAAAAATGCCAATGTGGTTTGCCAATGTCAAAGCTTACTAGCTGGACTAGGGAGAACCCAGGGAGGAAGTTCAGCAAATTTTTTTTATCCAATTACAGAAACAAGGGGAGCAAGGCGTTTCAATGGGTTGATCAACCTGATGGAATAGAGTGGCAAACACAGGTTATTAACAACATGTTGTTGGACAAGAAGTTGCTGAAGGGTGAAGTTAATGAATTGAAAAGGGAAGTTGATGATATCAGTGAACAAAGGAGGTGCTTGCTAAATGAAATTGACAATCTGAAGATGAGGTGCAAGGCCTTAACTGCTGACAGGAAGAAAATGAACAGAGAAGTCAAGCAAGGAAAGATGTCCTCCCTGGACTGTGTTGTTTATGTTACCATAATCATTGGTGTTGCAATGGCAGTGTGTGGGCTATGTGTAATTTAGGGGTGTTTAGTGTTGAATCTTGTCCTAAGTTGTAATGAATTTAAGGGTTGCTTATGTTTGTACCTTTTTTTAAAAAAAATTTGCTCTGAACAATGCAATGTAAGTTTGAAGGTTTGCCTTCAAATATATTAAGTTATAAACAACTATTTCAAGCAACACTTTCCCTTCAAATATATTAAATTTAGAGGCATTCATAGCCTTACAAAACTAGTGTTGTGAAAATGTTCAGAAACAAGCAATAAAACTACTGTTCATAACAAGTTAAGAGGCATTCATTGCCTTACAAAAACTGATAATATCGTTCTAAGGACTGAATTCACTAAAACATCACTGAGTCAGATTCATCTTGCTGTAAGTTTGAAGCTTTGTCCTAGTAACCACTCCACTTGGTGCTGCACTTGTTGCTGGTTGATTTAAAGGAGTTTTGGTCTGAGCTTTGGCCTTAGGTTGTTTCTTTGATGGCTCTTTAGATGGCTTACTTGACTGAACTTGATCAAAAACTTGCTTGCTTAGAGGAAGACAACTTGGTTGCTCCAATGCTATTTGGTCCTGCCCCAACTGCAGACTGTCAAAACCATAACAGTAGTACTAAGCATAGCTGAGGTTGATAAAAAAAAACAGCTTAATAATGGTAACAACATGTTAGACCAAATACCTTTTTAGTAGCCCTTAGCTGTTTCACCTTTCTCTGCTCTTCCACCCAAGGTGAGTTAATAGGCGGTATCCCTGCTGACTTTGGCATGTCAGAATCTGGTTGAGAAGGGAGTTTGCATGTCTTTGCATAATGCCCAAAGCCACCACAGTTCTTGCATTGGTTTTTCCTTTTAGATGTGCTTGCCTAGCTCCAGCAGAAGACCCCTCTCTATGTTCCAGCTTTCTCTTCTTACTTTTTGGTCTCCTTGGCTGAACTTTGATTACTGGTGGCTGTGGTTCTCTCATTTGAACTCTTTCCCAGTGCTTTGGTCAGGCATAAGCTGAAGTGGGGGTTCATATGCTTCCCTGTACTTGTCCAGAGTGTAGCAGCTATGAACATATGCTTCTATGTCTGCCATACTGTCCAATATGCAAGCATATGCATGCACATAGGGAATTCCAGTTAATTCTCAGTGGTAACAACTACAAGTGCAGTTAGCTAAGTCAACTAACACCTGGTCATCTTTCAGCTGCACCTCATAGATTTCCCCCCTTGATGGTTGCACTACACAAGACCTAGCTACATACTCAATCCTCTCCAACAACTTCCTCACATATGGCACCAAGTTGCCTGTCATGTGCTTTGAATCCTCCCACTTCTCATTGTTCATGTGCATCATGTATCCTCATCCATTCCATCTGGGTGAGGATAGGCTTGTCTCTTGCATCCCTTATCACTGCATTGAAAGTCTCAAACATGTTATTCAACAACGTGTTAGACTTGCAGTTTGGTGTGAAAGCATGTCTAGACCAATGATGAGTGGGGATGTTTTGCAAATACTCATAAGCCTCTTCAGACATGAATTTGATTGACTTCATTTGTATCTCAAACTCAAATTGATAATTTGCATTCAAAACCAACAACAACCACATTCAGACTAACTAAATGACAACATAGGTAAACAAAATAGGAACATGTTGTACAAATAAACAAAGTAGGAACTTACAAAAGTTGTTGCCCTTGCTGCACTCCAGAATAGTTATTTGAACACTGTTCCAGTAATTTTGAGCTTGAAGTTGGCCCATATGTGCCTTACACAAAAACGAACCTCAGCCTTTGGTACAACTTCAGCCATGGCTTCAATCAAACCCTGTCAAAGATAGCTCAACTTTGTTACTAAATGGTTGCATGACATTAAACAAAAAAAAAAAAAAAAAAAAAAAAAAATGAAAGATAAGCAAAGAAAACCATACATTCTGTCTATTAGACATGAAGGTGAAGCCAGCTCCTTGATCCCCACCAAGCATCTCAAGTAGAGACTCAAAGAACCACACCCAAGTTTCTTTATTTTCTATCTCCACTGTAGCCCAAGCTATAAGGAATAGGCTGTTATTTCCATCCTTAGCCACAACAACTAGAATTTGTCCTGGGTAAGCACCTTTAAGGTGGCACCGTGGCAGCCATCCACACCAATGAGTGGCCTGCAACCCCTCAAAAACCCATCTCTTAAAGGCCTCAAACATATGAACATCCTTAGAAATAGAGGTGGCTCAGGTAAAAACCATCAACAACCACATTATATTGCAACCAGATCTAGGGTTATACCTCATAACTGCTTTTCCATAGTCCCAGATCCTAGCATATTGTTCCCTAGCTGATCTAAAGATAAGCAGCTTAGCCCTATACCTTGCTAGCCAGGCCTTGAAATAACTAACTTCTATTCCAAAGTCATTCAGGATCCTATCCTTAATCTATTTGATTCTCTAACTAGGGTTACTTCTAAAATCTTCCAAGTATCTCTCTGCTATGTAATCAGCAGTTATCATCCTATTTTTCTTGATCCTAATGCAAGTGTGTTTCAACTTTAAGATTTTAATTTGCCAGGTTTGTTGCTTAACTAATTTCCTAGCATGGACCTTAAAATAACACTTCACTCCACCCACACAAGTGCATGCAGGCATCCTACAGGTGTAGCTATTAAACCTACAGTCACATTTAGACCTACACTGCACTGTAATCCTAGTGCTATCATTATGCAAATAGAAAACTCATACCTGTTTAATTTGAACAACATGCAACCTCAATGCCTTTCTCAAACCTGAAGCATTACTGAACTTCTGCTTCAACTTCAGATCTATAGGTTTTCTAAAGTCTACAGTTGCATTAAACCATAGAGCATTGTCAATTTCTTCATCAGAACCAGCCACACTTCTGGAGTCATCAGAATCAGCCTCACCCTCTTCCTTTGACTGGATTTGACCTATGTTCAGATCCTCATTCAGTTGTGACCTGGGAGCTTTCCCTATCCCTTGATCTTTTTCACTCCCAAGACCCTTTGTAAGACTCTTATTCACCTTCTTAAGAATCTGCCCTGATATTTGAATAAACCATTCTTCATCACCTTCATCAAATTCTTCTTCTCCAGGTTCCCAATTCAAATCATCTTCACTGTACTCTGAACTTGAGTACTCAGATGCACTCCCATCATCTTCAGGGTCATCCTTGAACGCCAAAGCTTTCCCTTTCCCCTTTGCCTCCCCTCACTACCAGATGCATATATTCCAAACTTAGCTAGTTTTTCCTTCCCTGTTTTTGTGAGATGAATTGTCCTAGGTTGTGGATTGTTTTCCTCTTCAACTACTTCACTATGTGCTTTGTTTAACCTAGGACTCTTCCTAACTGGCATAGCTACACTCTTCTTTCCCTTGTTGTTGGGCTTAACTGGAGTAGATTGGGCCTGGTTAGGGTTGGGCCTAATAGGCTCTCCTGCTGTAACAAACACTTCCACATAACCTTCATTAGGGGTGAACACGGTCTGGTTTGGTGCGGTTTGAGTCCAAACCAAACCAAACCATATTATTATTGAACCCGGACCAAACCAAACCGTAATAATACGGTTTGGTGCGGTTTGGTTATGATGAGACGCCATTTTTCCTAAATATTGCCAAATAATACATCATTAACTTATAATAAAGTTTAAATAATTAGCCCAAACGGATTAAATTGTATTATAAATTTACAATGAAAATAACAATCCAAGTGCTAACACATAATACAATAACAATCAATTTATCATCATAAATTTATAATACATTATAGTCATTATTATAATTTATACATATGTCAAATTGGCAGCAACATGACAAGATTGATAACATCAGGGGCTAACAGCAAGCCAACATTATTACCACGTGTTCAAGCACTCATCCAACACCAACATATTTTTATTTTGATTATAAGTTTATGACCTACTAACTATATAGCCGTATATTCGTTTACCCTGTTGTATTTTGATTTTTCATATTCTTATTTTTTTTTTTTGAGTTTATAATAACTATTTAATTTATTTAAAAATTATATAAATATTAAAATACGGTTTACTGGTTTACAGTTTGGTTTGGTTTATAATTTTTGAAAAACCAAACCAAACTGTAAACCGTATTTTCAAAAAAAATCGAAACCAAACTGTATTTTTACAAACCGTAAACCAAACCAAATCGCTAAAATGCGGTTTGGTCCGGTTTGATTACGATTCTGACCAAACTGTGTACAGCCATAACCTTCATCATTAACTGACTCCAAAAGCCCCCTTATATCCTCACTATTCTCTATTTTCCTCTTTCCTGTGTTAAAAGTTTTACCATTTTGCCTATACCAAATGCTATAAGACATAGGTACAAGCATGTCATATTTGACATAACCATGGATAGCAACTTCCCTTATCAAATGAACATCCAACTTAGACACCTTGACATCCCTCCTCCAATAACACCACCCCCCACACCAAACAAGCAACTGCCTCTTTTTGCTGACTCTTTTGGGGACAAACCCTCCCCCACTCTTAGACAAAGATCAATTGTGTTATCACTGTTGTTGTCCATTGTCTACCAACTAGTAAACCAGTATAAAAAAGAGTACAAGTCAATATCCAATTAACAATTATAATACCATCTTAAACTAATCAATTAAGCTTATTATATCTCCAATTTCATAGCACCAAGCACAAGTTCCAATGTCATTGAATAACAACAAAAAAAACACCCTATTAAGCAACAAATTATAAATTAACATGCAACAAAATCAACATGTACAACACACAATGCACTACCACGTAATCACCCATTATAATTAATCATTAATTTCAGTTAAATAATCTTCAAAACCTAATTCGCACAGTCAATCCTACAATTTCATTTAGGGTTTCTGCCCTGTTTTCGAAATTATCCCAAATTTCAACATCAATTTGCAACTTTGACATCAATTAAACCCCAAAAAGCTACACGAAATGCTATAAAAGGATAAAAAAATACCTAATTTGGAATCTTTCGCCAGTCTTTGTCAGTATCCCAACAACTTTCGACCTTTTTCGTTGAGGAAGATGGGTGACGCTTTTCGCTGAGTTGGTTTTCATACAAAGTTGACTGCTCTCCTCTGAAATTCACTCCTCAACCACACAATTTAGGTTAGAATTGATAATGGTTGAAGAATTTTTTGGGTAGATGTAGATATTCGAATGAATTGAATGCAGAAGGTGGGTGAGTAATCAATGAAGGAAGAAGAATCGTAAATACAAGGTTGAACTTTGGAGGTAAAAAAAAAGGTGGGCCCCACGAACATTTTCTGTTACGGAAGTTGTTAACTGGTGGTAATTTCAAAATTTTAATTTTTTAAGTGGTGTTAAAATAAAAGTTATTTTTTTTGTAGTGTTAAAAACCATTTTCTAGCTTTTTTGTGGAGTTAAAATTCAAAATTTCCCTCTATTTATGCCATATATTTGTATTTAACAAGTTTATACATCGGTGTAAATTTTTCTTTTTTGAGGAATAAACATTTAAATTGTGTTGGAAGGTTTTGGTGGCCAACTATAAATTTACTGTTTTGATTGGAAATTCAGAGAGAAGATCAAAACAATTGAGATCCATATCTATGTACTACCTCCGGTTTTTTTTATGTGCAACTTTGGGGCATATTGCGGTTCACGAAGCAAAAGATTGAAGGGTAAAGTTTATGAAAAGTAAGTGGGTTTAATTAAAGGGGAAGGAGAGAGAAAGTGCAGGCCACCCACTAGTTTCTTTGGTGGGAAATTCTGGCAGAAAGCACAAAGGCCATATTTCCCCCCAAAAAAACCACCGAAAATTCAAAGATGGGTTTTTTGGGGTGAAATTTTTGTTTCCCCCCATTTTTTTAAAAATTTGCTACCAAACTCAATTTTTTTCAAATAATTTAGGAGGCTATATAACCAGCCAAGCCACCATTTGATACTAGCATTCAGCATTTAAGGAGGGAATAAAAGCATCCTCCATTGTCACACATTAATTACAGCCACAATTGTTTGAAGCTGGGTGAAACATTCCAGCAAAAACAGAGTTTCTTCCCAAAAAATTACACCTTCCTACCTTAACCATTACGGTTAGCTTAATTACAAACTACCTAAACTGTTCAAAGCTTTACAAAAAGAGGGCTGCGCTGCTGTCATTCCTGCACAACAGGGTTTAGTCTTCATCTTCAACCCAAAAAATCAGCAGGCCCCTCACTCCATCTCCCTATGCTGGAAAACAGAGACATGGCAGAATATGTGGATTCTAATTTTTTGATATCGAACACATTCTAAATGAAGAACAGATGGCAGAGTTGTGGTTCGATGAAGAAGAAGAGATGCAGGATGCAGGCATTTGGGAGTATGATTCAGAAGATGAAAGCATGGATGGTCACCAAGAAGAACAACAACAGCAACAACACATAGACACTGAGGTTGCTTCCTCACAAATGCAACAACAGGCTCATGAAGGGACTCATAGTGTATGCAGAAAGCAACTAACATTGCAGAAAAGAAGGAAAATTGTAGATGCACTTTTGGTGAAAATGAACAATGGGACATTACCAAGGGGTCACATGAAGCAGTTATCATCTGAATTCAATGTTCACAAATCAACAATAACAAGAATGTTCACAGAAATAAAAAGGCAGCTGGCAATAGGGGACTTGATTGATGTCAGGACTAAAATTGGCAGAACAGGGAGAAAGCCATTGCAAATTTCTGATGAAATTCTCCAGTCAGTCCCATTACATTTAAGGCAGACAGAAAGGAGCTATGCAGGAGCACTGAAGATCAGTCACAGTACAGTTCACAATTTGAAGAAGAGAGGAAGGCTAAGAACACACACAAGCTGCAACAAACCATTACTGTCATCAGACCATAAGGTAGCCAGACTAAGATGGATTTTGTCACACATAAATCCAATTACAGGAAATGAGGACCCCACATTTGTTGACATGAGGAATGTCATACACTGTGATGAGAAGTGGTTCTACTTGAACCCTGATAAAAGGAGGTTTTATCTACTACCAAGTGAAGAGGATCCTTACATGGCAGTTCGGTCAAGAAGATTTAAGCTCAAGGCCATGTTCATGGCAATTATAGGGAAGCCATTATATGGCATAAATGGAGAAATGTTACATGATGGGAAGTATGGCATCTTCCCATTCACTGTGCAGCAAGTAGCATAAAAATCAAGCAAGAAAAGAGCAAGAGGGACTATGGAAACCAAGGCACTCCATAATATAAACAGAGAAGTAATTAGAGAGATGCTGCTAACAAAGGTCATTCCAGCAATCATGTCAAAGTGGCCTGAAGGTCTGCCCAAGGATGTGGTCATCCAATGGGACAATGCAAGGCCTCACCAAGTTCCTACTGATGCAGAGTTTCTGGAAGCAACAACAACTAATGTCTTTAACATTCAATTTGTTTTTAAGCCAACACAGTCACCTGATTTGAATGTCCTTGACTTAGGGCTTTTTAGGTCTATACAATCTTTGCAATATCAGTCTTTTCCTAAGGACTTAGAGGAGCTAGTTGAAAAGGTCAGAAACTCTTATGACACATTCAACCCCCATGTTAACAAGTACATCTGGGTTACTTTGCAAAACTGCATGATTAAGATACTCAAGGCAGAAGGTGGTAACAAGTACAAAATACCACATATGAACAAAAAAAAGCTTGAAAACCTTGGCAATCTCCCAGAAATAGTAGAAGTTTAGTAAGAGGTAGTAATGGGGGTTGTGGAGTACCTAAACACTGTGTTTAGGCCAGCAAATCAAGGCAATGAAGAAGTCACAGAAGATTTGGAGGTGGATGCAGATTAGGGGACTCATTACAAGAACAAAACAACACATGGACTGCCACACATAACCACTTATCTAAGTAAGTTTGTTTATTTGTTTTTTAGTTGAAAAATGTTGAAGAATCTAGTGGTTAGGTGTATTTTGTTCATTACAATTATCCAAACAAGTAAGGCAGTCTGTTGTAATGTCTTTAGATGATGGTATGATCTTTTGTAATGTTTTATGTTCATTAGTCAAAGGTATTGTCTGTTGTACCCACATTTTTAATGGAATATGATTGACAAAGATAAACAATTTATGTGGGCACTCAATCCATCAGAGGGTTATAGTGTCATTGTTGAATACTACTCTAATGCACAAGGGTACCTCAACAACAACAGCATTATGCATGTTGATGGAGCAAATCACTAGTGATTAGTGAAATTCAATGGAGTCCCTTCATCATGTGGATATGGGTAAGGTAAATAGCACATCAAACTATGGGACTCAATACAAACCAGGATACACAAGCTAATCACAGGGGACTCCTTCTAAGGGGCTGACTAGGCAACAATGAACATGCACAAGATACCAGCCTCATCATTCATCAATCAAATCCACACAGCCAATTTAGTCTATCCCAAGGAACAACAAAACAATCAAATCCACACAGCCATCATGGTCCATCCCAGTTAACAACATAACTTTCAAAACAACACACCCAACATAGTCCATTCCTATGAACAACAAAACAGCCAATTCCACACAACCAACATAGTCCATGCCAATCAACAACAACACAACCAACTCCACACAGCCAAGATCAAACATAAGCCAACATATGTTTAGGCCAATCAACAACAACACAATCAACTCCACACACCCAACATCAAACATAAGCCAACATAGTCCATGCCAATCAACAACAACACAATCAACTCCACACACCCAACATCAAACATAAGCCAACATAGTCCATGCCAATCAACTCCATCCCAATCAACAACATAAAAATCATTACCATTAGGATTATTTGAAAGCCAGTATATTCCAACAATACAACAGAACAGACAACAGATACAACATTATTAAAAAAACTCAACAAACCCTAGTATCCAGCATCACAAAAATAACACAAAAACCCAACAACATACCAAAGGCCTAGAAAAATCATAAGCTAACCCAAAATAACACAAAAAACAAGACAAGGCAACATGCATCCAGATCTAGTCATAGATTCCCACAACAACAACCACATAACGAAGCTAAGCGATAGTCAATCGAAAAAATAAAAAAAATTGGGACTCTTTTGTAAAAAAAATTAACTGAGTTAGGGTTAAGAAGAGTTACGCAAGGGTCACTTGGAGGGTTGAACCCTAGGGTTCAGGCGCCTCACACCGTGATTCTTCCCACGACGGCCACCTCCTTCACCCTCCTCCCCCAAGTCAGCCTACCCATCAGAAGACACCACAACGACGTCGTGGTCAGGCAACCCCCGCAAACGCCGCAAAGCCACCACAACCACCTTCCTTTTTGGCCTAATCTTCGCCGGAGGCCTGGACGGCTTAGATCTGGACTTGGGGAGGGGCGCAGCACTACCCTCCATACTTTCGGAGTCCAGATCTACAACAACAACATAAAAATCAAGCGCTTTTTTCCCATGGGACTCGGCTACACCCTCTGTCGGTTTTTTTTCCCCACCCTCATCCATTTTTTTTAAGAACTTCCCCCAAAGCCTTGAAAGTAGTCGGAGAACAGCAGCTTGGCCCATCTTCATGCTCGTACAGTCGACGGGGAAAATCATCACCCCTGTTGATATCATTAATCAGGGACTTGATAAAAGTTGCCTCTCTGTGGTCATCGGTGCCAATATAGGCGTCGATTAGTGGATCTAGGTCACCCATGGTACGGGGGGACTCTGGTTTTCGAAGGAAAGAGGGGGAAATGGAAGATGGCAAGAGGTAAAATGGAGAGAATTAGAGAGGCAAAGGACAGAGGAAGGCGAAGAACAGGGGAAGACGAAGAACCAGAACTAGGGTTCTTAAGAAGACTCTATATCATTTTAATGTTGGTGGTTGGGAAAGTTAGTGATTTGTGTCAGTTGGGAGGAATAAATGGAGGGAGTAATTACATTGGGGTAATTTAGGTGATTTGTGTTAAATGGGGTTTATGGGTAATAAGGGGTAAAATTAAAAACTTTTGAATTTTTAAATAAGGGTAAAATAGTAATTTTAAGGGTTTTTTTTACCCAAAATGGAAAGAAAAAAGAAAGTTACACATAATAGTGAGCGGATTAAAATTGCAAAAGTTGCACATAAAAAAAAGGGAGGTAGTATTTGAATTTGTAATAAATTGTTGTTAAGTGTTCAACAACACATTCGTTCCACATTAAAAGGCATAATAGATCAGGAAGGAGTTGTCATCTTTTTGTCTATCAAAACTGTCTTCATCCAAAGGTTACATGACAGTAATTATGCATTATATGAACCCAAACTGTGTTAATGTCATCTACAACCTATCAAATATAAGTTTTGTTAAGCGCCTCCATAAACCTTGTATTTCTTCAATTGCCTTCATATCTGGGGTCGGCCATTACATAATAGTAAGCGATGACAAGCATGAACAAGCTGATTCCAAGTGAATTGGCCAAAAACCCAAGCATCTGATCGTCAAACATCTGCAATAAGACCAAAGAAGGAATTCAGTCGTGACTATGTCTAACCAAAATTTGGCAGTAGTAGCTGCAACGAATAATATCTGTGTATCAATACTAAGGATGCACTTGAAAAATGTAATTCCATATGATAAAAACAAGGCATGCTAATATGCATACTTGTTTCTCAACAAACAAAGTATGCACATAGTTCTCACATTCTCCCTCTGGTCTAATAGGAAAGTAGGCATCAATTATGGAATTACCAGATGAAAGCAAAACAATGAAGGTGATCCTTCATTACTACACATCTTTTTGATCCATTTGCTAATTTAAACAGAAATACTCGAACCACACTGCAGTGCCAAAGAAAGAGCTAAGTAGGCCAGCTTTTTAACATATTGCAGAATATATTAAATTGTTATTTCTTAAACAGTGACAATGATCCTTTGGTAAGCTTACTGCCTGCTGACTGATCATTTCATAAAATCTTTCGCCAAGAGTTCATATAAGTCAAAACATGCAAATGGGTTTGACACCAGAATTCTCATATACAATGGAATAAGCCTAGAATTTTCAGTCTACATAAAACGAGTTAGCACCTTGTAGTAAAAATTTTGGAGCTTCTAACCTCAATTGTGAAATACAAAACCTTATGTTGGCCTCAATGAAAAGTCACTGATTCCAGGAGTCATTTTTTACTAATTCAAGTTATCTATTTAAGACTCCAAAATAGTCCTGTATCAGTGTGAACCAACTCAAACAGCTACTCCTGTTACCGTGCCATATAAATGAAAAGTTGAACAGCCCAGGTGGCTTAATGTCATCCCCCCCCCCCCCCAACCCCCCTGCTCAGCCAAAAACAGGAGACACAGAAAAATCTAATATATCATCACAATAACAGGACCAGCAGCATCCTATACTCTGGTTCATCATAACATAATTTAATGGACTGATTTTTTATAATTCTGATTTAATAATGCAAGTAAATAAAGAAGAAAGCTTTAAGATTAATTGATGATGGTGAAAGGGTTACAAAAGATAAGTTAATAACTTAAGGCTATTACCCTCAAATAGTGAGTTTAGCTCACAAATCTCCAAAATGGCTTTAGGCCATGACTCTAAGGTTACCCTCAATACAAATTTCTGCCTGCCTTCTTCTTTCTCCCCTCTCTCTATTTATACTAAGGTTACAAACTACTAACCTAATAATGCTAAAGGAGGTACTTCAAGAGTCCTCCAACGTCTATAAGCTTTCTCCCTTTGAGGAGAAGCCCAGGATGCTCAACAAATGAGGGTATCATGTCAATAGGTCAAGTGACCTTCATGGAGAGAATGAGTTTGGGTTCCCAATCTAACTTGGCTTTAGGCCATTGGGACTACTCATTGAGTTGCGAGATTCAGGTCTCGCCTATACATGGTTTGCAATCCTCTACCGGTAGCAGTTCCTTATTTCCACTACTTCCATCAAACTTAAGACTCCATTCAATTCCTCCTCAATGGCGATGTCATAGTTTCAGTTTTACTTCTCCTAGTTGTCCTACAGCCTCGACAGGCACATGCAAATCGTGTTTTTGCAGGTTATTGGAGGTTCAAAGTCATCTACAACATCCTTCCGTTTCACGAAGGCCCCAAGCATGTTGTCTACCACAAGTCTCTCTTGTTTTATGTTTAGTAACTTTGTTGGTTTGGTTTGTTGTAGTTTGTTTCCTTTGGACTTTGTAATTGCCTTTTATTTATAAAGTTCTCTGTGTCAAAAAAAAAAAAAAAAAAAAAAAAAAAAAAAAAAAAAAAAAAAAAACCCTAATAATACTAGATTTCCGAAATTGCCCATACTACATTTGATAACTACTAGCATACTAAACTACCCATAATACCCTCCCCTAAGTCAGTTCATTACACATAGCACCAAAAAAATAAATAGATTTTCGATCCTGGGCCTCCAGCCTAGATTTTCAAACCATAGATCAAACAAGAATTCCCATGATTTATAGCCTCTTTGTGAGCATCGACTTCAGAAATATGACAGAAAGATGTGACATAGGTCTATATCTCCGGTTCAAAGCTATGTAATACTTGACCAAGTGCCAAACACATGAATGATATCCAATAATAGCCCACTTGATACATTACCAATAAAACCCAATGTTAAACCCCACTTAGAAACTCAACTTCAGACCACCCTGAAACACTTAACATAAGCCAGCCAATTAGCTACATCATGTATACACTCAGCATAAAACTAGTTTACATACCTATTCTAGTTACAAATTAAGCATGTGGAGTAGCCTCAACGCAACCAATTCACTCATGTTACCAAACAACAATCTCAATACCTATATTTGAGAACAAAATCTAGCACGCACACTCCAAACTCAACCGAACAAATTCAAATCTTTCACACTAGACAGCCGATTTAACAGTCGAAACAACACCCATACTCAATCTTTCAAAATGCACAAGCAGCATAGCTCCATATAAAATGGACAATACCTTCAACTACATCACATCTTATACTGCTTATTAAACTAAACACCCTATTGAGTAAATATCTACTATTGCCCTCCATCCTACACAAAACCCACAAAAAACCTCAAACAATTAACTTTCAATTGTATCATATCAAAATAATGAAAAAAGAAAGGCGATCGCAGTGGGATTCGAACCCACGACCTTTAGATTCGGAGTCTAATGCGATATCCACTCCGCTATGCGATCCCTGCAATTTATTGATATCTTACTATATTTCAATTCTTTTATATCTTATTTCCCCTAATTCACATCATCAGTTTCTGCACAACCAGACAAACCCAGAAAAAATTGAAAAACTGCAATTAAAAGCGACAATCTTTCTTAACCTAACATCAAAATCAATAAAAACCCATCTTCAATAATTCCAAAACTCAACTAATAAACATTCAAAAATGACAAACAAATCTGAATTCATACTTTGAAATAATACAGATCGAAAAAACTTCATAAAGAAATGAAATAATATATATACAAAATGTAAAAAGAAGGGATTGATCTATCAGGATGTCCATTATACATTTGAATACAACCCTTTATTTTTTCACTAGTAACTCTTTTAAAAAAAGTAGTTGTAGTAGTAAGGTACATTCGAATGTATAATAGAAATCGGCTTAAAGATGATTGATCAATTAGCGTCATACCTAAGATTGCTGAATGGAATGAAGGTGAATCTACCAACCCAGAATAAATTTTAAGGAGGAGGATGAGAGAGAAAGAGAAAGTGAAAAATAATTTCTGGGATATTTGTAGTTGACAAAGTGTCAACGATGGAATTTTTTTTTTTTTAAAAAAAATAAATAAATAAATAAATAAATAGGGATTCAGATTCGTGATTTGATTTTTGTTTTGTTTTTGAGAATCAGCAAATATTGTGCTGGGATTCGAGCCCAGGTCTCCACGGCCACAACGTGGAATTCTAACCACTAAACTACAGCCACTACTGCTGTTGTAATTTGTGAGCTAAATACTAAAATATGATTGCTTTCCTTCTAATATTTTTAAACACATTTCACGAATGTTCAAACTTATCCACTTAGTATATTTTTGAGATCTTACATTCACTATATGTTTAGGGTAAAAATACCCTGTCCACGTGGCCCAATCACGTGCTGACATGTGTCAGCATTAGAGGGGTTCTGAGAGAACCAATCCTCTGGCGATATGTGGCACTCTAGCATATGAAAGGGGAACTGGTCTCCTCTCACTATAAATTGAGGAAAATCCTCATTTATTACACTTTCATAAATATACACACAAAACCCGAGCAATATTCAGAACGAGACGCACCCGTTCCAGTGAAACAAGGGAACGGGGCAAAGACAAAGCTAGTCCTAGCAGCCCAACCGTTAAGCCGGCTGGGCGACCCCAGGCGACGGAGGGTGCTGCAGTAACTAGAGATGAACTCATGAAATTCATGATGAGTTTCAAAGGGGAGATCAAGGACCTAATAAACAAGTCAATTGGCACCAACAAGGGTCAGTCGGCCAAGAACCCTTCTCCCTCCGAGAAGAAGCATGTGAAAGATCGTGTGCCTACTCCTCACCCTAAACCAAAAGGGGCGGACGTGCCCATGATCAACCTGTCCAAACTTCGTTTCCCTTAATCAGGGCAAAGTAAGGCCATCCGGCAAGTTCAGCCGGATGGGTCAAAAAGGACTTACTCAGATGCCTGGATGTTAATCCAGCAGAAGGCAAGTCAGCAATTGTCTGAGTCGGCCTTAACATCGACTTACCCAGACAGTTTGCAGAATACTTCAATGAAGTATTCGGAAACAAACCAAGAGAGTCAGTTACGCGGCATGTCCGCACGAACTGGCCCTCAGATTATCCAACCGGCTCCGTATGTGCCCCAATAGCCATACATGCCGTATGGATCACCATACATGCAGCAGGCCCTCTTTGGGGGTCAGGCGGCACAAAATGTCCAGCCCATGGACTGGCAGCTTTGGCTGCTAAACCTTGGGGAATTGCCGTCGGCGTTCTCCAGGGAGATAACCGAGGCGACTCAGCCGGCCAAGGTTAAGAACGTGTTGGTTGGTACCTATGACGGTACCACCAACCCGGAAGACCACCTAATGACTTACACCAACCTCATGTACTTACAGGGGTTGGATGATGCCTCCTGGTGCCGATGCTTCCCGACAACATTGAAGGGCATAGCCCAACGATGGTTTGGCAATCTGCCAGCCGGGTGCATCAACAACTTCAAGACGCTTGCATACCTGTTCGTGTCCAACTTCTGTATGAACATCCCAGCCAAAAAGACAAGCCTTGACTTGGGGGCTATTCAGTAGGGAGATAGGGAAGGACTAAGGTCCTATGTCAGGCGGTTCAATCTGATGAGAATTCAGATTCAAGGGTTGTCTGACGAAGTTTCCTACACAAACTTCTTCAAGGGTCTGAAGGACAGGTCGACCTTTAAGTTCAACCTGGTCAGAAAGAGGGTTGCTACCCTCCAAGAAGCATTGATGGAAGCCGAAGCCTACATACAGGCGACGGAGCTCTGTAACATCAAGCAGCCGTCGGACCCTAAAATGTCCGACAAAAAGGAGAGGCGGTCTGCTCAGCCGGCTAAAAAAGAAGAGAGTAAGAAAAGAAAAGAGGTCAGGGTGGCGGACCATTCTGGTCAGCCGTCCCAGAAGAAAAAGAGAGAGTTGAAGTCGTACGTCCCCAAGTATGAGTTCAATAAGGACTGCTCCTCCATCCTCATGGAGATCAAAGACCGGTTGACCGTACCATTGAAAAACCGGCTGCAATGAAAAGTCCTATCAAAAGCCGGGACAAGAGTAAGTACTGTCATTTGCATGAGGATATAGGCCATGACACCAATGGCTACTATAGCCTCAGGCGGTTACTGGACCGTCTGGCTGATGAGGGGGGTTTGAAGTCCTATATGCTGAAGTCCAAGGGTAACCCCAAAGCAAACAATGGACAGCCGTCCAAGAAGCCTGACAACCTTACTATAAGCTCTGACACTGATGAAGAGCAGATCTTTACTATAGCAGGAGGCTTCGCGGGAGGGGATCCTACCATCCGGGGCACCAAGGACAATATTAGAAAGCTGGAGGTCAACTCAATGGATGAGGGTCAGGCGTCGAAAGACACCTTTCCTGAGGTCGTCATCTCTGAGAAAGACCGGGGCAAGGTCAGGCTACTTCATGATGACCCCATAGTCATCGAGTGCAAGGTTGCCAATCAACGAATGGGCCAGATCCTCATTGATACCAGGAGCTCGTCTGACCTCATAAGCTATCGGTGCTTGGCGAAGCTCAAGTAAAATCTTAGCTGCATGCACAAAGTCTCTCACCCCTTATTTGGCTTTGGGGGAGGGGTAGTGCATCCGGTAGGGAGGATTGACCTACCCATCCGGCTAGGAGAAAAGGGTGAGGGACGACACATGGTCATTAAATTCTTGGTGGTCGAGGAATTGACCGCTTATAATATGATTTTGGGTCGTCCAACCCTCAACGAGTCCAAGACAGTAATCATCCAATCCCTCATGCTGATCAAATTTGAGAGGGATGATGGGTCAGTGGGTTCCCTGAATGGGGATCAGAAGACGGCAAGGGAGTGTTATCTCTTAGACGTCAAGCTTACTATGGCCGCAGCCAGCCAAGGCAAGGAGCCTATTGACCTTGATGACTTCAAGGAAGCCGCGCCTGCTCACAAAGCAGCCGGCAAAAAGAGAAAGGCGGACCACCTGGTGGCCGTAAAAAAAGAGAAGCAATAGCAATCACTAATCAGGGAACGATTAGATGATCTTCGTCCCTAGCCGGGTGGCGAAAATATTGACATTGTTCTAGATGACAGCCGTCTGGAACGAACTGTTAAAGTGGGGACGGTTGCTTTTGCCAAGTTGGGCGCAGATTTGCACCAACAACTGAAAGAATTCAAAGACATTTTTGCCTTTGAAGTGGAAGCGATGCCAGGCGTCAGCCCGGATCTTGCTGTCCACAAACTCGCCGTGGATCCAAAAAAGAAGCCATTTAGGCAAAAGAAGAGGAATCACGGCGAGGAAAGATCTCAGGCGGCAGCCGCCGAGGTAAAGAAGCTGCTTGATGCTAGGTTCATTCGACAATGCTACTACCCGGATTGGGTAGCAAACATTGTCCTTGTTAAAAAGCCGAATGGTACCTGGCGGATGTGTGTTGATTACACAGATCTGAACAAGGCATGTCCGAAGGATAGCTATCCACTTCCAAAGATCGACAGTCTGGTTGACTCTAAAGCCGGTCATGCCTTGATGAGCTTCATGGACGCCTATTCAGGCTTTCATCAGATACCCTTGTGGAAAAAAGATCAAGAGAAGACGACATTCGTCACTGATCAAGGGTTATTCTGTTATACGGTGATGCCGTTTGGGCTAAAAAAAGCGCCTGCTACCTTCTAGAAAATGATTAATACAGTCTTCATTAATCAAATTGGGAGGAATGTGGAGGCGTACATTGATGAAATGATAGTCAAATGTAAGCTACAGACGGATCACCTTGCTGACCTCTGAGAAACCTTCACCACCCTCAGGCGGCATAAGGTCATGCTTAATCCCAAAAAGTGTGTCTTTGGTGTTGAGTCTGGGAAGTTTCTCGGATTTTTGATTGATCAAAGGGGGATAGAGGCCAACCCGGAAAAGGTACAGGCGGTAATTGACATGAAGTCACCCCGCACAGTCAAGGAAGTCCAAAAACTTACCGGTTGTCTGGCGGCATTGGGGAGATTCCTCAGCCGGTTAGGCGACAAGTGCTTCTACTTCTTCCAGGCAATAAAAAAGAAGACTAGATTCGAATGGGGGGAAAATGCTGAGGCGACATTCTAGAAATTGAAAGAGCACCTCCACTCATTGACACGGCTGGTCAGCCCTCTAGAAGGAGAGGTTCTCTATATGTACTTAGTCGTCTCAGATCATGCCCTCAGTGCCATTCTCCTAGCTGAGAGAGACGACATTCAACTCCCAGTCTATTTCATTAGCCATGTTCTTCGAAATGCTGAGCTGCGGTACCCCTTGGTTGAAAAATTTGGCCTTGCCCTGTTCATGGCAATCAAGAAGTTGAAACCATACTTCTTAGCACATACTTCTTAGCACTACTTCTAAATACTTGTAAATCTTTGTAAATAGAGTATATTAATGAAAGAATGCTTTATTTTCTTTGTCTTTTGTACAAAGACCCATTTGTGCAATGCACAACCGGGCAACCGTATGCTCTAAACTGAGTAGACGTAGGCTAAATATCAAACTTAGCTATTTATAAGGCCAATGGCCGGATATATTTTAAACCGCCTGCTCCCACATGAGCAGGCAACCGGCGACGCCCATTTGGGTGAATTCATCAAAGAGAGCATCTCCCATTTGGGTGGTACATTGTTCTATAAATCATAACTCAAGCGGCTTTAACCGACTGTCCAGGTTAAAGATAACTCAGGGCCGTTTGAATGAACAATTGAAACCTAGATACAACCGGTCGTTGCTTCAAAGCAACACAAACGGTAACTAAAATCTTGGTCAAATGTAATCGGTCTTTGCCTAAAAGCACTACAGCCGGTTACAAACCCAAATTAAGCAAGGTCAAAACCTTAGCAATTAATTCATAACTTGGTTATGATGCATACGCCCGGCCATTGGCCGCCTGCATCCCAACAAATGGCAATGACGAATACCCAAAGGGTAACCCGCAGCCGGCTAAAAGAATAATCTAGGTTTGCCCTAGCCGGCACCGTCTACTAATCCAACTTAGAATAATTCTACTTCTTTAAATACTCTATCTTTCCGTCCGGATGCTTGTTTGGACGGCTGCCTGCTTAGAGTTGGGTAATATTTAGCAAACAATCGTTCAGGGGCAGACAGAGCCAATGCATCCGGCATACCGCATGTACCGAATCAAATTGTAAAAAGAAAAAAGATTTGTGCGAGCATACTAGAAAAAATTGCAAAAATTGAAGCAAATTATATCAAAGGCAAAACCGACTCAGTCGGCAAAATATATTAATAGAAATGATTACCAGTCGGACCTATGTCCGGGGAAAGTGGATACATCAAAAGTACACGGCTCCCAGGCCGGAGGTAGAAAAAAAGAAACAAATTAAGTTACTGCTGCTGACGCTGAGACGTCTGGCCCTAGCCGGAAGGAGGAGCGTCTTGAGTTTGCTGGGCTTGAGCTTCGTTAGCCTCACCCGGCGCTTGTTCTTCCGCCTGCTCCTCCTCTTCTTCCTCGGCAATGCCAGCCTATTCCTCAAAGGGAGCGGGCTTCTCTGTTCTGAGAACCTGGGCATCGAACACCTCAGTGGCGTACTTGTACCGTAGGTCAAAGAAAACCCAGTCGATGTCTGGGTGGATCATAGACCAGGCCATCTTCATGCGCTCTTCACAGTCGCGCTCATTCTCGGAGATTAGAAGGTCTTGCTCAGCCGCCAGCTTTTCCTTATGGTCCGCCTGGGTGTGGGCCAGCTCATTCTTTAGATGGTTGACCTCTGACCGCAGCTCAACGTTCTCCTTATCAGCTTCCCCAATGCTTTGACATCAGCTTGGAGATTTTTAACTTGAAGTTCAAAGTCGGCCGCCTTCTTGTTGGTCGTGTCAGCAGCAGCCGTGAGCTCCTTGATTAGCTCCTGCTGTTTCATCTCCCGGCTTTTAGTTTTAATCTCATACATTAAAGTGTTGTATTGAGTAACGTCTATGAGATCAGCTGCCCTTCTATTGGCATCCCTTACCTCCTCCTTCTTCTTCCACAAGGGGACCTTCATGCCGTCTGTTTAGGGTGAAAATACCCTAAGACACGTGGCCCAATAAAGGCTTGACACGTGTCAATCTTTCAACGGTCTGCAAAGGCCCAATCCCTTTGCGACACATGTCCCTTATACCCTACTTGAGGTACAGTTCTCCCTTACTATAAATAGTAAGGGTAGACCTCATTTATGAAAAACACACATTAATTGCAACCACACAAAAAACAAACAAAGCCCAAACCTACTGAAACGCTCTCGAACCGAGAAGCTTTTATTGTTCTTATTCCACTTCGAAAAGATACTAACTTAATCTTCGGAGGCGGAACTCCCACCCCCATCCGGAGTCTCCGTTACTTGTGCAGGTACAGGCGTAAGAAGGAAGTCTGCTAGGAAATTGTAACTCTCCCGAAGGACATAAAATACCCCCAAACATCTGGCGCCGTCTATGGGGAGAGTACTTTCTAGATGACATCTGAGCCTATACTACCTGGTAAAGGCAATCTGCCTACTGGGGAGGTTGAGGTCCATTCGGACCAAGATACAGCCGATAACTATGACTTGGAAGCCTACACTGCTGCGGATGGCTCTTTAAGGACCAAGAACACCCGTTCCAAAGATAAGAGAGAACGGGAAGGGAACCAGGCGGCTCCTAGCAAGCCAACTAGGGGGCCGCTTGGGTTAACCTCTACCGCTGGAGACTCCCCAGTCTCCAGAGATGAGCTCATGAATATGATGATGAGCTTCAAAGGAGAGATCAAAGGCCTTCTGGACTATACAGCCGGCCCCCGTAAGGGTCAGGCGGAAGAAAGGCGTCACGGTAAAAAGACAGCCAAAACAGTAAAGGGTAGAGCATCTACCCCGCATCCGAAGTCAAACATGCCGGCTAGGCTCTTTGATTTCTCAAAGATGCACACTCCTATAGATGGAGTCAGAAAGCCCGTCCGGCACATTCAGCCGGATGGAACCAAGAAAGTCTATTCTGACGCCCGGACGCTCATCCAAGATAAAAAGACTCAGCGATCCGAGTCGGCATCAACATCGACCTTTCGAGACAGCTTCAATGCCACCTCAGGAAGGCACTCGAGAACAAACAATGACAGCCGGACGAGCGAGGTTTCCGCTCGATCCGGCCCCCATATGATCCAACCGGCAGTGCATGGAACACCGTATACGCCCTTTGGATCCCCCTATGCACAGGCAGGTATTTTCGGGGGGCAGCATCAGCCGCCCGTCCAGCCTATGGACTGGCAGCTCCGGCTGCTCAACCTTGGGGAACAGCCAACGGCGTTCTCCAGAGAAATCACCGAGATGACCCAGCCGTCTAAAATCAAAAACGTGTTGGTAGGCGCCTACGACGGTACCACCAACCCGGAAGATCACCTTATGGCATACACCAACCTGATGTATTTGCAGGGTTTGGATGACGCCGCATGGTGCCGGTGCTTCCCGGCTACGTTGAAAGGGATTGCTCAACGTTGGTTTGGTAACCTCCCAGCCGGATGCATCAATAATTTCAGGACCTTGGCCTACTGGTTTACGTCCAACTTTTCTATGAACATCCCTGCCAAGAAAACAAGCCTTGATCTAGGAGCAATACAACAGGGAGACAAAGAGGGGCTCCGGTCATATGTCAGGCGGTTTAACCTGATGAGGATCCAAATCCATGGATTGTCTGATGACGTTGCCTATACTGATTTCTTCAAAGGCTTAAAAGATGGATCAACTTTTAAGTTTGACTTGGTTAGGAAGAGGGTCTCCACTCTTCACGAGGCGCTCATGAAGGCGGAGGCCTACATTCAGGCAGTGGAATTGTGTGCTGTTAAACTTCCAACGGATTACAAAAGATCCGATAAAAAAGAGAGTCGGCCTACCCAGTCGGCCAAAAAGGAAGACAAGAGAAAGGGGGTATGGGCGGCAGACTCATCCGGACAAACTTTCCAGAAAAGGAAGAGGTCGGATCCGTATGTGCCAAAGTACGAGTTCAACAAGGACTGTGCCTCCATTCTCAACGAAGTAAAGGATCGGTTGAATCTTGAAAAACCGTCTCCTATGAAGAGTCCTCTAAGCGCCCGGGATAAGAGCAAATATTGTCTTTTTCACGAGGAAATTGGCCACGACACTGAGGGTTGCTTTAGCCTCAGGCGGCTCTTCGACCGGCTCGCTGATGAGGGGGCTCTCAAATCTTATCTTTCCAAGTCAAGGGGTACTCCTAAACAAGCAAGAGGACCACCCCCAAAGAAGACGACTACTCAATCGGATACGGATGAGGAAACCATCCTGACCATAGCCGGTGGATTTGCGGGAGGTGGGCCTACCATCCGGGGCACAAAAGACAACATTCGGAAACTGGTCAACTCAGTGGATGAGGGCCAGTCGTCTGAATATTCATTTCCGGAAGTTAACATCTCCGAGAGAGATAGGGGCGAGGTCAGGCGGCCTCATGATGACCCCATAGTCATCGAGTGCAAAATCGCCAATCAAAGAGTTGGCCGGATCTTGATTGATACCGGGAGCTCATCCGACCTCATCAGCTACCGGTGCTTGGAGAAACTCAAGTATAAGCCCAGTAGCATGCTTCCGGCCTCATACCCTCTTGTAGGTTTTGGGGGAGGAGTAGTACATCCGGTGGGCATGATTGATCTACCCATCCGGTTCGGAGAGAAGGGTAAGGGCCGGCATATGGTTGTCAAGTTTCTTGTTGTAGAAGAGCTGACTGCCTACAATCTGATTATTGGCCGTCCAACCCTTAACCTCTCAAAGGCAGTCATCATCCCATCTCTAATGTTGATAAAGTTTGAAAGGGATGATGGCACAGTCGGTTCCTTGAGTGGGGACCAAAAGATGGCGAGAGAGTGTTACCTCTCGGACATCAAACCAACGCTTGACACAGGCGGTCAAGAGAAAGAAATTGTTGAACTTGACGACTGTGATCAAAGCTTACCGGCTACAAAGCCAGCCGGTAAAAAGAGGAAGGCGGACCAACTGGCGCCTGTGAAGGAGAAACAATAGCAATCACTGTCCGGGGAGAGGACAAACGTCCTTCGCCCTCAGCCGGCTGGAGAAATAATTGATGTTGTCCTTGAAGACAGCCGGCCAGACAGAACCGTCAAGGTTGGAACGGCTGCGTTTGAAAGTTTGGGATCAGATTTGCTCCTTTTGCTGAAGGAGTTCAAAGATGTGTTTGCCTTTGAAGTAGAAGAGATGCCGGGTGTAAGTTCGGATCTTGCTGTACATAGACTCGCTGTGGATCCTAAGAAGAAGCCGGTCAGGCAAAAGAAACGGAACCATGGCGAGGAAAGGTCCCAGGCGGCAGCAACCGAGGTCAAGAAACTCTTGGATGCTGGATTCATCCGGCAATGTTACTACCCGGATTGGGTAGCCAATCTCGTCCTTGTGAAAAAGCCGAATGGAACCTGGCGGATGTGTGTAGATTACACGGACCTCAACAGGTCTTGTCCAAAAGATAGCTACCCGCTTCCAAAGATAGATCATTTGGTAGACTCTACAGCCGGCCATGCCCTGATGAGTTTCATGGACGCCTATTCCGGCTTCCATCAGATACCCTTGTGGAAGAAAGACCAAGAGAAGACGGCTTTCGTCACAGATCAAGGGCTATATTGCTACACGGTGATGCCGTTTGGGTTGAAGAATGCGCCTGCTACTTTCCAGCGAATGATGAACTCGGTCTTTTATGATCAGATTGGAAGGAACGTGGAGGCGTACATTGATGATATGATTGTCAAATCAAAGCTGCAGGCGAATCATTTAGCCGACCTCCGAGAAACTCTCACCACCCTCAGACGGCATAAAGTCATGTTAAATCCAAAAAAATGCGTCTTTGGAGTTGAGTCCGGGAAGTTTCTTGGATTTTTGATTGATCAGAGGGGCATAGAGGCCAATCCGGACAAAGTACAGGCGGTGATTGACATGTAGTCGCCACGTACCGTCAGGGAGGCTCAAAAGCTTACCGGTTGCCTGGCGGCATTGGGGAGATTCCTCAGCCGGTCAGGTGACAAGTGCCTGTATTTCTTTCAAGCAATCAAAAAGAGGTCAAGGTTTGAATGGGGTGAAGAGGCTGAGGCGGCATTTCAACGGCTGAAGCAACACCTGCATTCTTTGCCAAGATTGGTGAGTCCCCTACCCCAGGAGGCTCTCTACATGTACTTGGCCGTCTCGGATCACTCCTTGAGCGCCGTCCTCCTTGCTGAGAGAGACGGTAATCAGCTCCCGGTATACTTTATAAGCCATGTCCTCCGGAATGCTGAACTTCGTTATCCCATGATCGAAAAATTCGGTCTGGCTTTGTTCAAAGCAGTCAAGCGGCTGAAACCGTATTTTTTAGCACATCCGGTGACCGTTTACACTGATCAGCCGCTCAAAAGGCCTATGACCACTTTAGAGTCATCCGGAAGAATGATTAAATGGGCTTTGGAAATCCAAAGCTTAGAAATCACTTTCGAACCCAGGCGAGCAGTGAAGGGTCAGGCGTTTGCCGACTTCATCGTTGAAATGACAAGGCCAATACAGCCGGATAAAACTGATCAAGTTTGGAGGGTTTATGTAGACGGGAGCTCTACGCTGAATGGTTGCGGAGCGGGTGTAATTATTCACTCTCCGGAGGGGGACAAATACGAGTATGCTCTACGATTCAAGTTTCAAGCTTCGAATAATGAAGCTGAATACGAAGCCCTGCTAGCCGGTATACGCATGTGTAAGGCAGTCGGGGCAAGGAAAGTTGATGCCTGCTCAGATTCCCAACTCATCGTTAGCCAGTACAACGGTGACTACGAGGCCACCCATCCGGTGATGATTATGTATCTACAGGCGGTCAAAGAGGAGGCTGGGGCATTTGATGAATTCAACCTAAGTCAAGTAGCCAGATCCGAGAATAATCAGGCGGATGCACTATCCAAACTTGCATCCTCCGCCACATGTGATACGCCTAGATCAGTCTTCTGGGAAGTCATGGAAAAGAAAAGCATTGAACATGACCCCATTGGAGTTCTAGATCGAAGCTCCACTTGGATGGACCCCATCCGGAATTACTTGGTAGACGGCACTCTACCGGAAACCTCATCCGAAGCAGCTGCTCTTAAAAGACGAGCATTAAGCTTCGCAATGCACAAAGGTGAACTGTTCCGGAAGGGTTACTTGCAGCCGCTATTCAAGTGTGTTACCCCAGAACGGGGCAAGGAAATACTGGAATATCTCCACGTCAGCTTCTGTGGATCTCACATTGGCGGGAGGACCCTCGCCAAAAGAACCCGGCGGCAAGGATACTTTTGGCCTACACTAGAGGCGGATGCATTAGATCTGGTGAAAAGATGCGACAAGTGCCAGAGGTTCGGCCGGCTGATAAGGCAGCCGGCAACAGATTTGACAGCTATTCACAGCCCAATTCCCTTTGCAAAATGGGGCATGGATATTTTGGGGCCATACACTCCTGCCCCAGGCGGCAGAAGATACATTTTAGTGGCTGTTGATTACTTCACCAAGTGGGTTGAGGCCGAGGCGGTAAAGGGCATCAAAACTAAGGATGTCATCTCCTTCATTTGGAGAAATGTCATCACCCGGTTCGGTGTACCAATGTCAATGGTCTTTGACAATGGCCCCCAGTTGGAAACGCCTGTCCTAAAGACTTGGTTGCAAGATCAAGGGATTTCCCACTACTTTGCATCCGTTGGCCGTCCGCAAGCAAACGGTCAAGTTGAAGCTTTCAACAAGCTCATCTCAGGCGGCATAAAGAAAAAGATCGAGAAGGCAGGCGGGCTTTGGGCAGAAGAGTTAACTCACGTTCTTTGGTCCATCAGAACTACTGAGAAGGGGTCAACCGGTGAAACTCCATTCCTTATGGCATATGGCACAGAGGCGGTGCTTCCCATTGAATTATATGAGCCAACACTTCGAATCATGTTGTATGATGAAGAGGCAAATTGGGAAGCCATGCGCCTGTCTCTGGATACTCTTCCAGAAAGAAGGGGCAACGCCGCCTTGCGTCATGAAATCTACCGCCTTCGAATGACGAGGGCCTACAACAAAAGGGTGCTTAAACGCCCCCTCAAAGTTGGAGATTTTGTATTACGGAAGCTTGAAGCAACCGGTAGGGCATACGAACAAGGGAAACTAACCCCAAACTGGGAGGGACCTTACCGGATTTTTGAAGAAGTTAGAAACGGCACATACCGCCTGGAAACCCCAGACGGAATGCGGCTGCCTCGTACCTGGAATGTAGATAACTTGAAAAAGTACTACTTCTAAGGATTGAAATGTGAAAGCACATAATTTCCAGTCATACAATTGTATTTGCACCTGTCTAGTGCAAGAACACAGATGGAAGAACACTTGTTAAAACCACTGCTCCAAAAAGAGCAGTCATCCGGTGACACCCATCCGGGTGAATCACTGAAGAGAACAGCTCCCTTCTGGGTGGAACATTGTTCTAGCGATCCAATAACTCAAACGGCGTTTGTCTAAAACGATTTGCAGCCGTTAGAAATGATCCTTTGCATCTAGGATTCATCCGGCAAGGACCCAAAAGAGGTCCATCCGGGTGAATCACTGGAGAGAACAGCTCCCTTCTGGGTGGAACATTGTTCTAGCGATCCAATAACTCAAACGGCGTTTGTCAAACGATTTGCAGCCGTTAGAAATGATCCTTTGCATCTAGGATTCATCCGGCAAGGACCCAAAAGAGGTCCATCCGGGTGAATCACTGGAGAGAACAGCTCCCTTCTGGGTGGAACATTGTTCTAGCGATCCAATAACTCAACGGCATTTGTCTAAAACAATTTTGCAGCCGTTAGGAATGATCCTTTGCATCTAGCATTCATCCGGCAAGGACCCAAAAGAGGTCCATCCGGAAAAATGAAATTCCTAATGGGCCACCGTAACCACCTAAACGGTTTTACATCCCATCCTATATATAATTGTACCAGACGGGGCAAGGTTAGGTCAGTCACTGTCCCCCCATCCGGCTTCCATGAAACGACTGCCAGTCTACTGTTGGGGTAAACAGGTAGCCATTTCAGGGGCATATTGTGGTATCTCTTCTTCATCCGGCATATATAGAACGGCTGAAATACTTGTAAAAATGCATAAATAAAAAAATGCTAATAATAGAGATAGCAAAACCGACTGTCGGTTAATAGATTAATATTAATCTAATTGAAATGTTAGCCGGACCCCTGTCCGGGAAAGATACATCGAAAATACACGGCACGCAGGCCGAAAAAAAAAAAGAAAATATCAATCTTGCTGTTGCTCTTGTTGCTGAGGCTGCTCCAACCCTTGAGCTTGCCCAACCTGAGTCTCAGCCGTCTGCTCTTGCAGCTGCTTCGGCTGGTTTCCCATTGGCACCCCATCCGGCTCTGACCCTAACCCCTTCTCAGCCCACTCGTCGAAAGGAGGAGGGGCAGGAGTGCCGAGTACTCGAGCTTCATAAACTTCAGAAGCATACAAGTAACGGAGGTTGAAATAGTCAAAGTCAGAGTCCGGATGGATGAGGCCCCAAGCCAGCTTCATGCGCTCCTCGCAGTCGGCTTCATTCTCTGTAATCAGGCGGCTGAGTTCCTCGTTCAGCTCCTTTTTGTGGGCCGCCTGAATATTAGTGAGTTGGACAGTCAGCTCGCTGTTCTTCTGGCGGAGGTTGGCATTTTCCTTGTCAGCTCCTTCCAGAGCTCTGAGATCAGCCTGGAGGTCCTTGACCTTAAGCTCAAGTTCATCAACTTTCTTCTTGGCCTCATCCCCAGCCAGCACAGCCTCTTTCAGTAATTCCTCCTGTTGCAACTCTCTCTCTTTAGTTGCCAAATCATATTTAATAGTGTGAAATTGACTAACGTCAATTAGGTCAAGGGCACGCTTCTGAGCGTCTCTTACCTCCTCTTGCTTTTTACGCAAGGGGACTCGGAGCCCGTCCACTCTCAGCATCACCTATGGTACCAACCGGAAAAGGAGTTGGAACTAATGATGATAATTACTACTCATCCGGCAAAAGCAGAGCTTGAGACAAGCATAGGGCATTCGGGTTATTTACCTCAGCAAGAAGAGAGTTGATGCGATCCAGGTTAACCTGGTGTACAGCCGGCACTGCCTCCTTTTCAGAACGGGTCAAAGTCTTGACCATTCTCTTGGCGTATTGGTTGTAGTCGGGCCGGCTGGTAGAGTCGTCTGCAAAGGAAGGGTTATCTGTCAGATACTGGGCATAGGCGCCGCCTATATTCATGCGGCTGCCAGAGGAGCCCCCAGACTGGCTTGCTTGAGTTTTGACTCTCATATGCCCAAGCGGCCAGGGGGGGTCAAAGGCAGAGGTTTTACCTTGTTCAGGCTGTGGGGTGCCATCCCCCCCCAGACGCATCTGAGCCAGATCCCATCCGGGTCTGGCCCGCCGAAGCACTCGGCGTTAGCTGCAGGCTCTTCCCTGCAGTGGTTGGCCTGGCAGGGTCAGACGTCCTCTTTGCAGGACTAGCTGCCAAAGGTGGACCCGGCAGCCTTGGAGCTTTTGAAGCCGGCTGGGGTATCACACCAGCCGGTCTTTTGTGCATGCTTGCTAGTGATTTTGGCATGCCTTGGGTTCCACCCTGAAAATAGTCAAAACAAAGCAATCAGTTAGAAACAAAGGCAGTTCATCATATGTCATCCGGTAAGAAATGGAAGAGGTTTTACTCCAGCATTCTTGGCGGCCAGTGCCGCCTTCTTCTCTTCGATTTGCTTCTTTCTCAGCTCAATAGCTGAGAAGGCAGGTGTCTTTTCAGGAGGCACCATTCTTTTAGCTTTACCTGCAAAAAAGGGAAATTCGAGTTAGAGCGTGTACGCATAATCAGACGTCAGAATACCGGATGGGTTAATGAACCTACTCTTTTTAAACATTGAACTTAGATTGCAAAGGGACAAGAAGGACTCGTCCCTGAACCATTCCGGGAGGGGTACCCAGAACTTTGGGACGATGATTTCACTACCGTCCTCCATCAGATGGGTCGTTTTGAGGAAGAGACCCGTCTCCATTATTTGGTCCCAGGCCTCAGACGGCACTTTCGGGAGCGCGCATTTTTTGCCCAGCAATGCCGGGTGCTTATTATACCGCCGCAGCCGGTGATTTAGGGAAGTGGAAGGAGAAGAGACGACATAAAATTTGCTCTTCCAGTTGGTCCACTTTGATGGCTTCTCCAAAGTCATCATGTATTCTTGGTTGGTGGTAAGGGTGTACCAGGCATTCCACCCACCCGGAGCCCGGCTGAGGTAATGCATGTGTGCAAAAGCCTCCCAACTGGGGTTCACCTCCTGCAGCTCACATGCGGCAATGTACCCCAAAATATTGACCCAAGAGTTAGGAGTCAATTGCCATACGCCCAAGTCATACCCCAGCAATATGTCCTTGATGCAGGGGTGAAGGGGGAACCGGAGGCCTGCTTTGAATGCCGCCTCATAACAGCCGAAAAATTCATCGGCATGGTCCAAGTCGTCCGTCCATACGACGGCTGCATTAACAGGCGGGACTCTTATTTCCCAGTCCTTCCCAACTGGTTTCCTTTTAAAAAGAAAGGCAGGAAGGGTTGCAGTAAGGGTGACCACGTCTCTTGCAGACAATAGGCTCAGCCTTCTGTGCAGGGGCTTCAGATTCGGACCCAGACCCTTCTCCAGCAGATTCATCGCCGGATCCTTCGGCATTAGAATCAGAGTCTTCTAATATGCTGTCACCCGGTGTGCTCGGACCACTCGGGGAATCTTGACGAGTCCCCAGGGTTTCTTCCAAAGGAATTTCACCAGACGGTCCTGCCGTCTGGTCCTCGTTTCTGGGATCAGCCGGATCTTCGGCTGCGTCGTCGGACTTGTAATCCGGGTCAACTGCCGTCCATCTTATCCGAGCCATTCTGTCCTGCACATGAACAGAGACGGTCGGATTCGAGGTAGGTGAAGGTTCGCCCAAATACCCCCAGACGGCAGTCCCAGTCCTAGACTCAGCCGTGCCTGGTGACCGCCTGACAGCAGTCGTAGGCTGTGCCGAGTGTATAATTGAAGGGTCCATATCCTATCTATGCAACCGGAAAATTAACAAAAAGAATTGAAAAAGGGTGCAGACGGTACCTTTGGAGGTTGGAATTTGCTGAGATGGTGGCTTGAAACCTACACAGGCGGAAATCTCCGAATGTGTTTGAAGCTGAAATAAAGAAAAATAGATCAGACATGTTTAATTGGAAGCTCATTTAAAAGCCCCCCAAGCAGTGGAGTCCCGGATGAGGGTTAGCAGAGATGGGCTGGAAATTGCTCAAGCGACCCCCATACGGTTGAAAGCCGGATGGGGGCAATTTGAAACAATGTTTGAGCCAAGGCTGCTCAAATGACCCCCATACGGTTAAATGCCGGATGGGGGCAATTTGAAACAGTTTTGAGCCAAGGCTGCTCAAACGACCCCCACACGGTTAGACGCCGGATGGGGGCAATTTAAACAACGTTTGAGAAAAAGCCAAGGCTGCTCAAACGACCCCCATACGGTTAAAAGCCGGATGGGGGCAATTTGAAACAAAGTTTGAGCCAAGGAATCTCCAACGACCCCCATACGGGTAAAAGCCGGATGGGGGCTATTTGTATGTTTGAGAAAAAGCTAAAGGCTGCTCAAACAACCCCCATACGGTTAGACGCCGGATGGGGGCAATTTAAACAACGTTTGAGAAAAAGCCAAGGCTGCTCAAACGACCCCCATACGGTTAAACGCCGGATGGGGGCAATTTGAAACAAAGTTTGAGCCAAGGAAGCTCAAACGACCCCCATACGGGTAAAAGCCGGATGGGGGCTATTTGTATGTTTGAGAAAAAGCTAAAGGCTGCTCAAACAACCCCCATACGGTTAGACGCCGGATGGGGGCAATTTAAACAACGTTTGAGAAAAAGCCAAGGCTGCTCAAACGACCCCCATACGGTTAAACGCCGGATGGGGGCAATTCGAAACAAAGTTTGAGCCAAGGAAGCTCAAACGACCCCCATACGGGTAAAAGCCGGATGTGGGCTATTTGTATGTTTGAGAAAAAGCCAGGGCTGCTCAAACGACCCCCATACGGTTAAATGCCGGATGGGGGCAATTTGAATGATGTTTGAGAAAAAGCCAAGGCTGCTCAAACTACCCCCATACGGTTAAATGCCGGATGGGGGCAATTTGAAAGATGTTTGAAAGCAAAGGTTGATCAAACCACCCCCATACGGCTAAAGGCCGGATGGGGTTACTTATGACTAGTCTGAATAAAAACAAAGTTGGCTCAAAGGGGTCCCATGCGGCACAATGCCGGATGGGAGTATATTAAACATCCCAGACGGCAAAACGCCGGATGAGGGGGATTTTTGGACTTGTACCAAGCCAGCCCCATGCGGCAAAATGACGGATGAGGGCATTTTACAACTAGGGAAATATTTCAAAAACCTCACACGGGAAATCCCGGATGAGGTAGGGGTAATTCAGAAATTTTGGACAAAATATACCGAGGCGGAAAAATGCCGAGTGAGGTCCTTAATCTAGGGGCAAAGAGGGAGAAAGCAGACGATACCTTACTAAATCCGCACTCAACCGGAAGGCAGATGTCAAGTTCTTGCGAAAACCGGATGCTCGAAAGTCTTGAAAGAAGCAGCCGGTATCAGAGCTTCTTCTCAGGAAATTTTTGAAAATTTTTGAAAATAAAAAGTGCGGAGGAAAGAGGTAGCCACCCTACTTATAGAAAGAGGCAGAAGGCAAACAGTCACCTTCTGCACGAAAATTTGAAATTCAAAAAAAAAAAAAAAAAAAAAAAAAAAAAAAAAAAAAAAAGAGGGGGGAAGCAGACGAACCGTCACTTACCCCATGCACCCTACGTCTGTCACCGATGACACGTGAGTTTGCCACATCTCACCTGTGAGGGGAAGATGTTTAGGGTGAAAATACCCTAAGACACGTGGCCCAATAAAGGCTTAACACGTGTCAATCTTTCAACGGTCTGCAAAGGCGCAATCCCTTTGCGACACGTGTCCCTTATACCCTACTTGAGGTACAGTTCTCCCTTACTATAAATAGTAAGGGTAGACCTCATTTATGAAAAACACACATTAATTGCAACCACACAAAAAACAAACAAAGCCCAAACCTACTGAAACGCTCTCGAACCGAGAAGCTTTTATTGTTCTTATTCCACTTCGAAAAGATACTAACTTAATCTTCGGAGGCGGAACTCCCACCCCCATCCGGAGTCTCCGTTACTTGTGCAGGTACAGGCGTAAGAAGGAAGTCTGCTAGGAAATTGTAACTCTCCCGAAGGACATAAAATACCCCCAAACACCGTCCACCCTTAGCATCACCTGCAAAGTCAGCCGGAAAGGGGTTAGTCTTTCAATTACGCTACAACCGGCAAAAGAACAAAGTGACACAAAAGCACCCCAACCGGTCAATTACCTCAGCGAGCAGTGAGTTAATGCGGTCTATGTTGACCTGGTGTACACCTGGCACCGCCTCCTTCTCGGACCAGGTGAGGGTCCTTAGCATACTCTTGGCATAATTTTGGAGGTCAGGCCAATGAGAAAAGGCATCTGCATCAATAGATTTATTGGTTAAGTATTGAGCATAGGCGGCACCTACATTCTGCCGGTTGCTTGAAGAATCCCCTGATTGGGTAGCTTGGTACTTGACTCGCATAGGCCCAAGCGGCCAGGGGGATCAAAGGTGAGAGTCGTACCTTGATTTTCAAGCCGAGGGGTCATCCCACCCCCAGCCGCATTGGAGCCGGACGCTACAGCAAGCACCCGGCTTGTGGGAATTTCGGGCTCCCTCGTTTCAACCTCAGCCGGCCCTGTGCTTAGGCCAAGGTCTTTTAGGCTTTATCCTGCAGAGGTGGGCCTCTCGGGACTAGGCGCCCTTCCAGTAGAGGCAGAGGCAGCCGGCCGTAACCCTTCTGGATTTAGAAGCAGGCTGGGAGGGCTCCTCTCCCGGTCTCTTCAACATCTTTGTTAAAGAACAAGGAACATTCTTGCTCCCCGTCAGAAAAAGAAAACAAAACAGCCGGTTAATATCATAATTAACTTCAAACCATACAAACGGTAAAAGAGCTCAGCCGGCGCTTACCCCATCATCTTTGGCCGCCAGTTGGGCCCTCTTCTTCTCTAACTGATCCTTCCGGATCTGTGCAACAGATTTAGCAGGCGTCTTTTCAGGAGGCACCATCTCTAATCCTTTCTCTACAAAGAAAATCAAAAAATGAAATGCCATTCAAGAATGATACAAACGGCATAAAGTGCCAGTTGACAATCAACATACGTCTGCTAAACATTGTGCTAAGGCCACAGGCGGAAAGGAACGCCTCGTCATTTAGCCAGTCCGGATGAGGGACCCAGTTCTTGGGGACAATGACTTAAGTCCCGTCATCCAAAGGCAGGGAAGTCTTCTTGAAGATCCCCGTCTCCATTATTTGAGTCCAAGCCTCTTCCGATACTCTAGGACTGGCGCATTTCTTTCCAAGGAGAGCCGAGTGTGTATTGTAGCAACGCAGTCGGTGGTTTTGACGCAGCGATGGGGAAGAAACCATGTAAAACTTGCTCTTCCAGCTGCTCCATTTTGACGGCTTGTCAAGCGTCATCATGTATTTCGGATGCGTGGTCAATGTATACCATGCATTCCAGCCACCTGAGGCACGGCTGAGGTAGTGCATATGTGCTAACGCCTCCCAGCTAGGCGTTATGTCCAGCATCTCGCAGGCGGCTATATATCCTAGTATATTCACCCAAGAGTTGGGTGTTAACTGCCAAACGCCAAGGTCGTAACCCCTTAGAATGGCTTTGAACGCCACCTCATAGCAGCCGAAATAATCATCGGCATCCCAAACGACGGTTACCTCTACAGGCGGTACAACAATCACCCATCCTACCCCAACCGGGCGCTTTTGTAAAAATCCGGGTAAGGTGGCATTTAGAGTGACCACATCCCTGGCGGTCATGTGCGCCTCTGTTGGATTGTTAATAGAGGGCCATTTATATGCATCCTCATCCTCTTGGGGGGCATCCGGTTCCATAGTAGACTCTGTAGAGTTTGATTGCTGGACAGTCTCTTCGTCGCCTGTATCCTCAGAATCGTCCAAGATATCATCTCCAGGCGTGCTAGGTACGCCCGGCTAGTCATAAAGTACAAAGTCAGCCGGAGCTTCGGCTGAGCCGTCTGACTAGTATTCGGGGTCTACAGCCGTCCGTCTCGTCCAAGCCATTCTGTCCTGCACATGAACAGAGACGGTCGGATTCGCAGAAGAGTAAGGGTGGTCCAAACACCCCCAGACGACATCCTCAGTCCTAGACTCAGCCGTATCCGGTGACTGGCTGACAACTGTCCTAGGTCGTGCCGTGTGTGTGTTGGGTGAATCCATTAATCTTTACAAGCTATACAACCGGAAAAACTCAAAAAAGTTGCAAGGGGTAGAGACGGTACCTTGAAGATGCTTTGAGTGAGGAGAAAGTAGGCTATCCAGATCAGCAGCCGGAAATCTTTTTGTTGCTTGCTAGATACCCAGACGGTAGCTCGGATGTACCCTCTTCAAGAGCAGCTGAAAATTGTTGAGCAACCCAACCGTTTCTTCGAAATCTTGCTTGATGATACCCCAGACGGTAGACCGGTTATGGGTGTATTGAAAGCAAATAGAACCAGTCCAAAGACCCTCAGACGGTTGGCCGGCTGTGGGTGGATTGAAGGATAGGGGTGACAAAAGACCCTCAGGCGGTTTTAGCAAGTTCTAAACAAAGAGCACTCAGACGGTGACCAGATGAGTGAGGAAAAGGAAGACGGTTGTGTAAGAAATAGCAGCCGGTATTAGAGCTTTCTTTCTTTCTCTTAGGGAAATTTCTCAAAAATTTGCAAAGTGTGAAAATGAGAGGAGGGGGGTCTCTACTTATAGGGAACCCCAGAAGGCGAACCGTCACCTTCCCAATTTGAATTCAAAATTCAAATTCAAAAAAAAGGGGTGGGGGAGACGAAACGTCACCTTCTCAGAGCATGACACCTGTCACAGGTGCCACGTGGCAAGCCACGTCACACCTGTGAGGGGCAAATGTTTAGGGTAAAAATACCACGTCCACGTGGCCTAATCACGTGCTGACACGTGTCAGCATCAGAGGGGTTATGAGAGAACCAATCCTCTGGCGACACGTGGCACTCTAGCATATGAAAGGGGGGGTTGATCCCCTCTCACTATAAATAGAGAAAAATCCTCATTTATTACAGATTCATAAATATACACACAAAACCCGAGCAATATTAATTGCAAAATTCTCTCGGAATCCGAGAGAAAAACCTTTACATTCCGCACTTTAATACATCCGAAAACGTTCTAACTTGATCGTCGGAGGCGGAACTCCACCCAACTAGATTTTCCGTGGTTTTGCAGGTACAGACGGTCGACGCGCATTCTTGGAATTGTAACTCTCCCGAGGGACTCCAAAAACCCCTAAACACTATATATATGCACAAATCTTTTGAAGAGATGTGGTTAAATGACTGATGATTTTTTTAGAGATGTGGTTAAATTACTATGATGATTTTTTGATATCCTTCTGATTTGGGTAAAAATACCTATGTTACGTGGCCCAATCAGAATGGGACACGTGTCACCTCATGACAGGTCCAATAAGGGCCATTCACCAGTTGACACGTGGCACTCGAAGTCAACAAGGGAAAACGACGGCCTTCAAGACCTAATACCCGAGACAGCTCATCATTCCTAGGTTTCCGTAACCTAGGATAGGGACACGAATCTCAAGACCCTATAAAAGGGAGATGTTCCCACCTAGGGAACACAAATTCACAGATTCGGATATTCATTAAACACGGAAAAAACCAGAGCAGTCAGTGATTGCAGATAATTAATTCTCACCTCAGAGAATAATATTTCCAATCTCGGAATCTGAGAAAGGTACTACTTTACCTTCCGCACTTTTTACATCTTCCGAACACGTTCTAACTTGATCGTCAAAGGCGGAACTCCACCCAACCAGAGTCTCCGTTGTTTTGCAGGTATAGGCGCCCGGAATCCAGTCTTGGTGTTGTAACTCTCCCAAGGGATGCAGAAAACCCCAAAACATCCACTAGCCACTACCCACCAAAATAATATCCATACCCTCTTCGACTTGGGTGAGTACGATGTGAATTACGTAATAATGTACCTACGTGCTATCTACCCATCGTTTTGGATCTAGACTTATCTTACTCTAATAGCTTTATTTTAGGCTTTTGTTATTCTAGAGATTTTCAAAACTCTATTACATTCATCCGCTTCCTAGTTTCTAGCAAATAAGCCATTTATTTGTACTATTGTTCACTCCATAATGCATTTGATAATGTTGTAGGATTGCAATGGAGAAGTTCTTGAGTGCATGTAACGTCTATCATGGCCTTAAGGTTTTCACAACCAATAAAAAAAATACAATATTCAAATGGTGGGAAACGAACAAAGGGAAAGAAAAGAAAAGAAAAGAAAAAGATAAAGGAAAAAAGATCATTTAATTAATATACAAATTATTTAATTATATACTACACACATTCATAAATAGGGAGGAATAATTATATTAAGGGATATTTGATTAGTAAATGGATGGAATATACAAATTTAATGGAAGGATTTTTGATGTAACAATAGTTACTTGTTATTGTAGATTACTCATCCTTTGCTTAAACCAAGAGGATTGGCATGCAAGTCATACAAAAACTAACTTTCTATTCTTCTTCACCATTTTATTCCTTTCACATGACCTATAAATAGCCAATTCTGCCTTAACACCAAACTCAAATTTCTTCTTCCATTAATTTCACCCATTTCATCACAAACCAGGCCTAATAATCAACCATGCCTTTGATGAACAGGCCTCGGGTTGTGATCGATGGAGTTAGAAGAACACGAACCTATCGTTTCTTCTGGTGTAGTCACTGTGATCGAACAGTTAGGATTGCATCAGCTTCTCCCAACCCTCTACACAATTTCTTATGCCCCCTTTGCTACAACCTTGTATGCCAAGAAATTGACATTTCAAGGACTTCTAATCTATCATCATATAGAACAGGTTCCTCTGCCACTTCTGCATCAGCTGCTCAGTTATTAGACACAATGGCTCAAATCATTAATCTATCTTCTCCACGTCGCCTGACTCTGAGGCCGCAATTTACCACCCATATGTCCTCTTCGCAGCCATTACCAAGGCCTGTATCACCACAAGAGAATGCACTATCATGGGTAGCGGAACAAGAGCCGCCTGGTCAGACACCCCAAAATCAAACTACAGAGAACAATAATAGTTCATGTATTACAGAAGTCAGAGCAACAGCTGATGCATTGTGCAGTGACTCAGCATGTCCAATTTGCAAGGAAGACTTTATTATGAACCAAGAAATAAGAAAGTTGGCCTGTAATCATTTCTACCATTCCGATTGTATTATGTCTTGGCTTCAAATTAACAATACTTGCCCTGTATGTCGTTACCAGCTCCCATTACAGCGAGGCTCGACTAATAATAACAGCGTCAGAAATAATTTTCGAGCTGCAGATTATGGCCATAATGTTGATGATAGTGATGATGATTATGATCTTCATTTAGAGGATGTTGTGAGCTTGAGCTGGCCTAGTTGGGCTGAGTTGATCTCCTTGTTACGACCCTTTTGCTTAAGTTCGTTGCTCGATTGGTCCTAGCCAGTCTAGTTCTGATTACTACTCCCTGAAGAACACTGCTCCCTGATAATTAGGCCTGGTAAATTAGCTCTGTAAGTTTTACTGTAATTCTAATCTGATTGTTATTCAGTATATACTATGTAACCTTTAGTCTCATGTCTACTTACCTGATGAATTTTCAGAACATCAACTTTAAAGGTAAGTTTTTGACATAATGTAAATTTGTTATTAGAAACCTATCATTTTATATGTACTTTTGTAAGTATCATAAAGTATTCTTCATCATAGAAATACTAATATAGTTTATAGCATTGCATCATGTATCATAACATTGCATTCGAGTATATGTTGATCACTCGGAAGCTATCTTTGGACATGTTTTTATGACAGGAAGGGGAGAAGTCGAAAGGGAACCATCTGCTGCGCAATTTGGTTGGCAATCCAGTGATTTGCAGCTACAACAAAATGTATGCTATCCAGCAAACTTATCTTCCAGGATTACCGTATGTCTTTACCAGAGCATCCTAGAGGAGCTGTAAACAAAATTACCCTTTAAGAGATGTGAACTAAACAAATAAAAAGGTTGTGCAAATGTATATATACTTGTTCAGAAAATGATTCTTCTGGCTCTAAAAATCACCTTTGACTTGGGTTTATCCTCACTTGTAAACAAAAAATAAAGCCACATTTCATACTTCTAACTAATGTTGGACATGATTGCGTACTACAAATTTGAAAAATCACACAAATTGGCAATAAAAGTGCTATTAATAGAAAGAAACCAAAACCTACAGTTATCTAAGTAGCCTCTTTTTGCATCCCATTCATTTTTTTAAGGTGAATTAAACAATAGTCATGCGAGAATCAAGTTACGGCCATCACCAAGGTGTCAAAAAACTTTCCAATTTGATTATGTTCCTACAATTAGCAAAGAATGCGTGTACAAGTTTTTTTGAAATAATTGTGTACAACAGCACAAGTTTCGGTGATATTGTTATTAAATGGTAAGGGGGATCATTATGCGTAAGCATCGATTGTTTATCAAGCCATTGTGAAATCCCGGGGCTTTGGTAGATTCACTTCTCCCACCAGTTTTTGACATATGAACTCTTTGTTTTGAATTTTTGATTTTTATGTCTTCGTATCCAACCAGTTGCTACTCCTGAACCCAAGATATGCATCCATATATGGAAAATCAGATTTCTAAGCTGCACCTCTAGTTAGAATAAATCAGCATATCCCATTAATTTGGAGAATTATACTAATATTCAAGGAGCATATATCTAAATGATATTTTGTTGCATATTGTTTTTGCAATTAAAAAGCTTTTAAAGAAATTTAATTACTTGTCACCGAAAAATTATAAATAAACAAACAAAAGCTGATAAAATTTCCATGAGATTGAAGTAAATCTATTCTCCTTGCAAGTTGAAAGTCGCACAATACATGTTACTTGACCTGACAGCATCAGGCTCATGAGTCCCAGAGCTAATAGCCGGCTAAACATGTACCCTTTTAAGTATGCAGAACAGCTATATCACTAAGAGAGCAAAGAAGGATCAAAAGCATTACAAAGAAATGGCTATTTCTTCACAATCCTAGTGATTAAACCTGGAATGAACATACACGGTCATTCTCTCATTCAAGCTTTAAGAGCAGCTTTGTGAACCATCGTCTCCTTGTGTATTTGATGGCAACTCTTCTCAACAAGGTCAAGCAGCTTCTCCAAGTTCATTGACCATGAATTGAGAATATCATTGCTGTCCTTAACTACCTGAAAACATACGACCCCCATTGGCCTGTCTACCTTTGCCACCAAAGCCTTAGAAACAACCATATCAGATAGATGCTTTTCTGTTTCCTGAGACATGTACAAGTCAGATCAGAGTAAGAAAAGATGACATATACAAAATCAAGTCCAAGTTATCTTGTTCAATTAACCTAAGTGAGTCCACATCAAGCACAATGAAATTACCAACAGCCAAATTTAAAATTCAACATAAGCCTAGAGCACATATATATTCCCTGTTTCATTTAAAGAATACATGCAACATGCATACCCAACATAATTGCCATCAGAATTACTCCCTCCGTCCCTTTATTAGAAGCCTATTTCTAATATTTATTACTCACATAATAAAGAGAAATAGGCTTCTAATCTAAGGACGGAGGGAGTATTGAGAATTGCTGATTCAAACATCAATTTTAACAAGGATTTTTAGAAGAAACACCCATAAAGTTGTCTAATGTGTCTACATAGAGTTCAAGACAGAAACTATAGAGGATGTGCAAGTGTTCAAGCTCATAATGGTAGCAAACCTTGATACTAAGGCATAATAAGTCTGCCAGTCTCTTCAAGGTGATCCTCGAGTAGTACTTTGAAATAACAAGTATGTTCTGCAAGGAGAGCAAAGAATCAAAATATGATTATCAACCTTATTTTCTGAGGATTGTAGATAATATAGATCGATAGTAGAAAAGCTTACATGTTCAATGACCCTTTGTTTAAGATCTTCAGCAGCTTTGTCGCCTAAAGAGCCTCCAAGCAAATTCTTCTCATTCTCAAATTCGCCCTCAAATTCATTCCAAAGACTGGTCCAAAGGACAACCTCCATTGTCACGAGCTGTTTCAATAGTGACCTGCAGCAGCACATCAAAAGAACCCAAACCACAACGTGACATACATATTCAGAAGTATAACTGATATAGAATGAAAACTATTTGAGCAGTAAATGACATACTTGAACTTGGGGATTTCAAATAGGTTCTTATCCTCCAGAGTAGAGTTTAGAAGGCTTGACTGCATTGGATCATGTGGGGCAAGAGCCAGGTACCAGCAAATTTTCCTCAAAATCTGCACAAAATACCATATTAATAAACTTTGAGATGCACAAGAAAGTGCAGCATGATAATAGTGAAGCATTGTTTACCGGAGTCCACTGCTCAGGGTCTTCCTTAACAGATGGGATGTCATAGATAGCCTTGTAGCATCGACATATTTCAAGGTAGTCATTGTGGTGCTTGTAGTACCTGAACAAAAGAAACTCAATGAGGCCCCAGAATATCAAATTCCGATTAAAAAATGTCAAAACAACAATAAGAATAACAAAATCATTTTAATAGCATTGATGGATTTTCTATGGTGACCAAACAAAAAGCAACCATGTCCAGAGTAGTCTAGACGAGAGAGATTTCAAAATCCTTAAAAGCAACACCAGGAAAGTTTTGAGATTCAACCAAAAAAAAACGGGTTACTAGTAGAGTATGGCAACCTTAAATTTAACATAACAATAGCCAATCTATTTTAAGGGTATTTCGGTACAAACCATTACAGTATAGGATATTCATCTAAGCTATATTTGAATAATTAAGGTTCTCTTCCTATGACAAGAGGGTGATAGTTGAGTAATGATGGATTGATAAGATTCATCAATTGTCCTCCCTGGTCAGCTTTCCTTAAAAGGACAGGGGGTTATATGCCAAGGGCTAGTAATTTTAGATATTTCAGATGTATGAACTCAGAAATATAATTACGGGTTGTTATCAATTTCACTTGTATTGAAGGAAAACTCTTCCTTACCTCCCACCTAGAAATTAATTGTTCTTTCCACCATTCCCCCTCCATCCTCCCAACACACCAATTTCCACCCTTCCCGACATCAATGCTTCTTCTCAATCCAGCATCTCACTTTTCCCCAAGTAGCATTCCCCCAAAGCAATTTCAATAATTTTCAAAACTGTTGACACCAAAAGTGCTGTCACCAGCAACAAGATTCTAGGGAGGTTCTAGTCACCACGGAACCTTACCTCCAAAGGATGTAACAACTTCTCTAATCGCTCTATTTTGCAATCTGAGCTTTTAATTCCTTAAGAAGTCTTGGGGCGTTAGAAAGTTGGAGATGGTGCATGTGATTCTAGATTGCAGAAAGGATGACGGTTGAGGAGATGTAGAGGAAAACTGACAGTAGAGAGACAAAAAGAGGCAACTGGATGTGGAATTGGGTGGTAAAGTTACAACACTAATGTGATGGAGTGATGAGAAAATGAGAGCTGGGGCTAAAAGGAATAAAAAAGGAATCTATGGCTGTCCACTAAGCTTACGGAAAAATAGAATTTTCCCTGAATAATTAGCCTAGAAAGTCACCCCATAAAAATTTTACTCCTTAAGTTATACTATGGCTCCAATTATGCCATTAGTATATTCTCTCTACCACCTTAATCTCTCTAAGAGTGTAAAAGAATTCCCAAATATCGACGAAAGAAATAACAGAACGCACAGAAATTTTCCAAGCACAAGATTTCAAGAAGAAAGTACATTGATTTGACTATTTGCAACCAAAAAAAAATAGTCATGGTGCCAGGCAAAATCTAGTAATTGAGAATGAAACTATTTTTTTACATTCAATCCCCAGGAAAAAAAAAAAAACAAAGAAAATTCAAAACCCACATATATCCTAGGAAGAACAGAGCTAAAGAAGTACTCCATAAAAGAGAATCTTGAACTCACCGAATCATCAATTCGTAATAAATACGCTTCAATTCTGGCAACGTTGGAATATTAGCAGGGGCTTCTTCTACAATGGCATCACCTTCCTTAGGTTTCTTCTTTTCTTTTGAAGGATCAATATCAAAAACCCTAGGACTGATTTTCCTGGATAGGATTTGAGCCCGAACATAGTCTTTACGGTCTAAACAAAGGCGAACCTGAAAAACAGAATAATTTTCCAAATTTTAACTCATCATCAACATTTAAACCTTAACTTTAAATGGCGCAAGGCGCACCAAAGCACAAAAATTCCTAGGAGCCTAGGCGCAAGGCGAAGGCGCGCGCCTTTTGTAGGTGAGGCACACTTATTCATATAGTTAAGAAATAATAATTTCTATTAAATAAGTGTAAAAATGAAATTATGAGAAAAGGTAAAAGGGCCATATGATCAATAACAAGGGTTCTTCAAATCAAATTATAGGATATGGGATTTCTCTCTCCACAAGAATTGAAGAAAACCTGCCCATAACAAAGTCTCATGGTATACTTTAGGAAAAACAAACTTACACAATAGCTATTGATGCTTTAAAACATAAAGCGCAAAATAAGGAGCAAAGGCGCAAGAAGCAGCCTAGAAAAAAGCACAAAGGCGCGCGCCTTTTGTAGGTCTTTGAGCCTCAAAGAGCTAAGGCGCCAAATCTTGAGCCTCACTGTGCCTTGTGCCTAGGCGCGCTTTTTAAAACTAGATTTAAACACAACTAAAATAATAAATTTGAAACATTTATCCCCAATTACTGCCAGGAGAAGAGATAATGGAACCAACAAAACTCGAAAAATGGAACTTACTTGCTCAAGAATAAAAGCAATCTTTTCAGTTTTTGCCATTGCACCAAAGGTTTCAACCTGCAGTATCGCAAATATGTGTAATGATGATCAATTACACAGCTTCTACCAAAAAAAATACAGTAGTCCTGAAACAATTTTATGAAATACACAAGGAATCATACACGTAAGAAACTACACTTACTGCTATCTCTTGCATCAATTCAGCAGCTTCATCAATAAGCCCTTGTTCTTCCTTAATCTTAGCAAGGGTCTTGATCAAACGTGCCCTTTCTATTTCAACATATATCTGTAACAAACAGAAGACGACATGAAACATATGAAAGAGAAATATTTAACAAAAGACAAGCTCAACACGGTAATATCTGGTTACCTTCCCAGCAGATACACTATTCAGTGTTTTAATGAGCTCTATACGAGTATCAAGATCAGGTGTTTGATCAATGTAACCCATGGCTTGCTGCACCATTGCTGTCACAGCCTGTAAATAAAGGAACCTCCTGGTTAAATGCTTCATGAAGGAATAATGACTCCAAAATTAAAAGTGGGTAATTAAGAAAAGAAAATTGCAATAAACAATTATGTAGTTTGACTTCTGTCTGGTGAACCATAAAAAAATTATGGATCATTTATCCAAATGAATTACACAATTTTAGTAAAAATTCCAAGAATATCAACTTAATACAATAGTAAGAAGTCATTTGCTGCAAAGGAAGCTAGGCCTACAGTGGAGATGAACTAATCCAGGACCCCGAAGGCAAGATAATTTATCCATAAAATAGTTAGCTACTGTCAGAAGTTTATAAGAGGTAAAATAGTGTAGTAAGGCAGTAGCGCAGCTGATGTTATAAATAGAGGAAAATGCTCATGTGAGGCTCATGCTGATTGTAGCGAGAGAAAATCTACTGGAGGTAATACAACCCTACTGGTAAGATTAATCTTCAAGTAATACAAATTCTATCGAAGGCCTTATTCTATTCGCCTTAATTTGCAGAAATTTTACTTCGTATTTACTAAAATAGAATTCACTGATTTAATATGTTGTTTGTTCTTTATAATTACTGATTAAAACTGATATTTAATAAACTAAATTAATTTTTACCGATTAAATCTGATACACACTTTTGCAGTTTTGCTATATAATTTTTTTTTTTCTCTTATAAGGTGAAGAGAGTAGAGCCTAAGCATCCTCTAATTTCTTATGCATATATTCAATTTCACACTTAACAAGCTTCCTATTCCTGATAAATCTGGGAAGTCTCACCAGATTCTCCACATCGTTTTGCAAACAAAAGTGCATATCTAGGCAATCTAGCGGAGTAGGAAGTAAGGTTCAATATGCAAACATAGTGTGGTCCAGAAAATGTGATAAGGGATATGCTACAACTGAATGTCAAATAAAAAAAATCTCAGCTGCAACTCAAGGCATATACTAAATGAGCAACAAAAACAGAAGAAGAATGAAACATTCTAGGATTCCATTCACAGCATCAGTGGGGTAAGGAAAATGTCATCCTTATAGAAGAATGTATGGTATTAGCTATACTTGATCACTTAAAATATGATATCAGTTAACCCGAAAATATTCAGATTAAGGAATAATCCGTCTGACTCACTGAATTGTACATTTAAAGCACAGATATTATCAAAGATTACATAATTATAGCCATGATCATGATAAAATTCACCAAAGTCCAATATACACTAAGCTAACAACTAGAAAAATGTCATTACATTAAAATTAACAATGTGTACCTGTTTGAGTTGACCTCGGCGCTTTGACAAAACAACAATCTGATCATTCAAGGTTTTCCAGGCTTTAGCTTCAAAGCATAACTGGAGAATGTCACACGCAGCTTTCCTAGTTCCAGCAACATCTCCAGCAAGCCTCATTTGCTTTTCGGCATTCAATAATGCATCTATCTGTGCTTCCAGATTGCCTTGATTGCCCTGCAAATAAAGTCCACGAAAGAGAACGGGTCAAAAGGTTAACAAGGGGATGAAACCAAAAAAAGCAGCATGATAAATTTCATTTTCCTGAAATGAGGGGAAGCAAAATCCAATAAACAAAACTTCAATTTTGGGAGAAAACAATGTCATTAAGTGCATTAAATCTCATTTTTAGCACCAGATATTCATTGTTGAAGTTTGGGATAAGCTATGTTTTGTAACTTCCATGTCCATATGCAAGCCAAAACCAATAGGTAAGCGCTACTTGGAAAAAATTGCAAAGATGAGATGATTATAGGGATCCAAAACTATTTCCCCAGACCACCAAGAACCATTGTCAAATGTTCTAAAGCTCCGTGTAACTGTGTCCAATGTATAAGAAAGTTCAAGGTGCACTAATGAGAAGGATATAGGGGGCTTGGTGCACAGAGGCAATTATAAAAATAAAAAAATAAAAAGTTGAAAGATGTGTGCCTCCATTACACCTCTATATTAAAGTACTGTACCCCCATTTGCCTAGCACCTAGGTGCACTTTTTATACCCTGCTAGCGATATAGCACAAACACTAACAAATCATCAGCCTAATCCTATTACAGGATGAGGTAGCTTTCCTAGTCGATATATTTGGAATGAAGCAAATCCCAACCCCGACTGAATCCACAGACATGAAAAGGGAGTGATACATCAGTATAATTCAACTAACCGTAAAATACAAACAAGAGAAACAAAAAATATTTATCAACAGATAATGACGAAGGCGAATTGCTAAAGACATGTGAAGTGAACACGGCCTCTAATTTTATCCTCCCACTCCCACCCAAACATAAGAACAACACTCAAAGAAAAAACCTTAAGTGCACAAACATCCGGGGTAGAAATAAACAAGTCAGCAGACAATCTAGCAAAATACTTGAATCGGAAGAGACCATCACTCATCAAAGTGGTGAACTGTGTAACTTGGCTAGAGAAAATCAAACACGGCTATCCTATGAAACTTTTGCATGTTTTAGGTCCAATACGAAGTGGAAGTATCATACCCCATATCCAAGTATTGAGTATCCAACATAAACACTTGAAGTGAAATGAAGAGTTGGAGTAACATAGGAGGGGAAGGTGAATTGCGAGAGAGACGTGCAAAGTTATTAAGTTAACCCTTCTACTTCAATCAACCAACTCCTCCCACTCCTCACCCAATTACTGAGTCTTATAATTTATAACTACCAAGAGCAAATTAAGCTCCAAAATTGCAGATACAAGTCATGCAACTACATGATTACCATCCCCTCTCCCCTCCCAACAAATACGAGATTATTCTCTGATAAGCTACATTGCAACCTCCTTTATTCCGACCTTTTCATTTCACCCCCACAAACCCATGACAGATCCATTCAACACTTCGACATGGGTATAGACACTTTAACAATTCATTCCGAGTTATAGCTATTAAAATTTATTATAAACCAACAGAATCGGATGGTAGAACATATACCCATTTCGAATTTAGTGATATACTGCCTAAAATTAGGAAAATTGGAAAAAGCAAAAAGGGTTTTAGAATCTGCTGTTTAAGTTTTCTAAATCTAGATCCAAACAAAAATGGTAATTCATGCTATTGTTGCAACGAACAAAATTGAAGTTAATGAAATGAAATTAGAGATCTAGAAACTCACCGCCATCGCAAATGGTCGTCGGAAATTTAGGGTTTGCTTGAAAACCTGAAGCAGCAAAAAAGTTGGCTCAATTATCAAATTAAACTCTTCTCACTAACGAAAATGAACATCAAAATTCTAGCATTTCAGTGATTAAATTATAATTCAATAATCAATCCACTTTAGAAGAACCCTAAATTGAATAAAATTGACTAAGAGTAGAATGTAAAATTAAATTTCGATGATTCTGAGAGAAATCTAACCTAAGAAGCAGCTTCTTCGAGGACAGAAAGCTGAGAAGCCCCTTAGACGGAGAATTTTAGAGAGAAAAGATTGAAAAACACAGTGGAGGAAACGTGTGTTTATTGCCTAATGACTGCTCAATATATATTTCCAACACTAAAGTAAAAAAAATAATATTATAGAGTTATAAAATTAGTCTTGACCAACAAGAAACCAGTCAAAAGTTTTACAAAACATCTTATTTAGACTTTGTAAAACTTTAGGCGAGTTGAATAGAGTAAAATATTGCCCATCGGAGTTTGATGGGAATTAAAAGACACGAGTATAGAGTATTAAAATAGAGTTAATGTTATAATACATTATTACTATGCAAAAAAAAAAAATAAAGGATGTAATAGAAAAGAAATAATCCCTTGGTCACAAAACTAATTACCTCCATCTCTGTCTTCTTGTTGAACAATGAAGTGATGTCTTTTTTTAATCAATGCCTTGGAAGAGGTTGTGATTAATGGCGGAAGATTTCAGATCTTTGTGCTTGTTAATTAACCAAGGGAACATTTGCACCACACATGCAGGCTTGCAGTCACAATAATAGGTAGGTGCATGCGTGTTGTAGAGCTTGCTAGATCATCCTCATCTGTCATTTATCCTTTTACTACAATTTAAGAAACATATAATATTTTTTAACATCAAGTAATATAATTAGTTTGATTCCATGGAAAATTTGATGGTAATTCTTCGGTCTCAATTTAATTCCCCATTCTTCTATTTAGAATGTCCCGTTATGATTATCCATTTCCTTCTTAAGAAGAAATTTCATTTGAATTAGATCTCACACTTACCATTTTACTAATCAATGTTTCATTTGCATTACCTTTTGTGCATATGAGTATGAGGAAAAAAAAAAGGGAGGCGGGAATAATAATGATCTTTAAATATGATCATAGTATAGAGGGACATATTATGGACTCATATATGGTATTTAAGCTAAGTTGGTTTATTAGAATTACTTGAAAGTTAAGTTGTCAACTTTATTAAGGAGTGTAGGTTGACTTGCCCATTAGTCCATGAGAAAAACTGTTACGAGTCTAGCCCAATAGGTAGTATAATGTGTTTCTTTTTGCTCCACTTATTTGTCCATTATGACATTTAACTAGTTTTGTAAGTCCTCCTTGGAGGGGTTTTTTTTTTTTTTTTTTTTTTTTTTTTGCCTTGTTTTGAAAGCTTTTGGAGTAATATCTTGTGGCTTCTTGAGTGAGCTATTTCTAGTAAACCTTGAGTTAATAAGGATAGTAAGAGTGAGTGAAGGCAGTAGCAAACACACGCACAAGATAGAGAGATAAGTGACAAAATGAGGGTTTTTAGAGGGTATCTGTTTCGGGGTTTTCTGATGTCCTGCGGGAGAGTTACAATTCCGAGACTGGAACCGGACGCCTGTACCTGCAAAATAACGGAGACTCCTGAGAGCTCCGCCTCCAACGGTCAAGTTAGTACCTGATTAAGGAGTAATTAATACGGAAATTAAAGTAATAAGATCTCTCTAGGTGAGAGTGCTTAGTGTTGGTAATCTGCGCCGTTAGCGAGATTAGCCGGTTGTTGGTGTTCCGTAATATTTCTGTTCTTCTCTGCTTGATTTCTTGATTTTTTAACTAATGAGGATTAATTAAGTATTTATAGCCTTGAGAAGCGTGCCACTCTCTAGGTTTAAGGTAAACCTAGGGCTGATCGGGCCTCTAGACTGGATTGGGCCTTGATGGCCGGTTTTCCCATTCGGCATGGGTGGACACGTGGCGTGCCTTGATTGGTCCGTAGAGGACGTATCTGTGATTGACACGTGGCAGGCTCCTATTGGCCTTCGTGAAGGACCCGTGGCGGAACCTGGTTGGTCCACTTGTCAGACGGTGATTGGTGGATAAAAATCCCCTAATCATTTGACCCTCACAGGTGGCACGTGACTGGTCACGTGTCGCCTGTGACAGGTGTCGCACGGTGACAGACGACGGCCTGCTACAGGTGTCACCTTGCAAACGGCCGAGAGATTTTCCCGCCCAAATTTTGAATTTGGAAGCGACCTTTCGCCTTCTCACTTTGCCTATAAAAGGACGTGCTGACTTCGGTCATTTTCACATTTGAGAACTTTGCGAGAACATTCGGACCCCTGAACTTGCTCTGACATTTCGGACCTTTTCTGCCTACCGCCTGTTCTGACAAGCCGACTGCACCGGATTTCCAGAACTTCTTCAACCGTCACTCGTTCAGGTAACTCAGTTCTCTTACTCTTAATTTTCTTTTTATTTTTTGAAATGGCACCACGGAAGCACACGACACGACCTAAGTTAGTGATCAGCCGGTCACCGGGGACGGCTGAATCTAGGACTAGGAGTGCCGCCTGCCCTTTTCTGGACCCATCTTTGCCCTTTATACAAAGTCCGACTGTATCTGTGTCTATGCAGAACGTGATGGCCAGAACGAAACAGACTGCTATGATATCAAACTCAGACGGCTCCTCCCAAAGGGTGCTCCTTAGTGAAACATCTGACCAGGCGCCAGATGTAGAATTGAAACGAGGCGACTGCCAAGCCGACAGTTCTGAGAGAGGGGCCAAGGTGGTCCCTTCCCATCTTACCGTTGACATGTCTAATTTTCCTCCTGCCCCTTCTAAGGGAGAGGAGGCGGGCCCCTCTGGGAGAGGGGAGGAGTCGTCCTCTTCGGACTCATCAGAGGACGAGTCCGAGTCCAGCTCTTCTGGCCACAGTTCTCCAGGCTCAGAAGAAAAACATAGCCGCCTACAAGAGGCGAGACTTTCTCACGCAGTTGAGAAGGGGGACAATTGGGCGGAGCCGTCCGCCTCTTACAGAGAGGAAAACGCCCCCTACTACTGCATGGTACCCCGGGGCCGGATCGCAACCATGCAAGACAACGTGGCGAGCTTTATTGCTAACCACAGAATGGGCCCGGAATTTTTACTGTTCGTGCCAGATCCAGAAGACACTGTCGTCTGGCCGGCTGGTACCAGCTATGGTGACGGCTGCTTTGGCTGCTATGTGGCGGCCATCAAAGCTGGACTGCGCTTCCCATTACATCCGGCTGTTCAGCGGATTTTAGATGGGTATGATCTGGGGTTATGGCAGTTAGCCCCCAACTCTTGGGTAAACGTACTCGGCTATGTGGCCGGGTGCGAAATGTACGGGGTGGAGCCAAGCTTTGAGGCTTTCGCCCACATGAACTATCTCAGCCGGACCCCTAAGTCGGGAGGTACCGACTGGTACCAATTAACAAGCCATAGGGGTTACCTCATGACGAGAGGTAAGGCGAACAAATGGAAGGATTGGCGGAACACCTTCCTTATCATTGAGGGTTCAGACACGGAGCTGAACCAACGTTTTAACAAGTGGAATAGGGATCCGCCTCTTCTCGCAGGCGGCCGAAGCATGCCGCCTGTTCCCCCAAAGGCTAAAAGAGAGATCCTAGACAAAGGACTCTTCAAAGTAGAGACTAGGGTGAACCCTACGTCAGGGGTACGAGAGCAAGTACCCCTAAACTGCGTCCCGAGCTTCAAGTGGCTCTATGACGAGTACTTTTTGGCCGCCTGTGGCCTCAGCAGTCGGTGCTCTAGAGGTAGCCGGCCTGACAAATACTCTGTTTTTTCACGCCTTGTTTACTTAGGATTTTTACTAACTTTGCTGTTTATTTCTTGCAGCTGACGCCATGAGTAAAATAACAGCATCCAAGACTGCGGCGGCCATGTTGCGGGCCTCGCTCATGCAACAGTCTTATGCCGACACCCCCAACAAGGGGGCACCCTTGGTAAGCTTCGAAAACTCTTCCTCTGTTAGTTGTCTTATGCATATACTAACTCTTTTTGTTTTCAGTCTGGCACTCCAAGGGCTTCTTCCTCGCAACAGCCGGACCCCAAGGCCCGGAGGACGACTGTTGCAAGCTCTCCTGGGTCTTCCAGGAAAACAGTGGCGGTTGAGAAGCAGCCGGCCACTTCTTCTAAAACCCCGGCGGGGCCGCCTAGAAGTATGGATAATCACTTGTAAAAACTTTCACACTTGCTTCCTTCTTGACTAGGTCTAACTTGTTTTTTCCTTTCGCTTAATGCAGCCGGCCCTCAGGGGCTTGACTTGGTTGAGGTAGCCAAGTCCATGGTTAAAGTAGTTCCTCCATCTGAAAGGGAGGCGGTCAGGGGTGCCGGCACCCTTGACCTTGATGGGATTTCAGGGGTCCTTGCTGAGGTATACTTAGCATATTTTTGAGTTTTTGAGTTCCAGGACGCCTGTTATCTTTTTTGTTTGGAAGCTGACGCCTGTTTTTCTTTGTACTTAGGCCCTGCTCCGAGTCAACAGCCTTCGCAAGCCGATTGATCGGAAAAAACAAAGAGGTAAAGGCCGCAAAAGCTATGGCCGCCTCCAGCTGTGATAAGGCAATGTTTCAAATTGCCCAAAATGAAGTACTGACCATTGATCTTCTTTATTATCAGGCGCAGGCTACCGCCGCTGTTCGGGCTCAGTTAGAGGCGGCCCAAAAGAAGGTTGACGAGCTGGAGGCGACCGTCACAAACCTTAAGGCCGAGCTGAAACCTCTTCGCCAAAAAATGCACTCTTACGAAGCCATGGAGAAGTCTTTGGCCAACGTAAAAGAACGCCTGGTAAGCCAAGAGAAGAGTCTTACCCAAGAGCTCTCGGAAAAGGCCGAGCAAGAGAAGAAAGAGCTCGTTCGGGAGATGGTGGAAGACTCCGCTCAAATCCAGCGCATGACCTGGGAACGACTGTTCCCCAGTGCCGACTTTGCCTCATGGGAAAGAACGTACCGCCAGTGTTCGGAAACATATAATCAACAGATCCTGGCGGCTGCTGAAGAAGAGGCGTTGGAAGGTGCGTTGGAGGAGGAAGAGCCGGTTGTGGCGCTTGTGCCACTTGGGGGTAAGGCATCAAAAGAGGGTGCAGCTAAAGCCGAGTCCAGCAAGAAGAGTGCTGACCAGGCGGCAGCTGCTGATACTGAACTGCCCCCTTCTTAAGCTTTAAGTATTTTTTCCACGGCCTGCGTGCCGTTTGCTTTGTAATTACCCGGCCAGGGGGCCGGGGTTTTGAATATTCTGCTGGTCTTTAATGACCGGCTTATCTTTAATCAAATTTTTGTTTTGGTTCAAATTTGTCTAAGTATTCCATATCTAATATCCCTTTGTTCACTAGACCGACTGTTGTGTATGGCCGAACGTTAAGACAGGTACAAATAGTAAGTATGCCGCCTATGCCCCTGGACGACTGGTGGTCTGTTTCCAGGGTAGATGATCAGTCGGCCATTTATTCAATCGGTATTCGAACTATTTATTCAATTGGTCTGACCAAGTAAATAGTATTACCTAGTTGCCAAGGAATTAAGTAGGATAACAAGCGGTGGGTGCCGGTTGTTTCCCTTTATTGCCAATGTTGGCTTTTAACTCGTAATTTGTTAACCTAGCAAGAGTATTGGTTGAGAGCCCTTGTTTATTAAAAACAGGTGGACGACTCATACCTTTTAGGCTCCATACTAAGTTTGAGTGACTATTAACCTAGGAGTTACTTAGTCTTCGTCACAATCTAGATTGAGTAGTAGAGGTACCAGGCGGCGTAGGCCGGCTAGACCCCTTGATTCGCCAATGTTTGTTGGCTATTAACTCAATAGGTTACCTAGTAGGAATAGGGGTTTGAGTGCCCTTGTTTGTTTGAAACAGGCGGACGACTCAAACTTTTTAGGTTTTATACCAAATTTGAAGGAGTGACTATGAGTTAACGTTGGAGTTACTCAGTCGCCGTCACTTTTGTTTGAGAAGTAGAGGTGCCAGGCGGCGTAGGCCGGCTAGACCCCTTGATTCGCCAATGTTTGTTGGCTATTAACTCAATAGGTACCCCCTGCATTTATCCCAAGTAATACAGGCGGTCATCTGACTCAGATGTCAACTGCTACCACTGGTTTGGTTAGTGATAGAGTTATCCTTGTCTCAAAAACGGCTACGTGGTTGCCCTTGGGGACAGTCGTATAGGTGCCGTGTAATTAGTTTATAGAACAATGTTCCACCCAAAAGGGAGCTGCTCTCTGCGACGAATTTCATCCGGAGGGATGCCGTCGGACGCCTGCTATGATGTTGGGACAGGTCGTATTAGTTTTGTAGATTTGATCAGTTGGCTTGGCGCCTGGTCTGATTATTCGGCCGGTGGCCTTGGTAAGTTCTTGGTGAACGTAGGTGCTAAGTAAAAGAAGGGTAGCCGCCTGTTAGGCACAGGGTCGGCCAGGCCCTAATCTTTTTAGCTAAGTATTTTGAGTAAAATACTCAATGGAGAGTAGCCGCCTGTAAAGGAACAGACGGCATGCCCCTCTGAAGATAGAGTGAAAAACTCAATGGAGAGTAGCCAACTGTAAAGGTACAGACGGCATGCCCCTCGTAATACAAAATTAAATAGTAAGTGCAAACTTTATTAAGTAGCTCTTTACTTTACATCTCTCAGAAGAAATATTTTTTAAGGTTATCTACATTCCAAGTTCGAGGCAACGGTTGTCCGTCTGGTGTTTCCAGACGGTAGGTACCGTCCCTGACTTCCTCATAGATTCGGTAGGGTCCTTCCCAGTTGGGAGTTAGTTTGCCAGACTCATTAGCCCTACCAACTGCTTCCATTTTTCTAAGTACAAAGTCCCCTACTTTGAGTGGACGCCTGTGTACTTTTTTGTTGTATGATCTAGTCATTCTCAGGCGATAGATCTCATGGCGCAAAACAGCATTGCCCCTCTTTTCAGGAAGTGAGTCTAATGCCAGGCGCATGGCTTCCCAGTTTGCCTCTTCGTTATACAGCATTACTCGAAGAGTCGGCTCGTAGTGTTCTATTGGAAGAACAGCTTCTGCACCATAAGTTAGGAGGAATGGAGTTTCTCCAGTCGCCCCTTTTTCAGTCGTCCTAATGGCCCAGAGAACATGTGGTAGTTCATCCGCCCATAGGCCGCCTGCTCGTTCAATCTTTTTCTTGACACCGTCTGAGATGATTTTATTAAAGGCTTCTACCTGGCCGTTTGCTTGTGGACGACCGACAGATGCAAAGTAATGTGCAATTCCTTGGTCTCCCAACCAGCTTTTGAGAACCGGCGTCTCAAATTGGGGACCATTATCAAAAACCATAGACATGGGAACCCCGAACCGAGTGATGACGTTTTTCCAAATGAATGAAATTACATCTTTCGTCTTGATTCCCTTTACAGCCTCCGCCTCTACCCATTTAGTGAAGTAGTCAACGGCAACAAGTATATACCTTCTGCCGCCTGTAGCAGGCGTATATGGACCCAGAATGTCCATGCCCCACTTAGCAAACACTAGTGGGCTGTGAATGGTAGTGAGGTCAGTAGCCGGACGGTGAATTAATTTGCCAAACCTTTGGCACTTGTCATATTTTTTCACCATCTCCATTGCATCTGCTTCCAAAGTAGGCCAAAAGTAGCCCTGCCGCCTTGCCCTTTGAGCAAGCATCCTACCACCTATATGAGAAGCACAGTAACCAGAGTGAAGATCATCTAGTATCTCTCGTCCCTTTTCAGGAGTAACACACTTTAAGAAGGGTTGAAGGTACCCCCTCTTGTGAAGTTCTCCTTGTATCATTTCAAAACAGGAGGATCGTTTTTTCAGTGTTGCCGCTTGTTGAGGATCATCCGGCAGTGTACCGTTTGTCAGATATGCCCTGATTGAATCCATCCAGGTTGAGCTTCTGTCTAGGATTCCAATAGGGTTTTCCTCGATGCTTCTCTTCTCCATTACTTCCCAAAAAACAGTTCGAGGAGTATCTGAGGAGGCGGATGATGCTAATTTTGACAGTGCATCTGCCTGGTTGTTTTCTGATCTCGGCACTTGGATCAGATGGAAATCCTCAAGGGAGCCGACTGCTTGTCGAACCGCCTGTAAATACTTGATCATGGCCGGATGGGTTGCTTCGTATTCGCCATTGTACTGACTCACTATCAATTGTGAATCAGAACAGGCGTCTATTTTTCTTGCCCCTGCCGCCTTGCACATGCGGATCCCGGCTAGTAAAGCTTCATATTCTGCCTCATTGTTTGAAGCCTGAAAACTGAAGCGTAGAGCATACTCGAACCTGTCGCCCTCTGGAGATTGACATACGACGCCTGCTCCACAACCATTTGAAGTAGAGCTTCCGTCCACATATACCTTCCAGACTTGGTCTGGAACTTGAGAGTCAGGAGGACGAGTCATCTCTACAATAAAGTCAGCAAAGGCTTGCCCCTTCACTGCTTTTCTAGGCTCGAAAGTAACTTCGAGGCTCTGTATTTCTATGGCCCATTTGATCATTCGTCCTGACGACTCCATGATGGTAAGGGGCCGCTTGATTGGTTGGTCGGTATACACGACGACTGCATGTGCCAAAAAGTAGGGCTTCAATTTTTTAACAGCCATGAAGAGTGCAAGACCAAATTTCTCCACTAGGGGATACCTCAACTCGGAATTTTTCAGTACGTGACTGACAAAGTAGACCGGGAGCTGACAGCCGTCCCTTTCAGCAAGGAGCACAGCGCTTAACGCATGATCAGAAACAGCCAGGTACATGTAGAGATCTTGTTTGGGCAAAGGGCTGACCAGCCTCGGCAAGGAATGCAAGTGAACCTTTAATTTCTGGAAGGCGGCCTTAGCATCCGGCCCCCATTCGAACCTTGCCTTTTTCTTAATTGCCTGGAAAAAGTATAGGCATTTGTCGCCTGATCGGCTTAGGAATCTCCCCAAGGCCGCCAGACAACCTGTTAACTTCTGAACCTCTCGGACGGTACGAGGCGACTGCATGTCAATGACCGCCTGTACCTTCTCAGGGTTCGCCTCTATTCCTCTCTGATTGATAAGGAATCCGAGAAATTTCCCAGACTCAACTCCAAATACACATTTCTTGGGATTGAGCATGACATGGTGCCGCCTGAGTGTGGCGAAAGTTTCTCGGAGGTCCGCCAGATGATCTTTCTAAAGTTTAGTCTTGACAATCATATCATCAATATATGCCTCGACGTTTCTCCCAATCTGATCAAAGAACACTGTGTTTATCATTCGTTGGAAGGTAGCCGGGGCATTCTTAAGACCAAACGGCATGACCGTGTAACAGTATAATCCCTGATCAGTGACGAAGGCCGTCTTCTCCTGATCTTTCTTCCATAAAGGAATTTGATGGAAACCAGAATAGGCGTCCATAAAACTCATCAAGGCATGGCCGGCTGTTGAGTCGACCAGGTTATCAATTTTAGGCAGAGGGTAACTGTCTTTGGGGCACGCCTTGTTCAAGTCTGTGTAGTCTACACACATTCGCCAGGTGCCATTCGGCTTTTTAACAAGCACCACATTTGCAACCCAATCTGGGAAGTAACATTGTCGAATGAACCCTGCATCAAGTAATTTTTTGACTTCGGCGGCTGCCGCCTGACCTCTTTCTTCACCATGGTTCCGCTTCTTTTGCCGTACCGGCTTCTTTTTCGGATCCACAACGAGTTTATGTACTGCCAGATCAGGACTAATGCCTGGCATTTCATGGACTTCAAATGCAAAGATGTCCTTGTATTCTTTCAACAGGTTGTGAAAGTCGTCACCAAGGTTTCTCAGAGCAGTCGTCCCAACTTTGACTGTTCGGTCAGGACGTGAGTCGTCTAATATTAGGTCCGCATGCTCACCAGCCGGCTGAGGGCGGAACTCATCCGGCCGCTCCTCTGCCAATGATTGCTATTTTCTTGCTTTTCTTGCGGACTCTGTCTGGGACGCCTTTCTCTTTTTGTCGCCTGTTTCTTGAACAGGCGCACTCTCCTTGACATTGTCAAGGTCTGTTTTTTCTCCACTTGACCCAGTGGCCATAACAGTGGGCTTGACATCCGAGAGATAGCACTCTCGGGCCATCCTCTGATCTCCCCTTAGGGAGCCGACTGTTCCATTATCCCTCTCAAACTTAAGCAGCATAAGAGACGGGATTATAACAGCCTTGGAATTATTCAGGGTTGGTCGACCCAGAATCATGTTGTAGGCCGAGAGTTCCTCTACTACTAGGAACCGGACTACCATGTGTCGTCCTTCCCCTTTTTCGCCCAGGCGAATGGGTAAATCTACTCGTCCCAGTGGGTGGACGACTCCTCCTCCAAACCCTATTAAAGGGTGGGAGGCCGGATGTATGCAGTCCGTCTGATATTTCAGTTTTGACAGACATTTGCTGCTGATGAGATCTGAGGAGCTCCCGGTATCTATGAGAATTCGGCCAACTCTCTGGTTGGCCACTTTACATTCAATAACGAGAGGGTCGTCATGCGGCCCCCTTACCCCTCCTAGATCCTCTTCAGTGATGACAATCTCAGGAAATGTATATTTGGACGGCCGTTCTTGGTGAACGGAATTTACATCTAACCGCCTTATATTATCTTTGTTGCCCCTAATAGTGGGGCCGCCTCCTGAGAAGCCGCCTGCAATGGTGTAGACGACTGCATCATCTGTATCAGAACTGTCAGCCTGTTGATTCTTTTTGGACGACTGCTTTTTTGAGGAAGTGTTCCCCGTAGGTTTCTTGACATAAGTGTCAAGATCACCTTGCTCAGCCAAGCGGTCTAGGTACCGCATGAGACTGATGCAGTCATTGGTGTGATGACCAACGTCATCATGATAAGCACAGATTTTATCTTGGTTCCGGTTGTTTGCAGAACCCTTCATGGGGAGCGGCTTCTCAATTGAGAACCGTCCCTTTATTTCTTTTAGGATAAACTGGTTATCCTTGTTAAACACATACTTTGGGGAGTATGGTTTGAATTCTTTTTTCTTTTTCTGGGCCGGCTGTTTAGAGGAATCAGCCGCCCAGACCTCTTTTCTTTTCTCATCTTTGTTGGACGACTGTTTCTGTCGTCCCTCTCTTTTGTCGAACCTTTTCCCGTCCGACTGTTTTATTGTACACAGATCAGTCGCCTGTATATAGGCTTCTGCTTCAATCAAGGCCTCTTGAAGAGTCGCCACCCTTTTTCGAACTAAATCAAATTTGAAGGTAGACCCGTCTTTGAGACCTCTAAAAAAGTCAGTATAAGCTACCTCATCCGGTAACCCTTGAATCTGTATTCTCATTAGATTGAACCGCCTGATGTAAGAACGAAGCCCCTCCTTCTCGCCCTGCTGAATTGTTCCCAAATCAAGGGTCGTTTTCTTCGCAGGGATGTTCATAGCGAAGTTGGAGGCAAATAAGTAAGCAAGCGTCCTGAAGCTGTTTACACAACCAGTCGGCAGGTTGCCGAACCATTGCTGTGCAATTCCCTTGAGAGTCGCTGGGAAACACTTGCACCAAGTGGGATCATCCAACCCTTGAAGGTACATCAGGTTGGTGAATGCCATCAGGTGGTCTTCTGGGTTAGTAGTGCCGTCATAGGCGCCTACTAGAACATTTTTTACTTTGGCCGGCTGAGCGGCTTCAGTAATTTCCTTGGAGAAAGCCGATGGCTGTTCACCAAGTCTAAGCAGCCGTAGCTGCCAGTCCATAGGTTGGACGTTTTTTGCTGCAGGTCCACCAAATGGAGGTGGCTGCATAAAATACTGTTGTTGCGGCACAAATGGTAAGTTTGGTACCGCCTGGGCACTATGAAAGCCGGACTGACGGGAGGTGCCGCCTGACTGACTCTCATGGTACGACTGAGTATGCCTCATCGAGGCATTTCGCAAACTGTCTTGAAAATTTGAAGTAGAAGCCGACTCTGATAATCGGTCACTCTTCTTCTGCTCTAGCAGGAGCCGAGCATCTGTGAACGTTTGCTTTGACCCATCCGCCTGAATATGACGAACCGGTTTCCTATTTCCCGTAGGATAACGGAGTTTTGTGAAATCAAGAGCTGGTGGCTCTCGCTTCTTAGATTTAGGATGAGGAGTCGCCTCTCGCCCTTGAACTGGCTTCCTCTTCAGTGAAGTGGAAGGTTTCTTGGCCGACTGCTCTTTGACTGAAGCAGGCGGTTTTTTGTTGATCAACTCTTGAATCTCTCCCTTGAAGTCCCTCATGAAGGTCATGAGTTCGTTCCTTGTGATGGGAGCAGACCCATCAGTCGGCTGTTGCCGAGCAGGCGGTGCGCCTGCTGGCTCGCTTCCTGTTTGAAGATGCTCCCGTTCCCTCCTTTCGGTATGACGGGTACGTCGGGCCCTTAGGGTCCCGTCTGGAGCTGTATGAGTTTCAACTTCAAATTCACTTTCGGTATCATGGTCCGACTGAACTTGAGGATCGTCTAGGGGACGCCTCTCTTCAGGAGTCGGTACAGACTTGGATGCCATCTCTGAAGTACTCTCCCCACAGACGGCGCCAAATGTTTTGGGGTTTTCTGATGTCCTGCGGGAGAGTTACAATTCCGAGACTGGAACCGGACGCCTGTACCTGCAAAATAACGGAGACTCCTGAGAGCTCCGCCTCCAACGGTCAAGTTAGTACCTGATTAAGGAGTAATTAATACGGAAATTAAAGTAATAAGATCTCTCTAGGTGAGAGTGCTTAGTGTTGGTAATCTGCGCCGTTAGCGAGATTAGCCGGTTGTTGGTGTTCCGTAATATTTCTGTTCTTCTCTGCTTGATTTCTTGATTTTTTAACTAATGAGGATTAATTAAGTATTTATAGCCTTGAGAAGCGTGCCACTCTCTAGGTTTAAGGTAAACCTAGGGCTGATCGGGCCTCTAGACTGGATTGGGCCTTGATGGCCGGTTTTCCCATTCGGCATGGGTGGACACGTGGCGTGCCTTGATTGGTCCGTAGAGGACGTATCTGTGATTGACACGTGGCAGGCTCCTATTGGTCTTCGTGAAGGACCCGTGGCGGAACCTGGTTGGTCCACTTGTCAGACGGTGATTGGTGGATAAAAATCCCCTAATCAGTATCCATTTTTGAATTTTTCAGCACAACTTTCACAAACTTAGTTGTTGCTAGAAAATTCACCGTTAAATCATGCTCAAATTTTGAAAGCTTAATTTTGACATCAAGGGCTACATTTTGAACGGTTGGATCGTTGTTTTGAGCTCTGGTTTCGTCAGAATCGTCTTTGGACAGAATTGTTGTGTTTGGGGTGAATTTTACACCTTTTGCTCTCTAATTTTGGTCTCTTATTGTTGGTGGGTTGTGAATAATTTTGTAAACTGATTTGAGGTTTTTTTCCCTCAATTTATCAATAAGAGAAGTTAGGGTGGACTCCTTAAATGGTCCCGTGGTTTTTATCTTTCACACCGAAGGGGTTTTCCACGTATAATTTGTGTGTGTTGTTTGTTAACATTTCTTCCTGTTTTGTTGATTTTTGCTACTGCAATATTGTTGATTTGATTGTGGCTTGTGCGATTTGATTGTGTGAGAAATTGGGTTGATTGGAGTGAATTGTTAGTTGATTGTCTTGTGCGTGACATTACGGGTGTCGTAGTGACCCCCTTCAAATCTCTACAACTTGGTATCAAGTCGGAGTTTAATTTGTTACATTATTGAGTTGAGTAGTAATAATTTGTTGGTTTTGTTGCAATGTAATGCAAAACTTATTATTTTGTTGTTGGAATGGGAAAATTAACAACTATTTGTTGCAAAAGCTAGCTAATTCATATTGCATTCACTAATTTTAACTGTCAAGAGCACAAAATATACATGCCCTTTTCATCTTTGATTCTGCAAAAAAAAAAAAAAAAGAATTGACGTAAGTACACTTAAACCATACTAATTGTTTTTAGATATTGCAAAAAAATAAGCACCCCTATAAATATACATATACTTTGCTTCAAAAAAAAAAATACATATACTCACAAGATAGACTAGGTTTTTTTTTTCTAACAGCTTGCAGCTTGGCCCTTGGTGCAGATGTGCTTGGTGATGTTGTTGTCACTATTAGTGCAGATGTGGTGGCAAATGTTAGTTGTTGTTGATGCTTGGCTTTGTGGTGGATGTTGGGACTGCTCCATTTGTTGTCCCTGTTAGATCTTTCTATTGGCACATGCAAATCTAACTTCACAAACCCCCAAATACAGGCTTCTCTAAGAAAGTGCATGGATTGGAAAGTCACTAACCATGCAATTATACCTGCAATATTCCCATTCAACCTTATACACCCAAACGTTTCTACCCCTTTCTTTATTTTATCACAAACCCATAACCTAACATAACCTTAATATCTACATATTCATTGATTTGTAATAGCAATTTGTTTACTAAAACTAGATAAAAGAATTTGCAATCAACACAATCCCTAATTAACTATTACCCTAATTACACATAATTTAGTAATATCAAAATGTGTTCCATTTAATAATTAAACAATTCCCTCAATTAAGTATTCAAATAGTAAACTGACATAGTCACTTAAACAATAAGTCACTTTAATTGAGTTTTAATAAAGTAATTATATATTAATCATGTTGAACATTTTATGATTAAATGCAACTCAACAATGAACCCTAACATTTTACAAAATTGCAATAATACCATCAACCAACTAAAAGATAAAAAAGAATCAATAATACCAAAATTGCGTACCTCTGTCAACTTTGATGTTCACCGTAATGTCAGCAAATATACCAACCTTTTGGTCCCCTCCCAACAACCAAAGATGGCAACTTGTCCTTCCAGTTTCCCCTTTTTTAGAAATTACAAGTACTCTAGACAGCAGTGTAGTTATGAAGTTGATGTGGAAAAAAAAATTAGGGTTTGGTTTCATTAATGGTGGGGAGGTTGAAGGATTGACAATGATTTAATGTTTGAAGATGAAAAATGAAAGTAGAGTAGAATAGAGTAGAGATAGAATAGTAAAAGGGAAATCGTGAGAAAGAAGAAAATAAAGGAGGGAAATTAAAAAAAATGGACCCCTTAGTCGGAAAAAACGATCGAAACGAGATAAAAGGTGGTGATTTAAATTTTTATTTAATTTATGGGGTGGTATTTTAATTTTTTTTTTTTTTTTTGGTGGTAATATCAAAATGTGTGTTATTTATGGGTGGTAAAATACAAAGGAAAATTTGCCAATTGTAGCCATTTAAATTTTGTATTTTGTAAATTGCAGCCATTTAAAAAAAAATTGCAAATTGCAGCCCAAAAGTTCTTATAAATTGTAAATAGAAACTCCATTCAAATTTTTCATCGATTTGCGTGTCGAAAAATATTTGACTAAGGTTTTAGGGGCCATTTTAGTCCTTAAGGTTCCGAATTGAGCTCGGAATTAGCAAAAAAATAACGTAAGTGCCTCGTTTTGCGTAACAAAAATGTATCGTTTTGTGGGCAACTATTTTTTTGCTGTAAAAACAAGGTACTTACGTTAATTTTTTTTCCAATTCCGAGCTCAATTTGGATCGGCCGCTAAAACCTTAATCGAACATTTTTCGACACGCAAACCGATGAAAAAATTGAATTAGGTTGCATTACAATTTATAATAACCTTTGGACTGCAATTTGCAATTTTTTTTAAAATGGCTGCAATTTGCAAAATACTAATTTTGAATGGCTGCAATTTGTAAATTTTCCAAATACAAAACTTCCTTTATTTTACTACTCAATACTCGTATTATTTTTATCAACTCGTCATTAACTCATTGCCCTAGGCAACATGTTGAGATCAAATTCCTACTAAGCTGTCTTAGGCAAATCTAATTCTTTATTTTCCCTTTCTATTGAGATGACCCATAACCATTTAATCATTGGCAGTTTGGCACCCCCTATAAGACAGATCGAACATCCTATAAGCAAAATTGTCCAAAACAAATGTGCCAGCTTGCCAGGCATAAACTGTTCATAAGAACCACAAACGCTGGCCCTATACAAAAGAATATGTTACCACTGCAAAAATGAGTACATGAAACGAGTAGCAACTAGCAAGGACACCAACACCCTAAAATATAATCCACCAAGAATAAATTACATCAATTACATACGATCAGTTCAGTGCTTTGGAACACACACACCTACACACACACATACACACACCTACACACACACACACACCTACACACACACACACATACACAAAATTTTAGCCACCTAGATATTCTATATACAAGCTGCAGCTAGACAGAACAACTTTTAGCCCGTATCCTCACCAGCTTGCCTGCTTTAGCTAGTATGATAAGGGTATCTGCATCAACAACTAAATTTCAGGCAATCCTGGAACATTAAAACTTGTGGAGGGGAAGTTGGCATGTCGCGCAACTTCTACCTTTGATTGGCATTACACAGAACGATTCTGTCGTTCTGATACAAATGGGAAATAAAAAAACAAACGTGGGGAATCCAATCACCCAGGTCTGCTTGTCTTTCCCGACTTCACTGATTCAGATCCAGGGGCTGTCATCATGTTTCCATTATCAGACATGTAGTAGTAGTTGTAATTTATTCTAGTCACCAAATCTGCCAAATGTGGAAAGTGTCCAACATTGATCTTGAAGGACAATACCTGTAAAGCCACATATTGAGAAAAATAACACTATCATTACATCCTTCTACCTACAAGAAAGAAAATGCTATATGCAGCTAAAAAGAAAACCAAGCAGTAATTACACTGATCTATGCGTACGTTTGTCATAATTTCCTAAATTTATACCATTTTAGGAAATGTAATTAAATATATTAATGCAACCCTTAGGGCTGCTCATACCCTATCATTATTTACGACATTTTACTTTACCCTCATTAATTAATATCTTTTTAATACTTCCCCTCCCCCCCAAAAAAAAAAAAAAAATTAATGTTTACCTAGCATTGTATGGTAGCCAAATGTGGTGATAAGCACATTAATCTGCCCAAAACCACCATTGCTTACTTCCAACATTTTATTTCATTTATCTTAGTTTCTTTTCACTATGTACCCTCCTAGTTCCCCACTAATACTTTCTCACTCCGGGGAGTGCTTAGAGGATGTATGGTGGAAGAATAGGGTAGGCTAGTGTTTTGACTAAAGCATAAGAGAGAGAGAATGATTTGGTGTCTCGAAACTGAGGAACCAGCCTCGTATTTATAGATAAAATATGAGGGGTGAGGTACGGAACCCTAGAATTGAAGGCGCCGCGAAACAAAACTCTAAAAATTTGTCATTTCACAGAAGAATTGCCATGACGCGGCAAATATTGCCGTGTCGCGGCAGTTTTTGCCTTGTCGCGGCAGATTTAGCCGTGTCGTGGTATTTGTGTTTTCCGGAATTTCGTCTAGGTTCATTTTTTATCTTTTATTTTGCAATTAGTACGGGATAATCTATGCGCCGTTTCAGTGTTCTGGACTTATTTTAGGTTTACGGTTTTAATATTTATTAATCGGGCTTAATTAATATATAAAATGAAATGAATTAAAATGGATTAAAATGGTTTGGGTTGAAATGCGGGTTGGACTGTGTTTGACTACATGTTTGGATTGATTTGTGGACTGAATATGTTTGACTGAATATGGGTTTTGAGCACTCCCAAGATTAAATACTAGACCTGGCCAATGATGGCGATGAAAGGTTGTTCATCATCGGGTTTGGTTTTGGGGAGACATTTTAAGGTGTCTGCAGAAGCCCCCACTTTGACTGAGTTTGTAGAAACGTAAGTTTCGAAAACGATAGTCAAAGTAGTCGATTGGGACGGAGAATGATTTAAGACGTTCGACGATCCTAAATCACTCTGTATATGCGAATACCTGCAGAAAAGCGTTAGTTCCACAGATAAAAGAGTGAAGAGATAGTATGCGTACTTGAGACCAGTGTAGCGGTAGCAAATACATTTGGTAGTTTTCTACTCCTCGAGAAATCCACCGGATGATAATTTTCCACGCCTCGGGAATTCTATTAGATGATATTTTTCCACGCCTCGGGAATTCTGTTAGATGATATTTTTCCACACCTCGGGAATTCTGTTAGATGATATTTTTCCATGCCTCGGGAATTCTATTAGATGATATTTTTCCACGCCTCGGAAGACTGATATGAGATAGTTTCCACGCCTCGGGAAATCTATCGTGAGCTCTTACACCTTGAGAAACTCACAAGTGAAAGGTGACAAGTTTCCATGCCTCGGGCAACATGTCGTAGACTCCTACGCCTCGAGCAGCCTACTGAATGATGATCTTCCACGCCTCGGGAAGACTGATAATATGAGATGATTTCCATGCCTCGGGAACTCTATCATGAGCTCCTACGCCTCGAGTAGCTCACAAGTGAAATTCCATACTCCGGGAATAACACTAAGTGTCCACGCCTTGGGACGCAATCGCCGAGTTTTACGCCTCGAGAAGTGTGCAACGACCGACAACTTTCCACGCCTCGGGAAAAGCTTGTATGATAATGAAAATTACAAGTCTCAACGCCTCGAGAAACTTGCAACGTGAATCGTCCACGCCTTGGGACACAATCGTCGACTTTTACGCCTCGAGAAGTGTGCTACGATCGACAATTTTCCACGCCTTGGGAAAAGTTTGCCCGGTAATGAGAAATTACAATCTCTGCGCCTCGAGAAACTTGCAACGACCGACAACTTTCCATGCCTCGGGAAAAGCTTGTTTGAATGAGAAATTACAAGTCTTTACGCCTCGAGAAACTTGCAACGTGAGTCGTCCTCGCCTCGGGAGATGATCACTTGGTGTTTGATCAATGATAATGGTTCGGTTTTCCCCGAACGTGGGTTGTAGATGATGATAATTTGTTTGATTGTACTTAAGACTTGCAAATTAGAATTTGCTAAAGGACTCGTATGGACTGTGATTGACTTGACCAACTGACTTGACCAAGCTTGACTTGACACGACATGACATGTGTATGACTTGTGACTGTGTGTGTATATGTATAGTTTGAGTGTGTGAGTAGACACAAACAACTGAAAATGCAAAAAATGCAAAAAAATTCCGTCATTTTTTGTCATGAGTGGAGGGTACCGACTTTCTCCCAAAAAAGAAAGACGTGAAAATGAAGTAAGAGTTTTCAAACTTCCCTCGATAAAAAATTTGAATTTTTTATTGAACTACCGCAAAAGAAAATAGAAGAAGTTTGGTACTTTCACGCCGAGAAAAATTTGAATAAGTTTTTGAATTTCCTCAAAAGAATAGACACGAAAAAGGAAAAATATTTGAGCTTCCTCGTTGAGCAAAGCGAGACGAATCACATTAATTTTCTTCTTGGCAAATTGAATTGCTCGTCTTGAAAATATTGTATGCATGACGAATGTTCGTAGGCCAGGAGGCTAAGGGCAATTACATCATGTGACACGATCAATGAATGCACTTAGGTCATGAGCCTAAGCACGGTAGTTTGTTGACAATGTATGTTGCTTAGATCAGGAAGCTAAGCATCAAATATAGTGTATGAAAAACAATCTTGATGGACGATGCTTGGGTATGGAAGCTAAACACGTATACAATGGTGACTGCTGAGTAATGCATGAAATAATGAAAGTTGCTTAGGTCAGGGAGCTAAGCATGATACATAATGTATGCAATAATGAATGTTGCTTAGGTCAAGGAGCTAAGCACATCTAACATGAATCTTGATAAATGTACCTAGGTCAGGAAGCTAAGTACATTTGTGATAATGCTATCGAATGATGATGACTTTGCTGGATGCTGTGCTGAAGCATGCGTGGTGTGGGAACAAGATTTCATGATAAGGGGTTCCTAAGGGAAGGGGGATATGGATATGTATGTGTGAATGAAGTGTGTGAAAGTGATACTAAGGTTGGCTACAAAGGCTGTGGTGAGGAGAATAGATGATATAAGAGTCAAAGATGATGACTCTTTAGGCTAGGTAAGTTAAGTGATGTGGATTTCAAGCCCCTAAGTCTAGCTCTATATGGGTAGGGTTAAGCATTGGAAATATTTTGACTCGATCATACATGAATATGAATGTGAATATGGCCGCACCTCAATGTGAGGTTGTCTACGTATTCGTTAGGAATCAGGCCGAACGTAGCTTTAGCCGAACTTTGCACAAATGTATGTATACCTCAAAGAGGTCTTTCGAGGGCTGTAATGTGATTAAGCTAGTGGTTTGAAGAAGAAAGGGTGAAAGGCTCAAGACCCGAGAGAAGCTCCCCAAGATGTGTAATTGTGTATTTGAAAAAATTTGAATTTTACAAGTTTATTTTTCACATTTTGTTTTTTGCTTTGAATTTTGTTTTCTTTTTTCTTTTTTCATTCTTTTGAATCAATGTGGGCAATCTCGGATCATGCGGTCCATCAATCACTTAGTATTCATGTTTCTCAGGCACGGTACCAAGCACTCGATGAGAGACGCTATTGGATACGTGTTAATATCAAAGACATTGGAACACTTGCCCTTAGACATTGTTTTATTCTTTTTTCTATTTTGAACTTGCTTTTGAAAGTTACACAAATCACACACCTTCCCATCCCAAGGTTAAATGTGGGTTGAATAAATGAGGTCAAACGTTAGACGAGGCTCAAAGTGGTTAATGAAAGAATGGAATATGTGTTTGAATTTTTTAAGGGGAATGAAGGGGTTGCAATGGTGCCTCAAGTCATTGGTGTGCCTTGTGTTTGGTTCATCAATTGATTCTCTCTTTTTTTTTTACTAAAGTGTGGCATGATCGAGATGTTAAAGGAAAAAGAATGCTCATTTTATTAATGGAAAGGTGAATGAAACAACATAATAGAGTCTGGGAATGATAAACCTATGCTAGACATTAAGAGGGGAAAAAGAAAATAAAAAAAAACAGAAAAAATCATGAATTCTTGCACAAAGTGCTCATCTTGGCCTTATCTTCATCGCTGTTTATCACTTCTTGTCGCTTAGAGGAACATGAAGTTTGTTTGCATCTACTAGATTTGAATAACGACCTTCAAATACCAACATTCTTCAATAGTGTGGCCTCTTCCTTAATGAAACTTGCAGTGAGCCTTGGGATTCCATTTGGGGCTCCTTTGTTCAGGTTTTGGCTTTGGAAATGGTCCAATGGGTGTAATCAGACCTTGGCTGTAAAGGCATTCAAAGGAATCATCATATGTCACTCCCAAAGGAGTGTAAATTCTCTTTTTTCTTGAGAGAGAAGTGTTTAGAGCTGGTACTTCATTGAGATCGCACTGGCCTATACTGTTGGTGGTGTTGTTAGGCTTGGAAGACGAAGAAGAAGGAATGATGTTCTTCTTCTTTTTCCAAGTGTTGTTATTGCGACGCTTGTTCTTCCCAACAAAAGCAGTGGAAGGTTGTGCCATGCAGGTGAAACCTTCAGAGATTTTGCTTACTCCTTCTTTCAGCTTGTCAATTGTAACAAAAGTGGCATTGTTTTGTTCTAAGGTAGTGACCTTAGTGTCAAGGCCTTGTATCATGGTTATGAGTGTCTCGATTGACTTGTTGAGTTGCTCGATATCTTTCTTACTGGCCATTGGAGTCAAGTGAAAGTGGACTAGATGTGACGGTGATGGACCTTGTAAAGAGGATGGAGGTTTCCTTGGATGTCTCGAGCCGTACCAATCCACCCCTACTTTTTAACCAAGTGCTGTGAAATAAAATAAATTCACTTAATGGTTTGACTCAACATTCCAAAGAGGAAAGAAAAAGAGAGAGGAGATTTTTTTTTAAAAAGTAGATAAGAAAACTCCACTCATTCTTTATTGTGACAAAAAAAGGAGACACATGCATGAACCTAATGTACGATCATAAACGACATGGTGCACGACTCGAGTCGAAAATAAAAAAGCGTGTGGACTATACTTGAATCATGAGTGATTAAGTGATGGTATAAGACTCAAGGTATGATCGCATGGCTAGACATGCAAACAATATCAAAACGGCTGACGCGAGGAGCAAAAATAGCACGAAAGACCAAAATATGAGCTGACTGGACTATTCCCTGGGTACCGCGGCACAGTACAGACTGCCTTGACACGGCGCTGATTGCCGTGGCGCGGCAATTCTGCCGTGGCACGGTAATCAGTTCCAGGTTCTTTGTGCGGTTTTTTTTCCTAGTATTTTTTTGTCAATTTAGAGTTTATGCTAATTACTAAGTGAGTACGGTCCGTTGGCATTCGTTAGTCATGAAATAAACCAACACCATAGACAAAGAATGGTCATTAAGTTTAGGATCAAAACGATCAAATATACACACATAAGGCACGTAGTCACAATGATGTAATGAAATTCACGACCTATGGTCAAGTTCTACGTTCCACTATGGTCAGGTTTATTTGGTGTCAAAAGGGTACCTGGTTAAGAGTTTGGACGCGTTAGCAAGGCAGCCTCCTTTGAGGGTGTATGCCAACGAGCGGCTCCGCAAGTTCGTGATTAAACCGAACTCGACTCCATGGTTTGGGGGGATTTAATAACTCGGATGAACCCTTATTGTCATGAACGTTTTCGGGTTGATAGAGCTTAAATCCCCCAGGGCTAAAACGTATGTAAAACACACACGGTTTTCAGAAAAAAAAACGAAGGAAGCTAATTGTGAGAAAAAAGCAGATACACTTGAGGAATTTTAGGAGTGTTGTGCCACGACAGGTCTTGCCGTGTCACGGTATAGAACGCCGTGTCACGGTGTTCTGTGCTATGCCACGACAATTCTGCTGTTGCGATACTCTGAAAATTTCAGCAATGCCTCTGAATTTTCGATCACAATCAACTTGTTCGATTTTTCCAACAAGACGAACCTAAAAATGACGTTAAAACGTTAATGCATATGCAAAAATGCTAAATTAATCACAGGAATACGATTCAAGAATCTTTCAAGTCTCATCCACTCATCTTAATTAAAAAACCGACCACTCGGATCGATAAGTAACCAAAAATCCTCCCCAGTGGAGTCGCCAAATTGTAAGCGTCATTCGAAGCGCGCCTACTTAAGCATGTGTAAATATGCTTGGCACTCATAGGAAGTGGGAATTGACATACGATTAGGGACACGATTAGGGACAAAGCAAAGTAGGGAGCCGCCAACATGTTTGTAAGGAATTTGAAAACCGTTCATGGATCATTATAAGGCAACCACGAAAAGGGACAACGATATGCAACAACGATTGACCCGTGAAGGTTATACCCCATTTGTAATCCATGAGATTACTATCCATATGGTTCAGAACCACGAACGGAGGATCGGGGATGATGGTAGGAAGTGAGTCATGGAGTCACATTCGCCCGTATCGGCCTCTATTCGATTTTTATTGTGAAAAGTGATTTCTGCGATCTCAAAGGCATGCAAACAAAGATTCAATTTGCTCCAAACTATTATCAAGCTAAATTGGTTGAATATTAATGCAAAATATAATTTTTAATATTGTGGTCACTTCAATTAAACAATAAGATTAAAAATGAACTTAAATCGGTCGTCCAAATTATCTTATTAGTCGTGATTCAATTACATATTCCCTTAAACATGCAATACGGTGATCAATAATAATAATAATAATAGAATAAACGTCAACATTAGAAGCAATTTAACCATAATAATAACGATTAGTATATGAAAAACATAATAAAAATCGTTAGAAAAATAATAGGAACAAGATCCCTTACTTTGATTGCGTTTGCTTGCAACTATAAAACAATAAATGCGTTAGTAACTCAAAGGAAAATAAATAATAAAATAAAAAATCAATTCAAATGAAAGTAAAGTTGATTTGGGGCTAAACCCTCAAACAGCTCTACCTTTCATGCCTTGGTTTAAGTGTAGAGCTACGGGTAAAGTACGGACTCGAGGAAGTGCTTAGAGGATGTATGGTGGAAGAATCGGATAGGCTAGTGTTTTGACTAAAGCATAAGAGAGAGAGAATGATTTGGTGCCCCGAAACTGAGAAATCAGCCTCGTATTTATAGAGAAAATATGAGGGGTGAGGTACAGAACCATAAAATTGAAGGCGCCGCGAAACAAAACCCTAGAAATTTGTCGTGTCACGACAGAATTGCCTAAGGTTTTCAATCAAATTCCATCAATATACATTAATTTAAAAACCTAGGGTATTCAATTTGGGGCTTTTTAATTCAAACCAAATCTGAAAATGTATATACATCATACTTAAAATCAAACATCATTAAATCATCACAAAACCCAAAAACAATAATAATTAGATTAAGGGCATATTTAATTAAAAATAAAAAAAGTAATTTTTTTTGTTCGAAGGGTGCACACGACCACCAAGGCCGGGCTGTTGCCGCGCGCCCGCCTGGTGGCCACCGCTGCTGGCGTGAGCTGGTCATGGTAGCAGCCGGCCGACGGCCAGCCGTGGTGGTGGCCGGCTGTGGTGGTGTGTATGTGGGTGGTGATTGAAACAATTAAAATTAAAATAAAAGGGAAGGGAAGGGGAAAAATTAAGAGAAAAAGAGAGAAAATAAGAGGAGAGAGAAAGAGAGTTACCTTTGGGTATTCTCCACCTTGGGCAAAGTTTAATTTGCCCATGTGATGGGTATTTATACTCTCTTTCCTAAAACCCTCCTAAACTTAAATTCCCTTTTTACCCTTAATGATCCCTTTCCTATTCAAACTAATATTTTGACTTTCTTTAAAATCTCATTGACTTTAAAATGTCCTTTTATACAATAATATGCCCCAATATTTCCAAATATTGAAATAAAATATTTTCAAGATTATTAAAAAACTCTTTTAATTAAAATAATCCTTTTTAAATTAATGAAAAACCATAAATAATTCATTTCGAATTACTTAAATACTTTAAGAAATACTTGTTTAAATTAAAAGACGTGTAAAAATACGGGGTATTACAGTCTACCCCCCTTAAAAGAAGTTTCGTCCCGAAACTTGGGTAACAAAATTCAAACTTTTTCCTCACTTAGTATAATATTGTTGTACTATTTTGTCATCCTTTTGCCTTTAATGTCTCTTTGAAATCAAAATTACTCAAAATAACCGGTAAAAATGTGCAAAAAGCACAAAAATAACTGAAAACATAGGGAAAAAGCGCGAAATTCTACCGCATTCTACCCCCTTAAAGAAAACGAGTTACGTCCCTATAACTCACCATACCTTAAACAATTCAGGATATTTCTTTTTCATCACATTCTCAGCTTCCCAAGTTGCTTCTTCATACTCTTGGTTAGACCATAGCACTTTAACAATCTTAACTTCCTTATTGCGTGTACTATGCACTTTACTGTTAAGTATCTTGACAGGTCTTTCCTCATAAGTTAAGCTTTGATCTAACTCAATGGTCTTGGGTTGTAGCACATGCGAATTATCAGGGATATACCTTCTTAACTGAGATACATGAAATACATCATGCACTTTACTTAGCTCCATAGGTAAGGCTAACCTATAAGCCACTTTGTCTATCCTTTATAACACTTCATATGGACCAATATACTTTGGGCTAAGCTTTCCTTTCTTTCCAAATCTCATTACACCTTTCATTGGTGACACCTTTAACAATCAAATTCCTCCCTACGCTTCAAGTTCGCGTAGCTCTTTTGGCGATCTTGCGCCGCTTGAATCTTAGCTTGAATCTCCCTTACCTTGTTAACTGTATCCTCGATCATTTGAGGCCCTAAATTCATTGTTTCATTTATGTCGTTCCAACAGATCGGACTGCGACACTTCCTTCATATAATGCCTCAAATGGAGCCATGCCAATACTTGCATGGTAGCTATTATTATAGGAAAATTCAATTAAGTCCAAGCTATCTTCCCATCCCCCTTGGAAATCTATAACATAAGCCCTCAACATGTCTTCCAAGGTTTGAATAGTTCTCTCAGTTTGCCCATCTGTGGCAGGGTGAAATGTTGTACTCATCTTAAGTGTTGTACCAAAGTTTTCCTGCACACTCTTCCAGAACCTTGAAAGAAACCTAGAACCTCTGTCAGACATAATATCTTTTGGAACTCCATGTAATCTCACCACATTTTTGATGTAAGCTTTTGCAAGTTGCTTCATCTTCCAGGTCTCCTTTATAGGTATAAACACTGCATATTTTGTAAGTTTATCCACCACTACCCAAATGGTGTCATTTCCACTCCTTGACTTTGGGAGGCAAGTGACAAAGTCCATTGAAATACAATCCCATTTCCATCCAGAAATTTCCAATGATTGCATAGTTCCTTGCGGTCTTTTGTGTTCTATCTTCACTTTCTGACAAATTAGACACTTTGACACAAATTCCGCAACCTCATTCTTCATTCTGGGCCACCTGTTTGGGGGTAAAAGATACCCCAGCCACGTGGTCCTATGGCTAAGCGACACGTGGCACCCAGCCATTGGTCAGCAAGGCTCCAATCCCCTGCTGACACGTGTCCATTGAACCCTAAATGGGGGACCAAGGCTCCCCACTATAAATAGTGGAAGGATCCTCATTAATGGGCATTAAAAAAAATGATATTCAATACACTCATAAATACATATACCAAACCCGAGCAATATGAATTACGGAATTCTCCCATTACATGAGAAGTAATTTCACTATTTTACGCACTCTTTTCCTCCTGTACGTAACTGAATTGATCGTCGGAGGCGGAGCTCCAACCCATCGGAGTCTTCGTGGTTTTGCAGGTACAGGCGGTGAAGGGCATTCTCAGAATTGTAACTCTCCCGCAGGACACATAAAAAAACCCCAAAACATTTGGCGCCGTCTGTGGGGAGAGTACTTCTGAGATGACTTCTAACCCTATACCACCAGTTCAGGACAAGCGGCCGTCGGCCGAGCCTGAGGTCCAGACGGACCATGAAAGTGGTGATGACTATGAAGTCAACACCTATGTGGCCCCAGACGGGTCCTTCAGAACAAAGCACACCCGTTCCAGGGATAAGAAGGAACGGGATAACAACCAAGCTGCTCCAGGCAACCCAGCCGGTAACCCGGTTGGAGCTGCTCAGGCGGCAGAAGGCTCTGCTCCTGTCACCAGGAACGAACTCATGACCTTCATGAATAGTTTTAAGGGCGAGATCCAGAACCTTATTCGGTCAGCTACTCCCAAAAAGAGTCAGCCGGCCAAGAACCCTTCCTCCGGGAAGAAGACGATCAAAGACCGGGTCCTTACCCCTCACCCAAAGCCGAAGGAGGGGGAGGGCCTTAGGTTCGATCAAAACAGGCTCCGCTTCCCTCAGGTGGAACTCAGAAAATCCATCCGGCACCTACAGCCGGATGGTACAAAGAAGACTTTCTCTGATGCCCGGACGTTCCTCCAGGAAAAGAGAAGTCAAGCGTCTGCGTCGGCTTCGACGTCGACCTTCCCAGACAGTTTCCGTGACACCTCTAACAGGCGTACGGGAACAAGCCTAGGGAGTCAGACGGGCTCACCCTTCGCCCGGTCTGGACCCCAAGTGATCCAGCCTAGTCTATTTGGCTCGCCAAATGGGCTGGTTGGATCCCCTTTTACCCAGCCAGGTCTCTTTGGCGGCCATGTGCAGCAGCCATTCCAGCCCATGGACTGGCAGCTGCGCCTGCTAAACTTGGGAGAACTACCCACAACATTCTCCCCCGAGATAACCCTGGCGGCACAGTCGGCTAAGGTTAAAATCGTGTTGGTAGGGGCCTACGATGGTACCTCCAACCCTGAAGACCACATAATGGCCTACTCTAACCTCATGTACCTACAGGGGTTGGATGATGCCGTCCGGTGCCGATGCTTCCCGGCTACCCTGAAGGGCATTGCCCAATGGTGGTTTGGTAACCTACCAGCTGGTTGCATCAACAGCTTCAAAACTTTGGCGTACTTATTTACGTTAAATTTTTCAATGAATATCCCTGCCAAAAAGACTAGCCTTGATCTAGGGGCAATACAACAGGGTGATAGAGAAGGGCTCCGATCCTACGTTAGACGGTTCAATCTGATAAGAATTCAGATTCAAGGACTTTCTGATAAAGTTGCTTACACAGACTTCTTTAAGGGTCTGAAGGATGGGTCAACCTTTAAGTTCGACCTCGTCCAAAAAAGGGTAGCCGCCCTTCAAGAGGCATTAATGGAAGCTGAAGCTTATATACAGGCGACAGAGCTTTGCATTGTAAAGGAGCCGTCGGATTCCAAAAAATCCGATAGAAGAGACAGCCGGCAACAGCAGCAGTCGGCTAAAAAGGAAGAAAAGAAGAGAAAAGAGGTTTGGGCGGCAGACCGACCTGGTCAGCCGGCTCAGAAGCTCAGACGGAAATCAGAACTGTACGTTCCCAAGTACGAGTTCACAAAGGACTGCTCCTCCATCCTCATGGAGATCAAGGACCGGATGTCTCTCGACAAACCGGCTGTGATGAAAAGTCCCGTAAGCAACCGGGACAAAAGCAAATACTGCCAGTATCATGAGGACGTTGGCCACGACACTAATGGTTGCTATAGCCTCAGGCAGCTATTAGACCGTCTGGCTGATGAGGGGGCTCTGAAGTCCTATCTGCCCAAAGCTAAGAGTAACACCCTGGCCAAGAAGGGGCAGACGACAAAAACTGTGCTCGCCAACTCTGAGACGGATGAAGAGACAATCTTCACCATAGCAGGTGGCTTTGCCGGAGGGGGTCCCACCATTAGGGGCACCAAAGATAACATCAGGAAGCTGGTCAACTCAGTTGATGAGAGCCAGGGGTCGAAAGACACCTTTCCCGAGGTCCTTATTTCTGAAAAGGACCGAGGCAAGGTCAGGCGGCCTCATGACGATCCCATAGTTATCGAGTGTAAGGTTGCCAATCAGAGAGTTGGCCGGATCCTAATAGATACCGGGTGTTTGTGGGTTTTTTATGTGTCCTACGGGAGAGTTACAATTTCCTAGTATGCTCCTTCCTTTGCCTGTACCTGCACAAATAACGGAATACTCCGGCTGGGGTTGGGGTGTTCCGCCTCCGAAGATTAAGTTAGTCTCTTTCTAAATGAGGAAATAAGACAATAAATGCTTCTCGATTTGAGAGCGTTTGCAAGGGGATTTGTGTTTTGTTGGTTGGTGGAAAAATGATTCGATCCCCATTAATGAGGTATGCCCTTACTATTTATAGTAGGGGAGAGCTGTACCTCAATTAGGGTACAATGACACGTGTCGCAAAGGGATTGGGCCTTTGCTGACCGTTGCAAGCTTGACACGTGGCAAGCCTTTATAGGGCCACGTGTCTTAGGGTATTTTTACCCTAAACATCTGCCCCTCACAGGTGTGACGTGGCATGTCCACGTGTCACCTGTGACAAGTGTCAGACACATGGGAGGAGATGGTTTGTCTTCTTCCCTCCTTTTTTTCAAATTTCAAGTTTTTAGGGCAGAAGGCATTGTTTCGCCTTATGCTCCTTCTCTATAAATGAGAGACACTCTCTCTCTCCTCCACACTTTGCATAATTTTTCAAAAATTTTCTGAGAGAGAGCTCTGATACCGACTGCATAATTTCCTAAGTTTATTTGCATCCGACATTTTCAAATTAAGCACATCCGACGACCGGTTGGGTGTTCTTTCTCTAATCTCTAAGGTACCGGCTTTTCTTTCCTTTCTACTTTTTAACTTTCGTTTTTGAGGACTTTGAACGTTTCACCCCATCCGGGTTGCCTGCCGCTTGGGGGGCCTTTAACCCATATCCCAGTTGAATCTTCTCCCTCAGCCGGCATAGCCCTGTCTGAGGGGTTATCAACTTTTAAGAATTATGCATTCTAAACACCCCCATTCGGTTTAACACCGTCTGGGGGGTCTTTGATCCTTTCCCAAATAAACTTATCCTTTAACACCGCCTGGGGTATTTATGAGCTTTTATCAAGAAATGATTTCAAAAACCCCAACCGATTTTAAAGCCGATTGGGTCATCATCCTTGCCTCTTTTAGGACTTTTCAAATTTTAAGATGCGTTCAATGCGTCCCCATTCGGTGACTCACCGTTTGGGTATTTGCTCTGCCAAGTGATGATTTCAAAAACCCCAACCAGTTGCAAAGCCGGCTGGGTCATCATCCTTGTCTTTTCGAGACCTTTTCAATTTTAAAGATGCGTTCAATGCACTCCCATCCGGTGACTCACCGTCTGGGTATTGTTTCCTGATGCCGTCTGGGGTATCATGGAGTGAGCCTCACAATTCTTTTTACTACTTTGCCAATTCCTATCACAACCCCCCCATCCGGTGTTATACCGTTTGGGGGTACTTCTAACCTAGCTCACTGAATACCGTCTGGGGTATTATTCAGTGAACTGTACAATTAATCTAGCTAAGTTTTACAATAATGCAAGTCATAACCCCCCATCCGGTCTTAAACCGTCTGGGGTACTTTTGATCTAGCTCGCTGAACACCGTCTGGGGTATCCTATAGAGCTTCACAATAATCTAGCTAGCCTTTTTCGAAAATGCAAGTCATAACCCCCCATCCGGTCTTTATACCGTCTGGGGTACTTCTGACCCAGCTCATTGAATATTGTCTGGGGTATCATAGAGAGCTTTACAATATTCTAGCTAGTCATTACAAATGTTTGTAAAGAACCCCCATCCGGCCTTATGCCGTCTGGGATACTTCTGACCCACCTCATTGAACACCGTCTGGGGGGTTTTTGGGCGAGTTAATGAATAACTGGCTAAGTATTTACTTTGTCTTTTTCAGCTTTAAACATTTTCGCGGAGTTCCCCGCCTGAGGTGACTTCAAGCCAACTCACTTTCTCATTTCAAAGGTACCGCCTGCATCCCATACTTGTCACTTTCTTTTATTTCCGGTTGCATAGTATTAGGATATGGACTCCACCAATGCACACACTGCACAGCCTACGACTGTGGTCAGCCGGTCACCAGGAACGGCTGAGTCTAGGACTGGGATTGCCGTCTGGGGGTGCTTGGAACAACCTTCACCTACATCGAATCCGACCGTCTCTGTTCATGTGCAGGATAGAATGGCTCGGATCAGAGTGACGACAATTGACCCTGACTACCAGTCCGACGATCCAGCCGTTGATCCGGCTGACCCTATAAATCAAGAGCAAGCCGAGGAACCGGCTGAGATGGATCCTAATGAAGAGGTTCCGCAAAATTCCCCGAATACACCTAGCACACCGGGTGACAGTATCTTGGATAGCTCTGGTTCCAACGCTGAGGAATCCGTAGAGGGATCCGGTGAAAAATCTGGAGAGGGGTCAGCTGATAATGAGGAGTCCGGCCCTGGCCCTGATGAAGAGTCTTCTGAAGAGGCGGCTCCTATTGATGAAGAGGCCTACAAATGGCCGGCTAAGGGCGACCCAACTGATATGACCATGTCCGCCAGGGATGTGGTTACTTTGAACGCCACACTCCCTGCTTTTTTACAGAAGAAGCCGGTTGGAGAGGGATGGGAAGTGGTTGTCCCGCCTGTAGAGGCAAGCGTTGTTTGGACCGACGTGGACAATGCCGACAACTACTTCGGTTGCTACGAGGCGGCATTTACAACCGGCCTCCGGTTCCCCCTCCATCACTGCATAAAAGCCATACTAAAGGGGTATGACTTAGGTGTATGGCAGTTGACCCCTAATTCATGGGTCAACATTCTTGGATATATAGCCGCCTGCGAGCTGCAGGGTGTCAAGCCAAGCTGGCAAGCGTTTGCGCATATGCATTATTTAAGTAGAGCGCCGGGTGGGTGGAATGCGTGGTACACTCTCACCACGCTTTCGGAGTATATGATGACTTTGGACAAGCCGTCCAAATGGAGTAATTGGAGGAGTAAATTTTATGTCGTCTCTTCCCCCTCCCCCCAACTTAACCGCCGGCTGCGTAGATACAATAAGCACCCGACCTTGTTGGGAAGAAAATGCGCTCTCCCTAGAGTACCGGGAGAGGTGTGGGACAAAATAATCGGATGGGTATGCTTTGTATGAGCTCTAACCATATTTTCTTTTCTTGTTTTGCAGAAGAAGTAAAAAGAATGGTGCCACCAGAGAAGACACCGGCTACTTCTGCCATTCGCTTGAGGAAGAAGTAGCTGGAAGAGAAGAAGGCGGCGATGGCAGCCAAAAATGCCGGGGTAGTCTTTCCTTAACCATCTTGTTTACAGTTTTTTTCTTTTTTTGCCGGATGTACCTTTTACCTTGTTACAAAGGTTTTTACCGGATGCATCCTATTGTGACTGTTTTCAGGCCGGGAGCCAAGTCATACCTCGCTCGGTAGCGAGTATGCAAAAACGACCGACTAGGAATATTCCCAAGCCCGCCGCCAAAGTGCCTAGGGTGGCGGCTCCTGCCCCGGCTGCTGGTCAAAAACAGAAGACGCCTGACAAGGACAGGCCAACAACTGCAGGGAAGAGCCTGCAATTCACTCCCCACTTTGAAATGGTGGCGGAGTCTGCAAGACCGGATGCTCGTACTCAGACGGGCTCCGGTTCTTTAGCGGCTAGGGGGGGCTTTGACCCCACAGTCCGAGAAAGGTAAAACTTCTGCCTTTGATCCCCCCTGGCCGCTTGGGCATATGAGAGTAAAAACCCAAGCAAGCCAATCCGGGGATTCTTCTGGACACCGCCTGGATATTGGCGAGGCATATGCCCAATACCTTACAGATGATTCTATGCTTGCAGATACAACCTCCAGCTGTCCAAACTACCAGCAATATGCTAAGAGGATGGTCAAGACCATCACTTGGTCTGAGAGAGAAGTTGTGCCGGCTGTGCACACGGTCAATCTTGACCGGATCACTTCTCTCCTTGCTGAGGTACGTAAATCGGATGGCCTATGTTTAAGCAATAATATTTTTTATCGGATGCAAGTACTTTGTTTTTAATCTTTCCTAACACTTTTCCCGGCTGATATTGCAGACGCTGCCGAGAGTTAATGGGCTTAGCATCCCTCTTCGCAAGAAGCAGGGGGAGGTAAGAGATGCTCAGAAGTGCGCATCTGAGCTTATTGACGTTTGCCAATTCAATGCCATTTCATATGACTTGGAAACTGAACAAAGGAAGTTGCAACAGGAGGAACTGCTGAAGAAGGCGGCTGAGGCTGGGGAGGCGGCCTTGAAGAGAGTTGTTGAGCTTGAGCTCCAGATCAAAAATCTTCAAACTGACCTTAAAGCCCTGGAGAATGCTGACAAGGAAAATGTCAATCTCCGGAAGGACAACAGCCGGCTGGTAGCTGAACTTGCAAACAATCAGGCGGCTCATAAGAAAGAGCTGGAACAGGAACAACTCCGCCTGATTGCAGAAAATGAGGCCAACTGCGAAGAACGTATGAAGCTCACTTGGAGCCTGATCCATCCGGATTTCGAGTACGAATACTGGAATCTTCGATACCAGTATGCCTCTAAGGTTTATGAGGCTAAGGTACTTGGGACTGACCCTCCTCCCGCTTTTGACGAGTGGGTTGAGCGCAACAATGCGATTACGCCGGATGGGGCTAATCAAGAAGCGCAAGTGGAGGATCAGCAAGTGGTGGAGCAGTCGGCCAAAGTTCTAGTCGATGCAACTCAGCAGCCGGAGCCTCAGCAGCAGCAAGCTCAACAACAACAACAACCTCAACGGGAACAACCATAAAAATTTTCTATCTTCTTTTCCGGCCTGCGAGCCGAGTATCTTTGAATGTAACTTTCCCGGACGGGGGTCCGGTTAACATTTTTATATATAAATTTTTAATCTACTAACCGACGCAGTCGGTTTTGCTATTTTACTATTTGCATTTTGTTTTTATTCATGCATTTTTACAAGTTTTACAAAGTTTTCGCCGGATGCTATTCTCATCCGGTTCAAATGATCAGCCGTTCTATTTTCGCCGGATGAAGCGATGATACCATGATATGCCCCTGAAATGGCCAACTGTTTACTCCAACAGTAAACAGGCAGCCGTTTCATTGGCAACCAGATGGGTGATCAATGGTTGATCTACTCCTAATCCGGTTGGTACAATAAAATGCCCCTGAAATGGCCAACCGTTTACTCCAACGGTAAACAGGCAGCCGTTTCATTGTCGACCGGATGGGTGATCAATGGTTTATCTACTCCTAATCCGGCTGGTACAATAAAATGCCCCTAAAATGGCCAACTGTTTACTCCAACGGTAAACAGGCAGTCGTTTCATTGTAAACCGGATGGGTGATCAATGGTTGATCTACTCCTAATCCGGCTGGTACAATAAAATGCCAATGAAATAGCCAACTGTTTACTCCAACGGTAAACAGAGCCTTTTCATTGGCAGTCGGATGGGTTGTAAAACCGTTTGGGTGGCTTTTATATAATACCCGGTTGTAGTAACCCACTAGGATTTTCATTTTGCCGGATGGACCACTATTGGGTCCTCGCCGGATGAATCCTAGTTGCAAAGGATCATTTCTAACGGCTGCAAGTTTCTTTTAAGAAAACGCCGTTTGAGTTATTGGATCGCTAGAACAATGTACCACACGGAAGGGAGTTATTCTCTTCAACGATTTTACCCGGATGGGTGTCGCCGGATGACTGCTCTTTTTGGAGCAGTGGTTTTTTAAAGTGTTCTTCCGTCTGTGATTTTGCACTAGACAGGTGCTAATACAGTTGTATGAATGGAAATTATATGCTTTCACATTTCAATACTATTTACAAAAAATTACAAATTCCTTAGAACTAGTACTTTTTCAAGTTATCTACATTCCAGGTACGAGGCAGCTGCATTCTGTTTGGGGTTTCCAGGTGGTATGTGCCGTTTCTAACTTCTTCAAAGATCTGGTAGGGTCCTTCCCAGTTTGGGGTCAGTTTCCCTTGTTCGTTCGCCCTACCGATTGCCTCAAGCTTTCGCAAAACAAAATCTCCAACTTTGAGGGGGCGTTTACACACCCTTTTGTTGTAGGCCCTCGTCATTCGCAGACGGTAGATTTCATGACGCAAGGCGGCGTTGCCCCTCCTTTCAGGAAGAGTATCCAAAGCCAGGTGCATGGCTTCCCAATTTGCCTCTTCATCATATAACATGATTCGAAGTGTTGGCTCATATAATTCAATAGGAAGCACCGCCCCTGTGCCATATGCCATAAGAAATGGAGTTTCACCGGTTGACCCCTTCTCAATAGTTCTGATGGACCTAAGAACATGAGTGAATTCCTCTGCCCAAAGACCGCCTGCTTTTTCAATCTTTTTCTTTATGCCGCCTGAGATAAGCTTGTTAAAAGCTTCAACTTTACCGTTTGCTTGAGGACGACCAACGGATGCAAAGTAATGAGAAATCCCTTGATCTTGCAACCAAGTCTTTAGACAGGCGTTTCGAACTGGGGGCCATTGTCAAAGACCATTGACATAGGTACACCGAACCGGGTGATAACATTTCTCCAGATAAAGGAGATGACATCCTTAGTTTTGATGCCCTTTACCGCCTCGGCCTCAACCCACTTAGTGAAGTAATCAACAACCACTAAAATGTATCTTTTGCCGCCTAGGGCAGGAGTGTATGGCCCCAAAATATCCATGCCCCATTTAGTAAAGGGAATAGGGCTGTGAATAGCTGTCAAATCAGTGGCCGGCTGTCTAATAAGCCGGCCAAACTTCTGGCACTTGTCGCATCTTTTTACCAGATCTAATGCATCTGCCTCGAGAGTGGGCCAAAAGTATCCTTGCCGCCTGGCTCTTTTAGCAAGGGTCTTCCCGCCAATGTGCGATCCACAGAAGCCGGCATGCAGATCTTCCAGTATTTCCTTTCCCCTTTCTGGGGTTACACATTTGAATAGGGGCTGCAGGTAACCCTTCCGGAAGAGTTTCCCTTTGTGCATTACAAAGCTTAATGCTCGTCTTTTAAGAGCAGCCGCCTCTGATGAGACACCTGGTAGAGTGCCGTCTATCAGGTAATCCCGGATGGGGTCCATCCAAGTGGATCTTCGATCTAGAACTCCAATGGGATCATGTTCAATGCTTTTCTTTTCCATGACTTCCCAGAAGACTGACCTAGGCGTATCACATGTGGCGGATGATGCCAGTTTTGATAGTGCATCCGCCTGATTATTTTCGGACCTAGGTACTTGACTTAGATTAAATTCATCAAATACCCCAGCCTCCTTTTTGACCGCCTGAAGATACTTAATCATCACCGGATGGGTGGCCTCATAGTCACCGTTGTATTGGCTAACGATGAGTTGAGAATCAGAACAAGCGTCAACTTTCCTTGCCCCGGCTGCCTTACACATGCGGATACCGGCTAGCAGGGTCTCGTATTCAGCTTCATTATTTGAAGCTTGAAATTTGAATTGTAGAGCATATTCGTATTTTTTCCCCCTCTGGAGAATGACAAATTACGCCTGCCCCACAACCATTCACAGTAGAGCTCCCGTCTACATAAACTTTCCAAACTTGATCAGTTTTATCCGGCTGTATCGGCCTTGTCATTTCAACAATGAAGTCGGCAAACGCCTGACCCTTAACTGCCCGCCTAGGTTCAAAAGTGATTTCTAGACTTTGAATTTCCACAACCCATTTAATTATTCTTCCGGATGACTCTAAAGTGGTCATAGGCCTTTTAAGCTGCTGGTCAGTGTAAACGGTAACCGGATGAGCCAGGAAATAAGGTTTCAACCGCTTGACTGCCTTGAACAACGCCAGACCGAATTTTTCAATCATGGGATAGCAAAGTTCAGCATTCTGGAGGACGTGGCTTATAAAGTAGACCGGGAGCTGGTTGTCGTCTCTCTCAGCAAGGAGAACGGCACTTAAGGAATGATCTGAGACAACCAAGTACATGTAGAGAGCCTCCTAGGGTAGGGGACTCACTAATCTTGGCAAAGAATGCAAGTGTTGCTTCAACCTTTGAAATGCCGCCTCAGCCTCTTCCCCCCATTCAAACCTTAACCTCTTTTTGATTGCTTGAAAGAAATACAGGCACTTGTCACCTGACCGGCTGAGGAATCTCCCCAATGCCGCCAGGCAACCGGTAAGCTTTTGAGCCTCCCTGACGGTACGAGGCGATTGCATGTCAATCACCGCTTGTACTTTGTCCGGATTGGCCTCTATGCCTCTCTAATCAATCAAAAATCCGAGAAACTTCCCAGACTCAACTCCAAAGACGCATTTTTTCGGATTTAACATGACTTTATGCCGCCTGAGGGTGGTGAAGGTTTCTCGGAGGTCGGCTAGATGATCCGCCTGTAGCTTTGACTTGACTATCATGTCATCGATGTACGCCTCCACATTCCTTCCAATCTGATCATAAAAGACCAAGTTCATCATTCGTTGGAAAGTGGCAGGCGCATTCTTCAACCCAAACGACATCACCGTGTAGCAGTATAGCCCTTGATCTATGACGAAAGTCGTCTTCTCTTGGTCTTTCTTCCACAAGGGTTTCTGATGGAAGCCGGAGTAGGCATCCATAAATTTCATCAGGGCATGGCCAGCTGTAGAGTCCACCAAATGATCTATCTTTGGAAGCGGGTAACTATCTTTTGGACAAGCTCTGTTTAAGTCCGTGTAATCTACGCACATCCGCTAGGTTCCATTCGGCTTTTTCACAAGGACAACATTGGCTACCCAATCCGGGTAGTAGCATTGCCGGATGAACCCAACATCTAAGAGCTTCTTGACCTCGATTGCTGCCGCCTGGGACCTTTCCTTGCCATGGTTCCTTTTCTTTTGCCTGACCGGCTTCTTCTTAGGATCCACTGCGAGTTTATGAACAGCGAGATCCGGGCTTACACCCGGCATCTATTCTACTTCAAAGGCAAACACATCTTTGAACTCCTTCAGCAAAAGGAGCAAGTCGGGTCCCAAGCTTTCAAAAGCAACCGTTCCAATCTTGACGGTTCTGTCTGGCCGGCTGTCTTCAAGGACAATGACAATTATTTCTCCAGCCGGCTAGGGGCGAAGGTCGTCTGGCCTCTCCCCTGACAGTGATTGCTATTGTTTCTCCTTTACAGGCGCCAGTTGGTCCGCCTTCCTCTTTTTACCGGCTGGCTTAGTAGCCGGTGAGCTTTGATCACAGTCGTCAAGTTCAACTATTTCTTTCTCTTGACCGTCTATGTCAAGCGTTGGTTTGATGTCCGAGAGGTAACACTCTCTCGCCATCTTTTGGTCCCCACTCAAGGAACTGACTATGCCATCATCCCTTTCAAACTTGATCAACATTAGGGATGGGATGATGACTGCTTTTGAGATGTTAAGGGTTGGGTGGCCAATAATCAAGTTGTAGGCAGTCAACTCTCCTACAACAAGAAACTTGACAACCATGTGCCGGCCCTTTCCCTTTTCTCCGAACCGAATGGGTAGATCAATCATGCCCACCGGATGTACTACTCCTCCCCCAAAACCAACAAGAGGGTATGAGGCCGGATGCATGCTACTGGGCTTGTACTTGAGTTTTTCCAAGCACCGGTAGCTTATGAGGTCAGATGAGCTCTAGGTATCAATCAAGATCCAACCAACTCTTTGATTGGCGATTTTGCACTCGATGACTATGGGGTCATCATGAGGCCACCTAACCTCTCCTTTATCTTTCTCGGAGATGTTAACTTCCGAAAATGAATATTCAGACGGCTGGCCCTCATCCACTGAGTTGACCAGTTTCCGAATGTTATCCTTTGTGCCCCGGATGGTAGGCCCACCTCCCACAAATCCACCGGCTATGGTCAGGATGGTATCCTCATCTGTATCCGATTGAGTAGCCGGCGTCTTTAGGTGTGGTCCTTTTACTTGTTTGGGAGCACCCTTTGACTTGGATAGATAGGACTTGAGAGCCCCCTCGTCAGCAAGCCGGTTAAAGAGCCGCCTGAGGCTAAAGCAACCCTCAGTGTCATGGCCAATTTCTTCATGAAAAAGGCAATATTTGCTCTTATCCCGGGCGCTTACAGGACTCTTCATGGGAGCCGGTTTTTCAAGATTCAACCGGTCCTTTACTTCTTTGAGAATGGAGGCACAATCCTTATTGAATTCGTACTTGGGCACATACGGATCCGACCTCTTTCTTTTCTGGAAAGGTTGTCCGGATGAGTCTACTGCCCATACCCCCTTCTCTTATCTTCCTTTTTGGCCGACTAGGTAGGCCGATTCTCTTTTTTGTCGGATATTTTGTAATCTGTTGGAAGTTTCACAGCACATAATTCCATTGCCTGAATGTAAGCCTCCGCCTTCATAAGCGCCTCGTGAAGAGTAGAGACCCTCTTCCTAACCAAGTCAAACTTAAAAATTGATCCGTCTTTTAAGCCTTTAAAGAAATCAGTGTAGGCAACGTCATTAGAAAATCCATGGATTTAGATCCTCATCAGGTTAAACCGCCTGACATATGACCGGAGCCCTTCTTTATCTCCCTGTTGGATTTCCCCTAGATCAAGGCTTGTTTTCTTGGCAGGGATGTTCGTAGAAAAGTTGGACGTAAACCAGTAGGCCTACGTCCTAAAATTATTGATGCATCCGGCCGGGAGGTTACCAAACCAACGTTAAGCAATCCCTTTCAACGTTGCTAGGAAGCACCTACACCATGAGGCGTCATCCAAACCCTGCAAATACATCAGGTTTGTGTATGCCATGAGGTGATCTTCCAGGTTGGTGGTACCGTCATAGGCACCTACCAACACGTTTTTAATTTTTGCCGGCTGGGTCATCTCGGTGATTTCCCTAGAAAACGCTGTTGGCTGTTCCCCAAGGTTGAGCAGCCGGAGCTGCCAGTCCATAGGCTGGACAGGCGGCTGCTGCTGCCCCCCGAAAAGACCTGGCTGTGCATAAGGAGATCCAAAAGGCGTGTATGGTGTCCCATGCAATGCCGGTTGGATGATATGAGGGCCGGATCGAGCGGAAACCTCGCTCGTCCGGTTGTCATCGTTTGTTCTCGAGTGCCTCACTGATGTGGCATTGAAGCTGTCTCGAAAGGTTGACGTTGATGCCGACTTGGAGCGCTGCTGAGTCTTTTTATCCTGAATGAGCGTCCGAGCATCAGAGTAGACTTTCTTTGTTCCATCCGGCTGTATGTGCCGAACGGGTTTTCTGACTCCATCCATGGGAGTGTGTATCTTTGAGAAATCAAAGGGCCTAACCGGCACATTTGACTTCGGATGCGGGGTAGATGCTCTACCCTTTACTGTTCTGGCCGTCTTTTTTCCAAGACGCCTTTCTTTCGCCTGACCCTTACGGGGGCCGACTGTGTTATCCAGAAGGCCTTTGATCTCTCCTTTGAAACTCATCATCATGTTCATGAGTTCATCCCTGGAGACTGGGGTGGCCCCTTCCGAAGCAGGAGTTAACCCAAGCGGTCCCCTAGTGGGATGGTTTGGGCCTGCCTGCTGCTTTGCCCGTTCCCTTTTGTCTTTGGAACGAGTATGCTTGGTTCTAAAAGAACCATCGGCAGCTGTGTAAGTCTCAATCTCATGATTATCGGCTGTATCTTGGTCCGAGTGGACCTCAGCCTCACTAGCAGGTTGACTACCTTTACCCGGCAGTACCAGTTCTGAAGTCATCTAGAAAGTACTCTCTCCACAGACGGCGCCAGATGTTTGGGGGTTTTTTATGTGTCCTACGGGAGAGTTACAATTTCCTAGTATGCTCCTTCCTTTGCTTGTACCTGCACAAATAACGGAATACTCCGGCTAGGGCTGGGGTGTTCCGCCTCCGAAGATTAAGTTAGTCTCTTTCTAAATGAGGAAATAAGACAATAAATGCTTCTCGATTTGAGAGCGTTTGCAAGGGGATTTGTGTTTTGTTGGTTGGTGGAAAAATGATTCAATCCCCATTAATGAGGTCTGCCCTTACTGTTTATAGTAGGGGAGAGCTGTACCTCAATTAGGGTACAACGACACGTGTCGCAAAGGGATTGGGCCTTTGCTGACCGTTGTAAGCTTGACACGTGGCAAGCCTTTATAGGGCCACGTGTCTTAGGGTATTTTTACCCTAAACACCGGGAGCTCGTCTGACCTGATCAGCTATCAGTGCTTGACCAAGCTCAAGTACAAGCCCAGTAACATGCACCAGGCGCCTCACCCACTAGTTGGTTTTGGGGGAGGGGTAGTGCATCCTGTAGGGAGCATAGATCTCCCCATTCGGCTGGGTGAGAAGGGGGAAGGACGTCATATGGTTGTAAAATTTCTAGTTGTAGAAGAACTTGCCGCCTACAACATGATCTTTGGCCGTCCGACCCTCAACGAATCCAAGGCTATCATCGTCCCCTCACTCATGCTCGTTAAGTTTGAAAAGGATGACAGTGCAGTCGGTTCCCTGAAAGGGGACTAGAGGATGGCTAGGGAGTGCTATCTCTCTGACGTCAAACCAACTACGGGGGCAGCCGATGACGGCAAGCCCATAGACATTGATAACTGCGATACAGCAGTCCCGGCTCCAAGGGCAGTCGGTAAGAAAAGAAAGGCGGACCAAACGGAACCCGTCAAACAAGAAAAATAGCAATCACTAGCCGGGGAAAGGTCAGATGACCAACGACCTCAGTCGGCTGGTGACTGCCTTGATGTCGTCCTGGACGACAACCGCCCTGACAGAACCGTCAAGATTGGGACGGTTGCTTTTGAACGGTTGGGAGCACACCTGCTCCAACTTCTTAGGGAATTCAAAGACATCTTTGCTTTTGAAGTGGAAGAGATGCCAGGCGTTAGCCCGGATCTAGCCGTCCACAAGCTCGCCGTGGATCTTAAAAAGAAGCCGGTCAGGCAGAAAAAGAGGGATCACGGTGAAGAAAGATATCAGGCGGCAGCGGCTGAGGTCAGAAAACTGTTAGATGTTGGGTTCATCCGGCAATGCTAGTACCCGGATTGGGTAGCGAACGTTGTCCTTGTGAAAAAGACGAATGGTACCTGGAGGATGTGTGTAGACTACACAGATCTGAACAGAGCATGTCCTAAGGACAGTTACCCGCTTCCAAAGATCGACAGTCTGGTCGACTCCACAGCCGGTCATGCTCTGATGAGTTTCATGGATGCTTATTCAAGTTTCCATCAAATACCCCTATGGAAAACATATCAAGAAAAGACGGCCTTCGTCACTGATCAGGGTTTATTTTGTTACAAGGTGACGCCGTTTGGGTTAAAGAATGCACCGGCTACATTCTAGCGCATGATAAACACAGTTTTCATCAACCAAATTGGCAGGAATATAGAGGCGTACATTGATGACATGATGGTCAAATCCAAGCTACAGACGGATCACCTACTGAACCTCCGAGATACATTCACCACACTCAGGCGGCACCGGGTCATGCTTAACCCAAAGAAGTGTGTATTTGGTGTTGAGTCTGGGAAGTTCCTCGGATTTTTGATCGACCAAGGGCCATAGAGGCTAACCCGGAAAAAGTACAGGCGGTCATTGACATGCGGTCTCCCCGCACTGTAAAAGAAGTCCAGAAATTGACCGGTTGCCTGGCGGCGTTGGGGAGATTCCTCAGCCGGTCAGGCGACAAGTGCCTCTATTTCTTCCAGGCCATCCGAAAGAGGTCTAGATTTGAGTGGGGTGAAGAGGCGGAAATGGCATTCCAGAAGCTAAAGCAACACTTGCACTCTTTGCCAAGGCTAGTGAGCCCCCTACCCCGGGAGGTTCTCTACATGTATCTAGCCATCTCTGATCATGCCCTCAGTGCCGTTCTCCTTGATGAGAGGGACGGTAACCAGCTCCCGGTGTACTTCATCAGCCACGTTCTTAAAAATGCTGAGCTCCGGTACCCTATGATCGAAAAATTTGGGTTGGCCCTGTTCGTAGCAGTCAAGCGGTTGAAGCCCTACTTTTTGGCTCACCCGGTGATTGTATATACAGACCACCATCGAGTCATTCGGCAAAATGATCAAGTGGGCTATTGAAATACAAAGCCTTGAGATAACTTTTGAACCCAGGCGGGCAGTGAAAGGTCAGGCGTTTGCCGACTTCATTGTCGAGATGACTAGACTGGTGCAACCGGAAAATCCTGATCAGGTTTGGAAGTTATTCGTAGACGGTAGTTCTACAGCGAACGGCTGTGGTGCAGGAGTTATATGCCATTCTCCGGAAGGGGATAAGTTCGAATATGCACTACGGTTCCAGTTCCAAGCCTCAAATAATGAGGCAGATTATGAAGCCCTGCTAGCCGGTATACGCATGTGTAAGGCAGCAGGGGCAAGAAAAGTTAGCGCCTGCTCAGACTCTCAGTTGATCGTTAGCCAGTACCATGGTGACTACGAGGCCACCCATCTGGTTATGATCAAATATTTGCAGGTTGTCAGAGAAGAGGCCGTGTCACTTGATGAGTTTCATCTAAGTCAAGTGCCCCTGTCCGAGAATAATCAGGCGGATGCCCTCTCCAAGCTGGCATTATCCGCCTCCTATGGTGCACCTAGGACAGTATTTTGGGAAGTCATTGAGAAAAGAAGCATTGACCATGACCCCATTGGAATCCTAGACCGAAGTGCCACCTGGATGGATCCCATCCGGGCTTACTTGACGGACGGTACTAGTGTGGATGTCCCTTCTGAAGCAGTAGCACTCAAGAAGCGTGCTCTGAGTTTTGTTATGCACCATGGGGAGCTCCTCCGCAAGGGGTACCTACAGCCGTTTCTGAAGTGTGTAACCCCTAAAAGGGGAAGAGAAGTCCTAGAGGATCTGCACGCGGGGTTTTGTGCCTCACACATAGGCGGCAGGTCCCTAGCTAGAAGAACCAGACGGCAGGGGTACTTTTGGCTCACTCTTGAGGCAGATGCCAGGATTTGGTGAAACGGTGTGACAAATGCCAAAAGTTTGCCCGGTTGATACATCGACCGGCAACTGACTTGACAACTATCCATAGTCCGTTTCCGTTCGCAAAGTGGGGCATGGACATTCTGGGTCCTTATATGCCTGCATCAGGCAATCGCCGCTATAGTTTGGTGGCAGTGGACTACTTCACCAAATGGGTTGAAGCAGAGGCGGTCAAATGCATAAATACAAAGGACGTGATCTCCTTCATCTGGAGAAACGTCATCACCCGATTTGGGGTCCCAGGGTCCATGGTTTTTGACAATGGACCACAATTTGAAACGCCTGTCCTTAAGAGCTGGTTGGGGGGCCAAGGAATCTCCCATTGTTTTGCATCCGTTGGCCGCCCACAGGCAAACGGGCAAGTTGAGGCTTTCAACAAGCTAATCTCAGACGGTATAAAGAAGAAGGTGGAAAGATCCGGTGGACTATGGGCAGAGGAATTACCTCACGTCCTTTGGGCCATCAGGACAACTGAAAAAGGGGCAACCGGTGAAACCCCATTTCTTATGACATACGACACTTAGGCGGTACTCCCCATTGAGCATTTTGAGCCAACTCTCCGCATCATGCTGTTTGATGAGGAGGCCAACTGGGAAGCCATGCGGCTTGCACTGGATGCTCTCCCAGAGCGAAGGGGAAACGGAGCCTTGCGTCATGAGATTTACCGTCTGAGAATGACAAGATCCTACAACAAGCGGGTTCACAAGCGGCCCTTGAAAGTAGGATATTTTGTGCTTCGCAAAATGGAAGCAACCGGTAGGGCCAATGAACAAGGCAAATTAACCCCAAATTGGAAGGGACCCTACCGGATCTTTGAAGAAGTACGAGACGGCACATACCGCCTGGAAACCCCAGACGGTAGAAAGCTGCCTAGAACCTGGAATGTAGACAATCTCAAAAAGTACTACTTCTAGAAATTGTATAGCTTTTGTAAACTTCTGCATAATTAATGAGAAAAATTTACTACATATTATGCTTACATGCGCCATGTCTTGTGCTTACCACAAGCGGGGCTCTTCTTACAAAATTTCCATGCGCCATGTTTTGTGCTCAACACAAGCGGCCCTGAGAACTAACGAATCATCCGGTGACACCCATACGGGTGAATTCATCGAAGAGAACATCTCCCATTTGGGTGGAAAGTTGTTCTAGTGATCAAACATCAGGCGGCCCTACCCGCCTGAATGATCCATTGCACCAAAGAAACGCGGGCTAGCATTCCCAAACATGCAGTCGGCTCACTCTTTGGGTTAAGTACCACCAAGGGCTGGTCTCAAAACAGACAGCCGATACCCAATGTCACCGCCTGATCCACTAAGAGAAGGCAGGCCTCAAACATTTGGTTTAGGACATAACCCATGCAACGGTGTCCTTGCAAAAGCCCAACCGGCAAATGGACACCCTAAACCAGCTGGCCTTAATTTTAACGATTAGCGCTTAGCTAACTTATTAACATTTGTACTATGGCATATGGATAGCCGCCTGGCACCATTTCACTTCTGCCAGCCTCTTATCCAGGGGCAATTACCCTAACCCATGCCGAAACATACTTGCAAAAAGTAAGCAGCAAAATTTTTTAATCTTTTGCAAAAAAGTGCAGAAGAAATTGCAAAGGAAATTCATTCAAAGCCAGCTCAGCCGGTGGAAATGTTAAACAGAATAAACCGGCACATCCGGTGAAAATATGAAATGTTTACAGAATAAACCGGCACAGCTGGTGAAAATGTATATCAATACTCAATAAAAAATAACAGCTGAATAAGCTGACCCTTCCGGCGCTATTACAAAATAATGCACGGCACGCAGGCCAGGAGGTCGTTGCTATTCTAGCTGCACTGTCACCCGGTCAGCCTAAGCCTGGTTCCCTTCCGGATGAGCTGGGTCGGTGGTGGGAACAGAGCCGGGAACAACCTCATCCTCGACCTCCTCTTCGTTGCCAGCCGCCTCCACCTGCATCCGCTGGAACTCAGTCTCAACCCATTGCTCATAGGGTTCAGGCCTCGGCTTGCCCTCCTCCTGAGCCAGAATGGCAAGATCTGCGTATTTGTAGGCGAGCTCCCAGACGTTGTAGTCTGTACCCGGATGGATAATGGAGAACGCCCTCTTCATCCGGTTCTCGCAGTCCTGCTCATTCTCCTCAATGAGCCGAATCTGTTCAGCTTGGAGGGTGACCTGGAAGTTGCCCTGTGCAGTAGCCGCCTCCCTGACCAGGCGGTCATTCTCTATTTGCAGCCGTTTGCTGCTCTTCTCCGCCTGGTCAAGCTGCTTGAGGGGCTCTTCATGCTTCTTGAGCTCATCCTCAGCATTGTCCAAGGCCGCTTGAAGATTGTCCACTTTGAGCTTGGACTCTTTGAGGGCCTGTTGGAGGGTCTTGACCTGATCCGCCTGTCGCATGATTATAGATTTAGTTTCTAAGTCGTGCACAATCATTGAATAGTGGGCAACGCTATGTGCGTCATCCGCAAAATGTTTGGCTCTTCTTACCTCCTCTTGCTTGCGGATGTAGGCCTTCTTGAGCCCCTCCACGCGGAGTAGTGCCTGCAATAACACAGCCGGTATTAGTAGAAAAACCGGATGTGCATATTACAAATAAAATGCCGGATGGGTCCTCATCAACTTACATCGGCCAGGTCGACCATTACACGGTCGTCATTGAAGGTATTGATTCCAGGAATCGCCTCCTTCTCGTCCCAGGGGACGGCTTTCAGCATGGCCCGGGCATACTGAGCAGCTTCGGCCAGCGTGGAGAATTATCTGCACCAAAAACAGACGGTGAGAAAGCTGCATATGCTCCGCCTACGGACAGCCGGCTGATCGGAGAATCTCCTGGCTGAGACTGAGAATATGACTTAACCCGCATGGGTAGGTCAAGCAGCGTGAGGTTGAAGGGGTTTGTACCTTGTTGGGAAGCTCTCTAGCCCCCGACAGAAGATGAACCGGTTGTGGTCCTTATTGGGGTGACCTCTTTCGAGGCCGTTTCAGCATTAGACCCGCCTGAGGTCTTTATTGTTTTATCGCCGGTAGTAGTCCGGGCGGTTGAAGCAGTCTTCTGCACCTTATGTGCAGGTTCCTCAACAGTCAGCCGTGGCCAGATCTGTTTTTGCAAGGAGCGGGGGGTTTTGCTCCCATCCTGAAAAAAACTCACAAACGGTCAGGTGAAGAAATAGCTAAAATAGCACCATGACAAACAAATAAAAAAAAAAGGTCAGGCGGTCTAACCTTTTTAGCCGCCTGAGCGGCAAGCTTCTTCTCTAGATTCTCCTTCCGGATATCTGAAGATTTCTTAGCGGGTGTCTTGGCGGTGAGCAACATGTTCTTTGCTTCTTCTGCAAAACACAAATACATCCGGTCATGATCATAATAATATCGCACATTGCAATCAAAAGAAAATTGTTAGCCGGCATAAAATTAACCGGCTGAGACTGGTAACCTACGTCTTTTGAACATGCTGCTAAGCCCGCAGGTGGACAAGAAGCACTCGTCCCTAAAAAATTCGTGTTTGGGCACCCAGTTCTTGGGTACCCTTATTATCTCTCGGGTTGAGAGAGTGGAAGAGGTTAGCTCAAAAAATCCGGAGTCCAATATGGCCTCCCTATCATTATCTGGCACTGAGGGCAGCCGGCACTTCTTCCCCAAAAGCTCTAGCTTCCGGTTGTAGGTCCGGAACTCCCTGTTCTCCTCTTCAGTCGGAGCTTTGACCAGGTAAAACCGGTTCTTCCAGTCCGACCATTTAGACGGCTTATCCAGCATCATCATGTATTGAGGATAAGTCGTCAAAGTGTACCAGGCTCTCCAACCGCCTGGGCTTCTACTTAAATAATGCATATGGGCAAATGCCTCCCAGCCGGGGTTGAGATCTTGCATCTCGCAGGTGGCGATATACCCGAGAATGTTCACCCAAGAATTAGGGGTGAGTTGCCAAACGCCTAGGCCATATCCCCTAAGTATGGCCTTTATCGTGTTGTGAAGAGGGAAGCGGACCCCGGCCAAGAAAGCCGCTTCATAGCACCCAAACCAGCTATCCGCGTTGGGTTGGTCGTCCTCCCATACAACCATTCCATACTCCCCCGGTACGGACAGCTTGTAGCCTTCTCCAAGCGGCCGCTTGGTGATGAAGTCTGTTAGGGAAGACCGCATGAGGGCCCTATCTTTGAGAGAGACGGCAATCATGAGAGGGTCGTTTCTACTTTGCCAAGAAGGCCTCTTCGCCTCCTCGCTATCTTCAGACTCGGTCAGGTAGCTAGAGCTACTGCTTTCGATGCGACCGGCATCAGAGCCGGATGGGGAGTTTGGATCCTCGTTGACGAATCCTGGCAGCTCAGCCTCCTGAGCAGGGGAAGACTCCTCGTTGTAGGAGCCTAGGATGCTATCGCTTGGGGTGGCGGGAATGCCACCGAATGGTTCTCTAGCCACCACGTTCGGGGCTTGTCTCTCAGGCGACAACTCGTTTGAGTTCCCGCCTCTGTAATTGGGGTCCATAGCTGTTCCCCTAATTCTGGCCATCGTGTCCTGCACAGACACGGAGTTGGTCAATATAGGCGTTGAAAAGGGGAAATTCTAAAGATCGGAGGCGACAGATCCAGTTCTAGACTTAACCGTACTAATTGATCGGCTGAGTTCATAACTATGTTCCGGGTATGGGTATAAAGGGTCCATCTACCTATGGGACTAATAAATAAAAACACAAGCAAAAGACGCAAACGGAAATACATGGAAAATTGAGAAGGAATAGAGACGGTACCTAGAGGAACGGAGAATTTGCTGAAACCTCAAGAAATTTCTTAGGGATGCTTGAAAAGACACAGACGGTCTGAAAACCGGCTGAGTTCTCTTGGGTACCCTCACGAAAAACCTTTGCTTGCTCGCTACCTCACAGGCGGTCTGAAAACCGGCTGCTTTCAACTATCAAATTTCCGTCTGCTCTCAACTCTCAAGTACCGGATGCTCTCAAAATTCGAGAAATTTTACGAAGTTTGTAAATGAGCTCTCGAGGGTGCCTCTCTCTCTATTTATAGGGTTTGTCCCAGAAGGCAAAGAGTCATGACCCTTCCCCTTCTGCTTTTCCCTCCCTTTCCTTCAGTTAGAATCTGAAGAGGTACCAAAAAAAAAAAATAATAATTAAATTATTATTCTTCTCAGGCGCCACATGGCGCCTTACCACGTCAACACTTGAGAGGGGCAAATGTTTGGGGGTAAAAGATACCCAAGCCACGTGGCCCTATGGCTAAGCGACACGTGGCACCCAGCCATTTGTCTGCAAGGCTCCAATCCCCTACTGACACGTGTCCATTGAACCCTAAATGGGGGACCAAGGCTCCCCACTATAAATAGTGGAAGGATCCTCATTAATGGGCATTAAAAAAAAAGGATATTCAATACACTCATAAATACATATACCAAACCCGAGCAATATGAATTGCGGAATTCTCCCATTACGTGAGAAGTAATTTTACTATTTTACGCACTCTTTTCCTCCTGTACGTAACTGACTTGATCGTCGGAGGCGGAGCTCCAACCCACCGGAGACTTCGTGGTTTTGCAGGTACAGGCGGTGAAGAGCATTCTCGGAATTGTAACTCTCCCGCAGGACACATCAAAAAACCCTGAAACACCACCAATATATCTTTTTCAGGTCTTTATATAGCTTGTGCCCTCCTTGGTGTACTGAATACGGTGTATTGTGGCCTTCTTCCATCAACTTTCTCTTTACCTCCTCACATTTTTGTGGTACACACAAACGACCCTTGTACCTTAAACTCCCATCTTTATGAATTTTGAAATCCGTAGCTTTCCTTGCTTTATTTTCTCACGAATCCTATCCAACTTTACATCTCCTGCTTGATTTCCCCTTATTTCATCAAATATTGTTGGTTGAATACTTAGGTTTGCAAGTATTCCTGCAGGCACTCCCCATTCTACCACTTCTAGATTCATTTTCCTCATTTCTCTACATAACTCATCAACCACTATCAAAGTATTTAGTCCATGACTGATTTTACGACTTAGAGCATCTGCGACTACATTTGCTTTCCCCTCGTGATATTGTATGTCTAAGTCATAATCCGTCGTATATTCTAATCATCTCCTTTGACGTGAGTTTAAATCCCTTTGAGTGAAAATGTAATTCAAACTCTTATGGTCTGTGTAAAACCTACATTTCACTCCATACAAGTAGTGCCTCCAAATCTTTAGCGCAAAAATGATTGCTGCTAGTTCTAAGTCATGAGTAGGGTAATTCACTTCATGAGTCGGACGTCCTGCGCATTAAATAAATAAAAAGGAAAATACAGCGTCATGTACTCCCACTAGAAGTCATGGTTAAATATAAAACCCCATAACTCCCCCCCATATGTCCATATTCAAGGTATATACGTACCAAGAATTTTGGTGCGTAATCTCTTTCACTTCACGTTGTTTACATATTATTATACTTGGTGACGACTCTCAAACCAGAACATAATCAAACATTATACTTCATTCAAGCAATCAAACATACCAATTTAATTCTTGAATAATTAGTGACCACATAAATTTAATTGTTGAACCCTTTTTAATCTACCTTGGTGTCAAAGACACCTTAAATGCATAATGTGCCGCAAACCTATCCCTCGTTGTTAGAAACACCTTAAGTGCACATAGGCACCGCAATATAATTTATTCATGTGTACTAAGACACGTAAATAGCTCCTTCCTTATGCTTATAGCATCAATAAAAATTATATGAACCATAATAAAATTTCCTTTTTATATTCCAAACCAAATTAAACACTTAGTTTAATTAAACATGCTCTCTATTATGCCAATAATAAAAGTGTGGTTCATAATCAACATGCCAACATAATTAATTCCAATCACCTATTCATCACTAATAATTCATAAAAAAAATCATTTACCAACATCAATCCAATCAACAAATTCCCACCAACACCTTTCATGATACTACTTGGAATTAATTTATCAAAGCCTAGCATGCTTCTACATATTCAAATAATTACCAAGTACGCGAACGTACCTTGAATACGATCTCAAAATTGCCACAACTAAATAAAATCACTCACTTGGAACTCTCCTACCAACCAAAATTATAAAGAGGCATTAATACCTATTTCACACAAATTTCCAGCAATATATACACTCTTTAAATCACTCATAAACCCTCTAAAACAAGTTGAAATTTAATTTAAAACCATTACTTTTATTCCCAATTAATGGGTAATTAAAAATCCTTTCAAGAAACTTAATTATAGCTTATATATAAAAATTCCAGCTTTATTAAATCATTTAAAATTGATGTAATTGTGTTTTCCTTATATATAAAAACTTCTATTGCGAGTATAGAATGGCCATGCATTTTCACAGTCTCACTCTTGGAGAGGTCTTGTAAATAACAAAGACATGTTCCCTACTGTTAATAGGGGGACATTACCAGTCTTGTATTGTTAGCTTCCCTTACTAAGAGGACCTAGCCGCTTGAGTATTGCCGTTATAATCCCCATTTACGGCGGACGTTTGACAACATCAAAACGGACTAGTACTCAAACAAGATAACTTATAATACTCATGGTCGAGGAAAAAAGGTTCTGATAGCTATAATGAGAAATATACTTATGACGATTTTAAATCTCTTAAAGTATTCTCATAGGTCGATCCGGTACAGTTCCAAACAAATACCTGTGCAAATGATTTATGACAATTTAAATGACCTTGATTAGGGATAATTTTCGATTAAAATATTCAATGTTCACTTAACAGGTGTTTCTTTATCCAAGACATTGTCTTGATAACAGGTGTAAAATCGAATGGACTCATTATTTAATTCTAAACTGCAATTAAATAGAAATTGAGTGATAATAATTTTTCAGAAAATTAAATTACTCCAAAAACGAATATTTCAATATAGTGTTTTACATTAAAATCCTCAAATTTAATTAAAACACATGAACAGGGAAATCAAAGCCAATCTCCAACGTGCCTGATTCCCATTGCCTCAACGTGCTTGTTGTGTTTCACTTGAGGCAAAGTTTTAGTGAGTGGATCGGCTACATTGTCATCCGTTCCAATCTTACAAATTCTGATTTCACCCTCGGACTTCCATTCCCTTATCATGTGAAATCGCCTCTTGACATGTTTGACCTTTTGATGTTCCCCTGGCTCCCTGGCCTGAGCAATAGCTCATTGTTATCACAATAGAGGTGTATCGGACCCTTGATTGAGGGCACAACATCAAGTTCACCAATGAACTTACGAATCCAAACTGTCTCCTTAGCTGCTTTTGAAGCTGCCAAGTATTCGGATTCAGTTATAGAATCTGCAGTAGTGCTTTTCGTAGCACTCTTCCAACTAAACACTCCTCCATTTAGGCAGAATATGTACCCTGGCTGCAACTTGGAGTCGTCTCTGTCAGTCTGGAAGCTTGCGTCGGTATAACCTTCAACAACCAAATCATTACTTCCACCATAGACCAGAAATTTTTCCTTGTTCCTTTTCAGGTACTTTAGGATATTCTTGGCTGCAGTCCAATGTGCCTCTCTTGGGTCTGATTAGTATTGGCTCGTAACATTCAAGGCATACGATACATCCGGCCTAATAGATATCATGGCATATATGATCGATCCAATAAGCGAAGCATATGGAATCTGATTCATCCTCTCTCACTCATCAGGTGTCTGTGGACACTGCTTCTTGCTGAGAGTTATACCATGTGACATGGGTAGGTGCCCTCTCTTGGCCCCCTCCATGTTGAATCATGCCTGTACCCTATCAATATAAGTACTTTGGCTCAATCCAATCATCCTTTTAGATCTATCCCGATAGATCTTGATGCCTAATATGTACTGTGTCTCTCCAAAGTCCTTCATTGAAAAACACTTTCCAATCCAGGCCTTTACGGACTCTAACATTGGAATGCTGTTTCCAATGAGCAATATGTCATCGACATATAAGACGAGGAATTCGATGTCACTTCCACTAACCTTCTTGTAAACACAAGACTAATCTGGATTCTTGATAAAACCAAACTTACTAATGGCTTCATCGAATCGCAGATTCCAACTTCTGCTTGCCTTCTTTAATCCATAAATGGACTTCTTAAGCTTGCATACCTTCCCAGCATTGCTTGGATCAAAAAAACCTTCCGGCTGTGTCATGTACACAGTTTCTTCCAAAATCCCATTAAGGAAGGCGGTTTTGACATCCATTTGCCATATTTCATAATCATAATATGCGGCAATTGCTAGGATAATCTAGACAGACTTAAGCATGGCGACTGGCGAAAAGGTTTCATCATAATGAACGCCGTGAATTTTCCTGTAACCTTTTGCCACCAATCTAGCTTTGTATACAGATACATTTCCATCTTCGTCGGTTTTCAACTTGAAAATCCATTTACAACCGATAGGTGTGTAACCTTTGGGTAAATCAACTAAGTCCCAGACTTGATTTTCAAACATGGAGTCCATCTCGGATTTCATGGCTTCTTGCCATTTTGCAGAGCCGGGGCTCGTCATAGCTTGTTTGTATGTCGCTGGCTCATCTCCATCCATAATTAGGGCGTCTTGATCTTTGGTTAACACAACACCGAGGTATCTGTCTGGTTGAGATCTTGGCCGTTGCGACCTACGCAGGGTAATAGGTTGAGCATTTGCATTGTCGGTTTGACTTTGCACATTGTAGGTTTGAGTCTGACCAATGTCAACAGCTGCTTCTAAAGCACTTTGATTGTCAGTTTTGTCAGGTTGACTTTGTTGCTCGTCCTCTCGAACTTCATCGAGTTTGATTTTCCTCCCACTTGTCATTTTGAAAAGGTGCTCCTTCTCCAAAAAGACACCATCACGAGCAATAAACACTTTGTTCTCGGATTTGTTGTAGAAGTAATACCCCTTAGTTTCTTTTGGGTATCCCACAAAGAAACACTTGTTTGATTTTGGGTGAAGTTTGTCAGAAATTAATCTCTTGACATATGCTTCACAACCCCAAATCTTAAGAAAAGACAACCGTGGAGGTTTCTTCGTCCATAATTCATATGGAGTCTTTTCGACAGCTTTTGACATAGCTCGGTTCAGGGTTAGTGTCGCGGATAGAAGTGCGTGTCCCCAGAAAGAGATAGGAAGATCGCTAAGACCCAACAATTATCGGACCATGTCTAACAAGGTTCGACTCCTCCTCTAGGACACTCCGTTCCATTGTGGAGTTCCGGGAGGTGTCAACTCTGAGAGAATATCGTGTTCTTTCGAATGATCGTCGAATTCATGGCTCAAATACTCGCCACCTCGATCCGATCAAAGTGCTTTGATTTTCTTGCCAAGCTGATTTTCCACTTCACTCTGAAACTCTTTGAATTTCTTAAAAGATTCAGATTTGTGCGACATAAGGTAGACATATCCATATCTACTATAGTCGTCCGTGAAAGTGATGAAATAGCGATGACCATTCCTTGCGGGTGTACTCATTGGTCCACATACATCCGTGTGTATAAGACCCAATAAGTCACTAGCCCTTTCTCCCAACTTGGAGAATGGTTGCTTTATCATCTTGCCTAATAAACATCCTTCGCAATTTTCAAACAACTCTAAGTCGAATGAGTCAAGAATACCTTCATGAAGAAGTTCCTTGATGCGTTTGATGTTAATGTGGCCAAGACGACAATGCCACAAGTAGGTTTGATTTGACTCAATGGTCTTAGCTCTTTTGGTGGTATCATTAACATTATAAACTTGTTTGTCTAGAGAAAGCACAAATAGACCATTTTCTAAATGTTCTTTACCATATAATACATTATCAAAATAAAATGAACAACTATTGTCTTTTATTCGAAATTCAAATCCCTTGGCGTCCAACGCCGAAATTGAAATAATGTTTTTGGTAACTCTTGGAACATGATAACAATTTTCAAGTTTCAGAACAAGCCTAGAGGGCAAAGACAAACTGAGAGTTCCAACGGATACGATTGACATCTTGGCTCCATTGCCGACATGAAGTTCGACCTCTCCCTTCTCTAGCCTCCTATTTATCCTTAGTCTCTGAGCATTGGAACAAAGGTGTGAGCCACATCCGGTATCTAATACCCATGATGTTTTGCTTGAGAAGTTTAAGTCTAAAACAAAAATACCTGATACAGAAGCAACGGTGTCGTTCTTCTTATCTTCCTTGAATTTGAGGCAATCTCGCTTCCAATGTCCTTTCTTCTTGCAATAGAAACATTCGGAATTGAATTTAGAAGAGGCTACCTTCTTGACCTTGTTGTCCTTGGTAGCGTTTGACTTAGGCGGAAAAGTCTTCTAACTCTTCCCTTTAAAGACTCTCTTCTTGCCCGAGTGCTTGAATGGCTTGTCCTTTTTTATCATAAGCATGTCATGCTTCCCCCCATCCTTGAGTGTTTGCTCGGCTTGCTTCAACATCCCATGAAGCTCGGTGAGGGTTTTCTCCATGCTGTGCATATTATAGTTCATCTTGAACTGATTATAGCCTTTGTGCAGCGAATGAAGAATAATGTCAATTGCCATCTTGGTCGAATACCCAGCGTCAAGCCTTTCCATGTTCTCAAATAATCCGATCATTTTAAGTACATGTGGGCTGACTGGGTCTCTTTTCTTGAGCTTGCTCTCAAGGATCTGCTTGTGGGTTTCGAACCTCTTAGTTCGGGCCTGCTCTTGGATCACGTTTTGAAGTTCAGAAATGATCTCAAAAGCCGTCTCCCTTTCAAAGAAAGTCTTTTGGAGGTCCGGAGACATCATGGCCAACATGATGCACTTGACATCTCGGTTGGCAGTTTGCCATCGGTTTAGGGCAGCCTGAGTGACCTCCTCATTGGGAGCGTCGGACATTTCCTCATCAAGGACGTATTCCTTTTGCTTTTGCATGAGAACTACACACAAGTTCCTTAATTTGCCAATCAAGAAAATTTGGCCCACTCAACTTCTCCTTGTCGAGAATTGAGCGTAACTTAAATTGATCGTTTGAGTTATTTGCAGACATGATTCTACAACTGAAAGATTTTGCAATGAAAAACCATTCATAAAACAATAAGTTTGAAATTTAAAGCATACATGTAAAAATTTTCAATCTTATTGAGCGTTTTATCCACGCATTAAAATTTGTCCCTTTTAGGCGAGAATAAAACGAATTCAAGATCCCAAAAATTAAAAAGTGATTAAGCATGCTTTGGCTTGTCTTAACACTTAATATTTTAAGGTAAGCAATCCAATTGCTAATAGTTCTAAGCTACTCTTGGTTCGATAAAACGTCGCATCTAATGCTTTCTTGATGTTTTATCTCCATTGCCACGACATCTAAGGACTCCTTACTGATATCGTTGAGCTTAAACAAAATCAACTTGTATACCTACTATACCTTACGTTCCTAGGGAGATAGTGATGCCTTGCTTTGGCATAGCCCATCACTATGCACATTAGTTCGGTAAGTGTTATCTTGGAATGACAAATTTGGCTCAATTTTATAGGGACCTAGGGTTTCTATGTTGGTTGATTTAAGTGAACTTAATTTATCATCGCAACATTTGAAATCCTAAACATGCATCTAACATATCATTCATATATATAAGCATAATTATATGTAGAAAACATAAATAAAAGATGCATTTGGCAACTAGCATGACCCCTAAAGTCTTCAAGTTTTCAAGGGTCTTCGTTGCATCCTCTTGGCTTGTCTTCTTAGAAACGCCGTCTTCGAGACATCTCCACCAATTATGCAACTACTAGTAATTATGACTAGGACTAATCTAAATATTAAGGTACAGAAATACGCAACGGTACGCAGACCGTATTTAGATTTACAAAAATACATAACGGATCGCAGTTTGTATTTACTATCCTAATCGGGCCCCACTAGTTGCCATTTTCACAAAACTTGTGATAGAATATACATTCCATTCATCCATTCACTATATGTGAATGGCCCATGCATTTTACAATGTAAAACAAGTAACAATGCATAACACGCTCAAACTAGTAACTGACTTAGGTGGTTAATCCAATTAACGCGCCTAATTAAAACTAGTCAAAGTTTTTAACCGATTATGTGATTAAATGCAATAAAATTAGCTCAAGTAATTAATGAAGCTCCCACTAAATTCCGCATCCAACTTAATTAATCCAATTAATTAAGCCGGTTAACCCAAATTTTGCCAAATTAATTTGCAAGTGCCGGAGAGGCTTAGCCTCGTTAAATAATTAAATAAAATAATTAAAACGCCAAAAATCGCAAAACACATAGCCCAACAATGCCCAAGTGCCTAGCATCAAGCCCCGAGGCTCGGTGTGCTAGGCACCAAGGCGCGGCTGCCATGTGCGGCTGCTGCCCTCGCACACCCCTTGCTACGCCAAGCATGTGGGAGTGGCTGACAGCATCGCTCGCGCATTATGCTGGCCACATCACGTGCTTGCGTGCAAGCAAGTCTTGGCCTCAAAGGCCCTAGGTTGTGCGGGGTTGTGCTGGCCACTACTGCACACTGCAGCACTCCACGCAGCACACCGAGCTTGCACCAAGCGTGCGCGAAGCTCGCACACACCGCATCAAGTGCACCAAGGTCCGCATACACACGCACCACGAAACACGCATCGAAGCACCAACAACCCCGCATACCTCAGCAGCCACATGTGGGCTGCGTAAGCAGCCTGGTTGGCCAAGGGAGTGCTCGGGGTTTGTGTGCCTCGATTTGCGTGCTCGTGCCCTCGGGATTTTATCCCGATTTTTGTGTGATATTAAAATTTATTCTAAATTAATTTTAGAATTAATATTGAGCAAAAATTAAAATAAATCAAGTCCAACTCAATTAAATTCAATTTTAGTGCACAAACCAAAATTAATTCAAGAACCATTCTTTAAATTATTTTTGGTTCTTGATGCTACAAAATTGAAGGGCTATTTTCACAATAAATTTAACCAAACATAAATTAATTAATAATGAGATTTGACAAAATTAAAGGAGTTGGAAAAACAAACACAATCATCCAATGAAAAATTTCCAACACTAACTTGTGTATACTTGAAAAATTATATCTTCCAATATGAAGATTAATTAAATTTCAATCACAAGCTTTGAGTTTTTAAGACTTTAATCAACTCAAAAATGATTAAATCCAAAATTAGTTCAACATGGAGTTTAGAAAGTGAAGTTCCAACAAATAAACAATTAAAGATTGGACCTTTAACATTTTTAGGGACTTCAAAATTATAAATTCACTATAAACATTCACACTTGAAGCAATTAATTTGCAAAAATGTGAAATTGCAAGTTTATGTGAAAAATGAACTCACCAAATTAAGCACCAAATATGACTTCTTAAACATGCTTAATAAGGGTTATTATTGCAGTAGATTAATGATGTAACCATACACATAATCTAACATTAACATGCCATAATTAATCAAGGTTTAAAGATTAAAACTTTTCGTTAAAAATGAAAAACCCCTGGAAAAACATGTTTTCGGGTGGATTTTTGGCTTCTGGACAGCCTTGAAAAAGGTCAAAACTGATTTAGAACATCGAATCCACCCAAAATTCACTACTTTTGGGTCGAAATCTGGGTTCTTGAGCCAAAATTAGTATAAATACGAGATTATAACTAGTTAAAACGAGCTTCTAATATAATTAGAAAGCAAAACCAGAAATTTAAATTCAGTTAAATCACCTTAATTAATTATTAGTTACAATAATTAAATGAGCGCGGCTCCGATACCGTTGTTGGGTTTCGTAGTGTCCGACACTACGCGTAATGAAACCCTCCCAAAATCCGCACACAAATTAAAGTAACTAAAATGCATATTAATTAATTAACAAGCACATAATTAATTAACAAGGAGAGAGAAAGAAGAAAAAGACGATCTTACCCTTGATGCGTGCTTCGCTCTTTCTAAGAGCTCGTACTTGAAAGCGTAAAGCTCCGCAAATGCGCAAGCCTCCGACGGCTCTCACCCTCGAGACCTGAACCAAATGGCCCCTGCCCCGAAGCTTAGTCGGGGCTAGACCAAGAGAAATTAGAGTATTAAAATTAAGGTATTCTCTTCTTGGAGATCCCTTAAAATTCACAACTCAAGTGTCCCTTCCCAATGCCAAATGATTGGTATTTATAGGGGGGGGGAGCCCTTGAATTTCAATCTCCCATCAATGTGGGAGAGTTGGTAAAATGCACTTTATTCAATTATTTTTTAATTCAAAAATCAAATTAAAATGCAAGTGAATCAACAAACGACAAGTGTCAAGTGGTGAGCAAGAGGTTAGGTGAGGACCACAAGGGGGGGGGACCATCCTCCCCTTGCTCCCTAAGCAACTCAGCTAAACCGGCCTCCCCACACGCATGAGCTCGCACACGCACATGTGGGCTGACAGCCTGGCTTGGCTACCAAGGCAGCCACGCTGGCGCCTAGCACCATGGCTAGGCCTGCCAGCCAGCCTGCATATACCTACGCACAGCCAGCAGGCCACACACGTTATGCGGGCTGCTGCTGCTGCGTTGCTTATGCTAGGCAGCGCCTAGCTGCTGCTATGCTTGCTGCTTTGTGCGTGGCTCGGCACGCTAGCACGTATGGCGCGCCAACTGCTAGCTTGCGTGCGACCAGGTGCACCAGCCTCGCACATGCATGCTTGGCTTGCGGCATAGCCATGCGATGCGGTTGGTGCCCTATGCTAGCCTAGCCTTCACATGGCTAGGCCAGTGCAAAGCTAAGGCTTAGCTTAAACTTGTCGTTTGCTTGATTTCTCGTCTCGTCGAATTCTAAATTCGACTTGACTTACGACGCTCTGAGCTCGATATCCGACGTCTTTGTTCATAATACACTAATGACTCATTTAATCCTTTGGATTAATTCGTCGTTTCGATTCGGTTACTCGATTGGGTGTAACCCGAAGGGTTTAGTAAGGATTAAGCTGTAATATTGATTAAAAATTAATATTACTGATTGGAAGCGGCCTCCAGCTAGGCATTCCGATCACTTGACCTCACTGAATAATTAGATTTTTAATAATTCCGAACCCTCTATCGGAATAATACACTTGTTCGAAGGACACCATTTCTTTCAGTTCGACTTCAAGGGAACCGATTGACCCGTCTCCACAACTAGCTCAGTGGCCAACATTCTAGATCGCAACTCTGAAACAATGAGAGCGACTCATAAACCTCTACGAACGGGAGGTACATCCTTCTCAGTGGTTAGATCGAGACACCCTACAAACTTTAGGTTTATATGAGCATGTTAGACGTTTTATGAATGATATCGGTATGCGGAAGTTTGTTGATTTACACTACCCTACATATAGAGAATTAACATGTGAATTTTTATCCTCTCTAAATGTAGTTCAATCTAATAATGGCCCTAATTTGCATTTTCGCTTGAATAATAGAATGTTAATTTAACGTATGTCGAATTTGCAAATTTGTTTGAGCTTGATCCCCATCCCACCACCCAATGGCATGAGAATTATAAGGCCGTTGATATATATTTTGCTTTGACGGGCAAACCTTGTCCCAATTCACAACATGCTAGTGCACTCCCTTTCCACCACCCTGTCCCATAAATCTTTAAATCACTCATAAACCCTCTAAAACAAGTTGAAATTTAATTTAAAACCATTACTTTTATTCCCAATTAATGGGTAATTAAAAATCCTTTCAAGAAACTTAATTATAGCTTATATATGATGAATTAAGGTATCTTATTTCTTCTTTCTCTTTTTGTTTTTGGTGTGTTTAGTATAGTTTTATTTCTTTCTAGTATAGATTTTATTGCTTTGAAAAAATGAAAATAATACAAAAAAATTGAAAAAAATAAAAAAATAAAAAAATACGATCCAATGAATGATAAATCATGCATCCCTGTGCCCCATACATGAAAATTGTTTCGATTCTTGGTATATGATGATGAGTATTGTGGATAGGTTAGCCATGATTTGATATTTGATTGCTTTGATGCCCTAATATGAGTCAACTTTGTCCAACTGTTTGCAGATTTGGTGCTTAACTAGTTGATTTGGTTAGGAATTGTGTGTTAGTTCCTAAGTATGTCAATGAAGTTGAGTATTGATTTTCAACTTTGATTAATTTTTGTATGGCTCATATTATGCACATTGAGGAGGACGAAGGCATTCGTTCTCTTAGGTAGCCTTCAGATGATTTAGATACATTTGTTCCCTTCTTGCTACCTATGTTGTTGCCTTGACTTTTCATTGTTGTTTAGCCACATTACAAGCCGATTTTTCCCCATTGGTTACTAGTCCGAAGCTTGGCTTGGGGGAGCTATTAGTGAGTGAGGTGAGGGAGTTTGTAGTGTGCTTGTTTATTGCACAATTTGGGTGATTTTGAGAAGTTGTTGTGTTCTTGATTGTGGTTTATTTTTGATGAGTTGAAAGTTGAGTTTTCTTGAAAAAAATAAAGCATGATGAAAAAAAAGAGAAGTTTAGGAAAAGAAAAGAAAAAAAAAGTGAACTTAAAAAAAAAAGAGCAAAAAGAAAAAAATTGTCTAATGTTCAAATGTTCTAAGTGAAGGTTGTTCAAAAGAGAAAAAAAAAGAGTTTCAATGAGAAATATCAAGTTGAAAAAGTTTCAAAGTTTGTTTCGTTCGCTCAAGTTCTTTATTATTCTATTTATATGAGCGAGATTGTAAGTGTTGGGAAATTTTGATATGATTGGATTGGTTGTTTGGTGAACTTTTGTGGAGTTGGTGTTTTGGAGATGATTGGTCATTATTCATTTTTTACCTTGGTTTTATTAGGATTTGGCTCCCTTAAGCATAGCTTTACTCTCACATTTTCCCAAATATTTTCCTACCTTTTTAACCCTAGCCTTACATTACAAGCTTTAAAGACCTTCCGACCTTTGTGCATAGAGTTGTATGGATGTGAAATTAGTTGTTTATTAATGCAAAGAATGATTTGACATATTTCGAGTAGACTATTAGGTTGAGTGCTTGTTTTCTTAAATACACGAGTGTTGTGAGTTTGGGAGGGCATTGTTCACAATAAAAGGGTTGGATGGAGAGCGATCGGGTACAATTTATATCCGCCACATAAAAGAGTGAAGAGTGTGTGAGCACTAGTTATGAATTCCATATACACTTGTGGTTCTCTTTGTTTGACGATTGTTAGGGAGGATGAGTAGTTGGATGGATTTGATTAGTTGACTTTGATGCATATTTGTTGGATTTGCCTTGAATTGATTATGCTTGGTTTTAGTTGATTTTGGGGTGAAGTATGTTATCTTTGTTCATTGATGAGCTATTTGGTTTGGGACAAGCAAAGGTTTGGCTTGGGGGAGTTTGATATGTCTATTTTATATAGTGTTTTACCCCTGTCCCTTGGGCATATTTAGGAGTATTTTTGGCTCTATGGAGCCACTTTAATTACTAATATGCATTTTCTAGTTTTTTCGTAGTCTTGGTATTATTTTATAGGACATTGCGGATTTGGAGCATTTTCCTGAACTTATTTGAGCCACTACGAGCATTGGAGTAGGATCGCATTCATATGACCATATTCCGTAACCGAAGACCGTGTTGGAGCAATCAAACCGGTGATTAAGGGCTCGGTGAAGAAGAAGAGACCGAGGCAATGGACCGAGTGTTAAGGACCCAAAGAGGAAATCCAGATTGGGCAGAGAAAATAGCCTAATCGAAGAAGTCTAAGTTGCACGGATGCTCGCCTAACCAGGGAAGCCCTCGCCCTGAGGCGCACCCGGCCGGGCGAGGAAGATAGAAAGGAGACACTCCTCGCCCTGAGGCGCGCGAGAGAGAGTTCACCAGCCGAAGGCGAGCCCGGCAGGCGAGATTGCGCTCGACCGGGCGCGTGTTTCTGAGGAGCTTAATGACGATTTTTACTTCATTTAAGTTTAGGATTTCTAGCTTAAGTATAAATACGCTTTGCTAAGCGAGATTGATTACGTCTTTTTATTAGTTGATTTCCAAATTTTAGTTTTAAGCTTTTTGATTAATACTCTTGTTCTCTTAAGACTTTTGGTTTTCCCATTGATTGATTTAATGCTATGCAATTAGATTTGGCCAGGTTTAATTATATGAGTTATGCAATATTAATTTGATATTCGAGAGATGAGAAATTGATGTTAAGGCTTAGTTTCTGATTTGGGTAAAAATTACCCCTGCCACGTGGCCCAATGAGGACCTAACACGTGTCACCCTCATACAGGCCCCGTGGGATCCAATGAGGGATGCCACACGGCATTGAACCCCCAATGGGGGAGCAGATTCTCATCTACTATAAATAGAGGAATCATCCTCATTTATTGGCATTCATAAATACATACACAAATCCCGAGCAATATTAATTGCGTAATCTCCCTGAATCAGAGAGAAGCAACCATTTACTTTCCGCACGCTTACTCATCCGGAATCACACTAACTTGATCTTCGGAGGCGGAACTCCACCCAACCGGAGTTTCATGGTTTTGCAGGTACAGAAGTCAGGCGCTCATACCCAGTATTGTAACTCTCCCGAGGGACCAAAAACACCCGAAACATTTGGCGCCGTCTGTGGGGAGAGTACTACTGAGATGGCATCTGATGTTGTACCGAATATAGAGGGCAGTCGCCCTACAGCTGACCCTGAGGTCCATACGGACCATGAAAGTGGCCGTGGTGACGACTATGATGTCGACACATATATGGCCCCAGACTGGTCATTCCGTTCAAGACGCACCCGTTCCAAAGAAAAGAAGGAATGGGGCCAAGACAAAGCTTGTCCCAACAACCCAGGCGACAAGCACCCTGGACAACCCCAGGCGGCGGAGGGTGCTGCCCCCATCACCTGAGACGAGCTCATGAAGTTCATGACAAGTTTCAAAGGGGAAATAACGGACATTATCAAGCACTAGTAGAAAAATTGAAAAAGGCACCCCCCCCCCTTTTGCCACCGGTTCTTGAAAATCGGTGGAAAAAGTTTTGTTTTATAAAAAAAATCGGTGGAAAAAGTTTTTTTCTATAAAAAAAATCGGTGGAAAAAGTTTTGTTTTATAAAAAAAAAAGGGAAAATGGATTTGCCACCGGTTCTAACCAAACCGGTGGGAAAAGTATGTTTTTCACACCGGTTCTAACAAAACCGGTGGGAAAAGTGTTGAAATAAAAAAAACCGCTTATATTCTTCTTTCTTTCTCCTTCAATTCCTCGATCTTTCCTCCTCTCTCCTGCGCTACCTCTCTCTCCTCTCCCTCTCCTCCATTAAAACGAACCTCTCTGTACTCCTTCCTCTCTCTGTACTCCTTCATATCTTTCTCGCCGTACTCCTTGTTCTCTCCCTCGTCCATTTAAGCGTTTCTCGCTGTACTCTTTCCTCTCTCTCTCCTCCATTTAAGCGTACTCAAAATTCTCTATTGAAGGGGCTTCTGAGCTTTCTCTCCTCCATTGAAGCAGTCTCTAAGGTTAGATGCTCTTTTTCTTTAATCATCTAATATTAATTTTGACAATCTAGTGTTAATCGTGTATTTAATTGTTAGTATATACTCAATTTAGGGTTATTCGAAGTTGGAAAATTGAACTATTGGTTATACAAAGTCGAAGAATTTAACTTAATTTTTGGAGTCTAGTTTGATAATTGAGTCAATTTTGGTTGCTAATTTGTGAATTGTAGTTTATTTATTTTATTTTATAGGAAAAACACAAATTCACAAATTTTGGGGGTGGGGGGATGGTTTCAGGGGTAGAGTTTCGAGTCTACGGCGGTTTCGGGTCAGGGAAAGGGGTGGGGGTTTCTGGTGGGGAAAGGGATGGGAGTTAGGGTGGTTTCGGGTTAAGGAATTCAAGTTTTGGGCGGTTTCGTTGGTGGGGCTGGGGCGGGGGGTCTATTGCGCTTATGTGGCTCTAGAAGGAGGGTGGTTTCGGTGGTGGTGCAGGGGGAGGGGGTGGCTGTCGTGGCTGGGTTGGGGAGTGGTTGTTGGGCTGAAACGCAGTCAAGAGATAGAGTGCAGTGTGTGCTTAGAACGTGTGCTCGCTAAGACAGCAACCTTTGAACGAAGCTTGGTTTGCTATCAGAATATGATCACCCATTTTGTATAACTTGCATCAGATTTTCTCTAGAGTTGGAGCTAGTAGAGGTGAGTTTCTCTGGTTTGGCCTTTGCATCCAAACAAGATATACTTCATGCTGTGTCTTGGGGGGTTCTTGTCTTGGTCCAATTTTTTTAAAGGTCGGGGAGATTATTTATATATTCATGGTTTAACTAATTTTTCAGTTTTTTATTAATGTATTTATGCAGAGTAAGCCTATTGTATTTTTAATATGTCTACCGGATGCTTTTATGCTTTAGACTACGTTTCAGTACACTTATGCCATGTGGTAGTCTATAACTAATAAGATTTAAGTAATGAGCTTGGTGGTCCTAAATAGTATATGTTGAATCCAGTATATGTGAGGAAGTGGCTTATCAAGAAGTTTTTATTTCAGTACACTGCTTGATGATTCTAAGAGTATAATTGTGTTAATGCACTAATCAGTAGTATATTGACAAAATTAGATTAGCTTTTTGGAAATTAATATGATATGTTAATGATCTGAGTTTATTGTGAATTTTGCTTGTTCATGGATTTTGCAAGCTATAATCCTATTTACCTCAGGTGTTTTTCCCTTAATTTTTTTATTGCTTTCAGTTTTGTTATTTTGTTTTGTTTTTCATTTGTTTTTTTCTGAAAAAATAAATAAATAAGTTCAAAGATTACTATTGGTTTGTTTCAGTTAAAAATAAAATTATATAGATATAGTGTATAATTAATCTGATAAATTTGCTACAAAATGTTGTTATTATTGCTTATAATTATGATGTTTTCTTATTTTATACAATTATTTATGATTTAGGTTGATTGATATAATATGGCGAAGATACTATTACATGGTGTTCTTCATGTTACCATTTACGAGGCGACTCGATTGTTTGGTGGTGGTGGTGGCAGATTTCTCCACAAGGTATGTGCATGCCTTGAATAGTTGAATCTGCATATATTTCATAATTTGACTTAGTAGAGCTAATCACGTTTAATTAAGCTATGAAATGTTTAATTATAGTAGTAGTTTTGGAAGTTGGAATGGAATTTTATCAGATTAAACTCAGCTGATTTTTAGCAGTTCTGTTATTATTTTGTGGCTCATATTTGGACTGTTGCTGTCTTTTCTTTGCTTGATCTAAAAGATTTTTCGGTAACATACAATAAAATTCATATTATTAATGCATATTTTGATGATGTAAACATATACGGTTAAAGTTATGTACAGTATATATGTTATTTTCTGAGGATCATTTGTTTGAATATGCTTGATAATCTGTTAAGTGTATGAAATCCGAATCGGGTTCATCTGATCTGAATTGTGGAAGAAATAATTAAAAGAGTTCATTTGTTACAGAAATGTAGATTCTTAAAAATGAAGAGGGATATATATGATCAGATTAATAATTTCTTAACTTAATTTGTGAATTCTGGATCATTTGATTGATCATAGCTTGTTGCATATGTATAATAATGAAGCATTTGAACTTTAAATTTCTCTGAACTATGAAGCAGAAACTGATTTTTACTGTTGGGATATTGTAGTTTGCATCATTCATGTGAGGTGATCAAACAAATTTCTAGCAATAGGCAGAGGCATTTCGCCGCTAGAATTATAGTTGTATGATGAGATCGGTCTCACAACTTATTTTTGCTGCAATCAGCTGATCTTGAGACGACTTATTCAAACGAGTTGAGGTCTAAGGCTTCTAAGCATAAACATGCAATAAGTTGACTCAGTGTATGCCTTACTAACTAGCCAACAAATTTTGTCAAACGAATTCCTTGCCGACTCATAAAATATCATGTTAGCATTTTTATTTTAGGAGGGATTGTATTTGGTGTTTTTGATGATGAAGCAGTTTTTTCTTCTATTACTCGTATATGGATATCTTCCTTTGTCTTATTAGGATTGCATGTGGTGTTTTTGATGATGAAGCCAGTCTATTTTATTATTATATGGATGTTTTCTTTTGTCTTATTTTACAAACATTTAATTTTCTATTGCTATCATGATACAAAGTGCCATTTTATTATTAACTACTACCTTCGTTCCATGAATTGCTATCTACTTTCTGTTTTGGTCCATTTCATGAATTTCGTACTCACATGGTATCTTTCCTTTCTCGGTAAATCTTATATAATTTAGATTTTTTGGACCACACATTCTCTCTTATCCAAGTATTTCTTTTCCTTTCAAATTTATTTAACCCTCACTTTGACCTTATCTGTTTCTATCTTGGATTTTCGTACCGCTGTTAGGTGTTACTTGTAGCGTATGGGCTCTGACCTTATTTAGCTTTGTCCACACCTTTAGATTTATGAACTGGCAGTCCTAATACACTGTCACTAAGAAGGAGAGAGGGAAAACAGATGGATGATACGAAGCTATGTTACTCAGAATTGGCTATTTGTATTAAATAGGAGATCTTGTCTAAGTGTCAGACTTAGCTGCTTTATGAAAGATTTTGGATGATTTTGGTCCGAAATGTGATAATAAATTGTCTACACACTTATTTTAGTGTCAAGTACCTAGCAGTCAACACGATATAAAATGAGGTGTCTGAATAGTACGGGTTGTTGGCCATGTGGTCCAAGTGATTGAAGTTCTTTTACTTTCTTCCAGAAAAGAATGCTGCATCTAGTTTAGACTATGGGTCTGATGTTTCTCTTTAAGGATCATGCAACTCTATGGTTCCTTATTAGGTTATTTTGTTGCATATAGTTTCCAGTATCCATGCTATGCTCTTAGAAAAATCACCTTGCTGAATGGATTTGTTTCTTCTAATTTATTAACACAAATTCCAACAAATACATTTTTTTAAGCAGTAGCAGAATAGCAATAGCAGAACAGCAACGCAATGCAAGCAGTAGCAGAATAGCAATAGCAGAACAGCAAGCAGAACACAAAGTAGTAGAAGCAGAACAATAGTAGCAGAAGTAGTAGCAGAACAGCAGAAGCAGAACAACAGTAGTTATGATATCCTGGCTGTGATAGTTCTTGGAGTTATCGGAGGTGTTCTGGGCAGCTTTTATAATTATCTTGTTGACATGCACTATCGTTCACCACGTTGTAGCACCAGGCCCAGCAAAACAGCTATATGTTTTTTTTTCAGTTTTTAAAGTGTAATATTACAAGTTATTGAGGCAAATATATGTGTTTTATGTATATTATGGTTATATATAAGTATTTGGTACAATTTAAGTGAAAAAAATGCAAAAAAAAAAAATAAAAATAAAAAAAATTTTGGGGCACTTTTGCCACCGGGTCAGTGTGAAAACCGGTGGGAAATGTTATAGTTTTGCCACCGGTTCACCCCAAAACCGGTGGGAAAAGTGCTCAACTATAACATAAATCAAAAGCTTTTGCCACCGGTTCACACCAAAACCGGTGGGAAAAATGGTTTTTGCCACCGGTTTTGAAACGGTGGGAAATCTTTTGGGATTTCGCAACCCCCAAATCAAAACCGGTTCAAAACCGGTGGGGAATGTATGGTTTGAACCGGTGGGGATTGGGGTTTTTCGCCTAGTGAAGAGTCAACTGGCTCAAGCAAGGGTCAGTCGGCGAAGAAGCCTTCTCCCTTCGGGAAGAAGCAAATCAAAGACCGGGTGCCTACTCCTCACCCCAAGCCCAAGGGGACTGATGGGCCCCTGATCGACCTCTCCAAACTTCGTTTCCCTGAATCAGGGAAAAGGAAGGCCATCCGGCATACACAGCCGGATGGGTAAAAAAAGACCTTCTCTGACGCCCGGATGTTCATCAAGGAGAAGAGAAGTCAAAGCATGTCTTAGTCAGCCTCTACGTCGACCTACTTAGACAGTTTCCAGAATGCTTCTATGAAGCATTCGGAGACGCAGCAAGGGAGTCAGTCATGCGGTGTGTCCGCACGTACTGGCCCTCACGTGATCCAACATGCTCCGTATGTGCCCCAACAGCAATACGCACCTTATGGATCTCCATTCATGTAGTCGGCTCCCTTCGGGGGTTAGGCGGCATACTAGGTCCAGCCTATGGACTGGCAACTGCGGCTGCTTAACCTTGGGGAACAGCCTTCGGCTTTCTCCCAGGAAATAACCGAGGGGCTGCAGCCGGCCAAGGTTAAAAACGTGTTGGTCGGTACCTACGACGGTACCACTAACCCGGAAGACCACCTTATGGCATACACCAACTTCATGTACCTACAGGGGTTGGATGACGCCACCTGGTGCAGATGCTTCCCAGCTACATTGAAGGGCATAGCCCAGCGATGGTTTGGAAACTTGCCGACTGGGTGCATCAATAACTTTAAGACGCTTGCACACCTATTCGCGTCCAACTTCTCCATGAACATCCCTTCCAAAAAGACAAGCCTCGACTTAGGGCTATCCAGCAGGGTGACAAGGAGGGACTTCAGTCCTATGTCATGCGGTTCAATATGATGAGAATTCAGATTCAGGGGCTGTCTGACGAAGTTGCATATACAGACTTCTTCAAGGGTCTGAAGGATGGGTCAGCTTTCAAATTTGACCTTGTCCGAAAGAGGGTAGCTACCCTCTAGAAGGCGTTGATGGAGGTTGAAGCCTATATACAGGCGACGGAACTCTGCGCCATCAAGCACCCATCGGAACCCAAGCGGTCCGACAAGAGAGACAGCCGGCCAACCCAGCTGGTCAAAAAAGAAGAAAAGAAAAGAAAAGAAGTCTGGGCAGCAGACCGCCCAGGTCAGCCGTCCCAGAAGAAGCAAAGGAACTTGGAACCGTACGTCCCCAAGTACGAGTTCAACAAAGACTGCTCCTCCATCCTCATGGAGATAAAGGACCGGTTGACAATTGAAAAACCGGCTGCAATGAAAAGCTTTGTCAAGAATAGAGACAAAAGCAAGTACTGCCAGTTCCACGAGGATGTTGGCCATGACACCAATGATTACTATAGCCTCAGGCGGCTATTGGACCGTTTGGCTGATGAGGGGGCTCTGAAGTCCTATCTAGTAAAATCCATCGGCAACCCTAAATCAAGTGGTGGACAACCGTCAAAGAAGCCGACTGCTAGCTCTGAAACTGATGAAGAGCATATTTTCACCATAGCAGGCGGCTTTGCAAGCGGAGGTCCCACCATCCGGGGCACCAAGGATAACATCAGAAAATTATCCAGCCCAGAGGATGAGGGCCAGGCGTCGAAAGACACCTTCCCTGAGGTCTTCATCTCTAAGAAGGATAGGGGCATGGTCAGGCGGCCCCATGATGACCCCATCGTCATCGAATGCAAAGTTGCCAATCAACGAGTTGGCCGGATCTTAATCGATACCGAGAGCTCATCTGACCTGATCAGCTATCAATGATTGACAAAGCTCAAGTACAAGCCTAGCAGCATGCACAAGGCTCCCCACCCCCTAGTCGGCTTTGGGGGAGGAGTAGTGCATCCGGTGGGGAGGATTGACCTACCCATTCGGCCAGGAGACAAGTGGGAAGGTCGGCACATGGTTGTCAGGTTTTTGGTGGTCAAGGAATTGACTGCCTACAACCTTATTCTGGGCCGCCCCACCCTCAATGAGTCTAGGGCGGTCATCATCCCCTCTCTTATGATGATCAAGTTTCAGAGGGATGACGGATCAGTGGGTGCCCTAAGCGGGGATCAAAAGACGGCAAGAGAGTGCTATCTCTCAGACGTCAGGCCGACTGTTACAGCAGTCGGTCGTAATGAGGAACCTGCTGACCTCGAGGACAAGGAAGTCGCGCCTGCCTTCAAGGCAACCGGTAAAAAGAGAAAGGCGGACCAGATGGCCCCGCCAGAAAAACAAAATAGCAATCACTAGTCGGGGAAAGGCCGGATGACTCTCGGCCCCAACCGGCTGGTGAGAGTGTGGATGTCGTCCTAGACGACAGCCGTCTTGACAGAACAGTCAAGGTTGGGACGGTAGATTTTGAAAATTTGGGGGCAAACCTGCTCCAACTTTTGAGAGGATTCAAAGACATTTTTGCCTTTGAAGTGGAGGAGATTCCGGGCGTTAGCCCGGATCTAGCTGTCCACAAGTTAGCCGTTGATCCCAAAATAAAGCCAGTTAGACAAAAGAAGAGGGATCAAGGCGAGGAGAGGTCTCAGGCGACAGCCGCCGAGGTCAATAAGGTCCTGGATGCTGGGTTCATTCAGCAATGTTATTACCCAGATTGGGTAGGAAATGTTGTTCTTGTCAAGAAGCCGAATGGTACCTGGCGGATGTGTGTAGATTACGCAGATCTGAACAAGGCATGTCCGAAGGATAGCTACCCACTTCCTAAGATTGACAGCCTGGTCGACTCCACAGTCGGTCATGCCTTGATGAGTTTTATCGATGCCTACTCAGGCTTCCACCAGATTCCCCTATGGAAGAAGGATCAGGAAAAGACGGCATTTGTCACTGATCAGGGGTTGTACTGCTACACGGTGATGCCGTTTGGGTTGAAGAATGCACCTGCTACCTTCTAGCGAATTATCAACACGGTTTTCTCCAATCAAATCAGAAGGAATGTAGAGGCATATATTGATGATATGATAGCCAAATCTAAGCTTCAGGCGGATCATCTAGCTGACCTCCGAGAAACCTTCACCACCCTCAGGCGGCATAAGGTCATGCTTAATCCCAAGAAGTGTGTCTTTGGCGTTGAGTCTGGGAAGTTTCTCGTATTTCTGATTGATCAAAGAGGCATAGAGGCCAATCCGGAAAAGGTCCAGGCGGTGATTGACATGAAATCACCGCGAACCGTCAAGGAGGCCCAGAAATTAACCGGTTGCCTGGCGGCCTTAGGAAGATTCCTCAGCCGGTTAGGTGACAAGTGCCTTTACTTCTTCCAAGCAATCAGGAAGAGGTCTAGATTTGAATGGGGAGAAGAGGCCGAGGCGGCATTTCAGAGGTTAAAGCAACACTTGCATTCTTTGCCAAGGCTAGTGAGCCCCCTGCCTAAGGAGGTTCTCTACATGTACTTAGCCATCTCAGATCACTCCCTTAGTGCTGTTCTCCTTGCTTAGAGAGACGACAAACAGCTCCCGGTGTATTTCATCAGCCATATACTCAGAAATGCTGAACTCCGGTACCCAATGATTGAGAAATTTGGGCTGGCTCTTTACAAAGCAGTCAAGCGGTTGAAGCCCTACTTCTTGGCTCATCCGGTGATTGTCTATACTGACCAGCCACTCAAGCGTCCAATGACTACTATAGAATCATTCGGCAGAATGATCAAGTAGGCTGTTGAAATGCAAAGCCTGGAGATAACTTTCGAACCTAGGCGGGCAGTGAAAGGTCAGGCGTTTGCCGACTTCATTGTTGAAATGACTAAGCCGAAACAGCCGGAAAATCTCTATCAGGTTTGGAAATTATTTGTAGACGGAAGCTCTACCTTGAACGGCTGTGGTGCAGGCGTAATTTCCAAATCTCCGAAACGGGATACGTATGAATATGCTCTACGATTCAAGTTTCATGCTTCAAACAATGAAGCTGAATATGAAGCCTTGTTAGCCGGTATACGCATGTGTAAGGCGGCAGGGGTAAGAAAAGTTAACGCCTGTTCTGATTCTCAATAAATTGTTAGCCAATTCAATGGTAACTATGAGGCCACCCATCCGGCAATGATCAAATACCTTCAGGCGGTCAAAAATGAGGCGGGGCACTTGACGAATTTCATCTAAGTTAGGTGCCCCGGTCAGAGAATAATCAGGCGGACGCTTTGTCCAATTTGGCCTCATCCGCCACTTGTGATACGCCTAGGTTAGTCTTCTGGGAGGTCATGGAAAAAGAAGTATTGAACATGACCCCATTGGAATTCTTGACCGAAGCTCTACCTAGATGGACCCCATCCGGGATTATTTAGTAGACGACACTTTGTCGGATGCCTCTTCAGAAGCGGCTGCACTTAAAAAACGAGCTTTGAGCTTTGAAATGTACAAAGGGGAACTCTTCATAAAGGGTTACCTCAAGCCATTGCTGAAGTGTGTTACCCTAGAAAGGGGAAAATAGGTGCTAGAGGACCTGCATGCGGGCTTCTGTGCGTCACATATAGGCAGCAGAACTCTAGCAAAGAGGGCCAGGCGGCAAGGTTACTTTTGGCCCACCCTTGAGGCAGACGCTATGGAATTGGTGAAGAAATGTGACAAGTGCCAAAGGTTTGGCCGGCTCATACGTCGTCCGGTAACAGACCTGACGACCATCTATAGCCCGGTTCCATTTGCAAAATGGGGCATGGACATTCTAGGTCCTTATACGCCTGCCACAGGCGGCAGAAGATATATTTTGGTGGCTGTAGACTACTTCACCAAATGGGTCGAGGCAGAGGCGGTCAAAGGCATTAAGACAAAGGATGTCATCTCCTTCATTTGGAGGAACATCATCACCCGGTTTTGGGTTCCTATGTCTATGGTGTTTGACAACGGTCCTCAGTTTGAAACGCCTACCCTCAAGGATTGGTTGGGAGATCAGGGGATCTCACATTGTTTTGCATTTGTTGGCCGGCCCCAAGCAAATGGCCAAGTTGAAGCCTTCAACAGGCTCATCTCAAACGACATAAAAAAGAAGATCGAGAGAGCCGGTGGTCTTTGGGCGGATGAGTTACCTCACGTCCTTTGGGCCATCTGAACAACTAAAAGGGTGCAACCGGTGAAACCCCGTTTCTCATGACATATGGAACTGAAGCCGTCTTGCCTATTGAACTTTATGAGCCAACACTCCGAGTCATGCTCTATGATGAAGAGGCTAATTGGGAGGCCATGTGTCTAGCATTGGATTCACTCCCGGAGCGTAGGGGCAACGCCGCCTTGCGTCATGAGATATACCGTCTAAGAATGATGAGGGCTTACAACAAAAGAGTACACAAGCGGCCCCTCAAAGTGGGGGACTTTGTGTTACGAAAAATGGAGGCAACCGGTAGGGAAATGAACAAGGAAAGCTAACCCCCAATTGGGAAGGCCCCTATCGGATTTTCGAAGAAGTAAGAGGCGGCACCTATCGCTTGGAAACACCAGACGACAAGAAGTTGGCCAGAACCTGGAATGTAGATAACTTGAAAAAGTACTACTTCTAAGGAGATGTGATTATTTTTTGTAAATAGAGTAATACTTTATTTCAATTTTTTGTGTTAAGTCCCAATGTGAAATGCACATCCGGGCATCTTTTAAAGTCCTATGTGCAATTCACGGCCAGGCACCTATTAAGACCTAATGGTGCAATGCACAACCGGGCACCCATTTTCTCAACCAAATAAAATGCTAAGTACCCAACTTAGCCATTTAAAATACTAAGCACCTAACTTAGACGTTAAAAGGCACAAAGCCAACATATTTTAAACCGACTACTTTAACCATAAGCAATTATCCGGCGACGCCCATCCGGGTGAATTCGTCGAAGAGAACATCTCCCTTGCGGGTGCTACATTATTCTATGCGTCATAAACTCAAACGGTTTTAACCAGTTAGGTTAAAAACCCATGGCCGTTCGAATGACCTATCGCAAACGAGATACACCCAGTTATTACCCCAAGCCAATACAGACGGTGATTTAAATCTTGTTGGGCAGTCAGCTTTGCCCAAAAGCACCCCACCCGGCTACCGCCCCTATAATAAAGATTCAAAACTGATTTTACTTCCAAGATCGCTATTACCCCAAGGTAACCCAGCCGGGAAATTATATTTCAAATCACCAGTTATTGCTCCAATGCAGTACAGACGGTAATATCGACTTCGATGGCCAGCTGGCTTTTGCCCAAAGGCACCCCAGCCGGCCCAATCCCCCATGGGAAAGGTCAAGTCACGTTGACCCCCGTATTCGTCTGACTTTTACCCCATAGCAATCCAGGCGGAAACCGATGCTTTAGTATGTAGCTGGCTAACAAGCCAGAACCTTGTCCCACACCTAACAGGCTCGAATGACACGCGTCCTGTCCTAAGCCGCCTGAGCTCAGCCGACAATTCTGTTGTAAAACATGCGGATGATTATGGACGGCTGCCTGCGTAGAGTTGGAACTAAGCAATCAACCGCCCATGTGCAGGAATATAACCAAAGCAAAATCGCATAAATTCAAAATTGCAGAAAATGAAAAAAAAAATCGAACTAGGATTACGAAGAAAACCGACTCAGCCGGCATAGGTATATATTAAAATAAAATGTGAAAATATTAGCCGGACCCTTTTCCGGTGAAAAAAGATACATCGGATACATGGCACGCAGGCCGAAAAAAGTTGAAGACATAAAACTTTAAGACTGAGGCTTAGTCGGGTCCTTAGGGACGGCTTCTGAAGCTAGAGGGACGATCTCTTGATTTTCATCCTGATTCTCTCCTCCGTCTGACTCGATCTCCGCCTGCATGGCTTCAATCTGCTTCTTGGCCCACTCCTCATAAGGCTCCGGAGCCGGCTGGTTTGATTCCTGCGCCTCAATGGCAAGATCAGCGTACTCATAGGCAAGTTCCCAGACGGTATACTCCGTGTCCGGATGAACCAAGGACCAAGCCATTTGCATTCTGTTAACGCATTCTTGCTCATTCTCTTCAATGAGCCGGCTCTGTTCAGCTTCCAGCGTGGTTTTGAAGTTCTGATTGGCAGCGACCGCCTCCTTCTTCAAGCGGACGTTGTCAGCCAGGAGCGTCGAATTCTCCTTCTTGGCCAGTTCTAGAAGCTTGGTGGAATCTGACGCCTTCTTCAATTCCGCTTCAGCATTCTCCTTCGCCGCCTGGAGGTTGAAAATCTTGGTATGGGCCTCATTGAGAGACTTCTGAAGAGTTTTGATGGAGTCCGCATGTTGCATGATTATGCCTTTAGTTTTTAATTCATGCATAATCATGGAATATTGGGCAACGTTATGTGCCTCAGACGCATCCCGTTTAGCCCGTCTTACCTCCTCACACTTGCGGGCATAGGCTTTCTTGAGCCCCTCCATGCGCAGCATTGACTGCAAAAGCCCAAGCGGTGTTAGAAGGGGTCAGACAGCATAATAACTTAAAACAGTTGGAAGAGCATATACCTCAGCCAGGCCGGCCATAACCTGGTCGGCATTGAAGGTGTTGATCCCTAGGATCGCCTCCTTCTCCTCTCTAGGGATGGCCTTCAGCATGGCCCGGGCGTACTGTTGTACATCCGGCCAGCGAGGGGAGTGATCTGCACCAGAAAAAGATGGTGAGAAGGCAGCATACTTCCCTCCTATTGACTGCCGGCTGCCAGAAGAGTCTTCTGGCTGGAGCTGGGAATGCGACTTGACCCGCATAGGCTTGCCAAGCAAAGAAGGGTTGAAAGGATCATTAGTACCTTGGGATATTGGATGAGGACCATGACTGCCCTCAGCCGGCACAGAGGCGCCGGATGCCCTAGGCGGCGCTGTCTCCTTGGATGCCTCTGGGACATCCGGCTACCTGGAAGTAAGATCGAACCCCAGGCCTGTGTTTTTGATAGTTTTACCCCCAACCGTCAGCCGGCTGGAAACTGTCTTGGAGGAAGTCTTCCTCGCCTTATTTTGAGTGGTCGGCTCCTCCCCCGGTCTGGGCCTTATTAGCTTTGTAAGGGAGCGGGGCACCTTGCTCCCATCCTAGAATAAACGCGCAAAAGGTCAGCCGGCAAGAAGTCAAACGGAAGTTGAAGTAGAAAGAAAGGAAACCCAGTACACCTTATTTTTTGCCGCCTGGGCAGCAAGTTTCTTCTCCGCATTTTCTTTGCAGATTTCTTTGGCAGATTTAGCCGGTGTTTTCTCGGCTGACAACACGACTAAGGCTCGCACTGTAAAAAAACAACCCATCCAGTTAGAAGAAAAGGGAGAAAGCATATCATGTACAAACGACAAAACAGGATCAAGCACTAGAGCAACCTACGTTTGTCAAACTAAGTACTAAGCTTACAGGCGGACAAGAACGCCTCATTGGAAAGGGTGGTGGTGGTCTGTTCAAAAAATTTTGACTCTATTATTCTCTCGTAGTCCCCATCCGGGATTCGAGGCTTTTTTGCATTTGTGCCCCAGAAGGTCTGGCTTCCGGTTGTATATCCTATACTCCCGGTTCTCTTCCTTGGTGGGAGCAAAAACTAAACAAAACCTATTCTTCCAGTCCGACCACTTGGACGGTTTGTCTAGGGTCATCAGGTATTGAGGGTAGGTGGTCAATATATACCAGGCTCTTCACCCGCCTGGGCTTCTACTCAGATAGTGCATGTGGGAAAAGGCCTCCCAACCGGGGTTGATGTTCTGCATCTCGCAGGCGGAGATATAACCTAAGATGTTAACCCATGAATTAGGGGTTAACTGCCAAATACCCAGACCATATCCTCGAAGAATGGCCTTTATGGTGTTGTGCAAAGGGAAGCGGAGACCGGCTAGAAACGCCGCCTCGTAACAGCCGAAATACCCGTTCGAATTTGGCTGATCATCTTCCCAGACTATAGTGCCCATCTCAGGCGACACGATTATTCTCCAATCTTCTCCAAGAGGACGTATTTTGATGAAGTCCTCTAAATTTCTAGCCATACAAGCCCTATCTCTTGCAGAGACGGCAATAAGGAAAGGGTCGCCCTTATTGTTCCATGTGGGCCTCTCCTCCTCCTTGCTATCCGCATCCAATGTAAGAAGGCTGCTGCTACTGCCGCTTTGCTCTGAACTAGATGAGGAGGCGGTCTCTTCACCTCTCGCGTTCTCTGAAGGGTTTTCCTGTTCAACCCTGGAGGGAGAGGCGCATCTTCACCGCCTTCCTGACTCAGCCCCAGTATTCCATCACTGGGGGTGCTTGGGGTGCCATGCGGAGATCCCCTTGTCATCTCAGCCTAATTAGAGTCAGGTGGCAATTCTTCAGAGGTTTCCCCCTCTGTACTCTGGATCAACGGTTGTTTTCCTAGTCCGAGCCATTGCGTCCTGCACAGAGACAGAGACGGTCGGTTTTGGAGATGAACAAGGAGAGTCCCAGTACCCAAAGGCGGCACTCCCAGTCCTAGACTCAGCCGTACCGGGAGACCGGCTAACCTCTAAATCGTGGTGTGCCGTGTGTGAATGGGGTGAGCCCATTATTCTAACAATATATATACAGCCGGTAAAATTAAAAACCTCAAAAAGCAAGGAACAAAGGTGTTACCTTGTAGTTGAAAGGAGATGATGAAAGAAGTTGAGATTGTTGACCAAACCCAGACGGTATCACTTTGAGCAGACTGCAAATTGGCAAAAGAAAGCAAGGTTAATTACCAATGTTGCCCAAAGATACCACAGGCGGAAGAAACCGGCTGTGGTAGTTATACAACACAAGTAGTCTGGAGTTTTTATGAAAGGTTGTCCAAGGATCCCCCAGACGGTATAAACCGGCTGAGGACCATTATAGGCAACCTACAAAGAAATTGTACGGAACTACCATAGGCGGCAGAAAGCCAGTTGCTCATCCGTTAAAACAATAAATCAAGAGGCTGTTCGCAGATACCCCAGACGGTATAAGACCGGTTGGGGTGTCAGCAAAGCAGCTCATAAGGGAATTGCTCGCACATACACACCGGCTGAGGGAACTGTAAAGCAATTCAAAAGAAAATTTTATTGAAGATACCCCAGACGGTGAAAAACCGGCTGAGGGTCCATTGAATGCAACTCACACTGAGATTGCTTGAAGATACCCCAGACGGTGAATAACCGGCTGAGGGTCTATTGAATGCAACTCACAATGAGTTTGCTCGAAGACGCCTCAGACGGTGTAAACTGGCTTAGGGTCTATTGGGAGCAATTCATCATGAGATTGCTTAAAGAGGCTAGCTCCAGACGACGTGAGACCGGCTGCAGCTTTATCAAAAATCAAGATTGAAGGAAATAACAAGGCCAGACGGATACCTTAGTGAGACAGGCAAAGAAATACTCAACCGGTATCAGGATGACTTGAGGTTGGAGGTTGTTTGCACGAAAAAGCAAGCGGGATCAGGAGCTCCCTTTTTTCTCTCAAATAATTTCTCTTTCAAGTTTGGCAAAGTGAGGAATAAGAGGAGGGAGGTTCCTATTTATAGGAAATCCCAGAAGTTGAACTGTCACCTTCCCCCCTTCAGTTTCAAATTCAAATAATGGAGGGAAGGAGGCGAACCGTTGCCCTCTCGCATGGTGACAAGTGTCACAGGTGTCACGTGGCTTGCACGTGACACCTATGAGGGGCAAATGATATGGGTAAAAATTACCCCTGCCACGTGGCCCAATGAGGGCCTGACACGTGTCACCCTCATACAGGCCCCGTGGGATCCAATGAGAGGATGCCACGTGGCATTGAACCCCCAATGGGGGAGCAGATTCTCATCTGCTATAAATAGAGGAATCATCGTCATTTATTGGCATTCATAAATACATACACAAATCCCGAGCAATATTAATTGCGAAATCTCCCTGAATTAGAGAGAAGCAACCATTTTACTTTCCGCACGCTTACTCATTCGGAATCACACTAACTTGATCTTCGGAGGTGGAACTCCACCCAACCGGAGTTTCGTGGTTTTGCAGGTACAGAAGCCAGGCGCTCATACCCAGTATTGTAACTCTCTCGAGGGACCAAAAACACCCGAAACAGTTTCAATATGCAGGTTAATTTATAAATGGTTAAGTCAAGATTCGAGAGATGCGATTTAATACTGGTAGATTAATTCTGTGATTGTAATACGTAGCGAAAGCCTGTTATAATCTGATTAATTGATGCATTAATAATTGATTGTTGTGTTTCACCCTGAAATATTATTTATTGGTGAACCTATACCCTAGGCTTTGATTTATTGATTTCTCCCTAGTTTAATTTGCTTTAGTTTATTTATTTTCCCTTAGTTTAGTTCTCATAAAAATAATTTGTTACTTAATAGTTTAGATTATATTAATTATTTAGGAATAGAAAGACTTGTTTCCCTGTGGATTCAACCCTACTTCCCTATCTACTTTAGTTAGAGGACTTAGGTAATTCTTTTGATTAGGTGATAAGACTTTAGCCTGTGGGGGACAAACACAGTGTTTGGATGGAAAGGACTTGACCATGAGTGAATGTTTTAATTATCTTGGGTTGATCATCCCGAATGGTGAAATTGATCAATACGTGGCACACAAGATTTAGTTGGGGTGGCTTAAATGGAGAGCGGCCACGGGAGTGTTATGTGATCGAAGCATTCCTTTGCAATTAAAGGGGAAATTAAACATCACTGCTATAAGATCAGTGTTGCTTTATGGTCCAGAATGTTGGGCTTCTAAGAAGGAGCGCATTAAAAAGATGGAGATTACGGAAATGCGCATGTTAAGATGGATGTGTCGAAACACCCTAAGAGATTGAATCAGAAACGGGGTTATTCGCAAGAAAGTGGGTGTGGCAGGAATTACAGGCAAACGGAAAATTGCCTACGTTAGTTCAGGCATGTAAGACAAAGACCCGAGGGTGAACTGCTAAGAAGAATGGAAGAAGGGCTTAAACGAGGGAGAGGAAGATTGAAAATGACTTGGTTGGAAGGAGTTACGAAGGATAGGAAGCGCATAGATTTTCATGAGAGTGAGGCATTTGATCGTAAGGGATGGAGCATGGAGGAGGAAGATTTTTATGGATAACTATACAAAATAATCACTTTTGATCATGTAGCCCACCCCACTTTAGGGATTAAGGCTTTGTTTGATTAATTGATTGATATATATTTATCGTTTCCAAATTAAAAAAAAAAAGTACATATTATTTTTATCATGATAATATAGCAAATATCCTTAAAACATTACATAAAAGAGATTTCAAATATCACATTCAAAATTTATTCTTCAATTTACATTTCATTTTTTATTTTTTTTACATCATTAAATCAAACAAACACATGTTAAATAGTATATACATATATATAAAGAGAAGCTATTGGGTGAGACTTGCCTCACCAATTGCTTTGTGTGACAATCCTTAAATAAGGAAAGCCCATCCTTTAAAATGTTAAACCAATTATAATGAAATGGATATTTTGGATTTTAACACCTGACAAAAGGCTGAAAATGGTTTTTAACACCCCCCAAAAAAAAACTTTTATTTTAACACCTCCCAAAAATATAAAAGTTGGAAGTTAACACCAGTTAACGATTTCCGTCACGGAAATTTAACGTGGGTCCCACAAATTGGCTTCAACTTCAATTTTCACCCAGCAAAACACGAAACTTCCTCTCTGAACCTTCATTTCATTGATTTTATCCATTACAGATTTTTGGTGCTCATAATTTACAGATTTACAGATTTTTGGTGCTCATAAATCAAACCATACAAAAAATAAATAAAAATTCAACACCGGTTCATCTTCTCCTTCGTTGGAGAACAAAGCGACTGAGAACTTCCATTTTTTTTACCACCAATTCCGCCGCCCATAAAGGGCCCTGTACGGCTACTGACCAAGCCTTCGCAGCCAGCAAACATGTTAACTGGGGACCGGCCACCAAAATTAAATCAACCACCCAAGAAACCAACCTTGCCCCATCCCGTTAGCCACCCAGCTCCCTCCCCCGACCGACGACCGGCGAACCCATCCCACCCCTTTTCCCCACAAACGCAACCCAACCCTCTCCCTTTTCCCCTGCTGCCCCGACCCAAGCCACCACACCGAAACCACAATCAAAGATCTGAATCGCCGCAACCACCACCACTACCACCACTCTTCTGCAACACTTTGCTCCAAACCCTAACGAATCGACCCGCCTTAACCTTTTCGGCCACCCTAACCCCTAAACCACCACACCGTAACTTTTTTCGGCAAACTTAAATTGATTTCTAGACGAGGTTCGATGGATCTGCGATTTGCTCTGATTTCGGGAATTGATGTTGGGAATTGATTTTTTGCGGTTTGAGTGAGGAGGTGGCTGCAGGGGTTGCGATTGTGGGCTGGTATTTGGAGAGGAGCTGATTTGGTTGCGAGAACGGGGAAAGGGAAGGGGGGTGGGTTCGGTTGGCAGCGTAGGGGTGGGGGAAAGGGAGGGGGGAGGGAAGGGGTGGCAGTTGAGGGGAGGGTGGGCAAGAACGAAGGAAAGAGTTTGGGATGGCAGCCATGAAGATGAAGGGAGGAAGAAGACGAAGAAAAGATGAAGGGAGGAATAAGAAGAAAAAATGGGATGGCAGCCACGAAGGTGGGTTTCGTAAAAAATTGAAAACGAAGGAGAGTTGAAGCCAATTTATGGGACCCACGTTAAATTTCCGTGACGGAAATCGTTAACTGGTGTTAACTTCCAACTTTTATATTTTTGGGAGGTGTTAAAATAAAAGTTTTTTTTTGGGGGGTGTTAAAAACCATTTTCAGCCTTTTGTCAGGTGTTAAAATCCAAAATATCCTAATGAAATCATCCAAACAGTTACAAATATCATATAGACAATTGACCATGTCATCCAACCAATTAATCATACATATCATCTAGCTTAGACAATTATAAATACCATCCAACCTAGAAAAACTAATGATATCATTCAATTAGTCACTGATATTATCCAGACAATTAACAATGTCATTTTTCTAATTAATATCATCTATCCTAAACACTAAAAGATATTATCCAAACAATGAATGATATCATCCATCCTAGAGTTTATCCAAGTAGTTACCGATATCATCCAAACAATAAACCATGTCATCTAGCCAATTAATCATATAATCTTGCTTAGAGACTAATAGATATCATCCAAACCATGAATGATATCATCTAGCCAATAGTAATAGTATCTATCCTATACACTAAAATATATTATCCAAACAATTAATCATATCATTTAAAATATGAATGATATAATCTAACCAATTAATCAAATCATCCAGCCTAGGCACTAAAAGATATCATCCAAATAATAAATGATATCATCTACCAAATTATTCATATCATCTAGCCTAAACACTAAAAGATATCATCCATACAATTTATCATATTATCTAAACAATGAATGATATCATCTAGGCGATTAATCATATCATACAAACAATAAATGATATCATCTAACCTAGAATATATAATAATGATGAAGATTATGAAAAGGGTGAATATATATGCTTATGCCCGCATTGCTGAGTTGAATAATTTGAAATGCCCCAAACTATTTCACTTGCTTGTGGAATATAATGATTGGCCCATCATGATGAACTCTAATTTCTCAAATAATCTAGATCACATGATGTTGTCAACTCATTGGGCCTCATCTCCTTCTTCTTTGGAATTTTGATGAGAGCTTGCTTATTTGATGTTCCCTTCATTTGTGGCTCCATCAATTGCATTGTTGACATGTGTTAGACTTCCTCTGCGACTTTTGAAGATACTAATTTGATATTGCTGATTTGATAGACGACACCAATCTTGTAGCTTAGCTCGATCGTCATCGCTTGTTTTTTGTTCTTCCCTTTCTCCATCAGGGCCTTTAGGATGGACATGGATGACAACATCGTTCACAACTTGTCAATCTCTTTCTTGTGCTTGCACTCCCGCCATTTTTGTGAGCCTTGTCAAAGTATGCAGTTGAGTAACTTTTTTTTTCCAGAGGAAGTAGTGCCGGCCTTGGAGTTTGGGATAGGGACGATGTAGATTTCTAAGCATTGTCTCCCCTACTTTGTTGGACAGTACTTGAGAGTCATTCCCTACATTCTTTGGAGAGCTTGGAGCCGATCCATTCAGAGCGTGTCAACATCCAACTTGTCTATTTCTTTCTTGACTATGTAGTCCATCAATCTTTCAACAGCAATGATGATGACAACAAGGGTACCAACTTTTTGTCTCAAAATCTCATGTTGCGCTCTTTCCTTCAACCTGTTGATAAAGTTGAACAATTAATCTTTCTTGATCGTGTATGTGATGTCCAATATTATCACCAAGTATTCCTTCACATAGTCGTAAAGAGAGCCATTTTGTCAGGTCTCTTGTAACTTCATTCGAGCAACAAATTTTGTGTTCTAGGGGTAGAATTGTTTTTTGAGTTCCTTCTTGAATTCCATCCATACGTCTATCTTTAACCGCTCGCTTTGATTTCGGCGTGCTTTGTGCGCCACCAAAATTTGGTATCATCATTCGACATGTATATGATTACATTATCCACTTTTTGGTCGTCATTCAATTAACATATTTGGAACTACTGCTCCAAAGAGGAATTTTCAATTTCTTTAGCATCTGTGGCGCCACTGTAGTTGTGGGTTGTTGGAGGTTTGATCTTTGCTGCACCAACACCACTGTTGTCTCTGCCCACAATGTGCATTAAGGTCCCACATTTTTCAAGTGCTTCTTCAACTTTTCCTTGAGCAAAGTTTAGTTGCTCGCGGAGCACATTATTATTGTCTAACATTTTCACAATTTGATTGCTCGGCCTACTCGGTTAAAATGATCTTGAGCAAGGACCGTTGATCCTCCTTGTCTTTGAATAATTCAAGTCACTCTTCTAGATTTTCCATCTCGGTGTAGCCTTCACTGGGTGCTTGCATTGGAATCTATTGTCGAGGTGTTGAACAACGGCTCTGATACCAACTGTCATATATGGTAGTATTTTACCTCCGAATCGTGTAGCATGCTCTTGCCTTTTGGTTGCAAGGACGTTTGCCTTATGCGCAAACAAGGCTTGTGAGCACGAAGTAACACAAGGAGGCATCAATGTCTCAAAGTGAGCTCACGTCTACTGGCGAAGGAATGTGGATGATTGGGGTTGCTTGCTCACAAAGCGCTCACAAGATTGTCTGACTCACAAGTTGTTATAACATCAAATGAGTTGGGAGAGGGTTATTATGCCAATCAGACACAATATTTATAAAGGTCGATCACTAACACAAGTATAAAAGCAAATTAAAGCAACACCAGGTAGAATGTCTTTGGATTTCATTCAATCACTTGCCTGTAAAGAGCTTTAATTTGAAATCACATAGAATCTCTAATGAACACTGAATTGATAGCAACACAATAATTTTATCTAAAGCCTAGAAAACTTAAAAGTAAGTCTAGAAAAGCAATAGAGGCAACCAAAACATACTAAAGGAGTTGGATTCTAACACATAGTTAGGGCCTCATGTTCACTTACTTTCTTTAACCAATTTGATAGTTCATTTCACAAATCTCTAGGCCAACACATATATGTGGTTATATTATATAAGCTTGGAAAAATTTGATTGTAACCAAACCTATCAAATGTGTCAATCTTGTTAGTTTCAAAATTCGAAATTTTCATGTTTAAGCATGGCCAGACTACTAGGTCGAGCTTAAACATGAATAATCAATGAAAATATGAAATTGTCGTAGAAAAAAGCTATTTTCTGATGAAATTTGCTATCCCCCAAGACGCAAGACTAATCAATTTCTGATAAATCATGTACTCTGATTCATATAGAGATATCAACAAGGGTTCAAACTTCAGTAGCTTTTTTTTTTTTTTTTTTTTGGGGTGCTATAACAACATACCATTATGATCTACATCAATTAATGGTGTACCCAATGACGCAAGAACTTACAACATTACATATGAAAATTTATAGATATACAAAGAAATTGATCGATTGTTCATTGATCAATAAATCTACATGACTACATCATTCGAATGCGAATATTGAGAAACATTTCCAGAAATGCTGTTAGAAACTCAATTTGTATCTGTTATATCATATTACAAAAAATAATAAACACTATGGCATTTGACAAGAAAAGCTTAACTCAATCCTTTTGTTGAATAAGTAGCCGCAACGCAAAGGTGTATGTTGTTGGACTTAGTCATCATCTTTAAATTCCCTGATTATTAAAAAAAACAGCAAATTGTTCACATTTAATTCGAATAGACTATCTTGAAGTAGGGAATGCTATGTGAGATATTAGTAGTGATATATGCATGATAATATAGTGATCCAATTCATGCTTATGATAAAAACTGAAATACAGTGCCTCTGTAATTTAAGATTAAATTTTAGTAGCACTTTATTTCCAATTGATGCTAAAACTTAATTTTCATTTGAACAGAACTTAATAAACTAATAGAAACTAATTAGTTGTTATTTGTATTTGGTTGCCTTTATTTGAACTTATTAAAATTTATCTGAATTTATCGTAATTTATCACAGAACTAATACGTTATAGGAGCCTCGTATATGTCTCTTTATTCAAGAGGAAAGATGTAGAGCATTTACCTTCGATCAAGATACCTAGGTTGAATACCTGAGCCTGACATGTAGTGCATGTTAGAGAACCAAGGCCATCACTGTTGATACATTTAGACACTTCCTTCTCATCCCCACCAAGTTCTACCGTCACATTGCCTGTTCCCATGCAGAACCTACATTTCTCTAGGGAATGAAAAAAAAACCTTAGTTGAACAAGCTACATACTTCATATGTGATATAGTCTCAAATGTGCAATTTTTGCAATGATATGTAACTGCACATGCCTTATGCTAGAAGTTAATTAAGAGATGCAATCAATGTATTAAACAACTTGAGCAGTGTTGGATATTGAAAGGCAAGAAATTGAGATTTTGGAACACATGAATGGTTTTCTTGAGCGTTATGGCTTTAGTAACTTTATTTTCATTAGCATATATCCTTCTTACACTATTTGGCATCTTGGAAAATCAATTTTGTAATCCACTTCCTTTGTTTGTCTTATATAAAGATCGCATTGTCCCAATCCTCCATAATCAAGGTTATGCCATGTTTTCACTAAAACTGTATGTTGTATAATAGTAGTCAGATTCCATCTTCTTTCCATCCTTCTATATAAAAGTGGATATGCTTAGAAAACTATGAAAGGAATGGTGTACTTCCAACAAGTGTATTATTCCGGTAGAGGGTTCATAATTATTAGAAATCTAATTCTTCAGTAAGGTCAAGTGATCGGAATGCCTAGGTGGAGGCCGCTTCCGATCAGTAATATTAATGTACAATTAATATTACACCTTAATCTTGACTGAACCCTTCGGGTTGAACCCAATCGAACAACCGATCCAAGACGACGAATCAATCCGAAGGATTTGATAAGTCGTCAGAGTTTTACGAATAGAGACGTCGGATATCGAGCTTAGAGCGTCGAGACTGAGCGTCGCAAGTCGAGTCGAATTTAGAATTCGACGAGACGTGAAATCAATCAAGTTACAAGTTCGAGCCTAGCCGTAGCCTCGCATTGGCCTAGCCATGTGAGTGCTAGGCTAGGCAAGGTCCCAAGCAATGCATGCCTAGCATCCCCTAGCACACGCACATCACCTGGCACAAGCATCGCAAGATGCGTGGATGCGTGTGGTGTGGCTGTGCATGCGTGGCTAGGCATAGCCATCGCATCGTGCTAGGTATGGGCTAGCACAGCCACAAGAATCACATCGTTAGCCGCAAGCATCGCATCGCTAGCCGCAAGCATCGCATTGCAAATCGCAAGCATCGCAGCATGCTAGCAGCGTGTTGGGCTGTGCGTGCTTGCTAGCATGTTAGGGCCTGGCGCTGGCGCATTGCTAGCAGCAGCATCGCATAACACCACACACCAGCCAGCAGCGTGCTAGGCATGCTGGGCTGTGCATGTGTGTTAGCAGGCAGCAGCACGTTATGCGTGCTAGGCCTCGCATAGCAGCAGCGCCCAGCAGCACGCACCAAGCAGCAGCGAGGCATGCGTGCTGGCTGGCCATTGTGCTGGTTGGCTGCGCATGCGGGCTGGGTGTGCGTGTGTGTGCTAGCTGGCTGGCTAGGCTGCCCAGCCTTGGTGCTAGGCGCCAGCTGGCAGCCTTAGCAGCCAAGGCAGCTGTTAGCCATGCCACATGGCTTAGTGTTCCGGTTTTGCTAGTGGGGACCAATGGTTGGTCTTTGCCTTGGGGAGCAAGGTGGGTTGGTCCCCTCCCTTGGTGGTCCTCACCTTCTCCCTCTCCTCTCATTGCCACTTGTAACTTGTTGATTGAATTGCAATTTTATTTTGTTTTGATTAAAATAAAATATGGAAAATTGCAAATCTCCCACATTGATTGTGAATGGGAAATCGAGGTTCATTTCCCTATAAATACCCAAGTTTTGGGATTTGAGAAGAACACTTGAGTGGAACTAAAAAGGCATCTCCTTAGAAAAGTGAGAAAACCTTAAGTTCGTAAAACTCTAGTTTTTATTGGTCAAGTCCCGACTAACCTTCGGGACTAGGATCGTTCGGGTCGGGTTCGGGATCGAGCGAAGCACGCGCCAAGGGTATGAAAGTCTTTTCCTTCTCTCTCTTAATTGTTGTTTAATTTGTGATTGCATGCTTAGTTGCCTTAATTAGTGGGCGGGTCTTGGGCAGGTTTCTCTTCCGCGTAGAGTCAGACTCTACGAAACCCAACAAACTAAGCATATTTTATTTCTATTTTCGGAATTATGACTACTGAATAGGGGTACAGTTTAACATTATAACCCTTACAACAAACAGAAAGTGAGGTTTTTATGATGAAGAAGATTGCTTAATACTAGTACTAGTATTTCGACGACAAAATTTGAGATGGACAACATGGAGTATGTTTTTTAGACTTTTCCTTCACTGTAATAGGCAGTAATATGAAACGACTTGTCAATAACAGAATACTATGATAATGGAGTCAAGTAGAAAATAAGGGGCAGATGCAATATGTGCTGCATATCTAAATATGAAATAGATGGGTGCAGAGACTTACGAGCTCCAGAGCCAGCCCACGGAAAGCAAGGTTGTGTATTCTCTCACTTTGCCTAAAAGAAGAGAGAACATTCAATCTCAGATAACCTCTCTAGTGTCAAAATAAAACATGCCACATTTCTATTTTGTGCATCCAAAGATGAAGACAAATAATAAAATGGGATCATGTTAATGATCACAAATCACAGTTTATTAGTAGAACCTCATGTTGTTAACCTTGGAGCATCAGTACCCATGAATTTGTTTTATGTCATGACATCAACTTTGGAAAAAATTTCATCTCATGGCATCTCAGCACGGTATAATTTTATCTCATGGGACGGTATATATCATGCCTCGATTCTTTTTTATAGTTCATGAATTTGGGCCTCGATTCTTTTTTATAGTTCATGAATTTGGGTGATGTTTAATGCAAAGAAATACATGTCATGATATAGATTATGTGGACAAGCTTGGGTGATGTTTAATGCAAAGAAATTCATGTCATGATATAGATTATGTGGACAAGCAAGAAAGTGGTAGAAAAAGGATGATTGAGATGTTTTTCATCTCATAAGTGATGATGTTCATATAAATTCCCAAATTAACATTAGTGTCGTATGTGGATGCTAGTTTAATTAGTTAAAGTCTTAGTCCTTAGTGGTGATTGTTATTCAAGACGTAGGATTGAATTTCGTTTACATCATTGTCTTGAAGATTAATATTTTTTTTTCATAGAGGGCTAAAAGTGCAATAAAATTGAAAGTTTGAGCAAGAATTTAAATAATTTGAATTTACAAACTTAAATTAAAATAACAGTGGCAGACCAGATATATGCAAATTAAATTTTGAATAAAGAATTAACGACAGTAAATAATACAAAGTTTCACTGGCGTGTGCTAAATAATACGACATCACAAGGAAAAAAAAACACACACACAATGCAATTTAACTAAAAAAAAGTAAAAATGGCGCTAAACATATAATAATGAAATGTTAAAAATTAATTACACTTTAAAAATAAAAAATAACAAAAAAAAAAACTAAAATAAAAATGAAGAAGAAACTTACAGCATTGTCGATTTGTGTTTCATAAAAGACAGGAATGCCAATCCCAATACCAACACTCACAACTCCCACTAAAATTGCAATTATCTGCAAAATTTAATATTATGATTATAATACAAACCCAAGTAATAATAGTAAAACAATTGATTGAATTGATTAATTTATTACATACTGTATTTTGATCAAGATTGGCAGCTCGAATGCATGGATAAGAAGTGCGAGAGCATCGATTTTTGGGTAAATTAAAGGTTAACAAAGAAGAAGAATTAAAAGCAGATAATTTGTGAGATGAACAGTTTTGAACAAGGTTTAATTACGGGATATTGCCTTAATAATTCCGTAATTAAAGCCTTGATTGTTGCTGACGGTTTTGAATACTATTGTATTTTGTATTAATTTATTCCGTTTTACAATCTTTCCGTTTATTATCTTACCGTTTTAAGCATATTTTATTCTCACTTAATTGTGCTAAGACGATTGTTGCTTTAATGTTGTTTTAATTCTTTGCTTGAAATGTTCAAATCAGCTGGCCTATATATACATCATTTTTCAGCATTTCAAAATACAGAAAAATTATTTTCGAATCTTCTTCCTCCTAAAATACAGAATTTTTTTTAGGAATCAATCTATAGAAATCCGTTCAAGGGGGAGTGTTGTAATACGCATCGTATGCGTAATATGAACGGATGAAGAATACCACTAAATATCACCGCTAAGCTTCCCATGTAAGAGTAAATTTTGCCGCTCATAACTTCATGCTCAATTAGACATTTCACTGCATGTTTAATATATCAATCAAACACTATTCATACAAGGTACTATACATAATCTGAGAAAATTATACACAACAATTATTGAAATATCTAAAAACTTTCCTTTGAAATCCTTTGTTGTAATTACAAAAAAAAAAAAAGAGTTAGTACAATGTAAAGTCCTTTGCCGGGAAATAGAGATAACTATTTTTTATTTATTTATTTTTTTTTTCCTTTGTTTTTTTTTTTAGCCTTTTCACTTTTAATGCTGCACTTCTCTCTCTCCTCCATTGAAACGGCTTCCAAGCTTTCTCTTCTCCATTAAAGCAGCTTTTACGGTAAAATGATATTATTTTTATTTTCCTTAATGCATTTGATTATTACTTTCAAAACCTTGTTTAGTTTCACATTATCATTGATTTGATTTCGAGTATAGAAATTAGGGTTCTAGGTGGATAATTGAACTATTGATTATTGAAACTGAAGTTGTAAAAGATTTTATCGAGTGATTTTGTTGTTAGAATTCTATGTGTAATGTACATTGATACTCTAATGTGAGAAGAATTTTTATTTTAAATGATTTTTCGAACTTGATTTTATAATTGAATCAAATTTAGTTGTGATGTGTGCATTCTGTGCAATGTAAGTTGATGTTCTTAAAAGAGAAGAATTTATTTGATTTTTAAATTGTAATTCGATAATTGAGTTGAATTTGGTTGATATTGTTTGCAGGATTTTGTTAATAATCCTCCAATGTTAGGATGAAACCAGAGCCATTTTTGACAATTTGGAGGCCTAGGGCAAAATGATAATTAAAAAATTCATTTATTTATATAATTGTCAAGTAGTTATGTAATTTGTTAATTCGTAAATAATTTTATATAATTTGTTAAATACTTTATTCCTTTCTTTAATTGCACCATTTGGACATTTTCATTCACACTTCTCTTTTGATCTTCATTTGTGATTTATCCGTTAGAAAAAAACATATAAATAAATATCATATTTTTTTATTTACTTAAATAAATAACTAGTAATCATCAATAAATTATAATCAATCAATAATCCATAAGTATATATACTAAAAAAATAACTATATTACTGACCCACTAAAAAAATTCGTGTTGATTCTTAGTGAGATAATGCACCATTCTTTTTTTGCTTTTTTTTATCATTCTCGTATAGAAAATATTTGTGTAAAATAGAAATGGATATACAGATAATTAGTAAAAGGAAAGTCTAATATAATAAAGTAATGAAAAAAATAAACGCAATAAGTCAAACTTTAGGTGATCTTCTAATATTAAGTCAATTTTAATAAATTAAAAAATAAGTCTAACATTGATGTCTATATTCCATGAATAATTTAAGTACTAGATTTAACTTGTGACCGGTCAAACAAGTCATCAATTGACTTATACTATAATTAACTCTCAATGAAATAAGAATTGATTTAATTAAATACAAAATATAACTTAATACTAATTTTAAATATAAAAAATTATTTTTAATTTTAACTATAATAAATAGTTTTTTAAAAAAGATTGAGGTGTCGGGTTTGGTGTGCAGGGCTGAGTGGTCATAGGTTCGTGCTGACTAGGGTGGGTGGGAGTTGTGTGGATTTGATCGATCGACTAGGTTAGGGCTAGGTGAGAGTTCGCCACATAATTGTAGTTTGAGAGTAAGGGTTGGGGTTTGGGTGGGAGTTCGCCAAATAAGTGGGGTTCGAGAGTTAGAATTAGGGTTTGGGTGGGTGTTCGCTGAACTGGTTGAGACACTAGGGTGTAAAGTCAAAATGTATCTAATAAAAGGAACAGATGGAGTATTAGAGCAACTTTAATGGTAAGCTAATTAGCAAATTAGCTTTTTTGGCCACATAAAAATTTTAAAGCTAATTTTTTTGTAGCTAGTTTGTGCCCTGACTACTAGCTTGTGGTGTTTAACAGAGAGAAGAAGAATGGATTCTGGAGTAAGTGCAATTATTATATGGTTTTGTCTCACTCTTTTTGTAGTATGGGTGGCTGGTGGGAACACTGTTTTGGTAATTTTGGAGAGGATATGGTGAGTTTTAATTACCATGTGGTGGGCTATGTGGGGCGTAAGGAACAAATGGATGATTGAGGGTGAAAATCCGAATGTTGAGCAAATTATTGCATATGCTTTGAAGATTAAAGGTGGGAAAGTTGAATAACACATTTTTGTAAAGGATATTATTGCAAATTTTTGTAATTGTATGGCTCCAGTTCCTTTCATCTGATTATAAAGGATATTCTAGATTTTTTTTTTCTTCTAATTTTACTAGTGATTCATGGTCTTTTGTAAAGCGAGGGTTTAATAATTAGCACAAATTGACTTACTTTCAACCATGGGAGTTTGGCCAATGGGTGTGGGCGTAATCCCTCCTCGCATTTTGGAAATTTCTTCGGTTGATCTAGATGGTTTTTTTTTTCAAAAAAAAAAAAAAAAGGTATTAAAGTTGTCACTTCCAAAGTTATTCTCTAATAATTTTCTGTTTTACACAGATCACTAACCAACTCATACAATTAACTAACTCATACAATTCTACACTTGCTAGTCTGCAACTGTATTTATAATAAAATGTAGGTGGCCATCACCTGATGTTAAAACCGCAAAGGTAACACTACCTATACAATTGCATAGTTCACACTTCACATGACACAATTAATTTGCCATAATAGCCACGATAAAAGAGTCATCCTAACCACATTTTTTTTTTGAGGAAAACTCATCCTAACCACATTTAAGACATGATAACTTGTAATTGACTTATGTTACCATACTTTCCTTTCGTTTGTCGTAAACTCAGTTTAATTAATGTAATTTTAGTCGTTTTCAAAACTAAAAAAAATAAAAAAAAACAAAAAAATAAGAAAAAACTTACAAACAAATTATACAAGCTTTGGTGTGTGAAAATAGTATTTGAGAAATGGAAGTGTAAAGATAAACTAATACTCCATACTTTTTAAAACAGGTTTACTCTAAACCCTTAAAAGGATTGCCCTGCCCCTTAATTGGACGATCATATAAAGACTCAACCCATATATTTATTAGACGGATCTAACCCATTAATAGCTGTGTCGGGTCATGGGTCATGGCTTCTAATAGGGATCCAAGGCGTCCAACCCATTGAATTGCTCCATTGAAGCGCATTCAACGTTCTCCATTGAAGCGCAGTTGCCGTTCTCCGTTGAATATAGTTCTTGTATCCCCCATTGAAGCAGCTTCTGAGGTATTGTTATCATCATATCAAATATCCCTAAAATTATGAGATAATTGAATCAAATATCCCTAAAATTATGAGATAATTGAATCAAATTTGGTTGCTAATGTATTGCACAACACTTTAATGATAGGATTCAACTATGAAATCAGAGCTCTTTTCCCTGGGCCCAGGGCTGCCGCCCCTCCTGCCCTTCCTCAGGGACGGGCCTGGATGGAACTATGAACCAGAACCTTTTCTCCCTGGGCCCAGGGCAGCCGCCCCTTCTGCCCCGGCTCAGGGGCGGGCCTGCGTGTACTTTGCAGCGTCAATTACTTCTCACAAGACCAGTGAATTTGAATTGGTACTCTCGATTTCAATTTTATCAGCATCCATAAAAATGATAAAACTAAATCTAGGTTTATTAATTTTCTTTTTGTGAAATAAATTTTTTTGCCCATTTGAAAGCTCGTTGATTTATGTTGTTTTTCATTTTGTAGGTCCAAGGTGTATTGCATATATTGCAGGGTAATTCAAGCCCCTTGTTTGTTTGGGATGATAATCAATGTCGATTTTATGTCAAAACTGGGATGTATGTTTCTCACCTCTCTCAAACGAGTTTGCATGATGTTCTCCATCAGTTTTTGTATGCTGCAACTTGTTTGAGGCTAGTAGAGCTTGTTGTAGAACGAATTGAGAAAGAGGGGAAATACTTTCCTACGTTGAGGGCATTCGGGAGCTCAGTTTCATCTTGGCTCAAGGTTGATTTGTTGTTTTGTTTAGCTGCATTGTATTTTCTATGTTGCATTGTTATTTTTATAGTTTAAAATGCTCTGATTTTTGTAAACTAAATTGTCACATTGTAAACTTATATAAATAAATAATAATATTGGATTCCCATCTACCCTTGTTTTGAATAATTAGTGGAAACACAACACAAATTGGTAGTTGTAATTGTACAAATTGATGTTTATATTGGGAAATGCATTATACTATCTATGTATAAACCAATTTTTTGGGACGAACCAATGTATTCTGTATAAACTTAGTAATATGTAAATAGTATAGAGTTCTTGTTTGGTGCTTACTATATTAGCTTAGCTAGCTTGTGTTTGGAACAGAGGTTGCGAGACATTGCATTGAAGGAAGATGTAAAGATAAATGACTCTGATCCAAGGACTGTTCCAACACTTCTGGGGATGGCTAACTCTTTGTCCAGGTTGACATTCTATCTATGTATATTGTCCCTCTAGTATCTTAAATGCAATTCTAGTTTCATGGTAAACTTTGTTTTGTTCCTACCTATGTGTATTTGTTGTTTGTGGTTAGTATTGTAAATGTACTAACATACTATTTAGATGAATGGATGCTTAGCAAGAGGCATCTGTAGCAATTGACGTGTTTTTATTGCCTAATGACTGCTCAATATATATTTCCAACACTAAATTTTTTTTTTTATTTAAAAAAAAAGATTTTTTTTTCATATAGTTTTAAATAAAAGTAAAAAAAGATTTTTTTAAATATAGTTTTAAATAAAAGTAAAAAAAAAAATATTTATATATATATATATATATATATATATATATATATATATATATATATATATATATATATATATATATATATATATATATATATATATATATATATACACACTTTGATCATATCATGGCAGAGAAACATTGCAATGTACTCCAAGAGTTCATTTTGTTTGTTCTAGGATTTACGGATATTGTGTTATGTTCTGCTTTGTTTTGTTGCTCATCTTTTGCCTCTGGTCTCGTTTTTATGGTGTTCATGCATGCAGGAGTGGATTTTTTTTGCTTCATTGTTTTAAAATTTCCAGAATCTGGATGTCCTATATCCTTTGTTGACAGTAGAGATCTTGTTTTATCCTTGTATGAGCTGATGCGTATATGGTATTTTGTTTGGAGTTGGGTACAATAATATCTTTGCTTTTGCATAGGGATCATCTGACTATGCTTAATTTATCTTAGCCTTTGTTCAGGGGCTGAGTTTTTGTTACAAATGGTTCGTGAAGCTGTCCCAAAATTCTGGCTTGATTCTCAGCATTCTGCCCCTGCTGCTGAAGTGGCCGTCCATATCCTTGATCAGCTTTACAAGAAGCTAAATGAAACTTGTCTTGTGCAGGGTGGTGAGGTTGTATTAAAGTAACATAGTTCTTTTTTATTTTCTTATTTTAATGCTTGTATTTTATTTATATTTCCGTTTTTAATGACAAATTATGCAATTTTTAGGAGGAGGCATATAGGATGCTTCTTTATTTATTTCTTGGAAGTCTATTGCCATATATTGAGATCCTTGATTCCTGGATTTTTGAAGGGATTCTCGATGATCCTTATAATGAGGTAACCTCTTGAGAAAATAATTTTAGATTTATTTGTCTAATGTAATTCCAGGTTTTTTTAGGCACTAAAGAATGATTCTAGGGGAATTGTGTGCTCTTAGGATTTAGCTTGGGATGTGTGGGTGGATATACCCAGGGGTTTTATGTTCTTTGATGCTGCCTTTTAAATCATGTCCGAGTTTAAGGTGGAGATATTTGAGTTTCATGGTGTACGTGTATTGTGGGATGATGAGATTTCACAGAATCTATTTTGCTGTTTGAAATAAAGGCTATTCTGTATGGATATTCATCTTTCGTAATATCATTACATTACTTTTATAATAATATCATGCTGAGACATCTGTTATAGATCATTATATTACCTTATCAATAATTTTGATCTGTCCTTAATTTAGCATATTGATAGTTTAATACAATTGAAGTCTCATATTAGAATATACAATAACATTACACTCGTATTAGTAAATGCTTAGGACCTCTAACTTCTGCAGAAAATAGCAAGACAAGGTTATGTTAACCTGTAAAGTAAATTTCAACCATAATCTGTGTAAACTTGTAAAGTGTACTCGTATTATAATTATTTTCCACTTATAATAATTCAAATTTTATTTTTAAGCCTAAAATTTGAGTGTTATTTGTCACCCTGTTTTTTTTTTTTTTTTTTTTTCTTTTTTTTTTTACTACCAATGTTTTCTCTAGTTTCACTTGCCTTATTTTACATTCTTAATTGATTTGTCCGGCACTTTTCAGTGTTTTCACTGATGGGTTGAATGACGGTTCATGTTAGCTGATCCCAAATTCTTTTGGGTTAAGCTTTTGTTATTAGAAGATGATTGTGGTAACTGTCGTATCCAGAGTAGTTCTTTTTGTTGCAAATGCTCCGGTGAAGAATGTTTTATGCAACATTTTAGTGGTGGCAAAAAACATTTATGGATTGGTTATTGGCTTATTGCTCTGTTTTCTTGCTATTGCGGTGTTATATATTTAGATGTTTATGAGTGTATAAGAACATTATGAATTTTCCAATTTGTCCTTTTTTTATCAGACATCTATATACCTTCTCTCATGGAGTTTATTTTTCCCCATTTTTTTAGCGCTTGTCCCTGCTCAGCGAGGATGAATAATTTGTCTTAGAATTTCTCTTTCTTTAATTCTTTATTTTTTGTTGTTTTTCACTTTTGATATTTATTTCTTTGTTTTTTCTAACAGTTGTTCTTCTATGAAAATAAATCTGTGTCAATCAATGACACTGAATTTTGGGAGAAGAGCTATCTTTGGAGATCCCTATCACATCAAAAACTTGACGCTGAGATCTCAAGCATGGCTCTTAAGCAGCAAGCATGCCCATTATTTATTAAGGACATAGCTAAGGAAATTGTTTCTGCTGGAAAGTCTCTGCAGTTGATCAGGCATGTTCCAATGTCTTCAAGTATGACATCACCTTCAGGAGGGAGATATCAGGACTTGGGGGGTTTTAGAAGTACTTGCGGTGTTAAAAATCTTAGTGAATCCCATAGAGGGTACAGTACAGTAGGATTGACATTGGTAGAGCTATTTTTTGTGTCCGTGGCTGGTATGATAGGTCATGGTGATCATGTGTACAACTACTTTATGCAAAATGATTTAGCCTCTATGATTCCTTGTTTATTTCGATGTGAAGTGGAGAAACAGCATCTTGGAGAAATAGAGAGTGAGAGTTCTAATATGAAATGCCCAAGAAAGGCCTGGGTTGAGTTTTTGGATAGTACATTACAGAAAAGAGACGCTTCTCGTCAAGTTAAAACCATGTTGCCTCATTGTAAAAGAGATGTTGAGACTGGTTTGGTAAATGAAATCCAACTTCTGAAATCTTTCTGTCCTGAAAACCCAGTTATTACTGTTTGTAAAAAATTACTGAACAGGAATAGAGATGCCTTAGAAACCTTGACCTTGTCAAAAAATGCAAATCTTCCCCCATTAAATGATGAGGATTTACGGGAGGCTGTTTTCAATATTGAGAACAAAGGGTCTTTATTAACCAAGCAAACTAATTTCACTTTTGGTTTTCAACATAGTGAGTCTCAATTGCTTCGTTCAATAGAAGAGACAAAAGTTTTAGAAGCTATGTTTCCCTTTCCTACAGTTCTCCCTTCATACCAGGTGTGTTATTCAAATACTTGTTTAATGATATTATATGTGCTATAATTTCGGATCACCTTTCCATGGTTGATTTGTTATTTGATGTCAGGAGGACCTTCAGATGTCAGAATTGTTACCTCTCCAGAAAAATAGTACTTTGCCCTCCAGAATTCTTCGCTGGATTCAAATTGCCGAACCAAAGGGCTCCCCCCTTCCTACAGTTATATTGCATGAATGTCTGAAAGTTTACATCAATAAGCAGGTTCTTGTTTACTCTTTAGTTAAATTTATCAGTAGTAACTGTACAGGTTCTTATTCAATTTTTTTTCCCGCATACTTTAGGTGGATATTATTGGAAGTCACATGCTGTCAAAGTTACTCCAGGACTGGAGACTGATGGATGAGCTTGAAGTGTTGCGTGCTATATACTTGTTAGGTTCAGGTATTTTTTGCCATTTCCAATCATTTATTTAAGGATTATGACCATGCTGATTAGGATTTGATTTATGGTTGATGTGGATGCTTATCTCAGGGGATCTTCTCCAGCACTTCTTGTTAGTGATTTTCAATAAAATGGATAAAGGAGAATTATGGGATGATGATTTTGAGCTGAATATAATACTGCAGGTGAGGGTTTTGAGAATCCTAGAGAGAACTTTCCTTGACAAATTTGATTCCGAAGTTATACGTACTTTTACTCTAGTCTATGAGGCTATGGCTTCTAGGAATCCACAAAAGATAGGGTGGAAGAATAGTTAAAATGATTGTAGTAATCAGAATTGTAAAATGCTCTTAATTTCCCCTCCAACTTTGAATCACATCTTTTTATCTAAATATGATATCTTGTGACACTATGTTGGCCTTTAATATGTAATCATCTTGCTTCAAGTAAAATAAGCAATAGACAACTATTCTCACATTTCCTCTTAAATATATGAGGATGTCTCTTTATATTGATTGTTCCCCTTCACGGCTATGGCTCCTGATTTTCCTGCGATATGGAAAACTCCCTGATGTGCATCTTCTTTGGATCTGGATAGATTGATCATATAAGGTTGACTTACATATGTAATTATTTATTACTAAAACGTTATGGAAAAAATGTTTGAAAATATATATTGAGACTAATCGAACAGCATCACACAATAACATTTAATTTTTACATCTGTAAAGAATGTAGTTAAAATAATACTTCCTCCGCTTTTTTTAATTGCTCCATTTTCCTTTTGAGGAAGTTGCATATTAATTGCACCATTCCCTTTTCTCTCTCCTTTGTTTGTAGTCACATGGGCATTTTTGGTATCCTCACCTTTTGCTCCCTTTCTTGACTCTTGTTCCCAAAAAAGTGGTTCAATTTAAAAAAAAAAATAAAGGAAGTATATAAAAAGTGTCTAGATCAAACTGTTGCGGGTATTTAGAAACGCAGGGAGTGTTTAAAGATCAGCTGATCCAATCTTTTTTGTATCTACTATTTGTTGAACCAAAGGTAAGGAAATTTTGAGAGAAGTTGAAAATGTGGAGATGTGTATGATTTATATTAAAAAATTGTCCCTTTTTTGTGCTTATTAACAAGTCTCTAGGGCTTCATTTGGTTAGACATAGTTAGTGATGGGAACTTCAAGTTGCATGGAAAAAGTTACTTTGTTTGATTGACCACCTATCAAGAAACTTGAAATTCCTTTTGTCACTTGGCTCCTATGATAGTATGGAAGCGGGGGTGTTGGGTATGTTGCACTTCCATCTTTCATTCGTCACCCAAAGTACATTTTTTTTTTAAAAAATGAATAGTTTATAATTGTTGTTGCAAATTATTGTGTTTTACATGCATTCATTAAACCTTATATGATATGACATTCATTTCCATGGAAATGTTATCAGAACTCTATATTAATGGAGCTTTTCTGGAACATGTTATTCCCCGCGGAAATCATCAATGTGATTTATTTCCATCAGCTTTATTGGAACTTGGTCTTGGTTTCTGGTAAATTAGATTAGACTTGTTTTCTTTGATGACTGAACTTGCTTGCTTTCTTTGGTTTCTTAACATCTTTTTATTGTCTATTTTAGGAGTCAATCAGAAATTCGGCAGATGCCATGCTATTGACTGCACCAGACTCATTGGTTGTCTCCATCATAAAACCTCATGGTCTTGATGGTAGTGATCATCAGAATGCAAATGCTATTCCATCTACCCCTCGTAGAGGTCATGATAATATCTCGGGCGTTAATGGTCTTGATGTACTCAACTTCACCTACAAGGTCGGTTTGATTTTATATTTTATATTTTTTTTATTTTTAGATTTTACTGAGAATGAACTGGCCATCTTCAAGAAAGCCTTTGATCTCTTATGAAAAATTATCAACTTTGTTATATAATGGATCAGATTAAAGGTTTACTAAATTAGCTTTTATATATGTTACACATGAGGCCTATAGTTTATTGATGTTTGGAAAACTCGGCTCAAACCCTTCCTCTACAACTAACCTCTACAAAAACGTATAGCCTAGATGAAGTTGGAAAGAGTAGGCATCTGACTTGTCGCTTTTACTCTAAACATTGTTGCCGGACACCCTTCAACTAATAGACATTCCCTAGAGCTCCATAAAAAAGACTCCCTAAAACATAAAATCACCTTTGTCCTTAAGTCAATTTGTCTTATTGTTGCTTCTTAATTTGCGCCCAAGTAGGCAATTGAGCTCCTTTTTTTGTCCCATCCAAAATTTGCAGGGTGCTCATTTGTTTTCAGTGAATTTACGAAGTTTGTGTATTTTAATGTCATAGGTTTCTTGGCCACTTGAACTTATTGCTAACACTGAGGCAATTAGAAAATATAACCAGGTAAAACTTTGTGCATATAGTTTTATTTCTTGATTCAAATTGCCATCAGTAATTGCTAATTTCTGAAACACATTATACGTAGGTGATGCATTTCCTATTGAAAGTTAAGCGTGCAAAGTTTGTACTTGACAAAGTTCGGAGATGGATATGGAAGGTTACACTTTTTCTTCATCTTGTTATTTTACCTAGTTTAGTGACAGACTTGGCAAGTAAATGAGCCATGCAAAATGTTAAGCAGAATCAACTTTAATCTCTTAAAAAAAATAAATAAATAAATTTATCACAGTACTTATCAGCATCACTGCTCCATTCTCATTGGCAATTTCTTACAGAAAAAAGGTTTAGTGACAGTCAACTTCAAGCACCATTGGTTAGTGGAACAGAAACTTTTGCATTTTGTGGATGCTTTTCACCAATATGTGATGGATAGAGTAAGATATTTCTCCTTATAAAAGCTTGCATCAAGCAGACTTGTAAATTTTTCTATGCTACTTATATGTTGCTTAGTACTGTCCCTTTTTCCGTTTTCAGGGGAAATCGTTATGGATATATATTCTGCCTTACAATTTTTCTATGCTACTTATATGTTGCTTAGTACTGTCCCTTTTTCCATTTTCAGGGGAAATCGTTATGGATATATATTCTGCCATACTATTTCTGGACAATTAAGTAAAGTTTGGCTTGTTATTGACTTGTGACATTGATTTCAAATTTTTCAAGCTAAAAATCTCCACAAACTACTTTTCCAACTTTTTATAAATTGAAAACTAAAAGAACAAAGAGAAGAGGTGAATTTGGGAAAAAAGGGAACTATCATTAGAAGTCTCCGTTTCTTCTGATTTTTCCCGTCAATAGTTGTTGTTGGCTAATGGAAAGCACTTCCTTCTTTGGGTACACACCTCACCCACACAATTGAAGCCCATAGGAATTTTGGCTTGACTTGATTTTGTCAAGTTCTTTTGTACGTGTGTGATATGCATGTCCCATGATTGAAGATTAAGGTATAGTTTGATACTTTGATGTATACCTTGCCTCCAATATTAAAACACTTTTATCTCATTGCTCCAGATTTTTTTTGATGACATGAATAGACCGTTTAGATTTTACTATGTCTTTGGATAAAGAAAGGGGAAGGAAAAGAAGGGGAGGGAGGTGAAGGGGAGGGAAAAATGATGAGTTCTCCTTCCAAATCTTTCCATTCTAGGAGAGATAATTATCTTACGATATTTTCCTCCAATTCTCTCCCCTCCAGTTCCCTTCCTTCCTTATTTGTTTTCCAAATGAAAGTACCATCCCTCGAATTCCCTTCCCTTCATTTCCCTCCATTTCCTTCAATCCAAACAAAGGGCTAGAAGATACATGATCTACTGTGCTAGCCTTGGTAGAAGCTAAATTTTGTTTGGGGCAATTGGTAAGCAATATATAAACCTCAAAATAGCATTATTGAAACAGTTTTCAGGGTAGTTCAGGAGCTTTACTATCAGCTGGTGTCTTGGTCATAAAAGCTTTGCTATTTGGCGAGAAGTGTGAAGACTAAAAATTATGGGTGGTTAGTTAGTTAGGTCTGGATACTCGTCTAGCTTGGTGTGGGGTTGATTGATGTTCTTTGCTGACATTAGCATGCATTGTCCCACCTTATACCTAATTCTTCCAAGTGCCTCAACTTATAATATCCAGAGAAAGACTGGCTCTTGATGTTTAATAGTAGCAAACAATGTAATCATCTAGTTAGTGTTTACACGAGTTTCACAAAATGTCAATCTCATATCCATTTGGTGATGCAGGTCTATCATAGTGCCTGGCGTGAGATGTGCCAAGGTATTGCAGCAGCATGTTCTTTAGATGAAGTAATTGAAGTACATGAAGCCTACTTGCTATCAATACAAAGACAATGCTTTGTTGTTCCTGATAAGCTGGTATGTATCATCTCATTTATCTGATATGTTATGATTTTATAGTGTCCTCCCATTCTTAGTTCATGCTACGGTGAAATTGTTCCAACTACAGGGGGCACTAATAGCCAGCAGGATAAACACTATCCTTGGATTGGCTCTGGACTTTTACTCGATACAGCAGACACTTAATAGTGGTGGAGCTATTTCTGCTATTAAAACGAGATGTGAAATGGAAGTGGAACGTATTGAGAAGCAGTTCGATGATTGCATTGCCTTTCTTCTCAGAGTATTCTTTCTCTCCACATCTTAGATAAATCTGCTAAAGTCACAAGGAAGTGAAGGAGTTTTTATTCTGCAGTGAGAAAGTATTAGTGGGGAACTGGGAGGGTACATAGTGAAAAGAAACTAAGATAAATGAAATAAAATATTGGAAGTAAGCAATGGTGGTTTTGGGCAGATTAATGTGCTTAACTTCACCACATTTGGCTACCATACAATGCTTGGTAAACAGTAATTTATTTTTATTATTATTATTATTTTTTATTTTTTTTTTTGGGGGGGGGTATAAAAAAGATATTAATTAATGAGGGTAAAGTAAAATGTCGTAAATAATAACAGGGTATAAGCAGCCCTAAGGGTTGCATTAATATATTTAATTACATTTCCTAAAATGGTATAAATTTGGGAAATTATGAAAAACGTACGCATAGAACAGTGTAATTACTGCTTGGTTTTCTTTTTAGCTGCATATAGCATTTTCTTTCTTGTAGGTAGAAGGATGTAATGATAGTGTTATTTTTCTCAATATGTGGCTTTACAGGTATTGTCCTTCAAGATCAATGTTGGACACTTTCCACATTTGGCAGATTTGGTGACTAGAATAAATTACAACTACTACTACATGTCTGATAATGGAAACATGATGACAGCCCCTGGATCTGAATCAGTGAAGTTGGGAAAGGCCTTTCCAAGCAGACCTGGGTGATTGGATTCCCCACGTTTGTTTTTTTATTTCCCATTTGTATCAGAACGACAGAATCGTTCTGTGTAATGCCAGTCAAAGGTAGAAGTTGCGCGACATGCCAACTTTTCCCCTCCACAAGTTTTAATGTTCCAGGATTGCCTGAAATTTAGCTGTTGATGCAGATACCCTTATCATACTAGCTAAAGCAGGCAAGCTGGTGAGGATATGGGCTAAAAGTTGTTTTGTCTAGCTGCAGCTTGTATATAGAATATCTAGCTGGCTAAAATTGTGTATGTGTGTGTGTGTGTGTGTGTAGGTGTGTGTGTTCCAAAGCACTGCACTGATCGTATGTAATTGATGTAATTTATTCTTGGTGGATTATATTTTAGGGTGTTGGTGTCCTTGCTAGTTGCTACTCGTTTCATGTACTCATTTTTGCAGTGGTAACATATTCTTTTGTATAGGGCCAGCGTTTGTGGTTCTTATGAACAGTTGGCACATTGTTTTGGACAATTTTGCTTATAGGATGTTCGATCTGTCTTATAGGGGGTGCCAAATTGCCAATGATTAAATGGTTATGGGTCATCTCAATAGAAAGGGAAAATAAAGAATTAGATTTGCCTAAGACGGCTTAGTAGGAATTTGATCTCAACATGTTCCCTAGGGCAATGTGTTAATGACGAGTTGATAAAAATAATACAAGTATGAGTAGTAAAATAAAGGAAGTTTTGTATTTGGAAAATTTGCAAATTGTAGCCATTTAGTGCGCATGTCTTTAGTGCGCGGTTTTAGGGTGATTTAGGGCTCACTTATTGCCATATTTTAGCTATTTTGCTCACTTATCGCTCTGTTTCTGCACTTTCTTCGTACTTGTCATGCTTCACGGGTTTTGTTAGTGTTTTGATGCATTTTCAGGTATGCTTAGACCCTTACGAGACATCCCGATGGTTGGGTAAGAAGTCATGGCCTCGAGGTATCTTTAGCTAGGCTTGAATTTCATTTGAAGACCTCTTGGGGTTTTGCACGGTCGTGTAATGTTCGGCACGGCCGTTCAAAGAAGTTTGAAGATTGGCAAAACCTTCTGTGAAGGCTGCACGGACGTGCTGCAATTGGCACGGCCGTGCAGCCGTGCATGATGGTGGCACGCCCGTGCATGATAGCTGCTGAGCACGTCGAAGCTTCTACCTTAGCTGCACACCCGTGCCATTATGTGGCACGTCCGTGCCAGGCCCCAGTTCCAGTTTCCAGATCTTCTACCAATGCTGCACGACCGTGCAGTGTTTGGCACGTCTATGCCGATCTGTTTCATCTCCGCCCCCTTTGTTTTGGACTAATATAAATAGATTGATTGCCTCATTTATGAAGGGAGATGGTAGAGAGAGAAAGACTTAGTAATAGTGCTCTGTTTTGGGTTTAAACACATTTTCTTAGATTTTGTTTAGTTCCTAATCAAATTTAAACACTTTGTAATTGATTTGAAGATTATTCCACGTTTGAAAAGTATTGCAACCAAGATTATTGAAGTTTCTCATTTAGTAACATTTCTTATCTCTCTTTACTCTTAATCTCTTGTTTGCTTTATTTTGCATGTTTATTTGAATCTCTTAGTCCCTATTTATGATTAGTTGAATGTTTAGCACCATTTTTGGTGAATTTTCTCTTTGATGATTGTTGAGCAAGATACAATCCTAAATTTTGATTTTGTGCTTTTCAATATGATGTGTGAGTAGTTCCTTAGCTAGGAGTTGGGTGAAACCCAACCTAATGGTGATTATGTGAGTTTGGGAGTGATTTTGATGATGGATTGTGATTCAAATGGATTATATGGGATTGCTTGTTAGTTCTTGATATGAGTAATTAGCCTAGATTATTGAACTTTGATGGCATGAAATGTTTGGTTCAACATGGAAATGTGAGTTGAACGTTTCATTACCTATTACAATATGATTATGTATCTTTTGTTGCTAAGTTAATGAGGAATCTAAGCTTAGTGATTTGAGTTGTTTTCATATCGTTTGAAGTTGGTCTTGCATGTGGTCTTTGCTATTCCATTATCCTTGTTCCTCCCTATTTGCCTAATTGCTATTGGTTAAGTGAATCCCATTCCCTTAGTGTTTTAATCCCTTGAATTCAATCCTTAGTTGTAGTTTGTTAGTTAATCACCACTTACACCTTTCGATTTAGGTTAAGCGTTAAGATTATTTAGCGATTGATTCCCGTTCTCCGTGGACCGAACCCTTGCTTGCGCCATTATACTTGTTTGAGTAAGGTGTTTGTTATAAATGTGTTTGACTTAGCCTAGATTGTGCGACCGATTTAGCGCTTGTCAAAATGGCGACGTCGCCGGGGACGGTGTTGTTGATTGCTATTTGATTGCTTGAGTCTAATTCATTATAAAATAAACCACAAAAGAGTTGTTTTCTTTTTGGCTACACTTGTAGCCTTGCTACTAATTGTGTTTGTTGAGTGTGTATGCGTAGGACTCAACATCGGATTTTGGTGCCTTACGATCCTGAGATTGAACAAACTTAAAGAAGAAGAAGGAGAAGGAGATCCGGTTCTAGGCCGGTAACTACTTCCCCAACTAGAGAGTTCAACTTCAGGGAACAACAAGACCAAATGGGTGATCCACAGCCACCACCTCAAAGACCTTTGAAGGAGTTGGGAACTCCGAGAGCTTATAGAGCTTCAAGTGGGATTGTTCCCCCAAACACCCTAGCCAACGATTTTGAGATTCGGCCCGCAATGATAAATTTGATTGAGAGGAGACATTTTAGTGGAGCAAAACACGAGAGCCCTCTTGCACATTTGAACGAGTTTGAGAAATATTGCAACACGATCAAGGTGAATGGGGTCACTTAAGAGTTTGTGAGACTAAAGCACTTTCCTTTCTTCTTAATAGGAAAGGGCTCTTGAATGGCTTGAAAAGGAGGTGAGACCCAATTCCTTGAGAACTTGGGATGAGGTCACCACGGCTTTCTTAGGGAGATTTTACTCTCAAAAGAAAACCGCCGAAGCAAGGGCGTTGATCCAAGGTTTTCAGCGAAGGGCTAGTGAGACTATCTATGAAGCTTGGGAGAGGTACAAGGAGTACCAAAGAGAGTGCCCTCACCATGGAATCCTAACATACCAAGTTTTACAAATCTTCTATGGAGGCTTGAGTCCTCAAGGCAAAACAAGCTTGGATGCGAGAGCCAGTGGGCCAATCATGAATAAAACCGAAGAGCAAGTGATTGAGATCATTGAAGATGTGGTAAGACACCACATGGATTGGCAAGAAGGAGAGAGGGAGTCTTCGAGCAAAGGAGGGAGTGTGGTTTACTCCGTTGATCACCTCAACGCCATAAATAATTTGACATCTCAAATCGCCAACCTTGGCAAGGAGATGACATCAATCAAGGCGAAGCTTGAGTCCTCCTATTCACACCAAGAGCGTCCCTCCCAATCTAAGGGGAGAGGTATAAGTTCTAACCCTTCTACTTCTACATCTAATAACATGCCAAATGAGTGTTTATTTTGTGAAAATTGTGGATCATATGATCATGACACCTCTTCTTGCACTTATGATTCTCAACCCCAACCCCAATATGAGGATGGTAATGAACTTGAAATTGAACATGTCAATGCTTTGTCTTATGATAATAGACATAGGAATGACAATCAAAGATATTTACCACCTAATCAAAGAGGGCAAGGGGGAAATTCCTTCAATCAAAGAGGAAATGATTATGATTACCACAACCAAAACCAATGGGGTGGTAGGAACCAAAGGGACCAAAATCCCCAAGGTAACTACAACCAACAAGGTGGTTATGGTAACCATAACCATAATAATCAAGGGAATTATGGGAATCAAGGCCAATACCACCAAGGGGGGAGTTCTAATAACCGGAACAATTGGAATAATAATGGTAATAGAGGCTTTAACAACCAAAATGCTAATTCCAATGTGAGAGGTCCTAGAGCACAACAAGACAATTATTACACTCAAGCACCTCCACAAAAGTCTAGCCTAGAAGAGATGATGGAAAGCCAAGCTAAAATGTTTAATACCTTCATGGCCACTAGTGACAAGAAGTTCAATGAGGTTATGACTCACAACAAAATGCTAGAAACCCAAATCTCCCAATTAGCCAATGCCATTAAAGAAGGAACTAGCACTTCTAAACTTCCACCCCAAGGGCTTGACCCCAAGAGACCGGTGAATGCCATTTCTATTAGGAGTGGGAAGTTGTTGAAGGAGAGTGAGCCAAAGAAAACCAATGAGAGAATGATCATGAATGAGCCCTCCCTTGAGAGTGAGTTTGAGCAAGAAGATGAGAGAAGTTGTGAAGACGAAAAAGGTGATGAAGTTGAGAAAGAAGTTGGAGTTGAAAATGAAAGAAAGATTGAAAAAGAAAAGAGAGTTCAAAAAGAGAAAGAGAAGGAACCAACACAATTGCAAAAACTTCCATATCCTCATAAGTTTGTGAGACACAAGCTAGATGTGCAATTTGGTAAGTTCCTAGAGACCTTGAAACAAGTCCACCTCTCAATACCCTTTACCGATGCCCAATTATGCTAGGTTTCTAAAGGATATTGTGAGTGGAAGAAGAAATTGTGATGTTGTTGAAACAGTGAACCTCACCGAAAGTTGTAGTGCAATCATAATGAACAAGATGCCTCCAAAGTTAGGAGATCCGGGTAACTTTTCCATTCCTTGTGCCATAAATCGAATGCAAATTGATAAGCTTTATGTGGCTTAGGGGCTAGTGTTAGCCTTATGCCATATATGGTTTACCAAAGACTTGATATAGGGGAGCTTTTGCCTACCAACATTACCCTCCAATTAGCGGATAGATCAATCAAATTCCCTAAGGGCAAGGTAGAGGATGTTCCTCTAAGGGTTGGAAAGTTTGTTATACCGGTCGATTTTGTTGTGCTTGACATGGATGAGGATGTGCATATTCCTATCATTCTAGGGAGACCTTTTCTAGCTACTTCCGGTGCTTTGATTGATGTGAAAAGTGCTAAAATTACACTCAAAATAGGTGAAGAGTTTCTTGAGTTTGATTTGAATGCAAGCATGAAATATCCTAGTTCTAGTTTAGAGAAATGCATGAAAATTGACACCATTGATTGTATTGTGAATTCTATGCAAGAGCACTTGCTCTCTACTAACAATGCCCTTGAGAACGTCTTGTTAAACAAGGAAAAGATAGGTGATCAAAGCAAGGAAATGGCGTTGTATGAAGAGTTTCTTGATGAGAATGTTGAAGGAAATGTTGATTAAGCTTGCATGGGAATCACACCCAAACATGCTATGGAGATTGCCACTACAAAGGAAGGTAAGGGTGTGCCTTTGGTAGAGCTAAAACCTCTACCATCACACCATAGGTATGAATTTCTTGGACCCAATTCCACATTTCCCGTTATTGTGAATGCATCTTTGAATGAACACCAAACCCGAATGTTATGTGGTGTGTTAAGAAACCACCAAAATGCCTTGGGCTATACCCTTGATAATCTCAAGGGTATAAGTCCCGCTATTTGCATGCATCACATAACATTGGAGGAGGGTGCAAAGCCATCCATAGAGAGGCAAAGAAAACTCAACCCTCAAATGGGGGAGGTGGTGAAGAAGGAAATCACCAAGCTCCTAGATGCCGGCATCATCTTCCCCATTTCGAGCTCAAGGTGGGTTTCCCCCGTGCATGTTGTTCCTAAGAAAGGGGGTATGACCGTAGTTGAGAATGAGGAAGGTGATCTCATCTCAACTAGGACCGTGACCGGTTAGCGGATGTGTATAGACTATAGACGTCTAAATGCATCTACCAAAAAGGATCATTTCCCCCTCCCCTTTATAGATCAAATGCTTGAAAGACTAACTAGACATAAGTATTATTGCTTTCTCGACGGTGATTCAGGTTTCTTCAAAATTCCCATAAACCCGGATGACCAAGAGAAAACAACCTTTACTTGTCCTTATGGAACTTTTGTTATAGGAGAATGCCATTTGGTCTATGCAATGCACCCGGGACGTTTCAAAGATGCATGATGAGCATATTTGATGACATGCTTGAAGAGGAAATGGAGGTATTCATGGATGTGGTATGATTGTCGCGTGTCTACCAAAAATTAACCTAACTAAAACCTCTTAAAATGTAGTAGGGTAAGCTAGGGTTGATCCCACGGAGAATTGGATTATCAAATTATCACTTGTGTAAATTAGAAACTCCTGTTTTGAATAAGGAAAATATGATCTAAAAATAAACTACTAACTAGAAAACAAATAAAGTACGGAGAAATAAACTAATAAAATTAAGATACTATAAAATCAAGAATAATGAAATAGGGAATCGGGAGGCATATTATAGCATTGGAGTATTAATTGATCATTGAATTATATATAATCATTACTATATCTTAATGTTAACTAATAAACACAAACAAGCATTCGAAACTTCCTTTAATTGCAAATAGACCAAACAAGCTCTTGGAATATTTTCTTACCAACTAATAATCTAGAACAAGCTCTCTAGACTTGATTAATTAGTAGCGTTAATAACAAGGGAGTAGTTAACTTAAGCCACAAATCTCACAAGCTCGGACTCGTGCAACTCAAAGGGTTGATAATCTTAGGCATTATAACAAGCTTTAGTCACCTATTAAACACCTAATTGCTACCAAGAGAAATTAACAAGGACAATTACGTACCACAAGTTAAAATCCTAGCAATCAAACTAGTAGATTATATTAAAGATGGCCGGTCTAAAATATAATTCAACCAATTCATACCAATAAAATGGACTATCAATCCAATCAAGATATGAACATAATACCCAAGAATTACAACATATTTATTCTCACAAAACCATGATCCAATGCATAATTTATCTCCCTTCGCATTAATAATTCTGCCTAACATACTAAAAGTTGAAATAACAATAACCCTTACAGAAAAATATTTCATAATATGATAGAAATAATTAAACATTGAATTGATAATGCCAGCAGTAGCTAAACGAAGAAACAAAGTACCAACATTGAACAAATGCCATAAACTAACAATTATTAGCTTAATAATATAATTCAATCCTATATCTTAATAAGAAATCAAACTTTGACTATTAATACCAAAATGAAATCCAATAACAAAAAGTAAAAGAAGACATTAAACTAATGTAGTACCAAACTCAATTTGATGATTACAGAAGAATATGACACGAGCTGCATTGCTCCAAGGTCCGCTACTCGTCCTTCTTCCCTCTGCTTATTGCTCTTTGTTGCTCTGAGTTTGATGTTCTACTTTTCTTCTGGTTTTGTTCCCCAATTTATTCCCGAAACCTAGCCCAGAAAAATCCCAAAAATACGGATCTCCTCCTCCTCAAATTCGGCATCCCCATGTATATCCATAGGAGTCTTCGATCTCCAGCTAATTCGAGTTTCTCGCTCCAATTATTATCCAATTTCATCTTTATGATTTCTTGCTTGATAGTTTGGTACCCACAAAAATCACTCAAGAAATTTACCTCACTGCTCATCGAAAGAAAGAGAAAAAGATCTGATGAGTATTATAGGCTTGTAGCTCTCTTTCCTCTAGGATGCCCATTCACAATAATATCTTATTGGGCTTGAGACAAATGTGACTTAATCTGTTCTTGTGGCCTTGGTTTCTTTTAATCCGAGCGTTGGTAAAACTGTAATTTAATGCCGTAATCTTCCTTCCTACAGCAAATAAATAAAATAGTAGTAACTCATGTCTACGAAAGAAAATTACTTATAATACTCTTAAATTATCAAATGTCAATATAAAATCAAGAGTTTAATATATATAAATATTATATTTTACGACTCTATCAAACTCCCTCAAGCTTATAATTTTGCTTGTCCTCAAGCAAAGACATGAAATTACAGAGGAGTTAAACTCTTGATATAACAATATGCAACCTGACATGTTACAATTACTCCCTTGCTCAATTACGACTTCAAGCCAAGTATATTGACACATCAAAAACACCTAAGCATTCTGTAATAATCACTCCACTTTGCTCAATAACAACGTCAAGTCAAGTATATATGCAGGAGGAAAATCATTTTTATGATTACAAAATCAATTACCAACTCTTAAAACAATTACAACCTACCTTCCGTCAACAATGTAGTGGAGTAAATCAAAGATCCATAGGACTTGAATCAAGGATAAAACAGGGCCAAGCTAAAGTGAGGTTTTTAGAGAACATTTCGGAATGTGGTAAGAAGGATTAAGATTAGCAAAGCAAAATATACAAAACCACAACCACAACATAAGAACTCATATCACAGGCCCTTCCAACTTCATGAATTTATTTATTTATTTACTTTTTTCCTTTCATTTTTTGAATGTGCAGTGTTTCATGACTCTTAATGTCAAGTATCTGTCAAGCAACCTATGTAGCGAGCTTTCAACCAGTGACTCCCTGTCCGATTGGCTCAAGCCACTAGGTTTTAAGATACCCCTACGGATTTACTAACTCGAGTTACTCAATCACGATACATAAAACATCACACGTACTTATATGGGTTCTTTTCTTTATTTTCTCATTTTTTTTTATTTTTTTATTTTTCTTTTATTATAACCCATACATTGGTACGTAGAGCCTTTAACATGAAACTTTTAAAAATATAAACTTCACCACCTTACATCATTACCACAACCATAATCCAATTTACCCTTTGATATGCTCTACTAATCTTATAGGTAAGTATTTCATGTTTCAGACATTTTGCAAGAAAAGTAGGTCTATAAAGCTCAAATTGGGTTTAATAATGAATCATGTCATGGGTAAGATTTTTGGCTTATGTGGTGTAAAACTTTGATGCCTAACTCATTTCTTTCTTTTTACCCCACCACAAGCTGACTTCCACCAGGCTAGCTATTGTTTACGGAATCAATTTTTTTTTTTTTTTGCATACATACATGTCTATCAGCCAAAGTTAAGCATTGTAGAGTGAATGTACTGTTCATATGCAAAGCACTGTCCAAATTTCATTGTCAAACTCAATACCATACCATACCCAGAGACATACCAAGAGACCGCAAGAGACCGAATATAATGCATTCCCCCCCAAGCTTAATTCACACATTGCCCTCAATGTGTGACTGTAAAATAATAAAATAAAATAAAAATAATAATAATAATAATAAGGGGATAAAAATAGAAAGAGACAAACAAGCTCACCGGATGAAGTTGAATATTGTAGGGTACTGACTGTGTAGCCAACCTGATGGCATCCCTCCAAGCTTGGACTTGCTCACGAAGTCTTGCTGTAAACACATTGGAGATGCTCAACCACCCTTTCAATCTTACGATGTCATATAATCTGGCAGCAAATGTATCTCTACTACAAAACCCGTATATTTTAGACGCATTTGCCTCGACGCCTTGGATGTGGCGTCAGTGTATAATTTTGGGTTCCGCTTTTTCTCGACGCTTTTACGGGTCGAAGGTTTGTCCAGACATAGAAAAGCGTCGAGAACGGAGGATATAAACCTCTTTATATCTGTCTGTTATAAACGGAACTGCGGGAACAAAAACAGTAAGAACAAAGTTACCGAAAAATAGACTGAGTCGCGGACTATGTCGCTTTCTTTAGAACATTCACGGCACTGCCCTGAAAAGGTGCAAGCAGTTCGTACTAAACCGGATGTTCCCCAGGATAAAACAGCCTTTCTCTATTGAAATTATACCGGTGGAACTGCACAAAACCACCGGGCAACTAAACACCCGAAAGGAAAAGAAACTGCTCGAGGGTTTTGTTTTTGTGAGGGAAAATAGAGAGGAGAAGAAGATTGCTTTCTGTATTTTTTGTGTATCAAAAACAGGAAATCAACACGCCTTTTATAGGAAAAATTGCAACGTAACTGCTGCTGTTTAATTAGGCACTAATCACGCAATTAAAACGGTCATAAGTTGAACGTTCAAAACGGTTACAGAAGATTAATGCGTGGCAAAACGTTTAGCAAAAAATCAGTGAAAACGTTTGCATGATTAACGCTCCATTAATCAGTTTTGAAAAAACGGTCAAATGTAATCAGTCAAAAACGTTTAGCAAAAATCAAGGAACTAATCACGCAATTAGCCTTGTCCAAAAAATAAGTTTATTTAATAAACCCGACCCAACCCAACCCAACCCAACCCGGCCCGGCCCGGCTCGGCTCGGTTCGGTTCGGCGCGCGTGTGTGTGATAGATGGTTTACCATATAGGTCCTCCCTCTCCACAAAATGTGGGTAGCCCAAGGGCCACACCCCTTTAGCCCACTCTCTATATTATAAAGAGAGTAAAACTCTCATTTCCCACCAATGTGGGACTTTGAGTTTTTCACAAAATTCACACACTACACACTTGTTGTTCCAACAATCCCCCACTTGAATTTTTTTGAAAACATTTTCGAGCAGAATCCATACATATATAGGTTGCGCATAAACAGAAGTGTTTTTCAACTTGAACTTCGACGTAGTGAGTACGATTCAGATTCAACAAGGGTGACTCGAAGTTTTGAACCCTATCTCTGACAACGTACCACACACAACCTACTCTTGGTGTTGTTCTAGACCCGTGCTATTTCGGCCATGCACGTCTATCCCAGTGTAGTGAATGCTCTAGAAATGCTGCCACACATTTCATAGGAAGCGGCCTAACTTCCACATTCACATAGGTGAATCTATCAAGAGTACTCCTGTAGCTTGGTACTCCACTCCAAATTGGAGTATAGATTTCATTAAGAGTTCCTATTAACTCATCCTTGATCGCTTCAGGAAATTATGTCTTTTGAACATATTCAACTCATAACACACCATAACTTGTTATTACCCTTTGAACCTATTTCTTGGGATCTCCAGTTCATAGGTTGGGTTACCATTATGTGTGGTTCATTTCAATGGCAATAGTCCCATTTTCTTAGAGGAAAAATGGACTTTCTCCCTAGCTAATCCTTTCGTCAAAGGATCAGCCAAGTTATTCTCAGTGCGTACGTGATCCACTCTAACAGCTCCGATAGAGAGATATTCTCTCACAGTGCTGTGCTTACGACGTATTTGTCGTCTCTTACCGTTGTAATAACGGTTCTGAACTTTTGCAATAGCCGCGGTACTATCGCAATGGATCAAGACAGCCGGTAATGGCTTTTCCCATAAGGGAATTTCACCTAGCAGGCCTCTTAACCAACCTGCTTCTTCACTAGCCGTAGCTAGTGCTATCATTTCTGACTCCATGGTGGACTGAGCCAAAATAGTCTGTTTCTTAGACTTCCAAGATACAGCTCCACCGGCTATAGAAAAAATATATCCACTAGTAGCCTTAGAGTCATCTGATAAGGTGTTCCAGTCAGCATCACTATAGCCTTCTAGTACAGCTGGAAACCTTTCATAATGCAACCCTAGGTTCATGGTCCTCTTAAGGTATCTCATGACCCTTTCAATAGCATGCCAATGCTCATTACCAGGACAACTAGTAAACCTGCCTAACAATCCCACGACATAGGCAATGTCGGGTCTAGTACAATCAGTGGCATACCGAAGGCTGCCAATGATGCTCGCATAATCAGATTGCCTTACGGCATCACCAGTGTTCTTAAATAATTTAACACTGGGATCATAAGGTGTACTAGCAGGTTTACAGTCAAAGTAACTATATTTCTTTAGGATCTTCTCAATGTAATGAGATTGATCCAAAGAAACTCCATTTTCTGTCCTAGTAATCTTAATTCCAAGGATTACATTAGCCTCTCCTAGGTCTTTCATATCAAACTCAGCATTCAACAATAGCTTTACATCATTCACAGCATGAATGTTCGAGCCAAAAATTAACAAGTCATCCACATATAGACAAATTATAGTGCATATGTCATTCTCAAATTTTACATATATGCATTTGTCACTACCATTTATCTTAAAACCATGTGAGATGACTAAGTTATCAAATTTTTCATGCCATTGTTTAGGTGCTTGTTTGAGACCATAAAGAGATTTATCTAGCTTACATACCAGATGCTCTTTTCCTTGAACAACGAATCCTTCCGGTTGATCCATGTAGATTTCTTCTTCCAATTCACCGTTCAAGAATGCAGTCTTCACATCCATTTGATGTACTACAAGATTAAAAACAGAAGCAAGAGATATTAATACTCTAATAGATGTTACTCTAGTTACAGGTGAATAGGTATCAAAGAAATCAACATTCTCCCTTTGTCTGTAGCCTTTAGCTACCAAACGGGCTTTGAACTTATCAATGGTCCCATCAACTTTCAGCTTTCTTTTTAGGACCCATTTGCAACCAATTGACTTGCAGCCTGGTGGCAACTCAGTTAGATGCCAAGTTCGATTAGACTCAAGTGAGTCCATTTCGTCGTTCACGGCTTCTTGCCATAAATCTGCATCCACTGAGGTTAGAGCTTCTTGGAGGGTAGAAGGATCCTCCTCTACATTCAGAACTACAAAGTCTGGGCCGAAGTCTTTTGCTACTCTAGCCCGCTTGCTCTTTCTTAGTTCGGGTTCAGCATCCAAGTCTTGTGAGTTAGACCTGTCTTTAGGAATAATAGAGGAGGACGAGCCCCCACTATTTCTAGATTTAAAAGGAAACCTGTCCTCATAAAAATCAACATCATTAGATTCAATAATTACACGAGCATTTAAATCAAAGAATCTATATGCCTTACTGTTAATAGCATATCCAATGAATACGCATTCATAAGCTCTACTAGCTAATTTAACTCTTTTAGGATCAGGAATCCTAACATATGCTAGACAACCCCAAGTTCTGAAATAAGAAATGTTAGGTCGTTTATTACGAAGTATTTCATAGGGAGAAACCTTACTCTTAGTCTTTGGAATACGGTTTAAGACATAACAAACAGTTAGTAGAATTTCACCCCACCAATGATCAGCAGCACCAGAATATAAGGAAATAGCAACTACTAATTCTGTAAAGGTCCTATTTTTCCTTTCAGCCTTTCCATTCATTTCTGGGGAATAAGGAGCTGTCCTTTCATGTATGATACCATGTGAATTATAAAATTCTACAAAAGCATCAGTATCATACTCAGTTCCACGATCACTTCGTAATCTTTTTATTTTCTTGTTAAACTGATTCTCAAATTCTGTTATAAACAACTTAAACATTTCAAACGCATCACTCTTATTTTTCATCAAATAAATACAAGTATAATCAGAACAATCATCAATAAAGGTGATAAAGTATCGTTGTCCATTTCTGGTCAACGTTCCATTTAGTTCACAAATATCCGAATGAATTAAGTCTAATGGTTCTGAATTTCTAATCACTGATTTATGAGGTGTTTTTGTAATCTTAGCCTGACTACAAGAATCACATTTGTCAAAGTCATTGAGAGAGATATTTGGAATAAGGCCTAAATTGCTCATATTTTTTATGAGTCTTTTGTTCACATGACAAAGTCTAGTATGCCAAACATTAATAGTAGAACACAACATATAAGCAGAATTAGAAATTTTATTAACTTCAACATTCAGTTTGAACATGCCATCAGTAGCATATCCTTTTCCTACAAATATTCCATTCTTAGTTAAAGTAAACAAATCAGAACCTATGGTTTGTATAAAACCAGCCTTATTAAGCAAAAAACCAGAAACTAAATTCTTCCTCATTTCCGGAGTGTGTAACACATCTTTCAGAATGAGAGTCCTGCCAGAAGTAAACTTCAACTCAACATTTCCAACACCAGCAATGTTAGTGGAATGGGAATCACCCAACAGTACTTTCTTATCATCGGTCTTTTCAGTGTATGTTTTAAACATTCGACGATCATAACAGACATGGCGTGTGGCACCAGTGTCTATCCACCACCCATCTGATCCACCAGTAAGGTTGATCTCAGTAATCATAGCCACAAAAGGCTCTTCAATCATGCTAGCCTGCGCTGGCACAGGGTTAGGCATGTTCCTGCACTTTCGTGCCATATGGCCTGGTTTTCCACACCGATAGCACAGAAATTGACCAGTACCATTCTTAGGGGGTTGTGACTGTTGTCTTCCATTGTTCTTTTGAACATTCGGTTTATTGAAGTTATTCTTCCGGTTCTGAGGTTTGAAATTCTTACCAGCAGGTTTAAGTACTGCAGCAGATCGCCTAGGAGCATTATTAGCAGAGATTTGTAAAATCTCTTCCTTTAGATCCTGTTTTCTGGATTCTTCTTCTATACGTAGCCGAGTGATCAAACTCTCTAAGGAGAATTCCTTAGTCTTATGCCTGAGATTATTTTTGAAATCTTTCCAGGAAGGAGGCAACTTGTCAATAATAACAGCAATTTGAAATTGTTCATCAAGGGCCATACCTTCGGAAATTATCTCATGGGCAATTTTCTGAAGGTCGTGAGACTGCACTTCCACGGACTTATCATCAGTCATCTGGAATTTTAGGTACCTACTGACAGCATACTTTTTGGCACCTGCTTCTTCAGTATCATACTTTTTTTGTAGGGCATCCCACAAATCCTTAGCAGTATTTTCCATATTATAATAGTCATAGAGGTTATCAGACAGACCATTAAGTATATAGTTTTTGCACATGAAGTCAGTTTCATTCCAGGTTTCGATTTCACTATTCAAGTAAGCTAATTCATCTTCAGGAGCATTATCAGGAATAAATGGCCGAGGGGCTGTTAAGGCAGAATTTACTTTTTTGACAGTTAAGAAAAATTGCATTTTCTGTTTCCATCTTTTAAAGTGAGCTCCTTCAAAACGGAAGGGCTTGTTAAGGTCAGCAGACATAGTAATATCTTCGGTAGACATATGGTTCATACAGGCAGAAAAAGAATGTTCTAAAATTGTTATAAACGGAACTGCGGGAACAAAAACAGTAAGAACAAAGTTACCGAAAAATAGACTGAGTCGCGGACTATGTCGCTTTCTTTAGAACATTCACGGCACTGCCCTGAAAAGGTGCAAGCAGTTCGTACTAAACCGGATGTTCCCCAGGATAAAACAGCCTTTCTCTATTGAAATTATACCGGTGGAACTGCACAAAACCACCGGGCAACTAAACACCCGAAAGGAAAAGAAACTGCTCGAGGGTTTTGTTTTTGTGAGGGAAAATAGAGAGGAGAAGAAGATTGTAAGTTTATTTAATAAACCCGACCCGACCCGACCCGACCCAACCCGGCCCGGTTCGGTTCGGCGCGCGTGTGATAGATGGTTTACCATATAGGTCCTCCCTCTCCACAAAATGTGGGTAGCCCAAGGGCCACACCCCTTTAGCCCACTCTCTATATTATAAAGAGAGTAAAACTCTCATTTCCCACCAATGTGGGACTTTGAGTTTTTCACAAAATTCACACACTACACACTTGTTGTTCCAACACTGTCTAATATATAATTATTTTTAACTAAGTTCGATTTTCTTCCCCCTCTCCTTATTCTTCACATTTCAAAGGCAAGATAGAGTCTGCACTTTTATTTCTCTAAATACCGCATCATGCCATCTTGCTGATGTGATTCTTAGAACTTATCAGGTTATTAAATTCTGCTCATTTCTCTATCTTATTCCCTGGTTCTATCGTTCCATTTTTTTTTGTCTCTTTTAGCGTAGGTTTGTGTGCTTGATTGTTTGATTATTTGGGCCTTGGATATGAAAATAGCCTCACTCTCTACATTGATCTGATATTGGTGTTTGCTAGACTTGTTTATGGTTGCTCCAATACTTTAGGCAGTTGTTCTCGGCCTTAAGGTTGACGAGAAAATTATGAAGAATCCATATATAAGGAAGGAGCTCAATACTCGTTTCCGTGTTGTATGTTTCTATCTTCCTCTCTCCCTTACAATTTCATTTATTTTTATTTGTGCTTTCTTAGAGTACATAAGCTGTCTAAACTCTAATAATTATGAAGGTTTGCAACATATTGTCTAGTAATTCCTTCAGTCTTTTAGCATCTAAAAAAGTAGAATGAAGAATTTGAAGTCTGGTTTTCATATCTTTAACAATTGTTACAGTCTGGTTTTCATATCTAGCTGCTGCTTTCATGTTAAGACAGGCCTGTTGAGAAAAATTACATGGTAGCATGGTGCCAATGACTTTCTTGGCTTTATTACATTTATTTCCATTGTTTCATGGTCTGGTTTCCATTTCTATGTGCTAATGGGACGGAGGGAGTAGTATTTATCTCTTTAGCCACTTTCACTTACAATTTATTTTCTCTGTTTACGTGTTTCTCAGCACATACCATTTATCCCATATAGGTCTGATATTGTCCAAAATGACCCATTTTGGTCCCATTTTGTGTCACTTGATTTAAACATGTAAAGGAATATTGTTTATGCTAATTAGTCTATAAAATGAGAGATAATCATGATAAGAGAATTCTTCTATATTGTGCTTGCTTTATTAGTATGTTGCATTTAACTAAAAAGAATTTGAATGATTAAATTTTTGTATAAGAATGTTGAAGTGTTTGTATATGTTGTTGTCCACTGCTTGTGCCTTTTCACCCATGCTTTTATGTATACATTAATATATGTGCAGGGGGAAATGACGCTCAGTTGATATGCATTTGTTCAATTTCCGAACATTGCAAGCTCTTCTCTCACCTTAGAAGTTTCTATGTGTAATGTAGTATATGATTCAAACATTTCCCTTTGTTCTATCTATATAGTTGCAAATGCAATATGTGAAATATGGAGTAGTGGATTTTACAGATGTCTTCATTTGCCTATAGTATTCTTATAGGAATATCCTTATAGTTGAGTTCAATTCCTAGATAATCATTGAAAGTAGATGAGAAGGTTTGCACTTAGGGAGAGGGAGGTTGGTTGTGAAAATTCAGTTGGATTTTTAATCTCTTTATAAAAGGAGTGGTGTCTGTGTGGTTTCATTTGTATTATATGACTATCTGTATTAATTTATACTTATTAATTATTTTTTTTGAAGGTTATGAATGCAACATGAGAACAAAGGAAACCTATTGAAGCTGGAAATTAGCCTACTATGCACCTTCATTTTTTGTTTGTAGTTAGTTAGATAGTAGTTAACTTATGTAGGCTTCAATCTAACTTTTTAATTTAGTTGGTAGTTGATATATGTAATAATAATAATGATGATATTTTGGACATGGCTAGGTTTTTTTTGAACATCCATCAGTGTTAGTATATATGTAGACCAGGGATTGGATTTCAACTCTGTTTTGTTCGTTAATTTTGACAAAAACTTTATTAATTTTATATATGTTTTATCGTTGCTTATATATATATATATATATATATATATATATATATATATATATATATATATATATATATATATATATATATATATTGAAAAAACATTATTTATATTATTTTGAGAAAAAACTGTAAAAAAAAAAAAGTCTGGTCGCTTTTTCTTGTCAAGAAATTTGCTTTAATCAGTTTCAAAATTTCCCGCCACTATTTTTATATAGACATCAAAAAGCGTCTCAAATGATTTTGGGACTGAAAACAACGTCGACAATATGGACGGGAAAAAGCGCCTAGAAATTTGGTGGTGGCGCTTGAATACCGATATTTTCGACGGTTAGTATACTTTATTAGACATTAATAAGCATCGATATTGAAGACACATAAAGGTGTCACAAAATATTGGGACATAAAAGGGCGTCGAGATTTGTGACACGAAAAAGCGTCGCGAATTTCTCGACTCACTTTTTCTCGACGCTTTTATACAGCGTCGAGAAAAAAAATAGCGACGCTTTCAATGTCGAAAATACTGGAAAAAAGCGTCTCAAAAGGACGGGATTTGTAGTAGTGTATGTGCTCCAGTAAATGTGTCCGGGTGAAGTTTCTTGGATGACTGACTGTATATCTAGCCTGATGGTATCCCCCAAGCTTGAATATGTTCATATTTTCTTGCTGCAAACACTTTCGGATATAAGCAGGTGTCGTTTCAGCTTAGCTTTAACTCCACCATTGTGTCCAACCAATCCCACCATCCTACAACAGCTGATATCAAATAAAAACATAATCAGTTTCCTGAATATTATAAGGGGCTTAAAAATAGGAGCAAACGAAATATCTGAGCTGATTTTTTTTTTCGAGAAAACCAAGTTAAAAAAAAAATTATTAGAAAAAATTCCTAAATTTGGGCTGCCTCCCAAGAGCGCTTTATTTATCGTCGTTAGCTCGACGTCTTCTCAGCATGCTAGTCGTCATAATTTGGAGCTTCTAGCTCCATCACTTCAATGTTGTGGACCTGATAACCCTCATAGTATGGCTTGAGTCGATGGTCGTTCACCTTGAATTCCTTCCTTGTGTCCTCACTACGAATCTCCACCGCACCATGGTCATATACCTTGGTAATAATAAAGGGCCCCACCCATCGAGAACGGAGTTTACCAGGAAAAAGTTTAAGCCGAGAATGGTACAAGAGAACTTTCTGCCCCACTGTTAATGTCTTTCGTGTTATGCGCTCATCATGGAATGCCTTAGTCTTCTCCTTGTAAATTCTCGCATTCTCGAAAGCATCATTTCGGATTTCCTCAAGCTCTTGTAACTGAAGTTTTCTTTGCTCACCTGCTGCATCCATCTCCATATTGCATTGCTTCACGGCCCAAAAAGCTTTGTGTTCCAATTCTACTGGAAGGTAACAAGGTTTGACAATTACTAGCCTGTAAGGAGACATCCCGATCGGTGTTTTATACGCTGTTCTGTACGCCCACAGAGCATCGTTGAGGCGGAGACTCCAATCTTTCCTGTTTGGATTCACAGTCTTCTCTAGAATGGACTTGATTTCCCGATTGGAAACTTCTGCCTGTCCATTTGTTTGTGGGTGATACACAGTGGACACTCGATGGAACACATTATACTTTTTCAAGAGAGCTCCTATTGTCTTATTGCAAAAGTGTGTCCCCTTGTCATTGATGATGGCTCTTGGGAATCCGTATCTAGCAAAAATATTTGATTTCAAAAATTCTGCAACAACTTTAGAATCATCAGTACGGGTGGCTATAGCTTCCACCCATTTCGAGACATAATCGACAACAAGCAAAATATATTGAAAACCGAAAGAAGAGGGGAAGGTCCCATGAAATCCATACCCCAAACGTCGAAAATTTCACAAAATAAAATAGGAGTTTGGGGCATTTCATTCCTCGGACCTAATGTACATGTCCTTTGACATTTATCACAGGCCTTACATATATCATATGCATCTTTGAATATAGAGAGCCAATAGAATCTGCTCTCTAAAACCTTGCGTGCAGTTCTCTTTGGTCCAAAATGTCCCCCACATGCATAAGAACGACAGAAAGTTAGTATAGAAAGAAATTCGAAATCAGGTACGCACCTTCTGATAACTTGATCAGCACAATATTTCTAGAGATATGGGTCATCCCATATGTAGTATTTTGTTATGCTTCGCATCCGGTCCTTTTGTGCTTTGGTGTAGCTGGCTGGAATCTTCCCAGATACTAGAAAATTTACCAAATCAGCATACCACGGAGTTCCAGGGTTCAAGGCATGAAGTTGCTCATCGGGGAACTCATTGATTGGGACTTTATCTTCATCAGCTTCAATAACTAACCTGCTCATATGATCAGCAACACTATTGTCAGAACCTTTTTTTATCTTTTATTTCAACATTAAATTGTTGAAGCAATAAAATCCAATGTATTAGCCTAGGTTTGGATACATCCTTTGACCATAAATATTTCAGTGCTGCATGATCAGTAAACACAACAATTTTAGTACCCAATAAATAAGACCTAAATTTATCTAAAGCAAAAACTACAGCTAAAATTTCTTTCTCAGTTGTAGTATAATTAGCTTGAGCCGCATCCAAAGTCCTCGAGGCATAGTAGATGGCATGGGGAGCTTTTCCAACTCGCTGGCGTAGCACTGCCCCTACAGCATAATTGGAAGCGTCGCACATCAGCTCAAACAGGAGCTCCCAGCTAGGAGGTTGTAGAACAGGGGCAGTGACCAACTTGTCTTTCAGCTTGTCAAATGCTTGCTTACAAGCCTCATCAAAGTGGAACTCCACATATTTTTGGAGTAGTCTGCATAATGGTTGTGCAATCTTCGAAAAGCCTTCAATAAACCTTCGATAGAAACCTGCATGGCCAAGAAAGGAACGAACTTCCCGCACTGAGGCGGGGTAAGGCAGAGAAGAAATAAGATCTATTTTAGCTTTATCGACTTTTATTTCTTCAGAAGACACAATATGGCTTAAAACTATACCTTGCTGAACCATGAAAGCCTCGGGGTATCTTTGGCTAGGCTTGAATTTCATTTGAAGACCTCCTGGGGTTCTGCACGGTCATGCAATGCTTGGCACGGTCGTGCAAAGAAGTTTGAAGATTGGCTAAACCTTCTGTGAAGGCTGCACGGACGTGCAACAATTGGCACGGCCGTGCTGGGAGCTGCACGGCCGTGCATGATGGTGGCACGGCCGTGCTGGGAGCTGCACGGCCGTGCATGATGGTGGCACGCCCGTGCATGATAGCTGCTGAGCACGTCGAAGCTTCTACCTTAGCTGCACACCCGTGCCATTATGTGGCACGTCCGTGCCAAGCCCCAGTTCCAGTTTCCAGATCTTCTACCAATGCTGCACGACCGTGCAGTGTTTGGCACGTCTATGCCGATCTGTTTCATCTCCGCCCCCTTTGTTTTGGACTAATATAAATAGATTGATTGCCTCATTTATGAAGGGAGATGGTAGAGAGAGAAAGGCTTAGTAATAGTGCTCTGTTTTGGGTTTAAACACATTTTCTTAGATTTTGTTTAGTTCCTAATCAAATTTAAACACTTTGTAATTGATTTGAAGATTATTCCACGTTTGAAAAGTATTGCAACCAAGATTATTGAAGTCTCTCATTTAGTAACATTTCTTATCTTTCTTTACTCTTAATCTCTTGTTTGCTTTATTTTGCATGTTTATTTGAATCTCTTAGTCCCTATTTATGATTAGTTGAATGTTTAGCACCATTTTTGGTGAATTTCTCTTTGATGATTGTTGAGCAAGATACAACCCTAGATTTTGATTTTGTGCTTTTCAATATGATGTGTGAGTAGTTCCTTAGCTAGGGGTTGGGTGAAACCCAACCTAATGGTGATTATGTGAGTTTGGGAGTGATTTTGATGATGGATTGTGATTAAAATGGATTATATGGGATTGTTTGTTAGTTCTTCTTGATAGGAGTAATTAACCTAGATTATTGAACTTTGATGGCATGAAATGTTTGGTTCGACATGGAAATGTGAGTTGAACGTTTCATTACCTATTACAATATGATTATGTATCTTTTGTTGCTAAGTTAATGAGGGATCTAAGCTTAGTGATTTTAGTTGTTTTCATATCGTTTGAAGTTGGTCTTGCATGTGGTCTTTGCTATTCCATTATCCTTGTTCCTCCCTATTTGCTTAATTGCTATTGGTTGAGTGAATCCCATTCCCCTAGTGTTTTAATCCCTTGAATTTAATCCTTAGTTGTAGTTTGTTAGTTAATCACCACTTACTCCTCTCGATTTAGCTTGAGCGTTAAGATTATTTAGCGATTGATTCCCGTTCTCCGTGGACCGAACCCTTGCTTGCCATTAAACTTGTTTGAGTAAGGTGTTTGTTATAAATGTGTTTGACTTAGCCTAGATTGTGAGACCGATTTAGCGCTTATCAAAAGGCGGCTTTCAAAGGCCCAAACTCCTAGGCAGCCCAATCACCTAGGACTAGGCACGCATTTCGAGACCCTATAAAAGGGAGATGTTTCCACCACGGAAACACATGGAAGACATTCAATTCACACGAATTACGAAAGTAAATACTCAGATATTGAGGCTGTCTATGATAGCTGGATGATCATTTCTCTCCAAAGAGGAACCTGATCCCATTCACATTCCGCACTTTTTATCTTTTGAACATGTTCTAACTTGATCGTCGGAGGCGGAACTCTAACCAATCGGAATCTCCGTTGTTTTGTAGGTACAGGCGCCCGGAGTCCAGTCTTGGTGTTGTAACTCTCCCGAGGGACACAGAAAACCCCGAAACATTTGGCGCCGTCTATGGGGAGAGTACTTCTAAGATGGCTTCACATCAGTCTGTACCGCCTCCTAATGAGAAACGGCCTATGGTCAATGCTCAGGTCTATACGGACCAAGACACTGATGACGACTTTGAGGTCGATACGTATATGGCCCCTGACTGGTCACTCAGAACCAGGCGCACCCGTCCCCTGGAAAGAAGGGAACGGGGCGATGATCAAGCAGGTCCAAGTCAACCATCCGGACAGCCGTCTGGACAACCCCATGCGGCCAAAGGCACAGCCCCAATCACCCGAGACGAACTCATGAGCTTCATGACAAGTTTCAAGGGGGAGATACAGGACCTGATCGAGAAGAAGACAGTTTGCTCCTACAGTGGTCAATCGGCCAAAAAACTTTCTCTTTTTGAGAGGAACAAGCCGGTCAGAGATCGAGAGCCGACTCCGCATCCTAAATCAAAGGAGGGGAAGCGTCCCTTGATCGATCTTACAAAGATCCGATTCCCTAAGACAAGGATGAGGAAGGTCATTCGGCACGTCTAGCCGGATGGCTCAAGGAAGACTTATTCTAATGCCCTGATGTTAATCAAGCAGAAGAAGAATCAACAACTGTCTGAGTCGGCTTCAACGTCGAGTTACCCTAACAGCTTTCAAAATACCTCAATGAGGTATTCGCAATCAAACCTGGAGGGTTAGTCAGGCGGCTTGTCCGTCCACACTGGCCCTCATATTATCCATTCGGCTCCGTATGTGCCTTAGCATCCATACAACCAAATGGTCAACCATACATGCAGCCGACCCTCTTTGGGGGTCAGGTAACACAGAATGTCCAACCTTTGGATTGGCAGCTTCGTCTGCTCAAACTTGGGGAACAACCTTCTGCGTTCTCCAAGGAGATAACCGAGGCGGCCCAACCGGCTAAGGTTAAGAATGTGTTGGTGGGTATTAATGATGGTACCACCAATCCTAAGGATCACCTAATGGCTTACACCAACCTCATGTACTTACAGGGATTGGATGATGCCGCCTGGTGCCGATGTTTCCCGCCACATTGAAGGGCGTCGACAAAAGATGGTTTAGCAACCTGCCTGCCGAATGCATCAAAAACTTCAAGACGCTTGCGTACTTGTTTGCTTCCCACTTCTCTATGAACATCCCTGCTAAGAAAACAAGTCTTGACTTGGGCGCAATTCAGCAGGGAGATAGAGAAGGGTTACGGTCATACATCAGGCGGTTCAATCTGATGAGAATTCAGATTCAAGGGTTGTCTGATGAAGTGGCCTATACAGACTTCTTCAAAGTTCTGAAAGAACGTTCAACCTTTAAGTTTGACCTCGTTAGAAAGAGGGTTGCTACCCTCCAAGAAGCTCTAATGGAGGCATACGCCTATATACAGGCGACCGAACTCTGTAACATCAGTAAGTAGTCGGACTCCAAGAAGTTTAACAAAAAAGAGATTCGGTCATCACAATCGGCTAAAAAAGAAGAAAATAAAAAGAGAAAAGAGATCTGGGCGGCAGACGACTATGAGCAGCCGTCCCAGAAGAAAAAGAAGGATTCTAAACCGTACATCTCAAAGTACGAGTTTAACAAGGACTGTTACTCCAACCTCATGGAGTTCAAAGACCGGGTGACCATTGAGAAGTTGGCTGCTATGAAAGGTTCCGCCAAAAATCGGAACAAAAACAAGTATTATCACTTCCATGAGGACATTGGCCACAACACCAACGACTGTTATAGTCTCAGGCGGCTATTGGACTGCCTGGCTGATAAAAGAGTGCTAAAGTCCTATATTTTGAGATCCAAGGTGACCCTGCAGACAAACCATGGACAGCCGTCCAAAAATAAGGCACTGATGAAGAACCGATCTATATCATAGCAGGCAGCTTTGCTGGAGGCGGCCCAACAATCCGGGGTACCAAGGACTACATCAAGCGGCTGGATGTCAGCTCAGTTGATGAGAGGCAGGCGTCCAAGGACACTTTCCCTGAAGTTATCATCACTGAGAAAGATAGGGCCAAGGTCAAGAGGCCGCATGATGACCCCATTGTCATCGAATGCAAAGTGGCTAACCAAAAGGTAGGTCGGATCCTCATTGACACTGGCAGTTCGTCTGATCTCATCAGTCACAAATGCTTGGCAAAGCTCAAGTACAAGCCTGAAAGCATGCACAAGGTATCTCATCCCTTAATTAGTTTTAGGGGTGAAGTTGTGCATCCGGTAGGCCAGATAGACCTACCTATTCGGCTAGGGGAGAAGGGAGAAGGACGCCACATGGTGGTCCGTTTCTTGGTTGTTGAAGAATTGACCGCCAATAACTTGATATTGGGCCATCCTAATCTAAATGAGTCCAAGGATATCATCATTCCTTCTCTTATGCTTCTGAAGTTTGAGAGAGATGATGGATCTGTTGGCTCCATAAGAGGAGATCAGAAGATGGCTAGAAAGTGTTATCTCTCAGACGTCAAGCCCACTGTGGTCGCATCCGGCCATAGTGAGGAAACAATAGATCTTGATGAAATCAAGAAAGCCACGCCTACTCCAACAGCAGCCGGAAAAAAGAGAAAGGCCGACTAGTTGGTAGCCGTGAAAAAAGAAAAGCATTAGCAATCACTGACTAGAGAACGGTCAAATGAACTCCGTCCCCAGCCCGCTGGTGAACACATTGATATCGCTCTGGATGACACACGTCCGGAACGTACTGTTAAGGTGGGGACGGTCGCTTTTGCAAACTTGGGTGCAGACTTGCATAATCTGTTGAAAGAATTCAAAGACATCTTTGCCTTTGAAGTGGAAGAGATGCCAGGCATAATTCCGGATCTTGCTGTTCACAACCTTGCTATGGATCCTAAAAAGAAGCCGGTTAGGCAAAAGAAAAGAAACCATGGTGAGGAGAGAAGTCAGGCGGCAGCCGCCGAAGTAGAAAAAGCTGTTAGACGCTGGGTTCATTCGGCAATGTTACTTCCAAATTGGGTTGCCAATATTGTGCTTGTCAAGAAGCCGAAAGGTACCTGACGCATGTGTGTTGATTACACAGATTTGAACAAGGCATGTCCGAAGGATAGTTATCCTCTTCAAAGATTGACAATTTGGTCGACTCTACAGCCGGCCATGCCTTGATAAGCTTCATGAACGCGTATTCAGGCTTCCATCAAATACCCTTGTGGAAGAAAGATCAAGAGAAGACGACATTCGTCACTGGTCAGGGTTTATTCTGCTACACCGTGATGCCGTTTGGTTTGAAAATGCGCCTGCTTCTTTCCAGCGAATGATTAATACAGTCTTCATTAATCAAATTGGGAGGAATATAGAGGCGTACATTGATGATATGATAGTCAAATCCAAGCTACAGGCGGATCAACTTGATGATCTCCGAGAAACATTCGCCACACTCAGGCGGCACCAGGTCATGCTCAATCCCAAGAAGTGTGTCTTTGGTGTTGAGTCCGGGAAGTTTCTCGGATTTCTGATTGATCAAAGGGGGATAGAGGCCAACCTAGAAAAAATACAGGTGGTCATAGACATGCAGTCGCCCCACATTGTCAAAGAAGTTTAAAGTTAACAGGTTGTCTGGCGGCGTTGGGGAGATTCCTCAGCCGGTCAAGCAACAAGTGCCTCTATTTCTTCCAAGCCGTAAAAAAGAAGACTATGTTTGAATGGGGGGCGGATGCAGAGGAGGCTCTTCAGAAATTGAAAGATCATTTGCACTCTTTGCCGAGGCTTGTTAGCCCTCTGCCGAAGGAAGTGCTATACATGTACCTAGCAGTCTCAGATCATGCTCTCAATGCTGTTCTCCTTGCTGAAAGAGACAACACCCAGCTCCCGGTCTATTTCATCAGCCATGTTCTTCGAAATGCTGAACTACGGTACCCTATGGTTGAAAAGTTTGGCCTTGCTCTTTACATGGCAGTCAAGAAGTTAAAACCATACTTCTTAGCACATCCGGTAGTGGTTTACACAGACCAACCTATCAAGCGGCCAATGACAACCATGGAATCATCCAGCTGAATGATCAAATGGGCAATTGAAATTCAAAGCCTTGAAATCACTTTTGAGCCAAGGAAAGCAGTGAAGGGGCAGGCGTTTGCCGACTTCATTGTGTAATGACAAGGCCGGCTGATCATGAGAACCTTGAACAAATCTAGAAAGTATATGTGGACAGGAGCTCTACAATGAACGGCTGCGGTGCAGGCGTCATATGTCAGTCCCCTGAAGGGGACAAGTACGAATATGCACTACGGTTTAAGTTCCAGGCCTCAAATAGTGAGGCAGAATATGAAGCCCTACTAGCCGGCATCCGCATGTGTAAGGCGGCTGGGGTAAGAAAAATTGACGCCTGCTCTAATTCGCATTTGATCGTTAGCCAATACCATGGTAACTATGAGGCCACCCATCCAGCCATGATCAAATACTTGCAGGCGGTCAAGGAAGAGGCTTGGACACTTGAAGAATTTCATCTAAGTCAGGTGCCTAGGTTAGAGAACAATCAGGCCTATGCTCTCTCTAAGCTGGCATCCTCCGCCTCCTATGATACACTGAGGTCAATCTTTTGGGAAGTTATGGAAAAAAGAAGTATTGAAAAAGATCCCATTGGTTTTCTAGACCGAAGCTCAACCTGGATGGACAACATCCGGGCGTACTTGACAGACGACACTTTGCCGGATGCATACCTAGAAGCGCTTGCAATGAGAAAGAGTGCGACCAATTTTGAAATCCATAATGGAGAACTTTTCAAGAAGGGTTATTTACAACCTTTATTGAAATGCATCACCCCAGAAAGGAGGCGAGAGGTTCTAGAGGACCTGCATTCGGGCTTTTGCGCCTCCCACATAGGCGGCGAGTCTCTAGCAAAGAGGGCCAGATGGCAGGGTTACTTTTTGGCCCACCCTAGAAGCAGACGCCATGGAAATGGTGAAGAAATGTGATAAGTGTTAAAGATATGGCAAGCTCATACACCGTCCGGCCACTGATCTGACGGCCATTCACAGCCCAGTACCATTCGCCAAATGGGGTATGGACATTTGGGACCATATACGCCTGCTACACGCGCACTGAGGTATATCTTAGTTGCAGTCGACTACTTCACCAAATGGGTAGAAGTAGAGGTGGTCAAAGGCATTAAGACAATCGGCCGTCCCCAACCAAATGGCCAGGTTGAGGCCTTCAACAAGTTAATCTCAGATGGCATTAAAAAGAAAGTTGAAAAAGCTGGTTGGCGGTCTATGGGCGGATGAGTTGCCGCATGTCCTATGGGCCATCAGAACAACTCAAAAAGGGGTAACTGGTGAAACTCCATTTCTCATGGTTTATGGCGCTGAAGCTGTCTTACCAATTGGGCACTACGAGCCGACTCTTCGAGTCATGCTTTATGATGAAGAGGCTAACTAGGAGGCCATGCGGCTAACATTGGACTCACTCCCGGAACGCAGGGGCAATGCTGCCTTGCGTCATGAAATTTACCGTCTGAGAATTACGAGAGCTGATGAGTGACATTTATGTTACCCTTAGGGGTAGTGTATTCTCTTGTTTTTCTTAGGTTTTCTACCTCTTTTCTCCTCTTATGGCTTCCTTTTCTTTTATGGATGAAAAGTATGCTTATTTGCGCTTGTTTTGATAATCTTTATGCATAATTTTATCATCCCCATGCTCTCGTGATCTTTGCTATCTTTTGCAGGTTCCATGACGGTCCTAAGCACGGTAGGAGGCCCCTTGGCCAAGTATGGAGGCATGGACAAAGACAAGAGGAGCAAAAGGGAAGAAGAGGAAGCAAGAAGAGGAAGTTCAAGAGGAGGTGTGGCCGAACCTCTAAGAGGTTCGGTCGAACCAGGGTGTGGTCAAACTTTTCAAAAGTTCGACCGAACCTCCAGGGTGCAGTGAAGGCAGTGTCAAACCTGTTTTCAGCAATTTTGCAGGAGAGGTCGAACCTCAAAAGTTCGACCAAACAAGGATCAGGGAGGTTCGACCGAACCTACACATGGTTCAACCGAACCTACCCTGAGTCCGACCGAACTTACCCATAGTTCGGTCGGACCTTTTCCCGATCTCAGCCAATTTTGTACGGACTATTTTAGGTCCTTTTGAGATCGTTTAAAAGACGGGAGAAGCAGGATAGTAGCCTAGTTTTCAGAAACTTCCTTTAGTTTGAAACATTCCTTAGGATTAATTTAGCTTAGTTTTCATCAAATCAAATCATTGTATTAGTGAAATTCAAGAATTATTCTCAAAGTTGGGCAATTTGTATTCAACATTTGAAGCTTCAATTAGTAATTTCTCCAACCTTCTTCCTTTTAATTTCAGATTTCATTTGGTATTTGCATGTTATTTAAATCTTCTTAGTTCTTGGTAATTTGTTATTGGATGATAGTTATTTCAATTGTTAACCACTTTTCCCCAATTATTGAAGTATTTAGAACCCTAATTCTTGATTGCATGTTGATAAACATGAGTTGTGAGTAGTTTTCTTGCTAGGGGTTGGGTGAAGCTCGACCTTTTTGGGTTAACTATGCAAATGTGGGAGAAGCATTGATGTTTGTATTGCAATTAAATTGATTATATGAGATTGCTTGTTAGTTCCTCATGATAGGTTTAGCTACCCTTGACTAAGGAGCTTGATAGTATGATATGCCTAATTTGACATGGAAGTGTAAATTGAGTACGTCATTACTTATTGTAATTTGATTATGTATCATCTATTGCTAAACTAATGAGGAATCTAAGTTTAGTAGTGTGAGTTGTTTTCTAATTGCAAGAGGTTGATTTTACATATAGTCCTTGCTATATCTTGTCTATTTTACTCCCCGTTTGCCTATTTGCCTTGGTTGAGCGGATCTCATTCCCTAGTGTCTTTAATTCATTGATTTAGCACCATAGTTTGTTTGTCTTCTTGACGAACCCCTATTCACCAATTGACTTCGAGCTAGCTTAAGTGTAAAGATCTTTGGCAATCATATCCTGTTCCTTGTGGACCGAACTCTTACTTGTCATTATGCTTGGTTTGTAAGGTGTTTGTTAATAAATGTGTTTGATTGAGTGTGGAATGTACGACCGTTCGCACGCCCATCAAAATGGCGCCGTTGCCGGGGAACGGTGTCAATGCTTGATTGTTTTTGATTGCTTGAGTCTAGGTCTTTGTGTATACTTTTCTTTTTATTTTATTTTTTTTAATTTTTGCTTGTTTTTGTAAAAAAAATGGCAAGTAACTCGTTTCCTCAATATGACAATGAGCCTTTTTGTGAATATTTCAATAGACTTGTGGGATATTTGGATTTTAATTGTTTTAGTCTTTGGGAGGCTTGTGAGATTTGTTACTTTGGTTTAAATGAGCAAACTAGGGATGAAGTTGAATGCATGCATAATGGTGAATTTAGAGCATTATCAATTGATGATGCTTGGGATTTTTATGTTTGGTTTGCTTGGGATGTCTATAATAAGGGTAATCATGATTCTATTATTGATATGCAATGTGTTGATACTTCTAATATTAGCATGAATTCCCATGATTTGTTACATGATCCATTAAGTGAACCTAAAACACATGATTTCAACTCTATTTCCTCTTTTGTTCATGATGATGAGGTACATGCTCAAGTTGATGCTAATGGTGTGTTTCAATATTCTTCATTATTTACCATGCCTTCTTGTGATGTGCTTCGTTCCCTTAATGATGAATCTCATGTGTTTGATTGTGCCCCCACTCCCCAATGTGATGTATATGCTCATGATCTTAATGTTGATTTTTCCAATCTTGGTTGTACTTCTTCTTCTCTTGTTGAGCCTCAACCTTCAACACCTTTTGAATCCCTTATTGCTACTTTTGAATCTCAAATTAGGTGCATTGAGCTTGATAATGAGCTTGGGCCTAGTAAGGAAATGATTCTTAATTCTATGAGAGGTCAATTAGAGATAATGAAAAAGAATGAGGAGCGTCTTGAGGAGGGAAGGAGAAGAAAAGAAGAGTTAGAAAGCCAATTGTCACCCTTGATGCTTGTTTTTGAAAAATCCCAATTTAATGTGTGTGTTGAGGATGATGATGATGATTTTGAGCAACCAAGAGAGTGTGAGGATCCCATTGGTGAGCATATGAGTGATGGTGAAGGAGTTGAGAATGAAGAGAGTGTTGATTTTGAAAATCCTAACCCTTTTTCCCATCTTGATGAGTCTCAAGTGCATGATTGTGATCCTTTTACCCATGAGTATTTGGATTCATTTAAGGTTATGTCTAATGTGTTTATTGAGTGTCAAATGAAAACCCATAGCCTTTTGAGTGAGTTCATTAAGAATGCTTCATGGGAGAGAGACCATTTTGAAATGAATTTGCATCCATTCATGCATGGCTTTGAGATTTTAGGCTTTAAGGAAGTTAAGGGAGTTGTTGTTCATGATTGTAGTGAAGGGGATTATGTAGTTCCTCTTGGAAGTTGGATGTTTGAGGGAGATCATGATCATGAGTGTTCTTCTTTTGAGGATTCTATGATTGATTTTCATGCTCAAATTGGTGATTTGAGGAATGGTGGTGAAGAAGAGACCATTTGTAAGACCATTGCTCCTATCCCCTTCTCTCATGTCCCTTTTTCAAGGAATTTCAACCATATCCCCTACACTCCTATATCCCTTCCTTCCTTTGTTAATGAGCCTATTGGGGACCCCCTTGCCTATGAAGATTTTTATGTCCCTCATTCGTCTTCAATTGAGGAAAAGGGTGATTTTGCCACCCAAAAAGATTTTTGTGAAGAGAGTTTGCCTTTCTATTCTTCTTCTTATTTTCTTGAATTTTCTTTTGATTCTTCTTCTTCTTGGAAACTCCCTCTTCACCTTCTTTTGCGTGCACTAATCTTGGTGCATGCCCTTCTTATATCATTTGCTTACTTGTTATCTTATGAGATGTGTAGTAGTGCATTTGACAAGCTCTTGCGATCGTTGCAATATTATTTACTAGAGCGGTCAAGCTTGGACCTTAAGCAAGCCTTTCTCGGGAAGTAACCCGTGTTTTATTGCTTTCATTTTCTTTTCTTTTTAGAATAGATTTTCTCTCATGGAAATTTTTGTGTGCCTTTTTCTAGGTACATAACTTGATATACTTTGGTGCATTGATTTGGATCAAGAATCAAGGAAGTTTGGCACCACAATTGCTATCATATGGAAAACAAGATTCAATTCTTGAGAAGAGTGGCTTTGAAAATTTTAATTGGGTCATTTGCGGGTATATACACCCACCTAAAATCCGGTAATATCCTTCCTTGCTCTTCCTCTAATGATTTGTGACTTGTTGGACATATGTTGGTTGGTTGGATGACTTTCTTTCTTTTCTCCTCCCATGGATTCTTTGGTTTAAAGTTTGAGCATGTTGCCTCATTCAAGCTTGGGGGAGGGTATTCTATCATGTTTGGTGGAATTTTGATTCATATATGCCATGCACATTTGTATATGCATTTCCATTTTCTTTATTTTGAAAATTCCAAAAAGATTTTGTTTCTATCAAGGCAAATTTGCAATGTGTTTTCTTTTGTTCTTGCTTTGGACATAATACTTTTGGACTTGTATTCTTGAATGTCTTTCTTCCTAAATTTTAGAGGTGTGCACGGTTTGAGAATGTGTTAGGTTGACCCTAGGATATGGTATGCTAAGGTAGTTGGCTAAGAACTTTGGGACCATGAAGCTCTAGTTCACTTGCTTGTGGTAAGATGGAGTTGCTCTCTATAGTGGATATGAAATCAAGAGTTAGTTATTGCTATCCCTAGTGATGTATAATTGTTCTAGCCTTCATCATACTTTGTTGAGCGGCATATTTGGATCCTTGGCTATTGCATTCTCATATCTAGAACTTGACTTTTAGCTCCCAAGATCGCGACTGAGCCACTTTAGGGGATGACAAAGACATTTCTCTTTTTATAGGATTAATTTTCAATTTTGGATTTGGTTTGCATTTGCCCCTCTTGCTAGCCCTTTTGAGCCATATACCTTCTTTTCTCTAGCCACAATACAAGCCTTGAAGCCTTGGTTTCACTTTAAATCCTACCTTTAGTTTGTGAAGCAATTTTGTTTTGGAGCTTGTTTTATTGTTTATGGTGCAAGTTTAGATTTATAAGTTCATTTGCAAAGCAAGTATGTGTTGTATATAATTTTTTTTTTGCATAAAACCAAATAAATTTTGAGAAAAAAAGCCGTCCAAAGTTAAAAGAGGCAAGGACATTTAAAAAAAAAAAAAAAAAAAAAAAAAAAAAAAAAAAAAAAAAAAGCTTGGAAAAAGGAATTATTGAAAAAAAAAGGTAAAGAAGAATGTAAAGCACAAAAAAAAAAAAAAAAAAAAGGGGTTTTGTTATTGTTGTTCTCCCTAATTTTGTTATTTTGTGTTAAATAAGCTTGGGGGAAAGTTATTTAATAAGCATACTTGGCACTTTTGTTTTGGAATCGTTTGGATCTTGTGGAAGAAGTTCCACCCGTGCTTCATATAGGTTTACCACCAATTTCAAGAGTTCTCCACACCTTTACTCTCCTAGCTTATATGTTAATACCTTGAAAGTCCTTTTGATCCTAGAGGGTTAAGTCATTCAATGATGGCGGGAAATAGGAATCAAGCCTATAGAGCGAGTTTGCATAGCCAAGATGTCGGGTAACCTTCTCAATGTTTTTAATTTCTTATTTATTTTCCGGTTTCTTCGTGGAAAGTAGAGAGAACGTGGTTTGATTGGTTGAAACAAAAGGTGGAATGTGTTTCCTTTAGTTCTCTATGCTTAGCATATGTTATGTTTCAATCAACCTTGGACATCTTAGAACGTGCATACCTTTATTATTTTAGAAAGATTGACATTCATTAGTGTTTGTTCCATCATAAAAGTCCACTCTAGAACGCTTGTAACTTTTCTCTTACTTCGATTTATTTTATTTTATTTATTTATTGCCTTGCCTCGATTTTTGTCAAGAGTTATGGGTTAAACTCTTAGGACACCCTTACGAGAGCTTACTCGTCCTCTAGAGCGATCTATGGGGTTTAAAGTGCTTGATGCATGCGCTAAATGCATTCGTGATTCCTACGAAAGTGAGTTAGTGTATATTCTTTCTCTTCTAGTTTTATTTTATTTTATTGTTTTTTTTTTAAAAAAAAAATATACATCGTTTTCCGTTGTGTTTGTTTTGTTTTGCTCGAGGATGAGCAAAAGTTAAGCTTGGGGGTGTTTGATGAGTGACATTTATGTTACCCTTAGGGGTAGTGTATTCTCTTGTTTTTCTTAGGTTTTCTACCTCTTTTCTCCTCTTATGGCTTCCTTTTCTTTTATGGATGAAAAGTATGCTTATTTGCACTTGTTTTGATAATCTTTATGCATAATTTTATCATCCCCATGCTCTCGTGATCTTTGCTATCTTTTGCAGGTTCCATGACGGTCCTAAGCACGGTAGGAGGCCCCTTGGCCAAGTATGGAGGCATGGACAAAGACAAGAGGAGCAAAAGGGAAGAAGAGGAAGCAAGAAGAGGAAGTTCAAGAGGAGGTGTGGCCGAACCTCTAAGAGGTTCGGTCGAACCAGGGTGTGGTCAAACTTTTCAAAAGTTCGACCGAACCTCCAGGGTGCAGTGAAGGCAGTGTCAAACCTGTTTTCAGCAATTTTGCAGGAGAGGTCGAACCTCAAAAGTTCGACCAAACAAGGATCAGGGAGGTTCGACCGAACCTACACATGGTTCGACCGAACCTACCCTGAGTCCGACCGAACTTACCCATAGTTCGGTCGGACCTTTTCCCGATCTCAGCCAATTTTGTACGGACTATTTTAGGTCCTTTTGAGATCGTTTAAAAGACGGGAGAAGCAGGATAGTAGCCTAGTTTTCAGAAACTTCCTTTAGTTTGAAACATTCCTTAGGATTAATTTAGCTTAGTTTTCATCAAATCAAATCATTGTATTAGTGAAATTCAAGAATTATTCTCAAAGTTGGGCAATTTGTATTCAACATTTGAAGCTTCAATTAGTAATTTCTCCAACCTTCTTCCTTTTAATTTCAGATTTCATTTGGTATTTGCATGTTATTTAAATCTTCTTAGTTCTTGGTAATTTGTTATTGGATGATAGTTATTTCAATTGTTAACCACTTTTCCCCAATTATTGAAGTATTTAGAACCCTAATTCTTGATTGCATGTTGATAAACATGAGTTGTGAGTAGTTTTCTTGCTAGGGGTTGGGTGAAGCTCGACCTTTTTGGGTTAACTATGCAAATGTGGGAGAAGCATTGATGTTTGTATTGCAATTAAATTGATTATATGAGATTGCTTGTTAGTTCCTCATGATAGGTTTAGCTACCCTTGACTAAGGAGCTTGATAGTATGATATGCCTAATTTGACATGGAAGTGTAAATTGAGTACGTCATTACTTATTGTAATTTGATTATGTATCATCTATTGCTAAACTAATGAGGAATCTAAGTTTAGTAGTGTGAGTTGTTTTCTAATTGCAAGAGGTTGATTTTACATATAGTCCTTGCTATATCTTGTCTATTTTACTCCCCGTTTGCCTATTTGCCTTGGTTGAGCGGATCTCATTCCCTAGTGTCTTTAATTCATTGATTTAGCACCATAGTTTGTTTGTCTTCTTGACGAACCCCTATTCACCAATTGACTTCGAGCTAGCTTAAGTGTAAAGATCTTTGGCAATCATATCCTGTTCCTTGTGGACCGAACTCTTACTTGTCATTATGCTTGGTTTGTAAGGTGTTTGTTAATAAATGTGTTTGATTGAGTGTGGAATGTACGACCGTTCGCACGCCCATCAAGAGCCTACAACAAAAGAGTACACAAGCGGCCCTTGAAAGCAGGGGACTTTGTGTTACGGAAAATAGAGGCAACCGGTAGGGCCAATGAGTAGGGAAAGCTGACTCCCAATTAGGAAGGCCCCTACCGGATCTATGAAGAAGTAAGAGGCGGCACCTGCCGCCTGGAAACACCAGACGGCAGGCAGCTAGCTAGAACTTGGAACGTAGGCAACTTAAAAAAAGTACTACTTCTGAGCCTTGAATTTTTTTTGTAAATAAAGGCACATGAATAAAGAGTTTCTATTTGCTTTCAATACTTTTTATGCATCCTCCCAATGGGAATGCCGTCTGCACAATGTGCAAACGACCTTATTTAACCCTATCATCTAATCCAACATGAGTAGATATAAGCTAAGTTCAATACTTAGCAGCTATTAATGAGGCCAATGGTCGGATGATCTTTATGAGGCTAATGGTCGGATGATCTTTAAAAATACGTCTGCTCCAATATGAGAAGACGTCTGGCGACGCCCATCTGGGTGAATTCGTCGCAGAGAGCATCTCCCATTTGGGTGGCACATTGCTCTATAAACTTAAAACAAACGGCCCTACCGACTGTCTAGAATAAGATAAGTTTGCAGCCGTTTGAATTGATCCAATGAGACTAAGTTAATGAAACTGCCAATTGTTTTAATACAAGCAGTACCCAGTTACTATCTTGGTCAGATACCGCCTGCTATTGCTCAGGGGCAATACAGACTGCTAAATTTGAGTATATAAGCTAAGTCCAATACTTAGCACCTAATTGAAACATAATCTATGTCCAACACTTAGCAGCTAAACTTTAAAAGCAACTAGATGCGGCCACAGGCCATCTGCTTCTTGAATAAAACCCAAATCCGTCTGCTCCAACATGAGTAGGCATCCGGCGACAAAGACTGAGTAACCTAATAAGGACTAACTCACAGTCGTTTGACCTGAATAGCCTAAAAAGGAATCTAAACGGTACGAAGAAAACTGCATGTCTCATTGACACCAGCCGGTATTCGGCCATTTTTTCCCACTTAGGTTAATGAAACCAAGAAAACAAAAGCTACCGCCTGTAATATAACAAGCGGCCGCTACCTTGGTTGGATATCCCGTTTGACGCCTGCTATTGCTCAGGTACATAACAAACGACTAATTTACAAATAACAAAATAAGCTAAGTATAAAAAACTTAGCAACTAAGCATGGTTTTTCTTATAACCATAACGAGGCCAAAGGTCGGATAATGTTGAACGCTTACCCGCCTGTGCGATGGCCGATTGTCCGCCTGGTTTGGGGCAATCACCATAGTGATTGATTGACTTGAAATCAGTCATACTCCCTCAAGTATAAAAAATTTCCAAGTCAATCAATTTACCTTTGTATAGGGGAAAGAACAGCCGGTATGGTGAAAAAATTAAAATTTCACAGAAAAAAAGTAAGTTATACTTAGCTAAAATCTAGGAAAATTGAAAATTCAAAAACAAGTGCAAAATGGAAGAACCGGCCCAATGGCCGAATGATTCATAAATTAAACTTAGCCGACCTTATAGTCGACTAAAATAAGTTAACCGGTACAACCGGCAAATATTGTCAAATAACCCGACCCCTCGGTCGGTAAAGATACAAAGAGACATACGATACGCAGGCCGGAGAAAGTAATACATGGCCATCAGGCCGCAGAAAAACACAAGGCTTAGGCTTCAGGAGGGGGCTTCTCAGTATCGGCAGCCCCATCCTTATCCTCCCCAGTCGGCTCCCGGCCTTTTTCGCCATCTTGCTCCTCCTCCTGATCGGACCCCCCGGATGATCCCTCGGTCGAATCAAACGACTCCTCCTCCTCTTCTTCCTCTTGAGCTTGATTCAAGAGTTTGTCATTGTACTCTTTGGAGGAGGCGGCAAACTGATTCTTCCAGCTATCATAGCTGGCATCCGGGAAAAGAGCCCCCCAAGTCATCTCCATGATGACATCACAATCCTCCACCATCTGTTTAACCAGGGCCTCCTTCTCCTCCTCAGCCCTTGAAGTACTTCTTGGCGAGTTAGACTTCCTGGTTTTGCAGCCTGGCCTTGAGTTTCTCCAGCCGAGTGCGGAGGTCGGCTGCTTCTGTGTCCGCCTCTTTGAGGGGCTCAAGATTAGCCTTGAGGTCCTTGACCTGCTTCTCCAGCTCGAAGACCCGTCTCTTCGCTGAGCCCAAATCGGCCTTGACCTGCAGATTGGCAGTTGCCTGAGAATATAGTATGTCCGTTGTCAATAATTCATTTTGAGCAATCTGAAACATGGTTGTGTCTAGAGAAGAGGCGGAGCGAGCATTCGCAGCTTTTACCTCTTTGGTCTTCTCGCTGATTGGTTTTTTAAGTCCATGCACTCGCAGCATAGACTGCATTCAGAAAAGAGGAGAAAACATTAGTACAGGCGGCTCAAAGAGTTGCGTGAAAAAAGTTAAAAATTACAAGTTAAAGTACCTCAGCGAGAAGAGCGAGAATGGCATCAGGGTTGAGGGTGCCAAATCCTCTAACCGACTCCCTGTCCTCAAGGGAGATGGCTCTCAGCATAGTATTGGCCAGCTGTTGAAAATCCGGCCTTTGAGGGGCATCTGCACAATCAACACTTTGTAAATAGTTGGTGTAAATTCGACCTATAGACCGGCTTCTTTCAGAGGTACTGGTCGACTGCTGATTGAATTTGACCCTACAAGGGTAAGGCAAAGGATTAAAGCTTGTAATACCTTCGACCGCCTCCTTCTCCTTTTAGGGCTGGCTACTCTCAGGCCCGGATAGGGACTTAGGAGGATGGGTCCTTCCTGACCTATGGGCCACATGTTTTCTGGGTCTACCAGGAGTCGACACATCGTCGGCCGCCTGCTTCTAAAGCTTCGGGTCCGGTTGTGAAGATAGAGAAGGTTTGGATGAACCGCCTTGCATATAAAGTTACATTCCTTGTTATGATTGGCTGTCTGATGGGGATTATCTGGCCGCTTGCATATAAATGAGTAAGAAGCAGGCGGGAAAAAATAAATCAAAACTTAGCCAAATTGAAGAAGGGCTCACCTTGGGTGCCTGAGCTGCTGGTGGCTCTTCGCCCTTCCACTTGCCCAAAAGGGAGCGGTAGTAGGCGGCTGGTTTCTTGGTGGACGAGAGCTTCTCCTTTGCTTTGTCTGCATAAGAAGATTCAAATGGTTAAATAAGTGGGACAAAACAGTTAAGTCTTACTAAAATTCTAAACACAGTCGGTCGACTACCTCTCGGCCTCTCTACACTTAGACCGAAAACGGCCAGATAATCCCCATCAGACAGCCAATCATAACAAGGAATGTAACTTTGGGGAATGACCACCTTCACCCAAGTATCCTCATTGGGCCGGATGGTCACTTTAAAGAGGCACTTGTCTAAGATCTCCTCCCTGGATTTTCTGGGTACAGACGACAATTCAGATCCGCCCGGTTCCACCGTTTATATTTTTTGTTCTTCACTTTGTCAGGAGGAGACAATGTAGAACTTGCTTCTTTAGTCCTTCCACTTGTTCCCTTTCTTATTGTCATCATATAGCCTTTATGGCTAGACAAAGTATACCATCTGGACTCGCTTGCTTTAGGGGTTCGGCTGAGATAATGCATATGGGCGAACGCCTCAAAGCTGGGATCCACCTCCAGCATTTCGAAGGCGGCAACAAACCCCAGAATATTTACCCAAGAGTTTGGGGCCAGTTCCCAGATACCCAGCTGGTATCCGTCCAACATTCTCTCCACGGTCGGATGGAGGGGGAATCTAAGGCCGGCTTGAATGGCCGCCTTATAACAGCCAAAGCATTCGTCCTCGTAGCTGGACCCTTTTGGCCAGAATACGGTGTCCTTGGCATCCGGTACACATAAAATAAAGCCATGTCCCATGACATGGTCAGCTCTGAAACTCCCCACCTTGTCAGCCATAGCTTTCCGCCTACCCACGGGAATGTGATGATAGTAAGCAGCAAACTGCTCTCGGTGGGAAGCAGACGGCTCGACCCAGCCCTCGCCCTTTTCTACAGAAAGGGACTCTCTCGTTGTCTCCAGCCGAGAGCGCATTTTCTCAGAGTCATTGGAGGATCTGCCAGAAGTACTTGGCTCGGACTCATCGTCTAAGCCGTCGGACCTAGCGTCCGCCTGGGGGGCCTGTCGAATAGAGCTAGAGGCATCACTCTCAAACTCTTCCCCCGATTCTTGCAAAATAGAATCATTAGGGGTACTTGGGGTGCTAGATGGCACATCAGAGATTTCACTAATAGGGGACCTAAAGGAGTCGTCTAGGTTCTGCTTCCTGGTTGTTTGTTTAATTTTGGCCATGGTGTCCAGGGAGAAGTTCGCAAAGGGTGGTCCAGTAAGGGGCAGTTGGCACTCCTAGTTCTAGATTCAGCCGTCCCCGATGACCGGTTGATCACTAACCTATGCCGTGCCGAGTGCTTTTGGGAAACCATTTTCAAAATGAAAAGAAACGAAGTAAAATACGAGAGAAAAGCAAGCGGTTACCTTTAGTTTGAAGGTACTGTTGGCGCTTGGAAAAAGTCTTGGGCGGCTGTAGAAACAAGCGATCAGATAACAGGCGACAAGTGCTTTTCTCAGAAAAAGACAAATTCTTTTCTAAAAGTCAAAGATTCTATGTCCGAAAATCTTGAGGATGTGCAAAAAAATGATTGGGGCATGACCCTTATATAGGGGGTAAGAATTTCAAGGGGTAGCCCTGAAAAATGTTCCAAAAACAAATAACGGGTAAAAATCGTTCGCCTATCTGCGTGTGACACATGTCACAGGCACCACGTGGCAAGCCACGTCACCCCTGTGAGGGGCAAATGATTAGGGATTTTTACCTCGCCACGTGGACTAATCGAAGTCCGCCACATGTCACCTAGGGAGGAGTCCAAAGTGGTCTAGTCAAGGCACGACAAGTGGCAGACAGATATCCAACTAGGAAAGGCGGCTTTCAAAGGCCCAAACTCCTAGGCAACCCAATCAGTCCTAGGTTTCCATAACCTAGGACCGGGCACGCATTTGAAGACCCTATAAAAGGGAGATGTTTCCACCATGGAAACACATGAAAGACATTCAATTCACATGAATTACGATAGTAAATACTCAGATATTGAGGCTGTCTATGATAGTCGGATGATCATTTCTCTCTAAAGAGGAACCTGATCCCATTCACATTCCGCACTTTTTATCTTCCGAACACGTTCTAACTTGATCGTCGGAGGCGGAACTCCACCCAACCGGAGTCTCCGTTGTTTTGTAGGTACAGGCGCCCGGAATCCAGTCTTGGTGTTGTAACTCTCCCGAGGGACACAGAAAACCCCGAAACAGAAGGTATTATTGCAATTTTGTAAAATGTTAGGGTTCATTGTTGAGTTGCATTTAATCATAGAATGTTCAACATGATTAATATATAATTACTTTATTTAAACTCAATTAAAGTGACTTATTGTTTAATTGACTATGTTAGTTTACTATTTGAACACTTAATTGAGGGAATTGTTTAATTATTAAATGGAACACATTTTGATATTACTAAATTATGTGTAATTAGGGTAATAGTTAATTAGGGATTGTGTTGATTGCAGATTCTTTTATATAGGGTTTAGAAAACAAATTGCTATTAAAAATCAATGAATAACAGATGGCTGATGGTGTTGAATATGTAGATATTAAGGTTAGGTTAGGTTATGGGTTTGTGATAAAAAAAAGAAAGGGGTAGAAACGTTTGGGTGTATGAGGTTGAATGGGAATATTGTAGGTATGATTGCAAGGTTAGTGATTTTCCAATCCATGCACTTTCTTAGAGAAGCCTGTATTTGGGGGTTTGTGAAGTTAGATTTGCATGCGCCAATAGAAAGATCCAACGAGGACAACAAATGGAGCAGACCCAACATCCACCACAAAGCTAAGCATCAACAACAACTAACATTTGCCACTACATCTGCACTAATAGTGATAACAACAGCACCAAGCACATCTGCTCCAAGGGCCAAGCTGCAAGCTGTTTGGAAAAAAACCTAGTCTGTCTTGTGAAGTATATGTATTTTTTTTTTGAAGCAAAGTATATGTATATTTCTAGGGGTGCTTATTTTTTTGCAATATCTGAAAACAAATAGTATGGTTTAAGTGTACTTATGTCAAGGATTTTTTTTTTTTTTTTTTTCAAAAACAAAGATGAAAAGGGCCTGTATATTGTGACAGTTAAAATTATTGAATGCAATATGAATTAGCTAGCTTTTGCAATAAATAGTTGTTAATTTTTCCATTCCAACAACAAAATAATAAGTTTTGCATTACATTGCAACAAAACCAACAAATTATTACTACTCAACTCAATAATGTAACAAATTAAACTCCGACTTGATACCAAGTTGTAGAGATTTGAAGGGGGTCACTACGACACCCGTAATGTCACACACAAGACAATTAACTAACAATTCAATCAAATCAACCCAATTTCTCACACAATCAAATCGCACAAGCCACAATCAAATCAGCAATGGAGTAGCAAAAATCAACAAAATAGGAAGAAATGATAACAAACAACACACACAAATTATACGTGGAAAACCCCTTCGATGTGAAAGATAAAAACCACGGGACCATTTAAGGAGTCCACCATAACTTCTCTTATTGATAAATCGAGGGAAAAAAACCTCAAATCAGTTTGCAAATTATTCACAACCCACCAACAATAAGAGACCAAAATTAGAGAGCAAAAGGTGTAGAATTCACCCCAAACACAACAATTTTGTCCAAAGACGATTATGACGAAACTAGAGCTCAAAACAACGATCCAACCGTTCAAAATGTATCCCTTGATGTCAAAATTAAGCTTTCAAAATTTGACCATGATTTAACGGTGAATTTTCTAGAAACAACCAAGTTTGTGAAAGTTGTGCTGAAAAATTCAAAAATGGATACCCTCTAAAAACCCTCATTTTGTCACTTATCTCTCTATCTTGTGCATGAGTTTGCTACTGCCTTCACTCACTCTTACTATCCTTATTACCTCAAGGCTTACGAGAAATAGCTCACTCAAGAAGCCACAAGATATTACTCCAAAGGCTTTCAAAACAAGGCAAAAAAAAAAAACAAAAAAAAAACAAAAAAAAAAAAAAAAAAAAATTCCAAGGAGGACTTACAAAACTAGTTAAATGTCACAATGGACAAATAAGTAGAGCAAAAAGAAACACAATTTACTACCTATTGGCCTAGACCCATTACAAATTTTCTCATGGACTAATGGGCAAGTCAACCTACACTCCTTAATAAAGTTGACAACTTAACTTTCAAGTAATTCTAATAAACCAACTTAGCTTAAATACTATATATGAGTCCATAATATGTCCCTCTATACTATGATCATATTTAAAGATCATTATTATTCCCGCCTCCCATTTTATTTTCCTCATACTCATATGCACAAAAGGTAATGCAAATGAAACATTGATTAGTAAAATGATAAGTGTGAGATCTAACTCAAATGAAATTTCTTCTTAAGAAGGAAATGGATAATCATAATGAGACACTCTAAATAGAAGAATGGGGAAGTAAATTGAGACCGAAGAATTACCATTAAATTTTCCATGGAATCAAACTAATTATATTACTTGATGTTAAAAAAATATTATATGTTTCTTAAATTGTAGTAGAAGGATAAAAGAAATATGAGGGTGATCTAGCAAGCTCTACAACACGCATGCACCTACCTATTATTGTGACTGCAAGCCTGCAAGTGTGGTGCAAATGTTCCCTTGGTTAATTAACGAGCACAAAGATCTGAAATCTTCTGCCATTAATCACAACCTCTTCCAAGGCACTGATTAAAAAAAGACAGCACTTCATTGTTCGACAAGAACACAGAGATGGAGGTAATTAATTTTGTGACCAAGGGATTATTTCTTTTCTACTACATCCTTTATTTATTTTTGCATAGTAATAATGTATTACCACATTATCTCTATTTTAGTACTCTATACTTGTATCTTTTAATTCCCATCAAACTCCAATAGCACAATATTTTACTCTATTCAACTCGCCTAAAGTTTTACAAAGTCTAAATAAGATGTTTTGTAGAACTTTTGACTGGTTTCTTGTTGGTCAAGACTAATTTTATAACTCTATAATACTACCTCCGTTTTTTATTATCTGCAACAACCGTACCGGTTGCGGAGGCCGAGGTAAAAGTTCCTAAGCATGATTATTGAAATACAAGGGCATGTACTTAACCACTAATCCAATTAAAAACAAAAATTTATCAAACCACTAAAACCCAGCCACCACCACCACCACAAACCCAATCACCACCACCACCACGAACCCAGATCCACGCCACCCCACGAACCCAACCCACGCCACCCCTACAAAACAACCCGCGCCATCCAGCCACCACCACGAACCAGACCCACGACACCAAACCCACACAGCCACCACCACCACCATGAACCCAGTCACCACCACCACCACGAATCCAGACCCACGCCACCCCACGAACCCAACCCACGCCACCCCTACAAAACAACCCGCGCCATCCAGCCACCACCAGGAACCAGACCCACGACACCAAACCCACACAGCCACCACCACCACCACGAACCCAGTCACCACCACCACCACGAACCCAACCCACGCCACCCCTACAAAACAACTCGCGCCATCCAGCCACCACCACGAACCAGACCCACGCTACCCCACGACACCAAATCCACACAGCCGCCACCACGAACCAGACCCACGCCACCCCACGAAACCATTACCTTCTCTATCATCAATTAAAGCTTTATTTGGTCAAATTTAACCATTAAAATTCTAGATCTAAAATTTTCATGGTTACATTTGACCATAAAACCTTCAAATTTGAGCTTTAGTGACAAGAATGAAACAAAAGGAGAAGGAAGAGCGAGAAAGCGGAGATGGCGACGACGACAAGCATGACACTTACAGGGCGACTTCCGGCGAAGGTGGTGGTTGAATTTGAGGGGAGATGAACAAAGAGAGGGGGAATTTATGAGTAGATGTAGATAGAGTGGAGATCGGTACGGTGGTAGTAGTGGTGGTGGTGGTGGTGTTTTCCATTGAAGGTGATGGTTGAAGGAGATGGTGAGAAATAAGTGAGAATGAAATTGGGGTTTTGGGGTTATTAATCATAGTTAGATTGTAGTTTAGAATATAATCAGTTTTTTTAAGGGTAATATGGTAATTTTACACTTACTAAACTTATTAAAAAAGGAAAAAAAAAAACATGTTGCAAATAATATGAAACACCTATTTTGGGTAATTGTTGCAGATAATAAAAAACGGAGGAAGTATTATTATTTTTACTTTAGTGTTGGAAATATATATTGAGCAATCATTAGGCAATAAACACACGTTTCCTCTTCACTGTGTTCTTCAATCTTTACTCTCTGAAATTCTCCGTCTAAGGGGCTTCTCAGCTTTCTCTCCTCGAAGAAGCTGCTTCTTAGGTTAGATTTCTCTCAGAATCATCGAAATTTAATTTTACATTATACTCTTAATCGTCACTTTTATTCAATTTAGGGTTCTTCTAAAGTGGATTGATTATTGAATTATAATTTAATCACTGAAATGCTAAAATTTTGCTGTTCATGTTCGTTAGTGAGAAGAGTTTAATTTGATAATTGAGCCAAATTTTTTGCTGCTTCAGGTTTTCAAGCAAACCCTAAATTTCCGACGACCATTTGCGATGGCGGTGAGTTTCAATTTTGTTCGTTGCAACAATAGCATGAATTACCATTTTTGTTTGAATCTAGATTTAGAAAACTTAAACAGCAGATTCTAAAACCCTTTTTGCTTTTTCCAATTTTCCTAATTTTAGGCAGTATATCACTTAATTCGAAATGGGTATATGTTCTACCATCCGATTCTGTTGGTTTATAATAAATTTTAATAGCTATAACTCGGAATGAATTGTTAAAGTGTCTATACCCATGTCGAAGTGTTGAATGGATCTGTCATGGGTTTGTGGGGGTGAAATGAAAAGGTCGGAATAAAGGAGGTTGCAATGTAGCTTATCAGAGAATAATCTCGTATTTGTTGGGAGGGGAGAGGGGATGGTAATCATGTAGTTGCATGACTTGTATCTGCAATTTTGGAGCTTAATTTGCTCTTGGTAGTATAAATTATAAGACTCAGTATGGGTGAGGAGTGGGAGGAGTTGGTTGATTGAAGTAGAAGGGTTAACTTAATAACTTTGCACGTCTCTCTCGCAATTCACCTTTGATGAGTGATGGTCTCTTCCGATTCAAGTATTTTGCTAGATTGTCTGCTGACTTGTTTATTTCTACCCCGGATGTTTGTGCACTTAAGGTTTTTTCTTTGAGTGTTGTTCTTATGTTTGGGTGGGAGTGGGAGGATAAAATTAGAGCCGTGTTCACTTCACATGTCTTTAGCAATTCGCCTTCGTCATTATCTGTTGATTAATATTTTTTGTTTCTCGTGTTTGTATTTTACGGTTAGTTGAATTATACTGATGTATCACTCCCTTTTCATGTCTGTGGGTTCAGGCGGGGTTGGCATTTATTAAAATGAAGGAAAAAAAAACAGTAACTCCAAATTGTCCAAAGTCCAAATATTAAAAATACTACAAGTCTACAAATATTAAAATACATAATAAGAAAACAAGTAATTAAACATCATAGCAAATTAGCAACGAGTATAGCCTATAAACTAAAATTTGCAGTAACTCATAAGTCATAAGACCAAGCAAATCAAAATATCAAACGAATGAGTGTCAAACATTCATTCAGAATTTGATTAATTAGAAACTAGGACAGAAACCTTGTTCGCATTTGCGACTCTAGATTTTGTCTACCACACCCAAAACTTCATATATCTTACTCAGAAACCTCCGAGAAATTCATAATAGAACTGATGAATAAAAACCTGTTCTCCCCGCCTACATACAATACATCACCTTATTTTCCAAAAATTCCCCACCCAAATAACACAGTTGAAGGAAGTTTGAGAGCTCCATAATGTTCTAGATATAGAATTTTATCAAATGATGAGTTATATAAGACCAAACATTATTAAACAATATTTCTTTAATATCAAAATTAAAACTTGCAAACAACTATTGCATGCGTTAAACATATGTAGAGAAGCCAAAGTACTAAAACAGAAAGACAAAAACAAACCGCTGCAATACACCAAAATCATTCAATTAAACCATAACAATGATATTGAATTGACTCCATGAAATTCACAATTATATACCTAGAAATAAGCCAAATTTTCGAATTTAATTTAACAATAAAAACAAAATATTCATGATGATGAATGACAAAATTATGTATGGGTATAAGTAGGGGCTAATTTCACAATTGATTAATCAATTTCTAAACGCAAATCAAATTAACTCATACAAAATCAAACTTGTAGTTTTAAGCATCCAAAATTTGAATGCCTTCTTAATTTCGTAGTTGATTAGTGAAATTATTTTTCATCAAAAAAATGGTAAGGGGAAAAATAATTGGGGAAAGAAAAACAAAAAAAAGAGTTAGAGAGACTAAGAGAGTACCGAATATATAGGAAGAAATGCAGTTCAGAAGTTTGATCGGAGCGTTGACAGACGCACAACTCGGCGGCGAGATTCAGAGGTGGTGATTGATTAGAGCTTGAGAGGAGAGAGGTGAGAGACTGAGAGGAGAGAGTAGTGTGATACGCCTAGGGTTGAGACTTGAGAATGAGAATGACTGAATGAGTGTGGGTTCTAGAGCCTTCATTAGTCAGTTTAGTAATTTTTTGTTTTTTTTTTTTTTTTTTGCTATATGGGTCGGGTATAATGCGGGTATGGAGTGGGTCAGGCGAGGCGGGTATTACATAAAATCCACCCCCGCCCCATCACCCATGGCGGGTATGGATTTTAGACCCATCCCCGCCCGCGTCCCGCCAAAGTTAGACCCATCCCCGCCCCATCGGGGCGGGTCTCCTACTAGACACGCCCCACTGACATCCCTAGTTGCTGCTGCTTCTTTGGGCAGTAACCCCCTTTTTGGAAATAATATTTTATATTTACAAAAAAAAAAAAAAAAGTGAAAGCAAAATCAGTTTAAAAGGGCAAAAAAGCCAATCAACTATTCATTTTCAACCTAAGCTACAGTAGGATATTTCTCATGTTTTTAATAAATGGTTTTAGATTGAAATCAAGTTGGTTGTCATATATATTTTTTTGTTAATATTTTTGGATTCAAAATTTTTTTTTTGTACTTTTACAGGTGATCAATAATTTAGGGTGACTCACAAGCTCGGAAATCCTGGATCCGCCGCTGTTCCGCCATTTAAATCTTTGACACCTTCCATAAAACCTCCATTATTTTTTAGGGAAGAACACTAGTTATGAGAATTTTACGAAATCTGAGATTAGCTCATCAATCTTTCGTTGTCCTAAATTCAAACCCTTTGCGCAATCGATGCATGTATTTTCGATCGCTAGTCTCATCTTCATCTAATTTCCATGTTTCTGATTCTTCATACACTTCCAATTTCGCTAATTTCAGAAATTCACCTAACAATTATTTGAATTCCAAGCCATGGGGGCCATTTCTAGGTAAGATTTTGATACTTTTGTAAAACTCTAGATTGTTATGTTGATAAATTGGATTATTTGTTGTTTTATATGATTGTTTGTTTATTTGTTTGGTTGTAATTATGATTTTTAGAGTTTGATAGATGTTTGTTATGGAAATGAATTTGATATGATGATGATGTGAAGAATGTTTGATGATTTATGCTTTGATAACATCATTTCAATTATTTTTGTAAAATCCTAAATTGTGATGTTGATAAATTGAATAATTTGTTGTTTTATATGACTGTTTGTTTATTTGTTTGGTTGTAATTATGATTTGTAGAGTTTGATGGGTGTTTGTTGTGGAAATGAATTTTATATAATGATATGTGAAGAATGTTTGATGATTTATGTTTTGTTAACATCAATTCAATTATTGAACAGGTCAAAGGAGGACAATGTTTATTCAAACACAGCCGACTCCGAATCCGGCATCCTTGATGTTTTATCCGGGCAAGCCAGTAATGGAAATCGGGAGTTCGGACTTTCCGAATGCTCGTACTGCCATGAATTCACCTTTAGCAAAAGCACTTTTTGGGATTGATGGTATGCTTGTTAAGTATTATGAGTATAATTATGTTTTTAGTATTATGTTATGATGTTATAGGAAGATTTGATATATACTACCTAATAGTATGTATACACTTGACATTTGCTTATTTAAGCTCAAACAAAATACAATTGTTTGGCAAGAAACCATAACCTAATTTTTGACTTGGAATTGAATTTGGAATTGGCAGTTACAATTGTGTGATTGAATTGGAGTACAAGGCATTGTTTGATTTGTTGGGGTTTATTTATTTATTTTTGTATGCAAAATTGTGGGACATAGATTCCGTATTGTGTTGTCGGCAGAATTGTTGTATAGTGGCTGCAGTAGAGGGAGCAAGGTAAAGGCTGGCCTGCATGTGAAGGGTGTAGATTTGGACAAAGATGACTGATTGTGGGTGGGAGAGATGGGCTGTGTGCACGGACGGGCAAGGCAAAACTGCACTAAGGTTGTGCTGGTCAGTTGTTGCTGCCTTGCTGGTGTATCTGGTGGCCTGTGGTGGTTGCCATAAACGGGCCATGAGTTCCCAGAAAAAAACGGGCCATGAGTTGCTGCACTCAACATGGTAGGCTAGTATTTTTAGGATTAAGGTTAGAAATCACTTATTATATGGTTGGGTTAGTCGTAAAATCATCAATAAGGGCACCTTAATTATATATACTATACAGTGAGGTCATTTAAGATTTTTTTTTTTTTTTTTTTTTTTTTTTTTTGTAAAAACAGTGTTTCCACTAGGCTGCTGTGTAGTATTTCCAAAAAAGCTACACATTGGATTAGAATTCAGGTCTGTTGCACAACTAGTTTAATGAGAGTACTTCTACAAAGATGCCATGTGTTCTGAGAATCTTGTCCACGTTTTTCACTTTGCAATGCTTTTGTTTCACTTGTAAATTCCACACAAAGCCAGAGGCGATCAATCTGCCAAGCCCTTTACCTCCATTTCACCCTTCTACCTTGATTAATTATGGGCTAACCAGAATTGAAGTCGATAATTTTGATGGTTGACCTTCAGTCACTTTATAATTAGGCTAATCAGCTTAATATAGATTATTATGTAACTCACCTGCTCCAAAAACTTCAAAGACACTTGTGCTTCCTGTCCAAACTTCAAAGTTCAGCGGCTGCAGTGAATAGAGTGCTGGAATCTTATCTTTTAATCGCATGTTTTGTACTCAAGATTAAGTTGAATCGGTTTTGGGATTGTGAATTGCATTTTGGAGGACAGTCCCAAAAACCAAACATACTTAACAAGCTGTATCGGTAGAAACCTCATGATCTTGCAGGATGCCTATTCAGTTACCACACCAAGAGACTCCAATTGGTACCTTAGAGAAGAAGGATGTGGGGCCAAAAAACCACATTGGTATAAAAGCTAGCCTTCGGTGGCCACTATAAACTAGCCGTGAGTTGCTACGTGGGCAAGTTTAGTCAATATGGGGTGCTAACTAGCGGTAGGCTAGTAATTTTATAATCAAGGTTTGAAATCACTTATTATATGGTTGTGTTAGTCGTAAAAACACCAATAAGTACCCCTTGATGATATTTGCATTACCATGACTCATGAGGTCACTTAAGAAAGTAAATAAAAAGGTGTCCTCCAAGTGGACTTTCCAAAACCACAAGGCCACCATGTAGAATTTTCCAAAAAATTATACATTTGGTTGGCATCTAGGGATGTTCCACAACTAGTTTAATGGGAATACTTGCTATATACAGTCATACATACCATGGTTTTGAGAATCATGTCAGTATTTTCCACTCATGCTTCCTGTCCAAAACTGCAAAGTTCAGTGACTGCAATGAATAGAGTGCTGGACCTGTCAAAAAAATAAAATAAATGAATGGAGTGCTGGAATCGTATCTATACACCCTATGCTCTGCTGCTCAAGATTAAGCTGAATCAATATTCGGTAGAACCCCCTTAAAACATAATTGAAGGTGATGGTTGATGAGTAAAGAGTGTGGGGTCATAAAGCTTCTGTTTAGGTCCCTTTTCTTCCAATCTTAAAATTATCTTCTTTAGTTTCTAATTCTCATTGTCAAGGCTTGTCTGTGGCATTAATCACCTACTGGCTACTGCTTTTGGTATGAAATCCATTGGAGGATTTTGATTTTCTCAGGTTGCCTTCATGATGAAAGACATCCTGCACATCTCGTAAGTGTTATCAGATATTTTGGCTATGATCACCCACTGGCCACCCTGTTGTTGTTGACCTTGCTTTATGATCTCTGGTTTAACTTTTATCTTTGCAAGAGTGATTGGTCTTGTTATTTTTTGGCACTTGTGAGCAGATTGGCAAAAACCTCTCTATGAGAATAACTCCAGGCTCTCTCTAGTTAGATATTTCATAGTCATCCAAGTTTTTGTAAAGGTTAAAGATTCATTAAATTCGTTATGCATCATACTAGAAAATTCAATTCTTTAGCCAAACTGTCTTTGTATTTTTATTTATTAGAATTATTTTTCGTAATGTCACTGTTAAACTTAAAATTAAGCTTTTAGTAAGATTTTAGGAGTCTGATTGTTAGGATTTACAGGCTTATAATAGGGTTTCTTGTATTAACTTGTAAGGGGTTTATAATCGCTTATAATTGAATGTTATCGTTTTCCTAAGGGGTTGAATCTCGTATCTTTGGATTCTTTTTTTCGTATATATATGATGGTGAATTTAATGGCCTCTTTGGCTCTTTTAAAATTCTTGGTGACTTTTTCTCTATAGAATTGTTGTTGACCTTGAGTGATGGAGTCTGTCTTTTTGTCAAAGGAACTTTATTTATTTGTTTTTCTTTTTGGAACTTGAAAGAATGAAAGACAAGATTTCTTGCATTTTCCTCATTAACGATACAAGTTTTCTTTTTTTATTTTATTTTATTTTATTTTTTAATCTTAAAGACATGTACAAGGAAAGAAGATATTATCTTGAGTGATTTTTTAGCTTTTGGAAATTATTAATTTACTTTTCTAAGTCTTTACATATGTTTGTGAGGTTGGGGGGTCATTGTACTTGTCCTTAACCCTTATCCTAATAACAAGATACTCTCTAGCCTCTAGGTGTGTGTTATTGCTAATATATTATGATAAAATCTACAAAAGTGGGGATAACATATTTTTCAAATGTGTTGTTAATGTGGCAAATAATGCGATGTTTAGTTCAAGCAAAAAGTAAGGGAAAGAAATCAAGAAAGGGATTACGGGGAAAAGAATCATGGAAGGGATTACAAGTTTGATATTTGGTTGAATTAGGGAATGGAAATAATTTATGTCTCAAGATGTTTGGTATCAAAAATTAAAGGAAGGGGTTTTTGATAATTTTTCAACCTATTCTCTGTATCTTATTGTCATCAGTTGATGTTCAAGCCACTCTTTAGACCTTCTTCTGCCCCTTAATCCTTTCCCTTTTCAATCATCAGTCCCAACCCCAACCTCCAGCTCCATACGACCGTTGTCTATGATTGATCTTACACCCTTATGTCCAAGTACTTTTTTTTTTCTTCTTTTTTGTGGAAAATTATGAAGGACTTGAGAAAGATAGTATTGGTTTTTCTGCTTGTCGGTTAAAATTGAGAAAGGTAAAAAAAAAAAAAAATGAAATTGGCCATGGGAAATCCAAATTACTGGCATAGCTTGAAGGGCTTGCATGCAAATGCTACCAGAAAGCTATCTATGCTCATTCATTACAAATTTTGTACGGCCGTTAATAGAGAGTCCCCCCCCCAAAGACACACACACACACACAAAGTGGATCTGCTACTGTGGCCATGGATGATGGTGTAAGCTAGGTTTAAAACAATCGGTACAAAAGGATTTTTATTTTGAAGGGGGAGGGGGGAGAGGAAGTGAAATAAGGGAAAAGGGAATCGTTAAAGAGGGTAATCAAACACTGGTTAAGGGAAACATGGGTGTTTGACTCTCTTACTTTCTTAAAAATTGTATACCAAACCCCCCCTAGAAATGGTCAAATTGTCTGGTTGGCTCTTGCTTTCTGTTTCATAACCATAACAGGCATCATTTATTTTGGCTGAGTTACCGAATGGCTTAATTTGCTACAGTGAAATAAGCCTTGCTAATTTGACATGTGATGGTGTTATCTGTAACCATAGCTCTTACTCATTTTTAGGAGTTACACGAGTCTTCTTTGGATCAGACTTCGTAACAGTAACAAAGTCTGATGAAGTTACATGGGATATTCTGAAACCGGAGATTTTTGCTTCAATCATGGATTTCTATACATCTGGTCAGCCATTATTTCTGGATGAAAGCACTGCAGCTTCCAAGGACACAGCTATCCATGAAGTAAGTGCTTGTACCTTCCAGTTTCTCAAATTCTGTTTTTCCATTGAGGTCTTAATAGAATTCTGTGCATAATTTGTTCTAATTTATGTCATGCTGTGATTTAAAAGTTACCTAAACGTTTATAAAAAGGGTCTTTCTAAGGATGGGGTGGTAGCTGGTAGGGGCCCTGGGTGGTTGGGGGGGGGGGGTGGCAGTAGATGTATGTAGCTTGACCCCAACAAGGTTAGTAGACCTCACAGTCTTTTGCTAGAGATTTTTGTTGATGCTATTTGCGTCATAGTTCAAAGTTAATTATGTACCGCATTTTCTAGCCCTGTCTTAAGGGAACTTCATTCTTTATTGTTGCAGCTTGTGGTGGGGGAGGGGGGATATGTTTGTGTGGGTGAGAAAAGAGAGTAATCTAGCTATCATCTTGATTTATAATTAGTAAATTATGCTGCAGGATGATTCAGAAATTGTTGCTATGATAAAAGAGCTATTGGAGACTCGCATACGGCCTGCAGTGCAGGATGATGGTGGTGACATTGTGTATAGAGGATTTGATCCGTATGTTTCTGGTTCTCTGCATATATTCTGTTACTATTTTCTTTGGTTTTATTTTTTGTATATATTGTTAATGACACTTCTTCGTTTCTCGACAGGGAAACTGGAATAGTCAAACTGCAGATGCAGGGAGCATGCAGTGGCTGTCCTAGTTCATCTGTGACTTTAAAATCTGGCATTGAGAACATGCTAATGCACTATGTGCCTGAGGTGAGCCTGCTGTCTCGGGCCATTTTGATTGACTTCACCCAACTCTGCTTGTGCTTGCTTAATTCTTCCTCCGTTCCTTTTTAATTGCAACATATTCCTTTTTGGGAAATTGCGAAGTGATTGCAACATAACTTGACCAGTAATCTCTCTATCTCTCTCCTCATCACATGGTGTTTCTTTTTATCTCTCTCTCCCTCTCTCCTCCTAAATACCGTGCATCCCTTCCATTTTGCAATCAGAAGAGAATGGAGGAAGAACTTTATGCGATATTGGCAAATTCTACTCTGATATCTTTCTGTAGACTAGTATCTATTTATATCATTCGGATGTAGATATCAAGCAGAGGTCCAAATTTTAGCACTTCTCCTTGGAACTCTTATTTCTCTTTATAAGCTCTTTAAATGGTTAATCTATGAAAGTATTATCTGCAAGTTGGTTCCCTCCCTTGCATTTGAAAATTCATGACTTCTTCTACTTCAACAGTTTAACTTCACTTGTACAGTATAGGTTAAGGCTTCACCTTGTAAGCCTGGTTTTCCACGGAAGCAGGTTTCTTTGCAATGGCTATAGCTTGATAATTTTGGACTGTACTGTCTTGCTTCTTTGACAGGCATTGAGATGCTTCATAATCTAGTGTAAATGAAATTGGCTCAGTCCCTATGTGTGTGACTTATCATCCTTAGATTGATAGGGATCCAACATGAATGTAGTAACTTCAAATGCTCAACTATCTCATAAGAAATTTGACTTGGATGTTGCACAATCTTCAAGAAAATTCATTTTTGATATGTCTGCTGGACAGATTCGATCTAGTAATTGTAAGATTGAACAACCTATCCACTATACTTCTATTAAACTTCCTAATGTCCCTTTGTAAATCCACCATCCTTGCACTGCTCCTTTTTATTAGTTTGAAGTAGAAGTGTTTCAGAATTGCAATTCTCCATTCTGGACTTCTTTAGTTGCTCTTTCACAATTTTTAGTAGCACCACAACATTTCTCTCTATATCAAGGGTTATGGCTGGGATTGTTTCCTTCAGTGAAAAATCTATACTCTTAATGTATCTCCATCATTGTGCCTCTTAGTTTTTAATGTACAGCATATACAAATATGTCCTTCAAAGCCTTGCACCCAAAAGACTTATTGATCCTGCAACACTAAGCTATGAATACTTGCTTGAGGCTGTATAGATCCTCATTGAGCTTCAAAATTTATGTCCTGTTCTTCATCTCACATCTTGGTGTAGCTTTGCATGTCTCTTATATATCAGTCAATGAATGCATGCCAAATTCATCCACTTTTTTTTTACTGTACCGTCTTTATAGCTTCTAAGATATGTCTTGGGGTGAGTGCAAATGTCTCATTATAATCTGTTGCAGGCCTGTGCTCCAGCCATTGCAAGAATTACTTTGTCCACTTATGATTTCAGCAATAATGCCAGAATAATATTAAAAAGAGGCTCATTTATGTATTTAAGGAATGGAAAAGAATGGTCAGGAGTTGGGATTTTTTCTAGTGTCGGATCTTGAGGCTATGGTTGGGAATTTCATCGATCCATTAAATAAAAGATCCTTTGCTTTGAAATGTTGCTGATAAAATTTGATTTATTGTGTTGTGACTAGTGACATTTTCATTAATAGAATATGTGTCCGAACTTGGAAGTGTCCTCATAATGTTGTAATATTTTTTCATGTTGGATTTGATGATGAGTTTGTAATACTTACAGGTGAAGGGGGTGGAACAAGAGTTGGATGCTGAGGAAGAAGAGGCTGTTGCATTGGAATAGAGCTTCTTGATATTTCATTTATCCGAACTCTTGAAACGATGAGGATTGAGGGTCAATGGATTTGTATCAATGTGTAAACGAGGGATATCTTTTCTGTTGATTGAGTTCAAAAGTTACACAGGTAGTATATAACTATATATATCTCTATATGTCAAGTAGTCTCCCTCTTTTTTTTGGGTCAGCTTTTCATAATAAAATTTGAGAACATGCACGTCATACATTTTTGTTCAAATAATTACTGGTCTCTTTCTTGACCTTCATTGTTCGGGTAGTTCTGCTGTTTCAGGTTATACAGTTGATTATGATAAGATGATATTTTTTTTTTTTTTTTTTTTTTTTTCATGTACTGTAATACTTTAGGTGGTCGTGTAAAAAAATCGAAAATATGTAAAAACTAAATAGACAAAACTGCCTCAGTTGAGATAATCCTACCCGAACTTGTATTGGACTTAATTTTGAATGAAATTGATATTGGCTTAATATGGAACAACTTTATTCTAGAAATTTTTTAGGAGTAATGTTGTATTAAGAGCTCAGGCGCCGCTAAGCCCAACTCCGACGAGACCCTTCACCTTTACTTGTTTATTCAATTTCGTTTTCCATAAGTATATTTTGGCGTAAATAGCTCACAAATCAAGTGATGCCCACAACTTGAGCAACAACAATCTATCAATTCCCAGTTTCTAGTTATTTGGAAGTATCAACGTGAAGAGGAAAAGCTCATCTATTCCTGGAAATTAAAGGAAAAAAAAAAGGTAGTTCAAATTCTCAAATTCGATTTGGATGTTATAGGTGTTGGGTCTCCTACTTGGAGGAAGGATCCCATTTAAGTGGGTTAATATTAGAGGTGGTTATTGTGCGGGTCACTAGCGGGGCGAATTGGTTGTGGGTCATGAGAAATATTTAGTGGGCCAGGGTCGGGTTAGGGTTAATGCGGGTCAGGGTCGGGTCAGGGTTAGGGTAAAAGTGAAGTGGACCATTAACGGGCCTTTACCCACATACTTCCATTTAGCTGCTCATGTAAACAGTGAAACAAAAATACTCTCTTGAACATTAATACTCCCTTGAAAATTAATACATTTAAGTGGGAAATTTAATACTTCCTCCGTCCCTAATTTTTTGCCCCATTGCCAAAATGTGGGTCAAACTTTAAAAACTTTGACCATAAATTCCCATTATTCTACAAAAGGGAATATAGTCATGTGAGATCTTATTTTATTCGTCTCATTATAAATTTAATTAATATCAACTATTTATAACTTTTGAGCGTACAGATTTGGAGATAGAAACATTTTAATACGTGTCTTGGAGACCGAACAAAGTCAAATGGGGCAAAAATAAAGGGACAGAGGGAGTGCTCAGTATCAAAATTGTAAAAATTCTGAAATCCACAAAGTTCAAATTACATTTTCAACAACCAATGTACTGAAAACCAACTAGCACACTACGCCAGCCCACCTAGTTAAACACATCCAAATCAATCACGCTCGCTAATGGTTGTCAACTGCTCATCAATCTCCTCAGATCAGTTGTCAAGTCCTGCTACTGTATGATGCTCTTGATTATGATAAAAAGTTCTACCATGATTCCCACAGAAATCAAACAAACAGGGACAACATAAACAAAATAATTTATTGTTGAAACGATTAAATTTCCAGCAGAGCATATGTTAGAAATTATTGCATTTAACAATACTTGAAATATCATAAGTAATAAAAGGTATATATGCATAAGAAAAAAGAGAGGGCTGAAACCTTAGAAATAGGTGTTTCGGCTATTTTTGGTTTCATTCCAACAGATGTAGTATTTACAAGAATCATCCCTTCTTCTGGAGCAAAGTCATCTAGTTCATCAAGACTGATAGCTTTTCTTCCAACGTTACTAGCTAATCCACAACACTTGCTGATATCAAACAACAAGAAAGCAAGAACCCCTTTAGTACAAAACCAGAGGTGTCAATATAATCTAAAAGAAAATACAAAAAACAAAGGTTGTGCCCAGTCCTTTACTACACTCGCAATAACAGCCAACAGCTCATGGTAGAACATACTAGCTAGCAGCCTGATATGATTAAAAATGGAAGGAAAACGGGAATGATACAAGAAATTAAACCTGGTATCATAAATAAGCATTGATTCAAGATGAATAACATGAAAAAACCACATGAAACAACAATTAACTAAGAAATTACCTAGTAGAAAGGGTCTCCATCATCATCCTCTTCTTCTTCAATGATTTCATCTTCAAGTTCATTATCAACCTCTACTTGATGCTTTCACGATGCTAATCTTGCAAACATACTAAAGCTTGAATAGTTTTTGACTTTAACAAACTTCGCGATGCCGAAACAGTCTTTCCCCCAATACTAAAAGCTGAGTCCGAAGCCACAATACTCACAGGAATAGTCAACAAATCCCGTGCCATCTTAGATACCACAGGATACCTCACAGAACTTTGATGCCAAAACTCCAAAATATCTAATCGTGAATTGAGATCTAAAGCATCATCATCTAAGTACATCTCAAGTTGTGACTTTCCTACTTGAGACCTTGTACTAGTGCCGACAAAATGGTCATAATCATCAAAGTAATTTCTAGCTCCGGAAGTACTAGGACGAGAAAGAGCAACTACAATAGGTGAACTACTAGCATATTGCAACTTATAATCATCAAACATTGACTTCATAGTTCCTAACACCAAGTTAATTCGTCTCGAGGCCTCTACACTTCCATATAACTTACTAAAACATGTGGAGTTATAACCATATAAATGGTATAACCATATGGATATTCACTCTTGGGCCCATATGAAGTAAAAGGTAAGTAAGTAAATCAAATAAGGGGTTGAAATAGGGAGACCAGCTGGAAATTGGAAGTGTGACAGCAAGCTACACAAATCCCGCGCACAAAATAGAGGAAGGCAGAGAAGGAGAAGGGGAACTTCTCCATAGAAGCTGTCCGGTTTATAGCTCAACCGGATGGTTAGACGTTGCCCGATTGACTCCAAATTTTGACACAAAGTTCCTGCCATCCCATGCTACATATACAACGGTTAGATTGTTGTTTTGTGCTTTGGATGTTGGTAATCTCTATTTAGCCCTAATATCTCCGTAATTGAGTTTATTCACTTATTAGTGATGTATATGGAGAATAATTTGTTCCAAACTTGTTGTTTGATGTCGTAGAACCTCTAGCATTGTTTGGAGAAGGTTAATTTGGTGTACTCATTAATTTATTTTCAATTAGTGGAAGGGCTTGGTGCCGGCATACGGTACCCGTGGTTTTCTCTTGTTTGGGTTTCCACGTATATCTTGGTGTGCTTTATTTTTATTGCATTTAGGCTATTTAGATTTGCTTGTTGTCCATATTGTGTTTGTTGCTCAAGATTGGTAATACTTTCCCATTCTACAACACGTTCAGGAAAATGAGATCGTTGTGCTTTCGCTTGTGATCGTTAATTGTGTGTGCATCTGTCCCGGCAATAGGAGAAGAATTAAAGAATTTTTTTTTGAGGGGTTAACATCTAGTCAATGTACCAAGGACTTCAAAGTGTCAATTTCTGACGGTTTTTGGTTACATTAGGCTTAGGGTTTTCTTGCCAAAACCTCTATATGGTTATGGTGGTACGGTGCTTTGCAAGGGGATTCTGCAATCGAGAATGGTTCTTCCATTAATTAGTTCAGATCGAAGGTGTAAGTCTTCTTTAATTTACTTTTATATAGTTTAGTAAGCTAGAGTTTTATTAAGTTTGTTTCTTGGGAAAACTTGTTATTCTTGCATTGGGTCTCTTCATAGTCAAGGGGTTAGTTTTCATTGTTTGTTTTGGATGGGTTGTCCATGGTTGTTGGTGATATATATATATATTTTTTTAAAGAGTTATTTGTCATTGATGTTTTTTTTTTTTTTTTTTTTTTTTTTTTTTTTTTTTTTTTTTTTAACCAATGCATTAATTAAATGTTATACGTCATCCACAAACAAAATCTAAATTTAACAAATACATGAAAACAAATTAACAAAGGTTTCCTTCATTGAAGCTTCAATCATTGAATAAATATTGCACTATGGTACATCTCATGCACACATCACTGGAATATACCATATAACCTTTTTAAAGACACGATCTAAGTAAAGTTACCTCATCACGCGATCCAATCTTTAGGTGACACGTGGCCCAATAAATGAGCGACACGTGTCCCAATAGGAAAAGGACACGTGACAACATAGAAGCATTAGAAAGAGGGGAAATGCAACAATCACATCAAGAGGCCCCATTCCCGAGAGATACGCTATAACGGCGCCCCCCAAAGGACATGTGTTCTTAAGCTCATTGTGCAGCCAATTAGTGCCCATCATTTGAGGTTACAAAACCCTAAGATGGCCCATATTCCCACTCCTATAAATACCCCAATCATTTATGATGGGAGGGGTGTATTGAAACATTGCATTCAAGGCATTATTTATTGTTTTTTGCTCTAAATTATCTCTACTTTCTCTCTCCAAAATCCTCCGTTTACCGGTTACTAACTTAATCGTCGGAGGCGAATAATCCAGTCACGGAATATTCGTTGTTTTGCAGGTGTCTCGATCGGGTGAGTTGGCATTGAAGGTCTGTATCTCGAGGGAATTAAAAAAAAAACCCCGAAATACTAACGATTCTTTGTAGCCAAGAGGATGAATTTAATCTGATTCATTTGAACATACTCGAATCCCCAACGATTCTTTACCAACGAACTAATTAATTATAGGGAAAAAGAAAATAGATTTTTTTATTAAACCCTAACCTAATACAATAATTGCCTATGGGGAACGAACAATTACACCGACGAGTCAACGACCACCAACTCCGCCATAGGGAGACTGGTACATTTATACCGATATACTCGTGTAGTTTTATTGAAATTAACAATGAAAATGTAATGAAAAACAAATAGAGAAAATGGGCGAAAATAGTCCAATTTATATTAAAAAGAAAAAATCAAATTATTTTCGGCCTATCGACCAAACAAAGTTAAACCGTAGACGAAAAGAGGAGGACAGGAGAGAAATAGTAACTAGGGTAAATTAGTTTTGTAGAGGGGGGGAGGGGGGGGGGGGTTTGGAGTTTGTTTCAATACTCCTCTGAGTGTGGTTTCTTGGATTTACAACTTTTGTTGAACAACAAAGACTCAATTATAAGTTGTTTTCTAGATTTTTTTACGCGCAATAACTTACTTTAAAATTATTCATAATAGAATGTGCCCATGTTAATGCACGTCTTATAACTAAGGATAAGATTAAAAACATATTCCATGTGTCTTAGAATAACTAACACGTTGGACTTTTTTTCACTATTCATATGTTGTCTTTGACTATAATTTTTTTACTAACACAATAAAGAACATAGCTTATCATAAAATATGTTGTTAAGTAGGTATTAATATTAAGTTTCATATATATATGTGTGTGTGTGTGACTTTTTTTTTATATATAATTTTCATTAATATTTAATTATATTAAAATAATTATGGTCAAACTAGTGTCGACATATGTGCAAAGTTTGACTGTAACAAATATTTTGGGACAGAGGGAGTATGTAGTGTATATGCACATTGACACATACCCTTTAATACAACAATAAATATGTAAAATCAAAACCACCTAAAAAACTGATTACAAGTAGTAGAATTCTTCCTCACATATTACTTGTAAAACAGATGCAACTATGATATTTTATTTCCTATACTGGGAACATGTAGCAATGAAAGTTCATGTATTCATTAAACGTTGACTTAAATTACTCATCTTCCTGCTCATAAATAAAACATTAAGTTATAATGTGTGTTTTTTTTCTTAATATATGAAAAAGATGTGTATACTTACTTATTATATACTCAGTCTTTTTTTAAAGTGTTACATTTTGAGCGACACATAATTTTAGGCAATTTAATTGGTTTTAACTTAATAGTTTCTTTGTTCCAATATTATTGCAACAATTGGACTTTTGCACTATTCATCACTCTTGTTTGACCATATAATATGATTTATACGTTAAGTAAAATATAATCACGTGGGACTTTGTTAGATTCTTCTCATATAATACTTTGACAATATCAACTTTTATAATTTTTACTCTTGTACAATTATAGATATTTAATTTAAGGGGATTTTTCCGTGTGGCTGGTCACACCGTGTGGTTGGGGTTACTCGAGTTGTCAAGGTTACTCGAGTTACTCGGTCAGTTACTCCTAACCGAGTAACCCCTAAGGTAACCCCTGACCGATCGAGTAACCCCTGACCAAGTAACCCCTGACCGAGTAATCCCTCAAGTAATCCTTGATCGAGTAACCGCTCAAGTAACCTCTAGCCGAGTAACTCCACAAGTAACTCTTGATCGAGTAACCCCTGACCGAACCCCTCAAGTAACCCCTTACCGAGTAACCCTTGACCGAACCTTTCAAGTAAACCCATGACCGAGTAACTCGAGTAACTCCTGACCGAGTAACTCGAGTAACCCATGACCGAGTAACTCGAGTAACCCCTGATCGAGTAACTCGAGTAATCCCTGATTAAGTAACTCAAATAACCCTGGCCACACGGTGTGGACAGCCACATATAAAAATTTGTGTTTAATTTATAATGCAATTCACTTACTTGGAACAAGTATGGTAATTCCTATTTGGAGCGCTTTGAGCGTCCGACCTAGTTGAAGAGGTAATAAAATGCGCTATGGGATGTGTTTCGGGGTTTTTTATGTCCTTAGGGAGAGTTACGTCACCAAGACTGATTTCCCGGCCGGCTGAACCTGCAAAACAATGGAAGCTCTGGTTGGTCGGAGTTCCGCCTCCGACGATCAAGTTAGAAAGTGTTCGGAGTAAAAAAGCGGAAAGTAAAATATCTTCTCGGATTTCGAGATCAGGTGTTTTATCTATTGTAAGAGAATTGATTTCAAGGTAATAAATGGGTGAATGTAATGATTGAACGTGTCCCCAAAATGGGGTAAATCTCCCTATTTATAGGGTCATTGGGATTTGTGCCCTTACCTAGGTCACTTCGACCTAGGACTGATGGGCTGCGCAGTTTTACGGCTTTTTCGGGAATTGGGCCCTGAAGGCCGCCATTTCCTTGGGGTATGTGCCTGCCATGTGTCACGCCCTGGTAGATCCACTTTGAACTCTCCCTAGAGAGACACGTGTCACGCTCTGGCTGGTTTACGTGGCTGGGTAAAAATACCCAAATCATTTGCCCCTCACAGGGGTGACGTAGCGAGCCACGTGGCGCCTGTGACAAGTGTCACGCATGCACTGGTGATAAATTTTTACTGTTCACCTTCAGGAGTGAATTTAGGGTTTTGACCCCCAAGTTTTGACCCCTTTATAAATAGTTTTAACCCCCCTCTCATTTTCGCACGTTTACGAAAAATCTTTGAGAGAGAATCTTTGACTTTTGAGAGAACTTGTCGTTTCTGAGAAAAACATCTGCCACCTGCACCTTGTCCGCCTATTCCACAATCGACCAAGACTTTCAAGCGCCCTCGGTACCTTCATTCTAAAGGTAACTGCTTGTTTTTCTCTCTCTCTTTCTCTTTATTTTAGCTTTGTTTCTTTTCTTTGAAAATGGTTTCACAAACACGCACGACATGACATAGGATAGCGATCAGCCGGTCACCGGGGACGGCTGAATCTAGAACTAGGAGTGTCGGTTGCCCCTTCTTGGACCCCCCTTTGCGAACTTCCCTGAATCCGACCATCTCTGTGTCTGTGCAGGACACTATGGCCAGAACAAAAAGAACAGCCAGGCAACAAAGGCGAGAACAAAAAGAAAAGCCAGGCAACAAAATCCGGACGGCTCCTTTAGGGCGCCTGTAAGTGACCTGTCCGACCTGCCGCTTGGTACCCCGAGTACCCTTAATGACTCAATATTACGAGAGTCGGGGGAGGAGTTAGGGTGCAATGCTTTTGGCTCTTGGCATCTCATTCGGACGTTAGGTCCGACAGTTCTGACGGTGAATCAGAGTCGTCTTCTTCTGGTAGAGTCTCTGAGGACTCTGATGGAAAGCGCTCTCGGCTGGAGACGGCGAGGGAGTCCCTCTCAAAAGAGATGGGTGAGGGATGGGCCTTAACCTCTGCCACTCGCCGGGAGGAATTTGCCGCCTACTACCATCATGTTCCCGCAAGCAGGCGGAAGGTCATGCTTGATAAGGTGGGGAAGTTTAGAGCTGACCATGTCATGGGACATGGGTACATCATTAGCGTCCCTGATCCGGTGGACACTGTTGTCTCGCTAAAAGGATAAAGCTACGGGGACGAGTGCTTTGGCTGCTATGAGGCAGCCATTCAGGCTGGTTTAAGATTCCCTCTTCATCCTGCTGTGGAGAGGATTTTGGACGGATACCAGCTGGGTATCTGGCAACTTGCCCCCAACTCTTGGGTAAATATTTTGGGGTATGTTGACGCTTGTGAGATGCTGAAGGTAGAGCCAAATTTTGAGGCTTTTTCTAAAATGCACTACCTCAGCCGGACCTCAAAAGCAAGCGGGTCTGGATGGTATACCCTTTCAAGCCATTAGGGTTATATGATGGTTGTCGGGAAGGAGTCTAAATGGAAGGACTGAAGGGGCAAGTTTACATCATCTCCTCCCCTGACAAAGTGAAGAACAAAAAATACAAACGGTGGAACCGGAACCCCCCCTCTACTGGGTCAAAAGGCAGAGATGCCGCCTGTCCCAAGGAGGGTCCAGGAGCAGATCCAGGAGCAGGGTCTCTTCAAGGTGACCATCCGGTCTGTTGAAGAGAATGGAGAGAAGGAAGTTATTCCCCACAGCTACATTCCTCACCATGAGTGGCTAGCTGATGGGACTTACTTGGCCGCATGCGGCTTTAGCGTTGAGAGGCCTAGAGGTAGATGGCCGAATGTGTTTCACTTGATTTTTTGCTTGTTTATCTTACTAATCATTCAACTTTTCTTATGCAGACAAAGATATGGAGAAGCTCTCAGCCTCCAAGAAGCCGGCTGCAAACTCAGCCGCCTACTACCGCTCGCTTCTGGGCAAGCGGAAATCTGACGACCCCGAGGCGGACAAGCCTCCCAAGGTAAGCTAACTTTTAACTTGAATTAGACTTTGATTGAGTCACTTTTCCTGCCTGCTGTTGTCTCACTTTGGTTTTTATATGCAGGGGGGATCAAGCAAGCCCTCACCCTCTTCTCATCCGGACCCGAAGCTACAAAAGCAGACGGCCGGCGATGTGAAAACTCTTAGCAAGTCTAGGAAACATGTGGCTCACAAGCCCGGAAAGTCCTCCAAGGCGGGGGACGACTCTCACCCCTCAACTGGAGGGAAGTCTCCATCCGGCCTTGAGGCCCTGAAGAAGCCGGACACCCAAAGGGTGTCGAAAAGTGGCAAAAGTCTACTCGGCGTTGCTGTCGGCTCAGCAGCTGGAGGGAGCAAGCCCCCCAAGGATCGGGAGGCCGCTGGCCGGGCGTAAGTTCCCAAGGAGAAGGAGGCTGCAGGCGGGAGCAAACTCCCTAAGGACAGGGAGGAGGTGGATGCTGGAGGTATAACCGCTTTTAACCCCTTGCCTTACCCTTGTAGGGTTAAGTCACATCAAAGTCATCTAGTACTTTTGAAGACACCCGGTCTTTTGGCCGGGCTTACGTCAACTACTTACGAGGTGTTGAATGTGCAAATGCCAACCTGAGGCCGGATCTTTAGCTTTATCAAAGAATATGCTGAGGGTCATCTCCCTTGAGGATAGGGAGTCTGTCATAGGAGTCGGCACTCTCAACTTCGATGCCATCCTGGCCCTTCTTGCTGAGGTATAATAACTTAGTTTTTCTTTTTGTTTAATTTTCGGGTCGCTTGGTATTAATACGTTGTTTGTTGCCGACTGCAGGCTATGCTGCGGGTGAACGACCTTAAAAAGCCATTAAATAAGAAGCAGAAAGAGGTCAAGGCTGCTAAAGACCGGGCCGCCTCTTCTCTAGATACGGCCATGTTTAAGATTTCTCAAAATGAAGTACTGACCACTGATATCCTATATTCTCAGGCGACGACCAATCTACAGGTCAAGGCCAACTTGGATGCGGCCAAGAGGCTGGTGACTGAGTTGGAGGAGGAGGTTAAAAACCTCAAGGCTAAGCTCGAGCCGCTTGAGGAGGCGGACCAGGAGGCTGAGGGACTATGCAATCAGTGTGAGAGCCTTAAGAAGAAGCCGCAAAATCAGGAGTCCAACTGAGCAAAAAGTATACGAACCGGGCTGAACAAGAGAAGGCGGCCCTGGTTAAGCAGATGATGGACGACTGCGACACCCTCATGCAGATGACATGACACTCCCTCTTTCCAGAGGCTGACTATGGCGGGTGGAAGTATTCATTTGAGGCGGCCACCCTTGAGCTCAACGCCAAACAGTTGAAGGAGTCCGAGGGAGAAGAGAAGTCATCCGACTCTTCTGACGAGGGGTCGTCCGGGTCTGATCAGGAGGAGCAGGGTAAGGAAAAAGAGGTGCAGCCAACTGGGGACAATGAAGTTGCGGCTGGCCATACTGAAGAGCTCCCTCTTGATAATTAGCTTTGGGTATCTTTCTACGGCCGAATGGGCAGTTATTATGCATTTCCGGCCTGCGTGCCGTGTAACTCTGTATCTTTACCGATAAGGGGTTGGGTATTTCAACAATTTCTGCCGGTTGTACCGGTTAACTTTTTATCTTTGGCCGACCATAGGGTCGGCTATATTTATTGACGAATCATCCGCCATGAAGTCGGTTTTATATCACGATATGTGTTCCTTTAATTTTTTTTTTTTTTTTTTTTTATTTTTTTTTATAAAGTCTGAATTTTTGTTATGCATAGATTTTAACTAAGTATTTAACTTGCCTTTTTCTCTGAAATTTTTTCGTTATACCAGATGTTCTTGCCCTTGGGCGGCTGTGCGCTTTGTTTCAAAGGTGAATTGATTGACTTAGAAATTTTTGATACTTGAAAGAGTATGACTAATTTCCAAGTAAATCAATCACTACGGTTATTGCCCAAATCTAAGCGGACAGTCGTCCATCGAGCAGATGGGAAAACGTTTAGTAGCAGACGGCCATTGGCCGTGTAAGTCGTTTTGAACGAGCAATGTTTAGCTGCGAGGTTTTGGACTTAGCTTATATTTTTCAATTTGGCCGCCTGTATTGCCCCTGAGTAATAACAGAAGTTTTAACGGTGTAAGCACCAAAAAGAGTTCTTTTATCTAAATAAAATAATAGCCAGCTACCAGTTGTTATAAAATAGGCGGTAAACTTAAGCTATCTAGGTCCCATTAGATAATTCAAGTCAAACAGCTACGAGCTTGTCTTTATCCAGATAGTCGGTAGGGCCGTTTGTTTTTGAGTTTATAAAGTATGTACCACCCAAATAGGAGATGCTCTCTGCGACGAATTCACCCGAATGGATGTCGCCGGATATCATTCTCTTTTGGGAGCAGATGGTTGGTTTAGATTTCACCGCCTACACGTTGCACATACGGTGTTCCCATTGGGAGACATATCTAATACTTCCTCCGTTTTTTTTAGTTGACACCATTTGACTTTTACACTATTTGATAAGTCTATTTTATATATATATTTATTTCCCGCCCCAATGGTCATAATTGTGTTAATTTGAGCTCTACGGAGCTACTTTTGTTACTAATATGTGTTTTCTAGTGTTTTCGTAGATTTGGTATCGTTTTATAGGAAATTGCGGATTTGGAGCATTTTCCCAGATTTGTTGGAGCCGCTACGAGCATTGGAGTAAGGTCGCATTCATATGACCACATTCCGAAGCCAAGGACCGGTTGGAGTCATCAAATCGGTGATTAAGGTCTCGGCGAAGAAGAAGAGTTCGGGGCACTGGACCATGTATTCGGAACCCAAAGAGGAAATGCGAATTGGGCTAAGAAACGGCCCAATTGAAGAAGTCCAAGTTTGCCCAGGAGCTCGCCCGAAGGCGCGCCCGGCAGGGTTAGAAAGAAGGAAGAGAGTAGCTGCTCGCTCGAAGGCGCGCCCGGCAGGGCGAGATGGCGCCCGACCGGGCACGTGTTTCTGAGTTCGTTTAGCACTTTTAATCTTCGTTCTAGCTTAGGTTTTCTTAGTTTAATATAAATACGCTTTTGTTAAGCGAGTTTGGGGACCTTTTTTTTTTTTTTTCCTCTCTCTCTCTCTACTTTTCTCATTAGTTTAATTTCTTAGTTTTTAGTTTTAAGCTTTTAGTTAATACTCTTGTTTCTCTCTCCATACTTTTGGTTTATGCAATTCTTTACTTTCGTTTATCTTGGTAACGATTTCATCTCCTTTTTACTTTCAGTAATTTAATTGCTTGATTTAATTATATTTTCTTTAATTGCTTTGCTTAGTTTAGATTTAAATATGCACGAGTAGTTTTATTTTTAGGGTTTGTAAGGATCCATAAATAAGCGAAGATTAGTCCACCTTGGACCAGTTGTGCCACGCCATGTGGCCTCCCCTATGCCAAATGGGCAAAAACGACCACCAAGGCCCAGTCTTCGGAAGAAATCCCAATCAGCCCTAGGTTGACCTAAACCTAGGATTGACACGCTTCCCAAGGCATATAAATACTCTCATTAATCCTCATTAAAGGGGGTTAAGCAATTAATTACACTCACCTAGAGAACCTAAACTCCTAGATAACTCCTCACTTAGGGGAACCTGATCTTCCAACCTTTACTTTTCCGCACTATTCACTCCTCAAACAAGTACTAACTTGATCGTCGGAGGCGGAACTCCAACCACAAGGAGTCTCCGTTGTTTTGCAGGTACAGGCGCAAGGATACCAGTCCCGGAATTGTAACTCTCCCGCAGGACATCAGAAAACCCCGAAACACTATGACTATTCAAAGCCTTTTTAGTTCACAGCTTCACAGACACCATTGTCTCCCAAGGTCAACATAACCAAATAGATCAAACAAGATTAATCAGCAGGTCACGTGATTCACCTCTTAGTAATTATTAATTAGTCAATCAAACTTTAGCTGACCGGGGATCAAGGATACAGTTTAAAGGAGCCAAACAGTGAAAGAAGAGATAAAAATGGTGAACTTGGACACAGAGCAGTTGCTATCTAATTTTTCTCCGTGTGTATCGCCTTTCTCTATTATATTTTCATTTTTTTGGCATTAAAGTCGTTGGCTGTAAACAATATATATGTATTGTGTCAGTTCAGTACTTGAATACTTGAATATCTACCATAAATTTCTGGCTCTCTTTTATTTTCAGCTCGTTGGAATCAAACTGTTTACATGAAGTCATTTCATTTTAAATTGGTACAGACAGCTTTTTTTAAACTCAAGTATCACGAGAACCTTGGAGGAAGAATATTGTTCAAGTAGTGCAGGCCTGATTAAGGGACATGAAAAGTCTTTTGCCATCTTTCGTTGTTTTCCTTACGGTTGTATTATTGCCTCAACAATATTACCTGTGATCTGTGAAGGCTATAGTTCATAACTTCATTTTTAAAAAGTTCCTGCAGATGCTCACATGTTTTCTAATATTTATGATCATCATGAAGCCATTAAATAGCCCATAGTTCATATCGATGTTTTTATGTTCTTGTTGCAGACAAAACATTTTTCCTTCCTTGTCTGTAATGGATTAACTAGTAATTTTCTGTAGTTTCCAATACTATGAAGTATGAACTCTTAAGGTCATTATTGAGCTTATGCTAAACTTGTTTGGTTTTGTTCAGGTGGTATGCACTGAAGGCCCAGAAAGAATTAGAGAACTTATTGCAATCGGAGCATCCTTTGATCATAACGGTGATGGAAATCTGCACCTAGCTAGGGAGGGTGGGCATTCCCATCGCAGAATTGTTCATGCGGCTGATATGACTGGAAGGGAAATAGAGAGGGCACTATTAGAAGCGGCTGTCAGGGACCCTAACATTTTCTTGTTTCAACACCATTTTGCTATCGATCTATTGACTTCCCAGGTTAAATTCTGCATTTGTCTTTCCGTTCACTACCCTTTTGGTTTAGCATCCTAATTCCTAGATGAAAGAACCATAAGAAGTTATTTTAAATTGGATTGTTCTTTATTACACTGCCTGTCTCTTGGCTCATAATGATTGCATTATGTGAATCTATGTCATCCATTAACTCAGTCTGATGATATTATTACCTAAAATTGCAAAATCTTTGGCTAAAATTGTGGTCATTTTGGTGGACATAGTTTCACTTTTCACTAAGGGGTTTAATTAATAGAAATGTACTTACAGGTTTTTTCAGAAAGGAATTAAGGATGAAAGTGAACTAACTGTTGGTGGTTTGGAGTTTTGGATACATTTGCGCACATTGCTACACAGACATACAATGGAACTTCCACCCTCCGCCCCGCTCATCCCCACCCTTAACCTCCAACATGCACAAACAAATAAGAAAATATTCAATTTAAGCAGGCTAGAACTGATAGAGTTGCAAACTTTATGTGGGGCATAACTTTTAGTTTAGCTTTCACCATTGAGTGTCGTTGCTTGTGAACTTTATAAAAGGTGTTATGCACAGCAGTCTTGTGAAAAGTTAAAACCGTACTTCATTTTGAATAGTCAGATGTCTAATATATTATACTATGTATACTATTATCCACTCATATTCTTAACAAAAGCACTTCTTATATAGAATATAAAATAAAGAAAATGTCTGAAACTAGACTAATGAGTAGTTGTTCTTTCAGGATGGTTCCAACACTGCTTGTCATGGTGCTGACACTTTAAATACTGAAACACTGGAGGTAATTGAAATTTAATATGCTCACTTTTTGTATTGAGAGTAGTTCATCCTTGTTATTGATTATCCTTACCAATACCAGGTGGTGCGATTTCTATCAAAAGTGACTTTACTTGCATCTGGTGGTGCTGGTCATATCTACCCAACCACGACAAATCCTCTGGTATTAGTTGCTTTACAGTTATATCCTTCATAAGGGGATCCATTTTTTGGAAGGCATAGTCTCTTTTACTGCTTGTGTTATATGATATACTTGATCTTATCTTTATAGACAATTTCTTTCATCTGACTAAGGATAAAAATAAATGTAGGTAGCAACTGGATACGGAGTTGCTATGGCCCATCGAGCCCAAGCCATAATCACAAATATGGAGTAAGAAATTCTGATGTCGCTTCCACTTTTTGACATTGAATATTTTATCTGATTATACTAATTTGTAGTTCTTTTTTTTTTTTTTTTTACCAAGGTTTGTTCAGTTTCACCCAACAGCCTTAGCAGATGAAGGCCTTCCTGTATCACCAGTGAAGGCCCGAGAAAATGCATTTCTTATAACAGAAGCTGTGAGGGGAGATGGAGGGATCCTTTACAATTCGGACATGGAAAGATTTATGCCTCTGTATGATGAGAGAATGGAGCTTGCACCGAGAGATGTGGTTGCAAGAAGTATAGATGATCAATTAAAAAAGTGAAATGAGAAATATGTTCTCCTTGACATTAGTCACAAACCACAGGATGAAATCCTCTCTCATTTTCCTAACATTGCAGCTGAATGTCTCAAGTTTGGCCTTGACATAACACGACACCCAATTCCTGTGGTCCCTGCTGCTCATTACATGTGTGGAGGAGTTCGAGCTGGGCTCCAAGGGAAAACAAATGTGACAGGCCTCTACGTTGCAGGAGAGGTTGCTTGCACAGGCTTGCATGGAGCTAATCGGCTCGCAAGTAATTCATTACTTGAAGCCTTAGTTTTTGCAAGAAGAGCTGTGCAGCCTGCAATAGACCATATGTGTAACTCAAAACTCAATTTAAATGCTTCTGATAGGTGGGAAAAACCAATGGTTGCTACATCACTTGGTGATGATGTACTTGGAAAACTCATAACTAAGACAAAAGAAATTAGGAAAGAACTGCAAGCCATTATGTGGACATATGTTGGAATTGTAAGGTCCACAGCTAGACTAACGACTGCAGAGCAGAAAATCGCCAGATTGGAAGTTAAATGGGAGGAATACTTGTTTCAATATGGATGGAAGCCAACAATGGTTGGACTTGAAGCTTGTGAAATGAGGAACCTCTTTTGTTGTGCCAACTTGGTAGTTAGCAGTGTTTTATCAAGAACTGAAAGCCTTGGCCTTCACTATACCACTAATTTCCCTCATCTAGTGGAAAGCAAAAGGCTCCCAACCATTATTTGGCCTTCCTCACACATCAACACTACATGGAGTTCGAGGCAACTTCATCAGCAGTCAATCTGCCTATAGTATTAACTCTTATGGCTCATTTGGTAGGTGATAATTGATGAAGAGCTTATATGTAATTTTGTGAGGCAGTGACAAATCTAGGATTTTTTACAAGTGGGTTCAAATCAAATGTAAATAAATTCATTTATATAAATTATTAAAAAAACATATAAATACACTTTTTTAATGACTTACAAAATAAAAATAATTTAGTACGAAACAAAAATGTATTTCGTTAAGAAAATTATTACACTTTTTTTACGAAAGTATATTTACATGATTGTACAGAGAATTTCCAATGTTTTTATTAATATATAGGAAAAATTACCAGTTAAAATCCGACCTTTGTCTCATCCGCCCAAAATAATCCTACTATTAATGCCAATCTTCTTAAAATGGCCCCAAGTGACCTGTAACCTGTGAGTAGGTAATTTTATTTTTTTTAAAGTTTAATTTACACATGTCACCACGTGATTGGTAAAAAAAATAAAAAAATAACGAAAAATTAATCAAAGTTAAAAAAAGTAAAATTTAATTAAAAAAACAAACCACCACCACGGGCACCACCTAAGACACACCACTTCAGCCACCACCATCCCCACCAGACTAAAACGCCATTCCCAGACCAAAATCGACCGCACCGATCAGAACCACCCCAACCAACCCCAAAACTCCTTCGAAACCCCACCAACGCTAAGCCCATTCAAAATCCCACCAACCCAGATCCCAAAAAATGGGGTTGTTGAAGGAAGAGGGGTCTGAATCCCATGGTGTAGGGGAGTCAGGCAATCGGCCAGCGGAATCAGAAGGGGGAAGGGGACAGGTGTCGGAGTCGAGATGGATATGGGGTTTTCGAGGGCGGGGAATTGTTTTATGGCTCGCCAATGCTTAAAGCGGCGCTGCCTGGGTTTTCTTGTGTGAGGGAGGCGGGTTGGTGGTTTATGGGAGGGGGATCAGTCGCGGTGCCAACGCCGGTGCAAGCGCTAGGGTTAGGGGTCTTGGCGGCCAGAGCCACGACGTAGGGGAGTTAGGCAGCAGGGAAAGTCCGCTTGGGTTGTGGGTGGTTTTGTAAATAATTAATTTTTTTATTCTGTAAAAATATTTATCTTTTTTTTTAAAAAAATTATTTTATTTTTATTTTTTGACAAATCATAGGTCGACACGAGTTAAGTAACTTGTTATAACAAGTTACATGACCGGTTGAGGCCATTTTAACGGATTGGGTATAAAGGTCGGATTATTAAAAAATAATCAAAAGGTGTGATAATTTTGGGTGAACGAGGCAAAGGTCGGATTATTCCCGGCAATTTTTTCTAATATATATACTAATTTTAAGCCTATGCAATGCATGAATATTAGAGTTCAAATATAATTTAGTTAATAAGATATGAAACGAAATAAATTATATTAAATTATACTACCTCTATTTTCATATTATTTGTAACGATTTGATATAAAGTGCGAGTAGAAAATGCCTAATCGTTGCAAATAACCTGAAACATAAATAATATATAAATTTACGAATTGTGTGAATATACATGTATATTGTATTACATATAGTTGACACATATCAAACTTTTTATATTTCTCTTTGGTGAATTGCAAAAAATCTATTATCTTTGACAACCTTATATTATTGATTACCAAAGAGAATAAATGTTTTCATTAAAATTACACAATTTTTTGTATGTGGCTGGCCACACCGTGTGACTGGGGTTACTTATAGAGGGTTACCGTTTCGTCAGGGGTTACTTGTAGGGTTACTTATTCAGGGGTTACTCGTTTGGTCAGGGGTAAATTATAGGGGTTACTTATTCAAGGGTTACCTGGTCGGTCAGAGGTTACTCTCACACAGAAAACGCGCTAATCGTTTGATTAAATAACCCCTACAAGTAATTCCTATAAGTAACCCTTGGATAAGTAACCCCTACAAGTAACCCCTAAGTAAGTAACCCCTACAATAAGTAACCCCTGAATAAGTAACCCCTACAAGTAACCCTTGAATAAGTAAACCCCTGCCACACAGTATGGCCAGTCACACAGAAAAATTACTGTTAAATTTATTAACTATGGTTTTTTTTCAATTTTTTAATAATTAAATTATTTAAAAAAAAAAACCATACCACCCTCCCTCACCGGTCCATTAGTAGCCAGCCCCCTACCATCCGCCGGCGCCACACCGTTCTCCTGTCAATATAGAGACCCACTCCCCCGATGTCGGCGACCAGCTCATCTCCTCCTCCCCCACCCCGACTCTCACCTCCCAAAAATCCCTAGAAACCGGCTAACAGCTATCCTAGGCCGTGTCGTGTGTGTTTGTAAAACTATTTGAAATAATGCAAAGGAAAATGTCATAGACGAAAGATACAATATAGAAAAAAAAAAATGGAGAGAGACGATCACCTTGAAAAATAAATAAGCTTGGAATTTGTGAAGTGTTAGACGACTATTAACAAGCGGCGATCACAGACGGTGGCTCAGTCAAGAATCTCTCTACAAAAGCTCTCAAATTCTCTCTTTAGACTTTTTGAAAATGTAAGAAGTAGGGGGAGGGGGTTGAAAACTCATATTTATAGAGAGGCAAAACCAAGCAGATCAGTAAAATCAGAGGAAGGTAAACGGTTAAAATAAGTGTCCCCTAGCCACGCGCCTAACAAGTGTTACAAGTGCCACGTGCACAACCATGTCACCCCTATAAGGGGCAAATGTTTAGGGTAAAAATTACCCTAGACATGTGGCCCAATCAAAAGGTGACACGTGTCACCCTAGGCCCACACTCAAAATGATTTGAGCCAACCAGGGCATGACACGTGGCACCCATCGTCATTGAGGAAATGACATCTCTTAGGCCCAAATTCCGAGGAGCCGTAAAAACAACGCATCTCATTTACCTAGGTTAAAATGACCTAAGGGGGTACGTAATCCTACACTCTTATAAATAGTGCACATTTATGACAGTAGGATAGGATTCACTATTCATCAATTATTACAACATCATTTAATACACTTTCTCGAAAACCAAGAAAACGACCTTTTACTTTCCACTTTTACTTTCTGTTTATCTACTCGTCCGGTACCATCTTGATCGTTGGAGGCGGATTTCTGAACAACCGAAGCTTCCATTTGTTTTTGGTACAAGGTGTCAAGCGAACTAGTCTTGGTGTTGTAACTCTCCCATGGGACACAACAAAAATCCTAAAACAAAAAACCTTAAGGTTTAAGACATGGCAGAGAAAAAAAAAGGATGGGGAGACTAACTAGAATTTTTTTTTTTTTTTTTTTTTTTCTATTGCGCGTATTATAGGAAAAATAAGTTTTAATCAATATACATAATTTCGTTACATCAATTTATGAAAAAAGGTATGTAGTCTTACACGTTTCCTGTAACTGATGATATTAAAATTTTGGTAAGAAATCCATAATGATATTTTTCCAACATATTGTTGAGCAATTTAGGGAAATTTTACAACAATTATTTATTTATTTATTTATTTATTTTTTATTTTTTTATTTTTTTTTTTACATTTGTTACATTGAAAATGTCATGACAATATAAAATATTCAAATAGTTTCCTAACATCAATTGAACCTCTATAAATAGGCTAATATATTTAAGTGAATCTCAAATCACATCCTTCTTACAAACACTCTAATTCAGAACAACCATGTCTGAGGCAAACGCTAACGTTCAAAACCTTATGAGCGATCTTGTGAGAGTCAGGATAGAAATATTGTGCACTTTACTCATACGAGGGACAATGAAAATGGAAGATTTGTCAATGGAAGAGGCGCAGGGTATTTTGGTCTTATGTAATGTGAAGATGAAGGAGATTAACCCAGAGATTGCCAAAAGGGCCCAAAACTAATCCATACAAATAATGTTAAGAATAATGTTGCTTTGTTTCTATGGATGCTAAAATTTACACATTTCGTACGGGAAATGTATGAATAAAATTGAAAGTTTTCTGTTTCAAACCTTTATCGTTTTATAATTTTATAACTTGTTCAATTAAAGCTTAGCATTCACAACTCAATTGTCATGCTATATTAATCTTGTTATTGTCATGATAATGCAACATGACTCTTTTTTTTTAAATCCAAATAAATCAGATTTCATAAGGTCCAATATATGAATTTTTGATGTGTAAAGTTACAAGATATATGCGTGTATTAAATATGTAGCTTTTGCAAATGAAAAAAAATTAAATAATATAATTTTTTAATTTCTAAAATCTTAACTTTAATATTGAAATAATGAAGTTAAAGCATATACTCAACAACCAACAATCCTCTTAACTTATAATACCGTTCATATATTTATAACATACACGGAATACCCTTTATATGGAGTATCAAACAAATATAGAGTCAAATCTTGTTTATAAAAACTACTCGTCTTGACAATATCAAACAATTTTGGGTGCATTCGCACACAACACGCCTCCACACACACATATTTTGCGTTGGTGTCATGCATGTATGGCATGTGATGTGTCCATATTTTACGTTAAAAAAATATCAAGTAGTATATCCATATGTACCATATACACTCTCTCAAAAACTCACTCATTGTACACACACCCATTAACCTTATTTATTTATTTGTTTTCATTTAATACTCTAGTTTTTGGATCCTAATGATGCATCGCACAATTTTTATATTATATGAAAAATATACTTCGTAATATTTATGTTATTGAACATAAAAGTCATGGGTGGATTTCTATTTATGAATGTATATTCCTTCCTATTTGGTCAACTAATCTCTTCTGTATATTAAACTAAATCCGGGCAATGTTGAAGAAAGGTATTCCACGAAGGTATGTGGTCCAATTAAGGATATGTATTGGGATGTGTCAACAAATGTATTGTTTGCGGATGATATCGTTTTGGTGGATGAAACTAAAGATGAGGTTAACGCTAATTTGGAGCAATGGAAGCAAAGGTTGGAATCTAGAGGGTTCAAGATAAGTCGGAGTAAGACTGAATGTTTGGTATGTCGCTTTAGTTCACAAAGGGGGACTGATATGTATATTTTATATAGTGTTTTACCCCCATCCCTTGGTATATTTAGGAGTATTTTTGGCTCTATGGAGCCACTTTTATTACTAATATGCGTTTTCTAGTGTTTTCGTAGTCTTGGTATTATTTTATAGGAAATTGCGGATTTGGAGCATTTTCCCGGACTTATTTGAGCCACTACGAGCATTGGAGTAGGATCGCATTCATATGACCATATTCCGTAGCCCAAGACCGTGTTGGAGTAATCAAACCGGTGATTGAGGGCTCGGTGAAGAAGAAGAGACCGAGGCAATGGACCGAGTGTTAAGGACCCAAAGAGGAAATCCAGATTGAGCCGAGAAAACAACCCAATCGAAGAAGTCTAAGTTTCCCGGATGCTCGCTCGACCAGGGAAGCCCTCACTCCGAGGCGCGCCTAGCCGGGCGAGGAAGATAGGAAGGAAAGACTCCTCGCCCTGAGGCGCGAGAGAGAGTTCACTAGTCGAAGGCGGGCCCGGCCGGGCAAGATGGCGCCCCACAGAGCGCGTGTTTCTGAGGAGCTTAATGAAGATTTTTACATCGTTTAAGTATAAGATTTCTAGCTTAAGTATAAATACGCTTTGCTAAGCGAGATTTGATTACGTCTTTTCATTAGTTAATTTCCAGATTTTAGTTTTAAGCTTTTGATTAATACTCTTGTTCTCTCAACAATTTTGGTTTATGCAATTTCATATTTCCGATTATTTTGGTAACGATTTCTTTCCCTTTTACTTTCAGTAATTTAATTGCTTTGTTTTATCATGTCTTGTTTTATTGCTTTTCTTTGTTTAGATTTAATTATTTGTGACTAGTTTTATTTCTAGGGTTCATGGGGATCCATAAATATTATGAAGGGGTGATTTATTATTGTTGATTTTCAATGCTTTGATTGATTTCCTATTGATTGATTTAATGCTATACAATTAGATTTGGCCAGGTTTAATTGTATGAGTTATGCAATATTAATTTGAGATACAAGAGATGAGAATTGATGTTTAGGCTTAGTTTCAGTAGGCAGGTTAATTTATAAATGGTTAAGTCAAGATTTGAGAGATGCGATTTAATACCGGTAGATTAATTTTGCGATTGTAATACATAGCGAAATCCCTTTATGATCTGATTAATTGATGCATTGATAATTGATTGTTGTGTTTCACCCTGGAATATTATTTATTGGTGAGCCTATACCCTAGTATTTGATTTATTGATTTCTCCCTAGTTTAATTTGCTTTAGTTTATTTATTTTCCCTTAGTTTAATTCTCATAAAATTAATTTGTTACTTAATAGTTTAGATTATATTAATTATATAGGAATAGAAAGACTTGTTTCCCTGTGGATTCGACCCTACTTCCCTATCTACTTTAGTTAGAGGATTTAGGTAATTCTTTTGATTAGGTGATACGACTTTAGCCTATCAAATTTTGGCGCCGTTGCCAGGGAAACGGTTTTATTTTTATTTCTGATTATTCCTGTAGTCTAGATTATTCTCTTTCGTCTCAAAGAAATTAAGTTCTTTGAGGCAGTTTCTCATATTTGTTTGTTTCGTTTTGTGTTTATGCCCAGGAGTTTTAGATTAGGTTACATTCCATTCGATCTTGAAATCGAACGTTCTTTTCATAGACAGAAGAATCTTTTCAGACAAGTACGAGCCACTTCCACGGGTAATACACCTTTGGAACCCCCATATGATTCTAGCGCCACAAAAGTTTTTTCAGAACCAGAATCAGAGATGGCAAATCCACCACCACCTCCACCTCGCAAGCTCAGCGATTATTCGCAGCCATCCCTTGGTGATTTTCTACACCTTGCTCCTACACCAAATCTCGAAGGAGTACAATTCGAGATTAAACCCTAGTTTATCACTATGATTGAAAGGAAGCAATTCAGCGGAGCTAAGGGTGAAGATCCAAATCTTCATATTTTAGATTTTTGCTTATATTGCAACACTATTAGACAAGCTGAGGTCACGCAGGACCAAATCAGGGAGATTCTTTTTCCCTTTTCTTTATGTGGTAAAGCTAATTTGTGGTATAATACATTGAATAGGACTGCCCTTGGTATTACTGAATGGAATTCTCTTGCTATGAATTTCTATAATAAATATTACCCTATAGAGAGGACAACTTTGTTAAGGAGTTCGATCTAAAATTTTTCCCAAGAAGCTGATGAATCTTTATATGAAGCTTGGGAAAGATTTAAGGATTTGTAGAGAGAATGCCCCCATCATGGGCTAGCACAGTGGCAGATAATCCAAGCCTTCTACAACGGACTTGGAAATTCATCCAGATCAATCCTAGACTCAACAGCTAATGGAAGATTTTTGAATCTTCAAGAGGATGTAGCAGGCACAGTTATTGAAGAGATGGCAATTCATAATTCCCAATATGGGAATCCTAGAGGTTTTGCAAACAAAGGGAAACATAATGTCGATTCTGTATCCTTTGTGCAAGCTCAATTAACCTTTAGTTGCCAGAAATTAGATAATATTAGTACTGCTATTCCTGCTTCCATAGCTAATGTTTCTGCTGTTAATAATACTAATGATGATTTTTGTGAAAATTGTGGAATTGTAGGTCATTGGGCACAAGATTGTAGGAGTTTCATGGAGCAAGTTAATGCCTTCCAAGCCTATAGGCAAAATAACCCATACTCTAACACCTATAATCCTGGTCTCTGGAACCATCCAAATCTTTCCTACCGGAGTACTAATGTGCTAAACCCTTCACCTCCACAACAACCACAACAAAAATCCCCACAACAACCACAGCAAAAATACTACCAACCTCCTAACTAGAGGACCCAACCACAAACTACACCTCCATCTACATACTGATCTTGCCGTGTCAGAAATTAAAACGATGTTAGCCAATATGCGGAAACAGATGCAAAGTAGGGATGCACAAATTGATTCGATCCTAGCACATAATAAAATCATAGACAATCAAATCGCGTAACTTTCCTACTCTACAAACTCGCCACCAGGGCACCCTACCATCGCAGCCAGTACAACCTACAGATCCTGCTAATGCAATTACCCTGAGAAGTGGTTCACAATATGATGGGCCCTCTATGCCCAAGGATGATGAACCTGTTATAAAAAAAATTGCTAATCCTGATTCTGTTTATACCTAATGATGTTGTTACTAAGCCTGCAGGGCCCAGGGTAACACTTAATATCTCTGATGATACATTGCAGGGTACAACTCCAGAGAAGGTTACAACTCAAGATAAGATCAAAGATGTACATAAACCAATTATCAAACTTCCATTCCCTAATAGACATTTAAAGAGTAAGTTGGATAAACAATTTGGTAAGTTCCTGGAGGTAGTGAAGAATTTGAAGGTAACATTCCATTTCACAGAATTAATTACACAAATTCCTGCATATGCTAAATTTATGAAAGATATTTTGACTAGGAAGAGAGCCTTTAATGAGGTAGATATTGTAGCTTTTACAGAGGAATGTAGTGCTTTATTACAAAATAAATCTCCACCAAAGTTAAAGGACCTTGGTAGTTTTTCTATACCTTGTCATATTGGAAATGTCTTCATTGATAAAGCATTATGTGATTTGGTGCTAGTGTTAGTGTAATGCCATTGTCTATGTGTTCAAGGCTTAATATGGGTGATTTAAAAGTTACTAACATTACCTTCCAAATGGAAGATCGTTTTGTTAAATACCCCTTAGGTATTCTAGAGGATGTTCCTGTTAGGGTTGGTAAATTTTTTATCCCTGTTGATTTTGTTATTTTAGAAATGGCTGAGGATACTCAAATTTCCATAATATTAGTTAGACCTTTCCTCCACACTGTAGGAGCTATTATGGAAAACTCACTCTCTCTGTTGGGGATGATGATATTACCTTTAATTTAGGGAGGGTTTTGAAAGGTCCTATATATGTTAGAGGAAAATTGTTGTAGTATTGATGTGATTGATATTATTTATGTTATTTGTGAAGATAGCTTACCACAGGTACTTGCAAGGGATCCCTTGGAGGAAGTGCTTTGTGGTGATTTTACTGCAAGTGATGCTGGTATTTGGAGCAATGAGGTGGATGCCATTGAGAAAGGTCTCGCACTTGAACAACTTGACCCTAATGAGAGCAGGAAGGTAGTAAAATTAGTTTAGGAATCGAAACCTGCAGAGGTTAAGAAACCTGAGCTAAAACCTCTCCCTTCTCATTTAAAATATGCTTTTTTAGATGAACAGGAATTACACCCTATGATCATTAGTACTGCACTTGATGACCCACAAACTTCCTAACTTCTAGAGGTTCCTTGAACCAACAAAAGGGCAATTGGGTATAGTATTGATGATCTCAAGGGTATTAGCCCTGACTTTTGTATGCATAGGATACACTTAGAGGACAATCACAAGCCATGTATTCAACCCCAGAGGAGGTTGAATCCTAATATGCAGGAAGTATTCAAGAAAGAGGTTATGAAATTACTTGATGCATGTATTATCTATCCAATTTATGACTCAAAGTGGGTGATTCCCGTACAGGTAGTTGATGGGCATTAGAACGGTCGTACATTCCACACTCAATCAAACACATTTATTAACAAACACCTTACAAACCAAGCATAATGACAAGTAAGAGTTCGGTCCACAAGGAACAGGATATGATTGCCAAAGATCTTTACACTTAAGCTAACTCGAAGTCAATTGGTGAATAGGGGTTCGTCAAGAAGACAAACAAACTATGGTTCTAAATCAATGAATTAAAGATACTAGGGAATGAGATCCACTCAACCAAGGCAAATAGGCAAACGGGGAGTAAAATAGACAAGATATAGCAAGGACTATATGTAAAATCAACCTCATGCAATTAGAAAACAACTCACACTACTAAACTTAGATTCCTCATTAGTTTAGAAATAGATGATACATAATCAAATTACAATAAGTAATGACGTACTCAATTTACACTTCCATGTCAAATTAGGCATATCATACTATCAAGCTCCTTAGTCAAGGGTAGCTAAACCTATCATGAGGAACTAACAAGCAATCTCATATAATCAATTTAATTGCAATACAAACATCAATGCTTCTCCCACATTTGCATAGTTAACCCAAAAGGTCGAGCTTCACCCAACCCCTAGCAAGAAAACTACTCACAACTCATGTTTATCAACATGCAATCAAGAATTAGGGTTCTAAATACTTCAATAATTGGGGAAAAGTGGTTAACAATTGAAATAACTATCATCCAATAACAAATTACCAAGAACTAAGAAGATTTAAATAACATGCAAATACCAAATGAAATCTGAAATTAAAAGGAAGAAGGTTGGAGAAATTACTAATTGAAGCTTCAAATGTTGAATACAAATTGCCCAACTTTGAGAATAATTCTTGAATTTCACTAATACAATGATTTGATTTGATGAAAACTAAGCTAAATTAATCCTAAGGAATGTTTCAAACTAAGAGAGGTTTCTGAAAACTAGGCTACTATCCTCCTTCTCCCCTCTTTTTTTAAACGATCTCAAAAGGACCTTAAACAGTCCGTACAAAATTGGCTGAGATTGGGAAAAGGTCCGACCGAACTCTGGGTAAGTTCGGTCGGACTCAGGGTAGGTTCGGTCGAACCCTGTGTAGGTTCGGTCGAACCTCCCTGATCCTTGTTTGGTCGAACTTTTGAGGTTCGACCACTCCTGCAAAATTGCTGAAAACAGGTTTGACACTGCCTTCACTGCACCCTGGAGGTTCGGTCGAACTTTTGAAAAGTTTGACCACACCAAGGTTCGACCGGACCTTTCAGAGGTTCGGCCACACCTCCTCTTGCACTTCCTTTTCTTGCTTCCTCTCCTTCCCTTTTGCTCCTCTTGCCTTTGTCCATGGCTTCCATGCTTGGCCAAGGGGCCTCCCACCGTGCATAGGACCGTCACGGAACCTGCAGAAGATACCAAAGTTCACGAGAGCATGGGGATGATAAAATAATGCATAAAGATTATCAAAATAAGCATTACTTTTCATCAACACAAAAAGAATCCATAAGAGGATAATGAGGTGGAAAAACCTAAGAAAAATAAGAGGAAAAAGACCTAAATACTACCCCTAAGAGTGACATAAATGTCACTCATCAAACTCCCCCACGCTAAGCCTTTGCTCGCCCTCGAGCAAAGCAAAGGAAAAAGAACAAGGGAGAAAGAATTAGTTATTCAAACATGCAAGGAACAAAAGAAAAACCGAAATTGCGTTTAGCAAAAGCAACAAGCCATTTAAACCCCAAGGTCGCCGATGAGGACGAGTTGTGATCTCGTGAGGGTTTCCAGAGAGCATACCCCACAACTCTTACAAAATTGCGTTCAAGACAAACCAAAAACAAGGGAAAGAGAAACAACAAATCCAACACAAATCATAGCCAAATCGAGCTATTGGAGATAACAAACATGAATGAGTGTCAAACTTTCTGAGTAGTAGAAGTGAGCATGCAAGGGGATGCCGAAAGTTGATTGAAGGATAAGTTATGCTAAGCATAGAGAACTCAAACATGCAACACTCCCCCCGCATTCCATACAATCTTACCGCGTTCCCTCATCTAGATTCAAATCCGCCCTTGGAGATAGCATCAAGTGACTCCTCGAAGGAGCCGGAACAAAGATAAAACACTGCAAAATAGGGGAACCCGACATCTCACCAAGTCATGCCTTCTCCATATGCTTGAGTTCCAGCTCCCTCCACCGATTAGTGACTCAACCAACCTAGGTCAACAGGGCATTGAAAGGGTTATAACGATGGCTAGGGGGTAAGGGTGTGGAGGAATTTGGAAATTGGTGCTTAGCCTAACCGTGAAGCAAAGGGTGATCAAGCCTCTTTTTCAAAATCAATCATCAACCAATTTTCAAACTACGTTGCCACAATCTTGAACTATAATGCCAAACACTTTTGAGCTTTCGCTTTCCTCTTACATCTTCATTCATCAACCCTTCGTTTGTCACATTCTTTCTCCTTTTCATTCTCATGGTTTTGCTCTCTCTCTTGTTCAAAATCACTTTTAAAGGGAGGCTCACTCATGTTCACTTTCTCATTGTTTTCCTTAGGGACTCTCTCTTCCAACACTTTCCCACTCCTAGTTGATATAGCATTCACCGGTTTCTTGGGGTCAAGTCCTTGGGGTGGAAGTTTAGAAGTGCTAGCTCCCTCTTTTAAAGCATTGGCCAATTGAGAAATTTGTGTTTCAAGCATTTTGTTATGGGTCATTACTTCACTAAATTTCTTTTCACTTGAGGCCATGAAAGAATTGAACATTTTAGTTTGATTTTCCATCATTTCCTCCAAGCTAGACCTACTATGTGGTGCTTGTTCATAGTGGTTGTCTTGGGAAGCCCTATTACCTCTAGCATTCGAATTGGACGTATTTTGATTAGAAGAAACTCTATTATTATTGTTGTTCCAATTGTTCCGATTATTAGAGTTTCCCCCTTGGTGAAATTGCCCTTGATTCCCATAGTTTCCTTGATTATTATGATTATGGTTACCATAACCACCTTGTTGGTTGTAGTTACCTTGGGGATTTTGGTCCCTTTGGTTCCTACTTCCCCATTGATTTTGATTATGGTAATCGTAATCATTTCCTCTTTGGTTATAGGAATTCCCCCCTTGTTCTCTTCTATTTGGTGGTAAGTATCTTTGATTGTCATTCCTATGTCTATTATCATAAGACAAGGCATTGACTTGTTCATTTTCATTTTCATTACCATCTTCGTATTGGGGTTGGGGTTGGAAATCATAATTACAAGAAGAGGTATCATGGTCATAAGACCCACAATTTTCACAAAACAAACATCCATGAGGCATGTTATTAGAAGTAGAGGGAGAAGAGTTAGAATTCATACCTCTCCCCTTAGATTGGGAGGGATGCTCTTGTGTTGAACTAGAGGTCTCTAGTTTTGCCTTAATGGACGTCATCTCCTTTCCAAGGTTGGCGATTTGGGAGGTCAAATTGTTGATGGCATTAAGGTGATCAACGGAGTAAACCGCATTTCCTCCCTTGTTTAGAGAATCTCTCTCTCCTTCTTGCCAATCCATGTGGTGCCTCACCACATCCTCAATTATCTCTATGACTTGCTCCTCCGTCTTGTTCATAATCGGGCCACCCGCTCCTGCATCCAAGCTAGTCTTTCCTTGTGGGCTCAAGCCCCCATAGAAAATTTGAAGCACTTGATATGACGGAATGCCATGATGAGGGCACTCCATTTGATATTCCTTGTATCGTTCCCATGCTTCATAAATGGTTTCACTAGCTTTTTGACGGAAACCTTGGATCAAAGCTCTTGCCTCGGCCGTCTTCTTTTGGGAATAGAATCTTCCTAAGAAAGCCGTGGTGACCTCGTCCCAAGTTCTCAAGGAGTTAGGCCTCACCTCCTTCTCAAGCCATTCAAGAGCTCTTCCTATCAAAGAAAAAGGAAACAACTTTAGTCTCACAAACTCTTGAGTTACCCCATTTACCTTGATCGTGTTACAATATTTTTCGAACTCGTTCAAGTGTGAAAGAGGGCTCTCATGTTTTACTCCACTATATTGCCTCCTTTCAATCAAATTAATCATTGCGGGACGAATCTCGAAGTCATTGGCTTGAGTAACGGGTGGAGCAATGCCGCTTGAAGCTCTATAAGCTCCCGGAGTTCCCAACTCCTTTAAAGGTCTTTGAGGTGGTGGTTCCGCGTCACCCATTTGATCTCGATCCTCCTCGAAATTGGTCTCTCTAGCTGGGGGAGTAGTAAACGGCCTAGAACCGGCTCTTTTTCTCCTTCTATAAGTTTGCTCAATCTCGGGATCGTAAGGTACCAAGATCCTGTTATGAGTTCTGCGCATACACTCTCAACAAACGCAATTAGTACCAAGGCTACAAGTGTAGCCAAAAAGAGACAATCTTTTTGAAATTTTTTTTATGGTGAACTAGACTCAAGTAATCAATTAGCTATCAACAACACCGTTCCCCGGCAACGGCGCCATTTTGATGGGCGTTAGAACGGTCGTACATTCCACACTCAATCAAACACATTTATTAACAAACACCTTTCAAACCAAGCATAATGACAAGTAAGAGTTCGGTCCACAAGGAACAGGATATGATTGCCAAAGATCTTTACACTTAAGCTAACTCGAAGTCAATTGGTGAATAGGGGTTCGTCAAGAAGACAAACAAACTATGGTTCTAAATCAATGAATTAAAGATACTAGGGAATGAGATCCACTCAACCAAGGCAAATAGGCAAACGGGGAGTAAAATAGACAAGATATAGCAAGGACTATATGTAAAATCAACCTCATGCAATTAGAAAACAACTCACACTACTAAACTTAGATTCTTCATTAGTTTAGCAATAGATGATACATAATCAAATTACAATAAGTAATGACGTACTCAATTTACACTTCCATGTCAAATTAGGCATATCATACTATCAAGCTCCTTAGTCAAGGGTAGCTAAACCTATCATGAGGAACTAACAAGCAATCTCATATAATCAATTTAATTGCAATACAAACATCAATGCTTCTCCCACATTTGCATAGTTAACCCAAAAGGTCGAGCTTCACCTAACCCCTAGCAAGAAAACTACTCACAACTCATGTTTATCAACATGCAATCAAGAATTAGGGTTCTAAATACTTCAATAATTGGGGAAAAGTGGTTAACAATTGAAATAACTATCATCCAATAACAAATTACCAAGAACTAAGAAGATTTAAATAACATGCAAATACCAAATGAAATCTGAAATTAAAAGGAAGAAGGTTGGAGAAATTACTAATTGAAGCTTCAAATGTTGAATACAAATTGCCCAACTTTGAGAATAATTCTTGAATTTCACTAATACAATGATTTGATTTGATGAAAACTAAGCTAAATTAATCCTAAGGAATGTTTCAAACTAAGAGAGGTTTATGAAAACTAGGCTACTGTCCTCCTTCTCCCCTCTTTTTTTAAACGATCTCAAAAGGACCTTAAATAGTCCGTACAAAAATTGGCTGAGATCGGGAAAAGGTCCGACCGAACTCTGGGTAAGTTCGGTCGGACTCAAGGTAGGTTCGGTCGAACCCTGTGTAGGTTCGGTCGAACCTCCCTGATCCTTGTTTGGTCGAACTTTTGAGGTTCGACCTCTCCTGCAAAATTGCTGAAAACAGGTTTGACACTGCCTTCACTGCACCCTGGAGGTTCGGTCGAACTTTTGAAAAGTTTGACCACACTAAGGTTCGACCGGACCTTTCAGAGGTTCGGCCACACCTCCTCTTGCACTTCCTTTTCTTGCTTCTTCTCCTTCCCTTTTGCTCCTCTTGCCTTTGTCCATGGCTTCCATGCTTGGCCAAGGGGCCTCCCACCGTGCATAGGACCGTCACGGAACCTGCAGAAGATACCAAAGTTCACGAGAGCATGGGGATGATAAAATAATGCATAAAGATTATCAAAATAAGCATTACTTTTCATCAACACAAAAAGAAGCCATAAGAGGATAATGAGGTGGAAAAACCTAAGAAAAATAAGAGGAAAAAGACCTAAATACTACCCCTAAGAGTGACATAAATGTCACTCATCAGTAGTTCCTAAAAAGGGTGGGATGACTGTGATTAGAAATGATAAAAATGAATTGATTCCCACTAGAACTGTAACAGGGTGGAGTATGTGCATTTATTATCATAGATTAAATATTGCCACCAAGAAAGATCACTTCCTTCTTCCTTTTATTGATCAAATGTTAGAAAGGTTAGCTAATCATAAGTTCTTTTGCTATTTGGATGAGTACTCGGGATTTTTCCGAATTCCGATTCACCCTGAAGATCAGGAGAAGACAACATTAACATGCCCTTATGGTACTTTTGCATATCGTAGGATGCCCTTTGGCTTATGTAATGCCCCTACTACCTTTCAATGTTGCATGATGAGTATTTTTTCTGAATTCATAGAGTCTATCATGGAAGTCTTTATGGATGATTTTAGTGTGTATGGGTCTTCATTTGATACATGTTTAGCTAATCTCACTAAAATTTTGAAAAGATGTGAAGAATGCAATTTGGTCTTAAATTGGGAAAAGTGTCACTTTATGGTGACAGAAGGTGTGGTCCTTGGTCATATTGTATCTGATAAGGGTATACAAGTAGATAAAGCTAAAGTTTCTATGAATTAGCAATTACCTCCACCAGTTAATGTTAAGGGGGTTAGGAGTTTCTTAGGTCATGCGGGGTTTTATCGTCGCTTTATCAAAGATTTTTCTAAAATTGCTAAACTACTAACTCAACTATTACTCAAGGATGCCCCGTTTGATTTTACTGACGAGTGTCTTGAGGCTTTTAACAGGATTAAGCAGGCTTTGATATCGGCACCAATCATATGTGCTCTCGATTGGAATCTTCCTTTTGAGATCATGTGTGATGCTAGTGATTTTGCAGTAGGAACCGTGCTAGGACGAAGAAAGGACAAATTTTTGCATGCTATTTATTATGCAAGTAAAACTTTGGATAAAGCCCAAGTCAACTATGCCACTACGGAGAAGGAGTTTCTTGCTATGATTTACGCTTTAGAAAAATTTAGTTCATATCTGGTTGGTTCTAAAATTATTGTTTTTACTGATCATGCAGCTTTGAAATATCTTATAGCTAAGGCGGAAACAAAGCCTAGGCTCCTCCGTTGGGTTCTCTTGCTCCAAGATTTTGATGTGGAAATTAAAGATAAAAAGGGAGCATAGAATGTTGTTGCAGATCACTTGTCAACGATCAGGTATGATGAGGGTAAGGATTTTCTTCCTACAGATGATTCTTTCCCCAATGACCACTTGTTTACATTTGTAGAGCAACACCTTTGGTATGCCGACTATGCTAATTATTTGGTGAGCAGTACTCTACCTCCTGATTTGTCCTACCAACAGAAAAAGAGGTTCCTTTATGATGTTAAACATTATTTTTGGGATGATCCTTTTTTGTTTCGTGAGTGTGCATATGGACTTTTTCGCAAGTGTGTTTTCGAATGGGAAGTTCACGGTGTTCTCACTAGATGCCACAACTCACCCTATGGTGGACATCATGGTCCCATCAAGACGGTTGCAAAGATCAATGAGTCGGGTTTCTTTTGGCCTACCATGTTCAAGGATGCTCACTCTTTTGTCCAAGCTTGTGACTCTTTCCAGAGGACTGACAACATCTCGCGACGGCATGAGATGCCTCAAACTGGTATTTTAGAAGTTGAAATTTTTTATGTTTGGGGTGTTGATTATATGGGACCTTTTCCCTCTTCAAAAGGGAATCACTATATCCTTGTCGCTATTGATTATATACCCAAGTGGGTTGAAGCCATTGCCACACCTACCAATGATGCTGAGGTGATCCATAAACTTTTCAAGAAAACAATTTTTCCTAGATTTGGAGTCCCTCGAGCCGTTGTTAGTGATGGAGGATCTCACTTTCATGAGCGGAAGTTAGATACCCTTCTCAAGAAGTATGGTGTTTACCATAGCACGGGTTTAGCTTACAATCCCAAAACTAGTGGCCAAGTTGAGGTTTCTAACCTTGAGATTAAGGCTATTCTAGAGAAGGTAGTAGCAAAGTCTAGGAAGCATTGGAGTGATAAGTTGGATGACACACTATGGGCATATAGGACCGCATTTAAGACCCCCATTGGTACTTCCCCCTATAGGCTTGTGTATGGGAAAGCACGTCACCTCCCGGTGGAATTAGAGTATAAAGCTTATTGGGCAATTAAAGAGCTCAATTTGGATGTTAAGGTAGTGGGAGATAAAAGGCTTCTACAACTTAACCAACTAGATGAGTTTAGGTTGATGGCCTACGATAGTGCACGTGTCTATAAGGAGAAGACCAAGAAATGACATGAAAAGATGATACTTCAGAGAGAATTTAAAGAGGATAACAACGTTTTGTTGTTTAACTCTAGACTTAAACTTTTCCTAGGAAATTTGAAGTCAAAGTGGTTTGGGACCTTTCACTGTGAAAAGGGCAAATAAATTTTGGTTCTATTGAGTTATACGATGAGCATGGTGGTGTTCTGAAGGTAAATGGTTAAAGATTGAAGTTATACCATGAAGGGGCTACGATAGGTGCAGTCGAATTACTTCACCAAATCCATTCCATCTCATTTTGATTGGCATATGGTAAAAAGGTCGTGCGGGACCTAGATAAACCAATACTTTACGGGAGGCAACCCGTATTTTCTTGCTTTATAGAGTAGTATTTTCCTTTTGTTTTTGTCTTTTGAGAGAAAAGAGGAGAGAATTTAATGTGTTTTTGAGTATTTTGTATAGGTTGGAGAAAAAGATCTAGCCAAATTTCGAAGAAAAAATTGGAGTCATAGTGCCCAAGGCGCGCCCGACTGGGCAAGGTATCGCCCGACCGGGCGTGAGAGCATGATTTCGAGAAGAGAGAAATCTCGTGTGACCAGGCGCGAGGATGACACCGATTACGAGCCAAGATCGCCCGATCGGGTGCAAGAGCAAAGTTGGAAAAAGAGTGAAATCTCGCCCGACCGGGCGCGAGAGCGAGCTTGGAAAAAGTGAAGCCAGATCGCCCGGTCGGGTGAGAGGCCGCTCGACCGGGCGCGCATCACCAAACCCGGCTTCCTCCTTTTCTTTCTTCTTCTTTCTCTTTATTTCTTCTTTCTTTCATTCTTATTTTCTCTTTCCTCCATTGTTTCTCTCTATTTTCTCTAACTTCTCTCTAAGATCTCTCCTCCATTTCTCACCCAAATTCAAAGACTTTTACATATTCTTCATCTTCTCTTCAACCTCTTTATTTCTACACTAATTTTGTTTGATTTTAAAACAAAAATTTTGTAGACCCATATTCAACATGGCTAGCAAGAGAGCAAGAACACAAGGTGGGGGGTGTGGTTCGTGTTGGGTTTCGTAGTGTCCGACACTACGCGGAATGAAACCCTCCAAAAATCCGCACACAAATTAAAGTAACTAAACATGCACATTAATTAATTAACACTCACATAATAAATTAACAAGGAGGGAGAAAGAAGAAAAAGATGATCTTACCCTTGATGCGTGCTTCGCTCTTTCTAAGAGCTCGTACTTGAAAGCGTAAAGCTCTGCAAATGTACAAGTCTCTGACGGCTCTCACCCTCGAGACCCGACCCGAACGGCCCCTACCCCGAAGCTTAGTCGGGGCTAGACCAAGAAAACTTAGATTATTAGAGTTAAGGTATTCTCTTCTTGGAGATCCCTTAAAATTCATAACTCAAGTGTCCCTCCCCAATGCCAAATGATTGGTATTTATAGGGAAGGGAGCCCTTAGCTTGAATTTCAATCTCCCATCAATGTGGGAGAGTTGGTAAAATGCACTTTATTTAACTTATTTTAATTCAAAAATCAAATTGAAATCCAAGTGAATCAACAAACGACAAGTGTCAAGTGGTGAGCAAGAAGTTAGGTGAGGACCACAAGGGGGGGGGCATCCTCCCCTTGCTCCCCAAGTAACTCACCGAAACCGGGCTCCCCACACGAATGAGCTGGCACACGCACATGCTGGCTGGCAGCCTGCCTTGGCTGCCAAGGCAGCCAAGCTGGCGCCTAGCACCATGGCTGGGCTTGCCAGCCAGCCCGCATATGCCTACGCACAGCCAGCAGGCCACACACGCTATGCAGGCTGCTACTGCTGCTGCGTTGCTTATGCTAGGTAACACCTAGCTGCTGCTGTGTGCGTGGCTCAGCACGCTAGCACGCATGGCGCACTAGCTGCTAGCTTGCGTGCAACCAAATACACCATCCCCGCAAGCACGCTCGGCCGGCAAGCTTAGCACGCACATGCATGCTTAGCTTGCGGCACAGCCATGCGATGCGGTTGGTGCCCTATGCTAGCCTAGCCTTCGCATGGCTAGGCCAATGCGAAGCTACGACTTAGCTTAAACTTGTTGTTTGCTTGATTTCTCGTCTCGTCGAATTCTAAATTCGACTCGACTTACGACGCTCGGTTTCGACGCTCTAAGCTCGATATCCGACGTCTTTGTTCGTAATACTCTAATGACTCATTTAATCCTTTGGATTAATTCGTCATTTCGGTTCGGTTACTCGATTGGGTGTGACCCGAAGGGTTTAGTCAAGATTAAGCTGTAATATTAATTATACGTAATATTACTGATCGGAAGCGGCCTCCATCTAGGAATTCTGATCACTTGACCTCACTGAATAATTAGCTTTCTAATAATCGCGAACCTCTATCGGAATAATACACTTGTTCGAAGGACACCATTCCTTTCAATCTCCCACTTGTCCTTCCGGACAAGTGCGTTGTTAGTGTATAGCCCATTTCCTATGTCACTTAATGTCTCTTCTTGAACTATAAGGTAAGATTCTTCATCATCCTTATTACGTCCTGAAGTGTTTCTCGATTTTCGAGTTCGACTGTCAATAAGCAGATGATTTCTAAAATCCATCTGAGCACGCTGTATTTTCCTTTTTATTTATTTTATGCACAGGACGTCCAGTCACTTCATGTGAAATTTGCCTACCCGGTTAGCTCCCGGTGTAGTTTACCTCAATTTATTTGAAGTAGGGATTTGGTGGGAAACCCGTTCGATGCATAATCAAATTAAATAAGCAATTCATTTATTTATTGTTTGGTTGTTTGATATGTTGTATGCTTGTTTACAGGTGCAACAAGGTAAGTTGTGTGATGATAGGCTGAAAGCATGTTAGTGTGTTTTATTACGCGTATATACTCAGCATTGCTGATTGTGTGTTGTATGTTTGTTTGGCCTTATCTTTACCTTGGCACTACGACGACCCATTTCTAATGGCGAGTAGTGGGGACAAGTAGAGAGAAGCTTTTAAGGTGATGAAGCATATTCATGATGGGCATGAGTGAAGAGTGAATCATGCTTAGTTTCCATAGGAATATGATGTGTTTATTTGCTTGGAATATTATTTATTTTATGAGACTAACGTAAAGGTTTTCACTATTGTTTGGTTTTAAGGGCCTACAATGGTTCCAAGTTGTAGGTTGACTTTGTTTGATTTTGGTTTGACTTTGTTTGACTTTACTTTCTTTTGGGTTGACCTTTTTAAGTTGACTTGTTTTGAATGGTTTTAAAGAAAGTCTTCCGCTGTGTGTCTTTGATATTTGTCTTAGCCGTTTTCACGGTGGCAGTAATGTCTTAGATTTTCCTATTTCGTATTTTTAAAGGGCAAAATTAGGTATTTTAAAAGAAAGGAATTTCTAGGTTGTTACAATGATGACAGTGAAAGGTTGTTCATCATTGAGTTTGGTTTTGGGGAGACATTTTTAGGTGTCTACAAGAGGAAAGTCAGAAAATGTGTGGATGAGAAGAAAAGTAAATAAAGAAGGGCAAAGGAAAAGGCAGAAGAAGGAGAGAGAGAAAGTGCTTCAATGGAGGAGTGAAAGGGAGAAAAGTGCTAAAATTAGTCAGGAAACGTAAGGATGTGAGGGAAAGTGAAGGGAAAAGGAAAAGGTGAAAAAAGTGATGAAAATAAGGGCAAAGTTGTAATTGAACATTTTAAGGGGCAAAACAGTCAGCACACTATTACTAAGGGAAAAAAACCCCTAAGTTCTCACTTCTAATAGTTATAGATATAGACTTATAGTAGATGTAAATGTGATGCATTTTTCACCATATGCACATTGCATTCTTATGTTCTTGTGTAAAATAATATGCTGGCTTTAGATTGTTGAGTTCAAAATGTTAATGGTAAGTCAGCTAATTGTTTATTTTGAATTTTAATTTATATTGAAACATGTTCCTCTTTTGTGACTAGTATTTTCTCTTGATATTGCTGCCTTTTACTAACCTTGTTTTCATTGCTTTTCAACTTGTAGGAGTAGCATTATGTTTAAATCAGCCTAAAAGCATACTAGCAGCCCTTCGGGATCCCAAAAGCGTGTGTTATCTCTCTATATTTGGTTTAATGATGCATAATCTAGGTCAGTTATACTCATCAAGGTAGTGGAATAAATTTCTATGCAGAGGGCATAAATGCTATGTTGTTTGGAAATGAAGAAATCCTGGAATCTAAAATTCGTGGAAAGAATGTAATGAGCAAGTCATAGGATTTAGCAACAATTGCTATCAAGGGTATGATTCATATGAAGAAGCACTAGCTGCTTATGACAGTTCATTTGATACTAATGTATGTTTTTGATGTCCTTTCTTTTAAAGATTTAAGCTATAGGTACGTGAAAGCTAATGTCAAGTTTGAATCTTTGTGTCTTTATTAGTTGTATTTATTTTCGCTCAACAATGGTAGTTCTTAAATTCCAATTTCTTCTAAAATTGATTGCTTGTATGGCATCATTCTAAATTGCAATATTTTTGTTTAGTTACGTGGTAAAGCCTGTACAGGTTCCTCTTCAGAAAGGTGCGGAAAGTGCGACTTGCTAATTTTAAAAGTTAAGATCTTGGAAGCTAAAGTGACATACCTATATGAGTAGCATATTACCCCCTCATCACCCCGAAAAAAATCAGTTTATGATCATCTTGCCAAGGTGAGTGATTTAACTATTTGAGTGAAAGGGTGGGAAAAAAATAGTGTTGGATCAACACTGACTAGGTAAGTCTAAATTATTATCTTGTAGTAGTAGCAGCTGGTAGGAGTAGTATTATGTTGTATTTTGACCTATGTTTATGCATTGTAACAAAACATACTAAGGCCTTCTGATTTTTTATTATTATTGTGGTGGTGATTTGGTTGCAGATTTGTGGCTACTTCATGGAGTGGAAACATGGGTGGCTGGCCGCCATATGCAGCTTTTGTGTTTTGGTGTTACCAGGCTCCTAAGATACATGAGTTGAAGTTCATTTCTACTACCTTTTTTACAGATGCTATGTGGCTGGAAAAATGGCTCATTTAGGAGGTTTTATGGTGGTTGTATTATGGTAAATTGGTATATGAAAGACATTGAATGAATTGAAAATGATACGTATTGTAAATGCATGGTGGTAGGAAATTTGAGTGGATGTATTTTATTGCTTGTTTGTTGAAAAAGTAGTGAACAACAACAACAACAGCAACAACAATAACAACATCAGCAACAACAATAATAGCAACAACAACATCAACAACAACAACAACAATAACAACAACAACATTACCACCACCACCACCAACAACAACAACAACAAAAACAACAATAGTAATAATAAGTCAGCGAAATGTTTGTTCTATGCTTTTATCTTCATGATTTTTACTCTTACAATAGATAGAATTGTGTCTGCTTATTGTTGGAAGAATTTTAGAACTGAATTTATGGGAACCCTAATGTCAGTACTTGTTTGATAGAAGTTACATAAGGTTTATTTAAATTTGCTACATTGCTGCCCTTATAAATTTTCAACCTAGACCAAATTTGATGTTCGCCTTTTGCTTATTTAGGGATGCTTCTTGCTTATATAGACTTATAGGAGATGTAAATGTGATGCATTTTCCACCATATGCACATTGAATTCTTATGTTCTTGTGTAATATTGTATGCTGGCTTAAGATTGTTGAGTTCAAAATGTTAATGGTAAGTCAGAAAGCTAATATTTTATTTTTGGCTTTTAATTTATATTGAAACATGTTCCTTTTTTGTGATTAGTATTCACTAGTAGAAAAAAAGAAATAGGCAACCCCCCTATGGCAACGGTTCATGAAAACCGTTGCCAACTTAAGTGAGCACCATTTAAAATAAAAAAAAAAAAAATTTGGTTACATTTGGCAACGGTTAACTATTGCCAATTGATAAAATTTTTTTAAAAAAAAACATAAAATTAAAAGGGGTAGATAACCGTTGCCAATTTTAAAAAAAAATCCGGGTTTTTGAATACATACAACTATACTGTGCAAACGTTCTCTTTCACCTCTGTTTTTGCTTTCACCTCCAAAAACGCGCGCCTTCCCTCTCCCCAAACCATTCCTCCATTGAATTGAAGCTTCCATTGAAGGAGTTTGTTCTTCTTCCTCCCTCACGCACGCACTCCTCTGTTTTTGCTTTCACCTCTATTTTTGCTTTCACCTCCAAAAACGCACGCACTCACGTTTTTTCTTTTGCCTCCTCACGCACGCAGTGGGTCTGGGTTTGTTCTTCTGCCTCCCTCACGCACGCACTCAGCTCTTCTCTTCTGCCTCCCTCCATATATGCTTGCATTATTGAAGTATGTAGCAGCTCCTCCATTGTTATAGCACTCCTCATTGCTAGGTAAGTCGTAATAGCGCTCCTCCATTGTTATGGTTTTTGAGGAATTGGTCTTTAAATTAGTTAATATTGACAAGTTTCTTGTAATTGCTAGGGTTTGTCAATAATTGCTACTTAACTCCTCCATTTATACGCGCAAGGCTCAGCTCCCCCTCCATTGAACGCATAAGGCTCCCCCTCCACAAATGTAAGGCCTTTTTTAGTTGTTATTGTTGCTGTTTATAAGCTGAGAATTGCATTTAGTACAAGCTACATTTATCTATATTTCTAAATTGATATGAGAACTTTATTTATCATCACTAATAAAGTTGAGAATTTTATTTTGTTTATAGGATAATTTAGTCCTTTTTATTTAAGAGAACAAAGTTGAGAGTTTAAGATTTAGGGTTTAGGGTTTAGGGTTTAGGGTTTAGAGTTTAGGGTTTAGGGTTTAGGGTTTAGGGTTGAGAGTTTAGGGTTTAGGGTTGAGAGTTTAGGGTTTAGGGTTTAGGGTTAAGGGTTAAGGGTTTAGGGTTTAGGGTTTAGGGTTTAGGGTTTGAATATACTTTTCTTTATGAGTTGCTTCTCACTATATATATGCGTGTTTCAGGCTAAGAAATGGGTGTCAAGGGCTTCTAGGGTAAGATCATCAGTTTGGAGAGTGGGCGGAAAACATCCTGGTATCTTACTCTGACTGTCCTTGTTCTTGCTCACTAATATCATTCTTATCTTTTCCCTTAATCTGGTTTTCTATTTGTGTTCTATATAGGTTACACTGAAAAAGATTATCAGGAATTTTTGGGCGAAGCATAGACCTTGGCATTGACCTTCTATTTGAGAGTGTTGAGCCTTTATAGGTGATTAGGGGATTTTGCTCCCACCAATCGGAATGCGCCACGTGGGCCAATCAGGACCTGCCAAGTGTCCCCTAGTTGGAACTGTCAGGACTTGCCACGTGGCACGCGCTTATTCGTCCACCTTGGACCTGTTATGTCACGACATGTGGCATACTCCATGCCTAATGGAGAACCCGGCCACCCAGGCCCAACTTCCGAGGGAAGCCCAATCGGCCCTAGGTTTACCTAAACCTAGGATGGGCACGTTTCCCAAGGTTATAAATACCTCCCTTAATCCTCATTAAGGGGGAGGACAGAAACAACACGCGAAAAACATTACGGATCACACTAATAACCGGCTGATCTCGCTAACAAAGCAGATTACCTACATTAAACACTCTCACCTAGAGAGACCTTATTACTTTAATTTCCGCATTAATTACTCCTTAATCAGGTACTAACTTGACCGTTGGAGGCGGAGCTCACAGGAGTCTCCGTTATTTTGCAGGTACAGGCGTCCGGTTCCAGTCTCGGAATTGTAACTCTCCCGCAGGACATCAGAAAACCCCGAAACATTTGGCGCCGTCTGTGGGGAGAGTACTTCAGAGATGGCATCCAAGTCTGTACCGACTCCTGAAGAGAGGCGTCCCCTAGACGACCCTCAAGTTCAGTCGGACCATGACACCGAAAGTGAATTTGAAGTTGAAACTCATACAACTTCAGACGGGACCCTAAGGGCCCGACGTACCCGTCATACCGAAAGGAGGGAACGGGAGCATCTTCAAACAGGAAGCGAGCCAGCAGGCGCACCGCCTGTTCGGCAACAGCCGACTGATGGGTCTGCTCCCATCACAAGGAACGAACTCATGACCTTCATGAGGGACTTCAAGGGAGAGATTCAAGAGTTGATCAACAAGAAGCCGCATGCTTCAGTCAAGGAGCAGTCGGCCAAGAAACCCTCCACTTCACTGAAGAGGAAGCCAGTTCAAGGGCGAGAGGCGACTCCTCATCCTAAATCTAGGAAGCGGGAGCCACCTGCCCTTGATTTCACAAAATTCCGTTATCCTACAGGAAATAGGAAACCTGTTCGTCATATTCAGGCGGACGGGTCGAAGCAAACATTCACAGATGCTCGGCTACTGCTAGAGCAGAAGAAGAGTGACCGATTGTCAGAGTCGGCTTCTACTTCAAACTTTCAAGACAGTTTGCGAAATGCCTCGATGAGGCATACTCAGTCGTACCATGAGAGTCAGTCAGGCGGCACCTCCCGTCAGTCCGGCTTTCATAGTGCCCAGGCGGTACCAAACTTACCATTTGTGCCGCAACAACAGTATTTTATGCAGCCACCTCCATTTGGTGGACCTACAGCAAAAAACGTCCAACCTATGGACTGGCAGCTACGGTTGCTTAGACTTGGTGAACAGCCGTCGGCCTTCTCCAAGGAAATTACTGAAGCCGCTCAGCCGGCCAAAGTGAAAAATGTACTAGTAGGCGCCTATGACGGCACTACTAACCCAGAAGACCATCTGATTGCATTCACCAACCTGATGTACCTTCAAGGGTTGGATGATCCCACCTGGTGCAAGTGTTTCCCAGCGACTCTCAAAGGAATCGCACAGCAATGGTTCGGCAACCTGCCGACTGGTTGTGTAAATAGCTTCAGGACGCTTGCTTACTTATTTGCCTCCAACTTCGCCATGAACATCCCTGCGAAGAAAACGACCCTTGATTTGGGAACAATTCAGCAGGGCGAGAAGGAGGGCCTTCGTTCTTACATCAGGCGGTTTAACCTGATGAGAATACAGATTCAAGGGTTACCGGATGAGGTAGCTTATACCGACTTTTTTAGAGGTCTCAAAGACGGGTCTACCTTCAAATTTGATTTGGTTCGAAAAAGGGTGGCGACTCTTCAAGAGGCCTTGATTGAAGCAGAAGCCTATATACAAGCGACTAATCTTTGTACGATAAAACAGTCGGACGGGAAAAGGTTCGACAAAAGAGAAGGACGACAGAAACAGTCGTCAAACAAAGATGAAAAAAGAAAAGAGGTATGGGCGGCTGATTCCTCTAAACAGCCGGCCCAGAAAAAGAAAAAAGAATTCAAACCATACTCCCCAAAGTATGCGTTTAACAAGGATAACCAGTTTATCCTAAAAGAAATCAAGGGACGGATCTCAATTGAGAAGCCGGTCCCCATGAAGGGTTCTGCAAACAACCGGAACCAAGATAAAATCTGTGCTTATCATGATGACGTTGGTCATCACACCAATGACTGCATCAGTCTTATGCGGTACCTAGACCGCCTGGCTGAGCAAAGTGATCTTGACACTTATGTCAAGAAATCTACGGGGAACACTTCCTCAAAAAATCTATCGGCCAAAAAGAATCAACAGGCCGACAACTCCGATACAGATGATGCAGTCGTCTACACCATTGCAGGCGGCTTCTCAGGAGGCGGCCCCACTATTAGGGGCAACAAAGATAATATAAGGCGGTTAGATGTAAATTCCGTTCACCAAGAACGGCCGTCCAAATATACATTTCCTGAGATTGTCATCACTGAAGAGGATCTAGGAGGGGTAAGGGGGCCGCATGACGACCCTCTCATTATTGAATGTAAAGTGGCCAACCAGAGAGTTGGCCGAATCCTCATAGATACCGGAAGCTCCTCAGATCTCATCAGTAGCAAATGTCTGTCGAAACTGAAATATCAGACTGACTGCATACATCCGGCCTCCCACCCTTTAGTAGGGTTTGGAGGAGGAGTCGTCCACCCACTGGGACGAGTAGATTTACCCATTCGCCTGGGCGAAAAAGGGGAAGGACGACACATGGTAGTCCGGTTCCTAGTAGTAGAGGAACTCTCGGCCTACAACATGATTCTGGGTCGACCAACCCTGAATAATTCCAAGGCTGTTATAATCCCGTCTCTTATGTTGCTCAAATTTGAGAGGGATAATGGAACAGTCGGCTCCCTAAGGGGAGATCAGAGGATGGCCCGAGAGTGCTATCTCTCGGATGTCAAGCCCACTGTTATGGCCACTAGGTCAAGCGGTGAAAAAACAGACCTTGACAATGTCAAGGAGAGTGCGCCTGTTCAAGAAGCAGGCGGCAAAAAGAGAAAGGCATCCCAGACAGGGGCCGCAAGAAAAGAAAGAAAATAGCAATCATTGGCAGAGGAGCGGTCGGATGAGTTCCGCCCTCAGCCGGCTGGTGAGCATGTGGACCTTATCTTAGACGTCTCACGTCCTGACCGAACAGTCAAAGTTGGGACGACTGCTCTGAGAAACCTTGGTGACGAGTTTCACAAACTCTTGAAAGAATACAAGGACATCTTTGCATTCGAAGTCCATGAAATGCCAGGCATTAGTCCTGATCTGGCGGTACATAAACTGGCTGTGGATCCAAAAAAGAAGCCGGTACGGCAAAAGAAGCGGAACCATGGCGAAGAAAGAAGTCAGGCGGCAGCCGCCAAAGTTAAAAAATTACTTGATGCAGGGTTCATTCGGCAATGTTACTTCCCAGACTGGGTTGCAAATGTGGTGCTTGTTAAAAAGCCGAATGGCACCTGGCGAATGTGTGTAGACTACACAGACTTAAACAAGGCGTGCCCCAAAGACAGTTACCCTCTGCCTAAAATTGATAACCTGGTCGACTCAACAGCCGGCCATGCCTTGATGAGTTTTATGGACGCCTATTCTGGTTTCTATCAAATTCCTTTATGGAAGAAAGATCAGGAGAAGACGGCCTTCGTCACTGATCAGGGGTTATACTGTTACACGGTCATGCCGTTTGGTCTTAAGAATGCCCCGGCTACCTTCCAATGAATGATAAACACTGTGTTCTTTGATCAGATTGGGAGAAACGTCGAGGCATACATTGATGATATGATTGTCAAGACTAAACTTCAGAAAGATCATCTGTCGGACCTCCGAGAAACTTTCGCCACACTCAGGCGGCACCATGTCATGCTCAATCCCAAGAAATGTGTCTTTGGAGTTGAGTCTGGGAAATTTCTCGGATTCCTTATCAATCAGAGAGGAATAGAGGCGAACCCTGAGAAGGTGCAGGCGGTCATTGACATGCAGTCGCCTCGTACCATCCGAGAGGTTCGGAAGTTAACAGGTTGTCTGGCGGCCTTGGGGAGATTCCTAAGCCGATCAGGCGACAAATGCCTATACTTTTTCCAGGCAATTAAGAAAAAGGCAAGGTTTGAATGGGGGCCGGATGCTGAGGCCGCCTTCCAGAAATTAAAAGTTCACTTGCATTCCTTGCCGAGGCTGGTCAGCCCTTTGCCCAAAGAGGTTCTCTACATGTACCTGGCCGTCTCTGATCATGCGTTAAGCGCTGTTCTCCTTGCTGAAAGGGACGGCTGTCAGCTCCCGGTCTACTTTGTCAGTCACGTACTGAAAAATGCCGAGTTGAGGTATCCCCTAGTGGAGAAATTTGGTCTTGCACTCTTCATGGCTGTTAAAAAATTGAAGCCCTACTTTTTGGCACATACAGTCGTCGTGTATACAGACCAACCTATCAAGCGGTCGCTGACCATCATGGAGTCGTCAGGCGGAATGATCAAATGGGCCATAGAAATACAGAGCCTCGAAGTTACTTTCGAGCCTAGAAAAGCAGTGAAGGGGCAAGCCTTTGCTGACTTTATTGTAGAGATGACTCGTCCTCCTGACTCTCAAGTTCCAGACCAAGTATGGAAGGTATATGTGGACGGAAGCTCTACTTCAAATGGTTGTGGAGCAGGCGTCATATGTCAGTCGCCAGAGGGCGACAGGTTCGAGTATGCTCTACGCTTCAGTTTTCAGGCTTCAAACAATGAGGCAGAATATGAAGCTTTACTAGCCGGGATCCGCATGTGCAAGGCGGCAGGGGCAAGAAAAATAGACCCCTGTTCCGATTCACAATTGATAGTGAGTCAGTACAATGGCGAATACGAAGCGACCCATCCGGCCATGATCAAGTATTTACAGGCGGTCCGACAAGCAGTCGGCTCCCTTGAGGATTTCCATCTGATCCAAGTGCCGAGATCAGAAAACAACCAGGCGGATGCACTGTCAAAATTAGCATCATCCGCCTCCTCTGATACTCCTCGAACTGTTTTTTGGGAAGTAATGGAGAAGAGAAGCATCGAGGAAAACCCTATTGGAATCCTAGACAGAAGCTCAACCTGGATGGATTCAATCAGGGCATATCTGACAAACGGTACACTGCCGGATGATCCTCAACAGGCGGCAGCACTGAAAAAACGAGCCACCTGTTTTGAAATGATAAAGGGAGAACTTCACAAGAGGGGGTACCTTCAACCCTTCTTAAAGTGTGTTACTCCAGAAAAGGGACGAGAGATACTAGATGATCTTCACTCTGGTTACTGTGCTTCTCATATAGGTGGTAGGATGCTTGCTCAAAGGGCAAGGCGGCAGGGCTACTTTTGGCCTACTTTGGAAGCAGATGCAATGGAGATGGTGAAAAAATGTGACAAGTGCCAAAGGTTTGGCAAACTAATTCACCGTCCGGCTACTGACCTCACTACCACTCACAGCCCACTACCGTTTGCTAAGTGGGGCATGGACATTCTGGGTCCATATACGCCTGCTACAGGCGGAAGGAGGTACATACTTGTTGCCGTCGACTACTTCACTAAATGGGTAGAGGCGGAGGCTGTAAAGGGAATCAAGACGAAAGATGTAATTTCATTCATTTGGAAAAACGTCATCACTTGGTTCGGGGTTCCCATGTCTATGGTTTTTGATAATGGTCCCCAATTTGAGACGCCTGTTCTCAAAAGCTGGTTGGGTGATCAAGGAATTGCAAACTACTTTGCATCTGTCGGCCGTCCACAAGCAAACGGTCAGGTAGAAGCCTTTAATAAAATCATCTTAGACGGTCTCAAGAAAAAGATTGAACGAGCTGGCGGCCTATGGGCGGATGAACTACCACATGTTCTCTGGGCCATTAGGATGACTGAAAAAGGGGCGACTGGAGAAACTCCATTCCTCCTAACTTACGGTGCGGAAGCTGTTCTTCCAATAGAACACTACGAGCCGACTCTTCGAGTGATGCTATATGACAAAGAGGCAAACTAGGAAGCCATGCGCCTGACATTAGACTCACTTCCTGAAAAGAGGGGCAATGCTGTCTTGCGCCATGAGATCTATCGCCTGAGAATGACTAGATCATACAACAAAAAAGTACACAGGCGTCCACTCAAAGTAGGGGACTTTGTACTTAGAAAAATGGAAGCAGTTGGTAGGGCTAATGAGTCTGGCAAACTAACTCCCAACTGGGAAGGACCCTACCGAATCTATGAGGAAGTCAGGGACGGTACCTACCGTCTGGAAACACCAGACGGACAACCGTTGCCTCGAACTTGGAATGTAGATAATCTTAAGAAATATTTCTTTTGAATTATGTAAAGTAAAGAGCTACTTAATAAATGTTTGCACTTACTATTCAAATTTGTACTACGAGGGGCATGCCGTCTGTACCTTTACAGTCGGCTACTCTCCATTGAGTTTTACACTATCTTCAGAGGGGCATGCCGTCTGTACCTTTACAGTCGGCTACTCTCCATTGAGTATTTCACTCACAATAGGGGCATGTCGCCTGGGCATATAGTCGGCTACTCTCCATAAGAAGATGGCCGACTGGTTCCAAACACATAGCCACCCCCCTAATACTTAGCTAAAAAGATTAGGGCCTGGCCGACCCTGTGCCTAACAGGCGGCTACCCTCCTTTTATTTAGCACCTACGTTCACAAAGAACTTACCAAGGCCACAGGCCGAATGATCAGACCAGGCGCCAAGCCAACTGATTAAATCTACAAAACTAATACGACCTGTCCCAACATCATAGCAGGCGTCCGACGGCATCCCTCCGGATGAAATTCGTCGCAGAGAGCAGCTCCCTTTTGGGTGGAACATTGTTCTATAAACTAATTACATGGCACCTATACGACTGTCCCCAAGGGCAACCACGTAGCCGTTTTTGAGACAAGGATAACTCTATCACTAACCAAACCAGTGGTAGCAGTTGACATCTGAGTCAGATGACCGCCTGTATTACTTGGGATAAATGCAGGGGGTACCTATTGAGTTAATAGCCAACAAACATTGGCGAATCAAGGGGTCTAGCCGGCCTCCGCCGCCTGGTACCTCTACTACTCAAGCAAGAGTGACGGCGACTGAGTAACACCAACGTTAACTCATAGTCACTCCCTCAAACTTGGTATGGAACTTAAAAGGTTTGAGTAGACCGCCTGTTTTTTGGCAAACAGCGGCACTCAAACTCCTATTCCTAATAGGTAACCTCTTGAGTTAATAGCTAACAAACATTGGCGAATCAAGGGGTCTAGCCGGCCTCCGCCGCCTGGTACCTCTACTACTCAAGCAAGAGTGACGGCGACTGAGTAACACCAACGTTAACTCATAGTCACTCCCTCAAACTTGGTATGGAACCTAAAAGGTTTGAGTAGACCGCCTGTTTTTCGCAAACAGGGGCTCTCAACCACTACCTCTGCTAGGTTAACAACTTGTGAGTTAAAAGCCAACAAACATTGGCGAATAAAGGGGAACAACCGGTACCCACCGCTTAATACCTCTACTACTCAGTTCCTTGGCAACTAAGTAACAATCATATTCACTTGGTCAGACCACTTTCCTAGGTTAAATTTACAAACGACAGGACCGCCTGCCTAAAAAGGATCCAGTCTTTAAAATAGTTCGAATACCGATTGGATAAATGGCTGACTGATCGTCTATCCTGGAAACAGACAACCATTCGTCCAGGGGCATAGGCGGCGTACTAACTATCCGTACCTGTCTGCAACGTTCGGCCATGAAAAACAGTCGGTCTAGTTAACAATTGGATATTAGATATGGAATACTTAGACAAATTTGAAGCAAAACAAAAATTCATTAAAAATAAGCCGGTCATTAAAGACCAGCAAAATATTCAAAGCCCCGGCCCCCTGGCCGGGTAAATACAAAGCAAACGGCACGCAGGCCGTGGAAAGAATACATAAAGCTTAAGAAGGGGGCAGTTCAGTATTAGCAGCTGTCGCCTGGTCAGCACTCTTCTTGCTGGACTCGGCTTCAGCTGCATCCTTTTTTGATGCCTTACCCCCAAGCGGCACAAGCGCCACTACCGGCTCCTCCTCCTCCTCCAACGCTTCTCCCAACGCCTCTTCTTCAGCAGCCGCCAGGATCTCTTGATTATATGCATCCGAGCACTGGCGGTACGTTCTTTCCCAAGAGGCAAAGTCGGCACTGGGGAAGAGGCGGCCCCAGGTCATGCGCTGGATTTGAGCGGAGTCTTCCATCATCTCCCGGACCAATTCTTTCTTCTCTTGCTCGGCCTTTTCCGAGAGCTCTTGGGTAAGACTCTTCTCCATGGTCACCAGGCGTTCCTTTACGTTGGCCAAGGATTTCTCCATGGCTTCGTAAGAGTACATTTTCAGGCGAAGAGGTTTCAGCTCGGCCTGGAGATTTGTGATGGTCGCCTCCAGCTCGTCATTCTTCTTCTGGGCCGCCTCTAACTAAGCCCGAACAGCGGCGGTAGCCTGCGCCTGATAATAAAGAATATCAATGGTCAGTACTTCATTTTGGGCAATTTGAAACATTGCCTTATCACAGTCAGAGGCGGCCATAGCTTTTGCAGCCTTTACCTCTTTGTTTTTCCGATCAAGCGGCTTGCGAAGGCCGTTAACTCGGAGTAGGGCCTAAGTAAAAAACAAAAAAAAAACAGGCGTCAGTTTCCAAACAAAAAAGAAAACAGGCGTCCAGAAAATTCAAATACTCAAAAATATGCTAAGTATACCTCAGCAAGGACCCCTGCAATCCCGTCAAGGTCAAGGGTGCCGACACCCCTGACCGCCTCCCTTTCAGCCGGAGGAACTGCCCTGATCATAGACTTGGCCATCTCTACCAAGTCAGGCCCCTGGGGGCCGGCTGCATCAAGCATAAACAAACGGATTAGACTTAGTAAAAAAGGAGCAAGTCTAAAATTTACAAGGACAACTTCATACCTCTAGGCGGCCCAGTTGGAGCTTTAGAAGAAGTGGCCGGCTGTTTCTCAGCCGCCACCTGTTTCCTGGCAGAACCAGGAGAGCTCCCAACAGTCGTCTTCCGGGCCTTGGGGTCCGGCTGTTGGGAAGAGGAAGCTCTTGGAGCACCCGTCTAAAACAGAAGAAAAAAGTTAGTATATGCATAAACACTCCAAAAAGAGGGTGAAAGGTTCGGAGCTCACCAAGGGTGCCCCCTTCTTGGGGGAGTCGGCTGAAGCTTGTTGCATAATAGAGGGCCGCAACATGGCTGCCGCAGTCTTGGAGGCGGTGATTTTGCTCATGGCGTCAGCTGCAAAAACAAACGGCAAAGTTAATAAAAGATAAACAACAAATGTATGAAACAACAGAGTATTCGACAGGCCGACTACCTCTTGAGCACCGACTGCTGAGGCCACAGGCGGCCAAAAAGTACTCGTCATAGAGCCACTTGAAGCTCGGGACGCAGTGCAGGGGTACTTGCTCTCGTACCCCAGAAGTAGAGTCGACCCTCGACTCTACTTTAAAGAGTCCTTTGTCAAGGATCTCTTTCTTAGCCTTGGGGGGAACAGGCGGCATGCTACGGCCGCCTGCAAGAAGGGGCGGATTCCTGTTCCACCTATTGAAGCGCTTGTTCTGCTCAATGTCAGAACTCTCAATGATGAGGAAGGTGCTCCGCCAGTCCTTCCACTTGTTTGCTTTACCTCTCGTCATGAGGTAGCCCCTGTGGCTTGTCAATTGATACCAGCCGGTACCGCCTGACTTAGGGGTCCGGCTGAGATAGTTCATGTGGGCGAAAGCCTCGAAGCTCGGCTCCACCCCGTGCAGTTCGCACCCGGCCACATAGCCGAGTACGTTGACCCAGGAGTTTGGGGCTAACTGCCATAACCCCAACTCATACCCATCCAAAATCCGCTGAACAGCCGGATGTAATGGGAAGCGAAGCCCTGCCTTGATGGCCGCCTCGTAGCAGCCAAAGCAGGAGCTTTCGTAACTAGAACCAGCCGGCCAGACGACTGTGTCTTCTGGATCCGGCACAAACACTAGAAAATCGGGGCCCATGGTGTGGTTGGCAATAAAGCTCTCCACTTTCTCTTGCATGGCTGTGATTCGGCCTCGAGGTACCGTGCAGTAGTAGGGGGTATTTAGCTCTTGGTAAGAGGCGGATGGTTCCGCCCAATTGTCCCCCTTCTCAACTGTGTGAGAAAGTCTCGCCTCTTGCAGGCGGCTGTTTTTCTCTTCTGTACCTAAAGAAGCATGGCCAGAAGAGCTTGACGAGGAATCGTCCTCGGACGAGTCTGAAGAGGACGACTCCTCCCCTCTCCCGGAGGGGCCCGCCTCCTCTCTTTGAAAAGGAGCAGATTTGTTAACTGTTAAATTGGAAGGGGTCACTATGACTCCCCCCACAGAATTGCCGGCATCCAGGCCGCCTTGTCTCACTTCAACATCTGGCGCCTGGTCAGATGTTTCACTAATCGGCACCCTGTAGGAGGAGCCGTCTGAATTTGAGATCCTAGCTGTCTTTTTCGTTCTGGCCATCCTGCTCTGCATAGACACAGATACAGTCGGACTTTGTATAAAGGGCAAAGATGGGTCCGGAAAAGGGCAGGCGGCACTCCTAGTCCTAGATTCAGCCGTCCCCGGTGACCGGCTGATCACTAACCTAGGTCGTGTCGTGTTCTTCCGTGGTGCCATTTCAGAAAATAAAAAGAAAATTAAGAGTAAGAGAACTGAGTTACCTGAACGAGTGACGGTTGATGAAGTTCTGAAAATCCTGTGTAGTCGGCTTGTCAGAACAGGCGGTAGGAAGAAAAAGTCCAAAATGTCAGAGCAAGTTCAGGGGTCCGAATGTTCTCAAATAGTTCTCAAAGTGTGAAAATGACTCAAGACAACTCTCCCTTATATAGGCGAAGTGAGAAGGCGAAGGGTCACTTTCAGAATTCAAAATTTGGGCGGGAAAATCTCTCGTCCTTTCGCCGACTGACACCTGTAGCAGGCCGTCGCCCGTTACAGTGCAACACCTGTCACAGGTAACACGTGACCAATCACGTGCCACCTGTGAGGGGCAAATGATTAGGGGATTTTGCTCCCACCAATCGGAATGCGCCACGTGGGCCAATCAGGACCTGCCAAGTGTCCCCTAGTTGGAACTGTCAGGACTTGCCACGTGGCACGCGCTTATTCGTCCACCTTGGACCTGTTATGTCACGACATGTGGCATACTCCATGCCTAATGGCGAACCCGGCCACCCAGGCCCAACTTCCGAGGGAAGCCCAATCGGCCCTAGGTTTACCTAAACCTAGGATGGGCACGTTTCCCAAGGTTATAAATACCTCCCTTAATCCTCATTAAGGGGGAGGACAGAAACAACACGCGAAAAACATTACGGAACACACTAATAACCGGCTGATCTCGCTAACAAAGCAGATTACCTACATTAAACACTCTCACCTAGAGAGACCTTATTACTTTAATTTCCGCATTAATTACTCCTTAATCAGGTACTAACTTGACCGTTGGAGGCGGAGCTCACAGGAGTCTCCGTTATTTTGCAGGTATTGGCGTCCGGTTCCAGTCTCGGAATTGTAACTCTCCCGCAGGACATCAGAAAACCCCGAAACAATAGGTGTATATATATATATATATATATATATATATATATATATATATATATATATATATAACTTTATGTGCTTTAAAAATAAGTTCTTGGTTGCACATTTTTGTGGAGATAGTGTGTGATATAACTTTAGTGCATCTTCTATCATGATGTGTGATTAATCCATTGTTTTTTAATTAATTGCATGTATCATCATATGCCTAGATACCTGTTCAAGGCTTTCTCATTAGGAGAAAGTCTTGAATAGTCCCCGGTTGGGACTGTTCTTGAACGTTTACTCTCACTTAGGTGGTGAATGTATGTCAGTTTTTTCGATTTTAAGGAACATCTTGGCTTAGCATTTCCTGGATCACCATGTTCTCTGGGTACATATGTGGGTAAGTAATTACCTACGTCGTGTACTTGGAGAACTGGGGGGAAATGCTGCCGGATTTTCCTTAAAATTGGAAATCTGATATACATTCACTAGTGAGAGTAAACGTTCAAGGATGGGTTAGGTTGGAGTGATAAGGACCCTTTGGAAGCATATATGCATTTTTGTATCTATATGAATGTTATATGCATGTTGTGTGTTTGAATTTGATTTGTATATATAATAGATGTAGCAATTATACATTATTCGTAATATGTTGCCATGTTTAGAGACAATTTACTTAATGGAGAGGGATCGTGGATGGATGTATGGTAGACGTGATACATTGGAATTCTTTAATGGGGTTCAAGATTTTTGCGAGACGGCTTCATCTTATTAGCGCAGAATGGGTTTCGAGTGCCTCTATTGTCCTTGTGTTGATTGTAATAATGTGAAGGTGGTCAATAGTGTTGATATCATTAGAGATCATGTAGTTTGTCGTGGGTTTAGGGTTAAATATCATGTGTGGATTTGGCATGGTGAAGAAGGAGAGTATAGTGGGGATGTTATTGGGTATGATGTGCATGATGATAGAAGCAATGATATCTGTGTGGACGAGGAATACAAGATTGATGAACATATTGTTGATGATGTGATGAGGAGAGATTTGAGGATGATCATGTGGATGAGGTTGAGGATGAAGGTGTGGATGAGATGATGCGTGGTTTTGAAGGTGACGTGTTTGAGTCATTATAGGAGGCTTCTAAAAAACCTTTGTATCTTGGGTGCAAAAAATACTCCAAACTATCAGCCGTGCTAACTCTTTTTAACATTAAGTCGAAGCATGGGTGGACGGAGAGTAGTTTTACTTCCTTGTTGAGCGTGTTAAGTGAGATGTTGCCCGTTGGGAATGAAATTCCTAAGTCTTACTATTACGCTAAGAAGCTCATGTGTCCATTTGGTTTGGAGTATAAGAAGATACATGCATGTCCTAATGATTGTATTCGTTACCAAAATGAATATGAACAATTGGAGGAGTGTCCAAGATGCAAGAAGTCGCGCTACAAGCGCAAGAGTTGCAATGCTGGTACGAAGGGACCTCCTGCTAAGGTGTTGTGGTATCTTCCCATAATTCCAAGGTTTAAGCGTTTGTTCTCTTTACCAAAAGACGCTAAAAACTTGAGGTGGCATGCAGAGGGAAGAAAGAAAAGCAGAATGCTGAAGCACCCAGCCGACTCCCCGCAATGGAAGAACCTTGATATGAAGTTTGGGGAATTTGGTGATGAAGTCAGAAATTTAAGGCTTGGTATGTGCACGGACGGGATGAATCCATTTGGCACTCTTAGTACCCAACACAGCACATGGCCGGTACTTTTAGTGTTCTACAATTTGCCTCCTTGGTTGTGCATGAAACGGAAATATGTAATGCTTTCACTCTTAATATCGGGGCCAAGGCAACCTGGAAACGACATAGATGTGTATCTTGCGCCATAGGGGTTTCCGTGTTTGATGCTCATAAGAATGAGATGTTCACATTGTGTGCAGCTCTTATGTGGACCGTTAATGATTTTCCTGCATATGGAAACTTGTCTGGGTATAAGAATAAAGGGAAAAAGGCATGTCCCATTTGTATTGATGATACGCCAAGCGGACGCCTTGATCATTCTTTCAAACAGGTGTATTTGAGGACAAGAAGGTTGCTCAGGCGCGATCACCCGTACCGTCGGCAGAAAAAGGCTTTCGATGGGACGGTGGAGGAGGGGACTGCTCCTAGGCCACTGACTGGTGAGGAGGTTTACGCTCGGGTTAAGGGTGTACGAACAGTATTTGGGAAATCTGAAAAAGCGGCGGAATCAGTTGCTCTCTTTAAAAAAGAATCAATCTTTTGGTTGCTCCCGTACTGGAAAGAACATGACGTTAGGCACTGTCTTGATGTAATGCATATAAAGAAGAATGTGTGTGACGCTCTTGTGGGAACGCTGATGAATATTCAAAACAAGACAAAGGATGGAAAGGGTGCACGTTTAGATTTGGAAAAGATGGGGGTGCGTCCAGAATTGTGGGTTCAGCAAAGGGTTAGTAAGGGAAAGGAACAGGAAAAGGAAAGAGAAATGGGTTCAAAAAAGGGAAAGGGGAAGAGCAAGGGAAAGGGAAAGGCCGCAGATGCGTCGAAGAAGAAAAATGAGGGAAAAGCCAAAGAGGGGAAGGCCTATTTACCTCCGGCTTGCTACACATTGTCGAGGGTAGAAAAACGGATATTTTGTGAATGTCTGTATGGCATTAAGGTTCCATCAAGGTACGCATCTAACATGAAAAGATTTGTATCCTTAAATGGAGAATTGAAGCTGACAAGTATGAAATCCCATGATTGTCATGTTCTGATGCAAGTTTTTCTACCAATTGCAATACGTGGTATTTTTCCAAAGCACGTGAGGGAAGCTATTACAAGCCTCTGTTTGTTTTTCAATACAATATGTAGCAAAGTGCTTGATCCTTGTACCCTTGATGCTTTACAGGCGGATGTGGTTGTGACTTTGTGCAAATTTTAGATGTACTTCCCGCCCTCGTTTTTCGACATAATGGTGCATTTGATTCTTCATTTGGTGCGTGAGATTAAGTTGTGCGGTCCAGTGTTCATGAGGTGGTGCTATCCTTTTGAAAGACACATGGGTACATTGCAAGATAAAGTTAGGAATCGGGCTCACCCGGAAGGAAGTAAGATTCAAGGGACCGTGGCCGAGGAGATTGGTAATTTTGTGGCCGACTATATAGTCGTTGCTGAACCTATTGGTATTCCTACTTCTTGACATGAAGGTAGACTTGATGGTCATTGCACAATCGGGTCGAAACGAATGTCACCTGATCGAGAGCAGTTCTTACAAGCACACCTATATGTGTTGCACCATGTTGCAGATGTTCACCCATATTTAGACGAGCACATGGCTAGTTTGCGTGATGAGTTTCCGTCGAAAGGTGAAAGGGCACTGATGCAGTTGCACAATAAGAAGTTTGTGAGCTGGTTTCGTGATCGAGTGATGGGTGGTGTTTCGGGGTTTTTTGATGTGTCCTGCGGGAGAGATACAATTCCAAGAATGCCATTCGACCGCCTGTACTTGCAAAACCACGAAGACTCCGGTTGGGTGGAGCTCCGCCTCCAACGATCAAGTCAGTGACGTACGGGAGGAAGAAAGTGGGTAAAAGAGTAATTACTTCTCGCGTAATGGGAGAATTCCGCAATTAAGATTGCTCGGGTTTGGTGTGAATTGTATTTATGAGTGTATTGAATACCAATTGAATGTAAGTGAATTCTTTTAGAAGGAATTGAATGCCCATTAATGAGGATTCCCCCACTATTTATAGTGGGGAGCATTGGTTCCCCATTTAGGGTTCCTAGGACACGTGTCAGCAGGGGATTGGAGCCCTGCTGACCAATGGCGAGATGCCACGTGTTGCACTGCCATTGGGCCACGTGGCTGGGGTTAAATTACCCCAAACATTTGCCCCTCTCAGGTGCTGACGTGGCAGGGTGCCACGTGGCAGGGTGCCACGTGGCAGGGTGCCACGTGGCACCTGAGAAGAGAGCTGACGGAGCAATAAAATAATAATAATAATAATATATATATATATATATTTTTAAAACCCCTTCAAATTCTAACCGAAGGAAGAGGGAAAAGTAGAAGGGGAAGAGTCGCGCCCCTTCGCCTTCTGGGACAAACCCTATAAATAGGGGAGGAAGCACACGAAGCCTCATTTACAAACTTCGTGAAATTTCTTGAATTTTGAGAGCATCCGGCATTTCAGAGCATCCGGTACTTGAAATTCAGAGCACACGGAGACTTTATTGTTTTAAGAGCAGCCGGTTTTAGACCGCCTGTGCAGTAGAAAGAAAGCAATAGATTTTTGAGAGGGTACTTCAAACAACCCAGCCGGTATTCAAACCGCCTGTGTCTTCGCAAGCATCCCCAAGAAATTTCTTGAGGTTCCAACACTTTTCTTCTCTAGGTACCGTCTCTTTTCGTTCTTGCTTTTCCATGTATTTCCGCTTGAGTCTTTTGCTTGCATTTTTGTTTACAAGTCCCATAGGTAGATGGACCCTTTATACCCGTACCCGGACCATAGTTGTGAACTCAGCCGGCCAATTAGTACGGCTGAGTCTAGAACTGGATGTGCCGCCTCTGATCTTTGGAATTTCCCCTTTTCAACGCCTGTATCGACCAACTCCGTGTCTGTGCAGGACACCATGGCCAGAATTAGGGGAACAGCAATGGACCCCCAATTACAGAGGCGGGGACTCGAACGAGTTATCGCCTGAAACTCGACGACCAGACGGGGAGGTTAGAGAACCATCTGGCGGTACCCCCGCCACCCCAAGTGATAGCATTTTAGGCTCCTACAACGAGGAGACCTCTCCGGCTGAGGAGGCTGAGCAGCCAGGTGCTGCCGATGACGCTCCCAACTACCCAGCCGGCTCTGATGACGGTCGAGTCGAGAGCAGTAGCTCCAGCTACTTAACCGTATCAGAAGATAGCGAGGAGGCGGAGAGGCCTTCATGGAAAAGCAGAAACGATCCTCTCATGATCGCCGTCTCCTTGAGGACTTTATCACCAGGCGGCCGCTTGGTGAAGGATATAAGATGATCGTGCCGGGGGAGTTTGGGACTATTGTATGGGAGGATGACCAGCCCAATGCTAACAGCTGGTTTGGATGCTACGAGGCGGCTTTCTTAGCCGGCGTCCGCTTCCCTCTTCATAACACAATCAGGGCCATACTTAGGGGGTATGGCCTTGGCATTTGGCAGCTCACCCCAAATTCTTGGGTGAATATTTTAGGGTACATCGCCGCCTGCGAGATGCAGGGTCTCAACCCCGGCTGGGAGGCGTTTGCCCATATGCACTATTTGAGTCGGAGCCCAGGCGGCTGGAGGGCCTGGTATACCTTGACTACTCACCCCAAGTACATGATGACCTTGGACAAGCCGTCCAAGTGGTCAGACTGGAAGAACCGGTTCTACCTGGTCAAAGCTCCGTCTGAAGAGGAGAACAAGGAATACCGGACCTACAACCGGAAGCCAGATCTTCTGGGGAAAAAATGTCGGCTGCCCCCTGTCCCTGATAACGACCGGGTGGCCATTCTGGACTCCGGTTTCTTCGAACTGACTTCTACCTCTCTCTCATCCGGAGAGATAATAAGGGTACCCAAGAACTGGGTGCCCAAACACGAATTTTTCAAGGACGAGTGTTTCTTGTCCGCCTGCGGGCTTAGCAAAATGTGGATAACCAAAGGTTAAGAACCCTAGCCGGTTAATTTTGTTGCCGGCTCCCCTTCTTCTCTTGATTGCAATGATTCATATTTCTGACCGGATGTATTTTCGTTTTGTAGAAGAAGCTAAGAAGATGCTACCTTCCGCCAAGACACCCGCAAGGAAGGCTTCAGATATCCGCAAGGAGAATCTGGAGAAGAAACTTGCCGCTCAGGCGGCTAAAAAGGTTAGACCGCCTGACCTTCTTTATGTGCTTGGCTTTGATGTCGCTTTGGCTAGTTATTCATCTAACCTCTTGTGGTTTTGTTTCAGGATGGGGGTGTTATTCCCCTCTCTTTACAAAAACAGATCCGGCAAAGGTCGTCTGTTGAGGAACCGACAGTCAAGGTGCCAAAAACTGCTTCTACCGACCGGGCTACAACCGGCGGTAAAACAATAAAGACCCCAGGCGGGTCTAACTCTGAGAAGGCCTTAGAGGCCACTCCAATAAGGACCGCAACCGGTCCATCTGCTTCTGGAAGCCAAAAGGCTTCCCAAAAAGGTACAAACCCTTTTGATCTCACACTGCTCGACATACCCATGCGGGTAAAATCGTACTCCTCTTCAAAGACGGGAGATTCTCCGATCAGCCGGCTGTCCGTTGGTGGAGCGTACGCAACATTCTCACCGTCTGTTTCTGGTGCAGATAACTCACCACGCTGGCCGGACGCTGCTCAATACGCTCGGGCCATGCTAAAATCCGTCCCCCGGGACGAGAAGGAGGCGATTCCTGGAATCAATACCTTCAATGCCGACCGGGTTATGGTCGACCTGACCGATGTAAGTAACTGAGTGCCCACCCGGCATATAATTTGTATTAAACCCATCCGGTCTTTCAACTAATACCGGTTGCGCTGTTGTTGTAGGCACTGCTCCGCGTTGAGGGGCTTAAGAAGGCCTACATCCGCAAACAAGAAGAGGTAAGAAGAGCCAAACGTTCTGCGGATGACGCACATAGCGTTGCTCACTATTCCATGACTGTGCATAATCCTGGGCACCGTGCCGTGCCGGGCCGCCGCGGGCCGTGCCTGGCGGGCCGCGGGCTGGTTCGTGCCGTGCCGGCGGGCCCAGGATTTCGTGCCGTGCCGTGCCGGCCATTTTCACAGGCCAGCCCACGGCACGGCACGACCCTCGTGCCTGGCGGGCTCGTGCCGTGCCGGCCACGTGCCGGGCTGCGGGCTGGCCTGCGCGGGCTGGTGCAGTTTTCATTTTTTTTTTTTTTTTTTTTTTTTTTTTTTTTTTTTTAATGACAACATTATTAATTAATAAGTTTATAATGTATATAAGTTATAAAATTATAATTATAAGTTTTATAAGGTAACTTATAAGTTTATAACTTATAAGTTATAAGTTATTAAGTTATGAATTTTATAATTATAAGTTGAATATTTATGTTTTATAATTTGTATATTCAATATTTATATTTATATATTTACTTTATACTATTACTTTAAAATTTAATGTTTATGATTTATTAGTAATTGGTATAATTTTATTTTTTTTTAATATGAATTTACAAATTGTAACAAAACGGGGAAAAAAGGCAAATTGGACTTTGGATGTGAATAATGCGTACTTTATATTATTATTACTTGAGTTGAGAAAATTGTACAATGATAACAATGATAAAAATCATACAATGATGGTATTAAACAAAAATTGGAAAATGATAAAATTGATATTTTTAAAATCGTACAATATACAATAATTGTCTATTCTTCTTCTCCTTCTTCTTGCTCGTCTTCGTCTTCGTCTTCGTCTTCGTCTTCGCCTTCGCCTTCAAGGTCATCGGCTAGTTGCATAGATTGGGAACTAGCCGAACCCGAACCGGAAGCGGAGGTTCCTTCTTCGTTGTCGTTGTGGTCGTAAGAACGGTCTTGTGAGCGATTTTCCGCATCCAACCAATCTTTGAAACACACGCACATTTCTAGTGTTTCGGGTTTTAGACTTGTTCTTCTATCGTCTAAAACCCTTCCGGATGCGCTGAAAGCTCGTTCGGAGGCGACGGAGGAAACTTGGATAGCAAGAATGTCTCGTGCCATTGCCGCCAAAGTTGGATGCTTCGAGCTTTGTTGTTTCCACCATGCAAGGAGGTCGAGGCTGTTTATCTCATCGTCGTCCATGCCTTTGGTGAAGTCGTAACTCAGGTACATCTGCAACTCCGAGACGTCGCTTTGCGTTCTCCTGATTGATGAATCACCTGAAAACCTTGAAATCAAGTTAGTAGCTTGTGAAAATAAATGTTTGGCCTTCTTACTTACGTTTTTAGATGGTTGGGAAGGCCCTGAGCGAGGAACGGTGCCATATTTGGCTTCAATGACTCTATATAAAGCAAAAAACTGATCCTTCACATTAGTCTTATAGTTTTCTACATCATCGTCAAGAAACATGCATTGAAAGTAAATGTCAACTAACATAAATGTGTTTTCATACTTTTGCCTAGGATCTAATATGGAAGCAAAAATATAAATCAAAGGAATCTGACTATAATATTTACGCCACTTTTTTTCCATTGCTGGAAGATACTGATCATAATCACTTTGATCGCGATGATCAGCGAAAAGTTGGGCGAGTAAGCATGCATTAGAAAGAAAGTTTTGAGCACAAGGATTGTAAACAGTAGAAAAACAATACGTCATGTTATATAATAACTGTAAAAATTGCATATATCTTTCACAGTTATTCCAATCATCATCCTACAAAGCATTTTGTGGAAATTTTTGGTTGTAAAATAATGTTAACGGGCCCTTGTACTCAATTGCCTTTGTTAACATGTCATAGGTGGAATTCCACCTAGTTGGGCAATCGGTTCTAATTTTTATTACCCTTATCTTTTGTTGTTTTAGAAAACTCTTCCATTCTTGGTATCTCATGTTAGAGCTATTAATAGACATAATAGCATCTCTGATTTTGCTGTAGTATGGGCCAATTTCCCGAACTCCATCCTGTACACATAAGTTAAGTACATGGCAAACACATCTAGTATGAAGAGCTTCACCGTCTAATAGTACATCGGTTAAGTTTTGTTTGATAAGATTAGCTGTGTATGTCATAGAGGTTGCATTATCAAAAGTCATAGACATCATTTTATCTCGAAGGTTGTATTCGTCTATTGCTTGCATTAAATGGTGAGCAATGTTAATGCCGGTGTGTGGGTATTCCAGCATTTTGAAATGTATTATTCTTTTTTGTAACATCCATTGATCATCTACCCAATGGCAAGTCACACATAAATAGTGATATTTATAACCACTATCCCAAGAATCGGCTGTTAAAGATACTCTACAGTTAAGGTTACTCAATTCGGCTTGTAACCGGACTTTGTACTCTAGGAAATTTTTCATTGCTGCGGAACGAACGGTTTTCCTAGAGATTCTTTTATGTTGGGGTTGTAGTGCTTTGTTAATGTAGGTGTTGAATGCGTCACTTTCCGAGAAAAGAAAAGGTTGTTCGGCGTGTACTATCATTTTTCCTAGTTCATCCCTATCCCTCTCATAGTTGTATGTAAAGCCGTATGGATGGAATTGGGAAATTTTGGGCTGGGTTGGATCACTAGCTGGTTTTGCACAAGCTTTCATGTGTCTAGATAAGTGTCCCGTCCCGTTTTTGGTAACTGTCGTGAATACACTATTACATGTTTTACATTTTGCCCATTGTTCACCATCTTTACTTAGGACAAAATAACGCCATACCTCACTCCTTCGGTTTTTCAAAAGTAGCATCTCAGTTTCGGTTAACCATTCATGATGTGTGTATTGGTTAGTAGGGGGACTAGTGGGAGTGGCAGTAGAAGGGGTAGAACCGGAGGGAATTCGGGTACTTTCTTGGCTACCTTGGCTAGAACAATAGTTTTGTTGATTACCGATATATTTAGGTGGGAATTGGTATGGTGGTAGTGGAAATTGGTTTAGTGGTGGTGCTGGAAATCCCGACGTATTATATGGCTCATAGCCCGGGGGGAAGTAAATGGGGTCATTGGTTTGACTCGTAATTTGGGGGCTCGTTGTATTTGGTGGTTCCCTAGAACTACTACTACGGATAAGTCGGCCTTTCCCCCTAGACCTAGATGATGGGTTGTTCGATGCCATAATTAACAATTCATTTTTTAATAAAAAGTGGTTAACTATAATAATAATAATTAATAACAACAATTTTAACAATAAAAATATCAATAATAATAATTAATAACAACAACTATAACAATAACAATAACAACAAAAATAAATAATAACAACAATTGTAACAATAATAATAATTAATAACAACAATTATAACAACAACAATAACAATTAACAACAATAATAATTAAACAAGATTATTCTAATAATAACAATAAAACAATAATAAATTTAAGATTAGTTTAGATCTTACAACCGTGCTTCAACGCTCCACTAATTACGATTACAAACTTTTTAATTTTTTCCGATATTAGGAAAATAGTTAGAGAATTTAAGAGAATAATTAGAGAATTTAAGAAAATAAGGATTATTAGAGATTTAGAGAATATAAGAGATAAGAAGAAGAGATTGTGATTTTGTGATTTGGGAATGAAATGGAGGTGAGTATTTATAGAATTTTTGGCAAAAAACTAGCCGTTTATAGCCGTTTAACTAGCCGTTGGCCCGCAGGCCGTGCCTGCGGGCCGTGCCTGTGGGCCGTGCCTGTGGGCCGTGCCTGCGGGCCAGCACGGCGGGCCTTGCCCGTGCTCGTGCCGGGCCGTGCCTGGGAATTCTCCACCGTGTCCGTGGCACGGCCCGTGGCACGGAAGTCGAACTTCGTGCCGTGCCGTGCTTGACTTCGGGCCGTGCCGGGCTGCTCCGAACGGCGGGCCGTGCCGGGCGGCACGCGGGCCAACCCGGCCCGTGTCCAGGTTTAACTGTGCATGACTTAGAAACTAAAGCTATAATCATGCAACAGGCGGATCAGGTCAAGTCCCTCCAACGGGCCCTCTCAGAGCAGAGGACCAAAATGGAAAACCTCTAGGCGGCCCTGGACAACGCTGAAAATGAGCTGAAAAAGCATGAAGAGCCCCTCAAGCGGCTCGACCAGGCGAAAAAGGATAGCAAACGGCTGCAATTAGAGAATGACCGCCTAGTCAAGGAGGCTGCCGCTGCTCAGCGTAATTTACAGTCCACCCTAGAGGCTGATCAGAGCCGGCTCATAGAGGAGAATGAGCAGGACTGCCAAAACCGAATGAAGAGGGCGTTCTCCATCATCCACCCGGGTGCAGACTACAACGTCTGGGAGCTCGCCTATTCTAGCTGAAGAGGAGGGTCAGCCGGGGCCCGGACCATACGAGCAGTGGGTGGACGCCGAGTTCCAGCGTATGCAGGCGGAAGCAGCTGCTTTGGGGGCGACAGTCGAGGATGAGGATCCCGGCTCCGTCCCCAACACCGACACAGCTCATGCGGAAGGGAGCCAAGCTCAGGGTGACCGGGTTACAGTGAATGTAAAGTAGCAACGACCTCCCGGCTTACGCGCCGTTCATTATCTTGTAATAGCGCCGGAAGGGTCGGACTACTCTGCTATTGTCTTCTACTTTGAGTATTAACATTTTCACCGGCTGTGCCGGTTTATCTTTTTGTAAACAATTTTAACATTTTCACCGGCTATGCCGGCTAATTCTGCTATAATTCGACCGGTTGGTCTGGTTTTTGAATGAAATTGCTTCTTTTCCTTTCTGCTATTTTGAATGTTTTGAATGTCGCTTCTTGCTTTGATAATTTTACAAGGGTAGCCAAGAAAACCCAGCCGGCATAACCGCCGTCTGTGTCTTTGTAAGCTAGGCAAAGAAAATTTATGAAGGTAAGCAAAGAAATTTGCGAGGGTAGACAAGAGAACTTAGGCGGTACAATTACCGTCTGAGTCTTCGCAAGCAAGGTAAAGAAATTTGTGAAGGTAAGCAAAGAAATTTGTGAGGGTAGACAAGAGAACCCAGGCGGTACAATTACCGTCTGAGTCTTCGCAAGCAACTCTATTTCAAGTAACTATATTTTTTTTGGTTTTGCCTTGCATGTTTTTTTGAATGAATGTGTTTCCGCATGACTTGTTGGGATTAGGGTAGGTAATTGCCCCTGGATAGGAGACTGGTATAAACGAAATGGTGTCAGGCGGCTATCCATATGCTATAGCGCGAATGCTAAAGCTTTAGCTAAGTGTCAAGCATCGACCGTTTGTAACGATTGCCGGTTGGGTTTTCGCAAGAACACCCTTCGTAAATTCTTGGCCTAACCCAAATGCTTGCCTACCTGCCTTCTCTTAGTCGATTAGGCGGGACATTAGGTACCGGCTGTCTGTTTTGAGATCAGCCTTGAATGATACTCGATCCAAAGAGGGGGCCGGATGCATGTTTGGGAATGCTAACCCGCAATTCTTTGGTGCTATTGATCAATCAGGCGGTTAGGGCCGCCTGATTTTTGATCACTAGAACAATTTTCCACCCAAATGGGAGATGCTCTCTTCGATGAATTCACCTGAATGGGTGTCACCGGCTGATTCATTAAATTTTCGGGCCCGCTTGTGTTGTGCACAAGAGGGCGCATGGGAAATAAGTAAAGGGAGCCGCTTGTGTTAAGCACAAGACATGGCGCATGTAAGCACTATATGTAGTAAATCTTTCTCATTAATTATATAGAAATATACAAAAACTATACAATTTCTAGAAGTAGTATTTCTTGAGATTATCTACATTCCAGGTTCTAGGCAGCTTTCTACCGTCTGGAGTTTCCAGGCGGTATGTGCCGTCTCGTACTTCTTCATAGATCCGGTAGGGTCCCTCCCAATTTGGAGTCAGTTTGCCTTGTTCATTGGCCCTACCGGTTGCTTCCATTTTGCGAAGCATAAAATCTCCTACTTTCAGGGGTCGTTTGTGAACCCGCTTGTTGTAGGCCCTTGTCATTCTCAGGCGGTAAATCTCATGACGCAGAGCTGCGTTGCCCCTTCGCTCTGAGAGAGCATCCAGTGCGAGCCGCATGGCTTCCCAGTTGGCTGCCTCATCATATAGCATGATGCGAAGCGTTGGCTCATAATGTTCGATGGGGAGCACCGCCTCAGTGTCGTATGTCATGAGAAATGGGGTTTCACCGGTTGCCCCTTTTTTAGTGGTCCGGATGGCCCAAAGGACATGAGGTAGTTCCTCTGCCCATAGTCCACCGGCTCTTTCCACCTTCTTCTTTATACCGTCTGAGATCAGTTTATTAAAGGCCTCAACTTGACCGTTTGCCTGAGGGCGGCCAACGGATGCAAAACAATGAGAGATCCCTTGGTCCCCCAATCAGCTCTTGAGGACAGGCGTTTCAAATTGAGGTCCATTGTCAAAGACCATAGACATTGGAACCCCAAACCGGGTGATAACGTTTCTCCAAATGAAGGAGATCACGTCTTTTGTTTTTATGCCTTTGACCGCCTCTGCTTCAACCCATTTGGTGAAGTAATCTACTGCCACCAAGATGTATCGGCGACCGCCTGTGGCAGGTGTATAAGGACCCAAGATGTCCATGCCCCATTTTGCGAACGGAACCGGACTATGGATGGCTGTCAAGTCAGTTGCCGGTCGATGTATCAGTCGGGCGAACTTTTGGCATTTATCACACCGTTTCACCAAATCCATGGCGTCTGCCTCAAGAGTGGGCCAAAAATAACCCTGCCGCCTGGTTCTTCTTGCCAAGGACCTGCCGCCTATGTGTGAGGCACAAAAACCCGCGTGCAGATCCTCTAGAACCTCTCTTCCCCTTTCAGGGGTTACGCACTTTAGAAACGGCTGTAGATAACCCTTCCGGAGAAGTTCCCCATGATGCATAGAAAAACTCAGAGGACGCTTCTTGAGCGCCATTGCTTCAGAAGGGTCATCCGGTAAGGTACCGTCTGCCAAGTAAGCCCGGATAGGGTCCATCCAGGTGGCGCTTCGATCTAGGATACCTATGGGGTCATGATCGATGCTTCTTTTCTCAATGACTTCCCAAAAAACCGTTCTAGGTGCATCGCAGGAGGCGGATGATGCCAACTTGGAAAGAGCATCCGCCTGATTATTCTCGGACCGGGGCACCTGACTTAGATGAAATTCGTCAAGCGACACGGCCTCTTCTCTTACCGCCTGCAGATAGTTGATCATAGCCGGATGGGTGGCCTCGTAGTCACCATTGTATTGGCTAACAATAAATTGAGAGTCTGAGCAGACGGCAATCTTTGTTGCCCCTGCTGCCTTACACATGCGTATACCGGCTAGCAGGGCTTCATACTTCGCCTCATTATTAGAGGCTTGGAACCGGAACCATAGTGCATACTCCAACTTATCCCCTTCTGGAGAATGACATATAACACCTGCACCACAGCCGTTCACCGTAGAGCTACCGTCTACGAATAACTTCCAAACCTGATCAGGATTTTCCGATTGTACCGGCCTAGTCATCTCGACAATGAAGTCGGCAAACGCCTGACCTTTCACTGTCCGCCTGGGTTCAAAAGTTATCTCGAGGCTCTGTATTTCAACAGCCCACTTGATCATTCTACCGGATGACTCGATGGTGGTCATTGGGCGCTTCAGCGGCTGGTCTGTATATACGATCACCGGGTGAGCCAAGAAGAAGGGCTTTAACCGTTTGACTGCGACGAACAGGGCCAACCCAAATTTTTCGATCATGGGGTACCGGAGTTCAGCATTCTTAAGCACATGGCTGATGAAATACACCGGCAGATGATTGTCGTCTCTCTCAGCGAGGAGAACGGCACTAAGAGCATGATCAGAGACGGCGAGGTACATGTAAAGGACCTCCCGGGGCAGGGGGCTCACTAGCCTTGGCAACGAATGCAGATGTTGCTTTAGCTTCTGGAACGCCACTTCCGCCTCTTCTCCCCACTCAAATCTAGACCTCTTCCGGATGGCCTGGAAGAAATAGAGGCACTTGTCACCTGACCGGCTGAGAAATCTTCTGGGCTTCTTTCACAGTGCGAGGAGACCGCATGTCTATGACCGCTTGCACTTTTTGCGGATTAGCCTCTATGCCCCTTTGATCGATAAAAAATCCGAGAAACTTCCCAGACTCAACACCGAATACACACTTCTTTGGGTTAAGCATGACCCGGTGCCGCCTGAGTGTGGTGAATGTTTCTCGGAGGTCCAGTAGGTGATCCGTCTGCAGCTTGGATTTGACTATCATGTCATCAATGTAGGCCTCTACATTCCTGCCAATCTGATTGATGAAAACGGTGTTTATCATGCGCTGGAATGTAGCCGGCGCATTCTTTAACCTAAACGGCATTACCTTGTAACAAAATAACCCCTGATCAGTGACAAAGGCCGTCTTCTCTTGATCTTTTTTCCATAGGGGTATTTGGTGGAAACCTGAGTAGGCATCCATGAAACTCATCAGAGCATGGCCGGCTATAGAGTCGACCAGATTGTCGATCTTTGGAAGCGGGTAACTGTCCTTTGGGCATGCTCTGTTTAGATCTGTGTAGTCTACACACATCCGCCAGGTATCATTCGGCTCTTTCACGAGGACAATGTTTGCTACCCAATCCGGGTAGTAGCATTGCCGGATGAACCCAGCTTCTAACAATTTTTTGACCTCAGCCGCTGCCGCCTGAGATCTCTCTTCACCGTGATCCCTCTTTTTCTGCCTAACCGGCTTCTTTTTAGGATCCACGGCAAGCTTGTGGACAGCTAGATCCGGGCTGACGCCTGGCATCTCCTCCACTTCAAAGGCAAAGATGTCTTTGAATTCTCTTAGAAGTTGGAGCAAGTCTGCTCCCAGCCGTTCATAAGCAACCGTCCCAACCTTGACAGTTCTGTCAGGACGGCTGTCGTCTAAGACGACATCAATGCAGTCACCAGCCGGCTGAGGTCGTTGATCATCGGCTAGTGATTGCTATTTTTCTGATTTGACGGGGTCATTCTGGCCCGCCTTTCGTTTCTTACCGGCTTCCCTTGGAGCCGGGACTGCTGTATCGCAGTTATCAATGTCTACGGGGTTGTCGTCGCCGGCTTCCCCCATAGTAGGTCTGACGTCAGAGAGATAGCACTCCCTAGCCGTCCTCTGGTCTCCCTTGAGGGAACCGACTGTACCATCGTCCTTTTCAAATTTGACAAGCATGAGGGAGGGAACGATGACAGCCTTTGATTCATTGAGGGTCGGACGGCCGAAAATCATGTTGTAGGCGACAAGCTCTTCTAACACCAAGAATTTGATTACCATGTGGCGTCCTTCCCCCTTTTCACCCAGCCAGATGAGAAGATCTATACTCCCTACCGGATGCACTACACCTCCCCCAAAGCCAACAAGCGGGTGGGGCGCCTGGTGCATGCTACTGGATTTGTACTTGAGCTTGGTCAAGCACTGATAGCTGATTAGGTCAGACGAGCTCCCGGTATCTATTAGGATCCGGCCAACTCTCTGATTGGCAACCTTGCATTCGATGACTATGGGGTCATCGTGAGGCCGTCTGACCTTGCCCCGGTCCTTTTCAGAAATAAGGACCTCAGGAAATATGTCTTTCGACGCGTGGGTCTCCTCAACTGAGTTAACCAGCTTCCTGATGTTGTCTTTGGTGCCCCGGATAGTGGGACCCCCTCCGGCAAAGCCGCCAACTATTGTGAAGATAGTCTCTTCATCCGTTTCTGAATTTGCAAGAACAGCTTTTGCCGCCTGCCCTTTCTTGGCCAGGGTGTTGCTCTTGGCCTTGGGCAGGTAAGACTTTAGAGCCCCTTCATCGGCCAGACGGTCTAATAGCCGCCTGAGGCTATAGCAACACTTAGTGTCATGGCCAACATCCTCATGGTACTGGCAGTATTTTCTTTTGTCCCGGCTGCCTACGGGGCTTTTCATAACAGTCGGCTTGTCGAGAGACATCCGGTCCTTGATCTCCATGAGGATGGAGGAGCAGTCCTTTGTGAACTCGTACTTGGGGACATACGGTTCAGACTTCCGTCTGAGCTTCTGAGCCGGCTGACCAGATCGGTCTGCCGCCCAGACCTCCTTTCTCTTCTTTTCTTCCTTTTTAGCCGGCTGCTGTTGTTGTTGCCGGCTGTCTCTTCTGTCGGATTTTTTGAAATCCGACGACTGCTTTACAGCACAAAGCTCCGTCGCCTGTATGTAGGCTTCAGCTTCCATTAACGCCTCTTGGAGGGTGGCTACCCTTTTCCGGACGAGGTCAAACTTGAAAGTCGACCCATCTTTCAGACCTTTAAAGAAGTCTGTGTAAGCCACCTCATCAGACAGTCCTTGAATCTGAATTCTCATCAGATTAAACCGCCTGACATACGACCGGAGTCCTTCTCTGTCACCCTGCTGTATTGCCCCCAGATCGAGGCTTGTCTTTTTAGCCGGGATGTTCATTGAGAAGTTTGACGTAAACAAGTACGCCAAGGTCTTGAAGTTGTTGATGCAGCTGGCTGGTAAGTTACCAAACCACCGTTGGGCAATGCCCTTCAGGGTAGCCGGGAAGCATCGGCACCAGACGGCATCATCCAACCCCTGTAGGTACATGAGGTTGGAATAAGCCATTAAATGATCTTCTGGGTTGGAGGTACCATCATAGGGCCCTACCATCACGTTTTTGATCTTGGCCGGCAGTGCCGCCTGGGTTATCTCGGGGGAGAACGCCGAGGGCTGTTCTCCCAGGTTTAGCAGGCGCTGCTGCCAATCCATGAGTTGGAACGGCTACTGCGCATTTCTGCCAAACGGACCCGTTTGGGTAAAAGGGGATCCACCCAACCCATTCGGCGAACCGAACAGACCAGGTTGAATCACTTTGGGTCCAGACCGGGCGGTAGATTCGCCCGTCTGACTCCCTAGACTTGTTCCCGTACGCCTGTTAGAGGTGTCACGGAAACTGTCTGGAAAGGTCGACGTTGAAGCCGACGCAGACGCTAGACTTCTCTTCTCTTGGAGAAACGTCCGGGCGTCAGAAAACACCTTTTTGGAACCATCCGGCTACAAGTGCCGGATGGGTTTCTAGGCTCTGCTTGCGGGAAGCGGAGCCAATTTTGATCGAACCGAAGGCCTTCCCCCTCCTTCAGCTTTGGATGAGGGGTAGGGACTCGGTCTTTAATAGCCTTCTTGCTAGAAGAAGGCTTCTTGGCCGGCTGGCTCTTCTTGAGAGTAGCTGACCGGATGAGGTTCTGGATCTCGCCCTTGAAACTATTCATGAAAGTCATGAGTTCGTTCCGAGTTACGGGAGCAAAATCCTCTGCCGCCTGGGCAACCCCAACCGTGTTGCCGGCTGGGTTGCTTGGAGCGACTTGGATGTTTTCCCGTTCCTTCTTATCCCTGGAACGGGTGTGCTTTGTTCTGAAGGACCCGTCTGGGGCCACATAGGTGTTGAGTTCGTACTCATCACCGCTTTCATGGTCCGTCTGGACCTCAGGCTCAGCCGATGGCCGCCTTTCCTGATCCGGTGGTACAGGGTTAGAAGCCATCTCAGAAGTACTCTCCCCACAGACGGCGCCAAATGTTTGGGGGTTTTGCCCTTCGACCGCCTGTACCTGCAAAACCACGAAGACTCCGGTTGGGTGGAGCTCCGCCTCCAACGATCAAGTCAGTGACGTACGGGAGGGAGAAAGTGCGTAACAGAGTAATTACTTCTCGCGTAATGGGAGAATTCCGCAATTAAGATTGCTCGGGTTTGGTGCGAATTGTATTTATGAGTGTATTGAATACCAATTGAATGTAAGTGAATTCTTTTAGAAGGAATTGAATGCCCATTAATGAAGATTACCCCACTATTTATAGTGGGGAGCATTGGTTCCCCATTTAGGGTTCCTAGGACACGTGTCAGCAGGGGATTGGAGCCCTGCTGACCAATGGCGAGAGCCACGTGTCATACTGCCATTGGGCCACGTGGCTGGGGTTAAATTACCCCAAACAGGTGGAATGGATGAGAGTGTCACAGCTACAGTAAGGTGGCTTGCTTATGGTCCTAGGGATGATGTTCGCTCATTTGAGAGATATGACATAAATGGGTACACATTTTGGACTGAGCGTCAAGATTTGAAATCATGGTCGACCCAAAACAGTGGTGTAACGGTTGTGGCATCGTCAAGGGAGTTTGCAAGTGCTAAGGATAAATCACCCGTTGATGCAGAGTTGTCATACTACGGTCGAATTCAAGAAATATGGGAGCTTGATTAATGTGACTTCACGATTGCTCTTTTCCAGTGTAAGTGGGTTGATAATATCAGGCGTAACGTCAAATTTGATGACTTTACTCTTGTAGATCTTGGCAACCTGAATAATAGTGCGGAACCATTCATCCTTGCATCTCAAGCTAAGCAGGTGTTTTACGTATCTGACCCTGCCGACTCAAAATGGTCTATTGTGCTAGCCGGCAAAACAAGAATCCTTGGCGTTGGAGATGTCGAGGATGAGGAAGAATATGATGCCTTTGATGACTCGGCACCTTTCACTGTTCCTAGACCTACTGTGCCAAATGAGAAAGACGACCAAGCCAATTACATGAGATCAGACCACGATGAAGAAATATTAGATTGAGGTACTGTATATTTTCTGTTAGTTTGAATTGCAGGCGTAGAAAGAATTAAATAATCACATTTTAGGTGAAAATGAATGAAATTATTGAATTACTTGCCCTTTTTTCTTATATTCTTTTAAATGAATAAAGTAATTTGCATCACCATTTTCTATGTTTATTTGTCTTATAATTCAGCAATTTATATATGATTATAAGTTTACCTTACAATTCAGCAGCTAATAACGTGTTATGTTTGTAATGACAGGTTTTAACATCTAATGGCAGACGATCAATACCGTGTTCGAGTTGAGGATGTTGAATCTAATGATGATGATTCATCTAATGATGGGGACCAGCCGTATGATGTGAACAAGGAACCTGATTTGGGTGAGCCAGAAGATCAGGCGCAAGATGTATTGGAGAGAATGATAGATGAGTTTGAAATTCCAGCTGAGCAAGCGCCTCCAATCGATAATGCCATTATGGAGTCGTTTTGTGAGGATCAAAGTGGAGGGGGGGTGCAGGCACCAGCGAAGAAAAAGCAGAGGGGTCCGACGACAGCTTTCAAGAAACCTGTCGGTCCTATGGTCTTGGAGTATGACAGGGTAGGGCAACCCTCAGGTAAATGGCGTCGTCAGTTTGCTGGTCAAGTTGGGATTTGTGCGCGCAAAATCCCCATTACGCTTCATATGAGCGACATACCTACAGGCTTGATTGACACGTTTTGGAATGATACCAGGGTCAGTTTTATGGTATCCACATTATTTATAAACAATTTCAATTTATTGTTATGTTATTGGCAAACTAATAATGTTTGTTATTTGTGCTTGCAAAGTCTATTTAACATTCCAAATGAGTACGCCAAGCGAAGGGTGTTTGAATCCTTACTTGCGGCAAGATTCAGAAGCTTCAAGTGTAACTTAGTTCGTCGGTTTATCACAAAGAAACTTGTGAGGAAACCAAAGAACAAGAAAGGAGGTGGCAGTGATGATGATGTAATCGATGAAGAGAAACTCCCATGGAAAATATGGCCTAGCATATCGAAGGATGATTGGGAAGCTTTCGTTCTTCAAAAATGTAAAAAAGAAGAAATTGCAAGTTTAAAGAACTCTGATGAAAATTGTGTTGTAATTTATCGTCTTTTTTATTAGAAATGAAACTAACATGTCTTTTTATGTAGGAAATGAGGGAGCAGAATTCGAAGAATGCATTGCAAAAGCAAAACCACCATCATATGGGACCAATGACGTATGATGAATGGAGGGATACGTGGGTGAGTGAAGGAGTATACCCCACTGCGCTTCTAGGGTCCTCCAGAGCGCCGTCTGACTCCACGACCAGTACTTTGGTGAGTCGTGCTGGGGATTTCTTTTGCTCTATGCATTTGCGGGACAAGAAAACCGGAAAATGGTCCATCAAGGCTCTAGAAACCAAAGAAATGACAGATAAGCTAGTAAGCAACTATGAACTAGTGAACTACATTATTCATTTGCATGTATATCACTTTATATAAACACTTACTTCATGTTGCCATTTTGTTTTTGCTACAGCTTGAGTACACTGGAGAGCTTGTTGAAGGCAAGCTCGTCCCGACGGTAGAGAAGGACCCCTTCACCTTGGCTATGGGAAAGCCCTACCATCCGGGACGGTTATTAGGTGCTGGGGGGAGCTTGCTAGGATGGGACAAGGTAATGGGTCCCGAATATACCAAATCTGGAAGATCTCGAGCAAGTGTGAACTCGCCACAGAACTTCGATTCCACAGTGGCATCAATTAAAGAACAAGTGCGCAATGAGATGCGCGAAGAGTTCAATGCATGGGCAAAGTAAATGAATTTGCCGACCTTTCCCTTTTCCTCGACTCAAGTAGCCATCAGGAAGAGAAGGAGAACAGGAGATAAATGCACGCGAGGAGGTACATGATTAGAACTCAACTCTATAAGTTTTGATATGTTGAGTTACGTGGGTACGGTTCTAATTAATGTTTCACTATCAATACACTATTGCAGATTGGTACTCCTTCACATGCGAGCTGAAGGGGGCTTGATACTCCGACACCTCATCACTTTCCTATTCAACAGGTGATTTTTTACTTAATTGTTTGGATAATGATATTTGTTTTTGGATTGTGTTGTGAAATGGTTAAGTTGGCTGTGAAATGGTCAAGTTCGATGTGTTGTGTTGTTGGTGTTGCTTTGTTGATGTAATGTGTTGTTGTTGTTTGCTCTTCCTTCTCCTTCTCCTCCTCCTTCTCTTTCTCCTTCTCCTTCTCCTCCTCCTCCTCCTTCTCTGTCTTCTCCTTCTCCTTCTCTTTCTCCTTCTCCTTCTCTTTCTCCTTCTCCTCCTCCTCCTTCTCTTTCTTCTCCTTCTCCTTTTTTTTCTCCTTCTCCTTCTCCTTCTCCTTCTCTTTCTCATTGGGAAGCCGAGAAGGTAGGCTAGGTTGCAGCTGCACTGCAGCAGCAGTGCAGCCTCGCAGCAGCTATGCAGCCTGCAGCTGCTGCCCTTCCCGCTTGGTTTTTTTTTTTTTTTTTTGCACTCGTTTTGGTTTTTTTTTTCTTTTTTTTAAATAGCACCTAACATACTTAGTTATGAATATTTATGTCTTGAAACAACATAAAAAAAAAGCAATTTCACAGGTTTTAGGTTCATTTAGAGTATGTAGGGTTCAAAATGGCCTAAATGAGTTCTAACTTGCCCATTTTTCATGATTTTAGCTCAATGCTTGAATTAACTCCTATATTACACCTAAGATACTTAGTTATGAATATTTATGGCTTGAAACAACATAAAAAAAAGCAATTTCACAGGTTTTAGGTTCATTTAGAGTATTTACGGTTCAAAATGGCCTAAATGAGTTCTAACTTGCCCATTTTTCATGATTTTAGCTCAATGCTTAAATTAACTCCTATATTACACCTAAGATACTTAGTTATGAATATTTAAATGAAGTATCTTCCTAATTGGTGCAGGAAGAGACCCGTTGTGAACTTCTTCACCCGGGCGAATCATATGATGGACCTTTGAATGTTGTTGCCTATGGTAGTGCACAACCGGCCGAACAAGGTACGGTCCATCTTCGACCTCTTCTGCCTGAGCATTATTCTGTCGGGATCCATTCTTTGGTTCCCGGGTTCGAGGACATCTTAATACCTGTGCCCGTGAAGGAGGATGAGTTCACTACACTCTGGGCAGCAAAAGGTAGTTTTGTGCAATGGCCATCTGCTTGGATACGGTTGATGAACTTGGTAATTAAGATTTAGATTTCACTCTTTAATCTTTTCTTCCCAAGAGTTGGATGGAAATCTTTTCTAACCACTTGTGTGATTTGTCTTATTAGCCATCGAAGAAAAGCTAAACTCCAAAGAAGAGGGTGGAGGGGCCAAAGAACAGGAGTGAACATGGCTCGGTGAGTGGAAAGGCGTCGATGAAGAGCCCTTCACGAGGTTCAGCTACGCAAGCTACTCCATTAGTTGAAGACACGGTGCTTCAATCGCTATCTCAGGAGTTAGCTTATTTGCACAACCGTGTTTGCGTGTTGCCTAATGACAGCCCCATCCAAATTCAACTTCCTAAGGAAATGTTCCACTACGATGATGATGCAACGACATGGCTATTCAAAGAAGATGTGAAGGAATTTCTAAGTGGTGCAATGCTTAACATTTCCCTCATTCAAATATCCATGAGGTAATTCAACTGGTACTCAATTTATGTTATTCAGTTTAGTGGTGTTTGTCGTTTGGTTTTCGATTAACATTGTGTTATCATGCATGCAGAGCACTCTAGGAGCAAATATGGGAGCTTGAATCTCCTTGTCAAGTTGGGTGGTTGTGCCCTGAGCAGATGTCCACTGCTAGAATCTTAGGCAACTCCGCTGACGTGTTGTACTATGCTGAACGGGGTATCAGGCAATCAGTGAGTGCGGGAGACAAGTTTATATTTGTCCCATACTATGAGGAGTACGTCTGATTATGCTAGTCAAGTTCATTTGTTTTCCCAGTTTATTTGTTGTAATAGGCTAACTATTGATTTATTTGTCTCGTGTGTAGTTATCATTGGACCCTACTTGTGATTTGTGTTTCCAGTAACACAATCTTCTACTTTGATTCTGCTCGGTTACCTCAAGTAAGAAAGCGCCTCGTGAGGTCCATACTGCAAAAGTAAGCATCTAGTTTGTTTCACTTCTTGTTATTCATTTTCATATCTGAACTCATATGTATTGATTATACTAGTCAAATTTGAACTTATTACTTTGATTTTTTTTAGTACCATAAAGAAGATAAATCCTCGATCTCCTCGAGGTCCTACATGGAAAGCACCCAAGGTAATTCACCCATGATGTTGTGATTTTCTTACTTTACAATGCTTAAGATGTTGCTTATTTGCTATGCATTTTGGTTCATGTGCTTTGTTCCTCATGCTAGTGCGCACAACAGGAAAACGGAGTTAACTGTGGCCTATACGTGATGAGATTCATGTATGACATAGTGATGAGTCATTGTACAGACACACGTCAGCTTGAAGAGGTATGCTATTTTGGTTGAAATTGCGTCCCAAAACCACTTACTTGCTCTTTTCTTGTAATCTCAAGCATTAGTCACCTATAACTAAGTGATTATGACATGTTTTAACTAGTTATGAGTTCAATAGACAAGAAATATAGAAAAAAGGCATCCTACTAGCCAAAATAGCCTTACTTGAGCCATTTTGGTTGAAATTGCGTCCCAAAACCTCTTACTTGATCTTTTCTTGTAATCTCAAGCATTAGTCACATTTAACTAAGTGATAATGACATGTTTTAACTAGTTATGAGTTCAATAGACAAGAATTATAGAAAATAGGCATCATAGTAGCCAAAATGGCCTTACTTGAGCCATTTTGGTTGAAATTGCGTCCCAAAACTTCTTACTTGCTCTTTTCTTGTAATCTCAAGCATTAGTCATATTTAACTAAGTGATAATGACTTGTTTTAACTAGTTATGAGTTCAATAGACAAGAATTATAGAAAATAGGCATCATAGTAGCCAAACTGGCCTTACTTGAGCCATTTTGGTTGAAATTGTGTCCCAAAACCTCTGACTTGCTCTTTTCTTGTAATCTCAAGCATTAGTCACATTTAACTAAGTGATAATGACATGTTTTAACTAGTTATGAGTTCAATAGACAAGAATTATCGAAAATAGGCATCCTAGTAGCCAAAATGGCCTTACTTGAGCCATTTTGGTTGAAATTGCGTCCCAAAACCTCTTACTAACTCACGTTTTGTGTATTCTAAGTTTTGCAAGGGGCAAACGGGACAGCCATACACGAGCGAGGAACTCCATGTAATTCGGGAGATGTTGGCGACCTACATCACATTTAATCTGTAAATATCATTTACTAGCTAGCTACTTCATCAATCCTAGCCTTAGCTTACTAATTATGTACTATACATGAAACATTTTTCTAATTTATATCATCTCTTGCGATTGTTATTATTAATTATTTATGTATTGTTATCTAATAATACTAATTATTGTTACTATTATCACAAATATTATTATTATTATTACTATTATAATATTAATAATTATTATTATTAATATTAATATTATAATAATAATAATAATTATTATTATTAATATTAATATTATAATATTAATAATATTGCAGCAAAAAAAAAAAAGAATACAGGTCAATGGCAACGGTTAACCGTTGCCAATATTTATAAAAAAAAACGTGCCATTGTATTTGGCAACGGTTAACCGTTGCCAACTCAAGCAATTGGCAACGGTTAACCGTTGCCAATTTTTTTTTAAAAACAAAAAAAAAAAAAGGGCGCCATGGTCATTGGCAACGGTTAACCGTTGCCAATTGCTTGAGTTGGCAACGGTTTTGAACCGTTGCCAATTATTTTGGGATTTGGCAACCCTCAAATACGCAACGGTTCAAAACCGTTGCCTTTGGGGGGGTTTGAACCGTTGCCAATTTGCTCTTTTCGTGTAGTGATTTTCTCTTGATATTGATGCCTTTTACTAACCTTATTCTCATTGCTCTTCAATTTGTAGGGGTAGCATTATGTTTTAATCAACCTAAAAGCATACTAGCAGCACTTCGGGAACTCCAAATCGTATGTTATCTCTCTGTATTTGGTTTAACAATGCATAATCTAGGCCAGTTATACTCATCACGGTTGTGGAATGAATTTGTATGCAAGGGGGCATAAATGCTTTGTTGTTTGGAAAGGAAGAAATCCAAGAATATATTATTCGTGGAAAGATTGTAATGAGCAATTCACAAGATTCGGCAACAATTGCTATCAAGGTTTTGATTCATATGAAGAAGCACTAGCTGCTTATGAGAGCTCATTTGATTCTAATGTAAGATTTTGTTGTCCTTTCTTTAAAATATTTAAGTTATAAGTACGTGAAAGCTAATGTCAAGTTTGGATCTTTGTGTCTGTATTAGTTGTATTTGCGTTCGCTCAACAATGATAGTTCTTAAATTCCAATTTCTTCTAAAATTGATCGCTTGTATACCATCATTCTAAATTGCAATATATTTTTTTAGTTATGTGATAAAGCCTCTGTAGGTCCCTCTTCAAAGAGGTGCGGAAAGTGCGACTTGCTAATGTTAAAAGTTAAGATCTTGGATGCTAAAGTGACTAGCTATATGAGCAGCATGCTACCCCCTTATCACCCCGGATGAAATCTGTTTCTAATCATCTTGCCGAGGTGAGTGATTTGACAATTTGAGTGAACGGTGAAAAAAAAAAACAGTGTTAGATCACTACTGACTGGGTAAGTCTAAATTATCTTGTAGTAGTAGATGTTGGTAGGAGTAGTATTATGTTGTATTATGACCTATGTTTATGAACAGTAACCAATATATTAAGGCCTTCTGAATTTTTTATTGTCGTTGTGGTGGCGATTTGGTTGCAAATTGGTGGTTAGTTCATGGAGTGGAAACATGTTTGGTTGGCTCCCATATGCTGCTTCTTTGTTTAGGTGTTAAAAGGCTCCTAAGGTACTTGAGTTGAGATTCATTTCTACTGCCTTTTTTGCAGCTGCTATGTGGTTGGAAAAATAGCTCATTTGGGAGGTTTAATGGTGGTTGTATTATGGTAAATTGGTATATGAATGAATGACATTGAATGAATTAAAAATGACACGCATTGTAAATGCATGGTGGTAGGAAATTTGAGTGGATATTGTATTATTTGGTTGTTTAAAAATAGAGAACAATAACAACAACAACAACAACAACAACAATAACATAAGCAGCAACATCAACAACAATAGCAACATCAGCAACAACAATAACAACAACAACGACATCATCATCAACAGCAACAACAATTACAACAACAACAACAACTACTACTACTACTACAACAACAACAAAAATAACAATAGTCATAAGTCCGCGAAATGTTTGTTCAATGCTTTTATCTTCATGATTTTTTCTCTTACAATTGATAAGAATTGTGTATGTTTATTTTTGGAGGAATTTTAGAATTGAATTTATGGGAACCCTAATGTTAGTATTTATTTGATAGAAGTTACATAAGGTTTATTTAAATTTGCTACATTGCTACCCTTATAAATATTCAACCAAGACCAAATTTGATGTCCGCATTTTGCTTAATTAGGTGATTAGGGGATTTTTCCCACCAATCACCATCTGACAAGTGGACCAATCAGGTTCAGCCATGTGTCCGTCACATGGGCCAATAGGAGTCTGCCACGTGTCAAGCAGTGATCCGTCCACCATGGACCAATTACGACACGATACGTGTCCTCCCCATGACACATGGGATAACCGGCCACCTAGGCCCAATCCTTGGAAAAAGCCCAGTCAGCCTTAGGTTTAACCTAAACCTAGGAATTGGCACGCATCCCAAGGCATATAAATATGCACATTGATTCTCATTAAATGGGATTACGCTCATTAATTACTCTCACCTAGAGAAAAACACTTTACCTTTCCGCATTAATTACTCCTTAAACAAGTACTAACTTGACCGTCAGAAGCGGAGCTCCTACCACCCGGAGTTTCCGTTTGTTTTGCATGTACAGGCGTCTGGTTCCAGTCTCGGAATTGTAACTCTCCCGCAGGACATCAGAAAACCCCGAAACATTTTGGCGCCGTCTGTGGGGAGAGTACTTTTGAGATGGCATCAACGTCTGTACCGACTCCAGAAAAGAGGCGTCCACTGGATGACCTACAAGTTTACTCAGATCATGATACTGAGAATGAGGTTGAGGTTGAAACACACACAGCCTCAGACGGGACCCTAAGGGCCCGACGTACCCGTCACACCGAAAGGAAAGAACGGGAAGATCACCAAACTGGACCTAGTAATCCAGCTAGCACATCGCCTGACCAGCAACAGGCGGCTGAAGGGTCTGCTCCCATTACAAGAAATGAACTCATGACCTTCATGAGGGGGTTCAAGGGGGAGATCCAAGAATTGATCAATAAGAAGACGCCTGCTCTCTCTAAGGAGCAGTCGCCTAAAAAGAAGACGCCTGCTCTCTCTAAGAAGAAGGAAGCATGTTCAAGGCCGAGAGGCGACCCCTCACCCTAACTCTAGGAAGTCGGAGCCGCCTATGCTGGACTTGACAAAGTACCGTTTTCCCTCACCAGGAAAGAGGAAGCCCATTCGTCATATACAGGCGGGCGGGTCAAAGAAAACATACTCAGACGCTCGGCTACTGCTAGAGCAGAAGCGGAATGACCGACTGTCAGAGTCGGCCTCCACTTCAGATTTCCAAGATAGTCTGCACAATACCTCTATGAGGTATACTCAATCAAACTATGAAAGTCAGACAGGAGGTATCTCCCGTCGGTCTGGATTTCATAAAGATCAGGCAGTACCAAACTTGCCATATGTACCGCAACAACAATATTTTTTGCAGCCACCTCTGTTTGGAGGACAGGCGGCTAAAAATGTCTAGCCTTTGGACTGGCAACTACGGTTGCTAAGACTTGGAGAACAGCCATCCGCCTTCTCCAAGGAAATTACTGAGGCCGCCCAGCAGGCCAAAGTTAAAAATGTGCTAGTAGGCGCCTATGATGGCACTACTAACCTTAAAGACCATTTGATGACATTCACCAACTTAATGTACCTTCAAGGGTTGGATGATCCCACTTGGTGCAAGTGCTTCCCAGCGACTCTCAAAGGAATCGCACAACAATGGTTCGGCAACCTGCCGACTGGTTGTGTGAATAATTTCAGGACGCTTGCTTACTTATTCACCTCCAACATTTCCATGAACATACCTGCAAAGAAGACAACCCTTGATTTAGGGACAATTCAGCAGGGTGAAAAGGAGGGGCTCTGTTCGTACATCAGGCGGTTCAACCTGATGAGAATACAGATTCAAGGGCTGCCGGATGAGGTAGTCTACACTGATTTTTTCAGAGGTCTCAAGGATGGGTCGACCTCCAAGTTTGACCTGGTTCGAAAGAGGGTTGCGACTCTTCAAGAAGCTTAGATTGAAGAAGAAGCCTATATACAGGCGACTGATCTCTGTAGTACTGGAAAGCAGTCGGACGGACGGAGATCTGACAAAAAAGACAGTCGGCCCAAGCAGTCGGCTAATAAAGATGAGAAAAAGAGAAAAGAGGTCTGGGCGGCCGATTCCTCTAAACAGCTGGCCCAGAAAAAGAAGAAAGAGTTCAAACCATACTCTCCGAAGCATGCGTTCAGCAAGGATAGTCAAGCTATCCTCAAAGAAATCAAGGGTCGAATCTCAATTGAGAAGCCGGCCCCCATGAAGGGTTCTGCGAACAATCGGAACCAAGACAAATTTTGCCATTATCATGAAGACGTTGGCCATGAAACCAACGAATGCATCAGCCTCATGGCGCTACCTAGACCGCCTGGCTGAACAAGGCGACCTTGACTCCTATGTCAAGAAGTCTAAGGGGAACACTTCCTCAAAGAACAAGCAGTCGGCCAAAAAGACTCAACAGGCCGACAGTTCTGATACAGATGATGCAGTCGTCTACACAATTGCAGGCGGCTTCTTAGGAGGCGGCCCCACTATTAGGGGCAATAAAGACAATATCAAACGGCTAGATGTTAATTCCGTTCATCAAGAAAAGCCCTCCAAAATTTCATTCCCAGAGATTGTCATCACAGAAGAAGATCTGGGAGGGGTAAAGGGGCCGCATGATGACCCCATTGTTATTGAGTGCAAAGTGGCCAACCAAAGACTTGGCCGAATCTTATCAGCAGCAAGTGCCTGTCAAAGCTCAAATACAAGACTGATTGCATACATTCGGTATCCTACCCTCTAATAGGGTTTGGAGGAGGAGTCGTACACCCAGCAGGGCGAGTGGATTTACCCATCCGCCTGGGTGAGAAAAGGGAGGGTCGTCACATGGTAGTCCGGTTCTTAGTAATTGAGGAGCTCTCGGCCTACAATATGATCCTGGGACGACCTACCCTAAACAATTCAAAAGCTATCATTATCCCATCTCTTATGCTGCTCAAATTTGAGAGGGATGATGGAACAGTCGGCTCCCTAAGGGGAAATCAGAAAATGGCCCGGGAGTGCTACCTCTCGGATATCAAACCCACTGTGGTGGCCGCTGGGCCAAGTGGTGAAAAAGCGGACCTTGAAATTGTCAAGGAGGATACGCCTGCTCAAAAAAACAGGCGGCAAGAAAAGAAAGGCTGCCCAATTAAGGGCCGAAAGAAAAGAAAAAAGATAGCAATCACTGGCAGAGGAGCGGTCAGATGAATTCCGCCCTCAGCCGGCTGGTGAGCATACGGACCTTATCCTGGACGACTCGCGTCCTGACCGAACAATCAAGGTTGGGACGACTGCTCTTAAAATTTTGGGTGAAGATTTTCACCAACTTTTGAAGGAATTCAAAGACATCTTTGCATTCGAAGTTCATGAAATGCCAGGCATCAATCCTGACCCGGCGGTACATAAACTGGCAATGGATCCGAAAAAGAAGCCGGTAAGGCAAAAGAAGCGGAACCATGGTGAAGAGAGGAGTCAGGTGGCAGCCGCCGAAGTTAAAAAGCTGCTTGACGCAGGGTTCATTCGGCAATGTTACTTCCCAGACTGGGTTGCCAATGTTGTACTTGTTAAAAAGCCGAATGGTACCTGGCGAATGTGTGTGGACTACACTGACCTAAACAAGGCGTGCCCCAAGGACAGTTATCCTCTGCCCAAAATTGACAGTCTGGTCGACTCAACAGCTGGCCATGCTTTGATGAGCTTCACGGACGCTTACTCTGGCTTCCATCAGATTCCTTTGTGGAAGAAAGATCAGGAGAAGACGGCCTTCGTCACTGATCAAGGGCTATATTGCTACACGGTCATGTCGTTTGGTTTGAAGAATGCCCCGGCCACCTTCCAACGAATGATAAATACGGTCTTCTTTGACCAAATTGGGAGAAACGTCGAGGCATACATCGATGATATGATTGTTAAGTCCAAGCTTCAGACAGACCATCTGTCGGACCTCCGAGAAACTTTCACCACACTCAGGCGGCACCATGTCATGCTCAATCCCAAGAAATGTGTTTTTGGGGTTGAGTCTGGGAAATTCCTCGGATTCCTCATCAATCAGAGAGGAATAGAGGCGAACCCTGAGAAAGTGCAGGCGGTCATTGACATGCAGTCACCTCGCACCGTCCGAGAGGTTCAGAAGTTAACAGGTTGTCTGGCGGCTCTAGGAAGATTTCTCAGCCGGTCAGGCGACAAGTGCCTTTACTTTTTTCAGGCAATCAAGAAAAAGTCATGATTTGAATGGGGGCCGGATGCTGAGGCGGCCTTCCAAAAATTGAAAGTTCACTTACATTCCTTGCCAAGGCTGGTCAGTCCTTTGCCCAAAGAAGTGCTTTACATGTACCTGGCAGTTTCTGACCATGCTCTAAGCGCTGTCCTCCTTGCTGAAAGAGACGGCTGCCAGCTCCCGGTCTACTTTGTCAGCCACGTATTGAAGAATGTCGAGTTGAGGTATCCCTTAGTGGAAAAGTTCGGTCTTTCTCTCTTCATGGCTGTTAAAAAATTGAAGCCCTATTTCTTGGCGCACGCAGTCGTTGTGTATACAGATCAACCGATCAAGCGACCACTGACAACCATGGAGTCGTCAGGCCGGATGATCAAATGGGCAATAGAAATTCAGAGCCTCGAAATCACATTCGAACCCAGGAAAGCAGTAAAGGGGCAAGCTTTTGCTGACTTTATTGTAGAGATGACTCAGCCATCTGATTCTCAAATTCCAGACCAAGTCTGAAAGGTTTACGTGGACGAAAGCTTAACCTCAAATGGTTGCGGAGCAGGCGTCATTTGTCAGTCGCCAGAGGGCGACAGGTATGAGTACGCTGTGCGTTTCAACTTTCAAGCCTCAAACAATGAGGCAGAATATGAAGCTTTACTAGCCGGAATCCACATGTGCAAAGCGGCTGGGGCAAGAAAGATAGACGCCTGTTCTGATTCGCAATTGATAGTGAGTCAGTACAATGGCGAATACGAAGTGACTCATCCGGCCATGATCAAGTATTTACAGGCGGTACGACAAGCAGTCGGATCCCTGGAAAGATTTCATCTGACTCAAGTACCAAGATCTGAAAACAACCAGGCGGATGCTCTTTCAAAGTTAGCGTCCTTGGCCTCCTGTGATACTCCAAGAACCGTTTTTTGGGAAGTTATGGAGAAAAGAAGCATTGAGGAAGATCCTATTGGAATTTTAGATAGAAGCTCAACCTGGATGGATCCAATCAGGGCATACTTAACAGACAGCACTTTGCCGGATCATCATCACCAGGCGGCCACACTGAAAAAACGAGCGTCCAGTTTCGAAATAATTAAGGGAGAACTTCACAAGAGAGGGTACCTCCAACCCTTTTTGAAGTGTGTTACTCCAGAAAAAGGACGAGAGGTTCTAGAAGATCTTCACTCCGATTATTGTGCTTCCCATATAGGCGGCAGGGTTACTTTTGGCCTACTTTAGAAGCAGATGCAATGGAGATGGTGAAAAAATGTGACAAGTGTCAAAGGTTTGGCAAGTTAATTCACCGACCGGCTACTGATCTCACTGCTATCCATAGTCCACTACTGTTTGCTAAGTGGGGCATGGATATCCTGGGACCCTATACGCCTGCCACAGGCGGCAGGAAGTATATATTTGTTGCAGTCGACTACTTTACTAAATAGGTAGAGGCAAAGTCTGTCAAAGGAATCAAAACGAAGGATGTGATTTCATTCATCTGGAAAAATATCATCACTCGGTTTGGGGTGCCCATGTCTATGGTTTTTGATAACGGTCCCCAATTTGAGACACATGTTCTCAAAAATTGGCTGGGAGACCAAGGCATCTCGCATTGCTTTGCATCAGTCGGCCGTCTACAAGAAAACGACCAAGTAGAAGCATTTAATAAGATCATCTCAGACGGTCTCAAGAAAAAGATTGAACGAGCAGGCGGCCTATGGGAAGATGAACTACCACATGTTCTCTGGGCCATTAGGACGACTGAAAAAAGGGTCGACTGGAGAGACTCCATTCCCCCTAACCTATGGTGCAGAAGTTGTTCTTCCAATTGAACACTACGAGCTGACTCTTCGAGTAATGTTATACGACGAAGAGGCAAACTGGGAGTCCATGCGTCTGGCTTTGGACTCTCTCTCCAAGAAAGAAGGGGCAATGCGGCCTTGCACCATGAAATTTACCGCCTGAGAATGACCAAATCATATAACAAAATAGTACATAGGCGTCCACTCAAAGTGGGTGACTTTGTGCTAAGAAAAATGGAAGCAGTCGGTAGGGCTAATGAGTCAGGCAACATAACTTCCAACTGGGAAGGTCCCTACCGAATTTATGAAGAGGTTCGAGACGGTACCTACCGCCTGGAAACACCAAACAGCCAACCCTTGCCTCGGACCTGGAATGTAGATAATCTCAAAAACTATTATTTTTTAATGATGTAAATAGCCGAGAACTACTAATAAAAGTTTGCTATTCCACTTTATTTTGTATTACGAGGGGCATGCCTACTGGTAAAACAGTCGGCTACTCTCCATGCTTTTTATTTACATGATCAACTAAGAGGGCATGCCGCCTGTTCTATACAACCGGCTACTCTCCCATACATAGTTCGCCAAGAACTATCTAAGGTCTATGGCCGAAATGATCAGACCAGGCGCCAAGCCAACTGATCCAACTTTTAAAACTAATCCGACCTGTCCCAACATCATAGCAGGCGTCCGACGGTATCCATCCAGATGAAATTCTTCGCAGAGAACAGCTCCCTTTTGGGTGGAACATTGTTCTATAAACTAACTACACGGCACCTATACGACTGTCTACTAAGACAACCACGTAGCCGTTTCTGAGACAAGGATAACTCTCACTGGTGCAACGAGTGTTAGCAGTTAACATCCGCGTCGGATAATCGACTGTACTACTTGGGATAAGTACAGCCGGTACCTTTTGAGTTAATAGCCAACAAACATTGGCAAATAAAGGGGTCCAGCCGGCCTCCGCCGCCTGGTACCTCTACTACTCAAACAACAATGACGGCGACTAAGTAACGTCCATGTTTACTTATAGTCACTCCTTAAAACTTGGTTTAAAATTTAAAAAGGTTTTCATAGACCGCCTGTTTCTTGAATAGGAAAAATCAAACCCCTATTCTTACTGAGTTATCACACCTTGAGTAAAAAACCAACAAAATTTGGTGAATCAAGGGAACTAACCGGCCTATGCCGCTTGGTGCCTCTACTACTCAAACATAAACATGGCAAGCGAGTAATCACTCTCATACTTAGCCGATTTCAAAAGATATGACGGGACCGCCTGTCTAAAGGTGAACCAAAGCTCTCGTACCCTGTTAGGACGTTTTCTCTTCAAACCATACATATTTGAAGAGTTGGTTCACAGGACGACTGCTTTTTAGCAAACCAGAACTCAAGAACTTGTTTTACTTTCCAATCTTAAGTTAAGCAAGCCTAATGTACTCATCAAAATACGTTAGAGACCGGTTGGTTAAATGGCCGACTGATCGCCTAACCTGGAATTTAGACAACCAGTCGTCCAGGGGCATAGGCAGCTCCTACATTGTACCTGTCTGCAACTATCGGCCATACAAAACAGTCGGTATGACACGCAAGCGGATATCAAAGATCTTCGACACTTGGCAAAAATAAAAAAAGAAAACCAAATTCGAAATTTGTGACCTAAGGCGACCAAAAAAGATGGTCGTCGAAATTCTATTAACAGCCGGCCATAAAGACCGGCATAAATATTCAAGACCCCGGCCCCCTGGCCGGGTAAAGAGACAAATAAACGGCACGCAGGCCGAAGAAAAAGTTGAAAAAATAAAAGCTTAAGCATTTGGAGGGGCATCTGTATTCAAGGCCGCCTGATCGCCATCAACTGTGGGCGCCTGGTCCTGCGCAGCACCCTTCTTAGTTGATTCGCCTTCAGGGGCCGAATCTTTGTTAAGCTCCACCTCCAATGGATCAAGGGCGACCACCGCCTCTTCCTCCTCGCTGACCGCCTGCACCTCATCAGCCTTAGCCACCTCCTCCATAATATACCGATTGTACTCTTCAGTACAAGCTTTGAACTTCTTTTCCCACGAGGCATAGTTGGCTTTGGGAAAGAGGTGGGACCAGGTCATTTTCTGGATTTTAGCCAGGTCCTCCATCATAGACCTGACCAACTCCATCTTCTCAGTTTCGGCCTTGGCCGTCAGCTCTTTGGTGATGGACGCCTCCTGGACCTTTAGCTGCCCTTTAAGGTTGTCCATTGATTTAAGCAGGGACTCATTAAGGTGCGCAGTATGCTTGAGTGGCTCCAGCTGCTGTCGGAGGGTACGGATGGTGGCCTCCAGCTCCGCATTTTTCTTCTTGGCCGCCTCCAACTCAGAGCGGACCGCCGCAGTGGCCTGCGCTTGATAATAAAGAATATCATTTGTCAAAATTTCATTTTGGGCAATTTAAAACATTGCCTTATCACAGTCAGAGGCGGCCATGGCTGTAGCAGCCTTTACCTCTTTGTTCTTTGCATTAATGGGTTTGAAGGTCGTTTACTCGGAGCAGGGACTATAAAAAAAAAAAAAAAACAAGCGTCAGATTCCAAACTAAAAGCAGGCGCCCTGGAACGCAACAACAAAAGTATCAAGTATACCTCAAAGAGGAAACCCATAATACCATCAAGGTCCAGGGTACCGACTCCCCGGACCGCGTCTCTCTCCTCATGAGGGACGTCCCTTACCATACACTTGGCCATTTCGACCAAGTCTGGTCCCTGCTGACCGCCTGTATCCAGAAGTGAAGCATCAGCAAGATGAAGTAAAAAAAAAAAAAAAAAAAAAAAAAAGAAAAAATTTTCAATCAAGGCAAGAGGCTGGATTGTACCTCTTGGGGGCCGGCTAGGGGTTTTAGTAGTTTTTCCCCCAGATTGGGGGGTGATTGGCTGCTTGTCAGCCGTCTGTTTCCTGGATGAATCAGGCGTACTCCCACCTGTCAGTTTCCAAACTTTTGAGTCCGGTTGGTGGGAGGAGGAGGCTTTAGAAGCGCCCACCTGAAAAGAATAGGTGCTGAATGTTAATAAATGCAAACTTCAAAGAAGACGAAGTCTGGAAAAAAACTGAACTCACTTGGGGCGACTCCTTTGAGGGAGGCTCGGAGGGCTTTGGACAGCCCATTACTGTGGCTCTTAGCATGGCCGCCGCCTTCCTAGAAGCAGTTATATTGTCCATAGCTTCCGCTGAAAAAAGACAACTAAGAGTTAGAAAAATAAATGACATAAATTCACATTTGCTTGAAAAAGAACAAGGTGCCGGCTACCTCTTGAGACTCGACTACTCAGGCCGCAGGCGTCTAGGAAGTATTCGTCATGTAGCCACCTAAATTTGGGGATACAGTGTAAAGGCACCTGCTCCCGTTCCCCACTAATAGGGTTGATTTGGGTTTTCATCTTGAAGAGCCCTCGGTCCAAGATCTCTTCCCTCGCTTTACGAGGAACAAGCGGCATGGCAGCGCCGCCTGCAAGGAGTGGTGGATTCCTATTCCATCTTTTGTACCGCTTGTTCAACAGAGGATCAGAGGTTTGAATAAGGTAGAAGGTGTTCCTCCAGTCCTTCCACTTATTTTCTTTCCCTCTTGTCATCAAAAAGCCCTTGTGGCTTGTTAGCTGGTACCAGCCGGTACCGCTTGCTTTAGGGGTCCGACTCAGGTAGTTCATATGGGTGAACGCCTCAAAATTTGGCTTCACCCCATACATTTCACATCCGACCACATAGCCAAGGATGTTGAACCAAGAATTAGGGGTTAGCTGCCATAGCCCCACCTCGTACCCTTCGAGGATTTTTTGTACAGCCGGATGCAAGGGAAATCGAAGCCCCGCCTTAATGGCCGCCTCATAGCAACCGAAGCAGGTGTCCCCATAACTTATTGTCTCAGGCCAAACAACCGCATCCTCAACATCCGGCACAAATAACTCAAAATCTGGACCCATCACATGGTCCGAGAGAAAGGAGTCCAATTTTTCTTTCATGGCCTTGATGCGGCCCTTGGGAACATGGCAGAAATAGGCAGTGTTCAACTCCCTGTTAGAGGCGGAGGGTTCTGACCATTCGCCCCCCTTTTCAACCGCATGAGAGAGCCTTGACTCATGCAGTCGGGAGTGCCTCTCCTCTGAGTTCAGGGAGTGATGGCTTGAAGAGCTAGAGCTGGACTCACTGCCAGAAGAGTCCGACTCCTCGTCTTTTTTAGAAGGGATCGACCCCTCCCCTTCTGTGGAGGTCAACTGCCGAGTAGCTAGGTCAACAGTGAAATGGGTAGGGTACACCTTGGCCCCTTCTTCTGAGCTCTCATCGACAGAGCCGCTTTGGTGGATTTCAGCATCAAGCGCCTAGTCAGAGGTCTCGCTGACCGGCACATAAAAGGAGGAGCCATCAGAGTTGGAGATCCTGGTTGTTCTTTTAGTTCGAGCCATCATGTTCTGCACAGACACAGAGACAGTCGGGCTATGTATAAAGGGCAAAGATTGGTCCGAAAAGGGGCAGGCGGCACTCCTAGTCCTAGATTCAGCCGTCCTCGGTGACCGACTGATCACTACCCTAGGTCGTGCCGGTTGCTTTCGAGGTACCATAGTTCAAAAGAAATTAAAAGAAAAGGTAAGAGAACAGACGGTTACCTGAATGATTGAAGAAGTGACGTTGAAAATAGCAGAGATCTGAAAAATCAGTCGGCTTGACAGATCAGGCGGTAGGCTATTAAGGTCCAAAGAGTCAGAGCAAGTTCAGGGATCCGAGGGTTCTCTTTCAAAAGTTTTCAAGTGTGAAAATAAATCTGAAGTCAACACGCCCTTATATAGGCAAAATGAGAAGTCGAAGGGTCACTTCCAAAATTCAAAATTTGAGCGGGAAAAACCCTCGGCCATTCATCAAACAACACCTGTAGCAAACTGTCGCCTGTTACAGGCCGACACCTGTCACAGGTAACATATGAACAGTCATATGCCACCTGTGAGGGGCAAATGATTAGGGGATTTTTCCCACCAATCACCATCTGACAAGTGGACCAATTAGGTTCCGCCATGTGTCCATCACATGGGCCAATAGGAGCCTGCCACGTGTCAAGCAGTAATCCGTCCACCATGGACCAATTACGACACGACACGTGTCCTCCCCATGACACATGGGATAACCGGCCACCTAGGCCCAATCCTTGGAAAAAGCCCAGTCATCCTTAGGTTTAACCTAAACCTAGGAATTTTCATGCATCCCAAGGCATATAAATATGCACATTAATCCTCATTAAAGGGGATTACGCTCATTAATTACTCTCACCTAGAGAAAAACACTTTACCTTTTCGCATTAATTACTCCTTAAACAAGTACTAACTTGACCGTCGGAGGCGGAGCTCCTACCACCCGGAGTCTCCTTTTGTTTTGCATGTACAGGCGTCCGGTTCCAGTCTCGGAATTGTAACTCTCCCGCAGGACATCAGAAAACCCCGAAACATTAAGGATGATTCTTGCTTATATAGAATTAAAGTAGATGTAAATGTGATGCATTTTTTACCATATGCACATTGCATTCTTATGTTCTTGTGTAATATTGTATGCTGGCATAAGATTGTTGAGTTCAAAATGTTAATGGTAAGTCAGAAAGCTAATTGTTTATTTTAGAATTTTAATTTATATTGAAACATGTTCCTTTTTTGTGACTAGTATTTTCTCCTAATATTTCTGTCTTTTACTAACCTTCTTCTCATTGCTCTTCAATTTGTAGGAGTAGCATTATGTTTAAATCAGACTAAAAGCATACTAGAAACCCTTCGAGAACTCCAAATCGTATTTTATCTCTCTATATTTAGTTTAATGATGCATAATACAGGTCATTTATACTTACCACGGTTGTACAATGAATTTGTATGCAGGGGGGCATAATTGCTATGTTGTTTGGAAAGGAAGAAATCCAAGAATCTACTATTCGTGGAATGAAAGTAATGAGCAATTCATAGGATTCAAAAACAATTGCTATCAAGGGTTTGATTCATATGAAGAAGCTCTAGCTACTTATGAGAGCTCATTTGATTCTAATGTAAGCTTTTGTTGTCCTTTCTTTAAAAGATTTAAGTTATAGGTACGTGAAAGCTAATGTCAAGTTTAGGTCTTCGTGTCTGTATTAGTTTTATTTGGGTTCGCTCAACAATAATAGTTCTTAAATTCCAATTTCTTCTAAAATTGATCACTTGTATATCATCATTATAAATTGCAATATATTTGTTTAGTTACGTGATAAAGACACTACAGGTCACTCTTCAGAGAGGTGCAAAAAGTGCGACTTGCTAATGTTAAAAGTTAAGATCTTGGAAGCTAAAATGACATACCTATACGAGTAACATGCTACCCCCTCATCACCCCGGAAGAAATCAATTTATGATCATTATGCCGAGGTGAGTGATTTGAGTGAAAGGCCGGAAAAAAAAATAAAAATAAAAATAAAAAAAAAATTAATTGTGTTGAATCACCACTGGCTGGGTAAGTCTAAATTATCTTGTAGTAGTAGCTGCTAGTAGAAGTAGTATTATGTTGTTTTATGACCTATGTTTATGCACCGTAACCACCATACTAAGGCCTTCTGATTTTTTATTGTTGTTGTGGTGGTGATTTGGTTGCAGATTGGTGGTTACTTCATGGAGTGGAAACATGGCTGGCTGGCCCCCATATGCAACTTCTTTGTTTTGGTGTTAAAAGACTCCTAAGGTACATGAGTTGAAGTTCGTTTTTACTGCCTTTTTAAAACTGCTATGTGGCTGCTGGAAAAATGGCTCATTTGGGAAGTTTTATGGTGGTTGTATTATGGTAAATTAGTATGTGAAAGACATTGAATGAATTAAAAATGACACGTATTATAAATGTATGGTGGTCGGAAATTTTAGTGGATGTATTGTATTGCTTTGTTGTTGAAAAAGTAGTAAACAACAACAACAATAGTAATAATAAGTCAATGAAATGTTTGAACAACAAAAACAACAATAGTAATAATAAGTCTGCGAAATGTTTTTCTATGCTTTTATCTTTATGAGTTTTACTCTTACAATGCATAGAATTGTGTCTGGTATTATTGTTGGAGGAATTTCATAATTGAATTTATGGGAACCCTAATGTAAGTACTTGTTTGATGGAAGTTACATAAGGTTTATTTAAATTTTCTACATTGCTGCCCTTATAAATTTTCAACCAAGACCAAATTTAATGTCTTCCTTTTCCTTATTTTGGGATGCTTCTTGCATAGTTAGAGTTATAGTAGTTGTAAATGTGATGCATTTTTCACCATATGCACATTACAATCTTATGTTCTTGTGTAAAATTGTATACTGGCTTTAGATTATTGAGTTCAAAATGTTAAGGGTAAGTCAGAATGCTAATTGTTTATTTTAGAATTTTAATTTATGTTGAAACGTGTTCCTTTTTTGTGACTAGTATTTTCTCTCGATTTTGCTGCCTTTTACTAACCTTCTTCTCATTGCCCTACAATGTGTAGGTGTAGCATTATGTTTAAATCAACCTAAAAGCATACTAGCAGCCCTTCGGGAACTCCAAAGTGTATGTTATCGCTCTGCATCTGGTTTAATGATGCGTAATCCAGGCCAGTTATACTCATCAAGGTTGTGGAATAAATTTGTATGCAGGGGGGCATAAATAATATGTTGTTTGAAAAGGAAGAAATCGTGGAATCATTTATTTATGGAAAGAATGTAATGAGCAATTCATAGGATTCAGCAATAATTGCTTTCAAGGGTTTGATTCAAATGAAGAAACACTAGCTGCTCATGAGAGCTTATTTGATTCTAATGTAAGTTTTTGTTGTCCTTTCTTTTACAGATTTAAGCTATAGGTACGTAAAAGCTAATGTAAAGTTTGGGTCTTTGTGTCTGTATTAGTTGTATTTGCGTTCGCTCAACAATGGTAGTTCTTAAATTCCAATTTCTTCTAAAATTGATCGCTTGTATAGTTGTATACCATCATTCTAAATTGCAATATTTTTGTTTAGCTACGTGTTAAAAGCCTCTGCAGGTCCCTCTTTAGAGAGGTGCGGGAAGTGCGACTTGCTACTGTTAAAAGTTAATATCTTGGAAGATAAAGTGACATACCTATATGAGCAAGATGCTACCCTCTCATCACTGCGAAAGAAATCAGTTTATGATCGTCTTGCCGAGGCGAGTGATTTGAGTGAACGGTTGGGAAAAAAAATAGTGTTGGATCACCACTAACTGGGTAAGTCAAAATTATTTTGTAGGAGTAGTATTATGTTGTATTATGACTTATGTTTATGCATTGTAACCACCATACTAAGGGCCTTCTGATTTTTTTTATGGTTGCAGATTGGTGGCTAGTTCATGGGGGTATAAACATGGTTGGTTGGCTGCCATATGCAGCTTCTTAGTTTTGGTGTTAAAAGGATCCTAAAGTACATAAGTTGAAGTTCATTTCTACTGCCTTTTTGCAGCTGCTATGTGGCTGGAAAAATGGCTCATTTAATTTGGGAGGTTTTATGGTGGTTGTATTGTTATGGTAAATTGGTATATGAAAGATATTGAATGAATTGAAAATGGCACGTATTGTAAGTGCATGGTGGTAGGAAATGTGATTGGATGTATTGTATTGCTTGATTATTGAAAAAGTAGTGAACAACAACAACAACAACAACAACAACGACGACGACGACGACGACGACGACAACAACAACAACAACAAAAACATCAAAAACAACAACAACAGCCACAACAACAACAACAAAAACAACAAAAACAAAATCAATACAATAATAAGCGAGTTTAGAAGTTCTCGACGACTCAGGACATTGGGGCACGTGCTGCGGCTCATATCTTTACTAAAGTAGTCTTTGCTATAACTAAAGAGTGGGGGCCTTGATTATTGTATCTTGGCTTCCCACTAATTTTTTCTAGGTTGTATGACTTTATCTGTTTTTTATTAAACAATAATTAGCAAGCATAAGGAAATTTACCATACATTACAACTTTCTCGATACAATAACACACAAAATTAGGAATAAAAAATTTAATTTCATCTCCCCCTCCTTTACTGTTACCTTTCTTCGCTCCTTTTGCTTATTAATTCGCGTGATCATTCGTTCTCCTTGATCAAGCCTCTTATCACTACATTCGTCAAGAGTTGTATTGAAAGTTTCCAAAGTTTATCGATGTAGAAGGATTACTACCTTCTGCAGCTAAACTCTTCGATATTTTAATACCGGAAGCCGCTTTCTTCCAGCACCCACACTTGCTGGTTCACTCGTTCGCCACTTCTCTCGCTTTTGGAAGGAAGCTGTTGGACCAATGCGGGTCCCATTTTGGAAAATTTAGCATTGTTTCAAATAAAACAATGCATCAAAGTAAATTTTTTCCATGATTGAGTTTTGCATAATACTCATGGGCACGTTGGACAGCGTCCCCGCCCGAGATTCCACTTTTCGGGTGTCGTAGGATATAACTGTAGGCATAACCTATTTTGAAACCCATCTTTTAATAAAATCTCAATGTTGTTGCATGGACCAAATGGTTTGTTCGTTCTTTGATCTCTTCAAGGTTCTCTGCTCGTGCCTCTTAGTCTAACTTTCTCAATTGCAGTCCATAAATCAGCTTTAATTTGTTTTGTATTTAAAGTAACGTTCCCACTGGAAACAAGCGCCTTATCATCAGTTATACTCCATGCACTAGCTTTTTTTTTTTTGATATATATATCATTGGGGTCTTCTCCAGAAATGTTGCCAACATCATCGTTGGGATCTTCTAAATGTTGAGCTTCCTGTACATTTTTTGTTGAAGAATTAAAGTAGTGTTACTAACATTTAGTCCAGGAGATTGATCCATTAGCTGAGTAAAATGTTGGGACGTGGGAAATAATGGGACATTTTGTGAAGATGAGCTCCCATGAAATTGGTGAGAAGTTTGAAATGTGTAATTTAGGTTGATAGGTCTTTGTTGGTTACTATACCATTGCAAAGAAGCTTGAAAATGTGGATTGTAGAAAATGCTTGGATCAAAAGGGGGAGTATTTGAATTGTATTGAGAATTTGGATTATTTGGAAAATTCATATTCCTTCCATAATTCGGATTCTTTGGATATATTACATAAGAAAAATTTAAAAAGAGAGGAAATAAAGAAAAAATATGAAAATTTGAAGTGCATAAAAAATGGCCAAAATCGGGTTCATTTTATAGAGGAAAAATAAAGCCGTTAGTAAAATCAGATTCTTAAAATACGTAACAGTTTGTTACTCCTCTGTCCCAAAATAACTAACACACTTAACTTTGCACACATGTCAATGCACTAGTTTGACTTTATTTTTATGTAATTAAATATTAATAAAAATTATTTTAAATATTATATTATGAAACTTTATACTAATACCGATCTAACAACATATTTTATGATAAAATATATTTTTATTATATCAGTAAATTTTTTTTTTTATGGTGGATGTTAGTATATATGGTCAAAGCTAATACATGAATAGTGAAAAAAGTCCAACGTTCCAGATATTCTAGGACAAAGGGAGTACTAATTACCGTTATAATATTTTTGTGTTAGTAAAATCTTGCTTGTAACAAATAACAACATGCCACTTGTCAAGCAATGACAAGTCCGTTTAAAAAAAAATAGTTGTTGCACTTCTTTGCCATTTTGATGTTTGTCAGAGGCTTTTTTTTAATTTATTAACAAAACTCAATCAATTCAGACTGTGCGTTTTTGTTATCTTGCATCATCATTTCGACACAAAAGACGAGGTTGGGAATCGTTTATTAGTTGAGGATTATTGAGCATCCTCTTCCCCATGAGGATGATCCTCAATGATTGCCAACATCAAAGAGGATATGACCAAATAAGCTAAAAACCTATACAAACATCCTCTCTAGGGCTGTCTCTAGCAATTCATTGGCCCTGTTCTAATTATAAAAATTGGGCCCTAAAATTTTTAAAGAACTATTTTTAAAAGGTTAAATATTATTATTATAAAATGACTTTTTTTTAGTACAATACTACAAATTATAGAGCGAAAATATTCATAATACTAAGTTTAATAATAATTCAATAAACAACAAACAAAAACTTTTTGTGGGTATTGCTTGATCTTGAAATTGATATAAATAAATAAAAAATTTGGCCGTTAATATCAATTGAATCGTCATCATAATTGATTCCGATAGAGTATAAATTGCTCCTTCAACTTTGCCAAAAAATAGTGAAAGAATTAAGTGAATTGGAGATAATTAGGTAAATTAGCCGTTAAGGAGAGATAATTACTGAGGGGATTTAATTTTGTTTTGGAAATTAAAAGACAAAAGTCAAAGATTGAGTTTTAGATAGGAAGATATTTTGGGTTTTAGTTTGGAAATGGAGGTTTTTACGGGGAAGAAGGTGAATAGGTAAAGTATGATTTTTTTTTTATGAGTCGGCGTTTTTTTTTTTAAAATTATGGGGCCCTAATTTTAGGAATCCTGTTCTATGGGTGAGAAAAAACCGGTCCAAAGCCGGGTCTGATCCTCTCTGATATTCATGCTCTTAGCTCTAAAGCTTTTCAGGGTCACCCATAGAGGTGGGCATGGGCCGTGCCGGCCCGCGGGCGGCACAGGCCCAGCACGAGATTGGCCCGACCCTGCACGAGCCCACTAGCGGCACGACACGGTGACCAAGGAGTGGGCCGTGGGCCGTGGGCCGTGCCATGAATACGATTTCAAGAATTCGGCACGAGCACGACACGAACCCGCTGGCGGCACGGTACTTTAGCCTGCCAACACAGCACGCCAGACACGACCATAAAATAACATAAATAATAATAAATAACTATAATAATAAGAATAAGAACAATGAAAAGAACAATAATAATATAATAATAAAAAAAACATAAACATAAATTAATAAAATTATTTATATAGTATATCCATTTTAAAAGTTGTTCAAAAAAAAAATTAAAAAAATTATGGGCGACCCAGTGTCTGGCACGGCACGGCACGCCAAGCATGTGGGCCGTGCTATGCCGTGGGCTGGGGTGTGCTAAATGGTGGCCCGGCACGGCACGACACGCCAAGATGTAGGCACGACACGGCACGAGCCACCACCAGGCACGGCGAGGCATGGCTTGTGGCAGCCCAGCACGTTCCCACCTCTAGTCACCCATTAAATTGGTGAGTTAACTCAATAGAGAGAGAGAGCACGTTTCCCACCTCTAGTCACCCATTAAATTAGTGAGTTAACTCAATAGAGAGAGAGAGAGAGAGAGAGAGAGAGAGAGAGAGAGAGAGAGAGAGAGAGAGAGAGAGAGAGAGAGAGAGAGAGAGAGAGAGAGAGTTGGGGTAGGGTATTTCTCTAATTTTCGAAACTATACACAATGTTCAAGCTATAAACCTATATATTATTTGGATATACCAAATAATAAGAAGGTCCATTAAGCTACTTGGAAATATACTCTAGAAAATCGACCAGGTGAAACGACATGAATTGAACATTTATATCACTCATAATGTCCACGGTTAAGCTTGGCAAAAATCAATCATGGCTGGTGAAAATTGAAAATTGCACACATTTGCTTCACAAAATGCAGAGAATATCCTATCGCCAACATTTATATAACTCATAAATTTACTGGTGAAATTGCATACATTTGCTTCAAAAAGCAGAAAATATCCTAGAATTGGCTGCTAGTCCAATAGATCTCCAAAAATCTTGAAATCGAACAAATAATTTTACTTCTCCAGAGATGGTAACCAATAGCTTGGCATAAGCAACATAAGAGCCGCAAGTTGGAAAACCAGGCGTCTAAGCACTTTGAGCCTTAGCAGCCTTCTTTTCCTTATTTTTCGAAGTCTTCTTAGCTGGTTGTACCCCAACATCATCTAAGTCAGTAATGAGCTCAATCCTGGCAAAGACAGGTTTTGCTTCAGGCAAGAGATGCCCAGCCCTTAGACCGCCCCACTTAGTATCATTCTGCATATGCAAATCCAAACCAATTCAGTATGTTCAGTAGCCATTAGAATGGGGAGAAGAAAGGAGAAGCAAAGAGATACAGACCCAAGTCAGAGCATTGTAATCATCTTCTGTGTAGCCAAGCTGAGAGTATATTCTCCAACATAGGCTTGGAGCAACTGGCAATAATGCAATGGCAATGATTCGCATAGTTTCCAGTATGATTACAAGATCCTGCATTTGTATAGAAGGATTTACATTTACTCGTACAGAGGAGTTAATTTTACAAAATTGAAATAAAGCAAAAAGTCACAAGCCACATCATATTGAAAACTGTTTTGTAGTTCGATACAATAAGCTTTTGGTAAACAATATCTACTCCCTAGAAGCAGATTTAAGAAACTATTTTTGGGGAAGCTTTGAATTTTCGACCACTTAGTTTCAAACGTGCTTCAAGTAATTTCTGAAAGGCATATATTGGTATATTAAACATATCCTGTCCTAGAGGACAAGCTGAGTGATCTGGAGGCTCCACTTCTTAGCCATAGCCCAAGATTACCACATGAAAGATCTCTTATTCTTTGTCATTAAAATTAATAAATTATACAGTACAATAAATTTTTTCAAGCAAATCCATTTTTTGATTGAATATAATACATTTTAACTTTATCTCATGATTCCCATCTATTACCCATGCTTTGTGGACATATCATTAGACTTATCCTCATCTTGCAATCATCAGTCCTTCCTGTTCTCCCTTCTGCCTTTTTTTTTTTTTTTTTTTCGGTTGGGGGGGGGGGGGCGCAGAAAGGCAGCATCATTGAAACAAAAAAAAAAATTAAAAAATAAAATAAAATAAACCCAATTTACCAAATAAAAATCTGGAAAAACAGATCTATAGAAACAAACATTAATACTATAACCAAGAAAATCAAACAATATCTAAAAAACTGGAGGACTAGGCATGAGCAATATATTCCTGATTTTTTGTAAAAATAAATATTACCCTAACCCAAAAAATTAATATACACACAAACCAGAGCTTGAATTGACAGAGAAAGCAGATTGAGTGGAAAATTTAAGTTTGCAGAAATTGGATTTTGAAAGAAACTGGACAATGCTTCACCATTGGCAAAATAATTTGTTCATGTCCAAGCCATGCCACTTGCAGAAATTTACATTTAACAAACAAGAATATCTCTAGCACCCGCTGCACATGATAGGCTAGCAACATTTATCTGACAGAGTATCTAGGTGGGGCGTAAAAAGTAGTTTGTTGTGTGGCCTGTGCAACGTGGGAAGTGAAAGCAGTTAGTTATAACTTGTCACAGTGTCACGCTCACGTGCAGTCTATACTCTATATTACAGGAATGCTTCTTTGGTTGGATACAAACCCTTAAATAGACCTAGTTCACAACTTCACATTAAGCTATTATGGACTACTAATATTAGGGTTATTTTGTTTAAATGTTGCTATTTTTAAATTATGGTTGTTACATCAATAAAAAAAAAGTCACTATGTTAATACTTAAAATAAAGGTTATTATTTAAAATAAGACATTGTGTTATAATAAAGGTCATAAGAAACTAATACATTTTATAACTTGAGTTTTAATATACTGGTCAATAATAATGGTCACTATGTTAAAATTAGGGTCACCCCCTTTGTTCAACATAAGGTCATCTAGCACGTTTAGATCTTAGGTCCATAATAATATTAATGTGAACCATGTTTACACAGGTTTTTTCCTTGGTTGGAAGTTTTACAAGAGCTCCAGGCTAGCAACAGGAATTGCAAAATTGTTGCTAGTTTCATTGATGGTTCCTCTTTGCATGTAGTGTGCACAGTACAATATGGCTTAGATTGTGTGAGTTTACCCATGTGGAGTGACAGAAATACCAGGCATAATCAGCAAACAATAAAGCTAAAGCTGTTTTGTTTGGGCAGGCAATACTTGTTGTATGGGTGATACAGTGATAGTGTGAGATGCTTTCATATGAGAATAAGGTTAACCTGCCTGGTAGATATGTTTAGGTTATGTTTACCTATGGTCGTGACTATAATGGTTGCTGCAAAAATTATGTATTTAATATAAGAACGAACCTTTATTATGGCTGAATAATGAGGTATTTATAAGTGCTTTTGATTATTTCTATGGTAGATCCTCATAACCACTTGATTATGAATTACCATGGATCATATCTATGTGGAAATTAGTTAGGTGGAAACTAAATTCCATGTATTGGTGCAGCATTTTGGTGGAAAAATGAAATCAGCAAGTGATATGAATGAATAATGAGCTTTGGGTTTACAGTCGTTTTGTAAGGTATAGAAGCAACATATTTATGATTCAGTGACATGCAATAATCTTATAGATTTTGCCGCAGCTACAATTACAAATTGATGAAGCAGGGGACTTAGATATTTAGAATCATTTTATAAGCTGGCGGTAGCTACAATTAGGATCTTAGAGATTATTCTAGCAAGGGGACTTCAAATCACTATTTTTTTCTTTATATATGTATACAATTTATGCTTAGCTTTATCAATAATAATGAGCTGGTAGCCTGTTTGCATAAGCAATATGCAAAAGGACAATCCTTCACAATCATAGCAACCAGTCTCACAAAATGGTTTATTTAGATTTAATTCATATACATTTATCAATCGAATATCTACTACCAATTGTAAATTCTTCAATGAATCTGTCTTATTTGTGTATCTGTGTATAGTATTCCCAGATTGAGGCCACCACCTTTTCAGGTTCAGGTTCAGGTTCAATGAATATGAAAGGCACAGTCAATCCTAATCCTGCTAATTACATATGGATACAAGATGAGCTCATTTTTGGTGTACTTGTTGGCAGGCTTGGCACATTGAGTACTTGTTCCTCTCATCCTTGAAGCCTCAAGGTCCTTAAGAGGCATGGAAAAATCTTGCCTATGTAATCTTAAGTAAAGATAACCTTGAAAGATCTCGAAAAACACACAAACAATCTTTGAATGTACTCACTCTCCAATTCTCCATGGAATTGCCCACAAGGACTTCATTGCTTGAGTATCGATTCTTATAAACCTACCATTGACATCATGGGATTGTCTTGGCATTAAAAATATCAATGACATGTTTATAGGAGTCGTAATTGAAGACTTTAGCTAAGATATCCTCATGGGAAATAGGTTTTCTCGTGAAGGTAAGGCCGAGTACAGAGTACACACCTTGCAGAATTACATACACTTGAAGATTGTTTTTATGTTTATTGAGATGTTTCAAAGTTATTCTTTTCCTTGTATAAATTGTCACGATCCAGTAAATACACATTTTTATTTCTAGGAGAATGTTAAGTCTTGAGACTTAGTAGTGATGATAAGGGCAAACAATAATATGTCAACAAGAGCACCAAAAATGGTCTTATCTTGTCGTAGCAATGTGAAATGGGTAGGATTAGTATTGGTCATGATTTCACATGACGAGCGGCAGGTTGTAAAATGTGAATGACATCCAAGAGCTAGATTAGATTGTCACCATATAGCCGTTTGATATAGGATGGCCTCAGTTTGGGTTCTCTTTGAGGTGAGTTTTGATTAAGTTATGAAAATGGATGTTGATGAATGGTGAAAGACCTGGTTTAGGAGAGTTGGAAATGGTGTTAGATTTGTTATTAGTAGCCATATGGTAGGAAAACAGAATGAGGATGGTAGGATAAAAAAAAGAGCAAGGTAAGGAGGGGAATAATGAAGGTTTGATACCATATAAGAGGAGAAACTTATATACAAATTTTAAGCAGGTATAAATAGTGTACAAGATAGTAATACAAAACTAGGAAATCTGCTATTAAAAAAAGTTATATATACAAGAAAAATATATGGAAGAGGTCATGATTTTGCGCGATTGCCTTGGTTACCATGATCTCTAATATGATATTGAGAATCTAAAGGATTAGGAGGATTATCTATTACATGTTTAAGCTTGGAGTTAAAGCAAACAAGCTATCAGCTCATTATACAAGTAATACAGATGAGACAAATGAAACAACATATAAAAGGAAGGAGATAATCTCTTGCAACATACACAATAAGAAATTATGATTTGGTGTGACTGCCTTAGTTATTCTTGGTTTTTTTTTTTTTTTTCTTCTAATTCACTGCAGAGTAAGCCTTGCAAGTTGTGACAAATTAATAATATTTATATTTGGTACTGAGAAGTAATACACAGGTTTGCCTAGACGTTTGTCTGTTTTCCGTTGACAAGCAGTCAGTGGAGCTGAAACCTTCAAAAACACTGTGTTGGTTGGTGAAGCCAATATGTCTGATAGATTAAATCTAGAATAAGTGAAGCAATAGAACCTCACAAGCTCACACTAAACCCTTGAACCTATTTCTACTAAATGAAGGCCAATTGGAATTCTAAGTTATTGCATTCCATACACATTACTTCAATTTCTCAAAACTGAGAAGCTTGACCAAATGGGTTAATGGGGTCTTCTGCCCTCTTCATTGCTTTAACACCACCATCCCACTAGATACGCAACTATGTATCTCATCTCAACCACAAACATAGCTAATTTTATTGCAGTATGTTTCTTTAATCACACATAAGATAATCTAATTCAATGGCTATAGATATAGAACAAACAAACCTTAGCAGCAGCTTCTGCAGCAGTTCCCCCTTGCTTGAAAAGAGACCATGGTGCACGCTCATCCAGATAAACATTTCCAGCATTCCCAATTTCTAGTACAGCTTCACAAGCAGAAGACAATGAGAGATTTTGATAGTGAGTAAAAGCCTTCTCAACCTGGCAAAAAAAAAAAACAAAAAAAAAAAAAAAAAAAAAAAAAAAAAATTAAAAAATGAGTTCAGAACATCAGAAAAAGCTCAGACAGGAGTTGACACACAATATCTGAAATAAACCCAAGAAAATAAGTTCCTCTTAGCTTCTCTAGTCCATAAGCTAAGAAATACTGCTACTGCAGCCGCTCAATAAAATGAAGTACGTAGTAAAAAAAAATATAAGAACATTTAATATGGTACATAGTTAGCACTAATCTCAGTCAGGCATTAACTCAACAGTCTGAATTACAATACTGAGAATGATGGCCAGTTGGCAACCAAAAACAGGCTCTGCAGATGCATCTCCTACAACCTTAGATACTCTTTGCACTACATTCATTCATTCATATTGACGAACATAAATGTATGGACCACGTCAATGAGCCGAAATAGGGATGCTTAAGATGTATATATACAAAAACAAGTTACTTCTGAGAAGAGGTTGCTACTCTGAAAGTATGTGACAAATCTACTACAGAAAAGGAACATTTCAATCAATGTATTAACCTTATATGTACATGGCAAGTCCATTGATCAGCACTTCAAAGTTATTCTCGTATCAGTTTCAGACTCAGAATAGAGAGATATTTCTAAAACTTATAATAAGAAATGACATTGCTGGGGGAAAAAATAACATTTATAAATAAAATGCCATATTTATATGGCTGACTAGTATCACATTGATAGTTGATCATGGAGTTTCAATATGCCACTTCATCCATTCATATATGGATTGGCATGTTCTGGTGTTAGCTTCCCATTCCAATAAAAAAATACAAATTGAAATAGAAAAGCACTTAGTTTATATCTTTAAATTACTTTAATTTCAGCAGCCTCACCAAATTTTCTACTTTGAGCTTGATTGAGTTCCCTTCACCAGCAATAGCAGAATCAAAAGCTAAAGTTGATTGGCAATTCTTTTTGAGAAGCCCAAGTGTACGATTTAGAAGGTTCCCTGTATAGAATTAAAGTCAACCTGATAACCACAACTATACATCCTTCAACTACAGGTTTTAGAAAGTAAAACTAGAAGCAGTTGAATCACCAATAGTGTTGGCAAGATGTGCATTAACAATATTGATGAAACGATCCTCTGAGTAATCCCCATCACTTCCAAATTCAACTTCCCTCAGGAAAAAGTATCGAACTGCATCAGCTCCAAACCTCTGCACCAACTCATTTGGCTCTATAGTATTGCCTAAAGACTTTCCCATCTTCATGCCATCCTATAATTTAAAATAAAAAGCATCGCTGCATAACATGAAAATTTATACATAAGAAAAACTATTGACACATGCAACTAGCCAACTTTTGCAATATAGCATCCATCATATATAGTCATATGAAATCCATATTAGATATAGCCTGCAATGCATAGGTGCAAATAACATTGTGTTTGGAATTTAATTCTCTCTTCATCTACTTGTTGGGATAGAAACAGCATGTTATTATGTATAGGACCCAACTTTTACAGCTAAATTGTAAGTTCACATTAAGTGAGCTTCAGATAATCATTTTGTTTCTATTTGTTCCTTCTTTGAATAATCTAGTCACATAGTCTGACAAGATAAAGGCCAAAAATCAATGTATATAACAGCATAGTAAACTGCAGAAGGAAGGCTCAACAATTTGTAAGTAACAATAGAATACAAAGATCCTACTAGCATTACAAACTCTATGGGCTTTACTTGTTACATGCTCTAAGAGCAGCTTCTTGTTCACTATTTGCTAGCAACATAACATTGCAGATTTGCACCCCTTAACCTACAGCTTGAGTTCACATCACTATGCTTTCAAGTGTTTGAAAGTTGAAAGTTTGACATCTATCACAACCTTTTTTTGAAATAAATACCTAGAATCCTAGATCAATAATACGTTAGCAATAAAGCAAGCAACAATACCTTTGTCAAAAAACCATGGCCAAAAACCATATTTGGAAGACGGAATCCAGCAGACATCAGCATGGCTGGCCAATACACTGCATGAAACCGTAATATATCCTGTGAAATAGAAAATTGATTATTGTAGCTTTCAGCATTATGAAATGCACATCATCGAACAATATTCAGCACTATTCTCTGGAAATGTGCTACCCCCTGCGTCCCAACTAATTGTCACACTATTCTTTTATGTCTGTCCCAAGCTCCCTATATTGATCGATTTAATTTCAATACGAAGATAAGATATAGAAAGGTGCTTTTGCATAAACCATAACTGAGCAATTCCTGGTCTTGAATCAGCCATTTTAATCTCAAAGAAGGAAAAGAAATGGAAAATCAAATTTGCATGAACCCTACGCAATAACCAACAAATAAGCTATAGAAAGGCTTATATGAGTGCAACAGGGGGAAAGAAACAATAGGCAAGACCAGCTGGGTTGTTCTAGTAAAAAAAAAAAGATGTGACAGATCACATCGTATTCTGTCTTCGATATGTAAAAAGGAGAGCTGCACCCTCAAACCAATGATTATGCACTTGGAAACAGCCTTACCTTGCCTATTAAGTGAAGTGAAGCAGGCCAGCCAGAAGCAACTGCATCTTGTAAACTAGATTGATCCTCATTCTCCAATAATGCTGATATATAGCTGGTGACCATGATAACAGATGTATAAAAACATTGCTTAGATTTGGTTTAGAAAAGTGAGCAAAAGTGCTAAGGTAAAAAAAAAAAATTAAAAAAAAGGTTAAAAAAAAAAAAAAAAAAAAAAAACAATTCACCAGCAAAAACAATGACAGATTAAATGACACTGAAATCAGCATGTTCCGCCTCAAAAGAATGAGCTGTGTCTGAACCTAAAGGCAATTTATTGAGTCTATTTTCCCATTTGAGTATCTCCAGATACCATTATCAAGCCCTAAACCTTCCAAAGGTACAAGTGCTCAAAACTTTTCCCAAGGAAGAACCAAAAAGGATAACCTAGGCCTTCTAGACTAAACAAATTATATAATCACCCCAAGGCGCCCAAGAGGGTCCTTCCCTACGCAGAGTAAGGAGGGAGGTCAGATATAGATACCCTGATCCTATATTAATTGCTACCACAGTGCACAACAAATTACATCAAAAAACCATCTATATAATTTCTCTTTTCCCTATCACAAGTAGTGGAGACTGGGATAGTTATTCTGAATGAATAATCATCTAAAAAGTAAGGGCAAACAGTGACAAGATCGGAGAAAAAAGATTATCAGTAGATAAATATCAATTAGATGAAACCTCAAACTCAGAACTGAGAAAAATGATAGACCCTTCATCACATGAAACAGCAATTTAATCAAGAAGAAGCAAAGCAAAGTTCATCCAGATCACTTGATTTACTCCTACCAACTTTCATCATGAAATAAGAATTTCTCAGAGATTAAGTTACCCTCCAAGGCTTTAGATAATAGATCAATTAAGAGATAGGCAACAAGGCATTAAGAGAATCCAATACCAATTTATCAGAGATAAAGTTACCCTCCAAGGCTTTAAATAATAGATCAAATAAGAGATACGCAACAAGGCACTAAGACAATCCAATAACTGTTAAAACAGATAACTACTAATAGCTATGCAACATCATTCTTATTTACCCTCCCACAATAGCACAAGTTAAGCATTTCTATTCGCAAAGCAAGAAGGTGATTGATCTGATCCACGGGCCTATTTTTCAAAAAAGATAACTAAGATATTAGACCTCGAAAGTGAGAAACAGCAGCCTAGGATACGGGGACTTAGTTTCTGTAGAGAAAACAGATTATACAAGGTATAGAATTATAGATAGCTAATAGAAAAATGCTAAGAATGTTTACTCACAGGTGAGATCTGAAAATCATAGGTTAAGAAAGACTATAGTAAAACTTACTCCAAATACTGGGCGGCTAATGCGCGATGCTTGTGCCATAGTCATGTGCAGAGAGTTCTTTCACTTTGGCCTCACAAATTTAGTTGGCAACATTAATGAGGGAAAATATGTAAATAAATATTTTTAGGGGTTTAAATGTCCGCACACTATTCTTAAGAGTTCTTAAAAAGAGCTAATTAACATTAATAAGGGCAAATAAGTAAACAAACATATTGAGGGGTATGAATGTCCGCACATTATTCATAAGAGTTTGCTTGAACTTTTTAGAAAGTAGGGTAATATAACACAGAGAGAGAGAGAGAGAGAAGCACATAGATCAAAGATATTAGAAAACAATCATTTTAAGTACTCATTTTACCCTCCAAGGCTACAAGTACTACATCAAATAAACATTTTAAGCAAGGATCATGTAGATGACTAGTTAAAAACATCAAACCAGAGAATATAAAAAATCAGGAAAAGAATAATAAGTTTTGGAACATTAGAGAGAACCTTACCCAAGTAATGCGTCAAACCAAACATAAATGGTTTGATTAGGGTCTCCAGGAACACGGATACCCCAGTCAACTGCTGCTCGGGAAATTGAGAAATCTTTCAAGCCAGTCTTTACCCAACCTTGGACCTAAGATACATATATCGAGTTGTGAGTGCATGATTTTTTGTGACAAACTAAATTGAAAGAAGAAAATCCCAAAATAATCAACAATTTTATAGGGCAGTTTGATCAACTGCCCATTAACCACTAACCAGTAATGCATCAAACCAAACATATATGGTTGGTTATTTAATCTGTGACAACTAAATTGAAAGAAGAAAATCCCAAAATAATGAACAATTGTAAAACCATGAAAACAAAAGGTCAAAAACCATAATCATGGATTCCTGGTGATAGTTATAACGAAAAAAAAAAAAAAAAAAAAAAAAAAAATTCCCATACTGGATATACTTAAGAATCATAAAGAACTTATGATGGAAAGCTTTTTCTCCAGCACATTCTTCATGCTATAGCTTAGGATTAGACCTGGTTAATGGGAGGTTGGATCAAAGTCGCTGCAGGTCAATAACGGGTCAGATCAAAAGAGGGTCACCTTCATTGGGCCAAAGTGGATCAGGCCAACTGCATAATTTACAGACTCCAAAACTGTACTCTTCTATACTCATTACTAGGAAGAACAGCTTGCCATATAGAAGCAAGACAGCTAGTTAACAAAAGGTAACAACTATTACAGGCAGAAGACTAAAAATAAATAATCTTACCTCATTCAGACGAGCAGAAGGCTGGACAAAATCAGGATACCGCTCTAAGAGATCTTCCAGTTTTTCTTGGTATTTCGATAAAGCAAAGAAGTAATTGTCTTCTTTCCTAGATATACCAGACAGGCGGCATGTCTGCCCACTCTAGTCCTCAGATGCTCCATGCGGCTCCATATGCACCTCAACAACCGTACATGCCGTATGCATGCAGCAGACCCTCTTCGGGGGGTAGGCGGCACACAATGTCCAACCCTTGGACTGGCAGCTCCGACTGCTAAGACTTGGAGAACAACCCTCTGCGTTCTCCAAGGAAATAACTGAGGCCGCATAGCCGGCCAAGGTGAAAAATGTGCTGGTAGGTGCCTATGATGGTACCACCAACCTAGAAGACCACCTAATGGCATACACCAACCTTATGTATCTTCAAGGGTTGGATGATGCCGCATGGTGTAGATGCTTCCTGGCCACATTGAAGGGCGTCGCCAAGCAATGGTTCGGCAACCTGCCAGCCGGATGCATCAATAATTTCAGGACGCTTGCATACTTGTTTGCGTCAAACTTCTCAATGAACATCCCTGCGAAGAAAACAAGTCTTGACTTGGGAGCTATACTGCAGGGAGAGAAGGAAGGCCTATGATCATACATCAGGCGGTTCAATCTGATGAAAATTCAGATTCAAGGACTGTCTGATGAGGTGGCCTATACAGACTTTTTCAAAGGTTTGAAAGATGGGTCGGCCTTCAAGTTCGATAAGGAAGAGGGTGCTACCCTGCAAGAAGCACTGATGGAGGCGGACACCTATATACAGGCGACCGAGCTCTGCAACATTAGTAAACAGTCGGACTCAAAGAGGTCTGACAAAAAAGAGAGTCGACCATTACAGCCGACTAAGAAAGAAAAGAAAAGAAAGGAAGTCTGGGTGGATGATACTTCTGAACAGCCGTCCCAGGAGAAAAAGAGAGAAACGAAAACGTACTCCCCAAAGTACGAATTCAATAAAGACTGTCACTCCATCCTCATGGAGATTAAGTGTAATACCCCGTATTTTTTAAAGGTATTTTCTAAATTAAAGAGTATTTAGTCTCGTATTTTTGACGTATTTTTTAAATTAATTATTTTTCCAAGGAGTATTTTAGTTTTGGAGCCAAAATGATATTTGAATTTGGCGCCTAAAGTATTTGTCTTATTATTAGAATGGATAATCCAATAAATGAAACCATTTTATACCTATGTTATAAATAGTATTTTTGATTTCTCGAAAATTAAATAGATAAACCGAAATTGTATTAATTCGGTTAAAATAAATTAATTAAATTAATTTCCTTAAACTAATTAAATTGTATTTTTCGGATTTCATATAATAAAAATCTGAATTGTTTTAATATCTTTCCAAATTAATTATTTTCATGAAATATATATTTATAAATTAATTAATTAAATTAGTTTCCTAAACAAATTAAATGGTATTTTCGGATTTCATATAATAAAAATATGATTTAATTAATTATTTTCATAAAATATATAATTATAAGTTAATATTTTCGGCCACCCCAATTTATCTAATAAATTAGACTAATTTCCTAAACTAATAAAACTAAAATTCTTCATTATATTTTTCGGTTATAAATAATGAAAATCTGATTTTATCTCCCAATTATTAATTTTCACAAAATAAATTTTATTGGATCATTAAATTTAGGCATAAAAATTATTTTACAAAATCTATAAAATTAACATAGAGGGACCAAAATTATTGAGCGATATTGAGCTTAATATTTTTGGCCACTCATGATTTTTCTAAATGATTTAAATTTATTTTATTAAAAATAAAAATCCTTTATTATTCCTTAATTCTACTCTTAAATCTGAAATTTATTTGATCTTATTCTATACGTGCACTCCAAGCTCAAAACTTGCTAAACAAAAATTTCATGACCAAATAAAATCTAATATTCTTCCATACATTTAATTATTTCCTAAACCCTTAAAACCCTAATTTCCATTCTTTGAAATTACCATAAATTATACAACCCTAAATTGCTATAAACCCATCGCCTAAACACCTATAAATACCCCTTCCAAACACCCCAAGACACACACTAAAAACCTCAAGAAATCTTCCTCTCTTTCCCTCTCTCTCTCTCTCTCTCACGGTTTCCTCTCCTCTTCTCCTCCCTCAAACTTCCGGCCACCACCATCACCAGCGACCCCTCACAGGCAACCACCAGCCACCACCGTCGGCAGCCACCACCTCACTGTCGGCCACCTTGCTTCCTCCTTTGCCTTGGTTTCCATATTCATCCTTCAATTTCTCTTTTCTCCTAAACTTGTTTTACATTTCTAAAAATTTTATAATTAAATTTCATGTATATTATTTCTTGAATAAAATATATTATAAAAACAGAAAATTATTTTATTAAAGTATAATAATAAGTTATAATTAATTCATGCACATATAGGGTAGCTTAAGTTGTTGTGCTTATTTGATAGGCTTATATTAATTAAGGTTATAATAGTGTGTAGGGTGTTCGTGATTAAGTGAAGTAATTGTGTGAATCGCTCGTGTTACGATCAAGGTACGTTATGTGGTTTGATACCTTCGAAAGTTGACTATGGAATCATGTTTTAATACAATTCTTATGAAATTATGACTTATTATGCTTCTTATGAAAATATGATTTATTAAGAAATTATGTTCTTATGAAATTATGTTCCGTATGAAATTATGTTTTATTATGTTCCGTATGAAATTATATTTTATTATGTCCCGTATGAAATTATGTTTTATTATATAAAATTATGTTTTATGATGGATTGAAATTAATGATTTTGGTTAATCAAAGAGACTTTGAATTGCGATTAAAATTATTAAAAAGGATTGGATTAAAAATGATTTACAAGATTATTGATGTCCAAGTGTAACGGATTTTTTTTTAAATGGAGCTTTTAAGCAATCAATCGATATGGTTATGAATCCCACTTAGGGAATGGATTAGAGAAGGCTATGGACTTTGCATGACCTAGTCTTTCCTCAAGATTGGCCTTTGTTCAAAAAGTAAACCACTTGGGGGGTGTGCACACTTAGTGAGTAATTGGTTTTGAAATGTAATCGATTGAGTTTTAAACTTGTCTTGAGAAAAATTGAATTGTAAAAGTTCTTACATGAGTATGATATTGGGAAGAATGCGTTGGAATTATTGGAATTAAATGTACATGATTTAATTGATGTTTTACTTATCTCACACATAATCTACTTAGCACAATTTGCTAATGCGTGCTTTTGTTTTGGCTTTGCCCTGTTTACCATTTATGGTAAGTAGGTGAACTTTTCTGGTGGAAGTTGATTGATGCATATGGGAGTCCACGCGAATTTCACCTAGCTTAGGAAAAAGTTTGAGTTGTTTTTGTGTCATAAATTATGATCAGTTTTATTTGAAGTATTATTAATAAAGAATAAAGAATTTCCGCTGCAAAATTATTTTGAAGTATAAGCCTTGCGTTTTCACGCGGCGGTAATACGCCCAAGTCTATCTCTACGGTATTTATATCTATTTTTCTACATATTCCGTAGAGGGAGATTTAGGGGTGTTACATTAAGGACCGGGTTTCCATTGACAAACCAGTTGCTATGAAAGGTTCCGCAAAAAATCGGAACAAAAATAAATATTGCCACTACCATGAGGATATTGGCCATGATACCAACGAATGCTTTAGTTTCAAGCGGCTGTTAGAACGTCTGGCTGATAAAGGAGTTCTCAAGTCTTATATTTTGAGGTCCAAGGTTACCCTGCAAACTAACCCTGAGTAGTCGTCTAAGAAGAAGCCTTACTCTGCTAATAGTTCGGACACTTAAGAAACTTCGATCTATACAATAGCAGGCGGCTTTGCTAGAGGTGGCCCAACGATCCGGGGTAACAAGGACTACATCAGACGGCTCGACGTCAACTCGGTCGATGAGGGGCAGGCGTCCAGGACTCCTTTCCCGAAGTTGTAATTACTGAGGATGACAGGGGCAAAGTCAGGAGGCCGCATGATGACCCTATTATCATCGAATGCAAAGTGGCCAACCAAAGAGTTAGTCGAATCCTCATTGACACTGGGAGTTCGTCTAATCTCATCAGTCACAAGTGCCTGGCCAAACTCAAGTACATGCCCGAGAGCATGCACCAGGTCTTTATTCCCTTAGTAGGATTTGGGGGTGGTGTGGTACATCCGGTAGGTCGAATAGGCCTACCCATTCGTCTGGGCGAAAAAGGAGAGGGACGCCACATGGTGGTCCGGTTCTTAGTTGTTGAAGAGCTGACGACCTATAACATGATTTTGGGGTGTCCCCCCCTGAATGAATCCAAGGCTGTTATCATTCCTTCTCTTATGCTCCTCAAGTTTGAGAGGGATGATGGAACAGTCGGCTCCCTACGGGGAGACCAAAAGATGGCCAGGGAGTGTTATCTCTCTGATGTCAAACCCACTGTGGTCGCAGCCGGCCCTAGTGGAGAAACTATTGACCTTGACCAAGTCAAGGAAGCCGCGCCTGCTGCCACAGCAGCCGGCAAGAAGAGAAAGGCCACCAATATGGGGGCCGAGAAAAATGACAAGCAATAGCAATCATTGACCGGTGAACGGCAGGAGGAACTACGTCCCCAATCGGCTGGTGAGCACATGGATATCGTTTTGGATGACTCTCGTCCTGAATGAACTGTCAAGGTGGGGACGACTGCTTTTGCTAAACTTGGTGCATACTTGCACAACTTGTTAAAAGAATTCAAAGACATCTTTGCCTTTGAGGTGGACGAGATGCCAGGCATCAGCCCGGATCTAGCCGTCCACAAGCTTAATGTGTATCCTAAAAAGAAGCTGGTAAGGCAAAAGAAAAGGAACCATGGGGAAGAACGAAGCCAGGCGGCAACCGCTGAGGTGAAAAAATTGTTAGATACTGGGTTCATTCGACAATGCTATTTTCTTAATTGGGTTGCCAATATTGTGCTTGTTAAGAACCCGAATGGAACCTGGCGCATGTGTGTAAACTACACAGACTTGAATAAGGCATGTCCGAAGGACATCTATCCTCTCCAAAGATTGACAGTCTGGTCGACTCTACAACCGGCCATGCCTTGATGAGCTTTATGGACGCCTATTCAGGTTTTCACCAGATACCTCTGTGGAAGAAAGATCAAGAAAAAACAGCATTCGTCACTGATCAGGGGTGATACTGCTACATTGTGATGTCGTTTGGTTTGAAGAATGCGCCTGCTACCTTCTAGAGAATGATTAATACAGTCTTCATTAATCAAATTAAAAGGAATGTGGAGGCGTACATTGATGATATGATAGTTAAATCCAAACTACAAACAGACCATCTTACAGACCTCCGAGAAACATTCACAACACTCAGGCGGCACCAGGTCATGCTCAATCCCAAGAAGTGTGTCTTTGGTGTTGAGTCTGGGAAGTTCCTCGGATTTCTGATTGATCAAAGGGGGATAGAGGCCAACCCGGAAAAAATACAGGCGGTCATAGACATGCAGTTGCCCCGCACTATAAAAGAAGTTCAAAAATTAACAGGTTGTCTGGCGGCATTAGGAAGATTCCTCAGTCGGTTAGGCGACAAGCGCCTCTATTATTTCTTCCAAGCAATTAACAAGAAGACTACGTTTGAATGGGGGGTGGATGCAGAGGCGGCCTTCTAAAAGTTGAAGGAACACTTACACTCTCTACCAAGGCTGGTCAGTCTTTTGCCAAAAGAAGTAGTGTTGTACATGTACCTAGCCGTCTCTGACCATGCGCTTAGTGTTGTTCTCCTTACTGAAAGAGGCGACACCCAGATCCCTACATCAGTCATGTTCTACGGAATGCAGAGCTGAGGTATCCCATGGTTGAAAAATTTGGACTTGCTCTCTTTATGGCAATTAAGAAGTTGAAACCATACTTCTTGGCGCATCCGGTCGTGGTCTACACTGACCAGCCAATCAAGCGGCCACTGACAACCATGGAATCATCTGGCCGAATGATTAAATGGCTGATTAAGATTCAAAGCCATGAAATAACTTTTGAGCCAAGGAAAGCAGTGAAGGGGCAAGCGTTTGCTGACTTCATTGTTGAAATGACTAGGCTGGCTGATCTAGAAAATTTTGAACAAGTCTGGAAGGTATATGTGGACGGGAGCTCCACAATTAACGGTTGTGGTGCAGGCGTCATATGTCAGTCTCCTGAAGGAGACAAGTACAAATATGCACTACAGTTTAAGTTCCGGGCCTCAAACAACGAGGTAGAGTATGAAGCCCTACTAGCCGGCATCCGCATGTGTAAGGCGGCTGGGGCAAAGAAAGTTGACGCCCGTTCTGATTCACAATGGATTGTTAGCTAATACCATGGTGACTATGAAGCCACACATCCGGCTATGATCAAGTATTTACAGGCGATCAAAGAAGAGGCTGGGACGCTTGAGGAATTTCATCTAAGTCAGGTGCCCAGGTCTGAGAATAACCAGGCGGATGCTCTCTCCAAATTGGCATCATCCGCCTCTTGTGACACACCTAGATCAGTTTTTTGGGAAGTGATGGAAAAAAGGAGCATCGAAGAGGAACCCATTGGGATCCTAGATCGAAGCTCAACCTGGATGGATGGCATCCGGGCTTACTTAATAGACGACACCTTGTCGGATACCTAACCAGAGATAGTTGCAATGAAAAAACGTGCGGCCAATTTTGAAATCCACAATGGAGAGATTTTTGAAAGGCTATCTCCAACCTTTTTTGAAATGTGTTACACTAGAGAAGGGACGAGAGGTCCTAGAAGACTTGCACTCGGGCTTCTGCGCCTCCCACATAGGCGGCAGGACCCTAGCAAAGAGAGCCAGGAGGCATGGCTATTTCTGGCCAACCCTAGAAGCAGACGCCATGGAGATGGTGAAAAAATGTGACAAGTGTTAAAGGTTTGGCAAGCTCGTCCATCGTCCGGCCACTGACCTGACGGCTATCCATAGCCCAGTACCATTCGCCAAATGGGGCATGGACATCCTGGGTTCGTATACGCCTGCTACAGGCGGACGAAGATACATTCTGGTTGCTGTCGACTACTTCACCAAGTGGGTAGAGGCGGAGGCGGTCAAAGGCATTAAAACAAAGGATGTTATCTCCTTCATCTGGAGAATGTCATCACCCGGTATGGGGTGCCTATGTCTATGGTCTTTGACAACGGTCCTCAATTTGAGACGCCTGCTCTCAAGAACTGGTTGGGAGACCAAGGGATCTCTCACTGTTTTGCAACAGTCGGTCGTCCCCAAGCAAACGACCAGGTTGAAGCCTTCAACAAGTTAATATCTGATGGCATCAAAAAGAAAATTGAAAGAGCCGGTGGCCTATGGGCTGACGAGCTACCGCATGTTCTGTAGGCCATCAGGACGACTGAAAAAGGGGCGACTGGTGAAACCCCATTTCTCATGGTTTATGGGGCAGAAGTTTTTTTGCCTATTGAGCACTATGAGCCGACTCTTCGAGTCATGCTTTATGACAAAGAGGCTAAGTGGGAGGCCATGCGGCTAACATTAGACTCACTTCCAGAACGCAGGGGCAATGTGGACTTGCGTCATGAGATCTACCGTCTGAGAATGACGAGAGGTTACAATAAAAGAGTGTACAAGCGCCCCCTGAAAATAGGGGACTTTGTGTTACGAAAAATGGAAGCAGTCGGTAGGGCCAATGAGCAGGGAAAGCTGACTCCTAATTGGGATGGCCCCTATCGAATCTATGAAAAAGTTAGAGGCGGCACCTACCGCCTGGAAACACCAGACGACAGGCAACTAGCCAAAACTTGGAACGTAGACAACTTGAAAAAGTACTACTTTTGAGATTTTGTAGATTATTTGTACATGAAAGCATATCAATAAAATTTGCAATTTATTTCAGTATTTTCCCGCCCAAATTCTGAATTCTGAAAGTGACCCTTCGCCTTCTCACTTCGCCTATATAAGGGAGAGTTGTCTTGAGTCATTTTCACACTTTGAGAACTTTTTGAGAACATTCGGACCCCTGAACTTGCTCTGACATTTTGGACCTTTTCTGCCTACCGCCTGTTCTGACAAGCCGACTGCACCGGATTTCCAGAACTTCATCAACCGTCACTCGTTCAGGTAACTCAGTTCTCTTACTCTTAATTTTCTTTTTATTTTCTGAAATGGCACCACGGAAGCACACGAAACGACCTAGGTTAGTGATCAGCCGGTCACCGGGGACGGCTGAATCTAGGACTAGGAGTGCCGCCTGCCCTTTTCCGGACCCATCTTTGCCCTTTATACAAAGTCCGACTGTATCTGTGTCTATGCAGAGCAGGATGGCCAGAACGAAAAAGACAGCTAGGATCTCAAATTCAGACGGCTTCTCCCACAGGGTGCCGCTTAGTGAAACATCTGACCATGCGCCAGATGTGGAAGTGAAACAAGGCGGCCTGGATGCCGGCAATTCTGTGGGGGGAGTCATAGTGACCCCTTCACATTTAACAGTTAACCAATCTGCTCCTTTTTAAAGAGAGGAGGCGGGCACCTCCGGGAGAGGGGAGGAGTCGTCCTCTTCAGACTCGTCGGAGGACGATTCCGAGTCAAGCTCTTCTGGCCATGCTTCTTTGGGTACAGAAGAGAAAAACAGCCGCCTGCAAGAGGCGAGACTTTCTTACGCAGTTGAGAAGGGGGACAATTGGGCGGAACCATCCGCCTCTTACCGAGAGCTAAATACCCCCTACTACTGCACGGTACCTCGGGGCCGAATCACAGCCATGCAAGAGAAGGTGGAGAGCTTTATTGCAAACCACACCATGGGCCCCAACTTTCTAGTGTTTGTGCCGGATCCAGAAGACACAGTCGTCTGGCCGGCTGGTTCCAGTTATGAAAGCTCCTGCTTTGGCTGCTACGAGGCGGCCATCAAGGCAGGGCTTTGCTTCCCATTACATCCGGCTGTTCAGCGGATTTTGGATGGGTATGAGTTGGGGTTATGGAAGTTAGCCCCAAACTCCTGGGTCAACGTACTCGGCTATGTGGCCGGGTGCGAACTGCACGGGGTGGAGCCGAGCTTCGAGGCTTTCGCCCATATGAACTATCTCAGCCGGACCCCTAAGACAGGCGGTACCGGCTGGTATCAATTGACAAGCCACAGGGGCTACCTCATGACAAGAGGTAAAGCAAACAAGTGGAAGGACTGGCGGAGCACCTTCCTCATCATTGAGAGTTCTGACATTGAGCAGAACAAGCGCTTCAATAGGTGGAACAGGAATCCGCCCTTTCTTGCAGGCGGCCGTAGCATGCCGCCTGTTCCCCCCAAGGCTAAGAAAGAGATCCTTGATAAAGGACTCTTTAAAGTAGAGTCGAGGGTCGACTCTACTTCAGGGGTACGAGAGCAAGTACCCCTGCACTGCGTCCCGAGCTTCAAGTGGCTCTATGACGAGTACTTTTTGGCCGCCTGCGGCCTCAGCAGTCGGTGCTCAAGAGGTAGTCGGCCTGTCGAATACTCTGTTGTTCCATACATTTGTTGTTTATCTTTTATTAACTTTGCTGTTTGTTTTTGCAGCTGACGCCATGAGCAAAATCACCGCCTCCAAGACTGCGGCGGCCATGTTGCGGGCCTCTATTATGCAACAAGCTTCAACCGACTCCCCCAAGAAGGGGGCACCCTTGGTGAGCTCCGAACCTTTCACCCTCTTTTTGGGGTGTTTATGCATATACTGACTTTTTTCTTCTTTTTTAGACGGGTGCTCCAAGAGCTTCATCTTCTCAACAGCCGGACCCCAAGGCCCGGAAGACGAATGTTGGGAGCTCTCCTGGTTCTGCCAGGAAACAGTTGGCGGCTGAGAAACAGCCGGCCACTTCCTCTAAAACTCCAACTGGGCCGCCTAGAGGTATGAAGTTGTCCTTGTAAATTTTAGACTTTCTCCCTTTGTTACTAAGTCTAATCTGTTTGTTTATGCTTGATGCAGCCGGCCCCCAGGAGCCTGACTTGGTAGAGATGGACAAGTCTATGATCAGGGCAGTTCCTCCAGCTGAAAGGGAGGCGGTCAGGGGTGTCGGCACCCTTGACCTTGACGGGATTGCAAGGGTCCTTGCTGAGGTATACTTAGCATATTTTTAGTATTTGAATTTCTGGACGCCTGTTTTCTTTTTTGTTTGGAAACTGACGCCTGTTTTTTTGTACTTAGGCCCTGCTCCGAGTTAACGGCCTTCGCAAGCCGCTTGATCAGAAGAACAAAGAGGTAAAGGCTGCAAAAGCTATGGCCGCCTCTGACTGTGATAAGGCAATGTTTCAAATTGCCTAAAATGAAGTACTGACCATTGATATTCTTTATTATCAGGCGCAGGCTACCGCCGCTGTTCGGGCTCAGTTAGAGGCGGCCCAGAAGAAGAATGACGAGCTGGAGGCGACCATCACAAATCTCAAGGCCGAGCTGAAACCTCTTCGCCTGAAAATGTACTCTTACGAAGCCATGGAGAAATCCTTGGCCAGCGTAAAGGAACGCCTGGTGACCCAGGAGAAGAGTCTTACCCAAGAGCTCTCGGAAAAGGCCGAGCAAGAGAAGAAAGAGCTGGTCCGGGAGATGATGGAAGACTCCGCTCAAATTCAGCGCATGACCTGGGGCCGCCTCTTCCCCAGTGTCGACTTTGCCTCTTGGGAAAGAACGTACTGCCAGTGTTCGGAAACATATAATCAAGAGATCCTGGCGGCTGCTGAAGAAGAGGCGTTAGGGGAAGCGTTGGAGGAGGAGGAGGAGCCGGTAGTGGCGCTTGTGCCGCTTGGGGGTAAGGCATCAAAAAAGGATGCAGCTGAAGCCGAGTCCAGCAAGAAAAGTGCTGACCAGGCGGCAGCTGCTAATACTGAACTGCCCCCTTCTTAAGCTTTATGTATTCTTTCCACGGCCTGCGTGCCGTTTGCTTTGTATTTACCCGGCCAGGGGGCCGGGGCTTTGAATATTTTGCTGGTCTTTAATGACCGGCTTATTTTTAATGAATTTTTGTTTTGCTTCAAATTTGTCTAAGTATTCCATATCTAATATCCAATTGTTCACTAGACCGACTGTTTTACATGGCCGAACGTTGCAGACAGGTACGGAGAGTTAGCACGCCGCCTATGCCCCTGGACGACTGGTTGTCTGTTTCCAGGATAGACGATCAGTCGGCCATTTATCCAATCAGTATTCGAACTATTTTGTCTGGATCCTTTTTAGGCAGGTGGTCCTGTCATTTGTAAATTTAACCAAGTAGGAAAGTGGTCTGACCAAGTAAATAGAGTATTACCTAGTCGCCAAGGAACTGAGTAGTAGAGATAACAAGCGGCGGGTACCGGTTGTTTCCCTTTATTGCCAATGTTTGTTGGCTTTTAACTCGTAATTTGTTAACCTAGCAAGAGTAGTGGTTGAGAGCCCCTGTTTGTTAAAAACAGGCGGACGACTCATACCTTTTAGGCCTTAACTAAGTTGAGTGACTATTAAGTTAACATAGGAGTTACTTAGTCATCGTCACAATCTAGATTGAGTAGTAGAGGTACCAGGCGGCGGATGCCGGCTGATCCCCTTGATTTGCCAATGTTTGTGGGCTATTAACTCAATAGGTTACCTAGTAGGAATAGTGGTTTGAGTGCCCCTATTTGCCAAAAAACAGGCGGTCTACTCAAACCTTTTAGGTTCCATACCAAATTTGATGGAGTGACTATGAGTTAACGTTGGAGTTACTCAGTCGCCGTCACTCTTGATTGAGTAGTAGAGGTACCAGGCGGCGGAGGTCGGCTAGACCCCTTGATTCGCCAATGTTTGTTGGCTATTAACTCAAGAGGTACCCCCTGCATTTATCCCAAGTAATACAGGCGGTCATCTGACTCAGATGTCAACTGCTACCGCTGGTTTGGTTAGTGATAGAGTTATCCTTGTCTCAAAAACGGCTACGTGGTTGCCCTTGGGGACAGTCGTATAGGTGTCGTGTAATTAGTTTATAGAACAATGTTCCACCCAAAAGGGAGCTGCTCTATGCGACGAATTTCATCCGGAGGGATGCCGTCGGACGCCTGCTATGATGTTGGGACAGGTCGTATTAGTTTTGTAGATTTGATCAGTTTGCTTGGCGCCTGGTCTGATCATTCGGCCTGTGGCCTTGGTAAGTTCTTGGTGAACGTAGGTGCTAAGTAAAAGGAGGGTAGCCGCTTGTTAGGCACAGGGTCGGCCAGGCCCTAATCTTTTTAGCTAAGTATTAGGGGGGTGGCTATGTGTTTGGAACCAGTCGGCCATCTTCTTATGGAGAGTAGCCAACTATATGCCCAGACGACATGCCCCTATTGTGAGTAAAATATTCAATGGAGAGTAGCCGACTGTAAAGTTACAGACGGCATGCCCCTCTGAAGATAGAGTGAAAAACTCAATGGAGAGTAACCGACTGTAAAGGTACAGATGGCATGCCCCTCGTAGTACAAAATTGAATAGTAAGTGCAAACTTTTATTAATTAGCTCTTTACTTTACATCATTCAAAAGAAATATTTCTTAAGATTATCTACATTCCAAGTTCGAGGCAACGGTTGTCCGTCTGGTGTTTCCAGACGGTAGGTACCGTCCCTGACTTCCTCATAGATTCGGTAGGGTCCTTCCCAGTTGGGAGTTAGTTTGCCAGACTCATTAGCCCTACCAACTGCTTCCATTTTTCTAAGTACAAAGTCTTCTACTTTTAGTGGACGCCTGTGTACTTTTTTGTTGTATGATCTAGTCATTCTCAGGCGATATATCTCATGGCGCAAGACAGCATTGCCCCTCTTTTCAGGAAGTGAGTCTAATGCCAGGCGCATGGCTTCCCAGTTTGCCTCTTCGTCATATTGGGGACCATTATAAAAAACCATAGACATGGGAACCCTGAACCAAGTGATGACATTTTTCCAAATGAATGAAATTACATCTTTCGTCTTGATTCCCTTTACCGCCTCCGCCTCTACCCATTTAGTGAAGTAGTCAACGGCAACAAGTATGTACCTCCTGCCGCCTGTAGCAGGCGTATATGGACCCAGAATGTCCATGCCCCACTTAGCAAACGGTAGTGGGCTGTGAATGGTAGTGAGGTCAGTAGCCGGACGGTTAATTAGTTTGCCAAACCTTTGGCACTTGTCACATTTTTTCACCATCTCCATTGCATCTGCTTCCAAAGTAGGCCAAAAGTAGCCCTGCCGCCTTGCCCTTTGAGCAAGCATCCTACCACCTATATGAGAAGCACAGTAACCAGAGTGAAGATCATCTAGTATCTCTCGTCCCTTTTCTGGAGTAACACACTTTAAGAAGGGTTGAAGGTACCCCCTCTTGTGAAGTTCTCCCTTTATCATTTCAAAACAGGTGGCTCGTTTTTTCAGTGCTGCCGCCTGTTGAGGATCATCCGGCAGTGTACCGTTTGTCAGATATGCCCTGATTTCATCCATCCAGGTTGAGCTTCTGTCTAGGATTCCAATAGGGTTTTCCTCGATGCTTCTCTTCTCCATTACTTCCCAAAAAACAGTTCGAGGAGTATCAGAGGAGGCGGATGATGCTAATTTTGACAGTGCATCCGCCTGGTTGTTTTCTGATCTCGGCACTTGGATCAGATGGAAATCCTCAAGGGAGTCGACTGCTTGTCGGACCGCCTGTAAATACTTGATCATGGCCGGATGGGTTGCTTCGTATTCGCCATTGTACTGACTCACTATCAATTGTGAATCGGAACAGGCGTCTATTTTTCTTGCCCCTGCCGCCTTGCACATGCGGATCCCGGCTAGTAAAGCTTCATATTCTGCCTCATTGTTTGAAGCCTGAAAACTGAAGCGTAGAGCATACTCGTACCTGTCGCCCTCTGGCGACTGACATATGACGCCTGCTCCACAACCATTTGAAGTAGAGCGTCCGTCCACATATACCTTCCATACTTGGTCTGGAACTTGAGAGTCAGGAGGACGAGTCATCTCTACAATAAAATCAGTAAAGGCTTGCTCCTTCACTGCTTTTCTAGGCTCGAATGTAACTTCGAGGCTCTGTATTTCTATGGCCCATTTGATCATGCGGCCTGAAGACTCCATGATGGTAAGTGGCCGCTTGATAGGTTGGTCAGTATACACGACGACTGCATGTGCCAAAAAGTAGGGCTTCAATTTTTTAACAGCCATGAAGAGTGCAAGACCAAATTTCTCCACTAGGGGATACCTCAACTCGGCATTTTTCAGTACGTGACTGACAAAGTAGAACGGGAGCTGACAGCCGTCCCTTTCAGCAAGGAGAACAGCGCTTAACGCATGATCAGAGACGGCCAGGTACATGTAGGGAACCTCTTTGGGCAAAGGGCTGACCAGCCTCGACAAGGAATGCAAGTGAACTTTTAATTTCTGGAAGGCGGCCTCAGCATCCGGCCCCCATTCAAACCTTGCCTTTTTCTTAATTGCCTGGAAAAAGTATAGGCATTTGTCGCCTGATCGGCTTAGAAATCTTCCCAAGGCCGCCAGACAACCTGTTAACTTCTGAACCTCTCAGATGGTACGAGGCGACTGCATGTCAATGACCGCCTGCACCTTCTCAGGGTTCGCCTCTATTCCTCTCTGATTGATAAGGAATCCGAGAAATTTCCCAGACTCAACTCCAAATACACATTTCTTGGGATTGAGCATGACATGGTGCCGCCTAAGTGTGGCGAAAGTTTCTCGGAGGTCCGACAGATGATCTTTCTGAAGTTTAGTCTTGACAATCATATCATCAATGTATGCCTCGACGTTTCTCCCAATCTGATCAAAGAACACAGTGTTTATCATTCGTTGGAAGGTAGCCGGGGCATTCTTAAGACCAAACGGCATGACCGTGTAACAGTATAACCCCTGATCAGTGACGAAGGTCGTCTTCTCCTGATCTTTCTTCCATAAAGGAATTTGATGGAAACCAGAATAGGCGTCCATAAAACTCATCAAAGCATGGCCGGCTGTTGAGCCGACCAGGTTATCAATTTTAGGCAGAGGGTAACTGTCTTTGGGGCACGCCTTGTTTAAGTTTGTGTAGTCTACACACATTCGCCAGGTGCCATTCGGCTTTTTAACAAGCACCACATTTGCAACCCAGTTTGGGAAGTAACATTGCCGAATGAACCCTGCATCAAGTAATTTTTTAACTTCGGCGGCTGCCGCCTGACTTCTTTCTTCGCCATGGTTCCGCTTCTTTTGCCGTACCGGCTTCTTTTTCGGATCCACGACCATTTTATGTACCGCCAGATCAGGACTAATGCCTGGCATTTCATGGATTTCGAATGCAAAGATGTCCTTGTATTCTTTCAATAGTTTGTGAAAGTTGTCACCAAGGTTTCTCAGAGTAGTCGTCCCAACTTTGACTGTTCGGTCAGGACGTGAGTCGCCTAAGATCAGGTCCGCATGCTCACCAGCCGGCTGAGGGCGGAACTCATCCGGCCGCTCCTCTTCCAATGATTGCTATTTTCTTGCTTTTCTTGCGGCCCCTGTCTGGGATGCCTTTCTCTTTTTGCCGCCTGCTTCTTGAACAGGCGCACTCTCCTTGACATTGTCAAGGTCTGTTTTTTCACCACTTGACCCAGTGGCCATAACAGTGGGCTTGACATCCGAGAGATAGCACTCTCGGGCCATCCTCTGATCTCCCCTTAGGGAGCCGACTGTTCCATTATCCCTCTCAAAATTGAGCAACATAAGAGATGGGATTATAACAGCCTTAGAATTATTCAGGGTAGGTCGACCCAGAATCATGTTGTAGGCCGAGAGACTACCAGGAACCGGACTACCATGTGTCGTCCTTCCCCTTTTTTGCCCAAGCGGATGGGTAAATCTACTCGTCCCAGTGGGTGGACGACTCCTCCTCCAAACCCTACTAAAGGGTGAAAGGCCGGATGTATGCAATCAGTCTGATATTTCAGTTTCGACAGACATTTGCTACTGAGGAGCTTCCGGTATCTATGAGGATTCGGCCAACTCTCTGGTTGGCCACTTTACATTCAATAACGAGAGGGTCGTCATGCGGCCCCCTTACCCCTCCTATATCTTCTTCAGTGATGACAATCTCAGGAAATGAATATTTGGACGACCGTTCTTGGTGAACGGAATTTATATCTAACCGCCTGATATTGTCTTTGTTGCCCCTAATAGTGGGGCCGCCTCCTGAGAAGCCGCCTGCAATGGTGTAGACGACTGCATCATCTGTATCAGAGCTGTCGGCCTGCTGATTCTTTTTGGCCGACTGCTTTTTTGAGGAAGTGTTCCCCGTAGATTTCTTGACATAAGTGTCAAGATCACCTTGCTCAGCCAGGCGGTCTAGGTACCGCATGAGACTGATGCAGTCATTGGTGTGATGACCAACATCATCATGATAAGCACAGAATTTATCTTGGTTCCGGTTGTTTGCAGAACCCTTCATGGGGACCGGCTTCTCAATTGAGATCCGTCCCTTGATTTCTTTTAGGATAAACTGGTTATCCTTGTTAAACGCATACTTTGGGGAGTATGGTTTGAATTCTTTTTTCTTTTTCTGGGCCGGCTGTTTAGAGGAATCAGCCGCCCAGACCTCTTTCCTTTTCTCATCTTTGTTTGACGACTGTTTCTGTCGTCCTTCTCTTTTGTCGAACCTTTTCCCGTCCGACTGTTTTATCGTACACAGATCAGTCGCCTGTATATAGGCTTCTGCTTCAATCAAGGCCTCTTGAAGAGTCGCCACCCTCTTTCGAACCAAATCAAATTTGAAGGTAGACCCGTCTTTGAGACCTCTGAAAAAGTCAGTATAGGCTACCTCATCCGGTAACCCTTGAATCTGTATTCTCATCAGGTTAAACCGCCTGATGTAGGAACGAAGCCCCTCCTTCTCGCCCTGCTGAATTGTTCCCAAATCAAGGGCCGTTTTCTTCGCAGGGATGTTCATGGCGAAGTTGGAGGCAAATAAGTAAGCAAGCGTCCTGAAGCTATTTACACAACCAGTCGGCAGGTTGCCGAACCATTGCTGTGCGATTCCTTTGAGAGTCGCTGGGAAACACTTGCACCAAGTGGGATCATCCAACCCTTGAAGGTACATCAGGTTGGTGAATGCCATCATATGGTCTTCTGGGTTAGTAGTGCCGTCATAGGCGCCTACTAGTACATTTTTCACTTTGGTCGGCTGAGCGGCTTCAGTAATTTCCTGGGAGAAGGCCGACGGCTGTTCACCAAATCTAAGCAACCGTAGCTGCCAGTCCATAGGTTGGACGTTTTTTGCTGCAGGTCCACCAAACGGAGGTGGCTGCAAAAAATACTGTTGTTGCGGCACAAATGGTAAGTTTGGTACTGCCTGGTCACTATGAAAGCCGGACTGACGGGAGGTGCCGCCTGACTGACTCTCATGATACGACTGAGTATGCCTCATCGAGGCATTTCGCAAACTGTCTTGAAAGTTTGAAGTAGAGGCCGACTCTGACAATCGGTCACTCTTCTTCTGCTCTAGCAGTAGCCGAGCATCTGTGAATGTTTGCTTCGACCCGTCCGCCTGAATATGACGAACAGGTTTCCTATTTCCTGTAGGATAACGGAATTTTGTGAAATCAAGGGCAGGTGGCTCCCGCTTCCTAGATTTAGGATGAGGAGTCGCCTCTCGCCCTTGAACTGGCTTCCTCTTCAGTGAAGTGGAGGGTTTCTTGGCCGACTGCTCCTTGACTGGAGCAGGCGGCTTCTTGTTGATCAACTCTTGAATCTCTCCCTTGAAGTCCCTCATGAAGGTCATGAGTTCGTTCCTTGTGATGGGAGCAGACCCATCAGTCGGCTGTTGCCGAACAGGCGGTGCGCCTGCTGGCTCGCTTCCTGTTTGAAGATGTTCCCGTTCCCTCCTTTCGGTATGACGGGTACGTCGGGCCCTTAGGGTCCCGTCTGAAGCTGTACGAGCTTCAACTTCGAATTCACTTTCGGTATCATGGTCCGACTGAACTTGAGGGTCGTCTAGGGGACGCCTCTCTTCAGGAGTCGGTACAGACTTGGATGCCATCTCAGAAGTACTCTCCCCACAGACGGCGCCAAATGTTTCGGGGTTTTCTGATGTCCTGCGGGAGAGTTACAATTCCGAGACTGGAACCGGACGCCTGTACCTGCAAAATAACGGAGACTCCTGTGAGCTCTGCCTCCAACGGTCAAGTTAGTACCTGATTAAGGAGTAATTAATGCGGAAATTAAAGTGATTAGGTCTCTCTAGGTGAGAGTGATTAACGTAGGTAATTTGCTTTGTTAGCGAGATCAGTCGGTTATTACTGTGTGTAATTAATGTGTTTTTTCCGTAATGTTTCTGTGTTTTTTCGTAATCCCCCTTAATGAGGATTAAGGGAGGTATTTATAACCTTGGGAAGCGTGCCCATCCTAGGTTTAGGTAAACCTAGGGCCGATTGGGCTTCCCTCGGAAGTTGGGCCTGGGTGGCCGGTTTCTCCATTAGCCATGGAGTATGCCACATGTCGTGACATAACAGGTCCAAGGTGGACGAATAAGCGCGTGCCACGTGGCAGGCCCTGACAGTTCCAACTAGGGGACACTTGGCAGGACCTGATTGGTCCACGTGGCGCATTCCGATTGGTGGGAGAAAAATCCCCTAATCAGTACTCATCCGAGAATTTGCTGGAATTACTTGGCTCAGAGTCGCTTTCTGAGCTCTCAAATGAGGAGTCCGCCTGGTGGGCTAGATCAACAAAGCCCGGCATATCATTTTGAACCTCCTCCCCTGATTCTTCTAATATGGAATCACTGGGAGTGCTTGGGGCACCAGGCGGCACGTCAAACAATTCACTGACAGGCGCATAGAAGGAAGAGCCGTCTGAATTGGTCACCCTTGTGGTTCTCTTTGTTCTGGCCATGGTGTCCTGCACAGACACATAGACAGTCTGCCTTGGGGCAGTTTGCAAAGGGTGATTCAGCAAGGGGCAGTTGGCACTCCTAGTTCTAGATTCAGCCATCCCCGGTGACCGGCTGATCACTAACCTAGGCCGTGTCGTGTGCTTTTTGGAAACCATTTTCAAAAAGAAAAAGAGAAACAAAGAGAAAATTCAAAAGAAAGCAGGTGGTTACCTTTGAGAAAAGAAGACTGGAAGTTCTCGAGAAACGGGCGGATGTTTGAGCAGGCGGTCCAAAAGCAAGCGGCAATCGTCCAAAATGTCAGAGCTTTTGAGTCAAAAATTTTGTCTGAAAAAAGTTCTAGAATGTCCAAATGATTTGGACACCCCCTATTTATAGGGGGAGAATTTCAAGGGTTAGTAAAAAAAAAAAAACGGTAAAAAATCGTTAGCAAATCAGAGCGTGACACCTATCACAGGCGCCACGTGGCATGCCACGTCACTCCTGTGAGGGGCAAATGATTAGGGATTTCTCCCGCCACGTGTCATCCACGTGGACCAACTAGAGACCGCCACATGTCACCTCGTGAGAGGTCCAAGGTGGACCAATCAGGCCAAGACACGTGGCAGGCAGATTGCCAACTAGGAAAGTGGTCTTTAAGGTTCCAAATACCTAGGCAAGCCCAGTCAGTCTTAGGTTTCTGAAAATCTAGTACTGGGCACACAATTCAAGACCCTATAAAAGGGAGATGTTCCCTCTGAGGAACATCATTCAGAAATTCCAAAAACACACGTGTTCATTGATTGCTGCGCATTAAACCCAACATTAATTGCACTCTTTAAGAGCTAAGGCTCGGATATTGAGACTGTCTCAGACAGTCGGATGATCACTCCCCTTCCAAGAGGAGCCTGATCCCCTTTACTTTCCGCAACTTTACTTCTGAACATGTTCTAACTTGATCGTCGGAGGAGAAACTCCCACCCACAAGAGTCCGTTATTTTGCAGGTACAGGCGTCCAGAGGTCAGTGTTGGTGTTGTAACTCTCTCACATGACATCCAAAAAACCCCGAAACAACACTAATTATTGAAATTATGTAGTGTAATTAGACTTGTCAATCTGGTTGGGTTTGGGTCGAATCGCATGTTGAGAAATATTAAACCCTTACCCAAAGTTTCGGAGAAAATACAAGTTAATATCCTTTATTAACAAATACAGGGATAATTTTGTCAATTCACAACCATATCCTCTTTCTCTCTCCACTATCTACACTACCGCACCCTTTCTCTCTCCTCTGCCTACACTAGCGCACCACCGCAGACCATCACTGTCACCACATAACGACCATAAGCACCACTCGCTCGACCACTGCACAACACTAGAACCACTGCAACCACCGCACGCCCATTAACACCATAGCACGACCACCGCACGACCTTTAGAGCCATCCATCGCACCACATCACGACAGTTAGCACCACCGCACAACTATTAACACTATTTCACAAGCAAATCCCTTTCCCTAAGGGGTTAATATGAGCCTACTTTACTTGCTTTGCAACTAGGGTGTCTTTTGCTGGTCGGCTGGCCAATTTATAGTCGCGAAGGTGGTCAATCGCCAACATAGCCATGGGAGGAGGGAAGAGAGAAGGAAATATTATTGGTGGTGGTGGTCAGGTGGAGGAAGAAGATTGTACTTTACTTGTATTTTGGAGGAAAAATTGGTTTAACATAATTTGTTAATGTAGGATATAAATTGGGTTTGACTCAAAGTTTCGGGTTCGAATAGGTTAAATATAGTTTAGAAGAAATGATTTTATCATACGGGTTGATTTTTGACACCTCTAATCGAGATAAGCTAAGTTTATAACTCATAAAGAAACAAAATCAATTTTTACCATCAACATCGTAATAACAAATACTTTATCTATATATATCTTACATTACATAAAAATGAGCATCTTATGAATTTCATTTGTTATTTTTTTTTTAGGATTTTTTGTAAATTACCACCCAAAAAACTGTCCACTTTTGATATAACCACCCAAAAAATAATTTATTTTAAATTACCACCCATTAAATTAAAAAAAACGTTCATATCACCACCCATTTAGAATTTCCGGTGGAATTTCCGTCAGTGGGCCCCACTTTTTTTATTTTTTTCCTTTTTTTTTTCTGGCTTTCTCACTCTCTCTCCTCGATTTCACTCTTCTTCTTCCTACCTTCTTCCTTTCTTCTTCCAACCACCACCCCCACCATTGCTCCCTCACCCCAATCTCCCTCACTTTCTCTCTCCTCCATTTTTGTATACTTCCTAGCCACTGCAATCTACCCCACCACCCTCAACACACCCCACCGACCACCGCCTTCAACTTCACTGCCCTCCACCTCTGCCTTCAAAACCCAGAAACAAAATCTAGAGAGAGAAAGCTCTCATAATCCCAAATAAAGGGCGAGTTTCACAGATCTGAGCATTTATTCTAAAATTTTATTAACAACTCGTGGTGAACGCACATCTGGGTTTCAAAATTGGGCATAAATTGATGGTCGAATGTTGCAATTGGAGCTGAAATCGGTGTTGTCCGGGGACGAAATTGAACCAATTGGTGGCTGAAATGGGTTTAATTGGCGACGAATTGGGTGAGATTGGTGAAGCGATGTTGAAGAGGTGGGGTACGGTGGTTGCGGGCTGATGTTGCTGCAATTGGCTGGGGTGGTCGTGGTTAGGGGGATTTTGTGGGTGGCTGAGGTTGAATGGGTGGTTGGGTTTATGGGTTTTGGGGTGGCTGGGGTTGAACGGAATGGTGGTCGGGTTTAGAGGTGGCTGAGGTTAAACAGGGTGGTCGGGTCTTGGGGTTTCGGGTTGCCCGGAAAATTTCTATGTCCCGGCATCAACCCCGAAAGAATCAGAGCTGTGTTTAGTGAAGTGGGATGTATGAAGATGATGATTTTGTTGTTGTTGATGATAGTCAGGATGAAGAAAAGGGGAATTTCTGATAGTTTGAGGATGCCATTGGAGTGATCCTGGAGCTTTTTTTTGCTCGTGGGTGGCATGTCAGTCGTGGGAGTGGGGGTTGGGTGGTGATGTGGTGGTGGTTATGGAAGGGTGGTGGTTGTTATGGTGGGTGCCATGAATGAAGGTGGTTAAATGGGAGGAGACAGATTAAAGAAAAAAAATAAAAAAAGTGGGGCCCACTGACGGAAATTCCACCGGAAATTCTAAATGGGTGGTGATCTGAGCGTTTTTTTAATTTAATGGGTGGTAATTTAAAATAAATTATTTTTTGGGTGGTTATATCAAAAGTGGACAGTTTTTTGGGTGGTTAGTTACAAAAAATCCTTTTTTTTTTTATTTTATTATTTTCTTAAAGTAGTGTTTATTTATAGATAAGAAAAGTAATAGTATTAGTTTTTTTTTTTTTTTGGAAATTCTCATTGGTAGCCTCATACTTTTGCTTATTTTCATTGGTAGCCACTTTGTATATGAATTATCTTTTATAGTCGTCTACTTTTAAAATGTTACTTCTATAACCTTATTTAGCTCAAACCGTTAACTGGCTGTTAAATTTAACCAAGGTTAGTTTTATAATAATTAAAAATACTAAACTAACTAAGGATAGTTATATCACAATTTAATTAATCTTTTTTTAAAAAAATAACCACCCCTTCCCCAAGCAGCCAGCCACCCCAGCCCCAATTTCCAACACCCCAGCCCAATTCCCAACACCCAGCCTTGTTCCCTCACGCACCAAACTCGCAACACCAGCCCACAATCGAGCAGCTCCCCACAACTGCTACACAGTAGCTGCCGAACAACCAGCCACCGTCGCACCAACTTGCAACCAACAATACCACACCACCGCACTACCAAGCAGCGCCGCTAGCACATAATCTAGAGCCGCAAACTCCAATTTTAGCCTAAATCAATTGATTCAATTAAGCCAACAGCCAAGGCTTTTTGATCTTTTTGATGTTAATGCTGACTGATGGAGATGGTCAGTGATAACGAACGATGGTGGTTGAATGGTGAAGATCATGACCAGCCAAAGAGAGGAAAGAAGAACATGGTCAGTTTTGGGGGTTTTCATAGAAAGAGGGAAAGAAAAAACAAGTGATTTTTTCGTGTATTTGTGGTTATGGTGTATTAGGGGGGACGGGGAGGGACGATTGAGGGTGGGGGAGGGGCAGCCGGAGTCAGGGGGAGGCGCAGTAGGATCAGCGGCGCCGACATAGGGGGAGAGGGACTGCGGGAGGGAACTGGCTGGGGTAGTGGGTGGGGGATGGGTGTTTTAATAAAAATAATTTTTTTTTCAAACATTTTTCAAACAAATAAAAGATTAATTAAATTAAAATTAATTTTGTTAAATTTTAACACTCACTTAATGGTTTACCCTAAATATTGTTTAGGGTAAAAATACCCTTGCATGTGGACCAATGTCGCTGCGACACGTGTCCCTAAGCTCAGCGCTTAATGAGCCAATTAGAGCATGACACGTGTCATTCAAAGGGGAAAACGGGCTTTAAGCCCATAACCCTAGAAACCGTAAAACGGTGGGAAGCCCATCTACTTGGGTTAAAATAACCTAAAAGGGCACCTGTCCCAAGAGGCCTTATAAATACTGATCATTTACATCAGTTAGGGGGGGGGGACTCAATTGAATACACATTCAATCTACACAAATCAGAGAGTGAAACACTCAGATATTGAGGTTATCTCAAACAGCCGGATGATCACTCCTCTCCTAAGAGGAGCCTGATCCCCCTTTACATTCCGCACTTTTTACATCCGAACACGTTCTAACTTGATCGTCGGAGGCGGAACTCCCACCCCCGGGAGTCTCCGTTGTTTTGCAGGTACATGCGCGTGGGTCCAGTCTTGATGTTGTAACTCTCCCGCAGGACACATAAAAAACCCCAAAATATTTGGCGCCGTCTGTTCGGAGAGTACTACTAAGATTGCTTCACAACAGTCTTTTTCGCCTATTAATAAGAAACGGCTTACAGTCGAGGTCAAAGGCCGAGTGCCTCCTCCCTATCCTAAATGTTTGAGTCGGCTTCAACGTTGACCTACTCAAACAGCTTTCAGAATACCTCAATGAGGTATTCGCAATCAAGCAGAGAGATTCAGTTAGTCAGGTTGCTAGTCCGTCCACATTAGCCCTTGGATAATCCATTCGGCTCTGTATGCGCCTCAGTAGCCATATCGGCCGAAAGCACAACCATGCATGCAGCCGGCCCCCTTAGGAGGTCAGGCGGCAGAAAATGTCCAACGTTTGGACTGGCAACCCTGTCTGTTAAAGCTTGAGGAACAACCTTCTATGTTCTTCAAGGAGATAACCTTCTGCGGACGGTATTATCTTAACATCCTTGTTTCGGGGTTTTTTTGATGTGTCCTGCGGGAGAGTTACGATTCCAAGAATGCCCTTCGACGCCTGTGCCTGCAAAATCACGAAGACTCCTGGGGGTAGGAGCTCCGCCTCCGACGATCAAGTTAGTAAAGATACGGGAGGTAGAATGCACGTAATGTGGAAGTTACTTCTCGCGTAATGGGAGAATTCCGCAATTAATATTGCTCGGGGTAAGTGTGTTTCTTTTTGAGGAGTATTCAATGTGATCAACAAATGTTCCAGCCCCGATTAATGAGGGTCCTTCCACTATTTATAGTGGGGAAGGGATGGTTCCCCTTTTAGGGTTTAGAGGACACGTGTCAGCAGAGGATTGGAGCCCTGCTGACCAATGGCTGGATGCCACGTGTCACTAGGCCATTGGGCCATGTGATTAGGGTATTTTTACCCCAAACATTTGCCCCTCACTGGTGCTGACGTGGCAGAGTGCCACGTGGCGCCGGTGAAAGGTTTTTTTTTTTTTTTTTATTTTTTTATTTTTTTTAAGGATGGAAAAGCAGAAGGCGAAGAGTCACGACTTTTCACCTTCCGGGACAAATTCTATAAATAGGAGAAGATGTCCCCCGAGCTCTCATTTACCAACTTTGCCAAATTTCTGAAGATTTGAGAGCAGCCGGCAATTTGAGAGTTGAGAGCATTCGGAGTTGAGATTCGTTGAGAGCAACCGGTCTACAGACCGTCTGGGTCGTTGCAAGCTAGCCAAAGATTTTCGAGAGGGTAATCAGAGAAACCCAGCCGGATTTTGAACCGCCTGCGTCTTCGCAAGCATCCCAGAGAATTTCCAGATTTTCTTCTAGGTACCGTCTCTATTCTTTCTAGCTTTTTCATGTATTTCCGTTTGAGTCTTTTACTCGCATTTTTGTTCATTGGTCCCATAAGTAGATGGACCCCTTATACCCATACCCGGAACCTAGCTGTGAACTCAGCCGGTTTATTAGTACGGCTGAGTCTAGAACTGGGTCTGCCGCCTCTGTTCTTTGGGACAACCCTTTTTCAACACCCATATCGACCGACTCTGTGTCTGTGCAGGACACAATGGCCAGAATCCGGTCTACTGCCAGAGATCCCAACTACAGAAGTGGGAGCTCAGATGAGCAGCCGCCTGAGGTCCCAGCTTCAGGCGGTGAAATAGAGCATGGAGAGGTAGAGCAGAGAGGCTCACCCGGGGGCGCTCCTAGCACCCCGGGTGATAGCATTTTAAATGAAGAGAGTGCTCCCCTCCAGGAGACCAGAGAGCAGGTAGGCTCTGATAAGGAGGTCTCCAACTCCCCAGCCGGCTCTGATGCCGGTCACGTTCAAAGTAGCAGTAGCAGCTACTTAACCGAATCTGAGGATAGCGAGGAGGCGGAGAGGCCTTCCTGGGATAATAGGAACGATCCTCTCATGATCGCCGTCTCCTCCAAGGACCGCGAGCTCATGCGGGCTGCGCTGCCAGATTTTATCAAACGGCGGCCGCTGGGGGGTGACTATACAATAAAGGTCCCGGCTGCTCTAGGAACAATATGGTGGGAGGATGGACAACCGAACGCGAACACTTGGTTCGGGTGCTACGAGGCGGCCTTCGTGGCCGGAGTCCGCTTCCCTCTCCATGACACAATAAGAGCCATACTTAGGGGGTATGGCCTAGGTCTCTGGCAATTAACCCCCAACTCATGGGTAAATATTTTAGGGTATATCGCCGCCTGCGAGATGCAGGGCCTCAACGCCGGCTGGGAGGCGTTTGCCCACATGCATTACTTGAGTAGGAGCCCAGGCGGCTGGAGAGCCTGGTATACCTTGACCACCCATCCCAAATACCTTATGACCTTGGACAAGCCATCCAAATGGTCGGACTGGAAGCACCGGTTCTACTTGGTTAAGGCCCCAACTACGGCAGAGAACAGAGAATTCCGGATCTACAACCGGAAACAAGAACTCTTGGGGACCAAGTGCTGCCTGCCCCCTGTCCCGGAGGATGATAGAGAAACCATCCTTGACTCCGGGTTTTTTGAGTTAGTTCCTGACACCCTCTCATCCGGAGAGATAGTAAGGGTACCTAGAAACTGGGTGCCCAAACATGAATTTTTTAGAGACGAATGCTTCTTGTCCGCTTGTGGTCTAAGCAGCATGTTTGAAAAACGTATGTATTCGGAACTCAGCCGGTTTCTTTCGAACCGGATGCTTTTATTTCCTTGCTTATTTATTATTCTAACCGTGTGCCTTCCTCTGCAGAAGAAGCCAAGAGAATGCTGCCCACCGAGAAGACACCGGCTAGGTCGGCTGCCGACATCCGGAAAGCCAATCTCGAGAAAAAATTTGCTGCCCAGGCGGCGAAGAAGGTATAACCGTCTGATCCTTCTCGTTTATGTCGATCCTTTTATCCCATAACTTATATTTTTCTCGTTTACAGGACGGGAAGCAGATGCCCCGGTCCCTTCAAAAACAGGTCAGGCCTCCGCCGACCCAACAAGAGTCTGCATCCAAGATGCAGAAGACAGCCGACCGGCAAACTACCGGCGGCAAATCAATAAGGGCCCCAGACGGGCCTGGATCTGCGGATGTGCTTTCTGCCATCCCATTGAGGACCGCACCCGGTCCCTCTGAAGGCCGTTCGGGCCGCCAAGGTAACTTCGACCTTAAACTGCTTGATCTGCCCATGCGGGTCAAGTCTTATTCACAGTCTCGATCGCAGCCGGGGGATTCTCCAATCAGCCGGCAATCTATAGGCAGAGCATATGCGAGTTTCTCACCGTCTGTTTCTGGTGCAGATAATTCTCCCCGCTGGCCGGACGGGGCACAATATGCCCGGGCCATGCTGAAAGCCGTCCCCAGGGAAGAGAAGGAGGCGATCCCTGGGATCAACTCCTTTAATGCCGACCGAATGCTGGTCGACCTGGCCGACGTATGCTTCAACAACCATGCGGTAATTTTCTTGACGTGCATTTGTAAGTATGCAGTATTAACCGGCTGTATTTTTGCAGGCTATGCTGCGCGTAGAGGGGCTCAAACGAGCTTATACCCGCAAGTCTGAGGAGGTAAGGAGAAGCAAACGGGCTGTTGATGACGCCCATAATGTTGCTGACTACTCTTTGTACATGCATGGCTTAGAATCTAAATCTATACGCATGGAACAGGCGGAGAAGACCAAAGCCCTCCAACAACAGATTGATCAGCTGAAAAACCAAGTTGACCAACTGCAGGCGTCCCTGGATGATGCCAATAAAAAGTTGGAGGAACAGAAAGAGCCCCTCCAACGGCTGAGCAAGGCGGAGACTGAAAATGGCCGCCTTGCCAAAGAGAATGAGCGCCTGCGCAAAGAGGCGGCTGCTGCCAATGAGAACTTCAAGGTCACCTTGGAGTCGGAGCAGGAGAGGCTCATTGAAGAGAATGAGCATGACTGTGCAAACCGGATGCAACGGGCGTTTTCCCTCATCCACCCGGAGGCGGACTTCACCGTCTGGGAACTCGCCTTCAAATATTCTGATCTTGCCATTCTGGCCGAGGAGGCGAATGAGCCGGGGCCCGGACCCTATGACGCTTGGGTTAGGGAGGAGATATCGCGACGGCAGGCGGAGGCTGCTGAAGAGGAAGAAGTCGTTCCTGAAGCCAACGCAGCTGCTCACCCTGATCCAACCCAGAACCAACCGGAATAGGACCGGCTCACTGTTCGCCTGGAGTAGCAACTACTTCCCGGTCTGCGAGCCTAGCATTATTTTGTAATAGCGCCGGATGAGATGGGCTAAGCTGTAATGATTCTTATTTTGAATATAAACATTTTCACCGGCTGAGCCGACTTTTGAATGCTTTTTATGTTTCTGCACTCCAATATTAGAATTCTTGTTATTTTTTATACATATTTCTGCGAGGATAACCAAAAGAACCCCGCCGGTAACACTACCGCTTGGGTCTGCGCAAACAACAAAGAAATTTGCAAAGGTAGCCAAGAAGACCCCACCGGTATTACTGCCGTCTGGGTCTTCGCAAACTAGGCGAAGAAATTTGCAAGGGCTGCCAAGAAGACCCCACCGGTAACACTGCCGTCTGGGTCTTCGCAAACTAGGCGAAGAAATTTGCAAGGGCTGCCAAGAAGACCCCACCGGTAACACTGCCGTCTGGGTCTTCGCAAACTAGGCGAAGAAATTTTCAAGGGTTGCCAAGAAGACCCCACCGGTAACACTGCCGTCTGGGTCTTCGCAAACTAGGCGAAGAAATTTGCAAGGGCTGCCAAGAAGACCCCACCGGTAATACTGCCGTCTGGGTCTTCGCAAACTAGGCAAAGAAATTTGCAAGGGTTGCCAAGAAGACCCCACCGGTATGCCGTCTAGGTCTTCGCAAACTAGGCGAAGAAATTTGCAAGGGTTGCCAAGAAGACCCCACCGGTAATACTGCCGTCTGGGTCTTCGCAAACTAGGCGAAGAAATTTGCAAGGGTTGCCAAGAAGACCCCACCGGTAACACTGCCGTCTGGGTCTTCGCAAACTAGGCGAAGAAATTTGCAAGGGCTGCCAAGAAGACCCCACCGGTAACACTGCCATCTGGGTCTTCGCAAACTAGGCGAAGAAATTTGCAAGGGTTGCCAAGAAGACCCCACCGGTAACACTGCCGTCTGGGTCTTCGCAAACTAGGCGAAGAAATTTGCAAGGGTTGCCAAGAAGACCCCACCGGTAATACTGCCGTCTGGGTCTTCGCAAACTAGGCGAAGAAATTTGCAAGGGTTGCCAAGAAGACCCCACCGGTAATACTGCCGTCTGGGTCTTCGCAAACTAGGCGAAGAAATTTGCAAGGGTTGCCAAGAAGACCCCACCGGTAACACTGCCGTCTGGGTCTTCGCAAACTAGGCGAAGAAATTTGCAAGGGCTGCCAAGAAGACCCCACCGGTAACACTGCCGTCTGGGTCTTCGCAAACTAGGCGAAGAAATTTGCAAGGGTTGCCAAGAAGACCCCACCGGTAACACTGCCGTCTGGGTCTTCGCAAACTAGGACAAGAAATTTGCAAGGGTTGCCAAGAAGACCCCACCGGTAATACTGCCGTCTGGGTCTTCGCAAACTAGGCGAAGAAATTTGCAAGGGTTGCCAAGAAGACCCCACCGGTAATACTGCCGTCTGGGTCTTCGCAAACTAGGCGAAGAAATTTGCAAGGGTTGCCAAGAAGACCCCACCGGTAACACTGCCGTCTGGGTCTTCGCAAACTAGGCGAAGAAATTTGCAAGGGCTGCCAAGAAGACCCCACCGGTAACACTGCCGTCTGGGTCTTCGCAAACTAGGCGAAGAAATTTGCAAGGGTTGCCAAGAAGACCCCACCGGTAACACTGCCGTCTGGGTCTTCGCAAACTAGGCGAAGAAATTTGCAAGGGTTGCCAAGAAGACCCCACTGGTAATACTGCCGTCTGGGTCTTCGCAAACTAGGCGAAGAAATTTGCAAGGGTTGCCAAGAAGACCCCACCGGTAATACTGTCGTCTGGGTCTTCGCAAACTAGGCGAAGAAATTTCGACCCAAAACCAAACCGGATGGCGTCTGGGTAATTGCCCCTGGATAGCGGTCTGGGTCTTTGCAAGCCAGGCGACTATCCATATGATATAGCTTGAATATACACTAAGTGCCAACATTAGATTCGGGAGCCAGTCGGTTTATACTGAATTACCGGTCGGGACTTCGCAAAAGAATCACGCCAGATTAGGATGTCCATTCACCGGTTGGGCTTTTGCAAGCATACCCCTGAATGAATTATGGCCTAGACCAAATGTTTAGGCCTGATTTTAGAGAGTCAGGCGGCGGTACTGAGTACCGGCTGTCCTTCCAAAAAGTGAGCCGGCTGCAAGTTTGGGGTTGCTAGTTTGCCTTTTTTTGGTACGAAGGATCGTCAGGCGGATTTGACCGCCTGTGTGATCGCTTAGAACAATTTACCACCCAAATGGGAGATGTTCTCTTCGATGAATTCACCTGTAGGGGTGTCACCGGATGATTTTAGGCCTGCTCTTAGAGAGTCAGGCGGATTTGTCCAAAATGGGAGCCGGCTGCAAGTTTTGGGTTGCTAGCCTGCCCTTTTTTGGTACGAAGGATCGTCAGGCGGATTTGACCGCCTGTGTGATCGCTTAGAACAATTTACCACCCAAATGGGAGATGTTCTCTTCGATGAATTCACCCGTATGGGTGTCACCGGATGAAAAAATTAGTTACTGGTGCCGCTTGTGGTAGGCACTAGACATGGCGGCTGTATACAAAATTGAATGTAATTCTCATTAATCATTTGAAAATTTTTAAGAGATGTACAATGCTTAGAAGTAGTATTTTTTGAGGTTATCTACATTCCAAGTTCTAGGCAACTTTCTTCCGTCTGGAGTTTCCAGGCGGTAAGTGCCGTCTCGTACTTCTTCAAAGATCCGGTAGGGTCCCTCCCAATTTGGGGTTAATTTGCCTTGTTCATTGGCCCTACCGGTTGCCTCCATTTTGCGAAGCACAAAATCTCCTTCTTTCAAAGGTCTTTTACGAACCCTCTTGTTGTAGGCTTTAGTCATACGCAGACGGTAGATCTCATGACGTAAGGCAGCATTCCCCCTTCGCTCTGGAAGAGCGTCTAATGCCAACCGCATGGCTTCCCAGTTAGCCTCCTCATCATATAACATAATGCGTAGAGTAGGCTCATAATGTTCAATGGGAAGAACTGCTTCAGTGCCGTATGTCATGAGAAATGAGGTCTCACCGGTTGCCCCCTTTTCGGTTGTCCGGATAGCCCAAAGGACATGAGGTAATTCCTCTGCCCATAGTCCACCGGCTCTTTCTACTTTCTTCTTTATCCCGTCTGAGATCAACTTGTTAAAAGCCTCAACTTGACCGTTTGTTTGAGGACGGCCAACGGATGCAAAACAATGGGAAATTCCTTGGTCTCCCAACCAGGTCTTCAGGACAGGCGTTTCGAACTGCGGTCCGTTGTCGAAAACCATGGACATTGGAACCCCGAACCGGGTGATGACGTTTCTCCAGATGAAAGAAATCACGTCTTTCGTTTTAATCCCTTTTACCGCCTCTGCCTCAACCCATTTGGTGAAGTAGTCTACTGCTACAAGAATGTAGCGGCGGCCGCCTGATGCAGGCGTATAAGGTCCCAAAATGTCCATGCCCCATTTAGCAAACGGAACCGGACTATGGATTGCCGTGAGTTCTGTTGCCGGGTTATGTATCAACTTAGCGAATTTTTGGCACTTGTCGCATCTCTTTACTAGATCCATGGCATCCACTTCAAGAGTGGGCCAGAAGTACCCTTGCCGTCTGGTTCTTCTGGCCAGGGACCTGCCGCCAATATGCGAGGCACAAAACCCCGCGTGCAGATCTTCCTAAACTTCTCTCCCCCTATCCGGGGTTACACATTTCAAAAACGGATGCAGGTATCCCTTCCGGAGGAGTTCCCCTTGATGCATAACAAAACTTGAAGCACGCTTCTTGAGCGCTGATGCTTCTGAAGGGTCATCCGGCAAGGTACCATCCGTCAAAAAGGACCGGATGGGATCCATCCAGGTAGCAGTTCTGTCCAAGACTCCAATGGGATCATTCTGAATACTTCGTTTATCAATGACTTCCCAAAAGACCGTCCTAGGAGCATCACCGGAGGCTGATGATGCCAACTTTGAGAGGGCATCCGCCTGATTGTTTTCGGACCGGGGCACCTGTCGCAGATGAAATTCATCGAAGGACCCAGCCTCCTCTTTGACCGCCTGCAAATATTTGATCATAGCCGGATGGGTGGCTTCGTAGTCACCAAGGTATTGGCTAACGATCAGCTGTGAATCTGAGCAGGCGTCGACCTTTCTTGCACCGGCTGCCTTACACATGCGCAATCCGGCTAGCAGGGCTTCATACTCTGCCTCATTGTTGGAGGCTTGGAACTTAAACCGTAGTGCATATTCAAACTTATCCCTTTCCGGGGAATGACAGATAACACCTGCACCACAGCCGTTCACCGTAGAGCTGCCGTCTACAAATAATTTCCAGACCTGATCAGGGTTTTCCGGGTGCACCGGCCTAGTCATCTCGACAATAAAGTCGGCAAACGCCTGACCTTTCACTGCCCGCCTGGGTTCAAAAGTTATCTCAAGGCCTTGTATTTCAACAGCCCACTTGATCATTCTACCGGATGACTCTATAGCAGTCATCGTACGCTTGAGCGGCTGATCTGTGTATACCACAACCGGATGTGCCAAAAAATAAGGCTTCAACCGCTTGACTGCTACGAATAAGGCCAACCCAAATTTTTCGATCATGGGGTACCGGAGCTCAGCATTTTTTAAGACATGGCTGATGAAGTACACCGGCAGCTGAATGCCGTCTCTCTCAGCGAGGAGAACGGCACTAAGGGCGTGATCAGAGACGACTAAGTACATGTACAGAACCTCCCGGGGTAGGGGGCTCACTAGCCTTGGCAAAGAATGCAAGTGCTGCTTAAGCCTCTGGAATGCCGCCTCTGCTTCTTCACCCCATTCAAACCTTGACCTCTTCCTGATTGCCTGGAAGAAATAGAGGCACTTGTCACCTGACCGGCTGAGGAACCTCCCCAATGCCGCCAGACAACCGGTCAACTTCTGGACTTCTTTTACAGTGCGGGGAGACTTCATGTCAATTACCGCCTGTATTTTTTCCGGATTAGCTTCGATGCCTCTTTGGTCAATCAAGAATCCGAGAAACTTCCCAGACTCAACACCAAATACGCATTTCTTTGGGTTAAGCATGACCCGGTGCCGCCTGAGTGTGGCGAAGGTTTCTCGCAGGTCTGCTAGGTGATCCGTCTGTAGCTTGGATTTGACTATCATGTCATCGATATACGCCTCTACATTCCTGCCAATCTGGTTGATAAAAACGGTGTTTATCATGCGCTGGAATGTAGCCGGTGCATTCTTCAACCCAAACGGCATCACCGTATAGCAGAATAACCCCTGATCAGTGACAAAAGCCGTCTTCTCCTGATCTTTCTTCCAGAGAGGTATTTGATGGAAGCCGGAATAAGCATCCATAAAGCTCATTAGCGCATGGCCGGCTGTTGAGTCGACTAGGCTGTCAATCTTTGGAAGCGGGTAGCTATCTTTTGGGCATGCTTTGTTCAGATCTGTGTAATCCACACACATCCGCCAAGTACCGTTCGGCTTCTTTACTAGAACGACATTTGCCACCCAATCCGGGTAGTAGCATTGCCTAATGAATCCAGCATCCAACAGCTTTTTGACCTCAGCCGCTGCCGCTTGAGATCTTTCTCCACCATGATCCCTCTTTTTCTGCCTAACCGGCTGCTTTTTGGGATCTACGGCTAGCTTGTGGACAGCAAGATCCGGGCTGACGCCTGGCATCTCTTCCACTTCAAAGGCAAAGATGTCTTTGAATTCCTTCAGCAGCTGGAGCAAGCCTTCTCCCAACCGTTCGAAGGCTACCGTCCCGACCTTGACTGTTCTTTCAGGACGGCTGTCATCTAGGATGACATCAAGGCAGTCACCAGCCGGCTGAGGTCGTTGGTCATCTGACCTTTCCCCGGCTAGTGATTGCTATTTCTCCTTTTTGACGGGTGCCAGTTGGTCCGCCTTTCTTTTCATACCGGCTGCCCTTGGAGCCGGGACTGCTGGATCGCTGTTATCAATATCTATGGGCTCGCCCTGGCCGGCTGCACCCACAGTTGTCTTGACGTCAGAGAGATAGCACTCTCTTGCCGTATTCTGGTCCCCGCTTAAGGCACCGACTGTACCATCATCCTTTTGAAATTTGACCAACATCAGGGACGGGATGATGACAGCCTTAGATGCGTTGAGGGTAGGACGGCCAAATATCATGTTGTAGGCGGACAACTCCACCACAACTTGCATTCGATGACGATGGGGTCATCATGAGGCCGCCTGACCTTGCCCCGGTCCTTTTCAGAAATAAGGACCTCAGGGAAGATGTCTTTCGACGCCTGGCCCTCATCCACTGAGTTGACCAGCTTCCTGATGTTGTCTTTGGTGCCCCGGATGGTGGGACCCCCTCCGGCAAAACCGCCTGCTATGGTGAAGATGGTCTCTTCATCCGTCTCGGAGTTGACTGGGCCGGTTTTTGCCGCCTGCCCTTTCTTGGCCTGGGCATTACCCTTAGCCTTGGGTAGATAGGATTTTAGGGCCCCCTCATCTGCCAGACGGTCCAATAGCCGCCTGAGGCTATAGCAGCCATTGGTGTCGTGGCCAACATCCTCATGGTATTGGCAATACTTGCTCTTGTCCCGTTTATTCACGGGGCTTTTCATTTCAGCCGGTTTGTCGAGAGACATCCGGTCTTTGATTTCCAGGAGGATGGTGGAGCAATCTTTTGTGAACTCGTATTTGGGGGCATATGGTTCTGACTTCCGCCTGATCTTCTGGGCCGGCTGTCCTGATCGGTTAGCTGCCCAGACCCCTTTTCTCTTTTCTTCCTTTCTTGCCGGCTGATGCTGTTGCCGGCTTTCTTTTTTGTCAGACTTTTTATAATCTGACGGCTGCTTGACAGCACAAAGCTCCGTCGCCTGTATATAGGCTTCAGCTTCAATTAACGCCTCTTGGAGGGTAGCAACCCTCTTCCGGACGAGGTCAAACTTAAAGGTCGACCCATCCTTCAGACCTCGAAAGAAGTCTGTATAGGCCACTTCGTCTGATAGTCCTGGAATCTGAATTCTCATCAGATTGAACCGTCTGACGTATGACCGGAGGCCCTCCCGGTCGCCCTGCTGTATTGCCCCTAGGTCGAGGCTAGTCTTTTTGGCAGGAATATTCATTGAGAAATTTGACGTGAACAAGTACGCCAAAGTTCGAAAGCTGTTGATGCAACCGGCTGGTAGGTTACCAAACCACCGCTGGGCTATGCCCTTGAGGGTAGCCGGGAAGCATCGACACCAGACGGCATCATCTAACCCCTGGAGGTACATGAGGTTAGAGTAGGCCATTAGATGGTCTTCTGGGTTGGTGGTGCCATCATAGGCCCCCACCAAAACATTCTTGATCTTAGGCGGCTGTGCCGCCTGGGTTATTTCTGGTGAGAACGCCGTTGGCTGTTCCCCCAAATTTAGCAGGCGCAGCTGCCAGTCCGTGGGTTGGAACGGCTGCTGCGCTTGCCCACCGAAAAGACCCGGTGACATGAAAGGGGATCCACCCAACCCATTCGGTGTGCCGAATAGGCCAGGCTGGATCACTTTGGGTCCAGACCGGGCAGAAGCTTCGCCCGTCTGGCTCCTAAGGTTCGTTCCCGTACGCCTGTGTGAGACGTCATGGAAACTGTCCGGGAAGGTCGACGTTGAGGCCGACGCAGACGCCTGACCTCGCTTCTCTTGGAGAAATGTGCGGGCGTCTGAGAATGTTTTCTTGGAGCCATCCGGCTGTACGTGCCGGATGGCCTTTCGCAGCTCCCCTTGAGGAAAACGGAGTCTGCTTGGATCAAACCTTAAGCCCTCCCCCTCCTTTGGCTTGGGATGAGGGGTAGGAACTCGTTCTTTGACCGCCTTCTTTCCAGAAGGCTTCTTGGCCGGCTGACCCTTCTTTGGAGTAGCTGACCGGATGAGGCTCTTGATCTCACCCTTGAAACTATTCATGAAAGACATGAGTTCGTTTCTTGTAACGGGGGCTGAGCCCTCCACCGTTTGGGCAATTCCAGCTGGTTGCCCGGCTGGGTTGCTGGGAGCAGCTTGGCTGATTTCCCGTTCTCTTCTATCTTTAGCACGAGGGTGCTTCGTTCTGAAGGACCCATCCGGGGCCACATATGTTTCAATTTCGTCGCCACTTTCATGGTCCGTCTGGACCTCAGGCTCGACTACAGGCCGTTTGCCCTGATTCGGTGACACAGTATCAGAAGTCATCTTAGAAGTACTCTCCCCACAGACGGCGCCAAATGTTTCGGGGTTTTTTGATGTGTCCTGCGGGAGAGTTACGATTCCAAGAATGCCCTTCGACGCCTGTGCCTGCAAAATCACGAAGACTCCTGGGGGTAGGAGCTCCGCCTCCGACGATCAAGTTAGTAAAGATACGGGAGGTAGAATGCACGTAATGTGGAAGTTACTTCTCGCGTAATGGGAGAATTCCGCAATTAATATTGCTCGGGGTAAGTGTGTTTCTTTTTGAGGAGTATTCAATGTGATCAACAAATGTTCCAGCCCCGATTAATGAGGGTCCTTCCACTATTTATAGTGGGGAAGGGATGGTTCCCCTTTTAGGGTTTAGAGGACACGTGTCAGCAGAGGATTGGAGCCCTGCTGACCAATGGCTGGATGCCACGTGTCACTAGGCCATTGGGCCATGTGATTAGGGTATTTTTACCCCAAACAATCCTGGTGCGAAAGAGTTAGGCGGCCAAGTACTAAGGCGTCATGAGGCCAGCTGTCAAGCACAACAGGCGTCAAATCATGAGGCTATATGTCAAGTACTACAGACGTCATAAGACTAACTAGAGAGCAAAGTTTCATGAGAGCAGCAACTCTTGTTGAAAGCATACCCCCTCAACGGATCATTCTAGCATTCGCCTGTATATAGCAGGTCCTTCAAAAGCAATCAAGCCCCCCACTCCACAAATGCAAGCGGCAAATATGCCGACTTACATTACGGAGGACAGGCGGCATTATTGGGCTGCTTGGTATCCATAGACGCCCAAAGCGCTCCCTTGCAAGCATGGCATTCAAACGGTAACCAAGCCAAGCAATGAAACAGGGTCAGACCAGCAGCCAAAGTGTGAGAACAACACACAAGCGACATTATACTTGACCGGTTGTGCTACTTGCATAGAAGACTGGCTGTGCTACTAGCATGGTAAACCGGTCGGCATGCCCAAGCTTGTTGACATACAAGCGGTCTGGTTGAGTATTGCCTGGGGTAGATCCGGCATGAGTATTCAAAAATGTATTGTACAAATGTTGACATAGTCCGGCTGTTTGTATACTAGCTAAATCATGAATAGCTCGGATGGCCGACGCTATCAAGCAAGTCCTCGTGACCATTAAGGGCATTGTCGTGTATTGATTGGGCGGCTCTTAAGCTATTACACTCAATGGGTACAGCCGGCACTCTCCCTGCCGAAAGCAAGCTAGCAAACCCAAAGCTAAGACTATCAAGGTAATCCTCGTGGACGCCTGAGCTTGAGTAGCCGGCATTTCGACGTTTGGCATTGATAAAGGCACCCTCTTGGCCCTCGCAAATAAGCTGACAGGCGGCACTTGGGGGGGGGGGCAGCCGTGAGCACTCGGCTCTTCAATGCCAAAACCTTGGATGCCAACAACAAATGGCATTATATAGGGAGCTATGAGCTGGTGAGTTTTTATCTCGAGAGCATACAAGCGCAAAGAAACTCTTGAAGGTGCCCACCTACAAACTTCTAGGTGGCAACCTGGTTAAATGGCAGCAAGCATTCCAAAAGTACACGGCCAAATGCCGAGTTCGATGCGAGAAAGCTTTCAACTCTATAAAACTAACCTTCATACTTGGTTAAGTAGGTTGTTCGACACTATGTCGATACCTCAGCCGGCAATAATGGGAGTGCGACATTAATACCGTCTCAAGTTCGTGAGACATAAGTATGCCTTACAAGAGCAGCCAACAAGCCTCCATTTCCACATATACAAGCGTCATGTATATAAGCACATGTCAAGCGGCATGGGCTCTTGCGTCTACTCGAGTTTAATTGGCAACCATGGAGCCGTGCCGTCTCCAATGTACCAAATTTTATACGGACCTCATCAATACCGGGTCACCATGGAAGAACTCAAGCCCGGATACGTACAAGCGGCTCTCATGCGTGAGCAGGGGCTGCCTGGTATTCTTGGGTGTATTGTAAGCATAGGGCGCAAATGGACTTGATTAAAAGCAAGCAGCCGGTCATATACCTTATCTGAGTCAATGATCTCATCCGGCATTACCCTTGCCAAGAGTGTACTAGCAAGGTGCGCTTGTGTAAATGTTTGCATTATGAGTTGCATATAGCAATAAGAGCACGCAAGGAAGAGGTGGCCATATGAAGCCGGCTGGTGAGCCTCTTGTTGGAGTTTAAAGGGTCAGCCGACACTACCAACATGCTATTGCATATGCAGTTGGCATGAGGAAAGCACCAGGCATCCGTCCAGCTTTCACCAAGCACCCGACATGTATAGTCCGGCTGTGAGTGCAGTAGTTGCTACTGCTCTATACTGTGGTCAATAAGGTCACGCAGCATTGAAGATGACATTGAAGCCGGCTGTGTGTAGGCAAGTTAAGCCAAGATCAGTCCGGATGGCTACTCACTAAGCATCCGGCTGTGTATATATGGGATAAGCTACGTGCAACTGGCGTTATCATGCATGAGCATTACGGCTCTTACGCTGTTGTTAACAATAGGCACAGCCGGCTCTATCCCAGCCACCGAACATCCGGACAGGCGGCCAAATGTCTAGCTGGATGTATGAATGCTAGACGAGCCCGACTGTCTAGGCAGCCAAATGTGGCGCATGGGTTGCAATAATAAAACCGGCAGTGGGAGTACATGTTTCAATGCCATGGCCAGCTCTAATCACGCATCCGGCATTATTGTCGGCTGTGTGTATGCAGTTGAATGCTAGCTCACGACACTGGATGGGTGGCACACGTGTTACACCATTAAAGCCAGCTGTGAGTACATGTTTCAACGCCATCAGCTAAAACATCCAAGCGGCATCCCATGGTCGTCTTTCAGCTTAAATTTTTTTTTGAGGGTGAGGAAAGTGGTGAGTCGGTCTTCAATACCGGCCATATCACCATTGATGAACCTCACTAATGTGAGTTACTGTAGGCAGTATTGCCTTATCACCCTTGAAGCTTCCTTGTGTGAAGTTAGGATGGGCTAATGCAAAAGTAGAAATCATTATTATGATTAAAATAATGGTTGATCAAATCATTAAAATAATGGTTGATAAAAAAAAAAAAAAAAAAAAAAACAGGGGAAAGCTGCCTAACTACATGGTCATCTTGCTGGAAAAAGAAAAGCAAGGTGCTAAGTATCTAAGACATGTGGAATGTCTTAGTATACCAGCCGGCAAGTATTGATATCCCCCAGAGTACCCTCAATTGAAGCACAATCGGCATGTCCAGCATGTTGACATTACTTGGCAAATATTAAAGGTCTATTCATGGCATTTTGCCTTAATGCTCAGCCTGGTTGTCGCTTGTATGTCAATCGTGACACTTGTGCGGCTTGAGTTAGGCGACAATCGTCACCGTTTGAGTAATGTCACGATAATATAACACTTGTGCGGTTTGAGTTAGGCGGTAATCTCACCACTTGAGTAGCTCATTTGAAGCTTATATGGTCGGCACACCAAAGGCCAAGACCACTATGCTTTCATGGTGGAAACGCCCCTCACCCATACATGCCGCCTAACTATTCTACCGTGTATGTAAATACAATTTTGGTGAATATATTTATTTATGCTCACATTAAGAATGTGAGTAGAGCATATTACATACGGCAAAATTCCATTTGAGACTTGAAAGAAATCAAGCCATCTTTTTATAATTGGATGACAAAGCAAGCAAACAACAACAATCCAGCAAGGAAGTATTGGTCAGACGACATTGCAGCCGCTCAGTATACAATCGACTCTAATGTCGATCGAATGAGTTCATTTATGTGTTTGAAGGGTCGCATGAGTAATAATTCAAGCCAAGAATTGTGGACTCGAGAGTAAATGATGCAAATGAAGGATGCTCCCAGCTTAGCAAGCGGCATGGTAAAAACCGCCTGACATAGGGGCTTGTTCAAGAAAGCTACCTGTACAGGCGTCCCAAGGGAATAAATCATTATTATGATTATATGTTTATACAACACTATCAAGCCAAGTCTCTTGTAAGTTTAAAACACAAGCGGCATTATATATGGTCGGCTCCTACTAAGTTGGGTCGTTGAGCAAGGCATAGTGTCATGCATAGCTTCTTTAATTGATAACATTGAGCAGCATAGTCTTCCGATACCGTATCACCTTTGAAACAACTTATTTGCGTAAGGTTGGTTAGGCTACCATGTGGCACTAAAGCTGAGTCAAATGTATGTAGGCAGCATTTTTTGAGACTATTTGCAACAAGCCGCATGTATATGGGTTAATGTCCAGCCAAATGGGGTTTAGGCCTTACCGCCTGACTCAACCGTCCGTGCCATCATCACTCAAGGTGCACCAAACCGCCTGGGTCTGCTTCAGCAAACTCCTTTGATTTCAAACTACCCTCAACCGGTCAACCGTATGAAGTATCATCAAGCAAAGCTTCAAGAAAACGCCTGGGTACCTCTACAATCTCTCTTACTTTCTTGCCGAATGTATATTACTTGAAGTCTTGCCGCATGTATATGGGTTGACAACCCCCTGGCACTTGAATCTGTAACCAAGCGGCATGGTAGAATAACCGCCTAGTATAGCTCGGTTGGCATAAGTATTGTTCAAATATTATCAAAAAAAAAAGCAGGAGGCATCTCAATAGAGAGCCGTCTGTATAATCCGAGAGCAAATTCATTTCTCGAGCTCAGTTACTCGGTATCTCATGACCGCTTGTCACCATTTGAAGAGCTCGGTATCATGAATCAAGCAGGAGGCATCCCAATGTCTTCCAACATACTGATGAAAATCTTCCATTGAAAGGTACCATTCTAATAACTAAGCATAAGCATTATGTGATTATTATTATTGATTGAATAAATAGTTTGATTGCTTGAATCATTTAATATTGGATTAAGTCTCCTTTCAAAGGCAGCATACTGACCGAAAAAGGTCTAACAAAGTATGTTGAACCAGCTTTTTACATCCAATAAATGATATATATGCTTTCCGAAAGGGAGAAGCATCGCCTGTGCAATGTGCAAGCGGCAAAATCTAAACCAACCATCTGCTCCAACATGAGCAAATTTAAGCTAAGTCTAACAAACTTAGCGACTAAGTGTTGTTCCTTTTAGAACAACCTAATGAGCCCAATGGCCGGATGATCAACTTGAGGCCAATGGCCGGATGATCAACTTGAGGCCAATGGCCGGGTGATCAAATTGAGGCCTATGGCCGGATACTCTATTTATAAAACAATACGTCTGTCCCTAACATGAGAAGGCGTCCGGCAACATTCATTTGGGTGAATTCGACACAGAGAGCATCTCCCATTTGGGTGGCACATTGCTCTATGAACTAAAACAAACGACCTTACCGATTGTCAAAAATGACAAGCTCGCAGTCGTTTGAATTGATCAAATGAGACAAGGATAACAAAGACTACCGTCTGTTCTACAAAACAAGCGATAGTCTATAATATTTGAGTCAGATAACCGTTTGCTGGTTTGCTCAGGGGAAACTCAGTTGGCTAAATTTGAGGATATAAGCTAAGACCAAAACATAGCAGCTAAGCGTTGTTCCTATTAAGAACAACCTAAAGAGGTCAATGGCCGGATAATATTGAGCGCTTACCCACCTGCTCGATGGCCAACAGTCTGCCTGATCTGGGGCTATCACCATAGCAGGGCTAAAATTAATAAAAGTCGACATCTGTCTAGTTCAGCGGCAATCATTATTATGATTGATTAACTTAGAAAATGTCATATCATTCAAGGTATCAAAATTTTCCGAGTTAATCAAATCCCTTTTTTATTGAACTAGACAAATGGCGACCAAAGAGGCTTAAAGGGTCTTACTTTCGAAAGGAACAATCCCTCTTAAAAGAGAGATTAATCCTTCCGAGGGGCTAATATTTAGGGTAAAAATACCTTTGCATGTGGACCAATGCCACTGTGACACATGTCCCTAAGCTCAGCGCTTAATGAGCCAATTAGAGCATGACACGTGTCATTCAAAGGGGAAAACGGACTTTAAGCCCATAACACTAGAAACCGTAAAACGGTGGGAAAGCCCATCTACTTAGGTTAAAATAACCTAAAAGGGCACCTATCCCAAGAGGCCTTATAAATACTGATCATTTACATCAGTTAGGGGGGGACTCAATTGAATACACATTCAATCTACGCAAATCAGAGAGTGAAACACTCAGATATTGAGGCTGTCTCAGACAGCCAGATGATCACTCCTCTCCTAAGAGGAGCCTGATCCCCCCTTTATATTCCACACTTTTTACCTCCGAACACGTTCGAACTTGATCGTCGGAGGCGGAACTCCTACACCCGGGAGTCTCCGTTGTTTGGCAGGTACAAACGCGTGGGTCCAGTCTTGGTGTTGTAACTCTCCCGTAGGACACATAAAAAATCCCGAAACAAATAGGGTTACGGAAGTGAAAATGTTAAGAGTATGAGACTACCAAAGATAATTCATATACGAAACGGCTACTAATAGAAATATGCAAAAATACGACACTACCAATGAGAATTTTTTTTTTAAAGTAATAGGATTAGTTTTTTCCCCCTTTACTTTTTATTAGTCTCCCATTTTTGCCCTTCCTTCATATGAGTTCCATTTTTTTTGTTTCTTTTTATTTTTTTAAAAAAAGTGTTTTTTTTAATTATTATTGTTAGAAGATAAGTCTAAGGTAAATGCCAATTATTGATTTGACTATATAATGCTCATATAGGTCTAAAGACTTGTGAACTCATATGACTACATATGAGTAATTATTCTACTCTTAGCATTACTCATGGCTATATATACAAAGCCATGTAAGTGTAAATTACACAAGTAAAAATATAACCGGAGCACTACTACACTACTTCTTTACATTTTTAATCTCCAATATCTCTATTGGTAAAATATTTTTAACACGTTATCAGCACCAATTTCTAGTCAGGTATATTTATACCTACTTCTCAAAATTTATAACAAATAATACTATCTACTTCTAAACGTTTTGAGAAGTATGCTCTATACTTGCCCATATTTGGGATCCTCTATACTAGAAACTCAAACATTTGTTGTATCATATATTATGCAAATTATATCTAAAAAACAACGGTGGAAAAATTCCCTTACTTATGAAATTGTTACCATCCTCCCTTGTTTTTTTGTTCAATTCATGTTGGTATTTTGTCAATCCATGTTGGTATTTTACGTAAAATTAGGTTCTAGTTATATGATTGCATAATAGTAACTTACGTAGCTTTACATGTATATTGACTATTAAAGCCATTTCATTATCTCTTTCACCCAAATTTGTCAACATAGTATTCCACAGCATCGTATCCTTATGTGGCATTATATCAAAGAGCTTATTTATATTTAACGATAAAATAGCCGTCTTTTCTCTATTTTTTATTTTTAGGATTCTTAAAAAACAAGTGTTTCATAGGCCGAAAATAGTCAAATTTCTCCGAAAATTTGGCTATTTTCGACCTTTTCCCTTAAGTTTCTTTATTTTTTGTTATTGAATTCAATAAATCTACACTCTTTGAAGGTATTAAGTACCCTTATAGTGGGTTTCAGTGTAGTAAGTGCCTCTATGGTGGGCTTTGTTCTAATTTTGTTTTTGTTTTTTGAGTTTAGTTTGATACAAGTTGTTTCATGGGTAAAGATTTGTGGGGGAGTGAAGAAGAGGTAATAATTCGATTACAATCAGATGAATCAGACGGAATTTTTTTTCACGGCTACAATAGATCAATAGACCCCCTCGTCAAACAAGGCTGTAAATCACAGCGATATGAAAAAGGGTATGAAGAATGTATAATTTCCAACAACGATCATAGCTCTGTTGAAAGGATATTATTATTTGATTCAATTACCATGTATTTATTAGATTTTAATCTCTTTGTAGATGTCGTATGACTTTTTATTTATGAATCAATCTTTTTTTTTAAAAAAAAAGTATATTGACTATTAACAAAAAGATGCAGCCTTTTTATACTATAAAAATTTTCTTTCTTTTACGTACTTTTTATGTTTCTTTCCGTTTTCAAACCTAGGATCTTTTATAGATATTATGGCTCTTGAACCACTATTGATTAGGGGATTTTGCTCCCACCAATCGGAATGCGCCACGTGGGCCAATCAGGTCCTGCCAAGTGTCCCCCAATTGGAACTGTCAGGGCTTGCCACGTGGCACGCGCTTATTCGTCCACCTTGGACCTATTATGTCATGACACGTGGCATACTCCATGCCTAATGGAGAAACCGGCCACCCAGGCCCAACTTCCGAGGGAAGCCCAATCAGCCCTAGGTTAATCTAAACCTAGGATTAGCACGTTTCCCAAGGTTATAAATACCTCCCTTAATCCTCATTAAGGGGAGATTACAGAGATTACAGAGAGATAACAGGTTGATCACGCTAACAAAGCAGATTACCTACATTAAACACTCTCACCTAGAGAGACCCAATCACTTTAATTTCCGCATTAATTACTCCTTAATCAAGTACTAACTTGACCGTTGAAGGTGGAGCTCCCACCACCAGGAGTCTCCGTTGTTTTGCAGGTACAGGCGTCCGGTTCCAGTCTCGGAATTGTAACTCTCCCGCAGGACATCAGAAAACCCCGAAACAACTATGGCTTGCATTCCTAGTGTGATACCTTCTATAATTATAAACATTTATATATGGACCATTATTTTTGTCGGTACATTAGACTATTATATGATATTCTTACAATCGTACAAAATAATTACGGATAAACCTACCTCTCTAAAACGCAGATTTTTCTCTCGATTTTACCACAAATCCCTTATCCTTTCCCACTTTTTATCCAAAAAAAAATCACCAAAAAATTTTTCGCCCCCTTCTTCTCCGATATGTTTCTCGTCAACGGCAACCAAAACACCCACACCTTCACTTTTGAGGAAGATTTAAGGAAAACAAAACAATATTTCTTTCTAATTACGACACTCATAGTTTGGTTAGTAGCAAGTCATTATACACAAGTGAAACTCGTTTATTTTGTCGTATCGGTAGATTAAAAGCTTGTTTTTGTTTTATTAATTATGTTGTTTTGTTGTTATTAATCATCATTGTATAATATTACCGTCATTATTATAATTATTGTTACTACGGTTATTGTTGTCGTTTTGCGGTTATTGTTACTACGGTTATTATTATGTTGTTTTGTTGTTTTGTTGTCGTTATTACTATAATTATTATAATCATTTTTGTGACTAACATGATTTATTTTTGCCTACTTATATATTTACTCACAATAATAAACTGAGGAGGAGAAAAGAACTATATGATTTATAGTTTATTATTGTTAAATAATATTAATTATCACGTGTTTCATTAACCTAACTATAAATATGGAAGAATTAAACATATGTGTTGTACATATGATTTATTATTATAAACTAATTATTACGTAATTTGTTGTAGTTAAAATGGGAGATCTTATGAAAAGACAGTTCAACATCCTAGATTTACCTGGAAAGAAATTTCTAGAATGGAAAGTGGATGCAATAATGAATTTGAAAGCTCAAGGGTTGGAGCACACTATTAAAGATAATAAAAGTCCCTCTGGTCAAGCAAGTGATACTACCACTTCTGCAATGACGGTTGTAAGACATGTAACTGAACAAGAGAAGGCAAAAGCCTTAGTGTTGTTAACGCATTATTTACATGAAGGCCTTAAAACTGAGTATATGATGGTTGAAGATCCCAAAGAATTATGGAATTGCCTTAATGAAAGATTTGGACACCACAAAAGGGTGCTCTTTTCTAAGGCATTATTTGACTGGACAAATTTACGGTTCCAGGATTTCAAATCTGAAATTAATTACAATTCAGCCTTACATGATATAGTATCTATATTGAGATACTGTGATTGTAATACCCTGTATTTTTATACGTATTTTAATTTAAATAAGTATTTCTTAAAGTATTTAAATAATTCAAAATGAATTATTTATGGTGTTTCTTTAATTTAAAAAGAATTATTTTAATTAAAAGTTTATTTTTAATATTCTTGAAAATATTTTATTTCATGATTTGGAAATATTGGGGCATATTATTTTATAAAAGGAAATTTTAAAGTCAATGAGTTTTTAAAGAAAGTCAAAATACTAGTTTGACTAGGAAAGAAATCATTAAGGGTAAAAAGGAAAGTTAAGTCTAGGAGGGTTTTAGAAAAGAGAGTATAAATACCCATCACATGGGCAAATTAAACTTTGCCCAAGGTGGAGAATACCCAAAGGTAACTCTCTTTCTCTCTCCTCTTATTTTCTCTCTTTTTCTCTTAATTTTTCCCCTTCCCCTTTTATTTTAATTTTAATGTTTTTCACACACCACCACCACACACATCTCACGGTGGCCGGCTGCCACCACCACCACAGCCGGCCGCTGCAGCATTAGCCGTGGGAGGTGGCGCCAGCCACCCTCCCTTTCTTCTCCCCTTGCACGTGCGTGTGTTTGTAGTAAAAAAAAATAAAAAAAATAAATAAATTGTTCCTTTTTTATTTTTAATTAAATCTACCTTTAATCTAAATATTGTTTTTGGGTTTTGTGATGATTTTATGATGTTTGATGATAAGTATTTTGTATATAAATTTTCAGATTTGGTTTTGAAATAAAAAGCCCCAAATTGAAAGCCCTAGGTTTTTAAATTAATGTATATTGATGGAATTTGATTGTAGGTGATTTAAATTATTGAAGTATGTGTTTTAAAACACAATTACAGCAATTTTAAATGATTTAATAAAGCTGGAATTTTTATATATAAGCTATAATTATATTTCTTGAAAGAATTTTTAATTACCCATTAATTGGAAATAAAAGTAAGAGTTTTAAATTAAATTTCAGCTTATTTTAGAGGTTTATGAGTGATTTAAAGAGTGTATATATTGCTGGAAGTTTGTGTGGAATAGGTATTAATGCCTCTTTGTAATTTTGGTTTGTAGGAGGTTTCCACGTGAGTGATTTTATTTAGTTGTGGCGATTTTGAGATTATATTCATGGTACGTTCGCGTACTTGGTAATTATTTGAATATGTAGAGGCATGCTAGACTTTGTTTAATTAATTCCAAGTAGTATCATGATAGGTGTTGGTTGGAATTTGTTGATTGGATTGAGGTTGGTGAATGATTTGTGATCTATGAATTATTTATGATAGATTGGTGATTGGAATTAATTATGTTAGCATGTTGATTATGAACCGCACTTTTATTATTGTCATGATAGAGAGCATGTTTAATAAACTAAATGTTTAATTTGGTTTGGAATGTGAAAAGAAAATTTTATTATGGTTCACATAATTTTTATTGATGTTATAAGCATGAGAAATGAGCTATTTAAGTGTCTATGTACACGAGGATTAAAATTATATTTTGGTACCTAAGTGCACTTAAGGTGTTTTAAACTTCGAGGGATAGGATTTGTGGTGCTTTATGCGCTTAAGGTGTTATTTAACACCGAGGTAGTTTAAAAAGGGTTCAACATTAAAGTTATGTGGTCACTAATTATTCAAGAATTAAATTGGTATGTTTGGTTGCTTGAATGAATTATAATGTTTGATTGTGTTATGGTTTGAGAGTCATCACCAAGTATAATAATAGGTAAAGAAACGTAAAGTGAAAGAGATTACGCACCAAAACTCTTGGAACGTATATTCCTTGAGTATGAACATATGGGGGGAGTTATGCGACTTTATATTTGACCATAACTTCTACTGGGAGTACATGACGCTGTATATTCCTTTTAATTATGCGCAGGAATTCCGCCACTTAAGAGTGGTTTCTTTTATACTGGCACGGTTAGCTCCCATGTTAGTACCCCTTTATTGGGGCAGGTTAGGGAAAACTCGTTCGATGTGTAATCAAATTAAATGGACATTGGTATTTGTATAGTTCAATGTTGAGTGTCTTGTATGCTTGTTTACAGGTGCAACAAGGTAAGTTGCGTGATGATAGGATGAAAGCATGTTAGTGTATTTTTATTACGCTTATGTACTCAGCATTGCTGATTGTGTGTTGTATGTTTGTTTGGCCTGTCTTTACCTTGGCCCTACGACGACCCACTTCTAATGGCGAGTAGTGGGGACAAGTAGAGAGAAGCTTTTCAGGTGATGAAGCATATTCATGAAGGGCATGAGTGATGAGTGAATCATGTTTCCATAGGAATATGATGTGTTTATTTGCTTTGAATATTATTTATTTTATTATGCTCATGAGACTAACGTAAAGGTTTTCAGTATTGTTTAGTTTTAAGGGCCTACAATGGTTCCAAGTTATAGGTTGACTTTGTTTGACTTTACTTTCTTTTGGTTTGACTTTTTAAATTGACTTGTTTTGAATGGTTTTAAAAGATAGTCTTCCGCATGTGTCTTTGATATTTGCTCATGAGACTAACGTAAAGGTTTTCAGTATTGTTTAGTTTTAAGGGCCTACAATGGTTCCAAGTTATAGGTTGACTTTGTTTGACTTTACTTTCTTTTGGTTTGACTTTTTAAATTGACTTGTTTTGAATGGTTTTAAAAGATAGTCTTCCGCATGTGTCTTTGATATTTGCCTTAGCCGTTTTCACGGTGGCGGTATTGTCTTAGATTTTTCTATTTCGTATTTTAAAAGGGTAAAATAGGTATTTTAAAGGAAATGAATTTCTAGGGTGTTACAGTGATCATCCAGTCGCCGATGAATAAATGATAGAAAAAACACTCACTACATTTCATGCAAGCAACATACTGTTGCAACAACAATATTGTTAAAGAGGTTTCAAAAAGTTTAATGAATTGATGAGTGTATTGCTTGTTGCTGAACAAAATAATGATCTTTGGTTGAAAAATCATAATCTTAGACTAATTGGGTCTTTGGCCACTCATGAGGCAAATGCCACAAATTCTTATCCACCTGAGGCAAATGCAACACAAAGAGGTGGATGTGGAAATTACAATGGCAGTGAAAATTATCACGAACAAGGCCATGGACGTGGTAGAAATAATTTTCAAAGAAACAGTAATTTCAAAAATTCTGAAAAACAGAAGGGACAGTCATCTAGAAGCCACAAACAAACTCCTTCAAAAGGAAAAGACACATGTTATAGATGTGGCATGATAGGGCATTGGGGACGTACTTGTTGTACGGCCAAACATTTGGTAGATCATTACCAGGCTTCTATAAAAGACAAAGGGAAAAATGCAGAAGCAAATTATGTTAATGAAGAAAATGCTCCTTGTCCTAGCCTTGATGTGTTTGATTATTTTATGGACAACACTCAAATTGGAAATGATTTCATCTTAAGAGAAAATAACAATGCTTAGATTTCCCATCTTCTAATGTTGTTTAGGGGTAAAATACCCCTAACAAACGGACCACTGTTAATGCGAAATGTGTCCCAATAGCTTGCTGACACGTGTCACCAAAGCCCTAGAAGGGGATTGATCTCCTTCTCTATAAATAGAGGAACCATCCTTATTTATAAAAAAAAAAACAACATACATTGAATACACATTCAATACACTCAAACACTGAGCAATCTTCATTGCCGAACCCTCCTGACTCTGGAGGGGTTAATAACTGAGCAATCTTCATTGCCGAACCCTCCTGACTCAGGAGGGGTTAATAACTGAGCAATCTTCATTGCCGAACCCTCTTGACTCAGGAGGAGTTAATAACTGAGCAATCTTCATTGCAGAACCCTCCTGACTCAGGAGGGGTTATTACTACATTCCGCAATATACTCCTCATACACGTTCTAACTTGATCGTCGAAGGCGGAACTCCCTCGGGAGTCTCCGTTGTTTTGCAGGTACAGGCAGCCGGAGGTCAGTCTCGGTGTTGTAACTCTCCCACAGGATACATAAAAAAACCCCAAAACATTTGGCACCGTCTGTGGGGAGAGTACCACTAAGATGGATTCACGGCAGTCTGTACCACCTCTTAACAGGAGGCGGCCTACGGTTGAGTTCAAAAACCGAGTGCCTCCTCCCTATCCTAAGTGTCTGAGCCGACTTAAACGCCGCCCTACCTAGACAGCTTCTATAATACCTCAAATGAGGTATTCACAATCAAATTGAGGGGGTTAGTAAGGCGGTTTGATCGCCCCTTCTGGCCCTCAGAATCCATTCGGCACATTAAGCGCTTCAGCAGTCATACATGCCGGGTGGACAGTCATGTATGCAGCCGTCTCCTTCTCAGGGGTCAGGTGGCAAGAAAACCTTTTGTGTTCTCAAATGAAAAGAATGCCAAGTACTACAGGCGTCGTGCGGCCAATTGTCAAGCACAACAGGCACTATGAGGCCTAAGGTCTAGTGCCACAAGCTTCATAAGGTCGTACTTGCCCCATGCTTATACAGGCGGCATCATGCCCCCAAGCAGCCTCTCAGTCAGCCGGTAAGCCTTTCAATCAGCCGGCATGTTGGCATAACAGGCTATATACATGCGGCCTCAATGAGCGCCCCTGCGTGCGAGCAGGGGCTGCTAAATTCAGTCGTCCTCAGGCTCCGTTGTAAGCATACCATACAGGCGGTCAAGTACCTCAGGGGTCGTGAGGCTGATCGTCCAGTATAGGAGGCGTCATAAGGCCGACTGTCAAATGCCTCAGGCGTAACAAGGCCGATTGTCTAGTACAGGAGGCGTCATACGGCCGAGTGTCAAGTGCTATAAGTGTTATATGACCAACTGTCAAGGGTCAGCCGGCAAGCTTGTTAGCTATACATGAAATCATATCATTGTTAGCTATACATGCAATCATATCATTGTTAGCCGACAAGCTTGTTAGCTATACATGCAATTGCAAGTCAGGCCGCCTAACTTCCATATTATATACATTTATATTCAATAGTGGTACCACTATGTGTATATTTATACTCATTTCATGAGTAGTGCATGGCTACCATGCATTCTTTAGTTGCTACGTCGAGTATACACAAGCGGCAAAGATGCAATAAGTTCAATTTGGGTATGCAACCACGCAAACATAATTTTATAAATTATGCATGCGGCTGGCAAAGAGGTGGCAATCATAAGAGCACCCACCAGCGTCACTCCCGCATATGTCGTATGAGGCTTGATTATTGTAAGGAGACCGCTGTATGTATGAAGGGAAGCCACACCATCCAAAAGCCGGTTGTTAAGCCCTTATTGAGCAGCCATCAAGCACCTTGTTTCAGGGTTTTCTGATGTCCTGCGGGAGAGTTACAATTCCGAGACTGGAACCGAACGCCTGTACCTGCAAAACAAACGGATGCTCCGGATGATTGGAGATCCGCCTCCGACGGTCAAGTTAGTAATTGATTAAGAAGTAATTAATGCGAAAATTAAAGTGATTGGGTCTCTCTAGGTGAGAGTGTTTAATGTGTGTAATCTGCTTTTTAGCGTGTTCTCCCCCTTGATGAGGATTAAGGGAGGTATTTATAACCTCGGGAAACGTGTCAATCTAGGTTTAGGTTAACCTTGGGCTGATTGGGCTTCCCTCGGAAGTTGGGCCTAGGTGACCGGTTATCCCAGGTGTCATGGGAAGGGCACGTGTCGTGTCGTAATTGGTCCATGGTGGACGGATCATTGCTTGACACATGGCAGGCTCCTATTGGCCCATGTGACGGACACATGGCGGAACCTGATTGGTCCACTTGTCAGATGGTGATTGGTGGGGAAAAATCCCCTAATCATTTTCCCCTCACAGGTGGCACGTGACTGGTCACGTGTTACCTGTGACAGGTATCGCCCTGTAACAGGCGACGGCCTGCTACAGGTGTCACTCGGCGAGAGGTCGAGAGATTCTCCCGCCAAAATTTTGAATTCTGGAAGTGACCCTTCGCCTTCTCACTTCGCCTATATAAAGGAGTGTTGACTTCTCTTCTTTTTTAGACGAGCGCTCCAAGAGCTTCTTCTTCCCAACAGCCGGACCCCAAGGCCCGGAGGACGACTGTTGCGAGCTCTCCTGGTTCTGCCAGGAAACATGTGGCGGCTGAGAAACAGCCAGCCACTTCTTCTAAAACTCCAGTTTGGCCACCTAGAAGTATGAAATTGTCCTTGTAAATTTTAGACTTGCTTCCTTCTTTACTAGGTCTAATCCGTTTGTTTATGCTTGATGCAGCCGGCCCTCAGGAGCCTGACTTGGTCGAGGTGGCCAAGTCTATGATCAAGGTCGTTCCTCCAGCTGAAAGGGAGGCGGTCAGGGGTGTCGGCACCCTTGACCTAGACGGGATTGCAAGGGTCCTTGTTGAGGTATACTTAGCATATTTTTTAGTATTTGAATTCCAGGACGCCTGTTTTCTTTTTGTTTGGAAACTGACGCCTGTTCCTCTTTGTACTTAGGCTCTGCTCCGAGTGAACGGCCTTCGCAAGCCGCTTGACCGGAAGAACAAAGAGGTAAAGGCTGCAAAAGCTATGGCCGCCTCTGACTGTGATAAGGCAATGTTTCAAATTGCCCAAAATGAAGTTCTGACCATTGATATTCTTTATTATCACGCGCAAGCTACCGCCACTATCCGGGCTCAGTTAGAGGCGGCCCAGAAGAGGAATAGCGAGCTGGAGGCAACCATCAACAACCTCAAGGCCGAGCTGAGACCTCTTCGCCAAAAGATGTCCTCATACGAAACCTTGGAGAAATCCTTGGCGAGCGTAAAGGTACGCTTGGTGACCCAGGAGAAGAGTCTTACTCAGGAGCTCTCAGAAAAGACCGAGCAAGAAAAGAAAGAGCTGGTCCGGGAGATGATGGAAGACTCTGCTCAAATCCAGCGCATGACTTGGGGCCGCCTCTTCCCCAATGCCGACTTTGCCTCATGGGAAAAAACGTACCGCCAGTGTTCTGATAGATATAATCAAGAGATCCTGGCGGCTGCTGAGGAAGAGGCGTTGGAGGAGGCGTTGGAGGAGGAGGAGCAGCCGGTAGTGGCGCTTGTTCCGCTTGGGGGTAATGCATCAAAAAAGGATGCAGCTGAAGCCGAGTCCAGCAAGAAGAGTGCTGTTCAGGCGGCAACTGCTAATATTGAAGATCTGCCCCCTTCTTAAGCTTTATGTCTTCTTTCCACGGCCTGCGTGCCGTTTGTTTGTATTTACCCGGCCGGGGCTCTGAATATTTTGCCGGTCTTTAATGACCGGCTTCTTTTTAATGAATTTTTTTGTTTTGCTTCAAATTTGTTTAAGTATTGAATATTCTGATATCCAATTGTACACTATACCGACTGTTTTACATGGCCGATAGTTGCAGACAGGTACGGATAGTTAGTCACGCCGCCGCCTATGCCCCTGGACGACTGGTAGTCTGTTTCCAGGCTAGACGATCAGTCGGCCATTTATCCAATCGGTATTCGAACCATTTTAAAGACTGGATCCCCTTTAGGCAGGCGGTCCTGTCATTTGTAAAACTAACCAAGTAGGAAAGTGGTTTGACCAAGTAAACATGATTGTTACCTAGTCGCCAAGTAACTGAGTAGTAGAGGTATCAAGCGGTTGGTACCGGTTGTTCCCCTTTATTCGCCAATGTTTGTTGGCTTTTAACTCATAGGTTGTTAACCTAGCAGGAGTAGTGGTTGAGAGCCCCTGTTTGCTAAAAACAGGCGGACGACTCATACCTTTTGTTTCGGGGTTTTTTGATGTGTCCTGCGGGAGAGTTACAATTCCAAGAATGCCCTTCGACGCCTGTGCCTGCAAAATCACGAAGACTCCTGGGGGTAGGAGCTCCGCCTCCGACGATCAAGTTAGTAAAGATACGGGAGGTAGAATGCACGTAATGTAGAAGTTACTTCTCGCGTAATGGGAGAATTCTGCAATTAATATTGCTCGGGGTAAGTGTTTTTCTTTTTGAGGAGTATTCAATGTGAACAACAAATGTTCCAGCCCCCCATTAATGAGGGTCCTTCCACTATTTATAGTGGGGAAGGGATGGTTTCCCTTTTAGGGTTTAGAGGACACGTGTCAGCAGAGGATTGGAGCCCTGCTGACCAACGGATGGATGCCACGTGTCACTAGGCCATTGGGCCACGTGTTTAGGGTATTTTTACCCCAAACATTTGCCCCTCACTGGTGCTGACGTGGCAGGGTGCCACGTGGCGCCGGTGAAAGGTTTTTTTTTTTTTTTTTTTTTTTTTTTTTTTTTTTTTACAACTCTTCAGATTCTTTTTGAAGGATGGAAAAGCAGAAGGCGAAGAGTCACGACTTTTCACCTTCTGGGAAAAATTCTATAAATAGGAGAAGATGTCCCCCGAGCTCTCATTTACAAACTTTGCCAAATTTCTGAAAATTTGAGAGCAGCCGGCAATTTGAGAGTTGAGAGCATTCGGAGTTGAGCTTCGTTGAGAGCAACTGGGTCGTTGCAAGCTAGCCAAAGGTTTTCGAGAGGGTAATCAGAGAAACCCAGCCGGATTTTGAACCGCCTGCGTCTTCGCAAGCATCCCAAAGAATTTCCAGATTTTCTTCTAGGTACCGTCTCTATTCTTTCTAGCTTTTTCATGTATTTCCGTTTGAGTCTTTTACTCGCATTTTTGTTCATTGGTCCCATAAGTAGATGGACCCCTTATACCCATACCCGGAACCTAGCTGTGAACTCAGCCGGTTTATTAGTACGGCTGAGTCTAGAACTGGGTCTGCCGCCTCTGTTCTTTGGGACAACCCTTTTTCAACACCCATATCGACCGACTCTGTGTCTGTGCAGGACACAATGGCCAGAATCCGGTCTACTGCCAGAGATTCCAACTACAGAAGTGGGAGCTCAGATGAGCAGCCGCCTGAGGTCCCAGCTTCAGGCAGTGAAGTAGAGCAAGGAGAGGTAGAGCAGAGAGGCTCACCCGGGGGCGCTCCTAGCACCCCGGGTGATAGCATTTTAAACGAAGAGACTGCTGGTGAAGGATAATTAGGTCGTTGGACTAACTAACCTCAACCAAACAATATTTATAAACCTACACCTACACTAAACAAGTTTAGTGGTAAGTAGAGGGTCGAACCACGGAGACGACATAAACACTATCAACACCACCACCAATTAAGCTAGGTCAAAGAGATAGGATGGATAGAACAATAAACAAAAATGAGATTTATATTAAGTTAAACTAACACCAAGGGAGAGGGTCAAACATGACAATGATCTTCAATAAAGTTAGGCAATGGAAATGAGTTTACATGCAAACCAAATATCTCATATAAGGCAATACCAACAATACCATCTAACCACCTATCGGGGTCAAAGGCTTTCCCAACTTAACACATGCTCATACTATCGTCATAAGTTGTGAAAGTTAAGGTTTTTGCATAGAATCGATCACCTAATGGATATCCCTAAGTTACACTATCGTCATAACTTAGTTCAATCCACCCAATTACAACACATGATTGGCCATTCACATGGAGTAATTAGTAAAACATGGTTACAAGGTATATTTAATCACATATAACCAACATTTGTCTAGCCTAATACATTCAAGATTCACCACATGCTATCACCAATCCCTTAGTAAAGGGAATTACTCACTAATCATGAAAAACTAACACAAAACCCAACAAGAAGAACAAAGAGAAGCAATTAAACTAAACAACTACTCTAATCAAGCAAGAAATTAAGAAAGAACAATAAATGAGATAGAGTTTAGAATGCTCATTGAAGTATTGAAAAGGAATCCAAAACAATGTCACTTTGCATCTTCATCTTCTTCAATCCACCATTGAAGCTCTTCACTTTCTCTCTCTAAAATACCCTAAATTACTCTTAATCTACATTGTAAAGTATAAAAACAAAGATTAAAACTAAATCTAAGCCTAATTTATGTGAAGATTGATGGAGAGATGTTAGGGTTTAACCCCTCAAAGAGGAGAGAGAAAACCCCAAAGAAACCCACCACCAAAACTTATAAAAAGAGGAGAGGAAGAAGCGTTTAAAAGACCCGTAGCTGCTCGTGCGCGCCCGCGATATTTGCCTGCGCGCCCGCGCACTGGGATTGGCCTGACAGCGACATTCATTTTCAAACGGCCATAACTTCTGTTCTAGGAGTCTTCTATGGGCGTGCAACCTACCGTTGGAAAGCTCTTTAAGTCTAGTTTCCAATGCAACTTGAATCACCTCAATCCAATTTGTAGATAAAAAGTTATGGCTAAAAGAGTGAACAAAGGTTAGTTTCGGAGTTCAGGCCCTTGAGCGCCCGCGCCTATCTTAGGAGCGCCCGCGCCTATCTTAGGCGCGCCCGCGCCTAAGCCGCGCCCAAATCGCGCCTACATTCTGCCTCCTTCAATATTTTCAACCCCAATGTTAGGCACGCCCGCGCTTGGTTTGGCGCGCCCGCGCCATTCTGAAAGCACGACCCGCGTTGTCCGTATGGCCTTGCTTGCTTGCTCCTTAACTTCCTTTGTAGCTCTTCAAATGAACTCCAATTCTCCAAGCTCTTCATTCTATTAAAATCAACTCCAAAAGCCTACAAAACACGAGGAAAAGCACAAAAACATAATAAAGGGAGAAACGGAGCAAAAGGGGTACAAACAAGGGACAAACGTAGAAAAATACCGCAATTAGAGGATCTAAATAGTGGCATAAATGCCACTTATCAAATTCCCCCACACTTGCCTCTTGCTTGTCCTCAAGCAAGAACAAAAGCAGAAACAAAAAGAAAGAAAAAGGATCTAATAACACTAAAAGGAGAGGGGTGAAAAAGAATATACACTAACTCACTTTCGTAGGAATCACGGTTGTTTTTAGCGTAAACAACAAGCCATTTAAACCTCAAAGTCGCCTTTGAGGACGAGTGTGCTCTCGTAAGGGTTTCCAAAGAGTTTAACCCATAACTCTACACATAAAGCAACACAAACAAGGCAATGCATAGACAAATAAAATAAACACAAAAACAAGACGTTCTTGGTGGACTTTTTGGAACGAAACAAGCACCAATGAATGCACAACTTTCTAAACAAATAAGGGTATGCACGTTCCAAGATGTTTAGGGTTGAAAGAAACATAGACTAAGCTAAGCATAGAGAACTAAGAGCCGTACAATTCACCTTTCATCCCAAACTAGCTAGCCGCGTTCTCTCCACTAGCTTCAAGTCAACCATTAGGTGGGCTTCTCATGGTTCCTCGAAGGAACCGGAAAAAGATAAAGAAATGAAAACGATGAGAAGGTTATCCCGACGTCTTGGCTATGCACTCTCTCTCTATAAGCTTGACAACTATCTTCCTCCATCGATAAAGACTAAACTCTATAGGGTCTAAAGGTCTTTTATTGGTTGTAAGGGTATGCTTGGGGTGTAAGGTGGGAAAAATTTTAAAAAAATTTAAAAATTTGGTGGTATTCCCCCACACTTATTCAATAAACACACACTAACAAGACTAAGAAACAAGACTCCCCCACACTTGAACGGAGCATTGTCCTCAATGCTCAAACACGAGGGATATGAAGTTTTTTTTTTTTTTTTTTTTTTTTTTTTTTTTTTTTTTTTTTGGTCCTTACCTTATTTGAGTAAGGACGGCTTTTCATAAGCATTTTCTCTTATTTCACTGAATAGAAACACAGTTTACTCACTTGCTTGACCAAAGAACTACAACTTTCTCATTTGCGTTCAAAATCAACACAAAACAATTCTCAAACCAACATGCTTCACATAAACAAAAGGTTTAGGGGAACAAAAGGTCATTCGGTTTGTAATGTGGCTCAAAATCAAGAAAGGGAAATAGGCTCAAAGGGTTAGAAAGAGGGGCAAATTTAAAAGAAAACCAATTTTGTAACAAAACAAAAAGAAGGATAAGAAAATGAAAAATGCCTATTTCCTCCCTTAAAGGGTTCGGTCACGATCTCGGGTAGATAGAAGTCAAACTCTGGATTGAAAAATGCATAACCAAGGATCCAAATATGCCACTCAACAAAGTTGATGAAGGCTAGAACAAATAAACCTCACACGGGATTTGTATAGCAATTACCGACCTAAGGGGTTCATATCCACTATGGAGAGCGACACCGTCTTACCACAACCATGGATTAAGGCTACAAGTATCCCAAAGTTCTTAAAACCGCTACCTTAGCATTAAAATATGTTTAACTCAACCCAAAACACTCTCAAACCGTGCATACCATTACCAATTAGGAAGGAAAGCCTTCAAGGACACAAGCTCAAAACATTAAGTCCAAAACAAGAATGAATAAAACACATACGAAAACTTGCCTTGTTTTTAAAGGAAAAGACTCCATACAAGCAAATATTCACAAGACAAGAACAACCTGAGAATGTTTATACAGTTGCGCAAGATGAGAGCATGATCAACAAATCCATGTATACCAAAAGTCAAATCAATAAGGCGCTCATGGCCATCCAAATATAGAATAACCAAAGTCAAAAATAAACCTTGGTATGTATAGAGGGGGTAAATCAAGCAATCAAGAGACCAAGAAAGGGAAGAAGGAAACAACAAAACCACAAACATGTATCTTTCAAACCACATGCAAATAAGAAGGTAAAGCAATAAAAAAAAAGAAAATGGAAAGAGTGAACCAAATGATAGGTGGGTGTGAAACCCGCAAATTAAGTCATTTTCCTCATTTCCATTAAATTGCTCTTCTTTGATGCTTCAACTTCCATTTAAAAATATTCCTTGGTTTGCTACTTCTTATGGTTCTCGGTCCAAGGTCATGCGCAAAAGTATAGACATCAAGTACCTATATACAAAGATAAACAAGAGGAAAACAAAATTAAAAGATATAAAAGAAAAGTAAAAGCAATATAAACACGGGTTACTTCCCGAGAAAGTCTTGTTTAAGGTCCAAGATTGACCTTATTAGTAAATAACCGGACAAAGAACGCAAAAGCTTGTCATACGCATCGGAAAACATTTCAAGAAATAGAGCATATACGATGCTCATATGACAAGCAAGCACAAAGTTGAAAGAAACTCTATGCTTGAGGGGAGGGGGAAAAGAAAAATCAAAAGAATCAAAAGAAAAATTAAAATAAGAAAAAGAAAAAGAGGGAACAAACTCATTTAGTTGCATTTTGGAAGGTGAAAGCTCATCATTGAAATCAAAAGTAAGGCCATGGTGGTATAGAGAGGCAAGGGGCTCCTCAATTGGTTTATTTTTGAGAAAATATGGTAGTGAGATGGGAAAAGAAGGAATATTGCTAAACTTCCTTGAAAAAGGGATTTAAGTTGAAGGGGTTTGAATTGGGATCGCACTCACCACCTCAATTACACCACCTAGCATTGAATCACAAGCTTTCTCTTCCAACTCATCTTCAATACCCTCAAAGATTTTCGATGTATTCTCAATCACCAATTGGGATATTTCACTCTCAACAAGAGCGTGATCATCATTGTTAACATTCCCCAAGTCACCATGAATGAACATCGGTATCTCATCATCACCTAAACCAAAATTTTCTCTAAGCAACCTCAAATCAATGTTTAATTGCATCAATTTTGTATCGTCAATGGGTTGCGAAGAGTTTTGAGGCTCAAATTGGGTGGAGGGGTTGGTATTCACGAAGTCATGAAAATTCTCACCATCCATACTCCCTCCATCACTTTCAAAATCATCATCCTCAATCACATTCTCAAATTCCAAATGAGTTGTCTCACTCTCTTGATTACCCTTAGGCTCACTCAAATGGGAGGAGGGAGAAGAAGGAAAGGCATCCTCTTGGGATGAGGCTAGTTGGGAAATTTTACTTTCCATCATTTTAATCCAAGCTTCCCTTTCATTCCTCTCTTCATCTTGTTTTCTCATAAACTCCTTAAGCATCTCCATACACTCTTCTTCCTTCGATCTCCCCACTGAATTACCCTCACAAAAAGGCTCATTAGACACATAGGGGAACTCATTAGGAATCGTGTATGAAAAAGGAAAGGAAGATGAAGAATTATGCATTTGAGAATTTTGGGTGTGTGAAGCATCATTGGAATTCATGCACATAATTGATGAACATTGAAAAATATCATGAACATTATCAACATTGGGATGCATCTCATTACAATTAGCATACAAAAGGGAAGGGTTGCCATCATGCATCAGGGGATCATCATGGGGAACATAAGAATCATCATTAGAGTTTATGCAAGAGTTAGAAAAATCACGACAATTATCATAATTATCTTGCTCATTGCTATCCCGAGCAAACCAAAAATAGAAATCCCAAGCCTCATCCGAAGATGTGGCTCGAAATTCACCATTAAATTTGTTTTCAACCACCCCCCTAGTGTACTCATTCAAACCCCAATAAATTATCTCACAAGACTCCCTTAAAGTACAACCAAGGTAATTAGAGAAGTCTTCAAACCTATTAAAGTATACCCAAAAGGGCTCATATTCAAATTGAGGCAAAGAAGGACATGACATTTCATTTTGGACAAATTGATCCATGACTCAATGAGGCAAAACAAATAGCAACCAAATAAGAAAGCTCAAATATTTTTGGAATTTCCCCTTTTTTTTCCTTTTTTTTTTAAACAAAAAGAAAAGAAAATATTCGCAAAGACCTAGACTCAATAAGGTAATATAACAATAATGGAAGCCGTCCCCGGCAACGGCGCCATTTTGGTGAAGGATAATTAGGTCGTTGGACTAACTACCCTCAACCAAACAATATTTATAAACCTACACCTACACTAAACAAGTTTAGTGGTAAGTAGAGGGTCGAACCACGGAGACGACATAAACACTATCAACACCACCACCAATTAAGCTAGGTCAAAGAGATAGGATGGATAGAACAATAAACAAAAATGAGATTTATATTAAGTTAAACTAACACCAAGGGAGAGGGTCAAACATGACAATGATCTTCAATAAAGTTAGGCAATGGAAATGAGTTTACATGCAAACCAAATATCTCATATAAGGCAATACCAACAATACCATCTAACCACCTATCGGGGTCAAAGGCTTTCCCAACTTAACACATGCTCATACTATCGTCATAAGCTGTGAAAGTTAAGGTTTTTGCATAGAATCGGTCACCTAATGGATATCCCTAAGTTACACTATCGTCATAACTTAGTTCAATCCACCCAATTACAACACATGATTGGCCATTCACATGGAGTAATTAGTAAAACATGGTTACAAGGTATATTTAATCACATATAACCAACATTTGTCTAGCCTAATACATTCAAGATTCACCACATGCTATCACCAATCCCTTAGTAAAGGGAATTACTCACTAATCATGAAAAACTAACACAAAACCCAACAAGAAGAACAAAGAGAAGCAATTAAACTAAACAACTACTCTAATCAAGCAAGAAATTAAGAAAGAACAATAAATGAGATAGAGTTTAGAATGCTCATTGAAGTATTGAAAAGGAATCCAAAACAATGTCACTTTGCATCTTCATCTTCTTCAATCCACCATTGAAGCTCTTCACTTTCTCTCTCTAAAATACCCTAAATTACTCTTAATCTACATTGTAAAGTATAAAAACAAAGATTAAAACTAAATCTAAGCCTAATTTATGTGAAGATTGATGGAGAGATGTTAGGGTTTAACCCCTCAAAGAGGAGAGAGAAAACCCCAAAGAAACCCACCACCAAAACTTATAAAAAGAGGAGAGGAAAAGCGTTTAAAAGACCCGTAGCTGCTCGTGCGCGCCCGCGATATTTGCCTGCGCGCCCGCGCACTGGGATTGGCCTGACAGCGACATTCATTTTCAAACGGCCATAACTTCTGTTCTAGGAGTCTTATATGGGCGTGCAACCTACCGTTGGAAAGCTCTTTAAGTCTAGTTTCCAATGCAACTTGAATCACCTCAATCCAATTTGTAGATAAAAAGTTATGGATAAAAGAGTGAACAAAGGTTAGTTTCGGAGTTCAGGCCCTTGAGCGCCCGCGCCTATCTTAGGAGCGCCCGCGCCTATCTTAGGCGCGCCCGCGCCTAAGCCGCGCCCAAATCGCGCCTACATTCTGCCTCCTTCAATATTTTCAACCCCAATGTTAGGCACGCCCGCGCTTGGTTTGGCGCGCCCGCGCCATTCTGAAAGCACGACCCGCGCTGTCCGTATGGCCTTGCTTGCTTGCTCCTTAACTTCCTTTGTAGCTCTTCAAATGAACTCCAATTCTCCAAGCTCTTCATTCTATTAAAATCAACTCCAAAAGCCTACAAAACACGAGGAAAAGCACAAAAACATAATAAAGGGAGAAACGGAGCAAAAGGGGTACAAACAAGGGACAAACGTAGAAAAATACCGCAATTAGAGGATCTAAATAGTGGCATAAATGCCACTTATCAACTGCTCCCCTCCAGGAGACCAGAGAGCAGGTAGGCTCTGATAAGGAGGTCTCCAACTCCCCAGCCGGCTCTGATGCCGGTCACGTTCAAAGTAGCAGTAGCAGCTACTTAACCAAATCTGAGGATAGCAAGGAGGCGGAGAGGCCTTCTTGGGATAATAGGAACGATCCTCTCATGATCGCCGTCTCCTCTAAGGACCGCGAGCTCATGCGGGCTGCGCTGCCAGATTTTATCAAACGGCGGCCGTTGGGGGGTGACTATACAATAAAAATCCCGGCTGCTCTGGGAACAATATGGTGGGAGGATGGACAACCGAACGCGAACGCTTGGTTCGGGTGCTACGAGGCGGCCTTCGTGGCCGGAGTCCGCTTCCCTCTCCACGACACAATAAAAGCCATACTTAGGGGGTATGGCCTAGGTCTCTGGCAATTAACCCCAACTCATGGGTAAATATTTTAGGGTATATCGCCGCCTGCGAGATGCAGGGCCTCAACCCCGGCTGGGAGGCGTTTGCCCACATGCATTACTTGAGTAGGAGCCCAGGAGGCTGGAGAGCCTGGTATACCTTGACCACCCAGCCCAAATACCTTATGACCTTGGACAAGCCATCCAAATGGTCGGACTGGAAGCACCGGTTCTACTTGGTTAAGGCCCCAACTACGGTAGAGAACAGAGAATTCCGGATCTACAACCGGAAACCAGAACTCTTGGGGACCAAGTGCTGCCTGCCCCCTGTCCCGGAGGATGATAGAGAGACCATCCTTGACTCCGGGTTTTTTGAGTTGGTTCCTGACACCTTCTCATCCGGAGAGATAGTAAGGGTACCTAGAAACTGGGTGCCCAAACATGAATTTTTTAGGGACGAATGCTTCTTGTCCGCTTGTGGTCTAAGCAGCATGTTTAAAAAACGTATGTATTCGGAACTCTTTACTAGATCCATGGCATCCGCTTCAAGAGTGGGCCAGAAGTACCCTTGCCGTCTGGTTCTTCTGGCCAGGGACCTGCCGCCAATATGCGAGGCACAAAACCCCGCGTGCAGATCTTCCAAAACTTCTCTCCCCCTATCCGGGGTTACACATTTCAAAAACGGCTGCAGGTATCCCTTCCGGAGGAGTTCCCCTTGATGCATAACAAAACTTGAAGCACGCTTCTTGAGCGCTGATGCTTCTGAAGGGTCATCCGGCAAGGTACCATCCGTAAAAAAGGACCGGATGGGATCCATCCAGGTAGCAGTTCTGTCCAAGACTCCAATGGGATCATTCTGAATACTTCGTTTTTCAATGACTTCCCAAAAGACCGTCCTAGGAGCATCACCGGAGGCTGATGATGCCAACTTTGAGAGGGCATCCGCCTGATTGTTTTCAGACCGAGGCACCTGTCGCCAATGAAATTCATCGAAGGACCCAGCCTCCTCTTTGACCGCCTGCAAATATTTGATCATAGCCGGATGGGTGGCTTCGTAGTCACCAAGGTATTGGCTAACGATCAGCTGTGAATCTGAGCAGGCGTCGACCTTTCTTGCACCGGCTGCCTTACACATGCGCAATCCGGCTAGCAGGGCTTCATACTCTGCCTCATTGTTGGAGGCTTGGAACTTAAACCGTAGTGCATATTCAAACTTATCCCCTTCCGGGGAATGACAAATAACACCTGCACCACAGCCGTTCACCGTAGAGCTGCCGTCTACAAATAACTTCCAGACCTGATCAGGGTTTTCCGGGTGCACCGGCCTAGTCATCTCGACAATAAAGTCGGCAAACGCCTGACCTTTCACTGCCCGCCTGGGTTCAAAAGTTATCTCAAGGCCTTGTATTTCAACAGCCCACTTGATCATTCTACCGGATGACTCTATAGCAGTCATCGTACGCTTGAGCGGCTGATCTGTGTATACCACAACCGGATGTGCCAAAAAATAAGGCTTCAACCGCTTGACTGCTACGAATAAGGCCAACCCAAATTTTTCGATCATGGGGTACCGGAGCTCAGCATTTTTAAAGACATGGCTGATGAAGTACACCGGCAGCTGAATGCCGTCTCTCTCAGCGAGGAGAACGGCACTAAGGGCGTGATCAGAGACGGCTAGGTACATGTACAGAACCTCCCGGGGTAGGGGGCTCACTAGCCTTGGCAAAGAATGCAAGTGCTGCTTAAGCCTCTGGAATGCCGCCTCTGCTTCTTCACCCCATTCAAACCTTGACCTCTTCCTGATTGCCTGGAAGAAATAGAGGCACTTGTCACCTGACCGGCTGAGGAACCTCCCCAATGCCGCCAGACAACCGGTCAACTTCTGGACCTCTTTTACAGTGCGGGGAGACTTCATGTCAATTACCGCCTGTATTTTTTCCGGATTAGCTTCGATGCCTCTTTGGTCAATCAAGAATCCGAGAAACTTCCCAGACTCAACACCAAATACGCATTTCTTTGGGTTAAGCATGACCCGGTGCCGCCTGAGTGTGGTGAAGGTTTCTCGCAGGTCTGCTAGGTGATCCGTCTGTAGCTTGGATTTGACTATCATGTCATCGATATACGCCTCTACATTCCTGCCAATCTGGTTGATAAAAACGGTGTTTATCATGCGCTGGAATGTAGCCGGTGCATTCTTCAACCCAAACGGCATCACCGTATAGCAGAATAACCCCTGATCAGTGACAAAAGCCGTCTTCTCCTGATCTTTCTTCCAGAGAGGTATTTGATGGAAGCCGGAATAAGCATCCATAAAGCTCATTAACGCATGGCCGGCTGTTGAGTCGACTAGGCTGTCAATCTTTGGAAGTGGGTAGCTTTCTTTTGGGCATGCTTTGTTCAGATCTGTGTAATCCACACCCATCCGCCAAGTACCGTTCGGCTTCTTTACTAGAACGACATTTGCCACCCAATCCGGGTAGTAGCATTGCCTAATGAACCCAGCATCCAACAGCTTTTTGACCTCAGCCGCTGCCGCTTGAGATCTTTCTCCACCATGATCCCTCTTTTTCTGCCTAACCGGCTGCTTTTTGGGATCTACGGCTAGCTTGTGGACAGCAAGATCCGGGCTGACGCCTGGCATCTCTTCCACTTCAAAGGCAAAGATGTCTTTGAATTCCTTCAGCAGCTGGAGCAAGCCTTCTCCCAACCGTTCGAAGGCTACCGTCCCGACCTTGACTGTTCTTTCAGGACGGCTGTCATCTAGGATGACATCAAGGCAGTCACCAGCCGGCTGAGGTCGTTGGTCATCTGACCTTTCCCCGGCTAGTGATTGCTATTTCTCCTTTTTGACGGGTGCCAGTTGGTCCGCCTTTCTTTTCATACCGGCTGCCCTTGGAGCCGGGACTGCTGGGTCGCAGTTATCAATATCTATGGGCTCGCCCTGGCCGGCTGCACCCATAGTTGTCTTGACGTCAGAGAGATAGCACTCTCTTGCCGTCTTCTGGTCCCCGCTTAGGGCACCGACTGTACCATCATCCTTTTGAAATTTGACCAACATGAGGGACGGGATGATGACAGCCTTAGATGCGTTGAGGGTAGGACGGCCAAATATCATGTTGTAGGCGGACAGCTCCTCCACAACTAAAAACTTGACTATCATGTGGTGTCCTTGCCCCTTTTCACCCAGCCGGATCGGAAGATCTATGCTTCCGACCGGATGCACTACTCCACCCCCAAAACCGACTAGTGGGTGAGGAGCCTGGTGCATGTTACCGGATGTGTACTTGAGCTTGGTCAAGCACTGATAACTGATTAGGTCAGACGAGCTCCCGGTGTCTATTAGGATTCGGCCAACCTTCTGGTTGGCAACCTTGCATTCGATGACGATGGGATCATCATGAGGCCGCCTGACCTTGCCCCGGTCCTTTTCAGAAATAAGGACCTCAGGAAAGATGTCTTTCGACGCCTGGCCCTCATCCACTGAGTTGACCAGCTTCCTGATGTTGTCTTTGGTGCCCCGGATGGTAGGACCCCCTCCGGCAAAACCGCCTGCTATTGTGAAGATGGTCTCTTCATCCGTCTCGGAGTTTGCTGGGCCGGTTTTTGCCGCCTGCCCTTTCTTGGCCTGGGTATTACCCTTAGCCTTGGGTAGGTAGGATTTTAGGGCCCCCTCATCTGCCAGACGGTCCAATAGCCGCCTGAGGCTATAGCAGCCATCGGTGTCGTGGCCGACATCCTCGTGGTATTGACAATACTTGCTCTTGTCCCGTTTATTCACGGGGCTTTTCATTTCAGCCGGTATGTCGAGAGACATCCGGTCTTTGATTTCCAGGAGGATGGTGGAGCAATCTTTTGCGAACTCGTATTTGGGAGCATACGATTCTGACTTCCGCCTGATCTTCTGGGCCGGCTGTCCTGACCGGTCAGCTGCCCAGACCCCTTTTCTCTTTTCTTCCTTTCTTGCCGGCTGATGCTGTTGCCGGCTCTCTTTTTTGTCAGACTTTTTATAATCTGACGGCTGCTTGACAGCACAAAGCTCCGTCGCCTGTATATAGGCTTCAGCTTCAATTAACGCCTCTTGGAGGGTAGCAACCCTCTTCCGAACGAGGTCAAACTTAAAGGTCGACCCATCCTTCAGACCTCGAAAGAAGTCTGTATAGGCCACTTCGTCTGATAGTCCTGGAATCTGAATTCTCATCAGATTGAACCGTCTGACGTATGACCGCAGGCCCTCCCGGTCGCCCTGTTGTATTGCCCCTAGGTCGAGGCTAGTCTTTTTGGCAGGAATATTCATTGAGAAATTTGACGTAAACAAGTACGCCAAAGTTCGAAAGCTGTTGATGCAACCGGCTGGTAGGTTACCAAACCACCGCTGGGCTATGCCCTTGAGGGTAGCCGGGAAGCATCGACACCAGACGGCATCATCTAACCCCTGGAGGTACATGAGGTTAGAGTAGGCCATTAGATGGTCTTCTGGGTTGGTGGTGCCGTCATAGGCCCCCACCAAAACATTCTTGATCTTAGGCGGCTGTGCCGCCTGGGTTATCTCTGGTGAGAACGCCGTTGGCTGTTCCCCCAAATTTAGCAGGCGCAGCTGCCAGTCTGTGGGTTGGAACGGCTGCTGCGCTTGCCCACCGAAAAGACCCGGTGACATAAAAGGGGATCCACCCAACCCATTCGGTGTGCCGAATAGGCCAGGCTGGATCACTTTGGGTCCAGACCGGGCAGAAGCTTCGCCCGTCTGGCTCCCAAGGTTCGTTCCCGTACACCTGTGTGAGACGTCATGGAAACTGTCCGGGAAGGTCGACGTTGAGGCCGACGCAGACGCCTGACCTCGCTTCTCTTGGAGAAATGTGCGGGCGTCTGAGAATGTTTTCTTGGAGCCATCCGGCTGTACGTGCCGGATGGCCTTTCGCAGCTCCCCTTGAGGAAAACGGAGTCTGCTTGGATCAAACCTTAAGCCCTCCCCCTCCTTTGGCTTGGGATGAGGGGTAGGAACTCGTTCTTTGACCGCCTTCTTTCCAGAAGGCTTCTTGGCCGGCTGACCCTTCTTTGGAGTAGCTGACCGGATGAGGCTCTTGATCTCACCCTTGAAACTATTCATGAAAGACATGAGTTCGTTTCTTGTAACAGGGGCTGAGCCCTCCACCGTTTGGGCAATTCCAGCCGGTTGCCCGGCTGGGTTGCTGGGAGCAGCTTGGTTGATTTCCCGTTCTCTTCTATCTTTAGCACGAGGGTGCTTCGTTCTGAAAGACCCATCCGGGGCCACATATGTTTCAATTTCGTCTCCACTTTCATGGTCCGTCTGGACCTCAGGCTCGACCACAGGCCGTTTTCCCTGATTCGGTGACACAGTATCAGAAGTCATCTTAGAAGTACTCTCCCCACAGACGGCGCCAAATGTTTCGGGGTTTTTTGATGTGTCCTGCGGGAGAGTTACAATTCCAAGAATGCCCTTCGACGCCTGTGCCTGCAAAATCACGAAGACTCCTGGGGGTAGGAGCTCCGCCTCCGACGATCAAGTTAGTAAAGATACGGGAGGTAGAATGCACGTAATGTAGAAGTTACTTCTCGCGTAATGGGAGAATTCTGCAATTAATATTGCTCGGGGTAAGTGTTTTTCTTTTTGAGGAGTATTCAATGTGAACAACAAATGTTCCAGCCCCCCATTAATGAGGGTCCTTCCACTATTTATAGTGGGGAAGGGATGGTTTCCCTTTTAGGGTTTAGAGGACACGTGTCAGCAGAGGATTGGAGCCCTGCTGACCAACGGCTGGATGTCACGTGTCACTAGGCCATTGGGCCACGTGTTTAGGGTATTTTTACCCCAAACACCTTTTAGGCTCCATACTAAGTTTGAGAGAGTGACTATGAGTTAACTTTGGTGTTACTCAGTCGCTGTCACTCCTGTTGAGTAGTAAAGGTACCAGGCGGCGGAGGCCGGCTGATCCTTTAGATTCGCCAATGTTTGTTGGCTATTAACTCAAGAGGTACCCCCTGCATTTATCCCAAGTAATACAGGCGGTCATCTGACTCAGATGTCAACTGCTACCACTGGTTTGGTTAGTGATAGAGTTATCCTTGTCTCAAAAACGGCTACGTGGTTGCCCTTGGGGGCAGTCGTATAGGTGTCGTGTATTTAGTTTATAGAGCAATGTTCCACCCAAAAGGGAGTTGCTCTCTGCGACGAATTTCATCCGGAGGGATGCCGCCGGACGCCTGCTATGATGTTGGGACAGGTCGTATTAGTTTTGAAGATTGGATCAGTTGGCTTGGCGCCTGGTCTGATCATCCAGCCTGTGGCCTTGGTTAGTTCTTGGTGAACGTAGGTGCTAAGTAAAAGGAGGGTAGCCGCCTGTTTAGGCACAGGGTCGGCCAGGCCCTGATCATTTTTAGTTAAGTATAAGGGGGGTGGCTGTGTGTTTGGAACCAGTCGGCCCTCTTCTATGGAGAGTAACCAACTATATGTCCAGACGGCGTGCCCCTATGGTGATAGAGTAAAATATTCAATGGAGAGTAGCCGACTGTAAAGGTACAGGCGACATGCCCCTCTGAAGATAAGAGTAAAATACTCAATGGAGAGTAGCCGACTGTAAAGGTACAGACGGCATGCCCCTCTGAAGATAGAGTAAAATACTCAATGGAGAGTAGCCGACTGTAAAGGTACAGACGACATGCCCCTCTGAAGATAGAGTAAAATACTCAATGGAGAGTAGCCGACTGTAAAGGTACAGACGACATGCCCCTCTGAAGATAGAGTAAAATACTCAATGGAGAGTAGCCGACTGTAAAGGTACAGACGACATGCCCCTCTGAAGATAGAGTAAAATACTCAATGGAGAGTAGCCGACTGTAAAGGTACAGACGGCATGCCCCTCTGAAGATAGAGTAAAATACTCAATGGAGAGTAGCCGACTGTAAATGTATAGGCGGCCTGCCCCTCTTAAGTAAGAATAAAAATTAAACATGGAGAGTAGCCGACTGTTTGTCAGCAGGCATGCCCCTCTTAGTACAAAATGGAATATTAAGTATGCAAACTTTTATTAAGTAGCCATTGACTATTTACATCATTCAAAAGAAATATTTCTTAAGATTATCTACATTCCAAGTTCGAGGCAACGGTTGTCCGTCTGGTGTTCCCAGACGGTAGGTACCGTCCCTGACCTCTTCACAGATTTGGTAGGGTCCTTCCCAGTTGGGAGTTAGTTTGCCAGACTCATTAGCCCTACCAACTGCTTCCATTTTTCTAAGTACAAAGTCCCCTACTTTGAGTGGACGCCTGTGTACTTTTTTGTTGTATGATCTAGTCATTCTCAGGCGGTAAATTTCATGGCACAAGACAGCATTGCCCCTCCTTTCAGGAAGTGAGTCTAATGCCAGGCGCATGGCTTCCCAGTTTGCCTCTTCGTCATATAGCATTACTCGAAGAGTCGGCTCGTAGTGTTCTATTGGAAGAACAGCTTCCGCACCATAAGTTAGGAGGAATGGAGTTTCTCCAGTCGCCCTTTTTCAATCGTCCTAATGGCCCAGAGAACATGTGGTAATTCATCCGCCCATAGGCCGCCTGCACGTTCAATCTTTTTCTTGAGACCGTCTGAGATGATTTTATTAAAGGCTTCTACCTGGCCGTTTGCTTGTGGACGGCCGACGGATGCAAAGTAGTGTGCAATTCCTTGGTCACCCAACCAGCTTTTGAGAACAGACGTCTCAAATTGGGGACCATTATCAAAAACCATAGACATGGGAACCCCGAACCGAGTGATGACATTTTTCCAAATGAATGAAATTACATCCTTCGTCTTGATTCCCTTTACAGCCTCCGCCTCTACCCATTTAGTGAAGTAGTCGACGACAACAAGTATGTACCTCCTTCCGCCTGTAGCAGTCGTATATGGACCTAGAATATCCATGCCCCACTTAGCAAACGGTAGTGGGCTATGAATGGTAGTGAGGTCAGTAGCCGGACGGTGAATTAGTTTGCCAAACCTTTGGCACTTGTCACATTTTTTCACCATCACCATCGCATATGCTTCTAAAGTAGGCCAAAAGTAGCCCTGCCGCCTTGCCCGTTGAGCAAGCGTCCTACCGCCTATATGGGAAGCACAGTAACCAGAGTGAAGATCGTCTAGTATCTCTCGTCCCTTTTCTGGAGTAACACACTTTAAGAAGGGTTGAAGGTACCCCCTTTTGTGAAGTTCTCCCTTTATTATTTCAAAACTGGTTGCTCGTTTTTTCAGTGCTGCCGCCTGTTGATGATCATCCGGGAGGGTACCGTTTGTCAGATATGCCCTGATTGGATCCATCCAGGTTGAGCTTCTGTCTAGGATTCCAATAGAGTCTTCCTCGATGCTTCTCTTCTCCATTACTTCCCAAAAAACAGTTCGAGGAGTATCACAGGAGGCAGATGATGCTAATTTTGACAGTGCATCCGCCTGGTTGTTTTCTGATCTCGGCACTTGGGTCAGATAGAAATCCTCAAGGGAGCCGACTGCTTGTCGGACCGCCTGTAAAAACTTGATCATGGCCGGATGGGTTGCTTCGTATTCGCCATTGTACTGACTCACTATCAATTGTGAATCGGAACAGGCGTCTATTTTTCTTGCTCCTGCCGCCTTGCACATGCGGATTCCGGCTAGTAAAGCTTCATATTCTGCCTCATTGTTTGAGGCCTGAAAACTGAAGCGTAAAGCATACTCGTACCTGTCGCCCTCTGGCGACTGACATATGACGCCTGCTCCACAACCATTTGAAGTAGAGCTTCCGTCCACATATACCTTCCAGACTTGGTCTGTAACTTGAGAGTCAGGAGGACGAGTCATCTCAACAATAAAGTCAGCAAAGGCTTGCCCCTTCACTGCTTTTCTAGGATCGAAAGTAACTTCGAGGCTCTGTATTTCTATGGCCCATTTGATCATTCGGCCTGACGACTCCATGATGGTCAGTGGCCGCTTGATAGGTTGGTCTGTATACACGACGACTGCATGTGCCAAAAAGTAGGGCTTCAATTTTTTAACAGCCATGAAGAGTGCAAGACCAAATTTCTCCACTTAGGGATACCTCAACTCGGCATTTTTCAGTACATAACTGACAAAGTAGACCGGGAGCTGACAGCCGTCTCTTTCAGCAAGGAGAACAGCGCTTAACACATGATCAGAGACGGCCAGGTACATGTAGAGTACTTCTTTGGGCAAAGGGCTGACCAGCCTCGGCAAGGAATGCAAGTGAACTTTCAATTTCTGGAAGGCCGCCTCAGCATCCGGCCCCCATTCAAACCTTGCCTTTTTCTTAATTGCCTGGAAAAAGTATAGGCATTTGTCGCCTGATCGGCTTAGAAATCTTCCCAAGGCCGCCAGAAAACCTGTTAACTTCTTAACCTCTCGGATGGTACGAGGCGACTGCATGTCAATGACCGCCTGCACCTTCTCAGGGTTCGCCTCTATTCCTCTCTGATTGATAAGGAATCCGAGAAATTTCCCAGACTCAACTCCAAAGACACATTTCTTGGGATTGAGCATGACATGGTGCCGCCTGAGTGTGGCGAAAGTTTCTCGGAGGTCCGACAGATGATCTTTCTGAAGTTTTGACTTGACAATCATATCATCAATATATGCCTCGACATTTCTCCCAATCTGATCAAAGAACACAGTGTTTATCATTCGCTGGAAAGTGGCCGGGGCATTCTTAAGACCAAACGGCATGACCGTGTAACAGTATAACCCTTGATCAGTGACGAAGGTCGTCTTCTCCTGATCTTTCTTCCATAAAGGAATTTGATGGAAACCAGAGTAGGCGTCCATAAAGCTCATCAAAGCATGGCCGGCTGTTGAGTCGACCAGGTTATCAATTTTAGGCAGAGGGTAACTGTCTTTTGGGCACGCCTTGTTTAAGTCTGTGTAGTCAACACACATTCTCCAGGTGCCATTCGGCTTTTTAACAAGCACCACATTTGCAACCCAGTCTGGGAAGTAACATTGCCGAATGAACCCTGCATCAAGTAATTTTTTTAACTTCGGCGGCTGCCGCCTGACTTCTTTCTTCGCCATGGTTCCGCTTCTTCTGCCGTACCGGCTTCTTTTTCGGATCCACGGCCAGTTTATGTACCGCCAGATCAGGACTAATGCCTGGCATTTCATGGACTTCGAATGCAAAGATGTCCTTGTATTCTTTCAATAGTTTGTGAAAGTCGTCACCCAGGACTCTCAGAGCAGTCGTCCCAACTTTGACTGTTCGCTCAGGACGTGAATCGTCTAAGATCAAGTCCGTATGCTCACCAGCCGGCTGAGGGCGGAATTCATCCGACCGCTCCTCTTCCATTGATTGCTATTTTCTGTCTTTTCTTGCGGCCCCTGTCTGGGATGCCTTTCTCTTCTTGCCGCCTGCTTCTTGAACAGGCGCACTCTCCTTGACATTGTCAAGGTCTATTTTTCCACCACTCGACCCAGTGGCCATAATAGTGGGCTTGACATCCGAGAGATAGCACTCTCGGGCCATCCTCTGATCTCCCCTTAAGGACCCGACTGCTCCATTATCCCTCTCAAACTTGAGCAACATAAGAGATGGGATTATAACAGCCTTGGAATTATTCAGGGTTGGTCGTCCCAGAATCATGTTGTAGGCCGAGAGTTCTTTTACTACCAGGAACCGGACTACCATGTGTCGTCCTTCCCCTTTTTCGCCCAGGCGGATGGGTAAATCCACTCGTCCCACTGGGTGGACGACTCCTCCTCCAAACCCTACTAAAGGGTGGGATGCCGGATGTATGCAATCAGTCTGATATTTTAGTTTCGACAGACATTTGCTACTGATGAGATCTGAGGAGCTTCCGGTATCTATGAGGATTCGACCAACTCTCTGGTTGGCCACTTTACATTCAATAACGATAGGGTCGTCATGCGGCCCTCTTACCCCTCCTAGATCTTCTTCAGTGATGACAATCTCAGGAAATGAATATTTGGAGGGTCGTTCTTGGTGAACGGAATTTACATCTAACCGTCTGATATTGTCTTTGTTGCCCCTAATTGTGGGGCCGCCTCCTGAGAAGCCGCCTGCAATGGTGTAGACGACTGCATCATCTGTATCGGAGCTGTCGGCCTGTTGATTCTTTTTGGTCGACTGCTTTTTTGAGGAAGTGTTCCTCGTAGATTTCTTGACATAAGTGTCAAGATCAGCTTGCTTATCCAGGCGGTCCAGATACCGCATGAGACTGATGCATTCATTGGTGTGATGACCAACATCTTCATGATAATCACAGAATTTTTCTTGGTTCCGTTTGTTTGCAGAACCCTTCATGGGGACCGGCTTCTCAATTGAGATCCGTCCCTTGATTTCCTTTAGGATAAATTGGCTATCCTTGTTAAACGCATACTTTGAGGAGTATGGTTTGAATTCTTTTTTTCTTTTTCTGGGCCGGCTGTTTAGAGGAATCAGCCGCCCAGACCTCTTTTCTCTTCTCGTCTTTGTTTGACGACTGTTTCTGTCGTCCTTCTCTTTTGTCGGACCTTTTCCCGTCTGACTGTTTTACCGTACTACAAAGATCAGTCGCCTGTATATAGGCTTCCGCTTCAATCAAGGCCTCTTGAAGAGTCGCCACCCTCTTTCGGACCAAATCAAATTTGAAGGTCGACCCGTCTTTGAGACCTCTGAAAAAGTCAGTATAGGCTACTTCATCCGGTAACCCTTGAATCTGTATTCTCATCAGGTTAAACCGCCTGATGTAAGAACGAAGCCCCTCCTTCTCGCCTTGCTGAATTGTTCCTAAATCAAGGGTCGTCTTCTTCGCAGGAATGTTCATGGCGAAGTTAGAGGTGAATAAGTAAGCAAGCGTCTTGAAGTTATTTACACAACCAGTCGGCAGGTTGCCGAACCATTGTTGTGCGATTTCTTTAAGAGTCGCTGGGAAACACTTGCACCAAGTGGGATCATCCAACCCTTGAAGATACATCAGGTTGGTGAATGCCATCAGATGGTCTTCTGGGTTAGTAGTGCCGTCATAGGCGCCTACTAATACATTTTTCACTTTTGCCGGCTGAGCGGCTTCAGTAATTTCCTTGGAGAAGGCCGACGGTTGTTCACCAAGTCTAAGCAACCGTAGCTGCCAGTCCATAGGTTGGACATTTTTTGCTGCATGTCCACCAAACGGAGGTGGCTGTAAAAAATAACGTTGTTGCGGTACAAACGGTAAGTTTGGTACCGCCTGGTCGCTATGAAAGCCGGACTGACGGGAGGTGCCGCCTGACTGACTCTCATGATACGACTGAGTATGCCTCATCGAGGTATTTCGCAGACTGTCTTGGAAGTTTGAAGTAAGGCCGACTCTGACAATCGGTCACTCTTCTTCTGCTCTAGCAGTAGCCGAGCGTCTGTGTATGTTTTCCTCGACCCGTTCGCCTGAATATGACGAACAGGTTTCCTATTTCCTGGAGTAGGAAAACGGTATTTTGTGAAGTCAAGGGCAGGTGGCTCCCACTTCCTAGATTTAGGATGAGGGGTCGCCTCTCGCCCTTGAACTGGTTTCCTCTTCAGTGAAGTGGAGGGTTTCTTAGCCGACTGCTCCTTCTCCAGAGCAGGCGGCTTCTTGTTGATCAACTCTTGAATTTCTCCCTTGAAGTCCCTCATGAAGGTCATGAGTTCGTTCCTTGTGATGGGAGCAGACCCATCAGTCGGCTGCTGCCGAACAGGCGGTGCGCCTGCTGGCTCGCTTCCAGTTTGAAGATGTTCCCGTTCCCTCCTTTCGGTATGACGGGTACGTCGGGCCCTTAGGGTCCCGTCTGAAGCTGTGTGAGCTTCAACTTCAAATTCATTCTCAGTATCGTGGTCTGACTGAACTTGAGGGTCGTCTAGGGGACGCCTCTCTTCAGGAGTCGGTACAGACGTGGATGCCATCTCAGAAGTACTCTCCCCACAGACGGCGCTAAATGTTTCAGGGTTTTCTGATGTCCTGCGGGAGAGTTACAATTCCGAGACTGGAACCGGACGCCTGTACCTGCAAAACAAACGGATGCTCCGGATGATTGGAGATCCGCCTCCGACGGTCAAGTTAGTACTTGATTAAGGAGTAATTAATGCGGAAATTAAAGTGATTGGGTCTCTCTAGGTGAGAGTGTTTAATGTGTGTAATCTGCTTTTTAGCGTGTTCTCCCCCTTAATGAGGATTAAGGGAGGTATTTATAACCTCGGGAAACGTGTCAATCTAGGTTTAGGTTAACCTTGGGCTGATTGGGCTTCCCTCGGAAGTTGGGCCTAGGTGACCGGTTATCCCAGGTGTCATGGGAAGGGCACGTGTCGTGTCGTAATTGGTCCATGGTGGACGGATCATTGCTTGACACATGGCAGGCTCCTATTGGCCCATGTGACGGACACATGGCGGAACCTGATTGGTCCACTTGTCAGATGGTGATTGGTGGGGAAAAATCCCCTAATCACACCTCTTATAGACAAACGGCATTACGCCGCACGGGGAAGGAATGCTTGCAGCACACACGGCCAGCTCGGTCGAATGTATGAATAAGGTCACTCCATCAAGCAACCGGCAAACCTATAATCTACTAGCTTCCAGCCAGCTCTAACCTCGCACCCGGCATGATTTGTCCGGCTGTAGGTGCAGCAAGCTAAGCCGATTGTGAGTATGAGCAACGTGCAACAAGCTCAATTCTATCCTTGCCTAGTGCTCCTTGAATTGGCTCACACATGCGGCACCATGTTAAGGTGGTTGTGATACTTGTGTAAGAGGGCCGGTTGTTGCCGCCTGCCATTTGATATCTTGCATATAACCGGCTGGGTGCTTGCAAATAAAAGCACGCATTGATTTCCCATAAATGGAAATGTCGATATTTCATGCGGCAATCATAATACAACAAAAATAAATAATAATAAAAAATTAAAAAAAAATATTTTGAAAATTGCAAGAGTTAGGCCGCCTAACTCCCACTATGTACATAAATTATACAATGTTGGAACCCCATGCACACATTTATATGCATTACATGAGTAATGCATGGCAGCCATGCATGAACAACCCCATGTAACACACCCCGCATGAAGAGGCATGACTGAGTGTTAAAAGTTGCTGCTACGCTATGCTCTTATCAATGGGGTCAAGCGGGGGCTGGCATGAGAAAACACCAAGCAAGCTGCCGGCACTAAGCACTACCCCGGCTGTGCATATCGGCCATGAGTAGATTTTTGAGCTCTTAATAGCAAAGGGGTCAGGCGCATTCTTCACGCATGAGCTGTGCCATCTAAACCCGGCTGATTATTATGAGCAAAGCGAATACACCCCCGGTTGTATGCACTTGCGTAGAAGTCTGGTTAGGACTCATACGAATGGGCATCATCAAAACTTGGGTGAGCAATTTGATGCACCTAACAAGCTAAGCATACAAACGGTTCAAGGCATCGCAAACGGCTGTGTGTGTAGCTCTTGATCATGTTACGCTGCTGCCATGCGATTTCGATAGTGTCAGTCGGCATTTGATTGAAATTAGCATGATCATGCGGAAGCCCAAGCATGCTTGCAACATGCTTGTTCCATGCACACGCAAGTGACAAATTGCTCAATTCGAGCCAGGCAGCCAGCCACCTCCTCCGGGTGCGTGTATATGGGTTAAGCAGCATGAGTATCTTGATTTTTTACCGGCTGTTAAGCCATATTGAGCAGCCAGCAGATCCCTCCTCGCATACACAACCCGCACTTAGTGGCATGAGTAAGGTTCAGCGCAACGGCGAGCTTGTGATACATCCGGCTGCAACATCATAGCCGGCTGTGCTTGTGCGAGCTTTTGTGAGTTTGCTAGCATGAGGAGCTTCTTGAATGCCGGATGGGCAAGCCAGCTCACATTGTGAAGAGCAGCCGGCATTATTCTGGTTATCATAGAAGAGAAGTCTCAAAGACCCGGCTGTGAGTGTAGGCAATATGACGTTCTTAGCAGGGCAAGCGCCTTGTCACGTGCCGACTACTTTGCCCTAGTCACGCACCGTGCGCCACCCGCTTACAGTCCGTCGTAAGACGAGTCAGGCTTTCTCCTTGGCACTTACTCCTTGTGCCCACGTAGCACAACTCCTTGTGCTGCTAGTATAAGTTTGCTAGCACGATCCCTTTGTGCTAACAAGTCCCCTTTGGTTGAACTAAGCACTCACCCTTAGTGCCTTAGTCCGAATTTACGACTAAGTGTCGTAGACAATTGAGCACCCAAGCTATCACCCTTGCTGGTATGCCCGATCACTCACTTGGCACCCTCGTGCCTTAGTTTTCCTCACACTCTCTAAGTGTTTGAAGGAAAGAGATTGAGTTGCAAGAGAACACAAGTGCTTAAGAAAGGCTTTTTGTATTGCTTTCAACTTATAGCTCTTAACTTGTTGATCTCTCCACTTTTATGTACAAATGAGCCTTGGAGCCTATTTATAGTGCTCCATCCTACTTACATGCTTCTCTAGAAAATTCCTAACCTCCTCAAATGGAGGGTTCTAGACTTACAACATCTAGAGTGTTCCCACCTCCTTAGGAACTACCTACATGGAGGTTTCTACATCCTTCCCTAGCTAGAATGTTCAAGATAACCCTAGAACATTCTAGAACGTACAACACTTATGCACATGGATAGAAGACCCTAGACACTTCTACTATGTACATGAAAACCCTTGAATATTCTAGAGACATTCCCTCTAGAATACTCCTTCAAAAGAACCTTGTAGATAGCTCCGGAACCTTCTAGAAGCATCTCGCGTTTTCCGGACTACCTGCTGCCAAAACTCGTATTTCGGGACCTTGTCTTGGAAAACTGACACCACCATCGTCTTCCTTGGCCCAAAATACTGTGGACCCCCGAATTTGGGCCCATTTGGACTTCATTTGGGTCTCCAAACGACCCATTATTGTGTTACTGTCAAGTGTGTGTTCACTAAGATTCTAAGCAAGGTGCAATATAAAGCTCTTTAGGGGGAAGTGCTTACCTGAGCACCAAGGCAAGCCCCCTAGCCCCGATTGTTGCCTTGCTGCCTAGTGACCCTCTTGACGTCCATCCTTGGTGTGGGAGATGACCCGTGACATTCTCCCCCACCCAAATTCTTGCCGTCCTCGGCAAGATCGCCCCTTGGAGTACGTGCCCGCGACCCGGTCTAGTGCACCACTTGTCCCTTGGGTGCTTCTGTGCGCCGCTGCCCCGTCCCTCCTGTTGACTCCACACTTGAGCCTTGTTGTCCCATCCCTTGGAACACCATGATGCCTTGTCCCTAGCATCTTTGTTGCCTTGATCCTCCCATGGATTGCACCTTGACGCCTTTGCCTTGGCGCCCACCAAGCTTTCAAGGTCGAGACCCTCACGTCCCGCTCCTTGAGTTGAGCGAGCTTGATCCCTATCTCGCTCCCCTTTGATGTGATGGTTATCATGCCATCGCTTACCCGAACAGGTAGGACCTTGTGCAAGAACTCCATGCCTAGCACCACGTCCTCATCATCAATGTCGACCACCAAGAAGTCGACTTTTCCCTTCCACTTCCCCAAGCGGACTGGAACTCCCCACGCCCTTCCATACACCGGCGTGGCCTCTGAATTGATGGCCTTCATCTCGCCATCCACTTTAGTGAACTTCACCCCTAAGGCTTTGGCTTCCTCCTTAGCCAAGAAGTTGTGCGACGCTCCCGTGTCCACAAGTAGCCTCGTCGGTACCTCGTTCACTTCCCCGTTTACGATCATCAAGCTTCCTCCTTGCTTGATGTTCGTAGTGCCGCTTGTCGGAGATGCCCTTCCCTTGAGGTCATCATCTTCGACCCTTGAAGTGTTGAGGAGCCTCATATTGGCGAGCTGGGCGTCCTCGTTCATGACCATTGCCCCCATCCTCGTTGTGGGTGCGGACTCCTCCTCCGTTGCGATCATGGCACTTAATTTTTGCCGCATCGGGCAATTTCTCGCTAGGTGAGAACCCTCACACAGGAAACATCTGAACGGCTTTGAGGGCTTACCTCCGTCTCGGTTGTCCCCCTTTGACTCCCACTTGGACTTGGCCTTGTCCTTGCCATGATCCGCATACCTAGCCTTTGGACGCGATGCCTCTTCTTCCTCTTGGTCACCTTCCTCGACCCTTTTGCCCCTGTCCCTTCTCGATTCCCTCGGGAACTCGATCAAGGACTCCGCCACGGCTATTGCCTCAGCAAGTGTCTTAACATTCCGTCTTTCCACCTCTTGCTGGGCCCATCGTTGTAAACCTCCGGTGAAGTAAATGAGTTGGTTCACCTCCGATAAATCATCGATCTCAAGCATGAGGGATGTGAATTGCCTGATGTACTCCTTGATTGTGCTAGTGTGCTTTAAGTCACGTAGCTTTATCATGGAGACCTTCTTGGCATTCTCTGGGTAGAACTGACGCTTGAAATCTTTCTTGAACTCGTCCCATGTGCTGATGGAACAAGTCCCCTTCTTGATGTCCAACTCTCGACGCCTCCACCAAAGGACAACATCCTCGCCCAAGTACATTGTGGCGGTATTGATCTTTGATGCATCGTCATCCATCTTCATTACGTCGAAGTACCTCTCGACGCCCCATAGGAAGTTGTCTATTTCTCGAGCGTCTCGCTTCCCATGGTATTTTTGTGGCTTTGGGACCTCCATCTTTGGCCCCTGTTGGATAGTGACACTCCCAGTCACTGCTGCCTTCTTACATAAAATGACATCCTCCTTCACCCACTCTACCTCAGCTCGGATGTCCCTTAGTTGCCCAAGCAACTCTTCTTTGAGTTTCGCGACCTCTTCGCGAATTGTTGCCAACGCGCTATTGACGAGCCCAAGAGTCTCGCCCCTCAAATCTTGGGTAGCAGTGTGTGCGGCCTCCACTTTTCCTTCGAGCCCCTCCACGGAGTCCGAGAGTTGTGTGATATCATCGTGCATGTCCGCCACAGTACGCTCTACCCTCATGAGGCGGGGTTCCAACTCAGAGGTCAAGGTTCTGGGCATTGATGGGTCCCTCGATGGGTCCCTCGCTCCCTTCTTCTTGGACCTCCTTGTTGTCTCCTCTTCCCCTTGAAACACTTGGCTCGCCGGAACTTCTTTGTCGCCAGCCATACTTATTTCCACAATAAGAATGAAGCGACTTACCTTGTTGCCTAGCTACCGTCCTTTCGTAGCTCCAACAGCAACGCCTCGAATTTACGATGCCGATCCCACACGACAATCGTAACCTTGCTCTGATACCACCTGTCACGTGCCGACTACTTTGCCCTAGTCACGCACCGTGCGCCACCCGCTTACAGTCCGTCGTAAGACGAGTCAGGCTTTCTCCTTGGCACTTACTCCTTGTGCCCACGTAGCACAACTCCTTGTGCTGCTAGTATAAGTTTGCTAGCACGATCCCTTTGTGCTAACAAGTCCCCTTTGGTTGAACTAAGCACTCACCCTTAGTGCCTTAGTCCGAATTTACGACTAAGTGTCGTAGACAATTGAGCACCCAAGCTATCACCCTTGCTGGTATGCCCGATCACTCACTTGGCACCCTCGTGCCTTAGTTTTCCTCACACTCTCTAAGTGTTTGAAGGAAAGAGATTGAGTTGCAAGAGAACACAAGTGCTTAAGAAAGGCTTTTTGTATTGCTTTCAACTTATAGCTCTTAACTTGTTGATCTCTCCACTTTTATGTACAAATGAGCCTTGGAGCCTATTTATAGTGCTCCATCCTACTTACATGCTTCTCTAGAAAATTCCTAACCTCCTCAAATGGAGGGTTCTAGACTTACAACATCTAGAGTGTTCCCACCTCCTTAGGAACTACCTACATGGAGGTTTCTACATCCTTCCCTAGCTAGAATGTTCAAGACAACCCTAGAACATTCTAGAACGTACAACACTTATGCACATGGATAGAAGACCCTAGACACTTCTACTATGTACATGAAAACCCTTGAATATTCTAGAGACATTCCCTCTAGAATACTCCTTCAAAAGAACCTTGTAGATAGCTCCGGAACCTTCTAGAAGCATCTCGCGTTTTCCGGACTACCTGCTGCCAAAACTCGTATTTCGGGACCTTGTCTTGGAAAACTGACACCACCATCGTCTTCCTTGGCCCAAAATACTGTGGACCCCCGAATTTGGGCCCATTTGGACTTCATTTGGGTCTCCAAACGACCCATTATTGTGTTACTGTCAAGTGGGTGTTCACTAGGATTCTAAGCAAGGTGCAATATAAAGCTCTTTAGGGGGAAGTGCTTACCTGAGCACCAAGGTAAGCCCCCTAGCCCCGATTGTTGCCTTGCTGCCTAGTGACCCTCTTGACGTCCATCCTTGGTGTGGGAGATGACCCGTGACAGCCTGGCCAGCTCCACCTAGGCAAGCGGCACTACCACGCATGGGTTAGCCGGCTGTGCTACTTGTAGAAAAGACCGCCTGTATGCCCAGCAATAAGAACTCGGTTGTGTGAATGCATGCTTCGAATACCACCAGCAAACTCACAAGTGGATGTGAAGGGCAGCATATATAAGCGGCACCATCACAGCCACCACGCATCTATCATAATTGACGGCTGTGTATATACAAATGAAGACGAGCTGAATTACATATTATTTCAAACGCATGCAAGCGACCCTATAAAGAGCCACCCTTTTTGAGTTTATAGACTCAGCCGGCACTTACAAGAATGTAATGCAAGGCCGTAGCCATCCAACAGCTGACCAGGCGACAATAAGCCAGGCAGCTAGCCTCCACCTCCGGCTGTGTATGAAAACGGCTGTGGGTGTGAGTGTCGAACGATTAAGCTCGGCTGTGTACAAAACCAAAACCACTCGTCATGATCAATCCGAGTGTCGAATTGATCAATCCGGTTGTAGGTACGCTCAAGCTAAGCCGGTTGTGAGTGCTTAAACAAAATAATGCTCCTAGCAAGCTAAGTGTCTGGCGAGCTCTAACCATACAAGCGGCACCAAAGCAAGCCCGGCTGTGGGTGTTGGATTCAAAGGCCATGACCAACTGTGGGTGTTTGTTCAAAGCAGCCATGATTAACATTAGCCGGCTGTGTGTAGGCCAAGCGGCCACGAAGGAGCAAACGGGTTAGTTGTATTTGCATGAGCAATGTCTTATTATAATTCTCAACAAGTTCGTGAGTGAACCAGTGTTAGCATATATTTGCATATGCATAAAAAAGCTCCAAGGTTCAAGCGGCATTCTCAACCCATGCGTGAATTAGCATGATCATGCATAATGGCTTCTTGATAATAATAATGATTAATCAAATCATTATTTATATAGTGGCTTGATTAGAATAAATCAAATCATTATTATGATTATATAATGGTTAGCATAAAATAATGATTTATCAAATCATTGTTATTGATTGATATAATGGTTTGATTATAATAATAATTTATCAACATCATTTAAAAAAAAAAAAAAAAAAAAAGAACCGTCTAGGGTATCATCAAGTAGATGAGCCTTGAAATCTCCGAATGAAAGGTGCATGTATGTATTACGCTATTGACACCGGTAATGGGTACATCCTTGCTAAACCTCATGTATGTATGAAGCCTGAGAAATAAGCTTACCGGTTGGGTGACACTCCTGTCACACCATGGAAACCGGCTGAGGGTACAAAGATTAATGAACAGGCGACCCCTCATGTTATTATTCCAAGTCTTTGAAGCTGGCACTTGAAACAGTCGGTCTCATCATAAGGCGGCCTCCGAGTACAAACATCGCTTCAAAGCAAATAGATTGGGCGTATATATAAGGGTCAATGTAACCTTATGAGGTGCCATAGGAAATGGCCGAGTGTGGGGCTGGACGCTCCTTTGTGTTGGTAGGGTTTGAAGTCTTGCCTCCTGTGAAGCATTGCCTCCTATGAAGCCCTGCCTTCTGTATGCATCTTGCCTCCTGTATGCATCTTGCCTCTTGTATAAGTGTTGCCTCCTGTATGGGTTGCCCGCACAAGTATTCACCAAGCCGAACCAAGGAAAGGTTTGATGAAGGACGCCTGAGTGTCACTATTCCAACCGCCTGTAATCGCACACTACAACGGCGTGATCATACTTCAATAAAACCGTTTGTATATATTGGTCGAAGTTAAGCTACTCACATCAAACCGTCTGGGGTATCATCAAGTAGAGCTTCAGAAGAATGCCTAGGTACCTCAACAAATTATTGCTCTTTTCCCCGAGTATGTTGCCTTGAGCCTTGTTGCATGTATATGGGTTGACAACGCTCCTGGCACTTGAATTCAAAAATAACCCAGGAGGCATTTCATGGACGCCTGTCACCATTTGAAGAGCTTGGTATCATGAGTTAGCAGGAGGCATTTCAATGCCGACCATCATATTGGCATCCTCCATCAGAAGTCTCCCTTAAAGGCAGCATACCGACCGGAAGAGGTCTAAAAAGTATGTTGAGCAGGCTTAAGTAGAACCCGCGCTTGTGCAATGTGCAGGCGGCAAAAAAATAAAAAAATCCGTCGGCTCCAGCAGGCGTCCGGCGACGCCCATTCGGGTGAAATCGTCGTAGAGAACACCTCCCTTTCGAGTGGAACATTGTTCTAGCGATCAAGCGAAGGCCAATGGCCGAATGATCCTATTGAGGCCAACGGCCGGAGTGATCAAGCGAAGGCCAATGGCCGGATGATCCAAAAATAAACAATCTGTCTGTAAAACTCAGGCATCCGGCGAAGCCCATTCGGGTGAATTCGTCGAAGAGAACATCTCCCTTCCGGGTGGTACATTGTTCTACCGGTCATAACTCAAACAGCTTTAACTGGCTAATGTTAAAGATAAATCATGGTTGTTTGAATGATCCATTGTAACTAAGATATAACCGGTTCTTCACTGCAAAACAGTACTGTTTTGGGGTTTTCTGATGTCCTGCGGGAGAGTTACAATTCCGAGACTGGAACCGGACGCCTGTACCTGCAAAACAAACGGATGCTCCGGATGATTGGAGATCCGCCTCCGACGGTCAAGTTAGTACTTGATTAAGGAGTAATTAATGCGGAAATTAAAGTGATTGGGTCTCTCTAGGTGAGAGTATTAAATGTGTGTAATCCCCCTTAATGAGGATTAAGGGAGGTATTTATAACCTTGGGAAACGTGCCAATCCTAGGTTTATGTTAACCTAGGGCTGATTGGGCTTCCCTTGGAAGTTGGGCCTAGGTGGCCGGTTTTTCCATTAGGCATGGAGGATGCCACGTGTCATGACATAATAGGTCCAAGGTGGACGAATAGGCGTGTGCCACGTGGCAAACCCTGACAGTTCCAACTGGTGGACACTTGGCAGGATCTGATTGGCCCACGTGGCGCATTCCGATTGGTGGGAGCAAAATCCCTTAATCATTTGCCCCTCACAGGTAGCACCACGTGTTACCTGTGACAGGTGTCGCATTGTGACAGGCGACGGCCTGCCACAGGTGTCACTCGGCGAAAGGCCGAGAGATTCTCCCGCTCAAATTTGAATTGTGAAAGTGACCCTTCGCCTTCTCACATCGCCTATATAAGGGAGTGTTGACTTCAGTCATTTTCACACTTGAGAACTTTTTATAGAGAACATTCGGACCCCTGAACTTGCTCTGACATTTCGGACTCTTTCTGCCTACCGCCTGCTCTGACAAGCCGACTGCACAGGATTTTCAGAACTCCATCAACTTCACTCGTTCAGGTAACCGTCGGTTCTCTTACTCTTAATTTTATTTTTATTTTATTCTTTTTTGAAATGGCCCCACGGAAGCACACGACACGACCTATGTTAGTGATCAGCCAGTCGCCGGGGACAGCTGAATCTAGGACTAGGAGTGCCGCCTGCCCTTTTTCGGACCCACCTTTGCCCTTTATACAAAGTCCAACTGTCTCTGTGTCTATGCAGAACATGATGGCCAGAACAAAAAGAACTGCTAGGATTTCGAACTCAGACGGCTCCTCCCACAGGGTGCCAATTAGTGAAACATCTGACCAGGCGCCAGATGTGGAAGTGAACCAAAGCGGCTTGAAAGCCGACAGTTCTGAGGGAGGAGTCAAAGTGACCCCTTCCAATTTTACAGTTAACAAGTCTACATTCTCTCCTGCTCCTTTTGAAGGAGAGGAGGCGGGCCCTTCTGGGAGAAGGGAGGAGTCGTCCTCTTCGGACTCGTTAGAGGACGAATCCGAATCTAGCTCTTCTGGTCATACTTCTCTGGACACAGAAGAGAAAAACAGCCGCCTACAAGAGGCGAGGCTTTCTCACGCAGTTGAGAAGGGGGAAAATTAGGCGGAACCATCCGCCTCTTACCGAGAGCAAAATACCCCCTACTACTGCACTGTCCCACGGGGTCGGATCACGGCTATGGAAGAGAAAGTGGGGAGCTTTATTGCGAACCACACAATGGGCCCCGGCTTCTTAGTTTTCGTGCCGGATCCAGAAGACACAGTCGTCTGGCCGGCTGGTACTAGTTATGATGGCGCCTGCTTTGGCTGTTACGAGGCGGCCATCAAGGCTGGGCTGCGCTTCCCACTACATCCGGTTGTTCAGCGGATCTTGGATGGGTATGAGTTGGGGTTATGGCAGTTAGCCCCGAACTCCTTGGTCAACGTACTCGTCTATGTGGCCGGGTGCGAACTGCACGGGGTGGAGCCGAACTTCGAGGCTTTCGCCCACATGAACTACCTCAGCCGGACCCCTAAGGCAGGCGGTACCGGCTGGTATCAATTAACGAGCCACAGAGGCTACCTCATGACAAGAGATAAAGCAAACAAGTGGAAGGACTGGCGAAGCACCTTCCTTATCATTGAGAGTTCAGACACAGAGATGAACAAGCGCTTCAACAGGTGGAATAGGAATCCGCCTCTTCTTGCAGGCGGCCGCAGCATGCCGCCTGTTCCCCCCAAAGCTAAGAAATAGATCCTAGACAAAGGACTCTTTAAAGTAGAGTCGAGGGTCGACTCTACTTCAGGGGTACGAGAGCAAGTACCCCTGCACTGCGTCCCGAGCTTCAAATGGCTCTACGACGAGTACTTTTTGGCCGCCTGTGGCCTCAGCTATTGGTGCTCAAGAGGTAGCCGGCCTGTCGAATACTTTGTTTTTCCATGCATTACTCCTTACTGTTATGACTTTTTATTAACTTTGCTATTTGTTCTTGCAGCGGACGCCATGAGCAAAATTACCGCCTCCAAGACTGCGGCGGCCATGTTGCGGGCCTCCATCATGCAACAGTCCTCAACCGACTCCCCCAACAAGGGGGCGCCCTTGGTGAGCTTCGAACCTTTCACTCTTTTTGGAGTTGGGTTTATGCATATACTGACCGAGTGTTTTTGTTTTTTTTTTTAGTCGGGCACTCCAAGAGCCTCTTCTTCCCAACAGCCGGACTCCAAGACCCGGAGGACGACTGTTGCGAGCTCTCCTGGTTCTGCCAGGAAACATGCGGCGGCTGAGAAACAGCCGTCCATTCCTTCTAAAACTCCAATCGGGCCGCCTAGAAGTATGAAGCTTTCCTTGTGAATTTAGACTTGCTCCCTTCTTTACTAGGTCTAACTCGTTTGTTTATGATTGATGCAGCCGGCCCTCAGGAGCCAGACTTGGTCGAGGTGGCCAAGTCTATGATCAAAGCCGTCCCTCCGGCTGAGAGGGAGGCGGTCAAGGGTGTCGGCACCCTTGACCTAGACGGGATTAAAAGGGTCCTTGCTGAGGTATACTTAGCATATTTTTGGTTATTTAAATTCCAGGACGCCTGTTTTTTGTTTGAAAACTGACGCCTGTTCCCTTTTACTTAGGCCCTGCTCCGAGTGAACGGCCTTCGCAAGCCGCTTGACAGGAAGAACAAAGAGGTAAAGGTTGCAAAAGCTATGGTCGCCTCTGACTGTGATAAGGCAATGTTTCAAATTGCCCAAAATGAGGTTCTGACAATTGACATTCTTTATTATCAGGCGCAGGCTACTTCTGCTATCCGGGCTCAGTTAGAGGCGGCCCAGAAGAAAAATAGTGAGCTGGAGGCGACCATCAACAATCTCAAGGCCGAGCTGAGACCTCTTCGCCAAAAAATGTCCTCCTACGACACCTTGGAGAAATCCTTGGCACACGTTAAGGAGCGCCTGGTGACCCAGGAGAAGAGTCTTACTCAGGAGCTCTCGGAAAAGGCCGAGCAAGAGAAGAAGGAGCTAGTCCGAGAGATGATGGAAGACTCTGCTCAGATCCAGCGCCTGACCTGGGGCCGCCTCTTCCCTAATGCCGACTTTTCCTCCTGGGAAAAAACGTACCGCCAGTGTTCTGATAGATATAATCAAGATATCCTGGCGGCTGCTGAGGACGAGGCGTTAGAGGAGGAGGAGCAGGTAGTGGCGCTTGTTCCACTTGGGGGGAATGCATCGAAGAAAGATGCAGCTGAAGCCGAGTCCAACAAGAAGAGTGCGGACCAGGCGGCAGCTGCTACTATTGAAGATCTGCCCCCCTCTTAAGCTTTATGTCTTCTTTTCACGGCCTGCGTGCCGTTTGTTTCTATTTACCCGGCCAGGGGGCCGGGGTTTTGAATATTTTGCCGGTCTTAATGACCGGCTTCTTTTGTATCTTTTACCCGGCCAAGGGGCCGGGGGTATGTTTATTTATGCCAAAAATGTTTGGTTTCAAATTTGTCTCGATTTTGCTAAGTATCGAAACTTTGATATCCAATTGCATACTATACCGACTGTTTTGCATGGCCGATAGTTGCGGACAGGAACGAGATAGTTAGTCACGCCACCTATGCCCCTGGACGACTGGTTGTTTGGTTCCAGGTTAAGCGATCAGTCGGCCACTTTAAAGAATGAATCTCCTTCAACCAAGTAGGGAGGTGGTTCCCTACCTGCCTTGTTTGTTTATTTGTTTTTTAGGCTAGAGACTCTAGTCGGTCCAGGCCGAATGTTCCCCGCCACATTTAATCTAGTGTGAACAGGCGCATGTATGAACACCTTTCTAGTTCCATACTAAATTTTTAAGGAGTGACCAAGTAAACATAATTGTTACCAAGTCGTCGAGTGACTGAGTAGTAGAGGTTTCAAGCGGTGGGTACCGGTTGTTCCCCTTTATTCGCCAATGTTTGTTGGCTATTAACTCATAAGATACCGACTATTCTTATCCCAAGTAGTTCAGTCGATTTGGTTGATACGGATGGTTACTGCAAACACTTGTTTGACCTGATTAGTCAGTTAAGTGAGAGGTATCCTTGTCCAGGAAACGGCTACGTGGTTGTCTTGGTTAGACAGTCGTATAGGTGCCGTGTAATGATTTTAAAGAACAATGTTCCACCCAAAAGGGAGCTGCTCTCTGCGACAAATTTCATCCGGATGGATGCCGTCGGACGCCTGCTATAATGTTGGGACAGGTCGAATTAAACTTATATTTGGATCAGTTGGCTTGGCGCCTGGTCTGATCATTTTAGCTATGAGCCTTTGATAGTTCTTGGTGAACTGTGTTATGGGAGAGTAGCCGGTTGTATGAAACAAGCGGCGTGCCCCTCTTAAGTAAGAATGAAAATTAAACATGGAGAGTAGCCGACTGTTAGGCATGCCCCTCTTAGGTAAAAATGAAAATTAAACATGGAGAGTAGCCGACTGTTTTATCTGTAGGCATGCCCCTCTTAGTACAAAATTGAATGAAATATCAAACTTTTATTAAGTAGCCCTCAACTATTTACATCATTCAAAAGAAATATTTCTTAAGATTATCTACATTCCAGGTTCGAGGCAACGGTTGGCCGTCTGGTGTTTCCAGACGGTAGGTACCGTCCCTGACCTCTTCATAGATTCGGTAGGGTCCTTCCCAGTTGGGAGTCAATTTGCCAGACTCATTAGCCCTACCAACTGCTTCCATTTTTCTAAGTACAAAGTCCCCCACTTTGAGTGGACGCCTGTGTACTTTTTTGTTGTATGATCTAGTCATTCTCAGGCGGTAAATTTCATGGCGCAAGACAGCATTGCCCCTCTTTTCTGGGAGTGAGTCTAATGCCAGGCGCATGGCTTCCCAGTTTGCCTCTTCGTCATATAGCATTACTCGAAGAGTCGGCTCGTAGTGTTCAATTGGAAGAACAGCTTCCGCACCATAAGTTAGGAGGAATGGAGTTTCTCCAGTCGCCCCTTTTTCAGTCGTCCTAATGGCCCAGAGAACATGTGGTAATTCATCCGCCCATAGGCCACCTGCTCGTTCAATCTTTTTCTAGAGACCGTCTGAGATGATTTTATTAAAGGCTTCTACCTGGCCGTTTGCTTGTGGACGGCCGACTGATGCAAAGTGGTGTGCAATTCCTTGGTCACCCAACCAGTTTTTGAGAACAGGCGTCTCAAATTGGGGACCATTATCAAAAACCATAGACATGGGAACCCCGAACCGAGTGATGACATTTTTCCAGATGAATGAGATTACATCCTTCGTCTTGTTTCCCTTTACAGCCTCCGCCTCCACCCATTTAGTGAAGTAGTCGACTGCAACAAGTATGTACCTCCTTCCGCCTGTAGCAGGCGTATAGGGACCCAGAATATCCATGCCCCACTTAGCAAACGGTAGTGGGCTATGAATGGTAGTGAGGTCAGTAGCCGGACGGTGAATTAGTTTGCCAAGACTTTGGCACTTGTCACATTTTTTCACCATCTCCATTGCATCTACTTCTAAAGTAGGCCAAAAGTAGCCCTGCCGCCTTGTTCGTTGAGCAAGCGACCTACCGCCTATATGGGAAGCGCAGTAACCAGAGTGAAGATCGTCTAGTATCTCTTGTCCCTTTTCTGGAGTAACACACTTTAAGTAGGGTTGAAGGTACCCCCTTTTGTGAAGTTCTCCCTTTATCATTTCAAAACTGGCTGCCCGTTTTTTTCAGCGCTTCCGCCTGGTGATGATCATCCAGCAGGGTACCGTCTGTCAGATATGCCCTGATTGAATCCATCCAGGTTGAGCTTCTGTCTAGGATTCCAATAGGGTCTTCCTCGATGCTTCTCTTCTCCATTACTTCCCAAAAAACAGTTCGAGGAGTATCACAAGAGGCGGATGATGCTAATTTGAAAGTGCATCCGCCTGGTTGTTTTCTGATCTCGGCACTTGAGTCAGATGAAAATCTTCAAGGGATCCGACTGCTTGTCGTACCGCTTGTAAATAATTGATCATGGTCGGATGGGTTGCTTCGTATTCGCCATTATACTGACTCACTATCAATTGTGAATCGGAACAGGCGTCTATCTTTCGTGCCCCTGCCGCCTTGCACATGCGGATTCCGGCTAGTAAAGCTTCATATTCTGCCTCATTGTTTGAGGCCTGAAAACTGAAGCGTAGAGCATACTCGTACCTGTCGCCCTCTAGCGATTGACATATGACGCCTGCTCTACAACCATTTGAAGTAGAGCTTCCGTCCACATATACCTTCCAGACTTGGTCTGGATTTCGAGAATCAGGGGGACGAGTCATCTCAACAATAAAGTCAGCAAAGGCTTGCCCCTTCACTGCTTTTCTAGGCTCAAAAGTAACTTCGAGGCTTTGTATTTCTATGGCCCATTTGATCATCCGGCCTGACGACTCCATGGTGGTCAGTGGCCGCTTGATAGTTGATCTGTATACACGACGAATGCATGTGCCAAAAAGTAGGGCTTCAATTTTTTAACAGCCATGAAGAGTGCAAGACCAAATTTCTCCACTAAGGGATACCTCAACTCGGCATTTTTTAGTACATGACTGACAAAGTAGACCGGTAGCTGACAGCCGTCTCTTTCAGCAAGAAGAACAGCGCTTAACACATGATCAGAGACGGCCAGGTACATGTAGAGTACTTCTTTGGGCAAAGGGCTGACCAGCTCGGCAAGGAATGCAAGTGAACTTTCAATTTCTGGAAGGCCGCCTCAGCATCCGGCCCCCATTCAAACCTTGCCTTCTTCTTAATGGCCTGGAAGAAATATAAGCATTTGTCGCCTGATTGGCTTAGAAATCTTCCCAAGGCCGCCAGACAACCTGTTAACTTCTGAACCTCTCGGACGGTACGAGGCGACTGCATGTCAATGACCGCCTGCACCTTCTCAGGGTTCGCCTCTATTCCTCTCTGATTGATAAGGAATCCGAGAAATTTCCCAAACTCAACTCCAAATACACATTTCTTGGGATTGAGCATGACATGGTGCCGCCTGAGTGTGGCGAAAGTTTCTCGGAGGTCCGACAGATGATCTATCTGAAGCTTAGACTTGACAATCATATCATCAATGTATGCCTCGACGTTTCTCCCAATCTGATCAAAGAACACAGTGTTTATCATTCGCTGGAAGGTAGCCGGGGCATTCTTAAGACCAAACGGCATGACCGTGTAACAGTATAACCCTTGATCAGTGACGAAGGCCGTCTTCTCCTGATCTTTCTTCCATAAAGGAATTTGATGGAAACCAGAGTAGGCGTCCATGAAGCTCATCAAAGCATGGCCGGCTGTTGAGTCGACCAGGTTATCAATTTTAGGCAGAGGGTAACTGTCTTTGGGGCACGCCTTGTTTAAGTCTGTGTAGTCTACACACATTCGCCAGGTGCCATTTGGCTTTTTAACAAGCACCACATTTGCAACCCAGTCTGGGAAGTAACATTGCCGAATGAACCCTGCATCAAGTAATTTTTTAACTGCAGCGGCTGCCGCCTGACTTCTTTCTTCGCCATGGTTCCGTTTCTTCTGTCTTACCGGCTTCTTTTTTAGATCCACGACCAGTTTATGTACCGCCAGATCAGGACTGATGCCTAACATTTCATGGACTTCGAATGCAAAGATGTCCTTGTATTCTTTCAATAGTTTGTGAAAGTCGTCACCCAGGACTATCAGAGCAGTCGTCCCAACTTTGACTATTCGGTCAGGACGCGAGTCGTCTAAGGTCAAGTCCGTATGCTCACCAGCCGGCTGAGGGCGGAATTCATCCGACCGCTCCTCTGCCAATGATTGCTATTTTCTGTCTTTTCTTGCGGCCCCCGTTTGGGATGCCTTTCTCTTCTTGTCGCCTGCTTGAACAGGCGCACTCTCCTTGACATTGTCAAGGTCTGTTTTTCCACCACCTGACCCAGCGGCCATAACAGTGGGCTTGATATCCGAGAGATAGCACTCTCGGGCCATCCTCTGATCTCCCTTTAGGGACCTGACTGTTCCATTATCCCTCTCAAACTTGAGCAACATAAGAGATGGAATTATAACAGCCTTGGAATTATTCAGGGTTGGTCGTCCCGGAATCATGTTGTAGGCCGAGAGTTCTTCTACTACCAGGAACCGGACTACCATGTGTCGTCCTTCCCCTTTTTCACCCAGGCGGATGGGTAAATCCACTCGTCCCACTAGGTGGACGACTCCTCCCCCAAACCCTACTAAAGGGTGGGATGCCGGATATATGCAATCAGTCTGATACTTCAGTTTTGACAGACATTTGCTACTGATAAGATCTGAGGAGCTTCCAGTATCTATAAAGATTCGGCCAACTCTCTGGTTGGCCACTTTACATTCAATAACGATAGGGTCGTCATGCGGCCCCCTTACCCCTCCTAGATCTTCTTCAGTGATGACAATCTCAGGAAATGAATATTTGGAGGGTCGTTCTTGGTGAACAGAATTTACATCTAGCCTCCTGATATTGTCTTTGTTGCCCCTAATAGTGGGACCGCCTCCTGCGAAGCCACCTGCAAAGGTGTAGACGACTGCATCATCTGTATCAGAGTTGTCGGCCTGTTGACTCTTTTTGGCCGACTGCTTTTTCGAGGAAGTGTTCCCCGTAGATTTCTTGACATAAGGGTCAAGATCGCCTTGCTCAGCCAGGCGGTCCAGATACCGCATGAGACTGATGCATTCGTTGGTGTGATGACCAACATCTTCATGATAATCACAGAATTTTTCCTGGTTCCGGTTGCTTGCAGAACCCTTCATGGGGACCGCCTTTTCAATTGAGATTCGTCCCTTGATTTCCTTTAGGATAGCTTGGCTATCCTTGTTAAACGCATACTTTGGGGAGTATGGTTTGAATTCTTTTTTCTTCTTCTGGGCCGGCTGTTTAGAGGAATCAGCCGCCCAGACCTCTTTTCTTTTCTTCTCATCTTTGTTCGACAATTGTTTCTGTCGTCCTTCTTTTTTGTCGAACCTTTTCCTGTCCGACTGTTTTGTACTACAAAGATCAGTCCCCTGTATATAGGCTTCCGCTTCAATCAAGGCCTCTTGAAGAGTCGCTACCCTCTTTCGGACCAAATCAAATTTGAATGTCGATCCGTCTTTGAGGCCTCTGAAAAAGTCAGTATAGGCTACCTCATCCGGTAACTCTTGAATCTGTATTCTCATCAGGTTAAACCGCCTGATGTAAGAACGAAGCCCCTCCTTCTCGCCCTGCTGAATCGTTCCTAAGTCAAGGGTCGTCTTCTTCGCAGGTATGTTCATGGCAAAGTTGGAGGTGAATAAGTAAGCAAGCGTCCTGAAGTTATTCACACAACCAGTCGGCAGGTTGCCGAACCATTGTTGTGCGATTCCTTTGAGAGTTGCTGGAAAACACTTGCACCAGGTGGGATCATCCAACCCTTGAAGGTACATCAGGTTGGTGAATGCCATCAAATGGTCTTCTGGGTTAGTAATGCCGTCATAGGCGCCTACTAATACATTTTTCACTTTAGCCGGCTGAGCGGCTTCAGCAATTTCCTTGGAGAAGGCCGACGGCTGTTCCCCAAGTCTAAGCAACCGTAGCTGCCAGTCCATAGGTTGGACATTCTTTGCTACATGCCCACCAAACAGAGGTGGCTACAAAAAATATTGTTGTTGCGGTACAAATGGTAAGTTTGGTACCGCCTGGTCACTATGAAAGCCTGACTGACGGGAGGTGCCGCCTGACTGACTCTCATGATACGACTGAGTATGCCTCATCGAGGTATTGCGTAGACTGTCTTGGAAGTTTGAAGTAGAGGCCGACTCTGACAATCGGTCATTCTTTTTCTGCTCTAGCAATAGCCAAGCATCTGTGTATGTTTTCTTCGACCCGTCCGCCTGGATATGACGAACAGGCTTCCTCTATCCTGGAGTAGGAAAGCGGTACTTTGTGAAATCAAGGGCAGGCGGCTCCCACTTCCTAGAGTTAGGATGAGGGGTCGCCTCTCGCCCTTGAACTGGCTTCCTCTTCTCTTAAGTGGAAGGTTTCTTAGCCGACTGCTCCTTGGCCGGAGCAGGCGGCTTCCTGTTGAGCAGTTCTTGAATCTCTCCCTTGAAGCCCCTCATGAAGGTCATGAGTTCGTTTCTTGTAATGGGAGCAGACCCATCAGCCGGCTGTTGCTGAGCAGGCGGTGCGCCGGCTGGATCACTGAGTCCAGTTTGAAGATGTTCTCGTTCCCTCCTTTCGGTATGACGGGTGCGTCGGGCCCTTAGGGTCCCGTCTGAAGCTGTGTGAGCTTCAACTTCAAATTCTTCCTCAGTATCATGGTCCGACTGAACTTGAGGGTCGTCTAGGGGACGCCTCTCTTCAGGAGTCGGTACAGATGTGGATGCCATCTCAGAAGTACTCTCCCCACAGACGACGCTAAAATGTTTCGGGGTTTTCTGATGTCCTGCGGGAGAGTTACAATTCCGAGACTGGAACCGGACGCCTGTACCTGCAAAACAAACGGATGCTCCGGATGATTGGAGATCCGCCTCCGACGGTCAAGTTAGTACTTGATTAAGGAGTAATTAATGCGGAAATTAAAGTTATTGGGTCTCTCTAGGTGAGAGTATTAAATGTGTGTAATCCCCCTTAATGAGGATTAAGGGAGGTATTTATAACCTTGGGAAACGTGTCAATCCTAGGTTTATGTTAACCTAGGGCTGATTGGGCTTCTCTTGGAAGTTGGGCCTAGGTGGCCGGTTTTTCCATTAGGCATGGAGGATGCCACGTGTCATGACATAATAGGTCCAAGGTGGACGAATAGGCGTGTGCCACGTGGCAAACCCTGACAGTTCCAACTGGTGGACACTTGGCAGGATCTGATTGGCCCACGTGGCGCATTCCGATTGGTGGGAGCAAAATCCCCTAATCAAGTACAACCGGTATTTTCTGCTATGCGGTACCCCCAGGCTTTACCTTAAGGTAATACATCCAGTACTCCCAGCCGGAAATTACAGCCGCCTGTGCTACAAGATAGTACAAGTAGCACATGAAATATTGGTCATAACCAGCGTTGCATAAAGCATCCCAGACGGTTATGCACTCGAATGATCAAACAAATGGCCAATGGCCTAAATGATCAAATAAAGGCCTACGACCAGATAATGTTGCATGCAAACCTCCACTTGATGGTCGACAGTCCGCCTAGGCTGGGGCTATCAACATAATGAGGCTAAAAGCTATAATCGTCGACATCTGTCTAGTTCAGCGGCAATCATTATTATGATTTGATTAACTCGGAAAATGCCATACCATTTTAGGTATCAAATTTTCCAAGTCAATCAAATCTCTCCCCAATTAAACTAGACAAATGCCGACCAAAGAGGCTCAAGCGGTCTCGTATTCAAAAGGAGCAGTCCCTCTTAAAAGAGAGACTACTCCTTCTGAGGGGCTAATGTTTAGGGGTAAAATACCCCTAATGAACGGACCACTGTTAACACGACATGTGTCCCAATAGCTTGCTGACACATGTCACCAAAACCCTAGAAGGGGATTGATCTCCTTTTCTATAAATAGAGGAACCATCCTCATTTATTAAAAAAAAAACAACATACATTGAATACACATTCAATACACTCAAACACTGAGCAATCTTCGTTGCCGAACCCTCCTGACTCAGGGGGGTTAATAACTGAGAAATCTTCATTGCCGAACCCTCCTGACTCAAGAGGGGTTAATAACTGAGCAATTTTCATTGCGGAACCCTTCTGACTCAGGAGGGGTTATTACTACATTCCGCAATATAATCCTCATACACGTTCTAACTTGATCGTCGGAGGCAGAACTCCTTCGGGAGTCTCCCTTGTTTTGCAGGTACAGGCAGCCGGAGGTCAGTCTCGGTGTTATAACTCTCCCACAGGACACATAAAAAAACCCCGAAACAAATGTAATATATATTATGTTTTAATGTATTTTCTTCTATGTATTGTATTTTAAATTTCTAGTCATGTACTTTTAATTTCTATCATCAATAAAAGTTTGTATGATATTATTCTAAACTAATCTCATATTTATTTTATGAAGATATGGATCTGCCTGAAGTTGGTTCCGAATATCAATGCCTTTTGGACAGTGGAACAACACATACTATCTTGAAGGATAGAAAATATTTTTCACAACCAAAGTTGTTTCAAGCAAATGTAAACACTATTTCTGGATCAGCTAAATTAATTTAAGGATCTAGAAAGGCTTGTGTAATACTTCCAAATGGAACAAAATTGATAATCAATGATGCTTTATACTCAAGTAAATCACGAAAAAATCTCATAAGCTTTAAAGATGTACGCCAAAATGGCTATCTTTTAGAAATAATGACAACCAAACAAAAGGAGTATTTAATCCTCACGGTAGAAAAATATGGCAAGAAACATATTTATGAGAAATTGCCAGAATATTCTTCGGGGTTATATCATATAAACATACAACCCATGGAAATCAATATGATATCTAACAAGAAGTTAGATGAAAAACATTTGATTATTTTATGGTATGATCGTTTAGGACATCCAGTAACTGGGATGATGCAAAGAATTATAGCAAATTCAGTTGGACATTCAATAAGAAATGTCAAATTCCTCGATCAAATGAATTAACATGCTCTGCATGTTCACTTGGCAAATTAATAATAAGGCCTTTATGAACAAAATTGCTACTTAATCTCCAAAATTCTTGGAAAGAATTCAGGGAGATATTTGTGGGCCAATTAATCCGGCATGTGGACCATTTTGATATTTCATGGTTTTAATTTATGCTTCTACACGATGGTCATATGTTAGTCTAGTTTCAACTAGAAATGTTGCCTTTGCAAAATTACTTGCCCAAATTATCAAATTAAGAACACAATTCCCAGATCATACAATAAATAAAATAAGACTCGACAACGCTGGGGAATTTACTTCCTAAACATTTAATGATTATTGTATGTCAATTGGGATTGTTGTTGAACACCCAGTAGCTCATGTTCATAGACAAAATGGTCTAGCCGAATCACTAATTAAGAGATTACAATTGATTGCAAGACCATTATTAATGAGGTCAAAATTGCCATCATTTGCTTAGGGATATGCTATAATACATGCAGCAGCACTAATTAGATTGAGACCTACAGCTTATCATAAATTCTCACCACTACATTGTTTGTAGTCGAGAACCAAGTATCTCACATCTAAAAATCTTTGGTTGTGATGTATATGTTCCCATTGCTCCACCCCAACAAACAAAAATGGGTCCACGAAGAAGCTGAGAATTTATGTCGGGTTTGAATCCCCCTCCATAATCACATATCTTGAACCATTGACTGGTGACTTATTTACGGCTAGATTTGCCGACTGTCAATCTAATGAAATAGTATTCCAAGCCTTAGGGGGAGAGAAAGTGGACCCACGCAAGAAAGAACCTTTAGAATGCAACACAACTGTTAAATTTAGACCCACGAACAAATGCGTGTGAACAAGAAGTCAAGAAAATTGTTCATTTACAAAGTGTTGCAAATCAATTGCCTGATACATTTGTAGATCAGACACAAGGAAGGTGACAAAATTGCATATACCTATAGAAAATGCCCCTGCACGTATTGAAATTCCAACTGGTAATAAGGCCATTGAAAATGAATCTCAAGAACGCATAAAGCATGGGAGACTGTAATACCCCGTATTTTTATGCGTATTTTGATTTAACTCATTATTTTATAAAGTATTCAAATAATTCGAAATGAATTATTTATAGTATTTTATTAATATAAAAAGGTTTATTTTTAATTAAAGGTCCATTTTTATTTATTTAATTATTTTGAAAATATTTTATTTTATTATTTAGAAACTTTGGGGCATATTATTTTATAAAAAGGAAATTTTAAGTCAATAGAATTTAAAGAAAGTCAAATGACTAGTTTGAATAGGAGAAGGGATCATTAAGGGTAGAAAGGGAATTTAAGGTAAGGAGGGTTTTGAGAGGGGGTATAAATACCCATTTTATGAGCAAATTAGACCTTCCCCAAGGTGGAGAATACCCAAAGGTAAACTCTCTCTCTCTCCTCTATTTTCACTCCCCTTAATTTTTCCCCCTCCCCTTTTATTTTTCACCACACACAGACACACACATGGTGGCCGGCCGCCACCACCATTTCCCACCGGTTGGCCACCGTCGCCAGCAGCAGCCGCCGGCGTGGAGGGCGGCAGCAGCCCTCCCGTCCATGCGGTTGTGTGTGTTTAAAAAAAAACCTCATCTTCCTATTTTAATTTAATCTAGCCTTGATTTAATTATTGTTTTTGGGTTGTGTGATGATTTTTATGATGTTTGATTATGATTATTATGTATATAATTTTCAAATTTAGTTTTGAATTAAAAAGCCCCAAATGGAAAACCCTAAGTTTCTAATTAATGTATATTGATGGAAATTGATTGTAGTTAATTGAAATTATTGAAATAGGTGTTTTAAAACATAATTACAACAATTTTACATGTTTTTATAAAGTTGGAATTTTTATATAAAGGTTAGAATTATGTTTCTTGAAAGGATTTTTAATTACCCATTAATTAGGATTAAAAGCAGGGGTTTTAAATTAATTTTTAGCATGTTCTAGAGGGTTTAGGAGTGACTTAAAGAGAGTCTATATTGCTGGAAATTTATATTGAATAGATATTAATGACTCTTTGTAATTTTGGGTTGTAGGGGACTTCCAAGTGAGTGATTTCATTTAGTCGTGGCGATTTTGAGATCATATTCGAGGTACGTTCGCGTACTCGGTAATTATTTAAGTGTGTAGAAGCATGTTAGGCTTTGATTAATTAATTCCAAAGCAGTATCATGATAGGTATTGATCATTGGAATTGTTGATTGGATTGATGTTGGTGATTGATTTGTGAAGTATGAATAATTTATGGTGAATTGGTGATTAGAATTAATCATGTTGGCATATTGATTATGAACCACACTTTTATTATTTGCATGATTGAGAGCATGTTTAATTAAACTAAATGTTTAATTTGGTTTGGAAGATAAAAAGGAAATTTTATTATGGTTCGTATAATTTTTATTGATGCTTTAAGCATGAGGATTGAACTATTAAGTGTCTTACTACAAAGGATTAAAATATATTGTGGTGCCTAAGTGCACTTAAGGTGTTCTAAACATCGCGGGATAGGATTTGCGGTGTTTTATGCACTTAAGGTGTTATATTAACGCCGAGGTAGTTTATAAAGGGTTCAACATTAAATTTATGTGGTCACTAATTATTCAAGAACTAAATTGATATGTTTGGATGCTTGAATGATTTATTATGATTGATTGTATTATGATTTAAGAGTCATCACTAAGTCCAAAATATGTAAACAACGTAAAGTGTTAGAGATTACGCACCAAACTCTTGGAACGTATATACCTTGAGTATGGACATATGGGGGGAGTTATGGGGTTTTATATTTAACCATAGCTTCTACTAGGAGTATAGGTCGCTGTATTTTCCTTTTATTATTTTATGCGCAAGACGTCCATCACTTTCATGTGACATTTGCCCACCCAGTTTGCTCCTGGTGTAGTTTACCCCAATTATTTGGGGCAAGGATTAAGTGGGAAACTCGTTTGATGGTAATCAAATTAAATAAGCAATTTATTTATCTATTTATTGGTTGGTTGTGTTGTATGCTTGTAAACAAGTGCAACAAGGTAAGTTGTGTGTTGATAGGATGAAAGCATGTTAGTATATACTATTTATGCTTACGTACTCAATATTGTTGATTGTTGTTTGTATGTTTGTTTGGCCTTGTCTTTATCTTAGCCGTACGACGACCCATTTCTAATGGCGAGTAGTGGGGACAAAGTAAAGAGAAGCTTTTCCAGTGATGAACCATATTCATGATGGGCATGAGCGAATCATGTTTAGTTTCCATAAGAATATGATGTGGTTTGTTGCTTTGATTATCATATATTTTGGTTGTGAGACTAACACAAAGGTTTTAATGTTTATTTCGGTTTTGATAAGGGCCTATAATGGTTCCAAGTTGTAGGTTGATTTCGTTTGACTTTGGCTTAACTTTACTTTCATTTGGTTTGAATTTTTAAGTTGACTTGTTTTGAATGGTTTTTAAAGAGAGTCTTTCGCCGTGAGTTTTTTATAGTTGTCTTAGCCGTTTTCACGGTGGCAGTAATGTCATAGAATTCCTATTTCGTATTTTAAAAAGAGCAAAATAGGTATTTTTAAGGGAAAGAAATTTCTAGGGTGTTACAGAGACCACTTGGTTCAAAATTCTAATCCAAGGAAATTGAATAGATTGGATGGAATAGAAAGTGAGAGTAATGATGTTCCCCCGTCAGAAGGCAAGAAAGACCAAATGTGGATGAAAGTAAAGAAAATGAAAAATAATCTAAAAGGGGATGAACAAGAAGACAACCCCTCGGGGAATGAACAAGATGACAAAGACATCGATAACAATGAAATCTCAATGAATTATGTCTCTAACAAAATTCATTGGAATAGAAAAGATATAATCGTAAATAAAATATTTGCATATTCCATTGCAATCGACATTGTGTCTGATGAAAATAATGTTGAACCAAAAACAGTGGAAGAATGTCGACACAGGAGTGATTGGCCAAAGTGGAAGGAGGCAATGCAAGCTGAGTTAAAGTCACTTGAAAAACGAGGAGTTTTCGGAAAAATAACTCTTACACCAGCAGGTGTAAAATCCGTTGGATACAAATGGGTATTTGTGAGAAAACGTGATGAGAAAAATGAGATAGTTAGATACAAGGCAAGACTTGTAGCCTAAGGTTTTTCTCAAATTCCAGGGATTGATTATGAAGAAACATACTCTTCAGTACTTGATGCAACTACATTAAGATTTCTGTTAAGTTTGACAGTCATAAAAGGATTGCAAATGCGATTTGGATGTAGTGACTGCGTATTTGTATGGGTCACTTGATACAGACATTTACATGAAATTTCCCGAAGGACTAAAATTACCAAAAAACCACAAGCCTAGACAATTGCTTTCCATAAAACTAAATAGGTTACTTTATGGATTGAAACAATCTGGAAGAATGTGGTATAACCCTCTCAGTGAATACCTTATGAGAGAAGGGTTCAAGAACAACCAAATTAGTCCCTGTGTTTTCATAAAGCGATCACAATCAGGATTCACTATTACTGCAGTTTATGTTGATGATTTGAAAATCATCCGAACCCCGAATGAACTTGAGAAAACTGTAAAATACTTGATGGAAAGAATTTGATGAGATGAAAGACCTTGGAAAAACTAAATTTTGCCTTGGATTGCAAATTGAGCATTTAAGTCATGGTATTTTTGTCCATCAATCAAACTATACAGAAAGAGTTATGAAAAGATTCTTCATGGACAAAGCAACTCCAATCAACTTTCCAATGGTTGTTCGTTCTTTGAATATGAAAAATGATCCATTCAGACCCCGAGAGGAAAATGAAGAAATTATGGGTCCAAAAGTACCATACTGAAGTGCAATTGGAGCCTTAATATACTTAGCTAACAACACTAGACCCGAGATAGCTTTCTCTGTAAACTTGTTAGCCAGGTACATCAATAATGCACCGACTTTCAGACATTGGAAGGGAGTCCGACACTTACTCCGGAACCTACGAGGGACACAAGACCTTGGTTTATATTATCAACCAAAACGAGATGTTTCTCTTATTGGGTATGCAGACGCTAGATACTTATCAGATCCACAAAATGCCAAGTCACAAACTGGAATTCTGTTCACTTATGGCAGCACTGCAATATCACTGAAATCAACAAAGCAAACATTGACCGCAACATCCTCGAATCATGCAGAGTTGATAGCTCTTTATGAAGTAGGACAAGAATGTGTATGACTGAGGTCGATGATCAGTAATATCCAAGAAGAATGTGGAATGAACACAATAACAGAAAATCCAATCATCATTTTTGAAAACAATATAATATAGCATGCATCTCTCAAGTAACTGAAGGATATATTAAGGGAGATAGAACAAAACATATATCCCCAAAACTATTCTTCACACATGATCTGCAAAAGAATGAGGAAATAGATATCTAGCAAATTCAGTCTTGTGACAACCTTGTCGACCTGTTCAATAAATCACTTCCTTCGAAGAAATTTGAGCAATTAGTTCACAAAATTGGAATGCGACATCTTCGTGAACTATGTTGAAATCAAGGGGAGTATTATATACACTGCACTCTTTTTCCCTTTGATCAGGTTTTTATCCCACAGGGTTTTTCCTGACAAGGTTTTTAACGAGGCAGTATATCAAAGCATATAATATAATACCGTTGTACTCTTTTTCCCTAGCTATAGTTTTTGTCCCATAGGGTTTTACCTAGCAAGGTTTTTAATGATACAATGTATACCTTTTTTCTGTATGAGTATGGGTATTCAATATTGGCGGACCTGGCCTTGTGCATGGTGAGTCAAATGACTCACCAGGGCCCAAAAAAAATTTCTAAGTTTTTTTTTTTTTAAAAAAAAAAAAATTATTTTCTTTGGTTGATTTTGTTGTTGTTTGTTTGGTAAACTTTGAACCTTTTGTTAATGTTGTTGGGTTTTTGATGAAATTTGACCTTTTTTACCATGTGAATTGTAGTCAGTGTTTATTTAGGGTGTTTACTGATGTCAATTTTGTCTGTCAAATTGTCAATACATTATTTGCTTTGGTAGATTCATATGGGGTTTTGCATATATATGTGCTGATTTGATTGGCGATTCGGACGATTGCTTATGATATAGTCGATCCATCCTAATGATATAGTCAATTATGTTTGTCAAATTGTCAATACACCCTAATGCTTGTACAGATTTTAATCTTGTCAATTATTAGAGAGCTAAGCTTGTCATGTTGTCAAATTTTTTTTTATATATTTGGTTATCGATTGTGACTCACCAGTCGAAAATTCCTGAGTCCGCCACTGGTATTCAAGGGGGAGTGTTAGAAGATAAGTCTAAGGTGAATGCCAATTATTGATTTGATTATACAATGCTCATATAGGTCCAAAAACTTGTGAACTCATATGACTACATATGAGTAATTATTGTAATTTTAGCATTTTTCATGGCTTATATATACAAAGTCATGTAAGTGTAAATTACACAAGCAAAAATATAACTAGAGCACTACTACACTACTTCTTTACCTCTTTACTCTCTAATATCTCTATTGATAAAGTATTTTTCACGATTAATATTTTTTTTTTTAATGGATTAAAAAAGTAGTGTTAGTTATTTTTATGTTATTGAAAATACGGTAGTATCAGTTATTACGAGATTTGTTGAATATTTTCTATTTTAATTGTAATGTTTTAGATAATAACCAACAATAATTTAACAAAATTGGATTATTGCTCTCGTAGCGTGCGATGACACAACTAATATACATAAATACAACTCCTTCTGTCTAAGATTAACAAACATCACATAATTTAAATCAATCACTTGACAATCACATCTACATATAATGCTAAAACAACATCCATATCTTTCTCTCACTCAATATATTGACACAAAAACACAAAAAAGAACAATAAACCAAGCTCAAAGACTAGGCGTCGATAATCAATAAATCAAGCCTTACATAGAATTTACAAGTTTATTTACAATTTGTCACCTAATCTCCTTGGTCAAATGACAAAATTGTAAGTAAATCAACGACATTTCATTAAACACGGTTACACAAATGTTGATATAATTACAACGACATCATGCTAACAGGAGAAAAACCGAGACTACCTCTTTAAAGACGAGGCTTAAACTTAATCACATGATCATCAAAATCAAAATCCAAACCTTCATTATTACCAATCAAATCCAAAACTTCCTTCAACAAAACCTTCCTATTCTCACCATAAACAACCCCATCCCAACTCCTCTTAACCAACTCCTCCCCCAATTCCACCGCCCCTTCCACCGTCGCCGCCGCTCCTTCGAACACTTCATGCACAATCCCAATCTCTCTCTTCCCTTTCTCCGCCGTAACTTTTTCCGCCATTAACCCCACCTTCCTCATCCCTTCCCACCCTCCTCCGATCTTACACTTCATCACAGCCATAAACCATGGCGGAATCACCAACCCAATATCCACCTCACTCATATACAAATACCCTCTTTCTCTCCTCATCAATACAAAATCGTGCGCCATTGCTAGGATAAATCCAGCTGCTGATGCGTGCCCATTAATGGCGGCGATTGTCGGCATTGGAAATGAGATTAGTTCAGCAATTAAGGCTTGTAATTGGGAATCCATGATTTTTTCGGAGAGTTTAGGGTTTGAAGAGGAGTTTACCCAGGCGACGTCGTAGCCATTGGAGAAGAATTTTCCGTGTGCGGTGGTGATTAGGGCAGAAGGGGTTTTGGATTTTAGGGATTGAGATTTGATTTGGGAAAGACATGATCGGATTGAGCTGATTAAAGTTGGGTTTAGACGATGTTCATTGTTGCCCGTTAAGGTTAAGATGTAGAGATTGCCTCGTTTCTCTACTGTGCACATCTTCTCTTCTTTGTAATTTTCTCTCTCCTCTTAATGATTTCACTGCTTGTGTGGTATGGAGGAATGGAAGAAAAGAAGGATTAGTATTTATGGTAAGTCGTTGAAAATAGCCCCGATAGTTTGGAGCGATGATCATAATCGCAAATGATGGATACGAGATTTGATTTTAAACCAAGTACTCTTAATCGCCTTTGATTACTTTAATCTATTTAGTTGACTTCTGCTGATAAACTTGATTGTGGTTGGGTATGATTTTTTTAAAGAGATTGATTGACTAATTACTATAATTGCTACAGTAATTTTCATTGCTTTAATGTTTTACTCTTTCCATCCTTTAATTAGATGTCTACTTCTTTATATTATGTGAGTAATAAATGCTAAAAATAGACATCTAATAAAGGGACGGAGGGAGTAATTAAGAGTGGCATGAAAATTAAAATGAATGGAGCCAAATTTTTGGTTATTGAAAACTGTATAACTGTTTTTGACAACTACTCCATGTGAAGACAGAGTTTGTGACACTAGACAAAGATGGCCGGTAAATCCATCCAAAACGATATGATACGGAGTAGTTTTGAAAATTTGATATTAAAAACTAGAAACTTAGGTTATTTCTACTCCCTCTGTGATTTTACACTTGACTAAATATGTTTAGTGAGGCACGACTTTGACCAATTTATCAAATTATGTATTAGTATAATTATATAAAAATTGATATCCTGAAAATATACATTATGCCGAATCCAACAACGTATTATACAATACTATGTATCAATATGTAGCATTAGTAAAATAATCAAGTCAAAATCATTATGTGAATAGTGAAAAAAATCAAAGTGTAACAATTAAAAAAATACGGAGTATGACTTTTGTATAACTTTTTTTTTTTTTTTTCATTTTAGAATTAGGATTAATTTCTTAGGTTCTAAGAGTCAAGTCTTTTTGTCCCTTTTTTTGGCACCACAGGCACACATGTTGTAACTTGTAAGTGTTTTTTTTAGGTCAAATGGTGCTTGAAAAAAAGGGGATAAAAGAGAGTTACATCATTTTTTTTTTTTTTGATAAGGTTCACGGGTCTAATAACCCCCCTATCACAGGAATGGATCATTAAAATATAAAAGTCTCCCTATCACAAGAAAAACTAATAAAGTAGAAGAAAAAAGAAAGAAAATGAGTTATATCACTTGTATGCAAAAAGATAGTCAATTTTGGCATGTAAAAAAAAACGTTAAAAAGAATCTTAGAAAAACTTGTAGATAAAAAGAGATTCAGAATTTGGCTTTGTCAATGTTGAATGATGCGTGTCTTGTAAGAACAGATAACCCATATGCATGACTAATTGATTATTAGACCGTTCTTCTGGCTGCCATAAATGAAAATGGCGTTGCTGAAATATGCCTTTGTACAGTTGTACACGTATCGACATTAGTTTGTGCAATGTACTTGCTGGATCAGTATAAACCGGAAAGGCGACATGTTTTCATAACCTGATATCAAGCTTTGCATTGAAACATTTCACTATACAAGATGTCAAAAATTACAACATACTTGGTGAATAATTTCCCAATGTACGTCAAAATTGGATATGATACATATCAGGAAAAAAAAAAAGTAAATAACTGGATTGCCTATTACAAAACTGCATCAGGAAGAAAGGCAAAACTACAAATTTACAGCGCAAATCAAATGAATAAATTACATGGGTGTTAAGGAAAATAGGTGTCAGGTGTATCATATTGACGCCTTTTTTCTGGTGGAAGCAGCCCCTTAAAAGCGGAGATGTGCACCCTTCCCATCTATCTCTAGCTTCAAAGTTGACCATTATGCTACAAGAAGTCATTGTTACAAGCTGTCACCGAGTTCCATTAAACTTTTATTAAAATCGTCAGCCAGGGAGGCTTCACCAGGCTTATAAAAATCGCCGTAAGGAATTCTGGAAATATGTATAAGGGTGGATCTCTTTTCCAAGATTCTCTTCTTCCAGTGTACAATTAACAGAGGGTATTACTCAGGCAATAACTCTCCAAAAATGAACCAATCATCGTATCCAGATCTGGGAAACCAGTAATTAGAAACAATGTTGAAAACACCAAGTACAGATTTTTACAAGCAAGATTGTGTAGGTTAACAAATATAATCTAAAACACAACAATCAACATATTCAATCTATGGGAGCAGTTGACTCAAACGATTCATGAACAGAAACATATAAATAAACAAAATGTCTGGTTGATTTCTTTGGATTGCCAACCACCAAGAGAGAGGTGTGGTGTTTCAAGATATGGGTGAGGATCAAGATCAATTCCCAAAAATGATAATCTACAAGTTTTGTCTACGGAAAATAGGTCTCACTAGAAAAAAAATTACAAGAAGAATCCACATGCGCACGCACAAGGCCACAATAAAGTGTAAATTAAACCAAAACAAAGACGATCAAACAAAATTCTATCATTCTCATTTGTTGAATGTCCAATAAATCGTGTAAGAGTCAATAGTCAAATACTTGTATCAAATATGTAGCTAGCTCATGAACAAAAGCCCTTTATATTCCAACCAAGTACCGGGTTCTCTTTGGGTTGACCTAGAATGAGTAAAAAAGAGGGTGGCACATGTGCTTGTTATCGTAATCCAATATGACAGTGGCTTTACCGATAATTAAAAGTATGTATGTATGTAGTTCAAGTCTTCACATTAAGTCACAACCTATTGTCAGCCTTTTAAGTCCTTTTCCTAGCAGCGGATATACAATATCCTTTCTCTAGCCTGGAGCCTTGAGCATGGAAAAGCAAAGTCTGATCTAAGAGACGGTAAGGCCCCTGTCCTGAGCCTTGTTTTCTAAGCGGACTAATAGTCCAAGCCTCTTGGTTCAAGGAAGGGGAAGCCTTACGAGGACCAATCAGGTCCAATTGCTGGCTGGCTAGACATGTTGTAAGAAGAGAGTAAACAAAATCTATTTGATTGACTCTTAGAACTCACTATTGGTTTGCTCTAATAGGTGCTTCGAGTCCTAGTATTTTCTAAATCAACTACCCTTGATTCAAGGATTACTTGATTGAAGAAACAATTCAGGTGTTAAACCAAAAATGATAAAAAAAAAATATATAAATTAAAATTAAATAACAAAAGAAAAGAGCACTTTTTGCAGAGTAAACTGTGGAAATATCAAATCTACCTGAAACGACCAACTATTAAAACTGAAACAACTACATAGGAAGCAGTAATACCTGTGCAGACGAAGTCTTATGTGAGTGAAGCAACCAAAGGAATGAGGAACATAAACTGATGTGAGCTACTCTGATAAAATTTTACAGCAATTCTGCTCACAATTTCAATTCATAATTGCATCCTTAATCCTGAACTTCACCCCAATGTTGAACTTCATTTCTTTTAGCTACTGAAGAGTAATCAGGCCTTATATCATCTTCGTTGATACCTCTCACCCGAAATGTGGGAGCCAAAGTAGGGCATCCCATCCTAAACAGCAAATGGCCAAAACCAAGACACAATTTTGCTCCAAACCCCACATCTCAGCCACATTCTCTGCTTCATTCAACTACAGAAAAGAAGACCAAGAGCATTGAGAGACAAGCAACGTCTCAAAATCTCTTTCATTACAATCCACTTCCAAAATCATTTGACAACTGAAGTATCCCACGCATCTGAAGATATGGGTTCTCCAACAGTTTCTCATTGTTGCTCTGCAGTATAAAGTTAAAAAGAAATGATAAGGAGAGTCAAGCTAGGTGATAGATCCAGCATAATACCAAAACAGGAGATAAAACAGAGTTGTATATAGTCACGTCATGCATGCAACCACGCGTACTTATTTTCTTTATCCTTGGTAATACAACAGTCATTCACACTTGCCAATGCACATATTATATCATTAATATCTTTTATTCTACATTAGTAAAATTATATATAAAAAAAAAAAAAAAAAAAAAAAAAATTAATATTGTGAAAGTATAAATCAAGACAAATCTAACAAGATCCCACATGAGTACATGACTATGGATTTCTAACATATAGATCACAAAAGGTGGCTAAAGGAGCTTGTGTGAATAGTGCAAAATCTCAAATGTTGCGATTAAAAAAAAATGGAGGAAGTAGTTAGACTATACCTGCTGAGCCCTAAAAACAAGTTGCTGAAGTCTACGTTGGTAATTTTCAAAATCTGCTGTCATCATCCTCTGCAATTACATATACAGAACTATTTGTAAATATTAATAATAGCGAAGAGACTAAAGTCACACATATAAAAGAACAATTAGACACAAAATAAAATTTCTTGCCTTCAAAAGGAAGGCAGAAGAGTAATAAGCCACCCTCGAATCCGTATCATCCAAAAGTTGTCTGCAAAAGAGAAAGTGCTCATTTCTTTGACTTACTCATGGACAATATAAATTTCTTACAGACAAACGAGATATTACCTGAAAAAATCTTCACCATCAACTTCTTGAAACGCATCAGAATCTGCTGTGCATTTTGCAATTAGAAGTAAAAGAAGGGCAGCACGAATATCTGACGTTGCGCCCGGGAGGTTTCCTCTTCCCTTGCTGCCAACAGAAACTCCAAGAGCAACATTATCTGTGGCAGCACCAGCAAGTTGAATCAAGGGCCAATAAAATAAAACAGCTGGAACACGTGCAACCAACTGCAGTGGAACAACAACACTTCCTTGAAGAAGCAAAGCGGCCATCGATGATGTCTCACAAACTAATGATCTACAGGAGTTATCAACATCCTCAAGTCCTCTACGATGAATAGTCTCTTGCAAGGGAACGCATTCGCCTAAATTGGCCTTATTGTTCATATCCATGGTATTAGAACCTCCACCAAGATGACCTGCATCTGTAGATGCTGGAGGGACTTTCAGGCAGAGCTGGGAGAATAGGATGTCACACATCTGCACAGAGATAGCAAATAATCATATTTCTAAAGAAACATCTTCAACATCGTTTCCCATTCATGCCATATTAATAGTAGCTTAGACTGCACAAACATAGAATACAGCTACACACAAGAATTAACTATTGTAATTACCGCTTAAATAACAATGAATGCATCCCATGAATTCAAAAGGTTCCTTCAACCTAAATACAGGCACATCATTTTCATATATGTATAGCTGTAGGCTCAAAAAGCTCAGTGCAGCAACACTCAATATATAATGCAAAATTTTAAAAGTTCTGAAGCTTTCTTAAGTTTTTGGTGAAGGATGCTCAAATTAATTCAACAAGAAATAAAAGTTCAGTGGGGGGGTTGGGGGGGGGGGGGTGGTGGAGGGGCTATAGCCAGGTCTATGGAAAACAAAAGCTACTCTAAAGTCTATGACTTGCTCTTTGCTGATGAAACGGAATTTTTCAGTAAAAAAAATACTAATAAATAAATAAATAAAATTGGATCAGAAGAAAAAGGAACTTGGCTAGAAAATTTTGGGTCAGATGTTCAAGAAAAAACTGATTTTATTCCCTCAAATATACAACAGATATTAATGTAGATTATTTAAGATCAGTTATGAAAAACCTAGAAAGAAAAAGCAACCTAGTAGTGGTACAGAAATAGATAGCACTTTATACTTGAAAAGATATTTGTTTTGTCAACAAAAATGGGCCTATTCTTTGAATAAAAAACTGATCATTAATATCCAAGTATAGTCGATATGATGCAAGCAACAGGAAACTTGAGGTGTTGCCCTCAAGTATTTGAAAAGATCAAATTCAATCAGCTCTAGTTGGCTTGGAAATGTAACATTTGTGATTTTTTTTTTTTGGTTCCATGGGCATGAAATGCAGCTGTCAGCAGTTCCATCTTCTATGCAGGTTTTTATATTTGGGGATCCTTCCCAGAGAAATTAATTTTGAGACCCAATTACTGAGAAGATCCATAAAAGACTCAAAATTGGAAATCTAACCTTCAATCCAAAGAGGAAAGATTGACCATGGTGAAAAGCACATTGTCCAGCTGGTCTTTGCATTTAGAGGAATACAAAAAGAGAAACCAGTGGATCTTGAGGTATTTCTTTATAAGTTCAGCCAAGCTCTTGATCAAAGTAAAACACTAACACCTCGGTTTCTTTATTTTGTATAGGACATTGATAGCCATAGGTCATTATCAGCGACGGCGTTTCACATCAATTAGCATGACTAATCCTGAGAACAATCATGAATTCATGATATATACTGAAATAAAATGGGAATGATGATCTCAGAGCCTAGGATCTTTCACTTTGACTCTAGCAGATAGAATTAGAGAAAGAGAGAGATAGTGTATTGAATAGAAAACTATTCCTTTTGTCATTCCAATCAATGTATCTACTTCTACTATGCATTAGAAACCTATCGCTTATAATTCAGTTCATTAACAAGCCAATGTTCTTACTGAAAATTTTCCAATTCATAATTGATATGAGACTCTTATAACATACGGCAGAAGAAAGCTATTTGTCATGGAAAAAACAATTCCCAAATCCTATCCATCTAAATCTTTATACTATTCAAGGGGCCCCTTTGGTTTCCATGAATTAAGAAAATGAAAAGGAATAAATACCCTTATTTCCCATAGTCGATGTTAATCAAGGTGAATCAATTCAAGATCTATTTTCCCTATTTACACCATATAATACGATTCAAAATCCTTTTCTCAATGTCTTAAATCCTTTCCCTTCATGTTCTCTTAATTTCTTTCCTTTCCATGTATGAGAGCCAGGCGGCTCTTGACTGGAGAAGCTCCCAAAAATATCCCTACTTTAATACACTGCTTCTCCCAACCCAGAAGAGGAAAAGGCTTTACTCATTTATTGACCACAGGATATATGTTGAACTATAAAATTACCATAATTATTATCTACCACTGATCCTTTCTAAGCAAAGTAAAGGACCAATGTGCATAAATGGGTGGAATTATGATCTTCAAATGCTGAGTCCCCAACTTAAACCTATTAGTTCCTAAATTAAACTTCATTTCCTATGGCCTACATTGATGTATTACCAAACGTCACTTGATCTAACCCACTTCAAAGTTTAAACATGCCACAAGAATAGTGATTTGCACATATATAGCAATATTATTCTTTACCCCCCAAGATAGTTTTTCTTGACACAAGATATAGTAATATTATTCTTTCACCCCCAAGATGGACTACTAAGATAGGCATCACCAGAATTTGCATAGTATTTTATATTACAGAGCTAGAGAATTTTTAGCGTCCATGAAACCAGCCCCCATTTTTTTTTTTTTTTTTTTTTGAAACTGTCGATGTAAGAAATAATACGAATCAATGACAACTATAATGGTGGCAGAAAACGTATCTCTTTTTGCACAAATGAGAGCAAATAGTTTACTGTCCCATGTACGCGAATCTTCGAAAACACCCAAAAAAAAAAAAAGGAAATATGCAATTGTTGTTTTTATCTAAAATCTCTACTACTCACATAAAACACTAGAAGCCTATCGTATCCATAGTGTTATTGTATCAAGAAGACCATGGTCAGGTAAACAGGTTAGTGGGCAATTATTCACAAATTTATAACTGACATATCATTGCAGCCAGGTTTGAGTATAAAAGTAGGAGAAGGATTGAGGAGTATACCTTCAAAATGTTGAAGTGATCAGTCTCATTTATCTGAGCCACTAAAGACAAGCAACTACTCATGATGTCTATCACTGAATTTGCCTTTTGAAGGCAATGATCTGGAAGACTATCGCCACCGTTTCTGGTTGAATCCTCAAGCTCATTCTCATCCAAAAGACACTTGCATCGCATGAGAAGTACTTCCAAAACAAACAGGAATCCTGCTCTGATTGTGCTGTCCTTTGACTTCAGCAAGCCACACATAAGCCAGATAGACATTGGAATATCGGAGAGAGCAGAAGAATCTTTCAGGTCAACTAAGGCAACTTGCTGCTGCAAGCTGCTGATGCTCAAAAACAAATTTCCATCACTCCCCTCACTAATTTCAGAAACAAGCAGATCACCTAACCATATATATCCATTCTGACGGCAAGCTATTCTATCAGAATGAAGAAGAGAGTGCAATGTAGCCCACGATAATTTAGCGTTGTTGCTAACATTCCTTCCTATGACTCCATCGTCGATGCTTTTCAAAAGTTTATATGATTTGGTGTGCTGTCTCATATCGGAGAACTCTTTCTGTAGGTGAGTAAATGAGCTTATAATTGAATCGAACTCACTCATAACCTTCTCAAGGATCTGGATATAAGAAGGCAATACCAACATAGATTAAAATGCGAACATCTTGAAGCTTAGATTTGTAACATTTGAACAAACAGCCTATAAGGCCAAAACCATTAACAAACCAGCAACGATAACAGCTTCAGGATTTCTTCAAGAAAACGCATGGCTAATAAGTCCCAATTAATATTTGGATAATATCAAAGAACAAATACTTTAATTCATATGAACATTTGCATAAAATAAATCATACAAGATGAAATAAAGAGGGAAGCAAAATGAAGAAGATTACGGTGTTCAGTTGTTCACTGTCTGAGTATCTGGACAATGCAGAAGACACTGATCTTCTCAAGAGTTCTCCAATCCTATCAACTCCTAGATTAACAGAAATGTGGAAAGCTTCAGGAGCATTGGCAAGAGAAAGCAAAGTCGCAAGGGGTTGAATCTCATCAACTAAATACTCAGGGCCTCCAGTAGCAATATTTGCTACATTAATGTGATGCAAAACATAGTCAAAAAGCAATGAATAAAGATTTCTCTTCTCCTCCCTTGTTCTAGCAAGTGAATACTGCATTGAAAAGTGACAAGACAAAATTAGAAGGGAAAATTGCACTTGGAACTCAGAAGTACAGAACATCAAAATATTAAAGCGTACATGAACATCCTTGAGGACCTTGACAGAACACGTTAAACTGACAGTGAACTATATTCTTTTGCTTATATATCAGTCAAATTTGGAATGAGAATTTAATTTTAATTAAAAGTCTAATTGGCTACTCCCCTCCGTTTTAAAATACTTGCTCCATTTCTCCATGCGCAGAGTTTTAGGAGAAATTGGAAAAAGTAATAAAATATGGAGGTAGTGGGGATGGTGGAAGAATAAAAAATTGTAAAAAGCAAAAGTAGTTGAGAGAATTGGAGGAGAGATAATATAAAATTAATAAAATATGATTTAAATTGGGTCCACTAGTTGAGAGAAATAAATTAAATATTGAAAAAGCTTTCCAAAATAGGAAATTGAGCAAGTATTTACAAACGGCCGAAAATAGAAAGTGGAGCAAGTATTTAAAAACGAAGGGAGTATCAATTTTTTTATCCCAAATATCCTATCAATGGCTATGATGTAAACCTGTCGATCGGGTCGGTTTGGGTCGGGTCGCTCTGAGTCACGGGTCACTTCAGGTTACGGGTCGAGAAATGCTCAACCCTAACCCAGAGTTTCAGGTTTAGGTCAACCCAACGGGTTTTACAATTTTTTATTTAATTTTTTTGGCTAATATTTAGAAATTTCTGATTTTTCAAGCTTACTTTGCTAAATATTTTTCCACTTTTTTAATCGAACATTTTCACCATATTATTTTGGATTAGCCATTACATGTTACATAATTTAAACCATCATCATTTCACCAAAGCAAATCAATTGTTAACTAATAAAAAATGATAATATAATTAAAAGAAAACTTTTAAACATCCCAAAATTTAAGGAAGAGGCTAACATAATTATATATGTGAAGTATAATATCACTTGACATAATATCAGTAGACATACATATCAATCAGTGGCATGACGGTGATGTGGGTTATGCAGATACAATTAATGTGGGTCAATAGTTGGTGTAGGAGGTGATTGGTGTGGACTTGAGCAAGAGTTATATGAGATAGATAAATGAAAAAGAGATTAAATGAATGTCCGATGGTAGACATACAATCAAACTTAATCAATAAACTAATATTAATTTTCAAATAAATGTATTTATTAAAAAAATACCCCTAAAATTGGGACGACGGGTCGGATTCTAGTTCAGGTCGGTTTTGACCCGCATATTTACGGGTTTAACGGGTTCGGGTTAAATCGGGTTACGGGTCAAAAACAGATGTTCAAGACCCACAAAAACGTGTCGGGTTCGGGTAGGGTTTTGCATGTCGGGTCGAAAATTGACAAGTCTACTATGATGCAATGCCCCAATTACGCTCAAAGGATAATGTCAAAAAAATAAATTAATAATTTGTCTATTCCATCTATGACAGTACACAACTACACATCACATCTAACATATCTATCCCTAGCAATTAATAGGGATACCTGTAAATGTAACATTGGAAGGAACATAAAATATAAAAAATAAAAATAATTAAAAGGATGTTTAATCTGCAGTCCGAGTGTCTGAATCATCAAAAGAGAGAGATCAAATTTTTGGCAAAATATTGAACCGATTATAATGGTCTATCAGCAATAGAATTTCAGGCACCTCTACAACTAACAAACCATTTGATCAGATCCTTTCCTTATTTAGAGAAAAAAAAAGGGGTATAGAGGGGCTGAGACAAGCACACATGGGGAGCTAAGATCCTGTACAAACGACAGCATACCTCCAGGAAGATAAAATCAATCCCTCCAATCATATCAACTTGCTCTGCAAGAAATTTGGGGGTACTTGTAGTAATTGTACCCTGTTCATCAGGAAGATCATAGAACATCCTTGCTAATATTGATATGAGCTTCGAATGGACAACTTCTGCCCATGAGCTCATTCTACTAACTTCTAACAAAGCCTTTACAACCTGAAAATGGATAAAAATAAGAGATAGCAGTCAACAGATTAAATCATTGAGAAGAGCATAGGGTAATTCAACCCATTCTCTCGATTTTTGATGATGTAGATAGGTAATATTTGAAAGTATATATCCTCCGTGTCAAATGTTTTACTTTCGTATTATTACTATACTAACTTCAACTGCATATTTTTACTATTTACAGAGAAGCAAACAATAAATATTATAATAGCTTTGACAGCATATTTTTACTAATTGAGAAGCAACTTTCATCAAGCAATAGTACAAAACTAATCGTAGCAATTTTAGTTTCGTACCACTCTGCATTAATAACTTTAACACCAATTTTTTATTAATTAATGAGAAGCAAATGATATCAAGCAAAATGTTGCTTGTTTAGTTTCACTATATAGTTCAAAATATCAACTTTTTAAATTTTCCACTTACAGTTAATTAGGGATATTTATGGTCATAGTTCTGCATCAGCATGTGTGCTATTCAAAGTAAATAAATGCTCGCTATACAGATTAAACAACTAAATCTAGGAACATCAATATTTCTTGATAGTAAACATAAACAAAAATACCCTCCCCCCCAACACACACACACACACACATAGAGAGAGAGAGAGAGAGAGAGAGAGAGAGAGAGGAAGGATAAAAGAGGAAAGCTGCCATCATATCATTTCTTTCAGCTAATAATTTCCAAAGAGCATGCAGCTAAAAATTTCAAAGCAAAATATAGATCCTATTTACAGAAGCAAAGGACTCACCCTTATATCAAGGCCTTTCAGTCGAATCCTACGTATTTTGCCTCCATCACAAACAAAATAAAGCAAACAACTTAAAGCAGACGCCCAGACAGATTCTTGTTTCTCTTCTATCTGCACATTTCAAAAACATAAGATCACATGTTATAAACCAGAAATTCAATGTGGTAGTTTAACAAACTAAAACTACCAGGATACATCATTATTTATCTATCTAACTAACTACAAGCATATATGACAACTATACTTCAGCTGCTTACATTACTAGCACGCATTTATCAAGTGTCTTTAGAGAACAGAATATAGCTACAAAGGTATATCCAGGCAGAATATAGCTTTTTCATCATATTATGAGAACCCTGGGCTGAGACAAAGATGGCTAAAAACTTGGGCTAACTCATACTGAAGTGGTATCCAAACATACAACCTAGTGATAGGGGTGTAAATGCACTAGAAAATGTCCTATGTCCAAAGTCCAATCCAATCTAATCAAGTAACCCAAACAAACGCTTTCACCTGCTTAACCTTAGCCTTTCAAATGGAAGTAGAAAGAGGAAAAACATGACAATAATGCATTTTCAATAGGTGTTCTAACAAAAGGAGTCGCCAAAAAACTTGTTGAGGTAAATAGTGTTCTTTACAAACAAGTCAAATACCCTATCTTGTTCTAGAGTATTAAGGGGTTGCCTCTATTGTTACTGGTTTCAAAAGATTGATAACCTCGCTAACATAACACAACAAAACAGTAAAGAAGTTATCCTCAAATAAGTTAAACAAGTTAGATTGCTAAAGAAACGAATAGGTGAACATATGACAAAAGATGCAAATGCTTTCCATTAATTGAGAGATAGAGTCAAGGCTACAATCGTACAAGTCGAAGGAAAGATTACCTTCATGTTCATACAATTAGAAGGAACGTCTTATCTTCAGTACATACTAAAGTTTTAAACTATTGATTGGCTACTAAGCCAAGGGAAAACTAAGAAAGCTTAAAGAAAATGAAATGCTTTTGTTGATTGATTTGCTAATACTTCTTTCCTGGACATCTTCCTCTATTTATAGACAAATATAGTGCGGTTTATCCCACTAACTCCAATAAACGCCAGACGGTTATTATGTCTCTTGGCGCCGGTCTTCATAAAATTCAAAATGTTCTATTTGCTACTAAACCGGCTCCATTCCATCCTTAGGGCTTTCCATTTGGGCCTTGTTGTTAAATCACATTTTCCATCGTTGGACTATGTCATTTTATGAGTCAACCCTTTGTTAGTCAAGTGCCAAAGTCAAAATAAGTCAAGAAATTAATTTGGGTGTAACAAATGCTCCCCCAATTTGAATGGTTGATGGCGTTTGAAACCAGACAAATCATGACTTAACTTAGCAAAATTATAGAACTATTGAGTGTTTAAACTCTCACATTAAGAAATATAGAAAGCATTCCACATAACTTCATATAATATATATTTAAATATCCATCTCCTCCACTAGAATCATTAGATTCAACTTCCAATAAGCTTTGATGAAGCATGCTCGCTGGACACTTTCCATTTTCAAGCTAGTGGTCATTTGGTGATTTAGTAGCTATTCCAATAATGTAAAAAAATAAAAAGGAAAACGAAAAATAGCCAAGCACGACAGAACATACCTGAACTAGAAGTAAAAGAATCTCATAGAGGATGTTTAATATCCAGGATTCAAAATCATCAATTGCTGAGGAATCCCCGGCGTTTTTGTTAGAATCTGTTCTCTTTCTCTGACTCCCCACTTGAGCCTCGCTGTCCAAGGATAAGTCTTGAGGATAATCTTCGTCAATAGTTGTAACATCATCCAGCACAACAGGCTCCAATAGGTGAGCATGAACAGCAAGATTTAATATCAAGTCAAAGGCACGAGTCCTAGAAGACAGTCTGGGAGAACAAACCATATCCTGAAAACAAGTTCCTAGGGTTAAGAGGCACAAACACCAATTTACAAGAATACTATAAGAAAGGTGTATCTAGTCAGTAGGGTACCTCAAGCATAGATAAAGTAAGAGGAGCAGCAGATCCAGGATCCAAAATATACCTGCAAACAAAAAAGTAAGGAAATATATTTAGTCCAACAAAATGTGTTAGAAGCAGCAAACAATCACATATAACTCACAAACGTTATAGGTGGTTACTAGGAATACAATAATCACAAGCCGTGAATCAAAAGAAAATTTGACAAATGTTGAATGTCTATTCTACTCATATTTCATATGACAATTGACAAGCAGTGGATAGTAACCTATTAGTGATAATACCCTATAATTCGTGATAATGTGAAATAATAATTTACACAAGGAAAAACAAATTTATAAATTGTACAAGAAGATAAAAACAGGATCTCCCTTTTTATGTGGGAAAAAAATGATGAAATTAAAAGCAAAATTATAAATGAAAACCAAGTATAATTTTCTTTTAATCTATATAATTTTCTTTTAACCTAGAGTATATTTGATGATGATCACTCTATAGGTGATAAATAAAATAAGCATTACTAATATGTATTTTGTATATGCAGAGGAAACACTAAAATCTAGAATGAGAATCTCGTTAAACCAAAGACGATGTACACCAATAATAGTAACATAGGCACTGTCCAAAAGAAAAAAAGTGAGAGAACTTACATGTCAATAACAAGTTTAATAAGGACACTGACAGCCACATCAATGGATGGCTTTGTGCGATGGTTACTCAATCCTGTTGAAATTGTCATTAGATTTGCATTTGGCATGGAGATCTCTGAGCAAACAGCTGTTATGACCTCACCCACTTCAGTAGGATTCAGTTTTAGAGGCTGCTGTTCACTGAATCATGCAAAAATTACAAACATTCAGTGAAAACTCTAAATAAGCATGGAAGTTCATACAACCTTTCTAGTTTTATGGCTTTACCTATTAATTTTGAAGTACCATTAATTTATGTGTAAAGCATGCTATATATTATCAGCAGATAACAAGGCTTAGCAGCCTCACAGGCACTCAAAAAGACCAAAGTAGAAACATAATTCCAGAGTGACAAAGTGGTTCATTATTGGAACATGTTATGTGACAGTTTTAATCTACTAAAGTTTGGTTAGGATTGACTACAACAGGTAAGACCCTATTGTAAACAGTTTCAGCAACACATTTGTCATTCAGATATGGACAATATATTTTCTAAAAAGGAAATAGCAATTAGCATAAAAGATTCCAAGCTGATCCTAAAGTCTGAAGTCAGAACCCAATAATTATACCACATTAGGTGATAAAAAAATTAAAAAACAAAAATAAAAATAAAAAATAAATTATAAAAGGGTGAATTTATCATTGCGTTTTGTATGTTACGTAAGTATTTCTTATTTCTTCAACCGCCCCCCCCCCCCAACACCCCACAATGGATAATATTAATAAATAAATAAACAGGATTAACATAAAGTATTGAGAACAAGAAAGAGCTAAGGATCATTAGATGCATTTCATTTTTGGCACGTATACGGAATAACAAGGAAGCAAAGGATATGTAAAATATCAAAATGCCCTCTACTTTACTCCCTCACATTACCCAACCTACTATACTCTTCAAACAGCCTCCTGGACCAAAATTGGTCTCCGTCTTTATTTGATTATTTGTTTCTTAATCTCTCTCCTCTTATAAGAAGACCCACTGCACTAGATACACATATTGGATAGATAAAAAAAAATTAATTAAAAAAAATTTAAATCAATAAAATTAACCTATAAACTTCCAGAGGAGAGAGAAAAGAAGATTATAAAGAAGCTCGAGATCCAACAATGGCAGGCCCTATTATTCAAGCAACTCCTTTGATTTTTTTTCGCAATTGTTTTTTGGCTTTATTAAACTTCAAGCCCAGTGGCTTCATATAATGATTGGCGAAGGTGGAAATTGAGATTGAAATTCAGAAGTGAGAAGTTTTTTTCCATAAATTTGCGGTTAATGAAGGGGATGATGCTTTTAACGGAGTAAACTATATTCATTGTTATTGTTTGATGATTTTGGAGAGTAAAATAACATACAGAGTAATGAATTGATAAAAGAAACATAGAGGAGAAAGAGTGGATACAGAGGAGAGACAAGGGGTATGGAGGAGAGAGGAAAGAGAAGGGGTTTATTATGTGGAAGAGAGAAAGGAGGAGGTTATAATTGTCATGTAACAATACAAAACTTACTCAAACAAGAACCGTGACAACTAAAAACATAACTTCCCTAAAGGGAATACGTGTCAACCAAAAAAGACGGAAGAACTTCTTTTCATTTTTTTTCCCCGACAATGTTTCCCAAGAAGTCTTCCGGAAAGAGCTAAGGCATAGCACAGCAGGATCTGTATAAGGAGTAGTTGTTGATAGCATATGCAAAGTATCCCCAATGTAACAATACAGACCATCAGTATCATCATCCTCAACAATTCAAAATAAATGCAGCACAACAATTCAAAATAAATGCAGCACAATACAACCACATGCATCTGTTCATGTGATCAAGAAAGCATAGAGATTAAAAACACTAGATAATGACCAAGAAAAGACAGCAATGCACCAAATGAGAACCACCATCATTACAATAGGAAGAGACATTTTGCTTCTACACTAGAGAATAAAGAACAGAGAAAACTATGAATTACAATCATTATAGAGCCAAAGAAGACTCAGATGCATCTAAACGAAGCAACTAAACAGGCAAAATCATTCCACGAGTGAAGGGCAACTGTAAGATTTCTGATAGCAACTATTAAGCAAAGATGAAGTGGAAATACTTGCAGCAGAATTGAGATTTTCAGCATTATGTCCTACCTGTAATGACGATATTGAAACAATGGTCGTGCCCGAGGCCGAAATGTGCTCACTGAACAATCCTCCCTGATTAAAAAGAAGAGAACCAGCTATGAGATTCAACATGAGTTACCAAAATTAATACTTCAAACACCTGAACAATGAATATACTTTTCAAGGTATTTGTGTTGTTTTAAACCACCAGCATTACTTAAGCAGATCATTTAGTTATCCAAAGATCCATATTTACTGTTTGAATTAGATAGATAGAAAATTCATCCTAGACTTCTGTGCTCATAAATTTCCCAGTTTACGTCATACCAATTACAAATATGACTCTAGTATCATTAATATCTACCGGAAAATAAACTTTATTCAGCCAAAAAATAGTAAAATTCAAATGCATTCATCTTAAAACCACAGCAGCTAGTTTCACACTCCCCTAAAGGGCCATTATCCCCCCCCCCAAATAAAATAAAATAAAATAAAAAAACACCACCACGGCCTTCAACCAATCTACAACACATTCTACTCCTATATTGGTAAAAGGCAGCAGAAGCAGTCACCATAGTCTAACAAAAGGTAGAAAGTACCTCATCCACCTCTCATAGGATTTTGGACCATATGTAGGTTGCTATGTAATAAATTGTTTGATTAACCACTAAAACCTTTTTCATCACGAAACCTCAATTCTTGATACGGACCATTACAATACCTTGTCCATCTTCTCATAAGATTTGAACTAAATAAAGGTAAATACGTAACAGTATTGTCATTTTTTTCAATAAAACAATCTTCCTTACCTGACCACAATCTAAGTACAGGCCACATGACTTCCTCTTCAGGAGTTACAGTTCACTATTGAAATATAAAACCTTTAGAAACTTCAATTTCTTCACATTACTTCACTCATCTGTCATCTCCATGTATAAGAGTCACCTTAACTCTTACACTACCAACTATATCTTACAAAAATTGAAATAATTTGACTAGCCAAAAATATATTAGGAAATAAAGATAATGTGATTAAAGTGTTAACTTAAGGTTCATGTGGTGTTTCTACCCTCTGAAAGTGGCCTGTTAATTTAGGTCATTTCAGCACTTGGTAGCTTTCGACTGTCCACCATGTTTGGCAAGATTTCTATCAATTCAATTATGTTCAACCCAGGACTGGTTCCCCAGCTGCAATATATTGTAGTTTAAATAAAATTATAATCGAAGGGATTTGTTCTGACAGGGAGACCTTTAAAACCTTCCATCATGCTTTATCCAATATCACTTCCAGGACAGAACTAACATCTCAGACAAACGTGAAAGCTAAAGCCTCAAAGTGCAATTAACGAAGAAAAAGGATAAGTATACAAGAGATGTCTCTCACTGCATATAATAGTTGTCAAGCTTGGCAAGGGATTAAACACCCAAATCATGCTCAAATGAAAGGCATTTCTTACAAGAAGCTTATTGTAACAAAAATTGTCCAAGCAATATGCAAAAAACAACATTCCCTACATTGCAAACCTTAGCCACAAGAGGCATTGATAAAATAAGGCAGGACACTCAACACCTATGTTTCTCTGCAAACAATACAACCATCTCTAAAGGAAAGCTCATAACTCACAATGCAAAAACAATACAACCTGGATTCACCAACTAAACAAGGACATAAACAAATGTGTGTAATTGTAGTTTATTACTTATGCTAAGCCTATTCAAACAAGTCATCCATGTAAAACCTCTTTTTTTCCAATTTTAAATAAATTCCATAAATTTTTAATTCAGTTTCAGCAACAAGAGCCTCTTTTTTTTTTCCAATGGGTGATTTTGCCAACTAGAACCATGTCACTTATTCTCACTCCTCTAGTTTCTTCTTCCTTCATGAAGTTCAACTCACCAAAAAAAAGGAAGAGGTTAACATTTAGGTGATAATAAAACTTATAGCAGGCTCTTTCTCTCTCACTACTACCAAGGTTCTTTCTCACACATCCAAGTTTAAACCAAACAACTCTTGGGGAATTCTTAGATCTCTCTTGAAGTTTTCATCGCTTTCAAATCCATGTGTTATGTGCTTCTGTAAGTAAAACAATGAGACCACACCATATATATCTTCCTTCCTGATCAACAGACAAAAAGGGTGGCCACAACACTAATTCTAACTTGGTAAAATAAAGGAAGAAGTGTGTATAAACGCAGATCATAAATGCCTTTACTTCTGTGTAAAAGATTAAAAGAATAGACATAAGAAAGATAGACAAAAAACCAGACTAAGGGGGGAAAGGGGGGAGGGGGGAAGCACTTCCAAAAATAACTTGCCATATCTGCTGAGACCCAGATTTGGTCCGTTTAGATGCAGTTATAATTCTCAAGTGATGACGAGCAGAGGCACTGTTGGTGACTGAAGACATTGAGGAGGGCTGCAACAGTTGATCAAGATAAGGCATGTCAGCAGTACCAAAGTGCCTCCACAGTTGGCCTTTTTTTGTATCCAAGTCGGAAACAAGTAGGGCAGCTGCGCCCACGTCAAGCAAATTAGGTCTCGTCAAGTCTTGGGCATTAAAATATTTATCACTGCACCAAAATAAATATTATGATTAGGTCTACAGTTATACAAATACCCTATAATGATCTCAAACTCTTAATTAGAGACCTAAAAATGCAATAATACCAGCTATGACTAGATATATGCAACATAATTAATTACCCAACAATTAATTTAGCAGCAGAGTCTTGATCACTTCTCCAGCGCCATTTTAGAACATCAGCAGTAATATATTCTAGATCTTCAACTCCATCAGAACTTTCAATCTTTCTTTGGCTAGGAACAGATAAAGTAGTATCTATCCTTCCTGATGATTCTCCATCACTTGCAGGACTTAACTGAGAATTGAAAGATCTACTCAATAAAGATGACAGCGAAGGAAGAGTCTGCCTTGGCGCTGAAGGGGCTCCAGCAAAAGCTGCTGGTTGAAATGACCGTCTTGGAATATGTTGTGCCACCAAGGAACGAACATAATTTAGTGACTTCCTAAGTGATGCAGAAGCAAAGCTAGAAACAGGCACAGGCGCACCATTGACCGGAGCCTTTGCAGCACTAGATTGCTGGTTCAATGAGTGTGACCATGGCAACAATTTCCGACTCAAACCAATATCACATTCAGCAATTATCTGTACACAAAATTTGTCAATCTGCAGCAACGTCTCTTCACTAGGCTTATATCTGACCATAAGACAGGGGAAAAAAGGAACACAAGGTTTTAAGTCAAAAGTTGTATCAAGGAACAACACTCATCCAACACCTAAGACAAACAAAAGAAAAAAGAAAGGGCGGATGACAACAGTACCTAGCTCTGAAACATCAATCAGGTAAATAGTTTATAGCCTTTGTTGCAATTATTAAACTATTTTTATATAATGGCAGACTTGTCGGTAATCTAAGTCCTTAAGCACTAAAGGTATGTTTTGGCTGACAATCGATTTCATGAATGCCAAAGGCTTACCTAAATTGCTGTGACACCCCTCTCCCCCTCCCCCCCCCCCCCCGGGTCGAACTACAATTTGGCAACACACGTATTGCTTGAGGTTTGTTAGCATTCCAGACATCTGGGATATGTGAACTAGATCTCTCAAATTGGCATACCAACATCGAAAGTCTCCAACATGGTATTCTATATATGCTTGATAGATCTTTTACCATGTGAAGGACCAAAATATCTTTTACCATGCTTGATAGATCTTTTACCATGTGAAGACCAAAAGAGTTTTGGACAAAAAGAGGGTGTTACCCACATTCAAAGGCAAGCAAGAAGCACAGTACATTCAAGTGGAGAGCTAGAAGCAAAAACCATCACTTTTAGATTAATAGATCCACAAAAGCAAGAGACACAATTAACAGGAACAAGGAAATTTTGGCTCAAAACATGGAGACGTAAATACTTAAGGCAACTAAAAAGCTCCAGGATACAATAATCACGTCGAAGATGTCAGCAACTAACAATAACTTGTGTAATTCAGAGCCCAAAATTAACTCCATAGTGGAATTAAGCATGCAAAAAAAAGCTTAAAGTATAGGAACGGAGAAGTGGACAACTCTCTTCTTATTCTTCAACCATGAGATATTCTAACCAACACTTTCTTCTTTTCACCTAAAAACTCCTTACCTGGACTTCAAACTAAACTTGCCACTATCTGAACTTCTAACTTAATATGAACCTGTTGGCCCTAATTTAAGTTTATCTAAGCTTACCTACAGTTTCAGTCGTAAATTATTTTGTTAGCTTTTATCCAACTTCTTTTTCCTATATTTGACCTAAATTTGCCAGTGACATAAGATTTAAAGGTGAAAAGGACTAGGAGTACATATTTTGGAAACCTTTATAAATTGAAAAAAATGTCTTAGTAGTGCTGCAATTTGAGGTGCCATTTCGGGTGTGTAGGTCGGGTTCGGTGAGGTTAGGTCAGGACTATTTTAAATTTGAGTCATGCTAACTTAATGTACCCATACAAGTCGAAATCTGAATTTGATTTTAAATCGGGTCGGGTTGTTTTGGACACCTGTAACTGCAATTCTATCATATAATGGGTAGAAACACACACGAGTATATTATCATATAAAACAAACAAGAGAAGATAAACAAACCTTAAGAGATGACGTTTTAAGAGTGCCACACACCTTGCAACAACTGCAGGGCTGCACAAATAAAATAAGAATCAGTGGCTAAACCTGTTATTGTTCTCATCAAACCATAGATGCCGGATGTCTCAACGAAGACAATTACATATCATAGGGTGTAAAAACTCATAAACTTGTAGCCTTTACATACTGCTTTTTCTAACATATTGATCAATAGAGCCAAAAATAAGCTAAGACATTTTTGCAGAGAATGCACTGACTATATAAAATAATAATTAATTAGTTTAACAGTTTTTTTAAAGTACTTGTTTTTTTAATGCAATAGAATAACTAATATTTAGTCATGTAACAATTGACTTAGCCTACACCTATGTAAACATATATTGACACAACCTACAACAAAGACATTGAGGTTATTAATGAATTAGGCATCGTAAAATATATTAAATATTTAGGGATTATAACTTTATTTTGATTTATTTTATTTAAATGATGTAACATTCTACATCAATTAGCCATTGTAAAAAAAATGTCTGATATTGTGTTCATATTCTATAAATACAAATGTGTACTTATAATCAATACACGCATGTTGTCTTGGATATGATGAGATGGTGAGCAAAAGTAGCTACCTGCGATCTCTCTCGGCAAGAGTATGTTCTAATATAATACAATAGGCAAGGTCAGTCGTCGATGGAGCGGCCAAATAATCCTGATATTCACCATGGACATCAGTTATTTGATCATTTAACATATTTCATCTCATAAACAAAATTATTTAACATGTAAGCATAGGTATAACGCATATGTAAAAGCCACAAATGAGCTTTGACCGAAGCCGCAATTCACCACTAATATAATAGTCCTGTAAGTACAAAATATCAAATCACATAGAAGAAGATAAATCTCACCCAATTGACCAGGAGTAAAAAGATAGAGAACAAGCTACCTCCTGTCCTCCAAAAATAGCAACTATAACACCATCACCCCTTTTTTTTAATCTTTGAATATGAATAGCTCCTAAAAACCATAACAGACATAGTCTACAAGGAAGATAAATTTCACATTCCTACAACATAAAATCGTCAGCAAAGCATTGCTTCCAAGCTGCTTTCTTCCTAGCTCTTCTAAACCTCACCAGACACACCTGCATTCCAAAAATGAAAGGAGCAAAACCTTCCCTCAAAGATTGCACACTACATGACAATTAAGAAAACGCGGGTAGAATCCACCACTATTTCCACAATGCAGACAAAGATCCAGTGAGATGGGGCCTATTAGTATTAATCCTGGGCAATGCTAGAGTCCAAAAAAAATGTCTGCCTTTCATATCCTAGAAATTACACACACCATCTATTTTCCCTAGAAGAATGATCGAAACATTAGGGCAGAGTTAAATAATAATTACACAGGTTCATTGCAATTCACTACACACACCATCTTTTTCCCCTTCCCTTATAATGCAACCCTACTTAAATAAAAAGAATGAATGGGTACTAGTAGAAGTAAAAAGTCCTTTGGTTGTGAGGCACACCAGATATTGCTAAGCTCATAACCTGATTAAAACAACCTTGAAAAACAGGTATTCCCTTGTCAGATCTCTCTGACTACTACTCTTTCTTCAAGAACTTAAGGAACAATTGGTGACAAATACATCAAAGGATATGTGGACTTAGGACTAGGAAGAAATGAAGATATGCCAGAATGCTAATATTACAATTTCCTTCTGCATAAGGAAAATAAGTTCATCAAGAATAGAGTTTACTGAGATATTATTAATCAGGACAAATTTAATTCTTGCTTTTCTCCATACTGATACAACTGTTTTGTTTGTGGGGGTGGGGGGGGTGGTGGGGGAGGTAGTGCAAGAGCTGGTCCTGAGAGTGGTGTGGAGGCCTATGGCAATGAATTTGTTTGAGGAAGGAATGGAAAGATGGTGATTTCTTTTGGTATAATTTAGACATCTTTGTTCCCTGATTCCCTAATAAGAGGCAACTTAAATACTCAATCCCCTAGAATGGGGTGGGGAACTAGGATTCATGGGTTTGGGGATTTTGAACAATTGAAAGTGTTTTGTCAAAAAACAATTGAAAGTGAAGAGAATATCACAAAAAAAAATACCATAAAACAGCAATAAAGATGTATAAAGGTGTTCACTTTGTTTTTTTCCTGATTCCTTAAAACCACAGCCTCAAAAACTATATCTTTGCCCCCAATAAAACATACTGTCTAGGAATTGATTACAATCCTATAAATTATTAACTCCTTTGCAAGGTAATTCTTCCCATGGCAAAACTCATGCTTATTGCTTATACTCAAAACCATCAATTTATTCAACAAATTTGCTCATCCCTCTTTAAAAGCAACATTATCATACCATTCTGCATGCTTAAAAGCCATGATAAAACTTGGTTGGAGAAACATATAAATATAATGGTTCTTTAGGTTCCAAATTCTTTGCCTAAAAGGTAATCATATTTATCATACCAATCAGTTTCTTTATCGACCGTGCTTCATGACTACTTGACTACACCAACAGGCCTCCAAAACAAGATGCACATAATATGCACAACAGGTTTTAGTAGTAGACTACGGATTAATTTAAATAATACAATATAAAAGTCCTTCTCTAGCAGCTCCTGCAAAAGAAATTTACCCTCTGAAAAAGCTCGAGTGGCACTAAGACAAACACGGTCCATGAACCTTGGCACAAATCATGTTCGAATAATCAAAGGTTTTGTCACTTTATGAGAAAAACTGAAGAATGAATGATCAGTCTTCACGTCGCAATACTAGAGTTCCACATTACATTCCCCTACTTCACAATCACCCTGACTAACTACGAAAACTCGGCTCGTGCAAATTAAAGAAGCTCAAAGCACTCATGTTCATAACAAATCAATCCCCAATTGCCACAATTTTAATTAAGCACACAAGAATTCCTCCCAAAGCACTCACTTTCAACTTCCAAACCAAAATTCTCAACAAATATAATCAAACAATCCAATTCACCACATAACAAATCAACAAAACATATCCACCCCAACAGAAAAACTTCAACAAAAACAACAATTAACCTAAAAAGCAGAATTCTAAACAAGCAATTCAAAATCAAAATGCAGAAAAAACAAACCCTATAAAAAACCAGAAAAACAAACCCGAAGAGTTCGCGAAGCTTCGGATGCATGAATGGAGGGACTACTCGAAGGATGATGAGACGAAAGAGCAGAAATTGAAGAAAACGAAGACGAAGAAGACGAAGAAGAGAGAGAATCAGCAACAGCACGACGAAGAGGTTCAGGAGGTTTCTTAATCGACGAAGATCTCAGCCTTGAAACAGCACCAAGCTGCAACCTCGCCGACGCCGAAGCCGCCGTTGTTGTAGTGCCTCTTCCAGGGCTACGAGATGGGCTATTGTAGCGACTCGACATTGAAATTGAGGTCCTTCAATGGCGGAATTTCTGCGATCAAAGGAATTTGAAGTATGGTAAATCAGTCTGCATTTGAGGAAGAAAGAACAAGTGTTTATGGTTTTTTATTTTTGTTATTATAATGTTATATTGTGTTTAAGGAAGGTTGAATGAATGAATGAGATGTAGAAATTCTTAAATTTCGGTGTGTGAGCACGTATTAGCTGGCAGGCGCTTTGGGGGAGGGGCCAAGGGGATTTCTTGTCAGTGGGAAAGAGAGTGTGATTATGTGAGGTTTTGAAGGGTAGTTTTGTCTTTCTACGTGTTGGTCTCGATGATGGTTAAGAGTAAGTGGCGATCTAGCTTGAAAGATGATGGACAGGGTGAGCAAAAATTATGGGTTAGTGAAATTGGAACCGGAATCGATTGAGAATCGACGGGTTCATAACTAGAATTGGAATATTGGGTCTAATTCCGAATAGTAAATTAAGGAATCGGTTCTCGAAATTAAAATCGGAATCGGTTAGGAACAAGCGAGTTCAAAATTGGAATTGGAATATTAGGTCCAATTTTGTCTAGTAACCGATTCCAATTTCAACTTTCAATTTTTTTGGAAAAGGAACCGGTTGGATATTCGGTTACCCGGCATATGTTAAAATATGTGTATTTTAAAAACAAATATACGTTGAATGTATCTTATTATTAATAAAATGAAAAAAGTATAATTAAAGCCTAACAAAGATAAAATTGCTTAATATGCTTATAAAAATATATGTATTACAAACTTATGAATGAAACTAGCCTTATGGCCTGTGCAATGCACAGGTTGTTCATAGAAAATTGCATTAAGAGACGAGTGAGGATATACCAATAGATCTCATGGGTGTAATGTGTAACCAAAAACATGATTAAAGAAATTAGATTATTAGGATTTTAATTCAAAATGAGGCTTGAAAAAAAGAAGGTGAAGGAACTAAAATTAAAGAGAGAAAAGGAAAAGGTTGAATTGAGTACGGGAGATGAAGATGAAGTGTTTTATGAAAGAGTTGAGAAAGATAATGTAATTAAAAAAAATTATAAATGTAAGATGACATGTGGCATAGGCCTTATTAGAATAAACCAATCGCCGCTAAAGTAGTGATACTTTGCGAAATCCAATACAGACTCTTTCAGTGTTATGTAAGTACTCAAAACGTGTTGTTGGGGCTACTATGGCTGAACGTCACCCCTGCTGCTACATCATGGTCCTGCCACCCCAAAACTATATTAAACTAAACGTTGATGGCCATGTCCCAAGTGTAGGATGGGCGGGGTTGGGGGTAGTTGCTAGAGACCATAGGGGTGAGTTGGTTGCGGCTGCTGTGAAGAGAATCCACCTGACCCAAGCAGAGATTGCAGAAGCTCAGGCCGTAAGATATGCTCTACAGCTAGCAAGGAGACTCGAGTATAGCCATATTTGGATAGAGAGTGATGCGCAAGAGGTTGTTCATGCTATTAAAACCAAAAGCAATGGGGTCACGCCTTTTCACCTAGTTATTGAAGATGTGAAGAGTGATAGCTTTAATTTCAATGATTGTATTTTTTCTCATGTTAGACGGGTATATAACACTGTGTCTCTTCAACATATTTGTGAAGCCTACAGCAACTAGCACAGCACATGGTTGTTTACCTTCAAAGATAGCCAAGTTGCGACATCTCCAAGCTGCCCAAAGCAGCTCTACAGTCAGCCTTAGTTCACTAGGAGAAAGCTCATGCATGAGCCATTGCCATCAATCACAAAAAGAAGAATTTGGGGCAGCTTCTACTTTGTCCTTCAGGTGATATTCATTCCAAATTTCTCTGGTAGCAGTACAATAGAATAGGGAGTGCATAATCGTTTCGCAAGATAAGCCACACAGAGAACAATTTGTATCATTAACAATAATGAGCATATAGTGGGGTCTTTCTTTCACAGCAAGCTGACCTTTACACACCTTCCACATAAAATGGCGAAGCTTTGGTGGAGCATCCATGTTCCAAATTCTACGCCAGACATCCTCACTCACCAATTCATCATTCATAATGCTTGCATCATTCACAATGTTTTAAATACTAAGTAAATATAGATTAAAGTAATATTATAATTTGTGTTATTTTTCAACAATTACTACGTATAAACTTCTTATGTTTTAATACTTGCAACACTTTCCTAAAATGCATAATACTTGCAACATACTATAATTAAAAAGTTTTTGGGTCAAAATTGTATTTTATTACCCTTATTTAAAGCTCATGGTCCGAGGAAAATCGCCTGTGTTGGTTTGGATATGTAAGACGGAGACCCGAAGGGGCACCGGTACGAAGAGTGGGACCATAGAGAGGTTAAACGAGGGAAAGGGAGACCGGAAATGACTTGGTTGGAAGGAGTTAGGAAGGATATTAAGCCTATGGATTTGCATGCATGAGGATGAGGCATTGGATCGTAAGGGATGGAGGAGAAAGATTTTTGTTGATGACTACACGGAATAATCACTTTTGGTTCACGTAGTCGACCCCACTTATGGATTAAGACTTTGATTGATTGATTGATGTTTAAAGCTCATGGTCCATTTAATTAATATACTCCTAATTAAAGTACTCTCAACCACATTTTAAGTGTCTTAAATCAAGTGAGGTCCACTTTTTCTTAAATAAAAACTTCAGTTTGGGTATGGGCCAAATAGATTTATTGCTAAAAATATCGATATTAAACCCAAAACTCTTGGCGGATGGCTAGTGACCCAAGAAAACGAAAGAATCAAAACCATATAATCAAAAGCAGAGGTGCTGTATGCTATTGACCTCGTAGCCGTTGTGCATTTCTGCAATGTTGAAGCACCAAATCTACCAATAGCATCCTGCCTCTGTTGAAAGAATAATGACGTTCTTCCAAAGTGGTGTTTTTTATACGGAGAAAGACATGTTTCCTCATTCGAAATCTTTGACAGAATGAATGTGCAGGGAACACTGGAGGATCTGCAAAGTAGTCGTCCATAAATGAGCTTGTCCATCTTCACGATTCTTTCAACATGCTTCCTTGGTGCCCTCAGAATTTGATTTAAAGCTTGATATATTTCAACTGGATTCGACATCATTACTTGATCAATCATTTGATCAACAACTCAATTTGCTTGTTTACGCCTTTCATAACGTTCATCATAACTATCATTCGATAATTGGGTTAGTAGGTTGGAAACATTTTCAGAATTTTAAGAATTGGAAGACGAAATAGAAGAGTTAGAAGTTTCCTCTGAAGACATATTTTATGAAAGACAGTTTAATTTAAGAATATAAGGTTAAATGATATGCAAATACATATAAACCATTTTACAGCACAATGGTGTATGTATGCTATCAAAACAAATCCGTACACACAATAATTACATTATTCAGAACAATAAATGTCTTCCATTCATAAGTCATATCAATTGTTTTTTTGTGATCATTTATGTGTACAAAGATGCTTGTATATTGATACTTTTCTGTAGTGTATCATCAATGCACCATATATTGATACTTTACAGTGATATGTACATCAATGGCGGTATATATTTTTCCAAAAAATAATTGATACCTTTGTAGTGTTATGTAAATCAATGCACCAGTTTTTTTAGTAAATAATTGATACTTTTTGCAGTGATACATACATCAATGCACCGTACTTTTTCAGAAAATAATTGATACTAGCAGCGATACGCATATCAGTGCATTATACTTATTCATAAAATAATATATTCTTTGTGCAGTGATTGAATAAACTATTTTTACTGATTTAGAAAGAACAATACCATTGATAAAACTGTTATTAATAATAAAAAAACGACAATACAATAAAACAACCTTTAACACACTTGAACATAAACTTAATTGCGAAAAAAAGGAAATACATCAATGGTAAACATAGCTAATTAGAACCAAACACAATAACTTAAAGCGAACACTAATGAACTAATCTGATGGAAATAACTTCTTCAACAAGTTATTCCTCAGCTCCTGATCTGCTTCAGATAAGTATGGCTTTGAATCAAGATGTTTGAACAACTCCATATTAATTTTCCTTTGCTTTCTTGCTTCTCTTTCCCTTTCTAACCGAGTCTTTTCCCTTTCCACTTGAAACAACTCTACATCTTTTTCTATCTGGTACTTCAATATTGTAAGTTCCATTTCTGTTTCAGTTTGTTGTGTTAGGTTTATGTTTTGGATTGTGTCCAACAAATGTTGCCATGCTTTTGATGGCGTATTCGCCATTTTACTTTTACCTTTTGTTTGCTGGATTCATTGCTTGAAGGGAAGCTGGAACACCCAATATCACCACTGGTTGGTGTCTCTGGGTTTGTTGATGATGAGTAGTTACCAGCTTCATTGATCCTCATTCTTTTTTAGTCGCTACCTTGAGTGGATGTTTTCTGCTTGCAATTGCCAGCAATATATATTTTCAATTGGCTTCCAAGCAACATGTTGAGTTAGAATATCCGAAGCATATTGATCATGGAAGGTTTTAGACATCAATTTTATCTTTGTTTTGTCGGCAACATAGATCTTATATGTCGCTGTCTTCATAACATCCTCATCACTCTCACCATTTTCCCTTCTAGATTCATCACCAGCAAATGACCCAGAAAATTTAGAACATGAAGTGTTTATCCTTCTCCATCGACATCTAAGTTGCTTTAAACCTCTAACCTTCAATAAATCTGCTTGTGTAACCCCATCAATAACTTCTTCAAAACACTTTTTTTTATATAATCGAACATTATCAAACATTTGTTCCTTTTTTTCCAAAATACATCCGCTTTTTTGTTGGTTTTAGTTTTTTATTTTGACTAACCTCAAGCCAGCATTTCAGTAGAACAACTTCTTTGGCTTTTGACCAAAATCTGCTTCGACTATCTTGATTAGCTCCTTCATCAACTTTATCATTTTCTTCAACTTCTTCCACTTCTTCTTCATCATCACCGTCATCTGATGGTGCATACGACGTATATGAACAATCAAAATTTGGAAATGCAGCTTCACGTTATGTTAGGGTGAAATGTTATGAGGTAGGAAAAGTGGATTCATCTTTGGAGAATTGAAAAATCATAAAAGATGAAAAATTAGTAGATGGAAAACCGTCTTGACAATATGAGAAGTTTGGATTTTGTGGTGGCCGTGGAGGGAATTATGTAAAAGTATTTAGATTTGAGAAATTTATATTTTGCGGAGTATAACTAGAATATTGTGTGTAAGGTCCACATTAGAGTTGAGATCAATGGGAAAGTTAGAAGATTGAACATTTGGATTATTTTGTGACGATTTTTCGGATTTTGTGGGATTTTTTTTTTCTCTAGGATTTTTAATGGAAATTTTGCGAAGAACTACCATTTAAATGACGAGTTTTGAGAACAACTACCATTTAAATTATTTTTTTGAAAAAACTACCACAAAAACATAAAAAGTTCGAGTAGCACTACCTTGACAACATTTCCAGCTAGAATCTTGAAATGATGGATTTACCCCTAGAATCTTCAGCTGTGGGGCCTACCATTTAGTATTTCCATCCTAAAAACCCACTTGAAATGATGGATTTACCCCTAATTTAATCTAGGCTCAGCTACCTATCTCTCTTCTCATCAATTTCCCGCCTAACTTCATTCATCCACCCTCATTCACTCTTTTCCATCTAATCATCTTTGTAATTCAGATAATATTCCCCCCCTTTCGACCTTCCATTTCTTTCTTTCTCTTGCAATTTCATTCACAATTTTTGGGGCAATTTCGCAAAAGCTTTTTAAAGGGAAAGGACGAACTGATTGACATGAGGAATTAGACATGGTTAAAGTCAATTAATTGCTGCAAATAAATAAAAAATAATGAGTAATGAACCCTGGATTGGATGATACAGAACAATTGCCCCAAATCTCCCAATTTTAGAAACCCCCAATTTCAGTTTTTTTTTACCATTAACCCTAATTTGAAGATTCAATTGAGAAATTGTGTCAATTACAATGCGAAATTAGATATACATTACCTTGACTTGAGTTCGCCAAACAATTTTGCTTCTTTTATCACCCTAAATTGATTGAAATCAAGAGATTATGGTTTTACTTTTTTTAACATAAGCAAAAAAGGGAAAACGAAGATTAGTAGTTATAAATAGAGGAGAGAGAAAGAATTTTAGAAGGGAAATACTAAATGGTGGGCCCCACAGCCAAAGATTCTTGCCGAAAATATTCAAGGTAGTGCTACTCAAACTTTTTATGTTTTTGTGGTAGTTTTTTCAAACAAAAGTTTTAAATGGTAGTTGTTTTCAAAACTCGTTATTTAAATGGTAATTCTTCGCAAAATTTTCATTTTAATTATTCATCCCCTAAGAATATTATTTTCACTAACTTGAAATTGAACTGATTTTAATTACTAAAAATGAGAGTATTAATTTATGTAAAAAAAGAAATTGTGTGAAAATAGATCAAAATTAGACCCATTTTATGGGCAAAAAAAAAATACAGTTGTTGGATTTATTTTATTTTATTTTATTTTATTTTGTATTTTAAAAATTACAACCGTTACAAAATTTGCAAGGTTAATAAATCTTGCTAAATTTAAGCCCTTGGATCAATATCAACAAAGTCATAATAGCCGCCCACGTGTCAAAATAATTCCTAAAAGTAGTTCTATTATTGAATTACATCTTACGTGAAACAACAACATTGCAAACCAAAAAAATTAAAGTACTGAGGACCAATTAAATCGTGACAAGTGGCAAACTCAGAAATTGTGCCCATCCAAAGCCAAAGGTCATGAGCTTGAACTGGGCATATGCTTTCTCTCTTCTCAAAACAAGTTTTTTATATTATTTTAACTATATTTTATTTTCTCCTCTTGCCCACCTAAAGAGAGAAACCATTGGTCATACTCTTAGAGCATCCTTAACAATGAACAAATAAAACTATTTGTGTTACTATTTGAATAAAATAATGTAAAAAAGTGAGGTGATGAGGAATAGTAGCATGAACAAATATGAATGGTTTGGAAAACCAAACCGTTTGTAAAATTAACTTGTCAATGACGTTTTTTTTTAAAAAATATGAAAAGAAAAAGGGGTAAATCGCTTACACATACAGCATGTAGCAGCTTGCCATGTGTCCTCATGCATGCCCTTGGATCTCCAATGGTTGTTAACGTTACAATTTTTGTAAAGTTAATAAGTTTAAACATATTATTTAAGAAAAAAATTACCAATGGTCGTATTTTTTCATTCTCTATAAATAGACACCCATATTGATATAGTTTCGACAACCTCAAAAATTACCACTTTTTGATACCATATCTATTTTTTCTTAAAAAAAACAAGGGTTTTTCTAAGCTATGCCCCCTAAGTTATTGAATTTCTAAGCTGTACCCATGCTTTTTCAAAGTTATAATTTGTGCCCTCCACCTCACGAACAATATCCTTTGACAGCCATATCCGTTAACGAAAGTTAAGAAGCGTTAATAATTTGACACGTGTCCTGTTCTAATTGGTCTAACACTTAAAAAAAAATTAAAAAATCAGAAAATAAAATAATTAAAACTTAATTAAGAATTGATTTGAAAAAAACCAACCACCCTCCCACCACCACAACCCAGTCCATCAGTCCACGTCGTCGCCGCCGGCAACTGTCTGTCCACCCTCGCCCAAAAAATTCCTCCCGCCGGCGAGCCCCGCCATTTCCCCCTCGCCCTCCTTCCTTCCTTAACACTCCACGAACACGACCACGTGACGCAACCCAGCCCAGAAAACCGACCAGCCTAGAAAAATCGACCACCAACCATCGCGAAACAACCAACAATCCCTTCCCCCACCTCGAAACGACTTTCCCTCGTCGTTTTGGGGTGTGGGAAAGGGAGTTGGGGGTTGTTTCGTGGTGGTTTAACGGAGGAATGAGGGTGGTCGGTTGGTTGGGGTTTCGAGAAAGAAAGTGGATGTAGCGGGGGTTAGGGGAAAGGGAGGGGCTTGGGTGTGGATGAGATGGGGAGGTATAGTACTGGCCGGCCAGTTTAGGTGGTTAAGGTGGAGTGCCGACCAGTTTTCGGGCGAGTTTAGGGGAGGGGTTAGGGTTTGGTGCTGGGGTAATTTTGTTTTTTTTTTTTTATGTTTTTGTTTTTGTAATTTTTTTTTTAATGTTTTTAATAAGTAACTAGCAACGAAAATTAACAAACCCTAACGTCCGTTAATTAATGTTAACGTCAAAGGTTATTTCTAATTAAAAAAAAGCGAGGTTGAGGGCACAACTTACACGTTTGAAAAAGCATGGACACAGCTTAGAAACCGAAGAAGTTTAGGGGCATAGCTTAGAAAAACCCAAAAAACAATTAGTATCTTAATTTAATTTCTTTCACAAATCTAGCCTAAAAAATTAAAAATTATGGATCCAAATATTCCTAATTATAATTTTAATAATCCAAACCCTCAAACAAAGCGCAAAATCAAAAAAATCCACAACAAAATCCACCCAATTATCCTATATGCTAAGAAAATTGTCTTTCAACTCCCCCCAATATCCTATACATCAAGAAAATATTTCACAAGATTATGTTATCGTGCATCATATTGCACAACATGATCATTGAAGATAAGCGAGATACGTGTTTAAACAATTCCGACACGTTTCACTGCATTGACAACCAAAGTGGTTCCAATGAGGATGCTTTCAAGTATCGTAATAAGCGTGTGGTAGACATCAACATATACTTAGAACAGAGATTGAAGATCCACAAGCTCACTTGCAATTAAAACACGATTTGGTTAAGCACATTTGGAGGAAATTTAGGCGTAACGAGAACAATAACAATTAGATTTCAATTCTATTAATGGTTAAGTATGTGTTATGTCTAATGCACCTGCAATTAATAAAAAAAATTGTATTCCGCATTTAAATTAACGAATTAATTAATAACGCTAATTATGCTAATCGTAAACAATTAACAACGCTAATTACGATAGTTTTAGCTAATTTTGAACGCAAATAACGCTAATCGTAATTACCTAATACTAAGCGTAACTAATAATTTCGGTAATAATAACGGTAATAATAATCAATTACGTATCACATGAGATTAATAGATTATGAATTATGTATGTATTTTAATTTTTAGTAAAAGATAAATGAGAAATTCTCTTTGGTAACCATGAACTTTTATTATTTCTTATTGGTTAAGTCTGAAACTTTTTATTATCAATGATAATCAATAATTAATATTACTAAGCAAATAGTAACATTAATGATGATAATAAAACATCATTAAATGATTAACCAGGGTTAAGTAACAATGGATTTGCATTAATACCCTTCTAATTATTTATAAAAAAAATTCAAACCCCTCCTCAGCCACCAGCCAACCGCTAGCCCCCCTCCCCTTGCCGGCGCTCAGCTCGGCCCGGCTGACGGCATCTCAACCCCCTCCCTCGCCGAAGACCCCCACCACTGACACCCCAATCCCAAAACGAGCACTCCCTCCCCCTGTTCCCGAACCCTAAATAAATTCAAGGATTTTCCGCCATCTACATCGGATCGCCACCATTGCTGGTGCGCGCAAGGACGATTAACGTCGCAAGAACGCTAATTCTCACCACCTTCAACAGTACCGATTCACACCAGCGAGTTCGTCATCGCGGATCACCGCATATTCAACCGATTCGGCTGATACGACACCAACTACCACCAACAATTAGCACTTTGCTGCTGCATCTTCATTCTCCAATTGAAGGAAACTTGTCTTCAACTAACATTAAACTGATAATTAATGAAACTTCTTAATTTCCAGCAAAGTGTATAATTGACGAAATTGGAATAATAATTGAAAGTGGAGAATGAATTAGGGGCTGAACAAGGGTAAGGGGGGTTGTTTTTGGAGTGGGGACGCCGTTAGCAGAGGTTGGGGGAACTAAACGCCGGCAGGGAGGGGGATGGCAGTGGCTGGTGGGTGGGGAAGGAGTTAGGTTGTTTTTTTTTTTTTTTTTTTTCATTATTGGTTAGACATAATTGATTAATTAGTGGGGTAATTAAATGGGGTTAGTTGTGTCTTTTTGCAGTCCAATAGCTAAACCATGGTTAAGAAATTAATATAACAAAATGTTTAACTTAAGTTACCATTTACTTAGTAATATTTATTACCATTGATAATCAAAAGTTTCAGACTTTACCCATGAGAAAAAATAAAAGTTCGTGATTTTCAGAAAGAATTTCCCAAGATAAATTGAGGTTGGGTAGGTGAATAGTAACATGAATAATCTTTTTTTGGTTCATTGTGTTTCGGGATTTATTGATGTCCTGCGGGAGAGTTACGATTCCAAGACTGACTCCTAAAGGCCTGTACCTGCAAAACAACGGAGACTCCGATAGGTGGGAGTTCCGCCTCCGATGATCAAGTTAGAGCGTGTATGAGGAGTAAAATGCGGAAAGTAAAAGGGTCTCTCTAGGATTCTAAGAGAGTATCTGCAATGTGTAATTGCTCAGTTCGAGGTGTCATGTGTCTGATTTTCTCTGATTGTGAGTTAATGTGAATTAAATATTTCTGAATCCCCGTTCCTCAGAGGGGAACATCTCCCTTTTTTAGGGTGTTGGAAAACGTTCCCAGTACTAAGTTTTAGTAAACCTAGGGCTGACTGGGTCTTGCCTAGGAATTTGGGCCGTAGGAGACCACTTTCCTAGTTGGCAATTCTGCCTTCCACGTGCCGTGACCTGATTGGTCCACCTTGGACCTCTCATGAGGTGACACGTGGCGGGCTCTGGCTGGTCCACGTGGCGGAGAAAAATCCCCTAATCATTTGCCCCTCACAGGGGTGACGTGGCATGCCACGTGGCGCCTGTGACAGGTGTCACGCCATGACTGGCTAACGGTTTTTACCGTTTTTTTTTACCCTTGAAATTCCCCCCTATAAATAGGGGATGTCCAAATCATTTCGACATTCTAGAAACTTTTTAAGACAGAATTTTGGACGCTTGCTCTGACACTTTGGACGACTACCGCTTGCTTTCAGACCGTTTGCTTCTTCAGCCGCCCGGTTTTTCAAAAGTTCACAAACTTCTCTACTCAAAGGTGACCGCCTGTTCTCTTTTACTTTTCTCTTTGCTTTTATTTTTTAAAAAATGGTAGCCCAAAAGCACCCGGCACGACCAAGGTTAGTGATCAGTCGGTCACCGGGGACGGCTGAATCTAGAACTAGGAGTGCCGCCTGCCCCATGCTGGACCACCCTTTGCGAGCTGCCCAGAGTCCGACTGTCTATGTGTCTGTGCAGGACACCATGTCTAAAACAAAGAGAACAACCTGGATAACTAATTCAGACGGCTCCTCATTCTACGCGCCCATTAGCGAGATCTCGGACGTGCCAATAGGCGTCCCAAGCACCCCAAGTGATTCTATTTTGGCAGAATCAGGAGAGGAGGTTAAGAATGACCCTCCTATCATTGATCTATTTGGCCAGGCGACTGCTTTGCCCGAGAGTTCGAGCGACGACTCTGAGCCCAGCACCTCCAGTTGGCAGTCTGGCGATTCGGAGGAGAAGCACTCTCGGTTACATACAATGAGAGAAAGCCATAAGGTGGAAAAAGGAGAAAAATGGGCAGAGCCGGCTGCAACCCAAAGAGAAATGTATACCCCCTACTTTTTCCATGTTCCCAAAGGCAGGCGTAAGGCCATGTCTGAAAAGATGGGGAGTTTTAGGGCTGACCATGTAATGGGTCATGGTTACATTCTTACAGTGCCGGATGCCGAGGATACGGTAGTCTGGCCAGAGAAGTCCAGCTACCGGGGCGAATGTTTTGGCTGCTATGAAGCGGCCATTAAAGCTAGTTTAAGATTTCCTCTACATCCGGCTGTAGAGAGGATTTTGGATGGGTACCAACTGGGTCTTTGGCAACTAGCCCCAAACTCATGGTTCAACATCTTGGGCTATGTTGTCGGCTGTGAGATGTACGGGGTAGAGCCAAGCTTTGAAGCTTTTGCTTACATGAACTACCTCAGTCGGACCCCAAAAACAAGCGGTACCGGCTGGTACCAGCTGTCTAGCCATAAAGGCTACATGATGACCATGGGAAAAGAGATCAAGTGGAAGGATTGGAGGAACACCTTCTACATAGTCTCCCACCCTGATAAGCTCAAGAACAAGAAGTTCAACAGGTGGAACAAAGATCCACCTTACCTAACATGCGGATTTGATCTGCCGCCTGTTCCTCAACAAGCAAAAGAAGAGATCCTGGACAGAGGGCTCTTCAAAGTTTACATACAGGCGAACCCCAAGACTGTGTGATGGAGTTCATCCCTCAAAATTACATCCCAAAGTATAAATGGTTATACGATGGGAAATACCTGGCCGCCTGCGGCCTTAGCGAGGAGATGCCGAGAGGTAGGGGACCGCCTGTTTAGAGTGTCTTGCTAGACTTAGCTGATTCTGTGTCTAACCATTTGATTCATCTTTTGCAGATAAAGCCATGGACAAAATCTCGGCGTTCAAGAAAGCAGTCGCCTTACTCCGCGCAGCCATTCTGGGCAAGCGATCCACTGAGGAGTCGCTTGCCAAACAGGCGCCCAGGGTGAGTTACTTTAACTTAGCAACATTTCTTTTTTATATCTATCGCCTGCTTATAACTCCACAACTTGTGTTGTAGAGCGACGTAGCTAGACCTTCCTCTTCTTCCCAGCCGGACCCCAAGGTTAGAAAATAGACGATCGGGGATGTGTCAACTCTTGGCAACGCCAGGAGAAAGACGACCGAAAGGCAGGGAAGAACTCCCCAAAGCGGGGCAAGGACTCCGGCTACCCCTGGGAGCAGCCGGCCTCCAAGAGAAAAGGAAGCGGCGAGAGGTATAATTTGGTCAAATCTTCAAAGTATCATCAAGTAACTGAGTCCTCTGATTTTAGGCGGCTGGTTTTCTGTTTTCATGCCACGTATTAATCAGGGTCTTCCTTGCAGATGCCCCCCAAGAGCCGGACCTGGTTTATATGGCCAAGGCCATGCTGAAGGCTATCCCTGCTGAGGATAAGGAGTTAGTTAAGGGAGTTGGCACCCTTAACCTTGAAGCCATCTTGGCTCTTCTTGCCGAGGTATACTTAGTAAAAAAGTTCTCTCTCTTTTTATTTAAACATTTGCCTGGTCGCCTGAAACTGACGACTGTTTTTGTCCGGCTGCAGTCTATATAGCGAGTGTATGGTCTCCGCAAACCCATCACCGAGAAGAATAATGAGGTAAAAGCTGTGAAGGCCATGGCCGCCTATGATAAAGCTATGTTCCAAATAGCTCAAAACAAGATTCTGACCACTGACATATTGCATTACCAGGCGTCCGCCACTTTGCAGGTCAAGAAGGACTTAGAGGCGGCCAGGAAGAAGATCTTGGAGCTAGAGAGGTCTGTAAAGGACCTCAAAGCTGAGATGACGCCTCTAAAGGAGGCAAACAAAGAGGCCAAGGGACTCCGTGCCCGGGTGAACAAGCTCAAGGGCCGCCTGCAGAATCAAGAGGCTGATCTCACCCACAAACTTAATGAGAAAGCTGGAGAGGAGAAGATGGCCCTTGTTTAGGACATGATGGACGGCACTAGCGCCATCATGAAGATGACCTGGGCGGCCCTCTTCCTTGATACTGGCTATGAAAATGGGAGAGCCAATTCGCCATCTGTAGTGATCAATAAAACAAGAAGATCATGGGGCAGGCAGACGGCGAGGAGGAGGCGGATGATGAGGCGTCCGACTCCCTTTCGGGGAGTCGGACCAGGAAGAGGAGGACAAGCAGGAGGCGGATGCTGACGAGGAGCCGCCGCAGGAGGAGGCGGATGCCGATAAAGAAAAGCCGCTTGTTGATGATCCAAAGCGGCTGCCAACACTAAAGGTCCTCCTCCAGCTGCTTGAATTCCCATTTTTTATGTCATGTTTCTTCGGCCTGTGTGCCGCTTGTTCTGTATCTTTACCCGACCAAGGGGTCGGGGTTTATTGACAATTTTAAATTTCAACATTTCCTGTCGGTCTTCAGGCCGACTATTATTATTAATCATTCGGTTATTTTTGCAGTTTTCTTCAAATTTTGAAGTTTTTAAATTTTTTCCTTTCATGAATTTTGTCAAGTGTATGTGGCTTGCCTCTTGATTTCATGAATGCTTTATATACCGACTGTTCTTGCCCCTGGGCGATTGGCGCCTGGTTTTCAAAGGTGAGTTGATTGGCTTATAATTTTTGATACTTTTGAGTATTACTAATTCTAGGTCAATCAAATCACTATGGTGATTGCCCCAAACCAGGCGGTCAGTCGGCCATAGCCCAGGCGAACACCTAGCATAAGTCGGCTCTCGGCCTTATAGTGAACCGCAATATACTAAGTTTGTACTTATTTTATTTTATTGATTGTAAATAGTCCGTCTGCTTGGTGCTTGTAAAGAACAGGCGCCAATCTAGACGTTTTTAATAAAGGTAGCTTCCTCGGTGTGCTAACAATAATAGGAACAATGGCCGAAGGCCGTCTGTTTGCCTAAACAGGCGTTTTCATTCGTACCTTTTAGATTCCAAATGTAGATTGTTGAGTGACTATGAACTTTTTAGGTTGATCAATCTCCGTCACTTGTACTTGAGTAATAAAAAGAAATAGTCGGTTGTGGCCGTCTGTTGTGTTTGCAACTTAGAGGAATAGTGGCCGAATACCGTCTGTTTGCCAAAAAACAGGCGGCTTGGTTCACACCGTTTAGGTTCCATTTTAAGTTTGCCGGAGTGACTATGAGAACCCTTGGGGTTAATCAATCTTTGTCACTGATTTGAGTGAGTAGAAGAATTAGGCGGCTTTGGCCACATGGTACCCCTTAATTCGCCAAGTTTTGCTTAGCTATTTACTCAAATTATGCCGACTGTATTGTCCCAAGCAATAACAAGCGGTTTCTGACTTAGATTTTAACTGTCTAACGCGTGTTTACAGTATAGTGGTGCGTTTATCTTTGTCTCAGGTCAAACGACTGCGAGGTTTTGTTATGAAACACTCGGCAGGGCCATTTGTTTTTGGTTTATAGAGTAATGTGCCACCCAAATGGGAGATGCTCTCTGCGACGAATTCACCCGGATGGATGTCGCCAGACGCCTCCTCAAGTTTTGGGACAGACGTATTAGTTTAATTTTAAAAAGATCATCCGACCATGGGCCTTAGGTTGATCATCCGGCCCGTGGCCTCATTAGATTGTCCAGAAAAGAACAGATTACTAAGTCATCTGGACTTAACGTTTTTACTCAAGTACTTAAAAGAAATAAGGCCGACTGTGTTTTGCACAGGCGGCTTGCCCCACTGAGGAGACTTGCACAATAATTGAAATAAATTGCAAACTTTATTGATATGTTTACAAATAATATACAAATCTTAGAAGTAGTACTTTTTCAAGTTGTCTACATTCCAAGTTCTGGCTAGTTGCCTGCCGTCTGGTGTTTCCAGGCGGTAGGTGCCGCCTCTAACTTCTTCATAGATTCGGTAGGGGCCATCCCAGTTAGGAGTCAGCTTTCCCTGCTCGTTGGCCCTACCGACTGCTTCCATATTTCGTAACACAAAGTCCCCTACTTTTAGGGGCCGCTTGTGCACTCTTTTATTGTACGCTCTCGTCAGTCTCAGACGATAGATCTCATGGCGCAAGGCTGCATTGCCCCTGCGTTCTGGAAGTGAATCTAATGCTAGCCGCATGACATCCCAGTTGGCCTTTTCATCATAAAGCATGACTCGAAGAGTCGGCTCATAGTGCTCAATAGGCTGAACAGCCTCTGCCCCATAAACCATGAGAAATGGAGTTTCACCAATCGCCCCTTTTTCAGTCATCCTGATGGCCCACAGAACATGCGGTAGCTCGTCAGCCCATAGGCCGCCAGCTCTTTCAATTTTCTTTTTGATTCCATCAGAGATTAACTTGTTGAATGCTTCAACCTGGCCGTTTGCTTGGGGGCGACCGACTGATGCAAAACAATGAGAGATCCCTTGGTTTCCCAGCAAGTTCTTGAGAGCAGGCGTCTCGAACTGAGGTCCATTGTCAAAAACCATAGACATGGGTACCCCATACCGAGTGATGACATTTCTCCAAATGAAGGAGATGACATCTTTAGTTTTGATGCCTTTGACTGCCTCCGCTTCTAACCACTTGGTGAAGTAGTCGACTGCTATCAAAATATATCTTTGTCCGTCTGTAGCAGGCGTATAGGGACCCAGAATGTCCATGCCCCATTTGGCGAATGGTACTGGGCTATGGATAGCTGTCAGGTCATTGGCTGGACGATGGATGAGCTTGCCAAACCTTTGACACTTGTCACATTTTTTAACCATCTCCATGGCATCTGCTTCTAGCGTAGGTCAAAAGTAGCCTTGCTGTCTGGCTCTCTTTGCTAGTGTCTTACCGCCTATATGGGAGGCACAGAACCCTGAATGCAAATCTTCAAGGACCTCTCGGCCCTTTTCTGGGGTAACACACTTCAAAATAGGTTGTAGATAACCTTTTTTAAAAAGTTCCCCTTTGTGAATCTCAAAGTTAGATGCATGCTTTTTCATTACAATCATCTCTAGGTAAGTATTCAGCAGGGTGTCGTCTGTTAAGTATGCCCAGATGCCATCCATCTAGGTTGAGCTTCAATCTAGGACTCCAATAGGTTCCTCCTCAATGCTCATTTTTTCCATCACTTCCCAGAAAACAGACCTTGGTGTGTCATAGGAGGCGGATGATGCCAATTTGGAGAGGGCATCCGCCTGGTTATTCTCGGACCTAGGCACTTGACTTAGGTGGAATTATTCAAGTGTTCCGGCCTCTTCTTTTACCGCCTGTAGATACTTGATCATAGCCGGATGTATGGCTTCATAGTCACCATGATATTGGCTAACAATCAGTTGTGAATCAGAACAGGCGTCCATTTTTTTGCCCCGGCCGCCTTGCACATGCGGATGCCGGCTAGTAGGGCTTCATATTCTGCCTTATTGTTTGAGGCTTGGAACTTGAAACGTAGTGCATACTCATACTTGTCCCTTTCAGGAGACTGACATATGACGCCTACACCACAGCCGATCATGGTGGAGCTCCCGTCCACATATACCTTCCAAACTTGGTCAGGATTTTCAAGATCAGCCAGCCTAGTCATTTCAAAAATGAAGTCGTCAAGTACATGCCCCTTCACTGCTTTCCTTGGCTCAAAAGTAATTTCTAGGCTTTGCATTTCAATTGCCCATTTAATCATTCTGCCGGATGATTCCATGGTTGTCAGTGGCCGCTTGATTGGTTGGTTAGTGTAGACCACGACCGTATGTGCCAAGAAGTAAGGCTTCAGCTTCTTAACTGCCATGAAGAGGGCCATGCCAAAATTTTCAACCATGGGGTACCGTAACTCAGCATTCTTCAGGACATGGCTGATGAAATAGACAGGGAGCTAGCAGCCGTCTCTTTCAGCAAGGAGAAAGACACTGAGAGCGTGATCAGAGACGGCCAAGTACATGCATAAAACTTCCTTTGACAGAGGGCTGATGAGCCTTGGCAAAGAGTGCAAGTGTTCCTTTAACTTTTGGAAGGCCGCCTCTGCATCCGTCCCCTATTCAAACATAGTCTTCATCTTGATTGCTTGGAAGAAATAGAGGCACTTGTCGCCTGACCAACTGAGGAATCTCCCCAATGCCGCCAGACAACCTGTTGATTTTTGAACTTCCTTTACAGAACGGGGCGACTGCATGTCTATGACTGCCTGTATTTTTTCTGGATTGGCCTCTATCCCCCTTTGATCAATCAGAAATCCGAGGAACTTCCTAGACTCAACACCAAAAACACATTTCTTGGGATTGAGCATGACTTGGTGCTGCTTGAGTGTGGCGAATGTTTCTCGGAGATCTGTAAGATGGTCCATCTGGAGTTTGGATTTGACAATCATATCATCAATATATGCCTCCACATTCCTTCCTATATGATTAACGAAGACTATATTAATCATTCTCTAGAAGGTAGCAGGCGCATTCTTCAAACTAAACGGCATTACAGTATAACAGAATAACCTTGATCAGTGACGAATACCGTCTTTTCTTGATCTTTTTTCCACAAGGGTATCTGGTGAAAGCCTGAATAGGCATCCATGAAGCTCATCAAGGCATGGCCGGCTGTAGAGTCGACCAGACTGTCGATCTTTGGGAGAGGATAGCTATCCTTCGGACATGCCTTGTTCAAGTCTGTGTAGTTTACACACATATGCCAGGTTCCATTCGGCTTCTTTACTAGGACAACATTGGCAACCCAATCAAGGAAGTAGCATTTCCAAATGAAACCAGCATCTAACAATATTTTCACCTCGGCGGCTGCCGCCTGGCTTCTTTCTTCACCATGGTTCCTCTTCTTTTACCTTACCGACTTCTTTTTAGGATCCACAACAAGTTTGTGGACGGCTAGATTTGGGCTGATGCCTGGCATCTCGTCCACTTCAAAGGTAAAGATGTATTTGAATTCTTTCAACAAGTGGTGCAAGTCTGCACCGAGTTCAGCAAAAGCAGTCGTCCCAACCTTAACAGTCTGGTCAAGACGAGAGTCATCTAGGACGATGTCCATGTGTTCACCAGCCGGCTGGGGACGGAGTTCATCCGGCCTTTGACCGGTCAGTGATTGCTATTGCTTGTCTTTTTTCTCGGCCACCATTTGACTGGACTTTCTCTTTTTGCCGGCTGCTAACAGAGCAGGCGCAGCTTCCTTGACTTGGTAAAGGTCAGTAGTTCTCCACTAGGGTCGGCTGCGACTACAGTGGGTTTGACATCAGAGAGATAACACTCCCTGGACATCTGCTGGTCTCCCCGTAGGGAGCCGATTGTTCCATCATCCCTCTTAAACTTGAGAAGCATAAGAGAAGGGATGATAACAACCTTGGATTCATTCAGGGTGGGGCACCCCAAAATCATGTTTTAGGCCGTCAGTTCTTCAACAACTAAGAACCGGACCACCATGTGGCGTCCCTCCCCTTTCTCGCCCAGACGAATGGGTAAGTCTATTCGACCTACTGGATGTACCACACCACCCCCAAATCCCATTAAGGGATGAGAGACCTGGTGCATACTCTCGGGCTTGTACCTGAGCTTGGCCAGGTACTTGTGACTGATGAGATCAGACGATCTCCCAGTGTCAATGAGGATCCGGCCAACTCTTTGGTTGGCCACTTTGCATTCGATGACAATAGGGTTATCATGCGGCCTCCTGATTTTGCCCTTGTCATCCTCAGTAATAACGACTTCGGGGAAGTAGTCCTTGGACGCCTGTCCCTCGTCGATTGAGTTAACATTGAGGCGCCTGACATAGTCTTTATTGCCTCGGATGGTAGGGGCATCCAGCGAAGCCGCCTGCTATTGTATAGATTGGAGTTTCATCCATATCCGAGCAATTAGAAGATCGAGGCTTCTTTTTGGACGACTATCCAGGGTTAGTCTGCAAGGTAACCTTGGACCACAAGATATAAGACTTGAGGACACCTTTATCAGCCAGACAGTCCAACAGCTGCTTGAGGCTATAGCATTCGTCGGTGTCGTGGTTAATATCCTCATGGTAGTGGCAGTATTTGTTTTTGTTCCGATTTTTGGCGGAACCTTTCATAGGAGCCGGCTTGTCAATAGAGACCTTGTCCTTAATCTCCATGAGGATGGAGTAGCAGTCCTTATTAAATTCGTACTTTGGGGAGTACGTCTTTGCTTCTCTCTTTTTCTTCTAGGACGGCTGTTCAGAGGATTCAGCCACCCAAACTTCTTTTCTTTTCTTTTCTTCTTTCTTAGCCGACTGTGATGGTCGACTCTCTTTTTTGTCAGACTTCTTTGAGTCCGACTGCTTACTGATGTTGCAGAGCTCGGTCACCTGTATATAGGCGTCCGCCTCCATCAGTGCCTTTTGGAGGGTAACCACCCTCTTTCTGACGAGGTCAGACTTGAAGGCCAACCCGTCCTTCAGACCTTTGAAAAAGTTTGTGTAAGCTACCTCATCAGCCAGTCCTTGAATCTGAATTCTCATCAGATTGAATTGCCTGATATATGAGCGTAGCCCCTCCTTTTTTCCCTGCTGCATGGATCCCAAGTCAAGACTTGTCTTCTTCGCAAGGATATTCATTGAGAAGTTTGATGCAAACAAGTATGCAAGCGTCTTAAAGTTATTGATGCATCCGGCTGGCAGGTTGCCGAACCATTGCTGGCCGACGCCCTTCAATGTGGCCGGGAAACATCTACACCAATGTCGCATCATCCAACCTTTGTAGATACATAAGGTTGGTGTACGCCATCAGACGGTCTTCAGGATTGATGGTACCATCATAAGTACCTACCAACACATTCTTCACCTTGGCCGGCTGTGCAGCCTTAGTTATATCGTTGGAGAAAGCTGAGGGCTGTTCCCCAAGTCTTAGCAGTTGGAGCTGCCAGTCCAATGGCTGGACATTAGGTGGCGCCTGCCCTCCGAAGAGAGTAGACTGCATATAAGGTTGTTCATACGGCAGGTATGGCTGTTGAGGCGCATACGGGGCTGCCTGGAACATCTGAGGACTGGAGTGAGCGGACATGCTGCTTATCTGTTCCTCTCGGTTTGATTGAGAATACCTCATTGAGGTATTTTGGAAGCTTTCATTGAAGTTCGACGTTGAGGCCGACTCTGACAGTTGCATATTCTTATTTTGCTGGATTATCATCCGAGCATCGGAATATGTTTTCTTGGAACCATCCGGCTGTATATGCCGGATGGCCTTCCTCTGCCCTGGCTCAAGGAACCAAAGTCCAGCCAAGTTTATCAAAGGCTTCCGTCCCTCCCTTGGTTTAGGGTAAGGAGTGGCCTCTCGGTCCTTGATTAGCTTTTTCCTCCCAGAATGAGAGGGTTTCTTGGCCGACTGTTCCTTGGTAGGGACAACCATCCGTCTATCAATCAGATCCTTTATCTCCCCTTTGAAACTTGTCATGAGAGTCATGAACTCGTTTCTAGTGATGGCGGTGGATCCTTCAGCCTCTTGGAGCTGACTAGTTGGCTGGCCAGCTGTATCACTTGGCCTTGCCTGGTTGGTGTTTCGTTCCCTCCTTTTGGTGGGACGGACACGCAGTGTCCTGAGGGACCCGTCAGGGGCCGTGTGGGTGGCAACTTCATAGTCGTCATCGGTATCCTGGTCTGAGTAGACCTGGACTTCGGCCATAGGCCGTTACTCATTAAGAGGTGGTACAGGTTCTTGTGAAGTCATCTTTGAAGTACTCTCTGAAAAGGAATGGTGTCCTTCCAACAAGTGTATTATTCCGATAAAGGGTTCAAAATTATTGGAAAGCTAATTCTTCAGTGAGGTCAAGTGATCGGAATGCCTAGGTGGAGGCCGCTTCCGATCAGTAATATTAATGTACAATTAATATTACAGCTTAATCTTGACTGAAAACTTCCAGGTCGAACCCAATCAAACAACGGATCCGAGACGACGAGTCAATCCGAAGGATTTGATGAGTCGTCAGAGTTTTACGAACAAAGACGTCGGATATCGAGCTTAGAGCGTCAACACCGAGCGTCGCAAGTCGAGTCAAATTTAAAATTCGACGAGACGCGAAATCAATCAAGTTACAAGTTCGAGTTAGGCCGTAGCCTCGCATTGGCCCAGCCATGCGAGGGCTAGGCTATCTTGAACTAGCATGTGCATCACAATGCTAGTCGCAAGCCTAGCATGCTAGGCGTGCTAGGCCCATGCATGCTAGCTAGCCACCGCAAGCATCGTAGCCTTGAGTGTGTGCTAGCATGCCATGCGCCCAGCCATCGCAAGGCTAGGCCTTGCTAGCATGCTAGGCGCTGGCGCACAGCTAGCCTAGCAAGCATCGTAAGGCTAGGCCTTGCTAGCATGCTAGGCCCTGGCAGCCTCGCACAGCACCACGCACCAGCTAGCAGCGTGCTGGGCTGTGCATGTGTGTGCGTGTGCCTCGCATAGCATTGCACAACACCATGCACCAGCAGCAGCGTGCTGGGCTGTGCGTGTGCTTCGCATAGCAGCGCCCAGCAAGCAGCTCGCAATGCCTCGCCTAGCAGCACCCAGAATGTTTGGCTCGCTAGCAGCACGCATGCACTGGCTGGCTGTGCGTGCGGGCTGGCTGTGTGTGTGGGGTGCTAGCTGGCTGGCCAGGCTGCCCAGCCTTGGCGCTAGGCGCTAGCTGGCAGCCTGGGCAGCCAAGGCAGGCTGCCAGCTACCCACTTGGATGGGGAAAGCCGGTTTGCTAGTGGGGACCAAGGGGTGTGAGCTGTGCCTTGGGGAGCAAGGCTATGGTCCCCCTTGGAAATGGTCCTCACCTAATCTCTCATCCTCCTTGTGCCACTTGTAACTTATTGATTGAATTGCAATTTTATTTTTGTTTTGATTAAAATAAAATGGGAAAATTGCAAATCTCCCACATTGATTGAGAGTGGGAATTAAAGGTTCATTTCCCTATAAATACCAAGGTTTTGGGATTTGGGATTTGGGAAGAACACTTGAGTGGAACTAAAAAGGCATCTCCTTAGAAAAGTGAGAAAACCTTAAGTTCATAAAACTCTAGTTTTCATTGGTCGGGTCCCGACTAACCTTCGGGACTTGGATCGTTCGGGTCGGGTTCGTGGGTACGAGCCGTCGGAGACCTTTACATTTGCGGGGTTCGAGTTTTGAAGTAGGAGCTCGGGATTTGAGCGAAGTACGCGTCAAGGGTAAGAACGTCTTTTCCTTCTCTCTCTTAATTGTTGTTTAATTAGTGATTGCATGCTTAGTCGCTTTAATTAGTGTGCGGGTCTTGGGTGGGTTTCTCTTCCGCGTAGAGTCGGACTCTATGAAACCCAACAGCGGTATCGGAGCCGCGCTCACTTTAATTATTGTGACTAATAATTAATTAAGGTGATTTAAAATGAATTTAAAATGTTTGGTTGTGCTTTCTAACTGGATTAGAAGATCGTTTTAATTAAGTTTAATCTCGTATTTTTTTTTTTATAATTTTGGCTGACGAACCCAGATTTCAACCCAAAAATAGTGATTTTTAGGTGGAATCGATGTTCTAAATCGTTTCTGACCCTTAAGGATTGTCCAGAAGTCAAAATTCACCCAGAAATATGTTTTTCGAGGGTTTTTTTTTGCTTTTTGACGAAATTTTTTAAATATTTTAACCTTGATTAGTTATTGCATGTTGAAGGTAGATTAAATGTATGGTTGCATCCCTAATCTACAGCAATTATAAACCTCATTAAGCATGTTTATGAAGTCATATTGGTGCTTAATTTGGTATGTTCTTTTTCACATAAACTTTCATTTTTCACATTGTTGTAAATAAATTGCTTCAAGTGTGAATGTTTATGGTGAACTTGCAATTTTGAGTCCCCTAAAATTTCAAAGATCCAATCTTTAATTGTTTATTTGATTGGAACTTTGATTGCTAAATTCCATGTTGAACTAATTTTTGGATTTAATCATTTTTGTGTTGATTAAAGTCCTTAAAGTTCAAAACTTGTGATTGAATTTTGATTAATCTTCATATTGGAAGATGTAATTTTTCAATTTTACACAAGTTATTATTGGGAAATTTTTCATTGGATGAAAGGGTTTATTTTTCCAACCACTTTAATTTTGTCAAATCTCATTATTAATTTACATTTGATTAAATTAATTATGAGCGCAACCCTTCAATTTTGAAGCATCAAGATAGACCTAAATTGATTTAAAGAATGGTTCATGAATAATTTAGGCTTGTGCACTATTTAAATTGAATTTAATTAAGTTGGACTTATTTAAATTTTTTTCCTTTTGCTCTAAATTGATTCTAAAATAAATTTAGAATTAATTTTATGTCACACGTATATCGATTAAAATCCCGGAATAATAGCACGCAAATCGAGGTAAAATCACCCAAACGCCACCAAGGCTAGCCAGGCTGCTCACGCAACGCACATGTGGCTGCCTAGGTGGGCATGGTGGTGCTCCCACCTTAAAGCGTTGCGGTTGTGTGGCAGGGCTAGGAGTGCGCAAGGGACATGCTTGTGGCTTGTGGTGCGTGGCTGCTAGGATGCTCGCAATGCTACTAGGCAGCAAGGCAGGGAGCCCCAAGCAGGCCCAGCCACACCTGCCAGCACGCATGCTGCGATGCATGCTGGTGCTAGCAGGCGCAGCAGTGCCTTGCTAGGCATGCTGCCAGCGCCCTAGCAACCCCCCAGCCGTAGCCTTGGTGCCCAGCAAGCCTAGCCCTATGGCTAGGATGCTAAACACTCGGTTTGGAGTAGGTTGATATTTCGATGCGTAGGCGCGTTAGTTGGATGAACTACCTAAGTTAGTTACTAGTTCGCGCGCGTTATGCATTGTTACTTGTTTTTCATTGTAAAATGCATGGGCCATTCACATATAGTGAATGGATGAATGGAAGATATATTGTTTCACAGGTTTCGTGAAAATGGCAGCTAGTGGGGCCCAATTAGGATAGTAAATACGAACTGCGATCCGTTATGTATTTTTGTAAATCTAAATACGGTCTGCGTACCGTTGCGTATTTTTGTACCTTAATATTTAGATTAATCCTAGTCGTAGTAGTTAGTAATTTTATTTTGGCGAAGATGTCTCAAGACGGCGTTCTTATGAAGACGAGCCAAGATGAAGACTCTTAAAGATTTGAAGATTTCAAGGGGTCATGCTAGTTGCCAAATGCATCTTATTTCATGTTTTCTATATATAATTGTTCTTATATATGTGAATGATATGTTAGGTGCATGTTTAGGATTTCAAATGTTGCGATGATTAATTAAGTTCACTTAAATCAACCAACATAGAAACTAGGGGTGAGCACTACCGGGTACTCGGTGTAAAATTAATGACCCGGTCCCCGAACCCGTTAGTACCGGGTCCAAGATTTTGGAACCGGATCCGGAACCGGTTAGTATCGGGTCCATAATTTTCAGATCCGGAACCGGAACTGGTAGGAACCAGTTCCAAAACCAGGTACCCGGTTGGCTTATACAAAAATGATTAAAAAAAAAAAAATCAGAAACCGCCTAGCCCCCACCCCTGCTCACCGCAACCCTCAACCCCACCCACCGCCGTTTTCCTCCCCCACCAGGAAATCCACGCCCCCACCCTGAAACTCGACCCCTGACCTTGCCCCACCACGGATAACACCAGAACCCTCTCCACCGTCCTAGTTTGGTTCAATTAGTTTGCTTTTTTGTTGCTTGAAATATATGTTGAGTAATTTTTAGTAATTGAATGTCTGGTTGCTGCTTTGTGTTGGTACTGATTTCATGATTGTTTCGCATGGTTTGAATATATGTTTGTGGTATGTTAAAGCAATTGAATTTGGTTGATTTTGGGGATGGTGGTGGGGGGAGGTCGGGCATTAGGTTTTAGGCAGGGGGAATGGGTTTTCTGGTGAGTGCAGGGGAGGACGGTGGATGGGGTTTGGGAAGAGGATAAAGGGAATAGAGAGGAGAGAGAGGGGGGGTGGGCAATGTGAATGTATGATATTTATGAACTAGGGTTGGAAACTTGGAATAAGTTGGGCTATTTTTACTTAGGCTAATTTTCATATGGATATTTAAACAAAAAAAAAAAAAATCATAACTAGAACTGGGTACCCAGTGGGTACCGGGTCCAAATTTTCAGGACCCGGAATTGGAATCGGTTCCAACCGGATCCGAAATTTTGGAACCGGTCCCGGTACCGGTGCGATCGGATCCGAGTCTGGACCCGGCGGATCCAAACCGGTTCAATGTCCGATACCGGGTACCCTGGGTCTTTGCTCACCCCTAATAGAAACCCTAGGTCCCTAAAATATTGATCTAAAATATGCCATTCCAAGAAAACACTTACCAAACTAATGCGCGTATGTGATGGGCTACGCTAAAGCGAGGCATCACTACTTCCCTAGGATCGTAAGGTATACTAGGTATACAAGTTGTCTTGGTTAAACTCAACAATATCGGTAAGGAGTCTTTAGATGTCGTGGCAATGGAGATAAAATGTCAAGGAAGCATTAGATGCGACGTTTTATCGAGCCAAGAGTAGCTTGGAGCTATTAGCAATTGGATTGCTTACCCTAAAATATTAAGTGTTAAGACAAGCCAAAACATGCTTAATCACTTTTTGATTTTTGGGATCTTGGAATCATTTTAATCTCGCCTAAAAGGGACTAATGTTAATGCGTGGATAAAATGCTCAATAAGATTGAAAATTTGCATGAACGCTTTAAATTTCAAACTTATTGGTTTATGAATGGTTTTTCATTTCAAATTCTTTCAATTGTAGATCTGCAAGTAACTCAAACAATAACTATATGTGCCGGAACTCCCTGACAAGTTGGCTTCAAGCCTTAACTTGATCAACTTCAAGGAATGGGAGGAGGAACTCAGGAAAACTCTTTGGAATTGTTCCTTGGAGTACACTCTTGATACTCCCATTCTTCCAATCTTCTTCTCTAAGGGAATCATGAGCGATGAGGCTCATGAGAAATGGTCTTCCGATTGCAAGAAAGTCACACATCTAATGGCTAATTCCATCACGGAAGATTGGAACGAAAAGCTCTCCTTCTATTTTTAGGACATTTTCCTCAAATCATTGGAGGATGTTGTCAACATAAGAGTCACCAAGAGTGACAATGGCAACTATGATGGACTCGTGTTTGATATGACTAGGTCACTCTCAAACATGAAGATAAAGCCACCGGATGTGGGTTGTCTTGTTAAGGAAAGGCGCCGACTTTGGTCAAGGGTCTACAATACCAAATTGAGACCCGGGATGCCCCTCCGACCTCATATGCTTGGAATGACTAGGGTCTTCAAACACATTCAGCTTCTCGAAATCTCATTGGAGGATGATATGGCGGGGCATATCTTGCTTGCTTCACTCCACTCGGGCTATGATGCACTTAGAGTACATATAGCTGCGGGAAAGGAGACACGCTCTTTACAGGAGGTGGTGCAACTAATTAGCCGAGCCATCGCCTATGGAGTGACCGAGAGGCCCTTGAGATCAAGGAGGAGGGAGTTCAAGAACAAGGCAAGGATGCGGTGCTTCTATTGTGGTGGGCAAGGCCACTACAAGAGGGAATGCAAGCTCTTCCGAAAGGAGTTGGAGGAGAGGAATGTGGCATCTGCCTATGGTATCTTCATTAACACATGTGTTTAAAGCTATTCATAGGTATTAGATACCATGTATAACTCACTTTATGCTTCCTTTTCAGGAACCAAGTGAGAGGGCATCACAAGTAAGAGGGTATTGGATACCATGTGCATTAACAAGCGGACGACAAAGATAGTCTTTTGATCGTGCTTGTAGGGACATTTAATTTGTCTATGACTTGTAATTAAATAATGGTTATTTCTTATGTTTTTTAACATACTTTTGATCTATGGTGTTGTAGGGTTTCGTAGTGACCCTCACTACGCGGAAAGAAACCCCCCAAGACCCGCCCCGATAACTAAAGCAATTAAAGCATGCAAAACATAATTAATACATAATTAAAAGAAGAAGGGATAAAGAATTATACCCTAGACGCGTGCTTCGCTCGCTAATAGAGCTCTTACTTCAACCTCGCAAATGCAAGGCCTCCGACGGTTCGTACCCTCGAACCCGACCCGATCATCCTAAGCCCCGAAGGTTAGTCGGGACCCGGAAAAAATATAAACTTTGGAGTTTTACGAACTTAAGGTATTCTTAACAATGGAGATGCCTATATAGTTCCACTCAAGTGTTTCTTTCCCAAATGCCAAAGCCTTGGTATTTATAGGGAAATGAACCCTTGGATTTCATTCCCCAACCAATGTGGGAGAATGAGTAAAATTGATAATTTATTTAATTCTAAATTAAATAATTAATCAAGGCAATCACTATGCAACAAGTGTCAAGGGGAGAGAGAAAGTTAGGTGAGGACCAAAAACAAGGGGGGGGGGGACCATTGCCTTGCTCCCCAAGGCTTTGCCCCAAGGATTGGTCCCCACTCTCCCCAAACCGCCACCAAGCAAGGCTTGCTGGGCTGGTAGCCAGCTAGCATGTTAGCGTGCACCAGCCAGCACAGCTAGCCTGCACCGCATCACTGCCCAGCACGTAACGCGCACCAGCCAGCACGCCTAGCACATGCGTGCTGGGCGATGGGCGAGGCCCTCGCTGCTGGCTGCTGACTGCCTGGCACTCGCACTCGCACGCACACGCACAACCAGGATGCGTGCTGCTAGCGAGCCATGCATGCTGGGGCATTGCCTCGCCAGCCACACGCACAAGCATGCGATGCTTGGTGCTGTGCTAGCGATGCTGCGATGGCATGCACGCACACGCACACACGCATAGGCCTAGCCATGCGATAGTGCTGTGCCGTGTGCTGCGATGGTACGACAGCCCTAGGCACACGCACACGCACACACGCATAGGCCTAGCCATGCGATAGTGCTGTGCTGCGATGGTGCAATGGTGAGCTGTGCGAAGGCTGCAATGGTGCGATAGCCCTAGGCATACACACGCAAGTGCCTAGCACTGCGATGGTGCTGTGCTTGTGCGATGGGCTGCGATAGCACCTAGGGCGCACCTAGCACACACATGGTGCGCCTAGGCTTGCGATGAGCTAGCCTAGCCTAGCACTTCACATGGCTAGGCCAATGTGATGCTACGGCTATGCTCGTACTTGTTGCTTGTGATTTTGCGACACTCGGTCTCGACGCCCTAGGCTCGATATTCGACGTCTGTGTTCGTAAAACTCCGACGACTCATTAAATCCTTCGGATTAATTCGTCGTCTCGGATCAGTTGTTCGATTGGGTTTGACCTGAAGGGTTCAGTTAAGATTAAGCTGTAATATTAATTATACCTTAATATTACTGATCAGAAGCGGCCTCCACCTAGGCATTCTGATCACTTGACCTTACTGAAGAATTAGCTCTGTAATAATTCTGAACCCTCTATCAGAATAATACACTTGTTGGAAGGACACCATTCCTTTCAAGTGTTGGACACCAAGTTATTTTGATCACAAGACTTAATCAATGGTTGGTTAGTTAAAAATGTCTTATTTATATGTTCTATAGAATTGCATATGTTTAGACAAATTAATGATACCGCCAAAAGGGCTAAGACCATCGAGTCGAGTCAAACCTACTTGTGGCATTGTCGTCTTAGCCACATTAACGTCAAACGAATCAAAAAACTTCTTCAAGAAGGTGTTCTTGACTCATTCGACTTGGAGCCGTTTGAAAATTGCGAAGGATGTCTATTAGGTAAGATGATAAAGCAGCCATTCTCCAAGTTGGGAGAAAGAGCAAGTGACTTATTAGGTCTAATACATACGGACGTATGTGGACCAATGAGTACACCCACAAGGCAAGGTTATCGATATTTCATTACCTTCACCGACGACTATAGTAGATATGGTTATGTCTACCTTATGTCGAACGTCTGAATCTTTTGAGAAATTCAAAGAATTTCAGAGTGAAGTTGAAAATCAACTTGGCAAGAAAATAAAAGCACTTCGATCAGATCGAGGTGGTGAGTATTTGAGCCATGAATTCGACGATCACTTGAAAGAAAATGGTATTCTTTCAGAGTTGACACCTCCTGAAACTCCACAATGGAACGGAGTATTCGAACAGAGGAATCGAACCTTTTTAGACATGGTTCGATCAATGATGGGTCTTAGCGAACTTCCTATCTCTTTCTAGGGACACACACTTCTAATTGTGGTACTAACACTGAACCGTGATCAGTTATCGAAAAGACTCCATATGAATTATGGACGAAGAAACCTCCAAGGTTGTCTTTTCTTAAGATTTGGGGTTGCGAAGCATATGTCAAGAGATTAATTTCTAACAAACTTCACCCAAAAACAGACAAGTGTTTCTTTGTGGGCTACCCAATAGAAACCAAGGGGTGTTACGTCTACAATAAATCCGAGAACAAAGTGTTTGTTGCTTGTGATGGTGTCTTTTTGGAGAAGGAACACCTTTCCAAAATGACAAGTGGGAGGAAAATCGAACTCGACGAAGTTCGAGAGGTAGAGCAACAAAGTCAGCATGACAAAAATGACAATCAAAGTGGTTTAGAAGCAGCTGTTGACATTGGTCAGAGTCAAACCTATTACCCTGCGTAGGTCGCAACGGCCAAGATCTCAACCAAACAGATACCTTGGTATTGTCTTAACCAAAGGTCAAGACATCCTAGTTATGGATGGAGATGAGCCAGCGACATACAAACAAGCTTTGACGAGCCCCGACTCTACTAAATGGCAAGAGGCCATGAAATCCGAGATGGACTCCATGTCTCTAAATTAAGTCTAGGACTTGGTTAATTTGCCCGAAGGTTACACACCTATCGGTTGCAAATGGATTTTCAAATTGAAAACAGACAATGATGGAAATGTATCTATATACAAAGCTAGACTGGTGACAAAAGGTTACAGGAAAATTCACGGAGTTGATTATGATGAAACCTTTTCACCAGTAGCAACGCTTAAGTCCGTCAGGATCATCCTAGCGATTGCTGCATATTACGATTACGAAATATGGCAAATAGATGTCAAAACCGCCTTCCTTAATGGGATTTTGGAAGAAACTGTGTATATGACACAGCCAGAAGGTTTTGTTGATCCAAGCAATGCTGGGAAGGTATGCAAGCTTAAGAAGTCCATTTATGGACTAAAGCAGGCAAGCAAAAGTTGGAATCTGCGATTCGATGAAGCCATTAGTAAGTTTGGTTTTATCAAGAATCCAGATGAGTCTTGTGTCTACAAGAAGGTCAGTGGGAGTGACATCGCATTCCTAGTCTTATATGTCGATGACATATTACTCATTGGAAACAGCACTAAACTGTTAGAGTCCGTAAAGGGCTGGCTGGGAAAGTGTTTTTCAATGAAGGACTTGGAGAGGTACAGTACATATTGGGCATCAAGATCTATAGGGATAGATCTAAGAGGATGATTGGATTGAGCCAAAGTACTTATATAGATAAGGTACTACCACGATTCAACATGGAATGGGCCAAGAGAGGGCACCTACCCATGTCCCATGACATAACTCTCAGCAAGAAACAGTGTCCACAGACACCTGATGAGCGAGAGAGAATGAGTCAGATTCCATATGCTTCGCTTATTGGATCAATCATGTATACAATGATATGTACTAGGCCGGATGTATCATATGCCTTGTGTTTAGGGTAAAAAATACCCTTAGACACGTGGCCCAATGAAGGCTTGCCACGTGTCGATCTTACAACGGTCAGCAAGGGCCCAATCCCTTTGCGACACGTGTCCTTTGTACCCTAAATTGAGGTACAGTTCTCCCTAACTATAAATAGTAGGGGTAAAACCCATTTATGGGGATCGCAATTTAATTCCAACCACCCAAAAACAAAAAACCCTATTGCAAACGTTCTCCAATCGAGAAGCATTGATTGTTCCTATTATTCTTATTTCCACTTCGAAAAGATACTAACTTAATCTTCGGAGGCGGAACTCCCACCTCCCATCCGGAGTCTCCGTTACTTGTGCAGGTACAGGCGTAAGAAGGAAGTCTGCTAGGAAATTGTAACTTTCACGAAGGACACATAAAAAACCCCCAAACATCTGGCGCCGTCTGTGGGGAGAGTACTTTCTAGATGACATCTGAGCCTATACTACCTGGAAAAGGCAATCTGCCTACTGGGGAGGTTGAGGTCCATTCGGACCAAGATACAGCCGATAACTATGAGTTGGAAGCCTACACTGCTGCGGATGGTTCTTTAAGGACCAAGAACACCCGTTCCAAAGATAAGAGGGAACGGGAAGAGAACCAGGCGGCTCCTAGAAAGCCAACTAGGGGGCCGCTTGGGTTAACTTCTACCGCAGGAGATTCTCTAGTCTCCAGAGACGAACTCTTGAATATGATGAAGGATTTCAAGGGGGAAATCAAGGGTTTCCTTGATAAGTCAGCTGAAAGATATCATGGAAGAAAGACAATCAAGTCGGTAAAGGGAAGAGCTTCTACCCCTCACCCAAAACCAACGGTGCCAATCAGGCCCTTTGACCTTTCAAGACTTCGGGTTCCCACGGAAGGGATCAAAAAACCTGTCCGGCATATACAGCCGGATGGAACAAAAAAACTCTACTCCGATGCCCGGGTACTCCTGGAAGACAAAATAACTCACTTCTCTGACTCGGCATCAACGTCCACGTTCCATGACAGCTTTCATACAACTTCAGGGAGGCATTCACAAACCGGCAAGGGGAGTCGGACGCACGAAGCGTTTTCCGCGCGATCCGGTCCCCATATCATTCAGCCGACATTACATCCATACATGCCTTTTGGAACACCTTATCAGCAGACGACTCTCTTTGGAGGTCAGCCACCATCCGTCCAGCCCATGGACTGGCAGCTCCGTCTGCAAAGACTTGGGGAACATCCAACGACGTTCTCCAGGGAAATTACTGAGATGGCCCAGCCATCAAAAATTAAAAACATATTGGTAGGTGCCTATGATGGTACCTCCAACCCGGAAGATCACTTGATGGCGTATACAAACCTAATGTATTTGCAGGGTTTGGACGACGCCTCATGGTGTAGATGCTTCCTGGCCACGTTGAAAGGGATTGCTCAACGTTGGTTTGGTAACTTACCTTCCGGGTGCATCAATAACTTCAGGACGTTGGCGTACTGGTTTACGTCCAACTTCTCGATGAATATCCCTGCCAAAAAGACAAGCCTCGACCTAGGGGCAATACAGCAGGGAGAAAAAGAGGGACTTGGGTCCTATGTCAGGCGGTTTAACCTGATGAGGATCCAAATCCATGGCCTTTCTGATGAAGTTGCCTACACAGACTTTTTCAAAGGACTGAAAGACGGGTCGACATTTAAATTCGACTTAGTCAGGAAGAGGGTTTCCACCCTCCATGAGGCATTGATGAAAGCAGAAGCGTACATCCAGGCATTGGAGCTCTGCGCCATCAAGATACCGTCGGAGTACAAGCGATCTGACAAGCGGGAGAGCCGGCCTGCCCAGCAGGCCAAAAAGGAGGAAAAGAAAAGAAAGGAGGTCTGGGCGTCAGACTCATCCGGACAACCCTACCAAAAGAGAAAGAGGTCGGATCCGTACGAACCCAAGTACGAATTCGCCAAGAATTGCGCCTCCATTCTGAAGGAGGTAAAAGACCGGTTGAACCTGGAAAAACCGGCTGCAATGAAGAGTCCCGTCAGCAGTCGGGACAAGAGCAAGCATTGCCATTTCCACGAAGAAATTGGTCACGACACTGAGGGTTGTTTTAGCCTCAGGCGGCTTCATGACCACTTAGCTGACGAAGGGGCTCTAAAATCATATTTGCCAAAGTCAAAGAGTACTTCCAAACAAAATAAAGGGCCGCAACCGAAGCAGGCGGCAAACCACTCAGACACAGATGAAGATACTATCTTCACAATAGCCGGAGGTCTTGCAGGCGGTGGTCCTACCATCCGGGGTACTAAAGACAATATTAGAAGATTGATCAACTCAGTGGATGATGGTCAGACGTCAAAAAGCTCCTTTCCGGAGGTTCATATCTCCGAGGAAGACAGGGGGAATGTCAGGCGGCCCCATGATGACCCCATAGTCGTCGAGTGTAAGATTTCCAATCAGCGAGTTGGCCGTATACTGATTGACACGGGAAGCTCGTCCGACATTATAAGCTATCGGTGCTTGGAAAAGCTGAAGTATAAACCAAGCAACATGAATCAGGTTACCTACCCCCTAGTGGGTTTTGGGGGAGGAGTCGTACATCCGGTGGGAATTATTGATCTACCCATCCGGTTTGGAGAGAAGGGTCTAGGCCGGCACATGGTCGTCAAGTTCCTTGTCGTTGAGGAACTGACGGCCTACAACTTGATCATTGGCCGACCTACCTTAAACATCTCCAAGGCCGTCATTATCCCTTCTCTAATGTTGATAAAATTTGAGAGGGATGACGGCACGGTCGGTTCCTTGAGCGGGGACCAAAAGATGGCAAGGGAGTGTTACCTCTCGGACATCAAGCCAACTCTGACCGCAGACGGTCAAGACAATGTTGAAATACTTGATGATTGTGATCAAGAAGCATCTGAAGAACCTGTCCCAGCCGGCAAAAAGAGAAAGGCGGATCCCCTAGAATCCGTCAAAACAAAGCAATAGCAATCACTGTCAGGGGAGAGGTCAGACGACCTCCGGCCCCTGCCGGCTGATGAGAGCATAGACATCATATTAGATGATAGTCGGCTAGACAGGACCGTCAAAATTGGGACGGCTGCTTTGAAAACATTAGGGGCAGACTTGCCATTTCTTCTCAAAAAATTCAAAGATGTATTTGCCTTTGAAGTAGAAGAAATGCCGGGTGTAAGCCCGGACCTTGCTGTCCATAAACTCGCTATGGATCCTAAAAAGAAGCCGGTAAGGCAAAAGAAGAGGAATCATGGCGAGGAAAGATCTCAGGCGGCAGCAGCCGAGGTCAAGAAACTCTTAGATGCTGGGTACATTCGGCAATGCAACTATCCCGAGTGGGTAGCAAACGTAGTACTTGTAAAAAAGCCGAATGGTACTTGGCGGATGTGTGTAGATTACACGGATCTGAACAAGGCATGCCCAAAGGATAGTTATCCACTTCCAAAGATCGACCACCTGGTCGATTCCACAGCCGGCCATGCTTTGATGAGTTTCATGGATGCCTATTCGGGCTTCCATCAGATACCCCTATGGAAGAAGGATCAGGAGAAAACAACATTCGTCACTGATCAAGGGTTGTATTGTTACACTGTGATGCCGTTTGGATTGAAAAATGCGCCTGCCACCTTCCAACGTATGATCAACTCTGTATGTTTTCACCAAATTGGAAGGAACGTGGAGGCATACATTGATGATATGATTGTCAAATCCAAACTCCAGGCGGATCATCTGGCTGACCTCCGAGAAACCTTCACCACCCTCAGGCGGCATAGAGTCATGCTTAATCCAAAAAAGTGCGTCTTTGGGGTTGAGTCTGGAAAGTTTCTCGGATTCTTGATTGATCAAAGGGGCATAGAAGCCAATCCGGAAAAGGTACAGGCGGTAATAGACATGAAGTCACCCCGTACGTTTCGAGAGGCTCAAAAGCTTACAGGTTGTCTGGCGGCATTGGGGAGATTCCTCAGCCGGTCAGGTGACAAGTGTCTTTATTTCTTCCAAGCAATCAAGAAAAGGTCGAGGTTTGAATGGGGTGAAGAGCCTGAGGCGGCGTTTCAACGCCTAAAACAACACTTGCATTCCTTACCAAGGCTAGTGAGTCCCCTACCACAAGAGGCTCTTTACATGTACTTGGCCGTCACATATCATTCCCTGAGTGTCGTTCTCATTGCTGATAGAGACGGCAATCAGCTCCCGGTGTATTTCATAAGTCATGTACTTAGGAATGCTGAGCTCCGGTACCCCACAATTGAAAAATTTGGTTTGGCCATGTACAAAGTAGTCAAGCGGTTGAAACCCTACTTCTTGGCTCATCTGGTAACTGTCTACACCGACCAGCCCCTCAAAAGACCAATGACCACCATGGAGTCATCCGATAGGATGATTAAATGGGCCGTTGAAATTCAAAGTCTCGAAATGTCCTTTGAGCCCAGGCGGGCAATAAAGGGCCAGGCATTTACGGATTTCATTGTTGAAATGACAAGACCATTACAGCCGGACGATACCGATCAAATCTGGAAGGTATTCGTAGATGGTAGTTCTACAATGGCAGGATGTGGGGCAGATGTAATTTGTCATTCCCCGGAAGGAGATAAATTCGAGTATGCTCTCCGGTTCAAATTCCAAGCTTCAAATAATGAAGCAGAATACGAGGCCCTGTTAGCCGGTATCCGGATGTGTAAGGCAGCCGGGGCAAGAAAGGTCGACACCTTCTCTGATTCTCAACTAATCGTTAGCCAATACCATGGTGATTACGAAGCCACCCATCCGGTAATGATTAGGTATCTTCTGACTGTTAAAGAAGAGGCCGGGGCATTTGATGAGTTTAATCTAAGTCAAGTGCCAAGGTCCGAGAATAATCAGGCGGATGCACTATCAAAACTTGCATCATCCGCCACATGTGATACGCCTAGGTCAGTCTTCTGGGAAGTCATGGAAAAGAAAAGCATTGAACATGACCCCATTGGAGTTCTAGATCGAAGCTCCACTTGGATGGACCCCATCCGGGAATACCTGGTAGACGGCACCCTATCGGGTGCCTCATCAGAGGCGGCTGCTCTTAAAAGACGATCATTAAGCTTCGTAATGCACAAGGGTGAACTCTTCCGGAAGGGTTACCTGCAGCCGCTATTCAAATGTGTTACCCCGGAAAGGGGAAGAGAAATACTGGAAGATCTACATGCCGGATTCTGTGGATCACACATTGGCGGGAAGACACTTGCCAAGAGGACCAGGCGGCAAGGATACTTTTGGCCTACCCTCGAGGCAGACGCATTAGACAAGTGCCAGAAGTTTGGACGGCTGATCAGACAGCCGGCCACTGATTTAACAGCTCTTCACAGCCCTATTCCCTTTGCCAAATGGGGCATGGACATTCTGGGGCCATACACTCCTGCCCCAGGTGGCAAAAGATACATATTGGTGGCTGTTGATTACTTCACCAAGTGGGTTGAGGCCGAGGCGGTAAAGGGCATCAAAACTAAGGATGTCATTTCCTTCATCTGGAAGAATGTCATCACCCGGTTCGGTGTTCCCATGTCAATGGTCTTTGATAATGGTCCACAGTTCGAAACGCCTGTTCTCAAGACTTGGTTACAAGACCAGGGTATTACTCACTACTTCGCATCCGTAGGACGTCCTCAAGTAAACGGTCAGGTGGAAACTTTTAACAAGCTCATCTCTAGCGGAATTAAAAAAGAAAATTGAGAAAGCAGGCGGCCTTTGGGCAGAAGAGTTGTCCCATGTTCTCTGGTCCATTAGAACCACTGAAAAGGGGGCAACCGGCAAAACACCTTTTCTAATGGCATACGACACGGAGGCAGTTCTTCCCATTGAATTATATGAGCCAACTCTTCGAATCATGTTGTATGATGAAGAAGCTAACTGGGAGGCCATGCGGTTGGCATTGGACACCCTCACGGAGAAGCGGGGAAACGCCGCCTTGCGTCATGAAATATATCGGCTCAGAATGACGAGGGCCTACAATAAGAGGGTACGCAAACGCCCCCTGAAAGTAGGAGATTTTGTGCTCCGGAAACTCAAAGCAACCGGTAGGGCCAATGAGCAAGGGAAGTTAACTCCCAATTGGGAAGGACCCTACCGGATCTTTGAAGAAGTCAGAAATGGCACCTACCGCCTGGAAACCCCAGACGGCAGGCAGCTACCTCGCACCTGGAATGTAGATAATTTGAAAAAATACTACTTCTAAGGATTTTTGTTGTATTTATTGCAAATAGTATTGAAATGAGAAGCTTATAATTTTCATTCATCCTATGTATTAGCACCCGTTTAGTGCAAAAACACAGACGGAAGAAACTATTAAAACTCACTGCTCAAAAAAGGGCAGTCATCCGGTGACACCCATCCGGGTGAATCATTGAAGAGAACAGCTCCCTTCTGGGTGGAACATTGTTCTAGCGATCATAACTCAAACGGCACGAACCGTTTGAATGATCCATTGTATCTAGGAGCCAGCCAGCATACATGCGGCACATACCACTCCTAGAAGACTCCAACCTCCTTTGTACAATAGCAACACAGACGGTTCGGAAGTTTAAACTAGCAGATGTTTAAAAATAATAAATGTTTGTTTATTCATATGAAACCTCCCATCCGGCTTCCTACGAACAACTGACTTTTTACCGTTGTTGAGTAAACAGCCAACCGTTCTGGGGCATTTAATAGTACAGCCGGCATGATCGAAGTGTAAAACTAGTGAACTTGTAAAAATTTACAAAAACAAATTTGAAATTTTGCAAGTATAAAGGAAATGCAAGTATAGAACTAAGGTAGAATAGCAAAATCGACTACGTCGGTATAATATTTATAAATAAGAATTGTCAGCCGGACCCTCGTCCGGGGATATTACAAAAGCATACACGGCACGCAGGCCGGTAAAAAGAAGTGTTTATGGTTACTGCTGTTGCTCTTGCTGCTGCTGTTGCTGAGGCTGCTCCAACTCTTGAACTTGCCCAACCCGAGTCTCAGCCGTCTGCTCCTGCAGCTGTTCCGGCTGGTTTCCCATTGGCACCCCATCCGGCACTGACCCTAACCCCTTCTCAGCCCACTCGTTGAAAGGAGGAGGGGCAGGAGTGCCGAGTAATCGAGCTTCATAAACTTCAGAAGCATACAAGTAACGGAGGTTGAAATAGTCAAAGTCAGAGTCCGGATGGATGAGGCCCCAAGCCAGCTTCATGCGCTCCTCGCAGTCGGCTTCATTCTCTGCAATCAGGCGGCTTAGTTCCTCATTCAGCTCCTTTTTGTGGTCCTCCTGAATATTAGAGAGTTGGACCGTCAGTTGGCTGTTCTTCTGGCGGAGGTTGGCATTCTCCTTGTCAGCTCCTTCCAGAGCTTTGAGATCAGCCTGGAGGTTCTTGACCTTAAGTTCAAGTTCATCGACTCTCTTTTTGGCCTCATCCCCAGCCAGCACAGCCTCTTTCAGTAATTCCTCCTGTTGCAACTCCCTCTCTTTAGTTGCCAAATCATATTTAATAGTATGAAATTGACTAACGTCAATTAGGTCAAGGGCACGCTTCTGAGCGTCTCTTACCTCCTCTTGCTTTTTACGCAAGGGGACTCGGAGCCCGTCCACTCTGAGCATCACCTATGATAGCAGACGGAAAAAGAGTTAGAAATAATAATAATTACTACTCATCCGGCAAAAAAAAAAAGCTGAAGACAAGCATCGGCATTCGGGTTATTTACCTCAGCAAGAAGATAGTTGATGCGGTCCAGGTTAACCTGGTGTACAGCCGGCACCGCCTCCTTTCCAGAACGGGTCAGAGTCTTGACCATTCTCTTGGCATATTGGTTATAGTCGGGCCGGCTGGTAGAGTCATCTGCAAAGGAAGGGTTACTTGTCAGATACTGGGCATATGCGCCGCCTATACTCATGCGGCTGCCAGAGGAGTCCCCAGACTGGCTGGCTTAAGTTTTGACTCTCATATGCCCAAGCGGCCAGGGGGGGTCAAAGGAAGAGGTTTTACCTTGTTCAGGCTGTGGGGTGCCAAACCCCCCCAGCCGCATCTGAGCCAGATCCCATCCGGGTCTGGCCCGCCGAAGCACTTGGCGTTAGTTGCAGGCTCTTCCCACCAGTGGTTGGCCTGGCAGGTGCAGGCGTCCCCTTTAAAGGACTAGCTGCCGGAGGTGGACCCGTCAGCCTGGGAGCTTTTGTAGCCGGCTGGGGTATGTCACCAACCGGTCTTTTGTGCATGCTTGCTAAGGATTTTGGCATGCCTTGGGTTCCACCCTGAAATTAGGCAAGACAAAGCAATCGGTCAGAAACAAAGTTAGCTCATCATATGTCATCCGGTAAGAAATGGAAGAAGTTTTACCCCAGCAATCTTGGCGGCCAGTGCCGCCTTCTTCCCTTCAACTTGTTTCTTTCTCAGCTCAATAGCCGAGAAAGCCGGTGTCTTTTCAGGAGGCACCATTCTTTTAGCTTTGCCTGCAAGGAGGGAAATTTGAGTTAGAACAGGTGTACACATAGGCAGGCGTCAAATTTCCGGATGGGTTAGTAAACCTACTCTTTTTTAACATTGAACTTAGATTGCAAAGGGACAAGAAGGACTCATCCCTGAACCATTCCGGGAGGGGTACCCAGAACTTTGGGACGATGATTTCACTACCGTCCTCCATCAGATGGGTTGCTTTGAGGAAGAGACCCGTCTTCATTATTTGGTCCCAGGCCTCAGACAGCACTTTCGGGAGCGCGCATTTTTTGCTCAGCAATGTCGGGTGCTTATTGTACCGCCGTAGCCGGCGATTTAGGGAAGTGGAAGGGGAAGAGACGACATAAAATTTGCTCTTCCAGTTGGTCCACTTTGATGGCTTCTCCAAAGTCATCATATATTCTTGGTTTGTGGTCAGGGTGTACCAGGCATTCCACCCACCCGGAGCCCGGCTGAGGTAATGCATGTGTGCAAAGGCCTCCCAACTGGGGTTTACCTCCTGCAGCTCACACGCGGCAATGTACCCCAAAATATTGACCCAAGAGTTAGGAGTCAATTGCCATACGCCCAAGTCATACCCCATTAATATGTCCTTGATACAGGGGTGAAGGGGGAACCGGAGGCCTGCTTTGAATGCCGCCTCATAACAGCCGAAAAAATCATCGGCATGATCTAAGTCGTCCGTCCAAACGATGGCTGCACCAACTGGCGGCACTCTTATTTCCCAGTCCTTCCCAACTGGTTTCCTTTTAAAAAGAAAGGCAGGAAGGGTTGCAGTTAGGGTGACCACGTCTCTCGCAGACATGGTCATGTTAGTCGGATCCCCCTTAGCCGACCATTTGTAAGCCTCCTCATCAATAGGCTCGACCTCCTGTACGGGGGCTTCAGATTCAGACCCAGACTCTTCTCCAGCAGATTCGTCGCCGGATCCTTTGGCATTAGAATCAGAGTATTCCAATATGCTATCACCCGGTGTGCTCGGACCACCCGGGGAATCTTGACGAGTCTCTAGGGTTTCTTCCAAAGGATTTTCACCAGACGGTCCTGCCGTCTGGTCTTCGTTTAAGGGGTCAGCCGGATCTTCGGCTGCGTCATCGGACTTGTAATCCGGGTCAACTGCCGTCCATCTTATCCGATCCATTCTGTCCTGCACATGAACAGAGACGGTCGGATTCGAGGTAGGTGAAGGTTCGCCCAAATACCCCCAGACGACATTCCCAGTCCTAGACTCAGCCGTCCCTGGTGACCGGCTGACCACAGTCGTAGGCTGTGCCGAGTGTATATTGGAAGGGTCCATATCCTATCTATGCAACCGGAAAATTAACTAGAATAATTGAAAAAGGGTACAGGCGGTACCTTTGAAAGTTGAGATTTGCTGAGATGGTGGCTTGAAACCTACACAGGCGGAAATCTCCGAATGTGTTTGAAGCTGAAATAAAGAAAAATAGATCAGACATGTTTAATGGAAGCTCATTTAAAAGCCCCCCAAGCGGTGGAGTCCCGGATGAGGGTTAGGAGAGGAGCGAATTGTTCAAACTGCTCAAACGACCCCCATACGGTTAGATGCCGGATGGGGGCTATTTGTATGTTTGAGAAAAAACTAAAGGCTGCTTAAACGACCCCCATACGGTTAGATGCCGGATGGGGGCTATTTGTATGTTTGAGAAAAAGCCAAGGCTGCTCAAACAACCCCCATACGGTTAGATGCCGGATGGGGGCTATTTGTATGAGAAAAAGCCAAGGCTGCTCAAACAACCCCCATACGGTTAGATACCGGATGGGGGCTATTTGTATAATTGAGAAAAAGCCAAGGCTGCTCAAACAACCCCATACGGTTAGATACCGGATGGGGGCTATTTGTATGTCTGAGAAAAAGCCAAGGCTGCTCAAACAACCCCCATACGGTTAGATACCGGATGGGAGCTATTTGTATGTTTGAGAAAAAGCTAAAGGCTGCTCAAACGACCCCCATACGGTTAGATGCCGGATGGGGGCTACTTGTATGTTTGAGAAAAAGCCAAGGCTGCTCAAACAACCCCCATACGGTTAAATACCGGGTGGGGGCTATTTGTATGTTTGAGAAAAAGCTAAAGGCTGCTCAAACGACCCCCATACGGTTAGATGCCGGATGGGGGCTATTTGTATGTTTGAGAAAAAGCCAAGGCTGCTCAAACGACCCCCATAAGGTTAAATACCGGATGGGGGCTATTTGAATGATGTTTGAGAAAAAGCCAAGGCTGCTCAAACAACCCCCATACGGTAAGAAGCCGGATGGGGGCTATTTGAATGATGTTTGAGAAAAAGCCAAGGCTACTCAAACGACCCCCATACGGTTAGATACCGGATGGGGGCTATTAGTATGAGGAAAAGCCAAGGCTGCTCAAACCACCCCCATACGGTTAAATACCGGATGGGGGCTATTTGAATGATGTTTGAGAAAAAGCCAAGGTTGTTTAAACCACCCCCATACGGTTAGAAACCGGATGGGGGCTATTAGTATGAGGAAAAACCAAGGCTGCTCAAACCACCCCCATACGGTTAAATACCGGATGGGGGCTATTTGAATGATGTTTGAGAAAAAACCAAGGCTGCTCAAACCACCCCCATACGGTTAGAAACCGGATGGGGGCTATTTGAATGATGTTTGAGAAAAAGCCAAGGCTGCTCAAACAACCCCCATACGGTAAGAAGCCGGATGGGGGCTATTTGAATGATGTTTGAGAAAAAGCCAAGGCTGCTCAAACAATCCCCATACGGTAAGATGCCGGATGGGGGCTATTTGAATGTTGTTTAACAAAGGGCTGCTCAAACAACCCCCATACGGCTAAATGCTGGATGGGGTTATTTGTAACAAGTTTGAAAAAAAGCAAAAGCTGATCAAATAACCCCCATGCGGCAAAATACCGGATGAGGGTTATTCTCTTGTTTGGTTAAAAACAAAGTTGGCTCAAAGGGGCCCCATGCGGCACAATGCCGGATGGGGGTATTGGACCCCTAAAAAAAAAAATTCTCAAACAGGCCCCAGATGGCAAAATGCCGGATGAGGGAGTTTTTTGGACTTGTGATTAGGAAGCAAGGACTGCTCAAACCAGCCCCATGCGGCAAAATGCCGGATGAGGGTATTTTAAAACTCGAGAAATCTGTTTCAGATACCTCAGACGGCAAATTCCGGCTGAGATAGGTGATTCAAGAAAATTTGAAAAATGTACCCAGGCGGCGAAATGCCGAGTGGGCGTCCTTGAAATCTAGGGACAAAAAGAAGAGAAAGGAAGCAGACGATACCTTGCTAAATCTGCACTCAGCCGGTAGGCAGATGTCAAAGTTCTTGCGAAAACCGGATGCTTGAAATTCTTGAAAGTAGCAGCCGGTATCAGAGCTTTTCTCAGGAAATTTTTGAAAAAATTTGAGAAGTATAAAGTGCGGAGGAGAGAGGTAGTGTGTCCTATTTATAGGAAGAGGCAGAAGGCAAATAGTCACCTTCTGCACGAAGATTTGAAATTCAAAAAAAGGGGGGAAACAGACGAACCGTCACTTACCCCATGCACCCTACGTCTGTCACAGGTGACACGTGGATATGCCACATCACACCTGTGAGGGGCAGATGTTTAGGGTAAAAAATACCCTTAGACACGTGGCCCAATGAAGGCTTGCCACGTGTCGATCTTACAACGGTCAGCAAGGGCCCAATCCCTTTGTGACACGTGTCCTTTGTACCCTAAATTGAGGTACAGTTCTCCCTAACTATAAATAGTAGGGGTAAACCCCATTTATGGGGATCGCAATTTAATTCCAACCACCCAAAAACACAAAACCCTATTGCAAACGCTCTCCAATCGAGAAGCATTGATTGTTCCTATTATTCTTATTTGCACTTCGAAAAGATAGGAGGCGGAACTCCCACCCCCCATCCGGAGTCTTCGTTACCTGTGCAGGTATAGGCGTAAGAAGGAAGTCTGCTAGGAAATTGTAACTCTCCCGAAGGACACATAAAAAACCCCCAAACACCTTGAGTGCTACGAGCCAATACCAATAAGACCCAGGAGAGGAGCATTGGACTGCGGCCAAGAATATCCTAAAGTACCTGAAAAGGAACAAGGATAAATTCCTGGTCTATGGTGGCTGTAATGAGTTGGTTGTTGAAGGTTATACTGACGCGAGCTTCCAGACTAACAGAGACGACTCCAAGTCACATTCGGGGTACATATTATGCCTTAATAGAGGAGCGTTTAGTTGGAAGAGTGCTAAGCAGAGCACCACTGCAGATTCTACAACTAAAGCCAAATACTTGGCAGCTTCGGAAGCAGCTAAGGAGGCAGTTTGGATTCGTAAGTTCATTGGTGAACTTGGTGTTGTACCCTCAATCGAGGTTCCAATAGACCTCTATTGTGATAACAATGGATATATTGCTCAGGCCAGGGAGCCAAGGGAACATCAGAAGGTCAAACATGTCAAGCGGCGATTTCACATGATAAGGGAATGGAAATCCGAAGGTGAAATCAGAATTTGTAAGATTGGAACGAACAACAATGTTGCCGATCCTCTGACTAAACCTTTGTCTCAAGTGAAGCACAACAAGCACGTTGAGGCAATGGGAATCAAGCACATTGGAAATTGGCTTTGATTTCCCGGTATAGATGTTTTAATTAAACTCGATGTCTTAATGTAAAACACTATGTTGAACCATTCAATTTTGGAGCAATTAATTTTTTCTACAAATTTATGATTACTCCATATCTATTTAATTGTGGTTTAGAATTAAATAATGAGTCCATTCGATTTTAAGAATATTCAAAACAGGGTATCAAGACTATGTCTTGGATAAAGAAACACCTGTTAAGTGAACATTGAATATTTTAATCGAAAATTATCCCTAATCGAGGTCACTTCAATGATGGACGATTAATGACCACTTGAGATTAGTGTGTAGTATGATTTATAGCACCGTTTCTTGTGCTACAAGGACATTGTAGTCATAAATTATTTGCACAGGTACTAGTTTAGAACTATACCGGATAGACCTATGAGAATACTTTAAGAGATATCAAATCGTCATAAGTATATTTCTCATTATAGCTATGGGAACCTTATTCCTCGACCATGAGTATTGCAAGTTCTCTTGTTTGAGTACTAGTCATTTTGATGTTGTCAAACGTCTGCTGTAAAGGGGGATTATAATGGCAACACTCAGGCGACTAGGTCCTCTTAGTAGGAGAAGCTTACAGTGCAAGACTGGGAATGTCCCCCTATTAACAATAGGGATCGTGTCTTTGTTGTTTGAAAGGCCTCTCGAAGAGCAAGACTTTGAAAATGCATGGCCGTGCTCGGATGGATTTTAGAAATCATCTGTTTATTGACAGTCGAACTCGGAAATCGAGAAACACTTCTGGACGTAATAAGGATGACGAAGAATCTTACCTTATAGTTCATGAAGAGGCATTAAGCGACATAGGAAAAGGGCTATACACAAATTGCACACTTGTCCGGAAGGACAAGTGGGAGATTGAAAGGAATGGTTTCCTTCCAACAAGTGTATTATTCTGATAGAGGGTTCAGAATTATTGGAAAGCTAATTCTTCAGTAAGGTCAAGTGATCGGAATTCCTAGGTGGAGGCCGCTTCCGATCAGTAATATTAATGTACAATTAATATTACAGCTTAATCTTGACTGAACCCTTCGTGTCGAACCCAATCGAACAACCGATCCGAGACGACGAGTCAATCTGAAGGATTTGATGAGTCGCCAGAGTTTTACGAACAAAGACGTCGGATATCGAGCTTAGAGCATCGACACTGAGCGTCGCAAGTCGAGTTGAATTTAGAATTCGACGAGACACGAAATCAATCAAGTTACAAGTTCGAGTTAGGTCGTAGCCTCGCATTGGCCCAGCCATGCGAGGGCTAGGCTATCTCGAGCTAGCATGTGCATCGCAATGCTAGTCGCAAGCCTAGCATGCTAGGCGTGCTAGGCCCATGCATGCTAGCTAGCCATCACAAGCATCGTAGCCTTGCGTGTTTGCTCGCATGCCATGCACCCAACCATCACAAGGCTAGGCCTTGCTAGCATGCTAGGCACTGGCGCACAGCTAGCCCAGCAAGCATCGCAAGGCTAGGCCTTTCTAGCATGCTAGGCGCTGGCAGCCTCGCACAGCACCACGCACCAGCCAGCAGCGTGCTGGGCTGTGCATGTGTGTGCGTGTGCCTCGCATAGCATCGCACAACACCATGCACCAGCAGCAGTGTGCTGAGCTGTGCGTGTGGGTGCGTGTGCTTCGCATAGCAGCGCCCAGCAAGCAGCTCGCAATGCCTCGCCTAGCAGTAGCGCCCAGCATACGTGGCTCGCTAGCAGCACGCATGCACTGGCTGGCTGCGCATGCAGGCTGGCTGTGCGTGTGGGGCGCCAGCTGGCAGCCTTGGTAGCCAAGGCAGGCTGTCAGCCAGCCACTTGGATGGGGAGAGCCGATTTGCTAGTGGGGACCAAGGGGTGTGAGCTTTGCCTTGGGGAGCAAGGCTATGGTCCCTGATAAGTCCTATTTTGCACATGTTTTAGGTGGGTATCTAAGCTCATTTTATTACAAAATTAGAGATCTTTGGTGCATATTTGCATTATTTGCTTAAGTTGTGCTCTACTACTCTTCGTTTGTGTGTTTTGATGAATTTCAGGTGATTTATATGCAAATGGAGTATGGTTGGCTAATATTGAGTATAATAATCATGGAGTATGAAAACATATTGCTTAAGAATATCAAATCATGTGTTCGAGACGAACTTGAGTGAAAATGAAGCAAAACGTTGATGAAATACTTGACAAATATGACACCTGTTCACTATTATGCTCATAACTTTTGATATACAAATGATAATGGAGTGATTCAAATTGCATTGGAAAGTAGACTTGAAGACCTTTCCAACGATATATTACACGCCTCAAACAGAGCTCCGGATATGAAGTTATGACTGATTTAAGATGAGTTAAATACAAACTATTTGCTGCAGCCTCTACGTGCCCGATCGGGCATGGTCCGCCCGGTTGGACCGGGCACATAGGAGTTAGATGATTTTTGGTATTTTCGAAGGTAGAAAGCAATTTATGAAGACCGCCCCACGCGCCCGATCGGGCAAGGTCCGCCCGGTTGGACCGGGCACGTGGTGGAAGAAGTGCTACGAAGGAAAGCAACTCCGTACTCTCACCGCCCGATCGGGAGGTGCTTGCCCGGTTGGACCGGGCACAGTTATGCGACACTCCGTATTATTATTTTCTTATTTTTAGGTCATTAAGGGTATAAATACCCCTTGTAATCTTCATTAGAAAGGAGTTTTAAGTTTTCCATTATTCCTCTTTCTCTCTCTAGAGTTCTAGTTTATTACTTTGAAGCAATTTTAATTCTTTCCATTAGATTTGAGCATTGTTTTTCAACAATTTAATTCCTTTCAATTGAAGAATCCTTGGTATTCACTTCTACTTCATTCTCTTTCAATTATAATTGCTTTTCAATTATGTTTTCCATATTCATGATTGTTATTGTTTCTTTCAATATGTGTGAGTAGATTTTCTATTCCAAGATCTAGGGTAGCCCAATTATGATTGATGCATGAATTAAAACTTTAAATTCCCCAATAATAATCCCAATTGACATGCTTAATTGATTGTGTTTATGCCAATACTAGATTAGGAATAATTAGTATTGTTATCATCCCTTTGTTCTTATTGCAACGGAAGTTGGGTATTAACGGGATTAGGTTATTCCAATTAAGGGTTTGAAGATCATCACGGAAGTAGATGATTGAATAATTAGGAATCTAGGCATGGTGTTTAATGTCCCTTATTCGCTTGATTCCACGGAAGTAGGCTTGATAGTTAATTTGGGAAGCCATTGATAACTTGGAAGAGACCTTTGGTATTATTATTAGGGATTGCTTTTCTTCTTGTCAATTGATTTATATATTGGGGGTAGATTTATTAGTTTATCAATCATAATCGTGGTAATGCTTGATCTTGGATGCTTTAGTTTATTGATTAATATTTCCTCTAGTTAATTGTGTTATTTAATATATTAGTTGATTATTATCATCCATTATTGATTGGTGACGTGCTTAGTGATTAATTGAGTCTGATTAATTGAATGAACCATAGTCTCTTGGGATTCGATCCTTACTTGCCCTACTACATAGTTAGAAGGAATAGTTAGGTTATTTTTGTTAGGTACGCGATAAGCCTATCAAATTTTGGCGCCGTTGCCGGGGACTAACGGTTTTCATCTAATTATTTGTGATTCGTTTTTGCTAAGATTTTGGTTTGTTGCTTTGGCTATTATTAACTTCTTTTTCTCTTATGAGTTGATGATATACATGCCTTGGAGATGGATGATTTATTGTCACGTCTTGCATCTGGCCATTGTTCTTGTTATTATCTTTATCATGAAAACCCTGATTGCCCTTATAGTGAGTATTTTGTTCGAGCTCCGGATGATTTTAGAATCTTTCCATTCATATATGATTATTCTAAAAAACGGTTTGTTCTAAATGAAATTTATTGGAGGATTCATGATGAATATTATCATAATTTGTATAATACGTCGGAGGAAGAATCATTTGTTGAAAAACCGATGGTTAAAGAGTCATTGGTTATAGAATCAGTGGTTGAGGTATCATTGGTTCCAATAGAAGAAGAATCATTAGTTGTAGAACCATTGGTTGAAAAGTCATTGGTTGTAGAACCAATGGTTGAAATTTTTTTTTCTTTTGCTAATGAACTTATTCGTGAGCGTAAAATAATAGAGACGTTATTGGGTGATGATAAAGAACAAGACTACCTCCATGTTCGTTCTATTAATTCTAAATTTTTAGCGGAGGAAGCAGAAGGTTGTGGTGTATCTTCATCTTTTTCTTTTGATTTTTCTTTTTACCTTGAGTTATCTTTGTGTGCTCCTAATCTTTTCTATGTAAGGATTACTGTGCTTGCAATTGAGCCCTATATAGTGCTTAATGAAATGTTTGCAGGAGCGTATGATAAGTTACTCAAGGCGTTAAATTCTTCTGATGGAAGGAGAATGGTCAAGCTTAAGACCTTGATAAACTAGCGCTTTGCGGGAGGCAACCCGTATTTCATTATTTTTATTTTAGTCTTTTCTAATTTTTGTGTGTTTTCATTTTTCTTTGATTCTTAGAGAGGTAAGGAGAGTACATCTTATGCTTGTGGGAGTTCTCTTGGTGCAGATTTTGATCTAAAAGGCTGATTTAAAAGGAGAAGAATTCGCTGGACTGCGTTCGAGTTCGATCAGGAAGAGCTCGCCCGATCGGGCGCGCGTATGGATCAGCAAAACTGCTCAATTTCGACAGGCCATAACTTTCTGGTTAATTATCGGATTTTTTTTTTATGTGACCTATCGTTGGAAAGATCTTTAAGTATACTTTCCAATGCAATTAGAATCACTGCATTATATTTTATACATCAAAAGTTATGATCAAAACAGTGCACATGACTCAATTTTATTCTTTTTCCCACTAACACTTTGTTTCGTTTTTGCTCAATTTTGTTCCAAAGAGATGCATTGCAATCCTCGAGGCTTTGGTGACATTATTTTGGGTGATGATGAAGATGAGGTTTGACTACAAGTTTCCCTTTAAGACAATGAGGACATTGTCTGATTTAGCTTGGGGGGAAGTTCTTGTGTACACAAGGTACATCTTTCACTCTCTCTTTCTACTTTAGTGTGTTTTCACTAAGTAAGGTTTAATGCTTTCTTCTGGAAAAAGAAATGAAAAATAAAAGAATCATGATAATGAACGGCCAACGACCATTGAACTACCTCCCTGTGCCCCTATCCTTTATGCCAAAAGGTTTTGATTTATTTTCGATTGAAAGACTTGCATAGTGGACTAAAAGATCATGATTTGACCTTGAATTTGTTGATCCCTAGTAGGAGTCAAGGTTATTTAACTATGTATGATTCAGGAGCTTGACTGTGTTAACCGTGAGGCTTGAGCCTTATATATTCATTCTTGTGTGTGTTTAGTTCCTGGTGTAGCATTGATCTTAGTTTTGACTTTAGACTCTTAGTAGTGTGTCGTAATGCATTGCACGTGCACATTGAAATGACGAAGGCCATGTTCATTAGGTAGCCTCCAGACAAAATTAGAACATCAGTTCCCTTCTTGCTTACCCATGTTGTAGCTTGACTATATTTTTCATTAACTCCACAAAAATTACCCCTTGGCCCCAATTTGATTACTTTTCCCAAGTCTAGCTTGGGGGAGCTATTTTATGCGGTATTTTTGCGTGATTCTGTTTCAAGTTGCAATTGATGCGAAAATATTGAAAAGAAAAGGAAGAAGAAGAGAAAAAGTGAGAAAAGGAGGTTTGATTGAATTACTTGAAAAAAAAAAGTAACATTTCTTGAAAAAGAAAGAGAGAAATAAAGAAAAGAAAGAAAAATATTTGGAAAAAGTTTCAAATGAAAAATTGTTGGATTGAAATAAAAAAAATAAAAAGATAAAAAAAAAAAAATAAAGAAATGAAGCAAACAAGTAAAAGAAGGTTGAAGAGTTGAGAATGTAGGTGGATGAGATGATGGTTGTGTTTTCATTGTAATTGGGTTTGTGTTTCATTGATCGAAGTTGATGAATCGAGGTGTGACTCATCGCATTTGATAGTTCCCCCCGGTTAGACTATTATAGCTCTCATTCCCCAAATTATTGTCCTACCCATTCTTATTCCCGACCTACGTTACAAGCTTCACAAAGTCCTTCCGATCTTCGTGCATAGCATTGCGTTCATGTGAATTGAGTCTTTTGTCAAAATGCTGGAGTATATGTTGCATTTCAAGTCGACATTGACTAGGTTGAGCGTTATTATAACCCTCTAAACACGCGAGTGTTGTGAGATGGGGGGATTGCATTGTTGGTGGGGATGGTGAGAGATCGAGCTCATTTTTAGCTCGCCACATAAAAAGTGTGTTGAGTGACCACCGATGTGAGATACTCTAGTCTTCGATTCTTGAATTATAAATGGTTGGTCTCATTTGACGATTAATTAGGTGGATCGACGGTTTGAGTAATTTGATTGGTTGATTAGGATGCATGCTCGTTTGATTTCGATTTTGAATCCTTGTTTGATTTTGCATTATGGGGTGAAGCATGTTGTTTGGTTGTTGATTGTTGTTGATTATTGTTAATTGTCTTGCTTGAGGACAAGCAAGAGTTTAGCTTGGGGGAATTTGATAAGTCCTATTTTGCACATGTTTTAGGTGGGTATCTAAGCTCATTTTATTACAAAATTAGAGATCTTTGGTGCATATTTGCATTATTTGCTTAAGTTGTGCTCTACTACTCTTCGTTTGTGTGTTTTGATGAATTTCAGGTGATTTATATGCAAATGGAGTATGGTTGGCTAATATTGAGTATAATAATCATGGAGTATGAAAACATATTGCTTAAGAATATCAAATCATGTGTTCGAGACGAACTTGAGTGAAAATGAAGCAAAACGTTGATGAAATACTTGACAAATATGACACCTGTTCACTATTATGCTCATAACTTTTGATATACAAATGATAATGGAGTGATTCAAATTGCATTGGAAAGTAGACTTGAAGACCTTTCCAACGATATATTACACGCCTCAAACAGAGCTCCGGATATGAAGTTATGACTGATTTAAGATGAGTTAAATACAAACTATTTGCTGCAGCCTCTACGTGCCCGATCGGGCATGGTCCGCCCGGTTGGACCGGGCACATAGGAGTTAGATGATTTTTGGTATTTTCGAAGGTAGAAAGCAATTTATGAAGACCGCCCCACGCGCCCGATCGGGCAAGGTCCGCCCGGTTGGACCGGGCACGTGGTGGAAGAAGTGCTACGAAGGAAAGCAACTCCGTACTCTCACCGCCCGATCGGGAGGTGCTTGCCCGGTTGGACCGGGCACAGTTATGCGACACTCCGTATTATTATTTTCTTATTTTTAGGTCATTAAGGGTATAAATACCCCTTGTAATCTTCATTAGAAAGGAGTTTTAAGTTTTCCATTATTCCTCTTTCTCTCTCTAGAGTTCTAGTTTATTACTTTGAAGCAATTTTAATTCTTTCCATTAGATTTGAGCATTGTTTTTCAACAATTTAATTCCTTTCAATTGAAGAATCCTTGGTATTCACTTCTACTTCATTCTCTTTCAATTATAATTGCTTTTCAATTATGTTTTCCATATTCATGATTGTTATTGTTTCTTTCAATATGTGTGAGTAGATTTTCTATTCCAAGATCTAGGGTAGCCCAATTATGATTGATGCATGAATTAAAACTTTAAATTCCCCAATAATAATCCCAATTGACATGCTTAATTGATTGTGTTTATGCCAATACTAGATTAGGAATAATTAGTATTGTTATCATCCCTTTGTTCTTATTGCAACGGAAGTTGGGTATTAACGGGATTAGGTTATTCCAATTAAGGGTTTGAAGATCATCACGGAAGTAGATGATTGAATAATTAGGAATCTAGGCATGGTGTTTAATGTCCCTTATTCGCTTGATTCCACGGAAGTAGGCTTGATAGTTAATTTGGGAAGCCATTGATAACTTGGAAGAGACCTTTGGTATTATTATTAGGGATTGCTTTTCTTCTTGTCAATTGATTTATATATTGGGGGTAGATTTATTAGTTTATCAATCATAATCGTGGTAATGCTTGATCTTGGATGCTTTAGTTTATTGATTAATATTTCCTCTAGTTAATTGTGTTATTTAATATATTAGTTGATTATTATCATCCATTATTGATTGGTGACGTGCTTAGTGATTAATTGAGTCTGATTAATTGAATGAACCATAGTCTCTTGGGATTCGATCCTTACTTGCCCTACTACATAGTTAGAAGGAATAGTTAGGTTATTTTTGTTAGGTACGCGATAAGCCTATCAGTCCCCCCTTGGAAATGGTCCTCACCTAATCTCTCATCCTCCTTGTGCCACTTGTAACTTATTGATTGAATTGCATTTTTATTTTTGTTTTGATTAAAATAAAATGGGAAAATTGCAAATCTCCCACATTGATTGAGAGTGGGAATTCAAGGTTCATTTCCCTATAAATACCAAGGTTTTGGGATTTGGGAAGAACACTTGAGTGGAACTAAAAAGGCATGTCCTTAGAAAAGTGAGAAAACCTTAAGTTCGTAAAACTCTAGTTTTTATTGGTCAGGTCCCGACTAACCTTCGGGACTTGGATTGTTCGGGTCTGGTTCGTGGGTACGAGCCGTCGGAAACCTTCGCATTTGCGGGGTTCAAGTTTTGAAGTAAGAGCTCGGGATTCGAGCGAAGCACGCGTCAAGGGTAAGAATGTCTTTTCCTTTTCTCTCTTAATTGTTGTTTAATTAGTGATTACATGCTTAGTCGCTTTAATTAGTGTGCGGGTCTTGGGTGGGTTTCTCTTCCGCGTAGAGTCGGACTCTACGAAACCCAACACTCTCCCCACAGACGGTGCTAAATGTTTCGGGGTTTTTTTATGTCCTGCGGCAGAGTTACGATTCCAAGACTAACTCCTAGACGCCTGTACCTGCAAAACAACGGAGACTCTGGTGGGTGGGAGTTCCGCCTCCGACAATCAAGTTAGAGCGTGTATGAGGAGTAAAATGCAGAAAGTAAAAGGGTCTCTCTCGGATTCCAAGAAAGTATCTGCAATGTGAGATTGCTTAGTTCGAGGTGTCAGGTGTCTGATTTTCTCTAATTGTGAGTTAATGTGAATTAAATATTTCTAAATCCCCGTTCCTCAGAGGGGAACATCTCCCTTTTATAGGGTGTTGGAAAACGTGCCCAGTATTAGGTTTTAGTAAACCTAGGGCTGACTGGGCCTTGCCTAGGAATTTGGGCCGTAGGAGACCACTTTCCTAGTTGGCAATTCTGCCTGCCACGTGTCGTGACCTGATTGGTCCACCTTGGACCTCTCATGATGTGACACGTGGCGGGCTCTGGCTGGTCCACGTGGCGGAGAAAAATCCCTTAATCACATTGTTAAGAGGAAGATATTGAAAATTATTTATTTGGTTGATGTATATGAGAGAAAAAGTATTTTTTTTGTGAATAATAACATCAACAATTTTTTTTGTTCATGAATAAGGATGTTTACAATATGTTTTTATTGGAAATGAATCAATAACATAGTACTAAAACAGACACCACGAATGACAAGTGTCACTTCTTGGTGCTGTTTTTTTCCCTCCAAAACTTTTTCTTAAAAAAAAAATAATTTGTTATGATTGTGATTCACTTCCTTAAAAAAAATATTCACCAAATCATAAAATTGTGATTCACTTCCTAAAAAATATTAACATATTATCCATATCTTTTTATTGAATAAAATACTATTTTATATTTTCGATGGAACCAGGAGGGGAGCTCTAATCACTTCAGCTACCCTTCCTTTCATTTTATATATCTATATATGATAGTACTTCATATGTAGTATTTTATACCTACCTTCAAACGTTCAATGTTCAATACAATATATTTTATATGGAGTATAGAGTAATTTTGTATCATATTAAAAAAAGATGTATATCTACAAATATAATAGTGAAATTATCGTGCATGGCACGGGACCTAATCTAGTTTTTTTTTTTTTTTTAATTTAAACTTTGAAGTTATTTTTCAGTGTATTTTTTTTATCATGCGACACTTATTAAAATTTTAAACTTTATTTGTTGATTTTATAATGATTGAATATTTTTTTCATTCGAAAATAAATTGCAAATCTCTTTTTATTGACTAAAAATAATAATTTCCAATTTGGCGATCTAAAATCTAACTTTAATTTGGTTTACTAAAGGGAAACTAATACATTCTATATCTTATAAATTATTTTTAGATAATTTCTTATATACCCCATCATCATTCTTTGCGATGCTTAAATATCATAACTATGAAACAAATGGTATCATCTTTTATATTTTAGATTAAATTCCTATTAGCAAGAGATAAATTTTATTTTTTATTTGAAGTAATCTAAAATCTATGATCTTATTCGTCCGTTATACCTTTGAATTTATCATTGAAAGATTATGGGATATTTTCCTTGAGGATTATCATTGAAACATAAAGCATATATATACAAAATACACGTCTAACAGAAGGCTTAACTATAGGCATTAAACTAAGCTAGGAAGCTAATTACAACCTTTGACTACAATATATTTACCAATCATCTCATTGATCCTTCTTTGAATTAATAAATAGATTTTTTTAATTAATAAAATCTTTAATATCAGAAATATATATATAATTTTTTTATTAATTTGAGATCTCATATTTCAATAGCGTTTAAATTTTATTAGTTCTTTCTTTTAATTGGTTATAAATGATGGTATTTTATGTGGCAATCCAAGAATGACACGTGTCACTTCTTGGTGCTGTTTTTTTCCCTCCAAAACTTTTTCTTAAAAAAAAAAAAATTGTTATGATTGTGATTCACTTCCTCAAAAAAAATATTCACCAAATCATAAAATTGGGATTCACTTCCTAAAAAAATATTAACATATTTTTCATATCTTTTTATTGAATAAAATATTATTTTATATTTTGGATAGAACCGGGAAGGGAGCTCTAATCACTTCAGCTATCCTTCCTTTCATTTTATATATCTGTATATGATAGTACTTCATATGTAGTGTTTTATACCTACCTTCAAATGTTCAATGTTCAATACAATATATTTTGTATGGAGTATAGAGTAATTTTGTATCATATTAAAAAATGATGTATATTGTTGTTGTTGTTGTTGTTGTTGTTGTTGTTGCTGTTTACAAATATAGTATTGAATTTAGAATAATAGTGAAATTATCGTGCATGGCGCGGGACCTAATCTAGTGTTTTTTTTTTTGATTAATTTAAACCTTGAAGTTATTTTTCATTGTATTTTTTTTTTTAAATTTTTTTTATCATGCGACACTTATTAAAATTTTAAACCTTATTTGTTGATTTTGTAATGATTGAATATTTTTTTCATTCGAAAATAAATTGCAAATCTCTTTTTATTGACTAAAAATCATAATTTTCAATTTGGCGATCTAAAATCTAACTTTAATTTGTTTTACTAAAGGGAAACTAATACATTCTATATCTTATAAATTATTTTTAGATAATTTCTTTTATATTACCCCATCATTATACTTTGCGATGCTTAAATATCATAATTATGAAACAAATGGTATCATCTTTTATATTTTAGATTAAATTCCTGTTAGCAAGAGATAAATTTTATTTTTTTATTTGAAGTAATCTAAAATCTATGATCTTATTCATCTGTTATACCTTTGAATTTATCATTGAAAGATTATGGGATATTTTCCTTGAGGATTATCATTGAAACATAAAGCATATATATACAAAATACACGCCTAACAGAAGGCTTAACTATAGGCACTAAACTAGGAAGCTAATTACAACCTTTGACTACAATATATATACAATATATTAATCAATCATCTCATTGATCCTTCTTTGAATTAATAAATAGATTTTTTTTTATTAATAAATCTTTAATATCAAAAATATATATTTTTTTTATTAATGTGAAATCTCATATTTCAATAGCGTTAGAATTTTATTAGTTCTTTCTTTTAATTGGTTATAAATAATGGTATTTTATGTGGCAATCCATTAAATTATGCTCCAAAAAAATCCCTTATATTAATAAAAACTGTAAGCATAAGAAAATATATTATTCAATTCATACACCCTAAGCATCAATCATGAACTCAAAAAACCCTAAACCTCCTATATCTTGGTTAGAATTACCACCGGAGCTCTTATTACTCATTGCCGAACGTCTTGCTACACAATCAGAAGTCTTAAGCTTCCAAAGAGTTTGTAAGATACGGAGAGCATAAACCCCTCTCTCACCCATTTTATCTCCTCTTGTCCCACATCATTTTACAATAAAAAACGATACGTATTATGTTCCTAAACATCAAAGTGTGTGTATGAATTGGGATCATGTGGTCAAATGTCAATCCCAAACTCCCGCCATTTATAATGATTGTTGATGAATATAACTCCGGTAAGCTACATGTCAGACATCTCTTTTGTACTTATCCCCTAATAATCCTTATTTTGGAAATTTCAATCTTACTTCATTGGATTTGTCTCGATTTCGTGTGTCGAAATTGGCTAGATTCCCTACCTTAAGTTATTTGAGGAATGGTGAACATATACGTAGTTCTTATCATTACGTAGGATACCCGTACGACCATCCGAATCGTAAGAATGTATTGTTTGTGGATTTAAATTGTGAAAATCGTGCTACTATTAATGATTATACACTTGTGGAATTATTTGAATCTCGAGATCTAATAGTAACAAGGTTTAATGGGGAAAGTCATAAGCTTACTAACACTTCCAAGAAAAAGGGAAGAAGGCTTGTAGACTTGGTGAATTAAGGGGATAGTTTATGTCATCGATAACTACCATAAGGTACTTACGATTGATTATCATTCGTTAGAAGTGTCGAAAATTGTAAAATCACTTAGGGGTGAAATAATGTGCGATAGGAAATTTTTGTTCGTATCATGTGATGAACTCTATGTAGTTTCTATGTGGACGAATAAGTCATATATGTGGTAGTCGTCGAAGGTTAAGGAAGAGTCAAACGACTTTTCGGTGTTTAAGCTAAATGAGATATTGTTTAAAGGTATAGGTGATGATAAGATATTGTTTCTCACATTAGATGGCTCCTTCATTGCCTTGACAAATAATTTTCCTAGATGTAAAGGAAATTGCATAATATTTTTCAGGTTAATAAGGCGAAATGTTGGATATATTAAGATGTCGTACCCTCATTATGATTATGAAATTTATGTTTTTCACTTCGACGGTGGTGATAAAGGTCCTATTGCATCTTATCCTGGCTATTCCGATGTTGTTGTATAGACGCCCCCGTCATGGCTCTAGAACGAGTTTGATTCGTCCAAAGAATGACACTATACTTAACGCTCAATAAAGTTCAATAAAAGGAACTCATATGTATGCTTAAGTTAAGAGTTAAGATTAATTGCTAACTTTTTCTTCTTTTATTTATTCATCTATTTTAAATAGATTAATTACATGAGTTCGTGAAATTGTGGAAGTGCTAGCTTTTATTAGATGTTAATATGTTATGTTTCGATAGGTATATGTCATGTTTGGAGGTATATGTTATGTTTGGATAGTAATATGTTATGGTCATGCTGAAGTTAAATACTGATGCTGCACTTGCAACGTAGAAAGGTGGTGTTGCGGCGATACAAAGGATGGTACTGGGGATATTCTGTAGCAATGTGTGATGTTTGTTTGGGTAACGTTATTGCTGAAATTGGTGAAGCGCTTGTTGCGAGACAGGGTATCAAGATTTCTATGGAGGCAGGCTTCTATAGTTTTGTGGTGGAAACCGACTATATGTTCTTTTTGATGGGCTGCACAAGAGAATGGTGGAAGTTACTACTTAAAGTATGATCCTTTCTGACATTAGAAAGTTAATTGTTCTATTTCTTTTACCCACTCAAAAAGAAATGGAAACATGGCTGCTCATGTTTTACCTAGTCACCTAGATATAGCCTCGATGTGGTGTGGTTGGAAGAAACACCTGATTTTGTAATGAACACTGAGTAGTGATATGATTGAATAAATTCCTCTTGCTTTCTTATCAGAAAAATTTATGCTTAAAGTAGTATCACTTATATGTAGAGATGACAATGGATCGGAGGTGGGTAGGGTGATGTTTCATCCGCCTCCATCCACCAACGATCCATCCGTTACCCGATCCATCCATCACCTAATTTTCCTACATCCACATCCAATCTAATCCATCCATTATCCATGGATGAATCGGGTGAAATAAATATATAAATACAACTTTGCAATTTCATAATTAAAATTAAGATTTGAAAAAAAAAATTGATCAATTTATTAAACTTTGATACATCCTTCTAATACTTGTTCCTTTTTACTAAATTAAAAACACATGTCAATTCATAACATTACAAATAGACATTAAATTATTAAAAAAGATATTTATTTTTATTTTTTTATATATAAATTTAACGGGTGGATGGATGGGTCGGGTGATGGATCGGATGATGGGTTGGATGTATCATCATCCGAATCCGACCCGATCTGTCACTCGACCCATCCATCATCCATCTGTCACCCGCTTAAGTTCGGGTTTTCATCCATTTATTTGGATCGGGTGGATGGTTATCCATCGGGTTTGAATGATATTGTCACCCCTACTTATATGTGTTATTGTGTTGTCCTGCACCCCAAAAAAATACGAAGTAAAACCATGCATTACACTAATGTATAAGTAGTACCTCACATAGACATCCATGCACCCTTTGCTCACAATTATTTTTAAGTGTGGAGATATGATGTAAATATATAAGTTTTGTGAATGCCAACGAGCTAATTTGGTTTAGATCTTGAGGCCTTGTTTGGTTGGATGTAAAATGTTTTCAATGGCAAACTATTTTCCATGAAAAACCTTTTCCATTAGAAAATATAATTTCCTACACATTATCCCTTGTTTGGTTACATGTAAACTGATTTTCCTTTTAAAACATTTTCCGTCGTTTGGTTCAATAAAAAATCAACATTTTTATTTTTATTTTTATTCTTTGTCTTTCCTATATTTTTAAGGAAGGTCTTATCAATTCGATCTTTCACATACCGTACTACTACTAATAATAATAATCCTTGAACTTTTTCTAAGCTAACTTTGAATTTGTTTTTGTAAATATTAAATGCAATTTAGAAATAGGAAAAATTGATAAAATAATCCCAACTTTGATCTGTTCGCTCAAAATAATCCCAACTTTGATTATATTTAAATAATCCGAACTTTGGGGGTCATTCGCTCAAAATGGTCATAATCGGTCACCTAACTTGTTATAACAGGTTAAGGTAACACGTGTCATCACGTAATTGGTTGGGAAAAAAACTAAAAAAAAAACATTTAAAAATTAAAAAAAAAACTTAAATTTTTTTTTTTAAAAAAAATAAACCTAACCCCTCTCACAATCACCCTCCACCACCAGCCACAACCGTTTCCCGAAACCTTCATCCCCACCGGCAACTGGACACCCAATCACCCATGTACACCGCCAGCTCCGCCTTGACTAGCTGCAGCCCACAAACACCCTAACCCGCCTTAACCATAACCACTACGAAACCACCTTGCAGCAGCCCCGCAACAACCTACTGTCGCCCAACCTTCAACAGCCCAGCAGCCACCCAAATCGCCACCACAAGAAGCTTGCCGCACCTCCTCCAGCACAACCACCAAATCACCCAAATCGTCCCCACAAGCAGCTCACCTCCCTCAAGCAGTGACGTCGAGAACATCATACCCCTCAAGCAGCGACGACGAGAACAACATTCCCCACAAGTAGCGACGACGAGAACATCATTGAGCTGAGATCGAGAAATTCTTGGCGGCGATCCAAACGATGACGACTCGTATAAGGAAAAAGACTACGAATCCATTGATGATTCAACGAAGATTAACCCATAAATTGCTGTAAAATTGGGGGAAAATTGTTAGGATTGATAGCAAAAAGTGAGGAATTGGCATGAATGAATTGGGGGAGGGGCGTCGACGGCGCTAGAGCAGGGGAGGGGTTGGGCGCTGGCGGGGGGAACTAGGCTGGGCCTAGGGATTGCCGGAATGGTGGTGGTAGCCAGAGGGATTGCGTAGGCCTAGGGGGCTGTCAGTAACCTGGTGTTGGGTGCGGGATTTTTTTTTCTGTTTTGTTTTTTAATTTATTTTTCAACCTATAGTGTGCTAACACGTCATTGAAACCTAAAAAAGAAAAACCTTTTTAACAGGTTACCGGTCACTTGGGACCATTTTGAGCGAATGACCCCTATAGTTCGGATTATTTAAAAATAATCCAAAATTAGGATTATTTTGAGCGAATGGAAAAAAGTTGGGATTATTTTTAACAATTTTTCCTTAGAAATAAAAGGGTAAAAACTAGCATAATTAAATCATATAAGTAAGATAAAATGTTGTAGACTAGTACAAAGTAGCAGCAACAACTCAAATACCAAGACATTATAGAATACTTTACTTTCTACGTACTCATAGTAGTAGACATTTGTCGTAAGTAGTTGTAGAAAAACAATAAAAACATACTCATTCTAATTTTAACGATTAAGGAAATTTATAAAGTTTTGGATCCAAACTCTTCGAAGAGGTTTTCTCTTTGTCAAAAAAGCTTTGGCAAGCATCTCCCGCTTAACCAAGTGGTCAAATGCGATGTCACGAACTACTTCTTCAAAATCATCCATCTTCATTATCTCTTTACAAAAATTCTCCACATCAAGTTGGTTGTTTGAGAATTTCTTCAGAGCACTAACCACTTCTCCTAGTTGATTAGATATTTGTTGCAAGTCACAAACGTCATCTTCACCTCGAGTTCTCTTATGATGCTGTCTTGGCTTTGAAGAAGTGGCACTATCTGATTTCAATGGCCCATTTTCTGTCATACTTGCTTGTAGGCTGCCTTTGTTCACTCTCATTGCTAAGTTCAACATCAGAAAAACTCTTAGAAAAGTCTCCACGAGCCATATCTTTACCTGGCACGATTGCTATTTCTTCATACATATCAATTTTTCGGTTGAGATATTTCTCATGAGAAGGATTTCTTTGTATACAAAAGGAGAAAAATATTAGAGAAATACTTGAAGCATACTTGAAACATGACTGTTGTATGTAGTAATCAGTCAGCAAATACTCGAGCTACGAATCAGCGAAGCTATTTACTACCTTAATATGTAAGAATAAGGAGAGTACTAGAGATCAAAACACATAAAATTAAGCTAGAATGATACCTGAATATAAGTATTGTAAGCATTATTAGAAGATGTTACCATCTTCACAGTGTCATCCCACCCAAATCCAGAGTTCCCACGAATTTTGGATATGATTCCCCAATTAGCTCTTACTATCCTCATGTGATTGTCAACATGGTCAGCCGTGCACAAAGTTCTAAATTTTTCTGAAATTTTCTTTGCAACAACAACAAAAGAGCATGTTCTAAAAGTGTTATTTGGCCTATTTCCTTTTCTCACTTCTTCTGCAAGAAATACCAGCAACACCTTGGACCTTTGTTTTGACCAACGGAAATTCCCTTTTTTTCTTCATTCTTCACATGTAATGGTATATACACATGCTTCTCATATGCAAACTACATGAATTATGAAGAAAATCTCATCATTTCAGATACAATCACCAAAATAAAAGTTCATGCAATTAACAAGAATATAAACATCTTTGCAATTTTTAGTCCAAACCATTAGTGTAACCAATTACAACATAAGGAAATAGAAAGACTTCAGGTAGTTTGAGGCTTCTTGTATGCAGTCCACATGGCTGATGCTATGGCATTTCTTTTTCTAACACACTCATTTGTTTCTTCTCGCATTTTCCTTCGAGTAAGCAATGTTCTTGTATCTTATGAATCCATCTCCAATTCTACCTCTCTAGTTATCGGGTCATTAGGATCTACACCCCTAAGGAAGTTGTGTATCACACAACATGCTAAAACCACATCAACTTGGGTTTTAAATGACCAAAAAGGCTCAGCATCCAACACATGAAACCTCGCCTTTAGAATTCCAAATGCCCGCTCTACACACATTCTAATTGAAGAGTGTCGAAGGTTGATCTAAATAACTCCCGTTCATTTTTTGGAGGATTGTTTGTATATTCTTTCAAGTGATAACGGGTTTTCCTGTAGGGAGGCATAAGACCTTTGCAATTACCAAAACCCGCATCTGCTAGATAATACTTCCCTGCACACAAAAATAAAAATGCAAATTATAACCAATTTATCTTCAATTTGCAACTACCAAAAAAGAGACAAATACCTTCTGGAATTTTGAACCCCCTACTTAGCGCAACATTAAGGACCCTAAAATCATGTGCATAACCCTCCCAGCCAACCAGAACATAAGTGAACTTGGTATCAAAATCAACAGCAGCTAGCACATTTTGTGTTGTTCAGCCCTTTCTACCACGAAATCTATCTTGTATCTCAATGGGAACAAAGGCACGCACATGTGTTCCATCTATAGCCCCTATGAAATCCTAAACCATGGAAAGAACCTAGCATTGTTTTGAATTTCAGGCTGAATTGAAGTTGTTGGTGGTTTCACAACCTCTGGATATAATCGAAGGATAGCTTGAAGCACAATATGAAAACAGTAGTGTATGGTCCATGTTGACCGAAAAAATCTTCCCCTAATTACACAAAACCTTACATTATGTCCCAATAAGTGTAAAAAAATAATTACTTGCTCCTTAACACTTATTCGAACACTTTTTCGCAAAAGTCCTCTTTTGACTAGAATATTACATAAGCTATAAATGCAGCAGGCCTCATTCGAATGTGTCCTAGACAATGAGTGTCACCACAATATAAAATACAATTGATATTGGCCTCCCTCAAACTATCTCTATTCACATAAGGTTGCCTAATTATTCTAGGCTTTTATTCCTAAACTTACACTCTTCAAAAAGAGCAAGAACGGAATCAATTATGGCTGCCACAGATTCAAGAATCATTCCTTTCATTTCATGGGTCATCTACAATAACATATACAACAAATTATATAGCATTTGTATATAACTTATTGACATAATCCCCTTCTCCCAAAAACAAGAAAACAATTGATATTTAATAAGCATAAAATGATTGTTATGAATTGGCAGATAATCATAGTTAGATATACAAGTTATCAGAGGCAGATGAAGGACAATAAGTTAGATTCTTTCATCTGATTCAATACTGAAATTTAAAAGTCGCAGATTATAGTATAAATATACCCTCAATAATAATTTGTGTACTAGTTCTATTTTTGAGCTTTGTTTTCAAATTGATGCAGAATTTACAAATTCCTTTTGTAAAATCTTAAAACAAGACTAAAACAAATTTAAAAAATCATAGTTAGCTGACATAATTTGTTGCAATGCTATACAAAGGCTTTTAGGTTTATTTAGCAATAGTATATGATTATAATATAAATTCTACAATGAAGCTGATTCTTGAGGTGTTATTATGTGGTGTGCAGTGTCATTGGATCAGTTGCAATAAAATTTTATTCAAAATTCAGGTTGCAGGTAGAAATTTTGTTATTGAGCTTGCCTCCCTGTATATGCAGCCATCCACTAGATTCATTTGATTTGTCCGTCTATTCTACTAGTACCATATTTAACAGAGATTCACCTAATTGTCTAGCAGCTTTTACAGAATAATTTCCATTGCATAATTTGATCAACACTAGCAAAATATATTAGACACTAGTATACAAACTTCTACATTCATTCATGAAAATGATACTCAAACATCACTAAAAAGCTCAACATTCATCACCCATCATACGAGTGTGCCAATTTTTCTCCAAATTGAACACCAAATTGAACAAATATACTATAGAATATAGCAAATCCGATTAAGCTAAATCAAACCACAACAAAACTTCCAAGACCAGAAAATTATCAGTATAATGAAGCAAGTAAAATTAAACCATTAGAGATGTATTATACCTAAAATACTCCTTGATCTGACATCATACTAGCTTACAATCTTCAAAAAATTTCAACAAAATGAAACAAATATTTGGTGCGGCAATTTATCAAACACTTTGTGGGCATGATAAAAACATGTAAAATATATGAATGAAAATAAAATTTGCAGCAAGTAGAATGCATCTAATAAAAAATTCCCAAATTATAATCATCTTTAGAAAATTTAATCACATCAGAAAAGTAATTTCGAATTGAATTAACAAATTTCATGCAAAAATACCTTAAAATAATCAAAATATGTACAAAAAATACCCTAAAATAATCGAATTTTAAACCAAATTAAACCCTAGATTTATAATCAAGTCAAGAAGAGAGAGAATAATACCTAATTTGCAGCAAGAGATTGAGTGAGGAAGATACTCGAGTATTCAGCGTAGGAGAAGGGGAAAGATGGAAGGGGAGTGGAAAACACGACTTCCCTTCTAATTTGGAGGTAGACGTTTTCTTGTATAAAGGAAAATAGCTTTTCAGCCCAAATTTTCCTTTTCATATCCGGCCCCAACCAAACAATGTAAAACAAGAAAAATAGTTTTCTTGGAAAAGGTTTTTAGCCCAATCAAACAGGGCATGAAAGGGTTACTCAAGACACACGATCAAATTCCTAGATGCTATTCTCCCCTTATTTCTATTGTTTTAATGTAGTGAGTCCTCCTATGGAAGGATTGGATTAGCTAAGTATTTTGAGTTTTGTGTAGTATTGATAATTTGGTTTAACATAAATTAAGTTTAAATCATCCTTTCGACCTCAATAAATTGTTAGATTGTTTCTCTAAAAAAAGTATACGTTTAAGCGGTATGTGTAAGGGATTTCTCATAATATAAAGATTTTGCTAGTCATCATAGACCGAGGAATAACTTATATGGATTAAATGACAAACCATTATTCTTCTTCATCATAAAAATAAATAAATTAAGCTTTATTTTTTAAACGAGCCTAAAAAAACTTAAAATTTTATTAAAGCTAGGCATGGGTACGGTTTGGACTGATGTGCCAATCATGTCTAAAATGGTTCAAGAAAATAGTCATGACATGCTTGGTTTATTATGCCAACATTCCACAACAAGGCTCATGCACAACGCACCACTGTGTAAAGAGGTTTTTTTTTTTTTCCATATGTTTTAAGTTATTTTGTTATTTGTTTTGTTAATGAGAGAAATGTTTAAATTAATCTTAATGTAGCAAATAATAAAATACGAAGGAGTACAATATTTGTACAACGGAGGAAATAAAGCATAGCATAGTCGTGTTAATATATTTATGGTCAAAGTATACGTTGACAAACATGTACAATTAAGATGAAAATCAGTACTAATATACTAAAGTAATCCCCAACAGTATCCCTTAATATACGTGTCACTTTCTCAGTAAAAATTTTACCACCCAAAGTTCTTTTTTTTTTTTATTGTTTTTGGTTATCTTCTAAAAAAGTTTGTTACATTATTTTTGAACGTAAATATGGATATTGGTTTAAATTGGTAATTATTTCTTAATTATATTAATAAAAATAAAACACTTTTGATAATTATAAAAAAAAAAGTTTGTTACTATGAACTTTGAGATAATATTACGTAATATATGGTTAGATAAAAAAAAGTTTGTTACACTTTTAAATATTACGTAATATATAGTTTTATATATTTACTCTTCATATTTATATATTTACGTTCATAGCAACCATACTTATTTTCACAACAATATTAAAAAACTCTTTTCTTCCATCTCAAATGACACAAGTATATGTTTTTTCGAGAAATAAATCCAACGAAAGAAACATGGAATATTAGAATAAAAGTGATTCGTCTTTGGACTATTCCTGATTTGTACAAACCCCAATATCATTTAAGTGTTGAATTGGTTGTCATGGATGAAAAGGTAATACATAAATTATTTAAAGAAGTATTTCAAAATTTGGCATAACAAGTACTTTACTACTTCTACCTTACAACAATATATTATAGTAATATGAACCCTCTCTTCTTTTTCATTTTCTTTTTATTTATTGTTTTTTTTTGTAGGGATATAAGCTACTCCCTCCATTTTTTTTATTTGCATCACTTTCCTTTTATGATTTTTTTTAATGCATCACTTCTATATTTGGTAACTTTATGTGATATTTTATCATTTCTCTCTCTTACTTTAAACCCTATTCAAATTATTTTATCATTTTTCTCTCTTTCATGGTCCCCAGTTAAATAATAAGAATATATATCCTCTGTCACATACTTTCTCTTTCATGGTTCCCATCTTACTTTTACTATAATAATATTTTCACCTACTCACAATATTATATTACTCTCCTAAAACTCTGTGCTTTCCCAACTGATGCAAATAAAAAAAACGAAGGGAGTATTATCTACCAGCCAACTAAATGACAACCATTAATAGTGTGACTAATAAATTAAGGAACAATCTATTATTATAATATTTTTATTTTTGTATTTTATTTTATTTTATTTTCGTATATTTATTGAGATACATCTTATGGTATATCACATGAATATGTTTTTTTTATAAAGTTTTTTTTACTTTTAATGATTATGTTTTATGTGTAACTTTTCTAATAAACAAATAACAGAATACTACTGTAAAACCGTGCATGGCATGCACAGGTTTTGAACTAGTAGTTTAATTATAAAGGAGAAAAAGGGTGGAAATTGAATATACTTGTGGAAGATATTATTAAATTGAGGGAAAATGAACTAAACAATAATAATACATGCATTGAATTAAGGCTAGTTTAAAAGGTTAAATCAGGTACATGAGGCATTGTTTTAAAAAAACGACATGCAATGTGAGTAATTAATTCGTTTAATTACTTATTTTTATTTATTGATTAATATTATAATAATATCGCTTCCAATATTTTTTAACTTTTTTTTAAATTTATTTTAACCATCCTTTTACATCTTTAAACAAGAATATGTAATTGAAAATTACGGCTAAAGCGCAATTGGTACTCAAGAAGGGGGTTGAATTGAGTACGTGAAACAATAGTACACTTATTATTAAAAAATTTCTCGAATTTAAGGGGAATTAGCAGCTTAAATGAAAACAATGCGAGAAATAATAAGAACATACAGATTTATCGAGGTTCAAATCAACCCAAATCCTACGTCCTCCCTACCCTAGTTACTCTTATTAGTCAACTTAGAATTACAAAAGCAATTACAATGATTGTTCACCTAACTTAAGCTAAACAATTCCCACATCTAACTCTAGGTTAGGCGTCACTTGCACTTGAACTCACAAGCACTCACACTTGAATTCACAAGCACTTGCACTTGGACTCACAAATGCTACTCAATCACTAACCCTTAATGATTCAACTAGGTTAGGTCTCATGCTATGCATGGTAAATTTTAATAATTATTCTCATATTAACATTACATTTAATTATAAAATATATATTTAATTTGTCTAAAATATTGTGACGAATTCATGAAAGATCCTGTTAGCCTAAAAAAAAAAATTATGTACATTCGGGTGTAAGGTGCACTCAAGGCATTTTCTGCCCATTTCATGAATTTTTGCTCATTTAAAATCTAATGAGAAGAAAAAAATCAAATAAGCAAAAAACTACCTTTTTGATTACCTACCTTTATATGCGTGCCCAGGTGTCCACAAAAGGTGTTCATTGGTTAGATAGGTTTTTTAAAATACGCATTTGTTAATATGCATATTAAATATATATATATATATATATATATATATATATATATATATATGTTGGTTAATTTTTAAGAACGCCACTAATATGCATTGCAATGAAGGCATTGATTTCCGACAACGGCGGCCGACGCCCATGGAAAGTGGCTTCCGACTAACCACCATTGCCGACGACCAATGCTTTCGCGGTTGCTTTGATTATCGTTGTGTCAGAAGATTCTCAATTTGATTGTCGTTGTCGATCTCCATTGATGCATTAAATTGAGGTTTTGCTAAAATCAACAATGGTTTCCTAGAAGATTCGAGAAGATGGTGAAGATGTTTAACAGCAACCATATGTTATTTGGTGTCTTTAGCTCGTGCTAATTCGAGAGCTTCCTCCATTGTTAGGGATTGGAGGAGATCAGATGAGAGAGAAAATGGAGAAATTCAGCAGAAAGTTGAGGAGAGAGAAATTGGGGGTGGATTAAAGGTGAGGGATGAGAGAGAAAGTGAAGTAGGATTGAGTGGGAGTATTGTTGGTGGTGGTTAGTAAAAAATGAGGGTGTGAGAAGTTTGTCAATGGCCGCATAAACAATTATATGAGGCTTGTCTCACCCAATAGTTTGTGATAATTTATAACTATAGATTATCGTGCATGGCACGGGATCTACCCTAGTTAAATTTCATATTTGAATAACCAAGTATAGATTCAAGAGTTTAATGGAAATAAAAGGTTTTATCTTTGGAGAGTGTGTAGTCTATACTCTATACTTCTATAGTTAGATTTGATTATTTTCAAAGTTTCCAATAACTAAAGAAGGAGTATAGTTCATTTTTTTTAGACTTGAAAGGATTGAAACCAAAATACAAAAATAAAATGACATCAGTTTCCGTTTGGGTGGGAATATTTTTATTAAGAGGTTGCCACGTACTTAAAAGTGATATAAGTGGTTATAGTTCATTTTTTTCAGAGGAAATGCAAGTTCATCAACTCTAGTGGCAAGTTTGTAAGTAAATGCATTGGATTTTGCGAAGTGTCAATAAACAAATATTTTTGTTGTCGGCCAGGTAAGCTGACTAGTGTTGGCTTCTAAAAGGTGAATTGATGACAAATTGTCAAGTAAGTCACAGCGTTTAGTAAGATTTCGTTAATGTTAGTTACTCTAATTAGATGGTTAACTCACCCTAGTTAGCCTTGGTAACTTAATTATTGGAGTAGTTGCTTTTTACATTTGTATGTCTTTGCTGCCAAGATGATGGAGGGAAAATGTTGTGGTGGTCGTTTTGGTTAGCATTGGTGGTCGTTTTGGTTATATTGATTTGGCATTGTTGTTGAGGTGCCTTCATATTATTTTTTTTGTTTTTTATTTTATGGAATGTGAAAATAGGTTTATTTAGTAAAGAATCGTAAACCTGGTAGCGCTTTGTCCTTGTTAATTCGAGTTGAATTCGAGCTTTATTACAAGGTTGTTTTATATTGTATCAGTTTTCTAATGAAAGCATGTTTTCTTATGGTTATATTTTTGGTGTCATTAATTACTTTAATTATTAAATAATATTAATAATTACCTTGACTCATAACTAACAATATTAATTATTAAATAATAGTTTTGGATTACGCATCGAACGGGTTTCCTTCCTTAAAAATAACCCATTTAAATATTGAGCTTCCAATTAGGGAGCTACCCCAATTGGCACCTACTATGTCACCTTGTGACGGAATTTCAGCGCATTAATAATAAAAGAAAGTATAGCGCCATGTACCTCTGTAGAAGCTATGATCAAATATAAAGCCACATAACCCCCTCCCCCATGTGTTCATACTCAAGGTGTATACATTCCAAGAGTTTTGGTGCGTATCCTATTACACTTTACGTGATTTCCCAATCTAACTTGTGATGACTCCAACCAATCAATCAAGAACAAACATAACAACAATCAACACATACTTCCATTTCATTCTTGAATTAATTAGTGAGCACATACTATTTATTTTAATTAAGGTTACTTGCCTAGTTTTGTGCACAAAATTGCATTATTACTTTGGTGCATAAGATGCACTACTAAACTTCCTTGACTCAAACTCAACTTACATGAGTGAGTAAATAAATAAACTAACTTCTTGACTCAACTCCAATAATATATGAACGAGAAATAAAATCATAAATCATGCTCAATAATTCTAACTTTAGCTCTTTTAATCATATATAAGCAAAGCTTATTAAATTCATGCTTCCTTGATACTTGCAAATAAAACATACTTCCATGATTCATACATATTCAACTTGCATCATGCCTCAAATAACATGTTCACATATATGCATAATAATTTATGATCAACCAACATCAAATCCAAGCATATAATCAACCAAAAATGCTACTAAATTATCACTTGAAACATAATTTACATTCCTAGCATGATACTGAAGGATTTATGTCTTCGTCGAGTGCAATTACTAGATATATAATGGATCAAATTATGGAGATAATTAAATTCGTCCATTTGGATTGTCGTTATATCATAGCTAGAGGTACTAACGATCTTTGCTAATAAAATAGGCCAAAGCCAATTGAACGGATCATATAAGGTCACACAAAAGGCCTAGATCAAGCATAAGAGGATGAGGCCCATGACGGGTCTCATCACTCTAGGTGGCCGGCCATATGGAGTAAGTTAGAGAGTTTTGGGCTTTGTTCCTAGTCTAACTATAATAGGATTATAAATAGACTAGGTGCCTAGGGTTGAATAGATCAGTGAGATCAAACCCTAATCAGCAAACACTAGACCAACCTCCTTAAACTCCCTCTCTCTCACTCACGACTCTCTCCCCTCTCGGCGCTGGTGATGTGCTCGGTGGTGGTAGTGATTGTGGTGTTGCTGGTTGTCCATTAAAGGGGGTGATCGCGGTTTTCCCCTTCACTCGATCAATCTAGCATTGGTGGACGCTTGATCAAATCCCGTGGACTAAGTAGAGGAGTCACGCTTGGGGCTCTATTCTTTCCCTAATCTGTCAATCAATTTGCTACGTGGAAATCACGCTTCAAAGGTATAATTACGTGATTCTTGTGTGTTATGCATGTGATCTTGTTTTAGGTGCGTATGAATATGATTAATGAAATTCCGCTTATAGTACCTAAAGTCCTACAGTGGTATCAGTTAGCCTCTTGCATGAACACGCTTGATTATAATAATACGATTATTTGAAGTCCATGTTCATAATTTTATAATCAATTAAGAGGGAGAATTAATTTAATTATAGTTTAATTATTATATTAAATGTGATTTAACTCTTGGAATTGGTTTTAAATATGATTTAATTATGCTCAAAATAGCTATAAAGAGGACTGAAAATTTGCCCTATTTTATTCGAAAATTTCAAACCCTAACCCTAATAGTTTCCAAAATTTCGAATATAATGAGCCATAGAAATCCAATTTTGTGTGCTGTTTTGCTCAATTCCATTTTAAATAAGTTTCATAATTTTAATTAGAATGATTTATGCATAAAGGTGTTTCGTGTATGATTATCAATTTAATTTTAAGAGTTAGAATTAAATTGGGATTAATTTTATGAAGGACCCTAATTTTAAAATTGAATAAGGATAAAATTTTAATTATTGGACTGGTTTAATTTAATTTTTACAAAAGTTATTTTATTAAATTAAAAAGGGGGTTTTAATGGCCGGCAGCCATGGCTGGGTGGCGCAGCCACGGTGTCTGCTGACCGGTGTTAGTCCGAGAGGGAGGGGAAGGGAAGGCAGGTGGTCTGGGGTGGCTGGGTAGCAGCCGTGCAAGCGTTGCACGCTGTTGTCGTGGCTCCCATTGCTGCTGCTCCTTGTTGCCCTTGCGACAGTGGTTTCTCATAGCGGCTAGCCACCGTGGCTAGCTTCGGCTAGCCAACCACGGTGGCCAGCGACGTGCAGTACGGTATTTTTTTTAAAAAAAAATTATGTTTTAAAATATTTTCGAAATAAAATCAGATTTAATTTTGAAAGTTAAAATCAAATTTTCAATAAGTTGTTAATTTAGTGATTATCCATAATTAAGTTGTAAATTTTGGATAGAATTAGTTAGGATATTTTAGGCATATTCCAAAAGGATAATAATTGATTTAAATAATGTGATTATCCCATAATTAGATATGGAAATAATTGATTTTAAAATTATTTGATTGGCTAATAATTAGATAGAATCTCCAAAATTAGTTAGGATAATCATGGAAGATAAATATGATTTATCTTTCCATATTAAAATAAGATTTGATTATATCTCATGCCAAATTTAAATTAAATATATGATATTTTATAGACGGCAATGAATAATATACTATATTATCTAATTATGAATTAAAAATTTGAGATATTTTAGGAATTGCGTTGCCTTAATTGTGAGCATTCGATGTAGTAGTTTAGGCAAGCATGTTGAGTGATTTATTATATGACATTTTTTATAATATATGATATTATGTTGCTATATATATAGACTAGTATGGCCCATAGATTCTAAATATGATCGCATATCGTAATGTATTTTTGTAATTTAAATACGGTCTGTGTACCGTTAAGTAGCTTTGTAATTTTTTATTTAATGTAAATAGATTAGTTATTTAAATAGTTTAGTCCAAATAAGCCCATGAAGTGAAGGCCCAAAGGAGCAAGTTGGATGGAGATCCATGAAGGTTTAAGTGGGAGCATTTCAAGTCTAGTTTCTTAAGACTAAGGGGTCATACTATGTCATGTTTTAGTTTATGCATTAGTAGATTATGCATGCTAGATTTTATTTATGTTGTTGATGATGAGCTAGAGTTCACTATATTAATCACAACATAATAAATCTAGGTCCCGGTAATATTGAGATTGTTTTTCCAATTGAAAACCCAACAACCCTTCGATAATTAATAACAGGTCATGCCAAAGATGGGTGTCATTTTTATATCTTAGGTAACTTGGGGTAAATCAAGTTTTACAATTTTAATTGGTTGTGCTAAACAAGGTTACCTAAAGCGTTTAGAACCTTGAAGCAAAGGGTAATAATTAAACATGTGATAGTTAATTATTCAACCAAGAGTAACAAGAGTTGTAATCAGTAAAGAGTTTACTGACCTTGGAAATGTAATGGTTGATGGTAGGGCCAAAGTCCGGTCAATTATTGCACAAATAAAGGATCTTGAAATCACTTAAATTTAATTGGGATCATTTAATATTGAATAAAGCGTTTTAAAGTAACCTTTTAATTCGTTTATGGTACTTTAATTTTATTAAACATAATTATTAAACTTTGCATTATTTTGTCATAGATGAATAACAATTTTGACAACGCTACTTTACCACCAACAATGAGAACGAGGCTCAATTTTCTCAACTTTAATGATTGGGAAAGCGAACTTTGAAGTGTTCTAAGCTAGGAATGAAAAGCTTGAATTTCGTTTAGACTTACCAATCAAGGGCAGATTTAGTCTAGGCATGACTCCAGAGAAATAGTTGAGAAATGTTTCAAGATCCAAGAGAGTTGTGTCTGTCATATTATCTTCTATTCCGGAAGATTGGGCTAGAACATTTAAGGACTATGAACCTTATCTCCTATTCAAGTGCTTACATAATATTTGCAATGGAATAGCAAAGTCCCATGATGATGGGAAATTAGATGGAAACGTCGAGGAAATCATTAACATGGTTCCAGAAATGACGACTCCTGGACTGGAAGTATTAGGCATGAAACTTTCAAGATTACTGGTGAAATTATTACCAGAAAGCTTATGCTAGGACAGTCTGTACAAATTCATGTGGATATGATGGTTCAACTATTGAATTACATGAGTAAGTTAGCTAGGGAAATGATTCCAAGATCATGAGGTTCATGATATAATTCTGCATTCACTACATGATGGTTTTGGCCTTGAGAAACTGTCACATGACGATGACGATTCAACAGTCAAGTTGATTGATTTACTCTAAAATCATGCAGAGAATTATATGAAAGGAGAATGAGCATTTGCTTTAACAAGGATGTCTTCACTACGATGAATTGTGAGGTAAGAGTTACCTAATATTCTTGTTATAAACATTTTAACTTTCACTTAGGTATGTGATACCAAGTTGCAGTGCTAACATTATTCATGTTGTGTAGAAACTGTAAAGAAGTGAGCTACCAATGGAAATGGAGCTTGAAGGTGCACGAGAAGTGTTCAAGTGGCCAGAGAAAGCTTCATAGTTTTAATTTCTGATTACATTTATGATGAGTTTAGACTATTTCCAGTTTTGATGAGATAATTTTTTAGTTTTTTGTTTAAAATACTGATTGTTTTACTTGGCATGGACAAGTGTTGATCCATGACAAGGTAATAAATTGTTTTCATTTTGCTAGTTATAAGTTAATTTTATGACATTGATATAAGTAGATCACAAAAGCGAAAACAGATTCAAACCAACCTACTTATAACATAGTAAGGTTAGGTCACATAAACCAATTGCGCATCCAAAGATTACAATTGGATGGACTCTTATCCTCATTTGATTATGAATCACTTGAAAATTGCAAGTCATGTTTGTTAGGTAAGATGGCCAAGTCACCTTTTAGTTGAAAGGGTGAAGGAACTAATGACCTTTTTGGAACTCATACATATGGATGTGTGTGGACCAATAGGTTCAAAGCTAGCAAAGGATTTAAATACTCCATTACTTTTACTTACGATTTAAGTAAATATGGCTATATCCACTTAATAAAGTAATAGTTGGAATCATTGAAAAGTTCAAGGAATTTTAGAATAAAGTATAAAATCAGCTTGAGAAAACATTTAAGGCACTACGATCTGATCGTTGTGGTGAATATTTGACTTAAGAATTTGATGATCATCTAAGAGATTGTGGAACTATTTCACAATCAAAGGTGTGTTAGAAAGCAGGAATCAAACTTTGCTTGACTTGGTTTGATCCATGATGAGCTTAACTTATCTTCATATATTGTTTTGAGGATATGCATTAGAAAACTATTGCAAATATACTAAACAGAAACCCATCCAAAGCAGTTGAGAGGACGCCTTATGAGTTATGGACTGGAAATGTTCTAAAGTTGTCTTTTCTCAAGATTTGGGGTTGTGAAACATATGTAAAATGTTTACAAAGCGAAAAACTTGGCCCCAAATCAGATAAATGTTTCTTCGTGGGTTATCCGATCCCATAGAAACAAAAGGGTATTACTTCTACAATCCCACGGATAACAAAATGTTTGTTGCTCGCGATGGTGTCTTTTTTAGAAAGGAATCACTTTTTACAAAGTCAAGTGGGAGTAAAGTGGATCTCGAAGAGATTCGAGACAAGCAACAAACGCATATGGATAACACCACATCAGAAGCGAGGGCACATGAGTCAGCTAATTTGACGAGAATCATGTGTCGGAGCAAGCTAATTCAAATTGCGAGACTCCTATCGTCCCACTAGAATGAAAACTTCAAAGAGTTGAAGGGTATACTTCTAATGTTGCTCATACCAAAGAGTAGGTATTTCAGAATAAAAAAACAAACAGTTTGTTGAAATTCTGATAAATTGAGGATTCCAAAATTTCCTAATGGAATGCATGGAATCCACAGCCTACAAGCAAGATTTAGTGAGCACTAACTCAGGAAATGGCTTAAGACCATAAAATCCAGAATGGACTCCATGTCAGAAAAATGATGGGTTAGTCCTGATAGACTTGCAAATGGGGTCAAACCCATTAGTTGCTTAAATCTATTCGGATTCTTCTAGCGATTGCTAATTTTTCGATCACGAAATTTGGCAGTTAGATATCAAAATTGACTTCTTGAATATGATGGTGGATGTGTATATTACACAACCTAAGGGTTTTGTAGATCCAAAAAATCCTAGAAAGTTTTGCAAACTTTAGAAATCCATTTATGGATTGAAGTAAGCATCAAGGAGTTGGAACATTTGTTTCAATGAGGCAATCAAACAGTTTGATTTCCTTAAAAGAATGAAAAGAATCTTGTGTATACAAGAAGTTTAGTGGGAGCAATCTAGTTTTCTTAGTCTTGTAAGTAGATGACATACTGCTCATAGGGAACGAGACATGTAAATGCTTGAGTCAGTCAAGTAATGGTTGAAGATTTGTTTCTATATGAAGCAATCAGGAGATGCCAAGTACATATTGGGAATTAAGATTCATCGAGAACGGTCTCGAAGGATGATTGGACTAAATCAAGAGACTTATAAAATTCTTGATAGATTCGAATTGGAAGACTCTAAGAGAGGATTTTTCCCATGTTTCATGGTATTACACTCAGTAAAACTCAAAGGCCCTCAAAAGCTAGAAGAGTTGAGTCGTATGGCTAATGTACCTTATAGGGTCCATTAAGTATGCCATGATATGTACAAGGCCAGATGTTACATATGCCTTGAGCATGTGTAGCAGGTTTCAAGCAAATTCAAAAGAAGTACATTAGAAAGATGCTAAGAACAAATGCTTGAGTACTTGAGAAGGACTAATGGAATGTTTGTAGTTTAAGGTGGTAACAGTGAATTGGTTGTCAAAGGTTATATGGAGGCGAGTTTCCAAACTGACAAAGATGACTTTAGATTTTGATATGGATACGTTTTTTGTCTGAATGGAGGAACAGTGAGCTTGAAGAGTTCCAAGCAGAGCACTATCGCAGACTCAATGTCAAAATATGAAGTATTTAGCTGCAGTAGAAGCAGTTAAGGAGGAAGTTTGGATCAAGTTGTTTTGTGACAAAACGACACCTTTGCCGTGAAGGAGACAGGGTCACATTACAAATCTGAACAAGCTAAGTATAAAGTGTCACCTCATTAAGAGATCATTAGCTAGCGAGATGTCAAGATCTGCAAAGTTTCTTTTAAGTGAGAATATCACTTATCTATTTACTAAACCCCTTCCATAGCCAAATTATGAGAGTCATACTAAAGCTCTTGGATTGAAGCAAGTTATGTAATTTAAGTTGTATATGTTTTGAGAAAACATATCACATAAGTAATACATTAACTTGCAGAATTATGTTTAATCAGAAATTTTCATTTCTCTTATTTAATTATAGTTTTTGATATTAAATAAATGTCCAAAATAATTATGAATGGATAGGATCATCAAATACGTGATTTGGTGAATGAAACCCCACAGGTGAGCTAAATTCGTAAATTATTTATGTTCCTAGTTCAAAATCATTAAATTGGACATAAATGATTTCAATAAATGGACTGGCATGTAAGATTGATTGGATAGAGCAGTTTCATGGGCTATAGGAGCATAGAGATGCTCGGTCAATCACATGGATATGCATGAATGATGCATGATCGAACTATTGACCTGCTTTGAAGTTCAAAATAGAACTTCCTGATATATTAGTGGATTCCTTTAACATGAGTGGAACACTTATTTCATTTAATGATTGATTTAACTGTGGTACATCCAAACGTCATTCCGTAAAAGGGAACTATAAAAGATGTTTCCTGGTTACTTCAAAAGTTGAGTGGGAGCCTGGTTGCCACAAGATTGGATTAAGTCTACCTATTTAATTAGGAAATGTGTCATGGCCGCTTGAAGAGGGAGAATTCAGAAAATACGTGGCCGCGTTCAAATGTATTACATAGTAATCATTTGGTTTTGTAATTCTAACTCAGATTTTAAGAAATGATTTGTAGATTAATATGATCTCGACATGAGATGCAATCATATTATCAATTCGACACATATATTGACTTAAGGAATTTGAATATTGTACACTTGTCTCAGACAAGTGGGAGATTGAAGGATTTATGTCTTTGTTAAATGCAATTACTAGATATATAATGGATCAAATTATGGAGATAATTAAGTTCGTTTTTTTGGGTCGTCGTTATATCATAACTAGAGGTACTAACGATCTTTGGGCTAGTAAAATAGGCTAAAGCCCAATTGGACGGATCCTATAAGGTCACACAAAGGGCCTAGATCAAGCATAAGAGGACGAGGTCCATGATGGGCCTCATCACTCTAGGTGATTAGCCATATGGAGTAAGTTAGAGAGTTTTGGGATTTGTTCCTAGTCTAATTATAATAGGATTATAAATAGACTAGGTGCCTAGGGTTGAATAGACAATTCATGATCAGTGAGATCAAACCCTAATTAGCAAACACTAGACTAACCTCCTCAAATTCCCTCTCTCTCTCTCTTTCACGGCTCTCTCCCCTCTCGGCGCCGATGGTGTGCTTGGTGGTGGTGGTGATCGTAGTGGTGCCAGTTGTCCATTAAAGGTGGTGATCACGATTTTCCCCTTCACTCGACCAATCTAGCATTGGTAGACGCTTGATCGAATCTCGTGGACTAAGTAATTAAAGGAGTCACGCTTGGGGCTCTATTCTCTCCCTAATTTGTCAATCAATTTGCTACGTGGAAATCACGCTTCAAAGGTATAATTATGTGATTCTTGTGTGTTATGCAAGCGATCTTGTTTTAGGTGCATATGAATATGATTCATGAAATTCCGCTTATAGTACCTAAAGTCCTACAGATACTACGCATACACAAATATTTTTATGCACATACGTACCTTGAATAGTGCCTAAACTCGGCCACACTCACTAGAAATTATCTAGCTCGAAACTTTCTACAAATAAAAATACATAACTATAATTAATCCACTATTCTCACAAATTTCCAGCAACTATAATATACTTTAAACCTCACTAATTAACCCAATTTAGTGGTTTAAAAGCCTTAATACCTTTTCTGTAAGTGGGTACTTTAAATCCTTTCAAAAAGATTTAGTATTTATGACTTAAATAAAATTCCAGCATACTTATTTAATATAAAACATCACTAAATAGACTAGAAAATCATGTTTAAATCATCAAGAACCTTTTTCTTTTAATGGGTAATCAAACCCTATCATAATAATTAAAAAGTAGTATATATAAGTAAATACTAGCATTAATTGAGGGCTTAAAACTCATTAAAAACATGTTCTAAATATTAATTTAACAACCACAACAACCTAAGATCAAACCCTAATCATAAACATTAAATTCCCAAATTATATGGTTTGTAAATTAGGGGTTTTAATTAAATTAAAAATCTAAAAATTATACGAATAAATTAACAACATCAACTACCCAAAATCAACATCAAAATACAATTAAAATCATGCTTTGAATTAATTAAAACAAGCTTAGAATTAAATTAGGAGGAAAGAGAGCTTTTTTTTTCTTTGTTACCAAACCGCAAGAGGAGAGAGAAGAGGTGGCGCATGGCTGGCTGCCGGTGCTGCCGCTACTCGCCGGTGATTGCCGGTGGTGGTGGTGGCGCCGGTGGTTGGAGGGGTTGTGAGGGAAAGAGAAGAGAGAGGTGCGTGGGAAAGAGACACAAGGCGAAAAATACAAATGGGCACCCATTCAAAACCCCCATTTAGCACCAGTTTTGAACCGGTCCTTATTTAAGGGATGCCAAAAACCAAAAGATTTCGCACTGGTTCTTGCTGTGAACCGGTGCAAAAAATGGTCCAAATAAATAAAATAAAAAAACTTTTAGCACCGGTTTTGTTTCAAAACCGATGCCAAAAATTCCCCAAAAAATTAAATTTTTTTTTTTTTTAATTTTTCAATTTTTTCACCTAAATTGATATAGAAACACTAACATATATATAAAGTTACATATTTTCATTAAAAAAGGCTGTAATATTACAATTAACCAGCACTTCAACATCTTTAGTTTTGGCTTTTTCTAACTTAAAATCAGCAGGTGTTGCAACTTAAAACCAGAGTTACACCCTAAGCATACCAGTGTTGCAATCTAAACCAACACTTGAAAATTCCAGCAGTAATCCAGTCATAAGTTTAGAGTTGCTTGTAGGTGCTCAGTGGGCACAAGGAAATACCTTTTGATTTAAGCCAGGTGGCTATGCAGCTTCTGGTTTAGGTTGTTGGTGTTTTGTTGCTGTTTAAGCTGCTATTTTCTATTGGCTGTATTGCTTGCTTTGTGTCTGGTTGCTGGTTTCTGTTTGCAGGGTGTGTTTAGCTGTTGCTGGCTATTGCTTTCTATTTCTGGCTGCTTTGGCTCTGGCTGGTGTGTGCTGGTTCAGGCTGCTGGTGTCTGTGCTGCATGCTACTAGCTTGTCTCTGCTTCTGTCTTCCTGTTTTGTTGCATGCAGTGTGTTGCAAGGTGTTCTGGCTGCTGTGTGTCTTCTGTCTGCACTGCTAATACTGTCCTGCTTCTGCACTGCTATTGTTGTTCTGCTTCTGCTTGCTGTTGTTATGACTTTTGCTGCTGTTGTTTTGTTGTCTACTCTGTTAGCTGATGGCTCTGTAGCTGCTGTTCTGTTGCCTGCTCTTTCAGCTGATGTGATGCTGCTATTTGGTTGCTGACCTGGTTTTGCAAAGCCTGTTGGCTATCTGCTGGCTGTTAGTTGTTGTCAGGTGCTGTGCCTGCCTGGTGCTGGTTATTGCTGTTGTTTTGCTGGGCCTAGTGCCGTTACATTCACAAGCATAATCAAAATAAGGGATTAAACAGCCAATAGAAATTTTCAACACAAAACCAATCATTCAGAGGTAAACAAAAAGAGCAATATCCATGTAATCCTAAGAATATTACCTAACCTATCCAAACAATGTGCTACTATGAATCCATCATTAAGTAAAAAACAATAAAAAATTGAGATTAATGTCAAAACCAATCTTCTATTCTAACTCAAAAGATATCTAACACATTGTTCAAATTCCCTAACCTGCTCCATTTGTTATTAGCTATTGCTACACAGGTTTCATCACGAAGATCATTAGGACTAATAAGTCTAGACAAAAATAATGCACCCTTATAGTCGTTATAGATAGAGAGATGTGCCTATCTTTCATCTCTTCAACCAAAGCCGTATAAGACTTAAGAGTAGTTTGTCTACTGTTATATGACTCTTAATCACTCTTAACCTGCATTTTTCTGCCTTCTCAGGCTAATTACAAGTAATCTCCTCTGTAGCTAAACCCTCAAAAACAGAGAACAGCCCTCGCAATCAAGCACAGCTTACACACCTTGATCTTTAAAAAGATAAAACATTGACCTAAAGAGTTTTTTAAAAGCTAAGCTAGTGTTCACATTAGAATATAAACTACCAAATTAGACGTATCAACCAGCAAGAGTGTCTATAATGCTACTTCAATGGCATAGAGGAAGAGATAGAAAGTAGCAACTTTCAAAGAAAAAATACTCTCAAGAAAGACCCCAAACATATAGCAGCAATGCACAACTATAGCAGTAGTGGCAAACCTTGGAGCATTTAAAACACCTTGCTTTCTCCGACCAGCACTCTTGACAACACGAACTTCTTCAATTTCAACCAACAGGCACTTAGGCGCTTTCTTGTTATGAGATAATGTCATCATAAGTCCAAAATTTGATTCCCTGTAATTTCAGAAGAAGAACATTTGCATACACTAAAATAAGTATGAGTTGATGTAGCAAAGTATACTACACTAAAAAAGAAAGTCCAAAAAACACTTCTAAACAAAAAAGATTGGCTTAAAGCTCCTCTAAAGTATGATTTCAGCAAGTACACCTGTTTCAAGACTAGCATGGATTACCAAAAAATAAGAGCCAGAACTAATGCTACATATCAAAAAAAATAGCCTTTTTATACCCCAAATTCAACCCTCTGACACAGATCAAGGTTCATATATAAAGACTAGAAACAACAAGGCAAGTATGATGCTCTATATGATTTATCAATATACACACAATAATATGCATAGAAACCTTCACTGACAAATAGAACCCTACATAAGACAAGAAACGCACAACCAAGTTCAAAACGTTTCAGTAAAATTTGATTTAAGAAGAAGAAAACCTTCAATGTTAAAGCCCATGCGTGGTTCCTCCAGCACAGCTTATACAACCACAAACACCATTTCCTCTCCTATAATGAAAAGTAGCGCAAATCAGAATGCCTTCAAGTATAGACCAATGATTATAATTAAGCTCAAAAAGTGATAAGCTAAGATTAGAAACAACGAGACATAGACCTCAATAATATTTGAAGGGTCAGAACATAAGCAAAATGCATCCACACCCAAAAGAGAAAGAAACCTCTAATTAACCCAACAAATATGATATGTAAATGGCTTACCGTAATCAACAAGACTACTCAAGAAACTTCACGAAATTGTATAAGCACATAGGCCATTTGAAAAAGAAAAGTACTTAAAAACTAAAGCAACTTTGCAGATGAGTTAATATTTTAAATTTGAGTGTGCAATAGCAGACATGTAGCAAATTTTGATATTATTGAGCATCCAACTCACGAAAAAACAATGAACATAATAACATATGAATACTGCCCATGAATCACAATCCATTGACACAATGCCTTACCAATATTTTATCACTCATATATGTTCTAAACTTCTAACCATCCAATTAAACAAACTAAATATAAAAAAATGAAGAAATAGAAACTAACCTGCCACCATTACAGCAACGCTTCCAGCCTTCCACCGTCAGCACAGAAAATCAGAGCAACAGCACCAAACACCCACAACCACACCATCAACGCACAAAATCAGAAGAAATCGCACCAAATAGAAACTTTAGATTAAATTTCAAATGAAAATCAGAAAAATTAGATCTAATATAATTGAAAATTAAAAACAAAACTAAACATGAAAACGATTATAAGGCTAAAATGATTGAGGGTAAAAATGAAAATCGATATTAGAATTAGAATAAAATCGAAAACTTCAGATCGAGAAAAACAAAAAAAAAAATTATCTCTGAATCCGCAAACATTCAGCACAAACTATCCAAAAAACCATTACCCAGAAACTTAAATCAACTCAAAACTAAATAAATTTGAAAAAATAAAGTTAAATCAACTCAAACAATCATCATTTACAACATTCAAACTGAAAAAACTTCTAAATTGATTTTCGATGATTACAAAGAGAAACATCTTACCTACCATCATCAGCTTCAATTATAACCAATAGTGTTCAATAATCGATTGTAGAAGAATCGAGCTGGCTAAGGAGGAGGACGCGAGGAAACGTCAATGGTGAATGTAGAGTGCACGCTTCTATGGTGGGCTAGAAGAAGATGAGAGGCTCTCTGTGGGGAATAAGAGTGACAACGGCTAATTGCAAGGCAAAGGAGCTTTAGGGTTGTTTTTAGTTTGAGGAAAGAGAAGGAGATCGAAGGAGAGAGAAGGAATTTAGGGTTTCCATTGTTGAGAGGAGGAGAGATCGAGGAGAGAGAAAGAAAGAAGACAGAAAGAGTAAGAAAGAAGATAAAAATGGCCAGGTTTTTTTTTATTTTTTTTTTACAATAGCTTTCGCATCGGCTCAAACCGAACCGTTCGATCAACTCATTTTTCGCATCGGTTTAGTTAGAACCGGTGCAAAATGTCTTCCCCTCAATCCCGCCTATTTTTTTTTGCACCGGTTTTTAAAAATCGGTGCGCATTTTGCGGTGCCTATTTCATTTTTTCTACTAGTGAGAGGAGAAAAAGGAGAGAGAAAAATAAAAGGAAAATTTTGGGGTTTTGTAAAATCTAACAGCTTGATTCTTGAGTGTGAAATTCTTTGAGGTTTTGGGGTATTTTTATCTTCCTTTTAAAAGCAAAAACACTTATTTACAAAACTGCCGTTACTAATTCTACTCCTCCTTGAATTCTCCTTTGAGGCCAACTTGTTAGGCTCTTAATAATCCTTTGACTCCCAACAAGTTAGTCCAACAATTCAATTGATGTTGACCCAAATTAAAACACTTTATTGCCCCAATTAATAACTCATATTATTTTATACACACTTACTTTATATTTAAATAATTAATTCATTTAAATTAAATGAATCATTTTAATTTATAAATAAAATAAATAATTAATATATAAAAAATATTATAAAAATACGGAGTGTTACAATATTTGTCAAATTTGTCAAGGACATCAGGTGTGCTAAACTAGTTCCTAGAGTCTGTAATATTATGGATATTAGTGGGAGTGTAGATATTGTTATAGGTGGTAATAATGTTGTTGATATGGGAAGTGTGTGTAAAGAAAAACCATGCGCGCAGAAGTGTGGGGATGAAATAGTTCCATATGTGGAGGGTCAAATTACTCCCACAAAACAACGTAATAGTTTGCAATGCATGTCTCCTCTCAAAACAATCGAGACTGTCGAAACTATTGTTGCTAGTATTCAGGTTAGTGTAGTCACTTCTGTTGAACTACCGAAGGTAGGAATGGTGATTAGGAGTTGGAAAAGATGTTGAATCATATTACAAAGAGTACGCTCAACAACAAGGTTTTGGAGTATGCGGGCACAAGGTGTGTATTCTAAGGGGGAGGTTAGAAAACGGATCACCACAACTTGGAGGTGTTGGGGGAAGCCTGACATGAGGGCTAGAAGGGAAGCACGGAAGAGGGCAAAGGCGATGGGTGTGTCTGGTTCAGGTGGATTGGTAGGGGGTGTAGTTTGTGAAGATGAATTAAGACAAAGAAAAAGGAAGTCAAAGAAATGTGAGTGTCAAGCAATGATCTATGCAGCTTTAAATCGTGAAGGAGAGTGGGTGTTGAAGAAAGTTTAATTGGAGCATTTGAATCACACCCCCACACCTGGAAAGTCTAAGATGGTCAAAGAGTATAGAATGAAGCATTTCACCTCTAGAGTTCGAAAGAAGTTATCAAACTTTTTGATGAGGGTGTTCCCGTATATCATATTCATGGGTAGTGATTTTTAGCGATAATGTCTTACTTTTACCTTCAACATGAGGTCTACCACTACCACTACCACTACCACTACCACTCCACCACCACCACCACCACCACTACCACCACTACCACTACTACTACCACCACTACTACTACCACTACTACCACTACCACCTACTACTACTACTACTACTACTATTACACCACCACTACCACCACCACCACCACCACCACCACCACTACCACCACCACCACTACCACTACTACTCCACTACCACTACCACTACTACTCCACTACCACTACCACCACCACCACCACTATCACTACCACTACCACTACCACTACCACTACCACTACCACTACTACTACTACTATTATTACTACTACTACTACTACTACTACTACTACTACTACTACTACTACTACTACTACTACTACTACTACTACTACTACTACTACTACTACTACTACTACTATTATTATTATTATATCTCAAAAACAGATAAAGTCATACAACCTACAATAAATTAATGGGAATCCAAGATACAATCTGGGCCCCCACTCCTCTAGCTATAGCAAAGCCTACCCTAGTGAAGATATGAGCTGCAGCACGAGCCTTAATGTCTTGCGTCGTCGAGAACTTCTGAACCCGCTTCAGCAATGCAACAACCTCCTTCTCTAATTCCCCAAGCGAAGAAAAGCAGAAGGGAATGAAACCATATCCAAGCAGCCGACAACCAGCTTCATACTTCACCCGCTTCCGATGAGCCGCATCAGTCACAACCCGTCCAAGAACAAAGTCAGATAACCCTGTCTGTGTCAAAGGAGAAGACCCTGTTAAGTCCACACAAACATCGCGACCACGATCCCACGAATAAAGTAACACATCAGTAGGTCTGAGGGTCCCGTCATTCCCTCCAGACAACCCTATGTCAACCTCCTTTCTTGCTGAAGTCCCAGATCTGTAGCAGATATCAACAAGGGTATCCCAGACAACATTATGCCAATGTTTAATACCCACAATACCAGTACACGACACCGCGTGATCACCGAAAATATCCCCAGTAAAAACCCGAGAACAAGCAGAGCACGACGTCGAGATAGAGAACAATGGAACACCCATCCTATAGCACAACACACATTGGTAGGTCTTTGCGTTCATCGTCTGACCCAACCCAGAAGTAGGGACTACCCGAAGCCAAGCAGAGGTGTGATCTCCCTGCTGCGATTTCCACAATGCTGATTGCCGAGGAGACAAAGAAAAGGCGGATTCTGCAGAAGCGGTAACCTTTGTGAAATATATATCTGCCAATTTCTTCATGAGTTTAGGGGCAGCGACCTCACTAGGATTACTCATAATGTAAGACTCCATTATTCCATTAAACAGACTCAACGCATCTCCAAAGGCTCGTCCCAGACCAACAATGCCAGCATGTCGTAAAAGTTGTGTCTGTAACCGAGAAGCAAGAAAAGCATAATGAGGAACATCACCTGCGGAACATACCCCAAGCCCTCCAAACGCAAATGGTAAGGTGGCAAGACGCCATTGCCAATCACCAAACCCAGGCCCCAAAGCAGTAACAATACGCTACAAAGAAGATCGAAGAGCCCCGTCGAATGTGCGCTGAGCCATCTCAAAAGTACTAAGAGGACAAGTACGCTATGCAAAATAGAGTTTAGAAACTCAGGTACATGCCCTAAGTAACAATAGCTCACACTAAGGATCATCAAGCATAGCAACCTTATCCATAAGCGCAATACTTGGTCACCCTCTGCATCACAAGCTCACCACTAAAACCGGAATCGAAACTAGTAGGTCCGCCAAGCAACTTAACACCACACAAAGGTCGAGCTATGTTAGGCGGAAAAACACCCACAAGCTTGCTTCGAGGGTCTTCTGTAGGCTAGAAAACTTCAGTTTTTTCCACATTAAGATGTAACCCAAAACGAGGTCCTTCCTCCATAATCAACTGCAGAACCTTCCCCACCACCAAAGTGTCACCAATAACAGTGCCGTCATCCAAATACCATGCCTGAAGACATAATTCAAAAGCATCTTTGATTTTAAAAACCAGGGGCTGTAAAACCAAAGCAAAAAGTAGAGGACCAAGGGGATCACCCTTCTGCACTCCTTGACACGACCATAAGGATTGGTCCTCATAATACAATATGGCTGGATTAGAATAGCAGAATTCAACCCATCGCGAAATGCCCGGACAATGACGACGAACTTCACACAACATGACCGTACGATCAACAAGATTAAAGGCATTTTGAAAATCCACCAACAACATAGAAAGACCCACATTAGAGCCACAGTCCTCAATCAACCAATTCACAACATAAAAAATTGCCTCACCACCTGAAGAAACCCGAACGCCAAATTGAAGACCATCAAAGTAACTTCCTTAAGACTGCAACCATAACAGCACCTACCTTCGAAACCAGACGCCGCCAAATAGTACCCACAGCTATAGGACGAATTCCACCACCGGGCTTGACAAGTGGGGTAAGAGGAGCACTAGCAATATACTCTCTTAGTTCCATAGGACACTTACCAGCTAGAAAGAGATTAACCACCCCGGAAATTGAGCCAACTAACTCATCTGATACAGCAACAGCAGCACCACTCAAGCAATCCAGAAGGTGTTGAGCACGTAAACCGTCTCTACCACTTGATGTACCATGTGGAAAACTCTTAATCCGATCCAAAACAACAACAGAATTAGTAACGAGATGAAAGCCATCAACAGGTATATCATGCAAGGATAGAGCTCGAGAAGCAGGGTGTTTAGATTGTAAATCCGCAAGAGTGGCCTCATTATAAGGAGCAATGCCTGAAGAAGAAAGAACCCCGACTGCAGCGGTGTAATGACCATCGCATATCTTCCGACGACACTGCTTGATATTACGCTCTTACAAATCAAGGTCTTCATCATCAAAGACCGACAAAGTAGGAGAATCCTCTGCCAAAGTTTCCCTCACAAGCCGCAAACTACCACCGGGCGCACTCGAAGAACAAATAGCACGGGAAATACTCTCTTCCTGATGCCGACGTTTCACTGAAGACCGAGACTCACGACTACTCCGCGGGAGAAAGGTTTTAAGGGTGCATAGAGGTAACACCAACAGAGAGACTCAATTAGAAATGTCATCAGGCTTAGAGATCACCTTATCAAGAGCACCTTTCAAAACCCGAGAAAATCCCAAACAACACTTGGGAGGGATAGACTTCACAGTGCGAAATCCCCTAGAGAACAAACCATCAAGGAGAGCCACATCAAATCCACAATGTTGATCTTGCACCAAACCACCCAAGCGCCCAAGCCGAGGTGGAGAAGATGGAGCTTGTGGCTTAGAGAAACCATAAAGTACAAAACGAACAATACCATCTCCTTCATCCGGGGGTGACACAATCTCATCCAAACTATGACGGCACTTAGTACGAAGCGTGTGCGTCTTGTAGCAAACACCACATAACCAAATCCCCATACGCGTAAAAGTAACTTCCGCCTCCTTATAAATAGCCAAACTAGAAGTAAGAGCATGTCGTGTGATATCACGCGCACCAATACAACAATGGCGATCACAAAGATGTTTGATCAAAGAACTTCTAGCAAGGCCATTTCCACTCCCATCTTGACAACCATTAAGACCCACAAAGGGACAATGAAACTTCACCGACATGGCAGAAAAAAGCACCCAAAAAGCAGGCAAAATAGCACCCTAACTGACCAGAAAAATCGCACCCAAGGACGTAACAAAACAGCACGGAGAAAAGCACTAAAATCGTCCCACAAAACAGTAGCAAAAAAGATTAACCAGAATTGATCACAAGCTGCACCAAAAACACCCCAAAACTGCCGTGAGAGCAGCCTGAATAGAAGCCAGTTAACCGAGCCTGAAACCGGCTGCAAATGGTCGAGAAATATGCCTGAAAAATACACCTAAAACTGACTAAAAACAGCAGCAAAACCGACCAGAAAACTGAACTGGAACCGACCAAAATACTGCACCCAAATAGTACCCAAATAGACCACCAAATAGCACCCACAAACGGTCCAACAAACTGCACCCAAACTGACCAGAAAACACCCTAAAATGCACCAAGAAAACGCCCAAAACCAGTCCTAAAACAGCAGGTATACCAACCTAAAGCGCCCTATTAAAAACCCAATTTTGTTACCTCAAATTGGTGCCTGAAAACCTGACTAAATCCGCTTGAGCACCGGCTGAAATTCGCCTGAAACGAACCATGAAAATGGACATGTTAAACGAACCAGAAACTGCCCGAACTGCACCAAAGCAACGCGAAAAACACCAGAATTCCGCCGAGAAACACCTGTAGGTCGCCCGGAAAATGAGCCGCCATCGATAGCCCTCTGATTGGCCTTAAACCGCCGGGACATCGCCGTGAAACACTGCCGGAACACTGCTATTATTATTATTATTATTATTATTATTATTATTTGTATATTGTTATTGTTTCGGGGTTTTCTGATGTCCTGCGGGAGAGTTACAATTCCGAGACTGGAACCGGACGCCTGTACCTGCAAAACAACGGAGACTCCTGGTGGTGGGAGCTCCGCCTCCAACGGTCAAGTTAGTACCTGATTAAGGAGTAATTAATGCGGAAATTAAAGTGATTGAGTCTCTCTAGGTGAGAGTGTTTAATGTGAGTTTTTAGCGTAATCAGCCTGTAACTCTGTGTGTAATCAATGTGTTTTTTCTGTAATCCCCCTTAATGAGGATTAAGGGAGGTATTTATAACCTTGGGAAACGTGTCAATCCTAGGTTTAGGTTAACCTAGGGCTGATTGGGCTTCCCTCGGAAGTTGGGCCTGGGTGGCCGGTTTCTCCATTAGGCATGGAGTATGCCACGTGTCATGACATAATAGGTCCAAGGTGGACGAATAAGCGCGTGCCACGTGGCAAGCCCTGACAGTTCCAACTGGGGGACAATTGGCAGGACCTGATAGGCCCACGTGGAGCATTCCGATTGGTAGGAGAAAAATCCCCTAATCATTTGCCCCTCACAGGTGGCACGTGACTGGTCACGTGTTACCTGTGACAGGTGTCGCACTGTAACAGGCGACGGCCTGCTACAGGTGTCAGTCGGCGAAAGGCCGAGAGATTTTCCCGCCCAAATTTTGAATTCTAAAAGTGACCCTTCGCCTTCTCACTTCGCCTATATAAGGGAGTGTTGACTTCAGTCATTTTCACACTTGAGAACTTTTTGAGAACATTCGGACCCCTGAACTTGCTCTGACATTTTGGACCCTTTCTGCCTACCGCCTGTTCTGACAAGCCGCCTGCAAAGGATTTTCAGAACTTCATCAACCGTCACTCGTTCAGGTAACTGTCGGTTCTCTTACTCTTAATTTTCTTTTTACTCTTTTTTGAAATGGCACCACGGAAGCACACGACACGACCTAGGTTAGTGATCAGCCGGTCACCGGGGACGGCTGAATCTAGGACTAGGAGTGCCGCCTGCCCTTTTCCGGACCCATCTTTGCCCTTTATACAAAGTCCGACTGTATCTGTGTCTATGCAGAGCAGGATGGCCAGAACAAAAAAGACTGCTAGGATCTCAAATTCAGACGGCTCCTCCCACAGGGTGCCGATTAGTGAAACATCTGACCAGGCGCCAGATGTGGAAGTGAAACAAGGCGGCCTGAAAGCCGGCGATTCTGAGGGAGGAGTCATAGTGACCCCTTCCCATTTTACAGTTAACAATTCTGCTCCTTTTCAAGGAGAGGAGGCGGGCCCCTCCGGGAGAGGGGAGGAGTCGTCCTCTTCGGACTCGTCAGAGGACGATTCCGAGTCAAGCTCTTCTAGCCATGCTTCTCTGGACACAGAAGAGAAAAACAGTCGCCTGCAAGAGGCGAGACTTTCTCACGCAGTTGAGAAGGGGGACAATTGGGCGGAGCCATCCGCCTCTTACCGAGAGCAAAATACCCCCTACTACTGCACGGTACCTCGGGGCCGGATCACAGTCATGCAAGAGAAAGTGGAGAGCTTTATCGCAAACCACACAATGGGCCCCGACTTTTTAGTGTTTGTGCCGAATCCAGAAGACACAGTCGTCTGGCCGGCTGGTACCAGTTATGATAGCGCCTGCTTTGGCTGCTACAAGGCGGCCATCAAGGCTGGGCTGCGCTTCCCATTACATCCGGCTGTTCAGCGGATCTTGGTGGGTATGAGTTAGCCCCGAACTCCTGGGTCAACGTACTCGGCTATGTGGCCGGGTGCGAACTGCACGGGGTGGAGCCGAGCTTCGAGACTTTCGCCCATATGAACTATCTCAGCCGGACCCCTAAGGCAGGCGGTACCGGCTGGTATCAATTGACAAGCCACAGGGGCTACCTCATGACGAGAGGTAAAGCAAACAAGTGGAAGGACTGGCGGAGCACCTTCCTCATCATTGAGAGTTCAGACACTGAGCTGAACAAGCGCTTCAATAGGTGGAACAGGAATCCGCCCCTTCTTGCAGGCGGCCGTAGCATGCCGCCTGTTCCCCCAAGGCTAAGAAAGAGATCCTTGATAAAGGACTCTTTAAAGTAGAGTCGAGGGTCGACTCTACTTCAGGGGTACGAGAGCAAGTACCCCTGCACTGCGTCCCGAGCTTCAAATGGCTCTACGACGAGTACTTTTTGGCCGCCTGTGGCCTCAGCAGTCGATGCTCAAGAGGTAGTCGGCCTGTCGAATACTCTGTTGTTCCGTGCATTTTTGTTATAACTTCTATTAACTTTGCTGTTTGCTTTTGCAGCGGACGCTATGAGCAAAATTACCGCCTCCAAGACTGCGGCGGCCATGTTGCGGGCCTCCATCATGCAACAAGCTTCAACCGACTCCCCCAAGAAGGGGGCACCCTTGGTGAGCTCCGAACCTTTCACCCTCTTTTTGGAGTTGTGTTTATGCATATACTGACTTTTTTCTTCTTTTTTTTTTTTTTAGACGGGTGCTCCAAGAGCTTCTTCTTCCCAACAGTCGGACCCCAAGGCCTGGAGGACGACTGTTGCGAGCTCTCCTGGTTCTGCCAGGAAACATGTGGCGGCTGAGAAACAGCCGGCCACTTCTTCAAAAACTCCAGCTGGGCCGCCTAGAAGTATGAAGTTGTCCTTGTAAATTTTAGACTTGCTCCCTTTTTTACTAGGTCTAATCCGTTTGTTTATGCTTGATGCAGCCGGCCCTCAGAAGCCTGACTTGGTAGAGGTGGCCAAGTCTATGATCAGGGTCGTTCCTCCAGCTGAAAGGGAGGCGGTCAGGGGTGTCGGCACCCTTGACCTAGACGGGATTGCAGGGGTCCTTGCTGAGGTATACTTAGCATATTTTTGAGTATTTGAATTTCTGGACGCCTGTTTTCTTTTTTGTTTGGAAACTGACGCCTGTTCCTTTTTACTTAGGCCCTGCTCCGAGTGAACGGCCTTCGCAAGCCGCTTGACTGGAAGAACAAAGAGGTAAAGGCTGCAAAAGCCATGGCCGCCTCCAACTATGATAAGGCAATGTTTCAAATTGCCCAAAATGAAGTTCTGACCATTGATATTCTTTATTATCAGGCGCAGGCTACCGCCGCTATTCGGGCTCAGTTAGAGGCGGCCCAGAAGAGGAAATGGCGAGCTGGAGGCGACCATCACCAATCTCAAGGCCGAGCTGAAACCTCTTCGCCTAAAGATGTACTCATACGAAGCCTTGGAGAAATCCTTGGCCAACGTAAAGGAACGCCTGGTGACCCAGGAGAAGAGTCTTACCCAGGAGCTCTCGGAAAAGGCCGAGCAAGAAAAGAAAGAGCTGGTCCGGGAGATGATGGAAGACTCTGCTCAAATCCAGCGCATGACTTGGGGCCGCCTCTTCCCCAATGCCGACTTTGCCTCATGGGAAAAAACGTACCGCCAGTGTTCTGATACATATAATCAAGAGATCCTGGCGGCTGCTGAGGAAGAGGCGTTGGAGGAAGCGTTGGAGGAGGAGGAGCCGGTAGTGGCGCTTGTGCCGCTTGGGGGTAATGCATCAAAAAAGGATGCAGCTGAAGCCGAGTCCAGCAAGAAGAGTGCTGACCAGGCGGCAGCTGCTAATATTGAAGATCTGCCCCCTTCTTAAGCTTTATGTATTCTTTCCACGGCCTGCGTGCCGTTTGTTTTGTATTTACCCGGCCAGGGGGCCGGGGCTCTGAATATTTTGCCGGTCTTTAATGATCGGCTTCTTTTTAATGAATTTTTGTTTTGATTCAAATTTGTCTAAGTATTGAATATTCTAATATCCAATTGTTCACTAGACCGACTGTTTTACATGGCCGATAGTTGCAGACAGGTACGGATAGTTAGTCACGCCGCCTATGCCCCTGGACGACTGGTTGTCTGTTTCCAGGATAGACGATCAGTCGGCCATTTATCCAATCGGTATTCGAACTATTTTAAAGACTGGATCCTTTTTAGGCAGGCGGTCCTGTCATTTGTAAATTTAACCAAGTAGGAAAGTGGTCTGACCAAGTGAACATGATTGTTACTTAGTTGCCAAGGAACTGAGTAGTAGAGGTATCAAGCGGTGGGTACCGGTTGTTCCCCTTTATTCGCCAATGTTTGTTGGCTTTTTACTCATAAGTTGTTAACCTAGCAGGAGTAGTGGTTGAGAGCCCCTGTTTGCGAAAAACAGGCGGTCTACTCAAACCTTTTAAGTTCCATACCAAGTTTGAGGGAGTGACTATGAGTTAACTTTGGAGTTACTCAATCGCCGTCACTCCTGCTTGAGTAGTAAAGGTACCAGGCGGCGGAGGCCGGCTGATCCTTTTGATTCGCCAATGTTTGTTGGCTATTAACTCAAGAGGTTACCTAGTAGGAATAGGGGTTTGAGTGCCGCTGTTTGCCAAAAAACAGGCGGTCTACTCAAACCTTTTAAGTTCCATACCAAGTTTGAGGGAGTGACTATGAGTTAACGTTGGTGTTACTCAGTCGCCGTCACTCTTGCTTGAGAAGTAGAGGTACCAGGCGGCGGAGGCCGGCTAGACCCCTTGATTCGCCAATGTTTGTTGGCTATTAACTCAAGAGGTACCCCCTGCATTTATCCCAAGTAATACAGGCGGTCATCTGACTCAGATGTCAACTGCTACCACTGGTTTGGTTAGTGATAGAGTTATCCTTGTCTCAAAAATGGCTACGTGATTGCCCGTGGGGGCAGTCGTATAGGTGTCGTGTAATTAGTTTATAGAGCAATGTTCCACCCAAAAGGGAGCTGCTCTCTGCGACGAATTTCATCCGGAGGGATGCCGCCGGACGCTTGCTATGATGTTGGGACAGGTCGTATTAGTTTTGAAGATTTGATCAGTTGGCTTGGCGCCTGGTCTGATCATTCGGCCTGTGGCCTTGGTAAGTTCTTGGTGAACGTAGGTGCTAAGTAAAAGGAGGGTAGCCCAACCAGCTTTTGAGAACAGGCGTCTCAATTTGGGGACCATTATCAAAAACCATAGACATGGGAACCCCGAACCGAGTGATGACATTTTTCCAAATGAATGAAATTACATCCTTCGTCTTGATTCCCTTTACAGCCTCCGCCTCTACCCATTTAGTGAAGTAGTCGACGGCAACAAGTATGTATCTCCTTCCGCCAGTAGCAGGCGTATATGGACCCAGAATGTCCATGCCCCACTTAGCAAACGGTAGTGGGCTACGAATGGTAGTGAGGTCAGTAGCCCCGACGGTGAATTAGCTTGCCAAACCTTTGGCACTTGTCACATTTTTTCACCATCTCCATTGCATCTGCTTCTAAAGTAGGCCAAAAGTAGCCCTGCCGCCTTGCCCGTTGAGCAAGCGTCCTACCGCCTATATGAGAAGCACAGTAACCAGAGTGAAGATCGTCTAGTATCTCTCGTCCCTTTTCTGGAGTAACACACTTTAAGAAGGGTTGAAGGTACCCCCTTTTGTGAAGTTCTCCCTTTATTATTTCAAAACTGGTGGCTCGTTTTTTCAGTGCTGCCGCTTGTTGATGATCATCCGGTAGGGTACCGTTTGTCAGATATGCCCTGATTGGATCCATCCAGGTTGAGCTTCTGTCTAAGATTCCAATAGGTTCTTCCTCAATGCTTCTCCTCTCCATTACTTCCCAAAATACAATTCGAGGAGTATCAGAGGAGGCGGATGATGCTAATTTTGACAGTGCATCCGCCTGGTTGTTTTCTGATCTCGACACTTGGATCAGATGGAAATCCTCAAGGGAGCCGACTGCTTGTCGGACCGCTTGTAAATACTTGATCATGGCCGGATGGGTTGCTTCGTATTCGCCATTGTACTGACTCACTATCAATTGTGAATCGGAACAGGCGTCTATTTTTCTTGCCCCTGCCGCCTTGCACATGCGGATTCCGGCTAGTAAAGCTTCATATTCTGCATCATTGTTTGAGGCCTGAAAACTGAAGCGTAGAGCATACTCGTACCTGTCGCCCTCCGGCGACTGACATATGACGCCTGCTCCACAACCATTTGAAGTAGAGCTTCCGTCCACATATACCTTCCAGACTTGGTCTGGAACTTGAGAGTCAGGGGGACGAGTCATTTCAACAATAAAGTCAGCAAAGGCTTGCCCTTCACTGCTTTTCTAGGCTCGAAAGTAACTTCGAGGCTCTGAATTTCTATGGCCCATTTGATCATTCGGCCTGACGACTCCATGATGGTCAGTGGCCGCTTGATAGGTTGGTCTGTATACACGACGACTGCATGTGCCAAAAAGTAGGGCTTCAATTTTTTAACAGCCATGAAGAGTGCAAGACCAAATTTCTCCACTAAGGGATACCTCAACTCGACATTTTTCAGTACGTGACTGACAAAGTAGACCGGGAGCTGACAACCGTCTCTTTCAGCAAGGAGAACAGCGCTTAACGCATGATCAGAGACGGCCAGGTACATGTAGAGTACTTCTTTGGGAAAAGGGCTGACCAGCCTCGGCAAGGAATGCAAGTGAACTTTCAATTTCTGGAAGGCGGCCTCAGCATCCGGCCCCCATTCAAACCTTGCCTTTTTCTTAATTGCCTGGAAAAAGTATAGGCATTTGTCGCCTGATCGGCTTAGAAATCTTCCCAAGGCCGCCAGACAACCTGTTAACTTCTGAACCTCTCGGATGGTACGAGGCGACTGCATGTCAATGACCGCCTGCACCTTCTCAGGGTTCGCCTCTATTCCTCTCTGATTGATAAGGAATCCGAGAAATTTCCCAGACTCAACCCCAAATACACATTTCTTGGGATTGAGCATGACATGGTGCCGCCTGAGTGTGGCGAAAGTTTCTCGGAGGTCCGACAGATGATCTTTCTGAAGTTTAGTCTTGACAATCATATCATCAATGTATGCCTCGACGTTTCTCCCAATCTGATCAAAGAACACAGTGTTTATCATTCGCTGGAAGGTAGCCGGAGCATTCTTAAGACCAAACGGCATGACCGTGTAACAGTTTAACCCCTGATCAGTGACGAAGGCCGTCTTCTCCTGATCTTTCTTCCATAAAGGAATTTGATGGAAACCAGAGTAGGCGTCCATAAAGCTCATCAAAGCATGGCCGGCTGTTGAGTCGACCAGATTATCAATTTTAGGCAGAGGGTAACTGTCTTTGGGGCACGCCTTGTTTAAGTCTGTGTAGTCTACACACATTCGCCAGGTGCCATTCGGCTTTTTAACAAGCACCACATTTGCAACCCAGTCTGGGAAGTAACATTGCCGAATGAACCCTGCATCAAGTAATTTTTTCACTACGGCGGCTGCCGCCTGAATTCTTTCTTCGCCATGGTTCCGTTTCTTCTGCCGTACCGGCTTCTTTTTTGGATGCACGACCAGTTTATGTACCGCCAGATCAGGACTAATGCCTGGCATTTCATGGACTTTGAATGCAAAGATGTCCTTGTATTCTTTCAATAGTTTGTGAAAGTCGTCACCAAGGTCTCTCAGAGCAGTCGTCCCAACTTTGACTGTTCGATCAGTACGTGAGTCGTCTAAGATCAGGTCCGTATGCTCACCATCCGGCTAAGAGCGGAACTCATCCGACCGCTCCTCTGCCAATGATTGCTATTTTCTTTCTTTTCTTGCGGCCCCTGTCTGGGATGCCTTTCTCTTCTTGCCGCCTGCTTCTTGAACAGGCGCACTCTTCTTGACATTGTCAAGGTCTGTTTTTTCACCACTTGACCCAGTGGCCATAACAGTGGGCTTGACATCCGAGAGATAGCACTCTCGGGCCATCCTCTGATCTCCCCTTAGGGAGCCGACTGTTCCATTATCCCTCTCAAACTTGAGCAACATAAGAGATGGGATTATAACAGCCTTGGAATTATTCAGGGTTGGTCGTCCCAGAATCATGTTGTAGGCCGAGAGTTCTTCTACTACCAGGAAACGGACTACCATGTGTCGTCCTTCCCCTTTTTCGCCCAGACGGATGGGTAAATCCACTCGTCCCACTGGTTGGAAGACTCCTCCTCCAAACCCTACTAAAGGGTGGGAGGCCGGATGCATGCACTCAGTCCGATATTTTAGTTTCGACAGACATTTGCTACTGATGAGATCTGAGGAGCTTCCGGTATCTATGAGGATTCGGCCAACTCTCTGTTTGGCCACTTTACATTCAATAACGATAGGGTCGTCATGCGGCCCTCTTACCCCTCCTAGATCTTCTTTAGTGATGACAATCTCAGGAAATGAATATTTGGACGGCCGTTCTTGGTGAACGGAATTTACATCTAAACGCCTGATATTGGCTTTTTTGCCCCTAATAGTGGGGCCGCCTCCTGAGAAGCCGCCTGCAATGGTGTAGACGACTGCATCATCTGTATCGGAGCTGTCGTCCTGTTGTTTCTTTTTGGCCGACCGCTTTTTTGAGGAAGTGTTCCCCGTACATTTCTTGACATAAGTGTCAAGATCACCTTGCTCAGCCAGGCGGTCCAGATACCGCATGAGACTGATGCAATCATTGGTGTGATGACCAACATCATCATGATAAGCACAGAATTTATCTTGGTTCCGGTTGTTTGCAGAACCCTTCATGGGGACCGGCTTCTCAATTGAGATCTGTCCCTTGATTTCTTTTAGGATAAACTGGTTATCCTTGTTAAACGCATACTTTGGGGAGTATGGTTTGAATTCTTTTTTCTTTTTCTGAGCCGGCTGTTTAGAGTAATCAGCCGCCCAGACCTCTTTCCTTTTCTCGTCTTTGTTGGACGACTGCTTCTGTCGTCCTTCTTTTTTATCGGACCTTTTACCGTCCGACTGTCTTCCCGTACTACAAAGATCAGTCGCCTGTATATAGGCTTCCGCTTCAATCAAGGCCTCTTGAAGAGTCGCCACCCTCTTTCGGACCAAGTCAAATTTGAAGGTCGACCCGTCCTTGAGACCTCTGAAAAAGTCAGTATAGGCTACCTCATCCGGTAACCCTTGAATCTGTATTCTCATCAGGTCAAAACGCCTGATGTAAGAACGAAGCCCCTCCTTCTCGCCCTGCTGAATTGTTCCTAAATCAAGGGTCGTCTTCTTTGCAGGGATGTTCATGGCGAAGTTGGAGGTGAATAAGTAAGCAAGCGTCCTGAAGCTATTTACACAACCAGTCGGCAGGTTGCCGAACCATTGTTGTGCGATTCCTTTGAGAGTCGCTGGGAAACACTTGCACCAGGTGGGATCATCCAACCCTTGAAGGTACATCAGGTTGGTGAAGGCCATAAGATGGTCTTCTGGGTTAGTAGTGCCGTCATAGGCGCCTACTAATACATTTTTCACTTTGGCCGGCTGAGCGGCTTCAGTAATTTCCTTGGAGAAGGCCAACGGCTGTTCACCAAGTCTAAGCAACCGTAGCTGCCAGTCCATAGGTTGGACGTTTTTTGCTGCAGGTCCACCAAACGGAGGTGGCTGCAAAAAAATACTGTTGTTGCGGCACAAATGTTAAGTTTGGTACCACCTGGTCACTATGAAAGCCGGACTGACGGGAGGTGCCGCCTAACTGACTCTCATGATACGACTGAGTATGCCTCATTGAGGCATTTCGCAGACTGTCTTGAAAGTTTGAAGTAGAGGCCGACTCTGACAATCGGTCACTCTTCTTCTGCTCTAGTAGTAGCCGAGCGTCTGTGTATGATTTCCTCGACCCGTCCGCCTGAATATGACGAACAGGTTTCCTATTTCTTGGAGTAGGAAAACGGTATTTTGTGAAATCAAGGGCAGTCGGCTCCCGCTTCCTAGATTTAGGATGAGGAGTCGCCTCTCGCCCTTGAACTGGCTTCCTCTTCAGTGAAGTGGAGGGTTTCTTAGCCGACTGCTCCTTGACCAGAGCAGGCGGCTTCTTGTTGATCAACTCTTGAATCTCTCCCTTGAAGTCCCTCATGAAGGTCATGAGTTCGTTCCTTGTGATGGGAGCAGACCCATCTGTCGGCTGTTGCCGAACAGGCGGTGCGCCTGCTGACTCGCTTCCTGTATGAAGATGTTCCCGTTCCCTCCTTTCGGTATGACGGGTACGTTGGGCCCTTAGGGTCCCGTCTGAAGCTGTGTGAGCTTCAACTTCAAATTCATCCTCAGTATCGTGGTCCGACTGAACTTGAGGGTCGTCTAGGGGACGCCTCTCTTCAGGAGTCGGTACAGACTTGGATGCCATCTCAGAAGTACTCTCCCCACAGACGGCGCCAAATGTTTCGGGGTTTTCTGATGTCCTGCGGGAGAGTTACAATTCCGAGACTGGAACCGAACGCCTGTACCTGCAAAACAACGGAGACTCCTGGTGGTGGGAGCTCCGCCTCCAACGGTCAAGTTAGTACCTGATTAAGGAGTAATTAATGCGGAAATTAAAGTGATTGAGTCTCTCTAGGTGAGAGTGTTTAATGTGAGTTTTTAGCGTAATCAGCCTGTAACTCTGTGTGTAATCAATGTGTTTTTTCTGTAATCCCCCCTTAATGAGGATTAAGGGAGGTATTTATAACCTTGGGAAACGTGCCAATCCTAGGTTTAGGTTAACCTAGGGCTGATTGGGCTTCCCTCGGAAGTTGGGCCTGGGTGGCCGGTTTCTCCATTAGGCATGGAGTATGCCACGTGTCATGACATAATAGGTCCAAGGTGGACGAATAAGCGCGTGCCACGTGGCAAGCCCTGACAGTTCCAACTGGGGGACACTTGGCAGGACCTGATAGGCCCACGTGGCGCATTCCGATTGGTAGGAGCAAAATCCCCTAATCAGTTATTATCGCCATCTTTTTTTTTTATTATCTCCTAAAAAATTATTATTATTTATTATAATTTCATAATAGCATGTCAAATGCGTTTTTTTTTATGACACTTTTTTAATTAAACTGCTAAATTAGGAAATTCGAATAATAATCATTTTTTTTTATTTCTTAAAACCAAAATACATGTTACAATTTGTACTTCTAAAGTACTACATAAAAAAATTAAAAAAAAAATAAAAATAAAAAAACCCGAAGTATAGATGAAGTCACATGTATTTTGTGCCTCTTGCCAAAGGAATTAAGTTTTTCTTCATTTCTTGATAATTACATAAATTAGCACGGCCATGAGTAGGACCACCAATGTTGCAATGTACATGAAGTACACCCTTATCATCCTAATATCTTCTTCAAAGGTTGAGGAGGAAGGTTGATTTTCTTGGTTAATTTGAAACATGGTGGCCGAAAATGGAAGTTGATGTTTTTTTTATTTTTGGGTTATGTTTCGGGTAAAGCGGAAGGTAGAAGAAGATAAGAAATAAGTGGTGAGTGGTGATTTAGAAAAGGGTAATCCCCTTTTGATTTGGGGATTTTGCTCCTACCAATCGGAATGCGCCACGTGGGCCTATCAGGTCCTGCCAAGTGTCCCCCAGTTGGAACTGTCAGGGCTTACCACGTGGCACGCGCTTATTCGTCCACCTTGGACCTATTATGTCATGACACGTGGCATACTCCATGCCTAATGGAGAAACCGGCCACCCAGGCCCAACTTCCGAGGGAAGCCCAATCAGCCCTAGGTTAACCTAAACCTAGGATTGACACGTTTCCCAAGGTTATAAATACCTCCCTTAATCCTCATTAAGGGGGGATTACAGAAAAAACACATTGATTACACACAGAGTTACAGGCTGATTACGCTAAAAACTCACATTAAACACTCTCACCTAGAGAGACTCAATCACTTTAATTTCCGCATTAATTACTCCTTAATCAGGTACTAACTTGACCGTTGGAGGCGGAGCTCCCACCACCAGGAGTCTCCGTTGTTTTGCAGGTACAGGCGTCCGGTTCCAGTCTCGGAATTGTAACTCTCCCGCAGGACATCAGAAAACCCCGAAACATTTGGCGCCGTCTGTGGGGAGAGTACTTCTGAGATGGCATCCAAGTCTGTACCGACTCCTGAAGAGAGGCGTCCATACCGACTTCTGAGAGTGAATTTGAAGTTGAAGCTCACACAGCTTCAGACGGGACCCTAAGGGCCCGACGTACCCGTCATACCGAAAGGACGGAACGGGAACATCTTCAAACAGGAAGCGAGCCAGCAGGCGCACCGCCTGTTCGGCAGCAGCCGACTGATGGATCTGCTCCCATCACAAGGAACGAACTCATGACCTTCATGAGGGACTTCAAGGGAGAGATTCAAGAGTTGATCAACAAGAAGCCGCCTGCTCTGGTCAAGGAGCAGTCGGCTAAGAAACCTTCCACTTCACTGAAGAGGAAGCCAGTTTAAGGGCGAGAGGCGACTCCTCATCCTAAATCTAGGAAGCGGGAGCCGACTGCCCTTGATTTCACAAAATACCGTTTTCCTACTCCAGGAAATAGGAAACCTGTTCGTCATATTCAGGCGGACGGGTCGAGGAAATCATACACAGACGCTCGGCTACTACTAGAGCAGAAGAAGAGTGACCGATTGTCAGAGTCGGCCTCTACTTCAAACTTCCAAGACAGTCTGCGAAATACCTCAATGAGGCATACGCGGTCGTATCATGAGAGTCAGTCAGGCGGCACCTCCCGTCAGTCTGGCTTTCATAGTGACCAGGCGATACCAAACTTACCGTTTGTGCCGCAACAACAGTATTTTTTGCAGCCACCTCCGTTTGGTGGACATGCAGCAAAAAACGTCCAACCTATGGACTGGCAGCTACGGTTGCTTAGACTTGGTGAACAGCCGTCGGCTTTCTCCAAGGAAATTACTGAAGCCGCTCAGCCGGCCAAAGTGAAAAATGTATTCGTAGGCGCCTATGACGGCACTACTAACCCAGAAGACCATCTTATGGCCTTCACCAACCTGATGTACCTTCAAGGGTTGGATGATCCCACCTGGTGCAAGTGTTTCCCAGCGACTCTCAAAGGAATCGCACAACAATGGTTCGGCAACCTGCCGACTGGTTGTGTAAATAGCTTCAGGATGCTTGCTTACTTATTCACCTCCAACTTCTCCATGAACATCCCTGCAAAGAAGACGACCCTTGATTTAGGAACAATTCAGCAGGGCGAGAAGGAGGGGCTTCGTTCTTACATCAGGCGTTTTAACCTGATGAGAATACAGATTCAAGGGTTACCGGATGAGGTAGCCTATACTGACTTTTTCAGAGGTCTCAAGGACGGGTCGACCTTCAAATTTGACTTGGTCCGAAAGAGGGTAGCGACTCTTCAAGAGGCCTTGATTGAAGCAGAAGCCTATATACAGGCGACTGATCTTTGTAGTACGGGAAGACAGTCGGTCGGTAAAAGGTCCGACAAAAAAGAAGGACGACAGAAGCAGTCGTCCAACAAAGACGATAAAAGAAAAGAGGTCTGGGCGGTTGATTCCTCTAAACATCCGGCCTAGTAAAAGAAAAAAGAATTCAAACCATACTCCCCAAAGTATGCGTTTAACAAGGATAACCAGTTTATCCTAAAAGAAATCAAGGGACGGATCTCAATTGAGAAGCCGGTCCCCATGAAGGGTTCTGCAAACAACCGAAACCAAGAAAAATCTTGTGCTTATCATGAAGATGTTGGTCATCACACCAATGACTGCATCATTCTCATGCGGTATCTGGACCGCCTGGCTGAGCAAGGTGATCTTGACACTTATGTCAAGAAATCTACGGGGAACACTTCCTCAAAAAAGTCGTCGGCCAAAAAGAATCAACAGGCCGACAGCTCCGATACAGATGATGCAGTCGTCTACACCATTGCAGGCGGCTTCTCAGGAGGCGGCCCCACTATTAGGGGCAACAAAGACAATATTAGGCGGTTAGATGTAAATTCCGTTCACCAAGAACGGCCGTCCAAATATTCATTTCCTGAGATTGTCATCACTGAAGAAGATCTAGGAGGGGTAAGAGGGCCGCATGACGACCCTATCGTTATTGAATGTAAAGTGGCCAACCAAAGAGTTGGCCGAATCCTCATAGATACCGGAAGCTCCTCAGATCTCATCAGTAGCAAATGTCTGTCGAAACTAAAATATCAGACTGAATGCATACATCCGGCCTCCCACCCTTTAGTAGGGTTTGGAGGAGGAGGAGTCCACCCAGTGGGACGAGTGGATTTACCCATCCGTCTTGGCGAAAAAGGGGAAGGACGACACATGGTAGTCCGGTTCCTGGTAGTAAAAGAACTCTCGGCCTACAACATGATTCTGGGACGACCAACCTTGAATAATTCCAAGGCTGTTATAATCCCATCTCTTATGTTGCTCAAGTTTGAGAGGGATAATGGAACAGTCGGGTCCCTAAGGGGAGATCAGAGGATGGCCCGAGAGTGCTATCTCTCGGATGTCAAGCCCACTGTTATGGCCACTGGGTCAAGTGGTGAAAAAACAGACCTTGACAATGTCAAGGAGAGTGCGCCTGTTCAAGAAGCAGGCGGCAAGAAGAGAAAGGCATCCCAGACAGGGACCTCACGAAAGGACAGAAAATAGCAATCATTGGCAGAGGAGCGGTCGGATGAATTCCGCCCTCAGCCGGCTGGTGAGCATACGGATCTGATCCTAGACGACTCGTGTCCTGACCGAACAGTCAAAGTTGGGACGACTGCTCTGAGAGTCCTAGGTGACGACTTTAACAAACTATTGAAAGAATACAAGGACATCTTTGCATTCGAAGTCCATGAAATGCCAGGCATTAGTCCTGATCTGGCGGTACATAAACTGGCCGTGGACCCGAAAAAGAAGCCGGTAAGGTAGAAGAAACAGAACCATGGCGAAGAAAGAAGTCAGGCGGCAGCCGCCGAAGTTAAAAAATTACTTGACGCAGGGTTCATTCGGCAATGTTACTTCCCAGACTGGGTTGCAAATGTGGTGCTTATTAAAAAGTCGAATGGCACCTGGCGAATGTGTGTAGACTACACAGACTTAAACAAGGCGTGCCCCAAACACAGTTACCCTCTGCCTAAAATTGATAACCTGGTCGACTCAACAGCCGGCCATGCTTTGATGAGCTTTATGGACGCCTACTCTGGTTTCCATCAAATTCCTTTATGGAAGAAAGATCAGGAGAAGACGGCCTTCGTCACTGATCAGGGATTATACTGTTACACGGTCATGCCGTTTGGTCTTAAGAATGCCCCGGCTACCTTCCAGCGAATGATAAACACTGTGTTCTTTGATCAGATTGGGAGAAACGTCGAGGCATACATTGATGATATGATTGTCAAGACTAAACTTCAGAAAGATCATCTGTCGGACCTCCGAGAAACTTTCGCCACACTTAGGCGGCACCATGTCATGCTCAATCCCAAGAAATGTGTATTTGGGGTTGAGTCTGGGAAATTTCTCGGATTCCTTATCAATCAGAGAGGAATAGAGGCGAACCCTGAGAAGGTGCAGGCGGTCATTGACATGCAGTCGCCTCGTACCATCCGAGAGGTTCAGAAGTTAACAGGTTGTCTGGCGGCCTTGGGAAGATTTCTAAGCCGATCAGGCGACAAATGCCTATACTTTTTCCAGGCAATTAAGAAAAAGGCAAGGTTTGAATGGGGGCCGGATGCTGAGGCCGCCTTCTAGAAATTGAAAGTTCACTTGCATTCCTTGCCGAGGCTGGTCAGCCCTTTGCCCAAAGAAGTACTCTACATGTACCTGGCCGTCTCTGATCATGCGTTAAGCGCTGTTCTCCTTGCTGAAAGAGACGGTTGTCAGCTCCCGGTCTACTTTGTCAGTCACGTACTGAAAAATGTCGAGTTGAGGTATCCCTTAGTGGAGAAATTTGGTCTTGCACTCTTCATGGCTGTTAAAAAATTGAAGCCCTACTTTTTGGCACATGCAGTCGTCGTGTATACAGACCAACCTATCAAGCGGCCACTGACCATCATGGAGTCGTCAGGCCGAATGATCAAATGGGCCATAGAAATTCAGAGCCTCGAAGTTACTTTCGAGCCTAGAAAAGCAGTGAAGGGCAAGCCTTTGCTGACTTTATTGTTGAAATGACTCGTCCCCCTGACTCTCAAGTTCCAGACCAAGTCTGGAAGGTATATGTGGACGGAAGCTCTACTTCAAATGGTTGTGGAGCAGGCGTCATATGTCAGTCGCCGGAGGGCGACAGGTACGAGTATGCTCTACGCTTCAGTTTTCAGGCCTCAAACAATGATGCAGAATATGAAGCTTTACTAGCCGGAATCCGCATGTGCAAGGCGGCAGGGGCAAGAAAAATAGACGCCTGTTCCGATTCACAATTGATAGTGAGTCAGTACAATGGCGAATACGAAGCAACCCATCCGGCCATGATCAAGTATTTACAGGCGGTCCGACAAGCAGTCGGCTCCCTTGAGGATTTCCATCTGATCCAAGTGTCGAGATCAGAAAACAACCAGGCGGATGCACTGTCAAAATTAGCATCATCCGCCTCCTCTGATACTCCTCGAATTGTATTTTGGGAAGTAATGGAGAGGAGAAGCATTGAGGAAGAACCTATTGGAATCTTAGACAGAAGCTCAACCTGGATGGATCCAATCAGGGCATATCTGACAAACGGTACCCTACCGGATGATCATCAACAGGCGGCAGCACTGAAAAAACGAGCCACCAGTTTTGAAATAATAAAGGGAGAACTTCACAAAAGGGGGTACCTTCAACCCTTCTTAAAGTGTGTTACTCCAGAAAAGGGACGAGAGATACTAGACGATCTTCACTCTGGTTACTGTGCTTCTCATATAGGCGGTAGGACGCTTGCTCAACGGGCAAGGCGGCAAGGATACTTTTGGCCTACTTTAGAAGCAGATGCAATGGAGATGGTGAAAAAATGTGACAAGTGCCAAAGGTTTGGCAAACTAATTCACCGTCCGGCTACTGACCTCACTACCATTCATAGCCCACTACCGTTTGCTAAGTGGGGCATGGATATTCTGGGTCCATATACGCCTGCTACAGGCAGAAGGAGGTACATACTTGTTGCCGTCGACTACTTCACTAAATGGGTAGAGGCGGAGGCTGTAAAGGGAATCAAGACGAAGGATGTAATTTCATTCATTTGGAAAAATGTCATCACTCGGTTCGGGGTTCCCATGTCTATGGTTTTTGATAATGGTCCCCAATTTGAGACGCCTGTTCTCAAAAGCTGGTTGGGTGACCAAGGAATTGCACACTACTTTGCATCTGTCGGCCGTCCACAAGCAAACGGCCAGGTAGAAGCTTTTAATAAAATCATCTCAGACGGTCTCAAGAAAAATATTGAACGAGCAGGCGGCCTATGGGCGGATGAATTACCACATGTTCTCTGGGCCATTAGGACGACTGAAAAAGGGGCGACTGGAGAAACTCCATTCCTCCTAACTTATGGTGCGGAAGATGTTCTTCCAATAGAACACTACGAGCCGACTCTTCGAGTAATGCTATATGACGAAGAGGCAAACTGGGAAGCCATGCGCCTGGCATTAGACTCACTTCCTGAAAGGAGGGGCAATGCTGTCTTGCGCCATGAAATTTACCGCCTGAGAATGACTAGATCATACAACAAAAAAGTACACAGGCGTCCACTCAAAGTGGGGGACTTTGTACTTAGAAAAATGGAAGCAGTTGGTAGGGCTAATGAGTCTGGCAAACTAACTCCCAACTGGGAAGGACCCTACCGAATCTGTGAAGAGGTCAGGGACGGTACCTACCGGCTGGAAACACCAGACGGACAACCGTTGCCTCGAACTTGGAATGTAGATAATCTTAAGAAATATTTCTTTTGAATGATGTAAATAATCAAGGGCTACTTAATAAAAGTTTGCACTTAATATTCAATCTTGTACTAAGGGGGCACGCCTACTAACAAATAGTCGGCTACTCTCCATGTTTAATTTTTATTCTTACTTAAGAGGGGCATGTCGTCTGTACCTTTACAGTCGGCTACTCTCCATTGAGTATTTCACTCTATCTTCAGAGGGGCATGCCGTCTGTACCTTTACAGTCGGCTACTCTCCATTGAGTATTTTACTCTATCTTCAGAGGGGCATGCCGTCTGTACCTTTACAGTCGGCTACTCTCCATTGAGTATTTTACTCATATCTTCAGAGGGGCATGCCGTCTGTACCTTTACAGTCGGCTACTCTCCATTGAGTATTTTACTCATCACCATAGGGGCATGCCGTCTGGACATATAGTCGGCTACTCTCCATAGAAGAGGGCCGACTGGTTCCAAACACACGGCCACCCCCCTTATACTAAGCTAAAAAGATTAGGGCCTGGCCGATCCTGTGCCTAACAGGCGGCTACCCTCCTTTTACTTAGCACCTACGTTCACCAAGAACTTACCAAGGCCACAGGTCGAATGATCAGACCCGGCGCCATGCCAACTGATCAAATCTTCAAAACTAATACGACCTGTCCCAACATCATAGCAGGCGTCCGGCGGCATCCCTCCGGATGAAATTCGTCGCAGAGAGCAGCTCCCTTTTGGGTGGAACATTTCTCTATAAACTAATTACACGGCACCTATACGACTGCCCCAAGGGCAACCACGTAGCCGTTTTTGAGACAAGGATAACTCTATCACTAACCAAACCAGTGGTAGCAGTTGACATCTGAGTCAGATGACCGCCTGTATTACTTGGGATAAATGCAGGGGGTACCTCTTGAGTTAATAGCCAACAAACATTGGCGAATCAAGGGGTCTAGCCAGCCTCCGCCGCCTGGTACCTTTACTACTCAAGCAGGAGTGACGGCGATTGAGTAACTCCAAAGTTAACTCATAGTCACTCCCTCAAACTTGGTATGGAACTTAAAAGGTTTGAGTAGACCGCCTGTTTTTCGCAAACAGGGGCTCTCAACCACTACTCCTGCTAGGTTAACAACTTATGAGTTAAAAGCCAACAAACATTGGCGAATAAAGGGGAATAACCGGTACCCACCGCTTGATACCTCTACTACTCAGTTCCTTGGCAACTAAGTAACAATCATATTCACTTGGTCAGACCACTTTCCTACTTGGTTAAATTTACAAATGACAGGACCGCCTGCCTAAAAAGGATCCAGTCTTTAAAATAGTTCGAATACCGATTGGATAAATGGCCGACTGATCGTCTATCCTGAAAACAGACAACCAGTCGTCCAGGGGCATAGGCGGCGTGACTAACTATCCGTACCTGTCTGCAACTATCGGCCATGTAAAACAGTCGGTCTAGTGAACAATTGGATATTAGAATATTCAATACTTAGACAAATTTGAATCAAAACAAAAATTCATTAAAAAGAAGCCGATCATTAAAGACCGGCAAAATATTCAGAGCCCCGGCCCCCTGGCCGGGTAAATACAAAACAAACGGCACGCAGGCCGTGGAAAGAATACATAAAGCTTAAGAAGGGGGCAGATCTTCAATATTAGCAGTTGCCGCCTGGTCAGCACTCTTCTTGCTGGACTCGGCTTCAGCTGCATCCTTTTTTGATGCATTACCCCCAAGCGGCACAAGCGCCACTACCGGCTCCTCCTCCTCCAACGCTTCCTCCAACGCCTCTTCCTCAGCAGCCGCCAGGATCTCTTGATTATATGTATCAGAACACTGGCGGTACGTTTTTTCCCATGAGGCAAAGTCGGCATTGGGGAAGAGGCGGCCCTAAGTCATGCGCTGGATTTGAGCGGAGTCTTCCATCATCTCCCGAACCAGCTCTTTCTTTTCTTGCTCGGCCTTTTCCGAGAGCTCCTGGGTAAGACTCTTCTCCTGGGTCACCAGGCGTTCCTTTACGTTGGCCATGGATTTCTCCAAGGCTTCGTATGAGTACATCTTTAGGCGAAGAGGTTTCAGCTCGGCCTTGAGATTGGTGATGGTCGCCTCCAGCTCGCCATTCCTCTTCTGGGCCGCCTCTAACTGAGCTCGAATAGCGGCGGTAGCCTGCGCCTGATAATAAAGAATATCAATGGTCAGAACTTCATTTTGGGCAATTTGAAACATTGCCTTATCACAGTTGGAGGCGGCCATGGCTTTTGCAGCCTTTACCTCTTTGTTCTTCCGGTCAAGCGGCTTGCGAAGGCCGTTCACTCGGAGCAGGGCCTAAGTAAAAAGGAACAGGCGTCAGTTTCCAAACAAAAAAGAAAACAAGCGTCCAGAAATTCAAATACTCAAAAATATGCTAAGTATACCTCAGCAAGGACCCCTGCAATCCCGTCTAGGTCAAGGGTGCCGACACCCCTGACCGCCTCCCTTTCAGCTGGAGGAACGGCCCTGATCATAGACTTGGCCACCTCTACCAAGTCAGGCTCCTGAGGGCCGGCTGCATCAAGCATAAACAAACGGATTAGACCTAGTAAAAAAGGGAGCAAGTCTAAAATTTACAAGGACAACTTCATACTTCTAGGCGGCCCAGCTGGAGTTTTGAAGAAGTGGCCGGCTGTTTCTCAACCGCCACATGTTTCCTGGCAGAACCAGGAGAGCTCGCAACAGTCGTCCTCCGGGCCTTGGGGTCCGGTTGTTGGGAAGAAGAAGCTCTTGGAGCGCCCGTCTAAAAAAGAAGAAAAAAGTCAGTATATGCATAAACACAACTCCAAAAAGAGGGTGAAAGGTTCGAAGCCCACCAAGGGTGCCCCCTTCTTGGGGGAGTCGGTTGAAGCTTGTTGCATGATGGAGGCCCGCAACATGGCCGCCGCAGTCTTGGAGGCGGTAATTTTGCTCATGGCGTCCGCTGCAAAAACAAACAGCAAAGTTAATAAAAGTTATAACAAAAATGCACGGAACAGCAGAGTATTCAACAGGCCGACTACCTCTAGAGGACCGACTGCTGAGGCCACAGGCGGCCAAAAAGTACTCGTCGTAGAGCCATTTGAAGCTCGGGACGCAGTGCAGGGGTACTTGCTCTCGTACCCCTGAAGTAGAGTCGACCCTCGACTCTACTTTAAAGAGTCCTTTATCTAGGATCTCTTTCTTAGCCTTGGGGGGAACAGGCGGCATGTTGCGGCCGCCTGCAAGAAGGGGCGGATTCCTGTTCCACCTGTTGAGGCGCTTGTTCAGCTCCGTGTCTGAACTCTCAATGATGAAGAAGGTGCACCGCCAGTCCTTCCATTTGTTTGCTTTACCTCTCGTCATGAGGTAGCCCCTGTGGCTCGTCAATTGATACCAGCCGGTACCGCCTGCCTTAGGGGTCCGGCTGAGATAGTTCATGTGGGCGAAAGCCTCGAAGCTCGGCTCCACCCCGTGCAGTTCGCACCCGGCAACATAGCCGAGTACGTTGACCCAGGAGTTCGGGGCTAACTGCCATAACCCCAACTCATACCCATCCAAGATCCGCTGAACAGCCGGATGTAGTGGGAAGCGCAGCCCAGCCTTGATGGCCGCCTCGTAGCACCCAAAGCAGGCGCTATCATAACTGGTACCAGCCGGCCAGACGACTGTGTCTTCTGGATCCGGCACAAACACTAAAAAGTCGGGGCCCATTGTGTGGTTTGCGATAAAGCTCTCCGCTTTCTCTTGCATGCCGTGATCCGGCCCCGAGGTACCGTGCAGTAGTAGGGGGTATTTTGCTCTCGGTAAGAGGCCGATGGCTCCGCCCAATTGTCCCCCTTCTCAACTGCGTGAGAAAGTCTCGCCTCTTGCAGGCGACTGTTTTTCTCTTCTGTGTCCAGAGAAGCATGGCCACAAGAGCTTGACTCGGAATCGTCCTCTGACGAGTCCGAAGAGGACGACTCCTCCCCTCTCCCGGAGGGGCCCGCCTCCTCTCCTTGAAAAGGAGCAGAATTGTTAACTGTAAAATGGGAAGGGGTCACTATGACTCCTCCCTCAGAATTGCCGGCTTTCAGGCCGCCTTGTTTCACTTCCACATCTGGCGCCTGGTCAGATGTTTCACTAATCGGCACCCTGTGGGAGGAGCCGTCTGAATTTGAGATCCTAGCAGTCTTTTTTGTTCTGGCCATCCTGCTCTGCATAGACACAGATACAGTCGGACTTTGTATAAAGGGCAAAGATGGGTCCGGAAAAGGGCAGGCGGCACTCCTAGTCCTAGATTCAGCCGTCCCCGGTGACCGGCTGATCACTAACCTAGGTCGTGTCGTGTGCTTCCGTGGTGCCATTTCAAAAAAGAGTAAAAAGAAAATTAAGAGTAAGAGAACCGACAGTTACCTGAACGAGTGACGGTTGATGAAGTTCTGAAAATCCTTTGCAGGCGGCTTGTCAGAACAGGCGGTAGGCAGAAAGGGTCCAAAATGTCAGAGCAAGTTCAGGGGTCCGAATGTTCTCAAAAAGTTCTCAAGTGTGAAAATGACTGAAGTCAACACTCCCTTATATAGGCGAAGTGAGAAGGCGAAGGGTCACTTTCAGAATTCAAAATTTGGGCGGGAAAATCTCTCGGCCTTTCGCCGACTGACACCTGTAGCAGGTCGTCGCCTGTTACAGTGCGACACCTGTCACAGGTAACACGTGACCAGTCACGTGCCACCTGTGAGGGACAAATGATTAGGGGATTTTTCTCCTACCAATCGGAATGCGCCACGTGGGCCTATCAGGTCCTGCCAAGTGTCCCCCAGTTGGAACTGTCAGGGCTTGCCACGTGGCACGCGCTTATTCGTTCACCTTGGACCTATTATGTCATGACACGTGGCATACTCCATGCCTAATGGAGAAACCGGCCACCCAGGCCCAACTTCCGAGGGAAGCCCAATCAGCCCTAGGTTAACCTAAACCTAGGATTGGCACGTTTCCCAAGGTTATAAATACCTCCCTTAATCCTCATTAAGGGGGGATTACAGAAAAAACACATTGATTACATTGATTACACAGAGATAACAGGCTGATCACGCTAACAAAGCAGATTACCTACATTAAACACTCTCACCTAGAGAGACCCAATCACTTTAATTTCCGCATTAATTACTCCTTAATCAAGTACTAACTTGACCGTTGGAGGCGGAGCTCCCCCCACCAGGAGTCTCCGTTGTTTTGCAGGTACAGGCGTCCGGTTCCAGTCTCGGAATTGTAACTCTCCCGCAGGACATCAGAAAACCCCGAAACACCTTTCATAGTAATTTTTTTTTTTCGTACGAACAGGGTATGTCATACGTATGTGTACGAAAAAATCGTATAACGTATATTACAATAGTTAGTCCTTTTTTTTTAGTACTCAGAGTATTTTTTTTATGTTTGGTTATAGTATCAAAATACGTTTATAACATTGTTACTCCAATTATTGAAGTAATCTTTCCCTTAATGATCGTTCTTTTATTACTCTACATCCCTCCTATGTACAAAGATTTTTATTAAAATTAACCATTTTTTTTTCTTTTCATGTATTAATTTGTTTTTATTTTTATTTTTATTTTTATTTTTATTTTTTTTTTACCCAAATCCACGTTCAAGTTTTTTGTTATTTTTTTATTTTATTTTATTTTTTCTTTTCTTTTGACATTTTCTTTTATAAAAAAGATTTTTTATTTTATTTTTTTATTTATTTTTTTTAAGATCTTACGTAAGTGCGATTTTATTTTTGTTTTATTTTAGTTTTGTACTTTGTTCTTATCTTAAGAACTATGTTTTTTATATTTATTCCAAATCCTACGTAAGTGCAGGTTTCTTGTTTTATTATTATTATTGTTGTTTTTTATCTTCTCAAAGAACAAGATACAATTCATCATCATCATCTTCTTCCTCCCATCCCTAGCTTCATCATATTCTCTGAAAGTATTTTATTTTTATTTTCATTTTTTTTTACTGACATTACAACTCATCGTATTCCCCATCTCATAATTCATAATCCCAACAAGATCCCCCAATGAACGAATGAACAATGAATTTCTTTTAATGGTATCGTCAATAAGTGAACACTTGCATAGAATGAATAAACGCAGAGAAGCAAGTAGCCATTAGTATTCATCATCCCTTGAAGATGATATTTTCTCATCTTGTAACTGTTAAGTTACTTTGCTAAATTTATTGCTTTAAATACAATTGGTTGGTTTTTACTATGCTTTGGTTGTATTGTAAAAGAAAGAAAATGATTTGGCTGACATTACCCATCCTACTTTCACGTGGATGGGCAACTGCCACCTTTTTTTTTCCTTTTCTTTTTTTTTTTAATTTTATTTTATCATTATTTTGTTTTTCTTTCTTTTTTTTTCTCTTGTTTCTTTTTCATTTTTTTTTTACTCTGTACGTTGTTTGGTCTTCTTTTTATTTATTTATTTATTTATTATTTTTCTATCTTTTCCTATTTTGATGTTTTCTTTATTATTATTTTTTTAAAATTATTATTACTGTTATTATTTTATTATTTTTCTATCTTTTTCCTATTTTTTACTATTTAACAACGTATAATGTATGATGATGGATTATGAAATAAAATAATTTTTTTTATTAGTCTTTCTTTATTAAGGGAAAAGTTAACACTCTATAGGTATAGGAATAATAAGTAATAATGTTAATAGTCTCTCGTACAATAATTTGTTTGTATTTATGTAATGTCACAATTTTATGGCATCTCAGAGTGCAAATAACTACTCAAAGATCTAAGTGTACGGTGAGTAGTTTCAGAATAAAAGTTTAAATGCATATGATAAACTATGAAAGGACAGGATATCATTACGTTTAGATAGAACGTCCTTTTTATCGTGTATACTCGTGTTGTGAGATTATGTTAAAATATTTATTATTAGTCGTAATATTTTAGCTCATGAGTATCAATGTCTTTTATGATTTTATTTTATTTCTAAGTACTTCCTTTTAACGTTTTAACTTTTTATTAATGACTGTTAAACTCTAATTTAGTTTTTTTTTTTATCAGTTTAAGCTTATTATCAGTGTAATTTTATTTGTTAAATATATAAGAGAAAGTCATTTATGTTCTTTAATTAATGGACATGATGTAATTAGGGGTGAAAGTTCGGATTTCGGTTTGGATTATGGGCCAAACCGAATTAATTCGGTTTTGGATTTTGAAACCAAATCCAAACCGTTTTAATTCGGTTTTCAGAAACAAATCCAATCCAAACCGAATTTTTGAGCCAGTGTTTTTGGGCCTAATTATTGGGCCTGACATTGTGGTCCAACATTATGAGTCTAATTTTTGGGCCTGAACAATTGAACAAATACAACCTATAGTCATTCAGCAAGGCCTGAATTCTTTAGTATTCAAATTAGTCTTTATTAATTTTAAGGCCTTAAAATTGACCCAACTTAGAAATACCAAAAATAAAATAGAAAAAAAAAATCTAGACACAAAGTCTGAAAATTGTTACAGCAAATCAAAGTTCAAAGAACATGAAATTGAAGTCCAAATAAAACCATGAAAAATCCAAGTTACAACGATTAAAACTCAGTTGTAAAATGATTTAACAAATTTGTTGACTTGATCTCCATCCTTGTGTTGCTCACTCCCTTGTTCTTTACCGATTTGTTGACATTCTGATTACAAAAAATAAAAATAAAAATAAAAACCACATATCAATTACAATATTTAGAATTTGCATTAACAAAAAGAAAGCACTAAAAGGAGCATTGCCATTCAAATTAGTAGCAAAAAACAAATAAAATCTGCCGAGATTTTTCAAATTTAAATCTAGAAATTGAAAGCTCAAGCAAAAAATGCCGACGAATAACAGAAATACAGAGTAAATGAAACATCGAAATTATTTTCACCTAAAAACAAACGAAATTATACAACATCAAAATTATTCAACAAAATGTAAGTATTCAACATTAATAATTAATTAAAACTAACAAAAATTGAAGAGCCTTACCTTTAAGAGGAAAGACGATGGCCGGGTGAGGGTGGAGCAGAGGAGCTGTGGTTTTCTATGCTTAGGGGATGAATAGTGGTTTGGGATTGACTGAGAATTAAGGGTTAGGGTTGCCACTTGAAAGAGTGAAAAAGGGAAAAAAGGAGTTAAGCTAGGGTTTTATTTTGAGAGGCTTATATATGAAGGGGAAAAAGGTTGGGAAATTGAGCTTAATGAATATGGGCCAATATTTCTGTATCAAATTCGGTTTTCGGTTTTTAAATGCCTAAAATCGAAACCGAACCATAATCCATATTTTTTTAAATTCCAAACCGTTCCGAACCGAATTGTTATTTCGGTTTGGATCGGTTTGGTTTGCGGATTTTATCCATATCAATTTCACCCCTAGATGTAATCATTATTAAAATCTAGATATTGATACTTTTAATCCTTTATATTCTTATTTTTAATTTATATCCTTTAATTACCCTAATCTTGCATTTTAATTTTTTTTTTCCTTCTATAAATACCATCCATTTTTCTTTACAAAACACAACATCTTTTCCATTGAAAACAAAACTCTCTTGAAATTATAGCTTTCCTAAAATACTTGTTAAAAACCTTGTTTGTTCTATTAGTTCATAAAATCAAAACCAAAAACCATAAAACTAACATTTACTTAGTTTGAAAGTCTATTTATAATTTTCAAGAATCCTCAAATCAAAAACAAAAAAAACAAAAAAAACAAAAAAAAAAAAAAAGTTTATCCCTCAAGTCTATTATTTTTAGCTTGCCTAATTAAAAACACAAAAAAAGTTATTAATCTTCAAGCTTATTATTCTTAGCTTACATAATAAAAAAAAAATCACAAAATTGTTTATTTCCTCCATCATATTATTTTAGAGCATCTCATAAACTTCAAAAATACAAAAAAGTTTACTTCTCTTAGATAGTTATTTTAAGCTTAACACATTTCCTTTATACTCTAAAAAAAACATATAATCGTTGTATTAAGTAAAATTACTTTATAACTTCTTCGGCGTGCCAAGAACATTACATAAAACAATAGCTACATCAGACTCAAGGTAATTATTTCTCTTCCATTTAATTTTACTTTGTCTTAAGTATAATTATTTAATAACGTTGTTTATTTCCATGTGATTAAGGAGTAATGGCGATATTAGGTGCTAAATTAGCCCTTAATTTTTCTTTACTCTACATTAGAAAACCAAGCTTATTGGTAAGGTGATAGAAATTGGAGAGGATGTTAGGAGTTGATGCATTTGCATTTTAGTATCGTTCATGAGTCTAATAATATGTATTAGTATGAAGAACACTCTTAAGCTTTTATTTTATGTTAATTTTGAATTTAATTCAAGAGGTTTAAACAAGTTTTTTTTTTATATATACCAAAAACGTCCAAAGGCAAAAAAAAAAAAAAAAAAAAAAAAAAAAAAAAGGGTTTGCAATAACTACGAAAGTCACCAATTTAGCACTTCTTAGGGTTAGAAATAGCTCGTGATCCCTTGAGATGAATTAAAGAGATTTTCAACCGTACCTCACAATAATACTTACGATTTGTCTATGATTTTTAATGATTTTTTCCGTTCAGGCTGTCTTAGTAAGTAAAACAACTCATTTTTTTTTCTTAATTTTTATTTTTTCGTCTCTTTAAAAAATATTAAGATTGTACTAAATTATATTAAGATACCAATGGTGTCATGGAACCTATACTACACTATGTTATATTTTTTTAACTTATAAGTTTTTATTGTCAAGTGATTTTATTTTAATTTTAATTTTAATTTAATTTTAATTTTTGTTATAAGATGATTTCAGAAATAAAAGAAGTTTTAAGGAACTTTAATTTATCTAAAGATGACTTTAGAAATAAAAGAATTTTTTAGTACTTTAGCTTTATTTTAAGATGATTCCAAAAACAAAAGAGTTTTAAGAAGACTTAATTTTATTTTAAGATGACTTCAGAAATAAAAGATGCTCTAAGAAACTTTAATTTTATGATAAGACGATTTTAGAAATAAAGACTTTTTATAAATTTAATGAACACTTTAAATCTTCTTGTAACACAAGAATGAATAATAATTTTGCATGCTTGTGTAATGTGGTAATGATAATTAATATAAGGTAATGTCCTCATTTCCAAACATGAGGTTAAGATTAATTATTTAGTTGTATAAGGTTGTAACAATTATCCATCTCCTTAAGAAAAACTATATCTCATTATAATTTACCGATGGACTAATTGACAATCGGATATGATAAAATAGTTTATTATTCCCTTTTATTTGGAAGTAAGGCCTTGACAGGTGTTATTATTTGGCCAATTCCATTAACTTAAACACGTAACCCTTAAAACATTACAAAAATTATCCTGGAGTGATTTTAAACCCAAAGTGAGATTATATAGTGAATCCTTATCGTTTCACTCCAAAAATACCTTAACCCACTAAAAAAAATCGTCAATTGGGACGCATTCTTTGAATTGTCTTGTTCAAAAGACATTTGGGTAATCGCCAATCGGGGTGATTAGCCTCAACCAAGGTGGTTCATTTTACTTTCATGAGTGAATCCGTCAAAGATCACTAAAATCCCACTTACAAAAACAAAATGACCCTCATGTCAACTACCCGAATAAAAAATCCAATGAAATTGATTATTTAAAACATGACATCTGTCCGAACTACGATGGTTTTCCCACCATGATCGGTACGTAGTGCATCTTTGGTGCTCAAACCTACCTTATACTAATTATTATATCATTTTATGTGACTGACATGCCTTAAATTTTGATTTTATTTATTATACCTATGATAAACTCTTTTTTAAACAACGTAATAGTAAGAGCCCGTTCAGTAGAACGGAAGAGAAGACGAGTTCCAGATGTTCGATTATCTTAACTTAAATCCTGAACCCAAGACTGTGCCTTAATTTTTTTTTTTTTTATGGAATTAGAGTTAATTTTAAGTTTTATTTCTTGAAATTAACCGTTTTAAAATCCATCCTTATTCGGGTAATAAAATAAGGTGGCGACTCTAAATTATTCATTAAAAGCCTGTAGACACCTAAGTGGAACCTCTATAGACCAACTTATTGTCTACTAAAAAAACCTGGTACCACAACGGGCACTCAGCATTTCCTTGCAAAATATTAATAATAAGCAAATTTCCCCTTCAATAAATACTTTTGAAATATCATGGGTCTGTGCCAAAAGAATACCATTACGAAGGGTCGTAGTTTTAGCAATAAGAGGAGTACTCATACCAATATTAAAAGAACGGCTATAAACATTATTTCCTAAATGATCTCTTAGAACAATGTTAACAACCCCTGAACCATCCCGAACAGAACCATCAAAATTTATTTTAATAACACCAGGGGGAGGGGGCGATCAAGAGACACGTATACTCCTAGGGGTAGGATGAGAAGGAAGAGCGAGAGCAGGAGTATCCAAAGAGTCGAGACAAGAACGGAAATGCCATTCATGATAAATTTTTTGGGCGCGAGAAAAAATTGCCATATGAGAAAAAGCAATTTCATCAAAAATCATTGAATTCCTAGTTTCCCAGATACTCCACAAAAAAGTTATAACCTTTTTTTAGAGACAGAGAAATTACCCTTTAAAACTTTAAAAAGCAAATAAATACCAGTAGTTAATGGGACCCGACCAATCCAACGAATAGTAGCATCAGCATCCCAAAATTAAGAAGTGTAGGAACAAGATAGAAAAAAGATGATTTTGAGTTTTATCATGTATGACAATTATAGAGGGGGCAGATAGAAAGAATATCCAACTGACGATGAGCAAGATTAGCCCTAGTAGGTAGAGCATTATGAAGAAGTTGTCAAACCAAAATTTTCAGTTTTGGAGATATATCAACTTTCCAAATCCAATAAAATTCCCATTTAGTATTCCCTTTTTTAGGCGTCATTCGAAGCGCGCCTACCTAAGTGTTTCGGGGTTTTCTGATGTCCTGCGGGAGAGTTACAATTCCGAGACTGGAACCGGACGCTTGTACCTGCAAAATAACGGAGACTCCTGTGAGCTCCGCCTCCAACGGTCAAGTTAGTACCTGATTAAGGAGTAATTAATGCGGAAATTAAAGTAATAAGGTCTCTCTAGGTGAGAGTGTTTAAGGTAGGTAATCTGCTTAGTTAGCGAGATCAGCCGGTTATTAGTGTGTTCCGTAATGTTTCAGTTCTGTTCTTCTCCTTAATGAGGATTAAGGGAGGTATTTATAACCTTGGGAAACGTGCCCATCCTAGGTTTATGTAAACCTAGGGCCGATAAGGCTTCCCTCGAAAGTTGGGCCTGGGTGGCCGGTTTTCCCATTTGGCATGGGTGGACACGTGGCGTGTCTCAATTGGTCCGTAGAGGACGTATCTGTGATTGACACGTGGCAGGCTCCTATTGGCCTACGTGAAGGACACGTGGCGGAACCTGGTTGGTCCACTTGTCAGACGGTGATTGGTGGATAAAAATCCCCTAATCATTTGCCCCTCACAGGTGGCACGTGACTGGTCACGTGTCACCTGTGACAGGTGCCGCACGGTGACAGGCGACGGCCTGCTACAGGTGTCACCTTGCAAATGGCCGAGAGATTTTCCCGCCCAAATTTTGAATTTGGAAGCGACCCTTCGCCTTCTCACTTTGCCTATATAAGGAAGTGCTGACTTCGGTCATTTTCACATTTGAGAACTTTGCGAGAACATTCGGACCCCTGAACTTGCTCTGACATTTCGGAACTTTTCTGCCTACCGCCTGTTCTGACAAGCCGACTGCACAGGATTTTCAGAACTTCATCAACCGTCACTCGTTCAGGTAACTGTCAGTTCTCTTACTCTTAATTTTTCTTTTTATTTTTTGAAATGGCACCACGGAAGCACACGACACGACCTAAGTTAGTGATCAGCCGGTCACCGGGGACGGCTGAATCTAGGACTAGGAGTGCCGCCTGCCCTTTTCTGGACCCATCTTTGCCCTTTATACAAAGTCCGACTGTATCTGTGTCTATGCAGAACGTGATGGCCAGAACAAAAAAGACTGCTATGATCTCAAACTCGGACGGCTCCTCCCAAAGGGTGCTCATTAGTGAAACATCTGACCAGGCGCCAGATGTAGAAGTGAAACGAGGCGGCTGCCAAGCCGACAGTTCTGAGGGAGGGGTCAAGGTGGTCCCTTCCCATTTCACCGTTGATATGTCTAATTTTCCTCCTGCTCCTTCTAAGGGAGAGGAGGCGGGCCCCTCTAGGAGAGGGGAGGAGTCGTCCTCTTCGGACTCGTCAGAGGACGAGTCCGAGTCCAGCTCTTCTGGCCACGTTTCTCCAGGCTCAGAAGAAAGAAACAGCCGCCTACAAGAGGCGAGGCTTTCTCATGCAGTTGAGAAGGGGGGTAATTGGGCGGAGCCGTCCGCCTCTTACAGAGAGGAAAACACCCCCTACTACTGCACGGTACCCCGGGGCCGGATCGCAGCCATGCAAGACAAAGTGGAGAGCTTTATAGCTAACCACAGAATGGGCCCCGGATTTTTACTGTTCGTGCCGGATCCAAAAGACACTGTCGTCTGGCCGGCTGGTACCAGCTATGATGACGGCTGCTTTGGCTGCTATGTGGCGGCCATCAAAGCTGGACTGCGCTTCCCATTACATCCGGCTGTTCAGCGGATTTTAGATGGGTATGATTTGGGGTTATGGCAGTTAGCCCCCAACTCTTGGGTAAACGTACTCGGCTATGTGGCCGGGTGCGAAATGTACGGGGTGGAGCCAAGCTTTGAGGCTTTCGCCCACATGAACTATCTCAGCCGGACCCCTAAGTCGGGAGGTACCGGCTGGTATCAATTAACAAGCCATAGGGGCTACCTCATGACGAGAGGTAAGGCGAACAAATGGAAGGATTGGCGGAACACCTTCCTTATCATCGAGGGTTCAGACACGGAGCTGAACAAACGCTTTAACAAGTGGAATAGGGATCCGCCTCTTCTCGCAGGCGGCCGCAGCATGGCGCCTGTTCCCCCAAAGGCTAAAAAAGAGATCCTAGACAAAGGACTCTTCAAAGTAGAGACTAGGGTGAACTCTACTTCAGGGGTACGAGAGCAAGTACCCCTAAACTGCGTCCCGAGCTTCAAGTGGCTCTATGACGAGTACTTTTTGGCCGCCTGTGGCCTCAGCAGTCGGTGCTCTAGAGGTAGCCGGCCTGACAAATACTCTGTTTTTTCACGCCTTGTTTACTTGGGATTTTTACTAACTTTGCTGTTTATTTTTTGCAGCTGACGCCATGAGTAAAATAACAGTATCCAAGACTGCGGCGGCCATGTTGCGGGCCTCTCTCATGCAACAGTCTTGTACCGACTCCCCCAACAAGGGGGCACCCTTGGTAGGCTTCGAAACTCTTCCTCTTTTAGGAGTTGTCTTATGCATATACTAACTCTTTTTTTTTTTTTTTTCAGTCGGGCACTTCAAGAGCTTCTTCCTCGCAACAGCCGGACCCCAAGGCCCGGAGGACGACTGTTGCAAGCTCTCTTGGGTCTTCCAGGAAAACAGTGGCGGCTGAGAAGCAGTCGGCCACTTCTTCTAAAACTCCGGCGGGGCCGCCTAGAAGTATGGACAATTACTTGTAAAAACTTTTACACTTGCTTCCTTCTTGACTAGGTCTAACTTGCTTTTTTACGCTTGATGCAGCCGGCCCTCAGGGGCCTGACTTGGTAGAGGTAGCCAAGTCCATGATCAAAGTAGTTCCTCCATCTGAAAGGGAGGCGGTCAGGGGTGTCGGCACCCTTGACCTTGACGGGATTGCAGGGGTCCTTGCTGAGGTATACTTAGCATATTTTTGAGTATTTAAATTTCTGGACGCCTGTTTTCTTTTTTGTTTGGAAACTGACGCCTGTTTTTTTTTTGTACTTAGGCCCTGCTCCGAGTTAACGGCCTTCGCAAGTCGCTTGATCGGAAGAACAAAGAGGTAAAGGCTGCAAAAGCTATGGCCGCCTCTGACTGTGATAAGGCAATGTTTCAAATTGCCCAACATGAAGTACTGACCATTGATATTCTTTATTATCAGGCGCAGGCTACCGCCGCTGTTCGGGCTCAGTTAGAGGCGGCCCAGAAGAAGAATGACGAGCTGGAGGCGACCATCACAAATCTTAAGGCCGAGCTGAAACCTCTTCGCCTAAAAATGTACTCTTACGAAGCCATGGAGAAATCCTTGGCCAGCGTAAAAGAACGCCTGGTGAGCCAAGAGAAGAGTCTTACCCAAGAGCTCTCGGAAAAGGCCGAGCAAGAGAAGAAAGAGCTCGTCCGGGAGATGATGGAAGACTCCGCTCAAATCCAGCGCATGACCTGGGGCCGCCTCTTCCCCAGTGCCGACTTTGCCTCTTGGGAAAGAACGTACCGCCAGTGTTCGGAAACATATAATCAAGAGATCCTGGCGGCTGCTGAAGAAGAGGCGTTGGGAGAAGCGTTGGAGGAGGAGGAGCCGGTTGTGGCGCTTGTGCCACTTGGGGGTAAGGCATCAAAAAAGGATGCAGCTGAAGCCGAGTCCAGCAAGAAGAGTGCTGACCAGGCGGCAGCTGCTAATACTGAACTGCCCCCTTCTTAAGCTTAATGTATTCTTTCCACGGCCTGCGTGCCGTTTGCTTTGTATTTACCCGGCCAGGGGGCCGGGGCTTTGAATATTTTGCTGGTCTTTAATGACCGGCTTATTTTTAATGAATTTTTGTTTTACTTCAAATTTGTCCAAGTATTCCACATCTAATATCCAATTGTTTACTAGACCGACTGTTGTACATGGCCGAACGTTGCAGACAGGTACGGATAATTAGTACGCCGCCTATGCCCCTGGACGACTGGTTGTCTGTTTCCAGGATAGACGATCAGTCGGCCATTTATTCAATCGGTATTCGAACTATTTTGTCTGGATCCTTTTTAGGCAGGCGTATTACCAAGGAATTGAGTAGTAGAGATAACAAGCGGCGGGTACCGGTTGTTTCCCTTTATGCCAATGTTGGCTTTTAACTCATAATTTGTTAACCTAGCAAGAGTAGTGGTTGAGAGCCCCTGTTTGTTAAAAACAGGCGGACGACTCATACCTTTAAAGCTCCATACTAAGTTTGAGTGACTATTAAGTTAACATAGGAGTTACTTAGTCTTCGTCACAATCTAGATTGAGTAGTAGAGGTACCAGGCGGCGGAGGCCGGCTGATCCCCTTGATTCGCCAACGTTTGTTGGCTATTAACTCAATAGGTTACCTAGTAGGAAATAGGGGTTTGAGTGCCCATGTTTGTTAAAAACAGGCGGACGACTCAAACCTTTTAGGTTCCATACCAAATTTGAGTGACTATGAGTTAACGTTGGAGTTACTCAGTCGCCGTCACTTTTGTTTGAGAAGTAGAGGTACCAGGCGGCGTAGGCCGGCTTGACCCCTTGATTCGCCAATGTTTGTTGGCTATTAACTCAATAGGTACCCCCTGCATTTATCCCAAGTAATACAGGCGGTCATCTGACTCAGATGTCAACTGCTACCACTGGTTTGGTTAGTGATAGAGTTATCCTTGTCTCAAAAACGGCTACGTGGTTGCCCTTGGGGACAGTCGTATAGGTGCCGTGTAATTAGTTTATAGAACAATGTTCCACCCAAAAGGGAGCTGCTCTCTGCGACGAATTTCATCCGGAGGGATGCCGTCGGACGCCTGCTATGATGTTGGGACAGGTCGTATTAGTTTTGTAGATTTGATCAGTTGGCTTGGCGCCTGGTCTGATCATCCGTCCTGTGGCCTTGGTAAGTTCTTGGTGAACGTTGGTGCTAAATAAAAGGAGGGTAGCCGCCTGTTAGGCACAGGGTCGGCCAGGCCCTAATCTTTTTAGCTAAGTATTAGGGGGGTGGCTATGTGTTTGGAACCAGTCGACCATCTTCTTATGGAGAGTAGCCGACTATATGCCCAGGCGACATGCCCCTATTGTGAGTGAAATACTCAATGGAGAGTAGCCGACGGTAAAGGTACAGACGGCATGCCCCTCTGAAGATAGAGTGTAAAACTCAATGGAGAGTAGCCGACTGTAAAGGTACAGACGGCATGCCCCTCTGAAGATAGAGTGTAAAACTCAATGGAGAGTAGCCGACTGTAAAGGTACAGACGGCATGCCCCTCGTATCTGAAGATAGTGTAAAACTCAATGGAGAGTAGCCGACTGTAAAGGTACAGACGGCATGCCCCTCGTAATACAAAATTGAATAGTAAGTGCAAACTTTTATTAAGTAGCTCTTTACTTTACATCATTCAAAAGAAATATTTCTTAAGATTATCTACATTCCAAGTTCGAGGCAACGGTTGTCCGTCTGGTGTTTCCAGACGGTAGGTACCGTCCCTGACTTCCTCATAGATTCGGTAGGGTCCTTCCCAGTTGGGAGTTAGTTTGCCAGACTCATTAGCCCTACCAACTGCTTCCATTTTTCTAAGTACAAAGTCCCCTACTTTGAGTGGTCGCCTGTGTACTTTTTTGTTGTATGATCTAGTCATTCTCAGGCGATAGATCTCATGGCGCAAGACAGCATTGCCCCTCTTTTCAGGAAGTGAGTCTAATGCCAGGCGCATGGCTTCCCAGTTTGCCTCTTCGTCATATAGCATTACACGAAGAGTCGGCTCATAGTGTTCTATTGGAAGAACAGCTTCCGCACCGTAAGTTAGGAGGAATGGAGTTTCTCCAGTCACCCCTTTTTCAGTCGTCCTAATGGCCCAGAGAACATGTGGTAGTTCATCCGCCCATAGGCCGCCTGCTTGTTCAATCTTTTTCTTGAGACCGTCTGAGATGATTTTATTAAAGGCTTCTACCTGGCCGTTTGCTTGTGGACGGCCGACAGATGCAAAGTAGTTTGCAATTCCTTGGTCACCCAACCAGCTTTTGAGAACAGGCGTCTCAAATTGGGGACCATTATCAAAAACCATAGACATGGGAACCCCGAACCGAGTGATGACATTTTTCCAAATGAATGAAATTACATCTTTCGTCTTGATTCCCTTTACAGCCTCCGCCTCTACCCATTTAGTGAAGTAGTCGACGGCAACAAGTATGTACCTCCTTCCGCCTGTAGCAGGCGTATATGGACCCAGAATGTCCATGCCCCACTTAGCAAACGGTAGTGGGCTGTGAATGGTAGTGAGGTCAGTAGCCGGACGGTGAATTAGTTTGCCAAACCTTTGGCACTTGTCACATTTTTTCACCATCTCCATTGCATCTGCTTCCAAAGTAGGCCAAAAGTAGCCCTGCCGCCTTGCCCTTTGAGCAAGCGTCCTACCGCCTATATGAGAAGCACAGTAACCAGAGTGAAGATCATCTAGTATCTCTCGTCCCTTTTCTGGAGTAACACACTTTAAGAAGGGTTGAAGGTACCCCCTCTTGTGAAGTTCTCCCTTAATCATTTCAAAATAGGTGGCTCGTTTTTTCAGTGCTGCCGCCTGTTGAGGATCATCCGGCAGTGTACCGTTTGTCAGATATGCTCTGATTGAATCCATCCAGGTTGAGCTTCTGTCTAGGATTCCAATAGGGTCTTCCTCGATGCTTCTCTTCTCCATTACATCCCAAAAAACAGTTCGAGGAGTATCAGAGGAGGCGGATGATGCTAATTTTGACAGTGCATCCGCCTGGTTATTTTCTGATCTCGGCACTTGGATCAGATGGAAATCCTCAAGGGAGTCGACTGCTTGTCGGACCGCCTGTAAATACTTGATCATGGCCGGATGGGTTGCTTCGTATTCGCCATTGTACTGACTCACTATCAATTGTGAATCGGAACAGGCGTCTATTTTTCTTGCCCCTGCCGCCTTGGACATGCGGATCCCGGCTAGTAAAGCTTCATATTCTGCCTCATTGTTTGAAGCCTGAAAACTGAAGCGTAGAGCATACTCGAACCTGTCTCCCTCTGGCGACTGACATATGACGCCTGCTCCACAACCATTTGAAGTAGAGCTTCCGTCCACATATACCTTCCATACTTGGTCTGGAACTTGAGAGTCAGGAGGACGAGTCATCTCTACAATAAAGTCAGCGAAGGCTTGCCCCTTCACTGCTTTTCTAGGCTCGAAAGTAACTTCGAGGCTCTGTATTTCTATGGCCCATTTGATCATTCGGCCTGACGACTCCATGATGGTCAGCGGCCGCTTGATAGGTTGGTCTGTATACACGACGACTGTATGTGCCAAAAAGTAGGGCTTCAATTTTTTAACAGCCATGAAGAGTGCAAGACCAAATTTCTCCACTAGGGGATACCTCAACTCGGCATTTTTCAGTACGTGACTGACAAAGTAGACCGGGAGCTGACAGCCGTCCCTTTCAGCAAGGAGAACAGCGCTTAACGCATGATCAGAGACGGCCAGGTACATGTAGAGAACCTCTTTGGGCAAAGGGCTGACCAGCCTCGGCAAGGAATGCAAGTGAACTTTTAATTTCTGGAAGGCGGCCTCAGCATCCTGCCCCCATTCAAACCTTGCCTTTTTCTTAATTGCCTGGAAAAAGTATAGGCATTTGTCGCCTGATCGGCTTAGAAATCTTCCCAAGGCCGCCAGACAACCTGTTAACTTCTGAACCTCTCGGATGGTACGAGGCGACTGCATGTCAATGACCGCCTGCACCTTCTCAGGGTTCGCTTCTATTCCTCTCTGATTGATAAGGAATCCGAGAAATTTCTCAGACTCAACTCCAAATACACATTTCTTGGGATTGAGCATGACATGGTGCCGCCTGAGTGTGGCGAAAGTTTCTCGGAGGTCCGACAGATGATCTTTCTGAAGTTTAGTCTTGACAATCATATCATCAATATATGCCTCGACGTTTCTCCCAATCTGATCAAAGAACACAGTGTTTATCATTCGTTGGAAGGTAGCCGGGGCATTCTTAAGACCAAACGGCATGACCGTGTAACAGTATAACCCCTGATCAGTGACGAAGGCCGTCTTCTCCTGATCTTTCTTCCACAAGGGAATTTGATGGAAACCAGAATAGGCGTCCATGAAACTCATCAAGGCATGGCCGGCTGTTGAGTCGACCAGGTTATCAATTTTAGGCAGAGGGTAACTGTCTTTGGGGCACGCCTTGTTTAAGTCTGTGTAGTCTACACACATTCGCCAGGTGCCATTCGGCTTTTTAACAAGCACCACATTTGCAACCCAGTCTGGGAAGTAACATTGCCGAATGAACCCTGCATCAAGTAATTTTTTAACTTCGGCGGCTGCCGCCTGACTTCTTTCTTCGCCATGGTTCCGCTTCTTTTGCCGTACCGGCTTCTTTTTCGGATCCACGGCGAGTTTATGTACCGCCAGATCAGGACTAATGCCTGGCATTTCATGGACTTCAAATGCAAAGATGTCCTTGTATTCTTTCAATAGGTTGTGAAAGTCGTCACCAAGGTTTCTCAGAGCAGTCGTCCCAACTTTGACTGTTCGGTCAGGACGTGAGTCGTCTAAGATCAGGTCCGCATGCTCACCAGCCGGCTGAGGGCGGAACTCATCCGGCCGCTCCTCTGCCAATGATTGCTATTTTCTTGCTTTTCTTGCGGACTCTGTCAGGGACGCCTTTCTCTTATTGTCGCCTGCTTCTTGAACAGGCGTACTCTCCTTGACATTGTCAAGGTCTGTTTTTTTACCACTTGACCCAGTGGCCATAACAGTGGGCTTGACATCCGAGAGATAGCACTCTCGGGCCATCCTCTGATCTCCCCTTAGGGAGCCGACTGTTCAATTATCCCTCTCAAACTTGAGCAACATAAGAGACGGGATTATAACAGCCTTGGAATTATTCAGGGTTGGTCGACCCAGAATCATGTTGTAGGCCGAGAGTTCCTCTACTACTAGGAACCGGACTACCATGTGTCGTCCTTCCCCTTTTTCGCCCAGGCGAATGGGTAAATCTACTCGTCCCAGTGGGTGGACGATTCCTCCTCCAAACCCTATTAAAGGGTGGGAGGCCGAATGTATGCAGTCAGTCTGATATTTCAGTTTCGACAGACATTTGCTGCTGATGAGATCTGAGGAGCTCCCTGTATCTATGAGGATTCGGCCAACTCTCTGGTTGGCCACTTTACATTCAATAACGAGAGGGTCATCATGCGGCCCCCTTACCCCTCCTAGATCCTCTTCAGTGATGACAATCTCAGGAAATGTATATTTGGACGGCCGTTCTTGGTGAACGGAATTTACATCTAACCGCCTTATATTATCTTTGTTGCCCCTAATAGTGGGGCCGCCTCCTGAGAAGCCGCCTGCAATGGTGTAGACGACTGCTTCATCTGTATCGGAGCTGTCGGCCTGTTGATTCTTTTTGGCCGACAGCTTTTTTGAGGAAGTGTTCCCCGTAGTTTTCTTGACATAAGTGTCAAGATCACCTTGCTCAGCCAAGCGGTCTAGGTACCGCATAAGACTGATGCAGTCATTGGTGTGATGACCAACGTCATCATGATAAGCACAGATTTTATCTTGGTTCCGGTTGTTTGCAGAACCCTTCATGGGGACCGGCTTCTCAATTGAGATCCGTCCCTTGATTTCTTTTAGGATAAACTGGTTATCCTTGTTAAACGCATACTTTGGGGAGTATGGTTTGAATTCTTTTTTCTTTTTCTGGGCCGACTGTTTAGAGGAATCAGCCGCCCAGACCTCTTTTCTTTTCTCATCTTTGTTTGACGACTGTTTCTGTCGTCCTTCTCTTTTGTCGAACCTTTTCCCGTCCGACTGTTTTATCGTACAAAGATCAGTCGCCTGTATATAGGCTTCTGCTTCAATCAAGGCCTCCTGAAGAGTCGCCACCCTTTTTCGAACCAAATCAAATTTGAAGGTAGTCCCGTCTTTGAGACCTCTGAAAAAGTCGGTATAAGCTACCTCATCCGGTAACCCTTGAATCTGTATTCTCATCAGGTTGAACCGCCTGATGTAAGAACGAAGCCCCTCCTTCTCGCCCTGCTGAATTGTTCCCAAATCAAGGGTCGTTTTCTTCGCAGGGATGTTCATGGCGAAGTTGGAGGCAAATAAGTAAGCAAGCGTCCTGAAGCTATTTACACAACCAGTCGGCAGGTTGTCGAACCATTGCTGTGCGATTCCTTTGAGAGTCGCTGGGAAACACTTGCACCAAGTGGGATCATCCAACCCTTGAAGGTACATCAGGTTGGTGAATGCCATCAGATGGTCTTCTGGGTTAGTAGTGCAGTCATAGGCGCCTACTAGTACATTTTTTACTTTGGCCGGCTGAGCGGCGTCAGTAATTTCCTTGGAGAAGGCCGACGGCTGTTCACCAAGTCTAAGCAACCGTAGCTGCCAGTCCATAGGTTGGAGGTTTTTTGCTGTAGGTCCACCAAATGGAGGTGGCTGCATAAAATACTGTTGTTGCGGCACAAATGGTAAGTTTGGTACCGCCTGGGCAATATGAAAGCCGGATTGACGGGAGGTGCCGCCTGACTGACTCTCATGGTACGACTGAGTATGCCTCATCGAGGCATTTCGCAAACTGTCTTGAAAGTTTGAAGTAGAAGCCGACTCTGACAATCGGTCACTCTTCTTCTGCTCTAGCAGTAGCCGAGCATCTGTGAATGTTTGCTTTGACCCGTCCGCCTGAATATGACGAACCGGTTTCCTATTTCCTGTAGGATAACGGAATTTTGTGAAATCAAGGGCAGGTGGCTCCCGCTTCCTAGATTTAGGATGAGGAGTCGCCTCTCGCCCTTGAACTGGCTTCCTCTTCAGTGAAGTGGAGGGTTTCTTGGCCGACTGCTCCTTGACTGAAGTAGGCGGCTTCTTGTTGATCAGCTCTTGAATCTCTCCCTTGAAGTTCCTCATGAAGGTCATGAGTTCGTTCCTTGTGATGGGAGCAGACCCATCAGTCGGCTGTTGCCGAACAGGCGGTGCGCCTGCTGGCTCGCTTCCTGTTTGAAGATGCTCCCGTTCCCTCCTTTCGGTATGACGTGTACGTCGGGCCCTTAGGGTCCCGTCTGGAGCTGTATGAGTTTCAACTTCAAATTCACTTTCGGTGTCATGGTCCGACTGAACTTGAGGGTCGTTTAGGGGACGCCTCTCTTCAGAAGTCGGTACAGACTTGGATGCCATCTCTGAAGTACTCTCCCCACAGACGGCGCCAAATGTTTCGGGGTTTTCTGATGTCCTGCGGGAGAGTTACAATTCCGAGACTGGAACCGGACGCCTGTACCTGCAAAATAACGGAGACTCCTGTGAGCTCCGCCTCCAACGGTCAAGTTAGTACCTGATTAAGGAGTAATTAATGCGGAAATTAAAGTAATAAGGTCTCTCTAGGTGAGAGTGTTTAAGGTAGGTAATCTGCTTAGTTAGCGAGATCAGCCGGTTATTAGTGTGTTCCGTAATGTTTCAGTTCTGTTCTTCTCCTTAATGAGGATTAAGGGAGGTATTTATAACCTTGGGAAACGTGCCCATCCTAGGTTTATGTAAACCTAGGGCCGATTGGGCTTCCCTCGGAAGTTGGGCCTGGGTGGCCGGTTTTCCCATTTGGCATGGGTGGACACGTGGCATGTCTCAATTGGTCCGTAGAGGACGTATCTGTGATTGACACGTGGCAGGCTCCTATTGGCCTACGTGAAGGACACGTGGCGGAACCTGGTTGGTCCACTTGTCAGACGGTGATTGGTGGATAAAAATCCCCTAATCACTAAGCATGTGGTGAATATGCTTGACACTCTTAGGAAGTGGAAATTTACATATACGATTAGGGACAACGATTAGAGACAAGTAAAGTAGGGAGCCGCCAACAAGTTTTTAAGGAATTTATAAACCGTTCACGAATCATTTAAGACACCCACGATTAAGGGACAACGATAGGCAACAACGATTGACCCATGAACGTTACACCCCATTCATAATCCATGAGAATACTAACTCCGTATGGTTCGGAACCACGAAATGAGGATCGGGGATGATGGTACAAAGTGAGTCATGGAGTCACATTCACCCGTATTAGCCTCTACTCGATTCTTATAACGAAAAGTATTTCCTGCAATCTCAAAGGCATACAAGATTCAATTTGCTCCAAACTAATATTAGGCTAAATTGGTTGACTATTAATGCACACATAATTCTAAATATTAGTAATCACTTGATTAAGCAACAAGATTAAAAAGGAACCTAAACCGATCATCCAAATTATCTTATTAATCGTGATATTAAATTACATATTCCCTTTAAACATGTAATATGGTGATCAATAATAACACAAGAATAAACATTAATATTGGAAGCAATTTAACCATAATATCGTTAGTCAAATCATCAAGAATACAATAATAAACCTAAACATGATACTAGAAATATTAAATTAAGAGTAAGTAATTAAATTAATTAATTACTCACGTTACGCGCGCTCTTTTAAATTGCTACATCATGAATAAAATTTAGTAACTTTAAGGAATAATAAATCAAATTGAAATTAAATTAAATAAAAATAGAGTTGATTTGGTGCAAACCCTCAACCGATTCTACCTTACATGCCTTGGTTTAAGTATGGAAATTCGGGTATTGTATGGACTCCTTGGAGTGCTTAGGGAAGGAATGGTGTAATTAGGAGAATAGGTTTAAGGCTTAGAATGTGTGTGAGAGATAGATGAGAATGTCTGTTAATGCACCGAAACTATAAAATCAGCCTCGTATTTATAGAGGAAATGTGAGGGGTGAGGTCCGGATCCTACAAATGAGGCATCGCATAAGAATAAATTGCCACGCCACGACATTTTTGCCATGGTACGATATATCTGTCGTGGCACGGCAGATAATTCTATCATTTTGGAAGGTCAAAGCGCGTGAAAAGATAAAGTCAAACAAATTGTCGTGGCACGGCAAATTTTGCCATGTCAACAAAATAACTGCCGTGTCACGGTATTTTTATCGTGGCGCGGTACTTTCCAGTTTTTACGCGTTTTTAAAATTTCGATAACTTTTGATCCGTAATTCGGAATAAGGCATATAATATATCGTTGGAAAGATCTTTAAGTCTACTTTCCCTCCCAATTATAATCAGGTCAAAATCTTTTGTATATTTTAAGAAATGGCTGTCTTAGTGCAAGAGTGTTGGGTTTGGGCCGAGTTTTAGTGTTTTGCTCATATCTTCTTCGTTTTGAATCGAAATTGGGCTTATGATATACTGTTGGAAAGATTATTTAATGGCCTATCCAAATAAACAATATTTGGATCAAAATTATAGGGCCAAAAAAATCATTTTAGCTTGGTTTTGTGTTAGGACACAAAAAGAGGAAAATAAGTTATGGTTTGGGAAAATGGGCTAAGAATTGGGTTGGTTTATGAAATGTATTGGATTAAATATGGATTTAAGCACTCTAAATATTGAATACTCAACCCGACCAATAATGGCGATGAAAGGTTGTTCATCATCGAGTTTGGTTTTGAGGATACATTTTTAGGTGTCTACACCTTTATGATCTGGTTAATTTATGCATTAATAATTGATTGTTGTCTATCATTACACAGTATTATTTATTGGTGGTCCTAAGCTTTAATTTATTGATATTCTTATAATTTTTAATCGCATTAGTTTAATTAATTCCCTTAATATAATTCTATTAAAATCACAATTGGTTACTTGATAATTTAGAGTATATTAATTTATTAGGAATAAAAGAACATTGTTTTCCTGTGGATTCGACCCTACTTTCCTATCTGCTTTAGTTAGAGGACTTAGGAACTACTTTTGATTAGGTGATACGACTCTGCCGGGAAAATCTAGCCTGTCAAAATTTGGCGCCATTGCCGGGAAAACGGTTTTATTTTTATTTCTGATTATTTTTGTAGTCTAGATTATTTTCTTTAGTCTCATAGAACGCAAGTTCTTTGAGTCAGTTTCTTACATTTGTTTGTTTAGTTCGGTGTTTATGCCCGGGGGTTCGATACCAAGTTACATTCCATTCGATCCTAAGATTGAACATTCTTTCCTTAGATAGAAGAATCTCTATAGACAAGTATTCTCAAACAGAAGAATCTAGACAATGCGCCTATTTGATACTCGTACAGTCTCAGAAAATCTATACAATACAAATTTTAGTGTCTACAAATAGGGTGTTTGTGTAAACCACCTAAGGAGGGTATAGTTTTCAAGATATCCCATGACATTGAAGTTTACTATAAGCAATACGCTGAACAACATGGATTTGGGGTAAGTAGGGTTCAAGGTGCATTCTCGACAAAAACAAAAGAGTGTAGAGCTATAACTTAGAGGTGTGAATGTTCGGGGGCTCTCGACATGTGGGCTCAAAGGGAGGCAAAAAATAGGGCAAAGGCCATATGTGTATAGGTAGTGAAGGTAATTTTAATGGTGTAATTGGGTCAGATGAGCTAAAAACGAGGCAAGAGAAAATAAAAAAAGTGTGAATATATACCGCAAGTATATATGCTAGTGTGAATGGTGAAGGTGAGTGGGTTTTGAAGTATGTTGTTCTTAAACATGATAGTCATAGGCCAAGTCCAAGTCCAAGCAAAGCAAATCTTGTAAAAGAATATAAAATGAAGTATTATACATCAACAGTTTGTAAGAGGTTACTCAACTATTATGATAAGAAAAAAATGGAGGGTATGGATGTTGTTGCTATGATGAAGTAAATTGAAAAAAATGCAAGTAGACAATCAAAACTTTTACCACATATGCATCATTTGGATGAACAAGGCCGCCTTAAGGATGCTCTATGGTTTGACACAAGGATTTGGGGGCGTATGAAAATGTTGGCGATGTAGTATGTTTTGATGTGACGTACTTAACCAATGAGTATGAGCTTTCGTTTGCAAATTTTGTGAGGGTCAATCATCATGCATGGCCAGTAAATCCTCTTAGGTTGTGCACTTGTGTTAAGTGAAGATTGTGACACTTATGCTTGAGTATTCAAACAATGGCTAGCATGTATGGGTAATAAGCAACCTGCCAACCTTTAGGGATTCTAATAGACTAAGCAGCTACAACGAGGAGACCTCTTGCTGAAACTATGGATCATAGGTGGTGCATTTGGCACATCATGAAGAAATTTCTTGAAAATCTTGGCAAATACAACTTAATTGTAAGTAGACGAGTGGTTGAATGCTTTGATATTATCTGGTCAATTATTTATCAATGACTTAATGAAATTCGTGAGTTATGCATGTTCATGCATGATTAGTGAATATATGATTGAGTTGCTCTGTTTGAAGATGGTTTAGTTATAATTTTATTGTAGTTATGTTTTGTTTAGATGTAGTTAGTATTACATTTCGATTGTTGAATAAATGACTCAGCTGTTGTGTTGAAGTTTATTATGATATAGTTTTGAAATGAGCATGTTCATGTATTATTAGTTTAAACAAGATAGGTGGATTTATGTTTGAACTTGTTTGTGAAACGTTTGTTTGGATGTTGTATTAACATGAGCAATTTTTTTTGTATGTGTTTTATGTGAATAGATGATGTTTTGTTTACTTTGTTTTAGTAAGATGGTCACCTATAATGTTGTTGATCATATGTGTTGTTTAGATGAAGCAACTATTATATGTTGATTGGATATATCTCTTTTTAGTAGATTTAAATGGGAAGTTTGAAATTATTGAACGGTTACCTTTATATCAGGTATAATGAGTTCAAAAGCCCTTTGAAAGTTGTCATATATGAAAGCTTTACAATGGAGGAATTTGAGAATCGTTGGTGTGAGTTAATGAAGAAGTAAAAGATGGAGGACATTGAATGGCTAAGCGAGTTGTTTAACGAGCGACATATGTGGATTCCTTGTTTCATGGAGGAATTTTCTAGGCATGTATGAATTTGTTAACTTCCTTGGTTTTGAAGTAATGATAAACATCTTAGCTAGTTATTGCTTGTTTAGGTATTATTATATCAATTGTACGATCGATAACCTTTTTAAATAATGCTCAAAAAATGATGAAATCAAAGGGGTTGATCCATAGAAACTTCAAGACTTGAAGAACATGACTTGTATTTTAGTTAGTCTTCTTGTTGTAATTGTTTATGAATTGTTTAGTTAAGTGGTGAAAGGTTTCTTGCCTTTTTTTTTTTTGACAATAGCAAATGAACAACCAAATTATCTATTACACATATAATCAGAGAGTAATATGACATTGTCTTGCAATGCCATGTGCCCTTTGAACCTGATCTCTCTAAACCTTTATAATCGCACACCTATGGAAAGTCTTTCCCACTTCCTTGATCTCTTTAATTGTCCAAGCAATCGAGACGTCCTTACCTTGATTGTCTTAAAGGTTGTTGATGAGTGCTACAGAGTCAGAAAGGATCAAAACCCTTTGCTCTCCTTTTTCTTTGGCCCATTTTAACGCTTCAAGACATGCCCATGCCTCACATTATAGTGCTGAAGAAGCTGCTCCATGCTTTCCTCCCCCGTCAACATTGTTAGTATGCTCACTACCTGTGATTGTCCAGCCTATACCTAACCTTGTAGTACTCTTATCCCACGCTCCATCGATCTTCACAATGAAACTATCATAACCACTTTTATATATTCCTAACTGAATATGATAAAAGCGGGGCGGGTGACTAGGATTATTCCTACTTTCAATGTCCAAATTAGTCTCTTGCTGTTATACTCTGTATGTTTATGTATTTTATAAATTATTTAAGTAATTATAAAATATATTGGGTTCAAGTATTTTTAATTAAATATTTTAAAGGGCTAAAGTAATTTTATTATTGAGTTTTATAAAAGTAAAATATATTTTTGGGCTAAACATTTATTAATTATTTGGTCTCATTTAAATAATCATATTAAACAATCCTTACATACTCCTATTGAACCTACCCATTTCATTTAACTAAGCCCAATTCATTTATTTGAACCCTTGTGGGTCAAATATTTCATAACTCAAGCCCACTTATTTATTAACCCCAAGCCTACCCTCTATTCTCTACGCTATAAATACCTCCCAAAACCCCAAAAATTTACCACACAAGAATACAAAAATCAGATTTATAAGGTAAATACTTCCTTTTCTTATATCTTTTTCCTTTTCTTATTTTTTTTCTTTGTTTTCTTTTATTGGGGTTTTATGCGTAAACTTCCACGCATTGCAAGCAAGTCTTGGTTTCTTTCCCTTGCCACATAGCTGCCACGACACTGTCGACGGAACCCACCTTCGGCGACCACCCAACACGCCGGCCAACCATCTCGCCACCCGTGGTGGTTGTTCCCTTCTCTCTCCTCTTGTGTTTAATTTATATTATGTAGCTAGTATGTATTTTGGATTTTGATTTTAATTATTGAAATATGATTAGTATGTTTTATAATTGTGTTTTAATAATTAAAGAGTATAAATTTCAGATTATAAAGGGTTTTAATTTCAGATTTTATAAAGTATTAAAAGTTAGGGGTTTTAACTATTAAAGTGTTGATTTTTAGGGTTCTAACTTGCAATTAATTTGGGGGTTTTGTATACCCATTGATTGTGAGGGATAATAAGTCTTAAAGACTACATTTTAGGGAGTTTTAATGATTTTTTATTTAAATTAAATTGCTGGAATTTTATTTTAAGTACTACTTTAGTGTTTTAATAAAAAGGGATTGATTACCCATAGGTAGATAAGATTTTAATTAATTTTAATGGAATTTTCAGATTTATTTGAAGGGTTTAAACCTCAAAAAGTTTGCTGGAATTTTTATATTAACACCATGAATGAGTTTTTACTTTGTGGTTTTAATTTCAATTAAAGAAAGAGTTTTAAAGGTTTTAAACCAAAATTTCAGCTTATTAGAGAGGTATTAAAGTGTTTAAAAGTTTCTGAAAATTTGTGTAATTAAGGGAGTAATTGAGTTTATGTATTTGGTATTGTAGGAGACTTTAAGTTGAGTAATTTCTAGCATTGTGGCTAGTTGGAAAGATGGTTTGAGGTACATATGTGCGTAGGATATATTAATTTTGCGTAGTACCATGTTAAGAAGTTAAATTTGGTATCTAGTATGAGATTAGTATCATATTAAGTTGTTGTTGTGATACTTGGAATGCTTGATTATTATCCATGTCTTATATGTAAGCATGTGAATATGTTGGAATAGTTATTATGAGCTTGATACAAGTTGAAAGTTATTGAATCATGTTATATTATTTATTATTCATTATCAAGAATGCATGTAATTAATAAACAAGGCTTATGTTTATTGAAAAGATCTAAACTTATATTTATTGAGCATGATTCATAATTTTATCCTCACCCATTTATTATTGGTGTTGATTCAAGAAAGTTAGTTTATTTATTTACTCACCCACATAAGTTGAGGTCGAGTCAAGGAAGTTAGTTTATTACTCACTCACATATGTTGAGATTGAGTCAAGGAAGTTTAATAGTGCATTTTATGCACCAAGGTAGTAATCGTGCAATTTTGTGCACAAAACTAGGCAAGGAACCTTAATTAAAGTAAATTGTATGTGCTGACTAGTTCATTCAAGAAACAAATTGAAGTATGTGTTTATGATTGTTGTGTTGTATTCATGATTGATTGGTTGAAGTCATCACAAGTTAAATTGGTAAATCACGTAAATTGTAAGAGGATACGCACCAAAACTCTTGGAATGTATATACCTTGAGTATGAACATATGGGGGGAGTTATGGGGTTTTATATTTAACCACAGCTTCTACAGGGCTACAAGATGATGTACTTTCTTTAATTATTATTATGCGCTGGAATTCTGTCACAAGGTGACACTAGTTGGTACTCACTTGATTAGATCCCAAGTGAAGGGTCCCTTATTTTTAAGGGATAGTTAAGGAAGCAAACCCGTTCGATGTGTTATCCAAAGCTATTTATTAATGAATTAAAGTAGAGTCATAAGTCAAAGGTAAGTTGACTTGTGTTGTATGGCAAGCTTGTTTTTATTTATTTATTTATTATTGTTTATTGTTAAGATATTCACGTTAGTGTGATTGTTCCTTTTGGTGCATATGAGCTTTTGCTGATTCGTACTTTGTTGTTTGTGTTTGGCTTTTCTTTGGATTGGCCCTACCATGACCCATTTTATATGGCAAGTAGTGAGATTGAAATAAAGAAGAGTGCAGGTAGAAGGAGCATATCAAACATGATGAGATTGAGCAAAGAGGGTTATATGATTCTTTGTTTATTATTTATTGTATTGGATTATTTATGTAATTGTTGACACTAACATTAATTATTGTTTTAACGGATTTTTCACCATATACCACTGAGTTAATGGGTAATTCATCATATACCACACGAAACTTTCTAATACACCAAATACCACTCAGTTAATGTACACTAAACACAAAATGCCTTTTTTGGTAACTTCCGTTAGTCTGCCGTTTGGGGTAATTTACTAATTCGCCATATACCATTATTTTATAAGTTATTTCATCATATACCATTTGTTTAAAGTTATTTCACAATATACCCATAATTTTACAAAGGTTTGTGTTTTAAAAAAGAACTAGTCGTTGAACAGTTATAACGACTAGTTTGTGTACATAAATGTAGTACTTTAGGGTAATTTTACATAGGTTCTAGGTTCTAGGTTTGATAAAGCAATTGATATGGAACCTAATGAGCTGACAGAGTATGCTAAAGGGGTTTTGGAGCCAAGGAGTGATGAGTATAGGTTCTGGTGGTGGAGAATTTGAAGTCAGGGATGGCCATGTCAAGTTCCCTGTCACACTTGGGAATATGACCTATGGGTGTGGGAAATGGAAAGGAATAGGGATACCATGCAAGCATGGTTTCAGGGTCATTTACAACCAAAGACTTGAACCCAGGGATTTTGTTTACATTAATCATTTCAAGGCTACAAATACAGTAACCATAAACATAATTACTTGTATTTTTATTGCTACATTTATTATCTTTTGCTGCTTTGCTACTCTTCTCTTGAGCTCCTTCAACTCTTGCTTCAACAAGATCTCACCTCCATGCGTGTCTACCCCTCCTCTGCTTTGATTTTCATAACCCGACGGGACATTTGCTCCACATTACCCTTGCACCACCTGAATGTCTCAAATACATCACACTTATAGTACAACCTTTGTGGATTTTTTGCCGAATCAGAGCTCCTTATTGCAAACTTCCTACCACAAGAACAAGCTTTGTTTAGCACTCTTACGTACGAAGAACCGAAAGATGACGATGATGATGATGATGATATTGAGTGTGTGGAAATCTTTGCAAATGCTTTTAGAAGTGTAACTTGGTACGTGAATCACTAAAGTATTACATTTATATACACAAACTAGCCGTTATAACTGTTCAACGGCTAGTTTTTTTTAACACAAACCTTTGTACAATTATGGGTATATTGTGAAATAACTTTAAACAAATGGTATATGGTGAAATAACTTATAAAATAATGGTATATGGTGAATTAGTAAATTCCCCAAACGACAGACTAACGACAGTTACCAAAAAAGGCATTTTGTGTTAATGTACATTAACTGAGTGGTATTTGGTGTATTAGAAAGTTTTGTGTGGTATATGGTATGAATTACGCATTAACTCAGTGGTATATGGTGAAAAATCTGTTGTTTTAATATTTTAGTTTGGTTTTAAAAGGATCCATTCTCCCAGACATCCTTTGCTAGATTACACAGATGAAATAAGTGTTGGCTATCTTCTATTTCCTCCCCACAATAGTCACAAGCTTCATCAATATGAATTCCTCTTTTTGCTAAATTTTCCTTAACTGCAACAGCATCATGAAAGAGCCTCCACAAAAATAACTTCCATTTTGGCTGGATGTTCAACCTCCAAATTAGCTTCACAAAGTCTTGGTCTATAGTCGCAAGTGTATTCCTTTCCAATCCTTGTTCCTTTGATAAAAAATAATATCTGGTTTTCACGGTGTATTTCCCTAAGGGATGATACTTCCAATAAATGTAATCATCATCCAATCTTTGTGGAAGCTCCATAGACAATATAGCCTTTGCACTTTCCCACCCAAAACATTCTCTCACCTTTCCTACTTTCTCGGTAGCTGTTCGAATGTCAATGAAATCACTAAACTTCCAGTTCAACGCAGACCTTAAAGTTTGGCTTGAGTTTGCAACTGGAATTTCACCTCGTACCCAAGGCATACTTGTAGCCTTAATGTTCGTGTCATTCCCATCTTTCCATGCAAACACCTTTTTAAAAGCACAATTGGTTTTTCCCAAGCTCGCCCTCCCCATGGAAGGATTTCCAATCCTCTCATATGGTCTTGCCATGTTGCAGATTCTGTACGGTTGACACCCTCTATGCACTTTTGAGAGAAGAAGTTGTGGGTTAAGATGCATTCTCGTTGCTTGTTTGAAAAGTAATGCTCATTTAAGACATTAGTTCCCCGAATGCATAACCCTCCCATGCTCTTTGGCAGCTGGATAATAGGCCGGCTTACCCAATGCATCCCCTTATTTCCATTGTAGAGTTGACCTAATACCTAGGACACTACCATTTCTGCAAACAAAATTGACTTGGACAATTAGTTGGTGAATGTTCGGTAATTCCAAAAGTTAAAGATTATGTCCTTAACATATTTTTAGCAAAGGAAGTATTTGCCAACTACGTGAAATCATGTTTATTCTGTTTAGGAGATAAATTATTGCGCCTATATCTTAGGATGTTATTCTGGTCCTATTTTAGGAAACAAAATAATATAGAAGATGTTTTCCTTCAAGTGAGTTTTAAATTTTAGGAAAAGATCTTCAACCTAAGATATGACCTTCTAGGTCACGGAATGACTTATCCCGACCCCCAAGTAGTATAAATAATAAACACATTTCTAAGTTTTGAGGTAACGCTTTTCACACATATTTTTAAGAGGTCGTTTGAAAAGCTCGAAACACTTAGAAATAGTTCATCAGTTTTAACAATTATTTGTACACACACTTTATATCGATTTGTATTGTCTCTTAGTTTCGCTTTTTAAGAAGGCATATTAAGGGAATCTAAGTATTTGTATCAATAAACATACAATAAAAAACACACCAGTAATAAGAAAGTGACACGCATTATCTCCAGGTGTGTCCTTAGTCTTTTAATTTTTATTTTAAAAAAAAAAAATTATTTAGGAAACAAATCTTATACATAAATAAAATTAGATAACAAATTTAAACATAAATAAAAGATTTGATGTGTTTTATCCGTATTTATATGTATTTTAGAAGCTCTAAGAAAGTAATTTGGATATCAAATAAAAAAAATTACTTGAAATGAAATGTCTGATGTATCCTTCCAAAAATATATAAATCAATTTAAATTTAAGCAAAAAAAAAAAGGATTACTACTGTTTTTTAATCCCAACTTTCACCAATTTATTTTCATTAATCCCAACTTTGGATTATTCCCTAATAATCCCAACTTTTAGGTGGCCTATCATTCTTCAATCCCAAAAACCGGTAACTTGATGAAAGCGCTAAAAAAAATTTAAAATTTTTTTTGACACGTGTCACATGCTAATTGCTTCAAAAAATAAAAATAAATAAATAAAATCAAATAAATTAAGAAAAAACAAAAAAAAATAAAAATAAAAAATTTAAAAAAAAAATCCTCTCCTCCCTACCAACCACCCCCATCCCCCTAGCCCAGCCAGAATCCACCGCCACCTCGCCAGAATCCTCCCATTTCCCCTTCCACTCCAACGAAAACAACCACCTTCCCCAACCCCAACCCCGAAACTACCCCATCCCTTCCCCCCACCCCCGAAATCGCCTCAAACCAACCCCCTACCATCCGCGAAACCACCACCCTCCCACCTGCTTGCCCGCTCGCGAAACCACCCTAACCTCCCTCCTTATCTTCTTTTCCACCTAGATCCGCTAGCGAAATTCCCCAACCTCCCCTGCGTCGGTTATTAGAGGTCGAATTCAATTGTTGTGTCGGTGGCTGGTGGTTTTGGGGGTTGGGAGGCCTGTCGTTGGTGGTTTTGGTGGATTCAAGTGTTTCGAGGGAAATGGGGTTTGGCGAAGGGGGCTGGAGTTTCAATGGTTTCGGGAGAAGTTAGGAGTGAAAATGGTGGCTTGATGGTGGTTTCAAGAGAAGAAGTTGGGGGCTGTGAGTGGTTTTGGGGGAAGAGAGTGAGGCTGCGGGTGGTTTCAGGGGAAGGGAGTGAAGCTGCAGGTGGTTTTGGGGGAATTTAGTGGTTTTCGGTGGGATTGGGGAGGGAGATGGTGGTTTCCGGTGGGGGCTAGTGAGGAGGCGGTGGGGCTGCGGTGGGATGGAGGTGGCTGGTTGTTTTTTGTGATTTTTGGTTTTTTTTGTTTTATATTTTTTTTATATTTTTTTTAAATTTTTGGACCAATCAGGACTTGACATGTGTCAAGGGACCTGGTACAACAGGTTTAGTTACCAGTTGGGTATGAAGAATGATAGGCCACCTTAAAGTTGGGTTTATTGAGGAATAATCCAAAGTTGAGATTAATGAAAATAAATTGATGAAAGTTGGGATTAAAAAACAGTATTAATCCAAAAAAAAAAAGATTCTTAACATTATTTGAGACATACATAGTGTAATGTAGTACGTTTTTTTAGAAAAAAAAACTAATTTAGTTAACAAGAATAAATGATACCAATTTGTTAGTGAAATCAAATATATATATATATATATATATATATATATATATATATATATACATACATTGTTTCGAGGTTTTTTTGATGTCCTGCGGGATAGTTACAATTCCAAGACTGACTTCTGGACGCCTGTACCTGCAAAACAACGGAGACTCTGGTGGGTGGGAGTTTCGCCTCCAACGATCAAGTTAGAACGTGTATGAGGAGTAAAGTGAGGAAAGTAAAAGGTCTCTCTCGGATTCCAAGAGCTTATCTGCAATGTGTAATTGCTCAGTTCAAGGTGTCAGGTGTCTGACTTTCTCTGATGGAGAGTTAATGTGAATTAAGTATTTCTGAATAGATGTTCCTCAGAGGGAAACATCTGCCTTTTATTGGGTGTTGGAAAACGTGCCTAATACTAGGTTTTAGTAAACCTAGGGTTGACAAGGCTTTGCTTGGGAATTTGGGCCGTAAGAGGCCAGCTTCCTGGTAGGCTATTTGTCTGCCACGTGTCGTGGCCTGATTGGTCCACCTTGTACCTCTCACGAGGTGACACGTGGCGGACTGTGATTGGTCCACGTGGATGACATGTGGCAGGATTTGAGTGGTCCACGTGGCGGTGTTTTTAGGCGGTAGGTGCCGCCTCTAACTTCTTCATAGATTCGGTAAGGGCCATCCCAATTAGGAGTCAGCTTCCCCTGCTCGTTGGCCCTACCTACTGCTTCCATCTTTCGTAGCACAAAGTCCCCTACTTTTAGGGGCCGCTTGTGCACTCTTTTATTGTAAGCTCTCGTCATTTCAGACGGTAGATCTCATGACGCAAGGCTGCATTGCCCCTGCGTTATGGAAGTGAATCTAATGCTAACCGCATGGCTTCCCAGTTGACCTCTTCGTCATAAAGCATGACTCGAAGAGTCGGCTTATAGTGCTCAATAGGCAAAACAGCCTCTGCCCCATAAACCATGAGAAATGGAGTTTCACCAATCACCCCTTTTTCAGTTGTCCTGATGGCCCACAGAACATGCGGTAGCTCGCCAGCCCATAGGCCGCCAGCTCTTTCAATTTTCTTCTTGATGCCATCAGAGGTTAACTTGTTGAAGGCTTCAACCTGGTCGTTTGCTTGGGGGGCGGCCGACTGATGCAAAACAATGAGAGATTCCTTGGTCTCCCAACCAGTTCTTGAGAACAAGCGTCTCAAATTGAGGTTCGTTATCAAAGACCATAGACATGGGCACCCCATACCGAGTGATGACATTTCTCCAGATGAAGGAGATAACATCTTTGGTTTTAATGCTTTTAACTGCCTCCGCTTCTACCCACTTGGTAAAATAGTCGACTGCTACCAAAATATATCTCCGTCCGCCTGTAGCAGGCATATAGGGACCTAGAATGTCCATGCCCCATTTGGCGAATGGTATTAGGCTATGGATAACCGTCAGGTCAGTGGCCGGACGACGGATGAGCTTGCCAAACCTTTGGCACTTGTCACATTTTTTCACCATCTCCATGGCGTTTGCTTTTAGGATAGGCCAGAAGTAGCCTTGCCGCCTGACTCTCTTTGCTAGGGTCCTATTGCCTATGTGGGAGGCGCGGAACCCTGAATGCAAGTCTTCGAGGACCTCTTGCCCTTTCCTAGGGTAACACACTTCAAAAGAGGTTGTAGATAGCCTTTTTTGAAAAGTTCCCCTTTATGAATCTCAAAGTTAGACGCACGCTTTTTCATTACAATCATCTCTGGGTTAGTGTCCGGTAGGGTGCCGTCTATTAAGTATGACCGGATGCCATCCATCCAGGTTGAGCTTCAATCTAGGACTCCAATAGGTTCCTCCTCAATGCTCCTTTTTTCCATCACCTCCCATAAAACAGACCTTGGTGTGTCACAGGAGGCGGATGACGCCAATTTGGAGAGGGCATCCGCCTGGTTATTCTCAGACCTGGGCACTTGACTTAGGTGGAATTCTTCAAGTGTCCCAGCCTCTTCTTTTACCGCCTGTAGATACTTGGTCATAGCCGGATGTGTGGCTTCATAGTCACCATGATATTGGCAAACAATTAGTTGTGAATCAGAACAGGCGTCCACTTTCTTTGCCCCGGCCGCCTTGCACATGCGGATGCCGGCTAGTAGGGCTTCATATTCTGCCTCATTGTTTGAGGCTTGGAATTTGAAACGTAGTGCATACTCATACTTGTCTCCCTCAGGAGACTGACATATTACGCCTGCACCATAGCCGTTCATTATGGAGCTCCCATCCACATATACCTTCCAGACTTGGTCAGGATTTTCTGGATTAGCCGGCCTAGTCATTTCAACAATGAAGTCGGCAAGTGCCTACCCCTTCACTGCTTTCCTTGGCTCAAAAGTAATTTCTAGGCTTTGCATTTCAATTGCCCATTTAATCATTCGACCGGATGATTCCATGGTTGTCAGTGGCCGCTTGATTGGTTGGTCAGTGTAGACCACGACCGGATGTGCCAAGAAGTAAGGCTTCGAATGGCTGATGAAATAGACGGGGAGCCGGCATCCGTCTCTTTCAGCAAGAAGAACGGCACTGAGAGCATGATCAGAGACATCCAAGTACATGTATAATACTTCCTTTGACAGAGGGATGGCAAGCCTTGGCAAAGAGTGCAAGTGTTCCTTCAACTTTTGGAAGGCCGCCTCTACATCCGTCCCCCATTCAAACATAGTCTTCTTCTTTATTGCTTGGAAAAAATAGAGGCACTTGTCGCTTGACCGACTGAGGAATCTCCCCAATGCCGCCAGACAACCTGTTAATTTTTGAACTTCCTTTACAGTACGGGGCAACTGCATGTCTATGACCGCCTATAATTTTTCTGGATTAACCTCTATCCCCTTTTGATCAATCAGAAATCCAAGGAACTTCCCAGACTTAACACCAAAAACACATTTCTTGGGATTTAGCATGACATGGTGCCGCCTGAGTGTGGAGAATGTTTCTCGGAGATCTGTAAGAAGGTCTGTCTGAAGTTTGGATTTTACAATCATATCATCAATATACGCCTCCACATTCCTTCCTATTTGATTAACGAAGATTGTATTAATTATTCTCTAGAAGGTAGCAGGCGCGTTCTTCAAACCAAACAGCATCACAATATAGCAGAATAACCCCTGATCAGTGACGAATGCCGTGTTTTCTTGATATTTCTTCCACAAGGGTATCTGGTGAAAGCCTGAATAGGCGTCCATGAAGCTCATCAAGGCATGGTCGGCTGTAGAGTCGACCAGACTGTCGATCTTTGGGAGAGGATAGCTATCCTTCGGACATGCCTTGTTCAAGTCTGTGTAGTCAACACACATGCGCCAGGTTCCATTCGGCTTCTATACTAGGACAACATTGGCAACCCAATCTAGGAAGTAGCATTGCCAAATGAAACCAGCATCTAACAATCTTTTCACCTCGGCGGCTGTCGCTTGGCTTCTTTCTTCACCATGGTTCCTTTTCTTTTGCCTTACCGGCTTCTTTTTAGGATCCAATGCAAGTTTGTGGACGGCTAGATCCGGGCTGACGCCTGGCATCTCGTCCACTTCAAAGGCAAAGATGTCTTTGAATTCCTTCAACAAGTGGTGCAAGTCTGCACCGAGTTCAGCAAAAGCAGTCGTCCCAACCTTAACAGTCCGGTCAGGACGAGAGTCATCGAGGACGATGTCCATGTGTTCACCAGCCGGCTGGGGACGGAGTTCAACCAGTCTTTGACCGGTCAGTGATTGCTATTGCATACCTGTCTTTTTTCTCGGCCACCATTTGGTTAGCCTTTCTCTTCTTGCCGGCTGCTGTCAGAGTAGGCGAGGCTTCCTTGACCTAGTCAAGGTCAGTAGTTTCTCCACTGGGGCCGGCTGCGACCACAGCGGGCTTAACATCAGAGAGATAGCACTCCCTGACCATCTTCTAGTCTCCCCGTAAGGAGCCGACTATTCCATCATCCCTCTCAAACTTGAGAAGCATAAGAGAAGGGATGATAATAGCCTTGGATTTATTCAGGGTGGGGCGCCCCAAAATCATGTTGTAGGCCGTCAGTTCTTCAACAACTAAGAACCGGACCACCATGTGGCGTCCCTCCCCTTTCTCGCCCAAACGAATGGGTAAGTCTATTCGACCTACCGGATGTACCACACCACCCCCAAATCCCACTAAAGGATAAGAGACCTGGTGCATACTCTCGGGCTTGTACCTGAGCTTGGCCAGGTACTTGTGACTGATGAGATCAGACGAGCTCCCAGTGTCAATGAGGATTGGGCCAACTCTTTGGTTGGCCACTTTGCATTCGATGACAATAGGGTGATCAAGCGGCCTCCTGATTTTGCCCTTGCCATCCTTAGTAATAACGACTTCGGGGAAGTAGTCCTTGGAAGCCAGTCCCTCGTCGACTGAGTTAACATCGAGGCGCCTGACATAGTCTTTATTGCCCCGGATGGTAGGGCCGCCTCCAACGAAGCCGCCTGCTATTGTATAGATCGGAGTTTCATCCGTATCCGAGCTATTAGCAAAGTGGGGCTTCTTTTTGGACGACTGTCCAGGGTTAGTTTTCAAGGTAACCTTGGACCTCAAGATATAAGACTTTAGGACTCCTTTGTCAGCCAGACGGTCCAACAGCCGCTTGAGGCTATAGCATTCGTTGGTGACGTGGCCAATATCCTCATGGTAGTGGCAGTATTTGTTTTTGTTCCGATTTTTAGCGGAACCTTTTATAGGAGCCGGCTTGTCAATAGAGACCCTGTCCTTAATCTCCATGAGGATGGAGTAACAGTCTTTATTGAATTCGTACTTTGGGGAGTACGTCTTTGCTTCTCTCTTTTTCTTCTGGGATGGCTGTTCAGAAGTTTCAGTCACCCAGACTTGTTTTCTTTTCTTTTCTTCTTTCTTAGCAGGCTGTGATGGCCAACTCTCTTTTTTGTCAAACCTCTTTGAGTCCGACTGCTTACTAATGTTGCAGAGCTCGTTCGCCTGTATATAGGTGTCCGCCTCCATCAGTGCCTCTTAGAGGGTAGCCACCCTCTTTCTGACGAGGTCGAACTTAAAGGCCGACCCGTCCATCAGACCTTTGAAAAAGTCTGTGTAAGCTACCTCATCAAACAGTCCTTGAATCTGAATTCTCATCAGATAAAACCGCCTGATATATGAGCGTAGCCCCTCCTTCTCTCCTTGCTGTATGGATCCCAAGTCAAGACTTGTTTTCTTCGTAGGGATATTCATTGAGAAGTTTGACACAAACAAGTATGCAAGCGTCTTAAAGTTATTGATGCATTCGGCTGGCAGGTTGCCGAACCATTGCTGGCGACGCCCTTCAATGTGGCCGGGAAGCATCTACACCATGCCACATCATCCAACCTTTGTAGATACATAAGGTTGGTGTATGCCATCAGATGGTCTTCAGGATTGGTGGTACCATCATAAGTACCTACCAACACATTTTTTACCTTGGCCAGCTGTGCGGCCTCAGTTATTTCCTTGGAGAAAGCTGAAGGTTGTTCCCCATGTCTTAGCAGTCGGAGCTGCCAATCCAAAGGCTGGATATTTTGTGCCGCCTGCCCCCCAAAGAGGGTAGGCTGCATACAAGGTGGTCCATACGACATGTATGGCTGTGGAGGCGCATATAGGGACGCCTAGAACATCTGAGGACTAGAGTGGGCGGACATGCTGCCTGTCTGGTTCTCTTGGTTTGATTGAGAATACCTCATTGAGGTATTCTGAAAAGCTGTCATTGAAGTTCGACGTTGAGGCCGACTCTGACAGTTACATATTCTTCTTTTACTAGATTATCATCCGAGCATCGGAATATGTTTTCTTGGAACCATCCGGCTGTATATGCCGGATGGCTTTCCTCTTCCCTGGCTCAGGGAACCGAAGTCCGGCCAAATTTAACAAAGGCTTCTATCCCTCCCTCGGTTTAGGGTAAGGAGTGGCCTCTCGGTCCTTGACCGGCTTTTTCCTCCCAAAATAAGGGGGCTTCTTGGCCGACTGTTCCTTGGTAGGGACAACCGTCCATTTATCAATAAGATCCTTTATCTCCCCTTTGAAACTTGTCATGAGAGTCATGAGCTCGTTTCCAGTGATGGGGGTTGATCCTTCAGCCACCTGGAGCTGACCAGTCGGCTGGCCGACTGTTTCACTGGGCCCTGCCTGGTCGGTGTTCTGTTCCCTCCTTTCAGTGGGACGGATGCGCCTTGTTCTCAGGGACCCATCAGGGGCCGTGTTGGTGGCGACTTCATAGTCGTCATCTGTATCCTAGTCCGAGTAGACCTGGACATCGGCCATAGGCCGTTTCTCATTTAGAGGCGGTACAAGTTCTTGTGAAGTCATCTCAGAAGTACTCTCCCCATAGACGGCACCAAATGTTTCGGGGTTTTTTGATGTCCTGCGGGAGAGTTACAATTCCAAGACTGACTTCTTGACGCCTGTACCTGCAAAACAACGGAGACTCCGGTGGGTGGGAGTTCCACCTCCGACGATCAAGTTAGAACGTGTATGAGGAGTAAAGTGCAGAAAGTAAAAGGTCTCTCTCAGATTCCAAGAGAGTATCTGCAATGTGTAATTGCTCAGTTCGAGGTCAGGTGTCTGACTTTCTCTGATGGAGAGTTAATGTGAATTAAGTATTTCTGAATAGATTTTCCTCAAAGGGAAACATCTCCCTTTTATAGGGTGTTGGAAAACATGCCCAATACTAGGGTTTAGTAAACCTAGGGCTGACTGGGCTTTGCCTGGGAATTTGGGCCGTAAGAGGCCAGCTTCCTGGTAGGCTATCTGTCTGCCACGTGTCGTGGCCTGATTGGTCCACCTTGGACCTCTCACGAAGTGACACGTGGCGGACTTTGATTGATCCACATGGATGACATGTGGCAGGATTTGAGTGGTCCCCGTGGCGGGAAAAAAATCCCCTAATCATACATAGAAATAGGATCATGTGAGAACACATCCCTTATGTGAGAACACTTTATAACCATTGAATCAAACAAGATCCAACGCTCCACATCTATCCCTGTCAAAATAATGGATTATTGTAAATTTTAGATTGTATATAAGAAAAATTTAAAAAAAGTGTCCAGCTTTTTCTCTCTCTAGATATTGATCTAGGTCTTGCCTTTCTCTCTCTTCTTTCCCCAAAAATTTCTGAACGAACACTGCTTTGATCGTAATGCTGAGATATCTTTGAATTTCGACTTGAATCTACAACTATAGTTAGGTATTTGCTGTTTTAATTATTTTTCCTTTGATATTTGGCTTCAATTGTTCAAATTTTGGTATTGAATATGGTTTTTGTGATTTTGTTGAAACCCTAGAAATCGCGAAATTCTTCATCAAATGGATTCAACCGAAGCTATTGTTACATATGAACGAATGATGTAAGTATCAATTTATTGATTTTGGGCATTTTACTTTGTTTTTATGTGATTTTTAGTAGTTTGTATCACGTGATGATAGTACGAAGCAATTTTATGAGTTCTTGATTTAATTTTGTTCATTTTCTGGTTTCTTAATGTTTTATACTCGTTCAATTGCCAAAATGTTTAGCATGAATCTTTAACTTTTCTGTGTTGGTGGTTGTCCTAAGCAGTATTACATGAAGAAGTTCACGACATACATAGTGGACCTGATGAAGAAGGAGAAGCTTTTTACATCACAAAGAGGTCCGATCATCATGGCTCAGGTACATTCAAATTAAATATTGTTTAAGCAAGTCCTGAAATGGATGTTGCATTGCATAGAAAAATGTGGAAGTGTTAGAAGTAGCAAGTAAAGCAGAACTTAGTTCAAAAGCTATATTTTTCTGTTCTTACAAAGCATTTGTATATTTGAGAAGTTAAGTGATATAGGATTATAGAGCACTTGTGGTAGTGAGTTGGTTCTGTTCTACAAAAATTCTTTTATATATAGTGATGTCTTGCATTTGAGCACTTTTTGCTTTTGTTTTACAAGTTCTTTGTGGCTCTATTGGTTTTGTTTTCCTTCTTGTAATGTCAATTCATACAACTACAGTATTCATGTAATACTTGGTATTATTTTTCTTTTTTCTTGTAGGTAGAAAAGGAATATGGTTATTATGAACAATCATATGGAGATGGAGGGAAGAAATATGCCTTGTGGGCTGCCAATATGGCCCTTTCTCAGAACATAGGTGTGCCTTGGATAATGTGCCAACAGTGGGATAAACCTGATCCTGTGGTGAGAATATTTGGATATGCAGGTTCATTTTCTATGTGTGAATTCTGTGATTTCTTTGTTTCCCATGTATTTTGCTCGGAAAGGTTTATTATCTAAACCTTCATATGTGACATAGCTGCAAACATATAACTACTTCTTGAACTATTTTGCTCATCTTATCTAGTTGTGTTTCATGTCTATCCATATGTGTCTGCTTATTATGTTATGTTATAGTGTTGATCTAATCATACCTTTGGGCATTGTGGGTGGTTCTGTTGAGCCCCAAGCTGTTTCCTCTTCCATTACATCCTATGTACATGGCTCGTTATTGGATTTCTTGATTGTTTTTAATGATAACTGAAACTCCAGGATCTATCACTACTTCCTTTCAGAAATAATAATATGAAAGGTGTTGCTTCAGTTGAGGTGTTTCTGACTTTCTATATCTTCTTTTGTCCCTCTCCTTCCCAAAAACAAAAAAGGAATAAGCAGAGAGATGTCTCACCCTTTATTTATTTTATTTTATGCATAACCATTACTATTATTTTTTTATTTTTTATTAACTGATTATGTAAATGTTGCGAGTAAAAAACTTCTCCTTTTTGGGAGAATTATATAGGTTAACTTGTGTAAAGGATGTTTCTTGCTTGTGGTAGAAATTGTACGCTTTAATACCATTACATTAAGTTTACATAGGTTTCCCATTCATATGCTTGCGGTTTTTTTGTCTTGTTTAATGAATTTTTTAGGAACTTAACAGAAATCAATCATCAATGAGCCATAGTTTATGTGACCATGCTAATTATTTGCAGATAAATACTTGTAATGGATTCTACTGTGACGACTTTACTCCAAGTTCTTCCAAAAGTCCGAAGATTTGGACTGAGAACTGGCCTGGATGGTAACTTTTCTAACATGTTTTTTAAGTTGCCTTTCAAGATCTTGAGCTTTCCAAGTTTTTAGATTTTTAAGCATCTCGTTATAAATAAGTTCATGATTGAACAGACTATTTGACTTTAACTCCAGGTTCAAAACATTTGGCGACGTGGATCCTCACAGACCTGTCGAAGATGTTACTTATGATATTGCTCGTTTTTTTCAGAAGAGTGGAAGTGTACACAACTATTACATAGTTAGTTAACTCGATCTCTGTGTCACTGATTTATAGTATATGGCCATTGTCGAATAACTCTAGTTAGGTACTATGATTCCAGCAATTGATACAGAGATTGGCATAGAATTAAAAAAAAAAGAAAAAAGAAAGGTCAGAGATTCAAAGGAATAAGAAGGTACAAAGAGAAAGGAAGGGTTTTTTTTTCTCAATGTTAAATAGTGATAATGGTCAAATTGGGAAAGTTGATTATTTTTGGAATCTGAAATTCTGAAGTGGAAATTTTGCAAAATTTTGAGTTCGTTGGTGCATCCGGTTAATTTTTAGCTGAAAGTGTACCGTATAGTTTTCAATTATTCATTACCAAAGTAAATTAAATTTGAAGGGGAATGAACAACTGAATCCATTGTATTTTGTCGTCTTACTTTGGTGTGCACCCCACTAAAAATGTAATGAAGCATGTTACTCAGACTCTTGTGTCAGGCATTCAGGCACAATCATGTATCAGACACTACTATTATATGAAAATAGCCTACATTTAGCTCAAAGGTGTGATGTTAATAGGAACATTGTAACAGACCTTAAAGTTGTAAGCCTGTAATGATACTTTTCTGCTCTTAAGAATGGTAGGTTTTTCTGTTTTGGCTGTGGAAGGTAGTTGACTAGTTGGTGGTTGTGGTCCTTGAGGGTTCTCTTCCACTTTAGGCAAACTTGCCTAGGGCCCTGTCTCAGAAGAGGAAATTTGAGCTGTATTGCAAAAAGCGCTTGTAACCACATTAAATCTTGTGGATACCATTAAAGCAAGACTAAAGACACAAAAGGTACGTATAATTTCCTTTTTACCTGAGACGCGTAGGTTACTTGGTTACATGATGTTATGATTGAATTGCTAGGATCTGAATTTTGATTCTGCTAGAAATACATGTCCAGTTGTGGTTATGATTTTTATCTTGAAATAATCATCATAATTCCTCAAAATATACCAAAATGTAAAAAAGTTCATGATGAGACAAAGGCCAAAGAGTAATAAATTGATTGCTCATTTCCCAAATGATCAAAGAAATGTTTGTTTATTTTACAAATGAGCAAACTAATGTTTGCTCATTTCACAAATGAGCAAAGAAATGCTTGTTGATTTAATGAATGATTAAAGAAATGTTTTCTCATTTGACAAATGAGCAACTAACTACTTGCTCATTTGACAAATGAACAACTAGTTTTTGCTCATTTGTTAAATTAACAAATAAGTATTTGCTCATTTGACAAATGAGCAACTAACTATTTGCTCATTTACTAAATGAGCAAAAAATTTATTGCCCATTTCCCAAATTAAATGATCATGGTTGCTCATTTCACAAATGAGCAAGGAAATTAATTGCTTGTTTGACAAATGAGCAACTAAGTTTTCGCTCATTTGTTAAATTAGCAACTAAGTATTTGCTCATTTGTCAAATGAGCAGATAATTTTGGCTCATTTTGTCAAAAATTAATATTTATTCTCTACTAATTTGTCAAAAATGAGCAAATAATTTGTCAAAATAAGCAATTAATTTTTTTCTCATTTATCAAATGAGCAATTAATTTTTGCTCATTTGTCAAATGAGCAAACTATTTAATGATCATTTGTCAAATGAGCAAAAATTAATTGCTCATTTTGTCAAATTAATGCTCATTTCTGAGTGTGTTTGAATGTTTTAAATACGTTAGCCTACTAGCTCAAGGGTAGAGCATTGTGCAAATACACAAAAGATGTGGGTTCGAATCCCATGTAGATTCATTTATGTAATGAGGAGACACAAGTTTGTATGAGAGTTTAGTTGTAACAAAGTTTATATAGTTATAAATCATTTCAAACCATTTTTTTGCTCATATAATTTAGTACGAATTTGATTTTTTTTTTTAATTAATTTTGTTTATAGAGATAACCTATGTTGGAATTGAACCTACATCCTCTATGCATTTGCATAGTGCTCTACCATTTGAGCTAATAAGTTTATCATATGTTTTAAATCATTTTCTATGTAACTTGTCACCAACATATACATAATTACAACGTCAGGAAAAACAGAGATGAATAGCAAATATCTTTTGGGGGACACACAGGTTTTCCAAAACACAGTATGTAAGAAATATCAAATTCAAGGTACTAACAAAAGAGGTAATAGACAGACAAAGAGAATATTGAAGGATCTTATTTTGCCATTGTATTCTAGACAAACTTACTTAATAGTTTCCTGAAGTGCACTTGGAAGTCTGTGCTCTTCCTTATATGCAGGAATTATCAAAGATATATACTTCTCAGCGGGATCAAATATAGAAGAGGAAATGTATTATAACTTGGTTAAGTTGAAAAGGTAGCAAATCTCAAAAACATACAATTCAGCATTGTCAGAAAAGAAGTGAATCCAACTGTGTTTCCAATAGTTCTTTAACATACATTTAAACATGCCAACTTGTAGCCAATAACTCAAAGAGTTCCTCTTTGCACATAAAGCATGACTTACAAGTGCAATTTTAGCAACAGAAAGTTTGATGCGCCTAAGAATATATGAGTAACATTTTCCAATCATAATTTTGCTCAATAACAAGTCCATAACACAGTAAAATATAAAACATAATAAGAGAAAAGGGGGAGCAGTAGAAAGGTGGCAGCAGTTAGGGAGCAGTAGCAGGGGGGCAGAATAAGGGGTTGAATAGCAGACTATGTTCTACACTACAAAGTATGACATGTAAGAACTCCCAATTCAAACCATGTGAAATAATTTTACTACTAATCATAAAAAATAATATATTTGTGCAACAAAAAATGAACAAATAATCAACTTTGCTGCCTATAATAGAACATGTATGATATATTTGCTGACTATGATATATTTGATTTTTGCCATTTCTCACCATCTTCCTTACACCATACCATCACCACCACCACCACCACCAAACTCTCTCTCCTTCCTCTGCCCCTGCACCCTACCACCAGCATCACCACAACCTGTCTCACTCTCACTCCCCTGCCACCGCCGTTGTCCCCTGCACCCTACCATCACTAACTTATTTTCCTCATTTGCTGATTTTTATATTTGCTCATTTTTTTTTTGTATTTGCTCATTTTAATTATGTTTGCTCATTATATTTTTTCTATATTATTTCACATATTTAGGAAATGAGGAAATAACTCAGTGATCATTTGTGAAATGAGCAAATAAATATTTAGGAAGCACAACCCCAACAAAACAAACTATCCTAGCAACAACAACAAGATGAAACAATGATACTCAAATTTAAAATAAAAACACAACAACATGGTCAAGAAGTCATAACTTAAAGAAAGTGTACATGTACAATTTCACTATAGACCAAATCATCAAAAACTTATCATAGAGTACCAAGTCACAAGATTTCTAACAAGCATTTTATCAAACACCTTATATGCACTATCAGGATATTCATAAGTATCATAAAAATGCACCAATAACCCATTTTAAACCAAGTTTTAATTGAAACACAATTACATAATTCATAACAAAACTTAATCAACTCAAAAATTAACAAAAAATTTACAAATTAAGAATATTCAATAGAAAATTTCACGAAAATTAGCTTTAATTAACGTAAAAGTAACATGCAATAGGAAATTTATAATGAAAATCCTAAATTGAGAGCACTCAACTCAAAAAATCTAGCAAAAATCATAATGTCAAACTCAAATAACCAAAATAAAAGCATTCAAATTCTAACACCAAAATTTGATAATTAGAACATCAAATTCGAAAATTTTGATGAAAATACTAAATTGAGATAATTCAATTCGAAAATGGCATGATATTTGAAAATTACTTACCAAAATTATGTGTAAGTGAACAAGAGGAGAGAGAAATGATCGATCCTTGAAGCTTCAGACCATTGATGTTTCTCCTTCAACTTTGGAGAGATAGAGAAATAAGCTGGGTAATATATATATATGGACTAGGTTATAATGAGAACTAGCTCTATAATACGAACTAGGAACTAATCTTATCCCTTAATCTCTTGAGATCGGACGGCCGTAATCTTTCCCGTGTCATTAATTGCCATCCAATCATTTTCTTTAGATTTTAATTTTTTTCAATTTTCTCTCTCTCGTCGTTCATCTGCTTCAGCATTTTCTCTAATCTTCGTTCTTCGACTAGATTTTCTTTCGAGGTAAGTTATGTTATTGAATTTCTTCAGTTTTGATTTTAAATTTTTTACGGTATCAATTGATGTTTTTGTTATGAATTAATCATAAAAGGGATTTGATGAACATATATTCAATATGTTGAATCCTAAAATTGATTTTCAATAAATTGTAATTTAGTGATATTTTGTTGTTATTTGACAATTCAATATGAGCAGATTTTGCTTAAATTCCATCAAATCATAAGCGAAATCAAGTGAGTGCTTGATTTAATGAATTATAAAAGAAATTTTAATTCGGAATTCGTGATAGTCACAATCTTCAGCTACTTTTATGTGAGTTTCTTAAATTTTTGTTTTGTTAAATTTAGATCTAATTGATCTATATATATCTCCTTAAAAGTAAAATAAATTTCTAAATGCACACTAACTGTTTGACAAGATGCCCCATTGAAACCTATTATTTTATCAATTTCAAATATAGATAAAAACTAAGTAAAAGTAATTAAATTATGTTTTAAAGTAAATTAAAATATTAAAATTATGATATCTCAATTTCTTAGCTTCCTCATTTATGTGTCATGGTTCTTTGGTTGTTACTCTGTTATTAAGAACTTGTATGTGTTGGATTTGTTTACTCTTAATTTTTGTTTTGTTGTTAGGGAACCTTGTTGCTGTATTTAGGTGCTTAGAGTATGTTATAATTGCTTTCGGAGCTTGCATGTATGTTAAATGATGCGGAAGCATTCAAGGTTTCCTTTCTTGGTCTGTTTCTTTAATGTTTCTTAGATTAGATTTTGGCTTACAAGTTTTTACCTTTCACTTGAAAGGGTTTTTCTTGTTTTAAGCGTTAGGATTTCTATTTTGATTAGGAATTGTTTTGGTCTAGTGAGTTCCTATTTGAATTAGGACTTGTCTTTAGCAAAAGAGAGTTCCTATTTGAATTAGGACTTGTTTTTAGCAAAGTAAATTCCTAAGTGGATTAGGACTTGACTTTGGTTTTTAGGCGTGTCTAGGAGTTTTAGGAGGATTGAATAAACTAATCTAAGTTGAATTAAACTTAGTTAGTTTAGTCATATCCGAATTAGGAACTTAGGGGATCAAGTTTCAGTTTTCTTAGGTTTCCAGGTCAAATGGGATTCTAATTCAATTAGGATTAGTCTTCTAATTTGATTAGGTTTAGGATTAGTTTGAGTCTATAAATAAAGGTTGTAAACTTCGAATTATACAAGTTTTGTTTTGTTGATTAAAGCTTTATTGCTTGTTAATTTGGAACGTTTCTTTCCAAGTTTTCTTTGTGTTTGACGAGTGAAGTTAAACATAAAAACCCTTAGATTAGGCGAGTGAAACCTGATTTAAGAGAGGTTAGATTAATTAGGGAGTGAAGCTAATTCAAACTATCCTCAAAAAAACCCCTAAATCACGAGATTAAGGTGAGTGAAGCCTTGAAATCAGATTTAGAACCCTTAGGCGAAAACAAACGAGTGAAGCTTGTTCAAACCTAAGACCAAACGAATCAAGAAACGCATCATTAAATGTGCTTTGTTATAATGTCGAGGCTTGGCTTTATGGGGCTATAGGATTTTCGGAGCTTAACAAGCATTAATGATGTATCTCTGGTTTATTATTATTAGTATGTCAATGTTAGAACGTAGGCTGCATCATTCAAGTATGGTTGTGAAAGTTATAATATAAACTTTTCACTAATATTTAGTGTGACAAACCTTTGTTGTTATTATCTTAGGCACTAAGAAAAGGAATTCGAGCAATTAATTGAATTTATCTTCTACATCATGCATGACGGGATACTTCTTGGCCGAAGATGCATTACATGTCTCTTAACTTCTTAATGCTAGTTTCCGAAACTAAATTGAAATATGAGAAAATAAATGAAACTTAATATAATTCATTATTCTGTTTTTTCTGTTTGATTGGTTATGTAGTAGTTAAATTTGTAGACAATTCCTGCAACAAAGGTGTACAAAATAGAGGGTGTGATGTATTTATGCTATGAAATGGTGGATTCCTCACCTCCTTTGCAATACTGTTGGGGGAGAAGAAGAAAATTTGACAAAGCAAGTATCTCCTCGTTAAATGAATGTAGGAGGACAATTTTCTTTCTATATGATATGGAACATGTATGTGCTCAAACTGTGTTAACACAAGATAGCCTCAATGAAAATATAGTGTTTAAGTATAAAATTATATCTCTACTTCTTGTTGAATCCAAATAGAGATTTAATGGCATTGATTGAATGATTCATCAAACCTTTTTAATAGTGTGTCAAACTCAGCAGTTGGCTTGAGGTTTGCTAGGTCTGGATCAGTTCAATTTCTCTGTACAATTTTCAGAAAATGAAAAAATAATTAAGTGAAGTGTATATGCATTTGCCATTGTAGTTAAGGAGAAATGACAATGAAGAGGAAATGTAAAAGTGGTCAAGTTTACTTGTATTTACCTTGAAATCTTCGTATCCTTCTTCCAAAGTATTTATATGCTAAAGATTATAATTATTGCCTTTGTATTTATGTGGTTCTCAATTACTTATTGAATAAATTTTATCTTGAAATGGTTTTAAAATACAAATGATGAATAAGCCTAGAACAATTGTCTCTAAACGTAAATAAAAAAGAATCTAAAGTAAACAAAAATGCTATAAAGTAAACCTATTAGGTTAAGTGGTAACTATGTGGATCCACATAGAGGTGTAGGTTCGATTCCTACATAGGTTATCTCTATATTTCTGATTATTACCACCAAGTGTGCTAAAACCTATTAGCTCAAGTGGTAGAGCACTATGCGAATGCATAGAGGTGTAGGTTCAATTCCTACATAGGTTATATCTAAAAGTGAATAGGAAACACTCTAAAGTAAATAGAAAAATCTTTAAAGTTGATCAAATTAGCTCTACTAGGTTCAACAAATTTATAATGTAGTATGAACATTTGTGACTTTAGAAAAGAAATCAAAAGTAAATCATGATGTTTTATAAGTTAATTATAGTAACTTCAACGTAAATAAAAACAACTAAAAATTAATCAAATTAGCTCTAAGGTATACAAACAAAGAGGTTGTTTATGATGATCAAGTAGCTTTTATGCAGTAGCTTTGTAGTATAATTGCAACATTGGCTTGTTTCTGTACTATTGAACACTAAACCATGTGGGCATCTAAGCTAGAATGATACTTTGAAGTCATCCTCCAATGTATTTTAGAAGTAGATACAAAAGAATAATAAGTAATTCAAAATAATCTAAAAGTAAATACAAAAAAATTTCTAATTATACAACCTATGTGGGATTAATTATATCTCAAAAGTAAATCATAATGGGTTAAAAGTAAATAAAAAGAGTCGAAAAGTGAATCAAAATATCATTAAAGTGGATAAATAATATTAACTCAAAAGTAATTAATATTTACTCAAAATTAAATAATATTTACTCAAAATTAGATACATCTCAAAGGTGTATATACGAATTTGTATTGCATATGAATTAGATGACTGGTGCGATTCCTCCTCAGTTAGGAAGGCTTAGGAAGATGGATAACTTACTTCTAAAGAGGGGAATACTCTGACAGGTAGTATTCCAGGTAGTATCCCGAGTAATAATGCCACATTTATCTCTTTTTATCAATTCCATTAATCAACACAAAGTTGGAATTGTTGTACAATACTACCCATTAGAGTGAGGCACACCATAAACAACAAAATCAGCATATGAAGCTATTTGACAAACAAAAAAATTACTGTAAAAAAGGAAAAAGATCTTACACAATTGAAGTTAGTAGATTGAAGCAAAATACATCGATTTATTACACCTGCATGGTAAACAAATATCCTCCAAATTAATGCCTGCCAAAAAAAATAATCATGAGAAGAGCTAAATAACAAAAATCGCAATAATGTCGCAAAAAAATTAGCGAAATTGTACATTACTAAATCAAAAAAAAAAAAAAAACAAAAAAATGAAAAAGACTCAAAATATAAAAAATCTCAAAACATTATAGTATCATTAGAACCCTAACACAAAATTTTAAAACAAAACCATAAAAATATCATCATAATTAGCACTAATTCGATCAAATCAGGATATAAATAAAAAAAAAAATCAACCAAAACCTAAAAAATGAAAATTAAGAAATTCTCATACCTCAAACGACAAAATAGGTTCGAATTTTTTTAGATCAAATAGGTGCAAAGATGAGTATAGAGAAGAAATTGAAGGTGAATTTGTATCCTTATTCATTGAAAGAAAAATAAAATATTAATTAAAGAAAGAGCGAGTTAGAGAACGTAGGAGAAGAGAGAGAAAGATAGAAGAAGAGAGAGAAAGAGGATAGAAAAAACTGGAAAAAGATCTGAAAATAATCAAAAAGTTAATTTACATGACTGCCATTAATGAGACGGGTTAGATCTCATCATCCGTCGGATCATACAAAACCAAAGTCCAGATGAGTTCCTAGTTCCTATTATAGAACTTGGTTCTCACGTAATCTTATATATATATATATATATATATATATATATATATATATATATATATATATATATATATATATATATAGGGTCGGGATTCGTTGATAACCACCCTCTATGTGAGAACAATCCCTTATGTGAGGACAAGTCTCAGCCATTAGATTGTATTAAATCCATCAACTGAGATTAATGTAATTTTCAACATAACAAAACCCACCCAAACCCAACATCACACATAACCTCTTTCTCTCTCCAGAAAAAATTTACCCAGCTTATTTCTCTCTCTCCAAAGTTGAAGGAGAAACATCAATGGTTTGAAGCTTCAAGGATTGATCATTTCTCTCTCCTCTTGTTCACTTACACATAATTTTGGTAAGTAATTTTTGAATATCATGCCCTTAATTTTGGTTTTTCATTATAATTTTCGAATTGATTTATCTCAATTTAGTATTTTCATCAAAATTTTCGAATTTGATGTTCAAATTATCAAATTTTGGTGTTCTGGAAAATTTCGAATTTGAATGCTCTTATTTTGGTTATTTGAGTTTGACATTATGATTTTTGCTATATTTTTTGAGTTGGAGTGCTCTCAATTTAGGATTTTCATTATAGATTTCCTATTGCATGTTACTTTTACGTTAATTAAAGCTAATTTTCGTGAAATTTTCTATTGAATATTCTTAATTTGTAAAATTTTTGTTAATTTTTGAGTTGATTAATTTTTGTTATGAATTCTGTAATTGTGTTGCAATTAAAACTTGGTTTAAAATGGGTTATTAATGCATTTTTATGATACTTATGAATATCCTGATAGTGCATACAAGGTGTTTGATAAAATTCTCGTTAGAAATCTTGTGACTTGGTACTCTATTATCAATGAGCAAACATAATTAAAATGAGCAAACTAAATATGAAAAGTAATATAGTGAAAATAAAATGAGCGAACAAAAATAAAATGAGCAACAATTATTTGCTCATTTATCAAATGAGCGACAATTATTTGCTCATTTATCAAATGAGGAAACAGTTCTTTACTAATTTATAAAATGAGCAAACAGTTCTTTGCTCATTTATCAAATGAGCAACTAATGTTTTGCTCATTTATCAAATGAGCAACAATTCATCGCTCATTTATCTAATGAGCAACAAGCTGGATTAAGGGATGCCATGATTGACCAAATTATTGGCTGAATCTCCATCATCTCTAAGGCAAATTATAATCAATGATTGTGGGAGACTGAGAGACATAACGGGTGCATTACAGCGTCTCTCTTCACTTGAGGATTTGAAGCTTTGTCACTGCGAAAAAGTAGATTTGTGGGATGTCAAGAATGATGATGATGCCTTAGCTCCTTGAGCTTGTATTCAATCTCAAAACTGAAATCTCTTCCTAGGAGCCTATGCTATGTCACAAGTCGTCAAGAAACTTACATTGATGAGCTCTCTGAATTAAGGGGCCAACTAGAATGGTTTGGCAATGTAACCCAGCTAGGATATATTCCATTTTTAGGTGTACATTAAGGTTTTCCTTAATAATTAGTTGTAGTTTTGTAATTTACATGCTATGGGGCTTGGGGAGTTATTTGATAGAGGTTTGGACAAGAGTTGATAGAATGATACTGCAAATTACAATTATTATTTATGTTTGTGTTGGTGTGTGTAATGTTGGGGCTTGGGGGACTATAATGTTGGTGTTGACCGTTGAGTATGATTGGCTTCAAAGAGTAATTTAATTTGAAATTTGGAAGAGAATTCTATTATGCTTCATCTCAATGTGGGTGAATTTGACTTTTCAAGGCTTTTGTTGAAGTTCCTATGTTTTTTTTTGAAGTGTTGCATGGTAGCAAATGGGTTCTTTTTCATGAATTTTGATCATATGAAAAACCTATTAGCTCAATTGGTAGAGCACTATGCAAATGCATAGGGGATGTAGGTTCAATTCCTACATAGGTTATCTCTATAAACAAAATTAATTTTAAAAAAAAAAAACCAAATTCGTACTAAATTATATGAGCAAAAAAATGGTTTGAAATGATTTATAACTATATAAACTTTGTTACAATTAAACCCTCATACAAACTTGTGTCTCCGCATTACATAAATAAACCTACGTGGGATTCGAACTCACATCTTTTGTGCATTTGCACAATGCTCTACCTTTGAGCTAGTAGGCTAACGTATTTAAAACATTCAAACACACTCACAAATGAGAATTAATTTGACAAAATAAGCAAGAATCATTTGCTCATTTGAATAATGAACATTAAATAGTTTGCTCATTTGACAAAGGAGCATTGAATTTTTTTGCTCATTTGACAAATTAATGCTCTGATGAAGCTAGATAGGCTCTGATCATCAATTGTTTAGTTTGTGTTGATGCAAATGAGACTCGATCTTAGGTAGTTGAACAAATGAGAAAAAAGTATATGCTCATTTGATAAATGAGCAAAAAATTATTTGCACATTTGTCAAATGAGCAAATAGTTAGTTGCTCATTTGTCAAATGAGCAAACATTTCTTTAATCATTCATTAAATCAACAAGTATTTCTTTGCTCATTTGTGAAATGAGCAATCAATTATTTGCTCATTTGACAAATGAACAAATATTTCTTTACTAGCTCATTTTGAAGATGTTACATGTTCTGTGTTTGCAGCACTCATACAAATGAAAGATCAATTTCCCTATTTCTTCTCATAAATATTGATCAACAACTTCAAAAGGCAAAAGCAACTCAACCAATAAGATGACTCAAAGCACGTTTTAGAATAACATGATCTCTGAAAAAGGGAGGCTCTGCCTAATCAGTATTCTCTAATTGGAACTCTGCCAAATCACTGATAAGAAAGACACATTTTCAGAACAAGGGTACTTGCCACTATTATCCATGAATGAATTTGGTACTCTGAATCTCACTTCTTGATCACTATTTTTGAGTTATTTCTCTCTTTTACTTCATTCACCTTTCCTTTGAAATTGGGTTGGTAAGGCTGAACATCTTAATATAATCTTTCATCAATCTAATGCAATGAAACCATGCAAAACATAAAGCAAATTAATCTCAACGTTGGTAAGGCTGAACATCTTAATTCTACATTAAAACGGATATTATATATAGGACATATAAATGAAACTACCACTAATCCATAATTTCTTACAACTTCTAATATTAAAAACACAGTAAGACCATTAGTAAACTAGTAATACTCAATTTGAAACTCCAAAAACTGAGTAAATACTACCATTAGAGCAACTCATCGGTACACCTAGCCGTAAAATGTTGCCTGAACCAACTACGATTATTTCCGAGCAAGAGTACACACAAAAGACTAGACTCGTCTAGTCATACTTATTTAAGAACAGTTGAAACCAAACTCATCTTGCAATCCCAAGCGCTAACAACATGACCATTAAAACGAGTACCTCCTTGATATTGTCTATAAAAACTTTTACTCGGATCAAGTAATGCAAGCAGTTTACCATTTAATACCAACCATTTACCAGTCTTAGAAATACACAATAAACACATATCATTGCAATTGAGATCATACATATTTGTCCAAGTCAAGTCATCTTTGTTCAAACTCCAAACTTTACGATGACAAAATGTATACTGTAAACCATTGGTAAACACTTTCTGACCATAATTATCAGTCAAAACATACTAAATATGTACCTAGAAAATGTCACAACACCTAGAACCTAGAAGCCGAGACTCAATACAATCTTGGGGAATATTAAATAAGTAGACCATCAATTAAATATGTACTACATTTGAAATTGATAAAATAATAGGATTCATTGGGGAATATTGTCAAACATTTAGTGTGCATCAAAATTTTAGCATAAATTAGTGAAATGCAAGTACCAAAATTGACAAAATCAATCTCTATAACCATTCATAACCTCAGAAATTATAAATAAAAGTTCGAATTACACTATAAAGAACCCTAAATTAACAAATGAAGCAAAATTAAAACTAAAATCAACTAATAAGTACTCAAATAGAAATCGTCCGGAAGAAATATCGAACGGAAATTGAACCGAAAATCAGCAAAAAAATTGACAAAAACCTTAAGTAATCAAACTAAAATCAACGAAAATAAACTTTAATCAACGAAAATCAAACTTTAATCAACGAAAATCAAACTAAAATCAAAGAAAATCAAACTAAAATCAACGAAAATTACCTTGACAAAGAATCAATGAAGTTAGAAGCAGAATTGATGAAGAATCAAAGCAAAGGAAGAGAGCAGTAAGAAGGGAGCAGAGAAATTGAAGGAGGAGAGAGAAAAATGGCGTGTCAAATGAAGGAGGAGAGAGAAAATGCTGGAAAATTGTATTTGAAATTACATTTAATTGGGATAAATTGTAGCCATTGGATGCAATTAATCCAACGGTTGTAATATGTCCTCACATATAATAGGGTTCTCACATAAGGGGAGTGGTTTCATATGATCCTATATATATATATATATATATATATATATATATATATATATATATATATATATATATATATATATATATATATATATATGCTTGATATCATACTCCACATATTTATTCCTTTGTTATTTTTTCAAATATTTTTATATTTTGATATTTTTAGTATATGATTTTATATACCATATGTCCAACTAATCATAACCATAACATGGTATCATACCAAATTCATCATTATGTATTTGTAACTTTTATGGATTTTTTTCAAAATTGATTATTTAGAATTGAATTTATTATTATTTTTTTTTTTAAAAAAAGTTAGCTGTTCTTAAGCTCCTTTTGTTTTTCTCTTCTTTCACTTCTTTTTAATAAAAAAGTTTCAATTTGAATTTGATATTTAGTATTGTAACTATGATATCCTCTATTATTTCCATGATATTATCTATTTTTTTTAATAGTCCATGATATTATCTATTGTGTCTATGATATCATCCATTGTCTAGATAATATCATCTATAGGCTAGATGATATCCTCTAATGGTTATATGATATGATATTATTTGTAGGCTGGATGATATCCTCTATTAGTTATATGATATAATCTATAGGTTCGCCTTTAGTATAAAGTTATAGACTAGTATAAGTCCCGTGCAATGCACGGTTTTACAAAATCTTATTACGAATTACAACGTTTAGTTATTACTACAATAATTAATTTTTAAAATGAATTACATTATTGAACATAATAAAATTAACTTCATTATATAAAATATATTATAACAATAAAATCAAGGTCAATACCTGTGGGATACACTTTTAGTCCCACACTTTGATAGGCACATGGGTAATAATTTAATTAATAATTTGTTTCATTTTTAGTGAATGGTGTAGAATTTAATTTTTTGTTTTATTAGTACTATTGTTATGATTATATATAGTCAATGGTTATCTTTATCTAATAATCCTATAGTATTAAACAAAAAATACATAGTTATGTATAAATATATAATTTGATTTATTATTTAGGATTGCATATTTGTATCATATTTACAAAATAAGGTGCAATGTTAATAAAAGTATAGATTCTTACAACTTCATTTATTTTACTTTTCATCATTGTTGATGGGTTTATTCTTGAAAATAAAATTCAAAGTACAACATATGCATATATTTAGACAAAAAGAATAATTTAAAGTCTTATAGAAAATTACTACTTTGATACCCAATAAAAATGGTAAGAAGATATGAAAATATATATTGGTAGAACATATATAAAGGAAATTTGATGTCAAATACATATAGAAGTTAATATTTGGCAAAAAAAAAAAAAAAAAAAAAAAAAAGAAAAAACACATTTAAGAGGGAAATTTTTTAATTTGAAGATGACACGTGTCATCCCAAAGTTCGCCTTTAGTATAAAATTATAGACTAGTATAAATCTCGTGTAATGCACGGTTTTACAAAATTTTATTACGAATTATAACGTTTAGTTATTACTACAATACTTAATTTTAAAAATAAATTACATTATTGAACATAATAAAACTAACTTCATTATATACAATATATTATAACAGTTAAATCAAGGTTAATACCCGTGCGATACACTTTTAGTCCCACACTTTGATAGGCACATGGGTAATAATTTAATTAATAACTAGATAATACCCGAGCCATGCTCGGCTTTTAATAAGGGTAATTGAAATTAAATATAGAAGTCTCATAAAAATGTGATCTAAAAGTCCGTCATAATAATAAATAATTAATATAATTTCTAGACACATTAATAATTCTGCAAAAATCTAAACGAAAAAAAAGAGTTTAGGAAGGAAAATTCCCTAAAAAAAACTCTAATATAGTTTAGGTATTAGATAGATGGGCTTAACATTTGAGCGAGAAATTTTTTCATGAGGTAGCGCCACGTGTACAACTTTCGGAAAAGGTGACATTAACGGTTGCTACTTTAGTATTAGTTCTAGATTTGTTTCATTTTTAGTGAATGGTGTAGAATTTAATTTTTGTTTTATTAGTATTTGTTATGATTATAGTCAATGGATATTTTTATCTAATATTCCTATAATATTAAATAAAAAAATACATAGTTATGTATAAATATATAATTTGATTTATTATTTAGGATTGCATATTTGTATCATATTTACAAAATAAGGTGCAATGTTAATAAAAGTATAGATTCTTACAATTTCATTTATTTTACTTTTCATCATTGTTGATGGGTTTATTCTTGAAAATAAAATAAAAAGTACAACATATGCATATTTAGACAAAAAAGAATAATTTAAAGTCTTATAGAAAATTACTACTTTGATACCCAATAAAAATGGTAAGAAGATATGAAAATATATATTGGTAGAACATATATGAAGGAATTTGATGTCAAATATATATAGAAGTTAATATTTGGCACGAAAAAAAAAAAACACATTTAGGAGGGAAATTTTTTAATTAGAAGATGATACGTGTCATCCCAAAGTTCGCTTTTAGTATAAAGTTATAGCTTGATTGATTGTTTTCTCTCCATTAACCCACACTCTTTAATCTGTTGCTAATCATTTGTATTTAATGTATTTTTCCCATTTTCTTCTCTCACAATCGATGATAAAATTTCCTTCTCTCACAAATAAATGAGAAACTAGAATGCACCCGCGCCAATGCACGAACATATTAATTTGCAAAAGGAAACAATATTCAAATTTTCCATTTTGTTCCTGTTGAAATCTTTTGAAAATATCTTGTTGCTTAATACAATTGTATTACTTGAAGGAATTTCTTCTTTTTTCATGCTTGATTGATATGTATGTTATCAAAATTGTAATAACTATAATTTTAACTTTAATAAGGTGTCACGTAGCTGTTGATGTGACACTCTATGAGGGGAGTATTTGAAGTTTGTTCTCCTCTAATTATTCTCCACTGATTATTCTCCACTTCTAAATAGTTATATATGAGTAGAAATTTTAATCTTAAGGTTATGCGATGCACGAGCCTAACCTAGCAGTTGGGCTATACTCATACGGAGTAACTCTTTTTTTTCTTAGGATATCCACCCGCTTTACCGGAGCTATTCGGATCCAACCCGAATTACACACCTAACTTATAATGGGTGAGTCTCACCGAAATAGTTTGTACAGATAGTGAGGCTCGAACCTCCCTTGTACGGGGTAACTCATAAGTCAAAATTTGGCAGTAGAATACGAGTATATACAATTTCACACATTGGCATTCCCCTATTTTTGAGTTTTAAGACATCGCAGCCCATCTACCGCCATATCCCAAATTCCCACCCACAATTCACAGAACTTTTGAAGAGAGAGAAAGTGAGAATTTGAGGAGTCAAAGAAATGCAAGGCAATTGCAAAGATGAACTCCGAGCTAAATCCATGGCGTCTGCTTCAACAACGTTTGCTCTTCCTCAAACCCGTAATCTAAACCATCCATCAAAGGTCAGAGAAGAAGGAGAGCTCACTTCATCTGACGACGATGTATTCTCTCTCCTCGAAAAATATCACTTCCTTCTTCCTTAATTCTTATTCTCAAATTTTTTTTGCTCAATTTTAGTTCAATTTATTTCATTTTGTTGTTTAATTTTGATTTTCGCTGATTTTTGTGCTTTTTTTGTACTTCGATTTGCTGCTTCACTTGCTTTTGCGGTTGTTGTTGCTGGAATTTTCGTTTATTCTTGCGATTTTTGCAATTAAATTTGTTGAACGTTTGATCTCCGCTATTTTCTCTTGCTTAATCATTCGTAAAATGTTGGTATATGCCTATTTTTTTAATTTGGAGGAAGTGGTCTAGGGTTTCGATATGGCGCCAGGGTCTAGTGAGTTGGAGTATTTTGATCGAGTGTCATCGAAATTTTTTTCTAAACAATGTTACACGTAAATTCGATTCCATACTTGGACTTTAATTAATCAGTGGTTATACTAAAATTACGGTTATGTTGAGGAATACTTCTAAGGAGGGGCTCGTGTCTGATTAGCAGTTCTAATAAGCAGGCCTAAAATTAGTGTTTTTTCGGAGCATTGTATGATTGGACAAGTTAATTTAGGGTCGGATTAGTGCTCCCATTGTAGAGTCTTAACACCTTATATATCATTTGTGTTCCTTAAATGCAAGTGATGATAAAAAGGAGCTTAAGATTTTGTATAATCTGTTTCTGTTAAAAGTGAAAGGTTTCATTTATTGGGAAAGGGAAACTTTTATCACACGTGGCAGATAATAGCATCACATGTGATAACAGCTTTCTGTTAGAAAATCATTAAATGCGTTAAACGCCGTATTCAGATGCTCATGGTATTGAATGGCATGCTTTTGTATGCTGATGGATTGACTTAAAAGAATGATTGGATCCATCAGTCTAAACTTTGAATGCCTCCACTCCAAATTTGGATAAAGTGAACTTAATGAATCAGTGTGTGGTTATACTAAAATTACTGATATGTTGAGGAATCCTTCTGAGGAGATGCTCGTGTCTGATTAGCGGTTTTAATAAGCACGCCAGAATTAGTGGTTTTTGGGAGGCAAATTAATTCAGGGTCGGATTAATGCTCCCACTGTAGAGTGGTAATGACTTATGTATCATTTGTGTTCCTTAAAATGCAAGTGATGATAAACAGGAGCTTAAGATTTTGTATAATCAGTTTTCTGTTAAAGTGAAAGGTTTCATTTATAGGGAAAGGGAAACTTTTATCACACGTGGAAGGTAATGGCATCACGTGTGATTTCAGTTTCCTGTTAGAAATTCATTAAATGCGTTAAAGCCGTATTCAGATACCTTGTGGTATTGAGTGGCATGTTTTTGTATACGGATATATTGACTTAAAAAAAATGATTGGATCCAACAATCTAAAATTTGAATGCCTCCACTCCAAATTTGGATATAGTGAGCTTAGAAATTTAATTAGTTTATTGACTAACCTATTAACTTCGTAGGGAGACTGGAAACTGGGTAAGTAATTTCGTAATAATTTATGAAAACTTAATTAACTCTTGATTCATGGCCTATTGATGAAAAGACTCGGGATCTCTGGAACAATTTGCTGAAAGCGAAAATTTCCTGTTCCATGTGAATGAGATATCTCTGTTCCTTACTGTGTACCAGATTAATTCGTGTTATTAGCAAGGCTGGATTGGTTCAATTTTGTGATCTCGGATTTTGTTTTCTGGTGTCAGTTTTTATATAAGGCTATACTGCATTAAAAAATTGATTTACAAAGTCTGGTCTTTCAGGGTCCTGTGACTGGCTCTGTCGTACCGCCTCCATCCGGGTCTGCTCCAAATGCACCATCATCAATGATAACATCTTTGCAGGGTGTTAACTCAGGTAGGCTTTACCTGTTGTGCTCCAAATTTTCAACTTCACTGGGTCCTACTATCTTGAAACAATACTGGGGTTAAAAGACGGATTTAAAAAATGTTGCAGTAATGGAAGAGGTATTGCCCTTGGTTAGACTACTTCATGTTTTTTTGAACCCTTTCTATAATACTTGTAAAGGGGGTTGTGAGTGAGGTTCACTGTTGATTGGCTCATTTCCAATGAATTAACTGAACTTGAAGACGAAGCCAAGATAACAGTAAACACTGCAAAGTACTCAATGGTTCAAATTAATTGGATTGTTAGAGGAGTTGCAATTTCAAAGGTCATTGAGATGTGCAAGTTACAGTTGTGCTAGGTTGAGATTGGATCCTGAAGTTGGTAGCTTCTGGCTAATGTGATTTTGTTCCTCACCCATGGTGCTGAATTGGTGTACTTTTAAAATAAAATTGCTGAAATTGATTTGTATGTTCATGTGTCACTTTATGTTTCATTTTGGGATGCATGAGAGTGATTGTTCAAATTCTTTTTTGGACCATTTTGTCTTTGAGAATATATGCAGTTGTTTGAGTTGATTATTATCTTTTGCAATAGAAAATGCATGGATTAGCTGACCAAAGACAAAATCACTTTTTAATTATTTTTATTCCCTAGAGAAGCTTTTGTGGTTGGAAATAATCTTCAAAGTCTTTGGTTGTTGGTAATTTCTTTTAAAGTGTCCTGTTAAGTGTCCTTTGAAGATACAGTTGGTTGAAATGTCGATTCTAATAGTTTGAGACTTGTGCCTTAAGTGTTGCATTATTTTCTTCTTTTATCTTCAGCAAGTTAGTGGCATCAGGATATACTTCTCTTCTTGTTAGGAATTGCTTGTTAAAATTTTGTTCAGCGCATCATGCCTTAAAGCTTGTCTGTTGGCTTTGATTACTTTTGGAGTTTTATGTCAAGTACCTGTTTTATTTCCTTGTTTTGTGGCAGATCAGTACACGCCTTTATTTTGGTAGCATTGGTAGGTGCACATGCTTTTTTAAAATTATTTTTTAAATATTTGGGTGCGATAGTGCTTGCCTTTTATGTATATGTTGATGTTGGGTTGCTCATGCCAATATTTGATGCTTAAGCATGCCTGAGTCGAAAGTGCTAAAGTTTAATTGCCTCTCTTGGAGGATCAGTACGTTCTTTTTGCATGTTATATCTTTTTCTATAAAATTGGATTCACTGCCAAACTATCACAAAATTCCGTTGGGGGGTTCCTAGAATACCAGATAGGCTATTTCTGCTGGAACCTTGGTTTGAAAGGGCACTGGCTCTTCTACTTCATAACCAGAAGATTTATGTAGATACTGTAATGAAACATATACTGAATTAGTACCTTTTCTGTAGTCATTAATTTACATTTGGCTGCTTAATTGTTTAACTATTACAAGCGTTAAATGCTGGAAGTTTCCTTTTCAATGGTATACCATTGTCCCTAAAAATCTGTGCTGCTCAGCTTTATGTGGCAAATCTTTCTTGGGAGAGGGAGGGGGGTGGGGTAAAGCAATGTATGTGAATCATGGCTTTGATGTGTAAGATTTCATTGTGACCTAAATGTCCTGGTTATATCTATATTCATATTAGTTGGTGGCAATAGAGCTCAATTTGTTCATCCTACTTAAGATATTATCTCCTGAAGTTGAATTTTTTGATAAGTTTGTTATTGTAAAGTCATCTGATGTCTGACAAATCTTACCAAAATGAATTTTGGTAGGAAAGTTGACCTCTGGAACTCCTGGAGGATCCGCTCACAGTCAGGCCCAGACACCTTATCGTAAAGGATTTAGTAAGAACCAAGTTCAATTAAAGCCGAGTAATTCTGGATGGCATGCTCGAGGTTTGAATGATAATCTAGTAATTAGTTTCTCAGATGATGATGATAGTGGTAGTGATGTTGAAGAAAAAAGAAGCGGAAAGGCATCATCATGTAGTAGACCTCCACTTGTGCTAAACAGCAACAGAAGACCACCTACTTTGCCACATGTAACAATGAAAACTGTCAGCAAGACTGCAAAAAATGAAGGGAAGGCAATGCTTCGAAAGGTGCCTTCAAGTCGCCCCTATATTTCATCGATGACCAAAATTAATGAATCCAACGTGAAAAGTGGTTCATCTGCATTAGCTGAGCAGAAATCTTGGCTGAAGAATTCCAGTGCTACTGGAAAAAGCTTAGCAAGCCAGGATTCTGGATGCAGCAAAAACTTGGACATGAGCAATAGCAAGCTTGAAGACCTACGCCATCAGATCGCAGTACGTGAAAATGAACTAAAGCTTAAATCGGTGCAACAGAATAAGGAAAATGTATCTGAGTCTTATAGAGAGACCAATACCTCGAGCCAAAGAAAAGCCTCAAGGAAATGCAAATCAGTACCTGACAATTTACCGACACAACCTGATAGAAAACGGTTAAAAACAGATGGTTAGCCCCCCAATATATCTTTTAAAATTTGCTTTATATATATATATATTTATGTTTTAATACTATTTGGTGATCTCTTTGCAGCTCCCGGTGTGACTGTTAGTTGTAGCTTGTCAGACTGGATTTCTTTGCCAAAGCAAAATGCATCGTTGATGAACGCTACTGACCCTTTAAAAAGATCAGTAAGTTGGACATGATTTAGTAATATGAATGTCATTATGTAAACCTATCTATGATGTCTATGTGAGAAGTATGGCTTGTTCTCACAGTTAGATGTTTAGCTAAAGTAGTCAGTACATAATATTGCTTGATTAGTTTTGCAAGATTGTCTCAAGTACATGCTTATGAGCCTGCTGCTCTGATCTAAAAATCCATAATTAGTAAATTGTAGCTATAAACTTTAGGGATTGTCTAAAATGAGAAGACCACGCACAAGATGGCGGTTGTGGCGAATCACCTATATAATTTAACCAAAAACCTCCCCTTTTTCACCATCTTTTTTTAGTGGCTGAAAAGTTGAGACAGCCACCGTTTACATCGTCGAGAAAAATAGGATGGAGATATGTGTGTATACACGCGCACACTTCATATGTCTTTTTTTTTTTTTTTTTTTTTTTTTTTTTTTTTTTTTTAAAAAAAATTTATAGCTAGAATGCTCTCTGTTCCCCTCATTAATTGGTTCTAATGTTGTATTTGAGATGTCAAAGCATCCAGGTGGGACAAGTAAGAATCAGCCGTCAAGATCTGCCCCAAACCAAGATATACAAGAAAGCAACAAGGACAAGGTCAATGATCATTGTGATGCTACATCTGCTCTCAAGAAAGTGAAGTCTACTTCTGATGGTAGCTTGCAGGCGCACTCTCTACAAGTATCAAATAGCAAGTTTGAGACTCCTGACGTATGAGCCTGTGAAAAAACAGTATTTCTGGAACTTATTATTGTATATTTTTTCTTGTTTGCTTCTGTCTGATCATACTTTAACTGCCTTTTTGAAAGGTGCCTATTGACAACTCTAATCTCTCACTCCGTCTGGGGAGGTCTCAAGCCTTCAGAAGTGGTGATTTGGATCTACAGTCTATGTTCGAACTGGAGGAATTACATGATAAGGAGCTGGAAGAAGCACAAGAGCACAGGTGGAAATGTGAAGTTGAAGAAAGAAATGCTCTTAACGCTTATCGTAGAGCCCAGAGAGCACTACTTGAAGCTAATGCCCGTTGCACTTATCTTTATCGCAAAAGGGAACTATATTCTGCCCAGCTCCGTTCTTGTCTGATGGAAGATTCAAGTTTATTATACTCTTCGAGACAACATAATGAAGCTGAAGAGAAATGGAATTTGGCAAAAAATATATCTGAAGTTAATTTGGATTTAATTCCATCAAGCCATCAGCTAGATGAGTTTGAAGCTGCTAACAGATTAGGTTATAATTCAACAATCCAAAGTGCAGATGGTGATGCACACAATAGATATTCTGCAAATGAGGATGGACACAACATAGGATCTGAAGCATGCAGTGAACCTGATGCTAGCACATCTGATCTTGTCCGCGTAAATAATATTGATTCCAATGGCATTCGTTCACCATCGGTTGATCTCAACATGTCCCCAGATGATGATTGTGAGACCTTTCATCTGGACCATGAATCTCTCCATACCAATGCGACTATTCTAAGATCAAAGGAAGATTCTAAAGAAAATGAGAAGGATACAGATGTGGACTCCACTACTGTCTTCTCAACAGATGGTTCTCACGATCCATTATTTCTTGAAGAATATCTGAGATCCAAATTGATTTCACGGCTTGGCGTGAGTTCTTTAAAGCGTAACAGCATTGGTGATAACAGTGAATCAGTGGTGGATAGGGCTGCAGAGGAAGGCGTTGGTGCCAAGACTCAGATGATAGTGCAGAGTGTTTCACTTTCTGATCCTAATGGTACTTTTACTGACTGTATAGTTAGAAGCTTTAGACTTACTCTCATCTTTACTTGTTATGTTTAGTAGTGGGTTCCTAGGCGTGGTCCAGCCAGGCTGGTTTTTGTGGTTGGTTATATGAGTTTTGTTTTTTCTAGTAAAAGAAATCAGCATTGCAACTGTGATGAGCAGAATTATAGTTGTACAATTTGTTGCAAAAATCTAACGGAAACTGTAGTCAAAGCTATACTGAAAGTAGCTTGCTGGTTGTTAATGATGCAGATAGTCCCCAGCAGCCCAAAGACTGCATATCTAAGACTTTGCCAAACACTCAAAACCAGCAAGTTGTTGAAGAGCATTGCTTAAGTGACTCTCCTGCTCGTAGTTTTAGTCCCGAGGAATGCAGTTTTCTTTCTGTGGATATTGCATCAACATCTATGATTCCGTCATCCTTTACATTCAGGAGTGCAATAAAGGCTGCCTGTCCAGCAATTTTGGGTAGTATGCAGAATAAAGAACATCACTATGGCAATTTTGATACACGCACTAAAAATAACTTCCTCTTCAGACAAAATCAAGATAAGTTATGCTGGAAGATGATAAGCTCTGCTGAGCAGCTTGTAAAATGTGTGGGCTTTGGTAAGATTGACTCTTATACCAGCAAGTCGGTGATTGATCCTTTTTGGCCTTTGTGTATGTATGAACTTCGAGGAAGATGCAACAATGATGAATGCCCTTGGCAGCATGCAAAAGATTATTCTGATAGTATTGGTATGTATGCATAATGCATATGTGTGTGTGTGTGTATGTATGTATGTATGTTTGCCGTATATATATATATATATATTTTTTTTTTTTTGACATAAGCACATTAAACCTTGATTTTGAGAAGGTTTTTATTTTCGCCTCTTTGTAGATCATCAGTCTGCCTGGGCATCAAATAGTCAGAACCCTGTGGACCAGACAGAATTTTCTTGTGTCTTGACCCCTCCAAAATATCTAGTATGCTTGGATAGTTTGAAGGATGAGCCCCATGCTTCTCATAAAAATCATGATTTTGGGTCGTCTGGGAAATATAGTTTCAGCCAATCTTTGGCTGTTTCAAGCTCCCTCACAAAACACCTTCCTTCGGATGAACCTTGCTTGCATGGCAATGATGGTTGCGTTGATTCTTATGGTGGCAGTGGGCATTCGTTGTATTTTCAAAGTAGAAATGGCTCTGGGGTTTGTTCACTTCATCCTTTTCATTTATCTTTAATTATCACTTCTATCTTGCGTAGCATAACCAATTCGTCTTTGTTATTATGTGTCTTCATAGTAAATTTTACAGTCCGACTTTTTTTTTTTACTTAGGCGTAACTTAAATTTTGGCTGATTGAGGAACGATCTTTTAGTATTTTGAATTCATTTCTTTTCCTTAATTTTTTATTCTTCTCGGCTTGCCCTTTTATATTTATTTACTGGATTTTGGTCAAGTAGTCCCAAGTTTTGATCTGATGTGTAGCATAATACATACTAGGTGATTGCACATCAGAATTCAACTATTAATTGATTTCAGCATATTGACATTAAGATACAGTTTATCTTGTGGTGGGATATTTGGGAATATTCTATTGTAGAATGTGGGAAAAGCACATAGTGAATTTAAATCAAGAATTAATATTCCAAAAAAAAAAAAAAAATTTTTTGAAGATGTTTCTTTGATGATTTCTTTTGAAATATTTATTCAAATCTTTATATATATTGCTTGGTGGAATGGTCTCTGAATATTTTGTCACTAGCAGCACTCTATACTTCAGCCCAAGTCTTGTTAGTTTATACCATAGTATGCTGTTTCCTAAATTTGGAATTGTGTTCCACATAGCAAAATAGCAGATTTTCATTTTTTATTTTGCTAATTTTCCTTCTTACTCCCTCTTTATTTTAAGTGTTAAACTTACCAAATGCGGCCGTTTTTTTAAGTGTTTTATTTTCATTTTTGGCGAACTACACCATTTTAATGTCTCTTCTATCATGGTCCACACTCAAACCCACTAAATTCCTTATTTTTCAATGAGTATTAACCCCACTATCTTCTTATGATATTCTAATACCCCAACTACCCTAGTTACATCTTTTTATATTCAAGTCAATTAATTTACCTAATTCTATGTGCCGGTCAAAGTCACTTAAAAAAACAGAAGGAGTATTTTAGTGATTGCATTATGTGGAACTGGTAAAAGTTGACTGTTTGAATTTTCAACAATCAACGCTAGTAGAGTTCTTGCTTGTATCCCTCCAACTCTTTTGGGATTGATGTGCTAGTAATACAATTTGCTTAAATCCATGTATCACCCTTTAAAAGAGGAATAAATTTCAGTTATCGTTTACAGAGAGTTTGGTATGTCGGCTGTTTTGTAAAAGTTCCTCCCTCTGTTTCTTTTTAATTTACTCACTTGTAACTTACTATTTTTAGGGACCAGCCACTTTTACTCTCACAAGTAATATTTTTTACACGTCACTTTCATATTTTACCTTTTCTTCCCTGAATAAAACTCTTGTTAATCATGAAATGGGAAGTGTGTCAATTAAATAGAAATAGAGGGAGTATAATTTTGGCCTAGAATGAAGTGTTGAAGTGTCCTACCCATGTCCGAGTGTCAAGGATCCAACACGGGTACTTGAGGTGAAATGAAGATTTTGGGTACATAGTATTATGTGGGAATGGGAATTGGAGCACATAACGGTGGAAATTGTACTGGAAATTTTGGTTGGGAATCAAAAATAAATTGCCAATGCTTTGTTTTGTATATTGATTGGAATATGTTGGGCGTATAATGCTATAATCAATAAATAACAATTTACTAAAATATTCATATCTACTCCTTTTATCCTTCCTTCATAGAAACGGAAAACACACTGTTTTTGGTTCCATCATCGGCTATCAGCTCATTAGTGGCAAAATGGCAATATAGTCCATTGTAGAAGGTGTTGCAATTTTTTTGAAACAGAGGAAGTATTACTTTTGTTAATCTAACCCTGAGGAATACGACTTTTACCATGTACCAGATATCAATATGCATGATCTGAAACTTTTTTAGTGAGTAAATATATAGGGCTATGAACTTATGATTCAGTGTTTCGTCTCTAAATGTGCTTTTTCGAGAATTGCTGCCTTTTCTGGTAGCTGCTTGCTGCAGCGATAATTCTGGCTTCCTTCAGTTCAGAAAATAAATATTTGCATTAGTTAAAGTATTTTGTAGACATATAATTATGTTTACTTGGTTGGCTTTTTGCAAGTTGGATTGTGGCTAGATTACTTGTTTGCCAAGTACTAAAATTCATAAATCTTTTGAAGTACCTTAAGCATCATACTTTTGGTTTTTATTTATTAATGTTTATATTACTGCTTCACTAATTATAACCCTTAAACAATACTTTGTTGGTTGTGTTCCTCACACTTCTACTTCGATGCTGATTAGAATCCACTGCGAAATGGTTTAGCTGATAATGACCAATCCCTTGAAATGGCTCTTATTATATTGAGTCAGGAGGTGAACAAAAATGAGGGTACGAAAAAGGTATTTTCCATAGCCTTTACAATATAATGAGCTAGTTGATGTTTCTTTCTTTCCATGATTAGCATTTCTGCACTGTTCTTATATGCAGGCTCTTTCTGTGCTTTCTCGAGCTCTTGAAGCTGATCCATCATTCTTGCCTATCTGGATCGTTTATCTGCTCCTGTTTTACTCTACAAAGTACTCAGTTGGGGTGTTCAGCAAGAAGAGTTCAGTTCCAGAAGATGACCTTTTCTCTCATGCTGTAAGTCCTTTTTATGAATGGGTGCCTCTTCATCATGTGAAATTAAGAGCATGTTTGTTTAGTGTTTTTAAGTGGTGGAATTGGTATCTATTTACAGTTTCCATTACCAATTGTTTGGTATAAGAGATAGAGCAACACACTCCATTTCCTAAGGGTAACCATTACCACTTGTATGTTACCCTTCCCAACCCTATGGTAACAAAATTGTTTCCCTCCTCAATCCTCAATTTGTTAGAAGTAATTCCTTTCCTTAAGTTTACAAAACAACTAATAAGGTTAACATTAACCTTCCCCTTATATCCTTTCCTAGATTATATCAAACATGCACTAAATTGAAATGTGCTAGTATTGACTTTTGACCTGCATGTTGCTCCGTAAAGTCTACTGATGATGATCCTTCTGTTAGACATATTTAACCTCTATAGTGGTTGTTATTTGTTAAAAACATTATATACGTGATTATGTGATGAATGGCATATAGCTGATTCTGCAGCATTATGGAAGTCATAGTAATCCTTGTAAACATATATGGAAAGGGAAAAAGGTAACATTGATATAAGGTACAATCAGATGTACAATATCATGGGGAGGGGGTTCCCTCTTCTTTCCTGAAATATATATTTGTGGCTCGGTATGTATACAACTACACGAGGGAGTTCGACTGTTTCTTTTAGAGTCTCTTTTGTCCACTTTCTCAAACTTGCACATCCTTGCACAAGAGACAGAATATAGTAGAGAAAAACAGCTACTTGAGGCATTTGAGGTTATCTAAATAGAATTACTTTCTAAAGTGATTTAAACTTATCGTCCATTGGTTTTTCCTTATATGAAACTTAACTAGATTAAAATTTTCTAGAGTACCGTCAAGAAAGACAACTGGGAAGGGGTGTGTTTGTGTGTGGAATTTAGTTGCAATTATGCACATTTGAACTTCAAAATTATCACTTTTGGTTCATGTAGCCGACCCTATTTATGGGATTAAGGCTTTGATTGATTAATTGATTGATTGATATGCACATATGAACTTATCTAGCATCAATTTGTCAAGAATACCCTCAAGAAAGCAACTGGAAAAGGAAGGGTACTTGGAGATAAGTTGCAAATTTTGCATATATTTATTTTTCAATACCTTGTCGAAATTCAAAACTATTATGTATAAATACCCTGAATGTCAAATACTTTTTTTTTTTTTTTTTTTTTTTTTTATAAATGATAGAATAGGGATTGCGAATCTGTAATGTTTGCAGCACTTTCTCTGTTATTCTGCAGAGTGCTGCACTAGATGGTTTTAAAGTGTGATTAACTCAGGTCCATACTCCATACGATTTCCTGTAATCGCACCCATTCATCAATTGGTATTTCTCAGTCATAGGATTTTATGATCTGTTAATTCTGCAATCTAATTGGGAGCTACATTTAAGTTATAATCCTGTTTCCTCTCTCATGTGGGATCTGCAGGTCAAGCACTGTGAGGTATCATATGAGTTGTGGCTCTTGTATATCAACAGTCGTGAACGACTAGTTGAGCGATTTTCTGCTTATGAAAAAGCACTCTACAGGCTGTGCCACTATTCGGCCACCAATGATGAGCAGTTGAAGCATAGAAGTGCTACCATCCTGGACCTGTTTTTGCAGATGTTATACTGTTTTTGTGTGTCTGGGAATTTGGCAAAGGCAGTTCAGAGGATCGAAAGACTTGTTCACACTGATGGAGATTCTGATGAGTCTCATTCTCTTTTGCTTTCTGATATTCTTCAATGCTTAACAATATCTGACAAATGTATCTTCTGGGTTTGTTGTGTGTACTTAGTGATCTACAGGAAACTGCCTGATTCACTGGTGCAGCAGTTTGAATTTGAGAAAGATATATCTTTGATAGAGTGGCCATCTGTCCATTTAACAGTTGGAGAAAAGCAGCACGTGTCTAGGCTAATGGAGTTGGCTATTGATTCAGTAGGACTGAATATAGACAGTGAATCTCTTGAGAGCAACACTCTTAAATCAGCTCATCTATTGGCAATTAACCATGTTAAGCTTATGGAAGCTATAGATGGTGTGGAAAGTTGTAAAGCAATTATAGGGAAGTACAAAACCTTAAAATTTTCATGCTTAGAATTCATTTTAATTTCGGCAAGAGCTCATGATTTTAGTGATGAAAGTGCAAAACTTGAAGAATTTGAGGAAACTGTTAGCAGTTGGCCTAAAAATGTTTCAGGAAGTCAGTGCGTCTGGAATCAATATGTCGAGTATGCACTTGAGAAAGGCAGACCTGATAGGGCAAAAGTAATCATGGACCAATGGTTTCAGTCAGCTGGGGTGCCTCTGCTGCTTCATAATCGATCAGTTGATGGTGAGAATGATGACAGTAAGATTGTATCGGCAGATCCTCGGTCGGAGTCCAATATGAGTACTATGTCCAATTATAGCAATATGGATATTGTATTTGGGCTTCTCAATCTGTCTCTTTATAAATTATTCCAGAATGATGTACTTGAAGCTCACGTGGCAGTTGACAAAGCTCTGAAGGCTGCTAATGGTGAAGTTTTAAGGCATTGCGTCAAGGAGCATGCAGCATTTTTGTTCCATTATGGATCTCAGTTGACGAAGGATGTATCTAATCGTGGATTGATAGACATTCTGAAGGGTTATATCATTCATGCCCGGGCTATTCCTGTCTTGGAACCATTGATCAGAAAATTCATTCAAGATATCCGAAAACCTAGAACAAGGCAACTTGTTTGTAACATGCTGAGTCCAATTTCATCTGATTCTTTCTTGGTCAATTCAGTTCTTGAGATTTGGTTTGGTTCATCTCTTTTACCTCCAAAATTTGACCAGCTAAAAGATATGGTGGACTTTGTTGAAGCAATTCTTGAAGTTTCGCCTGCCAATTGTCAGCTTGTGATTTCTGTTTGTAAGTTGGTCTGCAGAGATTTTGATTCTAGCGATTCTAAATCTGCCAGTATATTGTTCTGGGCAAGCTCATTACTAGTCAACACCGTCTATTATTCCATCCCATTCCCACCAGAGCATGTGTGGGTGGAAGCTGCAGATTTGCTGGGTAAGCTGACAAGTGTGCATGAAATCTTAGAGAGCTTCCATCAGAGAGCCTTATTAGTTTTTCCATTTTCTATCAAATTGTGGAAGTCCTTGTCTAATCAGTCAGCCGGGGCCAAAAAGAGGTCTATTGTTGAAGCAGCTAGAGAGAAGGGGTTAGAACTTTAGTAACTTCACATCATATAGGAAGCAGCGCATTGACCCAACGATTGAAACTTCTGAAATTCTTCACAAGCTACATATTTTTTTGCTGGGTAATTTAGGCATGTTGAAACATGTATAGACAGGAATAGAACGTTGTAAATGATTTTGGCAGTGTAGAGATGTTAACAGGCAGAGAAAGTTACAGTTATACACAGGAACAGGAAAAGTGTAAGTCCTCTTCAGTAACTGAGGATATTTGGCTTAGCTTAGAACAGATCGTTGTAAATAATACTTCGTACTTTTAAAAACCTTTTTAAGTATTGGAATTATTTTGTCAGTTTCATCATCGAATTTTAAGTGCATATTGTAGTTATGCACAACTATTCTATCCTTATTGACCTCCTAAGAGGAGGTAACTTTTCAGAATGGGCTTCTTAGTGAAGAAAGAGCATAGTTTTTCTTGCGAAAGCAACAGGAACAACTCGTCTATAGTAGTAAGGCACATGATGCTCCACAAATGTTAAACCATTTTCAGGGGATTGTAGCTTAAACTCAATTATTGTGTTAATGATGGTTTTCCTGTGCTCTTTCTAGAAAATTAGGATCAAATTATTAGGATTGCATTTTCCTCGAAAGAGCAATACAAATCAGAATTTGGAATATAACCCGTAAAGTTATTGGCCCATGCTATGTCTTGTGTTGCATGTAACCTATACATACTAAAAAGAGAATTCATGAATTGGGCTAAAAGGGCATAAGTACAGTAACTTGTTCTCAAATAATTCCTTCTGCGTCCCAACTCCCAATACCCATACTCTCTTTCCCTTGGTACTACGAAATACTTCCCATGTTTTATAATTATTTTTCCATTTACGTTTATCGATGTAATTTTTTTAGTTGCAAAGATCTTTAGTTTTACATTAGCAACAAAAATAATAATTGGATATTACTCCCTTGCTTTTTAAAACGTTAAAAGAAAGCATGACAATCAATCTGGGACATTAGTATGAATATAAACGTATACCAAAGGAGTCTACTTTGGTTGGCTCTAGAAGTTCATAATACTTAAAATCTAGCATTTAACAAAAACCTTCATTGAAATAATCATGTATATAGATACAATTCTGCATTTGTGCCTTTATTAATGAGTGATTAATTTCTTGCTTGTACAAAAAATGTCTTGCACATCATGGATGTCTTTAAGTAAACTTTTGTTGTCGCTTTTTATTTTATTTTTATACTTTTACTTTTATAAATTGGTTGAAAATAGTAATGTTCCGCTGAAATTTTCTAAATATAATTTGTAGGACCTAGGAATGTAGTTAGCTTAAGGTTCCAAATTACAATGTGTCATTTTCTTGGTATGTCGTGTCTCTAAAAAAATTTCACCTTCCATCCATTCTATGTCAACTGTTTCCTTGACAGGTAGTTGAAAGCCTTTCGTTTGGCTGTGTAGATTTGACTTGGTAAATTATGTGCAAGAGGGAGGACAAGGACTAGGGACAATCACTGGAAGTATTGAGTTTCTTTAACCCTTGATGAGTGATTTATCCAACTTATCATGTATGTCATCCTATGTGGACAAGATTGTCTTCTAGTGATTGAAGCTAGTGAAATATTATAATTAGATGTTTAAAATGTGAGGATTTAATTGGGAAAGGCAATGGTTGATGTGGAGAATCACTTGATAATTACATTTTGAAGAATAGACCATTTATTTTGTAAAACAAGGGCAAGACGAAATGCTAAATCAAGCTTTAAAAGTGAGACTTGGGTGTTGTGTTTTTTTGGTTCTTGGATTCATATGAAACTAAGGAGTTCTACCAACTTGCGTAATGAACCAGCCTTAGGATGTGTGTAATTGAAACTTTTGTAACGAATGTGAGAAAGAACAATATAACGAATGCAAAACAAATAAATAACACACAGATTTACGTGGTTCACCAACGGTGTGTTGGCTACGTCCACGGGCAGGCGAGAGAAAAGCTTTATTGATCTTGAGGAATTCTAGATTACAGATTGTCAATTATCACCAGACTTAAGCTAATAAACCCTAACAAGTATTATAAATAGCTATCCCGAAAATAGGCGAAAAACGAATTAAACACGTTGACCGCCTCGATCCGCGCGCAACTCAGTGAGTTGCGCTGACCCTCTGCGCGCAACTGAACCACTTGCGCGCGTCTGTCACGCGCGACTCCAAGACTTGTGCGCGACCGAGCTCTCGCTCGCTGTCGAGTGAGCTCTCGCTCAACCCAGCCGAACCAAATTGTCTCCGCGAGCTATAGCTCACTTGCCTTAGAGCTATAGCTCCAAATTCGTCGCAACTCTAAATGCTTCCGAAACTGTTGAGCTATCTCACGAGCTATAGCTCGCTGCTCCTAAGCCCAAATTCAAGGCATATTTCAACAGGAACTGTACTATGAGTTACAATCAAGTATGTATTATCAATTTAAGAACATGTATAATGTACATTCGCAATAAAATTTATGGTTGATAAATAGGAAAAAAAAGAAAAAAATACAAACGATTCAATAGGAAAAATATGTGCAGTTAATGACTTAATCAACTCCCCAAGTCATTATTTGGTTATATTAGGAATTAGAATTAGAAAGTAGTCAATTTTGATGAATAATTTGTTGAAATGACTACTTTGATAAGAGTTAAGAAGTTTATTTGGCATTACTAAATTAGCTTTTGGAGACAAGCAAGTGTCTTAAGTACTTGACATTAACCTTTATTTTTGACAAAATTGGCCCATATAGCTTGGGTGCAGCCAATACCATTGGGGTGCAACGGGTGCCATCAATTACACTATAATTACCAGAAATGACTCAGTTTGAGTGCCTAAAATACTCACTAATGACGCGCATTGCACCCAATCAATAGTTGATAATGGAGGCCTGGAGGGTGGGATTTGATAAGAATTGAGAAGTTTATTTGGCATTACTAAATTAGCTTTTGGAGAGAAGCAAGTGTCTTAAGTACTTGACATTAACCTTTTATTTTCGACAAAATTGGCCCATATAGCTTGGGTGCAGCCGACTAGTAGCTAGAACACCACAAACTATTGATTGGGGTGCAACGGGTGCCATCAATTACACTATAATTGTCTTAAAAAAAATTACACTATAATTACCAGAAATGTCTCAGTTTGAGTACCCAAAATACTCACTAATGGCACGCATTGCACCCAATCAATAGTTGATGGTGTGCCAGCTACTACTCAAAGTTGCATCCCAACTATAGTTCAGGTCAATTTTGCTTTTTTTTTTTTCCTATAATTTTCACTTTCTCAATCAAGATTAACATTTCTTGTTCATCATTTAACCAACCTTAAATGGATTAGAATTGGAATTGCACATTTAGCTAAGAAGCTTGAGGAAAAACTCAAAAACTAATTTAGAGGGAAAGTTGATTTAGAAAGTCTACATAATTAGAGGGCGTGGGAAGTTTATTCAGGTTTTACACAGTTAACTTTGTAAGAGAGGCTAGTCTCTCAATTGCTTAAATTCATCTTTAATTTTCTGTAATGTTCACGTTATTAATTAACATCACCATTTCAACCTTTCATCGTTTATTCTATAAGGTGGTTACTACCCGTTCAAAAAAAATATGGTGGCTACTAAAGCTTGCCAATGCCTTTAGAGTTGTGCACCAATGATAAACTGATTCGATGCTAAACAACTCCTCACGAGCTTAACATGTGCTACGAACATGTTAAAGGCTCAAGTGTAGGTGTCCGCTTAATAAGCTAACTTTGACCCCTTAGCCTAGGTTTTTACTCATTTTAGGTATGTTGGACGTCTGATCCTTCTTTAAAGATGAGTTTTATTTTTTTTAATTCTCTCAATTTCAAACAAAAAGCTTCAGTCCTCTAAGTTCTCATACTTGTGGAGCTCTATTCGGCACTTTCTCAAGCATCAAATTGTGTTGTAATCACTAAACATTAAAGCATAATGTGTTATTCAAGATGATATCATTCAATTAGAAGCTAAATGAAGAGAGTTGTGTGTGCTTTTCATCAAACATGCAAATGACAGAATCTCTGGGTTTGGCCATAGTCTCACGCTTCATTAAACATGCAAATGACTGATTCTCTGGTTTTGGCCAATGTCTCCCATATCCTTAGTCTCAACCCACTTTCCCATGATATCTTAAACTCTATACAATTATATTCCATGGTTAGATCCTCATTGCCTCCTTGACAAAATAGTTTCAAAGTATTATAATGGTTGTTCCAAAAGAAGCTACTTCTATCTTTTCAAGGTGATAAACTTACTTGTTTCCTCGTCAATGATTGGTTGTTTGAAATTTAGAATGGACCTGTGGTAGTGTATAGCTACTCTCTAGTATGTCATATTGTGTGTACCAAAATCGAGGAAGTTAAAGACTTGTATGAGAAACTATATATATGATTTAAACTCATTTACTTCCAGAGTTCCAAGTTAATGTATATTGTTGGGTTTGAGAAGTGTGGAGAATGGTTTAAGAAGGCTAAGGGGATGCATAGCTTAGGAGTTTAAGCTATGGGCTATTGCTTGGTGTTAAGCAATGGTGGATGGCAAAGGGCTGACTTCAAATAGGCATATCTCAAGATCTAGAAGTGATATTGAGATGATTCAAGTTGAAGGTGATAGCTCGTCTCAAGAGCTTTCCAACGACGATCATAAGCTTGATTTGGTCTAGAATCGAGGAAGTTATGGCCGTTTTACGAAAAGCTATCCGCGCAATGGGGAGTTCGACCGAACTGTTGAAAAGTTCGGTCGAACCTAGTTTTTGAGGAAAACTCTGCAGCTCTTTGATTTCTAGGGGAGGTTCGGTCAAACCGCAAGAAAGAAGAGTGACCGAACCACTTCAAGTTCGACCGAACTCTGGGTAGGTTCGGTCGAACTATCGAGCCCCTGTTCCAGCGCTGCAATTTCTTTTATTTTGCTCGGGATGTAATCCTAGCCGTTGATCTTCTTGCACTATATATACTCATGTTTTGTCATTGTGTAGAGAGAGTAATAGGATGAAGGGAAAGATGTAGAAAGAGAGCCCGCCCCTGTTTGTGTTTGGCTTGTTTTTGTAAAATAATAATGGAGAATGATTGCTTAGCTTGTATTTATGGCTCTTGACCCCAATATATAAAACATGTACAAGATAAATATGTCAAGAATATTAAGCTAATATCACAACTTAACTTAATTCTATCTTTTGCCAACTAATAATATCCCAAGTAAATCAAATTAAATCATCATCATATTTCCCATCTTCATCATATATCCTAACAGTTTTGTTTTATGTTGTTTTTTTTTTTTTTGGTTTTTCTAGGCTAGATGTTTCAATTTTATATTATTAAATTAAATTTGTTGATACGTTGCTTTTAGTATGGTTTTTATCATATTAAGAACATCAACAGTGGTAGTATCTTAGGTAGTTCTTAAGGAGAGAGAAAAAATAAAAGAGATAGATCTTAAAGAAGTGTTTCTTAACTAGGCTTTAAACAACATACTTCATCTGTTCTTTTTTACTTCACCTGTTTCTTTTATCACGCTAACCAATGTAAAACTTTAACGAATCATAACTTTAATTCTTGATGAGTAAAAATTATAAAAGTTATATATTATGATAGTATTTAATGAGACGAATTTAAAAAGATCCTACATAAATATGTTTTCCCTTACATATTATTCAAAAAAGACGGTTAAAGGACAGATGATAAATAGTGTATAAGTCAAAGTGGATCAAGTAAAAAAGAATAGAGGAAGTATTATACAAGTGAAATATGTGCGTTTTGCTTGCCTTGTATTTTTTTACAAAAGTAAAAGCTATGCTTTTGCAGGAGAAATGCAGAGAAGATACCAGGCACCCATATGGCTATGCATGCATGCATTATCCAGCCAAATTCCAACGACTATGTTTCGCATGCATTATTATTATTTTTTTTTACCAAAATTTAAACTGTAAAAAAAAAAAAACAAAAAATATAATATGTTGAACGGTTACTTATTTTTTGCTTATATAAAAGTAGACAACTTCATTCAATTTCACCAAAATCACCATACTTAATCAGTTGTTTTTTTTTTCCTTGTGATAATACTCCATCAAACCATAATTCTCATCATGGATAAAAAATAATCCAAATTATAGATCACCAAACTATTCAATAATTCCAAATTACCCAACAAATCTAAATTACACAACAGACAATCAAAATTTTCAATATTATCCAAACACTCAAAATTACCCTAATAATAAAAATTTCCCTAATAATCAAAATTACCCTAACTATCAAAATTATCCCAAATAATCTAATTTTTCCCACCCATCCAAAATTACTCATTAAATCCAAATTTTCTAGTAAATCCAAATTAACATCCATCTTTTAACCATCACCAAATAGTATGTCACCTTCATCTTTTGCCCCATACTCCACCCAAAATTCTTCAAATTATTTTACAAATATGTTAAACACTCCAAATTTATCAAATGCAGGGGAATCTCAAGGTGAAGATGGGGCTGATCATGGTGGTGAATATTCGGGATCCGATATTTCACTTAGTAACATTAACATTAATGCCATTGCTGAAGAAGAAAATGAAGATAATAATGATGAACCAACACCAACACCTTAAAGTTATAAAGGGAGGAGGATATCTTGGAATAAAGCCCAAGATAACCTTCTAATCTGTGAGTGGCTCAATTATGCGTCTGATAAGATGCATGGTAAAAATAATCAAACTAGTGAATCATTTTGGACTAAGATAGAGGACTACTACTACAACAAGCATCACAACGGGGGAAGGCCAAGAGAACTTCAACAACTCAAGTGTTGTTGGCAAAAAATACGACTCGCGATTGCAAAATATACAACATGTGTTAGCTAATCAATGTAAACAATGGAAAAGCGGCGGTGAATGTACTTCAGATGTCACTAATGAAGCTAACGCAATTTATTTTTCTGATAAGAATGAAGATTTTAAGTTCGACTTTGCATATGAAAGATTAAAAAACCAACCTAAAGAATCCACCTTTTCTTTATCTTCTTGACAAGCAGCATTGTGGAAATCGCAGTAGGGAGATCACACCTCTGCTTGGCTTCGGGCCATCCCAATTTCGGGGTTGGGTCAGACGATGAACGAAAAGACATACCGATGTGTGTTGTGCTATCGCTTTGGTGTTCCATTGTTCTCTGCCTCGACGCTGTGCTCTGCTTGTTAGAGGGTTTTTACTAGGGATATTTTCGACGTCATGCAGTATCGTGTGCCGGTATTTGGGGTGTTAAACATCAGCATAATGTTGTTCGGGATACCCTGGTTGATATTTGTTACCGGTCTGAGACTTCAGCAAGGAAGGAGGTTAACATTGGGTTGTCTGGGGGGAACAATGGACCCCTTAGACCTGCAGATGTGTTACTTTACTCTTGGAAGCGGGGTCAGGGTGTGTGTGTTGACTTGAAAGAGTTTTCTCCTTCGACACAGACTGGGCTATCTGACTTTGTTCCTGGACGAGTAGTGGCTGATGCGGCTCATCGAAAGCGGGTTAAGTATGAAACTAGTTGTCAGGCGATTGGATATGGTTTCCTTCCCTTCTCATTTTCTTCACTTGGGGAATTAGAGAAGGAGGCTATTACATTACTGAAGCGGGTTCAGAAGTTCTCGACGACGCAAGACATTGGGGCACGTGCTGCTGCTCATGTATTCACTAGGATAGGATTTGCTACAGCTAGAGGAATGGGGGGCCCAGATTGTATCTCGGCTTCCCACTAACTTTTTGTAGGTTGTATGACTTTGTCTGTTATTAGATAATAATAATAATAATAACTTTTTGAGTTGACTAGAGGGAACGATGGGGCTCTCCGACCTGCAGATGTGCTACTTTATTCTTGGGATGTGTGTGTTTACTTGACGGGGTCTTCTTCTTTAACACAATCTAGGTTGTCTGACTTCGTTCCTGGTCGTGTTGTGTCGATTGCTACTCAGCGGAAGTGGGACAAGTATGGAGCGCGTTGCAGGGCTATTGGCTATGATTTTCTTCCTTTCTCCTTTTCTTTATTGGGGGAATTAGAGAAGTATGTTGTTGCGTTGTTGAAGCGGGTTCAGACGTTCGCTAGGACTCAGGATATTGGTGCTCGTGCAGCTGCTCACATCTTTAGCTGGATCGAGTTCGCTATAGCTAGAGGGGTGGAGGCCCAGATTGTATCTCGGCTCCCCACTAATTTCTTGTAATTTGTTTGACTTTGTAGGTTTTAGAAATAATAATAATAATAATAATAATAATAATAATAGTAATAATAGTAATAATAATAATAATAATAATAATAATAATAATAATAATAATAATAATAATAATATTGCTTTACAAAAAAGGTATTGAAGAAATAAAGTAATGATGGAGCAATTATTAAAAGTAACAGAGAGAAAGAAGACAGAGATTAAGATATAGTGTTAAGAACTAGTGCATTTCTTAGGTTATATGGAGGGTGACTCCTAATAGGGGTTCTTGATGATGTGGAATAAGAGAGGGAATAAGAACTACAATTTAAGAAACTACCCATTATTGATGCTATGATATTCAGTTTAGATGTTTTTGAATTTGTATTGTTGTTGGGTTTTATTTATTTTGAGTTTATGTTCATTTTATTTTTATTTGTATTATGTCTCTTTAAAAAAAAAAAAAAAAAAATTACATTTTTGTCAATTAAAACTGTAATGTTTTTTTAATAGGAAAGATTGACGCCATCAGTTACAACAATGGTTAGTTATCTTCGAAAGGTCCCAACTAACTATCAATCAACTTAGAGAATTTTAATTCCTTTTTAATATTGCTTTAAAGTATGCGATATGACCATACTAATTTTGTTTGATATATTTTTTTTATAGATAGTACATATAAAATTCAAAATAGGTGTACATTGATGTTATAAATGAGTGTTTGATATGACAAGTCTATAAACGTAAATCTTGAAATAAGTGTACCGTGTACGGCTTTATATCTTTCATACTACCGTTTATTTTTTGACATTTTTTTTGGGCATAGATAGTTTTGTACTATGTTTCTTTTTATTTGCAACGGTTTTAGATAAAGTGTGGGTAGAAAATGTCTAATCGTTGTAAATAAAAAGAAACGGAGGTAGTACATCTTTTAACAATTTATGTTGTATACATATAAATAGAGCTTCATTGCTGCAATATGCAAAACATGCGTAGCTACATTTCAATGTTCATCTTCAAGTAGTTTTGATAAATCTAATTGATATGTTATTATACATTGATATTTCTTTGCATTCTGGCATTTACATAGATCGTCACACAATAAGGTAATTTCGAAGTTTATTGTATGAATTCAATATGCATAGATGTATCATACAAAAACAAAGGTTTAATCAATCCTATGTTAGTATTGTACAGTATTATTTATAGAGTAGTTAACTAGTTATAGTGTAATTTTTTTTCACAAATCTCACTCAAATCTTATATTTAATTTAAGAGTTGTTTTTCCAACTTTCATTCACATCACTCCAAATTCCCATCCTTGCAATTTTAGCCCTTCAATTTTATTTTTTTAAAAAAAAAAAAACCAATAACCATCCTTTTTACTCATACCTACCCGTATCACTCAAATAAAAAAAAAAAAAACCAATAACCACCTTTAATAACTTTCACTTCTATTATCTTTTTTTTTTTCTTAATACATACTACATATATCCCGTGCAAGGGCACGGGTACACTCTAGGTAACCAAATTCAAAACTCAAATTAAATTGTTTTTCATTTGTGTCACCATTTTCTTATTTTAATCTTTATTTCTTAAGTTCTTAATAAAAACGGAATTTTCACCATATACCACTGAGTTAAAGCTTAATTCACCATATACCACCAAAAACTTTCTAATACACCAAATGCCACTCAGCTACTGTACATTAACACAAAATGCCTTTTTTGGTAATTGTCGTTAGTCTGCCGTTTGGGGTAATTTACTAATTCACCATATACCATTATTTTGTAAGTTATTTCACCATATACCATTTAGTTTAAAGTTATTTCATAGTAACCCACAATTTTACAACGTTTTTTTTTTTTTTTTTTTTTTTTTAAAAAAAAAAAAAAAAACTAGTCGTTGAACAGTTATAACGGCTAGTTTGTGTATATAAATGTAGTACTTGAGGAATTCACGTACCAAGTCAGACTTCTAAAAGAATTTGCAAAGATGTCCACACACTCGAGATCATTATCGTCATCTTTCGATTCTTTGTACGTAAGAGTGCCAAACAAAGCTTGTTGTTGTGGCAGGAAGTTTGCAATAAGGAGCTCTGATTCGGTAAAAAATCCACAAAGGTTGTACAATACTATAACTGTGATGTATGTGAGACATTCAGATGGTGCAAGGGTAATGTGGAGCAAAATGTCCCGTCGGGTTATGAAAATCAAAGTAGGGGAGGGATAGCATGCAATTCCATGGAGGTGAGAGCATGTTGAAGTAAGAATTGAAGGAGCTCAAGAGAAGAGTAGCAAAGCAGCAAAAGATAGTAAATGCAGCAATAAATATAGGAGTAATTATGTTTATGGTTATTGTATTTGTAGCCTTGAAATGATTAACACTACTAGAAAAAGGCTGTTTTTCGACGAAAAAATTTCGTCGGAATCACTTGAAATTCCGTCGAAAATTGACTTTCCGACGGAATTCCGTCAGAATGTTCTATCGCAAAAGCTTTTGTAGGAAATTTGCCCTTTTCCGATGGAATTCATTTCCGACGGAAATACATCTGTCGGAGCTTGGTTTGACTTGAATTGGAAATCCGTCGCAACATTCCGACGGATTGAATTCCGTCGTTATCGACACTCTTCCGACGGAGTATTCCGTCGTAAACGATTACTCTTCCGACGGAATTTTCCGTCGTAATTTATGTATGTTGCGAGGGAATTTTAATCCGTCGGAAATTTACGATGCAATATTCCATCGTAAATTTCCGACGGATTTGCTTTCCCTCGGAAAATATACACTTTACGACGGAATTTTCCATCTGAAAATCCGTCGCAACATTCCAACGGATAAATTTTCCGTCGCAATAAAAGGAGTTTCCAATGGATTATCCATCAGAAATTCCGTCGGAATTTCACCTGCTAATTTAACAAATTTTTTTGAATTTTATTTTGGAATTCCCACCATTCAAAACCTATACCTCCTGCATCTACTTCACGATAAAATTAAATTAATGACTTAATTAAAAATATATATATATATATATATATGCCATAAAACATAATCCAATTAAGTACATGTACATACTACATAAACTAAAGCTAAGCTACAGCTGGAGTACCCTGCCCTGCTCCGCCACTACCCGGGTCGTCCCTGGGGTCTCGAGGTTGAGGTTGAATGGTGGAACATGTGTCGCTTGGGAGACGACTCATAAACTCCTCCCATATCTCTTGGTTTCTCCTCTCCATTGCGGCCATTTAGGCTTCAAATCGGGCTTCCATCTCGACTTCCAATTCACTCCGGATTTCACTGCGAAGAGCCTGCACCCTATGCTCCATCTGATCATGCATCCGAGAAACAATGGAAGGCGTGTACTGCTGTGAAGACGTGGAAACTCGACCCATCCGGCTGCCAGTACAGCTCTGCACTTCGGCCAAGTCCCTTCACACGATCCTTCTTGTTGTGACCACCCAAGGTCTCCGAGTACAACTCATTCAGACTCTTCCGAATCCCTTGAGTGCTTGCCTCTTCAGCCTTCTTCTGGTAGGCCTCCTACAGGGTATACATATGAAAAGGAGCAACTTACTAAGTTTAAGGAAGCATTTTCAACAACATAGAACCAAGTAAGGCCTAAGTGACTTCTATATTGCCCATTTTCTTCATTTATTACCAAATGAGTTCCTTCTTTCTCATAACATGTCAATGATAGTAGTTTTAGGTGTATAGGGCTTGAAATGACAAAAAAAAAAAAAACTAAGTTTTGGGAACCATTTTCATCAAAATAGAACCAAATATGGCCTAGGTGACTTCTACTTTGCCCATTTTCTTCATTTCTTAGCAAATAAGTTTAGATTCTAAGTTATATTGAAGTTGTTACCGCAATTTGCTTCGCTTTGGTGTTGACTGGCACTGTGCCGCTTTCCCAGGCACATCCTTGAAGTGCGTCTTCAGAAAAAGCTCAGGAGCAGTTGGTAGCTGGCCTTTATTCTTCGCCGCCTTTGATTATCATGCAGAAAATCATTGTTATAAATGTCACACCACCATTACATTGTAATACACAAATGCATTCTATTTTACTTGCCTATTAAAAAAACTTACCATCCTTTTTGTATGTTGGACAACTGACATGGAACCCTGATAGTGGGTTGGTTCGACCACATTTTCCATTGAACCGCCCCTTCTGTTCTTCCTATTTTGGGCCAACCTCTTCTTATACGTCGAATCTGTGGCAACAATGTCCATCTTCTTGTGGACTTCCTTATTGAGCCAGCCTGGCTTGGCGTCATTCATCTTGTGTGTGACTGTGTAGATAGTCACGTAGGCGAGTTGCAAACCTCCTTTGAAAAGTGACCTTCACATGCTCGTTCAATTGAGGTGCCTATTAAGGGGATTTTTCCCCGCCACGTGGACCAGTCAGCACCTGCCACGTGTCAGCCACATGGACCATTCAGGGGCTGCCACGTGTCATGCTCAAGGAGGTCCAGCATGGACTACTCGCACCACGCCACGTGGCCTACTATTTGCCAACCTAGAAAACGAACAACTGGGCCTGAATCCCGAGGCAAGCCCAATCAGTCCTAAGTTTACCATTTAACCTAGTGTTGGGCACGTGCTTCGAGGCTATAAATACAGTAATTAGCCTTCATTAACGACATTCAGAATTAATTAATCATCTCACCAAGAGAAGCCTAAACACGCGTGCTTACTAACTGGTATACCAGACTTAGTGTTAATTACACACCTCGATCACTCCTCCTCTTAGAGGAACCAGGTCACCTTTACTTTCCGCACCTTATACTCCTTAAACACGTTCTAACTTGATCGTCGGAGGTGGAGTTCCCACTAACCGGAGTTTCTGTTGTTTTGCAGGTACAGGCGCACGGATCCAGTCCCGGAATTGTAACTCTCCCGCAGGACATAAAAAAACCCCGAAACATTTTGGCGCCGTCTGTGGGGAGAGTACTTTCGAGATGGAATCATAGTTTGTAACGATTCTAAGTGAGAAGCGTCCCATGGACGACCCCCTGGTTCAGACGGACCAACATACAGACAATGAAATTGAAGTCGAGACTCATACGGCCTCTGACGGGACCTTAAGAGCTCGACGCACCCGTCCCACCGAAAGGAGGGAACGGGAGGACTGCCCGGCTGGATCTAGTAAACTAGCTGGTCAGCCGCTTGATCATCAATAGGCGGCCGAGGGATCTGCCCCCATCACCAGAAACGAACTCATGACCTTCATGAATAGTTTCAAGGGGGAGATCTAGGAGCTTATCAACAAAAAGGTGACTGTCCCACCAAAGGAACAGTCGGCCAGAAGACTATCCCAATCTAGGAGGAAGAAGCCTGTAAAGGATCGGGAGGCGAATCCTTAACCTAGACCTAGGGAGAGGGAGGCGCCAGTGACCAACCTAACTAAGTACCGCTTCCCCTCACCTGGGAAGAGAAAGCCCATCCGTCATATTCAGCCAGACGGGTCAAAGAGAACATACTCTGATGCTCGAATGTTGCTCGAGCAAAAGAAGAATGACTGATTGTCAGAGTCGGCCTCTACGTCTGATTTTCAAGACAGTCTACATAATACCTCCCTGAGGTATTCAAAATCAAATTATGAGAGCTAGACGGCCGGAGCCTCCTCTCGTTTTGGTTCCCAGAAACATCATGCGGCCCCGTATGTGCCTCCACAACCATACGTTCCGCAGTCCCAATATTTCATGCAGCCTAACCTTTTTGGAGGACAGGCGGCAAGGAATGTCCAGCCTTTGGACTGGCAACTTAGGTTGCTCAAACTTGGAAAACAGCCCTCCGCCTTCTCTAAGGAAATAATAGAGGCCGCCCAGCCGGCTAAAGTAAAAAAATGTGTTGGTAGGGGCATATGATGGCACTACCAACTCTGAAGACCATTTGATGGCGTACACCAACCTTATGTACCTCCAAGGGTTGGATGACGCCACATGGTGCAAGTGTTTCTCGGCCACATTGAAGGGCATCGCCCAGCAATGGTTCGGCAATTTGCCGGCCGGGTGTATTAACAATTTCAAGACCCTCGCCTACTTGTTCACATCAAATTTTGCAATGAACATTCCTGCTAAGAAGACCACCCTTGACTCGGGGGCCATACAGTAGGGAGCGAAGAAAGGGATGCGCGCCTACATCAAGAGGTTCAATCTGATGAGAATTCAGATACAGGGACTACCAGATGAAGTAGCTTACACGGACTTTTTCAAAGGTCTGAAGGACGGTTCGAAATTCAAATTCGACCTCGTCAGAAAGAGGGTGACCACCCTCCAGGAAGCAATGATGAAGGCAAACACCTACATTCAGGAGACCGACCTCTGTAATGTTGGAAAGTAGTCGGACCACAAGAAGTCCGACAAAAAAGAGAGCCGGCCGAAGTAGTCGGCCAATAAAGAAGATAGAAAAAGGAAAGAAGTCTGGGTGGCTGACTCCTCCGAACAGCCGTCCTAGAAGAGGAAGAAGGAATTTAAACCATACTCCCCCAAGTATGAGTTTAACAAGGATAGCTATGCCATCCTCAAGGAAATCAAGGACCGACTCTCAATTGAGAAGCCGGCTGCCTATGAAGAGTTCCGTCAACAATCGGAACAAGGACAAGTATTGCTATTACCATGAGGACATTGGTCATGACACCAATGAGTGCATCAGTCTCAAGCGCTTCTTGGACCGCCTGGCAGACAAAGGAGATCTTAAATCCTATGTTAAGAAATCAAAGGGTACCCAACACCCCAAACAAAAATAGGCGGACCGGAAAAGGGCGACACTTGCTGAAAGCTCCGACACTGACGAAGCGCTAGTCTATACTATAGCAGGCGGCTTCGCAGGAGGAGGCCCTACTATCCGAGGCAACAAGGACAACATTAGGCGTCTAGAAGTTAACTCCGTCGACCAATGGCGGACCTCTAAAAATTCATTTCCAGAATTTGTTATCACTAAGGAGGACTTAGGGGAAATCAGGGGGCCGCATGACGACCCCATTGTAATTGAATGCAAGGTGGCCAACCAGAGAGTTGGTCGGATTCTCATTGATACTAGGAGCTCATCTGACCTCATCAGTAATAAGTGCTTGGCAAAGCTCAAGTACAGGCCCGGCAGCATACACCCGGTCTCCCATCCCTTAGTAGGATTTAGAGGAGGTGTCATACACCTAGTTGGACAGGTGGACTTGCCTATCCGCTTGGGCGAGAAAGGGGAGGGCTGTCACATGGTGGTCCGGTTCTTGGTGGTCGAAGAACTGTCGGCCTACAACATGATCTTAGGGCAACCCACCCTGAATAATTCAAAAGTTGTCATCATTCCATCTCTCATGCTTCTCAAGTTTGAGAGAGATGATGGAACAATCGGCTCCCTAAGGGGAGACCAGAAGATGGCCAGAGAGTGTTACCTCTCTGATATCAATCCCACTGCGGCGGCATCCGGTCCCAGTGGGGAGACTACGGACCTTGAGCAAAGCAAGGACGCCGCGCCTGCCCCATCAACAGCCGGTAAGAAGAGAAAGGCCACCCATCTGGAGGCCTAGAGAAAGGAAAAACAATAGCAATCACTAGCCAAGGAGCGGTCAGATGAATTCCGTCCTCAACCGGCTGGTGAACAAGTAGACTTCGTCCTGGACGACTCTCGCCCCGAGAGAACTGTTAAGGTCGGGACGACTGCTTTTGCTGAACTTGGTGCTGACCTCCACCAATTGTTAAGGGAATTCAAAGATATATTTGCATTTGAAGTCCAAGAGATGCCAGGCATAAGCCCGAACCTGGCCGTACATAAGCTCGCTTTGGATCCCAAAAAGAAGTCGGTCAGGCAAAAGAAGAGGAACCATGCTGAAGAACTAAGCCAGGCGGCAACCGTCGAGGTTAAGAAATTGCTGGACGCAGGATTCATTTGACAGTGTTACTTCCCAGACTGGGTAGCAAATGTAGTTCTTGTAAAAAAGTCGAATGGGACCTAGCGCATGTGTGTAGATTACACAGAATTGAACAAGGCATGTCCCAAGGACAGTTACCCGCTCCCAGAGATCGACCACTTGGTCAACTCTACAGCTGGCCATGCCTTGATGAGCTTCATGGACACTTACTCAGGCTTCCATCGGATTGCCCTGTGGAAGAAAGATCAAGAGAAGACGGCCTTCGTCACAAATCAGGGGTTGCTTTGCTCTACTGTCATGCCGTTCGGACTAAAGAATGCGCCCGCCACCTTCCAAAATACGGTCTTCTTCAACCAGATTGGAAGGAATGTGGAGGCGTACATAGATGATATGATTGTTAAATCTAAACTCCGGACGGACCACTTAGCCGACCTCCGAGAAACATTCACCACACTCAGGCGGTACCAGGTCATGCTCAATCCCAAGAAATGTGTTTTTGGTGTTGAGTCTGGGAAGTTCCTTGGATTTCTAATCAATCAAAGGGGGATAGAGGCTAAACCCGAGAAGGTACAGGCGGTCATAGACATGCAGTCGCCCCGCATTGTCCAAGAAGTTCAAAAGCTTATGGGTTGCCTGGCGGCATTGGGGAGATTCCTTAGCCGGTCGGGCGACAAGTATATCTACTTTTTTCAAGCTATTAAGAAGAAGACCATGTTTGAATGGGGGCCGGATGCAGATGCGGCTTTCCAGAAATTGAAACAACACTTGCACTCTTTGCCAAGGCTGGTCAGCCCTCTACCTAAGGAAGTACTATACATGTATTTAGCAGTTTCTGACCATGCTCTTAGTGCCGTCCTCCTTGCTGAAAGGGACGGTTGCCAGCTCCCGGTCTACTTCATCAGTCATGTTCTTAAGAATGCTGAGTTACGGTACCCTATGGTGGAGAAGTTTGGCCTTGCCCTTTTCATGGCAGTTAAAAAATTGAAGCCTTACTTTCCGGCACATTTGGTTGTGGTCTACACTGACAAGCCAATCAAGCGGCCATTAACAACCATGGAGTCGTCAGGCCGGATGATCAAATGGGCCATCGAGATCCAAAGTCTAGAGATCACTTTTGAGCCAAGGAAAGCAGTGAAGGGGCAAGCATTCGCTGACTTCATAGTGGAACTAACCAGGTCGACTGATCTAGAGAACTTTGAGCAAGTCTGGAAAGTCTATGTGGACGAGAGCTCTACAATGAATGGTTGTGGTGCAGGCGTCATATGTCAGTCTCCTGAAGGGGACAGATATGAGTATGCACTACGATTTAAGTTCCAAGGCTCAAATAATGAGGCGGAATATGAAGCCCTATTGGCTGGTATCCGCATGTGTACGGCGGCCGGGGCAAGGAAGATAGCCGCCTGTTCAGATTCACAATTGATCGTAAGCCAATACCATGGTAACGTACGAAGCCACACATCCGGTTATGATCAAGTACCTACAGGCGGTAAAGCAGGAGGCTGGGACACTTGAAGAATTTCACCTAGATCAAGTGCCTAGGTCTGAGAATAACCAGGCGGACGCCCTCTCTAAATTGGCATCATCAGCATCCTGCGACACACCAAGGACGGTTTTCTAGGAAGTAATGGATAAATGAATCATCGAGGAGGACCCTATTGGGATCCTAGACAGAAGCTCCACCTGGATGGATGACATCCGGGCATACTTAACAGACGGCACCCTGCCGGATACTCACTCAGAGGCGGTCCTACTGAAAAAACGGGCGTCCAACTTTGAAATGCATAAAGGGGAACTCTTCAAAAAGGGCTATCTCCAACCTCTCTTCAAATGTGTCACCCCGGAAAAGGGGCAAGAGATCTTAAAAGACTTGCACTCGGGATACTGCGCCTCCCACGTAGGCGGTAGGTCCCTAGCTCGTAGAACCAGGCGGCAGGGATATTCCTGGCCAACCTTGGAAGCAGACGCTATGGAGATGGTGAAAAAATGCGACAAGTGTCAGAGGTTTGGCAAGCTAATCCATCGTCCGGCCACTGATCTGACGGCCATACATAGCCCCTCACCATTTGCCAAGTGGGGCATGGATGTCTTGGGTCTGTATACACCTGCAACAGGCGGCCGGAGATACATCCTGGTAGCAGTCGACTACTTTACCAAATGGGTAGAGGCCGAGGCTGTCAAAGGTATCAAGACCAAGGACATTATCTCATTCATTTGGAGGGACGTCATTACACGATTTAGGGTGCCTATGTCAATGGTCTTTGATAATGGTCCTCAGTTTGAGACGCCTGTTCTAAAGAACTGGCTTGGGGATCAAGGAATTGCATACAACTTTGCATCAGTTGGCCGACCCCAAGCGAATGGCCAGGTAGAAGCGTTCAACAAGATCATCTCTGACGGAATCAAGAAAAAGATTGAAAAAGCAGGCGGCTATGGGCAGACGAACTACCACATGTTCTCTGGTCCATAATTAAGGACGACTGAAAAAGGGGCGACTGGGGAAACCCCGTTCCTCCTGACCTATGGGGCAGAAGCTGTTCTACCCATTGAGCATTATGAGCCGACTCTTCGTGTTATGCTGTATGACGAGGGGGCTAATCGGGAATACATGCGCCTAGAATTGGACTCACTCCCCGAGCGAAGGGGCAACGCAGCCCTACGCCATGAGATCTACCGTCTAAAAATGACAAGAACTTATAACAAGAGAGTACACAGGCGTCCACTGAAAGTGGGGGACTTTGTACTATGAAAAATGGAAGCAGTCGGTAGGGCTAATGAGTTGGGAAAGCTAACTCCCAACTGGGAAGGACCCTATCAGATCTATGAAGAGGTTAGAGACGGCACCTATTGCCTGGAAACACCAGATGGTCGGCTCCTACCTAGAACATGGAATGTAGACAATTTGAAGAAGTATTACTTCTGAATAATGTGATTGAACATAAGTTGTTAATAAAACTTGCAATTATTTCAATACTTTGTAATTTTATCAGAGGGGCATGCCGCCTGTAAATTTGCAGTCAGCTACTCTCCAATATGTATTTTACTTTTCGTTAGAGGGGCATGCCGTCTGAACATACAGTCGGCTACTCTCCATAGAAGAGGGCCGCCGGAACCCAAAACAGACGGCTACTCTCCTATACTTTAAGTCTAAGTTAACTTAGCACCTACGTTTGCCATGAACCAAACGAGGCCTAAGGCCGGATGATCAGCCCAGGCGTTAGGCCGACTGATCCTACCTTAAAATTAAACTAATACGACCTGTCCCAACATCATAGCAGACGTCCGGCGACATCCCTCCGGATGAGATTCATCGTAGAGAGAAGATCCTTTTTGGGTGGAATAATGCTCTATAAACTATAAACAAACGGACCCGAACGTCTGTCACCAAGGACAACCCCGTTGCCGTTTACACTTGAGACAAAGATAACTACTACCACTAACCAAACCAGTGGTAGTCAGTTTACATCTAAGTCGGATGACCGCCTGCCATTACTTGGGATAAATGCAGACGGTACCTTTTGAGTTAATAGCCAAGCAAAACCTGGCGAATCAAGGGGGCCAGTCGGTCTACGCCGCCTCGTACCTCTACTACTCAAATTAGTCTAGTTTGGAACCTAAAAGGTACAAGAACACTTGTTTTTTGGCAAACAAGGGTACTTGGCCACTATTCCAACTAGGTCCACCAATACAGGCGCAGTTGTACAGACCAGGCACCTCGTCCACATGAACAGGCGGCCTGTCTCTACCAAACATCACGCCCTGTAAACTGCCGAAACATTTTGGTATAATTTGGGTTAATATCCAACGAAACTTGGCGAATAAAGGAAGTCAAGTGGCCTCCGCTGCTTGACCCTCCTACTACTCAAACAAAAGAGGTGGTGACTGGATAACCAGTCGCCCTCCCTTGTATGAAACCAAAAGTATTAAAGGATCACCTGTTCTTGAAAACAGGCGCCCCGTTTACAGACGGCCTGTTTCCATCAAACTTGGAAAACAAATAAAAATAGGCGCCCAACCGCCTAGGTAGCGCCCATATAAGAACAACGCCAGGCCTACTGAAATAGGACGACTGTTACCATTGTGCAACCTGAACTAAAGCTTGGGGAACCCTCAAGACAGCCGCATGTACCCAAGCGCGACCAACAGGCGGCCTGGGTAATGTTCCTGAAATAATCCAAGTCTGGAAAGCCTGCTATCCCAAGCTTTCAAGGGAAGGCCGACTGAACTCATGACCAACTGACTGATAAAGAAACAATTAGTCGGCCAGGGGCAACAATATCAGTCGGTTGCCACACCCACTAAGATGTCTTCTATACTTAGCAACATTCAAATGACAAATTTTGATGCAAAAACGAAAACAACAAGCAAGAACTGTCGGCATGATAAACAAGCGGCTATTGAAGACATTCTATACTTGGCAAAAAGATTTGGAAAATTGAAATAACAAGATAAAGATTGCTGGACAAGACGACTAAACAGTTGCCAAAATTCATTCATAAACAGCCGGCTATGAAGGCTGGCAAAAATATTTATTGACCCCGACCCCTTGGCCGGGTAAAGAGATACAAAAAAGAGACGGCACGCAGGCCGAAGAAGAGTTAAAAATATACAACTTAAACATTAGAGAGAGGGGTTTCAGTACCGGCGGCCGCTTGATCAGCTTCGGTAATGGGCGCCTGCTCCTCTAGCACACTCTCTTGTGGCTCATTAGCAGGCACATGTTCTTGATTGGCGTCCGCCTCCTCTTTCTCAGTCTCCCTCTTGTCGACGTCCTCCTCCTCCTCCTCTTAGTTTCCATCCTTACCATCAGAAGAGGAGCCAACCGCCTCATCCTTCTCTTCATCCTCATTAGCCGTCTGCTGCATAACCTTGATATTATATTCTTCAGTGCAGGCGGCGAACTTGGACTCCCATTGCTCATAGTCTAAGTCGGGGAAGAGGGCAGTCCAGGTCATCTTCATGATGGCCGAAGAGTCCTCCATCATATCCTGGGCCAGGGCCATCTTCTCGGACTCAGCCTTAGCGCTGAGTTGCTTGGTCAGGGCCGCTTCCCGGCTGACCAGGCGCTCCTTGAGCTTGTGGTTCGATTTTTTAAGCTCTTCGGCCGCATGTTTTGCATGCTTCAGCGGCTGCAACTGGTTTTGAAGGTCTTTGACCGCTTTCTCCAGCTCCAAGTTTTTCTTCTTGGCCGCCTCCAATTCGGTTTTGACCTGCAAGGTGGCAGTCGCCTGATAATACATAATGTCAGTTGTCAAAATCTCATTTTGGGCAATCCGAAACATTGCCCGGTCACAATCAGAGGCGGCCATGGCCTTCGCAGCCTTTACCTCCTTGTTCTTTTCGTTGATGGGTCGGCGGAGGCCATGGACACGAAGCAAGGCCTGCGAATCAACAAAACAGGCGTCAAAATTTTCCAAGAAATAGGCGGCGCTTAAATGCCAATGTTGCCGAACGACGAAGAAAGTTCATCAAGTAGACCCATGATAGAGTCCAAGTCAAGGGTGCTGACTCCCTGACTGATGATTCCCTGTCATCTGTGGGAATGGCCTTGATCATAGACTTGGCCATCTGGACCAAGTACGGCTCCTAATGGCCGCCTGCAATAGAAAACATGGAAATTTAGACAAGGGGATAGCAACAAGCCGCCTGATCTAAGAAAGATTGACAAATCTAAGCCAATTATACCTCTTGGAGGCCGAGTGTCCCTAGGGACGGTTGTTTATTTTGACCCACTTTGATGGGTCTGCGCCTGCTTTTCACCCGGATGCTTCCTGGTAGAAAAAGGGGGAAAACACAAACAATTTTTACAAGTGTGGGAAGCTCACCTTGGACTTCTCTTTTGAGGGAGAGTCGGTAGAGGGCCGCTTCTGGCTAATGATAGTCATACGCAGGAGGGCGACCGCCTTTTTGGAAGCAGTGATTCTGTCCATGGCTTCACCTGCAAACAATGCATCACATAGTTATTAAAATTTCAAGCAAAACAAAAAATGCAAGAACATAAAAAGAGCCGACCACCTCTAGTGGTCCGTTCACTAAGGCCACAGGCGGCCAGGAAATACTCATCATACAACCAATTGAATTTGGGTATGCTGTTTAGGGGGATTAACTCTCGTACCCCTGTAGTAGAGTTGGCTTTGATTTCTACTTTGAGGAGACCTTGATCAAGGATCTCCTTCTTAGCTTTACGAGGAATAGGCGGCAAGTCAGAGTCGCCTGTGAGGAGAGGTGGATCCCTGTTCCACCTATTGTACCTCTTGTTGAGGAGTTTGTTGGGACTGGAAACAATGAAGAAGGTGTTCCTCCAGTCCTTCCACTTGTTCTCCTTCCCCCTTGGCATCAAGTAGCCCTTATGGCTGGAAATCTGGTACCAGCCGGTACCGCTTACTTTTGGGGTCCGACTCAGATAGTTCATTTGGGCGAACGCTGCAAAATTTGGTTCAACCCCATACATTTCATAGCCAGCTACAAAGCCCAGAATATTGAACCATGAGTTTGGGGCCAACTGCCAGAGCCCCACCTGGTACCCATCTAGAATTTGTTGAACAACCGGATGCAAGGGGAATCTTAACCCAGCCTTAATGGCCGCCTCATAGTAGCCAAAACAGGCGTCCCCATAGTTGGCCCCCTCAGGCCAGACTACTGTATCTTCAACATCCGGCACTAATAGAAAATAATCAGGACCCATTACATGGTCCGCCTAAAAGGTCCCTAACCTCTCGGACATGGCCTTAATTCGGCCTTTTGGGACAAGACAATAAAAGGGAGTGTTCAATTCCCTATGAGAAGCAGACGGATCTGACCAGCCGTCCCCCTTTTCGATAGCATGAGATGCTCTCGCCTCATGAAGACGAGAATGCCTCTCTTCTGAGTCTGGAGAATGCCGGCTGGATGAGCTAGACTCATAGTCGCTTGAACTCCTAGAAGAGGACGACTCCTCTTTCTCAGAAAGGATCGGCTCTAGTCCTGACATATCAACAAGCATAGGAGTGGCCCCCTAAACCTCCTTAGATTCTCCCAAAATTGAATCACTCGGAGTACTTGGGGGATCAGGCGTATATCTGAATTTGTATATCTGGCCGTCCTCTTTGTTCTGGCCATAGTGTCCTACACAGACACAGAGACAGTCAGACTTGGAGCATAGGGCAGAGATTGGTCCAAAAAGGGGCAGGCGGCACTCCTAGTCCTAGATTCAGCCGTCCCCGGTGACCGACTAATCACTAACTTAGGTCGTGCCGAGTGCTTTTGGGATACCATATTTTCAAAATAAAAAATGCAAAGAAAAGAAAAAGTGCAAGAGCAAAACAGACGGTTACGTGAAGTGTGTTTTCTGAGAAAAGGAGATGGAAGTCTGAAGCAGTCGGTCACCACAAACAGTCGGCTAGTGAAAACAGTCGGTCGAATTATCAGTCGTCTGGAAGTCTCAGAGCACAAGTTCAGGGTTCCGAGTTCCCTTGCAAAGTTCACAAATGTGAACTAGACCTTGGTCAACATGCCCTTATATAGGGTTATTCGAGAATTTGAAGGGTCACACCCTAAATTCAAAAATAGGTGGGAAAAAAACAGACGGCCTACCACAGGCCGACACCTGTCACAGGCCGTCGCCTGGTTACGAGTCGACACCTGTCACAGACATCACATGACAAGTCACGTGACCCATGTGAGGGGATTTTTCCCTGCCACGTGTCAGCCACATGGACCATTCAGGGGCTGCCACGTGTCATGCTCAGGAGGTCCAACATGGACCAATCGCACCACGCCACGTGGCCTACTATCTGCCAACCTGGAAAACGGCCAACTGGGCCCGAATCCCGAGGCAAGCCCAATCAGTCCTAGGTTTACCATTTAACCTAGTATTGGGCACGTACTTCGAGGCTATAAATACAGTAATTAGCCTTCATTAACGACATTCAGAATTAATTAATCATCTCACCAAGAGAAGCCTAAACACACGTGCATACTAACTGGTAGACCAGACTTAGCGTTAATTGCACACCTCGATTACTCCTCCCCTTAGAGGAACCAGATCACCTTTACTTTCCACACCTTATACTCCTTAAACACGTTTTAACTTGATCGTCGGAGGCGAAGCTCCCACCAACCGGAGTTTCCGTTGTTTTGCAGGTACAGGCGCATGGATCCAGTCCCGGAATTGTAACTCTCCCGCAGGACATAAAAAAACCCCGAAACAGTGCCCATGTGAATTGTTTCTGCGAATGATAAACTTTAAAAGTTATAAACTCAACTCAATCCATACAATTAATAAAACATGTATTAACTAAGTTAAAAATAGCATACGCTGAACAAGTTCCACCAGTGTTGTTTCGTTGCTTCATCTACCTCTCCATAGTTCTTCTAAGGGTCTCGATAGTATCCAGTAATCGTACCGGAGACTGCACTCCTCACCTTGTTATCATCAAACCTACAATAAACGAGAAACAACAATGTTAGATGATCATCAACAAAAAGTAATGAAGAACTTGTTAGAAGTAATAAATAGGTTTAATATTCGAAAATAAGAATATAAGTCCAATTCATTAAATGTATGTAGGTACCAGAGCGTAGTAGGGTCTAATATCGGCATCTCTGAATGCTCCTGTGTCTAATCCGTGCATGGGTGGAGGGGGGGCTCCAGAGTGGCACCCAAATCATGTGCCTCCACATCCTCTATATCTTCATCATGGTCGTCGATCACAATGGCGGGATCTTTCCCTTTCCCCTTTGCTTTCCTCGATGATCCTCCATCTTTACCCCCCGCCATGACCACCTAAAATAGATGTTAGTAACATGACATGATATTATAAATGACAAGTATAGTGCAATGTAATAAAATTTTATATAAACATTAAAGATTTAATATAAGACCAAGTCATATTTTGATTTTACAATAACAAGCAAATTCTTAAAGGAGATTAACATATTCTCCTATTAAGTAATCTCATCACTACTATCACTACTAGAATCATCACTACTATCATCTAATAATACATCGATGTCATCATCCTTGTCACTATCACTAGAGTCGATACTAGATTCATCATCTTCATCGCTTGAGATAACAAAGCCATCGTCATCATCTTCATCATCAACATCTATGGCATAGTCTGGAATGTCATTCGGTGGGCAAAGAGTTGCAAGTACTTGTGGGGATGGTTCCTACAAAAACTCTAAGTCCACCAGAGCATCAACCACTGACCTTGCTTGTGTTTTAAACACAACCCACCATTGAACTCGATCCCGTTTCAGGCTAGGGTATGATGTGCAGTACACTTGAGTCATTTGGTAAGATAAGACAAATGGATCATACTTGGGGTATTTCTTAGTATGATTTACTTCGACGAGCTTGTATTGTTCATGTATGTTCATTCCCCTACCACAATCCATCCAATTACACTTAAACAAAATAGTCTTGTACTCTTTTTCGGAACCAATGTAGACAAGTTCAATTACGTCGTCTAAAATGCCGAAGTACTCTCCACCATCCTCACTTGATACACACACACCATAATTCATTGTAGATTTGTGCTTGCCATGGGCATGTGTATGGAAATTAAATCCACCGACAAAAATCTGCCTCCAAGTTCGAACTCGCTTGAAAGGACGCATGCACAACGCTCGCAGGACATTCGAATTGAATAAATTGAAGTGCAAGAAGTAAAATTCATAATTGTGTCACGGTTAGACCGTTTATATCACCTTGTGATGAAACCAATAAGAGAATTCAGCTTCGCATTTCTCCATGACTTCTTCTCTACGTAGATAAGGTCGAGTACTAAGAATGTAGTCCTCAAACCTCCTACGAGGTCAAAGACACGCGGTAAATCAACATTGTAATCATTTTAATTGTTCATAACATTGAATATAATTCATTCCTAAACATATTATACCTTTCGTATTCACCAAGAATGCCACTGTTTAGTAACACGAACAAATGAGCACACTCGAGTTCTTTTTCATCTAAAAATCGAGTTTTACCCTCATTTGACACACGACCGCTATCCTCTGTGAACAACTCTGGTATTTCAGCGTCGTCCACTGTGGAGTCCACGTCGGCATTCACATTTCGACCGAGATCTCGTGTTTTAGTGTCAATTTTCTCCTGAAAGTAATTAGAGCAGAAATTTGCTATCTCTTCGGTGAGATAAGCATTGCATATGGAAACTTTAACTCGAGCCTTATTCCCAATTTTTCGTTTCAAGTGATTGAGGAACCTACAATTATAGTTATATAAATGTATAAACAAGTCATGACAATGAATAGGAAGTAAATAAGAGGATGTGAAAGGGTCTTTGGTTTACCTTTCGAAGGGATACATCCATCTATATTGAACAGGATCATATAACTTGCCCTCATATGGCAAATGAATAGGCAAATGCTCCATGGAGTTAAAGAATGCAGGAAGGAAGACCTTCTCAAGCTTGCAAAGGATCTCAGCTATGTTTTTCTCCAATCGCTTCATGTCACTAACTGTGATTGTGTAGCAACACAAATCGCGGAAGAATTGGCATTGCTTGAAAAAATTTGCATTTTTGTTAGCTTGGTTTGTCAAAAAATTATGGCTACATAATTGTGCAATAGTTGTATTACATTTCTTGGAAATGTCAAAAACATGTTTATGCCGAAACAACCAAGTACTTAACATTTTCTTAAAAAAAACCTGATACTTAACACTTAAGTTTTAAAAGTTTTCACCAAAAAAATTACACATCATGCCTGGCAGCTTCCAAGATGCTGATTGTCAGCCTTTCTCTTCTTCCCCCTTCCTTTTCCTTGCTGTGAAGTGGTTGCAACATTTTCTTCCTTTTTTTGCTGCTGCCTTTCTTGCCTTACAGGTTAAGGCATTGTGTCCCAGTTCTTTGCAAAGACTGCATTTGTTGTTCTTGTGCCTCTTTCCTCTCCTTGCTTCATGAGGGGCTCTTCTTCTCCGCTTAGCTGCAGACTTCTTTTGACAGTTGGTGGTGCAATTTCAGGCACATCAAGTAATGGCCAGTGAGTTGGATCAGCCATGGGGTGCATGTGGTCTGCATAAGTCAGCTTATATGCGGCCCCTTGAAGTATGGTGACACAAAATCCCTGGGTTCAAGTCTTTGGCTGCAAATGACCCTGAGACCATGCTTACTTGGTATCCCTGATCCTTGCCATTTCCCACACCCACAGGTCATATTCCCAAGTATGACAAGGAACTTGACATGGCCATCCCTAACTTCAAATTCTCCACTACCAGCTGCTGTCACATGACAGAACCTAGACTCATCACTCCTTGTCTCCAAAACCCTTTTAGCATACTCTGTCAGCTCATTAGGCTCCACATCAATTGCTTTATCAAACCTAGAACCTATCCTTTTCATGCACCAATTCCTTACAGCTGATTCAGTCCCAAAAAAAAAAAAACAGCAAGTAGACAAACATGTCACAATTAATATCAGAACATTGTGCTATAAAACTACCATTTGCATGCATGAAATTCAAAAAATTAGGCACAACATTTTACCTACTAGTAATGTCAGCACAGGCATATCTCTGATGGGCTTTGTGCATGCATTGAATGACTCAACAAAGTTTGTTGTGTTATGATCACAACAAACTGTTCTGTCAAACTTGTGCACACTCCATTGCTCTTAAACATATGTAAGATACTGAAATGTTGCTGCATCATACTCCTTAATCTTAGACATTGCTTTTTCATACACATATTCATTGTATGCATTTTCTGCAATCCAAAAGAGCTTATGAAACTCTGTCCCACTCCATCCTGCAGTCTTGTAGTTTGAGTACAAATGCTGGCAGCATACTCTCCTAGTTGCTCTTGGGAACACCTCAAACAGAGTTGATTCACACCCTTCAAAAAACATGGCAAAGTTAGATAGTGGAGCTCAAGATTACCAACACAAATTTAAAAAAAAAGGAGAAACTTACCCTTATCCTGTCACTTATAGAAGTCTAGTCATCCTTTTGAGATCCATACTGGGCAAATAAGCACCTTAGGTTTTTGAAGAAATAAGTCTATGTATCTATGCTCTTTGTGTCAACAAGACCATAGGCTATTACAAAAATTTCATTATTGAAAGGAATAGTGTCCTTCCAACAAGTGTATTATTCCGATAGAGGGTTCAGAATTGTTAGAAAGCTAATTCTTCAGTAAGGTCAAGTGATCAGAATGCCTAGGTGGAGGCCACTTCTGATTAGTAATATTAATGTGTAATTAATATTACAGCTTAATCTTGACTGAACCCTTCAGGTCACACCCAATCGAGTAACCGATCCGAGGCGACGAATCAATCCGAAGGATTAGATGAGTCGTTAGAGTATTACGAACAAAGACGTCGGACATCAAGCTTAGAGCGTCAAGACCGAGCGTCGCAAGTCAAGTCGCATTTAGAATTTGACGAGACAAGAAATCAAGCAAGTGACAAGTTCGAGCAAAGCCGTAGCCTCACATTTGCCTAGCAATGCGAATCCTAGGCTAGCTTAAGATTCCATGTGCATCACTAGGCATAGCGCAAGCATGCTAGCAAGGCTGGTGCACAGGGCCGCAAGCATGCTAGTGTGCTGAGCCACGCACCCAGCCGCACCATTGCTAGCTCAAGCACAGCAGCAGCGCGCTATGCGTGCTGTGCTATGGAGATGTGTGCTAGCATAGCAGCCTCACGCATCGCAACCTCTCGCACACAGCCACGCATCGCAGCATCGCCTAGCATTGTAGCGTGCTATGTGCTGTGGTTGTGTATTCTTGCGTGCTACGCGTCACAACATGCTATGTGCTGAGGCTAAGCGTGCTTGTGTGCCAAGCAGCGCCTAGCATACACTACACAGCAGCAGCAGCATCCCGCATTGTATGCGTGGCTTGCTGGCTGCGTGCATGTGTATGCGGGCTAGCTAGCCAGCCCAGCCAAGGTGCCAGGCGCCAGTTAGGCAGCCTTGGCAGCCAAGGCAGGCTGGCTGCCAGCTATGCGTGGGCTACTCTTGAGTCTTGGTGGGGACTAATGTTTGGTGGCCTTACTTGGGGAGCAAGGGGCTTTGGTCCCCCCTAGTAGTCCTCACCTACCTTTGCTCACCTCTTGACACTTGTCATTTGTTGATTCACTTGCATTTCAATTTGATTTTTTAATTAAAAATAAATTGGACAAATTGCATTTTACCAACTCTCCCACATGGATTAGAGATTGAAGTTCAAGAGCTCCCTTCCTTATAAATACCCATCATTTGGGTTTAGGAAGGGACACTTGAGTTGAACTCAATGAGGCATCTCCCTTTAGGTGAGAAAACCTCTAAGTTTGTAATACTCTAGTTTTATCTTGGTCTAGCCCCGGCTAACCTCCAGGGTAGAGACCGTTTGGGTCGGGTCTCGAGGGTGGACTCCGTCGGAGGCTCTCGCGCTTGCAGAGCTAAGGCTTTGAAGTCCGAGCTCTATAGGAGCGAAGCACGCGTCGAGGGTAAGAATGTCATTTCCCTTTCTCTCTTTTATGTTGTTAATTATGTGATTAAATATTTAGTTGCTTTAATTAGTGAGCGGGTCTTGGGTGGGTTTCTCTTCCGCGTAGCGTTGGATGCTACGAAACCCAACAATTATTCCCATTAATTGAAACTGTAGTGAGCATAATCCCTTTGTAATAGCCACTTACATGTGCATCATCTATTCCTATGATAGGTCTGCAACCACCCAAGAATCCTTTGACCTGAGCTGTAAAAGATATGAAACAAGCCTTGAATTAACTCTGATCCCCACTGTCAGTCCATGTAACAAGAGCATATGACCCAGGATTTGTGGCCTTAATCATCTCTGCATACTTTGGTAGGAGTGCATAAGATTGAGAAAAACCACCATGTATATGCTCCCTGGCTAAAGTCTTCACTTTGTAGAACAATCTCAACTTGACATGGATTCTGTACCTTTCCATGCACACTCTTTGCAATGATTCAATCGGAATCTCTGGGTTTGCCTCCAAGTCTTGTATCAAATGTCTGCAAAGCCATGCTGAAGAGACCATAGGATTCTCTACCAGCCTCCCACAAGTTGTATGTTCTCCTTCTAGCTTCTTTATAGCCCAGCTGACTTTATCAATAAGGACTGCTGCATGAATCCTCTAATTGCAATCACTGATCAAACACCTTGCTGTGTATCTTTGATTGTCAGCATAGTCAACTGAAATAAAGAACCCTTCTTGTATGCAGTAATCTCTGAATACCTCAAGAAATTATGTTTTGGTTTCAAAAATTAACCATGGTTCAAGTTCAATGGACCCAAATGGTCAGTGAGACCATACTTTGCCATTTATGTATAGCTTGTCTAATACATGGGACCCATCTAAGTAATCTTCAAAGGTCTTCTCAGGGATATTATCAGCTAGATCTTCTTCTTCCACAATGTAGTCATCCTCAATGTTCAAGTCCATATCCAAATCATCCTCAACATCAGAAATTTCATAATCATCATCTTCACTATCATCAGAAGGCCATGCATCAGACTCACCATCACTTTCCTCAACAGGCATAGGTTTTTTGCTCCTAGTATTCACTTGCCTCCCTACTCCTTTTTTTTCCCAACCACAACACCATACTTATTTGCTGTGCTTCTGGGCATCCTCCACTCTTTGGGTTTAATTCTAGTTTGTTTTTTAGTCTGGGTTGGTTGCCTTGGTGCAGTTGATGTTGGTTGTGGTGGTGGTGGTGGAGGTGGTGTAGGCTTCCTGGCTTGGATTGGTGCTCCCTGTATATGTGGGTTGGTTGGGGAAGCATGGTGTGTTGGTGTTGGTGGTGGAGAAGGATGCTCTTGGGAAACATTTGGTGGTGGAGGTGTGGGCTGTCTTGGTTGAGTGGACGTGTAGGTTGCGTTTTTTTCTTCTTTGGAGTTAGTTTTTTTCTTTTTGGAGTTTTCTTTGGTGGTAATGGTGTCTTACTTTTTCATTTGTGGAATGTTCTGTGGGTTGAGATGTTCCTTTTTGCGAGGGTTGAGGTTGAGATTCCCCTGGAAATACCTCATCAGCTGCTGAGGTGTTGAATACCCTAACATAGTCAACCCCATCATCATCTGCATTCACAACAGGGACCTCTATAGCCATAGTAAATGGCTGCTGAGCCTTAAGCTCCTCCTCAACTTCTGGTGCCTCTGCATTTCTCCTATTCTCTTCCTCCCTTAGCCTAATTTTTTCAGCCCTGTTCTTCAAAGTTTTTGACCAACTAGCTTCTGCAGAATGATACACAAGCTAGAGATGGTGTTTCTGTCTCTTCTATGAACACTTCTATTTCATCCTTCCCTTCATTCCACTCCCACATTTTCAACATTGCCTCATCATCAACCAACTCTAACTTACAATTAGTTCTAGGTTTACTCACAAACAAGGTGAAGTATTTAGGAAGGAAAACATTTTGCTTGATTGAATCCTCAAACATGTACTCAAACAACTCCATCAAATTGGTCTTATCAGTGTCATCCACCCTAACATCAAAAGAACCACTTGTAGAACGAACTAACAGCCACAGTGCATTCATCCTAAGAATGAATGATAAACAACAACATCAATAGCATATTGCATCACAATCCAAACAACAATTCGCATACAACACATCAAACTTAACCTAAATAATTCATATTCGAATTTAATAGCATACCAACCAAACTGGCATATATGATCATTGTCGAATAAACCCTAACCCTAACTCAATTTCGGAAAAAACAACAAAATTAGAGCTCGAAATGCAAATCGATAAGGATAGTAATACATTGCGTATGCTTACTCCGGCCAGGTGCGAACTTGGTGCGAAATTCAGTCACGAACACCTTTCTCTCTCTCAAACCTCGTTAAGCTGCTTCTTTGTTCAATCGTAAGCCCCAATTTGCTTTCCTATTTGCAATCTACCTTACACATTTTAGTTTGAAGCTTTTTAATTGATTTTTAGGGTTGAAGTGTAATGGAGAAAAACAGAGAGTAGCTTCAATTGAAAAGGGAAATGGGGGGTCAATTTTTTCGAAGTGGAAATGTGATGTTTGGGAGAGTCAACCCTATCAATGGCGCCAGTTGGATGTATAAAGGCATAATAGTAAATTACCCCAAACGGCAGACTAACGACAGTTACCAAAAAAGGCATTTTGTGTTAATGTACATTTACCAAAAAGTTTTTGGTGGTATATGGTGAATTAAACTTTAACTTAGTGGTATATGGAGAAAATTTCGTAATAAAAATTAAAAAATCTTTATTTCTTGTAGGGTTCACCCAAACATATGCCGTTATACTTCAACTCTATGCCTCGACACACCTGAACCCTCGCAAAACCCCTGCAATCCTTTGTTCGACATTTTACCATTTTTCTAGGGTTTGAAGACCCAATCTTTTTCGAAGAAGATGAAGAATCTCAAGCTATCTTCCGAGATTTCAGTGAGCTTGGAGCTTCAATCTGATGGCGAACAAATACTGTTTTCCGCCATTGATATTGAACGAAATCGCTTGTTTTTTGCTTCTTCTTCTAATCTTATCTACACTTCCCAATTCCCTTCTCACCAAGTAAGCTAACTTTACATTCATTTTGTTCATTATCATCTATTTTTGCTGCTTTTGTAAATTGTTTGATTGTTAAGTATGTTGCTGTTGATTTTGGAGGAGTATAGTATTGAATGATTTGGTTTGTATGCAAACTCAGTTTTCAAAGATGCACTCTTATCAGTTTAGGAGTAGGGTATACGAAGTTATTTTCGGGTGTAGGGAAAATGTTGTCATGCTCCCGAGTATAGTGATGGTTTAGGATTGGATTTTTAAAAAATATTGCCATCCTCCTGAGTATAGTGATGGTTTATGATAAGATTTTTTAAATTTTGTGGTATTTAAAACCGAGTGATCAGGCGATTGTGGGAGCTTCAAAGTACAGTATTGTAATGTAAAATCATATCTATCATTAATTGTGTGAGATGTTTGTGACAGTAAGTTTTGGATGGGAAGGAGGACCGAAATGAATTACTTCCTCCATTTTTATTTAGTTGCAATACACTCCTTTGACACGCATTTTAAGAGCGATATTAAACTAAGTAAACGGATAAATTAATTTACAAAATTTTACCACCGATAAGAAGAAAGGGATAAGTTTTCGGTTTAAATTTCATAGTTTAATTCATTTGTTTACCTAGTCTAATCACCTCCTTAAAAAGCGTGATAAAAGGTGTGTTGCAACTATAAAAAAACGGAGGAAGTATAAAAGTGTATCAGAATTCGTAGGCAGTCTTTGATGGTTATAGTTTTCAAAGAACGGATATAAGCTCAGCAAAATCTTAAGAACCTTTGTGGCAATTTGAATTAATAATTGAACTCAAGTGCTCTGTCTTTTTGTTACTTTTACTATAATTATATTATTTTTTTTCCTCGATAATTGGGTTTCTATAAGGCCCTCTTAGAGAGAGATTTCACTGGGAATTAGGCTGTTTAAGAAAATTTGAAATTTCATCTAAGTCAGTTGATGAGAAGGTTCTCTAGATTGAAAACTTCTGAAAGTGATGATGCTTGTTACATGAATTATATCTCATGCCTGATGTATTCATTTTATATGGGAGCCTTTTTTGATGTATGTATGATATTGTCAGAATGCAAAAGCACAGAGTGGGATTATTTTGTCAGCAGACGTACAATCACTGGATTTAGAAGTTGATGATGTCATCACATCATTTGATTATCTCCTGGAGAAGGAGGCATTGATCATTGGGACATCTAGTGGATTTCTACTGTTATACGTGGTGGATTGTAATGCCACAGAAGTAGTTGGCAGAGTTGACGGTGGTGTGAAATGCATATCTCCTAGTCCGGACGGAGATCTCCTTGCAGTAACCACTGGCCTGGGCCAGCTGTTGGTTATGACTCATGATTGGGATGTGTTGTACGAAAAAGCGTTCGAGGATCATCCTGAAGATGTTGACGTAAGTAAGGACTTCTCTATGATCCTCATAATACATCCCCGGCTGACATTTATTTTTTTAGGTGTTGTTTGCATTGATGAATGTTGCTTATATTAAACTGCGACTTTGTATAACATACTAGATTTTGTCTTTAGCCATACAATTTATTTGCAAGAAATACTATTGGTTATGAGCCCTAAAGTTTATTCTTCATTATGTTATGCGTAACTGTTGATTCAAGAAAAGAATTTGTCAATGTTATTTTTAAGGATGGTGATTACCTTTATGTTTTCCAACCTTATGACATTAGATGTTTAAGGCATGCTAAGGCATATGAAAATTGCCTTGTTGCCGACTTGAACACTATGAGTCCTGGATGCTGAGCACCTATTCTTTAAATTTGCAATTTGTTGGGAATTTTATGGTTGCCAATTCTAAGCTTGTTCTTAATATAGGTCACACTTCTTTGATAGAAGGAAGGCCGAAGTTGAGATTAGGACAATCGCTTAAAAGTGTATTGTTAGGATGTTAACATGAATTTTTTTTTAATACCAGTCCTTTAGCTCATCACTTCCTTGGTGTAAACTTTGCAGTTGGTGTATGCTGCACACCTTTTCTCAATGATTTTCTTAGTTGGCATATTTTTAAATATCTTAGTGATATGCAGGTGAGTCAGCAAACTCTACTTTTTATAGCCATGGAAATCCCATTTCTTGGCGAGGTGATGGGAGGTATTTCGCTACGTTGAGCAAGATGCAGAATTTGAGGAAGATTAAGGTTTGGGAAAGAGATACTGGTTTGCTGCATTCCTCTTCAGATCCAAAGCCTTTTAGTTCAGAAACTTTAGAGTGGATGCCTAGTGGAGCAAAAATTGCAACTGTGTATGATAGGAGAAATGAGAATATGTGTCCATCCATAGCCTTTTTTGAGAGGAATGGATTGGAGAGAAGCTCATTTAGCATTAAAGAGCCATCAGATGCTGCAGTTGAAGTTTTGAAGTGGAATTGTAGTTCTGATCTCCTTTGTGCCCTTGTTAGATGTGAGAAATATTACTCTTTGAAGGTTTGGTTCTTTAGCAATAACCACTGGTATTTGAAACAAGAGATCAGATACTCCAGGCAGGAGAGACCGCAGCTGATGTGGGACCCAACAAAGCCACTACAGCTGATCTGTTGGACTTCTACTGGTCATATTTCTGTCTACAATTTAATATGGATTACTGCTGTTATGGATAATTCGGTAGCATTAGTCATTGACGACTCTAATATACTTGTGACCCCTCTTTCCCTTTCTTTAATTCCACCACCCATGTACTCATTCAAACTAATATTCCCAAGTGCTGTCAGGGAAATGGCATTTTATTCTAATAATTCAAAGATCCTATTGGCTGCCTTTCTGTCGAATGAAAGCTTTTGTGTTGTGGAGCTTCCTGCTCTTTCTCTTTGGGAAGATCTAGAAGGGAAAGAATTTGCTGTTGAGGCTTCGGTTTGTGAAATGGCATTTGGATCTCTTTTGCATCTTGAATGGCTAGACTCTCATCTACTTCTGGGTGTTTCTCATTTTGGGTTCAATCATGAGAAATATTTGTCCCAAGCTTCATCAAAAAAAGACCATATGGGTTACCAATTGGTGGAAATTGGGGTTCTTTGTTCAGAAAATCATGTTCCAGATTCAGTTACTTGCTCAAGCTGGAATGTGAAAATTTCCAACCAATTTTTTGTGCAGAAGCTGGTGATTAGTATTGCTCCTAATCCCGCCAATAGTGGTTCAGCATTTGTTCAGTTTAATGGGGGAGATGTTTTTGAGTATGTGTCGCAGGCGAGCATGCTCCAATCAACTTCTGGTCCTCACTTTGAGAAATATAATGCAGTGACTCTCTCATCATCTTGCCCTTGGATGACTGTGGCTAATGTAACCAGTGGTACAGAGTTGAGGCCTTTGCTATTTGGACTTAATGAGCATGGTGTGCTTCATGTAGATGGAGCAATATTATGCAACAATTGCAGCACCTTTTCCATATACTCTAATTCTTCTGATCAAATCATTACGCACTTAATCCTTGCAACTAAGCAAGATTTGCTTTACATTGTTGACATCTCTGATGTTTTAGCTGGGAATGCTCTGGTAAAGTATGAAAACTTCATGCGTGTTGCCAGCAAAAGAAAGGAAGAGGAAAGTAGAAATTTTATAAACATCTGGGAAAGAGGTGCTAAAATTGTTGGCGTTCTTCATGGAGACGAAGCTACTGTTATACTTCAGACAATTAGAGGAAACTTGGAGTGCATCTATCCTAGAAAATTGGTCCTGACCTCGATTACTAATGCTTTAGTGCAAAAGCGATTTAAGGATGCATTACTTATGATAAGGCGGCATAGAATAGATTTTAATATTGTTGTTGACTACTGTGGTTGGCAGGCTTTCCTCCCATTTGCTTTTGACTTTGTAAAACAGGTAAATAATCTAAGTTATATTACCGAGTTTGTTTGTGCCATAAAGGATGAAAATACAACTGTTAAGTTGTACAAGGACTGCATTTCATTTCCTTCTTCTGATGAGAAAGATGTGCATACTGGATTACTGGGGGATTTCGATCATAAGAGCAAGGTATCTGGTGTCTTGTTGGCCATTAGAAGGGCCCTTGAGGAACATGTACCTGAAAGTCCTGCCAGGGAGCTTTGCATCTTGACTACTCTTGCACGAAATGATCCTCCTGCACTTGAGGAAGCTTTGGCAAGGATAAAGATTACTAGAGAAATGGAACTATCAGGCTCTAATGAACAAAGAAGAACGTCTTATCCCTCTGCTGAAGAGGCTCTCAAACACCTATTGTGGTTATCTGACGCTGATGCTGTGTTTGAAGCTGCATTAGGTCTGTATGATTTGAACCTTGCAGCTATTGTAGCATTGAATTCTCAGAGGGACCCAAAAGAATTTCTTCCTTTTCTCCAGGAATTGGAATGTATGCCAACTCTTTTAATGCAGTATAGAGTAGACCTTCGATTGCGGAGGTATGAAAAGGCGCTGAAGCACATTGTTTCTGCAGGGGAGACCTATCATTCAGATTGCATGGCTCTTTTGAAAGATCAACCTCAGCTGTTTCCTCTTGGACTTCAGCTATATTCTGACCATTCAAAGAGAATGCAGATTTATGAGGCTTGGGGTGATCATCTAGTTGATAAGAAATGCTTTGAGGAAGCTGCCATGACATATTTGTGCTGCTCCTGTCTGGAAAAATCTCTTAAGGCTTATCGTGATTGTGGTCATTGGAGTGGAGTCCTAACTGTTGCTGGTCTTCTGAAATTTGATAAAGAAGAGGTATTGAAGTTGGCACATGAGCTTTGTGAAGAACTCCAAGCCCTTGGTAAACCAGCTGAAGCTGCCAAGATTGCTTTAGAATACTGTGGGGATGTTAATTCTGCTATCAGCTTACTAGTAAGTGCTAGAGAGTGGGAGGAAGCTCTAAGGATTGCATTTATGCATAGGAATGATGATCTAATCACAGAAGTGAAAAGTGCATCCACAGAATGTGCTGGTATCTTGGTCAGCGAATATGAGGAGGGGCTAGAGAAAATTGGGAAGTATCTTACACGCTATTTGGCTATCCGACAACGAAGATTAATGCTTGCAGCAAAGCTGCGGTCTGAGGAGCATTCCGTGAACGACATTGACGATGATACCATATCAGAAGCTAGCAGTAACTTCAGTGGCATGAGTGCTTATACTACAGGGTATGTTGAATCAGTAATTTATTGTAATATATATACGTGCTTCACTGTTTGTCATGTTTTTAACAATTTCTCGTGGCTGCATATTTTTTTTTTCCTAATTATTTCCATGCTAATTAGAATATGTGCTTTACTGATTAGTCATGTTTCAAAATATTTCTCGTGATTATAAATTATATTCTTTCTAATCATGTCCATACAATTATTGGTTTTGCAAATTCAGAAATGTTGGTCTGGTTCTGTCCTTTATTTGTTTACATTTAGCATTGCTGCTTGCTCCTTTATTTTTTCTTTGGGAAGGGGAACTTGTTATGGTTTGAAGTGTTAACTCATGCATTTTAGTGGCTTGGAGCACATATATAATCTGTATATAACGTGAAGATGCTTGTAATTGTTTTTTATAATAAGTTTTATATAATTTGACATTGAACTAGTTTTCAACCTCTTGTTAGAAAAAGGTTTGTCAAGCTGGTAATGGCTCTCTGGCGAATTCATTTTTCCTCAATATTTACTTGCTCCGTAGGGGAAGTACAATTTTGTTTTTGGAGAGGAGAGCGATAGAGTGAGATAAGGAAGTGGTCCCATGGCGAATTCAGTAAGGTTGTGTATAACTCCCCCGACTGAAGACGAACACCTTTCTAGAGATAATGGTGTAAAGTTGTGGTATAATATAGTTTTTTAGGCTACTCTCTGACTGCTTCCTGCTTGCCCTGTACTCCAACCGAAGTTAATTTATTTTATTCCTTGTCTTTAAAGTTAGATCATTGTGGGTGGTTTAAATAGGATTTGGCTGCTAGGTGGAGTGCCATTGTATATTGTTTTTCTGACAAACTTTCATTAACCGAATAGACACTTTATTTGTGAGAAGAATGCTGTGAAGAAACTCATAAGAACTTGTATTTTTTTTTTAAGATCTCTTAGTGGATAAGGTCTTTATGTTCTTATTTTTAGGTTTAGACTAAGAATGTGACATTTCCTTAATGAGACAGGGGCTAGATATTCAGTGAATTGCTGGATGGATGGACCTTTCAGGACTTTGGATAAGTGATATTTTGTAGTGATTGCTCATTTGTCTTGTAAAATGATAGAGTACATGGTGTTAGTTTTGTGGCTCAAAATATGTATCTGAAAAATGAATTCTAATAGAAAATAAGAATGCTGTAAAATGGTAACATTTAATATTGAGAGGAACATATGTCTAGACTATTTTATTTTGTATTTTGCCTTCGCCTGTCCCCTTAAAGATTACTATGGGCTGTACTACGTATTCGGCCTGTATGCCTTGGGTGGTCTGGCTAGGCCCAGTCCTCTTGCAGCGTGCGTACTGTGCCATGCCAAAATTTTCAAAAGGGCGTTGCAAGTATGGCCGAAGCCCTCATGTTTCCGTGTTGTGCTGTGTTATGCTTGTGTACCAAAACCAAATATAACTTAATTTAGCTTGCTTTGTCGTATCGATTCATGCTATGTCGTGCCTTGTCATGCTTCTCCAAAAAAACCTAGTCCATGGGCCGACACAACATCTCGTTCCTACTTTGTGATGTGTTGTGCCACAAATCAGCCTGGCCTAGTGTCATATTTACCTCTATATTGCGTACAATTTTCATCTCCAAGTCATATAATCACTAGTCGTGATTAGGGGATTTTCCCCCACCAATCACCATCTGACAAGTGGACCAATCAGGTTCCGCCATGTGTCCGTCACATGGGCCAATAGGAGCCTGCCACGTGTCAAGCAATGATCCGTCCACCATGGACCAATTACGACACGACACGTGTCCTTCCCATGACACCTGGGATAACCGGTCACCTAGGCCCAACTTCCGAGGGAAGCCCAATCAGCCTAAGGTTAACCTAAACCTAGATTGGCACGTTTCCCGAGGTTATAAATACCTCCCTTAATCCTCATTAAGGGGGATTACATGCTGAACACGCTAAAAAGCAATTAAACACTCTCACCTAGAGAGACCCAATCACTTTAATTTCCGCATTAATTACTCCTCAAACAAGTACTAACTTGATCGTTGGAGGCGGAGCTCCCACCACAAGGAGTCTCCGTTTGTTTTGCAGGTACAGGCGTCCGGTTCCAGTCTCGGAATTGTAACTCTCCCGCAGGACATCAGAAAACCCCGAAACATTTGGCGCCGTCTGTGGGGAGAGTACTTCTGAGATGGCATCCACGTCTGTACCGACTTCTGAAGAGAGGCGTCCCCTAGACGACCCTCAAGTTCAGTCGGACCACGATACTGAGAATGAATTTGAAATTGAAGCTCACACAGCTTCAGACGGGACCCTAAGGGCCCGACGTACCCGTCATACCGAAAGGAGGGAACGGGAACATCTTCAAACTGGAAGTGAGCCAGCAGGTGCACCGCCTGTTCGGCAGCAGCCAACTGATGGGTCTGCTCCTGTCACAAGGAACGAACTCATGACCTTCATGAGGGACTTCAAGGGAGAAATTCAAGAGTTGATCAACAAGAAGCCGCCTGGTCTGGACAAGGAGCAGTCGGCTAAGAAACCCTCCACTTCACTGAAGAGGAAACCAGTTCAAGGGCGAGAGGCGACCCCTCATCCTAAATCTAGGAAGTGGGAGCCTCCTGCCCTTGATTTCACAAAATACCGTTTTCCTACTCCAGGAACTAGGAAACCTGTTCGTCATATTCAGGCGGACGGGTCGAGGAAAACATACACAGACGCTCGGCTACTGCTAGAGCAGAAGAAGAGTGACCGATTGTCAGAGTCGGCCTCTACTTCAAACTTCCAAGACAGTCTGCGAAATACCTCGATGAGGCATACTCAGTCGTATCATGAGAGTCAGTCAGGCGGCACCTCCCGTCAGTCCGGCTTTCATAGCGACGCGGTACCAAACTTACCGTTTGTACCGCAACAACAGTATTTTTTACAGCCACCTCCGTTTGGTGGACATGCAACAAGAAATGTCCAACCTATGGAATGGCAGCTACGGTTGCTTAGACTTGGTGAACAGCCGTCGGCCTTCTCCAAGGAAATTACTGAAGCCGCTCAGCCGGCCAAAGTGAAAAATGTATTAGTAGGCGCCTATGACGACACTACTAACCCAGAAGACCATCTGATGGCATTCACCAACCTGATGTACCTTGAAGGGTTGGATGATCCCACTTGGTGCAAGTGTTTCCCAGCGACTCTCAAAGGAATCGCACAACAATGGTTCGGCAACCTGCCGACTGGTTGTGTAAATAACTTCAAGACGCTTGCTTACTTATTCACCTCCAACTTCGCCATGAACATCCCTGCGAAGAAGACGACCCTTGATTTAGGAACAATTCAGCAGGGCGAGAAGGAGGGGCTTCGTTCTTACATCAGGCGGTTTAACCTGATGAGAATACAGATTCAAGGGTTACCGGATGAAGTAGCCTATACTGACTTTTTCAGAGGTCTCAAAGACGGGTCGACCTTCAAATTTGATTTGGTCCGAAAGAGGGTGGCGACTCTTCAAGAGGCCTTGATTGAAGCGGAAGCCTATATATAGGCGACTGATCTTTGTGGTACGGTAAAACAGTCAGACGGGAAAAGGTCTGACAAAAGAGAAGGACGACAGAAACAGTCGTCAAACAAAGACGAGAAGAGAAAAGAGGTCTGGGCGGCTGATTCCTCTAAACAGCCGGCCCAGAAAAAGAAAAAAGAATTCAAACCACTCCCCAAAGTATGCGTTTAACAAGGATAGCCAATTTATCCTAAAGGAAATCAAGGGACGGATCTCAATTGAGAAGCCGGTCCCCATGAAGGGTTCTGCAAACAACCGGAACCAAGAAAAATTCTGTGATTATCATGAAGATGTTGGTCATCACACCAATGAATGCATCAGTCTCATGCGGTATCTGGACCGCCTGGCTGAGCAAGGTGATCTTGACACTTATGTCAAGAAATCTACGGGGAACATTTCCTCAAAAAAGCAGTCGGCCAAAAAGAATCAACAGGCCGACAGCTCCGATACAAATGATGCAGTCGTCTACACCATTGCAGGCGGCTTCTCAGGAGGCGGCCCCACTATTAGGGGCAACAAAGACAATATCAGACGGTTAGATGTAAATTCCGTTCACCAAGAACGACCCTCCAAATATTCATTTCCTGAGATTGTCATCACTGAAGAAGATCTAGGAGGGGTACGAGGGCCGCATGACGACCCCATCGTTATTGAATGTAAAGTGGCCAACCAGAGAGTTGGCCGAATCCTCATAGATACCGGAAGCTCCTCAGATCTCATCAGTAGCAAATGTCTGTCGAAACTAAAATATCAGACTGATTGCATACATCCGGCATCCCACCCTTTAGTATGGTTTGGAGGAGGAGTCGTCCACCCAGTGGGACGAGTGGATTTACCCATCCGCCTGGGCGAAAAAGGGGAAGGACGACACATGGTAGTCCGGTTCCTGGTAGTAGACGAACTCTCGGCCTACAACATGATTCTGGGACGACCCTGAATAATTCCAAGGCTGTTATAATCCCATCTCTTATGTTGCTCAAGTTTGAGAGGGATAATGGAACAGTCGGGTCCCTAAGAGGAGATCAGAGGATGGCCCGAGAGTGCTATCTCTCGGATGTCAAGCCCACTGTTATGGCCACTGGGTCGAGTGGTGGAAAAACAGACCTTGACAATGTCAAGGAGAGTGCGCCTGTTCAAGAAGCAGGCGGCAAGAAGAGAAAGGCATCCTAGACAGAAACTCAACCTGGATGGATCCAATCAGGGCATATCTGACAAACGGTACCCTGCCGGATGATCATCAATAGGCGGCAGCACTAAAAAAACGAGCAACCAGTTTTGAAATAATAAAGGGAGAACTTCACAAAAGGGGGTACCTTCAACCCTTCTTAAAGTGTGTTACTCCAGAAAAGGGACGAGAGATTCTAGACGATCTTCACTCTGGTTACTGTGCTTCCCATATAGGCGGTAGGACGCTTGCTCAACGGGCAAGGCGGCAGGGCTACTTTTGGCCTACTTTAGAAGCAGATGCGATGGTGATGGTGAAAAAATGTGACAAGTGCCAAAGGTTTGGCAAACTAATTCACCGTCCGGCTACTGACCTCACTACCATTCATAGCCCACTACCGTTTGCTAAGTGGGGCATGGATATTCTGGGTCCATATACGTCTGCTACAGGCGGAAGGAGGTACATACTTGTTGCCGTCGACTACTTCACTAAATGGGTAGAGGCGGAGGCTGTAAAGGGAATCAAGACGAAGGATGTAATTTCATTCATTCGGAAAAATGTCATCACTCGGTTCGGGGTTCCCATGTCTATGGTTTTTGATAATGGTCCCCAATTTGAGACGCCTGTTCTCAAAAGCTGGTTGGGTGACCAAGGAATTGCACACTACTTTGCATCTGTCGGCCGTCCACAAGCAAACGGCCAGGTAGAAGCCTTTAATAAAATCATCTCAGACGGTCTCAAGAAAAAGATTGAACGAGCAGGCGGCCTATGGGCGGATGAATTACCACATGTTCTCTGGGCCATTAGGACGACTGAAAAAGGGGCGACTGGAGAAACTCCATTCCTCCTAACTTATGGTGCGGAAGCTGTTCTTCCAATAGAACACTACGAGCCGACTCTTCGAGTAATGCTATATGACGAAGAGGCTAACTGGGAAGCCATGCGCCTGGCATTAGACTCACTTCCTGAAAGGAGGGGCAATGCTGTTTTGCGCCATGAAATTTACCGCCTGAGAATGACTAGATCATACAACAAAAAAGTACACAGGCGTCCATTCAAAGTGGGGGACTTTGTACTTAGAAAAATGGAAGCAGTTGGTAGGGCTAATGAGTCTGGCAAACTAACTCCCAACTGGGAAGGACCCTACCGAATCTGTGAAGAGGTCAGGGACGGTACCTACCGTCTGGGAACACCAGACGGACAACCGTTGCCTCGAACTTGGAATGTAGATAATCTTAAGAAATATTTCTTTTGAATGATGTAAATAGTCAAGGGCTACTTAATAAAAGTTTGCATAATATTCAATTTTGTACTAAGAGGGGCATGCCTGCTGACAAACAGTCGGCTACTCTCCATGTTTAATTTTTACTTACTTAAGAGGGGCAGGCCGCCTATACATTTACAGTCGGCTACTCTCCATTGAGTATTTTACTCTATCTTCAGAGGGGCATGCCGTCTGTACCTTTACAGTCGGCTACTCTCCATTGAATATTTTACTCTATCTTCAGAGGGGCATGCCGTCTGTACCTTTACAGTCGGCTACTCTCCATTGAGTATTTTACTCTATCTTCAGAGGGCATGCCGCCTGTACCTTTACAGTCGGCTACTCTCCATTGAATATTTTACTCTATCTTCAGCGGGGCATGCCGCCTGTACCTTTACAGTCGGCTACTCTCCATTGAGTATTTTACTCTATCACCATAGGAGCATGTCGTCTGGACATATAGTCGGCTACTCTCCATAGAAGAGGGCCGACTGGTTCCAAGGCACACAGCCACCCCCCTTATACTTAGCTAAAAAAGATTAGGGCCTGGCCGACCCTGTGCCTAAACAGGCGGCTACCCTCCTTTTACTTAGCACCTACGTTCACCAAGAACTAACCAAGGCCACAGGCCGAATGATCAGACCAGGCGCCAAGCCAACTGATCCAATCTTCAAAACTAATACGACCTGTCCCAACATCATAGCAGGCGTCCGGCGGCATCCCTCCGGATGAAATTCGTCGTAGAGAGCAGCTCCCTTTTGGGTGGAACATTGCTCTATAAACTAAATACACGGCACCTACGACTGCCCCCAAGGGCAACCACGTAGCCGTTTTTGAGACAAGGATAACTCTATCACTAACCAAACCAGTGGTAGCAGTTGACATCTGAGTCAGATGACCGCCTGTATTACTTGGGATAAATGCAGGGGGTACCTCTTGAGTTAATAGCCAACAAACATTGGCGAATCAAAAGGTTCAGCCGGCCTCCGCCGCCTGGTACCTTTACTACTCAAGAAGGAGTGACGGCGACTGGGTAACTCCAACGTTAACTCATAGTCACTCTCTCAAACTTAGTATGGAGCCTAAAAGGTATGAGTCGTCCGCCTGTTTTTAGCAAACAGGGGCTCTCAACCACTACTCCTGCTAGGTTAACAACCTATGAGTTAAAAGCCAACAAACATTGGCGAATAAAGGGGAACAACCGGTACCAACCGCTTGATACCTCTACTACTCAGTTTCTTGGCGACTAGGTAACAATCATGTTTACTTGGTCAAACCACTTTCCTACTTGGTTAATTTTATAAATGACAGGACCGCCTGCCTAAAGGGGATCCAGTCTTTAAAATGGTTCGAATACCGATTGGATAAATGGCCGACTGATCGTCTAGCCAACCAGTCGTCCAGGGGCATAGGTGACGTGACTAACTATCCGTACCTGTCTGCAACTATCGGCCGTGTAAAACAGTCGGTATAGTGTACAATTGGATATCAGAATATTCAATACTTAAATAAATTTGAAGCAAAACAAAAAAAAAAAATTCATTAAAAAGAAGCCGGTCATTAAAGACCGGCAAAATATTCAGAGCCCCGGCCCCCTGGCCGGGTAAATACAAACAAACGGCACGCAGGCCGTGGAAAGAAGACATAAAGCTTAAGAAGGGGGCAGGTCTTCAATATTAGCAGCTGCCGCCTGGTCAGCACTCTTCTTGCTGGACTCGGCTTCAGCTGCATCCTTCTTTGATGCATTACCCCCAAGCGGCACAAGCGCCACTACCGGCTGCTCCTCCTCCAACGCTTCCTCCAACGCCTCTTCCTCAGCAGCCGCCAGGATCTCTTGATTATATGTATCAGAACACTGGCGGTACGTTTTTTCCCATGAGGCAAAGTCGGCATTGGGGAAGAGGCGGCCCCAAGTCATGCGCTGGATTTGAGCAGAGTCTTCCATCATCTCCCGGACCAACTCTTTCTTTTCTTGCTCGGCCTTTTCTTAGAGCTCCTGAGTAAGACTCTTCTCCTGGGTCACCAGGCGTACCTTTACGCTCGCCAAGGATTTCTCCAAGGTTTCGTATGAGGACATCTTTTGGCGAAGAGGTCTCAGCTCGGCCTTGAGGCTGTTGATGGTCGCCTCCAGCTCGCTATTCCTCTTCTGGGCCGCCTCTAACTGAGCCCGGATAGCGGCGGTAGCCTGCGCCTGATAATAAAGAATATCAATGGTCAGAACTTCATTTTGGGCAATTTGAAACATTGCCTTATCACAGTCAGAGGCGGCCATAGCTTTTGCAGCCTTTACCTCTTTGTTCTTCCGGTCAAGCGGCTTGCGAAGGCCGTTCACTCGGAGCAGGGCCTAAGTAAAAAGGGGGAACATGCGTCAGTTTCCAAACAAAAAGAAAACAGGCGTCCTGGAATTCAAATACTCAAAAATATGCTAAGTATACCTCAGCAAGGACCCCTGCAATCCCGTCTAGGTCAAGGGTGCCGACACCCCTGACCGCCTCCCTTTCAGCTGGAGGAACGACCTTGATCATAGACTTGGCCACCTCGACCAAGTCAGGCTCCTGAGGGCCGGCTGCATCAAGCATAAACAAACGGATTAGACCTAGTAAAGAAGGGAGCAAGTCTAAAATTTACAAGGATAATTTCATACTTCTAAGTGGCCCAGCTGGAGTTTTAGAAGAAGTGGCCGGCTGTTTCTCAGCCGCCGCATGTTTCCTGGCAGAACCAGGAGAGCTCGCAACAGTCGTCCTCCGGGCCTTGGGGTCCGGCTGTTGGGAAGAAGAAGCTCTTGGAGCGCCCGTCTAAAAAAGAAGAAAAGAGTCAGTATATGCATAAACACAACTCCAAAAAGAGGGTGAAAGGTTCGAAGCCCACCAAGGGTGCCCCCTTGTTGGGGGAGTCGGTGGAAGACTGTTGCATGATGGAGGCCCGCAACATGGCCGCCGCAGTCTTGGAGGCGATAGTTTTGCTCATGGCGTCCGCTGCAAAAAACAAATAGCAAAGTTAATAAAAGTCATAACAAGAAATGCACGGAACAACAGAGTATTCGACAGGCCGGCTACCTCTTGAGCACCGACTGCTGAGGCCACAGACGGCCAAAAAGTACTCGTCGTAGAGCCATTTGAAGCTCGGGACGCAGTGCAGGGGTACTTGCTCTCGTACCCCTGAAGTAGAGTTCACCTTCGACTCTACTTTGAAGAGTCCTTTATCTAGGATCTCTTTCTTAGCCTTGGGGGGACAGGCGGCATGCTGCGGCCGCCTGCAAGAAGGGGCGGATTCCTGTTCCACCTGTTGAAGCGCTTGTTCAGCTCTGTGTCTGAACTCTCAATGATGAGGAAGGTGCTCCGCCAGTCCTTCCATTTGTTTGCTTTACCTCTCGTCATGAGGTAGCCCCTGTGGCTCGTCAATTGATACCAGCCGGTACCGCCTGCCTTAGGGGTCCGGCTGAGGTAGTTCATGTGGGCGAAAGCCTCGAAGTTCGGCTCCACCCCGTCCAGTTCGCACCCAGCCACATAGCCGAGTACGTTGACCCAAGAGTTCGGGGCTAACTGCCATAACCCCAACACATACCCATCCAAGATCCGCTGAACAGCCGGATGTAGTGGGAAACGCAGCCCAGCCTTGATGGCCGCCTCGTAGCAGCCAAAGCAGGCGCCATCATAACTGGTACCAGCCGGCCAGACGACTGTGTCCTCTAGATCCGGCACGAACACTAAAAAGTCGGGGCCCATTGTGTGGTTTGCGATAAAGCTCTCCACTTTCTCTTGCATGGCCGTGATCCGGCCCCGAGGTACCGTGCAGTAGTAGGGGGTATTTTGCTCTCGGTGAGAGGCAGATGGCTCCGCCCAATCGTCCCCCTTCTCAACTGCGTGAGAAAGCCTCGCCTCTTGTAGGCGACTGTTTTTCTCTTCTGTGTCCAGGGAAGCATGGCCAGAAGAGCTAGACTCGGAATCGTCCTCTGACGAGTCCGAAGAGGACGACTCCTCCCCTCTCCCGGAGGGGCCCGCCTCCTCTCCTTTAAAAGGAGCAGGAGAGAATGAAGAATTGTCAACTGTGAAATGGGAAGGGGTCACTTTGATTCCTCCCTCAGAACAGCCGGCTTTCAAGCCGCTTTGTTTCACTTCCACATCTGGCGCCTGGTCAGATGTTTCACTAATCGGCACCCTGTGGGATGAGCCGTCTGAGTTTGAGATCCTGGCAGTCTTTTTTGTTCTGGCCATCATGCTCTGCATAGACACAGATACAGTCGGACTTTGTATAAAGGGCAAAGATGGGTCCAGAAAAGGGCAGGCGACACTCCTAGTCCTAGATTCAGCCGTCCCCGGTGACCGGCTGATCACTAACCTAGGTCGTGTCGTGTGCTTCCTTGGTGCCATTTCAAAAAAGAATAAAGTAAAGAGAAAATTAAGAGTAAGAGAACCGACGGTTACCTGAACGAGTGACGATTGATGAAGTTCTGAAAATCCTTTGCAGTCGGCTTATCAGAGCAGGCGGTAGGCAGAAAGGGTCCAAAATGTCAGAGCAAGTTCAGGGGTCCGAATGTTCTCTCACAAAGTTTTCAAGTGTGAAAATGACCGAAGTCAACACTCCTTTATATAGGCGAAGTGAGAAGGCGAAGGGTCACTTCCAGAATTCAAAATTTTGGCGGGAGAATCTCTCGGCCTCTCGCCGACTGACACCTGTAGCAGGCCGTCGCCTGTTACAGGGCGATACCTGTCACGGGATTTTTCCCCACCAATCACCATCTGACAAGTGGACCAATCAGGTTCCGCCATGTGTCCGTCACATGGGCCAATAGGAGCCTGCCACGTGTCAAGCAATGATCCGTCCACCATGGACCAATTACGACACGACACGTGTCCTTCCCATGACACCTGGGATAACCGGTCACCTAGGCCCAACTTCCGAGGGAAGCCCAATCAGCCCAAGGTTAACCTAAACCTAGATTGGCACGTTTCCCGAGGTTATAAATACCTCCCTTAATCCTCATTAAGGGGGATTACATGCTGAACACGCTAAAAAGCAATTAAACACTCTCACCTAGAGAGACCCAATCACTTTAATTTCCGCATTAATTACTCCTCAAACAAGTACTAACTTGATCGTTGGAGGCGGAGCTCCCACCACAAGGAGTCTCCGTTTGTTTTGCAGGTACAGGCGTTCGGTTCCAGTCTCGGAATTGTAACTCTCCCGCAGGACATCAGAAAACCCCGAAACAAGTCGCATGTTCATCATCTATACTATGGAAGCTATTTTGTGGGTAGGTTAATTTTGTATTTAGATTGGATCATTGGAAACTATTGAAGCTAAAACAAAAAATCTACGCTGAAAGGCCTTTTATACTTTATTGTCATAAAGCTAGTAGTGCATAATTCTTGATATATACTTCCTCCATTCTTTTTTAGTTGACACATTTCTTTTATCATATTTGCCAACACACAAATTCAATAATTAATATATCTAATTATCAATAAGTAAAAATAATACTACCTCCGCCATGAATATCTGCAACAAAGGACAATTGGACGGACTCCTAGGTAAAACTTTTAGGGGAGTGTTAATTGAGTTTTGGTGGGTTTAATTAATGAGAGAGAAAGGTAAAAATACAAAATTACCCATATGATGATATATATAAACTAAACATTTAAGTGTTGAATAATAAGGGTATATTTGGTATTTGTAGTGTGAACACAAATATTTGTAGTGGGTTTTAGGTAGTGGGTAATAGGTGATGGAGGGGACCAATAACCAAAAAGTGGGTAATTAATAGTTAAATATTACCCAAAAAGGAAAAAAAACAATTTGTTGCGGATACTTCAAGCATCCAAATTTGGCAAATGTTGCAGATATTCATGGGCGGAGGTAGTAAAAAGTTGAATTATGAAAATATGCGTTGAGACGATTCTAACAAGTTCCTACATGACTATGTTATATCATACTATAAATCATAAAAGCTATTCAAAGTAGCGTTTGTGAATAGTGTCAAAAACGTTAACTAAAAAATGACTGATGTATTTCTTTATATGAATTGCCATACTTTTATTTGTGGAAATGTATGCCTCACTTTGCTGGCGTATTTGTGCCTTTAACTCTAGGACCTCTATTGCGTTATGGGGGTGAAGCTATAGAGGGGAAATTTAGCCATGGCCCTTGTCAAACTTGAGCTATTACGGAGTACTTGTTATGAGTTACTCCTGTTTCAGGAATTACAGCATGCTGACGTGGATCAGTTGGTTTGTCCTTATCATTATGAAATGTCCTGTGTGACCCCTGATTAGTTGTAAGTTTGAATGCTTATATGTGTTTTTGATATTGTAGACTTTTTTTCATTCTGATACCTTCCTCTTTGGCATGTTTCCATCTCGATGCCCTGATATTGCGAATATATACCCTAGAAATTTTTTGAAACTTGCATTCATTGCTTGTCAGTTAAAGTGTAGGAGACAAAATTAGAGTTTTACTGAACTTTAGGAGGTGGAATGAAAATTTCAATCGTCAGTACTAAAAATGAACTTGGGATAATTGTAAGTTACTCTTTCTATATAACTCTAGTATTGCCCCCTTGCCTTAGAGCTTGGTCAGTTATTGATCAAAATACAATGAAGTGGTGCTTTCTCCAGAAATTGAATGACAAGGGGTTTTCTGAAATAAATAAAACATTACATTTATTTTGAACACTAGGCTTGAAGTCTCTCATTTTGCTTGTTTGGTGATACAATGTGAATGAACATGAGCTCTAATTCTTTCATAAATTAAATACTTAATTCCTATGTTGATGCATCATATGTGGCCATGTCCATCTTTCTTGGGCTATCTTGTTGTTTGTCACTTTCTTACAATTTATTCTAGTTGCTTTTTTCTATTAGCATCCCTCTGCTTTAATTTTATTCAGTGTAGTTTTCTTATGATGTTCAACATTGGCAGGACGAGTAAGGTTTCTACTGCTTCAATCACTTCTAGGACTTCCAGCAGGGCAAGAGAAAACAAGCGTAAGAAAAATAAAGGAAAGATTCGTGCTGGCAGGTATTCTATTTTTATATCTTAGGTTTTCGTGCTCTTTGACTCTCTCGATAATGATAACACCCTGGCTATCTGATTTAGCTCCCTTTATCTTACTGTTTTTTCATTACCGACAATTTTGTTACCTGAAAACCTTTATGATGTAGCCCTGGCGAGGAACTGGCTCTGGTTGATCATCTTAAGGGTATGGCTATGACCATAGGTGCCAGGCGTGAGCTGAAATCATTGTTGTCCACCCTTTTGATGCTTGGCATGGAAGAAACTGCTCGGAAGCTGCAGCACATTGGCGAAACATTTCAGTTTTCTCAGGTGGCTGCAGTCAAGTTGGCTGAATATGCAAATTCCACAGAAATTGTAGATGACCAGACATATGCTCTGGACTGTTACTTAAAGAAAGTGAAAAATGAAGAATGTGATTCAGAACCTTTTTCCTGGCGCTCTAAGATATTGATTTTACCATAAAAGGCAAGTATCAGTGAGTACTTTAAGGTTGATCTCATGCATATACATGTTGGGGGTAAATTCAGGATTCTGGACATGTTTTGCTATTTTCCATTAAGGCCTAAGTATTTATGGTATGGAGCGAACTTGAAGGACAACCCAAAGCGAAGAGTGGAGCAAACTTAAGGTGGAGAGAGTAAAAAGTAGCCAACATAAATCAAGAGAAGGAATGAATATTTCTGTCTCCCATATATTTTAAAGCTCTCCATAGTCTACACTATGAAGTTTGATTATTTTTCTTTTTTCTTATCTTGCTTTGTTTGATAAATGTTGAAAAGGTACTTTGTATTTAAGATGGTAGTTAAACTCTGAAAAGCTAAATGCTAGCTGGAGAAGCTAACATATTACTCAGCCTGACACAACAAATTGCATCTCTCACATGTTAGGCCACAACACTATGGTATTGTTCATGTCAATAACGTGTTTGTGTGCTGATGTAGTTCCTCTTAGTAACTTCATGTTGGGTCAAGGCCATGTTAGTATGCCATATTAAAGAGTTCATCCTAGACTAAATATTTTTAATTTTTTTATTTGGGAAGTTTCTGTGTTTTGTAGACCAAGAAATGTGAATATTGGAGCTTGTGAGTTCATTGATGACTACTCAAAGTGGATTTGTTGTACGTTGTAACCCCCCTAGCCATCTAAATTCTATCTCTTGATGGTTGAAATTTGTATCCACTATTCATCAAATAGTTGCATTATCCTGCATAGTGGCTCCATTCTTGCCTGATCCTCGACAATAGAACCATATTAGATCCCTCTCACTATTTCATTAGCCGGGAATTAGAAATCTAATGTGGTGGAAGCTTTCTGTTGTTGATTTGCTTATGAAGTTATGATGATTAGGGACCTAGGAAAACATATGAGACATTCTAGTGGGCCACTTTAGGCCTCTTCCTTAAGCTTCCATAAGGCAATGATGGCGTCATTACTGTCCTACCTGTGTTTCCTAATAGATTTGTTAGCTTCTGGTCAAATGATACGCTGGTCACATCAAAATTGAGACTGCATGCTAATTAGTCAAGCTGTCTGGAAGAAATACGCCTTTCCAATTATGTTAAACAATTTATGGAGATAACTCAGCTAGCTTGCCATTTTTATGAGCCTCTGCACTGAGCATCTAATCCTACTCTTTTGTGATGTCTCATTTGGTTTATGCGTTTTAAACTTCCATCTTTTAAACATTGTTTATTAGCATATTTGCTTTCTTTTAATTTAAGTGAAAATGTGTTTTCAATCACTTGGGAGCAAGAAATTGTTCAAAAAATGGTTTCAAGTACACTGCAGAATGAGATTTTTTTGTTACTGGGAGCAAGACGTCTAACATATATCTTATGTCGGTTTATCTAGATAGTGATTGTGTATATACCCTGAGTAAAATCTAGATGCATTGCCAGCATTGCTCATTCAATGCATTGACAAAATCTAGATGCATTGACAACATTGTTCATTCGATGCATTGACAAAATCCAGCTGCATTTTACATTTGATTTCTGGGTATATTTTACTCCTGCTTGGAAATTTTGTACTCATAGTCATATGAATCACATCATTAATTTCACTCTTTATTTGCATGTACTTGGTGGTTGGCATATTGATGTTAATTTGCGCTTTCAACTTTTCACAAACCAAGTTTTTTTCAATAAGAGTATTATAACTTGGTTTTTTAAATTGCAGTTAAAAAGTTGGGAATGGTCATTCTTCTAATTTTCTGACTGGAAGCCTGGTTGCGGAAGCAGCAATGTCCAGAAGGGTGAATTTGGACTGGAACGAAGGGAGTATTCATGTAATCTAGTAACGACCGGTTTATGAGTTTTATGATTTACTTTGTTCTATAATGTTAAGAAGCAATTGTTTTATCAAGCCTGTCGGCTTCATGAAGCAGATTGAAATTTCTTGGAATCATTGTTTTCCTACTGAGATTTTGTAGCATCAAGCTCTGGTATATTACAATTGAAAGCGTAGCAATTGCCTCATTTGTTTTTGGCTATTTTAGTGGAGCTTGTATCATTTCTTAATTTGTTTTTGTTTGGAGCTTGAATTTCATCAAGTATAATCATATCTCTCAGTTATTACACAGGTCATTTACATTATATCATTTTTTTTTTTCCAGCAACTATGAAATTTTGAATGAACCTTATGACTATGACTATGATTTGATTCATTTCTGTGGCCTTCTGGAGTTCTGGAGCCCTATGACTATGCTCACAATTATAATAAACTCGAAGAGGATACAACCACCAGTGATTCACAACTATGGTTTAAAATGAAAGTAATGCTAATTGAATGCTAGAGAGAGAAAGTGCTAGAGAGAGAAAGTGCTTCTTTCTTGCCGCCATTTTTGTGCTGCGATTTTGCTTGTTTGGCCATGGCCAAAGGCAGAAAAGGGAAGGCGAAGAAGAAATCTAATTCAAAATCTGGCTCTAAATCTAAATCTGGCTCTAAACCTAAAGGTAAGAAGAAAGATCAACAGGAGGCTAGATTGAGGGGGAAGCATGGTGATGGTGATTCTGTTGCTGACTCGTCAGCTAGCTGGTTGATGGATGCTGCGGTTGAGGAACCTCTGGGTCTTCAGGAATCTCTGGAGGAGAAGGAGATGAACAAAGCTCAATTCAATCAGTGGTTACAGGTATTGAATCGGGAAACCCCTTCGCAGAATCGTCATATCTTGGATAGTGCAGTTGCAATCAGTAATGAGGGGATTGGTTCTGGGATTGCTAATCCTACTCCATTGTTTATGATTAAAGATAGTAGCCTGATTAATGTTCATCCTGATAATGAGTCTGGATTGCATGCTGATCGTATGAGAAATTTAACCCCTATTGGGTCAGCTGAGAATGGTCATAATCTGAATGAATCGGGGAGGGGTAGCTGGAGTGTATTGTTTGGTAATTACCTGGATGAGGGTTTGAATTTGACTAATAATGGTATGAATGTCCATATCAATGGTGAGGATGGTGGAGTATTGCGTCTTGGTGTGGATGATGTAAAGCCAGAAGTTGATTTCTGGGATACTGCAATTGTGTGCTATGTGCTTAGTGCCAGACCTGCCTTGCCTGCCATGAATGGATTTTTTAGGCGTGTGTAGGGAGATATGGTGTTGACAAGGTGGCTGCTAGGTCTAATGGTATCTTCCTGGTTAGGTTCAGAAGTGCTGATGGAAGAGATAAGGATAGTGAAGAAGTGGTGCCATGGCATGAAGCTCAAGGAGGAGGAGGTTAAATCTGTTCCTATTTGGGTTAGATTTCCTGATCTTGACCTAAAATTTTGGGGGAAATCTGCCTTAATGAAGATTGGTGGGTTGATTGGTAAACCTATTAAGACTGATAAAGCTACTGCAAACAGGGAACTCATTGATTATGCTAGAGTTTTGATTGAGGTTGTGGTGAATGGCCAACTTCCGGATGAGATCATGTTCTATGATGAAGCTGGGGAGGTGGTTCATCAGCAGGTTCAGTACGAATGGAAGCCGGTTATACGCTGTGTATGGAGGTATAGGCCATGAGGGTGTTCATTGCCCAAATCACAAAGTGAAGGCTAGATTTCAGCAGAAAGCCACAAGAATTCAGCAGCCTACTCAGAGGAAGGTGTGGAGACCTGTGGTGAAAGATCAGACTGAGACTCCTGCAGAAGTAGGGGAGGGGATCAATGTCAGTAAAAGGTTCCAAAACCTTAATGAAGTAGGGATGGGGGTTGAGGTCAGTAATAGATTTCAGAACCTTGATGATTTGGAGGATGGACAGGACATGACTGTTCATAACAGAAAGCGGATTATGGTGAAGGAGGGTAGGGTCTTGTTTGGTGGGTTGGAGGAGGGTGAGTGGTCCTATAATATCCATGGATAATTGGGTATTTTGGAATGTTAGAGGGCTTAATAGTCCAGGGAAAATATGTGATGTCTTATGGTTTTTGAGGCATTATAATATTGCACTTTTTGGTCTTCAAAAACGAAGGTGAGGGGGAAGAAGTTTGGTCGAGTTTTTGATATCTTTGGGAGTGATTAGGCTGTGTGTTGTAATTACAAGCAGAGTGAGAAGGATAGAATCTGGATTGTTTGGATTCCTAATGTTTTCCAGGCGGATGTTGTGAGAGTTGAGGTGCAGCTGATTCATGTAAAGGTTACTCATACAGCCTCAAGTCGTATGTTTGACCTCACTATGGTCTATGGTCTTCATACTGCTGCTGAGAGAGAAGTGCTTTGGCAGCAGATCAGTGAGATGGGCAATAGGGTTCATGGCCCTTGGGTAATTGGAGGTGATTTCAATAATGTCCTCAATCTTGAGGATAGAGTGGGGTCTTTGGTAAGGCTGGAGGAAGTTGAGAGCTTTAGATCTTGTTTGAGGCACTGTGGTTTGATGGATGTTAAAGATGGTAGGTGTTTTTATACATGGAATAAGAAACAGCAAGGTGACAGCAGAGTTAGTTCTAAAATTGACAAGGTTCTTGTCAATGATAACTGGGTGGATATGTTTCAGCACTCTAAAGCTACTTTTCTACCAGAAGGTCTTATGGACCATTGTCCATGTATTTTTGAGAGGTTTGGTGAGGCTGATAAAGTTAGAAAACCTTTTCGGTTTTTTAATATGTGGACTGATGCTACAGGTTTTCGGGATTTAGTGAGGGGTGCCTGAGATGCTCAAGTGGTTGGTACTGCTATGTTTAAGCTTGTGTCAGCTAAGCTCAAATTAATGAAGCAGAAACTGAAAGAGTTTAATATCAATAGCTTCTCGGATGTCGAGCCTGCTGATTTTAAAGCTGTCAGAGACCTTGATGATGTTCAGCAGAGATTGAATAAGGATCCTGGTAATGTGGGTCTGATTGAGGAGGAGAAAAGACTGAGAATAAGGTTTAGTGATGCTCATAAAGCTAATTTCAAGTTCCTAAAGCAGAAAGCTAAATTGCATTGGCTTCGAGAGGGTGACATGAATACTTCTTTTTTCCATGCTTTTGTGAGGAAGAGGAGGTTGCAGAATAGAATTTGCTCTATCAGGAATAATTCTAGTAATGTTGTGCAGGATCCTCAAGCCATTGCTGATTCTTTTGTGGACTTTTATGTCCAATTGTTGGGCTCTCATTCTGTAGCCACATCTACTATGCATCCTGCTGTCATTAGTGAGGGTGCAGTTTTGACCTCTGAACAGGGTACCCTTCTGTGTAGAGGGTTTACTGAGGATGATGTTAGACTGGCTATTTGGGATATTGAGGATGATAAGGCCCCAGGGCCTGATGGCTATTCTAGTAAATTTTTCAAGTCAGCCTGGGAAGTGGAGAAGGGTGATGTTTGTTATGCTATTCTTGATTTTTTTTGGAGTGGGAAGTTGTTAAAGCAGGTAAATGCTACTACCCTTACTATGATTCCTAAAGTTGATAATGCTGAGAGGGTTAGCCAATTTCGTCCTATTGCTTGTTGCAATGTTATCTATAAAGTCATATCTAAGATGCTTTGCTCTAGAATGAAGGAGGTTCTGCCAGGGTTGATTAATGAGTCCCAGGGTGCCTTTGTAGCTGGGAGATCTGTCCTTGAGAATGTTCTCATTTGCCGGGACATGCTTAAAGACTATAATAATAAGAGGAAAGCTCCTAGATGCACAATCAAAGTGGACTTGAGGAAAGCTTATGATTCAGTCCATTGGGGGTTTGTTAGGGATATGTTGACTAGTTTGGGTTTCCCTGTTATGTTTGTCTCTTGGATTATGGAGTGCATTTCCTCTCCCTCTTTTTCTGTTATGATTAATGGTGGTATGAATGGTTTTTTTAAAGGTAAAATGGGGCTTAGACAAGGGGGTCCCCTTTCCCCTCTCCTTTTTGTGGTGGCTATGGAGTACCTCACTAGATTATTGAAGAAAGTGGGAAAACTTCGAAAGTTCAAGTTTCATTCAAGGTGTGCTTCTTTGAATTTGAATCATTTGATCTTCGCTGATGATCTTATGTTGTTTTCTCATGGTGACACCACTTCTGTGTCCTACTTAATTAAAGCTCCGAGGAAATTTGAGAGTGTGTAGGATTACAAGCTAATCTTGAGAAGACGACCATTTATTTTGGTAAAGTGTGTGACCAGGTGAGAGAAGAAATCTTGAGTGTTTCAGGGTTTGTGATTGGTGACTATCCTTTTAGATATCTTGGCATCCCCTTAAATGCTAAGTATCTTAAGGTTGCTGAGTATGATAAGCTTATTGATAAGATGCTGGCTAGGGTCATGTGCTGGTCTAGCAGAAATTTGTCTTACTATGCCAAGGTTGTGCTTATTAATTCTGTGTTGTTAAGCCTTCACACCTACTGGCTCAGTGCTTGCTGCTCCCTAAGGCTGTGATTATGAGGATAGTGCAGCTGTGTAGAGCTTTCCTCTGGAGTGGGAATGATGTGCTGTCTAAAACCCCTCCTGTTGCCTGGAGTTGGATTTGTAAACCGAAGAAGGCAGGTGGGCTGGGTATTAGGGACTGTGATAAATGGAATGTGGCAGCTCTGGGTAAGTTTGTCTAGCAGTTAGCTGCTAATAAGTCCTCTTTATGGATCAAATGGATTCATAGTGTCTACTTAAAAGGCAATGACTGGTGGTCTTATCTTCCTAAAAAAAGGGGATGGTTGGGCTTGGAAAAAGCTTTGCAAGGTGAGGGATACTCTGAAAGCAGGGTTCGATGCTAAAAAATGGAGTGAGTCTTCTTATAGTATAAATGATGGCTACTCCTGGTTGCAAGGAACGTATGATAAAGTTGGTTGGGATAGGTGGGTTTGGAACAGGTACAATGTTCCAAGACATAGTTTTATTGCTTGGATTGTTGTGTTGGGGAGGCTTAAAACTCGAGATAAGCTATTGAGGTTTGGGGTTTGTAGTTCTTGAGGATAGCAAGCGCTTGTTTTTTGGCTGCCAATTCAGTAAAGCTTGCATACGTACTATCAGTAGATGGCTTGGCATATAATTGAGACTTATTTTGATATTGACTGCTCTTGGAAAGCCTGGTACAAAGCAAAGAAGGATCCTGTTCAAAGGAAAGTGGTGCTCACTGCCCTCACTGCTGTTGTTTATCATATTTGGATGGCACGGAACAAAGCTCTGTTGGACAAGGCTGTTTTCCATCCTCAGAAGCTGTCAAATGATAATCATAGAGACTGTCAACAGAGTATAGCAGCTCATCACTTGTAAATGGAGGAAGTTTCATTGTAAATGGCTGTATAGCCTTAGATCTAGTATGCCTAGCTGTGTTGGGTATTGAGTGCTGGTTCCGCGTGTTGTTTCTGTTCTTTGCTGTGGTCCTGTTTTGCTGTTTCTGTTCTTTGCTATGTTGGGTGTTGAGTGCTGGTTCTGGTGCTGTTTCAGTGCTGTGTTCTGATGTGCTATGTTTCTAGTTGGTGCTGTGTTTTTTTTGGTGTGTTGCTTGTTTGTTGAGGTGCTGGGTTGCTGAGGTTTTTCTTGCATGTTGTTTCTGTGTTGTAGCTGTATTCTGTGTTTTGTGCAGGTTGGTTTTTCCTGTGTGTTGCGTTTTGCTCTACTGGCTGCTGCTGTCTCTGTCAGGGCCTGCTGGGAGTTGCTGTTTCTCGCTGCTATGTTGTCTTTATGGTGGACTGCAGTTATTAGAGTTAGGTCGTTTGTATTTAGTCTTTGGAGCTGGATTCTTTGTAATTAGCCTATTTTTGTTTAAGTTGTAAGTCGTTATAGCTAGGCGTAGGCTAGTGAGTTAGTCGGTTTTTTGGTGGTTTGTTTTGGCCGTTTTTGGCTTTTGTAGTTTGGGTGAGGGCTTGCCCTCTATCTTTTTGGTAATAAAAGCTTCTTATTTACCAAAAAAAAAAAAAAAAAAAAATTATTCTTAAAATGTACTAGTACATTATTAGTCTACTCATTTTTAACATAAAACAACAAAACTTAATAACCGGTAATCACCTTTTTTTTCTTTTGAGGGAAAACCAGTAATCACCTCTTAAAATGTAACAATGATTCACAACAACTATGGTTTATCCATTGATAATAATATTTACTCTTAAAATGTACTAGTACATCTATTAAAAAAAATGTACTAGTACATTATTAGTCTATTCATCTTTAACATAAAACAACAAAACTTAATAACCGGTAATCACCTTTTTTTCTTTTGAGGAAAAACCAATAATCACCTCTGTAGAACAACCCTCTACCTGCAATCGAATTCGACAATAAGCGTACAAACCTGTGAAGAGCACCGGTGAAGCACCATGGCATTAGTACACACCCCATAAACCCAACGCACATCAGCTCTAGCAAAATAGAGACAAACAGCAAGGCGGCCAAAAAAGAATGGAAAAAAAAAATTAAAAACTTGGATTAGGGCCCAACCGGGTTCGAACCGGTGACCTCTTGATCTGCAGTCAAATGCTCTACCACTGAGCTATGGACCCAATTGATGCTATTAAATCAATTTTAAAATACTAATAATAATGCAACGAAACTAAATTCGTGTACAATCTTATTAGTTCGTATCATTTTTTTTATTACCTATTTTATTATTTCATAATTATCATCTGAGTCTTAAGTATTATGGTCTTAACTTTCTCTAATGTCAACCGAAAAAAAAAAAAAATCTAAATTTTTGTATATAGTTATACTGTACTTAATAAATCCCATACTTTCAATAAATTTTCTTAAAAAAATTTCCAAGTAAATTTATTTATTTATTGTTTTTTTATAACCCCAAATTTACATTGTCCTTATTTTCAACCAAGATCTGATTATTTATTCATCTTATGTACTATCTCCGTTCCTGAAAGTTCAACTCACTTTGCATTTGCGCGGTCTCCAATGAACATTTTTTACCATGAATATCTTCGGCTATGTATAAGTGAAATTTATAAAAAGTTGATATTTGAAAATTTTATAATAAAGGGAATCTAATAAGATCCCTCATTGTATTTATTTTTATTGTATAAATCATAATATGTGGACAAAGTTATTTTATTTTGACCAAATGAATAGTAAGTGAGTTGAACTTTCTGGAATGGAGATAGTATAAAACACCTAATGATTTTAAAAAGTGCTTTTTTTTTTTCTTTTTTTTTGTTTGCCAAAATTGTAACAATCCCATCAAATACGAATAAAAAATATTAGGGAAATTCTCTTTAGTAACATCATAATTTTTAATTTTCTCAGTGGTAAATTGTAAATTTTTTTATTATCCTTGGTAAACTTTTATTAGCTATAATAGTCAAATGGTAACACTAATAATGTTTATATGCAATTATAAGCCTAAACATGTAATTATTTATTAATAATAAAATTGTATTAAAATTTTTTTAGAAAAAAAAAACAAAAAAACCCTCCCCACTCACCCAGCCACCACCTGGCCCTAGAGGTGGCCAGTGGGCCAAGTTGGACCCAGCCCACCCTAACCCGCACGGCTGGTAGGTCACGTGGGTCCGACCCGATTTCAACCCGGTACCAACCCGGCACAGCTCGGAGCAATTTGCATCTCGAATTCAATGTATTAATATCGGATAGAAAGATGGAACCAGCAAGACACCTGCAGCATAAGGAAAATGAACTTTGGTCACATCCTCCTCACCGGTCTCGGGAACCCGGGTTGTGTCGTGGGTCCAAAATTTTCGACTCAACCCAGCTCATTTTAACCCGTTTGATTCGACCCAACTCACAGAACCCGTTTTGACCCATTTAATTCGACACACCTAGCCCGTGAACCCACCTAACCCGACCCACCTCGCACAACCCAGCCCACCCTGCACGCCCAACCCGCACGGCGCACGACTCAGCCCACCCGCATGCACGACCCACCTAACCCGCATGGCCCACCCACCCAACCCATACGACCCGCCCAACCCACCCAACCCGCCTAGCCTAATAGCCATATTCCAAATATTTTTTCAAAACTAACGGCTACTTTTTTTTTTTATGAATTTGATGAACAAAGTTAACAACTACTTTTAATTGTTAGTAACAACTAGTTTTTTTAGTGTACTGGCTAGTTTTTTGAATTGTATGATCATCCCCTCAATTTTTCCTATAAATACCAATTCCATTTCACTCAAATTTCCACACAACTCAAGCTTTCTTTCTCTCTTACTCAAAAATTCTTAATTGTTCTCAAATTCTCAAGTGTTATTTAGTGTTATATAGAGTTTTATTTTTGTTAAAAAAAATCTCCTTAACATTATTATTAGTATTCTTAAGATTCCAAAAAAAAAAAAAAAAAAAAAAAGGGCTCAAGAGGAGGAATGGGAAGGAGTCAAAGTGGTGGCCAAAAGAGTGGTGGTGCAAATTTTTCGTATGAAACTAATACGAAAAATTTAAACCAATTTGTCAATGAATATGGAGATTATGGTTTAGGAGATGGGCAAAGTATTCAAACGTCTCCACCACAACATTTCTCCCACCAATCATCGAGTTCAACTATGCCACCTCCATCGCAACCAACATCTCAACCTTCATCTAGAGGTAATTGCTAATTTAATTTTTATTGTTATGAATATTTAGAAAAACTATTATTAATGATTATAAAGTTAATTTAGTTTCCAATTTTCTATGATTTATAATTACCATGAAAAATGTGTTTAAATAATTATAACTAAAAATATTTAAAATTTAAAAGCTTATTTTTATGAATAGCGTTTAAAAATTAATTTCAATAATTTGATTTATGAAAGGTGGTGGCGGTGAAAGTAGAGGTCGAGCACAATTTTCTTGGATGTGGAAACATTTTGAACGAGTTGACGTCACACCCCCGGGATGGCAACCCGGTCAACCAAAGAGGTTCACATGTACATGCCTAGTTTGCAAGGCGCTAGGTGCAAATGTCAAGTCATATAGTTGGAAAACGGGAGATGGAACCGGAACCTTGAGTCGGATTTGCAAAATAAACATGACTTGTTGGAAAATGGCCCCCGTCCTTCGGGGGGTGGTTTGCCCGTCCAAACACAATTGGGTGGATACATGAACCATTTACCCGGCGGAGGTACACCTTTCATTTATAAAAAAGATAGAATGATTGATAAAATGAGTACTTTAGTTATTGCTAATGAATACCTTTTTACTTACGGTGAAAATGCAAACGTTGAGCTTTTTAATAAAGTTGCATTAAAACCTGCATTTACTCGTGTCCCCCGAAATATCCTAAGACGATACACAAACTTCTTATAAGTATAGGAGTGGTTTGATTGAATTATTTCGTACTTTTGATGGTCGTGTTAGTTTTACAAGTGATACATGGAATTCTAGTTTTGGCAAACCTTTTCTTTGCATTACTGCTCATTGGGTGGATGATGATTGGTTTACTAAAAAATGTATACTATGTTTTCAAGCTGTGGAAGAAAGGCATACCAGTTTTAACATCAAAGTTCGTATTTTGGATTGTTTAAAAGAATTTCACTTAAATAATAAAGTTTTTTTCTTTGTCTCTTGATAATGCAACTGCAAACACAAAGTGTATTGACTATTTTAAAAATGACTTCGAGTTGCATTTGTTGTTGGGTGGTAGTCTCTTGCATGTTAGATGTTGTGCTCATATTTCAAATTTGTTTGTTCTAGAGGGTCTCGCTGAGTTGCAACCATTGCTAAACCCAATTAGAATAGTTATAAAATGGATTAGGATTACTCAGTCAGTTAGAAGAAAGTACATAGATATGTGTAAAGAGAGAGGTCAAGAAAAGACAATGGTCTATTGATACCCCTACCCGTTGTAATTCTACTTTCAATTTGTTGAATGATGCTATAAAGTATCGTGACATTTTTATCCAACTTTACAATGAGACTCGTGTTGATCCTACTGAGTTAATAACCGAAAGTCATTGGACTAATGCTTCTTTTGTTCGTGATGTTTTTAATGTTTTTGATAATGCAACTCATATTTTCTCTTATATTTATGAGCCTAACATTCATTTAGTCATAATTGAGTGTGTTAAAGTTGTTCACACCATCCAAGAGCATATGAAGATTGATGGACTTCGTCCCGTTCTGTAATCCCCCGTATTTTTAAATGATATGTTATTTTACTTATAATATTTATTTGTATTTTTTCCAGAATTTAATTTTAAAAGTTTCAAATTATTAATTTGGGTCAAAAATTATTTTAGGCTAAATTATTTTATGAACCTATATCCTACAATCCATTATCATAAAAACAAAGTCTAACCCATTTGTTTATTTAATTGACCCATTATTTTCATGAGGCCCAATTATACCCTACAATTCTCTCCTATAAATACCCCATGAATCCCCAAATTTTCCCCCACACAAAAAGGTTAGTATTATTTTCTTCCTCCTTTATTTCTTATTATTTTCATAAAGCTTATGTAATTGATTTTTGGGTTTTGGTTTTTATTGCTTGAAATTAGTTTATTTATTATCAAAATCATGTTTTTGATGTTTTAAACTAATAATTTCAGGTTATAATTGTTGTTTTAATTTTCAGATTTTGTAATTTTAAACCTAGGATTTTAATTTAGTTAAATTGGGATTTTAGGGTTCTAATGATCATTTAATTTGAGGCTTTTGTTCCTATTGAATTTATAATGATTAATTAAGCATAAAAACAAATTTTCAGTTTTTCGTAATCAACTTATGATCTCCGTTCTTAATCTCCTTTTGTTTTATCACGTTTTAATCATGTTTATATTCTAACTCGTCCGATTTTTTTACAATAAAATAATGTTTTTTGTGTGTAAACAATGTTTTAATTACAATTCACTACCTTTGGTAGTGTTCACCACCCTCTCGTGGCCAAATTCAGCCTCTAAATATGGTTTTCGGGCAGTTTTTGATTTTTAACGAAGGTTTAATGTTTAAAATAAATTTTTAGATTATTAAAGTTTTAATCTTGGGTTTAAATTGTATTGATTTCATGTGTTTCAAGTCTCTAATTTTATTAAACAAAGGTTGTGGTTATTTTATGATTATAATGTTTGAAACTTTAAAGTTTAATTGCAAGAATAAATTTTTAGATTTTTGGTTATTGTTTTTAGAGTCTTTATTTACATTGAATTGAGGAATTTTTGGGTTTAAAGTCTACTAACTTTCTATATAATGTATGGTGATAAAGATTTCTATAATTTCAAGATTTCATGTGTAAAATAAATTTTCATATTTTTAATTATAAAGCTCTAAACTAGCTGTAATTTCATGAATAAGTATGTATTTTAAGGTTTTTATGAAGGAAACTTAAAGAACTATATATAAGATTTTGATTTTAATTAAAGGGAAGGTTTTAAAGAGTTGTTTAATTGAATTTTGAAGGTTTTAAAGTAAGTTAGTATTGCTGTAAATTTAATTGCTTGGGTATTGATTGGACTATTGTTGTTTGGTTTGGGAGAGGAATTCGTAGAAGGTGATTTCTAGTTCAATTCCTAAGTGGCCAACCAACTCGTTTACTCAAGGTACGTACAAGGATACAAAAACCTTGACTTTAGAAGCATGTTTAAGGACTGGGAAAACTTAGAATCATGTTAGGAAACTTGTAGATTGGTTGGAATTGTATGGTAGTAAGTTTGATTGGTGATTAATGTGGTGATTGGTTTTGTTTCATGTATGAGGAATGGTAATTAATTTATCTTGTAAGTATTATTTATGCATTAACATGCAAGATTAGCTTAGAGGCAAAGGTACGTGAATATGTGGAATGAATTATTTTAATACTCGTTCACGTTTATTGAAATGGAATGAGTAAAGGGAGAATTAAAGTCTTATAAGACGAGGTCGAGGATTTGAGGTGCCTTATGCACTAAAAGTGTTTGTACACCGAGATAGTTAAAGGATTCAATACTAAATATTGTTTGTCACTAATAAATCAAGAATTGAATTAGAAATTTGAATTGTTTGAATGATTGTTGTATGATTAGGTGTGTTGTTTTGCACTTGAGTCATCACCAAGTTTAAACTTGTAAATCACGTAAAGTACAAGATGGATGAGCAATAAAACTCTGGATTTGTGCACATCTAGAGTATTGACAATCAAGGGTTGGGGTTCACGGGGTATTAGCCGTGTACTTTCTAGAGGCCGTCTGATCTACGAGTCTCTCGTTTACAAATGTTTTTCTTTAAATTATAAGGAGTTAGATGAGATCTCATACTAGCTATGGCCACAGAGTTGCGCCCGTCTGCCCTTGGATTGTTTATTAATGTTTCCGAAAGGAGGCATAGGGTTTTTCTTTTATTAATGTTCCGAAATGGAGCACAGGGGGACAACCTGGTTTATTGCTTAATCCAATCAATGAATTAAATGAAATGAATTATTGTTAGTAATTAGTGAAGTCTTAGTAATGTTAATAGTTGAGGCATGTGTTAGAGTCAATAATTAAATTGTGTGTGCTGATTTATTTTTAGTAACATGCTAGGGACTCTTTGATATATTTTATAGCTTGTATGTACTCACCGTTGCTGATTGCGTGCTTTTGTGTGTCTTTTTCTTGGTCATGGCCTTCGCCTTTTTAATAACCCTGTAATGATCCAATTTTTACACTTGTAATATTGGGGAGCAGATTAATCACAGGTTTATACATAATCAGAACCTGCATCAAGGTGGTGGGATTTTGAGTGGAGTATTGGATATTTCCACAGTTTATTTCATTTCGTAAGTTTGGATTTAATTTACTGGTTGATTTATTTACTACTTTTATTGGGTTTTGAATAAGGGCCTTAATGGTTCCAACTTGTAAGACTAAATTTGGTTTTGAAACTTATTGATAACTGAGTTAGTTTTTCCGTTGCTAAATTCTGAACTAGCCTTAACGTTTGAACACGTGACGGTAGCACATCAGTAATTCTCTTACAAATTGATAAAGGTATTTACAGGTTTTTAAGAGAGAATTATTGGGGTGTTACACGTTCTTGATAGCATGAAACGTAAGTGGCATACTTATTTTAGTGAATTTCCAATTATTTATGGAATTGCTACTATTCTTGACCCCGGTGTCAAAGCTAAAGGTTTGGAAAATCTATTAGAATTTTATTATACAAATTTAAGTATCGATTATGATGTTAGTGAATATATTAACAAATGCGAATCTGTTTTGGGAGACCTTATGATCATTATGCATCTATTTATGGTTTTGATTTAGCAACACCAACTACTACTAGCACTTCTGATTCTAGATTTGGTTTTCTCGATAAAGTTATGAAAAAAAAACAAAGCATCTACATCATTCTCATCATCATCTTCTTCAACACTTGCTATTAATCATTATTGGTCATATCAACATGAGACCAACAATAACTTTCAAATTATAAAATGGTGGCAAGAACATCAAAAAAGTTTTCCTATATTGGCGAGAATTGCAAAAGATATACTTGCAGTTCCCGCTTCATCTATTGCTTCTGAGTCTGCTTTTAGTGCAGGTAGAAGAGTGTTAGATGAAAAATGATCTCGCTTAACTCCGGAAAGCATTCAAATTTGTGTTTGTAAGAAAGATTGGGATCAAGCTGAAAGAAGAACTCAAGGTTTAAAGGAAGACGAAGACAATGAAGATGATCCTGTGATGATATTGGAGTCGTCAACGGATGATGCAGCTTCCAAGGATGATGATGCAACAAACATGGGTGGCTAGAAAAGTCTAAATCAGGTATGCTAAGAACTACGTGGGCTTTGATTCTTTTGGGATACGTAGGCAACTTATTTTTCGAAAATTACAATTTAATTGCAAAATTAAATTTTAGTTTGCTAAAGATAGGTCCAAGCCCCCCCTCCCCCCAAATTCCAAAAGAAGTACAATACAAGAACTACGTTGGCTTTGATTCCTTATTTTATGATATAAGGATATGTAGGCATCCTAATTAAGAGCAACTGAGCAAGCCATCAATTTGTTAATTTTGTAAAAGTTAAAACACCACACAACCCATTTAGCCATTTGGCCCACCCGACCCTAACCCACGAACCCCCCCGACCCTAACACATGAACCCAGCTCAACCCAAACCCACCTAACCACTAACCCACCCTTCGACCCACCCTAACCCACTAACCCACCTCGACCTACCCTAACCCACGAACCCAACTTGACCCACTCACGACCCGTCTAACCCACGAACCCAGCTCGACCCACCCACGACCCGTTTAACCCACGAATATAACCCTGGTGTGTCCAACTTCTCCGACCCAACCCACGACCCGGCCCACCCTACCCTACATGTGTCGTGTCGTGTGTCATGAAACCCCAACCCGCGACCCACCTAACCCTAACCCAGCTCGCACGGTGAACACCTCTACCTGGCCCCCACCCCAGCCTGCGGCGACAAGCTCCGGCGATTGCCTACCCCTACTTTCCTTTCGGCGACCCCCAACCCTCCCTCACCCCCGATTCCCATCTCCCCTCTCCCACTCCCCCACCCCGATTCCTATCCATCCTCACTCCCCCATCAAAATCCGACCCCTCTGCCTTCCCCTTCCCTGAAAACGCCCCCTTCTCCTATTCCCTGCCACCCTAAACGCCAAATGTGACGAACTCACCTCATTTCACGCACATAAAGTCCTACAAAACAGCCTCTTTTCTTGCAAATTTGTTTGAACAAGCTTAATATAATGTAGTAAAATTAAGATGGGTTTTGGGATTCAAGGGCAAAAGAAGCAATTCCTGCGAAAATTAGGGTTTTGCCGAGGTTAGTGTTGCAGCCTAGAGAGGGAGGAGATGAAGGTGAAGGTTGAAAAAAGATTCCGGCGAAATTAAAGGTGAAGGTGAAGGTTGAAATTGCGGAGCTGAGTTATGGAGGTTCAAATTGGGGAAATTTTAAGGGATTGTTTGGGGAAGGGGATTCGGTCAAGGCCAGTGGTGGGCAGTGGTGGCTGCTGCCAGTTCAGGGGGAGGGGAGCCCGGCGCGCCAGCGACAGAGAGGCTGGGCGTTAGCGTGGGTGGAGGCGTAGAGTAGTGGCTGGCCGGAGGGGGAAGGGGTGGCTTTTTTTTTTTGTTTAAAAAACGTTATTTCTATTTTTTTAAAGTAAAAAAATATCAATAAATAAATAAATAAACTAACTATAGTTAGGTATTTAACTACAATTTATCATTAATGTTATGGTTAGCTTAATATAAAAAATTCAAAATTACCAAGAATAATAAGAATTTTCGTAGTTTACCACTGAGAAAATTAAAAACTACAGTGTTACCAAAAAGAATTTCCCAAAATATTATGGAGTATATGTATTTGAGATTTTTAAGGTGCTCTATGCTCTAAATGTTTTTTTTTATTGATCTGATCATATGACTCATGCCTACACAATCCTATGCTTTATAAACTTTTGATATCCAATAGGCAAAAATAATTAAACTTATAAGTAAATAAATAAATAATATGTACTTCTGCATATATAAACAATAGATTCATCATTCTTCATAAATCCTTTACAAAATCAACTTTTTTTTCCATTACATCATTTGGAGAAAAACTGACATCTAAAAGTCCCATACCAATACATGCCAATTGTTTTCCTTCTCAACATATATGGATACATAAACATCACTTATATCATATCAACTTTCAGAGCAAACTGTTGTATAATAAATAAAAATAAAAAAAAACTTTCAGAGCAATCCTGTCCAAACAGCTTCTTGCTTTTATAGAGTCATCCTTTCCATCTGTATTTTCAAGCATGTACATTTTTTTAGCATCAAATGCAATAATAGATTGACAAACTATGGCACTACAGACAGAATACTCCCAAAGCTTATGCAAAAATTTGCTGCGGATGTGCTTCATGCTTGCAGCATTATTGACGCAGTAACAGCCAACTCACTGATGTTTTAATCATACTTTCTGAAAAACTGATAAGACACTCCATTATTGTTGGCTGCTGTTCAGCATAAATGGTAATATCATACAACTGCAATGATCAGGAAAAAAGGGATGTTAAATTACTCATGAGAATGAGCTTAGAAATGCCAAATGGTGTTTTAATATTCGAGGACAATCAGATTACGGACTGCAGCAAGGAAGAAGAAAAAGCAAAATTATATCTACCCTTACAACTGCACCAATAACCAGAAATCACTGAGCAGCAAATCAAACCTGTGCTCATCCTTCACTCCAACAATTGGAGTCTAACTGCCTAAGTGCCTAACTAGCAAGCTCTCAGTGATATATGCAGAACTATAACTACTATAAAGAAATTACATTATAACACCTGACAACAGAACTGCAAGACAAAGAAAATGATATATTGAGCATGACCAACAGAGGTCCCTCTAATCTCTAAAATTAGAAAATTTTCCATCCTTTTATCTGTTGGAGATTTTCTAGTAGTAACAAGGGTCACAAAGAAATGGAAATGAAAAATTCAGAAAATAAACTTTGAGGCGTGAACGGAATCACTTTCCCAAAAGTATAATTCCGACCCTATACTACAACCGGGTATCACGGAAGTCACTTAGGAGATACAACGAAGGCCAATTACAATCACAAGTAGGATAATTGCAATACAATGTAATTAAGTGTATGAGCTTTGTGATGATGAACAATAAAATGCAAAAGGTTCTCTCAAGAGAATTAAAACTGTTTTCTTGAACATATGATTTCATCATATATGTATAATATATATAGACCAAAATAACCAAGCATAAAACCGAAGAAAACCATCAAAGGTTGCCCATCCAACACCTGCTCCCGACCGAGCAAGGACAATTCCGACCAAGCGAGCGAGATCCACCAACCTAGATTAATCTGGGTGCTCTCGCGCCTTGTCGGGCAGTGAAGCTGCGTCAAAATCCTTCGCGCTCACGCCTGCCTGGGCAGTGGTGGCCCGAATGGGCAATCGCCCAACAAAATTCTTCTTTGCTCTCATGCCCGCCCGGCGGCAGACCAGAAACCTTCATGCTTGCACTCGCGCCCAGTCGGGCGTGCACAGCCTTGACTGGCAGTTTGCTTTTTCTTTAAATCGAGATTATCTTTGCTCTAATACTTGTTTAATCAATTCACAATACCTTACCCTAAGTAAATCAATCAAACAACATGAATATTGTCACCACTACTCTAAATTATTCAACAATCCTCCCCCTTTTAGAGTGTTAAATTACTCATTGCAAAACATCATCACCAAAAAAAACAACCTTATGCATAAATGAAAGTGTACAAAGACTATTCGGTATCGTAAAATGTTTGAACCAACAGTAATACATATTGGATACTTGAAGATATTACACACACAAGATTAAATACTTCCCAAGATTAAATGCTTAAATACATATCCATATCTATTCATAAGTACATCAAAGCTATGCCCATAATAATTTTTTGAAGCGGCTAAACTTCGTACTTATATAGGTAGATTTCCAAAACATGCTCCTGTAACAAAGCACAATGTCAGGAATTCTATTAAGTTAAACAACCTCTTAACATCACAAAAAATCCGAAACTTTACCTTGGATGAATATACAAGTTCCTAATTAGCAAATGAGAAAGTTTATCTAATTGAACTTAAGACCTAACGTCTTATTGGGCGTTAAGTTAAGACTCCCTAATTTGTAATTATCTAGGGCTCCAATCCTAAACTGATTGTCATCCCATTGTTAACATTTCTTGTCAATGCCTTTGTGAAACAATCGGTGAGACTAAGATTTGTTCGAATGTAATCAATAGTGATCACACTATCCTTGCTAAGTCCTTGAATGTAATTATGTCGTACTCCAATGTGTCTTGACTTACCAATATTAACTTGGCTATATGCCCTTGCCAAAGTAGCATTGTTATCACAATGTATCAATACTAGTGAAATTGTTTTTGGCAACAAAGGTATCTCAAATATGAGATCTTTCAACCATACGACTTCTTTACCGGCCGAATGTAAAGCAATGAACTCCGATGTCATTGTGGAGTCCGCAATGCAAGTTTGCTTCTCAACACCTCCCTCATATAGGAAAACCCATTCACCTGTGGGAGGAATGGTCTTTATTAGAGATCCAACTTGCATCCGAATATCCTTCTACAACCGAGGGATATTCACTATAAGATAAACCATAATCCATGGTTTTCTTCAAGTACTTCAATAAGCGTCGAACCGCTTGCCAATGTAGCATACTAGGATTACTACTTTACTAGTTTACCTCCTTAGTTTACCAACTGTATAAGCAATATCCAGCCTAGTATTTGTCATGGCATTCATCAAACAACCTATTACTGTAGCATATTCAAGTTGTGAAACTGCATTGCCTTCATTATGTATCAACTTTACGCTAGGATCCATAGGTGTTCATTAAAGAGAGGTCGAATCATCACTAACATTGAATTTCTTGAGTACTTTCTCAATGTAATGAGATTGTGACAAAACCATTTTTTTTCTTTTTCCCTCTTTATTCTAATGCCCTAGATGACATCCGCTTCTCCTATGTCTTTCATGGAAAACCGAAAACTAAGAAATGATTTTGTCATTCTAACTTGTGACAAATCCGTTCCAAATATCAGCATGTCATCCACATATAGACAAATTATGACACCTTGACCGTTGTCATCAACTTTGCTATATATATATACACTTGTCTGAATTGTTCCACTTGAAACCATTAGACAACCCAACCTCATCAAACTTTTGATGTCATTGCTTAGGTGCTTGTTTTAGCCCATATGACCAAGCATAAAACCGAAGCAAACCATTAAAGGTTGCCGAACCAACACCCGCGCCCAGTTGGGCAGGAACACGACTGACCGAGCGAGCGAGATCCAGCAACCCAGATTAATCTGGGTGCTCTCGCACCTTGTCGAGTTGTGCCCGCCCGACCGAACGGTGAAGCAGCGTCAAAATCCTTCGCCTCCGCCTGGTCTTTGTGAAAACCAAATCTTTGTGAAAATCGCCAATGGAAGAAAGAAAAACGATTTGGTTTTAGAAAAACTCAATCCAAAAAAACCAAATCTTTATGAAAACCAAATCGTTTTTCCTTCTTCAAGTGGCGATTTTCACGAAGATTTGGTTTTCACAAAGATCGGCAGGATTTTAACATAGCTTCACCACCCGCTTGGCCGGGCACAACTCGGCAGGGCGTGAGAGCACCTAGATTAATCGGGGTTGCTAGATCTCGCTCACTCGGTCGGGCATGTCCGTGCCCAGTCGAGCGCGGTTGTTGGTTGGGCAACCTTTGACGGTGTTCTTCAGTTTTATGCTTGGTCATTTTGATCTATATATAGATGAAATCATATGTTCTAGAAAATCAGTTAAGAACCTTTTGCTTTTTATTGTTCATCATCACAAATCTCATACACTTATTTACATTGTATTGCAATCATCCTACTTGTAATTGTAATTGACCTTTGTTGTATCTCCTAAGTGAATTCCGTGATACCCGATTGTAGTATAGGGCCGGAATTATACTTTTAGGAAAGTGATTTCGTTCACGCCTCCATTTCTTTGTGACCCATGTTACTACTAGAAAATCCCCAACAATCCAAAAAAATAATTTACTACAATAATGACAAGTGTGAAAGAAATGATGACTAATTTCCAGAAATTGAGGGTGCGGATTTTCGAAGGTGGCAAAAGAAGATGCATTTTTTGTTGACATCGCTCATTGTAGCTTATGTTCTCACATCCCCGAAGCCTTCGAAGTAGGACAAAGAGATGTTGGATGCCACTAGAAAAAGGAACAATTGGGAGAATGATGACTACATATGTCGTGGTCACATTCTAATGGTATGTCTTATGAATTGTTTGATGTTTATCAATTCCATGAGTCCGCTAAATTGATTTGGGATGAACTAGAGTCTAAGTATATGGCCAAGGATGCATCTAACAAGAAATTTCTTGTTAGTAAATTCAATTATTTGAAAATGATTAATAGTAGGTGGTTATGGAACAATTTCATGAAATTCAAAGAATTTTAGGGAGTTTTAGGCAACACAATATCAATCTTGATGAGACCTTTATTATTTCTTCTATAATTGATAAACTACCATCCTCTTGGAAAGATTTTAGAAATGCTTCAAAGCATAAAAAAAATGATATAAATCTTGAGGGCTTGACTTCTCACATTTGGATTGAAGAAGAAATCTGAGTTCAAGAAGGACAAAGGAATGTTAATCCTAGTTCCATCACGGTTAATGTGCTAAGTCTAATGAGAGGAAGAGAGGAAATGATTTAAACAAAAATAAAGGCAAAATGCCTAAAGTGGGAAATGATGGTCAAATATCACGAGCTTGTTGGGTCTGTGGAAAACTCGATCATGTTAAAAAGGATTGTACCATTTGGAAGAAAAAGATGAACAACAAAATGGCTCTAAGGTGGGAAAGGCGGGTCAAGCCGATCCAAGACAAGCAAGGGTGAAACTTCTTGGTACATTGATTCGAGAGCATCGAGGCATGTTTGCAAAGATCGTTTGTTGTTTAAATCCTTCATTGAGGTGACCATGGAGAGATTCTTTACACGGGAACGATTCCACCGCAAAAGTACTAGGCAAGGGACAAGTAGAGTTAATGTTTAGCTCGACAAATCTCTTATTTTAAGGGATGTATTGTATGCTCCCGAGTTTAGGAGCAATTTTGTGTCCAGTGTTATCTTGAATCGTTTAGGATTTAAAATGGTGTTTGTGTCGGGTAATTTATATTGTCTAAAGGTGGTTTATTTGTAGGACTTGGTATTTATGTGATGGAATATTTAAGCTTAGTATTTCTAATACTTTGAAAGACAATTTGTATGTTGTTAATGATTGCTTTTCTATATGGCATGTAAGACTTTAGACATGTTAATTATAAAAAATTTGTATATTATGTCAAAACATGATTTAATTCCGTCTTTTGATCCAAGGATAGAGAAGTGTAGGACATGCATGTTAACAAAATCACAAGGAAACCATTTCCGAATGTTAGAAGACAAAAATAATTCATTGCTTGATTTAGTGCATAGTGATCTATGTGATTTTCATAGCACACCTTCCTTAGGCAACAAAAAGTATTTAGCAACTTTCATTGATGATTTTTCAAGATTTTGCTATGTTTATTTATTACATTTTAAGGATGAAGGCCTTGATCGATAAATTTAAAATCTACAAAAATGAAGTTCAATTGCAAACAAATGGTAAAATCAAAAGATTAGGAGCCAATAAAGGTGGTGAATACTATAATCCAAGTAAAATCAAAAGATTAGGAGCCAATAAAGGTGGTATTAACTGTTTGATACATTTTAAATTGAGTTCCAAAAAAAAAAAAAACGACTTGGTTATAACAAAGATTTGATTTTTTGGATTAAGTTTTTGCAAAGGAGAGGTAGGTTGGTTGATATATACGAGGGTGAGGATGTTTTTTTTTTTTTTTTTTTTTTTGGGAAATAACATATGGGCTCTACTCGCCGGAATTGGTTGCCGGAAAATGAAAAAGGGTAGTGATACCCAAACTTTTTAAATTTGGGGTAGTTTTTTTTATTAAACTTTTTAGCGAGTAGTTGTTCACAAATTCAACTGTTAAAAATGAGTAGTTCCTTACAATTTTTCCTATGTTTAATTTTGATTAAGCTAATTTCCCTTGAAAAAAAAAAAGGTAGCTAAATAATGAATATGTACCTAATTAGTTGTATTAGTGGAGTAAGATGTGGGATAATGTTTATCCACTTAGTTTGTTGGTTGCTATTTAAGTGCAACTTAGTTTCATCCGTAAGCCTATGTGTAGGTACTTCTGTTATATGTAATTGAATGAGAATGTCGTGATATTAAGTGGTTCTTCTTCTCCATGTTCCACCAAGACTTAACTTTTTCTTTTAACTATTACATCATTTACTAACTCTAGGAGAGAGTGCATGGAGGGGAACATTTAGTTAAGCTACTATTTGGTCCATGTTGAAAACATCACATAGATCAACATCATGAACTGACATGAAAACCTTAAAGTTGGGTGGATAAAGACACAAGGTGGAAAAGGATTACTCCCCGAGTGACTACTAAATAGACATAGGTATACATAGATGGTAGATGTAGTTGGGAAGATGAAAGGTGTGGATTGCCAATGATACAGAAAGTGGGGGACTTTTTGTTGAAATAATTTAAGTTATTTATCTAATCCCTCTTTCTCGAAATCAATAGGTTTATTCTAATGCTTTTTTAATGTAAATGTTTCTCGGTGTGTAAGGGTATTTAGGGTATGTCCAATGTCTAATGTCCAAATGTACTCGATCTCACGCCCATTGATTTCTAGAAGAAAAAGTACTTAGGGTATTTAGGGTGCGTCAGTGAATGTACTTTCTAGAGAGAGAAAGACAAATTAGAAAAAATTACCATCAATAATAATCATTGTCTTGCTATTTATAGATGTACTTTCAGGTTGCAAATATGTAATTTATTGGACAGATTAGAGGTAAATTTGTACTTTGTAATGATTAACGAATGATTAAGTATGATGAGCTGGATTATGGAGGGGTATTTTTGTCATTTCAAATATAATGGGCTTAGGACATGGACTAGGCCCAAACAATAATAATCTTAGGCTAAGAACAATAAGCAAACACTAATGATAGAGATAGTAAGAACTAAATTTATTGTAAAGCATATCTCTCAAGATTTCTCTATCTCTCTTATTTTATCTTTTTAAGCCAAATATAATGTAAAGAAAAAATATACATTTATAATAATAATAAATACATAAAAAGTATTTAACACAATTTAATAAACATGTTTAAAAGAGCATTCTCTATATATATAATTTTCTATATTTTTTCTCATAAATTTGATCCTATTACCCATTGTTATCTCCAACACCAAGGAAATGAAACTCATCGAAAATTGCAATTTCTTAAGAAGTAGAACCTTCATTACGAAACTCACAAAGAAAAAAAGAATACAAAAAACAACAACAAAGCCTTAGTCCCAAAATGATTTAGGGTCGCCTAACATGAATCTTCATAAGGAATCGCACAATATGAAGAAACAAACATAACAAAACCATCATTTAAAAGTGTTTGAAAAAAGGTGAGTAAAGTGAGTAAACGAAGGAGCATTTAAGAAAAATTAAGAGAGTTTGTTAAAAAAAAAAAAAAATGAAGAATAAAATTCAAGAATGTTTTAAAAGAGTGGTTAAAACGTTGAAGTTGAAAACATGAGATTTGAGAAAGCTTTAGCAGAGGAAAACATTTCATAAAACATTGGTGGGCTAAAAATAAAATTAAAAACGAAAATGAATTAAAAAGTATATATAATCAATTTACGTTGTTGACGTGAATTTTCTCCCTCCACACCACCCTATCAACACCATATTCTCCTCAATCCCCAAAGCACTCATGTCACTCTCCTTCACCCTCTTCCAAGTTTTCTTAAGTCTTCCCCTACGTCTCGCGATCCCAACACTTTGCAATTCTTCATGCTTCCTTATCAGAGCGTTACTGGGTCTCCTTTTTACATGGCCAAACCATCTTAAGCGATTCTCCCTCATCTTGTACTCAATGTAACCCTACTTCCTTCCTTATTATCTCATTCCTTAACCGATCCTTTCTTGTCTGACTACACATCCATCGTAACATGCTCATCTCCGCCACATTAATCTTATGCACGTGGCAATACTTTACAGCCAAACATTCTGTACCATATAACAAAGCAGGCCCTATTGTCATTCGGTAGAATTTTCCCTTTAATCTATGGGATATGCTGGATCACATAAAAAACTCGTCGCCCTCTTCCACTTCAACAACCCCGCTTCGATCCTATGAGCTACATCTCCATCCTTTTGAATAATAGATCCCAGATATCAGAAGTCCTCAAAACTTTGAACACTCTTCCCATCCAAGGTGATCACCTCTGCCTCATTGTTTCTCGCATCGCTAAACTTACATTCCAAATACTCCGTCTTACTTCTACTCACCTTACTTTCCATGCCTTCTTTCTTCTCATCAATCAACACAATATCATCAGCAAACATCATGCACCATGGTATATCATCTTGAATTGGACTCGTCAATTCATCCATGACTATAGCAAAAAGAAAAGGTCCGCACACTTGTGCTAGCTCCCTCATACATGTCCTTAATGATGTCAATATATTTCCGTGAAACGTATATCCTTGTTAAAGCCCAACAAAGAATCTCCCTTGGTACCTTATCATAAGCCTTTTCCAAATCAATAAAAACCATATGTAAATCCTTCTTCTTATCCCGATAGATCTCCATTAGTTGTCTCATAAGATGGATTGCTACAATCGATCTTCAATCCAAATTGGTTTTCCGAGATCTTCACACTTCTCCTTAACCTTTGTTCTATCACTCGCTCCTAAAATTTCATAGTATGACAAATTAGTTTGATCCCTCAGTAGTTAGCACAATCTTGGACATCACCTTTGTTCTTATACAAAGGTATCAAAGTAATTCTCCTCTACACAAAAGGCTTCTTATTACATCCTCAAATCTTGTTGAAAAAGTCAACCATTCAATTCTTCTTTCTCCCAAACATCTCCAAGCGTCAATAGGAATGCTATCAGGTCCAACCGCTTTCTTCAATCCCATCTTTTTTAGTGCCATTTTGACTTCTTCCTTTGAATCCTGAACATAAACTCCTGATTAACCATATCATGAGGGACACGTATCACCAATATCTCGAGTTAGATCTCCATTGAATAGACTATCAAAGTAAGACCTCTATCTATCCTTTATCTCCAACAAGAACTCTTTGGTCAATATCCTTCACACATTTAACCTTTCCAATATCCCACGTCTTCCGATCTCTAATACGAGTAAGCCTATAGATGCCTGTTTCTCCTTCCTTTGTATCCAAGCTTGCATAAAGGTCTCGGTTGACTTTCATTCTCGCCTCCCTTATAACTTTCTTCGCTTCTTTTCTAGCTTCTTTATACTTCTCATAATTTTCATCACTTCTGCATATCCCCAACATCTTATAGCAATCTCGTTTGTTCTTTATCGCCTGTTGCACTTCTACATTCCACCAAGATGTGTCCTTACTCGGTGGCATGCTTCCTTTGGATTCTCCTAGGATTTCTTTCACCCCTTCCTTTATGTTATGCTCCATTTTACTCCACATTGCATCTACATCCAAATCAATGGTACCAGACCAAATTCCTACATCCTCCATCTTTCTTACAATTTTTTGTTGGTTCTCCCCTTGAAGTTTCCACCACTTGATCCTAGGCTTCACTTGTGGTCTTCGCTTCCTTACATATCTACGACCTCAAAAATCAAGCACCACAAGTCTATGTTGAGTTATTGTACTCTCCCCATGGATCACCTTACAATCAACGTAACTCTTTCTCTAAGCATTCCTTACCAAGAAGAAATCAATTTGACTTGCATTGCCCCAACTCCTATAAGTCACTAGGTGAGAGGTCCTTTTTTCAAACCATGTGTTCATGATACTTAAAAACTATGCCAATGCAAAATCCAAGATATCGTTTCACACTTCATTCCTATATCCATAACCAAAACGTCCATGAATACTTTCAAAGCCATCCCTCCTAATGCCCACATGTCCATTAAGATCGCCCCCAATGACTTGGACAAAAAAGGAAGTGACTTAGACAAATAGAAGCAACTATAAATGGTGAATGGGAAGTTAAGTTAGGCATCCTAGCTAATAGTGTGAGACCTTCCGATCAAATAACAATAGACTATCTATAGACACGACATTCTCATTTAAATATAGGCCGGCCCTGGCATCACCGAAAGGATCAAAACCACATTCGTAGGCCGACAGCAACCCCCCAACCTTTTGGGTTGAGCGCCTGCTTGCAAATGAATTTTTTATTGTTTAAAATTAGAAGGGGTAAGCTGCAAACACTTTTATCAGTGTACCTAATGGGATTTATGGATTTAACTATATTAAGTAAACCATCCGTATTTTTGAAGCATCTTGCTTGTATCAATGGATTATCATCTCACCATTCTAAAGAAGAATCAAGCCAAAGCCTATCTTCTTATGTATGCAAAGTGAAGCTTAAGCAAAGGAAGACTCAAATTAGGTGTCCTACAACCATAAGTTATGAGATGAAATGGTACTGTCCTAGGTATAACTAATCCCCCTCATTCCCCTCCATCCCCAAATCAGACCTTTGAGCAATGTCATGATTTCCGCAATCTACAAAATAAACTTGAATATGGGAAGGTTATAAAATGAGGATTACCTGTTATATCTTCGTGTTTTATAATAGGCTGCAATTCCTGCTGTCTTCTCCTTGTAATAATACATATCTGAACACTGTATCATAGTAGCAGATTAAATGCAAACATCAGCAAAAATGACTAAAAAGTATGATCAATTACCAGCAATTAAAAATTATTAATACTGCCATTACATGGTTTTGGTCCTTGGTGAGCAAAGTCACGGCCAATCTTCTTCTGTGAGTGCATAAAGAAATGTGTAGAGCTCACTTTCTCACAGATTGGTGTGGAAGTAACCACAAAATTCTGTTACATGCTCTCATCAGAGGCTCAGAGCTACCAGCTTCAAGTATCTTTCTGAAATCTAAAAGTTTTCTTGACCTAAACCCAACTGCATCCCGCAATTTTCTTGAGCCCAGCATCACTTTGTTTCAACCTCATATTTTTAGCCTCAACCCACCTACCAGATTGAGCATAAATATTTGATAAACCAATAAAATGTGCTGGGTTTCCAGGCTCAAGTTCCACTAACTTGTTCAATGCCATTTCTGCGAAGTCTGAATTAGAATGCATTCTACATGCGCCCAATAAAGCTCCCCAAACAGCAGCATCAGGTTCGACTGGCATTTGATTCAGGAGGTTTGTTATTTCACTAAATAGACCACCACGGCCCAACAAATCAACCATGCAAGCATAGTGCTCCAAGTTGGGTTCAAGATGGAACTTTTCATGCATGGAATTGAATATTCTTCTTGCTTCTTCTAACAAACCACCATGTCTGCATGCTGACAGGACACTCAGAAAAGTCACTGAGTCAACCATCACATTATCACATTGCATCTGTGAAAAAAGTTCAACAGCACGAGCTGCATGCCCATGAACGGCATACCCAGCAAGCATTGTATTCCATGTTACTGTATCCTTGTTTTTCATCTCATCAAATAATTTCTCTGAACAATCAAAGTGTCCGCATTTGGCATACATATCAATAAGACTATTACTAATGTGTGTATTGGACTGAAACCCCATTTTTGTTGTACAGGCATGAAGTACCATACCTTCTGGGAGAGCAGTTAGATCTGCTGCTGCAGGAAGGACACTTACCATAGAAACTGCAGAAGGCTGTAGTCCTTCAGATTTCATCCGACAAAAGGCATAAAGAGCTTCTTTGGACTTCCTGTTATGCACATAACTGGAAATTATGGCATTCCAAGTAACCTCGTCTTTGATGGAGTCCATTTCATTAAATAACTTCTCAGCTGAACATAGCCTGTTGCACTTGCCATACATGTCAATCAAAGCATTCTTTACATGACACTCAGATGATAATCCACCTTTTATAATTAGGCCATGAACACATGTCCCTTGTTTTAGATTTTGAGAAAGTGCACAAGATGGGATCACACTCACCATTGTTTCAAAATCAGGTTTTAACCCTGAAGTTAGTAATTCAATGAATATTTTCATCACTTGACATATGTTGCCACTCTGAGAATATCCACTTATCAGTGAATTATAGGAAACTATGTTTTTGCTCGGCATTCTATAAAAGAAGGCCAGAGCCTGAGTGAACAACCCCTGCTTAGCGTACATTGAAACTAGGCCATTCCCAACCGCAACTTCTGAATCAGTACCTGCTTTAAGACAATAACAGTGAATGCTTTTTCCTGGTTTCCCTGATGAAAGTTCTGCGCAAGCTGGAAAGATGCTCAACAGAGTTACACTACTTGGTTTTAGCTTCTCATGCACCATTTCACGAAATAGCAATACTGCTTCTACAGGGAGCCCACATTGTACAAATGCAGCAACTAAAGCAGACCAAGCAATCAAATCTTTTTCCTTGAGCGCCCTAAAAATTCGATTGGCTTTTCCAAACTCTCCACATTTTACATACATTGTCATAAGAGAAGTAGCAACTATAGTATCTGAGTCAATATGATATTGCATTGCACAATTATGAACCTCCTTCCCTTTCTCTAAATCTCTCAACTCAGAAGCAGCTAAAGAGGAACTAACAACAGATATTTTATTCATCACTGCACTTTTACCCTTTATCTCATCAAATAACTCCAAGACTTCACAGAAATATCCATTATGAGCATAACCAGCCATCATCGTTCCCCACGACACATGATCCCTACCACGCAAATGATCAAAAACAGTTCGAGCATATTCTAAAAACCCACATTTAGAGTATATATCAATCAATCCATTGCAAACTTTAGTTGGAAAACCTCTCCTGATCACAAAGCCATGAATTAATCTACATAACCTAACATTCTCTAATTTACAAACACAAGGAAACATATTCAGCAATGTAACAGAATTCGGCACAACCCCAACTCGTTGCATTGCCCGAACAAACCCCAATGCTTCATTAGGATCCCCATCCTTTGAAAGTCCAGCAATCATAGCATTCCAAGAAACAATATCTGTCTTAGGCATTTTATCAAACACTTCCCGTGCACGATCAAGTCGATCCATTTTACAATACATGTCAACCAAACCTGTTGAAATATACACATCCAACTCCAATTTTCTCCTAATCACATCATTATGAATCTTAACACCCTCTTTTAAGTCAAATTTACCAGCACAAGCTTTAAGCACAAAAGTATAAGTATATTTATCAGGTACTAATTCTCTTTCCAACATTCTACTATACAATTCTAATGCTTTATCAAATTGATCAGACCTTGAATATGCTCTAATCATGGAATTACACAAATTTACATCTGGGTTTGTTACAGAATCGAAAACCAACTTAGCAAATTCACATTTTTGGAGTGAAGAATAGGTGTTTATCAAATGGGTAAGGATTGAATTGGTATGGGTCATACCCAGAACTACCAAACGGCCATGAATGCTGAGAAGGGAGCTCAAATTCCTGGTAGAAGAAAGGAGAGAAAGGTAGTGAGAGTAATTGGTTGGGATTTTGAAGTATGGTGTCGCCATGTTTTTTGTTCAAATTGCTCTATTAGTGGTAGGAAGGAAAGGTGTTCATATAAATACGAGTAAAAATTACCGGGGTGGCAAACTTATATATTAAACTAAGCTTTCGGGTAAATCGTTATTTAGGGTGGCGTTTTTACCCAACCCAAATTTTTTTAAAAAATTTCAGTCAAAGCAAAAGCACCATCCAGGTGGCGTTTTTACCCTGACTGAAGGTAAAAACACTAGCCTGGTTGGCGTTTTACCGTTGTACTAAAAGCGCCAGCCTGGTTGGCGTTTTTGCATCGAATATAATTCACAATTTACTTCTATTTTTTTCATTGTTTTTCAAAAAAACAAAAAAACCCCCAATTCCCAAACCCTAACCCGCGCATGGTACTTGGCCAATCCTCCATATTTGCAGCAAATTCATCACTTCCCATTGCTTAGATTTTCATCATACTCACTAAAAATTATTCCTCCTTCTTTGTTTAACACTTTTACGCAGTAAATTGATCGCATTTGAGGTATGTATTTAATTTTACTATTTTACTTGTTTGATGTTTTTTTGGGAATTTATGTTTGTAATTTACAATGTATGTACTATATTGTTGTAATTTACAATTTGTTGTGGTTTATATTCATGTATTAGCCCATTTGCTTTGATGTTGCTTTCTTATGTGTTATTGGTTGCTCTTGTGTTTGTCTGAGCACTACATCTACCTTATGACTGTAATGACAAAAGCTGAATACACTATTTTTATGACTAACTACAGTGGTCTATGCATGAGCAAGTTTAAGCCAAACTTCTATGCAGTATGTAGTATTAGATATTTTAGACAGATTTTATCTTTGCACTGTTGTACACAAAATTTGTTGAATTAGGTACATTTAAATATATACTACATTGTTGATTAACTAGGTAAATAAGTACATTGTTGAACAATATGTTGTATATACGCTTAGCTTGAGGATTTAATGGAATCATTGTGGTTTTAGTTGTGTTGTGTATTTAAGTCATCTAATATGCGTTCCGATTGTTATGTAGAACATGGCTTCACAATTGATTGTTTTGTTATGCTGTTGGGGGGTGAAATTTTGTGTGTCGGATCGAACGTCGAGTATAGAGGAGGAAAAATGGAGCCATTGGCATTGAAACCTTGTATGACTTACAATGATTTGTTGAAGAAGGTTTATACTATAACTAGTTCAAACCCAACGAATGTTGAACTGAACATTAAAATGAGGTTTGAGAGTGTCAGTGGGATTCAAATCTTACCTGTTTTGAATGATGACCATTTGGAGGTTTTGAGGGGTGTCGTTGTAATGAGGTCTCTTCCCACTTATTTGTATGTGGAAATGGTGCCTATATGTACTCAACAAACTATTCAATTGACAAAGCAACAACCTATATATCTTCCCTCATACAATACAAGCTTGTTACAAATGCCCTCATACAATATTCCGTCATTTGAATATGGAATGGGATCTTTCATTAGAATGTTACACGACGAGCAATTTGACATTCCATTCAGTTCACATTTTACTGCACCTGTACATGAAGGGGCGTCGGTGTCAATGTTGCAGCAACCTGGTCCATCTATCTCAAACAATGACATTTCATCACCAATGCAGTTGCACAGTTACTCTCCTAAGCAAGAACATGTTCAAGCAACACCATCTCAAACTTTGGTGACTGCTGAAATTGTTGTAAACAATGAATTGTCTGTTCTTGATATGTATGAGGATACAAACAACGAGGGTGAGGGCGGAGATGAGGAAGATGTTATAAACAACGAATTGTCTGTTGATGATGTTGTGGCTAGAACTCCATTGCCTTGGTTTACTCAAATAAACGAGAACTATGAGGTGGACATGTATTGGGCTGATTCGGGGAGCCAGACTGCGTTTGTTGTCGGGGGAGAATTTGAGAAGGGCATGATTTTCGATAGTAAGAAAGTGCTCCAGGAAATGGTGAAACTGTATTCCATATAGAACGAAATCAATTTTACACCACGGTGACATCGAATGAGAACGTCCTTCATCTTAAATGCAAGAGGAAGTGTGGTTGGTCGCTACGTGGTACAAAAACAAATCCGAACACACATGCCTTTAAGATCGTATCTTACAAGGGCCCACATCGTGAGAACTGCGTGAATGAAGTTCCGCCCAGCGATCACCGACACTTGGACTCCTCCATAATCTATGACTATGTGAAGTCGTTTGTGCAGAAAGATCCATGTTTGAGAGTTGAATCCATACAAGATCTCATCTCCAACAAATTTCAAGTCGTTAATGCAGATGACGTGGGATCCGTACGTCGCTGACTTAGTCGATGCCATGCCCCCATATCTTCATGATCATCAGATGGAGTGGCGTGCCATGACAGTCCTCATCTGTTTTGAGGTAGTGGAGGCTCACCTCCCCGACAAAGTCATGCGATAGTTCGACCTTCGTCAGGCCGTCCCTGCCACGCGTGACACGAGTGTCCACTTGCACAGGACAGACCGACGAGGAAAAGGGGACGTAAGCTGGGCAGTTCAACATGCCCCTTTCATTGACATGTGGGATCAGCGGTTGCAGCACGTCGTGGATGGTGCGCCTTTCCAATGCCGGATGGAGTATCACAATCCATACATGGTATGGTACAGGAGCATTACCCGACGCTTCACTTACCTTAACTACACCCCACCCTCAACTCAATATTAGCCAGCTTTTGGAGACATTAGTGGATATATGAGTTTTGGATGGATTTTTTTTTTTATCAATTTATAATTTCTGATATTATTAAATTGACTGATGTTGACTTATGCAGGCGTTTGATATGCTGGCTATACATGATGCATTGGGAGTCTCGAGCATATCATATCCCACCATACCGCAGATAGATGAAATTCAAGCGATGACTGTGACTAGCTTACAAAGACATGGTCATGGTCATCTTATTCAGAGGTAGGACCAATCACAGCAACAGTACAGTGGAGGCTCCTAACAGTATTCACACCGTGAGGTAGGCCAGAGTAGTAGGGAACAGACTCACACATCCCCTACAACATCCTCGCAGTTTAGTGAAATCCCAGAGGATTTCACTGTACCCATGTCTGCGCCATACTTATCACAGGAGGGACCGTCATCCAGCCAACAGACTCCTCCCCCAGATCCTTTCAGAACTGTAACTCATTACGTTCGTCGTCGGAGACCGCGAGTTGATAGAGAGCAATTAGGTCGAATAGATGAATCAGGATCTTAGAATTGCGTTTGTTAGTTTGTTGTAATCGGATTCTCTGGTACGTTGTATATAAACAAATATTATTAATATAATTGGATTTTTTTAACTGATTTTTTTTTTTCCATATATCAACTTTACTGTACGCATTCATGATTTTTATGGAACTAGTGGATGAAGGTTGTTAAATTATTGGTTGTAGGTGAACGAAGTGGCGGTTTGTGGTGGTTGATGTTAGCTGGGAGTGGTGGATGGTAGCGGTGGAAGTGGTGGTTGGCAGTAGTTGAACTGGTGGTGGGAGTGGCAAGAGGCTGGCAAGAAGCCTGCAGGTTTCAGGAGCAGGCTGTTGCCTGTAGTATCTTGCAGGTAAAACGCCAACCACGTTTTATGTTGAAGGTAAAAACGCCAACCTGGTTGGCGTTTTATGTTGTAGGTAAAAACGCCAACCAGGTTGGCGTTTTACCCTAGGCAGAATTTTTTTAAAACATTTCAGTTAGGGGGTAAAAACGCCACCCTAGATGGCGTTTTACCCTGTAAGCTTAGTTTGGTAAATAGTTTTTCCACGCGTCTAATATGGAGTATTGTATCTCAATTACGTTTTCTTTGGTAATTTATTACGGCTACTCGTTGCAGTTTATTTTGAAAATCAATTACTTTTAAGTTACAACATCACACAAGTTTATGGTACTCGGAATCGGAACCGGAACCGGTATCGGTACCCAATGAATCCAATTTCTAAATTTTAGGGCCCGATTAAATCAATTTCAATTCCGATTTCAAATTTTAGGACCCGATCCCAACCAATTCCAGGTCCGGTGTCTAAAATTTTGACTGGGTATCCGATTTGCTCACCCCTATCTCCCAATTACTCAACTTGAGTAAAGAATTCCGTATCTAAAATGTCAATGTTTTAATTTTGAGCAACTTTAAATTTTTTTTTAAATATTTTTACTAGCTGACTCATTATCAACCACTGTTTCCTTCCATCTTCTTCAACCTTCTTTAACATCCTTCTTCCATTCTCATAATTAATGACAGACGAACCCAAACAACCACAACAAACGTCATGTCTAACAGATTAACACCACCAACAACACAACCAACCCCAACCTCAACATTACCATTTTCGACAGCGTAACAAAGACCCTAAGAATAATATATAAATTAAGGGTTTGATTAACTCCTAAATGGTAGGTGTTTGTCTTCCTCTATTGATTTCGTCGACTTCATTGAAGAATTCAAGAGTAATAGCGCCCGGTTGATGCACGTCTTGCAAGCCAAACATAAATAAAAGACGTTTGCATCCCCAACACAATGCGGGAAAAGACTAAAATACCCCTCAAGTTTAGAAACTTGGAATTGCTCATTAATCACTCTAATAATGTACTTTAGTATAAAATTGTTCTCTCTTTTTTTTTTTTGATAAAGTATAAAATTGTTCTTTTTTTTTAATAAAGGGAAGTATAAAATTGTTCTTAAATAGTATTAACAAGTACCAAAATGCTTCTTCAATAATAACAACTAACACAAAATGGTTTGTTATTATTAACTATTAAGATAATATCATGACTAAAGTTTTTATACCAACAAATATTATTAGAGTCATTAGTGACTCAAGTTTTTAGAGGCTAAGAAATGCTCGTAGCACCCCACCGTCACGATAAAAATAGCCTGACACATTTAACAACGTTTAGGGGAAAATAATAATAATAATAATAATAATAATAATAATAATAATAATAATAATAATAATAATAATAATAATAATAATAATAATAATAAAAAAGTGACACACATATAATTCCTCACTTTTTTTTTTACACAAAGCAAAAGGAAAGCTTTATTAATTAGATATAATGTCAGCCATTACAAGGTTCAAAGCATCAATATGAGCTTCTTCAATCCAAACAAGTAAGCTATCTAAGTTTTTGCTAAGGCTAGCAAGACAATGTGGCACCCTATTACCAGTTCTGCCCACATGAGAGAATTTAATAGCAGAATAAGTCTTTGCCATATCAAGAATATCATTGATAATAAGCCCAAAGCAGGTAGCCTCCCTTGTACTATTCTTCAGGTTCCTGTAGACCTTGATATTATCTGTTTCAAGCACAACTCTAGTAAGACAAGCTTCAAGAGCAATTTATAAGGCATGCTTGGCTGCAATAGCATCAGCAACATCAACGTTATCTCCACCCCTCACGCACAAGACAGTAGCAGCAATGATGTCCCCCACATTATCTCGCATAATGCCACCTAAACCAATGTAACCATTCTTGAACTTCGCAGTATCTGAGTTAACCTTATACCACCCAATCTCAGGCCTTACCCATTTGTGCAAGGTAGGGGCAGCAGCCTGTAGAACTTAAGTAGATTTCTCAATCGCTTTTTCGAACTCACCAATGATACTTGTAACTTTTTGGTGTATCAATCATCTTACCCTCGTATAGCCAAGCATTTCTTCGTAACCAAATTCCCCACAACAGGCTCCAAAAAAACACTCCACCAGTCACACTCCAAATGCACCAGTCAAGGAAAAAAAGAGCTTTGCTTTTACCAGGGTCGAGTCTTAGAGGAGAAGTATACCAAATGAAGGAAGCTTTGCTACATAAGGAAAGAGTATGCATCATTGTCTCATTCTTTTCACCGCACAAAGGGCACAAAACATCCACATCCATACCTCTTTTTGCCAGATTTTGCCTCGTGGAGATACCTTCATTCAAATCCCTCCACCTAAAGTGTTTTATTTTGGGGGGCAATGAGGCATTCCAGACCTTGCTTCAGATGGAAAGATTTTTCTAGTTCGAGGAAGCAATAGCATAATTTCTCCTATGCTTAAGCTCCACATAATAGGCACTTCAAACACTAAATGCACCATTTTTCAAATGCTGCAAGGACCAAAAGTCTTCATTAGCAGATCTAGCCACTAGCAAGGATAAGATAGCTTCACATTCCCAATTTGGAAACATATTATTAATCAGCTCCACATTTGAGCCTCTGTCCAACATCAGTTCATTCCCTTGTGTCAGATCAGTCTCATTCTCAGCAGACCTTGGGAGAGGTTTAAAGTTTGGTAAACTTGAAATCCATGGATCATTCCAAATGTGGATCGAATGACCCTTGCCCACCACTTTAATCGCACCCTTGCTAAGCACATCCCTGGAAGAACAAATAGACGTCCACGTGAAGCTGGTATTTGAGTTGACTTTTGCTTCCGTGAAAGATGTATTTGGGAAGTATTTGGCTTTGAGAACTCTAACCATGCATCAGTTAGTTCGTATTTGACATAATTCTCCACTCTTGCTTGGCTAAAAGAGCCTTGTTGAAAATGTGAAGATCACGCATACCAACTCCCCCTTCTTTTTTTGATTTTTGTAAATTGTGCCCGCAATCCAAGCTAGCCTTCTCTCCTCCTTTTTTTTAACCCCAAAAGAAATTTCTACACAACCTTTCAATCTCATTGAGGATGCTACTAGAGATGTTAAAGCATTGCATAGCATAAGTAGGAATTGCTTGAGCGATAGACTTGATTAAGATTTCCCTACCGGCTTGAGAGAGATAACCTCCCTTCCATCCTTTGAGCTTTTTCCAAAATCTATCTTGAATAGTTTGAAAAACCCGCTTCTTAGAACTTCCAAGATAAGTCGGAACACCAAGATATTTTCATGTCCATCAACGGTCTTAAAGGATAACTTCATCTGAAGCATATTTTTCTTTTCGGAGTCCACATTTCGGCTAAAGGACACTTCGGACTTTTCCATATTCAATTAACCAGAAGCAACTTCATAAATGGGGAGGATATCAATCACATTCTCAACTTCTTCCTCATTAGCTCTAACAAATAACAGACTATCATCCGCAAAAAATAAATGAGAGATTGGTTCAGCTTTCTTTCCCACTTTCACCCCATGAATCTTCTTATTCTCTTTTGCATCTCTCAATAAAGTCGATAAGCCTTCAGCACATAGAATGAAAAAGAAAATAAAGGAGATAGAGGATTTCCTTGTCTCAAACCTCTCGACGGGGTAAAATGCTGAGAAGGCTGCCCATTCACAAGGACATAGAAACTTGTCGTACTTACACATTTCATTACATTTTCCACAAACAAAACCGGAAATCCAAGCTTAAACATGTTTTTTTCTAAAAAAAACATCATTCAACTCTGTCGTAAGCTTTACTCATATCCAATTTTAATCCCAAATGCCCACATTTCCCCTTCTTTGTTTTCCACAGATAGTGAAAACACTCGTAAGCCACCAAAATGTTGTCAGTAATTAATCTACCCGGAACTGCGAATCATGAATAACTACAAGAAGGACTTTTTTCAACCTATTTGCAAGAATTTTTGACATAATTTTGTAGAGGACATTACAGAGACTAATTGGCCTAAAATCAACAAGAGACTCACACATTTTCTTTTTTGGGATTAGAGCATTGTAAGTCTGATTTAAGGACTCAATTTCACCACCATTATTCAAATATTAAGAATTTTGTCAATCACATCATTTCCAACCACATTCCAGAATTTTTTGATAAACAAAGCACACATACCATGCGGGCTTGGGGCTTTCGTCAAATGCATTTGAGAAAGGGCCTCTAATACTTCATCACCTCGATAAGGCGCTAGCAGAGAATTGATCATAGTATCCGAAAGTATAGGCTTGTCCTTCTCAATGACTGGGTCCGGTACAACGAACATCATATATGAAGTACCAAACAAATTCTCGAAGTGTGCAACAAAAATTTCTGATATTTCGGCTTCATCATCGTACACATTTTCGACTTCATCATGAATGACATCAATATTATTTCGTTCATGCCTTTGTTTTGCTTTAGCATGAAAGAAACTAGAATTTTTGTCCCCATTTTTCAACCAATCTTACATGCTCCTTTGCCTCCAATATAACTCTTCCTTCTCCTCTAATTCATCCATCCTCTCATCAATGGCCCGCATCTTTGCAATTGTTTCCATGGTCTTTTCTTCCTCCATAAGACTACGTACACATATCTTGCTTGCACTCCCTCAACTCTTTGGTAAAATTACCAAAAGTTTGCTTACTCCAACTAGTAAGATTATCTGTTGTATTCAAAATGTTAACAGCAATATTCCCTCCTTTTTGCCAAGCCTTCTGAATAATATCCGAGCATGAGTCCTCTAATAACCACATTTCCTTAAACCTGTACAGCTTCTTCATCTTCTTCTCGTCTTTCGGTTTTTCAATTCTTGACTTCACACACAACAAGATGGGAAGATGGTTAGACTTTCACTTCTCTAAGTGAGTAAAAAAGAAACCCATAAACATCTCCTTCCATTCAGGTGTAGCAAAAAATCTATTAAGTCTTTCCTAAATATTCATCACTCCACCGCGATTATTATTTTACGTGAAAAGGGTGGCTTATGAACCCCAAGTCTTCGAGCTTACATCTGTGAACAAAATTGCTGCTTCCCTTAAATTAAAACCATCCCCTCCTTTTTCAGTAGATCACAACATAAGGTTGAAGTCACCTCCCACAAGCCACGGGAACTAGTTATCCTCACACAATGACTCAATGAGAGTGCCAGTTTTATGCTTGTCTTCATCATTAGGAAAGCCATACATACTAGTGAAGTGCCATATCTCATGACTTTCACTCTCACTCATCAATATGATTGAGAGAATAGGATTTAATGCTCACATCCCACCCCATCTTCCATAACAAAGCCAAACCTCCACTCTGTTTTCTTCTTGTTCCTTCACACCCAACCGTAATTATACACTCAAAATTCAGTTTATTTTTAATCATTTCCATCTCAAAGTCACTCAACTTTGTTTCTTGAAGGAAAATCAACATAGGGTTTTCGGTAAACACAACACATTTTATAGCTTTGACTACACGGGGGCTCCCTAAACCCCTGTAGTTCCAAGATCGGATGTTCAACATAGTGAAGGATTTGTGTCTTCGTCAAGTGCAATTACTAGATATATCATGGATCATTATTATGGAGATAATTAGTTCATTCTTTTGGGTCGTCTTTGTCTGTTACTAGATATGATAAATGATCTTTGGGCCAGTCAAATAGTCCAAGCCTAATAGAATGACCCTATAAGGTCACACATAAGGGTCATGGATCGAACAAAGCATGAAGCCCATTCATGGGCCTCATGATGTTATGACAAGCCACATAAGAAGTAAGGCGGCTAGACTAGTTTGGGTTGGATTAGGAGTTTGGGCTTCACATGGAATCTAATTTATATGTGAGATATATAAATAGAAACCTTGCCTAAGTTAAGCACACAAGTCACAATTAACCTAAGCCAAAAAGTGTGAAGCAAGCAACCAATCTCTCCCATCCCCTCTCTCACACGCCTCTCTCTCTCTCTCCCCTCGTCCGTACAACCGTACGGACCACCCAAGCAAGGTGGTTGCTCGTGGTGGTGGTTCATGGCTTGATCGTTTCCTCTCCTCTCCGTAGAAGGTGGCTCGAAGTGTTTGCGCCCGACTAACTAGAATTAGTGGAGGTTCAATCCTAGCCCATGGACCAAGTAGAGGAGCAACACTTAGGGCTCTATTCTCTTCCTAATTGATAGTCAATCGCATCGTGCAAATCACGCGTCAAAGGTATGAATTATGTGATTCTTTATGTGTTATGGTTGTAGATCCTGTTTAGGTGCGAACGAATATGATTCGTGAAATTCCGCTTATAGTACCTATAACCCTACAGTGGTATCAGTTAGCCTCTTGCATTTACGCATATTGATCATAATTCTTTGATGTCCATAAAAGTTTAATTCAATTAAGAGGGAGAATTAATTAATTATGGTTCAATTATTATATTAAATGTGACTTAACTCTTGGAATTGATTAAATGTGATTTAATTTTCTCAAAATCATCAAGGAAAGGACCGATTTTTTTCCCTTTTGCATTCGAAATTTTCGAATCTTAACCATAATATTTTTGAAAGATTTCGAACCTAATAAGCCCTAAAAATCTAATTTTATGTGGTTATTTTGTTCGATTTCGATTTAAATATATTTCATGATTTTAATAGCATTGATTTGATGTATAAATTATGAATTTTACATGATCAATAAATTATTTTAAGTGTTAAATTAATTTGGGATAGAACCCTAATTAAAATTGAATTGGGATTTGATTTTAATTTTGGACTAGTTTAATTTAATTTAAACAAGTTTTGTTTTAATTAAATTAAGAATAAAAAAAAGGGTTTTGAGGTTGATTTAGGGGCGGCAGCCGCAGCCGGGTGGTGCAACCACGGTGGTTGTCGCCACTGCTGGTCCAAGAGGGAGGGGAGGGAAGGTGGTCCGGCGTGTCTTGGCAGCAGCTGTGCAAGTGTTGCACGCTACTACCATGGCTGACACTGCTACTATTTACTGCTACCCTTGCAGCAGTGGCTGCCGAAAAGCGACCAGCCACCGTGGCTAGCTTCGGCTAGCCAACCACGGTGGCCAGCAGCCGTGCAATACAGTTTTAAAAAAAAAATATTATTTTAAAATTCAAAATTAAAAATCATATTTTATTTTGAAAGACTTGGCCAGTTGCATTGCTTGGATCCACCCTATTATATCCTGATGGTGATTTATGCTGAGGACTCAAGGTTGGAAAAGAACATATAATTGTTTAAGCTAGTGAAGGATGTTATTTTGAAACTAGGTAAGCTTCTTACTAACCCTTGTTTTAGTGTCTGTTATTCAAGAAGTTGCCATTGTTAGCTATTTATGACACACCCATTGCTATGAACTTGTTTCTCGTGGTACTTGTTTCTCTTTTCAGGGATGAAGATGACCATTCAATAGGGACCTGTTAAGTATCTTCTTTCTCTTTTTTTTCTTAACTCTCCTATTTCACGTCTCTCTTTTACACCTAGATAAGTTGATGAGTCCAATGTACTGCATGATATCATGGCAATAATGGAGAAGGTATTCTGGTTTTACTTAGATGAGTTTTATGCTACCACACATTACTAATATCTTGCTGACCTAATTTTGGTGGCTCTACTGCATTTCATCTTATTAATTTATTTATTTTTGCTGCTGCATTGCTCCTGTTTTTAATTAAAGTGTATCTCTTATGAGTTTTATTAGATGAAGTGAGTTTGATCTGGTGCCTTTTTGGTCTCTAAATTGTGTTGCGTAGATGGAGTTGCCTTGCTAGATTGACATTGTCAAGATTAAACAGAAGTTCAAGGAACTCGCACTATCTGCCCCTGATTGGCATGTTTTATGGTTTCATGTTAAGCTCTTTTAGTTCATGTTTCATTTGTCATGATCATACAATATTATTTATAATGCTTTGTGCTGATAAAATCTCATTAGTTCAAGAATGAGGTAGGATTTAATGTGTCCATGGATGGCTGCTCTTGCTTGGTTGCTTGCTACTATTTCCTGCTGCTGTTGGTAGCTGTAGGCACGTTGGCTGGCTGCTATTTGCTGGGTGTTGCGGTGCTAGCTGGCTCAATGCTGCTGCTTAGCTAGCAGTTGCTACTGCCTGGCAGCTGGTGGTTGGCTGGTTGGGGTTGGTTGAAAGTATATTGTAGTTGTTAAAAATATTAAATGCTTTGACTCCTTGCAATGGTTAGATTAACTATAGATCCTAATATTTGTTGTGGATATCAACCCTATTATCAATGTGTTATTGCTGCCTTCAAGTGTTACTGTAAACCTCCCTTCCTCCCTTTTTGTTTTTTCTAGTGATGTCTTATGTAGTTGTTTTTTTTAAGCTTATTAATTTATTTTCAAAATTGCAGCAACCAACTGTCCCAAGAGCTTTGGTTATGAAGACAAACCACAATCTGTCAATTCGCAAAGGGAGTAAGAACCTCTGGCATGAATAAAATAAATACTGATATATTTATTCCCAGAAGTAGTTGTTGTTCCGGGGTTTTCTGTGTCCCTTGGGAGAGTTACAACTTCGAGGCTGGAACCACGCGCCTGTACCTACAAGATAACGGAGACTCCTTGGGTAGGGAGCTCCGCCTCCAACGATCAAGTTAGTAGATGAAGGAGTTGTAAAGCAGAATGTAAATAGGTACCGGATGCTAGGACGGGTCTAGCAGGCGTTACCGAGTAGTGCGTGATTGTCTTGGGATTTGTGAAAATCCGAGTGTTTCTTGTGAACAGTCCCTGTCATAAATGAGCATTTATGACCGTATTTATAGCCTTGGGAAGCGTGCCAGGTTCTAGGGTTTTTGGCCAACCCTAGGACTGGCTGGGCTTTCTTGGGAATTGGGCCCAATCTATTACTTGTTTAGGCAAGACTGAGAGGGCCACATGGCATGCCATAGGAGGTCCATGGTGGACCAATGGAAGTGTGCCACGTGGCAGGTCCTGATAAGTCCAACTGGGTTACACTTGTCAGGCCCTGATTGGTCCACATGGCGAGAAGTGGATTAAGGGAAAATCCCCCTAATCATTTGCCCCTCACAGGTGGCACGTGACCTGGTACGTGTGACCTGTGGAAAGCGTCGTCCAATGAGGAGACGACAGGTGTCGACGGATAGCTTGGCCGAGAATTTTCCCGTCCAAGTTTTTGAATTTGAATGCTCTTCTGCTCATTCTCTCCCTATAAATAGGGTTGGTCAACAAGTCTTTTGTTCACATTTGTTCACTTTGTTTTCAGAAAGAGATCTCTCGGACCCCTGAACTTGAGCTCTGACCCTTCGCCACTATTGAGTTGCCAGGACGACTAATGTACGGGCGCCTGCTTTGATCAAGCTGCTTCAGAACTTAAGTTTCAGGTAACCGTCTTCTCTTTAATTTTTTGCTTTCACACCCCTTCCTTTTTCGAAAATGTGGCCTCAAAAGCATCCGGCACGACCTAGGTTAGCAATCAGCCGGTCACCGAGGACGGCTAAGTCTAGGACTGCCCTGCGGTACTTCAAACTTTGCGCAAGTCTCGGACTCCAACTGTCTTTGTATCTATGCAGGACAGTATGGCGAGAACAAAAAAGACCAAGAGAATAGAAAACTCTGATGGCTCCTCTTTTCGGGTTCCAATTAGTGAAATATCGGACCAGCCGCCTAACACCGCGGGGACCCAAGGCGGCCCTTCTGTCGAGAGCTCTGAGGAGGGGGCTAAGGTGTTCCCTACTTATTACACTGTTGACTTGGCTAGTCGACAGTAGACCCCTGAAGAAGGGGAAGGGTCGGACTCTTCTGACAGCGAGTCTGGCTCTAGCTCATCGAGCCGCCCTTCTATTGGCTCGGAAGAGGGACAAAGTCATGGGGAGAGAGATCCTCATGCGGCTGAAGAGAGAGAAGTTCAATCGGAACCATCCGCCTCTCATAGGGAGTTGAACACTCTTTATTACTGCCATGTACCCAAGGGCCGAATCAAGGCCATGCGAGAGCGCATAGACACCTTTCTTTCGGACCATACAATGGGTTCAAATTATCGAGTATTCATGCCGGATGGCGAGGACACAGTCGTCTGGCCAGAGGGCGCCAGTTACGGGGACGCCTGTTTTAGCTGTTACGAGGCGGCCATCAAGGCTGGATTGCGGTTCCCATTGCATCCGACCGTCCAGCAAATCCTCGATGGGTACGAGGTGGGGCTTTGGCAGTTAGCCCCCAACTCTTGGTTTAACATTCTTGGCTATGTAGCTGGATGTGAGATGCTTGGGGTGGAGCCAAATTTCGAGGCGTTCACCCATATGAACTACCTCAGCCGAACCCCCAAAGCAAGCGGCACCGGATGGTACCAAATAACAAGTCATAAGGGCTATCTTATGACGATAGGCAAAGAGAATGAATGGAAGGATTAGAGAAACGCCTTCCTCATCATTTCCAGCCCCGACCGCCTGTTGAACAAACGTTACAATAGGTGGAACAAGGATCCACTTCTTCTAGCAGGCGGTCGCAGCATGCCGCTTGTTCCCCTCAAGGCCAGGGAAGAGATCCTGGACCGAGGGCTGTTCAAGGTAGAGATTAGGGCAAACTCTACCACTGGGGTACGAGAGCAAGTACCCTTAAAATTCGTCCCAGAGTTTCAATGGCTCTATGACGAGTTTTTCCTAGCCGCCTGTGGCCTTAGCAGTCGGTCCTCCAGAAGTAGCCGGCCATTTGAAAATATGTACCCTTAACTTGATTCGTTTGAATATTTTCTAACTTTTGTGGTTCTCACTTGTAGGCGAGGCTATGGACCAGATTACTGCTTCAAAGAAGGCGGCTGCCATGTTGCGAGCCTCTATAATGCACCAGCAGCGCACCGCTTCTGGCTCTCCTGCTAAGGGGACGCCCACAGTGAGTGCCGATCCTTAAAACTTATCTTTGAAAGACTGCTTGATGAAGGCTGACTACTCGTCTCCTTTGAAGGCGGGCACTTCCAAACCCTCATCCTCCCACCAGCTGGACTCGAAAGTTCGGAAGCTAACTAGTGAGAGTACGCCTGGATCTACCAAGAAGCAATCGGCTGATAAACAGCCGGCCACCCCACAAAGTGTGGGGAACCAACCGCCTGTTGTGACACAGCCGCCGAGAGGTATAGCCTGCTCTGCTAGACTTGCTTATTTTCTTTCACTCTCTTCATGTTTCTGATATTTTTCTTTTTGATACAGGTGGTTCTTCAGAGCCAGACTTGGTCCAAATGGCCAAGTCTATGATTAAGGCCGTCCCTCAAGAGGAGAGGGACGCGATCAAGGGAGCCGGCACCCTTGACCTGGATGGCATCATGGGTCTCCTCTCTGAGGTAGAATTAGAATGTTTTTAAACTTTATTACTTGTCATACCATGTTGAGAGTACACGGCCTTCGTAGGCCGATCCACGCCAAAAACAAAGAGGTAAGGGCTGCTAAAACTATGGCCGCTTCTGACGCTGATAAGGCAATATTTCAAGTTGCCCAAAATGAATTTTCGACAACTGACATTCTTTATTACCAGGCGCAGGCTATTGCCAATATCCGCGCTGAGTTGGAGGCGGCCAAAAAGTAGAATAACGAATTAGAGGCGGCAGTCAAGGGCCTAAAGGACGAGCTGAAATCGCGTAAACAGAAGATGACTCAGTTCGAGACCTTGGAGAAATCCTTGGCTTCGACCAAAGAGCGCCTGGTCCAGTAAGAGAAGGGCATTACTGACGAGCTCTCGGCCAAGGCCAAAAAAGAGAAAATGAAGCAAGCCCGGGCCATGATGGACAACTCTGCTCAAATCATGAGGATGACCTGGATGGATCTCTTTCCAAAAGCTCACTACGCCTCCTAGGAGAAGAAATTCGCTGCTTGTACTGAAAAGTACAACCAACAAATCATGCAGCAGGCGGATGAGGAGGACCAGGCAGCCGAGTCCAGCTCAGAAGAGGAGGAAGCGGTGGTGGCCCTGCAGCCGATTGAGGTGGAGACATCTAAGGAAGCTGCCTCTGATGCCGAGACAAGTAAGAAGGATGCCTCTCAGAACCAAGCGTCCCTTACTGATCAGGCGGCAGTCAATACCGAGACTCTACCCCAATCTTAAAGCTTTTTATATTCATTCTTGATCCGGCCTACATGCCGTGTATTTATGTATCTTTACCCGGCCAAGGGGTCGGGGCTTCTGAATATTTGCCAGCTTGTCTGGTTTTAACTTTAACTTTGCCAGCTTCTCTGGCTTTAATTTGACATGAATTGGCGACAATTAAGTCGTCTTTTGCTGTTACATAAGCTGTTTTTTGATTTTTTGTTTTTGTTGAATTTGCCAAACATTTTGCACTTCGCAACTTAATAGCCGCTTGAATGGCGCATCCATGTTAAACTTTGCCAAACATTTTGCACTTCGCAACTTAATAGTTGCTTGAATGGCGCATCCATGTTAAACTTTTTAGCTGAGATGTTGCACTTTGATGCCGACTGCCCTTGCCCCTGGACGACTAGGTTACTTCTTAAAAAGAAAGTAATTAGTCGGCCAAAGACAGCTGGACCCTAGTAGCAAACATAACCAGCCTTGATTGAAATGCACTTAGTCACAGTGGTGAGGTACCAACTGAATTAACCAGCTTATAGTGCATTTCAAGACACAGGGGTTCGCCTAGTTCTTAGAGAACAGTCGGCTAGTCGCTGTTTACCGATTGCCATAAGTCCCTTAGTATGTCTACGAAAGACATAGTAGGTGTTATTACATCCAGTCGGACGCCGAGAGGTCCTTCTAGATTGCTCGGATTCATTTAGTATTTCTTAGTAGGAATGTTTGTTTGAGTGCCTTTTTTGCCAAAGACCAGGCGGACTGCTCAAACTTTTTAGGATTTCGGACCAAGTATGGAAGAACAACTATGGTTTAACTATGGCATTAACCAATTGTGGTTGCTCCTAATCCTGAGTAGTAGAGGTATCAGTCGTCAATGGCCGACTAATCCCCTTGATTCGTCAATTTTTGTTGACTATTAACTCAGAGGGCGCCTCCTGTATTTATCCCAAGTAATACAGGCGGCTATCCGACGCAGATGTCAACTGCTGACACTTATGAAAGTGTAGAGTTATCCTTGTCTCAAAACGGATACGTTGTCCTTGTGGACAGCCGTATAGGGGCCGTGTAAGTAGTTTATAGAGCATTATTCCACCCAAATGGGAGCTGCTCTCTACGACGAATCTCATCCAAATGGCATGTCTCGGTTTAATTTAAAATTTAAAATTAATCAACCCAAGGTCGTATTAATTTAAAATTTAAGCGTAATCAAGCGGCTTGGTGCCTGGGTTGATTAGCCGTATGGTGGGCAAACAGGCGTGCCCTTTAGTATGTATGTGATGGAGGGTATCCGCCTATCTTGAGACAGACGAAGGGTACTCCTTTTTGAAACGTATAAAAAGAGGATAAACTTGGAACTTTCATTAATAAACTTAAATTGATTACATCAAAAGTAATATTTTTTCAGATTGTCTACATTCCAAGTCCTAGGTAGGGGTCGGCCCTCTGGAGTTTCCAGACGGTAGGTGCCGTCCCTTACCTCCTCATAGATTCGGTAGGGTCCTTCCCAGTTAGGAGTTAGTTTTCCCAACTCGTTGGCCCTGCCGACTGATTCCATCTTCCTTAGTACAAAGTCCCCTACTTTGAGTGCGCGCTTCTGTACTCTTCTATTGTAGATTCGAGTCATTCTCAGGCGGTATATTTCATGGCGTAGGGCAGCATTGCCCCTACGTTCTGGAAGGGAATCCAATGCTAGGCGCATTGCTTCCTAGTTTGCATCTTCATCATACAGCATAACTCGGAGAGTCTACTCATAGTGCTCAATGGGTAGGACGGCTTCTACCCCATATGTTAGGAGGAAAGGTGTTTCTCCAGTCGCTCCTTTTTCAGTCGTCCTTATGGCCCAGAGAACATGTGGTAGTTCGTCTGCCCAAAGGCCACCTGCTTTCCCAATCTTCTTCTTTATACCGTCTGAGATGATTTTGTTAAATGCCTCGACCTGGCCGTTTGCTTGCGGCCGTCGGAATAATGCAAAACAGTAAGCAATTCCTTGATCTCTCAACCAAGTTTTCAAAACAGACGTCTCAAACTGGGGACCGTTGTCAAAAACCATGGACATAGGCACCCTGAACCGAGTGATCACATTCCTCCAAATGAAGGAGATGACATCCTTGGTCTTGATGCCCCTGACTGCTTCAGCCTCCACCCATTTGGTGAAGTAGTCAACTGCTACCAGGATGTATCTCCTGCCGCCTGATGCAGGTGTATAGGGTCCTAGAATATCCATGCCCCACTTAGCAAATGGTATTGGGCTGTGGATAGCCGTTAGATCTGTAGCTGGACGATGAATCAATTTGCCAAACCTCTGGCACTTGTCGCACATTTTAACCAGATCCATGGCGTCGGCCTCCAGAGTCGGCCAGAAGTAACCTTGCCGCCTCACTCTCTGAGCAAGCGACCTACCGCCTATGTGAGAGGCACAATATCCAGAGTGTAGGTCTTCTAGGACCTCTTGCCCTTTTTCTGGGGTAACACATTTCAAGAAGGGTTTAAGGTACCCTCTCTTGTAGAGTTCTCCCTTTATCATTTCAAAATTGGACGCTCGCTTCTTTAATAAGGCCGCCTGATGATGATCATTCGGCAAGGTGCCGTCAGTCAGGTATGTCCTGATTGGGTCCATCCATGTTGGGCTTCTATCAAGGACTACAACGTTGTTTTCCTTAATACTCCGCTTTTCCATTACTTCCCAGAATACAGTTCTAGGAGTGTCGCATGAGGCCGAGGATGCCAGTTTGGACAAGGCGTCCGCCTGGTTATTCTCGGACCTTGGGACCTGAGTTAACTGGAAATCTTCAAGCGAGCTTGCCGCCTGTTTCACGGCCTCTAGGTACTTGATCATAGCCGGATGAGTGGCTTCATAATCCCCATTGAACTGGCTGACTATGAGTTGTGAATCAGAATAGGCCACTATCTTTCTTGCCCCAGCTGCTTTGCACATGCGGATACCAGCCAAAGGGCTTCATACTCAGCTTCATTGTTTGACGTCTGAAACTTGAAACGAAGAGCATATTCATACCTGTCGCCCTCTGGCGACTGACATACAATACCTGCCCCACAACCATTTGCTGTGGAACTCCCATCAACATAAACTTTCCAGAGTTTGTCAATTTTTTCACATTCTGGTGGCCGGGTCATCTCAACTATAAAGTCTGCAAAGGCTTGCCCCTTCACAGAGTTCCTGGGCTCGAACGTGACCTCAAGACTTTGGATCTCAATTGCCCACTTTATCATCCACCCTGACGACTCCATGGTCGTCAAGGGCCGCTTAATTGGCTTGTCTGTGTAGACGACCACCGGATGTGCCAGGAAATAAGGCTTCAATTTTTTCACTGCCATGTACAGGGCGAGTCCAAACTTCTCCACCAGTGGGTACCTCAACTCTGCATTCTTTAAAACATGACTGACAAAATAGACTAGGGGTTGGCAGTCGTCTCTTTCAGCTAAGAGGACGACGCTTAAAGCATGATCTGATACTGCGAGATACATGTAAAGCACTTCTTTTGGCAAAGGACTGACGAGTCTGGGCAGGGAATGCAGATGTTCTTTCAACTTTTGGAGGGCCGAATCAGCATCCGGTCCCCATTCTAACTTTGCTTTCTTTCTGATTACCTGGAAAAAGTAGAGGCACTTATCGCCTGCCCGACTGAGAAATCTTCTGAGGGCTGCCAGGTAGCCTGTTAGCTTCTGTACCTCTTGGACGGTGCGAGGCGACTGCATATCTATGACCGCCTGCACCTTGTCAGGATTTGCCTCTATTCCCCTTTGATTTATGAGGAATCCGAGAAACTTCCCAGACTCAACGCCAAAGACACACTTTTTTGGATTGAGCATGACTCGGTGCCGCCTGAGTGTGGCGAATGTTTCTCGGAGGTCTGCCAGATGGTCTGATCGAAGTTTTGACTTTACAATCATATCATCAATATACGCCTCAACATTTCTTTCAATTTGTTCAAAAAACACAGTGTTGATCATTCTTTGGAAGGTTGCCGGGGCGTTCTTCAGACCAAACGACATGACCGTTGATTAGGGGATTTTTATCCACCAATCAGCATCTGACATATGGACCAGCCAGGTTCCGCCGCGTGTCCATCACGTAGGCCAATGGGAGCTTGCCACGTGTCAACCAGAGATACGTCCTCCATGGACCAGTTGCGACGCGACACGTGTCCATCCACGCCAAATGGATAAATCAGCCAACAAGGCCCAATCTTTGTGGAAACCCAGTCAGCCTTAGGTTTAACCTAAACCTAGTACTGGCACGCATCCCAAGGCATATAAATATGCCCATTAATCCTCATTAAGGGGGATTACGCACATTTAACACTCTCACCTAGAGAGACCAAATTACATTTTTTCCGCATTAATTACTTCTTAATCAAGTACTAACTTGACCGTGGAGGCGGATCTCCAATCATCCGGAGCATCCGTTTGTTTTGCAGGTACAGGCGCCCGGTTCCAGTCTCGGAATTGTAACTCTCCCGCAGGACATCGAAAAACCCCGAAACATCTTGGCGCCGTCTGTGGGGAGAGTACTTCTGAGATGGCATCAACGTCTGTACCGACTCCTGAAGAGAGGCGTCCCCTGGACGACCCTCAAGTTCACTCGGACCATGATACTGAAGAAGAGCTTGAAGTTGAAGCTCATACAGCTTCAGACGGGACCCTAAGGGCCCGGCGCACCCGTCATACTGAAAGGAGAGAACGGGAGGATCTTCAAACTGGACTCAGTGATCCAGTCGGCGAACCGCCTGTTCAGCAGCAGCCGGCTGATGGGTCTGCTCCCATTACAAGGAACGAACTCATGACCTTTATGAGGGGCTTCAAGGGAGAGATTCAGGAGTTTCTCAACAAAAAGACGCCTGCTCTGGCCAAGGAGCAGTCGGCTAAGAAACCTTCCTCTTCAGGGAAGAGGAAGCCTGTTCAAGGGCGAGAGGCGACCCCTCATCCTAAATCTAGGAAGTGGGAGTCGCCTGTCCTTTATTTCACAAAGTACCGCTTTCCTACTCCAGGAAAGAGGAAACCTGTTCGTCATATTCAGGCGGACGGTTCGAAGAAAACATACACAGACGCTCGGCTATTGCTAGAGCAGAAGAAGAACGACCGACTGTCAGAGTCGGCCTCTACTTCAGACTTCCAAGACAGTCTACGCAATACCTCGATGAGGTATACTTAGTCACATCATGAGAGTCAGTCAGGCGGTACCTCCCGTCAGTCCGGCTTTCATAGTGACCAGGCGGTACCAAACTTACCATTTGTACCGAACAACAATATTTTCTGCAGCCACCTCTGTTTGGAGGACAGACGGCAAAGAATGTCCAACCTATGGACTGGCAGCTACGGTTGCTTAGACTTGGGGAACAGCCGTCGGCCTTCTCCGAGGAAATTACTGAAGCCGCTCAGCCGGCCAAAGTGAAAAATGTGCTAGTAGGCGCCTATGACGGCACTACTAACCCAGAAGACCATTTGATGGCATTCACCAACCTGATGTACCTTCAAGGGTTGGATTATCCCACTTGGTGCAAGTGTTTTCCAGCGACTCTCAAAAGAATCGCACAACAATGGTTCGGCAACCTGCCGACTGGTTGTGTGAATAACTTCAGGACGCTTGCTTACTTATTCACCTCCAACTTTGCCATGAACATACCTGCGAAGAAGACGACCCTTGATTTAGGGACGATTCAGCAGGGCGAGAAGGAGGGGCTTCGTTCTTACATCAGCCGGTTTAACCTGATGAGAATACAGATCCAAGGGCTACCGGATGAGGTGGCCTACACTGACTTTTTCAGAGGCCTCAAAGACGGGTCGACCTTCAAGTTTGATTTGGTTCGGAAGAGGGTGGCGACTCTTCAAGAAGCCTTGATTGAAGCAGAAGCCTATATACAGGCGGCTGATCTTTGTAGTACGGGAAAACAGTCGAATGGGAAGAGGTTCGACAAAAAAGAGGGACGACAGAAATAGTCGTCCAACGAAGATGAGAAAAAGAGAAAAGAGGTCTGGGCGGCTGATTCCTCTAAACAGCCGGCCCAGAAAAAGAAGGAGTTCAAACCATACTCCCCGAAGTATGCGTTTAACAAGGATAGCCAAACTATCCTAAAAGAAATCAAGGGACGGATCTCAATTGAGAGGTCGACCCTCATGAAGGGTTCTGCGAGCAACCGGAACCAAGAAAAATTCTGTGATTATCATGAAGATGTTGGTCATCAAACCAACGAATGCATCAGCCTCATGCGGTATCTGGACCGCCTGGCTGAACAAGGCGATCTTGACTCTTATGTCAAGAAATCTAAGGGGAACACTTCCTCGAAGAAGCAGTCGGCCAAAAAGAATCAACAGGCCGACAGCTCTGATACAGATGATGCAGTCGTCTACACCATTGCAGGCGGCTTCTCAGGAGGCGGCCCCACTATTAGGGGCAACAAAGACAATATCAGGCGGCTAGACGTCAATTCCGCTCACTAAGAACGGCCCTCCAAATATTCATTTCCTGAAATTGTCATCACTGAAGAAGATCTAGGAGGGGTAAGGGGGCCGCATGACGACCCTATTGTTATCGAATGTAAAGTGGCCAACTAGAGAGTTGGCCGAATCCTCATAGATACCGGCAGCTCCTCAGGCCTTATCAGTAGCAAATGTCTGTCAAAACTCAAATATCAGACTGATTGCATACATCCGGTATCCCACCCTATAGTAGGGTTTGGAGGAGGAGTCGTCCACCCAGTGGGACGAGTGGATTTACCTATCCTTCTGGGTGAAAAAGGGGAAGGGTGGAGACATGGTGGTCCGGTTCTTGGTAGTTGAGGAACTCTCGGCCTACAACATGATTCTGGGACGACCAACCCTGAAGAATTCCAAGGTTGTTATAATCCCGTCTCTTATGTTGCTCAAGTTTGAGAGGGATGATGGAACAGTCGGCTCCCTAAGGGGAGATCAGAAGATGGCCCGAGAGTGTTATCTCTCGGATATTAAGCCCACTGTCATGGCCACTAGGTCAAGTGGTGGGAAAACAGACCTTGACAATGTCAAGGAGAGTACGCCTGTTCAAGAAGCAGGCGACAAGAAGAGAAAGGCTGCCCAGATAGGGGCCGCAAGAAAAGAGAAAAAATAGCAATCATTGGCAGAGGAACGGTCAGATGAATTCCGCCCTCAGCCGGCTGGTGAGCATACGGACCTGATCCTAGATGACTCGCGTCCCGAACGAACAGTCAAGGTTGGGACGACTGCTCTGAGAGTCCTGGGTAACGACTTTCACCAACTCTTGAAAGAATACAAAGACATCCTTGCATTCGAAGTCCATGAAATGCCAGGCATCAGTCCTGACCTGGCGGTACATAAACTGGCTGTGGATCCGAAAAAGAAGCCGGTAAGGCAGAAGAAGCGGAACCATGGCGAAGAAAGAAGTCAGGCGACAGCCGCCGAAGTTAAGAAATTACTTGATGCGGGGTTCATTCCGCAATGTTACTTCCCAGACTGGGTTGCAAATGTAGTGCTTGTTAAAAAGCCGAATGGTACCTGGCGAATGTGTGTAGACTACATTGACTTAAACAAGGCGTGCCCCAAAGACAATTACCCTCTGCCTAAAATTGATAACCTGGTCGACTCAACAGCCGGCCATGCTTTGATGAGCTTTATGGACGCCTATTCTGGTTTCCATCAAATTCCTTTATGGAAGAAAGATCAAGAAAAGACGGCCTTCGTCACTGATCAAGGGTTATACTGCTACACGATCATGCCGTTTGGTCTGAAGAATGCCTCGTCCACCTTCCAGCGAATGATAAATACTGTGTTCTTTGATCAGATTGGGAGGAACGTCGAGGCATACATTGATGATATGATCGTTAAGTCTAAGCTTCAGATAGATCATCTGTCGGACCTCCGAGAAACTTTCGCCACAGTCAGGCGGCACCATGTCATGCTCAATCCCAAGAAATGTGTATTTGGAGTTGAGTCTGGGAAATTTCTCGGATTCCTTATCAATCAGAGAGGAATAGAGGCGAACCCTGAAAAGGTGCAGGGGGTCATCGACATGCAGTCGCCTCGCACCGTCCGAGAGGTTTAGAAGTTAACAGGTTGTCTGGCGGCCTTGGGAAGATTTTTAAGTCGATCAGGCGACAAATGCTTATACTTCTTCCAGTCCATCAAGAAAAAGGCAAGGTTTGAATGGGGGCCGGATGCTGAGGCGGCCTTCCAAAAATTGAAAGTTCACTTGCATTCCTTGCCGAGGCTGGTCAGCCCTTTGCCCAAAGAAGTACTTTACATGTACCTGGCCGTCTCTGATCATGCGTTAAGCGTTGTCCTTCTTGCTGAAAGAGACGGTTGCCAGCTCCCGGTCTACTTTGTCAGTCATGTACTGAAAAATGCCGAGTTGAGGTATCCCTTAGTGGAGAAATTTGGTCTTGCACTCTTCATAGCTGTTAAAAAATTGAAGCCCTACTTTTTAGCACATGCAGTTGTCGTGTATACAGATCAACCTATCAAGCGGCCACTGACCACCATGGAGTCGTCAGGCCGGATGATCAAATGGGCCATAGAAATTCAGAGCCTCGAAGTTACTTTCGAGCCTAGAAAAGCAATGAAGGGGCAAGCCTTTGCTGACTTTATTGTTGAGATGACTCGTCCCCCTGATTCTCGAAATCCAGACCAAGTCTATAAGGTATATGTGCACGGAAGCTCTACTTCAAATGGTTGTGGAGCAGGCGTCATATGTCCATCGCCAGAGGGCGACATGTACGAGTATGCTCTACGCTTCAGTTTTCAAGCATCAAACAATGAGGCAGAATATGAAGCTTTACTAGCCGGAATCCGCATGTGCAAGGCGGCAGGGGCAAGAAAGATAGACGCCTGTTCTGATTCAAAATTGATAGTGAGTCAGTATAATGGTGAATACGAAGCAACCCATCCGGCCATGATCAAGTATTTACAGGCGGTACGACAAGCAGTCAGATCCCTTGAAGATTTTCATCTGACTCAAGTGCCGAGATCAGAAAACAACCAGGCGGATGCTCTTTCAAAATTAGCATCCTCGGCCTCCTGTGATACTCCTCGAACTGTTTTCTGGGAAGTAATGGAGAAAAGAAGCATCGAGGAAGACCCCATTGGAATCCTAGACAGGAGCTCAACCTGGATGGATCCAATCAGGGCGTATCTGACAGACGGTACCTTGCCGGATGATCATCACCAGGCGGCTGCACTGAAAAAGCGAGCAGCCAGTTTTGAAATGATAAAGGGAGAACTTCACAAAAGGGGGTATCTCCAACCCTACTTGAGTGTGTTACTCTAGAAAAGGGGCGAGAGATACTAGACGATCTTCACTCTAATTACTGCGCTTCCCATATAGGCGGCAGGTCGCTTGCCCAACGGACAAGGCGGCAGGGATACTTTTGGCCTACTTTAGAAGCAGATGTAGTGGAGATGGTGAAAAAATGTGACAAGTGTCAAAAGTTTGGCAAACTAATTCACCGTCCGGCTACTGATCTCACTACCATTCATAGCCCATTACCGTTTGCTAAGTGGGGCATGGATATTCTGGGTCCCTATACGCCTGCTACAGGCGGTAGGAAGTACATACTTGTTGCAGTCGACTACTTCACTAAATGGGTGGAGGCGGAGGCTGTAAAGGGAATCAAGACGAAGGATGTAATTTCATTTATCTGGAAAAATGTCATCACTCGGTTCGGGGTTCCCATGTCTATGGTTTTTGATAATGGTCCCCAATTTGAGACGCCTGTTCTCAAAAGCTGGTTGGGTGACCAGGGTATCGCACACCACTTTGCATCAGTCGGCCGTCCACAAGTAAACGGCCAGGTAGAAGCCTTTAATAAAATCATCTCAGACGGTCTCAAGAAAAAGATTGAACGAGTAGGCGGCCTATGGGCGGATGAACTACCACATGTTCTCTGGGCCATTAGGACGACTGAAAAAGGGGCGACTGGAGAAACTCTGTTCCTCCTAACCTATGGTGCGGAAGCTGTTCTTCCAATTGAACACTACGAGCCGACTCTTCGAGTAATGTTATACGACGAAGAGGCGAACTGTGAATCCATGCGCCTGGCATTGGACTCACTCCCAGAAATAACGGGCAATGCCGTCTTGCGCCATGAAATTTACCGCCTGAGGATGACCAGATCATACAACAAAAAAGTACACAGGCGTCCACTCAAAGTGGGGGACTTTGTACTAAGAAAAATGGAAGCAGTCGGTAGGGCTAATGAGTCTGGCAAATTAACTCCCAACTGGGAGGGACCCTACCGAATTTATGAAGAGGTCAGGGACGGTACCTACCATCTGGAAACACCAGACGGCCAACCGTTACCTCGAACTTGGAACGTAGATAATTTAAAGAAGTATTATTTTTCGAATGATGTAAATAGCCGAGAGCTAATTAATAAAAGTTTGCTGTTTCATTCAATCTTGTACTAAGAGGGGCATGCCTACTGACAAAACAGTCGGCTACTCTCCATGTTTTATTTTCATTCTTACTTAAGAGGGGCATGCCGCTTGTTCCACACAACTGGCTACTCTCCCATAACACAGTTCACCAAGAACTATCAAAGGCTCATGGCCGAAATGATCAGACCAGGCGCCAGGCCAACTGATCCAAATATTAAATTAATTCGACCTGTCCCAACATTATAGCAGGCGTCCGGCGACATCCATCCGGATGAAATTCGTCGCAGAGAGCAGCTCCCATTTGGGTGGAACATTGTTCTATAAAATCATTACACGGCACCTATACGACTGTCTAACTAAGACAACCACGTAGCCGTTTCTTAGACAAGGATACCTCTCACTTAACCGACTAATCAGGTCAAACAAGCGTTTGCAGCACCCATCCGTGTCAATTAACCGACTAAACTACTTGGGATAAGAACAGTCGGTACCTTATGAGTTAATAGCCAACAAACATTGGCGAATAAAGGGGAACAACAGGTACCCATCGCTTGAAACCTCTACTACTCAGCCACCCGGCGACTAAGTAACAACCATGTTTACTTGGTCACTTCTTAAAACTTAGTATGAAACTAAAAAGGTGTTCACCTAGCGCCTATTTACCCTAAGTTAAATATAGCAGGGACCAGCCGGCCTAGACCGCCTAGAGTCTCTAGCATAAAAGCATGGCAGGTAGGAAACCACCTTCCTACTTGGTTAATTTTACAAACGACAGGACCGCCTGCCTTAAGGGGATCCAGTCTTTAAAATGAGTCAAAAATCGATTGGATAAATGGCCGACTGATCGCCTAGCCTGGAAACAGACAACCAGTCGTCCAGGGGCATAGGCGGCGGGACTAACTCTTACCTGTTTACAACTATCGGCCATGCAAAACAGTCGGTATAGTATGCAACTAGATATCAAAGTTTCGATACTTAGCAAATAAAAGCACAATTTGAAATTTTGTCAGAAACGGTGACCTAAAAAGATGGTCGCCTAATTTCTATTAACAGCCGGCCACAAAGACCGGCGTAAATATTAAAAACCCCGGCCCCTTGGCCGGGTAAAGATACAAAAAGAAGCCTGCCATTAAAACCGGCAAAATATTCAGAACCCCGGCCCCTGGCCGGGTAAACATAAAAAAACGGCACGCAAGCCGTAGAAAGAAGACAAAAAAGCTTAAGAAGGGGGTAGGTCTTCAACAATAGCGGCTGTCGCCTGGTCAGCATTCTTCTTGCTTGACTCGGCCTCAGCTGCATCCTTTTTCGACTCACCTACCCCAATCGGCACTTGGGCCACTACCGGCTCCTCCACCTCCACTGCCTCGTCCTCAGCAGCCGCCAGGATCTCTTGATTATATCTCTCGGAACACTAGCGGTACGTTTTTTCCCATGACGAAAAGTCGACATTGGGGAAGAGGCGGCTCCAGGTCAGGCGCTGGATTTGAGCCGAGTCTTCCATCATCTCTCGGACTAGCTCCTTCTTTTCCTGCTCGGCCTGTGCCGAGAGCTCCTTAGTGAGGCTCTTCTACTGAGTTGCCAGGCGCTCCTTAACGCTCTCCAAGGATTTCTCCAAGGTGTCGTATGAGCTCATTTTTTGGCGAAGAGGCCTCAGCTCGGTCTTGAGGTTGGTGATGGTCGCCACCAGCTCATTGTTCCTCTTTTGGGCCGCCTCCAACTGAGTCAAGATAGCAGAAGTAGCCTGCGCCTGATAATAAAGAATATCAGTTGTCAAAATCTCATTTTAGGCAATTTGAAACATTGCCTTATCACATTCAGAGGCGGCCATAGCTTTAGCAGCCTTTACCTCTTTGTTCTTCCAATCAAGCGGCTTGCGAAGGCCGTTCACTCGGAGTAGGGCCTAAGTAAAAGGGAACAGGCGTCAGTTTCAAACAAAAAAAACAGGCGTCCTGGAATTTAAATGACAAAAATATGCTAAGTATACCTCAGCAAGGACCCCTGCGATACCGTCTAGGTCAAGGGTGCCGACACCCCTGACCGTCTCTCTCTTAGCCGAAGGGACGGCTTTGATCATAGAATTGGCCACCTCGACCAAGTCCGATTCCTAAGGGTCGGCTGCATCAAGCACAAACAAACGCGTTAGACCTAGTAAAGAAGGAAGCAAGTCTAAATTCATAAGGACAGTTCCATACTTCTAGGCGGCCTGTTTAGAGTTTGAGAAGGAGTGGACGGTTGTTTCTCAGCCGCCGCATGTTTCCTGGCAGTACCAAGAGAGCTCGCAACAGTCGTCCTCCGGGTCTTGGAGTCCGGCTGTTGGGAAGAAGAGGTTCTTGGAGTGCCCGTCTAAAAAAAAAAGAAAACACACAACAAAACACACGGTCAGTATCTGCATAAACTCTAACTTCAAAAAGGAGTGAGAGGCTTGGAACTTACCATGGGCGCCTCCTTTTTGGGGGAGTCGGCAGAGGACTGTTTCATGATGGAAGCACGCAACATAGCAGCCGCAGTCTTTGAGGCGGTAATTTTGCTCATGGCATCCTCTGCAAGAACAATGCCAAGGTTAATAACAGTAATAACAGTAATGCAAGGCAAAAGAGAGTATTCGACAGGCCGGCTACCTCTTGAGCACCGACTGCTGAGGCCACAGGCGGCCAAAAAGTACTCGTCATAGAGCCATTTAAAGCTCGGGACGAAGTGCAGGGGCACTTGCTCTCGCACCCCTATAGTAGAGTCGACCCTCGACTCTACTTTGAAGCGTCCTTTGTCCAGGATCTCTTTCTTAGCCTTTGGAGGAACAGGCGGCATGCTGCGGCCGCCTGCAAGAAGAGGCGGATCCCTGTTCCACCTGTTGAAGCGCTTGTTCAGCTCTATGTCTGAACTTTCAATTATAAGGAAGGTGCTTCGCCAATCCTTCCATTTATTTTCTTTACCTCTTGTCATGAGGTAGCCTCGGTGGCTCGTCAATTGGTACCAGCCGGTACCGCCTGCCTTAGGGGTCCGGCTGAGATAGTTCATATGGGCGAAAGCCTCGAAGTTTGGCTCCACCCCGTGCAGTTCGCACCCGGCCACATAGCCGAGAACGTTGAACCAGGAGTTTGGGGCTAACTGTCATAACCCCAACTCATACCCATCCAAGATCCGCTGAACAGCCGGATGTAGAGGGAAGCGCAGCCCAACCTTGATGGCCGCCTCGTAGCAGCCAAAGCAGGCGCTATCATAGCTAGTACCAGCCGGCCAGACAACCGTGTCTTCTGGATCCGGCACAAAAACTAAAAAGTCGGGGCCCATTGTGTGGTTCGCAATAAAGCTCCGCACTTTCTCTTGCATGGCCTTGATCCGGCCCTGTGGGACAGTGCAGTAGTAAGGGGTATTTTGCTCCCTGTAAGAGGCGGACGGCTCCGCCCAATTGTCCCCCTTCTCAACTGCGTGAGAAAGCCTCGCCTTTTGTAGGCGGTTGTTTTTTCTCTTCTGTGTCTAGAGAAGCATGACCAGAAGAACTAGACTCGGACTCGTCCTCTGACGAATCCGAAGAGGACGACTCCTCCCCTCTCCCAGAGGGACCCGCCTCCTCTCCTTCAATGGGAGTAGGAGAGAAGGTAGACATGTCAACTGTGAAATGGGAAGGGACCACCTTGACCCCTCCCTCAGAACTGTCGGCGGTCAAGCCGCCTTGGTTCACTTCAGCATCTGGCGCCTGGTCAGATGTTTCACTAATCGGCACCCTGTGGGAGGAGCCGTCTGAGTTCGAGATCCTAGCAGTTCTTTTTGTTCTGGCCATCATGTTCTGCATAGACACAGAGACAGTCGGACTTTGTATAAAGGGCAAAGATGGGTCCGGAAAAGGGCAGGCGACACTCCTAGTCCTAGATTCAGCCGTCCCCGGTGACCGGCTGATCACTAACCTAGGTCGTGTCGTGTTCTTCCGTGGTGCCATTTCAAAAAGGAAAAAAAATAAAGAAAAATAAAAGAATGAGAACCGACGGTTACCTGAACGAGTGAAGTTGGCGAAGTTCAGAAAATTCTGAGTAGCCGGCTTGTCAGAGCAGACGGTAGGCAGAAAGAGTCTGGAATGTCAGAGCAAGTTCAGGGGTCCGAATGTTCTCTTCAAAAGTTCTCAAGTGTGAAAATGACTAAAATGAGAAGGCAAAATGAGAAGGCGAAGGGTCACTCCAAAAATTCAAAATTTGGGCGGGAAAATCTCTCGGCCTTTCACCGCGTGACACCTGTAGCAGGTCGTCGCCTGTTACGGTGCGACACCTGTCACAGGTAACACGTGACCAGTCACGTGCCACCTGTGAGGGGCAAATGATTAGGGGATTTTTATCCACCAATCAGCATCTGACATATGGACCAGCCAGGTTCCGCCGCGTGTCCATCACGTAGGCCTATGGGAGCTTGCCACGTGTCAACCAGAGATACGTCCTCCATGGACCAGTTGCGACGCGACACGTGTCCATCCATGCCAAATGGATAAATTAGCCAACAAGGCCCAATCTTTGTGGAAAGCCCAGTCAGCCTTAGTTTAACCTAAACCTAGTACTGGTACGCATCCCAAGGCATATAAATATGCCCATTAATCCTCATTAAGGGGGATTACGCACATTTAACACTCTCACCTAGAGAGACCAAATTACTTTTTTTCCGCATTAATTACTCCTTAATCAAGTACTAACTTGACCGTTGGAGGCGGATCTCCAATCATCCGGAGCATCCGTTTGTTTTGCAGGTACAGGCGCCCGGTTCTAGTCTCGGAATTGTAACTCTCCCGCAGGACATCAAAAAACCCCGAAACAATCGTGGAACAATAAAGCCCTTGTTCTGTGACAAAGGCGGTTTTCTCTTGATTTTTTTTCCATAGAGGGATCTGGTGAAAACCTGAATAGTCGTCCATGAAACTCATCAAGGCATGGCCGGCTGTTGAGTCGACCAAGCTGACGATCTTTGGCAAAGGGTAGCTGTCTTTCGGACATGCCTTGTTCAAATCAGTGTAGTCGACACACATGCACCATGAACCATTCGGCTTCTTGATTAGCACAACATTTGTAACCCATTTTGGGTAGAAACACTGTCGAATGTATCCTACATCAAGTAGCTTCTTTACCTCGGCGGCAGCCGCCTAGTTTCTTTCTTCACCATGATGCCTTTTCTTCTGTCGTACCGGTTTCTTTTTTGGGTCGACAGCTAGCTTGTGTATCGCCAGGTCTGGACTAATACCTGGCATCTCATGTACCTCAAATGCAAAAATATCTTGGAATTCTTTCAACAGTTGGCGAAGGTCATTGCCAAGTTCAGTCAGAGCAGTCGTCCCCACCTTAACAGTTCGGTCTGGCCGACTGTCATCGAGGGTGACATCGACATGCTCCCCAGCTGGCTGAGGGCGGAATTCATCCGGCCGCTCCTCAGCCAGTGATTGCTATTGCTTATGTTTTTTCTGGACCTCCGCCTCGGAGGCTTTTCTCTTCCTGCTGCCTGCCTCTTAGGCAGACGCGTCTTCTATGGCTTTGCCAGTTGGGCCGTCTGAGGTTACCGTTGTTTTGATGTCAGTGAGGTAACATTCTCTGGCCATTCTCTGGTCCGCCCTTATGGAGCCGACTGTTTTGTCGTCCTTCTCAAACTTGAGCAATATAAGGGATGGAATGATAACTGCTTTGGAGTCATTAAGGGTGGGGCGCCCAAGGATCATGTTGTAGGCAGTAAGTTCTTCCACAACCAGAAAACGAATGACCATGTGGCGGCCCTCACCTCTCTCACCCAAACGACCGGCAAGTCAACCTGACTGATCGGATGGACGACTCCCCCTCCGAATCCTACTAGAGGATGGGAGACAGGCTGTATACTCTCAGGCCTGTACTTGAGCTTGGCCAAGCACTTATGGCTGATGAGGTCCGATGAACTCCCTGTATCAATAAGTATCGCCGACTCTTTGGTTGGCCACTTTACACTCGATGACAATTGGGTCGTCATGCGGCCGTCGGACACCACTAGAGTCTTTCTCAGAAATAATAACCTCAGGAAACGAGGTACGAGAGGTCTCACCCCGATTAACAGAGTTAACATCCAATTTCCTGATGCTATCCTTGTTTCCCCGAACAGTCGGGCCTCCCCCTGCATAGCCGCCTGCTATTGTATAGATGGTAGCTTCATCAGTGTCAGAGCTGTCGGCCGGCTTTTGTCTTTTTTGCCTGGCCGACTGATTTTGTTTGGAGGGCTGTTTTCCTTTAGGTTTCTTGACATAAGAGTCCAGATCACCTTTTTCAGCCAACAAATCCAGCAGACGCTTGAGGCTAATACATTCGTTGGTCTCGTGCCCAACATCATCATGAAAATGGCAGTGTTTGCCTTGGTTACGCTTGCTAGGATCACCCTTCATAGGTGCCGGCTTCTCAAGTGAGAGTCGGCCCTTAACTTCTTTGAAAATAGCATGATTATCTTTGTTGAACTCATACTTGGGGGAATATGGAGTGAACTCTTTTCTTTTCTTACTGGACAGCAGACCAGTGGAGTCGGCCATCCAAACATCTTTTCTCTTCTTATCTTCCTTGGGGGCCGCTTTCTGTGAGCGACTCTCCTTTTTCTCGGACCTTTTCTGGTCCCCTTGCTTTCCCATGTGACAAAGGTCGACTGCCTGTATGTAAGTCTCGGCCTCCATCATTGCCTCTTGGAGAGTAGCTACTCTTTTTCTGACTAAGTCGAACTTGAAGTTCGACCCGTCCTTCAATCCCTTGAAGAAGTCGGTATAGGCTACTTCATCTGGCAAATTAGGTATTTGTATCCTCATCAGATTGGATCTCTTTATGTAGGAGCGTAATCCCTCCTTTTCTCCCTGCTGGACGGCTCCTAGATCAAGAGTCATTTTCCTGGCAGGTATGTTCATGGAAAAGTTTGATGCAAACAAATAAGCCAATGTTCTGAAGTTGTTGACACAGCCGGCCGACAGATTGCCAAACCACTGCTAGGCGACTCCCTTCAGAGTGGCAGGAAAATATCTACACCATGTGGCATCGTCCAATCCTTGAAGGTACATTAGATTGGTGATGGCCATAAGATGATCCTCTGGGTTAGCAGTGCCATCGTAGGCGCCTATTAACACATTTTTCACTTTAGCCGGCTGGGCGGCTTGTAAAATTTCCTTTGAGAAGGCAGTTGGCTGTTCTCCCAGTTGGAGCAGCCGCAACTGCCAGTCCAAAGGCTGGACATTCTTAGCCATCTGACCTCCAAAAGGATGGGGTGGCAGAAAGTAGTGAGTTTGCGGCACATATGGCGCCTGAGTGGCATATGGTGCCGACTGTTGTTGCTGAGAGCTAGAGCCGAAGTGTCTGCCTGTCCGGATCTCATAGTTTGACCTTGAATGATTCATAGAGGTATTTTGTACACTATCAAGAAAATCAGAAGTGGAGGTCGACTCAGATTGTTGTTGGCTCCTTTTCTGCTGAATTAGCAGTCGGGCGTCTGAGTAGGATTTCTTTGAGCCGTCTGGTTGGACCAGGCGGATCGGTTTCCTCCCCAATGAGGCAGGGATACGGTGCTTAGACAAATTGAGTAGAGGTACCCGCCTCTCCTCTTGGCGAGGGTGGGGGGTTGCCTCACGGTCCTTCAATGATTTCTTCTTTCCTGAATAGGAAGGCTTCTTGCTCGACTGCCCTTTTTTGGGGACTGCCGTCTTTTTGTTGATGAGATCTTTAATCTCACCCTTGAAACTTCTCATGATGGTCATAAGATCATTCCTCGAGACAGGAGCTGTCAGTCGGCCGCTTGGTGAGAGTCGGCCGTTGGTCCGACTGTTTGGCCTGGACCAGCCTGGTCTTGCCTTTCCTGCCTTTCACTAGGGGTAGTGCGTCGAGCTCTCAAGGACCCGTCTGGGGTCGTGCGAGTCTCAACCTCAAGCTCAGTGTCCTCATCAGAAGAGACGTGGGGCTCGTCTTCTTGGTAGTCGTCCTCTGGACGCCTGTCACTATTAGTCGGTACATATTGTGATGCCATCTCAAAGGTACTCTCCCCACAGACAGCGCCAAAATGTTCCGGGGTTTTCTGTGTCCCTTGGGAGAGTTACAACTTCGAGGCTGGAACCACGCGCCTGTACCTGTAAGATAACGGAGACTCCTTGGGTAGGGAGCTCCGCCTCCAACGATCAAGTTAGTAGATGAAGGAGTTGTAAAGCAGAATGTAAATAGGTGTCGGATGCTAGGACGGGTCTAGCAGGCGTTACCGAGTAGTGTGTGATTGTCTTGGGATTTGTGTAAATCCGAGTGTTTCTTGTGAACAGTCCCTGTCATAAATGAGCATTTTTGACCGTATTTATAGCCTTGGGAAGCGTGCCAGGTTCTAGGGTTTTTGGCCAACCCTAGGACTGGCTGGGCTTTCTTGGGAATTGGGCCCAATCTATTACTTGTTTATGCAAGGCTGAGAGGGCCACATGGCATGCCATAGGAGGTCCATGGTGGACCAATGGAAGTGTGCCATGTGGCAGGTCCTGATAAGTCAAACTAGGTGACACTTATTAGGCCCTGATTGGTCCACATGGCGAGAAGTGGATTAAGGGAAAATCCCCCTAATCAGTTGTGTTTAGCATAAATAAAATAAATAGTATCATTCCCAGAACTAGTTATGTTTCTTGTAGCATAAATTGCTAGCCTTGTCATTTTTTTTAAAAAAGTTTGTAATTAATGTATAATGCAAAATTAAAAAAAAAAATTGTTATAATAGTACCTTCTATGATATATTTCATACATCAATTTGGCTTAAAAAATTGCATTTTTTATTTTAAAATTGACTACTCGCAACTGGCCGAATTATATGCCAGCTGCAAATACGTTCTATTAGCAGCGGGCCGACCAGTTGCAAATAACACCTTTTTTAAATTTTAAAATGTACTATTCGCAACTGGCCTAACTATATGCCAGTTGCAATTAAGTACTATTAGTAGCGGGCCAAACTATATGCCTGCTGCTAATAAAGACTATTTGCAACTGGCCAATAAATACGCCGGCTGCAAATAATGACTATTAGCAGCTGGCAAGTGCCAGTTGCTAATAATATTTCTATTTTTAGCCCCCGCAATAGTAGCCCCATACGCCAATTGCTAAAAGACACTTTTTGCCAGTTGCTAATAGCTTTTTTCCACTAGTGACTATAATTTCTTAATTAGAAATTTAAATACCACCTCCGATTCTTGTTAATTACTTGCAATATTGAGGTGTTTTGCGGACTCCTAGGCAAAACTTTTAAGGGGGTTTAATGATAGGTAAGGGTAAGTAATTAGGGGAGTTAAAAAGGAGGGAAATGTTGTAGTCCCAACTTTGTTAAAAGTAAAACAATTGGGAATTCATTTTGGGTGGAATTTTTTCCACTCAAATTTTGCTTACTTTTTAAAAGGAGGGGGGACTTTTTGGTACCCACATTTTTCCCTCCTAATTTTTCCTAGAAAGTTCAAACATAGTGCTAAATAACCCCAAATTTTTAATATTCATCAAATTCAAATCAAAAGCCCCTTATAAAAAGGGAACTCCCCAAATCTGCCATCACATTTGTAAGTTTCTGCTTTAATGGGAATTGGGGAGGGGGCAAAACATAAGTATTGTTAAGCTTTAAAAAACCCAACCAGTTAAGCTTTACAAGACAAGGTAGCCTACAAATTACATGAACCCACAATTAGTGCATAGTTAGCCTAAATTCTAATTTATGTGTTAATCAAAGGCATCATCTATATTTACTAAATTTGGGCTCCGTTGAAGACTGTAAAAAAACTCTAGCCGCCACTTCATCACCATCTATGTACCTGAAAAAAAAAAGATAAAGGGACTCATGGCAGAGTTCTTTGAAGAACTTTTTTTTGTTTACATCAGCTTTATGATGGAGAAAAAGCCATGGCAGCATATCTACAGTCCATAAATGAAGCAAAAATGGAACACCAAGATCCATTTTATCATGAACCAAACATGGAACAACAGGAAGCCAACAATGTAGATGTAGATGAAGGTTATGAAGCGAATGATGATGATGAACACTGTTTCGGGGTTTTCTGATATCCTGCGGGAGAGTTACAATTCCGAGACTGGTATCCTTGCGCCTGTACCTGCAAAACAACGGAGACTCCTTGTGGTGGGAGCTCCGCCTCCAACGATCAAGTTAGTACTTGTTTGAGGAGTAATGAATGCGGAAAGTAAAGGTGGGAGATCTGGTTCCTCTAGGTGAGGAGTGATCAATGTGTTTAGACTTCTCTAGGTGAGAGTCATCAATTGTTGAATCTCCTTTAATGAGGATTAATTAAGTATTTATAGTCTTGAGAAGCGTGCCAATCCTAGGTTTAGGTTAACCAGGGCAAATTGGGCTTCTCTCGGACTTTGGGCCTTGGTGGCCACTTTTGCCTATTTGGCATGTGGGAGGCCACGTGGCGTGGCCTGATTAGTCCATGTTGGACCTCTTAGGGTGACAAGTGGCGGACGCTGATTGGCCCACGTGGTGGACACGTGGCAGGTCCGGATTGGTCCATTTGTCATGGGTAATTTTACCCTAAACATTTGCCCCTCGGAAGGAGTTATTTCTCTTTCCAGGAGGGATTTCTCCTTTCGAAAGTTAGACCCTCGAAGCTTTGCTAGGTCGGCATCTTGTCTAGTTCTAATGGGAGATGGACTTGATTAACTTAGAAAATTTTGATACCTTGGGCGATATGACATTTTCAAAGTTAATCAATCATAATAATGATTGCCGCCGAACTAGACAGATGCCGATTCTTTGCCCCACTATGCAGATAGCCCCTGATCAGGTGGACTGTCAACTATTGCATAAGGGGTAAGCGTTTAGCATTATTCGGCCATTGGCCTCTTTTGATTCAATATACTAAGTTTGGTACTTAGTTTATTTCGTTGGGGGATGGCTGGTCGTCTGCTTTGGTGGCTGCATAGAAGCAGGCGTCAGACAGGACGTCCAACCAAAGTAGCTACGCCTGTTGGGTTACTGACGGCAGCTTTAAGTATAGCCAACCTAGTAAGAATAGTGGTCGAGTACCTCTGTTTACCAAAAAACAGGCGGACTCCTCATACCTTTTAGGTTCCGTACTAAGGAGGGCGACTGGTTAACCTTGCGGTTAGTCAATCACTACCTATTTTGTTTGAGTGGTAGGGAAACCAAGCGGCGGGGGCCGGATAGTCCCCTTGATTTGCCAAGTTTTGCTTGGCTATTAACTCAAAGGTTGTTAACCTAGCAGGAGTAGTGGTTGAGAGCCCCTGTTTGCTAAAAACAAGCGGGCGACTCATACTTTTTAGGCTCCATACTAAGTTTGAGGGAGTGACTATAAGTTAACATAGGAGTTACTTAGTCTCCGTCACACTCTAGCTTGAGTAGTAGAGGTACCAGGCGGCGGAGGCCGGCTGATCCCCTTGATTCGCCAATGTTTGTTGGCTATTAACCCAAGGAGTGGTTACCTAGTAGGAATAGGGGTTTGAGTGCCCCTGTTTGCCAAAAAACAGGCGGTCTACTCAAACCTTTTAGGTTCCATACCAAGTTTGAGGGAGTGACTATGAGTTAACGTTGGTGTTACCCAGTCGTCGTCACTCTTGCTTGAGAAGTAGAGGTACCAGGCGGCGAAGGCCGGCTAGACCCCTTGATTCGCCAATGTTTGTTGGCTATTAACTCAAGAGGTACCCCCTGCATTTATCCCAAGTAATACAGGCGGTCATCTGACTCAGATGTCGACTGCTACCACTGGTTTGGTTAGTGATAGAGTTATCCTTGTCTCAAAAACGGCTACGTGGTTGCCCTTGGGGACAGTCGTATAGGTGCCGTGTAATTAGTTTATAGAGCAATGTTCCACCCAAAAGGGAGCTGCTCTCTGCGACGAATTTCATCCGGAGGGATGCCGCCGGACGCCTGCTATGATGTTGGGACAGGTCGTATTAGTTTAAAGATTGGATCAGTTGGCTTGGCGCCTGGACTGATCATTCGGCTTGTGGCCTTGGTTAGTTCTTGGTGAACGTAGGTGCTAAGTAAGAGGAGGGTAGCCGCCTGTTTAGGCACAGGGTCGGCCAGGCCCTAATCTTTTTTAGCTAAGTATAAGGGGGGTGGCTGTGTGCTTTGGAACCAGTCGGCCCTCTTCTATGGAGAGTAGCCGACTATATGTCCAGACGGCATGCCCCTCTAGTGATAGAGTAAAATAATCAAAGCAGAGAGTAGCCGACTATAGAGGTACCGCTGCTATACTCAATGGAGAGTAGCCGATTGTAAAGGTACAGCGGCATGCCCCTCTGATGATAGAGTGAAATACTCAATGGAGAGTAGCCGACTGTAAAGGTACAGGCGACATGCCCCTCTGAATTAGTATCAAGTATTGAAATAATTTCAAGTGTTAGAGTAGATAGATCACTTAGCTCCCTTCCATGGAGGATTGGTGACTCTACTTTCTTCGAATGGGAACAATTGTTTTAATGTGGTTTGCAACCTTGCTGTTCGGCCCACACATTTTCTGCCGGTCTTTATCCCCTTAGTGAAATTAATGAGGGTCGACTGCTTTCATAGCTTCGAGACTTCGTCGTATAGGGGGCCGACTACTATTCATGCCGCCTCTCTTGCTTGATAGATTGTCACACAAATAAGTGGAGGACGATCTTCAGTAAGGTGTCACCTAAACAGAAGGGAGATGGTCTTCAATAGGGTGCCGCCTAAACAGCCGGTTTTACTAACCTTAGGCAATTTTTTTTTTTTACTTGCAATCATAATAATGATAATGTGCTTATGGTGACAACTCACACATAAGATGAGACTTCCTGAACAATCATGCGGCAGGTTTTATACGATATGCAAGGCGTCAAGCCCCACACATGCTTGCAATGAACAAGCGATCGACTACACTTTGGGTTTTGAGGCCGGCTGCTTGAGCTACGACGCTTTACATGCCGCCTTCTCAAGCTTCACATCCGGCCAAGCATGGTGCCGGTCTTATTTGGTGGTTGTTCAAAGAAAGCTGGCTCTCTCATAGCACCAAGATACGAGGGGGTGTTTTCAATAATCATTTGGCATGCCGCCTGTTGTATGATGTCGATTGCTGAGCCACTTGTATATAGCTTGCATATTCACAGGTGGCTTATTATGCCGCTTGTGTTTCTAATTCATCTTCAGTTTTCCACTCAGCAAGGAGTCTATCAAACATACGGCTTTCGCCCCTTGCTTGTGCTACTGTCGGATGCTTTAATCATAGGTGCCCATGCTCCACCTTGTACTTTGTCAATGATTTCAAAGGCCGGCTGGTTCTGCCGTGATGTGCCGGTTGGAGTTTGAGCTGCCGCCTGCTAGCCTATTTGTGAGGACCAATGAAGGTGCCATCGAAGTGGACATGCCGGCTGAAGCTAGGTGACTAGCGCATGATGCCGGTTGCATGCTATTTACGTGCTTGGCATTATTTAGACAAAAATGATCATAAGACTCGGCCCCTATTTAAAGAGTATGAAGACCCACTTTTGCTCATGCCCTTTCAACCAAGTGTCGGTTGTTTAAGGTGGTCTAGCTGGGACTGGGCTTGAGTCTTAAAGAGCACTTGTGGCCGCCTGTTTTCATTAACAAGGGTGGCCGACTATTTGATTTTATTGAGCGTCTGAGCACTGAATGCCGGCTGAAATAAGAGCAATGAGGATTCCCTAACTTAGCAAGTTGAGTTATATACTCTTAGGCTCATAAATTTGGCTTGGATGATCACTTCATGCGGCTCTTCAAACACATGGATACATACTTGGTTGGACGAATGGATAGCTTAGCACCTACTTGGCATGTACTCGTACCCAGCATCAACGTCAAATCTCAGCATGATATTTGAACTTAGCACGATAATTGTGTTTCATGTGCCGCATGTTTTACTATGGCTAGCTTCTTTGGTTGCAAGTGCCCCCTGCTAGCTTGAGCTACGACACCTAGATGCCGCCTGCTCTCGAATGCTTTGACCATCTGAACTCAGCCAAGCCGGATGTGTTTTAGAGCCGCCTCCTTGCTGTGTTGCTAGGACTAGGCTGGCTGTCTATAGACATACAAGGGACTTGTTGTTGCGTGCATACACATGGTGGTTGTTTCTTTACAAACAATAGCAATGTGTCGTTTGATTCTTGATGTTTACCCATGATACTATGAAATTTCAAAAAGCACTCATTTTGAGCTTACATGGTGCTTTGGTAAGGATGTCGAGCTGCTCTTCTCAATGGAGCTAACTTTCAAAATTTTATTCGGCCACATGATGCCGTATGATCAGCTTGCCGCTTGTTTTAATTATGTTTTGATCGTGTTGGGCATTATTTAGACCAAAGTGATTCAAGACTCGGCCCTCATTACAAAACATGAAGACCCATATCACCTCACGCATTGCTTGATGCGTTCGCTGTGGATGCCGCCTGCTTTCATGAAAGACAAGTGGTTTGTTGGATTTACTTGATGGCTAAACAGCCGGTTTCAATGCTTCCCATACATAAATACAGCTGCCTAGCTGCCTATTTTTTACATACACACGAACTCATTCGTCTCGGCCTTTTGAGTTGCTTGTTCTTGAAGTGATCAATCCGGCTGTTTGGTGGCTCGGATTGGGCTGGCTGTTTAGGTGTCGCCTACATTAGCATGGCTAGCTGATTTGTCATGCTTCGTGGCTAGGACTAGGCTGGTTGTCATCTGGCCGCCTGCTTCCTTGGGCGAGACGCCAATGCCCAGCTTTCACAATAAGAGACTAGCACATGAACAAGTTAAAGCATTCACTCTCATGGCCAATTATATTACTACGAGCCAAGCGCTACTCCTCTCGGCAGGCCGAGAGATTTTTATATGTGCGAGTATTTTGGCTGTTTGCTTTTGGAAGAACAAGCTGGAACCAAACTCATTTGTATCAAGTATACTTGGCATTATATTTTGAGCAAAAACCTTGCGACTGTACCTTGATAAAACATCATATAGAGCCGGTTGTTTATGCGAGAATGAGGGCTGCTCTTATGGTTGCCGCCTAAAAGCTCAAAGGATCGACGTTGGCATGCCACTACTGCACTCACAGTCGGGCCTTTATCGAAGGAAAAACAGCAGGCTTCCTAGACATGTAGAACAACCGACCGAGGAAGCTGTTCGTGACAAGCATCATGGGAGCCGGCTATGTATATAGCGATGTGGGCTGGTAGTTATGACACTACTTATGCCATTTGATAATATCAAATGCTAAGATTAACTTTGTAGTAGGTTGCCACCTAAGGCTCTTAGGTGGAGAAGCTTGACCGTCTGACTCTTTGCATTCGGCCGTATGACGCCTGCAGTAGTTGGCCGCCTGGCCGGATGCTCGGAGGCTGGTATATTGCCGGTTGTACCCAGTAGTTTGATGCGAGGCGCATGTAACTTCAACTGGGAGTTGTTTGATCTGGCCGACTATTCCTTTGGTGGAGCAGTCGCCTTTTTATTGACAAGCTCTTGGATCTTTCCCTTGAAAGTACTCATGAGAGCCATGAGTTCTGTCCTAGTAATAGGAGCAGATCCTTCGGCCGCCTACTGAGTCTCAGGCGGTGGGCCGGCTGGCCGACTGGGACCAGGCTCTCGTTCCCTCCTTTCGGTAGGACGGGTGCGTCGGGCCCTTAGGGTCCCGTCTGAAGCTGTGTGAGCTTCAACTTTAAATTCTTCCTCAGTATCATGGTCCGACTGAACTTGAGGGTCGTCTAGGGGACGCCTCTCTTCAGGAGTCGGTACAGACGTGGATGCCATCTCAGAAGTACTCTCCCCACAGACGGCGCCAAATGTTTCGGGGTTTTCTGATGTCCTGCGGGAGAGTTACAATTCCGAGACTGGTATCCTTGCGCCTGTACCTGCAAAACAACGGAGACTCCTTGTGGTGGGAGCTCCGCCTCCAACGATCAAGTTAGTACTTGTTTGAGGAGTAATAAATGCGGAAAGTAAAGGTGGGAGATCTGGTTCCTCTAGGTGAGGAGTGATCAATGTGTTTAGACTTCTCTAGGTGAGAGTCATCAATTGCTGAATCTCCTTTAATGAGGATTAATTAAGTATTTATAGTCTCGAGAAGCGTGCCAATCCTAGGTTTAGGTTAACCAGGGAAAATTGGGCTTCTCTCGGACTTTGGGCCTTGGTGGCCACTTTTGCCTATTTGGCATGTGGGAGGCCACGTGGCGTGGCCTGATTAGTCCATGTTGGACCTCTTAGGGTGACAAGTGGCGGACGCTGATTGGCCCACGTGGTGGACACGTGGCAGGTCCGGATTGGTCCATTTGTCATGGGTAATTTTACCCTAAACAAACACAATGCTCAAGGTCATAATTATGGCAGAAATAGTAGAGAAATGAGTGTTGAAGAAAAAAGACAACTAGTTGATGAGATTCTGCTGAACATGGAGGGGGACTCATTAGCAAGAGGGTTTTTATCCAACTTGGCAAGAAAATATCATGTTCACATATCAACAACAACAAGATGGTTCCAAGTAATTAAAAATCACATAGAAGAGGGACTTGTTGTAGATGTTAGGACCAAAAAATTCGGCAGAAGTGGTCCCAAACCTAGAGAAGTCATTGATGAATTTCTCACATCAGTCCCCTTGTACAAGAGAACCACAAAGAGCGGGTATGTTACAGCCCTCCATATTTCAAAGTCCACATTGCATAGGTTAAGGAAAAAGGGTAGACTAAGAACACACACAAACACCAATCACCCAGCACTAACAGATAATCATAAGATAGCAAGACTGAAGTGGGTTCTTAGTCATATCAACCCTATACCAGCTGAAGGGGACCCCACCTTCATAGATATGCAGCAAGTAATACACATTGATGAGAAGTGGTTCTATCTAAAACCAGAAACAATGACATTATATCTTTTTCTTAAAGAAGAAGACCCATACAGAGCACAACAGTCAAAGAGGTTCAAGGTGAAGGACATGTTCATGGGGATGATAGGCAAGCTAATGTATGATGAATACAAAAATCTGCTGCATGATGGGAAGTATGGGCTGTTTCCTTTTTTTAAGTATGAAATGGATAAGAAAAGGCAAAAACAGAGACAAGGGCACATTAGAGACAAAGGTTGTGCAGAGTATAAACAAGGAAGCAATTAGGGACATGCTACTGAACCATGTCATTCCAACACTACATGAGCAATGGCCCTCACACCTGCCCAAGGATATTACCATCTAGTGGGATAATGCTAGACCACACCAGATTCCACAAGATGCAGAATTTCAAGCAGCCACACAAGCAAATGGTTTCAACATACAGTTCATTTTTCAACCGGCACAGTCACTAAATATGAATGTTTTAGATTTAGGACTCTTTAAGGTCATTCAGTCACTCCAATACCAATCATTTCCTAAGAATCTAGATGATCTTATCAAGGAAGTGGACAGAGCATTTGCAGAATTTGATCCTACTCTAAACAAGTACACATGGATCACACTTCAATCATGCATGGTTGAAGTACTAGCAAGGCAAGGTGGGTGTTTCGGGGTTTTCTGATGTCCTGCGGGAGAGTTACAATTCCGAGACTAGAACCGGACGCCTGTACCTGCAAAACAAACGGATGCTCCGGATGATTAGAGATCCGCCTCCGACGGTCAAGTTAGTACTTGATTAAGGAGTAATTAATGCGGAAATTAAAGTGATTGGGTCTCTCTAGGTGAGAGTATTAAATGTGTGTAATCCCCCTTAATGAGGATTAAGGGAGGTATTTATAACCTTGGGAAACGTGCCAATCCTAGGTTTATGTTAACCTAGGGCTGATTGGGCTTCCCTTGGAAGTTAGGCCTAGGTGGCCGGTTTTTCCATTAGGCATGGAGGATGCCACGTGTCATGACATAATAGGTCCAAGGTGGACGAATAGGCGTGTGCCACGTGGCAAACCCTAACAGTTCCAACTGGTGGACACTTGGCAGGATCTAATTGGCCCACGTGGCGCATTTCGATTGGTGGGAGCAAAATCCCCTAATCATTTGCCCCTCACAGGTGGCACGTGACTGGTCACGTGTTACCTGTGACAGGTGTCGCATTGTGACAGGCGACGGCCTGCCACAAGTGTCACTCGGCGAAAGGCCGAGAGATTCTCCCGCCCAAATTTGAATTGTGAAAGTGACCCTTCGCCTTCTCACTTCGCCTATATAAGGGAGTGTTGACTTCAGTCATTTTCACACTTAAGAACTTTTTATAGAGAACATTCGGACCCCTGAACTTGCTCTGACATTTCGGACTCTTTCTGCCCACCACCTGCTCTGACAAGCCGACTGCACAAGATTTTCAGAACTCCATCAACTTCACTCGTTCAGGTAACCGTCGGTTCTCTTACTCTTAATTTTCTTTTTATTTTATTCTTTTTTGAAATGGCCCACGAAAGCACACGACACGACCTAGGTTAGTGATCAGCCGATCACCGGGGACGGCTGAATCTAGGACTAGGAGTGCCGCCTGCCCTTTTCCGGACCCATCTTTGCCCTTTATACAAAGTCCGACTGTCTCTGTGTCTATGCAGAACATGATGGCCAGAACAAAAAGAACTGCTAGGATTTCGAACTCAGACGGCTCCTCCCACAGGGTGCCGATTAGTGAAACATCTGACCAGGCGCCAGATGTGGAAGTGAACCAAAGCGGCTTGAAAGCCGACAGTTCTGAGGGAGGAGTCAAAGTGACCCCTTCCAATTTTACAGTTAACAAGTCTACATTCTCTCATGCTCCTTTTGAAGGAGAGGAGGCGGGCCCTTCTGGGAGAAGGGAGGAGTCGTCCTCTTCGGACTCGTCAGAGGACGAATCCGAATCTAGCTCTTCTGGTCATACTTCTCTGGACACAGAAGAGAAAAACTGCCGCCTACAAGAGGCGAGGCTTTCTCACGCAGTTGAGAAGGGGGACAATTGGGCGGAACCATCCGCCTCTTACCGAGAGCAAAATACCCCCTACTACTGCACTGTCCCACGTGGCCGGATCACGGCTATGCAAGAGAAAGTGGGGAGCTTTATTGTGAACCACACAATGGGCCCCGGCTTCTTAGTTTTCGTGCCGGATCCAGAAGACACATTCGTCTGGCCGGCTGGTACTAGTTATGATGGCGCTTGCTTTGGCTGTTACGAGGCGGCCATCAAGGCTGGGCTGCGCTTCCCACTACATCCGGCTGTTCAGCGGATCTTGGATGGGTATGATTTGGGGTTATGGCAGTTAGCCCCGAACTCCTGGGTCAACGTACTCGGCTATGTGGCCGGGTGCGAACTGCACGGGGTGGAGCCGAACTTCGAGGCTTTCGCCCACATGAACTACCTCAACCAGACCCCTAAGGCAGGCGGTACCGGCTGGTATCAATTAACGAGCCACAGAGGCTACCTCATGACAAGAGGTAAAGCAAACAAGTGGAAGGACTGGCGAAGCACCTTCCTTATCATTGAGAGTTCAGACACAAAGCTGAACAAGCGCTTCAACAGGTGGAATAGGAATCCGCCTCTTCTTGCAGGCGGCCGCAGCATGCCGCCTGTTCCCCCCAAAGCTAAGAAAGAGATCCTGGACAAAGGACTCTTTAAAGTAGAGTCGAGGGTCGACTCTACTTCAGGGGTACGAGAGCAAGTACCCCTGCACTGCGTCCCGAGCTTCAAATGGCTCTACGACGAGTACTTTTTGGCCGCTTGTGGCCTCAGCAGTCGGTGCTCAAGAGGTAGCCGGCCTGTCGAATACTTTGTTTTGCCATGCATTACTCCTTACTGTTATGACTTTTTATTAACTTTGCTATTTGTTCTTGCAGCGGACGCCATGAGCAAAATTACCGCCTCCAAGACTGCGGCGGCCATGTTGCGGGCCTCCATCATGCAATAGTCCTCAACCGACTCCCCCAACAAGGGGGCGCCCTTGGTGAGCTTCGAACCTTTCACTCTTTTTGGAGTTGGGTTTATGCATATAGTGACCGAGTGTTTTTGTTTTTTTTTTAGTCGGGCACTCCAAGAGCCTTTTCTTCCCAACAGCCGGACTCCAAGACCCGGAGGACGACTGTTGCGAGCTCTCCTAGTTCTGCCAGGAAACATGCGGCGGCTGAGAAACAGCCGTTCATTCCTTCTAAAACTCCAATCGGGCCGCCTAGAAGTATGAAGCTTTCCTTGTGAATTTAGACTTGCTCCCTTCTTTACTAGGTCTAACTCGTTTGTTTAAGATTGATGCAGCCGGCCCTCAGGAGCCAGACTTGGTCGAGGTGGTCAAGTCTATGATCAAAGTCGTCCCTCCGGCTGAGAGGGAGGCAGTCAGGGGTGTCGGCACCCTTGACCTAGACGGGATTGCAGGGGTCCTTGTTGAGGTATACTTAGCATATTTTTGGTTATTTAAATTCCAGGACGCCTGTTTTTTGTTTGAAAACTGACGCCTGTTCCCTTTTACTTAGGCCCTGCTCCGAGTGAACGGCCTTCGCAAGCCGCTTGACAGGAAGAACAAAGAGGTAAAGGTTGCAAAAGCTATGGCCGCCTCTGACTGTGATAAGGCAATGTTTCAAATTGCCCAAAATGAGGTTCTGACAATTGACATTCTTTATTATCAAGCGCAGGCTACTTCTGCTATCCGGGCTCAGTTAGAGGCGGCCCAGAAGAAAAATAGTGAGCTGGAGGCGACCATCAACAATCTCAAGGCCGAGCTGAGTCCTCTTCGCCAAAAAATGTCCTCCTACGACACCTTGGAGAAATCCTTGGCACACGTTAAGGAGCGCCTGGTGACCCAGGAGAAGAGTCTTACTTAGGAGCTCTCGGAAAAGGCCGAGCAAGAGAAGAAGGAGCTGGTCCGAGAGATGATGGAAGACTCTGCTCAGATCCAGCGCCTGACCTGGGGCCGCCTCTTCCCTAATGTCGACTTTTCCTCCTGGGAAAAAACGTACCGCCAGTGTTCTGATAGATATAATCAAGAGATCATGGCGGCTGCTGAGGACGAGGCGTTAGAGGAGGAGGAGCCGGTAGTGGCGCTTGTGCCACTTGGGGGGAATGCATCGAAGAAAGATGCAGCTGAAGCCGAGTCCAGCAAGAAGAGTGCGGACCAGGCGGCAGCTGCTACTATTGAAGATCTGCCCCCCTCTTAAGCTTTATGTCTTCTTTTCACTGCCTACGTGCCGTTTGTTTCTATTTACCCGGCCAGGGGGCCGAGGTTTTGAATATTTTGCCGGTCTTAATGACCGGCTTCTTTTGTATCTTTTACCCGGCCAAGGGGCCGGGGGTATGTTTATTTATGCCAAAAATGTTTTGTTTCAAATTTGTCTCGATTTTGCTAAGTATCAAAACTTTGATATCCAATTGCGTATTATACCGACTGTTTTGCATGGCCGATAGTTGCGGACAGGTACGAGATAGTTAGTCACGCCACCTATGCCCCTGGACGACTGGTTGTCTGTTTCCAGGTTAAGCGATCAGTCGGCCACTTTAAAGAATGAATCTCCTTCAACCAAGTAGGGAGGTGGTTCCCTACCTGCCTTGTTTGTTTATTTGTTTTTTAGGCTAGAGACTCTAGTCGGTCCAGGCCGACTGTTCCCCGCCACATTTAATCTAGTGTGAACAGGCGCTTGTATGAACACCTTTCTAGTTTCATACTAAATTTTTAAGGAATGACCAAGTAAACATAATTGTTACCAAGTCGCCGAGTGACTGAGTAGTAGAGGTTTCAAGCGGTGGGTACCGGTTGTTCCCCTTTATTTGCCAATTTTTGTTGGCTATTAACTCATAAGATACCGACTGTTCTTATCCCAAGTAGTTCAGTCGGTTTGGTTGATACGGATGGTTACTGCGAACACTTGTTTGACCTGATTAGTCAGTTAAGTGAGAGGTATCCTTGTCCGGGAAACGGCTACGTGGTTGTCTTGGTTAGACAGTCGTATAGGTGCCGTGTAATGATTTTAAAGAACAATGTTCCACCCAAAAGGGAGCTGCTCTCTACGACGAATTTCATCCGGATGGATGTCGTCGGACGCCTTCTATAATGTTGGGACAGGTCGAATTAAACTTATATTTGGATCAGTTGGCTTGGCGCCTGGTCTGATCATTTTAGCTACGAGCCTTTGATAGTTCTTGGTGAACTGTGTTATGGGAGAGTAGCCGGTTTTATAAAACAAGCGGCGTGCCCCTCTTAAGTAAGAATGAAAATTAAACATGGAGAGTAGCCGACTGTTAGGCATGCCCCTCTTAGGTAAAAATGAAAATTAAACATGGAGAGTAGCCGACTGTTTTATCAGTAGGCATGCCCCTCTTAGTACAAAATTGAATGAAATATCAAACTTTTATTAAGTAGCCCTCGACTATTTACATCATTCAAAAGAAATATTTCTTAAGATTATCTACATTCCAGGTTCGAGGCAACGGTTGGCCGTCTGGTGTTTCCAAACGGTAGGTACCGTCCCTGACCTCTTCATAGATTCGGTAGGGTCCTTCCCAGTTGGGAGTCAATTTGCCAGACTCATTAGCCCTACCAACTGCTTCCATTTTTCTAAGTACAAAGTCCCCCACTTTGAGTGGACGCCTGTGTACTTTTTTGTTGTATGATCTAGTCATTCTCAGGCGGTAAATTTCATGGCGCAAGACAGCATTGCCCCTCTTTTCTGGGAGTGAGTCTAATGCCAGGGGCATGGCTTCCCAGTTTGCCTCTTCGTCATATAGCATTACTCGAAGAGTCGGCTCGTAGTGTTCAATTGGAAGAACAGCTTCCGCACCATAAGTTAGGAGGAATGGAGTTTCTCCAGTCGCCCCTTTTTCAGTCGTCCTAATGGCCCAGAGAACATGTGGTAATTCATCCGCCCATAGGCCGCCTGCTCGTTCAATCTTTTTCTTGAGACCGTCTGAGATGATTTTATTAAAGGCTTCTACCTGGCCGTTTGCTTGTGGACGGCCGACTGATGCAAAGTGGTGTGAAATTCCTTGGTCACCCAACCAGTTTTTGAGAACAGGCGTCTCAAATTGGGGACCATTATCAAAAACCATAGACATGGGAACCCCGAACCGAGTGATGACATTTTTCCAGATGAATGAGATTACATCCTTCGTCTTGATTCCCTTTACAGCCTCCGCCTCCACCCATTTAGTGAAGTAGTCGACTGCAACAAGTATGTACCTCCTTCCGCCTGTAGCAGGCGTATAGGGACCCAGAATATCCATGCCCCACTTAGAAAACGGTAGTGGGCTATGAATGGTAGTGAGGTCAGTAGCCGGACGGTGAATTAGTTTGCCAAACCTTTGGCACTTGTCACATTTTTTCACCATCTCCATTGCATCTGCTTCTAAAGTAGGCCAAAAGTAACCCTGCCACCTTGTTCGTTGAGCAAGCAACCTACCGCCTATATGGGAAGCGCAGTAACCAGAGTGAAGATCGTCTAGTATCTCTTGTCCCTTTTCTGGAGTAACACACTTTAAGTAGGGTTGAAGGTACCCCCTTTTGTGAACTTCTCCCTTTATCATTTCAAAACTGGCTGCCCGTTTTTTCAGCGCTGCCGCCTGGTGATGATCATCCCGCAAGGTACCGTCTGTCATATATGCCCTGATTGGATCCATCCAGGTTGAGCTTCTGTCTAGGATTCCAATAGGGTCTTCCTCGATGAATCTCTTCTCCATTACTTCCCAAAAAACAGTTCGAGGAGTATCACAAGAGGCGGATGATGCTAATTTTGAAAGTGCATCCGCCTGGTTGTTTTCTGATCTCGGCACTTGAGTCAGATGAAAATCTTCAAGGGATCCGACTGCTTGTCGTACCGCCTGTAAATACTTGATCATGGCCGGATGGGTTGCTTCGTATTCGCCATTATACTGACTCACTATCAATTGTGAATCGGAACAGGCGTCTATCTTTCGTGCCCCTGCCGCCTTGCACATGCGGATTCCGGCTAGTAAAGCTTCATATTCTGCCTCATTGTTTGAGGCCTGAAAACTAAAGCGTAGAGCATACTCGTACCTGTCGCCCTCTGGCGATGGACATATGACGCCTGCTCCACAACCATTTGAAGTAGAGCTTCCGTGCACATATACCTTATAGACTTGGTCTGGATTTCGAGAATCAGGGGGACGAGTCATCTCAACAATAAAGTCAGCAAAGGCTTGCCCCTTCATTGCTTTTCTAGGCTCGAAAGTAACTTCGAGGCTCTGTATTTCTATGGCCCATTTGATCATCCGGCCTGACGAATCCATGGTGGTCAGTGGCCGCTTGATAGGTTGATCTGTATACACGACGACTGCATGTGCCAAAAAGTAGGGCTTCAATTTTTTAACAGCCATGAAGAGTGCAAGACCAAATTTCTCCACTAAGGGATACCTCAACTCAGCATTTTTTAGTACATGACTGACAAAGTAGACCGGTAGCTGACAGCCGTCTCTTTCAGCAAGAAGAACAACGCTTAACGCATGATCAGAGACGGCCAGGTACATGTAGAGTACTTCTTTGGGCAAAGGGTTGACCAGCCTCGGCAAGGAATGCAAGTGAACTTTCAATTTCTGGAAGGCCGCCTCAGCATCCGGCCCCCATTCAAACCTTGCCTTCTTCTTAATGGCCTGGAAGAAATATAAGCATTTGTCTCCTGATCGGCTTAGAAATCTTCCCAAGGCCGCCAGACAACCTGTTAACTTCTGAACCTCTCGGACGGTACGAGGCGACTGCATGTCAATGACCGCCTGCACCTTCTCAGGGTTCGCCTCTATTCCTCTCTGATTGATAAGGAATCCGAGAAATTTCCCAGACTCAACTCCAAATACACATTTCTTGGGATTGAGCATGACATGATGCCGCCTGAGTGTGGCGAAAGTTTCTCGGAGGTCCGAAAGATGATCTATCTGAAGCTTAGACTTGACAATCATATCATCAATGTATGCCTCGACGTTTCTCCCAATCTGATCAAAGAACACAGTGTTTATCATTCGCTGGAAGGTAGCCGGGGCATTCTTAAGACCAAACGGCATGACCGTGTAACAGTATAACCCTTGATCAGTGACGAAGGTCGTCTTCTCCTGATCTTTCTTCCATAAAGGAATTTGATGGAAACCAGAGTAGGCGTCCATGAAGCTCATCAAAGCATGGCCGGCTGTTGAGTCGACCAGGTTATCAATTTTAGGCAGAGGGTAACTGTCTTTGGGGCACGCCTTGTTTAAGTCTGTGTAGTCTACACACATTCGCCAGGTGCCATTCGGATTTTTAACAAGCACCACATTTGCAACCCAGTCTGGGAAGTAACATTGCCGAATGAACCCTGCATCAAGTAATTTTTTAACTTCAGCGGCTGCCGCCTGACTTCTTTCTTCGCCATGGTTCCGTTTCTTCTGTCTTACCGGCTTCTTTTTTGGATCCACGACCAGTTTATGTACCGCCAGATCAGGACTGATGCCTGACATTTCATGGACTTCGAATGCAAAGATGTCCTTGTATTCTTTCAATAGTTTGTGAAAGTCGTCACCCAGGACTGTCAGAGCAGTCGTCCTAACTTTGACTATTCGGTCAGGACGCGAGTCGTCTAAGGTCAAGTCCGTATGCTCACCAGCCGGCTGAGGGCGGAATTCATCCGACCGCTCCTCTGCCAATGATTGCTATTTTCTGTCTTTTCTTGCGGCCCCCGTTTGGGCTGCCTTTCTCTTCTTGCCGCCTTCTTGAACAGGCGCACTCTCCTTGACATTGTCAAGGTCTGTTTTTCCACCACCTGACCCAGCGGCCATAACAGTGGGCTTGATATCCGAGAGATAGCACTCTGGGGCCATCCTCTGATCTCCCCTTAGGGACCCGACTGTTCCATTATCCCTCTCAAACTTGAGCAACATAAGAGATGGAATTATAACAGCTTTGGAATTATTTAGGGTTGGTCGTCCCAGAATCATGTTGTAGGCCGAGAGTTCTTCTACTACCAGGAACCGGACAACCATGTGTCGTCCTTCCCCTTTTTCACCCAGGCGGATGGGTAAATCCACTCGTCCCACTAGGTGGACGACTCCTCCCCCAAACCCTACTAAAGGGTGGGATGCCGGATATATGCAATCAGTCTGATACTTCAGTTTTGACAGACATTTGCTACTGATAAGATCTGAGGAGCTTCCAGTATTTATAAGGATTCGGCCAACTCTCTGGTTGGGCACTTTACATTCAATAACGATAGGGTCGTCATGCGGCCCCCTTACCCCTCCTAGATCTTCTTCAGTGATGACAATCTCAGGAAATGAATATTTGGAGGGCCGTTCTTGGTGAACGGAATTTACATCTAGCCGCCTGATATTGTCTTTGTTGCCCCTAATAGTGGGACCGCCTCCTGCGAAGCCGCCTGCAATGGTGTAGACGACTACATCATCTGTATCAGAGCTGTCAGCCTGTTGACTCTTTTTGGCCGACTACTTTTTCGAGGAAGTGTTCCCCGTAGATTTCTTGACATAAGGGTCAAGATTGCCTTGCTCAGCCAGGCAGTCCAGATACCGCATGAGACTGATGCATTCGTTGGTGTGATGACCAACATCTTCATGATAATCACAGAATTTTTCCTGGTTTCGGTTGCTTGCAGAACCCTTCATGGGGACCGGCTTTTCAATTGAGATCCGTCCCTTGATTTCCTTTAGGATAGCTTGGCTATCCTTGTTAAATGCATACTTTGGGGAGTATGGTTTGAATTCTTTTTTCTTCTTCTGGGCCGGCTGTTTAGAGGAATCAGCCGCCCAGACCTCTTTTCTTTTCTTCTCATCTTTGTTCGACAACTGTTTCTGTCGTTCTTCTATTTTGTCGAACCTTTTCCCGTCCGACTGTTTTGTACTACAAAGATCAGTCGCCTGTATATAGGCTTCCGCTTCAATCAAGGCCTGTTGAAGAGTCGCTACCCTCTTTCGGACCAAATCAAATTTGAATGTCGATCCGTCTTTAAGGCCTCTAAAAAAGTCAGTATAGGCTACCTCATCTGGTAACCCTTGAATCTGTATTCTCATCAAGTTAAACCGCCTGATGTAAGAACGAAGCCCCTCCTTCTCGCCCTGCTGAATTGTTCCTAAGTCAAGGGTCGTCTTCTTCGCAGGTATGTTCATGGAAAAGTTGGAGGTGATTAAGTAAGCAAGCTTCCTGAAGTTATTCACACAACCAGTCGGCAGGTTGTCGAACCATTGTTGTGCGATTCCTTTGAGAGTTGCTGGAAAACACTTGCACCAGGTGGGATCATCCAACCCTTGAAGGTACATCAGGTTGGTGAATGCCATCAAATGGTCTTCTGGGTTAGTAGTGCCGTCATAGGCGCCTACTAATACATTTTCACTTTGGCCGGCTGAGCGGCTTCAGCAATTTCCTTGGAGAAGGCCGACGGCTGTTCCCCAAGTCTAAGCAACCGTAGCTGCCAGTCCATAGGTTGGACATTCTTTGCTGCATGCCCACCAAACAGAGGTGGCTGCAAAAAATATTGTTGTTGCGGTACAAATGGTAAGTTTGGTACCGCCTGGTCACTATGAAAGCCGGACTGACGGGAGGTGCCGCCTGACTAACTCTCATGATACGACTGAGTATGCCTCGTCGAGGTATTGCGTAGACTGTCTTGGAAGTTTGAAGTAGAGGCCGACTCTGACAATCGGTCATTCTTTTTCTGCTCTAGCAATAGCCGAGCATCTGTGTATGTTTTCTTCGACCCGTCCGCCTGGATATGACGAACAGGCTTCCTCTTTCCTGGAGTAGGAAAGCGGTACTTTGTGAAATCAAGGGCAGGCGGATCCCACTTCCTAGAGTTAGGATGAGGGGTCGCCTTTCGCCCTTGAACTGGCTTCCTCTTCTCTGAAGCGGAAGGTTTCTTAGCCGACTACTCCTTGGCCGGAGCAGGCGGCTTCCTGTTGAGCAGTTCTTGAATCTCTCCCTTGAAGCCCCTTATGAAGGTCATGAGTTCGTTTCTTGTAATGGGAGCAGACCCATCAGCCGCCTGCTGCTGAGCAGGCGGTGCGCCGACTGAATCACTGAGTCCGGTTTGAAGATGTTCCCGTTCCCTCCTTTCGGTATGACGGGTACGTCGGGCCCTTAGGGTCCCGTCTGAAGCTGTGTGAGCTTCAACTTCAAATTCTTCCTCAGCATGGTCCGACTGAACTTGAGGGTCGTCTAGGGGACGCCTCTCTTCAGGAGTCGGTACAGATGTGGATGCCATCTCAGAAGTACTCTCCCCACAGACGGCGCCAAAATGTTTCGGGGTTTTCTGATGTCCTGCGGGAGAGTTACAATTCCGAGACTGGAACCGGACGTCTGTACCTGCAAAACAAACGGATGCTCCGGATGATTGGAGATCCGCCTCCGACGGTCAAGTTAGTACTTGATTAAGGAGTAATTAATGCGGAAATTAAAGTAATTGGGTCTCTCTAGGTGAGAGTATTAAATGTGTGTAATCCCCCTTAATGAGGATTAAGGGAGGTATTTATAACCTTGGGAAACGTGCCAATCCTAGGTTTATGTTAACCTAGGGCTGATTGGGCTTCCCTTGGAAGTTGGGCCTAGGTGGCCGGTTTTTCCATTAGGCATGGAGGATGCCACGTCTCATGACATAATAGGTCCAAGGTGGACGAATAGGCGTGTGCCACGTGGCAAACCCTGACAATTCCAACTGGTGGACACTTGGCAGGATCTGATTGGCCCACGTGGCGCATTCCGATTGGTGGGAGAAAAATCCCCTAATCAGTGGGGACAACTACACACCAACACGCATGAAGAAGAAGAGAAGTCTTGACAGATAGGGAATAATACTACCAAATTTCCTAGAAGTTGACAGGGAGCTCATTGCAAATGTGGTGAATTATCTAAACACAATATCAGTCCCAACAACAGGTCAAGAAGAAGCACAAATGGAAGTGATGCAGATTGACTTCAACAAAGATGCAAGGGAGCTTTTAGGGAACTCATTGACTGCCACCTAAACTTGTAAAATCTAAACTTGTTTTTTGCTATGTTTATGTACTAGTTAAATATATTTTGGTACATACTTAGGACACATTCTTAGGAGTCATGTATGCAAGTAAAGTAGTGTTTTGTAAAAATCACACACTTTTGATATTAATGTAAAAACCAACACTTTTGTACACAATATCCATCAGATAGGGTGTTTTTTTTCATTCAAAGCATCAATGAGTAATGGTACCTCAACAGAGAGGTAACCAGAGCATCCAAACTACTCAAATAGCTATCAGTTGAGTCCCTTCATCATTTGGATGTCACACAATTTGATGCAATTAGGGGCAAGGGGCTCAATGCATCTACAACAGATCAAGCATATGGGACTCAAGGCTTCAAAAAAAAAGAATAACCATAGGGGCCTCAAAGGTTCCTGATCAACACCAACATCATAGTCAAGTTCACTCAAATCACCACAACAAGAAGCCAAATACAGGGAGCTCAGTGCATACTCAGTTAACCATTGGGGAGTCAAGTAAGGCAGACTATCCAATAACAACAACAACAGGTAACCAAAAGCCCAAATCATATTACCATAATCATATAACTAGAATCAGTGCATAATCAGTGCATAATCACTCTAATCACCACAATTACAAGCCCAAAATAGGTAACCATAATCAATTAACCATAATCAGTGCATAATCACTCAATTCACCACAACTAAAAGCCAAAAACAGATAACCAAAGGGGACTCAAGTAAGGCAGAATTTCCCAGAACAACAACACATAACATCAACCATCAACAACAAAATCATTGAAAAATCAACAAAGATTAGGGTTCAGAAATTACGCTGCAAAATTAGTTAGGAGGGATGTAGTATTGTGGGTAGTAAATCTGCAAGTATGCCATATAAACATCACCAGGCTCCATACTAATAGGATGCCCAGATCTGATGCGTTTTGCACAAGAGGATGGCCCAACAGTACTCCCGCCTTCGACCTCAGGGGACTCAAAAGGCTGCACAACCTCTCCAGCCACCAAATCTACTAGGGTTGTCTCCCTAGTTTCAGATCCGACATCACCCACCTAAACAACACCTTCAGGGGCCCCCACAACAGCCAATTCTCCTCCTTCACAACAATTTCGACTAGATCTAAGGCTGTAGGTGGTTTATCTTCAACCTTAGGGTCGCAAACCTCCTTTGGTTTCTCCTTGTCATCACTTAGTTTCGCACCTCAGATCTTCCTCCTTGCAATGAGTGAAGCGCGGCGCACTGGTTTTATGCACCCAATTCCTCACTGAGGAATGTATCTAGTGGCTTGAGAGCAATTCTTAGCCTTAGACCTACCGGATTCGAGTGACTCATAGCAGAAAAGGTCAAGAGTGTCGTCGTTTGGAGTGGTCATATTGAAGAATAGAGAGAAACAAGGACTGAAATGGAGGAGAGAGTGTGGAGGAAACCCAGAAAGTGAAGAGAGAGAGAGAGGGGGTGAGATCGGCTGAGAAGAAAGAGGGGGAAAGAAAAATTCTAGGGTTTGCGGTTTTATTCTGGAGAATTCTCCAAAAAAATTAAGAACCCAACTATCTTCATTGATGAATTGAATGCGGAAGCATTCAATGGTGGTGGTTGGGAAGATGTAGAATTTAAATGGGTGGGGGTAATTTTGGTGGGAAGTGTTAGGTTAATTAATCTAATAATGTGATATGATTATTAGTATAAGTAAGTTGGGAAAAAAAAAGTAAGGGTATTTTGGTCAAATTCCACCCAAAACTTACTAAATAAGGAAAGAGAAAAAAATGTTGCAAGTAATGTGAACCATCTGTTTTAGGAAATTGTTGCAAGTAACAAGAACTGGAGGTAGCATTAATATTCTTATATAAATTTAGGAAATTTTAGAAAATAACACCACAAAAAGTCACGATTTTGGTTATAAAAAAAATGATTATAACACCACAAAAAAAAACCCAAAAAATTGATTTTACCACCACCTAGTGGATGTCGTCCAAAAAACCGTTTGAAGACCCCACCAAGTACACGTGTCACTTGTATATTGGTTTAAAAAAATAAAATAAAGGAAAAAAAAAACCTTAAACCCTAAGCCAGCCACCAAGCCCACCACCGCAGCCCCTACATCACACCGTCGGAAGCTCCACTACCAGAACCTCCCCTTTACAGCCGAAACCACCGACACCCCCTCCCTTTTATGTCCAGTTGCCCACCGTCGAAAGTACCCACACCCTGAAACACCAAGCCCCGATTTGGTTTGGGTTTCGGATTTCGGATTCTAAGTACGAGTTAGGGTTCAGGTGAGCGTGAGAGGGGTTTTTGGGGTCTAGGTGAGAGCTGGGATGGGATCTGAGCGGTCGCAGGCGAGGGTTGGGATTTGCCGGCGGTCGCCAGATGTTTGCGGGTGTGGATTTGCGGTTACATGGGCGAGGGTGGAGATTAGGGTCCGGCGATAGGCGAAGGGGGATGGGGAAAAGGTGCCAGTGGTAGGATGGAGAAGGGGAACGGGCCGCCGACGGTGGGATTGGGAGAGAGCTGCTGGCTGTGGAGGTTGCCAGTGGTGGCTGGGTTTGGGTTTAGGGAATTTTATTTTTTTTTTTTGTGAACCAATGCTACACTGACACGTGTACGTGGTGGGTCCCACTTACAAATTCCATCCAAGAATCCGTTAAGTGGTGGTGAAATCAATTTTTGGAGTTTTTTTTTTTTGTGGTGTTATAATAAAAGTTTTTTATTGGTGGTGTTATTTTCTAAAATTTCCATAAATCTATGATTTTTTAAAACTTTGTTAAGTTAGATAAGGAGAAGGAGGCCTACCGGGTTGAAACCTTTCACAAATCCACTCTACCCGGATATGCGAATTAGCCCCTTGATTTTATATTTCCTTAAACAAAGGTAAATAAGAAGACCTCCATAAAACCATGGTGTAAAGATAACCTTTAAAAGAGTAGAAAAGCCATCACAACCATGACCACTCCAAACGACGACACTCCTGGCCTTTAAAAGAGTAGAAAAGCCATCATTTGCGGGCTTGGGCGGGTAGCAGGTAGCGGGCCGGGCTTATGCTTATTTTTTTGTCCAACGGGCTTTTTGTAGCAAACCCGAACCCTTTTATGCGGGCTTGATACTTTGTCCATGCCCGCTTATTAAACGGGTCGGGTTTGCCCACGGGCTAACCGGCCTTAAAATTTTTGTTTTATTTTTTATAACACTAATTAATCTTTTTATTATTTACCTGTGCTAAAATTATTTTGGTAGAGTTGTCTTAAAATTTTTTGTTCACAAATGATAATAGAATTAAAAAAAAAAGGTTGAAATTATGACATATGTTATAAATATATGAAAGAAAAAACTTATTTAATAATTGTTAATGATAATATATAAAATTAAAATAAATAATTGTAACTAACAAAAGTTTATAGTCTCTTTGTATTTATTTTCTAAAATACACGAAGTATGTCATAATTAACTAACTAAATAAAATTATTAAAATATTATTATAATTATAAACGGGCCGGACGGACTAGCCCACGATACATATTTTCTTGTCCATACCCGTCCATTAATATTAACGGGTCAGGCCTAACCCCTTCCCAAATATCCAATTTTTTTCTAAAAGGTTGTCCAAGCCTGTCCTTTTTGCAGGCCGGGTTCGCCCATGAACAGCTCTACACTCAACCTATCGTGGCATCTCTGTACTGGATAACTCCTCCGTCAAATCAATCCCCCTTACACAACAGTCCGTTACGCTAACCTTAGCGCACCAAACGTGCAACTCTTGATTCCAACAAATATATACCCCACTGTCCCACGATATAAAAATTAAAAATTTAATCACAACATAAATTAAAAATTTAATTAATTAAAAAAAATTAAAAAAATCCCGTTAAAAAAAAAAGAAATGAAATTCTCTTGCCAAAAAAAAAAAAACAGTTTCCATTTTATACAGCTCTTGTTCTCTCTCTCTCTCTATCTGCGTCTTTCTCTCTCATCAAAGCCCTAGATTCTCTCTCCATTTCTCTCTCCTCTTTTCTTCCACTCTCACAGCTGTTGTTACTACTTCACTCACAAGACAAAAAATATGGTATAATTTTCTTCCTTTTTTCTGATTTATGATTATTTTTGAAATCTAGGGTTTGTTATTTTCATTTTGATTTTTGGAATTATGCTTTTTATTTCATCTTTCGTTGTTCGATCTGGAATTTGCTGACAGATTTGTTTTGAATTATTGGATTTATTTTTCTGGATGTTAGCGTTTTTGTTACGCGGATTTTTATGAGTAATTATGATAATTTTCTGATCTGATAGTTTTTTTATTTTTTGAATTTGGAAATTGATAGCTTCTTATGAACTGGGGAATCAAGGGAATGTGTTTATTTTTGTGTTATGTTTATTACAATTTTTTATGTAATATTTTTGGTGTATGATGTTTTGGATTGAGTACAACATAACCTAGGATCTGTAATTTAGTTGAGTAAATCGTGTTGATTGGAAATGGGTAGCTTGAGCAGCTAAATTTCGGAGGATTGTCTTAAATATGCTTGACTAAATGAATTTATTGATTGGATGTGGTGGAATTCAACAAACTTAATGAGTTTCGCGATAATAAGCGTGTAGATTAATGGGTTTTAGCTAGATGTGATGATTTTGGACTTTTGGTAGGATGTTGTTTGGATGTCTTGAAAATAGCTCACATGAGTATGTGAAATTCATGATGAGAAAATTCGGTACATAGAATTGCCGGATGCTTATTGTATGGATTTCATCATCTTGAGGAACCTATGACTAGAATGTTGTTGATGGTAGAGTGTAACCAAGGAAAGACTATTCAATTTCCCAAAGGTTATCTTGTGTTGTAAAGGTCTTTGTTAAAGGATTGTGCAGTTGTTGGTTTGATATGCTTTGATGGGCTGAAATGGCAGAGGTTGTTTCCCCTGGTGAATGAGTTTGGTTGCTGATGACCTACTGTGTTTTGTGCTGTCTGGGTTTCTGTTGAAATGGTTGATGGGGTTGTTACCTTGTCGCTTTGCTTTAATGGGTTGAGTGTCGTAGTGAGTTGGGGTTACTGAACTACTGATGCCACCTCTTATGGTTTTTGGATTTCTTTTGATTCCTTGCATGTGTAACACTTTGTGTTCTATAGGCGAGGCTCCATATCTGGTGGGTAGTGAATGAGTTTTAACTTTGTGCTGTCTCCCCTTCTAATTTGTTCGTGTTATCAAAATATTCTGAGGAATCAGTTTTGCCATGTTTTGAGTGCTGACAACAGTGAAGAGCTCACTTGCAGAATTTCTGGTGTATTGAAATGTTTTTGGTTTCTCAATGTGAGCAGAGTAAGTTTATATTAATTGTGAATTTAGTTTGAAGATTTCCAGGATTGTATTGGTGACAAATTGAGTGAAAGAATGGGCAGAGAGCTTTAGTTTACTAAAAAGCTATTGGTGCAGTCAAGTAATAACCTAAACCATTACACGATATGTTCGGTGATAGAGGAATTTGTATTATGCTTATGCTTCTCTATGATACGAATATGGACGATTGATATTAATTTCTCCTTTGATCGCCCTTTTTAAGAAAATAAAATTATTCAAAGTTCTTTATAAGCGTTCAAAGTAGTTCTGCATCGAATTTTTCATGTGGATGGAGCCGAGTTCACTTAATTAATGTATTGATTCCTAGCCAGCAGCACTGCTTTCAATTTCTCAGTGTTTTCATCTTGGATACAATGCATTCTTTCTTTGAGCAGCTCCAGTTTATGTCAATTGTAACTTTTCGGGCTATATAACTGCTGTAAATAGATGTCAATATGTTACAAGTCAAGCTTAAAGGAAAATGAGGCTTGTAGAATGACTTTACTATGAAATGTGTGATCTTCCTTCCTGTCATCGAGACTTGGTGCTATTACTCTAACTTGTCCTCATAATTCTTTAACCTTTTTTCTTTTTGTTGACATTTTGGTTTATCTTGTCATATGGTCGTGATGTATAATTGTATATTGATATTATGTATAGGCCAATGCTGCATCAGGAATGGCAGTTGATGACGAGTGCAAGCTCAAATTTTTAGAGCTTAAGTCGAAAAGGACTTACCGCTTCATAATTTTTAAGATTGAAGAAAAGCAAAAGCAGGTAATTGTGGAAAAGGTTGGTGAGCCTAATCAAAGCTACGAAGATTTCACTGCAAGCATTCCTGCTGATGAGTGCAGATACGCAGTCTATGATTTTGATTTTGTGACTGCAGAGAATTGCCAAAAGAGCAGGATCTTTTTCATTGCATGGTAATTTCTCATCAGCCATAATAAAACACTCAGTAAAGTTGTTTTTCTGTGATTGACTGTATTAACCCTCATTATTACTACTTTGCTTGGAAAGGTCCCCTGACAATGCTAAGGTGAGAAGCAAGATGATTTATGCAAGCTCAAAGGACAGGTTCAAGAGAGAGCTAGATGGTATTCAAGTTGAGCTCCAAGCAACTGATCCTTCTGAGATGGATTTGGATGTTATTAAAAGCCGTGCTGCGTAATGCACTCTCCATGTTTCAGCTGCTTTCGTTGAGTGTTATCCATACAGTCCACTTTACCTATGTTTAAATGTTAATACCTTTTAAGGGGCAATAGAACTTGCTTACATATAATATTTGATGGTTGTCGCAGTGTAATACTGATGTCTTTTTTCTTATGCTTCAGTAATTTCGGAAAATACATTGATGATTGTGTTATTTGTGGGATTTCACACTAGTGAGCCTAGCTTCGATATGTATGCTTCGGCTATCTGTTTTGTGTATTCCTTTCTGGGGTGAACTGTGAACATGTCCTCTGATTTGAAATGGAGGACCACTTTTCTGTATCACTAATCCTTGAAATCTTTTGGCTATTGCTGATTTATGGTGCTCTTGGTCTTCTTTGTCTATTGTTTTGTTTCTTATTCGCTGCTCTTAATTTGCGATTTTTGTTGTTTTCTTCATAGTGATCCCTCAAGTTGTAATAGTTTGTTGTGTGGTTGTAAATGGTTACTTGACCTTCCCCGATTACCTTCTGTTAAAGGAGTTTTGTTGGTTGAGTTAGGGCACTCTGACCCTGCTTGGTCAGCCATGGTCCACCTCCTATTGGCCCTATTTACGATGACTTCTAAACTACCTGCCTGACTAGTGGCTGCCTCCCCCCACCCCCTTACCCCACCCCACCCCACCTCCACAAACCACTGGTGGAGCCGTGGAAGGGCTTATCGGTTATCGGCCTTATCGCCCCTCCATTTCTTGTTCTTGGAAAAGGAATTATGATTAGGTTACTAGGCAAAGAAGAGAAATAGGAGTGTAAGAGTATGGATGATTTTTCTTTTCTTTTTATTTTTCTTTTACCTAAATGTTCGTATTTGACTATTTGTAGTGAAATAAAATGTTTTATTTCTATGAATTCGATACGCTGTAGATCCTGGGATAGAGTAAGGTATGATATATTGATGTGTCTAGGCATCTACAGAAAAAAAAGATCAGTAACCATTGAGTTGTTGGAGGGCTTCCGCTACTACTGCTAGTGGTTTTACAATCTTTGATAATTATGCTTTAAAACGATAATACATTTGGCTATGTTTCACTTAATGCCAATAACCTATTATGTTTTTTGTGACTCGATCTACTGAAAAAATGTATGATCCATCCATGCCCCTAATAGAAAGTTTTACTCACACCCCTAAAATTGGTTTATCTGTCTTGATGCTTAATTGAGTTAATTCACATGGGTTATGAAATTTTACTTATTTTAAAATAATAAAAAGGGTATTATACAGAGTATTGTCTATAAATAGAGTTTTGCCTTCACCCTTCAGAGACATTCTAGGTCTAGAAGTATTATCTAATGTCTATAGATAGACATTAGATAATACTTCTATTATCTAATAGACGATATAAGACCTCGACACCTCGTATAACCTAAATAAATAATTTTAAAAAAAAATAAAAAAGAAAAATAATCCTATAAAAACAGAGTAATAGCTTTGCAGGTATTAACTCAATTGAGCAATCCTTTAATTATCATATTTTAAATACTGATAATGCATTCCCTCAATAAAAATTAGAAAAAAAAAAGAAAGAAATGAAAAAAGCTATATTTTATTAATTTTAATTAATCAACACTTAATAGAGTATTGTATAGAAACCAAAAGAAACGAGGAAAAATGAAAAATACAGGAATAATGTATTCAAAACTATGTGATATAATTTTGTGTATAAATGTACTATCTATGATGATGAATCAATTAATTCATATGTAGATCTTTTGAAGGTCCTTGATGCAGTCTGATGATCAACTACCCAGCTTTCTCTTGTAATACTCTTCATAGTTGATACTGGAACCAAGCATAGTCCTTTACTTTGTAGGTCACTTTGCCTCTCTGCATCACCCTGTCACGCGAAAATTTGAAGGATCAGATTCTTTAGTGTTAGAATTACTTATGTCCGGATTTAGTTGTCACTTGTCACATTACTAGTGGAATCACATCATCAACGTGACTGTTAATTAGGAGGGTGCTTAATTCATCAATGAACAATCTAATTCAGAAAATTTGTTTTAGTGCAGGGTGTACCTGAAACTGTGCTTGAAGTGCTGACCTAAGCTCAAAATATGATATGCTTAGCCTCTGAAATAACAAGTTCATAAACTACTTATACATCACTTGTTAAAATCTTAATTTTAAACTATTAGTCTCTTTTCATTTATTTAATTAAAAAATACCCGAATTTCTTGATGAATTATTTTGATATAGATACAAGCCTCTTGAAGAACTGAAGCAGTATCCGTCTGCATTTTTTGGTGGCCATAATTAGTACCAATGCATTTTAATTATGCGACGTAAATATTAATAAATGGTTTTATGTATTGTAGGCCTTATGAAGTGCGGAGTAATTTTGTTTGACTGACCTTTCCGTAAGGAGATACAAGTTCTTGAAGAGCAGAAATTTTTTCGCTTAACTTTTGGCTTCTCTTAACTGGTGCCTGCATCTTTAGTATACATTGATAAACCAAGTTGTGTTATTTCATGAATTGTAAATCACACATATAATGATATGTTACATTTCTTAAAAGCCTCCGGACATCCTTCACCTCACACTCGAGTTTTAGATTCTGTTAGTAGTTTGTCATATACAAATGTAATTTATACTAGTAAACAATAGGAAAAGGAAGGAATTTACATCTATAGTCACCTTGTATTTTCTTGTATCGACAAATTGTTCGATCACCTTTCTTTTCTTATTAGCTCTCAATGCTTCAAGGCTTGCCTTGTTACCGAGAACACTATTTCTTTGTGCAAGTTTAGCCCCGGTAACACTTTTTCTAACATCTTTAATTGTCTGAAATAGAGATATAGACCAAGAAATAAATGTCAACTGTTAATATTCTTAAGCATAGATTTGTATAACATCATAACAAAAGGGTATGAAAAATAAGACAGAAAGTCATACAGGTTTGTAAGGTTGAGCCAAAAGAATGTCATTCTTAATAGAGTCATCACAAGGTAAGTTCCAACGATAATCCAACAAATGAGGAGGAGTTGCAAGGCTGAGATTTTCTATTGGTGTAGGCATCAACGATGAATATGCAACTGAAAATTCGAGTACACAACAATAGAGTGAGTCATAGTTGATATACCTCTTCGAAATAGACCAAACTCCGGGAACTTAAGGATAAAATTGTAATTTCACTAGAAAAAACCCTCCATCCCTTTTCTTAGTGACATAAAAAGTGGGTCGTGGACTCGTGATGCCATACAAATTTTATACATATACACTTCCACGACGAGAAAGAATGTAATTTTTAAAATTAAGACCGGAATTTGCATATTTTATGCCTTCTTCTGGAGATGGCTAATTTTTTTCAGTAAAACCCGAGCACATTGGTAATTGAGCGGTAAAATGTGCTCCTCAAAAACACTTAATCAGTGTCAAAACTTAGGTAAGATTGATGACATTTAAAAATAAAAGATGACTTACCTCACCTTATATTAGTAGAAATTTATGTTTTGTACGTAAAGAATAAACTACATTTGACAAATAATAATTAAGCATACACTAATTACAGAATCTATGCATAATTAGAAATTATAAAAGAAATTACTGAACCTGGTGAAATGTACGAAAATTGCGAGGGAACATCCATGCTTCCATAATTAATTTGCTGCATATAATCATTCTCAATTCCAGTTCCAATATAACCATTGTTATTGCTGCATTAGTATTAAAATATTTGTTAATCAATCCTCTGTATTTTAATTTTTTTTTTTTTTTGGTAATGTCAAATGTGATTCAATATGTAAATGAAGAAACATACATGTTACTGCCCATCATCATAGAGAACTCTGAGTTGGAAGATTGAAATCCATCAATCGATTCGCCTAGGAAAATATATGTTAAAATGTTCATAAAAAACATGATCAAATATACGTAAAAGTTCAAAAAATATAGATGCAATGTACCAAGATTGTGGTTTTGTAAGCACTTCATCTCGTTACACACAAACCTTGAAGCTGATAAGCAACACAAGAAAGTGTGGATGATCATAATTATTAAGCCTGTTTTATGTGAAGTTTAATTAGTGAATAAAAATGCAAGTATATAGGGAGGCATAATTTTGACTCTTGTGTGGCAAAAGGGTATCTTTGAGTAAAGCAACATCTAATTTCCTTACTAAGAGAGTTGTATTATTATAGGTTAATTAATGCGTGAAAACAACTTGAAACGTCTGTTTTTCTAAATTTAGTTTTTCAATTAGAGAGTAGTTGGGGTTGCTCTTGGCTAATTTCATGTTACTTTTACTTGATTAAGGTTTTATTTTTCACATTTTGACTTAAATTTAGAAGATTAAATGTGAATAGTGGTTTATATTATGTAAATTAGTTCATTGTTGAGATATTTATATGAATGATTCCAAGTTTAATCAATGTAATATTTGAAATTAATCCTTGTTTTTGAGTATTTAATGAAAGGGTAACTTTTTTTTTACAATATTTATATTCTCTATTAGCTAATATACACTTATGTAATGACCCCAAAAAGACCCAACAAACACTACTAAAAAAATTTCTTTGAATTAGCTTATGAGGGTCCCCTTTGAGATCATTCTTGAACAATCAAAGCTGGAGAATAATTTTATTAGATGGGTAAGGCTTGGAATTAGTATTCATATATTAATTAAAATTCCTTGATATATATAGTTTAAGATTTATAGTAGTAGTAATTTATTAAGCTGTTTACGTGTTTTTTTTATTGGATTTCAAGTAGCTCACGAGTAGATTCGCTTGACTAATATATTAAAAGGCGTTTCTAAGAACATCTATGTGCCACGTAGACCCCCTCATTTTGCCACGTCACTACTCAACTCCTCAATATTCCACGTCATCCACTCAACTCCTTAATATGCCACGTCATCCACACAACCAACAATACTCCATGTTGTCTCAATTATATTGAAAAAAATATATGGATGAGAAGGTTCGATCACTTGACCTCTTTAAAAAAAAGTAATTGTATAACCATCTAGGCTAATCATTAATTATGCTTTAACATTGCACAATAAATAATATTATACTACAAATTATTGAAGACACATACTATATACAAACTATTAGATGCTTTTATAAATTATTAGTTGCACAACTATAAAAGTAGTAACTCGGGGCAACGCTGGGGCTACTCACTAATGAGTGCTTAAAAAATACCGTACTTGTTCAACTTAAATACATAACAAATGTCATGTAAAAATACAATAGATGCATTATAATGAAATCTAAATAATTGGACCTGATGTTTGCTTTCCCTAGCCTACTAATCAAAACAGGATGCATTACATCTTTTCTTGTAATATGAGTTTGAATCACAAGGTTAATGTCATTAAGCAATGCTCAAGATAAAGAATCATCACCATTTGCTATTAAGCTCACAACAAACAAGAATTAAATAAATCACCTTTTTTTTTTTTTTACAGAAATTATTTGTTTTGATGTTTTTAAAATGGAAAATTACATTCGTTAGGGCAGCGCTTTAATCCCCAATGATTATGGATAGTCACTTTAAATTTAACAGAGAAGTGTAGGTGGATACACACTTGTATATGTTCTATCTTTTTTTTTTTTTTTTATTTATTAATTTTTTTTTATTGTTATTATTAAAGTAAGGAACACTAAAAAAAAGATATTAGGAGACCCTCCTCATGAGTGAAACTTCTAATGCAAACTTTCCTCATGAGTGAAAATCATAATGCATTGAAAACAAAAGTAGGAAACAAACTAGAGTTGTACTCTGTGGCAAAGTTCTATGTTCAAAATATCACTAACTAAATGACCAACAATAGCTATTCACTTATCTTTTCTATTAGCCTCACGATAGATATGTTGAGTACTCTACTTTTCAAAATTATTGGGAAGAGAATGCATGCAATAGTATGGTTAAGAGAGTTAAATACTCTATTTGTAGTCTCGAGTGAGCTAGCCTCCTTTTTAGACCGTTGTAAAAAAAAAAAAAAAAAAAAAAAAATTGCATGCAATATAGTAATATGATCAATCTGCCGTTAATTACCATAATGTCGTCACCATCAATAAAAACATCTTGTTCAATCTTAAGAAGGATGCCCTTGTCGAGAGCAAATACTCCATCTATGAAAGTTTTAGTGTCATCATGAGATTGTGCGCCCTCAGTAAAGTTCAGTACTATCTCGTGTGATGACTCCCACGGTAGCTGAGGCATCAAATAATCAAAGTTGAGTTTGAAGAAATGGTGGGTGGTATACCCCAAGTTAATGATGGGTGGAAACTCAAGAATTGATATCTCATGGAGTGGAAGGTAATGTTGAGAATTTTTATAATGCCTCTCATTGAACTTTCGATAATAGATATTAGAGTCCTTTTCTAAGCTAAAGAGGATAGAAGGCTAGAAGCTAATACCTAAGTCTAAATTTACTCAGTTTGGCCAATTATCGATTTAAAGATGAGTCATTTTCAACTTTCCATGTACACATTATCCCAGTATTTCTTTGTCCATCAAAAGCTAAGAAAAACCAAAAGCATGTTAGTAAAATTGGTCTCCACTTATATTACAATTATAAAAGTTCCACAGATTGAAATATGGATGCATAGCATTACTAACACATAGACACACATATAACACCCTGAAATAGTCAGACTTGATTTACTAACTCCTTTACATATTAGTTGCAACTTTTGTCATTTCAAGGTGCTATACATTAATTGCAACTTTTCATTTTTTTTCCCTTTTTAGTAAGTTTTTTTAAATAAAATTACCAAAATATCCTTACTTAATATTTCAAAAACACAATTAACTCACTAAATTATAACTCATTAAAATAATAAGCTTACTTAATTAACATAAATATTTTCATCCAATTTAATTCACCCAAAACCAGATTCAATCAACAATCAACATAAATTCAAAAAAATCATTCAACTTCCATCAATCTTCATCCTAGCTCCACGAACTCATCCAACCACCACTTTCAATGTTGTCGCCACCTCTAGCCACCACTTTCAATGGCGCCACCACTGAACACCACCTTTGATTTCGCCACCTCTGATCACCGGCCCTTCCTCCAGTGTTCCTATCTCCCTCTCTCTCTCTCTCTTCAAATCGTTTAGATCTGACGGTTTGGAGGTGGGTGGGCTGAATCGGGTGGTTAGGGTCATATTTTCAGGTTGATTTAGGGCAAATTTCGGGAAGTATGTTTGAATCTAGATGGTATAAAGCTGATTTCGAGTGGGTTAGGGCTAGTATCGGGAGGGTTAAGATCGAGTGGATAGGATTGTTTTGGGCAGTTTACAGCTAATTTCAGGGTGGTTTAAGGGCAAGTAGGAGGGGGGGGGGAGGGTTTAGGGTGGTTGGTTGGTTTCTGGATGGTCTAGGGAGGAGTGAGGGTGGTTTCGAGGTGGTTCATGATGATGGGGTGGGTTTCGAGTTGGTTCAGGGTGACAACAGGTTGGATTTTACAGTGAATGAAGCTGGTTTAAGGGTGGTTTAGACTTTAGGGTAGGGAGTAGTTTTCATGGGTGAGTGAGGCTGGTTTCGGCTAGTTTAAGTTGAGAGATGAATTTCGCGGTGGTTCTTTGAGGTGGTTCATGTGAGTTGGTTTTTTTTAGGGTGGTTCATGATTGAATGATGGTGGGTTCGAGTTGGTTTTGAGTAGGGTAGGTTCGTGGTGGCTATAGGATATAGGTGGTGCTGATGAGAGTGGTGGTGGACTGGTGGTGGTATTTGAATTATTAAACATCCCCACTCTCTCTTACCCTTAATTGTATATCATTAAATTCATTAATTACACATTATTAAATTACACATTATGAAATTACACATTAAATTCAAAGTTGCAACTAACTTGAAACGGAAGTAATAAATGAAAGACATTTTTTACGACAGTTAAACTCCCATTCCTAGAAGGAAAATTGTGCTTCTCAAATTACTCGCAAATTCCAAAAGATTTGGGAAAGAGTATAGAAAAGGTTCAAATCAAACCGCAAAAGAAGGCATAATAGCAAAATTTGAGAATAGTGCCTACATTAATATCAAAAACACTGAAAGAGCTCTCCCAAATTGAAATCAAACCTGAGCCCTGGTAATTATGTTTCACAATACACTAAGAAACAGCTCATATCTATAACTTAAAACATCGCAGCATTACGACAGGGATTACTCCTAATAGAAGAAACCAAGCACTTTGCCTCCAACGTTCTTTCTTCTAGCCTCTTCGTGATCCATGATACCAGCAGATGTAGTCAACACAATGTATCCGAACTGAAATAAACCCATTGTATTAGAAATTATTGTAGCACTCTAAAACAGAGCAAACATTTCACACACAGATATAGGCAATATATCATACCTCAATGAGGATAAAACAATGGAAAAACAATGTACACACCAAAAGACATCAAAAGGATAACACAATGGTCAAAACATGCAAGTATAAAAGAGAAAAAGCACCCGTTTTGAAATTGTTATATGACAGGCCAAAACAAACATGTTACCAAAAAAAGCCTCCTTATTAACATCCGGGTTCCCAAAAACACCCCAGTGATGTGCTTAATAGTTATAACACAGGCAAGCCTCATAAAATAATGCACACTGTTCAAGTAGATTCATTAGCTAACCTGTCTTGAAGGAAGAAGTCTAGCAGTCCATGACTCAATCTCCTTAACACCGACATCAAAACGAGGACTAATGACACCACACTTGTTCAACCTTCCATTCAATTCAACAACAATCTTTCCAGATCTGTGGTCATCAACATATTCGAACTCACCAATGTAACCTGAAAAGAATTCAGAACAGTCACCATTAAACACAGTTGGAAAAATCATAAGCAAGGTTGACCTCACAAGAGAGATTGGAGACAACATACCGTGCTTTTGCATAACAATAAGAAACTTAATGATCACTTTGGATGAGGGCCGGATGAGGACCTGACGTTTTCCTCGCTTCTCAGCATTATACATTGTCTTGAGAGCATCATTAAGCACACTGACCCTCACCATAGCTGCTCAATACAGGCTGCAATAGCAGAGTAAGCATGTTAGCTGTATTATCCAGTTCAATTCAATAAGCAACAGCATCCCACTTGTTACTTATCCTAACTCCATATTATACATTAGTTATCTATCAAACTTAATCTTAACTCCATACTATACATACATAATCGATCAAACTTATCCTAACTCCATACTATACATACGTAATCGATCAAACTATGCTATTCGGAACACCCAATATGTTCTAATTTGCACACACTCATTATTCTGTATTCCCTCATCCCATTTTCATTAATCAAAGAAAGTATCTAATTACTAATCCCATCACACAAATAGTGAACCGAAAGCAATTCACTCTGCTTAATACGCACCCCGATATCATTCTAACCCAATACCACATTTCCATTATACAAGTATAATGAGATAGTATAACCCAACCCCATAAAAGCTAAGCCCTAACTTCTACAAGCAAAATACAACTTACTTCTCACCTAAATTTCAACGTTCAACAAAATTCAAGTTTCCCCAGTTGGTAAAATGAACCCTAATCTACATATCATATTCAAAGATTTAGTATTTATCAAAATCAATTAATCATTTCAACCAATTTATAAGATCTAATAAACATTCGAGATTCTCCTAAACATCACATTATACTTCAAATTACCAAAATAAACTATCAAATTATTAACAATGGGCAAAAAATAATCAATTTGACATGATTTATCTATCTTTTGCAGACCATCAAAATTAAGCATTGCAATAGAAATTACATAAAAATAAATAAATCAGAAGAACAAATTGAATGAACGTACGAGTGTAAGAAAAATGGTACCGTGACGAGAAGAAAGAGATCGTCGAGAGCGCCTCCGAGCAGGAAAAAAGAGGAGAGAGAAAGAGAGTGTGCGCTTGGAGGTATTGTGAGGGTTTTAAGAGTGGCGCATTGAAATGAAGAAACCCTAACTACTGACCTGCATTTGTTTACTCTTTTACAAGCCCATTACTTTTTAGAATTGTAGGCCCATTTGAATAAGACTAATTAGCAATAACATAAGATAGGATAGGATAGGATTAGCAATTGTTAATAACTTAGGTCGAGCCCAGATAAGTATTTATGAGGTCGCCATTAAAATGAACATTTAGTATAACGAAAAAAACCATTTTCTAACTTAACATGTTTTACAATAATTTTGTATATCTCAATAATCAAATGCTTATTTTTATGCAGTATGATGTTCATTCTTATAAAATAAATGTTCTTTTTTTATGTTGTATGATGTTCATTCTTATAAAATAAATGTTCATTTTCTTTTTTATTTTAATACAATTTTTGTGTTTGTATAGTTATATAAAATGTCCATGTTATAATAAAGGATGTTCAATTAACAGTAGCATTAATAATGTTAGACATTAGCATTTTGTTCATTATTAAAAAATCATATTGTTGATTTATTTAATTGGTATTAAATCATATAATTCAGCGAATTGCAAGATATTCATTCAAGAGAATTGAACAAATCAAGGTATTTCACTTGAAACTTAAAAAAATGTTGATGAATCAGTAATAACATTATATGTTCATTTTTATTTACTACTGAAATGATCATTTATATAATATTTGATGTACAATCCTTTTTTTCAGTTTCATATTCTCTTTATTTTACTCTTATATTATAAATGTTCATTTTTATACATTGCAATGTTCAGAAATAAATGTTCATTTTTTTTCTAGTAAATCTTCATTTTTTTTTCTAGTAAATGTCCATTTGTGTTACGCAACTCTAGCCAGAGCTAGCTGGGCGCGACCCTAGCTAAAAATTTGCATAGGATTAGAGGTGATCAAAAATTCAGGTCGGACTTGGCCTTAACATCATATGTCTTGTCCAAATCCGTAAAGAAAGTAGGGGGCTTTTTCGAGTAAGTTTTGGGTTTTTAACTAAAATTACGTTTTTAGGCTTGCCCAAACATGCCCTATTTCCATGGACGGGTTAGTGGGTCGGGCCGGAGTTGATCACCTTTGTTTCGGGGTTTTCTGTGTCCCTCGGGAGAGTTACAACACCAAGACTGGATTCCGGGCGCCTAAACCTGCAAAATAACGGGGACTCCGGTGGGGTGGAGTTCCACCTCCAACGATCAAGTTAGTGTAGGGCTTCGTAGTGACCCTTACTACGCGTAAAGAAACCCCCAAAACCCGCCCCCATAATAAATGCAATTAACAAGCAAAACATAATTTAAAGCATAAGAAAGGATAAAAGAATATACCTTTGACGCGTGCTTCGCTCAACTATGACCTCTTACTTGAACCCCGATAATGCGAGGCTTCCGACAGGATCGTACCCTCGAACCCGACCCGATCGTCCTAAGCCTCGAAGGTTAGTCGAGGCCCGGACAAAAATATAAACTTGGAGTTTTACGAATTCAAGGTTTACTCAATTATAGAGTTGCCTTTTCAATTCCACTCAAGTGTGTCCATTCCCAATACCAAGGCATGTTATTTATAGGGAAATGGACCCTTGATTTCCAATCTCCAACCAATGTGGGAGAGTTGGTAAATTTAACAATTTATTTAATTCTAATTAAATAAATAATTAAATCAATCACAACGCAACAAGTGGCGCAATTAGAGAGAGATAAGTGAGGCTCAAGGCATGGGGAGGGGGGACCATTGCCTTGCTCCCCAAGGCTTTAGTTGGTCCCTACTTCCTCACAAAACCGCCACCAAGCATGCTGGGCTGGCAGCCAGCTAGCACGCCAGCTAGTGCTGCCAGCTAGCACCAGCCAGCAAGCCCGCATCTCCCCAGCCAGCAAGTACGAGCTGTGTTGGGTGATGCTCGTGCTGCTGCTGCGTGCTAGCGCTAGGCGCTGCTAGCCTGGCACTCACGCTCGCATGGCCCAGCATGCGTGCTGCTAGCGAGCCACGCATGCTAGGGCTTGGTGCTTGGCGATGGTGCGAGACACACACGCACACGCACACACGCAAGTGCCCAGCACTGCGATGGGCTGTTCTTGGTGCGTGTGGCCTGCGATGGCGCCTAGGCACCCAAGCACACACGTTTCGGTGCTGCTGTGCCATGCGAAGGCACACACACGCACATGGTGCTGCGATGGGTAGCCTAGTGCGCCTAGCACGCACATGGTGCGTCTAGGCTTACGTTGAGCTAGCCTAGCCTAGCACTTCACATGCGTAGCCTAGCCTAGCATTATATGGCACCTTCATGTTCCTTAACCTCAAAAACCCATTTTCTTCAGATCCTATAGCCCCACACTCCAAAGATGTTCTCCGAACACAACCGCTTGTCCAATTCCCTTTGCTCCATTCTTGGTTATTTCTTGGTTCAAAGCCCTTCAAGCAACCACATATACGCGAATTATTTGAGTTACAAGTCCCGAATTCCCCACACTTACCATAAACATCACATTCAGTTTCTATAGATTTCCATATGGTTGTCCAATTCTTTGTATCTTCATCCCATTCTTTTTGTAGCACTACTCCATCATAAGTCAGAACATAGTGTTCTGTAACTCTTTGGCTAGACGTCGAAAATGATAGGCCAAGTGTGCCTTCTTCATAGTTATCATCAAGACGAAATCCATCAATCAGAGCAAAATAATACATACTTGGTACTCCAATAAATACATGACCATTCCAAGGTCCAGATCGCCAATAAGGACGGTCACCATCCCAAACGAAAATTTCAGAAAGTAAGCGAGGATTAATGCCAGCATTAAAGCGTCCAGTGGATGGATTTGTAGCACTCTTCCAAGAATTAAGCCGCCGTGATGTATTTGTATCCTCGTCAACAATTATTTGCATTCGCAGCATCAAGTTGTCTGTAGGATAGTCAAAACTCTGCCAGATGACATCCCCGCTGACATTTGAAAGTAAAACAAGGTTTCCAGTATCCAAAAGCTGAGCAACTGAATTATTTACCTCATGATTAGCTGCTATCTTTGTTGACCAAAAAGTGTTGTTTTGTCCATTCAAGAGTTGAAGATCACCTTCCTCGGATATACTGATCACCCCAGAAGAGTTATTAAGTGGTCTGTCTCTGTTGGCTATCCAAATGACTTCGAGTACATCAGAATCATTTTTATTGTACCATATACCAGCATAGCGATTAGTCGAATCAGCAGGGCTGAAAAACCCAAATTTGAAAGTGGAATTCCTAGAGACTAATTCATCTGGGTCTCTTAGATATTGAGTAGTGCTAACATTAGCTAGGACTGAACCAAAAAATAAATTAAAGCAAAATAAGAATAGAAGAAACGTGTTCATAGATAAATAAATGCAATCACAATTCGACAAGTGTCAAGGAGAGAGAGAGTATTAGGTGAGGACCATGGAGAGGTGGGGGGACCAATGCCTTGCTCCCCAAGGCTTTCCCAAAGCCTTGATCCCCACTCTCCTCATAAACCGCCTCACCCTAGGCTGCTACCCAGCTAGCGTGCCAGCTGGCTGTGCCAGCTAGCCCAGCATGCTAGCACTAGCCCAGCAGCATTGTTGATGCTTGCTGGTGCGTGTTGGCGCTAGTGCTGGCTGGTGCGTGCTGGCGCTGGCGTTGGTGCGTGCTGGCGCTGGTGCTAGCATCCCACGCATCATCGCTGCTCGCATGGCCCAGCATGCGTGCTGCTAGCGAGCCACGCATGTTGGCCTCTCGCCACGCAACGCACTCCCACACCATGCGCACCACGCATCTCACTCGCGCACAATGCCTAGCATGCGTGCTGCTAGCAAGCCACACATGCTTGGCTTGACGTTGCTTGCTAGCTTGCTAGCCCTTCGCACACACTCTCGCACAGCCTCACGCATCAGCCCCGACACTTTGCACCATGCACGCACATGCCTCGCCCAGGCACCACGCACCACGCAAGCGCCTGTGCCTAGCACTAGCTGTGCTTGGTGCGTGTGGTCCTTCCATGCGCACAACACTATGCTAGGGCTGCTATGGCATCAGGCCATCCTAGGGCACGCATGGTGCGCCTAGTGATGCTGCCTGGGTTGCGATGGCGCCCAGCCATCCTAGGCCACGCATGGTGCGCCTAGTGATGCGTATAGGCCTGCGATGGGTTGCTGGCTTGCGATGGCGCCCAGCATCATGCTAGGGCTACGATAGCGCCTAGGCATGATGCCAGGGCTGTGTTGGCGCGCCTGGTGCTAGCGATAGCCAGCCATGGTGCCTAGCCATCATGCCAGGGCTGCGATAGCTCCTAGGCATGATGCTAGGGCTGCCATGGCGCGCCTAGAGCCTATGATGAGCTAGCCTAGCCTAGCTATGGCTACGCTCATACTTGTCGATTGTGATTTTGCGACGCTCGGTCTCGACGCCCTAGGCTCGATTTCCGACGTCTGTATTCGTAAAACTCTTTCGACTCATTAAATCCTTTCGGATTAATTCGTCGTCTCGGATCGGTTATTTGATTGGGTTCGACCCGAAGGGTTCAGTTAAGATTAAGTTGTAATATCAATTGTACCTTGATATTACTGATCGGAAGCGGCCTCCACCTAGGCATTCCGATCACTTGACCTTACTGAAGAATTAGCTCTGTAATAATTCTGAACCCTCTATCGGATGAATACACTTGTTGGAAGGACACCATTCCTTTCAATCTCCCACTTGTCCTTCCGGACAAGTGTGCATATAGTGTATAGCTCATTTCCTATGTCACTTAATGTTTCTTCGTGAACTATAAGGCAAGATTCTTTGTCATTCTTATTACGTTCAGAAGTGTTTCTCGATGTCCGAGTTCGACTGTCAATAAGCAGATGATTTCTAAAATCCATCTGAGCACGGCCATGCATTTTCACAGTCTCACTCTTCGAGCGGCCTTATAAACAACAAAACATTTTCCTTATTGTTAGTAGGGGGACAATCCCAGTCTTGTATTGTAAGTTCTTCTTACTAAGAGGACATAGACTCCCGAGTGTTCCCGTTATGATCCCCAGTTACGGCAGACGTTTGGAAACATCAAAGAGCCTAGTACTCAAACAAGAAAACTTCACAGTACTCATGGTCGGAGGAAATAAGTTCCGATAGTCACAATGAGAAATATACTTATGACAAAATTTTAAATTTTCTTAAAGTACTTTAATAGGTCTTATCCAGTACAGTTCCAAACTGTACCTGTGCAAATGATTTATGACCGTCACGTCCTCGCAGCACAAGAAACGGTGCTGTAAATCATACTACACACTAATCTATGGCGGTCATCAATCGTCCATTTGTTAGATGACCTCGATTAGGGATACTTTTCGATTTAATATTCAATGTTCACTTAATAGGTGTTTCTTTATCCAAGACATGATCTTGATACCCTGTTTTGAATATTTCCGTAAATCGAATGGACTCATTATTTAATTCTAAACCACAATTAAATTGTAATGGAGTGAATGATAATTTTTGCACAAAAATTTATTACTCCATTAATGAATGGTTTCAATACAGTGTCTTACATTAAATATCCTATTTAATTAAAACACATGTACAAGGAATTTCAAAGCCAGTCTCTAACATGCCTGATTCCCATTGCCTCAATGTGCTTGTTGTGTTTCACTTGAGGCAAAGGTTTTGTCAAAGGATCGGCTACATTATCATCCGTGCCGATCTTACAAATTCTGATTTCACCTTCGGATTTCCATTCCCTTATCATGTGAAATCGCCTTTGCACGTGTTTGACCTTCTGGTGTTCTCTCGGCTCCCTGGCCTGAGAGATAGCTCCATTATTATCACAATAGAGGTCTATCGGTCCCTTGATTGAGGGTACAACACCAAGTTTTCTAATGAACTTGCGAATCCAAACAGCTTCCTTGGCAGCTTCCGAAGCGGCCAAGTACTCAGCTTCAGTTGTAGAGTCTGCAGTGGTGCTCTGCTTGGCACTCTTCCAACTAAACGCTCCTCCATTCAGACAAAATATATACCCCGACTATGACTTGAAGTCGTCTCTGTCAGTCTGGAAGCTAGCGTTGGTGTAACCTTCAACAACCAGTTCTTTGTGGCCTCCATATACCAGGAATTTATCCTTGTTCCTTTTCAGGTACTTAAGGATGTTCTTGGCCGCAGTCCAATGCGCCTCTCCTGTGACTTGAAGTCGTCTCTGTCAGTCTGGAAGCTAGCGTCGGTGTAACCTTCAACAACCAGTTCTTTGTGGCCTCCATATACCAGGAATTTATTCGTGTTCCTTTTCAGGTACTTAAGGATGTTCTTGGCCGCAGTCCAATGCGCCTCTCCTGGGTTCAATTGGTATCGACTCGTTGCACTCAGGGAATACGATACATCTGGCCTTGTACATATCATGGCATACATGATCGATCCGATTAGCGAAGCATATGGAATCTGATTCATTCTTTCTCACTCAACAGGTGTCTGCGGACACTGTTTCTTGCTGAGAGTTATGCCATGGGACATGGGTAAATGCCCTCTTTTGGCATTTTCCATGTTGAATCGAGCTAGTATTTTATCAATGTAAGTACTCTGGCTTAATCCAATCATCCTCTTAGATCTATCCCTATAGATCTTGATGCCCAATATGTACTATGCTTCTCCTAAGTCCTTCATTGAAAAGCACTTTCCCAACCAGCCCTTTACGAACTCCAATAATTTTGTGCTGTTTCCAATGAGCAGTATGTCATCGACATACAGGACTAGGAATGCAATATCACTCCCACTGACCTTCTTGTATACACAAGACTCATCTGGATTCTTGATAAAACCAAACTTGCTAATGGCTTCATCAAATCGCAGATTCCAACTTCTGCTGGCTTGCTTCAGTCTATAAATGGACTTTTTGAGCTTGCAAACCTTTCCAGCGTTGCTTGGATCGACAAAACCCTCTGGCTGTGTCATATACACAGTTTCTTCCAAAATCCCATTAAGGATGGCGGTTTTGACATCCATTTGCCATATTTCATAATCGTAATATGCAGCAATCGCTAGGATGATCCGGACGGAGTTTAGCATTGTAACTAGTGAAAAAGTTTCGTCATAGTCAATCCCGTGGACTTGTCTATAACCTTTTGCCACCAGTCTAGCTTTGTATATCGATACATTTCCATCCTTGTCTGTCTTCACTTTGAAGATCCATTTGCAACCAATGGGTGTATAACCCTCGGGCAAATTCACCAAGTCCCAGACTTGATTTTCAGACATGGAGTCCATCTCGGATTTCATGGCCTCTTGCCATTTTGCAGAGTCGGGGCTCGTCATAGCTTGCTTGTATGTCGCCGGCTCATCACCATCCATGACTAGGATGTCCTGATCATCAATTAAGACGATACCGAGGTATCTGTCTGGTTGAGATCTTTGCCGTTGCGACCTACATAGGGTAATCGGTTGAGCATTTACATTATCTGTTTGACTCTGACCAATCTTCTTAGATGCTTCCAAAGTATCTAGATTGTCAGTTTTGTCAGGTTGACATAGTTGCTCGTCCTCTCGAACTTCGTCGAGTTCGATTTTCCTCCCACTTGTCATTTCGGAAAGGTGATCCTTCTCCAAAAAGACACCATCACGAGTAACAAACACTTTGTTCTCGGATTTATTGTAGAAGTAATACCCTTTGGTTTCTTTTGGATATCGCACAAAGAAACACTTATCCGATTTGGGGTGATGTTTGTCCGAAATTAATCGCTTGACATATGCTTCGCATCCCCAAATCTTGAGAAAAGACAACCTAAGAGGTTTCTTAGTCCATAATTCATATGGAGTCTTTTCAACAGCTTTTGATGGAGCTCTATTCTGTGTTAGTGCTGCTGTTTGTAGCACATGTCCCCAGGACGAGATAGGGAGTTCACTAAGACCCATCATTGACCGAACCATGTCTAACAAGGTTCGATTTCTCCGTTCGGACACTCCGTTCCATTGAGGAGTTTCGGGAGGTGTCAATTATGAAAGAATGCCATGTTCTTTCAAGTGATCGCCGAATTCATGGCTCAAATATTTGCCACCTCGATTCGATCGAAGTCCTTTAGTTTTCTTGCCAAGTTGATTTTCAACTTCTTTCTGAAATTCTTTGAATTTCTCAAAGGATTCAGATTTATTCGACATTAAGTAGATATAGCCATATCTACTATAATTGTCGATGAAAGTGATGAAATATCGGTAACCTTGCCTTGCGGGTGTGCTCATAGGTCCACATACATCCGTGTGTATTAGACCTAATAAGTCACTTTCCCTTTCTCCCGACTTGGAGAATGGCTGTTTTATCATCTTGCCTAATAAGCATCCTTCGCAATTTTCAAACGACTCTAAGTCGAATGAGTCAAGAACACCTTTTTGAAGAAGTTTCTTAATGCGTTTGATGTTAATATGGCCAAGACGACAATGCCACAAGTAGGTTTGATTCGACTCGATGGTCTTAGCCCTTTTGGCAGTATTCTCGATGTTATAGACCTGTTTGTCTAGTGACAGCACATAAAGACCATTTTCTGAATGTGCCTTTCCATATAAAACATTATCAAAATATATAAAACAACTATTGTTTTTAATTCGAAATTTGAATCCTTTGGCGTCCAACGCCGATATTGAAATAATGTTTTTGGTCACTCTAGGAACATGATAACAGTTTTCAACTTCTAGAACAAGCCCAGTGGGAAAAGACAATCTGAGAGTTCCAACGGAGACGACAGACATCCTTGCTCCATTGCCGATCCAAAGCTCGACCTCTCCCTTCTCTAGCCTCCTACTTATCCTTAGTTCCTGAGCATTGGAACAAAGGTGTGAGCCACATCCGGTATCTAATACCCATGATGTTTTGCTAGCGAAGTTTAAGTCTATAACGAAAATACCTGATGAAGAAGCAACGTTGCCGTTCTTCTTATCTTCCTTGAATTTGAGGCAGTCCTGTTTCCAATGTCCCTTCTTCTTGCAGTAGAAACATTCGGAATCAGATTTAGAAGAAGCTGCCTTCTTGTCCTTTTTGCCCTTGGCAAACTTTGACTTAGGCGGGAATTTCTTCTTTTTCCCTTTAAAGCTCTTCTTTTTGCCCGCACGTTTGAACGGCTTGCCCTTCCTCACCATGAGCATGTCATGCTTGCCATCATCCTTGAGGGTTTGCTCGGCTTGCTTCAACATACCATGAAGCTCGGTGAGGGTTTTCTCCATACTATGCATGTTATAGTTCATCTTGAACTGATCATAGCCTTTGTGAAGAGAGTGGAGAATGATGTCAATTTCCATTTCGGTTGAATACCCAGCATCAAGCCTTTCCATGTTTTCAAATAATCCAATCATTTTGAGAACATGCGGGCTGACTAGCTCTCCTTTCTTGAGCTTGCTCTCAAGGATCTGCCTGTGGGTTTCGAACCTTTCAGTTCGGGCCTGCTCTTGGAATATATTCTGAAGCTCAAAAATGATCTCAAAGGCTGTCTCCTTTTCAAAGAAAGTCTTTTGAAGATCCGGAGACATATTCAAACTTATTGAACATTTTATCCTTGTCAATCAAGAAAGTTTGGCCCGCTCAACTTCTCCTTGTCGAGAATTGAGCGCAAAGAGAATTGGTTGTTGTTTGAGTTACTTGCAGACATGATTTCTACAATTGAAAGAATTTGAAGTGAAAAACCATTCATACATCAATAAGTTAAAATTTAAAGCGTTCATGCACATATTCAAACTTATTGAACATTTTATCCACGCATTTTAAGATTATCCCTTATGGGCGAGAATAAAATGATTCCGAGATCCCAAAGATCAAGAAATGGTTAAGCATGCTTTGGCTTGTCTTAACCATTAAATATCTTAAGGTAAGCAATCCAATCGCTAATAGCTCCAAGCTACTCTCGGTTTGATAAAATGTCGCATCTAATGCATACTTGACATTTTATCTCTTTTGCCACGACATCTAAGGACTCCTTACTGATATCGTTGAGCTTAACCAAGACAACTTGTATACCTAGTATACCTTACGTTCCTAGGGAAGTAGTGATGCCTCGCTTTGGCGTAATCCATCACGTACGCGCATTAGTTCGGTAAGTGTTGTTCTTGGAACGGAAAATTTTAGCTCAATATTATTAAGGGACCTAGGGTTTCTATGTTGGTTGATTTAAGTGAACTTAACTAATCATCGCAACATAATAGAAATCCTAGACATGCATCTAGCAATCATATATAACAACAATATATAAGGCATAAAATTAGATGCATTTGGCAACTAGCATGACCCCTTGAAATCTTCAATTTCCATAGGTCTTCATCTTGGCTCGTCTTCGTCGAAACGCCGTCTTGAGACATCTTGGCCAAAATGAAATAAAAGAAGCTAGTTAGAACGACTAAGATAAATCTAATAGTACAAAAATACTTAACGGTTCGCAAACCGTATTTAGATTTACAAAAATACATAACGGAACGCAGTCCGTATTTTCTATCCTAGTCGGGCCCCACTAGTTGCCATTTTCAAAGAACCTGTTTTGAAAGTAATCTTTCATTCACCCGTTCACTATTTGTGAACGACCCATGCAATTTTTACGAAATACATAATTAAACACGCAAAACTAGTAACTAACTTAGGTCGTTAATCCAATTAACGCGCCTAATTAAAACTAGTCAAAGTGGTTTAATCCATTATTTCTAAACGCAAAATGCTAACGCAATTAATTAAGCTCCCACTAAATTCCGCATCCGTACTTAATTTATCCGATTAATTAAGTCGGCATAACCCATAATTTGTCAAAATTTTGCAAAATCGAAAATCGAGGTTTTTAGCCTCGTTAAAATAATTAATTAAAATTATTAACACAGGAAAAATCGCAAAATCATAGCTCAAGTACTAAGCAAAAAAGGGCATCATCCTATGATGCATGGCGCACCATGGCTGCTAGGCAGCCCATGGCCCCTACGCCATGGTGCGTGGTGCTGGTAGGGGCTTGTTGCCTCGCTGCCCAGCAGCAGCACAAGCCCACCAGTAGCTCACGCTACACACGCAACAACATAGCTGGGCTGGCGCTTGGTGCTAGCATGCTGCGCCCAGCACAACACACTACGCTGCCCAGCACCACGCATGCTGGCGCCTGGCAGCAAGTGGGGGTTGGCTGGTGCTTGCTACCACGCTGCCTAACAACTCTTCCTAGCAGCCAGCAGCCAAGGCCACTGCCCAAGCCCAGCCATAGCCTCCCTCCTCACACAGCAAGCACAGCCGCATCATGGCTTACCCTTGTGCGCACCACAGGCAGCCACATGTGGACTGCTAGGCAGCCCGACTAGCCTTGGTGGCACTTGGGTGTTTTGCCTCGATTTGCGTGCTATGACTCGAGATTTTAATCTCAATTTACGTATGACATGAATTAATTTCAAATTATATTTTAGAATTAATTTCAAATTATATTTTAGAATTAATTTGAGGGAAAATAAAATAAAATTAAGTCTAACTTAAAATAAATTTATTTTAATTGGTGCACAAGCCTAAATTTATCCAAAATGTCAATTTTGAACAAAATTAGGTCAAACTTTATGCTTAAAATAAAATGAGCTACGTCCAAAATTAATCTTGCCAATATGCAAATTAATAATGGATTTGACAAAAGGGAGTTGGAAAAATAAATTAACCATCCAATGATAAAGATTTTCCAACTTGCATACTTGTGTAAAATACCAAGATTGCATCTTCCAATATGAAGATTAATCAAATTTTACTCACAAGTAATTGAACTTAATGGATTTTAATCAACCAAAACATGAAAAAATCCAAACTTTGTTCAACATGGAATTTAGGGTTAGGGTTCCAATCATTTAAACCATTAAAGATTAGAACTTTAACATTATTTGGGAACTTAAAATACAGAATCACAACAAGTTTTCACACCTTATTGCAATTTATTTGCAAAATTTGTGAAAAACAAGTTTATGTGATAACTTGGTATATCAACTTAAGCACTAATAAACACTCCATTATTATGCTCAAGGATATTTTAAAACCAGTAGATTAGTGATGCAAATGTGCATTTAATCTAACCTTGTAATGCTTGCATTAATCAAGGCTTAAAAAGAATTAAAATTTTCGTTGAAAAACGAAAAACCCCAGAAAAATTGGGTTTCTGGTTCGAATTTGGCTTCTGGACAACACTAAAAGGACTGAAACAGTTCCAGAATGTCGATTCCACCCAAAAATCACTATTTTTGAGCAAAAATCTAGGTTCGACAGCCAAATCGAAAATAAATTCGAGTTTTAAAAAATTAATTAAAACGAGCATCTAATCTAATTAGATGAACATGAACCAGAAAAATTGAATTCTTTAAAACACCTTAATTAAACAATAATTGCAAAAATTAAAAGGAGCGTGGCTCCGATACCGCTGTAGGGTTTCGTAGTGACCCGACACTACGCGGAAGGAAACCCACCAATACCCGCCCCTTAATTAAAGCAATTAAACAAGTATAATAAACTTAATCAAACAAGATTAAGGACAAGAATTATACCTTTGACGCGTGCTTCGCTCCCAAAGAGCTCTTACTTCTAAATCCCGAAAAGACGAGATCTCCGACGAATCGTACCCTCGACTCGACCCGAGCGTCCTAAGTCTTGAAGGTTAGTCAAGACCCGGACAAAATAACTATGAGTTTTACGAATCAAAGGTTTACTCTTTTCTAGAGTTTCCTTTTTAATTCCACTCAAGGTTGTATCAAATCCCAATACCAAGCTTGGTATTTATAGGGAAATGATCCCTTGATTCTCATTCCCCAACCAATGTGGGAGAATGTTTTATTTGCTAATTAATTTATTTCTAAAATAAATCAATAAATAAATGCAATCACAATTCGACAAGTGTCAAGGAGAGATAGAGTATTAGGTGAGGACCATGGAGAGGTGGGGGGACCAATTCCTTGCTCCCCAAGGCTTTCCCAAAGCCTTGGTCCCCACTCTCCTCATAAACCGCCTCACCCTAAGCTGCTGCCCAGCTAGCGTGCCAGCTGGCTGTGCCAGCTAGCCCAGCATGCTAGCACTAGCCCAGCAGCATTGCTGATGCTTGCTGGTGCGTGCTGGCGCTGGTGCTAGCATCCCACGCATCATCGCTGCTCGCATGGCCCAGCATGCGTGCTGCTAGCGAGCCACGCATGCTGGCCTCTCGCCACGCAACGCACTCCCACACCATGCGCACCACGCATCTCACTCGCACACAATGCCTAGCATGCGTGCTGCTAGCAAGCCACGCATGCTTGGCTTGACGTTGCTTTCTAGCTTGCCAGCCCCTCGCACACACTCTCGCACAGCCTCACGCATCAGCCCCGGCACTTTGCACCATGCACGCACATGCCTCACCCAGGCACCACGCACCACGCAAGAGCCTGTGCCTAGCACTAGCTGTGCTTGGTGCGTGTGGTCCTTCCATGCGCATAACACTATGCTAGGGCTGCTATGGCATCAGGCCATCCTAGGGCACGCATGGTGTGCCTAGTGATGCTGCCTGGGCTGCGATGGCGCCCAGCCATCCTAGGCCACGCATGGTGCGCCTAGTGATGCGTATAGGCCTGCGATGGGCTGCTGGCTTGCGATGGCGCCCAGCATCATGCTAGGGCTGCGATAGCGCCTAGGCATGATGCCAGGGCTGTGTTGGCGCGCCTGGTGCTAGCGATAGCCAGCCATGGTGCCTAGCCATCATGCCAGGGCTGCGATAGCTCCTAGGCATGATGCTAGGGCTGCCATGGCGCGCCTAGTGCCTATGATGAGCTAGCCTAGCCTTGCTATGGCTACACTCATACTTGTCGATTGTGATTTTGCGACGCTCGGTCTCGACGCCCTAGGCTCGATTTCCTACGTCTGTATTTGTAAAACTCTGTCGACTCATTAAATCCTTTCGGATTAATTCGTCGTCTCGGATCGGTGATTCGATTGGGTTCGACCCGAAGGGTTCAGTTAAGATTAAGTTATAATATCAATTGTACCTTGATATTACTGATCGGAAGCGGCCTCCACCTAGGCATTTCGATCATTGGACCTTACTGAAGAATTAGCTCTGTAATAATTCTGAACCCTCTATCGGATGAATACACTTGTTGGAAGGACACCATTCCTTTCATCTAGCCTGAGCGATAGCTCCATTGTTGTCACAGTAGAGATCTTTCGGGCCCTTGATGGAGGGTACAACACCAAGTTCACTGACAAACTTGCGAATCCAAACAGCCTCCTTAACGGCTTCTGAAGCAGCCAAGTATTCGGCTTCAGTTGTAGATCTGTAGTGGTGCTCTGCTTGGCACTCTTCTAGCTAAACGCTCCTCCATTCAAACAGAATATATATCGTGACTGTGACTTGAAGTCGTCTCTGTCAGTCTGGAAGCTAGCGTCGGTGTAACCTTCAACAACCAGGTCTTTATGGCTACCATAAACCAGGAATTTATCCTTATTCCTTTTTAGGTACTTTAGGATGTTCTTGGCCACAGTCCAATGCACCTCTCCTGGGTTTGATTGGTATCGGCTCGTAGCGCTTAAAGCATACGATACATCTGGCCTGGTGCATATCATGGCATACATGATCGACCCAATTAGCGAAGCATATGGAATCTGATCCATTCTCTCTTGCTCAACAGGTGTCTGTGGACACTGTTTCTTGCTGAGAGTTACGCCATAGGACATGGGTAGATGCCCTCTTTTGGCATTCTGCATGTTGAATCGTGCCAGTACTTTATCAATGTAAGTACTCTGGCTCAATATAATCATCCTCTTAGATCTATCCCTATAGATCTTGATGCCCAATATGTACTGTGCCTCACCTAAGTCCTTCATTGAAAAGAACTTTCCCAACCAGCCCTTTACGGATTCTAGTAATTTTGTGCTGTTTCCAATGAGTAGTATGTCATCGACATATAGGACTAGGAATGCGATGACACTCCCACTGACCTTCTTGTATACACAAGATTCATCTAGATTATTGATAAAACCAAACTTCCTGATGGCTTCATCAAATCGCAGATTCCAACTCCTACTAGCTTGCTTTAGTCCATAAATGGACTTCTTAAGCTTGCATACCTTTCCAGCGTTGCTTGGATCAACAAAACCTTCTGGTTGTGTCATGTACATAGTTTCTTCCAAAATCCCATTTAGGAAGGCGGTTTTGACATTCATTTGCCATATTTCATAATCGTAATATGCAGCAATCACTAGGATAATCCGGACAGACTTTAGCATTGTAACCGGTGAAAAAGTTTTCATAGTCAATCCCATGGATTTGTCTATAACCTTTTGCCACCAGTCTAGCCTTGTATATCGATACATTTCCATCCTTGTCTGTCTTCAATTTGAAGATCCATTTGCAACCAATGGGTGTGTAACCCTCGGGCAATTCACCAAGTCTCAGACTTGATTTTCAGACATGGAGTCCATCTCGGATCTCATGGCTTCTTGCCATTTAGCAGAGTTGGGGCTCGTCATAGCTTGCTTGTACGTCGCTGGCTCATCACCATCCATAATTAGGATGTCTTGATCATCGGTTAAGACAATACTAAGGTATCTGTCTGGTTGAGATCTTTGCCGTAGCGACCTATGAAGGGTAATGGGTTGAGCATTTACTTTGTCTGTTTGATTATGACTAATCTTCTCAGCTGCTTCCAAAGCACTTAGATTGTCAGTTTTATCAGGTTGACATTGTTGCTCGTCCTCTCGAACTTCGTCGAGTTCGATTTTCCTCCCACTTGTCATTTTGGAAAGGTGTTCCTTCTCCAAAAAGACACCATCACGAGCAACAAACACTTTGTTCTCGGATTTATTGTAGAAGTAATACCCTTTGGTTTCTTTTGGATATCCCACAAAGAAACACTTGTCTGATTTGGGGTGAAGTTTTTCCGAAATTAAACGTTTGACATATGCTTCGCATCCCCAAATCTTGAGAAAAGACAACCTAGGAGGTTTCTTAGTCCATAATTCATATGGAGTCTTTTCAACAGCTTTTGACGGAGCTCGGTTCGGTGTTAGTGCCGCGGTTTGTAGCGCATGTCCCCAGAAAGAGATAGGAAGTTCACTAAGACCCATCATTAAGCGAACCATGTCTAACAAGGTTCGATTCCTCCGTTCGGATACTCCGTTCTATTGAGGAGTTCCAGGAGGTGTCAACTCTGAAAGAATACCATTTTCTTTCAAGTGATCGTTGAATTCATGGCTCAAATATTCGCTACCTCGATCTGATCGAAGTGCTTTAATTTTCTTGCCAAGTTGATTTTCAACTTCTTTATGAAATTCTTTGAATTTCTCAAAAGATTCAGATTTATTCGACATTAATTAGATATAGCCATGTCTACTAATGTTTGTTAACTAAGTTGAATTCTTAGTGGTCTTAGTTAGCGGTATCAACTCTTGTCTAATCATATGCAAAACATGCAATTTCCATTGAACATATATTTGCAAGACAATTTTGAAACAACCATTGTCAAAGTCTTACATTCAAAATAACTAGGTGTCCAACACCATAGATCATAGTATGTTCAAAAAGCATGATGAAAACTAAGATTAGTTTAATTACATGTCATAGACAAAATAGTGCATGTAAGCACGACCGAAAAAACCATCTTTGTCGTCACTTGTCCTTGCACCAAAACTTGATAAGCTTCTCACTTGGTCCCTGAAAAGGCAACATAAAGTGAGTCATACTTGGTATCTAATACCTATGATAAGCTTAACTCACAAGTGTTTAAGGAAGATACCTGAGGCAAATGCTCCATTCCTCTCCTCCTCTTCCCGAAAGAGCTTGCATTCTCTCTTGTAGTGGCCTTGCCCACCACAATAGAAGCAACACATCTTTGCCTTGACCTTCTTGAAATCCCTTCTCCTTGATGGTCTTTTGGTTGCCCCAAATGAATTGGCTCGGTGAAGTAAGCTCCACCACACTCGTCAAAGAATGTGTCTCCTTTCTTTCAGAAATATATGCCCTTAGTGCATCACATCCTTAGTGGAGTGAAGTGAGCATAATATGACCAGCCATTCCATCTTCTAATGGAATTCCGAGGAGTTCCATGTGCTTGAAGAGCCTAGTCATTCTTGCCACATGGGGTCGGAGGGGCATACCCGGTCTCAACTTTGTATTGCAGACTGTAGACTAAAGATGGTACCTCTCTTTAGCAAGACAACCTTGATCTGATGGCTTCACATTCATGTCTGTAAGTGACCTAGTCACCTCAAACAAGAGTCCATCATTGTTGTTGTTGAAACTCTTAGAGAATCTCACACCGACAACATCCCTTAGTCCTCCAAGGAATAAGTCCGGAAAAGAGAATGGAAGTTTTCTTTCCATTCTTCCGGGATGGAGTTAGCCATGAGTTGTGACACTAATTTGCAATCATTGGACCATGCACAATAAGTTTCGTCACTCAAGTCTTTCTTGGTACAGAGGGTTGGGAGGGAAGTATCCAAAACATACTCCTTGGAACAACTCCGGAGAGTTTTCCTGAGTTCCTCTACCCATTCTTCAAGGTTTGTCAAGTTAAGCTTGATAGCCAACTTATCGGGGAGACCCGGGCACATAGGGTTGTTGTTTGAGTTACTTGCAGACATTGTTCTACAATTGAAAGAATTTGAAATGAAATACCATTCATAAACCAATAAGTTTGAAATTTAAAAGCGTTCATGCAAATTTTCAATCTTATTGAGCATTTTATCCACGCATTAATAAATTTGTCCCTTTTAGGCGAGAATAAAATGATTCCGAGATCCTAAAGATCAAGAAATGGTTAAGCATGCTTTGGCTTGTCTTAAAATTAAATATCTTAAGGTAAGCAATCCAATTGCTAATAGCTCTAAGCTACTCTCGGTTTGATAAAACGTCGCATCTAATGCACTCTTGACATTTTATCTCTTTTGCCACGACATCTAAGGACTCCTTACTGATATCGTTGAGCTTAACCAAGACAACTTGTATACCTAGTATACCTTACGTTCCTAAGGAAGTAGTGATGCCTCGCTTTGGCGTAGCCCATCACATACGCGCATTAGTTCGGTAAGTGTTGTTCTTGGAACGGCAAATTTTAGCTCAATATTTTAAGGGACCTAGGGTTTCTATGTTGGTTGATTTAAGTGAACTTAACTAATCATCGCAACATTTGAAATCCTAGACATGCATCTAACATTCATATATAACAATAATATATATAAAGCATAAATTTGATGCATTTGGCAACTAGCATGACCCCTTGAAATCTTCAAATCTTCAAGGGTCTTCTTCTTGTCTCGTCTTCATCGAAACGCCGTCTTCAGACATCTTTGCCAAAATAAAATAACTAGCTACTACGACTAAGATTATTCTAGAGTACAAAAATACTTAACGGTTCGCAGACCGTATTTAGATTTACAAAAATACATAACGGAATGCAGTCCGTATTTTCTATCCTAGTCGGGTCCCACTAGTTGCCATTTTCTCAAAACCTGTTTTGAAAACAATCTTTCATTCACCCATGCACTATTTGTGAATGGCCCATGCACATTACAAGATACATAATTAAACACGCAAAACTAGTAACTAACTTAGGTGGTTAATCTGATTAACACGCCTAATTAAAACTAGTCAAAGTTGTTTAATCCATTATTTCTAAGGTGCAAAATGCTCACGTAATTAACTAAGCTCCCACTAAATTCAACATCCATACTTAATCAATCCGATTAATTAAGTTGGCTTAACCCATAATTTGTCAAATTTTGCAAAAACCGAAAAATGAGGTTTTAACCTTATTAAAATAATTACATAAATATTTTAAAACCGGCAAAATTCTTGCAAAATACATAGCTCAAAAATTAAGCAAAATAGCCACCACCATGCATGGTGCATTGCGCACCATGGCTGCTAGGCAGCAGTGGGCTGGCTGGCTGGGGCTTGCTGCCTCGCTGCCTAGCAGCAGCACAAGCACGCCAGCAGCCTTCGCCACACACGCAGCAGCAGCATCATAGCTTGTGCTGGCGCTTGGTGCTAGTATGCTGCGCCCAGCACAGCACACTACGCTGGCCAGCACCAGCTGCTTGCTACGCATGCTACGCATGCTAGCTCGCATGCTGACGCTTGCCAACAAGTGGTGGGCTGGCTGGTGCTTGCTACCACGCTGCCAAAAAGCATCCCCAAGCATCCAGCAGCCTACGCCACTGCCCAAGCCTAGTGCACTAGCACCCCTCGCCATACAGGCACGCACCTTCAATGCTCAGCCCATGTGCGCACCATAGGCAGCCTACATGCGGGCTGCTAGGCAGCCCGGCTAGCCTTGGTGATGCTTGCGGTTTTTCATCGATTTGCATGCATTTTACTCGGGATTTTAATCCTGATTTATGTGTGGCATAAATTAATTTCAAATTTATTTTAGAATCAATTTGAGGAAATATGAAAATAAAATAAGTCTAACTTGATTAAATTCAATTTAATGGCGCACAAGCCTAAATCATCCAAAATTTTATTTTGAAACAATTTAGGTCTTTCTTTATGCTTGAAATTGAATGAGCTATGTCCATAATTAATTTAGCCAATATGCAAATTAATAATGGATTTGACAAATGGGAGTTGGAAAAATTAATTAACCATCTAATGATAAAAATTTTCCAACTTTATACTTGTGTAAAATACCAAGATTACATCTTCCAATATGAAGATTAATCAAAATTTACTCACAAGCATTTGAACTTCAAGGATTTTAATCAACTAAAATGGAAAAATCCAATCTTAGTTCAATCATGGAATTTAGGGTTAAAGTTCCAATCATTTAAACATTTAAAGATTGGATCTTTAACATACTTAGGAACTTAAAATACACATTCACATCAAACATTCACACATTAATGCAATTTATTTGCATAATTGTGAAAAATCAAGTTTGTGTGACAAATAGCATATCAACTCAAGCACTAATTAAAACTCCATAATTATGCTTAAGGATATTTAAAATAGCAGTAGATTAGGGATGCAATAATGCATTTAATCAAGGCTTAAAAAGATTTAAAATTTTTGTAAAGATTTAAGATTAGGGAGCCTTGTAATGATTGCATTAATCAAGGCTTAAAAAGATTTAAAATTTTTGTTGAAAAAGGAAAAAACCCCAAAAACTTGGGTTTCTGGTTCGAATTTGGCTTTTGGACAGTTCTCAAAGAGAGTTAAATCTGTTTCAGAATGTCGATTCCACCCAAAAAACACTATTTTTGAGCAAAAATCTGGGTTCGACAGCCAAATCGAGAAAAATACGAGTTTTAAAATTAATTAAAACGAGCTTCTAATCTAATTAGAAAAGCAAAACCAGAATTTAAATCTTACTTTAAAACACCTTAATTAATAAATAATTGCAAAAATTAAAATGAACATGGCTCCGATACCGTTGTAGGGTTTCGTAGTGACCCTCACTACGCGAAAAGAAAACCCCCAAGACCCGCCTCCATAATAAATGAAATTAACAAGCAAAACATAATTTAAAGCATAAGAAAGGATAAAAGAATATACCTTTGACGTGTGCTTCGCTCAACTATGAGCTCTTACTTGAACCCCGATAATGCGAGGCCTTCGATGGGATCGTACCCTCGAACCCGACCCAATCGTCCTAAGCCTCGAAGGTTAGTTGAGGCCTGGAAAAAAATATAAACTTGGAGTTTTACGAATTCAAGGTTTACTCAATTATAGAGTTGCCTTTTCAATTCCACTCAAGTATGTCCATTCCCAATAACAAGGCATGGTATTTATAGGGAAATGGACCCTTGATTTCCAATCTCCCACCAATGTGGGAGAGTTGGTAAATTTAACAATTTATTTAATTCTAAATTAAATAAATAATTAAATCAATCACAACGCAACAAGTGGCGCAATTAGAGAGAGATAAGTGAGGCTCAAGGAATGGGGAGGGGGGGACCATTGCCTTGCTCCCCAAGGCTTTAGTTGGTCCCCACTTCCTCACAAAACCGCCACCAAGCATGCTGGGCTGGCAGCTAGCTAGCACGCCAGCTAGTGCTGCTAGCTAGCACCAGCCAGCAAGCCCGCATCTCCCCAGCCAGCAAGTGCGAGCTGTGCTGGGCGATGCTCGTGCTACTGTTGCGTTCTAGCTGCTAGCCTGGCACTCACGCTCGCATGGCCCAGCATGCGTGCTTCTAGCGAGCCACGCATGCTAGTGCTTGGCGATGGTGCGAGACACACACGCACACGCACGCACGCAAGTGCCCAGCATTGCGATGGGCTGTGCTTGGTGCGTGTGGCCTGCGATGGCGCCTAGGCACCCAAGCACACACGTTTCGGTGCTGCTGTGCCATGCGAAGGCACGCACACACGCACATGGTGCTGCGATGGGCAGCCTAGTGCGCCTAGCTCGCATGGCGTGCCTAGCACACCATGGTGCGCCTAGCACGCACATGGTGCGTCTAGGCTTGCGTTGAGCTAGCCTAGCCTAGCATTTCACATGGGTAGCCTAGTGTGATGCTACGGCTTCGCTCGTACTTGTTGCTTGTGATTTTGCGACGCTCGGCCTCGACGCCCTAGGCTCGATATCCGACGTCTGTGTTCGTAAAACTCCGACGACTCATTAAATCCTTTGGATTAATTCGTCGTTTCGGATCGGTTGTTCGATTGGGTTCGACCCGAAGGGTTCAGTTAAGATTAAGCTGTAATATTAATTATACCTTAATATTACTGATCGGAAGCGGCCTCCACCTAGGCATTCTGATTACTTGACCTCACTGAAAAATTAGCTCTGTAAAAATTCTGAACCCTCTATCAGAATAATACACTTGTTGGAAGGACACCATTTCTTTTAGTTAGAACGTGTACGGAGAATGTAAAAAGTGCGGAACGTAAAGTGGTATCAGGAATATTCTCTGAGGTGAGAATTAAATATCTGCAATCGTGGACTGCTCTGGTTTTTTTTTTTTCGTGTTTAATTTAATGAATGTGTGTTCCCTAGGTGGGAGCATTCCCCTTTTTATAGGGTCTTGGGATTCGTGCCACTTTCCTAGGTTACAGAATCCTAGGAATGATGGGCTGTCACGGGAATTGGGCCCGAAGGCAGTCTTTTTTCCTGCTGATGGGAGTGCCGCGTGTGAACTGGGATTGTTTCATTTAGAACCTCTCCTAGGGTGACACGTGTCACCTTCTGATTGGTCCACGTGGCCTGGGAATTTTTACCCAAAACATTTGCCCCTCACAAGGATGACGTGGCGTGCCACGTGACGCCTGTGACACTTGTCACACAGGCACTGGTGAACGATTTAATCGTTCACCTTCTGGAAAAATTACAGTGATGCCCCTGATTTTTACCCTTCTATGTATAGCGTTTTCATCCCCCCATTTTTGCACATTGACAAAAAATTTCAGACAAGAGATTCTTTGCCTTTGAGAGGATTTGCTTATCGTCGTTTGTTTTTGATCCGCCTGCATTACAGACGTCACAAAATTTCCAACTATTTTCGCTTGACACAGCTGGCCTACCGTCTGTGTAGCTTACAAACAAGAGAACATCTGAATCGCCTGGATATTTTCCAAAACTGCCTCCTTTTTCAAGTAGATACTGTTTCGGGGGTTTTTGGAGTCCCTCGGGAGAGTTACAATACTGAGTATGCGCGCCTGACTTCTGTACCTGTAAAACCACGAAACTCCGGTTGGGAGGAGTTTCGCCTCCGAAGATCAAGTTAGTATGATTCCGGATGAGTAAACGTGCGAAAAGTAGATGGGTATTTCTCTCTGATTCAAAGAGATTCCGCAATTAATATTGCTCGGGATTTGTGTGTGTATTTTTTGAATGCCAATAAATGAGGATAATTCCTCTATTTATAGCAGACGAGAATCTGCTCCCCCATTGGGGGTTCAATGCCACGTGGCATCCTCTGATTGGATCCCTTTGGGCCTGTATGAGGGTGACACGTGTCAAGCCCTCATTGGGCCACGTGGCAGGGGTGATTTTTACCCCAAACATTTGCCCCTCACAGGTGTGACGTGGCTTGCCACGTGGCACCTGTGACACTTGTCACCATGCGGAAGGGCGACGATTCGCCTCCTTCCCTCTATGTTTTTGAATTTGAAACTGGAGGGGGAAGGTGACGGTTCGCCTTCTGGGATTTCCTATAAATAGGAACCTCCCTCCTCTCATTTCTCACTTTGCCAATCTTGAGAGAGAAATTATTTGAGAGAAAAAGAGAGAACTCCCGATCCCGCCTGCTTTTTCTTACAAACAACCTCCAACTTCAACACATCCGGATACCGGTTGAGTATTTCTTTGCCCGTCTCACTTAGGTATCCTTCTGACCTTGTCGGTTTCTTCCATCTTTATTTTTTTTAAAGCTGCAGCCGGTCTCATGCCTTCTGGAGCTTCTTTAAGCAATCCCATGATGAATTGCATCAAGTAGGCCTTCAACCGGTTTATACCGTCTGGGGCGTCTTCAGGCAATCTCATTGTGGGTTGCACTTTTACAATAAATCCTCAGCCGGTTTACACCGTATGGGGTATCTTCAAGCAATCTCATGGTGTGTTGCATTCAATAGACCCTTAGCCGGTTTACACCGTCTGAGATATCTTCAAGCAATCTCATGGTGAGTTGCATTTAATAGACCCTCAGCCGGTTAATACCGTCTGGGTATCTTCAAGCAATTTCATGGTGAATTGCATTCATCAAACCCATAGCCGGTTTATACCGTCTAGGGTATCTTCAATAAAAATTTTCCTTTGAATTGCTTTGCTGCCCCTCAGCAGGTCTCACACCGTCTGGGGTATATGCGAGCAATTTCTTTCTTAACTGCTTTGCTAACACCTTAGCCGGTCCTATACCATATGGGGTATCTTTAAATCAGCCACTTTATTTATTGTTTTAACGGATGTGCAGCCGGTTCTTTACCGTCTGTGGTGTTTCTGTACAATTTTCTTCATGAGTTGTTTGTGAGAATCCTCAGCCGGTATTGCACCGCCTGGGGGGTCTTTGGGCAACTTTCCCTAAAAACTCCAGATCAATTTTTTTTGTACAATTCAGTACAGCCACAGCCGGTAACTTCCGCCTGTGGTATCTTTGAGCAACATTGGTAATTTATCATGCTTTCTTTTGCCAATTTGCAGTTTGTTCAAAGTGATACTGTCTGGGGTATCTTTGGTCAACAATCACCAACTTCTTTTGCCATCCTCTTCTTCCAACTACAAGGTAACGCCTCTGTTCCTTTCTTCTTAAAGGAGTTTTTTCAATTTTCTGGCTGTATATATTGTTAGAATAATGGGTTCACCTAACACACACACGGCACACCACGATTTAGAGGCTAGCCGGTCTCCTGGTACGGCTGAGTCTAGGACTGGGGGTGCCGCCTATAGGTACTGGGACTCTCCTTGTTCATCTCCAACACCGACCGTCTCTGTTTATGTGCAGGACGCAATGGCTCGAACTAGGAAGACATCCGATGATCCAGAATACAAAGAGGAAACCTCTGAAGGATTGCCGCCTGACTCTAATCAGGCTGAGGTGACAAGGGGATCCCCGCATGGCACTCCCAGCACTCCCAGTGATGGAATACTGAGTTTAGATCAGGGATGCGGGGAAGATGCCGCCTCTCCCTTTAGGGTTGAAAAGGGGGACCCCTCAGAGGGTGAACGCCGTGGAGAGATCGCCTCTTCATCCGGCTCAGAGCAAAGCAGCAGCAGCAGCCTCCTTACGCCGGATGTAGATAGCGAGGAGGAGGAAAGGCCCACATGGACTAATAACGGCGACCCTCTCCTTATCGCCGTCTCTGCCAAAGATAGGGCCAGCATGGCCAGAAACTTGGAAGATTTTGTCAAAATGCGTCCCCTTGGAGAAGATTGGAAAATTATCGTGCCGCATGAGATGGGCACCATAGTCTGGGAAGATAATCACCCGAATGCAAATGGATACTTCGGCTGCTATGAGGCGGTGTTTCTAGCCGGTCTCCGCTTCCCTTTACACAACACCATCAAGACCATCCTTCGAGGGTATGGTCTGGGCATTTGGCAGTTAACCCCCAATTCCTGGGTTAACATCTTGGATTATATCTCCGCCTGCGAGATGCAGGACATCAACCCCGGCTGGGAGGCCTTTGCCCACATGCACTACTTAAGTAGAAGCCTAGGCGGGTGGAGAGCCTGGTATACACTAACCACATATCCCCAGTACCTGATGACCCTAGACAAACCGTGCAAGTGGTCAGACTAGAAGAACCAGTTCTATCTAGTTTCTGCTCCCACTAAGGAAGAAAACCGGGAGTATAGGACATACAACCAGAAGCTAGATCTTCTAGGTCATAAATGCAAAAAGCCTCGAGTCCCGGATGGGGACTACGAGAGAATAATTGAGGCGGGGTTTTTTGAACAGACCACAACCGCCCTTTCTAATGGAGAACTAATAAGCGTGCTCAAGAATTGGGTACCAAAGCACGAATTTCTTCGTGATGAGGCGTTCTTATCCGCCTGTAAGCTTAGCACTCAGTTTACAAAACGTAGGTCGCACCAGTGCTTGATCCTGCTTTGCCGTCTGTACATACTCTATGCTTTTCTCAACTTTTTTCTAACCAGATGGGTTCTTTTTTTTTTTTTTTATAGTGCGTGCCTTAGCCATGTTGCCAGTAGACAAAACACCGGCTAAGTCTGCCAAAGATATCCGTAAAGAAAATGCGGAGAAGAAACTAGCCGCCCAGGCGGAAAAAGTTAAGGTATACTACTTTTCCTCCCTTCTCTTGTTTAACTTCCACTTGACTTCTTGTCGGCTGACTTTTTGTGCGTTTGTTATTTCAGGATGGGGGCAAGGCGCCCCGCTCCCTTACAAAGCTAATCAGACCCCGGCCGAGGGAGGAGCCGGCCACCCAATATAAGGCGAGGAAGACCTCCTCCCAGACAGTTCCCAGCCGGCTGACGGTTTGGGGGAAATCTGTCAAAAACACAGGTCTAGGGTTCGATCTAACCTCTAGGCAGCCGGATGCTCCAGGGGCATCCAGGGAGGAAGCGTCGCCTAGGGCGTCTGGTGCCTCTGTGCCGGCTGAGAGCAGTTATGACCCTCACCCAATCTCTCAAGGTACAATAGATCCCTTCACCACTTCTTTACTTGGCAAGCCCAAGCGGGTTAAGTCGCACTCCCAGCTCTAGCCAGAAGACTCTTCTGGCTGCCGACAGTCCGTAGGAGGGATGTATGTTGCTTTCTCACCATCTTTTTCTGGTGCAGATCTCTCCCCTTGCTGGCCGGATGTACAGCAGTACGCCCGGGCCATGCTGAAGGCCATCCCCAGAGAGGAGAAGGAGGCGATCCCAGGGATCAACACCTTCAATGCCGACCAGGTCATGGCCGGCCTGGCTGAGGTATGAATTCTTTCAACTGTATCTTCAAGTTATTATGCCGTCTGACCCCTTATAACACCGCTTGGGCCTTTGCAGTCAATGCTTCGCGGGGAGGGGCTTAAGAAGGCTTACGCCCGCAAGCAAGAGGAGGTAAGACGGGCTAAACGAGATGCGTCCAATGCTCATAACGTTGCCCAATATTCCATGATTATGCATGAATTAAAAACTAAAGGCATAATCATGCAACAGGCGGACTCCATCAAAGCTCTTTAGAAATCCCTCAATGAAGCCCATACCAAGATTCACAACCTCCAGGCGGAGAAGGAAAATGTTGAGGCGGAGGTGAAGAAGGCGTCAGATTCTCTCAAACTCCTATAACTAACCAGGAAGGAGAATTCTTCACTGCTGACTGAAAACGTCCGCCTGAAGAAGGAAGCGGCTTCAGCCAGTCAGAACTTCCAAACCATGCTAGAAGCAGAACAGAGCCGGCTCATTGAGGAGAATGAGCAAGATTTTGCCAACCGTATGCATATGGCTTGGACCCTGGTACATCCGGACACGGAATATGTCGTCTGGGAGCTTGCCTACAAATACGCTGATCTTGCCATTGAGGCCCAAGAGTCAAACCAGCCGGCTTCGGAGCCTTATGAAGAGTGGGCGCAGAAGCAGATCAAAGCCATGCAGGCGGAGATCGGCTCAAGCGGAGGGGATGAGCCCCAAACTGAAGAACAAGGAGAGATCGCCCCCCTTCCCGCTTCGGAGACCGCCTCCAAGGACCCGGCTCAGCCTTAAGCTTTTGTCATTTAACTTTTCTTGCCTGCGACCCTTGTATTCCATGTATCTCTTTTCCGGACACGGTTCCGGATAACATTTGATTTTAATTTATATATATATGCATACTGACTGGGTCGGTTTACTTTGTCACTTCATTTCAATTCTTTTCAATTTTTGCAACTTTTAAATGTTTTGCAATTTTGTTTTGTATGCTCTTGCGATATGCCGGATGTATTAGCTATGTCTGCCCCTGGACGGTTGGTTGCTTAGTTAACAACTCTTAAGCAAGCAGCCGTCCATAATCATCCAGGCGAATGAATAGGAGACCCTTGACCATTTTACAACAGGATTGCTCGGCTGAATTCAGGCGGCCTAGGACTGGACATGCTCTTCAAACCTTTGTTAGGTATAAGACCGTCATAGCTGTTTCGGGTGTTTTTAGTCACTCGGGAGAGTTACAATACTGAGTATGAGCGCCTGACTTCTGTACCTGCAAAACCACGAAACTCCGGTTGGGTGGAGTTCCGCCTCCGAAGATCAAGTTAGTATGATTCCGGATGAGTAAGCGTGCGGAAAGTAAAATGGGTATTTCTCTCTGATTCAGGGAGATTCCGCAATTAATATTGCTCGGTATTTGTGTACGTATTTATGAATGCCAATAAATGAGGATGATTCCTCTATTTATAGCAGATGAGAATCTGCTCCCCCATTAGGGGTTCAATGCCACGTGGCATCCTCTCATTAGATCCCTTGGGGCCTGTATGAGGGTGACACGTGTCAGGGGTAATTTTTACCCTAATCAGTAGCCAGCTGTAGTGCAATAGTCAGGCGGATGCTGAGGTCAAAAGGGTCTGACCTTGCGCATGGGGTTTGAGCCGGCTTGGGTGATTTTGGGTAAAAGCCGGTTGCTGATTAATGTCGGAACCACCGTTTGTATTGCGTTTGAGCGATAACCGGTTGTGACATGATGTAATTTTCCAGCCGTATTTCCTTGGGGTAATAGCTGGTTATAATTTTTAAGATATGAATTTCAAGCCAACAGGGTTGAACTTCAGCATGGAAGCGGGGGCCGGCTGTGGTGATTTTGGGTAAAAGCCGGCTGCTTAACAAGATTTAATTTACCGTCTGTATTGCCTTGGGGCAATAATCGGGTGTATCTTGTTTGCGATTGGTCATTCGAACAGTCATGAGATTAACCTAACCGGTTAAAGTCGTTTGAGTTTTTGACGCATAGAATAATGTACCACCTGGAAGGGAGATGTTCTCTTCGACGAATTCACCCGGATGGGCGTCGCCGGATGCCAGCTCATGGTTAGAGGAGGCGGTTTAAAATTTACTGGCCTTGGGCCTTTTAAATAGCTAAGTTAGGTACCTGGCTTTCTTCGCATTCTGAGCAAACGGGTGCCCGGTTGTGCGTTGCACAAGTGGGACTTAAAAGGTGCCCGGTTGTGCATAGCACATGGGACTTAAAAGATGCTCGGGTGTGCATTACACATGGGACTTAAAAGGTGCCCAGGTGTGCATTGCACATGGGACTTAAAAGGTGCCCGGTTGTGCATGGCACATGGGACTTTATACAAAAAATTGAAATAAAGTATTCTTTTCATTCATTTACTCTATTTACAAGAATATTTACAATCTCCTTAGAAGTAGTACTTTTTCAAGTTATCTACATTCTAGGTTCTGGATAACTTCTTGCCGTCTGGTGTTTTCAGGCGGTAGGTGCCGCCTCTAACTTCTTCAAAAATCCGGTAAAGGCCTTCCAATTAGGGGTTAGCTTTCCTTGCTCATTCGCCCTACCGGTTGCCTCTATCTTACGTAACACAAAGTCCCCTACTTTGAGGGGCCGCTTGTGTAGTCTTTTGTTGTAAGCCCGTGTCATTCTCAGACGGTATATCTCATGACGTAAGGCGGCATTGCCCCTGCGCTTCGGGAGTGAATCCAATGCAAGACGCATGACCTCCCAATTAGCCTCTTTGTCATAGAGCATGACTCGGAGTGTTAGCTCATAAAGTTCAATTGGCAGGACGGCTTCAGTGCCGTATGTCATGAGAAACGGGGTTTCACCGGTTGCCCTCTTTTCAGTTGTTCTGATGGCCCAAAGGACGTGAGGTAACTCATCCGCCCAAAGACCGTCAGCTCTTTCAATCTTGTTTTTTATGCCGTTTGATATGAGCTTGTTGAAGGCTTCAACTTGGTCGTTTGCTTGGGGCCGACCAACGGATGCAAAACAATGTGAGATCCCCTGCTCCCAACCAACTCTTGAGGGTAGACGTTTCAACTTGAGGACCGTTGTCAAACACCATAGGCATAGGAACCCCAAACCGGGTGATGATGTTCCTCCAAATGAAGGAGATGACATCCTTTGTCTTGATGCCTTTGACCGCCTCTGCCTCAACCCATTTGGTGAAGTAGTCTACAACCACCAGAATATATCTTCTGCCGCCTGTGGCAGGCGTATAGGGACCTAAGATGTACATACCCCATTTTTGCAAATGGAACCGGGCTGTAGATAGCCGTCAGGCCTGTTGCCGGACGGTGAATGAGCCGGCCAAACCTCTGGCACTTGTCGCACTTCTTCACCATTTCTATGGCGTTTGCCTCAAGGGTGGGCCAAAAGTAGCCTTGTCGCCTGGCCCTCTTTGCTAGAGTCTTGCCGCCTATATGTGATGCACAAAAGCCCGTATGCAGGTCCTCTAGCACCTTTTTTACCCTTTCTGGGGTAACACACTTCAGTAACGGCTGGAGGTAACCCTTTCTGAAGAGTTCCCCCTTGTACATTTCGAAGCCCATAGCTCTCTTTTTCAGTGCTGCCGCTTCTGAAGGGGCATCCGGTAGAGTACCGTCTACCATATAATCCCGGATGGGGTCCATCTAGGTAGAGCTTCGGTCAAGAATTCCAATGGGATCATGTTCAATACTTCTTTTTCCCATGACCTCCCAGAAGACTGACCTAGGCGTATCACAAGTGGCGGATGAGGCAAATTTGGACAAAGCATCCGCCTGATTGTTTTCTGACCGGGGCACCTGACTTAGATGAAACTCGTCAAGTGTCCTCGCCTCGTCCTTGATCGCCTGAAGGTATTTGATCATTGCCGGATGGGTGGCCTCGTAGTCACCATTGAATTGGATAACGATCAGTTGAGAATCAGAACAGGCGTCAACCTTTCTTGCCCCTACTGCCTTACACATGCGTATAACGGCTAACAGGGCCTCATACTCAGCTTCATTATTTGAAGCTTGAAACTTGAACCGTAGTGCATACTTATACGTGTCTCCTTCTGGAGACTTGCAAGCCTGCACCACAGCCGTTCAAGGTAGAACTCCCGTCTACGAATAACTTCCAAATCTGATCGGTATTCTCCGGTTGTGCTGGCCTAGTCATTTCAACAATGAAGTCGGAAAATGCCTGACCTTTCACTGCCCGCCTAGGTTCGAAAGTTATCTCCAGACTTTGCATTTCAACAGCCCACTTGATCATTCTGCCGGATGACTCTATAGTAGTCATTGGACGCTTGAGTGGCTGATCAGTATAGACAATCACCGGATGAGACAAAAAGGGGCTTCAACCGCTTGACTTCTTTGTAAAGAGCCAGCCTAAATTTTTCGATCATTGGGTACCGGAGCTCAGCATTTCTGAGTATGTGGCTGATGAAATACACCGGGAGCTGTTTGTCGTCTCTCTCAGCAAGGAGAACAGCACTAAAGAAGTGATCTGAGACGACTAGGTACATGTAGAGAACCTCCTTACGCAGGGGACTCACTAGCCTTGGAAAAGAGTGCAGGTGTTGCTTTAACCTCTGAAATGCCACCTCAACTTCTTCTCCCCATTCAAATCTAGACCTCTTCCTGATTACTTGGAAGAAGTAAAGGCACTTGTCACCTGAACGGCTGAGGAATCTTCCTAATGCTGCCAGGCAACCGGTTAGCTTCTGGGCCTCCTTGACAGTGCGGGGTGACTTCATGTCAATCACCGCCTGTAACTTTTCCGGATTGGCCTCTATGCCTCTTTGATCAATCAGAAATCCGAGAAACTTCCCAGACTCAACACCAAAAACACACTTCTTGGGATTAAGCATGACCTTGTGCCACTTGAGGGTGGTGAAGGTTTCTCGGAGGTCGGCTAGGTGATCTACCAGTAGCTTGGATTTGACTATCATGTCATCAATATACACCTCTACGTTCCTTCCGATTTGATTGATGAAAACCGTGTTAATCATTCGTTGGAAGGTAGCAGGCGCATTCATCAACTCAAACGGCATCACCGTGTAGCTGTACAACCCCTGATCAATGATGAATGCCGTCTTCTCCTGATCCTTCTTCCATAGGGGGATCTGATGGAAACCTGAGTAGGTGTCCATGAAGCTCATCAAGGCATGGCCGACTGTTGAGTCGACTAGGCTGTCTATCTTAGGAAGTAGGTAGCTATCCTTTGGACATGCCTTGTTCAGATCTGTGTAATCTACACACATCCGCCAGGTACCATTCGGCTTCTTAACAAGGACAACATTTGCTACCTAATCTGGGTAGTAGCATTGCCGAATGAAACCGGCATCCAGGAGCTTTTTGACCTCGGCGGCTGCCGCCTGAGACCTCTCCTCGCCATGATCCCTCTTCTTTTGCCTAATCGTCTTTATTTTGGGATCAATGGCTAGCTTGTGGACGGCTAGATCCGGGCTTATGCCTGGCATCTCCTCCACTTCAAAGGCAAATATGTCTTTGAACTTTCTCAGAAGTTGGAGCAAGTCTGCCCCCAACTTTTCAAAAGCAACCGTCCCAACCTTGGCTGTTCTGTCAGGGCGGCTGTCGTCCAGGACGACATCAACACTCTCACCAGCTGGCTGGGGTCGGGAGTCATCCGGCCTTTCCCCAGCTAGTCATCCGGCCTTTCCCCAGCTGGTTGGGGACGACCATTTTGTTTTTCTGGCGGGGGCCAATTGGTCCGCCTTTCGCTTTTTGCCGGCTGCCTTGGGAGCAGGCGCGACTTCCTTGTCATCGAGGTCAATGGGTTCCTCGTTATGACCGGCTGCCGTAGCCGTCGGCCTGACGTCTAAGAGGTAGCACTCCCTAGCCGTCTTTTGATCTTCGTTCAGGGCACCCACTGACCGGTCATCCTTCTCAAACTTGATCAGCATGAGAGATGGGATGATGACTGACTTGGACTCGTTGAGGGTAGGACGACCCAATATGAGATTCTACGCGGTCAATTCCTCGACCACCAAAAATTTGACGACCATGTGCCGCCCTTCCCCCTTCTCTCCTAGCCGGATTGGTAGGTCAATCCTTCCCACCGGATGCACCACTCCTCCCCCAAAGCCAACTAGGGGGTACAGAGCTTTGTGCATACTGCTAGGCTTGTACTTGAGCTTTGTCAAGCACTAGTAGCTGATCAGGTCAGACGAGCTCCCGGTATCAATTAAGAGCCGGCCAATTCGTTGATTGGAAACCTTGCATTCGATGACAATAGGATCATCGTGGGGCCGCTTGACCATACCCCGATCCTTCTTAGAGATGAAGACCTCAGGGAAGGTGTCTTTCGATGCCTGGCCTCATCCTCTGGGTTGGACAGTTTCCAGATGTTATCCTTGGTGCCCTGGATGGTAGGACCCCCGCTTGCGAAGCCGCCTGCTATGGTGAAGATGTGCTCTTCATCAGTTTCAGAGCTTACAGTTGGCTTCTTTGACGGTTTTCCACCGCTTGATTTGGGGTTGCCCTTGGACTTCACCAGGTAGGGTTTCAAATCCCCCTCGTCAACCAGACGGTCCAATAGCCGCCTGAGGCTATAACAACCATTGGTGTCGTAGCCGACATCCTTATGGAATTGACAGTATTTGCTCTTGTCACTATTCTTGACAGAGCTCTTCATTGCAGCCGGCTTCTCAATTGCCAACCGGTCTTTTATCTCCATGAGGATGGAGGAGCAGTCTTTGTTGAACTCGTACTTGGGGATGTATGGTTCCAACTTTCTTTGTTTCTTCTGGGACGGCTGACTAGTGCGGTCTGCTGCCCAGACTTCCTTTCTTTTCTTTTCTTCCTTTTTGGCCGGCTAGGTCGGCTTGCTGTCTTTCTTGTCGGACCTCTTGGGTTCCGATAAGTGCTTTACGGCACAGAGTTCCGTCGCCTGTAATTAGGCTTCGAACTCCATCAACGCCTCCTGGAGGGTAGCAACCCTCTTGCGGACCAAGTCTAACTTGAAAGTTAACCTGTCCTTTAGACCCTTGAAGAATTTTTTGTATGCAACTTCGTCAGAAAGCCATTGAATCTGAGTTCTCGTCAGATTGAACCGCCTGACATAGGACCGAAGTCCCTCCTTGTCACCCTGCAGAATGACCCCTAGGTCGAGACTTGTCTTTTTGGCAGGGATGTTCATGGAGAAGTTGGACGCGAACAGATATGTCAGCGTCTTGAAGTTATTGATGCATCCGGCTGGCAGGTTGCCAAACCATCGTTGGGCTATTCCCTTCAATGTAGCTGGGAAGCATCTACACCAGGCGGCATCGTCCAACCCCTGTAGGTACATGAGATTGGTGTATGCCATTGGGTGGTCTTCCAGGTTGGTGGTACCATCGTAGGTACCGACCAACACATTTTTAATCTTGGCTGGCTGTGCCGCCTCAGTTATTTCCCGGGAGAAAGCCAAAGGCTGTTCCCCAAGGTTTAGCAGCCGGAGCTGCCAGTCCATGGGTTGGACTTGATATGCCGCATGTCCCCCTAAAGGAGCCAATTGCATGAATGGAGATCCATACTACGCGTATGGCTGTTGGGGCACATACGGAGCCTGCTGGATAACATGAGGGCCAGTACGTGCAGAAATGCCGCGTGACTGACTCCCTTGGTGCGTCTCCGAATGCTTCATGGAAGTATTGCGGAAACTGTCTGGGTAAGTCGACGTGGAGGCCGACTGAGACATGCTCTGACTTATCTTCTCCTGGATGAACATCCGGGCGGCAGAGAAAGTCTTCTTTGACCCATCCGGCTGTGTATGCCGGATGTCCTTCCTTTGCCCTGATTCAGGGAAACGAAGTTTTGAAAGGTCGATTAGGGGCCCATCCATCCCCTTGGGTTTGGGGTGTGGAGTAGGCACCCGGTCTTTGAGTTGCTTCTTCCTAGAGGGGGAAGGCTTCTTTTCCGATTGACCCCTACTTGAGCCAGTTGACTTCTTGATTATGTCTTTGATTTCCCCTTTGAAACTAGTCATGAGATTCATGAGTTCGTCTATTTTTCGTGGGTTTTTGGAGTCCCTCGGGAGAGTTACAATACTGAGTATGCGCGCCTGACTTCTGTACTTGCAAAACCAAAAAACTCCGGTTGGGAGGAGTTTTGCCTCCGAAGATCAAGTTAGTATGATTCCGGATGAGTAAACGTGCGAAAAGTAGATGGGTAATTCTCTTTGATTCAGAGAGATTCCGCAATTAATATTGCTCGGGATTTGTGTGTGTATTTTTTGAATGCTAATAAATGAGGATGATTCCTCTATTTATAGCAGATGAGAATCTGCTCCCCCATTGGGGGTTCAATGCCACATGGCATCCTCTGATTGGATCCCTTTGGGCTTGTATGAGGGTGACACGTGTCAAGCCCTCATTGGGCCACGTGGCAGGGGTATTTTTACCCCAAACAGATACAGTCGGTCTACCGTTTGTGCATCTCAAAAACGGGAGAACATTTGAACCGTCTGGGTATTTTCCAGAAAATTCCCTTGCTTTACAAGTGGTTATAGCCGATCATCAGCCTATGCACCTAGCAAATAGAACATCCGAGAACCGTCGGGGTACTTTTCCAAACAATTCTCTTCTTCTCCAAGTGGGTACATCCGGTCAGCGCTTGACTCTTTCAGAAGCATCTAAGAGGTACCGTCTCTCCCCTTCGCAACACTTTCGAGATTTACCGTCTATATATATTGCATTGAATAATGGATTCACCCACCACACACACGCCACAGTCTAGGACAGTAGTCAGCCGGTCTCCTGGTACGGCTGAGTCTAGGACTAGGGGTGCCGCCTGGGGGTGTTTGGACCACCCTTACTTTTCCTCAAATCCTACCATCTCTGTGCATGTGCTGGACAATATGGCTTGGACGAAGCGAACGACATTTGACCCAGATTATAGATCAGACGGCTCTGTTGAGGCGCTGGCTGACAAAGAATATGACTATCCTTCGGGTGCACCCAGCACTCCGAGTGACGATATTTTGGAGGACTCTGATCAAGGAGACGGCGCTGAAGCTGTCCAACGATCTGACTTAGAGCAGTCGACCTCACAGCAGGCGGATGCAGCCAGTGAGGAGGATGAGACGTACAAGTGGCCGTCTATAACCAACCCAACTGAGGCCCACATGTCCGCCAGGGATATAGTCACCCTAACAGCAAGCTTCCCCGCCTTTGTAGAGAAATGCCCAGTGGGGGATAGGTGTGAAATTATTGTGCCGCCTGTAGAGGCGACAGTCGTCTGGGATGACGATATTGAACATACCGACAATTATTTCGGCTATTATGAGGCGGCATTCAAAGCTAGCCTCCGGTTCCCTCTTCATGACACAGTCAAAGCCATCTTAAGAGGCTATGATCTTGGCATATGACAACTCACCCCCAACTCCTGGGTGAACATTATTAGCTATATCGCCGCCAACGAGATGCAGGACATAACGCCTAGCTGGGAGGCGTTTGCACATATGCACTATTTAAGCCGTGCCCCAGGCGGCTGGAAGGCGTGGTACACTTTAACCACGCATCCGAAGTATATGATGACACTAGATAAACTGTCTAAGTGGAGCAACTGGAAAAGAAAGTTCTACTTGGTTTCCTCTCCATCCAGATGTTTAAACCGTCTGCTCCGCCGGTACAATAAGGAGCCGACTCTCTTGGGAAAAAGTGTGCCCTTATGCGTGTCCCTGAGGAGGCTTGGGCACAAATAATAGAGCCGGAGTTTTTTAAGAGGTCCACCATGCCTCTGGATGATGGCTTTGAAATAATTGTACCCAAGAACTAGGTACCTCATTTGGATTGGCTCAAGGATGAGGCTTTCCTCTCCGCCTGCGGTCTTAGTACCTTTTTTGATAGACGTACGTTAACCACTTAACCGGCGCTTTAGTCCGCCTCTATGGTTTTGTGATTTGTTTTGTATCTAACCAACCGATTTTCCTTTTGCAGAAAAAGGTCTAGAAATGGTTGACTTTGCAAAGACGCCTGCCAGGTCAGCAACCCAGATCCGGAAGTATCAACTTGAAAAGAAAAGGGCCCAACTGGCGTCCAAGGATGATGGGGTAAGCTCCGGTTGTGTGCTTTAACTGGTAAGCTATTATTTGTGATCAGACGGCTTTTAACCGGTTTTGACCCTTGTGTTTGACTTTCAGGGTGGAAGTAAGAAAGTTCCATGTTCCATCTCTAAGATGCTCAAACGGAAGGCTGATGAACCTTCCAAATCTCCCTCTAAGGTTAGGAAAGCCCCGCCTGCCCAAACGACATCATTAAGGCCGCTTGTACAGAACATACAACTTCAGCAGGCAAAATCTTGAAGGATCTTGGTCTAAGTATTGAGCCGGCTGACAAAGAGTTGGGTGTTACTAAGACGTCGAAGGGTGGCATGCCACTCGATGCTGCATCCGGTTCTGCAGCGGCTTGGGGTAGGGTGACCCCTCAGTCAGAACCTCAAGGTATGACTTATGGCTTTGATCCACCATGGCCGCTTGGGCCTATGCGAGTCAAATCTCATGTTACCCAACCGGGGGATTCCTCTAGCAGCCGGCACAATATAGGTGCCGCTTATGCTGCTATCTCACCACATCATTCTATTGATGCAGATGCCTCTCCAAGGTGGCCTGACCTCTAGCAATATTCCAGGCGGATGCTGAGGTGCCTCACTTGGTCTGAGAAGGATTCAATCCCGGGGGCGCATCAGGTCAACATGGACCGTATTAATGCCTTGCTTGCTGAGGTAACTTAACTTTTTTCCGGCTGTGTTAACTAAGCTAAATTAACCTTTTGCCGGCTGAGGTATGTGAGGTGAATTAACTTTTTGCCGGCTGTGTTAATTGAACAAAATTAACTTTCTGCTGGCTGAGTTTTGTAGGTAATGCTGAGAGTAGACGGGCTCAAAGCCCCATTTAAAAAGAAGCAAGAGGAGGTAAGAGATGCCAATAAACGGGCAGCTGATGCACTTGACCTTGCTTAATACCGATGTACTATGAATGATATTAAGACTAAAGCTCAAGAGATGAAACAAGAGAAGTTGGTTAAGGAGCTCATGGCTGTTGTGGAGACGACCAATAATAAGGTGTCTGACCTTGAGCTTGAGCTGAAAAATGCCCAATTAGATCTCAAGGCATTGGAAGCAGCTGACCAAGAGAATACCCTGCTTAGGGCAGACGTCTCCCGGCTGAAGGATGAGTTGGCCCAGGTGCAGACTGACCACAAGGCTGAGCTGGCGGCTGAGCAAGAGCGGCTGGCGGATGAGAAAGAGCGAGATTGCAAAGCACGCATGAAAATAACATGGAAATTCATCCATCCGGACTACGACTAGGAGTTCTTCAACTTAAGGTATAAGTATGCCACTGAGGTATACGATGCTCAGTCCCTAGGTCTTGAGGAACCGGCTCTGTTAAATGAATAGGCCGGTATTGAGCCGTCTGATGAGGAGCAGGAGGATGAGGAGCTCAATGAGCAAGAGGAAGAGTAAGTGCCGGTTGACACTGACCAAGCTCAACCAAGGCAACCTGAAGGCGAGCTCCCATCCGGCCTGGACCAGTCGGTGCCTCCACCCCAGCAACAACAAAATTAAGCTTCTCTGTCTTTGTTTCTGGCCTACGTACCGAGTATTTGACTGTAACTCCAACAACAATATTTTTATTTTTCCGGATGTGGATCCGGTATGACAGTCTTCTTTTCCCGGTCTTTTTATGCAGGGAGCTTTTAATGAAATAGCTGACTGGGTCGGTTTTAACAAAAAAAATTTATTTTTGCTTTTTGTATATGCTTGCAATCTTAGCAAACTTATATGCTTGCAATCTTAGCAAACTTGTTAATAGCACACGACAATTAACGAACAGGCTGTCTTTTGCCCCCTTTCTGGGGTGATGCATTTCAAAAGAGGTTGAGGATAACCCTTCTTGAAGAGTTCTCCCTTATAAATTTCAAAGTTGACCGCACGTTTTTTCATTACAGCCGCTGCTGGATATGCATCCGGCAAAGTGCCGTCTAGCAGATAGGCCCTGATGCCAACCATCCAGGTTGAACTTTGGTCTAGTTTCTAATGGTATCCTCTTCAATACTTCTCTTTTCCATAACTTCCCAAAAGACCGACCGAGGTGTATCATAGGAGATGGATGATGCTAGCTTAGAAATAGCATCCGCCTGATTGTTTTCTGACCTGGGCACCTGACTTAGATGAAATTCTTCAAGTGTCCCAGCCTCTTTTTTGTCTGCCTGCAAATATTTGATCATGGCCGGATGGGTGGCCTCAAAGTCACCATGGTATTGGCTAACGATCAATAGTGAATCAGAGCAGGCATCAATTTTTCTTGCCCCTACCGCCTTGCACATGCGGATACTTGCTAATAGGGCTTCGTATTCCGCCTCGTTATTTTAGGCCTGGAACTTGAACCGTAGTGCATATTCGTACTTGTCTCCTTCAAGAGAATAACATATAACGCCTGCACCACAGCCGTTCATAGTAGAGCTCCCATCTACGTACACTTTCTAAACCTGGTCAAGATTCTCCGGCTCAGCCAGCTTTGTCATTTCGACAATGAAGTCGGCAAACGCTTGACCCTTCACTGCCTTCCTTGGTTCGAAAGAGATTTCAAGGCTTTGAATTTCAATAGCCCATTTGATCATTTGGTCGGATGACTCCAAAGTTGTTATTGGCCGTGTGAGAGGTTGGTCTGTGTAGACCACAACTGGATGTGCCAAGAAGTAAGGTTTTAACTTCTTGACTGTCATGTAAAGAGCAAGGCTAAACTTTTCAACCATTGGATACCGTAGTTCAGCGTTTCGAAGAACATGGCTAGTGAAATATACCGGGACCTGGGTGCCTCTCTCTCAACACTGAGAGCATGGTCTGAGACGGCTAAATACATGTAAAGCACCTTTTTTGGCAGAGGGCTAACAAGCCTTGGCAAAGAGTGCAAGTGATCTTTCAAATCTGAAAGGCCGCCTCAGCATCATCCCCCTATTCAAACATAGTCTTCTTTTTGATAGCTTGGAAGAAATAGAGGCACTTGTCACCTGACCGGCTAAGCTCCCCAATGCCGCCAGACAACCGGTTAGTTTTTGAACTTCTTTGACAGTGCGGGGAGACTTCATGTCAATGACCGCCTGTATCTTCTTTGGGTTGGCCTCTATCCCCCTTTGATCAATTAGAAATCCGAGAAACTTCCCAGACTCAACACCAAAGACACACTTCTTGGGATTGAGCATGACCTTGTGCCGCCTTAGTATGGTGAAGGTTTCTCAGAGGTCAGCAAGATGATCCGTCTGTAGCCTAGATTTGTCTATCATGTCATCAATGTACGCCTCTACATTCCTTCCAATTTGATTAATGAAGATTGTATTAATCACTCGTTGGAAAGTAGTAGACGCATTTTTCAAGCCAAACTGCATCACGGTATAGTAGAATAACCCCTGATCAATGACGAATGCCATCTTCTCTCGATCTTTTTTCCACAAGGGTATCTGATGAAAGCTTGAATAGGCGTCCATAAAGCTCATCAAAGCATGGCCGGCTATAGAGTCGAACAAACTGTCGATCTTGGGAAGTGGATAACTATCCTTCGGACATGCCTTGTTTAAGTCTGTGTAATCAACACACATGCGCCGGGTACCATTCGGCTTTTTTACAAGAACAACATTTGCAACCCAATTTGGGAAGTAACATTGCCGAATGAACCCAGCATCTAATAGTTTTTTCACTTTGACGGATGCCGCCTGACTTCTCTCCTCGCCATGGTTTCTTTTCTTTTGCCTAATCGGCTTCTTTTTGGGATCCACGACAAGTTTGTGAACAGTTAGATATGGGCTGATGCGTGGCATCTCTTCTACTTCAAAGGCAAAAATGTCTTTGAATTCCTTCAACAGATTGTGCAAGTCTGCACCCAAGTTTGCAAAAGCAGCCGTCCCAACCTTAACCGTACGCTCTGGACGTGTATCGTCTAAAGAAATATCAATGTGTTCACCAGCCAGCTGGGGACGGAGTTCATCTAATCGTTACCCGGTCAGTGATTGCTATTGTTTCTCTTTTTTCACGACCACCAACTAGTTAGCCTTTCTGTTTTTGCCGGCTGCTGTTGAAGCAGGCGCGGCTTCCTTGACTTCATCAAGGTCTATTGGCTCCTCATTGGCTAGATGCGGCCACTGTGGGCTTGACATCTGAGAGGTAGAACTCTCTAGCCGTCTTCTGATCCCCATTCAGGGAGCCGACAGACCCGTCATCTTTCTCAAATTTCAGTAGCATAAGGGATGGAATGATGACGGCCTTGGATTCGTTTAGAGTTGGACGGCCTAATATCAGATTATAGGCGGTCTACTCTTTAACGACCAGGAACCGTACTACCATGTGGCGTCCTTCTCCCTTCTCCCCTAGCCGGATGGGTAGGTCGATTCGTCCTACCAGGTGTACAACTCCACCCCCAAAACCAACTAAGGGGTGAGATACCTTGTGCATACTGCCAGGCTTGTACTTCAGCTTTGCCAAGCACTTGTGGCTGATGAGGTCAGGCGAGCTTCCGGTGTCAATGAGGATCCGGCCTACCTTCTGGTTGGCCACCTTGCATTCAATGAAAATGGGGTCATCATGTGGTCGCCTGACCTTGCCCTTGTCTTTTTCAGTTATGATGACTTCAGGGAAGGTGTCAGTAGACGCTTAGCCCTCATCAACTGAACTAACCTCCAGCCGCCTGACATGGTCCTTTGTTCCCCGGATGGTTGGGCCCCCTCCAATAAAGCCGCCTGCTATTGTATAGATCGACTCTTCATTAGTGTCCGAACTATTAGCAGGTTGCCTTTTTGGACGGCCGCCCATGGTTCGTCCTCAAGGTAACCTTGGACTTCAGAATGTAGGTTTTCAACACCCCTTTATTAGCTAGATGGTCCAACAGCCGCTTGAGATTGTAGCAGTCGTTGGTGTCATGGCCAATATCCTCATGAAAGTGGCAATACTTGTTTTTGTTCCGGTTTTTGATGGAACTTTTCATAGAAGCCGGTTTCTCAATGGTTACCCGGTCTTTAATTTCCATTAGGATGGAGTAGCAGTCCTTGTTAAACTCGTACTTTGGGACGTACGGTTTAAACTTTTTCTTCTTCTTCTGGGACGGTTGTTTAGAGTCATCAACCGCCTAGAGCTCTTTTCTCTTTTTATTCTCTTCTTTTTTAGTCGGCTGAGTTTGCCGACTCTCTTTTTTGTCAGACTTCTTGAGCAGAGTTCTGTCGCCAGTATATAGGCTTTCGCCTCCATCAGATCTTCTTAGAGGGTAGCAACCCTCTTTCTGACGAGGTCAAACTTAAAAGTTAACCCGTCCTTCAGACCCTTGAAGAAGTCTGTATAGGCCACTTCGTTAGACAACCCTTGAATTTGGATTCTCACCAGATTGAATCGCCTGACGTATGACCGAAGCCCTTCTCTATTCCCCTGTTGTACTGCACCCAAGTCTAGACTTGTTTTTTTGGCAGGGATGTTCATAGAGAAGTTTGAAGCAAAGAAGAACGCAAGCGTCTTGAAGCTATTGATGCACCCGGCTGGCAAATTGCCGAACCATTGTTGGGCGATGCCCTTCAATGTAGCCGGGAAGCATCGGCACCAAGTGGCGTCATCCAACCCCTGTAAGTACATGAGGTTAGTGTAAGCCATGAGGTGATCTTCAGGGTTGGTGGTACCATCATAAGTACACACAATAACATTTTTAACCTTGGCCGGCTGTGCCGCCTCGGTTATTTCCCTAGAGAACGCAAAAGGTTGTTCCCCAAGTTTTAGTATACGGAGCTGCCATTCCAAAGGTTGGACGTTTTGAGCCGCTTGACCCCCAAAGAGGGTCGGTTGCATGTAAGGTTGTCCATACGGCATGTATGGCTGCTGAGGCACATACATGGCCGAATGAATTATCTGAGGGCCAGTGTGGACGGACAGGCGCCTGAATGATTCTCTCTTGTAGATTTAGAATACCTCATTGAGGTATTCTAGAAGCTGTATGGGTAGGTCAACGTTGAAGCTGACTCAGACTATTGTTGGTTTCTCTTATGCTCAATTAGGAACCGGGCATTAGAGTATGACTTCTTTGAGCCATCCGGCTGGACATGCCGAATGACCTTCCTCTTCCTTGTCACGGGGAATCGAATTTTAGTAAAATCGATCAAGGGCCGCTTCTTCTCCTTTGATTCCGGATGCGGAGTGGGCTGTCGGTCCTTAACCGACTTGTTCTTCTCAGAGGGAGAAGGTTTCTTGGCCGACGGACCCTTGTTGGAGCCAGCTGTCCTTTTGTTGATGAGGTCCTTTATTTCCCCTTTGAAACTTGTCATGAATTTCATGAGTTCGTCCCGTGTAACTAGGGTTGTGCCTTTTGCCGCCTGGGGTTGTCTAGATGGCTGTCCGGATGATTACTAGGACCAGCCTGATCGTCGTCCCATTCCATTCTTTCCTTGGGACGGGTGCGCCTGGTTCTTAGTGACCCATCAGCGGCCACATACGTTTCGATTTCAAAGTCGTCATTAGTGTCATGGTCCAAATAGACCTCAAATTCGGCCATAGGCCGTTTCTCATTAGGGGGCGATACAAGTTCTTGTGAATCCATCTTAGGGGTACTCTCCCCACAGACGGCGCCAAATATTTTGGGGTTTTCTGTGTCCCTCGGGAGAGTTACAACAACAAGACTGGATTCCGGGTGCCTGTACCTGCAAAACAACGGGGACTCCGGTGGGGTGCAGTTCCGCCCCCGATGATCAAGTTAGAACGTGTTCGGAGAATGTAAAAAGTGCAGAAAGTAAAGTGGTATCTTCTCAGTTTCCGAGATTAGGAATATTCTCTGAGGTGAGAATTAATTATCTACAATCGCTGACTGCTCTGGTTTTTTTTTCGTGTTTAATGAATGTGTGTTCCCTAGGTGGGAGCATCTCCCTTTTTTAGGGTCTTGGGATTCGTGCCACTAGCCTAGGTTACGGAAACCTAGGAATGATGGGCTGTCACGGGAATTAGGCCCGAAAGCAGTCTTTTTCCCTGCTGACTGGGAGTGCCATGTGTCAACTAGAGATTGGTTCATTTAGAACCTCTCCTAGGTTGACACGTGTCATCTTCTGATTGGGCCATGTGGCCTGGGTATTTTTACCCAAAACAACCTTTAGGTTGGATTGGCCTATTCTTATTCTTTAGGATTTGTGTGACATTACTGAAGTTTCCCTATTTTTGGTTTTTTATTTATGGTTTTTAGGTTAAAAAAACAAAAAAGTTAAAAATAAAAATGAAGACGAACGAGTCCTTAATTTTTGATTTTTTGTCTCTAATATGTTAATGATTAATTATGGTCATGTTTGATACGAAGTAGGGAATACATCCTCTATTTAGCCTTTAATTCTATTTGTATGCTTGTAAATGTATGAAAATTGTATAAATTAATGTGTGAAAAATTTTATTTACTAAATAGTTTAGATAATTTAAAGAATTGATAATGTGGAGGTTTAATTGAGATGAATTTAACAAGATTTTACATGTATAAATCATCTGAATATAGAATAGTAAAAATAGGGTGTGTGATTAGACTTAGCAATCAAGTCATTTAGGTCAAGTCAATTTGTATCCACTATGCCTTTTGGTTGATCAAGTCGAGTCAATTCGGGTTTCGAGTTAAGGCTTTGAGTCATGGTCGGATCAAGTAAGCAAGTATAGGTATATCACAAACAACACATATAACAACTAGCATATCAAAGGCAACTGCTATAACATCTTCTCAGCATCATATCAATCTAATTGAATAATAGTATGTCCTTCACTGTTGGAGCATTGTAATTAAGAGCCATTCTTTTAGTGGTTAATTGAAACCCAACAAATATGACAATGTGATAAATCACGCTTATAGAATTGTTTGGCACATCATTAAAAGGTGTTCATAAACAAGCCTACATGCCACGTGGCGCCCTCTTCAATTAATCGAGTCTTTCATTCACGTGCTTAAAAATATAGATTGTACAAAATTTGAACCCACAACCTTAATTTTATCTTTGTCGTTTTTGGGGTCATTTTTACATGAGTTGTCACATTATACTCTATTATGCTCCACTATAGAACTTTATTAAAAATACATCTATCTTTAAGCTTAATTAATAAATAGAATTGTTGGTTATATGAAACCTCCAAATCAATTGATACTAGAACCTAAAATTCATATCTTTAATAATGTAAAACCCTAACTCCTAATACTATGAAATCTAAAAATTAAACCAACTTATAATCTAAAAATTTCAACATCAAAACATAATTATAAACCTTAATAATCATAATTTAAATAAAAATCAAAATCCAAACTCCATAAATATTTATAATAATCTAAGAAATAAAGTGGAGAGAGAAGAAGGGCTAGCCAAGTGGTGGCTTGCATGGTGGCAATGACTAAATGTCAAAGGTCTGGTTGGCAGGGGGGAACAATTTCGACCAATACTAGGTGGTCGAACATCACACAAGGTCGCCGCGTGAAGGAGTAAGGGCTGCACTTCACGCGCTCGAGAAAAAAAGGAAAAAACAATGAGGGAAAAAGAAAAGAAAGATTAAAAAAAGAAAGGAAAAAAGAAAAGAAAAATGAAATAATATTTATCACTTTGACTTTTCTGTGGCGAATTTGGGATTTAAGAGGTATTTATACAGATAATTTAGGGGTAGTTGGGCCTCATGAAATGGACATGAGTGGTAAAAATATCTGACCAGGCCCAAATATGTGAATAAGATTAATGGGAGTGTCACGTACCTACAAAAATAATACCTAACTAGGCCTACTAACTATGTAGTCGAGCAAACAAAGGTTGAATCCCAAGAGACTAACTGATTCAAAATAATGAAATTGACTTGAATTAAAGCTAAGCAAGTAACAAACAAATACGTATTATAAGAAATTATACTAAACTAATTAAAGCAGCGAGATAATCTGGATTAAATCAAGAACTAAAGATATCTAGGAATAAGTATCCCAACGAATACGAATCAATGCACTAAAACAATCTCTCTTCCCTCAATTAAATTAATAAATATTCTAGAGGACAGACGCACCCTAAAACAATATCAAGAGTTTCAATTTTTTCGATCAACAAGTGGCTTCCCTAACATGTAATCATACTTATTCTCATGGAATTATGCATGCATATTAAAGACATTAAGAATGGCATCCTATAAGTCCTAGCAAGAACAATTAGCTATTCTCATGCATAAAGGTTCTTACTTTTAATTAGGCCTGGGTTCTAAAATCAATTAAGAATCAACTGTCGTTGCAAGCCTAATCACATTCAATAACAATATTTTTAGTTTTTTTATTGATAAACCAACCCTAACAAAGAAGAATTGTAAATTAATTAAATTGGGAATTGGAAATCAATTAACACATTAATTTTATTAGGGTTCAACCTAACGAACCCTAGATTATGAAACTACTCACACATGATTATTACATAGACAAAATAAACAATAAGAAAAAACATATATAATAAGAAATAATAAGAGAGTAAAGGAGAGAAAGTACATGAATTGAATTAATGGAGACTTGGATAAATCAATCTTCAATGGCACAAAGGAGAGAAATACAAAATAAACATAAAACTAAAATAATATAAAATATAGAAAGGTATATTTATTTATCTTTCTATTGGCCTATTTATATCATAGTACAAAACTAGGAAATTCTATTTTTTTTAAGTAACAACGAGAAGAATAATATCATTAATTAATAGTCATACGACATTTATAATAACAAAGATATGTAAACTACATATTTAGAAAAAATAACATAACTTTATAATCAAAACCATAACTATTTTGCAAATTTGGCGTAACTTACACTCTACTGCTTCAATCTTTATGCGAGCAATGATTTCGATGTCCTTTCATTATCTTTCCAAGTAGTGACCTCCACAATCTGCGCTAATGTTTTGATCGTAGAGTTGATGATAAATAAACCATAAACCCATAAGAATTCAAATCACCTTCCCAATTATTATTAGAACCTTAAAAAATAAAATTCTCACCCATAGATGCATGAGAATCAAAATTCATGATATTTGGGGAAAATCCAAAAAATTGGAACATTTTCTCACAAATGGAGAGAATAACAAAACAAAGTAACAAAAAAAAAAAAAAAATTCTGAATTAAATTACAGAACTAAGGTCATAAATATATAGGAAATTAAATTACTTCCGGCCTAAACGGCCAAGAAAACTAAAAAAGAAGAGAAGATGGACGTAGGAAATTTTATCTTATTAGGATTCTAAACGCACAGCAAAAAGGACGCCCATAGGTGGGTTGTGGCAGGGAGTAATAATCTGCCACAAGCAGGTTTTGAACTAGGATGTTATGCCTTTTCCCCAATGTTAAACATCTCCCTTGAAGAATTAACCTACGACTAAAACATATACCGAGCAAATCGAGCCATAATCTTACAAAAATACAAACATACTAAGGAAAGCAATATCGAAATATGAAAAATAACAGCTCTAATAGATTAAGATAACATAGAAAACACAATTCCATATGATCAAATATAGAGAAGGTATTGTGAGCGGACTGCCGTACGCATAATTACTGTAAGGTTTCGTAGTGACCCGACAATACGCGGAAGGAAACCCACCAAGACCCGCCCCTTAATTAAAGCAATTAAACAAGCATAGTAAACTTAATCAAACAAGATTAAGGACAAGAATTATACCTTTGACGCGTGCTTCACTCCCAAAGAGCTCTTACTTCAAAATCCCGAAAAGACGAGATCTCCGACAGATCGTACCCTTGACCCGACCCGAGCGTCCCAAGTCTTGAAGGTTAGTCAAGACCTGGATAAAATAACTATGAGTTTTACGAATCAAAGGTTTACTCTTTTCTTAGAGTTGCCTTTTTAATTCCACTCAAGGTTGTATCAAATCCCAATACCAAACTTGGTATTTATAGGGAAATGATCCCTTGATTCTCATTCCCCAACCAATGTGGGAGAATTTTTTATTTGCTAATTAATTTATTTCTAAAATAAATCAATAAATAAATGCAATCACAATTCGACAAGTGTCAAGGAGAGAGAGAGTATTAGGTGAGGACCATGGATAGGTGGGGGGACCAATTCCTTGCTCCCCAAGGCTTTCCCAAAGCCTTGGCCCCCACTCTCCTCATAAACCGCCTCACCCTAGGTTACTGCCAAGCTGCCAGCTAGCGTGCCAGCTGGTTGTGCCAGCTAGCCCAGCAGTATCGCTGATGCTTGCTGGTGCGTGCTGGCTGGTGCGTGCTGGCGCTGGTGCTAGCATCCCACGCATCATCGCTGCTCGCATGGCCCAGCATGCGTGCTGCTAGTGAGCCACTCATGCTGGCTTCTCGCCACGCACCGCACTCCCACACCATGCGCACCACGCATCTCTCTCGCACACAATGCCTAACATGGGTGCTGCTAGCAAGCCACGCATACTTGGCTTGACGTTGCTTGCTAGCTTGCCAGCCCCTCGCACACACTCTCGCATAGCCTCATGCATCAGCCCCGGCAATGTGCACCATGCACGCACATGCCTCGCCCAGGCACCACGCACCACGCATGCGCCAGTGCCTAGCATTAGCTGTGCTTAGTGCGTGTGGTCCTGCCATGCGCCCAGCACTATGCTAGGGCTGCTATGGCATCAGGCCATCCTAGGGCACGCATGGTGCGCCTAGTGATGCTGCTTGGGCTGCGATGGCGCCCAGCAATCCTAGGCCACGCATGGTGCGCCTAGTGATGCGTGTAGGCCTGCGATGGGCTGCTGGCTTGCGATGGCGCCCAACATCATGCTAGGGCTGCGATAGCGCCTAGGCATGATGCCAGGGCTGTGTTAGCGCGCCTGGTGCTAGCGATAGCCAGCCATGGTGCCTAGCCATCATGCTAGGGCTGCGACAGCTCCTAGGCATGATGCTAGGGCTGCCATGGCGCGCCTAGTGCCTATGATGAGCTAGCCTAGCCTAGCTATGGCTACGCTCATACTTATCGATTGTGATTTGCGACGCTCGGTCTCGACGCCCTAGGCTCGATTTCTGACGTCTGTATTCGTAAAACTCTGTCGACTCATTAAATTCTTTCGGATTAATTCGTCGTCTCGGATCGGTGATTCGATTGGGTTCGACCCGAAGGGTTCAGTTAAGATTAAGTTGTAATATCAGTTGTACCTTGATATTACTGATCGGAAGCGACCTCCACCTAGGCATTCCGATCGCTTGACCTTACTGAAGAATTAGCTCTGTAATAATTCTGAACCCTCTATCGGAAGAATACAGTTGTTGGAAGGACACCATTCCTTTCAATTACGTGTAGCAGACTTGGCTGATATGTTTCATTATTGGCTTATATGTTTCATTTGTTAGCTGATATGTTTCATTTGTGCGCTGATATGTTTTTTGTGTTTCCTGATATATTCCTTCTGTTGGCTAATATGTTTTTTTTTTATGTTTGATATGTTCCTTTTGTTGGCTGCTATCAGACATCAGTTAGATGATATGTTTCATTAGTTGGCTGATATCTTTATTTTGTTGGCTGATATGTATATTTTAATTGTTAGCTTATATGTTTCATTATGTTGGCCGATGTGTTTATTTTGTTGGCCTACTAGTTGCTTTTGTTTGCTAATTTCATCCTTTTGTTGGCTGATATGCTCCTTCTGTTGGCTGATACGTATCTTTTGTTGGCTGATATGTTCCTTTTGTTGGCTGATATGTTTCATTTGTTGGCTGATATGTTCCTTTTATTGGTTGATACGTTTTATTAATGTCTGATATGTCCCTAATGTTGACTAATATCAGACATCAATTGGCTGATATGTTCCTTTTATTGGTTGATATGCGTAATTTGTTGGCTAATATGATTAACAACATACGAAGTATTTTTATCTCCCTCTTTCTTTCTTTCTCTCTCTTTCAAATGACTATGAGTTTCTTCTCTAGCTCATTAACAACAAAAAAATAAAATCCCACATTCCACACCCACCAACTCACTCCCTCACTCAACCTAAATAACCCCAAACCCGAAATGCTCTGCGCACTCCCTCACTCGCTCACTCTTCACCACCCCCACCACCCACTTCGCCACCACTCGCCACCCTCTCCTCAGCCGCATTTCCCTCTCCACCACCACCACCATCACCCGCGCCACCTTTACGACCTGCGCCACCTCCAACCATCGTCCAAAATGCAGCCGCAAATTGCACCAATTTCGATGAAAATTACCCATCAATCGCGACACCAAATCCAACCACCGTCCACAACGCAGCCGCAAATTGCACCAATTACGGCACCACCTCCAACCACCATCCTTACATCTCATGCACACAAGCTGCCACCATCGCAATTTTGTTCGCCAAAGCCACTAGCTACCATCGCCTCATTGTGCTTGCCAAAGCCACCACCACCGCCTCACGCTAAACCACTAGCGAAAACCCACGCCGCTGCCGCACAATACACCAACAATAATTATCAAATTTTTTAAAAAAAAAAAATTAAAATTATGGTTCATGTTCAAATTAAATTGGGGAATTTTTTTTTCTTTAATGTTAAGCATATGGAATCAATTAATTTAAACATACTATAAACTAATTAAAGTGTCAACGATTTATACTTTTTAATCAATTTTGTTGAAAGATAAGGTTTGAAAAGAGGATGAATTTAGATTGGTGATTGAATAAATGGTAATGAAGGTAAAAAGAAATGTGATAATGGAGGTTGAAAGGGTTGTGTTTATGAAGGTTGAAGAAATCGTGAAGAAAAAGGGGAGAAATGAAAGGGATGAACCTCATTAATGGATTCCACGACAGAATTCGTTAATTGGTGATAAAATCCATTTCATGGTTTTTATTGTATTGTGGTGTTAAAATAAAAGTTTTTTTTTTTGGTAGAGTTAAAAAACATTTTCGGTCTTTTTTTGTGGTTTTAAAAATCATCCGAATGAATGAATGGTAAGCAAAATTTTGTTAATAAAATAATATATCAATGTACCCAGCACCCATAAGAGTACGAGTACGTATCGCGTGTCCTATATGGATACGATGATCAAGTGAAGTACCCACACATCATAGATACACATGTTGCTCATGATTGTAGTTAACAACTTCTTCCCACTAATAAATACTTTTGAAAACTTAATTTATAATATCACATAATCTAACTTATGTCAATATACATATTTCCAATATTTCAAGCATCACATGCACATTATATACAATCAAACATGTACTATGTATATATTTACCTTGATGCATAAACTTTTGAGTTTACAAAACTAAAAAAAAAAAATCAAGTATTCATGGTAGGGTAGTCTGATTATTGATTGTTCCTTGATGTAATGACTGTATTACAAGCATTCCATTTTAAGGGTAGTTCATTGAATTTTTTTTATTTTTTTTTTGGTAATTTTATTAGAAAAATGTACTAATTAAAATTGTATAAAGATCTTCATATGATATCTAATTAATACATTTTCTCATTTGATGTTAGGGTAAGAATATATAAACGATGTAAAAAGCCTATTAAAACAAGAAGTTTTATTTCTTATGTGGATGAGATAATTATATTGTGTATTAAATTTTGGTTTTGATAATTATATTAGGAGCTACAAGTTAGGAAATCCATCAGCTTTGTATGTAAGTTTAATTTTGAATTTTACACCAAAATCAATAAAACTACAAAACCCAACATTCCAACATATAATTTAAATTCTTAAGTCATTGTCAATCACAAAACGCACAACATTGGACTCATTTATTATAATATATTGATAAAAAATTTCGAGTGTTACATGAAAAAATTGAAATTTATTTTATTTTCATAAAGTGTCATTTTTTTCTAGTAATTCATTGTCAGATTGTTGACAATAAAATTAAATTTAGCAATCAACTTGAATTTCACATGTCATAAGCTAATAAATATTATATGATCCTTTTTCAACCAATAGTTTTTTCTTCAAGGTGGAATTTTGTGAACTTTCAAACTAATCTAAGGCTAATCAACCATTATCCTAAAATCACTCATGAAACAATAATAATTGTGAATCATTGTTTATTTAAGGTAAATGCATATCATCATCATCGAATAATAGTAAGAACTATTTTGAAAATAATAGAACATTCCTTTAGAATATAATGTAGATAATATACCCTTTAACTCATCATTAATGTTGATATAATTAAATTTCATACGCAAATGGTCAAAATGCAATTCGGGAGAGATAACACAATTTTATTATCATTATTGATATCGATGTCAATATTCTTTGTGGCAAATGGTCAAATAGATGATCTTTTGGAAGCACCATCTCCAGCACCTGCATCACCAAGATTATTACATTGGAAAGGATGTATGCCACAATGCATCCCTATCTGCATGAACTTAGAAGGAGCGACAAAGAGCATATGTGACGATGCTTGTAGTTCTGGCTGCCTGCAATTATCTGGCAAAGGAGACATAGATAAAGTAGTTGAGTTTGAATAGATGCTAGCTTGTGTACGGCATATGTACCTATCTTCATTACTTATTAACAAACAAGTTCCAAAAATCTGTACAATGCCCTATGTGTGAAACCAATGAATATATCAATATTCTATTAAATTTTCATTATTATGTAGTCATTATTATATTTTGTTTGTCTAGGATAATAAGAATATTATTATTATTATTATTATTATTATTATTATTATTATTATATTTTGTTTGTCTAGGATAATAAGTATATATGTGAAAGAAATGGTGTCCTTCCAGCAAGTGTATTATTCCGATAGAGGGTTCAGAATTATTACAGAGGTAATTCTTCAGTAAGGTCAAGTGATCGGAATGCCTAGGTGGAGGCCGCTTCCGATCAGTAATATCAAGGTACAATTGATATTACAACTTAATCTTAACTGAACCCTTCGGGTCGAACCCAATCGAATCTCCGATCCGAGACGTCAAATTAATCCGAAAGGATTTAATGAGTCGACAGAGTTTTACGAATACAGACGTCGGAAATCGAGCCTAGGGCGTCGATACTGAGCGTCCCAAAATCACATGCAACAAGTATGAGCGTAGCCGTAGCTAGACTAAGTTAGCTCATAGCATGCCTAGGTGCACCATGTGTGTGCTAGGCGCACCATGGTGTGCTAGGCACCATCGTCGCTTAGGCGCACCCTGGCAGCCCATCGCAAGCTAGCATGGCTGCCTAGGTGCACATGGCAGCCATCGCAAGCCACACAGGCACCAGGCAGCCCATAGCAGCTAGCAAGCATGCTAGCGTGGTGCCTGGGTGCATGTGGTGCCCTATCGCAGCGCACAGGCCTTGCTAGGCACCATCGCAAGGCCTGGCACCACGCACAAGCACCATCACACTGCCAGGGGCATGCGTGTGTGTGTGCGTGTGTGCCTCGCAGCCTCGCACACTGGCCTCGCACAACAGCCGCGCAATGCGTGTGGGCTGGTGCGTGTGCGTGCAATGGTTGGCTAGGTGCTAGGCAGCAGCACCACACATGCATGTGCGTGTGCGTGTGCGCTTGCCTCGCACCAAGCACAAGCAGTGCTAGGCACTGGCTAGTGCGAGTGTGTGCATGTGCGTATGGGGTAGCAATGTGTGGGCTGACAATACGTGAGTTGCAGCGATGGACGTGAGCATGTGCGTGGTGCGTGGCGCATGGCTGGTGCGTGATGCATGTGCGACCAGCCAGTGCGTAGCATGTGAGGCCAGCGCCAGCGATGCGTTGCTGGCACTGGCTGTGCTAGCGATGCGATGCGAGGAGGGAGATGCGTGGTGCGATAGGCATTGCTAGGCTGCCAGTAGCAGCGCCTAGCACTTGCCAGCACCAGCGCCTAGCATGGCCTGGCACTAGGCATGCGAAGCTGCTAGGCAGCACCACGCTAGTTGGCTGGGCTAGCCAGCGCCAAGCTAGCTGGCGTGCTAGCTAGCAGCAGCCCAGCTGCCCATGTGGTGGCGGTTTAGGTGAAAGGGTGGGGACCAATCTTGGGCAAAGCCTTGAGGAGCAAGGAAATGGTCCCCCCACCCATTCATGGTCCTCACCTAACCTTCTCTCTCTATTTGACACTTGTTGCATTGTGATTAGTTTTGTTTAATAATTTATTTTAGAAATAAATTAATTAGCAAAATGCATTCTCCCACATTGGTGGAGGATGAAAAATCAAGGGATCATTTCCCTATAAATACCAAGCTTGGTATTGGGATTTGATACAACCTTGAGTGGAATTAAAAAGGCAACTCTAAGAAAAGAGTAAACCTTTGATTCGTAAAACTCATAGTTATTTTGTCCGGGTCTTGACTAACCATCAAGACTTAGGACGCTCGGGTCGGGTCGAGGGTACGATCCGTCGGAGATCTCGTCTTTTCGGGATTTTGAAGTAAGAGCTCCTTGGGAGCGAAGCACGCGTCAAAGGTATAATCCTTGTCCTTAATCTTGTTTGATTAAGTTTATTATGCTTGTTTAATTGCTTTAATTAAGGGGCGAGTCTTGGTGGGTTTCCTTCCGCGTAGTGTCGGGTCACTACGAAACCCTACAGCGGTATCGGAGCCACGGTCCTTTTTATTTTTGCAATTATTGTTTAATTAAGGTGTTATAAAGGATTTATTTTTCTGGTTCATGTTCATCTAATTAGATTAGATGCTCGTTTTAATTAAATTTTAAAACTCGATTTTATTATCGATTTGGTTGTCGAACCCAGATTTTGGCTCAAAAATAGTGATTTTTGGGTGGAATCGACATTCTGGAACTGTTTCAGGCCTTTTAGGGGTGTCCAGAAGCAAAATTCGAACCAGAAACCCAATTTTTCTGGGGTTTTTCGTTTTTCAACGAAAGTTTTAATTCTTTTTAAGCCTTGATTAATGCAAGCATTACAAGGTTAGATTAAATGCACATTTGCATCACTAATCTACTGGTTTTGAAATATCCTTGAGCATAATAATGGAGTGTTTATTAGTGCTTAAGTTGATATACCAAGTTATCACATAAACTTGTTTTTCACAATTTTGCAAATAAATTGCAATAAGGTGTGAAAACTTGTTGTGATTTTGTATTTTAAGTTCCCAAGTATTGTTAAAGTTCTAATCTTTAAGTGTTTAATTGATTGGAACCCTAACCCTAAATTCCATGTTGAACAAAGTTTGGATTTTTTCATGTTTTGGTTGATTAATATCCATTAAGTTCAATTACTTGTGAGTAAAATTTGATTAATCTTCATATATGAAGATGTAATCTTGGTATTTTACACAAGTATGCAAGTTGGAAAATTTTGTCATTGGATGATTAATTTATTTTTCCAACTCCCTTTTTTGTCAAATCCATGATTAATTTGCATATTGGCAAGATTAATTTTGGACATAGCTCATTTTATTTTAAGCATAAAGGTTGACCTAATTTTGTTCAAAATTGATAATTTTGGATAAATTTGGGCTTGTGCACCAATTAAAATAAAATTTGTTTAAGTTAGACTTAATGGTTGTTTTATTTTATTTTTTCCCTAAAATTAATTCTAAAATATAATTTGGAATTAATTCATGTCACACGCAAATCGGGATTAAAATCCCGAGTCATGGCACGCAAATCAAGGCAACACACCCAAGTGCCACCAAGGCCAGCCGGGCTGCCTAGCAGCCCACATGTGGCTGCCTGTGGTGCGCACAAGGGTGAGGCTTGATGCTGCTATGCGCTGTGTATGTGTGGCTGGGATGCATGGCAGGGGTGCGTGGGGTGGCTGGGCTGGCTTGCGAAGCAAGCTGCTGGGCAGCAGGGCAGCAAGCATCAACCAGCGCACCACGAGCATCATGATGCGCCTGCCAAGTAGGCCAGATGCTCGCAGGCACCAGCGTGCTAGCAAGCATGCGAAGCATGCTGCCTGGCAGCTGGGGCTTGAGGCGCTGCTTGCTAGGCACAACAGGCCTCAACCACGCACCATGGCGCCATGCCATGGGCTGCCTAGTAGCCATGGTGCGCACCCACCAAGGGCTTTGTTGGGTGATCTTGCTTAACGTTGAGATATGATTTTGCGATTTTTTCCGTGTTAATAATTTTAATTAATTATTTTAACGAGGCTAAAAACCTCGATTTTCAATTTTGCAAAATTTTGACAAATTATGGGTTATGCCGACTTAATTAATCGTATTAATTAAGTACGGATGCGGAATTTAGTGGGAGCTTAATTGAATGCGTTGGCATTTTGCGTTTAGAAATAATGGATTAAACCACTTTGACTAGTTTTAATTAGGCGCGTTAATTGGATTAACGACCTAAGTTAGTTACTAGTTTTGCGTGTTTAATAGTGTATTTCGTAAAATTGCATGGGCCGTTCACAAATAGTGAACGGGTGAATGAAAAATTGCTTTCAAAACAGGTTGTTTGAAAATGGCAACTAGTGGGGCCCGACTAGGATAGAAAATACGGACTGCGTTCCGTTATGTATTTTTGTAAATCTAAATACGGTCTGTGAACCGTTAAGTATTTTTGTACTATTTAGATTAATCTTAGTCGTTCTAGCTAGCTTCTTTCATTTTATTTTGGCCAAGAAGTCTCAAGACGGTGTTTCGAGGAAGACGAGCCAAGATGAAGACCCATGGAAATTGAAGATTTCAAGGGGTCATGCTAGTTGCCAAATGCATCTAATTTTATGCCTTATATATTGTTATTATATATATGTTTTCTAGATGCATGTCTAGGATTTCTATGATGTTGCGATGATTAGTTAAGTTCACTTAAATCAACCAACATAGAAACCCTAGGTCCCTTAATAATATTGAGCTTAAACTTTCCATTCCAAGAACAACACTTACCGAACTAATGCGCGTACGTGATGGATTACGCCAAAGCGAGGCATCACTACTTCCCTAGGAACGTAAGGTATACTAGGTATACAAGTTGTCTTGGTTAAGCTCAACGATATCAGTAAGGAGTCCTTAGATGTCGTGGCAAAAGAGATAAAATGTCAAGTATGCATTAGATGCGACATTTTATCAAACCGAGAGTAGCTTGGAGCTATTAGCAATTGGATTGCTTACCTTAAGATATTTAATGGTTAAGACAAGCCAAAGCATGCTTATCCATTTCTTGATCTTTGGGATCTCGGAATCATTTTATTCTCGCCCATAAGGGACAATCTTAAAATGCGTGGATAAAATGTTCAATAAGTGTGAATAAGTGCATGAACGCTTTAATTTTCAACTTATTGATGTATGAATGGTTTTTCACTTCAAATTCTTTCAATTGTAGAAATCATGTCTGCAAGTAACTCAAACAACAACCATGTGTGCCCGGAACTCCCTGATAAGTTAGCTATCAAGCTTAACTTAACAAACCTTGATGAATGGGAAGAAGAACTCAGGAAAACTCTCCGGAGTTGTTCCAAGGAGTATGTTCTGGATACTTCCCTCCCAACTCTCTGTTCCAAGACCCTCTTAAGTGACGAAACTTATTGTGCATTGTCGAAAGACTGCAAATTAGTGTCACAACTCATGGCTAACTCCATCCCGGAAGAATGGAAAGAAAAACTTCCATTTTCCTTCCCAGATTTGTTCCTTGGAGGACTAAGGGATGTTGTCGGTGTGAGATTCTCTAAGAGTTTCAACGACAACAATGATGGACTCTTGTTTGAAGTGACTAGGTCACTTACGGACATGAATGTAAAGCCCTCGGATCAAGGTTGTCTTGCGAAAGAGAGGTGCCATCTTTGGTCTATGGTCTGCAACACTAAGTTGAGACCGGGTATGCCCCTCAGACCCCATGTGGCAAGAATGACTAAGCTCTTCAAGCACACGGAACTCCTCGGAATTCCACTAGAAGATGGAATGGCCGGTCATATTTTGCTCACTTCACTCCACTCAGGATATGATGCATTAAAGGCATATATTTCTGATTCAAAGGAGACACATTCCTTAAAGAATGTGGTGGAGCTTATGCACCGGGCCAACTCATTTGGGGCAACAAAAAGACCATCAAGAAGGAGGGATCTCAAGGTTAAGGCTAAGATGCGTTTCTTCTACTGTGGCGGGCAAGGCCACTTCAAGAGAGAATGCAAGCTCTTTCGGGAGGAGGAGGAGAGGAATGGAGCATCTGCCTCAGGTATCTTCCTTAACACTTGTGGATTAAGCTTATAATAAGGTATTGGATACCAAGTATGACTCACTTAGTGTTGCCTTTTCAGGGACCAAGTGAGAAGCTTATCAAGTGTTGGTGCATGGGCAAAAGACGACGAAGATGGTTTTTCGGTCGTGCTTGCGTGCACTATTTTGTCTATGATATGTAATTAAACTATTTCTAGTTTTCATCATGCTTTGAACATATCCATAGATGTTGGACACCTATGAAATTCAAATGTAAGACTTTTAACAATAGTTGTTTCAAGTTTACAAATTTATGTTCAATTAAATTGCATGTTTTACATATGACAAAAGTTGATACCACTAAGCTAAGACCATCGAGTCGAATCAAACCTACTTGTGGCATTGTCGTCTTAGCCACATTAACATTAAACGCATCAAGAAACTTCTTCAAGAAGGTGTTCTTGACTCATTCGACTTAGAGTCGTTTGAAAATTGCAAAGGATGCTTATTAGGCAAGATGATCAAACATCCATTCTCCAAGTTGGGAGAAAGGGCAAGTGACTTATTAGGTCTAATACACACGGATGTATGTGGACCTATGAGCACACCCGCAAGGCAAGGTTACCGATATTTCATCACCTTCACCGACGATTATAGTAGATATGGCTATATCTACTTAATGTCGAATAAATCTGAATCCTTTGAAAAGTTCAAAGAATTTCAGAAAGAGGTTGAAAATCAACTTGGCAAGAAAATTAAAGCACTTCAATCGGATCGAGGTGGCGAATATTTGAGCCATGAATTCGACGATCACTTGAAAGAATGTGGCATTCTTTCAGAGTTGACACCTCCTGGAACTCCTCAATGGAACGGAGTGTCCGAACGGAGGAATCGGACTTTGTTAGACATGGTTCAGTCAATGATGGGTCTTAGTGAACTCCCTATCTCGTTTTGGGGACATGCGCTACAAACAGCAGCACTAACACTGAATAGAGCTCCGTCAAAAGCTGTTGAAAAGACTCCATATGAATTATGGACTAAGAAACCTCCTAGGTTGTCTTTTCTCAAGATTTGGGGATGCGAAGCATATGTCAAGCGATTAATTTCGGACAAACTTCACCCCAAATCGGATAAGTGTTTCTTTGTGGGATATCCAAAAGAAACCAAAGGGTATTACTTCTACAATAAATCCGAGAACAAAGTATTTGTTGCTCGTGATGGTGTCTTTTTGGAGAAGGATCACCTTTCCAAAATGACAAGTGGGAGGAAAATCGAACTCGACGAAGTTCGAGAGGACGAGCAACAATGTCAACCTGACAAAACTGACAATCTAGATACTTTGGAAGCATCTGAGAAGATTGGTCAGAGTCAAACAGACAATGTAAATGCTTAACCGATTACCCTACATAGGTCGCAACGACAAAGATCTCAACCAGACAGATACCTTGGTATTATCTTAACTGATGATCTGGACATCCTAGTTATGGATGGTGATGAGCCAGCGACATACAAGCAAGCTATGACGAGCCCCGACTCTGCAAAATGGCAAGAGGCCATGAAATCCGAGATGGACTCCATGTCTGAAAATCAAGTCTGGGACTTGGTGAATTTGCCCGAGGGTTATACACCCACTGGATGCAAATGGATCTTCAAAGTGAAGACAGACAAAGATGGAAATGTATTGGTATACAAAGCTAGACTGGTGGCAAAAGATTATAGACAAGTCCACGGGATTGACTATGACGAAACTTTTTCACCAGTTACAATGCTAAAGTCCGTCCGGATTATCCTAGCGTTTGCTGCATATTACGATTACGAAATATGGAAAATGGATGTCAAAACCGCCTTCCTTAATGGGATTTTGGAAGAAACTGTGTATATGACACAGCCAGAAGGTTTTGTCGATCCAGGCAACGCTGGAAAGGTTTGCAAGCTGAAGAAGTCCATTTATGGACTAAAGCAAGCCAGCAGGAGTTGGAATCTGCGATTTGATGAAGCCATCAGCAAGTTTGGTTTTATCAAGAATCCAGATGAGTCTTGTGTATACAAGAAGGTCAGTGGGAGTGATATTGCATTCCTAGTCCTGTATGTAGATGACATACTGCTCATTGGAAACAACACAAAATTGTTGGAGTCCGTAAAGGGCTGGTTGGGAAAGTGCTTTTCAATGAAGGACTTAGGAGAGGCACAGTACATATTGGGCATCAAGATCTACAGGGATAGATCTAAGAGGATGATTGGATTAAGCCAGAGTACTTACATTGATAAGGTACTGGCTCGATTCAACATGGAAAATGCCAAAAGAGGGCATTTACCCATGTCCCATGGCATAACTCTCTGCAAGAAACAGTGTCCACAGACACCTGTTGAGCGAGAAAGAATGAATCAGATCCCATATGCTTCGCTAATCGGATCGATCATGTATGCCATGATATTTACAAGGCCGGATGTATCATATGCCCTGAGTGCAACGAGTCGATACCAATCGAACCCAGGAGAGGCGCATTGGACTGCGGCCAAGAGGCGCATTGGACTGCGGCCAAGAATATCCTTAAGAACTTGAAAAGGAACAAGGATAAATTCCTGGTGTATGGAGGCCATAAAGAACTGGTTGTTGAAGGTTACACCGACGCTAGCTTCCATACTGACAGAGACGACTTCAAGTCACAGTCGGGATATGTATTCTGTCTGAATGGAGGAGCGTTCAGCTGGAAGAGTGCCAAGCAGAGCACCACTGCAGACTCTACAACTGAAGCCGAGTACTTGGCCGCTTCGGAAGCTGCCAAGGAAGTTGTTTGGATTCGCAAGTTCATCAGTGAACTTGGTGTTGTACCCTCAATCAAGGGACCGATAGACCTTTATTGTGATAATAATGGAGCTATCGCTCAGGCCAGAGAGCCGAGAGAACACCAGAAGGTCAAACACGTGCAACGGCGATTTCACATGATAAGGGAATGGCAATCCGAAGGTGAAATCAGAATTTGTAAGATCGGCACGGATGATAATGTAGCCGATCCTTTAACTAAACCTTTGCCTCAAGTGAAACACAACAAACACGTTGAGGCAATGGGAATCAAGCATGTTGGAGACTGGCTTTGATATTCCCTGTACAAGTGTTTTAATTAAACAGGGTTGATTTAATGTAAGACACTGTACTAAAACCATTCATTAATAGAGTAATTAATTTTTGTGCAAAATTATCATTTACTCCATTACTATTTAATTGTGGTTCAGAATTAAATAATGAGTCCATTCGATTTACGGAAATATTCAAAACAGGGTATAAAGACCATGTCTTGGATAAAGAAACACCTGTTAAGTGAACATTGAATATTAAATCGAAAAGTATCCCTAATCGAGGTCATCTAACAGATGGACGATTGATGACCGCAATAGATTAGTGTGTAGTATGATTTACAGCACCGTTTCTTGTGCTGCGAGGACGTGACAGTCATAAATCATTTGCACAGGTACAGTTTGGAATTGTACTGGATAAGACCTATGAGAGTACTTTAAGAAAATTAAATTTTGTCATAAGTACATTTCTCATTATGGCTATCGGAACTTATTTCCTCAGACCATGAGTACTGTGAAGTTTTCTTGTTTGAGTACTAGGCTCTTTGATGTTTCCTAACGTCTGCCGTAACTGGGGATCATAACGGGAACACTCGGGAGTCTATGTCCTCTTAGTAAGAAGAACTTACAATACAAGACTGGGATTGTCCCCCTACTAACAATAGGGAAAATGTTTTGTTGTTTAAAAGGCCGCTCGAAGAGTGAGACTGTAAAATGCATGGCCATGCTCAGATGGATTTTAGAAATCATCTGCTTATTTTACAGTCAAACTCGGAGATCGAGAAACACTTCTGAACGTAATAAGGATGACAAGGAATCTTACCTTATAGTTCACGAAGAAACGTTAAGTGACAAAGGAAATGAGCTATACACAATATGCACACTTGTCCGGAAGGACAAGTGGGAGATTGAAAGGAATGGTGTCCTTCCAGCAAGTGTATTATTCCGATAGAGGGTTCAGAATTATAACAGAGGTAATTCTTCAGTGAGGTCAAGTGACCGGAATGCCTAGGTGGAGGCCGCTTCCGATCAGTAATATCAAGGTACAATTGATATTACAGCTTAATCTTAACTGAACCCTTCGGGTCGAACCCAATCGAATCTCCGATCCGAGACGTCGAATTAATCCGAAAGGATTTAATGAGTCGACAGAGTTTTACGAATACAGACGTCGGAAATCGAGCCTAGGGCGTCGATACCGAGCGTCGCAAAATCACATGCAACAAGTATGAGCGTAGCCGTAGCTAGGCTAGGCTAGCTCATAGCATGCCTAGGTGCACCATGTGTGTGCTAGGCGCACCATGGTGTGCTAGGCACCATCGTAGCCTAGACGCACCCTGGCAGCCATCGCAAGCTAGCATGGCTGCCTAGGTGCACATGGCAGCCATCGCAAGCCACATAGGCATCAGGCAGCCCATAGCAGCTAGCAAGCATGCTAGCGTGGTGCCTGGGTGCATGTGGTGCCCTATCGCAGCGCACAGGCCTTGCTAGGCACCATCGCAAGGCCTGACACCACGCACAAGCACCATCGCATTGCCAGGGGCATGCGTGTGTGTGTGCGTGTGTGCCTCGCAACCTCGCACACTGGCCTCGCACAGCAGCCGCGCAATGCGTGTGGGCTGGTGCGTGTACGTGCAATGGCTGGCTAGGTGCTAGGCAGCAGCACCACACATGCATGTGCGTGTGCGTGTGCGCTTGCCTCGCACCAAGCACAAGCAGTGCTAGGCACTGGCTAGTGCAAGTGTGTGCATGTGCGTATGGGGTAGCAATGTGTGGGCTGACAATACGTGAGGTGCAGCGATGGACGCGAGCATGTGCGTGGCGCATGGCGCATGGCTGGTGCGTGATGCATGTGCGACCAGCCAGTGCGTAGCATGCGAGGCCAGCGCCAGCGATGCGTTGCTGGCACTGGCTGTGCTAGCGATGCGATGCGAGGAGGGAGATGCGTGGTGCGATAGGCATTGCTAGGCTGCCAGCAGCAGCGCCTAGCACTGGCCAGCACCAGCGCCTAGCATGGCCTGGCACCAGGCATGCGAAGCTGCTGGGCAGCACCACGCTAGCTGGCTGGGCTAGCCAGCGCCATGCTAGCTGGCGTGCTAGCTGGCAGCAGCCCAACTGCCCATGTGGTGGCGGTTTAGGTGAAAGGGTGGGGACCAATCTTGGGCAAAGCCTTGAGGAGCAAGGCAATGGTCCCCCCACCCATTCATGGTCCTCACCTAACTTTCTCTCTCTATTTGACACTTCTTGCATTGTGATTAGTTTTGTTTAATAATTTATTTTAGAAATAAATTAATTAGCAAAATGCATTCTCCCACATTGGTGGAGGATGAAAAATCAAGGGATCATTTCCCTATAAATACCAAGCTTGGTATTGGGATTTGATACAACCTTGAGTGGAATTAAAAAGGCAACTCTAAGAAAAGAGTAAACCTTTGATTCGTAAAACTCATAGTTATTTTGTCCGGGTCTTGACTAACCATCAAGACTTAGGACGCTCGGGTCGGGTCGAGGGTACGATCCGTCGGAGATCTCGTCTTTTCGGGATTTTGAAGTAAGAGCTCCTTGGGAGCGAAGCACGCGTCAAAGGTATAATCCTTGTCCTTAATCTTGTTTGATTAAGTTTATTATGCTTGTTTAATTGCTTTAATTAAGGGGCGGGTCTTGGTGGGTTTCCTTCCGCGTAGTGTCGGGTCACTACGAAACCCTACAATATGTTTATCTAGAATAATTTGTAAAATACTATATAGATCATATACAGAAATATATAGAGTAATCAATTCATATTAGCTAAAATCATTTGCGTTTGAAATGTTTACATTGAGTTTAAGCTTAAATTAGATCATCATGAAAAAGAAAGGTTGCACAAGGCACATTAATCCTCTTGGCTTCTTTTTTAACCTTAGATTTGAATATGTTAAATATTCGTTTTGTTCCTATCATACTTGTATATTGCGTTTTTAGAAAAAAATGTCGATAATGACCTTTGTACCATACCAAGTAATAAAAGGACCTTTTAATGGAGTATTTTTCATGCGGTACTCATTTTTTTTTTGAATACTACCTTGTACGTTACTAGCTCCAGCTTTTTTAGAGCTAAAAAAATTGACATTTAAAGCTGACAAATTCTCTTTATCACGCGACCCTCATTTTTTTTTTCAGTACTCTCTCATTAAAATAGAATCTATGACCTTATTTGGTCACGCGTCCCTCCATTTCTTCCCATCTTTCTCATTTCTTTTTAAATTATTATTTTTTTACTAGTTTGATCTTCTTAATTCCTTTGTCACAAGCATTCTTTTCAATCTATAATGTTCATCATTTGGCCTTTGTTGTTTTCTCTTGTTCTATGCAATTAAGCTACCTTAGTTATGAGGACATATATTGTCAAAAAAAAAAAAAAAAAAGTTATGAGGACATATACATCACTAATCAATGCATGTGGTGTGTGTGCGTGGAAGAGAACATTATTGGTAACATTAATTTTCCTTTCATTAGTTTATTCTGGATAAATCATAACCACTTTGGCTAAGAATTTTTTCCCTGATTAAAAAAAGCCACCACCAAGTTCCAATCAGTGAATGTTAGTGAAGTAGTATGGTAATATACTATTAACAATGTTAAACAAAAATACAATCAATAGCATCTTGACACGAGTCATCTGAAATATTTATATATTTTTGAAATACTGAAATTTTGTATGTGTTTAAGTCTATGCACTAGCATATGTTCATTTTAGTTACTAAATTAGTTTGTAATGTTAATTAGTTTTTATTTTTTTATTTTTTTTTTATTTTTTACCAAGTAGTGTTAATTAGTTAGAGTAACACTAGCTTGACATTTATTTATTTATTTATTTTGGTGTTGAGCCTATTTGACATTTATGTATTGATTGTATAATTAATTTTTCCAACAATGGGATGTATTAAGTTGGTTTAATTATTTTTCTCCTTAAATTTCTTCAACAAGGGAATACTCCCTCCATTTTTTTAAGTGTTACACTTTGTTCGACACATAGTTTCAGGCAAATAAATTGAATTGAATATAAAAAGATGTAAGTGGGGGTACTTAGGGTATTTAAAAATCTATAAGAAAAGATAATGGAGTTAATATTTATAAAAAAGTAACGGATATGAGCGAAAAAAGAAAAAATAATTTTTTTTATTAATAGCGGTTTTGAGTGGATGTGTAAAATTTAAAATTGGTTAAAATTATTTTCAAAAATACTAAGATTTATATCATAATATTATCTCAAAGTTTAATTCATTAGCTTATCAAGTTTGTAATGATCCAATCTAAAAATGGAAAAAAAAAAGCCAAAAGATGAATTAGATAAAATAAAATAATTGTTGTTTCATAATATGATACATAATTAATTTTTAAAGCAATTCAAGTCATTCCTAAAATATATAAATATCATACAGAGTATATTAATCATGTTTAGGGTAAAAATACCCTGTCCACGTGGCCCTGTAGCATGCGGACACGTGTTAGCCTCAGAGAGGTCCTAAGGGATCCAATCCTCTACTGACATGTGACACTTAAACCTAAAAGGGGAACTGATCCCCTTCCACTATAAATAGAGGAAAATCCTCATTTATTACACATTCATAAATATACACCAAAAAACCGAGCAATATTAATTGCAGAATTCTCTCGGAATTCGAGAGAAACCTTTACATTCCGCACTTTATTACATCCGAAAACGTTCTAACTTGATCGTCGGAGGCGGAACTCCACCCAACCGGAGTTACCGTGGTTTTGCAGGTATAGAAGGTCGACGCGCATTCTTCGAATTGTAACTCTCCCGTGGGACTCCAAAAACCCCGAAACATTTGGCGTTGTCTGTGGGGAGAGTACTTCCTAGATGGTATCAGAGTCTGTACTGCCTGTTGAGGACAAACGGCCTATGGCCGAAACTGAGGTCCACACGGACAAAGAGAGTGGTGACGACTTTGAGGTCGACACCTATGTGGCCAAAGACGGGTCATTCAGAACGAGACGCACCCATTCCTAGGAAACAAGGGAACGGGGCGAACACAAATCCGGTGAGGCGACGGAGGGTGCTGCCCCCGTAACTAGAGATGAACTCATGAAATTCATGACGAGTTTCAAAGGGGAGATCAAGGACCTGATAAACAAGTCAACTGGCACCAACAAGGGTCAGTCAACCAAGAAGCCTTCTCCCTCCGGGAAAAAGCATGTGAATGATCGTGTGCCTACTCCTCACCCTAAACCAAAAGGGGCGAACGGGCGCATGATCGACCTATCCAAATTTCGTTTCCCTGAATCAGGGCAAAGGAAGGCCATCTGGCAAGTTAAGTCGGATGGGTCAAAAAGGACTTACTAAGATGCCCGGATGTTCATCCAGGAGAAGAGAAGTCAACAATTGTCTGAGTCGGCCTCAACGTCGACTTACCTAGACAGTTTCCGGAATACTTCAATGAAGTATTCGGAAACAAACCGAGAGAGTCAGTCACGAGGCATGTCCGCACGTACTGGCCCTTAGATTATCCAGCTAGCTCCGTATGTGGCCCAACAGCCATACATGTCGTATGGATCACCATACATGAAGCCGACCCTCTTTGGGGGTCAAGCGACACAAAATGTCCAGCGCATGGACTGGCAGCTCCGGCTGCTAAACCTTTGGGGAACAGCCGTCGGCGTTCTCCAGGGAGATAGCCGAGGCAACTCAGCCGGCCAAGGTTAAGAACGTGTTGGTTGGTACCTATGATGGTACCACCAACCCGGAAGACCACCTAATGGCTTATACCAATCTCATGTACTTACAAGGGTTGGATGATGCCGCCTAGTGCCGATGCTTCCCGACAACATTGAAGGGCATAGCCCAACGATGGTTTGACAATCTGCCAGCCGGATGCATCAACAACTTCAAGACGCTTGCATACCTATTCGCGTCCAACTTCTCCATGAACATCCCTGCCAAAACGACAAGTCTCGACTTGGGGGCTATTCAGCAGGGAGATAGGGAAGGGATAAGGTCCTATGTCAGGCGGTTTAATCTGATGAGAATTCAGATTTAAGGGTTGTCTGACGAAGTTGCCTACACAGAGTTCTTCAAGGGTCTGAAGGATGGGTCAACTTTTAAGTTCGACCGGGTCAGAAAGAGGGTTGCTACCCTCCAAGAGGCATTGATGGAAGCCGAAGCCTACATACAGGTGATGGAGCTCTGTGCCATCAAGCACCCGTCGGACCCTAAAAAGTTCGACAAAAAGGAGAGCCGGTCTGCTTAGCCGGCTAAAAAAGAAGAGAGCAAGAAAAGAAAAGAAGTCTGGGTGCTGGACCATTCTGGTCAGCCATCCCAGAAGTAAAAGAGAGAGTTGAAGCCGTACGTCCCCAAGTACGAGTTCAACAAGGACTGCTCCTCTATCCTCATGGAGATCAAAGACCGGTTGACCATTGAAAAATCGGCAGCAATGAAAAGTCCCATCAACAGTCGGGACAAGAGCAAGTATTGTCATTTCCATGAGGATATAGGCCATGACACCAATGGATGTTATAGCCTCAGGCGGTTACTGGTCTGCCTGGCTGATGAGGGGGCTTTGAAGTCCTATATGTTGAAGTCCAAGGGTAACCCCAAAACAAACAATGGATAACCGTCCAAGAAGCCTGACGACCTTGCTATAAGCTCTGACACTGATGAAGAGCAGATCTTTACTATAGTAGGCGGCTTCGCGGGAGGGGGTCCTACCATCCGGGGTACCAAGGACAACATTAGAAAGTTGGTTAACTCAGTGGATGAGGGCCAGGCGTCGAAAGACACCTTCCCTGAGGTCCTCATCTCTGAGAAGGATCAGGGTAAGGTCAGGCGGCCTCATGATGACCCTATAGTCATCGAATGCAATTTTGCTAACCAACGAGTAGGCCGGATCCTTATTGATACCGGGAGCTCGTCTAATCTTATAAGCTATCAGTGCTTGGCGAAGCTCAAGTACAAGCCTAGCAGCATGTACAAGGCCTCTTACCCCTAAATTGGCTTTGGAAGAGGGGTAGTGCATCCGGTGGGGAGGATTGACCTACCCATTCGGCTTGGAGAAAAGGGCGGGGGCAGGCACATGGTCGTCAAGTTCTTGGTGGTCGAAGAATTAACCGCCTATAATCTGATTTTGGGCCGTCCAACCCTCAACGAGTCCAAGGCAGTCATCATCCCATCCCTCATGCTGATCAAATTTAAGAGGGATGATGGGTCAGTGGGTAACCTGAATGGGGATCAGAAGACAACAAGGGAGTGTTATCTCTCAAACGTCAAGCCTACTGTGGCCGCAGCCAGCCAAGGCGAGGAGCCCATTGACCTTTATGACTTCTAGGAAACCGCGCCTGCTCCCAAAGCAGCCGTTAAAAAGAGGAAGGCGGACCATCTGGTGGCCGTAAAAAAAGAGAAGTAATAGCAATCACTGATCGGGGAGCGTTCAGATGATCTCCGTCCCCAGCTCGCTGGTGAAAATATTGACATTGTTCAAGATGACAGCCGTCCGGAACGAACCGTTAAAGTGGGGGCGGTTGCTTTTGCCAAGTTGGGTGCAGATTTGCACCAACTACTAAAGGAATACAAAGACATTTTTGCCTTTGAAGTGGAAGAGATGCCAGGCGTCAGCCGGGATCTTGCTGTCCACAAACTCGCCGTGGATCCAAAAAAGAAGCCGGTTAGGCAAAAGAAAAGGAACCACGGCGAGGAAAGATCTCAGGCGGCAGCTGCCGAGGTCAAGAAGCTGCTAGATGCCGGGTTTATTCGGCAATGCTACTACCCAGATTGGGTAGAAAACATTGTCCTTGTTAAAAAGCCTAATGGCTCCTGGCGGATGTGTGTTGATTACGCAGATCTGAACAAGGCATGTCCAAAGGATAGCTATCCACTTCCAAAGATCGACAGTCTGGTCAACTCTAGCCGGTCATGCCTCGATGAGCTTCATGGACGCCTACTCAGGCTTCCATCAGATACCCTTGTGGAAAAAAGATCAAGAGAAGACGACATTCGTCACTAATCAAAGGTTATTTTGTTATACGGTGATGGCGTTTGGGCTGAAAAATGTGCTTGCTACCTTCCACCGGATGATTAATACGGTCTTCATTAATCAAATTGGGAAAAATGTAGAGGCGTACATTGATGACATGATAGTCAAATCTAAGCTCCAGACGGATCACCTTAGCTTGCTGACCTCCGAGAAACCTTGACCACCCTCAGGCGGCATAAGGTCATGCTTAATCCCAAAAAGTGTGTCTTTGGTGTTGAGTCTGGGAAGTTTCTTGGATTTTTGATTGATGAAAGGGGGATAGAGGCCAACCCGGAAAAAATAAAGGCGGTAATTGACATGAAGTCACCCCGCACTGTCAAGGAAGTCCAAAAACTTACCGGTTGTCTGGCGGCTTTGGGGAGATTCTTTAGCCGGTCAGGCGACAAGTACCTCTACTTCTTCCAGGCAATAAAAAAGAAGACTAGATTCGAATGGGGGGAAAATGCTGAGGCGGCATTCCAGAAATTGAAAGAGCACCTTCACTCATTGCCACGGCTGGTCAGCTCTCTAGCAGAAGAGGTTCTCTATATGTATTTGGCCGTCTCAAATCATGCCCTCAGTGCAGTTCTCCTAGCTGAGAGAGACGGCATCCAGCTCCCGGTCTATTTTATTAGCCATGTTCTTCGAAATGCTGAGCTGCGGTACCCCTTGGTTGAAAATTTTGGCCTCGCCCTGTTCATGGAAATCAAGAAGTTGAAACCATACTTCTTGGCACATCCGGTGGTGGTCTACATAGACCAACCCCTCAAGTGGCCAATGAAAACCTTGGAGTCATCCGGCAGAATGCTCAAGTGGGCTATTGAAATGCAAAGTCTAGAAATCACCTTCTAACCAAGAAAGGCAGTGAAGGGTCAGTCGTTCGCCAACTTCATTGTGGAAATGACAAGGCCGGCTCAGCCGGACAATGTTGATCAGGTCTGGAAGGTATATGTAGACGGGAGCTCTACTATGAATGGCTGTGGTGCAGGCGTAATTTGCAAGTCTCCGGAAGGGGACCAATATGAATATGCACCACAGTTCTAGTTCCAAGCCTCGAATAATGAGGCTGAGTATGAGGCCCTGCTAGCCGGTATCCGCATGTGTAAGGCGGCTGGGGCAAGGAAAGTTGAAGCCTGCTCAGATTCTCTGTTGATCGTTAGCCAATACCATGGTGACTACGAGGCCACCCATTCGGCTATGATCAAATAATTGCAGGCAGTCAAAAACGAGGCGGAACGCTTGACGAATTTTATCTGAGTCAGGTGCCCAGGTCAGAAAATAATCAAGTGGATGCACTATCTAAGTTGGCATCATCCGCCTCTCGTGATGCGCCTAGGTCGGTCTTTTGGGAAGTCATGGAAAATAGAAGCATTGAGCATGATCCCATTGGAGTTCTTAACCGATGCTCTATCTGGATGGATGCCATCCGGGCTTACTTGGCAAACGACACTTTGCCGGATGCCCCTTCAGAAGCGGCTGCATTGAAGAAACGAGCTACAAGTTTTGAGATCTATAAGGGAGAACTCTTCAGGAAGGGTTACCTCCAGTCGTTCCATCGGAGCCGCGCTCCTTTTAATTATTGCAATTATTTATTAATTAAGGTGTTTTAAAGTGGAATTAAATTCTGGTTTTGCTTTTCTAATTGGATTAGAAGCTCGTTTTAATTAATTTTAAAACTCGGATTTTTTATCGTTTTGGCTGTTAAACCCATATTTTGGCTCAAAAATAGTGTTTTTTTGGGTGGAATCGACATTCTGAAACAGTTTCAACCCTCTACGAGAACTGTCCAGAAGCCAAATTCGAACCAGAAACCCATTTATTTGGGATTTTTTCGTTTTCAATGAAAGTTTAAATCTTTTAAGCCTTGATTAATGCAAGCATTTCAAGGATAGATTAAATGCATTATTGCATCCCTAATCTACTGCTTTTTATAAATATCCTAAAGCATAATTATGGAGTTGTAATTAGTGCTTGAGTTGATATGCTCTTTTTTTTCCACACAAACTTGTTTCTTCACATTTATGCAAATAAATTGCATTAATGTGTAAATGTTTGATGTGAATGTGTAATTTTAAGTTCCTAAGTATGTTAAAGATCTAATCTTTAAATGTTTAAATGATTGGAACTTTAACCCTAAATTCCATGATTGAACTAATTTTGGATTTTTTCATTTTTTGGTTGATTAAAATCCTTGAAGTTCAAATGCTTGTAAGTAAATTTTGATTAATCTTCATATTGGAAGATGTAATCTTGTTATTTTACACAAGTATGAAAGTTGGAAAATTTTATCATTAGATGATTAATTTATTTTTCCAACTCCCATTTGTCAAATCCATTATTAATTTGCATATTGGTTAAATTAATTATGGACATAGCTCTTTTCAATTTTAAGCATAAAGGTAGACCTAAATTATTCCAAAGAAAATTTTGGATGATTTAGGCTTGTGCACCATTAAAATTGAATTTAATTAAGTTGGACTTATTTTATTTTCATTTTGCCCTAAATTAATTCTTAAATAAATTTAGATTAATTTTACATTGCACGTAAATCGGGAATAAAATCCCGAGAAAATTGCACGCAAATCGAGGCAAAACCCCAAGCATCACCAAGGCCAGCCGGGCTGCCCAGCAGCCCGCATGTAGGCTGCCTATGGTGCGCACAAGGGCTAAGCCTCGAAGCGTGCAGCTGTGCGTTGCTGTGTGGCGAGGAGGCTGTTGCGTGATGCTTGTGCTGGGTGCGTGGGCCTTAGGCTGCCGGCGTGCTTGTGCTGCTGCTGGGAAGCGAGGCAGCAAGCCCCAGCCAGCCATCCCACTGCTGCCAGCGCCAGCAAGCAGCTAGCATGCGTAGCGTGCTGCTAGTGCTAGCTAGTAGGGCAGGCTGCACTAGGCGTGCTTGCTAGCAGCCAGCACCACACGCACAGGCCATGGGCTGCCTAGCAGCCATGGTGCACAACCCACTAGATGTCGAGTAGGCGGTTTTGGCTTAAATTCTAGCTATGTGTTTTGCGAAAATTTTTTTTGCCGTTTTAAAATTTTTATGTAATTATTTTAATGAGGTTAGATCTCGATTTTTCCGGCTTTTGCAAAATTTTTTATTTTGACAAATTTTGGGTTAACTGGCTTAATTAATTGGATTAATTAAATTGGATGCGAAATTTAGTGGGAGCTTAGCTAATTATGTGAACGAATTGCCCTTTTAGTAATACATAATGTATTAAACAAATTTGACTAGTTTTAATTAGGCGCGTTAATTGGATTAACCACCTAAATTAGTTACTAGTTTTGCGTATTTACTTGTATGTATCTCGTAATGTGCATGGGCCATTCAAAAATAGTGAATGGGTGAATGAAAGATTGTTTTCAAAACAGGTTTTGAGAAAATGGCAACTAGTGGGACCCGACTAAGATAGAAAATACGGACTGCGTTTCGTTATATATTTTTGTAAATCTAAATACGGTCTGCGAACCGTTAAGTATTTTTGTACTTTAGATTAATCTTAGTCGTAGTAGCTAGTTATTTTATTTTGGCAAAGATGTCTCAAGACGGCGTTTCGATGAAGACGAGCCAAGATGAAGGCCCTTGAAGATTTGAAGATTTCAAGGGGTCATGCTAGTTGCCAAATGCATCTATTTTCATGCTTTATATATATTGTTGTTATATATATATTTGAATGTTAGATGCATGACTAGGATTTCAAATGTTGCGATGATTAGTTAAGTTCACTTAAATCAACCAACATAGAAACCCTAGGTCCCTTAAAAAAATTGAGCTAAAATTTGCCATTCAAAGAACAAAACTTACCGAACTAATGCGCGTATGTGATGGGCTACGCCAAAGAGAGGAATCACTACTTCCCTAGGAACCTAAGGTATGCTAGGTATACAAGTTGTCTTGGTTAAGCTCAAAGATATCAGTAAGGAGTCCTTAGATGTCGTGGCAAAAGAGATAAAATGTCAAGGATGCATTAGATGCGATGTTTTATCAAACCGAGAGTAGCTTAGAGCTATTAGCAATTGGATTGCTTACCCTAAAATATCTAGTGTTAAGACAAGCCAAAGCATGCTTAATCACTTTTTGATTTTTGGGATCTCGGAATCATTTTATTCTCGCCTAAAGGGACAAATTTATTAATGCGTGGATAAAATGCTCAATAAGATTGAAAGTTTGCATGAACGCTTTTAAATTTCAAAGTTATTGGTTATATGAATGGTTTTTCATTTCAAATTCTTTCGATTGTAGAACAATGTCTGCAAGTAACTCAAACAACAACCAATTCTCTTTACGCTCAATTCTCGACAAGGAGAAGTTGAGCGGGCCAAACTTTCTTGATTGGCAAAGAAATCTGCGCATTGTACTAATGCAAGAGCAAAAGGAATACGTCCTTGATAAGGAAATGCCCGACACTCCCAATGAGGAGGTCACTCAGGCTGCCCTTAACCAATGGCAAAGTGCCAATCGGGATGTTAAATGCATCATGTTGGCCACTATGTCTCCGGACCTTCAAAAGACTTTCTTTGAAAAGGAGACGGCTTTTGAGATCATTTCTGAGCTTCAGAATATGTTTCAAGAGTAGGCCTGAACTGAAAGGTTCGAAACCCACAGGCAGATCCTTGAGAGCAAGCTCAAGAAAGGAGAGCCAGTCAGCTCACATGTCCTCAAAATGATTGGATTATTTGAGAACATGGAAAGGCTTGATGCTGGGTATTCAACCGAGATGGTAATTGACATCATTCTCCACTTGCTTCACAAAGGCTATGATTAGTTCAAGATGAACTATAATATGCATAGCATGGAGAAAACCCTCACTGAGCTTCATGGTATGTTAAGCAAGCCGAGCAAACCCTCAAGGATGAGGGCAAGCATGACATGCTCATGGTGAGGAAGGGCAAGCCATTCAAACTTCCGAGCAAGAAGAAGAGCTTTAAAGGGAAAAAGAGAAATTTTCTGCCTAAGTCAAACACTGCCAAGGGCAGCAAGGACAAGAAGGTAGCCTCTTCTAAGTCCGATTTCGAATGTTTCTACTACAAGAAGAAGGGACATTGGAAACGAGACTGCCTCAAATTCAAGGAAGATAAGAAGAACTGCACCGTTGCTTCTTCATCAGGTATTTTTGTTATAGACTTAAACTTCGCTAGCAAAACATCATGAGTATTAGATACCGGATGTGGCTCACACCTTTGTTCCAATGCTCAAGGACTAGGGATAAATAGGAGGCTAGAGAAGGGAGAGGTCGAGCTTTGGGTCGGCAATGGAGCAAGGATGTTTGGCGTCTCCGTTGGAACTCTCAGTTTGTCTTTGCCCTCTGGGCTTATTTTGGTACTTGACAATTGTTATCATGTTCCTAGAGTTACCAAAAACATTATTTCAATTTCGGCGTAGGAAGCCAAAGGTTTGAATTTCGAATTAAGAACAATAGTTGTTCATTTTATTTCGATAATGTTTTATATCACTAGTAGAAAAAATGAATAAAGCACCGCACTTTTCGCACCGATTCTTGAAAACCGGTGGTAAAAGAAAGGGGCGGAATTAGGGAAAAGACTTTTCCCACCGGTTTTAATCAAACCGGTGGGAAAGAAACGTTTCGCACCGGTTCGAACCGGTGCGAAAGCAATTGTTAAATAAAAAAAAAAACCGGTTGTTTCGGTTCGCTGGTGGTTGTGCGAGTTGGTTGGGTGGGTTCCTTGGTGGTCTTCTGGTCGGTGGTGGTCGTGCGAGTTAGTTGGGGTTTCGGTTTGTTGGAGGTGGTAAGGTGGTCGGCTGGTCGTTGGTGGACGTGCGATTTAGTTGGGTGGGTTTGTTGGTGGTCGCTGGTGACGTGGGGCTTTAATTGGTGGTGGTGCGAGTTGGTTGGGTGGCTTTTGGGTGGTTGTGGTGGGGTTTCAGATATTCATGGCGGTGAGAGGGTGGTTACAAGGTGGGTGCTGGTGGTGATTATTTTCTCTCTCATCCAATTGGTAAATCTCTATTGTTTTTGTCATATTGATTCTTTTTCTGGATTTTTCAATACAACACTACAAATTTAGCTCTACTTCATTCTCATACTCGAATTTCAATCTCTCCTTAATTGGTTGAATTTATTAATCTTTAATTGATGCCTGCTTATTTAAGTATGATTTTTTCTTCAATTCGGTTTGATTTCTACTAATTAAGTTATTTTTTCTGCGAGTTGAGATTAAGGGTTTTTAATTGTAAGGAAAATTTGGGATAATTCGAGATTTTAGCTAATTTTCTATTAGCTTTGTGTGTCACGATTGAGCATAGAATTGTTACTATATGACTTTGTGATAGTTCTTAATTAGGTAAAAATGGTGTTGTTTTTCAGGTTTCTGATATTGCATTTTGATCAGGTTTCTGATATATTTGATCAGAAATCTCTCTTTTTACCTCCCTCCCCCCTTGTATGTGTATGTGTGTGTGTGTGCATGATCTTTGTTGAACTGCTGTAAACTTGCATGCTCTATCATCCTTCCTGTCTATTTCATCATGCTCTATTTGATCAGAAACGTTTCTAGTCTTTCTCATTAGTGTGACTACGAGAAAGAGGATCTGAGCAAATTATCTAATACTCTTTTGTTCTTTCAGAAAAATTATGTGAAGAGAAACAACTAATGTCCACAGTTTAAAATACTGAAGATTGAAACATGACTGTTGACCTTACAACTTACAGGGTATGAATTGCTATCCTAGAAGCATCAATTTCTTTTAAATCTTGTCTACCTATCACTGGTCAAAGTTTTGATATTCAATTTTGCTGGAAATTTGTGATCTACTGCTGTTAAGTTAAGGAAGTCCTTTATGGTTGCTGAATTTGTTGGAATTGATGTTAGTTTGTCTAATTGTTTTCAAATGATATGATTTTATCCCTAATTTTGCTGTTTTTTTTTTATTTATTTTATTGAATTGTGTATTTGTGCCTAACTTACCATGTTTCACGCTAGGATTACAAAATTTTCTAGAGAATTTTCATTAATTTAGGATACAATTGCAATTTTGTTACAATATGTACTAGGAATTATAGTTTGTCAAAGATTTTTCATTCCGCAATCAAGTGCATGGTTTTGTAATTTGTTGACTGATCATAGAATCAGAGGCATGACTCCAAGTAGGGGCTTTTAAAGGTGACAATGGGGTCATTTTGTTATGTTTTGGGTCTGGTGACTTTAGTTTCAGATAGAATCAATCCCAACCTTAGTTTCAGGTTAGATAAATTTGGCACGAATCATCTAATTTTGGCTATGATTCAGATATCAGTCATCAAAATTAATTTTTTTTTTCTTCCCGTAATTATATACACTAGTAATTGGTAATTTGGTATATTGCACCATCCAGAAACTTGAAGTTTTAAAGTCAAATAAGGACGTCTTTGATAAAACCAAGATGCATGATACCGAGTTCTTGTTTTAAAAAAAATCTTCCGTTGGAGGCATGACTTGTACTAAACCATAGTTTGCACTTCATGGCCAACAATATAATTATAGATTGCCATGATTTTTTATGAATGATATTAACCACTGAGCCACATTGTCATAGGAGATGAGTTCAACTTCCTATAATAAAATTTGCATTTCCTTTTCAAATTTATAAGCTTTACTTATATAGTATATTTTTCTCATCCTAGAGTTGGCCTATTTAATATATAGTGGAGATTTCTCAATATCTAATGGACAAGTTTAGAATTGGAAATTAGTAAGATCCTAATATCCTACAAGTATAAAGTAATACTCCAAAATAATTTTGGCCATCCAAACTTCAGGTTACATCATCATGAAATCATGTTGGTATAGCCGTATGTGCAACTCTTATTCTTTGGTATTGTTTATTGTGTATTTGATGTATATTGAAATCTAGGACATCTATTATTTTGATATATTTTAATAATGTCAACTTAATGGCAGGCCACTATTGGGATTGACTTCTTGTCGAAAACCATGTATCTTGAAGACAACTCTGGTATGATACCGTCAAATGTCTTGTCAGTTAATGTATATTCATGTTAAAGCAGTAACAAACAAATTTCTTAAGCGCCCTGAACTCATTGCTTATAATAACAGAAAAATTTATCTCTAGATTTTCCATCTCATGACGATTTAATGATTTACCAATATAACTTGTTGTCTTGTAGACTTGATTTATATGATTCTGTCCCATGTTCTGAACCTTTAACTGCTAATTCCAGGTATACTGCTGGACAGGAAAGATTTCGGAGTCTTATTCCCAGTTACATCAGAGATTCTTCAGTTGTTGTTATCGTCTATGATGTTTCTAGTAAGTGCTTTGTATGCTAATGACTTCAACCTTGATCATTTTTACATGTTAATTCCTTGAGGACACATGAAAGTTTACCTATGATGTAATTTGTCTTGACTGAAGCTCTTATATTTCTACGTTTCCTTAATGCACAAGTACATGGGTGAAACCATGTACTAGTAATGTACAATTTCTGCTGAAGCTCTTATAGCATTTTCTCCTAATGATCCAGAAAAATTGAAAAAGGCGTTACCCTTGGCCCTAAATCTCCAAGACGATACAGAAAAAGTGTTAGTGGGATGTCTTTGTGGCTTGACGGCTTTAAGAGAAGTAATGTTGTTTCTACATCTGGTATACTTGAGTTTGCTTACAGGTTTGCTTTCCGAAATTTACTTAAGTTTTTAGTGACAATGTTAAAATTATTCCGTTGAGACATTAAAAATAAGGAATTGGCAATCCTCTTTATGTGATCATAGGGACAAAACCGAATTTGGTAGTGAAGATGAGAAATCTTATCAGTCCGATTAGTGCCATTTTTATAGATTGATCAATGGATTTTGTAAATGTTGCTAACAAATCAATTATGTTTCATAACTTGATGCTTGAATCTTGGTGTTAGATTTTATTACATATATGTTGCTGTTTTGATTCTTTGTAATTTACGTGAGAATCGTAAAAGGAGGTATTAATTGCTTTCTTATGGTAATAAATAATTGTCGTAGCAGACCTCATTACAGCTTATAATGTCATATTACTGTGTTTGGCTGGTGTCATTGCTTTGCTAAGAATGTATAATTCAAGTATAATTTACATCTTAATATGATTTTTGGTCTTAGTATCTCAAGTGCTCTCTTTCTCCACCCTCTTTGTCAATCTATCCTTGTTGGAGATTAATTTCTTGCAGATTCAAATCATGGTGAAACTACTGATATAAACAGTACTCTGATTGCACTTTACTTGATGACTATAAGAGTATAAGCTGGCTACTTCTTTTGCAGGGATTTGCAGAAGGCGACTCAGAATTTCACAACATTGGTTGGCCAGGGTGCATATGGTCCTGTGTACAAAGCTCAGATGTCAACTGGTGAAATAGTTGCTGTGAAGGTGCTGGCAACTGATTCAAAGCAAGGGGAGCGAGAATTTGAAACAGAGGTAATGTCATATTTTAATCAGTGCAGCTTCTTAGCGGCAATATAATCTATACCAAGGTTCATCCTTAGATGTCCTGTGTGGTAGACAAGTTGTTGTCTCTTTTTATGCTGTAGTTATTGTGCTGATTGATTCTTGATCTCACCTTCTTTTATTGCATGCTCTTGTTTCTCAGGTTAAGCTGTTAGGAAGTTTGCATCACAGGAACCTCTTGAATTTGCTTAGATATTGTACAGAGAAGGGAAAAAACATGCTTATAAATGCGTATATGAGCAATGGCAGCCTAGCTTCCCATTTATACTGTCAGACAGCATATGTTAGTGTTTATATGTCTAAAAATATATATGTTAGTGTTTATATGTCCATTTTGTTTTAGTTTTTTAAAGTGTAATATTACAAGTTATTGAGGCAAATATATGTGTTTTATGTATATTATGATTATATATAATTTGGTACAATTTAAGTGAAAAAAATGCAAAAAAAATTTTTTTTTTTAATTTTTTGGGGCACTTTTGCCACCGGGTCAGTGTGAAAACCGGTGGGAAATGTTATAGTTTTACCACCGGTTCACTTGAAAACCGGTGGGAAAAGTCCTCCAGCTATAAGATAAATCACATGTTTTTGCCACCGGTGATTAGGGGATTTTTATCCACCAAGCGCCGTTTGACAAGTGGACCAACCAGGTTCCGCCACGCGTCCTCCACGGACCACTTAAGACACGCCACGTGTCCACCCATGCCAAATGGGACAACCGGCCATCAAGGCCCATTTCAGTCTAGAAGCCCGTTCGGCCCTAGGTTTACCTTAAACCTAGAGAGTTGCACGCTTCCCAAGGCTATAAATACTCGATTAATCCTCATTAATCAGGGGACCGAATAATTTACGGAACACACTAATAACCGGCTGATCTCGCTAGCAAAGCAGATTACCTACATTAAATACTCTCACCTAGAGAGACCTTATTACTTTAATTTCTGTATTAATTACTCCTTAATCAGGTACTAACTTGACCGTTGGAGGCGGAGCTCTCAGGAGTCTCCGTTATTTTGCAGGTACAGGCGTCCGGTTCCAGTCTCGGAATTGTAACTCTCCCGCAGGACATCAGAAAACCCCGAAACATTTGGCGCCGTCTGTGGGGAGAGTACTTCAGAGATGGCATCCAAGTCTGTACCGACCCCAGAAGAGAGGCGTCCCCTAGACGACCCTCAAGTTCAGTCGGACCATGATACCGAAAGTGAATTTGAAGTTGAAACTCATACAGCTCCAGACGGGACCCTAAGGGCCCGCCGTACCCGTCATACTGAAATAAGGGAACGGGAGTATCTTCAAACAGGAAGCGAGCCAGCAGGCGCACCGCTTGCTCGGCAACAGCCGACTGATGGGTCTGCTCCGATCACAAGGAACGAACTCATGACCTTCATGAGGGGATTCAAGGGAGAGATCCAAGAGTTGATCAATAAAAAACCGCCTGCTTCAGTCAAAGAGCAGGCGGCCAAAAAACCTTCCACTTCACTGAAGAGGAAGCCAGTTCAAGGGCGAGAGGCGACTCCCCATCCTAAATCTAAGAAGCGGGAGCCGTCTGCTCTTGATTTCACAAAACTCCGTTATCCTACGGGAAATAGGAAACCGGTTCGTCATATTCAGGCGGACGGGTCAAGGCAAACGTTCACAGATGCTCGGCACCTGCTAGAGCAGAAGAAGAGTGACCGATTATCAGAGTCGGCTTCTACTTCAAATTTTCAGGACAGTTTGCGAAATGCCTCGATGAGGCCAACTCAGTCGTACCATGAGAGTCAGTCAGGCGGCACCTCCCGTCAGTCTGGCTTTCATAGTGCGCAGGCGGTACCAAATTTGCCATTTGTGCCGCAACAACAATATTTTATGCAGCCACCTCCATTTGGTGGACCTGCAGCAAAAAACGTCCAACCTATGGACTGGCAGCTACGGCTGCTTAGACTTGGTGAACAGCCGTCGGCCTTCTCCAAGGAAATTACTGAAGCCGCTCAGCCGGCCAAAGTAAAAAATGTTTTAGTAGGCGCCTATGATGGCACTACTAACCCGGAAGACCATCTGATGGCATTCACCAACCTGATGTACCTTCAAGGGTTGGATGATCCCACTTGGTGCAAGTGTTTCCCAGCAACTCTCAAGGGAATTGCACAGCAATGGTTCGGCAACCTGCCGACTGGTTGTGTAAACAGTTTCAGGACGCTTGCTTACTTATTTGCCTCCAACTTTGCAATGAACATCCCTGCGAAGAAAACGACCCTTGATTTGGGAACAATTCAGCAGGGTGAAAAGGAGGGGCTTCGTTCCTACATCAGGCGGTTCAACCTGATGAGAATACAGATTCAAGGGTTACCGGATGAGGTAGCTTATACTGACTTTTTTAGAGGTCTCAAAGACGGGTCTACCTTCAAATTTGATTTAGTTCGAAAAAGGGTGGCGACTCTTCAAGAGGCCTTGATTGAAGCAGAAGCCTATATACAGGCGACTGATCTGTGTACAATGAAACAGTCGGACGGGAAGAGGTTCGACAATAGAGAAGGACGACAGAAACAGTCGTCCAACAAAGATGAAAAAAGAAAAGGGGTCTGGGCGGCTGATTCCTCTAAACAGCCGGCCAAGAAGAAAAAGGAATTCAAACCATACTCCCCAAAGTATGTGTTTAACAAGGATAACCAGTTTATCCTAAAAGAAATAAAGGGACGGCTCTCAATTGAGAAACCGCTCCCCATGAAGGGTTCTGCGAGCAACCAGAACCAAGACAAAATCTGTGCTTATCATGATGACATTGGTCATCACACCAACGACTGCATTAGTCTCATGCGGTACCTAGACCGCTTGGCTGATCAAGGTGATCTTGACACTTATGTCAAGAAATCTACGGGGAATACTTTCTCAAAAAAGCAGTCGGCCAAAAAGAATCAACAGGCCGACAGTTCCGATACAGATGATGCAGTCGTCTACACCATTGCAGGCGGCTTCTCAGGAGGCGGCCCCACTATTAGGGGCAACAAAGATAATATAAGGCGGTTAGATGTAAATTCCGTTCACCAAGAACGACCGTCCAAATATACATTTCCTGAGATTGTCATCACTGAAGAGGATCTAGGAGGAATAAGGGGGCCGCATGACGACCCTCTCGTTATTGAATGTAAAGTGGCCAACCAGAGAGTTGGTCGAATCCTCATAGATACTGGGAGCTCTTCAGATCTCATCAGCAGCAAATGTCTGTCAAAACTGAAATATCAGACGGACTGCATACATCCGGCCTCCCACCCTTTAATAGGGTTTGGAGGAGGAGTCGTCCACCCACTGGGACGAGTTGATCTACCCGTCCGCCTGGGCGAAAAAGGGGAAGGACGACACATGGTAGTCCGATTCCTAGTTGTAGAGGAACTCTCTGCCTACAACATGATTCTGGGTCGCCCAACCCTGAATAGTGCCAAGGCTGTTATAATCCCGTCACTTATGCTGCTTAAGTTTGAAAGGGACAATGGAACAGTCGGCTCCCTAAGGGGAGATCAGAGGATTGCCCGAGAGTGCTATCTCTCGGATGTCAAACCCACTGCTAAGGCCACTGGGTCAAGTGGAGAAAAAACAGACCTTGACAATGTCAAGGAAAGTGCGCCTGTTCAAGAAACAGGCGACAGAAAAAGAAAGGCGTCCCAGACAGAGTCCGCCAGAAAGGCAAGAAAATAGCAATCATTGGCAGAGGACCGGCCGGATGAGTTCCGCCCTCAGCCGGCTGGTGAGCATACGGACCTGATATTAGACGACTCCCGCCCTGACCGAACAGTCAAAGTTGGGACGACTGCTCTGAGAAACCTTGGTGCTGACTTTCACAACCTGTTGAAAGAATACAAGGACATCTTTGCATTTGAAGTCCATGAAATGCCAGGCATTAGTCCTGATCTGGCAGTACACAAACTCGCTGTGGATCCGAAAAAGAAGCCGGTACGGCAAAAGAAGCGGAACCATGGTGAAGAAAGAGGTCAGGCGGCCGCCGCCGAAGTCAAAAAATTACTTGATGCAGGGTTCATTCGGCAATGTTACTTCCCAGATTGGGTTGCAAATGTGGTACTTGTTAAAAAGCCGAATGGCACCTGGCGAATGTGTGTAGACTACACAGACTTGAACAAGGCGTGCCCCAAAGACAGTTATCCTCTGCCCAAAATTGATAACCTGGTCGACTCAACAGCCGGCCATGCCTTGATGAGTTTTATGGACGCCTATTCTGGTTTTCATCAAATTCCTTTGTGGAAGAAAGATCAGGAGAAGACGGCCTTCGTCACTGATCAGGGATTATACTGTTATACGGTCATGCCGTTTGGTCTTAAGAATGCCCCGGCTACATTCCAACGAATGATAAACACAGTGTTCTTTGATCAGATTGGGAGAAACGTCGAGGCATACATTGATGATATGATTGTTAAGACTAAACTTCAGAAAGATCATCTGACGGACCTCCGAGAAACTTTCGCCACACTCAGGCGGCACCATGTCATGCTCAATCCCAAGAAATGTGTATTTGGAGTTGAGTCTGGGAAATTTCTCGGATTCCTTATCAACCAGAGAGGAATAGAGGCGAACCCTGAGAAGGTACAGGCGGTCATTGACATGCAGTCGCCTCGTACCGTCCGAGAGGTTCAGAAGTTAACAGGTTGTCTGGCGGCCTTGGGAAGATTTCTAAGCCGATCAGGCGACAAATGCCTATACTTTTTCCAGGCAATTAAGAAAAAGGCAAGGTTTGAATGGGGGCCGGATGCTGAGGCCGCCTTCCAGAAATTAAAGGTTCACTTGCATTCCTTGCCAAGGCTGGTCAGCCCTTTGCCCAAAGAAAATCTCTACATGTACCTGGCCGTCTCTGATCATGCGTTAAGCGCGGTGCTCCTTGCTGAAAGGGACGGCTGTCAACTTCCGGTCTACTTTGTCAGTCACGTACTGAAAAATGCCGAGTTGAGGTATCCCCTAGTGGAGAAATTTGGTCTTGCACTCTTCATGGCTGTTAAAAAATTGAAGCCCTACTTTCTGGCACATGCAGTCGTCGTGTATACCGACCAACCGATCAAACGGCCCCTTACCACCATGGAGTCCTCCGGACGAATGATCAAATGGGCCATAGAAATGCAGAGTCTCGAAGTTACTTTCGAGCCTAGAAAAGCAGTGAAGGGGCAAGCCTTTGCTGACTTTATTGTAGAGATGACTCGTCCTCCTGACTCTCAAGTTCCAGACCAAGTCTGGAAGGTATATGTGGACGGAAGCTCTACTTCAAACGGTTGTGGAGCAGGCGTCGTATGTCAATCTCCAGAGGGCGACAGGTTCGAGTATGCTCTACGCTTCAGTTTCCAGGCTTCAAACAATGAGGCAGAATATGAAGCTTTACTAGCCGGGATCCGCATGTGTAAGGCGGCCGGGGCAAGGAAAATAGACGCCTGTTCTGATTCACAACTGATAGTGAGTCAGTACAATGGCGAATACGAAGCAACACATCCGGCCATGATCAAATATTTACAGGCGGTCCGACAAGCAGTCGGCTCCCTTGAGGATTTCCATCTGATCCAAGTACCGAGATCAGAAAACAACCAGGCAGATGCACTCTCGAAATTAGCATCATCCGCCTCCTCCGATACTCCTCGAACTGTGTTTTGGGAAGTAATGGAGAAGAGAAGCATCGAGGAAAATCCTATTGGAATTCTAGACAGAAGCTCAACCTGGATGGATTCAATCAGGGCATATCTGACAAACGGTACACTGCCGGATGATCCTCAACAGGCGGCATCACTGAAAAAACGAGCCTCCTGTTTTGAAATGATACAGGGGGAACTGCACAAGAGGGGGCACCTTCAACCCTTCTTAAAGTGTGTTACTCCTGAAAAGGGACGAGAGATACTAGATGATCTTCACTCTGGTTTCTGTGCTTCCCATATAGGTGGTAGGATGCTTGCTCAAAGGGCAAGGCGGCAGGGCTACTTTTGGCCTACTTTGGAAGCAGATGCAATGGAGATGGTGAAAAAATGTGACAAGTGCCAAAGGTTTGGCAAATTAATTCACCGTCCGGCTACTGATCTCACTACCATTCACAGCCCACTACCGTTTGCTAAGTGGGGCATGGACATTCTGGGTCCATATACGCCTGCTACAGGCGGCAGAAGGTATATACTTGTTGCCGTTGACTACTTCACTAAATGGGTAGAGGCGGAGGCTGTAAAGGGAATCAAGACGAAAGATGTAATTTCATTCATTTGGAAAAACGTCATCACTCGGTTCGGGGTTCCCATGTCTATGGTTTTTGATAATGGTCCCCAATTTGAGACGCCTGTTCTCAAAAGCTGGTTGGGAGACCAAGGAATTGGACATTACTTTGCATCTGTCGGCCGTCCACAAGCAAACGGCCAGGTAGAAGCCTTTAATAAAATCATCTCAGACGGTCTCAAGAAAAAAATTGAACGAGCAGGCGGCCTATGGGCAGATGAACTACCACATGTTCTTTGGGCCATTAGGACGACTGAAAAAGGGGCGACTGGAGAAACTCCCTTCCTCCTAACTTATGGTGCAGAAGCTGTTCTTCCAATAGAACACTACGAGCCGACTCTTCGAGTAATGCTATATGACGAAGAGGCAAACTGGGAAGCTATGCGCCTGGCATTAGACTCACTTCCTGAAAAGAGGGGCAATGCTGTTTTGCGCCATGAAATCTACCGCCTGAGAATGACTAGATCATACAACAAAAAAGTGCACAGGCGTCCACTCAAAGTAGGGGACTTTGTACTTAGAAAAATGGAAGCAGTTGGTAGGGCTAACGAGTCTGGCAAACTAACTCCCAACTGGGAAGGACCCTACCGAATCTATGCGGAAGTCAGGGACGGTACCTACCGTCTGGAAACACCAGACGGACAACCGTTGCCTCGAACTTGGAATGTAGATAACCTTAAGAAATATTTCTTTTGAATGATGTAAAGTAAAGAGCTACTTAACAAGTTGGCACTTACTATTCAATTTTGTATTACGAGGGGCATGCCGTCTGTACCTTTACAGTCGGCTACTCTCCATTGAGTTTCACTCTCTATCTTTACAGGGGCATGCCGTCTGTTCCATTACAGTCGGCTACTCTCTCTCGAGTATTTTACTCACAATACTTAGCTAAAAAGTTTAGGGCCTGGCCGATCCTGTAACTAACAGGCGGCTACCCTTCTTTTACTTAGCACATACGTTCACCACGAACGTACCAAGGCCACTGGCCGAATGATCAGACCAGGCGCCTAGTCAACTGATCTAACTTTTAAAAACTAATCCGACCTGTCCCAACATTATAGCAGGCGTCCGGCGGCATCCATTCGGATGAAATTCGTCGCAGAGAGCAGCTCCCTTTTGGGTGGAACATTGTTCTATAAACTAATTACACGGCACCTATACGACTGTCCCAAAGGGCAACCACGTAGCCGTTTTTGAGACAAGGATAACTCTATCACTAACCAAACCAGTGGTAGCAGTTGACATCTGAGTCAGATGACCGCCTGTATTACTTGGGATAAATGCAGGGGGTACCTATTGAGTTAATAGCCAACAAACATTGGCGAATCAAGGGGTCTAGCCGGCCTACGCCGCCTGGTACCTCTACTTCTCAAACAAAAGTGACGGCGACTGAGTAACTCCAAAGTTAACTCATAGTCACTCCTTCAAATTTGGTATGGAACCTAAAAAGTTTGAGTCGTCCGCCTGTTTTATACAAACAAGGGCACTCGAACCCCTATTCCTACTGGATAACCTATTGAGTAAATAGCCAACAAACATTGGTAAATCAAGGGGTCTAGCCGGCCTACGCCGCCTGATACCTTTACTACTCAATCAAGATTGTGACGAAGACTAAGTAACTCCTATGTTAACTTAATAGTCACTCAAACTTAGTACTGAGCCTAAAAGGTACGAGTCGTCCACTTGTTTTTAATAAACAAAGGCTCTCAACCAATACTCTTGCTAGGTTAACAAATAACAAATTAGAGGCCAACATTGGCAATAAAGGGAAACAACCGGTACCCGCCGCTTGTTTTCCTACTTAAATTCCTTGGCTACTTGGTAATTCTATTTACTTGGTCAAATTGAATAAAGAGTTCGAATACCGATTGATTAAATGGCCGACTGATCATCTATCCTGGAAACAGACAACCAGTCGTCCAGGGGCATAGGCGGCATACTTACTATTTGTACCTGTCTTAACGTTCGGCCATACACAACAGTCTGTCTAGTGAGCAAATTTCAAATACTTAGACAAATTTGAACAAAAACAAAAAATTTGATTAAAATGAGCCGGCCATAAAAGACCAGCAGAATATTCAAAACCCCGGCCCCCTGGCCGGGTAATTACAAAGCAAACGGCACGCAGGCCGTGAAAAGAAAAAATATACTTAAAGCTTAAGAAGGGGGCAGTTCAGTATCAGCAGCAGCCGCCTGGTCAGCACTCTTCTTGCTGGACTCGGCCTTCGCTGCATCATCTTTTGATGCCTTTCCCCCAAGTGGCACAAGCGCCACAACCGGCTCTTCCTCCTCCAACGCAACGTCCATCGCCTCTTCTTCAGCAGCCGCCAGGATCTGTTGATTATATATTTCCGAACACTGGCGGTACGTTCTTTCCCATGAGGCAAAGTCGGCACTGGGGAACAGTCGTTCCCAGGTCATGCGTTGGATTTGGGCGGAGTCTTCCACCATCTCCCGGACGAGCTCTTGTTTTTCTTGCTCGGCCTTGTCCGAGAGCTCTTGGGTAAGACTCTTCTCCTGGTTCACCAGGCGTTCTTTTACGTTAGCCAAAGATTTCTCCATGGCTTCGTAAGAGTGCATTTTCTGGCGAAGGGGTTTCAGCTCGGCTTTAAATTTGGTGACGGTCCCCTCCAGCTCGTCAACCTTCTTTTGGGCCGCCTCTAGCTGAGCCCGAACAGCGGCGGTCGCCTGCGCCTGATAATAAAGAAGATCAATGGTCAGTACTTCATTTTGGGCAATTTGAAACATTGCTTTATCACAGCTGGAGGCGGCCATAGCCTTTGCGGCCTTTACCTCTTTGTTTTTCCGATCAATCGGCTTGCGAAGGCTGTTGACTCGGAGCAGGGCCTAAGTACAAAGAAAAACAGGCGTCAGTTTCCAATCAAAAGGGTTAACAGGCGTCCTGGAACTTCAAAAGGGTATACCTCAGCTAGGATCCCCGAAATTCCATCGAGGTCAAGGGTGCCGGCACCCTTGACCGCCTCCCTGTCAGAGGGAGGAACTACTTTAACCATTGACTTGGCTACCTCAACCAAGTCAAGTCCCTGGGGGCCGGCTGCAAAAGCAAGTGTCCATACATCTAGGCGGCCCCGCCTGGGTTTTTGAGGAAGTGGCCGGCTGCTTCTCAGCCGCCACTGTTTTCCTGGAAGACCCAGGAGAGCTTGCAACAGTCGTTCTCCGGGCCTTGGGGTCCGGCTGTTGCGAGGAAGAAGCCCTTGGAGTGCCAGACTGAAAACAAAAAGAGTTAGTATATGCATAATACAACTTAAAGGGGAAGAGTTTTCAAAGCTTACCAAGGGTGCTTCCTTGCTGGGGGAGTCGGCGTACGACTGCTTCATTAGCGAAACCCGCAGCATGGCCGCCGCAGTCTTAGATGCTGTTATTTTACTCATGGCGTCGGCTGAAAGAAACAAACAGCAAAGTTAGTAAAAATCCCAAGTAAACAAGGCGTGGAAAAACAGAGTATTCGTCAGGCCGGCTACCTCTAGAGCACCGACTGCCGAGGCCACAGGCGGCCAAGAAGTACTCATCATAGAGCCACTTGAAGCTCGGGACGCAGTGTAGGGGTACTTGCTCTCGTACCCCTGAAGTAGAGTTCACCCTAGTCCCTACTTTGAAGAGTCCTTTGTCTAGGATCTCTCTTTTAGCCTTTGGGGGAACAGGCGGCATGCTGCGGCCGCCTGCAAGAAGAGGCGGATCCCTGTTCCACTTGTTAAAACGTTTGTTCAGCTCCGTGTCTGAACTCTCGATAATAAGGAAGGTGTTCCGCCAATCCTTCCATTTGTTTGCCTTACCTCTCGTCATGAGGTAACCCCTGTGGCTTGTTAGTTGATACCAGCCGGTACCTCCCGACTTAGGGGTCCGGCTGAGATAGTTCATCTGGGCGAAAGCCTCAAAACTTGGCTCCACCCCGTTCAGTTCGCACCCGGCCACATAGCCGAGTACGTTTACCCAAGAGTTGGGGGCTAACTGCCATAACCCCAGATCATACCCATCTAAAATCCGCTGAACAGCCGGATGTAATGGGAAGCGCAGACCAGCTTTGATGGCCGCCACATAGCAGCCAAAACAGCCGTCACCATAGCTGGTACCAGCCGGCCAGACGACAGTATCTTCTGGATCCGGCACAAACAGTAAATACTCCGGGCCCATTTTGTGGTTAGCAATAAAGCTCGCCACGTTGTCTCGCATGGTTGCGATCCGGCCCCGGGGCACCCTGCAGTAGTAGGGGGTGTTTTCCTCTCTGTAAGAGGCGGACGGCTCTGCCCAATTATCCCCCTTCTCCACTGCATGGGAACTTCTCGCCTCTTGTAGGCGGTTATGTTTTTCTTCTGAGTCAGAAGAACTATGGTCAGAAGAGCTGGAATCGGACTCGTCCCCTGACGAGTCCGAAGAGGACGACTCCTCCCCTCTCCTAGAGGGGCCCGCCTCCTCTCCCTTAGAAGGAGCAGAAGGTAAATTAGACATGTCCACGGTTAGATGAGAAGGGAACACCTTGGTCCCTCTCTCAGAACTGTCAGCTTGACAGTCGCCTCGTTCCACATCTGGCGCCTGGTCAGATGTTTCGCTAAGGAGTACCCTTTGGGAGGAGCCGTCTGAGTTTGATATTCTAGCAGTCTTTTTTGTTCTGGCCATCACGTTCTGCATAGACACAGATTCAGTCGGACTTTGTATAAAGGGCAAAGATGGGTCCAGAAAAGGGCAGGCGGCACTCCTAGTCCTAGATTCAGCCGTCCCCGGTGACCGGCTGATCACTAACTTAGGGCGTGTCGTGTGCTTCCATGGTGCCATTTCAAAAAATAAAAAGAAAATTAAGATTAAGAGAACTGAGTTACCTGAACGGATGACAGTTGATGAAGTCCTGAAAGTTCGGGTCAGTCGGCTTGTCAGAACAGGCGGTAGGCAGAAAAAGTCCGAAAATGTCAGAGCAAGTTCAGGGGTCCGAATGTTCTCGCAAAAATTCTCAAATGTGAAAATGACCGAAGTCAGCACTTCCTTTTATAGGCAAAATAAGAAGGCGAAGGGTCGCTTCCGAATTCAAATTTGGGCGGGAGAGTCTCCCGGCCGTCTGCAAGGTGACACCTGTAACGGGCCGTCGCCTGTCACCGTGCGACACCTGTCACAGGCGACACGTGACCAGTCGCGTGCCACCTGTGAGGGGCAAATGATTAGGGGATTTTTATCCACCAAGCGCCGTTTGACAAGTGGACCAACCAGGTTCCGCCACGCGTCCTCCACGGACCACTTAAGACACGCCACGTGTCCACCCATGCCAAATGGGACAACCGGCCATCAAGGCCCATTTCAGTCTAGAAGCCCGTTCGGCCCTAGGTTTACCTTAAACCTAGAGAGTTGCACGCTTCCCAAGGCTATAAATACTCGATTAATCCTCATTAATCAGGGGACCGAATAATTTACGGAACACACTAATAACCGGCTGATCTCGCTAGCAAAGCAGATTACCTACATTAAATACTCTCACCTAGAGAGACCTTATTACTTTAATTTCTGTATTAATTACTCCTTAATCAGGTACTAACTTGACCGTTGGAGGCGGAGCTCTCAGGAGTCTCCGTTATTTTGCAGGTACAGGCGTCCGGTTCCAGTCTCGGAATTGTAACTCTCCCGCAGGACATCAGAAAACCCCGAAACAACCGGTTCACTCCAAAACCGGTGGGAAAAGTGGTTTTTGCCACCGATTTTGAACTGGTGGGAAATCTTTTGGGATTTAGCACCCCCCAAATCAAGAACGGTTCAAAACCGGTGGGGAATGTGTGGTTTGAACCAGTGGGGATTGAGGTTTTTCGCCTAGTGTATGGTAAGGCATATTCAGAAAATGGTCTTTATGTGCTTTCTCTTGATAAACAAGTCTATAACATTGATGATACCGCCAAAAAGGCTAAGACCATCGAGTCGAATCAAACCTACTTGTGGCATTGTCGCCTTGGCCATATTAACATCAAACGCATCAAGAAACTTCTACAAGAAGGTGTTCTTGACTCATTCGACTTGGAGTCGTTTGACAATTGCGAAGGATATCTATTAGGCAAGATGATAAAACAACCATTCTCCAAGTTGGGAGAAAGGGCAAGTGACTTATTAGGTCTAATACACACGGATGTATGTGGACCAATGAGTACACCCGCAAGACAAGGTTACTGATATTTCATCACCTTCACCGACGATTTTAGTAGATATGGCTATATCTACTTAATGTCGAATAAATCTGAATCTTTTTAGAAATTCAAAGAATTTCAGAAAGAAGTTAAGAATCAACTTGGCAAGAAAATTAAAGCACTTCGATCGGATCGAGGTGGCGATTATTTGAGCCATGAATTCGACGATCACTTGAAAGAAAATGGTATTCTTTCAGAGTTGACACCTCCTGGAACTTCTCAATGGAACGGAGTATCCGAACGGAGGAATCGAACCTTGTTAGACATGGTTCGATCAATGATGGGTCTTAGTGAACTTCCTATCTCTTTCTGGGGACATGCGCTACAAACCGCGACACTAACACTGAACCGAGCTTCGTTAAAAGCTATTGAAAAGACTCTATATGAATTATGGACTAAGAAACCTCCTAGGTTGTCTTTTCTCAAGATTTGGGGATGCGAAGCATATGTCAAACGATTAATTTCGGACAAACTTCACCCTAAATCAAACAAGTGCTTCTTTGTGGGATATCCAAAAGAATCCAAAGGGTATTACTTCTACAATAAATCCGAGAACAAAGTATTTGTTGCTCGTGATGGTGTCTTTTTGGAGAAGGAACACCTTTCCAAAATGACAAGTGGGAGGAAAATCGAACTCGACGAAGTTCGAGAGGACGAGCAACAATGCCAAACTGATAAAACTGACAATCTAAATGCTTTGGAAGCAGCCAAGAAGATTGGTTAGAATCAAATAGACAATGTAAATGCTCAACCCATTACCCTTCGTAGGTCGCAACGATAAAGATCTCAACCAGACAGATACCTTGGTATTGTCTTAACCGATGATTAGGACATCCTAGTCATGGATGACGATGAGCAAGCGACATACAAACAAGCTATGACGAGCCCCGACTCTGCTAAATGGCAAGAGGCCATGAAATCCGAGATGGACTCCATGTCTGAAAATCAAGTGTGGGACTTGGTGAAATTGCCCGAGGGTTACACACCCATTGGTTGCAAATGGATCTTCAAATTGAAGACAAACAAGGACGGAAATGTATCAATATACAAAGTTAGACTGGCGGCAAAAGGTTATAGACAAATCCATGGGATTGACTATGATGAAACCTTTTCACCGGTTGCAATGCTAAACTCTGTCCGGATTATCCTAGCGATTGCTGCATATTACGATTATGAAATATGGCAGATGGATGTCAAAATCGCCTTCCTAAATGGGATTTTAGAAGAAACTGTGTATATGACACAGCCAAAAAGGTTTTGTTGATCCAAGCAACACTGGAAAGGTATGCAAGCTTAAGAAGTCCATTTATGGACTAAAGCAAGCTTGCAGGAGTTGGAATCTGCGATTTGATGAAGCCATCAGCAAGTTTGGTTTTATCAAGAATCCAGATGAATCTTGTGTATACAAGAAGGTCAGTGGGAGTGACATCGCATTCCTAGTCCTATATGTCGATGACATACTGCTCATTGGAAACAGCACAAAATTACTGAAGTCCGTAAAGGGCTGGTTGGGAAAGGGTTTTTCAATGAAGGACTTAGGAGAGGCATAGTACATATTGGGCATCAAGATCTACAGGGATAGATCTAAGAAGATGATTGGATTGAGCCAGAGTACTTACATTGATAAGGTACTGGCACAATCCCACATGGAGAATGCCAAGAGAGGGCATTTACCCATGTCCCATGGCGTAACTCTCAGCAAGAAATAGTGTCCATAGACACCTGTTGAGCGAGAGAGAATGAATCAAATCCCATATGCTTCGCTAATTGGATCGATCATGTATGCCATGATATGTACCAGGCCAGATGTATCGTATGCCTTGAGTGCTACGAGCCGATACCAATCAGACCCAGGAGAGGCGCATTGGACTGCGGCCAAGAATATCCTGAAGTACCTGAAAAGGAACAAGGATAAATTCATATTCTATGGTGGCCAAAAAGACCTGGTTGTTGAAGGTTACACCGCCGCTAGCTTCCAGACTGACAGAGATGACTTCAAATCACAGTCAGGGTACATATTTTGCCTAAATGGAGGAGCGTTTAACTGGAAGAGTGCCAAGCAGAGCACCACTGCAAACTCTACAACTGAAGCCGAATACTTGGCTGCTTCAGAAGCCGCTAAGGAGGCTGTTTGGATTCACAAGTTCATCAGCGAACTTGGTGTTGTACCCTCCATCAATGGTCCGATAGATCTCTACTGTGACAACAATGGAGCTATCACTCAGGCTAGAGAGCCAAGAGAACACCAGAAGGTTAAACATGTCCAAAGGCAATTTCACATGATAAGGGAAGAGAAATTAGAAGGTGATTTGCAAGATCGGCACGGATGATAATGTGGTTGATCCTTTGCCTAAACCTTTGCCTCAAGTGAAACACAACAAGCACATAGAGGCAATGGGAATCAAGCACGTCGGAGACTGGCTTTGAAATTCCCCGTACATGTGTTTTAATTAAACTAGATGTTTTAATGTAAGACACTGTATTGAAACCATTCATCTATGGAGTAATTAATTTTTATGCAAAATTACCATTCAATCCATTGCTATTTAATTGTGGTTTAGAATTAAATAACGAGTCCATTCGATTTATGGAAATATTCAAAACAGGGTATCAAGACCATGTCTTGGATAAAGAAACACCTGTTAAGTGAACATTGAATATTTAAATCGAAAATTGTCCCTAATCGAGGTCATCTAACTTATGGACGATCGATGACCACCAGAGATTAGTGTGTAGTATGATTTACAGCACCGTTTCTTGTGCTGCAAGGACATGATGGTCATAAATCATTTGCACAGGTGCTAGTTTGGAACTGCACTGGATAGACCTATGAGAGTACTTTAAGAGATTGAAAATTGTCATAAGTACATTTCTCATTATAACTATCGAAACTTGTTTCCTCGACCATGAGTATTGTGAAGTTTTCTTGTTTGAGTACTAGTCTCCTTGATGTTGCCTAACGTCTGCCGTAACTGGGGATCATAACGGGAACAATCGGGAGATTAGGTCCTCTTAGTAAGAGAAACTTACAATGCGAGACTGGGAATGTTCCCCTATTAACAATAGGGAACATGTCTTTGTTGTTTACAAGGCCGCTCGAAGAGCGAGACTGTGAAAATGCATGGCCGTGCTCAGATGGATTTTAGAAATTATCTGCTTATTGACAGTCGAACTCGGAGATCGAGAAACACTTCTGAACGAAATAAGATGACGATGAATCTTACCTTATAGTTCAGGAAGAGACATTAAGCGACATAGGAAATGGGCTATACACTGTATAGGACAAGTGGGAGATTGAAAGGAATGGTGTCCTTCCAACAAGTGTATTATTCTGATAGAAGGTTAAGAATTATTACAGAGCTAATTTTTCAGTAAGGTCAAGTGATCGAAATGCCTAGGTGGAGGCCGCTTCCGATTAGTAATATTAAGGTATAATTAATATTACAACTTAATCTTAACTGAACCCTTTGGGTCGAACCCAATCGAACAACCGATCCGAAACGACGAATCAATCCGAAGGATTAAATTAGTCGTCGAAGTTTTACGAACACATACGTCGGATATCGAGCCTAGGGCGTCGAGGCCAAGCGTCGCAAAATCACAAGCAACAAGTACGAGCATAGCCGTAGCATCATAGTGGCCTAGCCATGTGAACGCTAGGCTAGCTCGAGCTAGCATACACTGTGCATGACTAGGCGCAAGCCTAGCATGCCATGCGTGCTAAGCGCTAGTGCCCAGCTGCTATTGCAAGGCTAGGCCTTGCTAGCACTGGCGCATAGCACGCCCAGTTGCTATCGCAAGGCTAGGCCTTGCTAGCACTTGCGCACAGCATGCCCAGCTGCTATCGCAAGGCTAGGCCTTGCTAGCACTGGCGCACAGCACGCCCAACTGCTATTGCAAGGCTAGGCCTTGCTAGCACTGGCACGCAACATGCCTAGCTCTCTATGGGCTTGCGTGTGGCTGCATGGTGCATCGATACGCACCAGCCAGCAAGCATGATGGGCTGTGTGTGCGTGCATGTGCCTACACCCAGTGTTGGCAGCCTCGCACAGCATCTTGTCAGGCAGCGCCCAGCGCCCAGCACAATGCGTGGTTAGCTAGGAGCACGCAAGTGCTGGGAGGGCTGGCTGATGCGTGTTGGCAGATGCACGCTGTGCATGCTAGCTGTGCATGCTGGGCTGGCTGTGCTAACTGGCCAGCAAAGCAAGTAGCCAGCTCACCCAATGCTTGAAGCCATTTTTGAGAGGGGTGGGGACCAACCCTTGGGCAAAGCCTTGGGGAGCAAGGCAATGGTCCCCCCAACCTACTCTTGGTCCTCACTTAACTCTCTCTCTCCCCTTGACACTTGTTGCATTGTGATTGATTTGATTATTTATTTAATTTAGAATTAAATTAATTATCAATTTCATTCATTCTCCCACATTGGTTGGGGAATGAAATCAAGGGTTCATTTCCCTATAAATACCAAGGCTTGGGTATTTGGGAAAAAACACACTTGAGTGGAATAGTAAAGGAAACTCCATTGTTGAGTATACCTTGAATTTCGTAAAACTCTAAGTTTATATTTTGTCCGGGCCTTGACTAACCTTCGAGGCTTAGGACGATCGGGTCAGGTTCGAGGGTACGATCTCGTTGGAGGCCTTGCATTATCGAGGTTAAAGTAAGAGCTCGTTGTAAGAGCGAAGCACGCGTCGAGGGTATATTTCTTATCCTTTCTCTTAATTGTGTTTTAATTATGTTTTGCTTGTATTAGTTGCATTAATTATGGGGGCGGGTCTTGGGGAGTTTCATTCCGCGTAGTGAGGGTCACTACGAAACCCTACAAGGAACTCATCACAAATGTTGTTAACTATTTGAACACCATATCAGCTCTAGCAACATGTCACAATTAAGATGATGTAGATATGGATGTGGATGCAGACTGATCAAGTGAAGGAAGAAGCATAGTCTTTTGGGACTCAATGACTGCCACACATAACCAGTAAAACCTATATATATATATATATATATATATATATATATATATATATATATATATATATATATATATATATATATATTGGGTTTATGTATTGGTTATGTGTCTTTTGGTAAATACTTATGACAAATTGTTAGGCAGTTATGTATGCAAGTCATAATAGAGTAGGAACTATCTTTGTAAGAACACATACTTTTGGAAGTAAGAAATGAAGATTTTTACATTTTGTACTTTATGTTCTACACTAAAGCTTAGTACACATTCCATCAGATAGGGTGTTTTCACTCAAAGAAAACATGTTAGTGTGTACCTCAACAGCAACCTCAGATTGAAGTTACTAGAGCATCCTCACTTTACAATATGCTATCAATTGAGTCCCTTCATCATTTGGATGCCAAACATAATGATGCAATAATAGATTAGGGACTCAATGCATTAACAACACTGCCAACTAGGGGACTTTTAGCCAACATCTTCTGATTAGGGGATTTTTATCCACCAATCACCGTCTGACAAGTGGACCAACCAGGTTCCGCCACGTGTCCTTCACGTAGGCCAATAGGAGCCTGCCACGTGTCAATCACAGATACGTCCTCTATGGACCAATTGAGACACGCCACGTGTCCACCCATGCCAAATGGGAAAACCGGCCAACAAGGCCCAATCCTGTTTGGAGGCCCGGTCAGCCCTAGGTTTACCCAAAACCTAGAGAGTGGCACGCTTCTCAAGACTATAAATACTTAATTAATCCTCATTAAAGAGGATCAAGCAATTAATCTCACTTGAAGAACAGAAAACCCCAAAACATTTGGCGCCGTCTGTGGGGAGAGTACTTCAGAGATGGCATCCAAGTCTGTACCGACTCCTGAAGAGAGGCGTCCCCTAAACGACCCTCAAGTTCAGTCGGACCATGACACCGAAAGTGAATTTGAAGTTGAAACTCATACAGCTCCAGACGGGACCCTAAGGGCCCGACGTACCCGTCATACCGAAAGGAGGGAACGGGAGCATCTTCAAACAGGAAGCGAGCCAACAGGCGCACCGCCTGCTCGGCAACAACCGACTGATGGGTCTGCTCACATCACAAGGAACGAACTCATGACCTTCATGAGGGACTTCAAGGGAGAGATTCAAGAGTTGATCAACAAGAAGCTGCCTGCTTCAGTCAAGGAGCAATTGGCCAAGAAACCTTCCACTTCACTGAAGAGGAAGCCAGTTCAAGGGCGAGAGGCGACTCCTCATCCTAAATCTAGGAAGCGGGAGCCACCTGCCCTTGATTTCACAAAATTCCGTTATCCTACAGGAAATAGGAAACCGGTTCGTCATATTCAGGCGGACGGGTCAAAGCAAACATTCACAGATGCTCGGCTATTGCTAGAGCAGAAGAAGAGTGACCGATTGTCAGAGTCGGCTTCTACTTCAGACTTTCAAGACAGTTTGCGAAATGCCTCGATGAGGCATACTCAGTCGTACCATGAGAGTCAGTCAGACGGCACCTCCCGTCAGTCCGGCTTTCATAGTGCCCAGGCGGTACCAAACTTACCATTTGTGCCGCAACAACAGTATTTTATGCAGCCACCTCCATTTGGTGGACCTGCAGCAAAAAACGTCCAACCTATGGACTGGCAGCTACGGTTGCTTAGACTTGGTGAACAGCCGTCGGCCTTCTCCAAGGAAATTACTGAAGCCGCTCAGCCGGCCAAAGTAAAAAATGTACTAGTAGGCGCCTATGACGGCACTACTAACCCAGAAGACCATCTGATGGCATTCACCAACCTGATGTACCCTTCAAGGGTTGGATGATCCCACTTGGTGCAAGTGTTTCCCAGCGACTCTCAAGGGAATCGCACAGCAATGGTTCGGCAACCTGCCGACTGGTTGTGTAAACAGCTTCAGGACGCTTGCTTACTTGTTTGCCTCCAACTTCGCCATGAACATCCCTGCGAAGAAAACGACCCTTGATTTGGGAACGATTCAGCAGGGCGAGAAGGAGGGGCTTCGTTCTTACATCAGGCGGTTCAACCTGATGAGAATACAGATTCAAGGGTTACCGGATGAGGTAGCTTATACCGAATTTTTTAGAGGTCTCAAAGACGGGTCTACCTTCAAATTTGATTTGGTTCGAAAAAGGGTGGCGACTCTTCAAGAGGCCTTGATTGAAGCAGAAGCCTATATACAGGCGACTGATCTGTGTACGATAAAACAGTCGGACGGAAAAAGGTTTGACAAAAGAGAAGGACGACAGAAACAGTCGTCAAACAAAGATGAGAAAAGAAAAGAGGTCTGGGCGGCTGATTCCTTTAAACAGCCGGCCCAGAAAAAGAAAAAAGAATTCAAACCATACTCCCCAAAGTATGTGTTTAACAAGGATAACTAGTTTATCCTAAAAGAAATAAAGGGACGGATCTCAATTGAGAAGCCGGTCCCCATGAAGGGTTCTGCAAACAACCGGAACCAAGATAAAATCTGTGCTTATCATGATGACGTTGGTCATCACACCAATGATTGCATCAGTCTCATGCGGTACCTAGACCGCCTGGCTGAGCAAGGTGATCTTGACACTTATGTCAAGAAATCTACGGGGAACACTTCCTCAAAAAAGCTGTCGGCCAAAAAGAATCAACAGGCCGACAGCTCCGATACAGATGATGCAGTCGTCTACACCATTGCAGGCGGCTTCTCAGGAGGCGGCCCCACTATTAGGGGCAACAAAGATAATATAAGGCGGTTAGATGTAAATTCCGTTCACCAAGAACGGCCGTCCAAATATACATTTCCTGAGATTGTCATCACTGAAGAGGATCTAGGAGGGGTAAGGGGGCCGCATGACGACCCTCTCGTTATTGAATGTAAAGTGGCCAACCAGAGAGTTGGCCGAATCCTCATAGATGCCGGGAGCTCCTCAGATCTCATCAGCAGCAAATGTCTGTCGAAACTGAAATATCAGACGGACTGCATACATCCGACCTCCCACCCTTTAATAGGGTTTGGAGGAGGAGTCGTCCACCCACTGGGACGAGTAGATTTACCCATTCGCCTGGGCGAAAAAGGGGAAGGACGACACATGGTAGTCCGGTTCCTAGTAGTAGAGGAACTCTCGGCCTACAACATGATTCTGGGTCGACCAACCCTGAATAATTCCAAGGCTGTTACAATCCCTTCTCTTATGTTGCTCAAGTTTGAGAGGGATAATGGAACAGTCGGCTCCCTAAGGGGAGATTAGAGGATGGCCCGAGAGTGCTATCTCTCGGATGTCAAGCCCACTGTTATGGCCACTGGGTCAAGTGGAGAAAAAACAGACCTTGACAATGTCAAGGAGAGTGCGCCTGTTCAAGAAACAGGCGACAAAAAGAGAAAGGCGTCCCAGACAGAGTCCGCAAGAAAAGCAAGAAAATAGCAATCATTGGCAGAGGAGCGGCCGGATGAGTTCCGCCCTCAGCCGGCTGGAGAGCATGCGGACCTGATCTTAGACGACTTACGTCCTGACCGAACAGTCAAAGTTGGGACGACTTCTCTGAGAAACCTTGGTGACGACTTTCACAACCTATTGAAAGAATACAAGGACATCTTTGCATTTGAAGTCCATGAAATGCCAAGCATTAGTCCTGATCTGGCGGTACATAAACTCGTTGTGGATCCGAAAAAGAAGCCGGTACGGCAAAAGAAGCGGAACCATGGCGAAGAAAGAAGTCAGGCGGCAGCCGCCGAAGTTAAAAAATTACTTGATGCAGGGTTCATTCGGCAATGTTACTTCCCAGACTAGGTTGCAAATGTGGTGCTTGTTAAAAAGCCGAATGGCACCTGGCGAATGTGTGTAGACTACACAGACTTAAACAAGGCGTGCCCCAAAGACAGTTACCCTCTGCCTAAAATTGATAACCTGGTCGACTCAACAGCCGGCCATGCCTTGATGAGTTTCATGGACGCCTATTCTGGTTTCCATCAAATTCCCTTATGGAAGAAAGATCAGGAGAAGACGGCCTTCGTCACTGATCAGGGGTTATACTGTTACACGGTCATGCCGTTTGGTCTTAAGAATGCCCCGGCTACCTTCCAACGAATGATAAACACTGTGTTCTTTGATCAGATTGGGAGAAACGTCGAGGCATATATTGATGATATGATTGTCAAGACTAAACTTCAGAAAGATCATCTGACGGACCTCCGAGAAACTTTCGCCACACTCAGGCGGCACCATGTCATGCTCAATCCCAAGAAATGTGTATTTGGAGTTGAGTCTGGGAAATTTCTCGGATTCCTTATCAATCAGAGAGGAATAGAAGCGAACCCTGAGAAGGTGTAGGCGGTCATCGACATGCAGTCGCCTCGTACCATCCGAGAGGTTCAGAAGTTAACAGGTTGTCTGGCGGCCTTGGGAATATTTCTAAGCCGATCAGGCGACACATGCCTATACTTTTTCCAGGCAATTAAGAAAAAGGCAAGGTTTGAATGGGGGCCGGATGCTGAGGCCGCCTTCCAGAAATTAAAAGTTCACTTGCATTCCTTGCCGAGGCTGGTCAGCCCTTTGCCCAAAGAGGATCTCTACATGTACCTGGCCGTCTCTGATCATGCGTTAAGCGCTGTTCTCCTTGCTGAAAGGGACGGCTGTCAGCTCCCGGTCTACTTTGTCAGTCACGTACTGAAAAATGCCGAGTTGAGGTATCCCCTAGTGGAGAAATTTGGTCTTGCACTCTTCATGGCTGTTAAAAAATTGAAGCCCTACTTTTTGGCATATGCAGTCGTCGTGTATACAAACCAACCTATCAAGCGGCCACTTACCATCATGGAGTCGTCAGGCCGAATGATCAAATGGGCCATAGAAATACAGAGCCTCGAAGTTACATTCGAGCCTAGAAAAGCAGTGAAGGGGCAAGCCTTTGCTGATTTTATTGTAGAGATGACTCGTCCTCCTGACTCTCAAGTTCCAGACCAAGTATGGAAGGTATATGTGGACGGAAGCTCTACTTCAAATGGTTGTGGAGCAGGCGTCATATGTCAGTCGCCAGAGGGCGACAGGTTCGAGTATGCTCTACGCTTCAATTTTCAGGCTTCAAACAATGAGGCAGAATATGAAGCTTTACTAGCCGGGATCCGCATGTCCAAGGTGGCAGGGGCAAGAAAAATAGACGCCTGTTCCGATTCACAATTGATAGTGAGTCAGTACAATGGCGAATACGAAGCAACCCATCCGGCCATGATCAAGTATTTACAAGCGGTCCGACAAGCAGTCGACTCCCTTGAGGATTTCCATCTGATCCAAGTGCCGAGATCAGAAAACAACCAGGCGGATGCACTGTCAAAATTAGCATCATCCGCCTCCTCCGATACTCCTCGAACTGTTTTTTGGGAAGTAATGGAGAAGAGAAGCATCGAGGAAGACCCTATTGGAATCCTAGACAGAAGCTCAACCTGGATGGATTCAATAAGGGCATATATGACAAACGGTACACAGCCGGATGATCCTCAACAGGCGGCAGCACTGAAAAAACGAGCCTCCTGTTTTGAAATGATAAAGGGAGAACTTCACAAGAGGGGGTACCTTCAACCTTTCTTAAAGTGTGTTACTCCAGAAAAGGGACGAGAGATACTAGATGATCTTCACTCTGGTTACTGTGCTTCTCATATAGGTGGTAGGATGCTTGCTCAAAGGGCAAGGCGGCAGGGCTACTTTTGGCCTACTTTGGAAGCAGATGCAATGGAGATGGTGAAAAAATGTGACAAGTGCCAAAGGTTTGGCAAACTAATTCACCGTCCGGCTACTGACCTCACTACCATTCACAGCCCACTACCGTTTGCTAAGTGGGGCATGGACATTCTGGGTCCATATACGCCTGCTACAGGCGGAAGGAGGTACATAATTGTTGCAGTCGACTACTTCACTAAATGGGTAGAAGCGGAGGCTGTAAAGGGAATCAAGACGAAAGATGTAATTTCATTCATTTGGAAAAATGTCATCACTCGGTTCGGGGTTCCCATGTCTATGGTTTTTGATAATGGTCCCCAATTTGAGACGCCTGTTCTCAAAAGCTGGTTGGGAGACCAAGGAATTGCAAACTACTTTGCATCTGTCGGCCGTCCACAAGCAAACGGCCAGGTAGAAGCCTTTAATAAAATCATCTCAGACGGTCTCAAGAAAAAGATTGAACGAGCAGGCGGCCTATGGGCGGATGAGCTACCACATGTTCTCTGGGCCATTAGGACGACTGAAAAAGGGGCGACTGGAGAAACTCCATTCCTCCTAACTTACGGTGCGGAAGCTGTTCTTCCAATAGAACACTACGAGCCGACTCTTCGAGTAATGCTATATGACGAAGAGGCAAACTGGGAAGCCATGCGCCTGGCATTAGACTCACTTCCTGAAAAGAGGGGCAATGCTGTTTTGCGCCATGAGATCTATCGCCTGAGAATGACTAGATCATACAACAAAAAAGTACACAGGCGTCCACTCAAAGTAGGGGACTTTGTACTTAGAAAAATGGAAGCAGTTGGTAGGGCTAATGAGTCTGGCAAACTAACTCCCAACTGGGAAGGACCCTACCGAATCTATGAGGAAGTCAGGGACGGTACCTACCGTCTGGAAACACCAGACGGACAACCGTTGCCTCGAACGTGGAATGTAGATAATCTTAAAAAATATTTCTTCTGAATGATGTAAAGTAAAGAGCTACTTAATAAAGTTTGCACTTACTATTCAATTTTGTATTACGAGGGGCATGCCGTCTGTACCTTTACAGTCGGCTACTCTCCATTGAGTTTTTCACTCTATCTTCAGAGGGGCATGCCGTTTGTACCTTTACAGTCGGCTACTCTCCATTGAGTTTTTCACTCTATCTTCAGAGGGGCATGCCGTCTGTACCTTTACAGTCGGCTACTCTCCATTGAGTTTTTCACTCTATCTTCAGAGGGGCATGTCGTCTGTACCTTTACAGTCGGCTACTCTCATTTGAGTATTTTACTCAAAATACTTAGCTAAAAAGATTAGGGCCTGGCCGACCCTGTGCCTAACAGGCGGCTACCCTTCTTTTAGCACCTACGTTCACCAAGAACTTACCAAGGCCACCGGCCGAATGATCAGACCAGGCGCCAAGCCAACTGATCAAATCTACAAAACTAATACGACCTGTCCCAACATCATAGCAGGCGTCCGACGGCATCCCTCCGGATGAAATTCGTCGCAGAGAGCAGCTCCCTTTTGGGTGGAACATTATTCTATAAACTAATTACACGGCACCTATACGACTGTCCCCAAGGGCAACCACGTAGCCGTTTTTGAGACAAGGATAACTCTATCACTAACCAAACCAGTGGTAGCAGTTGACATCTGAGTCAGATGACCGCCTGTATTACTTGGGATAAATGCAGGGGGTACCTATTGAGTTAATAGCCAACAAACATTGGCGAATCAAGGGGTCTAGCCGGCCTACGCCGCCTGGTACCTCTACCTCTCAAACAAAAGTGACGGCGACTGAGTAACTCCAACGTTAACTCATAGTCACTCCTTCAAATTTGGTATGGAACCTAAAAGGTTTGAGTCGTCCGCCTGTTTTTAACAAACAAGGGCACTCAAACCCCTATTCCTACTAGGTAAAGTATTGAGTTAATAGCCAACAAACATTGGCAAATCAAGAGGATCAGCCGGCCTCCGCCGCCTGGTACCTCTACTACTCAATCTAGAGTGTGACGAAGACTAAGTAACTCCTATGTTAACTTAATAGTCACTCAAACTTAGTATGGAGCCTAAAAGGTATGAGTCGTCCGCCTGTTTTTAACAAACAGGGGCTCTCAACCACTACTCTTGCTAGGTTAACAAATTATGAGTTAAAAGCCAACAACATTGGCAATATAGGGAAACAACCGGTACCCGCCGCTTGTTATCTCTACCACTCAATTCCTTGGCGACTAGGTAATATTCTATTTACTTGGTCAGACCACTTTCCTACTTGGTTAAAATTACAAAAAGACAGGTACGCCTGCCTAAAAAGGATCCCGACAAAATAGTTCGAATACCGATTGAATAAATGGCCGACTGATCGTCTATCCTGGAAACAGACAACCAGTCTTCCAGGGGCATAGGCGGCGTACTAACTATCCGTACCTGTCTGCAACGTTCGGCCATGTACAACAGTCGGTCTAGTAAACAATGGGATATTAGATATGGAATACTTGGACAAATTTGAAGCAAAACAAAAATTCATTAAAAATAAGCCGGTCATTAAAGACCAGCAAAATATTCAAAGCCCCGGCCCCCTGGCCGGGTAAATACAAAGCAAACGGCACGCAGGACGTGGAAAAAATACATTAAGCTTAAGGGGGCAGTTCAGTATTAGCAGCTGCCGCCTGGTCAGCACTCTTCTTGCTGGACTCGGCTTCAGCTGCATCCTCTTTTGATGCCTTACCCCCAAGTGGCACAAACGCCACAACCGGCTCTTCCTCCTCCTCCAACGCATCTCCCAACGCCTCTTCTTCAGCAGCCGCCAGGATCTCTTGATTATATGTTTCCGAACACTGGCGGTACGTTCTTTCCCAAGAGGCAAAGTCGGCATTGGGGAACAGGCGACCCCAGGTCATGCGCTGGATTTGAGCAGAGTCTTCCATCATCTCCCGGACGAGCTCTTTCTTCTCTTGCTCGGCCTTTTCCGAGAGCTCTTGGGTAAGACTCTTCTCTTGGCTCACCAGGCGTTCTTTTACGTTGGCCAAGGATTTCTCCATGGCTTCGTAAGAGTACATTTTTTGGCGAAGAGGTTTCAGCTCGGCCTTAAGATTTGTGATGGTCGCCTCCAGCTCGTCATTCTTCTTCTGGGCCGCCTCTAACTGAGCCCGAACAGCGGCGGTAGCCTGCGCCTGATAATAAAGAATATCAATGGTCAGTACTTCATTTTGGGCAATTTGAAACATTGCCTTATCACAGTTAGAGGCGGCCATAGCTTTTGCAGCCTTTACCTCTTTGTTTTTCCGATCAAGCGGCTTGCGAAGGCTGTTAACTCGGAGCAGGGCCTAAGAAAAAAAAAACAGGCGTCAGTTTCCAAACAAAAAAAGATAACAGGCGTCCTGGAACTCAAATACTCAAAAAGTATACCTCAGCAAGGACCCCTGCAATCCCATCAAGGTCAAGGGTGCCGGCACCCCTGACCGCCTCCCTTTCAGATGGAGGAACTACTTTGATCATGGACTTGGCTACCTCAACCAAGTCAAGCCCTGAGGGCTGGCTGCATCAAGCGTAAAAAAGCAAGTTAGACCTAGTCAAGAAGGAAGCAAGTGTAAAAGTTTTTACAAGTAATTGTCCATACTTCTAGGCGGCCCCGCCGGGGTTTTAGAAGAAGTGGCCGGCTGCTTCTCAGCCGCCACTGTTTTCCTGGAAGACCCAGGAGAGCTTGCAACAGTCGTCCTCCGGGCCTTGGGGTCCGGCTGTTGCGAGGAAGAAGCTCTTGGAGTGCCCGACTGAAAATAAAAAGAGTTAGTATATGCATAAGACAACTCCTAAAAGAGGAAGAGTTTTCGAAGCCTACCAAGGGTGCCCCCTTGTTGGGGGAGTCGGTACAAGACTTTTGCATGAGAGAGGCCCGCAACATGGCCGCCGCAGTCTTGGATGCTGTTATTTTACTCATGGCGTCAGCTGCAAAAAATAAACAGCAAAGTTAGTAAAGATCCCAAGTAAACAAAGCGTGAAAAAACAGAGTATTTGTCAGGCCGGCTACCTCTAGAGCACCGACTGCTGAGGCCACAGGCGGCCAAAAAGTACTCGTCATAGAGCCACTTGAAGCTCGGGACGCAGTTTAGGGGTACTTGCTCTCGTACCCCTGAAGTAGAGTTCACCCTAGTCTCTACTTTGAAGAGTCCTTTGTCTAGGATCTCTTTTTTAGCCTTTGGGGGAACAGGTGGCATGCTGCGCCCGCCTGCGAGAAGAGGCGGATCCCTATTCCACTTGTTAAAGCGTTGGTTCAGCTCCGTGTCTGAACCCTCGATGATAAGGAAGGTGTTCCGCCAATCCTTCCATTTGTTCGCCTTACCTCTCGTCATGAGGTAGCCCCTATGGCTTGTTAATTGATACCAGTCGGTACCTCCCGACTTAGGGGTCCGGCTGAGATAGTTCATGTGGGCGAAAGCCTCAAAGCTTGGCTCCACCCCGTACATTTTGCACCCGGCCACATAGCCGAGTACGTTTACCCAAGAGTTGGGGGCTAACTGCCATAACCCCAAATCATACCCATCTAAAATCCGCTGAACAGCCGGATGTAATGGGAAGCGCAGTCCAGCTTTGATGGCCGCCACATAGCAGCCAAAGCAGCCGTCATCATAGCTGGTACCAGCCGGCCAGACGACAGTGTCTTCTGGATCCGGCACGAACAGTAAAAATTCGGGGCCCATTCTGTGGTTAGCTATAAAGCTCTCCACTTTGTCTTGCATGGTTGCGATCCGGCCCCGGGGTACCGTGCAGTAGTAGGGGGTGTTTTCCTCTCTGTAAGAGGCGGACGGCTCCGCCCAATTGTCCCCCTTCTCAACTGCATGAGAAAGCCTCGCCTCTTGTAGGCGGCTGTTTCTTTCTTCTGAGCCTGGAGAAGCGTGGCCAGAAGAGCTGGACTCGGACTCGTCCTCTGACGAGTCCGAAGAGGACGACTCCTCCCCTCTCCCAGAGGGGCCCGCCTCCTCTCCCTTAGAAGGAGCAGGAGGAAACTTAGACATATCAACGGTGAAATGGGAAGGGGCCACCTTGACCCCTCCCTCAGAACTGCCGGCTGTCAAGCCGCTTTGCTTCACTTCTACATCTGGCGCCTGGTCAGATGTTTCACTAATGAGCACCCTTTGGGAGGAGCCGTCCGAGTTTGAGATCATAGTAGTCTTTTTCGTTCTGGCCATCACGTTCTGCATAGACACATATACAGTCGGACTTTGTATAAAGGGCAAAGATGGGTCCAGAAAAGGGCAGGCGGCACTCCTAGTCCTAGATTCAGCCGTCCCCGGTGACCGGCTGATCACTAACTTAGGTCGTGTCGTGTGCTTCTGTGGTGCCATTTCAAAAAACAAAAAGAAAATTAAGAGTAAGAGAACTGAGTTACCTGAACGGGTGACGGTTGATGAAGTTCTGGAAATCCGGTGCAGTCGGCTTGTCAGAACAGGCGGTAGGCAGAAAAGGTCCGAAATGTCAGAGCAAGTTCAGGGGTCCGAATGTTCTCGCAAAGTTCTCAAATGTGAAAATGACCGAACTCAGCACTTCCTTATATAGGCAAAGTGAGAAGGCGAAGGGTCGCTTCCAAATTCAAAATTTGGGCGGGAAAATCTCTCGGCCATTCATAAGGTGGCACCTGTAGCAGGCCGTCGCCTGTCACCGTGCGACACCTGTCACAGGTGACACGTGACCAGTCACGTGCCACCTGTGAGGGGCAATTGATTAGGGGATTTTTATCCACCAATCACCGTCTGACAAGTGGACCAACCAGGTTCCGCCACGTGTCCTTCACGTAGGCCAATAGGAGCCTGCCATGTGTCAATCACAGATACGTCCTCTACGGACCAATTGAGACACGCCACGTGTCCACCCATGCCAAATGGGAAAACCGGCCAACAAGGCCCAATCCTGTTTAGAGGCCCGGTCAGCCCTAGGTTTACCCAAAACCTAGAGAGTGGCACGCTTCTCAAGACTATAAATACTTAATTAATCCTCATTAAAGAGGATCAAGCAATTAATCTCACTTGAAGAACAGAAAACCCCGAAACATCTTCCATTAAGGGTACCATCTCAAATAAGTTTGGGAACTCAATCAATGTACACTAACTAATAAACTCATCATTCACCAATAATTCATTCCCCTCCAAGCAAAGAACTTAACACATACATAAAGAATAACATGATCAACATTATCAACAAGGGACCAACCACAGAGTGTCAACCACCACAAAATCAGGCCATCACTATTAACAAACTACAACCAAATCAACAAGGGAACAAACACAGAGCATCAACCACCACAAAATCAACTAACACTATCAACAAACTACAACACAATCAACAAAAAAACAAACATAGAGTATCAACCACCACAAAATCAGGCCAACACTATCAACAAACTACATCAATTTAAAAAATGACCAGAATAAAATCAGGCTACTAAGGTTTGCACAAGGACTCCTCAAATCCACACAAAATAACCAAAAAATCAAAATTAATACTGAAAAACAACAACAAAAATTAGGGTAGAAGTAGTTACGCTACGCAATTAGTTAAGAGGGATGTAGTACTACGGGTACTAGATCTGCAGATAGGCCATGTACACATCATCAGACTCAAGACCATCAGGGAGGCCAGATCTGATGCGTTTTGCCCCAGTAGAAAGTCCAGCAGTACCTCCAGGCTGCAACTTAGGGGACTAAGAGGCCTCCACCACCTCACCATCTATGAAGAGGGTAGCCCGTTGTTGGGATCCCACTTTCTCTATGCCCATGGCCCTTTAAAAGCCTAGGACTTTGAACTTTTGAAGGTGTGTTAGGATTTGAATTTTCGACTATTTGGGGGACCTTGAATTAGAATTGATCTTATTATTACGCTTTTTGGTAAGAAACTAATAGGGAGTCGCCAATGAGTTTTAGGAAAACTCATAAACCTCGTTCATGCCTTTCTCCCATGTCGAGTTCAAGGGAAATTTAGCATGAATCATAAGTTTACCCATGCCCAAATTGGTCTACTTGTACCAAAAATGAGTTCAGGAGCAAGGGTACTAAAATAACGTTCTCTTTAGGGGGGAATCGTTATTCTAGCCTAAGTGCGGCCTCTACTAGTTCTTCCTTTTTCACAATTTCATCACCAAACAATATATGCAACGTGGTACCTAAAATTAAGTTAGTTGATTTTATTTACACGTGTTAACCACATAAATATTACATTGCAATGATTGTCGTTATTCTTATTTATTCCAAATTCGCGAAAAGAAAAATAAATAAACAAGATTCGCCTTAACTTAGGTGATAAAACAACAGTTAATTATTCCAATTCTAGTCTTTAATTAACGTAAGGTACTATGTGATATTATTTTATTAAAAGTTTGTTTAAAGTGATCAAACAACACTACTTAATTGATTATAGTTATTTAAACAAGAAAAGAAAAGTGATTTATCTAAGTGCTCATGAAACTAACTATTCTCTTGTGTTTGCTAGATCTTTGTTTTGGATGTTTATGGACCTTCCTTCTTCTTTGTACCTCCAAGGCTTCAATGGAATCAATTAGGGTTGGCAAGTATTTGGGAAGATAGGGGAAAAGTAGTATGATAGCAAGAGGGTTTGAGAGATTAGGGACTTCACAATGCTAGGGTTTTAATTCTGATTTTTCTGTTGTCATTAGGGCTAACGAAGACCCCTATTTATAGGCGTAGGAATCTAAGTTTAGGGTTTTAGAGCCGCGGCGTCAAGTGGCGCACGCAGCTCTCAGAGTCACGCTGGAGTGTCGAGCGCAACTTTAAGATTTCTGCGCGGCAGGCGCGCGCAACTTTGAGAGTTGCGCGCAGTGCGGTTTGCCTTATACGAAAACGTGTTTTAAAAACTTCCATACCTTTTGATTGCAAAGTTGAATTAAGGCAAATAAGATATTATTTTAAAGGTCTGAATGTCTAATTTCCAATTCCGTTAGAATTAGGTTAAAATTTGTTATGGATCAAAAGATATGGTCGTTTGAGTGCAAGGGTGTCGGTTTTAGGGCCCGGATCAGTATTTTGATGATAACTTCTTCGTTTTAACTTGGAATTGGGCTTATAATATACCGTTGGAAAGCTCTTTGTAAGGGATATCCAACTGTATAGTCCTTGAATGGATATCAATGGTTAAATATTCTAGGTTGCTCGGTTTTTCAACAATGTAAGATCTATTTTATCCAATCATTTCATATGACGCATTTAGGTCCGTTAATGAGCAGCGTTTTTGTTTTAGGCCTAATTAGTAATCGGACTAGGCTATAAGATAATTTGACCTCAAAAACAGGTTCTAACTTACTTCATAATGCATTTTAGAGTCCATAAACACTTCAACTTTTATCTAGCATGAAGAACGAGTTTTTGTACCATCATCGCACTTCCCGTTATGACAGGAGGCCAGAAGTAGGTGTCTACACCATCAACCAGATCTATCAGTCCAATCTCTCCAGTCTTAGATACAGCATCATCCACCCCTCCAGCACCTTTAATAGCAACAACAACAACAGAATTCTCCCCCTTGACAGGTTTGTCAACCAGATCTAAGCCAGAAGTTGGTTGAATAACTTCCTTAGGTCCAGAAACTTCCTCAAATGGCTTCTCCTCCTCGTTGTTGGAGATGTATTCAACTAGTTTGGCCTTCTGATCCTCCTTCTAGCAATCAACGATGACTAGTTTTAGAATGCCAGTTCCTTACCGAGCTTTGTACCTTTTGGGAGGAGTAGGACCCTTTCATTTTGCCCTAGCAGATCCAAGGGACTCATAGCAAAAAAGACTCGGGTTCTTATCATTTGAAGCACTCATGGTGAAGAACAAGAGAAATCGAACCTAGAAAATGAAGAGAGAGAATGGAGAAAACCTAGAAAACGAAGAGAGAGAGAGAGAGTAAAATCGACGGAAGAGAGAGAGTAAGATGAGCAAATGAAGAACTAGGGTTTGGGGGTTTTTTTTGGAGAATTCTCCAGAATTTAATGAACCCAACCATTTTAATCTAATGAATTGAATGCAGAAGCATTCAATGAAGGTGGTTGGGGAGATGGTGATTTTAAAAGAATTGGAATGAATTAGGTGGGAAGGGTTAGTTACATTAATATTGAGTTAAAGGTAATGAAATTTGATTTATAGTTTAATTAGGGTGTTTTTAAAAAAGAGTAAGGGCATTTTGGTCATTTTATAGTAAAAAAATTTACTATAAAAGGAAAGAAAAAAAATTTGTTGCGAGTAATGTAAAGCACCCCTTATTGGCAAATGTTGCGAGTAATACGAAACGGAGGTAGTATATCATCTTACTAATGAAATTACATAAATTATTACATTGTTGTTTCTCATATTCAAAATATATTTCTTTGATATATATTGCTCTTACATAAATCAATCATATACTACTTAAATTATCCTAAATCAAAAGGGATTATGTACTTATTATTGTGTGCAAAATATGATTTTGTATCATGATATGTGTCGATAATATGTGACATTCAGGACAAAAAAAGTTTAACATAAAATTCGATAAACAACCTGTGGCATCGCCCTAGTACCAAACTAGTTAATAATAATTGTAACCATTTAATTAGATACGGAGTAGTAATTCATCCTTTAGGGGACTTTAGAGTGCTGGTTTGTGTGCTTAATCTAAGCACATTTGTCAATTTGCCTTTTATTTTCCCCGGGTTGTCAGCAATGTAAAGCATGCGAGTGATAACTAAGTTATAACAAGAAAAAAAAAATTAATATGATACTTATTTTAATAGTGCTTAAATAACAAAAGGGGGGGGGGGAGGGAATATATGTCTTTGTAGAGGTACACCATCACCCCATCCCTGACCTTCACTTATATAATATAAGGTCGTCAAATTATCTTCACCTTATATTTGGTAAACTTATATTATTTTTTTGTTGAAATTAAATTATTTTAACTAAATAAATTAGATTGCTTTTCTTGAACTTTATATTATTTTTACTAAAACTAAATTTTTTTTTGTTGAACTTATTTTTTTACCTATTCAAATGTAGCCCTATTCTCTTCACCTTATTTTTTCTGAACTAAACATAAATTATTTTTATTGGTTCTTTACTATATTTGTTCTTTAAAGTTACCGATTTTTAATACTTAAAAGTATTTTTACTAAACTGAAATTACTTTTGCTGAATTGAACTTATTTTTATTGAAATTAAATTCTTTTTACTGAGTATTAATTTTTTAAAGTGAAGAGAATAAGGCCTTATTTTAAATTATTCTCTAAATCTATCAAAACTTTTCTATACAGAACTTAATTTATTGTTTTTTTGCTGAAATAATTTTTTTTCAAATAAACTTAAATTATTTTTAATGAACTTAATTTATTTTTATTAAACTGAATATTTGGGAGCTAAGTAAACCTTTCAAGTGATACAAGTCTTAATATCAGGTACATCGTGATAAAGGTTACTACGAGCTACCCAAACTCAATCTATATAAACAAACATCAGGGATGACACATGTCACTTGCTAGTGCTTTTTTTCCCCCTCAAAACCTGCTCATTTTTTTTTTATTTTTTATTATATATACCATCAACTACTTACTTTAAAGAATACAAAAATATTTACCAAATCATATAATTTTGATTCACATATTTTCCATATCTATTACTTCGTGGGCATCATAAATATTATGACATATATATCTTTTAATTTACTACGATAACAATACATCATATTTTATTCCTCCAATTATTAATAGGAAAAATTGACATTAATAATACAACCTTTTGACCTTTTTTTTTAATAAGACGATATTTTGATTATTTCTGAATATTACAACCTTTAGGGGTCCTAATTTTAAACAAGACATAATCAAATGCAACCGGATAAACAAGTTTACAATACCACGTGTCGCTATATGATTGGCTTAAATTAGTTTTTTTTAAATTTTTTTATTTTCTCTTTCCTTCCCCAGACACCACCACTACTCCACCCCCTCTCTCCATCCCCACCACTACTCCGGTTTTATCCCCACCACCGGAACCGCCCCTTCCTCTTCCCGACCACCGCTGCTGGTAACCCCCACCACCCGGTCGAAACTCCCACATAACCCACCTACTTCCCCCATATTATTCCCCTCATACACTATGATATTTCCCCATCCATACATGTTGAATCGAGTTCAAGTCATGTGATTGCCAAAAAAAAAAAAAAAAAAAAACATTGAGTAATGATGAGACAAGGCACGAGACAAGCTTCTCATCAAGATTTCATGTCTTCTTCTTCTTTTTTGTTTCTCCTTCCCCAATAAGTTTAGCTTAGGCACCATCTATCATCATTCTTAGACTTATTACTTCATGAGTTGATTTTTCCCCTTTTCATTTCAATAAAATGAGCATTTCTTTCCTTGCATATGATCATAGCATTAAAAAAAAAAAAAAAAAAAAAAATCCATTCTGAATGAAACACAAGGTATACCAATGATTTGAGGCACCCCTTGTAGCCACATCATATCACCTTTACCCTTTCAAATATACAATCCTCTCTTAATAAACCACTTTAAGCCTCGACTAACAATTGAATTTTCTTTTTTCAACCCACATCTACCAAACCTTGGGATGGGATGGTGTGCAACTTATGCAAGTTTCAAAGCCAAGTAAAAAAGCTTGAGTGAGTTTTATCAAAGTTCCAAAATTTCAAAAGTTCAAAAAGCAATAAAAGTGTGCAAACGGGCAAGTGTTCCAATGTCTTTGACATTAACACGTCTCACATTGCGTCTCTTAGCGAGAGCTCGGCACCGTGCCTGAGAAACATAAATGCCAAGTGAGTGATAGACCGCATGATCGGGATTTCCCACACTTATCTAAAAAATAATCAAATACAAATCTCAAAAGCAAAAAAAAAAAAGAGTTTAAAAGTGAGAAACCACGAGCATACAAATACTAAAATTCAAACACAAGGTTGCACACCTTGGGTGCTTATTTTGGGTCTTGAGCCTTTATCCTTTCTTCTTTAAACAATTAGCCTAACCCCATTACAACCCTTGAAAGACCTCCTCGAGGTATACACACACTTGTGCGAGGTTCGGCTAGAGCTACGCTCGGCCTCATTCCTAACGGATACGTAGGCAACCTCACATTGGGGTGCGACTGTAATAAAAATGCATTAACTCATATTCACATTCATGCATGATTACATCAAGGGATATCCAATGCTCATCCCTATCCATTTAGAGCTAGAATTGGGGGCTTGACCCCTACTTCATTAGCCTACCCAACCTAAGAGTCATCATCATTTGGCTCTTCTCAAAATATTTCTCCACACCCTTAGCTTTTGCAGCCTAACCTTAGTGTCACTTCACACACATCACAAATACATAGCCAAATAATCCTTCCCTTAGGAACCCTTTGTCATGAAATCTTGATACAACCTTGAAGAACGCCTTATCATCTTAGAATCACACATTATCACTCGTTATCATCTTTGCATCACAAAGTATGAAGTACTTAGCCTCCGTGCCTAAGTTACCCAAATACTTTCATATTGGATTATCAATCCTTGCACCATGATACACAACAATTAAATACATACACTTGATTAAGCTCACTCAACATGCACCATCGCTTGCTTGATTCATCTTGAGGAAGTTCAAAAACTTCACCCCTTTTGATTTTCACCTACCTTCTACCTCTTTTCCTTATCACGTCTTTCTTTTTTGGGAGAAAGCCGATACCCTCCACAAAAATGACGGAAAATTTTTGCTTTCGAGTTGCACAAGCACCATCACAACACAATGCACACACGAGTCATGCACATTGAGTCATATAACATCACATCGAGTCGAGTCTGCACATACGTGTCACATCACATTGAGTTGATTGAGTCATCGAATCAAGTTGAGTATATTGAGTCACACAATAATTCAAGTAACACCAAGCCTTGGGTCAACCTCAAGAAAATTATAAATATGAGCAAAGTTTTATAATTTAAAATATAGATGCAGGTACACTAAGTCCCTAGCGGACGAGCAACCTTTACAAAAGATTGAGGCGATTAGATTGAGTGCAAATGAGCGAAAAGGCGCGAGTAACGGCAACGAAGCTGAATGAGTAGAATGTGTTTGACACGGCACGACAACACTGTCGTCGTGTGATAAAACCATACATGGCACGTTGGACTTGAGTTCTTGCAGATCGATTTTCGGGACGAAAATTATTTACTCAAGCCTCATGATGACTAATTGATTCTTTCTAAAGCAAATGAATCTTTTTTAGGGCTCGTGATGAGCAATTGATTTTTTCGTGAAGCCTCGTGATGAGTAGTTTATCAAAAATCTTGGTTTGATTGATGATCGGCCCAATGACGATTGTATTTGATTGATGATCGTCCTGATGACGATCACTTTTTGATTACACATTGAGAACACCTTTGAAATCACACCTTTGATTAGTGATCAACCCGATTGCGACCACATTTAATTGATGATCGGCCTGATGACGATCGCTTTATTGATTGAGTACACCTAAGCATTGGCTAAGCACATTTGAGAACGCCTAAGCATTGGCTAAGCACAATTGAGTAACATAAGCATTGGTTGAGCCAGCCTAAGCATTGGTGGAGTACATTGATTGAATAGTGATTGAGCATAATCACGAAGAATTCCTAAGATTAGGATATTTCTACGGAAATCAATTTGAAGCTCGGTAAAACCTTGAGAGATGGGGTTTTTATGGTAGATTTTCCAAAGCTGGAGAGGATACCACTTCTAGGAGTGAAGGCGAGAAGATTTGAAGATCGCTAAGCATTCAGATCTTCGACAGCGTTATCTAAGTTTGAGAAGGTTGTCATTTGATTTGAGAAGACGACTCGTGATGTAGTAGTCTTCGACAGCTTTTGCTAAGATTGTGGAGGTTGTCACCTGATTTGAGAAGACGGTTCGTGATGTAGCGGCCTTCGATGGGTTTCGCTAAGATTGTGGAGGTTGTCACCTGATTTGAGAAGACGGTTAGTGATGTACCGGTCTTCGATGCCTTTCGCTAAGATTGTGGAGGTTGGCACCTAATTTGAGAAGATGGCTCGTGATATAGCGGTCTTCGACGGCTTTCGCTAAGATTGTGGAGGTTGTTACCTTTGAGAAGATGGCTCGTGATGTAGCGGTCTTCAACGGCTTTCGCTAAGATTGTGGATGTTGTCACCTAATTTGAGAAGATGGCACGAAGATGTGGCGATCTTCGACGGCGTTCACTAAGATTGTGGAGGTTGTCAAACAGAACAAATTGGATCCGACGAGATGTCACCTAGAGGCGTGGACAATTCACGTTGCAAGTTTCTCAAGGAGTAGAGACCAGTAGTTTTTATTATCAAACAAGTTTTTTCCCGAGGTGTGGAAAATTGATGATTGTTATACATTTCTCAAGATGTAGAAGTCGACGATTGTGTCCCAAGGCGTAGATACTTAGTGTTATTCCCGGAGTATGGAATTTCACTTGTGAGCTACTCAAGGCGTAGGATCTCACAATAGGATTCCCAAGGCGTAGAAACTATCTTATATCATTCTTCTCCAGGTGTGGAAGATCAGCATGCAGTGGATCGCTCGAGGCGTAGTGGTTCACGATAGAATTCCTGAGGTGCGGAAAATTATCATCCGGCGGATTTTTCGAAGCGTAGAAAACTACCAAACATATTTGCCACCGATACACTGGTGTCAGATACGCATTATATCTCTTAACTCCTTTACTTGTAGAACTAACGCTTTTCTACAGATATCGGCGTTAAAAAGAATGATTTAGGATCGCAGAACGTTCTGAATCATTCTCCATCCTTATCGACTTAATTTGATTTTTGTTTTCGAAACTTACGTTTCTCCAAACTCATTCAAAGTGGGGGCTTCTGTAGACACCTGATTGTGTCTCCCCAAAAACCAAACCCAGTGATGAGTACCTTTCATGTCTTTGATTATCATGTTAGGTGAAGAGTTGAAATGTCTCGTGAATTTCCCTTAAGCCTTGACCATTTATAAGCTTTCCTTAAATGTTTAAAAAATATATATATATTTCGTGTCTTTAAACCCAAAATCATTCATTTCATGTCCTTTAAAATCATTCATTTCGTGTCCACTATATAAGAACGTCCAACCCAGTTTATATTGGTCCATGATCCCAGTCCGATTATTGCTTAGTTGGATGGGGTTTGAAAAGAGTTTTCAAACGATATTTATAAGCCCAAATCTAACTTATAATGAAGAATTTATAGCCAAAATACTAAACCGAGCCCAAACCGGATTTAGGTCCACCTTACGTACGACCCAATGATCATGTGAGGGTCCAAATACTTTATTTCCAATCCTAAACCAATTAGAATTCATTAGGAACTTCTAAAAGCTTCTAGAAGGCTCTAATCTATCCTTTCCAAAAGATAAAGATCAAGAGTTTGAAATCGAATAAAACTTCTCTTTTTTAAAATCTTGTTCTATTCGAATTCAAAGACGTTCGGATATAATTTTTGTGCCTCATAATTTTTATCCAATTATTATATGGTTGGACAGCCCTTCAAATTATCTTTCCAATGATATATCAAATCTCAATTCCGAGCTATAACGAAAAAGATACGAATGAAATACTAAACTCTATCCAAAACTAACACCTTTCCACTATTTCGGCCATATATTTTATTCTACAAAATATATTAACCTGATTCTAATTGGGTTGGAAATTAGACTTCCAGAGCTTTTCAACGACATATTATTTATCTTATTCCGGTTTTTGGATCAAAAGTTATGATAAAAACAAAAATCGTAAAAATCGTTGACTATCGTGCCGCGATGGACCTGTCGCGCCGCAACAAGCTTGTCACACCACGATGGAACCTGTTTTACTTTGATTCAGATTCTGACTCTTTTCTGATCCTTTGATCCTCTTTTTTCTTATAAATAAAGGTCGTTTCCTCCGTTTTCAATCATCAACAAGCTTGATCGCCAACAATATGTAGGGTTTTGTAGTGACCCGACACTACGCGGAAGGAAACCCACCAAGACCCGCCCCTTAATTAAAGCGATTAAAAAAGAATAATAAACTTAATCAAACAAGATTAAGGACAAGAATTATACCTTTGACGCGTGCTTCGCTCCCAAAGAGCTCTTACTTCAAAATCCCGAAAAGACGAGATCTCCGACGGATCGTACCCTCGACCCGACCCGAGCGTCCTAAGTCTTGAAGGTTAGTCAAGACCCGGACAAAATAACTATGAGTTTTACGAATCAAAGGTTTACTCTTTTCTTAGAGTTTCCTTTTTAATTCCACTCAAGGTTGTATCAAATCCCAATACCAAGCTTGGTATTTATAGGGAAATGATCCCTTGATTCTCAATCCCCAAACAATGTGGGAGAATGTTTTATTTGTCAATTAATTTATTTCTAAAATAAATCAATAAACAAATGCAATCACAATTCGACAAGTGTCAAGGAGGGAGAGAGTATTAGGTGAGGACCATGGAGAGGTAGGGGGACCAATGCCTTGCTCCCCAAGGCTTTCCCAAAGCCTTGGTCCCCACTCTCGTCACAAACCACCTCACCCTAGCCTGCTGCCCAGCTGCCAGCTGGCTGTGCCAGCTAGCCCAGCATGCTAGCACAAGACCAGCAGCATCGCTGATGCTCGCTGGTGCGTGTTGGCGCTGGTGATGGCTGGTGCGTGCTGGCGCTGGTGCTGGCTGGTGCATGCTGGCGCTGGCGCTGGTGCCAGCATCCTTCGCATTGTCGCTGCTTGCATGGCCCAGCATGCGCACCACGCATCTCTCTCGCACACAGTGCCTAGCATGTGTGCTGCTAGCAAGCCACGCATGCTTGGCTTGACGTTGCTTGCTAGCCTGCCAGCTCCTCGCACACACCCTCGCATAGCCACACGCATCAGCCTGGCACTGTGCATAATGCACGCATATTCCTCGCCCAGGCACCACGCACCACGCATGCGCCAATGCCTAGCACTAGCTGTGCTTGGTGCGTGTGGTCCTGCCATGCGCCCAGCACTATGCTAGGGCTGCTATGGCATCAGGCCATCCTAGGGCACGTATGGTGCGCCTAGTGATGCTGCCTGGGCTGCGATGGCGCCCAGCCATCCTAGGCCACGCATGGTGCGCCTAGTGATGCGCATAGGCCTGCGATGGGCTTGCTGGCTTGCGATGGCGCCTAGCATCATGCTAGGGCTGCGACAACGCCTAGGCATGATGCTAGGGCTGTGCTGGCGCGCTTGGTGCTAGCGATAGCCTGCCATGGTGCCTAGCCATCATGCTAGGGCTGCCATGGCGCGCCTAGTGACTATGATGAGCTAGCCTGGCCTAGTTATGGCTACGCTCATACTTGTCGATTGGGATTTTGCGACGCTCGGTATCGACGCCCTAGGCTCGATTTCCGACGTCTGTATTTGTAAAACTCTGTCGACTCATTAAATCCTTTCGGATTAATTCGACGTCTCGGATCGGAGATTCGATTGGGTCCGACCCGAAGGGTTCAGTTAAGATTAATCTATAATATCCATTGTACCTCGATATTACTTATCGGAAGCGGCCTCCACCTAGGCATTTCGATCACTTGACCTTACTGAAGAATTAGCTCTGTAATAATTCTGAACCCTCTATCGGAATAATACACTTGTTGGAAGGACACCATTCCTTTCACAATCATCATCTAATCCCAACACCTTCTTCATATCATACATCATACCTTCTTGATAAATAAAGCTTTTCTCTCTCTCTTCTTGATTTCATAGCCTAGCCTAAACACATCCCAACACCTTCTTGATATCATACATCATACCTCCATACATGCTTCGAATACTCCTAGCCAATCTTCAAAGTTGCCTTCGACCTCGACGTGAAAGGTTGATAGTTCTGAGGATCTGGTCCCAATCTATAGTTCAATTCTTGTTTGATTTATTCTTTCTTGAAGGTACTAACGTGTGTATTGTTTGGATAGAAAGAGGTACGAGGCATTAAAGTGAGTAATTCGATTACTTAATTATTCTTTTGATATAGAAATCATGTTTAAGATATTATATTAATTCCTAGTATCATGTTAAGATGTTTTCTTATGATTCCAAGTATCATGTTTAGGGTGTTGATTACTATTTCTAATATCATGCTTTCTAATATCATGTTTAGGCTAATGCTTTGATCTTTTTTATTAGTGACATGCTAGGGTTTGTTATTAATCCGTTTAGTATCATGCCTAGGATCTTGCTAATCATGTTTTGATGTTATTATTATGATGATGATTTGTTGTATCAATTATTATGTTGCTTGATTATTCATGATTATTGTTATTGCTTGATCACACCTCTTTTGCAGGTTTAAAAGGAGTTTTTACTTGAAATCACGCCTAATGAGATAATTAATGATTTCCTTTAGGCAAATATGATTTTAATTCAAGTGATCGCCAATAATAGATTTATTTGTTCATTAATAACCAACCAACGTAGATTAAATATGCTTAGGATTAATTTTTTTGTATATATGTTGATCGGAAAGCGCACATGAATATCATAAGAATTAAGTAGAGGCCGATTTAGGGCGGGTTCAATCTCTTTTAGGTTGGATTCGTACCATCATCTCCGAATATCCAGTCATGGTTCTAGACCACTATGGAGTTAGCGATCTCCGTGATCGTGAATGGGGTCTAACCTTCACACCCGTGAACGGATTACAAGTTCCTAAAACTTGTTGCGACTCTTTCATCTCTAGCTTTCTTCCCTTTAGACGCCACCATGCCTAAAAGCATGATCACAGTGGGGCTCAAAGGTTGAGTTTGAAAAAATCCTTACATATACCCGTCGACGAGGACCCATGACTAGGGTTGTCATCAATATCGCCCTCCGCCTGTCCAAGCACCTCCCGCCTGGCTGGGATCTCTAACGAGGTGTGTCGACGCCTCACTCCCGCCTCTCTCAAGCCCTGTGGCCTCGAACGAGTGCCTGGCCCTAACAAAGACAAAGAAATGCAAGTTAGTCATCAAAAACCAAAAAAGATGAATAAAAAGAATGGCATAAAGTCCTACCGGCGCAACGTTCTCCGTACGACGACATGACACCCGGTGGCTCTACCTCGCTAGCTGATAGCGCAGGCGTCGAGAGCAGCTGCCACTCGCACCATCACCTCTCGAGAGAACTACAAAAATCAGATAAAATTAGAAAACTAAATGATACATGCACGAAACTGAAGAAAGTATAAAAACTCACCCATCTCTGAGAGCGAGGGATAGATCACACCACCAGTCGCCACTCCTCCGAGGCTGAAGAGATCGTCTCCTCAATTGGACCGTGGACCCCCTGGTAGCGAATGGACATGTGCGGGGGCTCAAACACCTCAGGCTCTCTCTGTAGGGTTTCGTAGTGACCCGGCACTACGCGGAAGGAAACCCACCAAGACCCGCCCCTTAATTAAAGCAATTAAACAAGCATAATAAACTTAATCAAACAAGATTAAGAACAAGAATTATACCTTTGACGCGTGCTTCGCTCCCAAAGAGCTCTTACTTCAAAATCTCGAAAAGACGAGATCTCCGACGAATCGTACCCTCGACCCGACCCAAGCGTCCTAAGTCTTGAAGGTTAGTCAAGACCCGGACAAAATAACTATGAGTTTTACGAATCAAAGGTTTACTCTTTTCTTAGAGTTGCCTTTTTAATTCCACTCAAGGTTGTCTCAATTCCCAATACCAAGCTTGGTATTTATAGGGAAATGATCCCTTGATTTTCATTCCCCAACCAATGTGGGAGAATGTTTTATTTGCTAATTAATTTATTTCTAAAATAAATCAATAAACAAATGCAAACACAATTCGACAAGTGTCAAAGGGAGAGAGAGTATTAGGTGAGGACCATTGAGAGGTGGGGGGGACCAATGCCTTGCTCCCCAAGGCTTTCCAAAAGCCTTGGTCCCCACTCTCCTCACAAACCGCCTCACCTAAGGCTGCTGCCTAGCTGCTAGCTAGCACGCCAGCTGGTTGTGCCAGCTAGCCCAGCAGCATCGCTGATGCTTGCTGGTGCGTGCTGGCGTTGGTGCTGGCTGGTGCCAGCATCCCACGCATCATCGCTGCACGCATGGCCCAGCATGCGTGCTGCTAGCGAGCCACGCATGTTGGCCTCTCGCTACGCACTACACTCCCACATCATGCGCGCCACGAATCTCTCTCACACGCAATGCCTAGCATGCGTGCTGCTAGCGAGCCACGCATGCTTGGCTTGCCGTTGCTAGCTCGCCAGCCCCTCGCACAAACTTTCGCACAGCCACACGCATCAGTCTCGGCCATGTACCGTGAACCATGCACGCACATGCCTCGCCCAAGCACCACGCATGCGCTAGTGCCTAGCACTAGCTGTGCTTAGTGCGTGTGGTCCTGCCATGCGCCCAGCATTATGCTAGGGCTGCTATGGCACCAGGCTATCCTAGGGCACGCATGGTGCTCCTAGTGATGCTGCCTGGGCTGCGATGGTGCCCAGCCATCCTAGGCCACACATGGTGCGCCTAATGATGCGCATAGGCTTGCGATGGGCTGCTATGGCGCCCAGCCATCCTAGGCCATGCATGGTGCGCCTAGTGATGCTGCTGGCTTGCAATGGCGCCCAGCATCATGCTAGGACTGCGATAGCGCCTAGGCATGATGCTAGGGCTGTGTTGGCGCGCCTGGTGCTAGCGATAGCCAGCCATGGTGCCTAGCCATCACGCTTGGGTTGTGACAGCGCCTAGGCATGATGCTAGGGCTGCTATGGCGCGCCTAGTGCCTATGATGAGCTAGCCTAGCCTAGATATGGCTACGCTCAAACTTGTCGATTGTGATTTTGTAACGCTCGGTCTCGACGCCCTAGGCTCGATGTCCGACGTATGTATTCGTAAAACTCTGTCGACTCATTAAATCCTTTCGGATTACTTCGTCGTCTCGGATCGGTGATTCGATTGGGTTCGAACCGAAGGGTTTAGTTAAGATCAAGTTGTAATATCAATTGTACCTCGATATTACTAATCGGAAGCGGCCTCCACCTAGGCATTCCGATCACTAGACCTTACTGAAGAATTAGCTCTGTAATAATTCTGAACCCTCTATCGGAAGAATACACTTGTTGGAAGGACACCATTCCTTTCACTCTCTCCACCTACAAAGATAATCTAATAATAAGCACCGATGGGAGCTACAGAAAAGATGAGCTAAATGATGAATAATCTGCAAACCTCCTCGCAGTAGGGTGCGCGAGCTAGTCTAGGGAGGAGCTCCTCCTCATAGGAGCGGCCGAGGTAGATATGCCTCTGAAAAGTCCTCGCGTATGGCAATGATGTACATGTTTTATACATTGATTTATCCCGACTTTACATCATATTCTCGCTCGGTTTTAGGCTCTTTAGAGCCCTTTCTCGGTAACAATCTCTTCTCTAGTGTGTACGATGTGTTTTTGTAAGTTTTACAGGAATTTGGACCTTCTTGGATGATTCGGACACGTTTCAATTGTAGATGGAGATGTTAGTGAAGCAAGGATGGAGAGCCAAGCTAAGAACGAGCTATAAAGCATTTAACCCTGTTGTGTCCGGTTGGGCCATGCTTGCCTGGTTGCACTGCGCATAGAAGGGTTGTTGTGAGCTGCTAATTACGAAGAATTAAAGCAAGCTAAGCCATTTATCCCACGTGCCCGATCGAGCTATGTGTGCCCGGTTGGACCGGGCGCGTGGTGGTTGAAGCAGCTACGAAGATGAAGTAGAGCAGACAACATTTGAAGAGTGTGCCTCGCGCCCGACCGGGCAGCCATTGCCCGGTTGGATCGAGCGCCAAGGAGAAGGTCACGACGGAAGCAGTGTAGCATTGAAGTTCCACCTGCCCGATCGGGTGGTTCTCGCCCGGTTAGACCGAGCAGGGTTATGCGCAAGTCGGTTTTCTTATTTTCGAGATTTTATTTCATTAAGGGTATAAATACCCCTTGTAATCATCATTAGAAAACAGATAATTAATTCCTTAAGTTTTATTTCTCTCTCTAGAACCCTAGTTTTATTTCTTTCAAGCAATTTAATTACTTCATTAGATTTGATTATTGTTGATCAACAATTTGAGTTTTTTTCAGTCGAAGCATCATTGGTATTCATCTCTATTCCTTTCTCTTTCAATTATTATTTTTTTCAATAATGTTTCCTTTGATTATTTTTGTTATTGCTTATTTCAATATGTGTGAGTAGTTTATATATTCCAAGATCTAGGGTAACCCAATTATGATTGATGCATGAATTGATTCTTTAAATTCTCTAATAATTATTGCGATTATTTATGATAATTTGATTGTGATTATGCCAATACTAGATTAGAGATAATTAGTATTGTTATTATTCCATAGTTCTAATCACAACGAGTGTTGGGTTTTAACGGATTTGAGTAGATCAATTTAGGGTTTGAAATTCATCACGAGAGTAGTTGAATTGAAAATTGGGAAGTGAAATAAAGTGTTTAATGTCTCTAATTTGCATGATTCCATGAGAATTGGTTTGATTGTGGTTAGAGAAGCCATTAATACTCGAGAGAGGTCCTTGGTATTGATTAGGGTTTACTTTTCCCCATGTTAATTAGATTTGTATGCTAAGGTTAGATAGATAATTGCATCGATCGTAATTGTGGTGATACTTGATCTTGGATGTTTTAGTTTATTGATTCATTAAATTCTAGTTTTTCATACATTAGTTCTTAGCTTATTCCACCATTAATTTGATTCTTGCTTAGTGATTATTTGAGTCTAGATAATTTAGGTGAACCTTAGTCTCTTGGGATTCGATCCTTACTTGCCCGTCTACATAGTAGTGGTCCAGTTAGGTTATTTTTGTTAGGTACGCGACACGCCTACCAAAATTTGGCGCCGTTAACGGAGACCGAACCCGAGTCACCCACGTGACAGGTGGGAATACTTACCACTATACTACAACGACACATCTACCCAATTTTGGCGTCGTTGCCGGGGACTAACGGTTTCATTTGATTATTTGTGATTCGTTTTTGCTAAGCTTTATTTGTTGCTTAGGTTATTTTCTCCTGTGTTTTTGATATTCTCTCTCTAGTTTTCTTGTTGCATGCAAAAACGACGTTCAGGGTCAGACGATCTTGAACGATTTGACTCTGAAATTGAGGTAACTATAAGGAGAAGGAGAACATGAATCGACATAATAGAAGCATGGTAGACCAAGGAACGAAATCTCTTTTGGAGTACGATATTCCTGATACGACAACCGGACTCCTCTCTAGCATTGTCAGGTCACCTGTCACTGCTCAGCACTTTGAATTGAAACCACAGTTCATTCAATTCATCTCCAATGACTCTTTTGCAGGCACACCACATGATTGCCCGGTAAGTCATATTGATTGTTTCTTGGAGAAATGTGATACTATGAAAATGAATGGTGTTACAGATGATGCTATCAAACTTCGCCTTTTCCCTTTCTCATTACGGGATAGGGCGAAGGAATGGTTGAGAGATGAAGGCACTGGCTCGTTTGATACATGGGAGAAGCTAGTGAAAGCTTTTCTAGTAAAGTTTTTGGGACAGGAAAAGACTGCTAGGTTAAGGAACGAGCTAGCTACCTTTAGTTAATCTGATGATGAGTCTTTATATGAGGCATGGAGAAGATTCAAGCGCTTACAGAGACAATGCCCTCATCATGGTACCCCAGAGTGGCTGTTGATCCAAACATTCTACAATGGTCTGACCCATGAGTTTTGCATATACATTGATGCTGCATCCGGGGGTTCTCTCATGACTAAGAACCCAACTGAAGCCAAGGAGCTAATTGAGAAGATGTCAGCCAATGATAATTATCACCCAGGGGGCAGAAATACTGTGAAGACTAGAGGAAAATTTGATGTTGATGCTTTAACTCTCTTGACAAGTTCTGTACAAGCATTAACAAGAAAGTTTGATAAAATCCAAGCTGGATCCTCTTCCACCTCATCCGAAACTTGTCAATTATGTAGTATTCAAGGCCATATTGCTCCACAATGTCAACCGCCCCTCTGATGAAATGTCAATCAAGCAAGCAAATGCCTTCTATACTACGACACCTAAAAGGCCGTATGATGCTCATTCAAATACATACAATGAAGGGTGGAGAAATCATCAGGTATCCTCCTATACGAACACTCAAGCTCAATTGTATTCTCCGCCACCACCACCTAGTTTTCAAGCAAGGGCATCTTTTAATCACCAACCCATGAATCAACAATTACCACCGCAAAATTCAAAATACAATCTTGATTCCATCATGGAGACTTTCACTACCTCCCTACTTCGACAGCAAGAACTTATGACAAAGCAATTCGAGCTACAAGCAAAGCAAAATGAACACTTTGAAAGCTCAATTCAATTGCTTATTGCTCAAAATAAGAGGACAGAAACTCACCTTTCTCAACTTTCACAACAATTGAGTCATTTATCAACTCTTCATGATCAAGCAAAAGTCTAAAAAGAACAATGCAATGCAGTTTTCTTGAGAAGGGATGAATCATTTTCGAGGAAAATAGATGAGAAAGTGAGCAGTGTGGAGTCAAGAAAAGATGAAAAGTGTGAGGATGTAAAAAGCCCCAAATATGTTGCTCCACCGGCCTATGAGGAACCGATGCCCTTCCCGCAAAGGTTGTCAAAAGCCGTGCTCGATAAACATTTTGGGAAATACTGCGAGACTCTCAAGAAGGTATACGCTTCTATTCCTTTTTCCGATCTTTTAATTCAAATGCCTAAATATGCAAATTTTGTGAAGAATATTAAAGATCAACATGATGATAAGGAAGTATTAAACGAGAAGCGCTCTACTCTTTTAAGTGATAGCCTACACCTAAGCTGCATGATCCTGGTAGTTTTACTATTCCCTATATGATAAACGACATATTTTTTGACAGGGTCTTGTGTGATTTAGGTGCTAGTGTAAATTTAATGCCTTATTCATTATATGAAAAATTAGGTCTGCAAAAAGTTAAACCTTCCCCTATTTCTCTTCAAATGGCTGATAGGACTGCTAGACTCCCTAAGGGTGTGGTTGAGGATGTATTAGTTAAGGTTGGTGAACTTGTTTTCCTGTTGATTTTGTTGTTATGGATATGAAAGAAGACCATAAGATCTCGATTATATTTAGTGTCCATTCCTTGCCACAAGTCAAGCTCTAATAGATGTTCCTAATAGACAAGTGACCATTAGGGCCCAGGATAAACAAGTAATGTTTAAGCTCTTTAAGGAACACAATTTTATATTTGATGGTGGTACTTGTTTAAGAATTGATACTACTAACCCTTTGGTTAATAAGTGTGTATTTGATAGAAATCTTTTGAGAAACGAGGACAATATTCCACCAATTGATGTGTTTAGCCACATAAAGGTAAGTTGGGATACAAAGCATGTCAAATATAGAATGAAGGAGTCACTTGGAGGCGGATATTTTTATGGGCAACATCGCGGAGTTTCTTCTTTGTGTGGTGACCCAGGCTGAATTAATAAAGAAGGTCAAGCTTAAGACCTTAAACAAGCGCTAAATGGGAGGCAATCCATTCCTTTTTATTTTATTTTATTTATTTATTTATTTTTTTCCGTTTACATTTCTATTTTCCTGTTTTGTTAGTGTTTAGAAAACAAACAAACAAAAAGGTCATCACCGCCCCAAGGTAATTTTCCAACTCCCACACGTTGCAATGAGGCCATTGCCGATTGTAGCATGGGGGAGACTTGTGTATATCTATCTTGGTATGTTCTCTTATTTTCTTAGGCTTTGTTGGTTTGTTTTTATTGCTTTGGTTTCTATTGCTTTGCTAGTATGAAAAAAAAAATGAAAATGAAAAAATACGAGAATCGTGATAATGAATGGCCATTGAACTACTTCCCTGTGCCCCTATCATTAATGCCAAAAAGGTTTTGATTTAATTTCGATTGAAAGACTTGCATTGTGGACTAAAAGATCATGATTTGACCTTGAATTGGTTGGTCGCTAGTAGGAGTCAAAGCTATTAACCATGTATGATTTAGGAGCTTGATTGTGTTAACCGTGAGGCTTGAACCTTATTTATTCATTCATGTGTGTTTAGTTCCTGGTGTGACATTGATCTTAGTTTTGATTCTAGACTTTTAGTAGTGTGTCATAATGCATTGCACGGGCACGTTGAAAATGACGAAGGCCATGTTCATTAGGTGACCTCTAGACGAATTTAGAACATTTGTTCCCTTCTTGCTCACCCATGTTGTAGCTTGTCTATATTTTTTTTTTCGTAAACCTCACAAATTCACCCCTTAGCCCCGAATTGGTTACTTTTCCCAAGTTTAGCTTGGGGGAGTTTCATTATGTGGTGTTTTATGTGATTTTGTTACAAGTTGCAGCTAATGGGGATTTTATGAAAAAAAAAAGAGGAAACGAGAAAATAAGGAATTATTAGCATGGAGGTTTGTATTTGAGAAAAAAAAAAAAAAAAAAAAAAAAAAAAAAAACAAGAAGTCGATATGAAAAATGAAAAGAAGCTTGAAGTTGAAAAAGTATGTGAAAGAGGTAGTGGGTGTCTTCATTGTAGTTTGGGTATGTATTTTGTTGATCAAAAAGGTGAATCGAGGATGTGACTAATTGCATATTGATAGCTCTCCGGTTAGACTTTAATAGCCCACATTTCCCAAATTATTTCCTACCCACTCTTATCCTGGCCTACGTTACAAGCTTGAAAAAAGTCCTTCCGATCTTCGTGCATAGCATTGTGTTCATGTGAAACGAGTCTTTTGTCAAAATGTTGGAGTATATGTTGCATTTCGAGTCGACATTTGACTAGGTTGAGCGATATTATAACCCTCTAAACACGCGAGTGTTGTGAGATGGGGGGATTGCATTATTGGTGGGGATGGTGAGAGATCGAGCTCATTTTTAGCTTGCCACATAAAAGGTGTGTTGAGTGACCACCAATGTGAGATATTCTAGTCACCGATTCTTGAGTTGTACAGGGTTGATTTCACTTGACAACTATTTGGGTTGATCGATGGTTCGAGTGATTTGATTGGTTGGCTAAGATGCATGCTTGTTTGATTTTGATTTTGAGTCCTTTGTTTTGAAAATTACATTATGGGGTGAAGTATGTTTATTTGGTTGTTGATTATTTTTTATTGTCTTGCTTAAGGACAAGCAAGAGTTCAGCTTGGGGGAATTTAATGTACACGTTTTATACATTGATTTATCCCGACTTTACATCATATTCTTGCTCGATTTTAGGCTCTTTAGAGCCGTTTCTCGCTAACAATCTCTTCTCTAGTGTGTTCGATGTGTTTTTGTAAGTTTTACAGGGATTTGGAGTTTCTTGGATGATTCGGACACGTTTCAATTGTATATGGAGATGTTAGTGAAGCAAGGATGAAGAGCCAAGCTAAGAACGAGCTATAAAGAATTTAACCCTGCTGTGTCCGGTTGGGCCATGCTTGCCTGGTTGCACCGCGCATAGAAGGGTTGCTGTGAGCTGCTAACTACGAAGAATTAAAGCAAGCTAAGCCATTTATCCCACGTGCCCGATCAGGCTATGTGTGCCTGGTTGGACCGGGCGCGTGGTGGTTGAAGCAGCTACGAAGATACGAAGCAGAGCAGACAGCATTTGAAGAGTGTGCCTCGCGCCCGACCGGGCAGCCATTGCCCGGTTGGATCGGGCGCCAAGGAGAAGGTCACGACGGAAGCAGTGTAGCATTGAAGTTCCACCTGCCCGATCGGGTGGTTCTCGCCCGGTTAGACCGGGCAGGGTTATGCGCAAGTCGGTTTTCTTATTTTCGAGATTTTATTTCATTAAGGGTATAAATACCCCTTGTAATCATCATTAGAAAACAGATAATTAATTCCTTAAGTTTTATTTCTCTCTCTAGAACCCTAGTTTTATTTCTTTCAAGCAATTTAATTACTTCATTAGATTTGATTATTGTTGATCAACAATTTGAGTTTTTTCAGTCGAAGCATCATTGGTATTCATCTCTATTCCTTTCTCTTTCAATTATTATTGTTTTCAATAATGTTTTCTTTGATTATTTTTGTTATTGCTTATTTCAATATGTGTGAGTAGTTTATATATTCCAAGATCTAGGGTAACCCAATTATGATTGATGTATGAATTGATTCCTTAAATTCTCTAATAACTATATATTGCGATCATTTATGCTAATTTGATTGTGATTATGCCAATACTAGATTAGAGATAATTAGTATTGTTATTATTCCATAGTTCTAATCACAACGAGAGTTGGGTTTTAACGGATTTGAGTAGATCAATTTAAGGTTTGAAATTCATCACAAGAGTAGTTGAATTGATAATTGGGAAGTGAAGTAAAGTGTTTAATGTCTCTAATTTGCTTGATTCCATGAGAATAGGTTTGATTGTGGTTAGAGAAGCCATTGATACTCGAGAGAGGTCCTTGGTATTGATTAGGGTTTACATTTCCCCATGTTAATTGGATTTGTATGCTAGGGGTAGATAGATAATTGCATCGATCGTAATTGTGGTGATACTTGATCTTGAATGTTCTAGTTTATTGATTCATTAAATTCTTTTAATTAATTCTAGTTTTTCATACATTAGTTCTTAGCTTATTCCACCATTAATTTGATTCTTGCTTAGTGATTATTTGAGTCTAGATAATTTAGGTGAATCTTCGTCTCTTGGGATTCGATCCTTACTTGGCCGTCTACATAGTAGTGGTCCAGTTAGGTTATTTTTGTTAGGTACGCGACACGCCTACCAGGCACCATCCATAGAATACAGCCGGATTCTCTCCTGACTCATCATCGAAGCAGGAGGATCTAGGGAACTAGAGGAACATCTGAGGAGTGCTGAATAGCTACTCTCTCACCCAGGTACCACATTACATCGTAGGTACCCCAGAACAAACGCCTCTCGGTTGCGTACTGGAAAGCCAGCCAAAAATCCCATTGAGAGAGAGACCACGACCGGCTGGTAGAGGCGTCGTCCCTCTCGTACAGGCTCGTCCTCTCGGTGAGACAAGTGGGAACGTGAGCCAGAACCTCGATGTCGAGCCATACTATTTATTGTTGCCATTAAAACAGTAAATTAAGTGTTCTATAGTATCTAAGTTTGCCTAGCCGCATGATACTATGTTCGTCAAAAACAGAGTACAAGAAAGCAAAATAGAGCATGATTTTGATTCGCACAACAATGAAGATTTTGAGCATCAAAACAACTTCTTGCAAGTTTATGACAAATATTGCGACAAATTAAGCACAAAGAGCAAGATAAATCATCAAGAACAAGCCACATTATATTCACAAACCTAGAGTGTTCAACAATGGCAACACCTTCATTCCTTCACCAAATCAGGCAATCCTAATCTCAAATTGTTCACAAAGCAACATATAAACACATACAAGCAATTTCATGACAAGAAATTCGACCAAAATCGAGCAAACAACAAGAACAAGTTTCGAATTTTCCGAAAAAAACGAAAAGAAAAAGCTCAAAATTCACCCAAAATAAAAGGAGGTTAAGCAAAACTTACATAGATCGGTGTGGTTGAGTGAAACTGCGACAATTTGAGACAAATTTGAGCGAATTTGGTTAAGAAACGACCAAGTTTGAGCAAGTAAAAGTTTCGCGGCGACGGCGAGCAAAAACGAGCAACCAGCAAAATGAGGAAGAAGAAAGTTTTAAATCCGGAAAAATACAAACTCATCGCGGCGCGATAAACCTGTCGCCACACGATGGCTCCGCTTTTCCCCGCGTTAGCTTTTGAGGGCCCCACAATTTGATTTGTTGGTCCATATTTATCCATTTGAGCTTCTCGATACGCAATTGAGCCTTTTAGCCTCATAACGAGCGATTAAATATTTGATTCGATTAGTAACCAGCATGAGTACAATTTTGGTTGATGATCGGCCTAATGTTGATCACCTTATTGATTGATTGAGTACGCCTAAGCATTGGTTGAGCACATTTGAGTGCGTCTAAGCATTGGTTGAGCACATTTGAGTACGCCTAAGCATTGGTTGTGCACATTTGAATACACTTAAGAGTTGATTTAAGAATATTGATAAAGTTAGTGATAAAGCATAATCACAAAAGAATTCCTAGGATGGAAGATTCTACAAAAATCAATTTAAAGCTCGGTAAGACCTTGAGGAATGAGGTTGTACGGTAGATTTTCCAAGGAGAGAGAAGCTACTACTTCCAAGGAGTGAAGGCGAGAAGATTTGAAGACTGCTCAAGGAGTAGTGGTCTTCGACAACATTCCCTAGGATGTGGAAGTTGTCCCCTTTGATCTGGAGATAGCGAAGCACTGTGATCTTTGACAACATTCCGAGGTTATCCCCCTTTGATTTAAAAATGGCCTGGCGAAGCACTGCAATCTTCGACGATGTTTATCATTTTGATTTGAAGATGGCGAAGCATGACAATCTTCGATGGCATTCCCTAGGACGTGGATATTGTCAAGCAAAACAATTTTGATTCAGTAAAATTGATGAAACCCAAAGACGTGTACTCGGCAAAACCTAGATACGCATTTCTTTCCCCTTAATTCCTTTATTTGTAAAACTGACGATTTCTGCAAATATCGGCGTTAAAAAGAGTGATTTAGGATCACAGAACGTTCTGATTCATTCTCCGTCCCTATCGATCTACTTTGACTTTTGTTTTCAAAAATTACGTTTCTCCAAACTCAGTCAAAGTGGGGGCTTCTGTAGACACCTGATTGTGTCTCCCCAAAAACCAAACCCAATGATGAGTACCTTTCACGTCTTTGCTTAACGAGTAAGGAGAAGAGTTGAAGAGTCTCGTGAAGTTCCCTTAAGCCTTGACCTTATTTCTAACCTTTCTTTAAATGTTTTAAACCAAAATCATTCAGTTCGTGTCCTTAAAATCATTAATTTCGTGTCCTCTTTATAAAAAAACTTCCAAACCAGTCTATTTTGGTCCATAATCCTAGTCCAATTATTGTTTAGTAGGATAGGGTTCCCAACGATATATTATAAACCCCAATTTGGCTTATAACGAAGAAGTTGAGGCCAAAATACTAAACTGAGCCCGAACCAAGCCTTGCTAGCGACCCAATGATCATGTGGAGGGTCTATTTACCTTAGTCCCATTCCTAAACCTATTAGTATTTATTATAAGCTTCTAGAATCCTCTAGAAGGTTCTAATTTATCTTGTTTTCGAAAAGATAAAGATTTAAGAATTTTATATCGGATAAAATATTTGTTTTTCAATGATCCTAATCACGGTCAAAATAGAATACGTACGGATATTTGGTTAACCCAATCCGATTGGGAATCAAAATCCGTATGCATTCCATCTTTTTCAAAACCATCGCTAGGCGACAGCATCATCGCGCCGTAATAGACCTGTTGCGCCGCAAAGAGACCTATTTTACTTTAATTGGAATTCTATCTCTTTTCTTATCGTTTCGACTCTCTTTTTTCCTTATAAATAGAGGTCGTATGACGCATTTTCATTCGCCAACAATCATCATCAATACCCTCTCTAATATTCTCTCTCTTGATTTTTCATGTTCTTAGCCTAGCTTAAACACATCCTTGATACTCGCCTCGATCAAACACCATAATTCCTTCACGAGATACGAATACTCCTAGCCATCCTCGACGTTGCCTTCGACCTCGACGTGAAAGGTTGATAGTTTTGAGGGATTGGTCCCAAATTTCTATTTCAATTATTATTTGATTTATTTACTTTGTTATTAATCTTTTTTGAAGTTACTAACGTGTTTATTATTTTGATAGCAAGAAGGGAGGAACATCAAAGTGAGTAGATCTACTATCCTTATTCCTTGATTTTGGAGTAGAAATCATGTTTAGGATATTATATTAATTCCTAGTATCATGTAGGGTGTTAACTAATATTTCTAAAATCATGTTTCTAGTATCATGTTTAGGTTAATGCTTTGATTATGATTTTTAGTGAAATGCTAGGGTTTGTTATTAATATGTTTAGTATCATTCCTAGGATCTTGCTAATCATGTTTTGATGTTGTTATTATTATGATAATTGTTGTGTCAATAACATCTATGTTGCTTGATTATTCATGATTGATTGTTATTGCTTGATCACGCCCCTTCTTGCAGGTTTAAAGGGAATTTGTAGTTGAAATCGTGCCTAATAAGATAATTAATAATTTGATTTAGGCTTAATATGATTTTAATTCAAGTGATCACCAATAATAGATTAGATTGTGCATTAATAATCAACCAACGTAGATTAAACAGATTTTAGGGGCTAACTTGATGTATGTTGATCGAAAAGCGCACATGAATATCATAAGAATTAAGTAGAGGCCGATTTAGGGTGGGTTCAATCTCTTTTCGGTTGGATTCGTGCCATCATCCCCGAATATCCAGTCATGGTTCCGGACCACTATGGGGTTAGCGATCTCCGTGATCGCGAATGGGGTGTAACCTTCACATCTATGAACGGTTTACAAGCTCCTAAAACTTGTTGGCAACTGTTTTATCTCTAGCTTCCTTCCCTTTGGACGCCACCATGCTTAAAAACATGATCATAGTGGGGCTCAAAAGGTTGAGTTTGAAAAATTCCCTACAATATGGTGCAATATTTATAAAACTTCCTTAAAAGGCAAGTGGTGCAATATTTAAAAAACGGAGGAAGTATTATTAAAAACCTACAAAGTCAATCAATTTACAAGAAATTAATGGGGAGCCAAGATACAATCTGGGCCCCCACCCCTCTAGCTATAGCAAACTCGATCCTTTTGAAGATGTGAGCAGCTGCACGAGCACTAATATCATGAGTTCTAGCGAACGTCAAAACCCGTTTTAACAACGCAACAGCATCCTTCTCTAATTCCCCTAATGAAGAAAAGGAGAAAAGAAGGAAACCATAGCAAATAGCCCTACAACGCGCCCCATACTTGTCCCGCTTCCGCTGAGTCGCAGCCGATACAACACGACCAGGAACGAAACAATGTAAAAAAAATTAGTTGGAAGCCGAGAAACAATCTGGGTCCCCACACCTCTAGCTATAACAAATCCTATCCTAGTTAAGATATGAGCCATGCAATATCTTGTGTCGTCAAAAACTTCTGAACCCACTTCAGCAATGCAACAGTCTCCTTCTCTAATTCCCCGAGTGAAGAAAAGGAAAAGGGAATGATTTATTATTATTATTATTATTATTATTATTATTATTATTATTATTATTATTATTATTATTATTTCATTTGTTTATTTTGTTCTTTCAGTATTTTTCATTGAGAAATTTCAAAATATTTTTCTTATTAGGAATCTTCTTACTAATAACATACTTCCTCTGTTCTTTTTTACTCAACCTGTTTCATTTATCACGCTTGCCAATGCAGAAATTTAACGATCAATAACTTTAATTCTCCGTAAGTAAAAATTATAAAAGTTATATATCATGATAGTACTTATTAAGACGAATCTAACAAGATCCCACATGAGTATGTTTTTCCTTACTTGTAATTCACAAAAGACGGTTCAAGAAGGGGTGTTGTATAGTGTAAAAGTCAAAGCGGGTCAAGTAAAAAAGAACGGAGGAAGTATGTTTTTGGACAAATATAACATTATTTTATTTAAATTTTTTTTTTTATCTATTTACGAATTATTTATTTATGTTTTCCACAATAAAAAAGTGGGTGTTAATAGGAGAAAAGCAAACCTCAAATGCTTCAACCCGAAACCAATAACCACACTATGTATAGTGTAAAAGTCAAAGCGGGTCAAGTAAAAAAGAACGGAGGAAATACTTTTTTGGACAAATATAACATTATTTTATTTTGAAATTTATTTTTTTATCTATTTATGAATTATTTATTTATGTTTTCCACAATAACAAAGTGGGTGTTAATAGGAGAAAAGCAAACCTCAAATGCTTCAACCCGAAACCAATAACCACACTATGAGAAGGGAGCATTTGAGGTTTCGGATTGGGTTTATTGGTTTCGGGTTTTAACGGGTTGAAATGATTAGCGGGTCGGTTTAGGTTGGTTTTGAAAAGTATCAGGTCAGTTTGGTTTGGTTTTTATTATTCCGGTTTCTATTTGGAGCGGGTCCTAATCGGGTCGGATTATAATCAGTTTGGATTATAATCAGTTTCGAGTGAACTAGGTTGGTTTGAAAACGGGTTTAGCCAGTTTAAAGCGTGTTTCGGTTTAAAATAGTTTGAGTCCTAATGGGTTTGGGTTGTAATAGGTTCGGGTCATAATCACTTTGGGTTAAACTAAGTTAGTTTAAAAACATGCATAAGTTCAAAATAGACCAGGTGAAATCGGGTCGGATCATTATCAGTTCTGATCATAATCGGTTTGGGTTGAACTGGGCCGATTTGAAAACAGTTTTACCCAGTTTGAAGTGGGTTTCGATTCAAATCATATCGGCTAAAAATCAGGTCGGATTATTATCGTGTCAGGTTAATAAAATAATGGGTAGGAATGGGTCTGATTATTATCGACTTAAGTCCTAAATATGTTGGGTTTATCTAGAGCTGTCAAAAGCTGACCCGACCCGAAATACCGACCCGAACCCGATTATTAACCGACTCGTCTAAACCCGAAAAAATGATGACCCGAACCCGATATGACCCGACCTGAAACCAACCCTAGACCTGAGTTAACCCGAGTATTTGAGACTAGAACTCGAACATGAACCGACCTGGAGATGACCCGACCCGAATATAACCCATAAAATATTGACTTGAACCGAACCCGACCTGAACCAAAATTGACCTAAACCCGTTTTAACCCGTCAAAACCCGAATTTAACCTGACCTATAACTCGACCTGAATTCAACCCGACCTATTTCTAACCTGACCCGAATTTAACCCAACCTATTACTAACCCGACTCGAATTTAACCCGAACTATTACTAACCCGACCCGAACTTCAACCCGATTTGTCACTAACCCGACCCGAAATCAACTCAAATTGTTATTAACCTGACCTAAATTCAACTCGATTTGTTATTGACTTGACCTGAAATTAACTCGACTTGTTATTTTATACATCTTTATTATTGTAGATCAGATACTGAATAAAGATATATGCTATATATATTCTAAGCTACTCGTTATGTCGAAACTTCGTAAGGCTAAAACTACTCTATGTTAATATTGATCAAAGTATTTTTTCTTGGATGCAAGGAGACCAAGCCGATCCAGCAAAAGAAAGAAGCATCATCCCCAAATTTAGGTGTTAATTATAGTATATATTTGTTGTACATATATATACCAAGTCTCATATCTTAACCTTAGTGTACATGTACATATATGCATCTTTTTAATTTAGTATAAACACTCCACATACGCATCAAAATCAATTAAGAAGAAACATTTGTTTGTTTTAGACTCAAGTACCTGATAATTATAGTTCAGCTACAATGAAGCATTGCAATAATAAAAGAAGACCGCAAGTAATACTAAGTATATAGACACATCACATCTTTATCACAAGCCTCAAACACAGCCCTTTCGGCTTGACTACATGGAAACCTCTTATACATTCCTATACCCTCAAGGCCTCAATAGTACCTACAACAACAGCTGCCATCAATACATTTACAAAACCTAATTAGCCATTTTCTGAGTTGAAATCCTAGTAGCAGACGAAAAACTCCTATACTTAATTAGCCATTTCCTCAGTGGAAAATCCTAGTAACAGGCGAAAAACTCCTAGGTGGAAAAATTTCTTGCTTCTCTAAATCACAACCATGTTAATCCAATTTTGATTCCAATTACTTTCATTTTCCAGCAAGCCATTCCTCTACAAGAAACTACAATTTATAAAGATGTCTTCTCTCCTGAAACGAACACAGGCCTTAAATTAGGCACCAAAATCTATATATGAAAAAACAATGTATGAGAACGTGTATAGAAATAATAAAATATAATGATGTAGCACAAAGCAACTTGAGAGCAAGAGCAATAAAACATCTAAACCATCATTGATAGAACATACAAATAGGAGGACCAATATCATTAACCATAACCAAACATTAGACTGAACTAGTTTTTTGTCATAATGTCCATATCAATCAAACTTATCTGCAAATCATCCACCCAAAATGTGTTTAACACAAACTTATTACAATAAATAAAAAGGAAAACTTTCGAGGGTTTTTTCTTAAAAAAAACTTCCACGATGACAGCCTAAAGCGCAAGCATGTGTAAGCTGAAGCACATAACACAACAAAGAACTAACAAAGAAAGACAGTTAAACCAGAAATAAATACCATGAAAGAAAGTTTTCCTAAGCCATAACAAGATTAAATAATTTATGCAAGATTACATCCCAAACTTTCACGCATTTACAATAGAAACTAGATGGAGTAAATGATTAGCATCCAAAATATGCAATTTCAAATATAATTAAAGAGCGAACTAAAATAGGACAAGAAACTTGAATTGGCCCTTTTATCTTACCTTTGGTAAATCAGAACAGACAGAGGAACCCATTACCTGCATCACATCAATAGCAGAGCTGATTGAAGACTTGGAAGAATCAATATCAACCTGCATATATAATTACAGATTTTATTTATGTAGGGTTTCGTAGTGACCCTCACTATGCGGAAAGAAACCCCCCAAGACCCGCCCCAACAACTAAAGCAATTAAAGCATGCAAACATAATTAATCCATAATTAAAAGAAGAAGGGATAAAGAATTATACCCTAGACGCGTGCTTCGCTCGCTAATAGAGCTCTTACTTCAACCTCGCAAATGCAAGGCCTCCAACGGTTTGTACCCTCGAACCCGACCCGATCGTCCTAAGCCCCGAAGGTTAGTCGGGACCCAGACAAAATATAAACTTTGGAGTTTTACGAACTTAAGGTATTCTCAACTATGGAGATGCCTTTATAGCTCCACTCAAGTATGTTCTTTCCCAAATGCCAAAGCCTTGGTATTTAAAGGGAAATGAACCCTTGGATTTCATTCTCCAACCAATGTAGGAGAATGAGAAAATGTGAAATTTATTTAATTCTAATTAAATAATTAATCAAAGCAATCACAATGCAACAAGTGTCAAGGGGAGAAAGAGAGAGTTAGGTGATGACCAAAACCAATGGGGGGACCATTGTCATGCTCCCCAAGGCTTTGCTCCAAGCATTGGTCCCCACCTCCCTCTAACCGGCATCAAGCAATGGCTGGGCTGGGTTGGCAGCCAACTATCACGCCAGCATGCACCAGCTGGCATGGCTAGCACGCATAGCATCACTGCCCAGCACACAATGCGCACCAGCCAGCACATGCGTGCTGCTAGCGAGCCACACATGTTGTTGGGCTGCTGGGCGCTAGGCGGGGCTCCCTTCGCTGCTGCTACTTGCTGGCCAACACGCACTGCCCTCTCGCATAGCCAGCATGCACTAGCCCAAGCACCCGCATACGGATATGCATGCTTGGTTGCTGGGCGTTGTTAGTGCTGCTGCTGCCTAGCCATCGCACACGCACACGCACTAGGCAATGCTTGGCATGGCGCTGCTGTGCGAGGCTGCCAGCACGCAGCACGCTGCGATGCCATGCATGCACACGCACACACGCATAGGCCTAGCCATGCGATAGTGTTGTGCTGCGATGGTGCGATAGTGAGCTGTGGGAAGGCTGCGATGGTGCGATAGCCCTAAGCACACACACGCAAGTGCCTAGCATTACGATGGTGCTGTGCTTGTGCGATGGGCTGCGATAGCACCTAGGGCGCGCCTGGCACACACATGGTGCGCCTAGGCTTGCGATGAGCTAGCCTAGCCTAGCACTTCACATGGCTAGGCCAATGTGATGCTACGACTATGCTCGTACTTGTTGCTTGTGATTTTGCGACGCTCGGTCTCGATGCCCTAGGCTCGATATCCGACATCTGTGTTCGTAAAACTCCGACGACTCATTAAATCCTTCGGATTGATTCATTGTCTCGGAGTGGTTGTTCGATTGGGTTTGACCCGAAGGGTTCATTTAAGATTAAGCTGTAATATTAATTATACCTTAATATTACTTATCGAAAGCGGGCTCCACCTAGGCATTCCGATCACTTGACCTTACTGAAGAATTAGCTCTGTAATAATTCTGAACCCTCTATCAAGATAATACACTTGTTGGAAGGACACCATTCCTTTCAATCTCCCACTTGTCTTTCCGGACAAGTGTGCATACAGTGTATAGCCCATTTCCTATGTCACTTAATGTCTCTTCATGAAATATAAGGTAAGATTCCTCGTCATCCTTATTACGTTCCAAAGTGTTTTCGATCTTCGAGTTCGACTGTCAATAAGCAGATGATTTCTAAAATCCATCTGAGCACGGCCATGCATTTTCACATTCTCGCTCTTCGAGCGGCCTTGTAAACAACAAAGACATGTTCCCTATTGTTAATAGGGGAATATTCCCAGTCTTGTACTATAATTTTCTCTTACTAAGATGACCTAATCTCCCGAGTGTTCCCATTATGATCCCTAGTTACGGTAGACGTTAGGAAACATAAAAGAGACTAGTACTCAAACAAGAAAACTTCACAATACTCATGGTCGAGGAAATAAGTTCCAATAGTTATAATGAGAAATGTACTTATGACGTTTTAAATCTCTTAAAGTACTCTCATAGGTCGATCCGGTGCAGTTCAAAACTAGCACCTGTGCAAATGATTTATGACTACTATGTCCTTGCAGCACAAGAAACGGTGCTGTAAATCATACTAACACTAATCTCCAGTGGTCATTAATCGTCCATCAGTTAAATGACCTCAATTAGGGATAATTTCGATTTAAATATTCAATGTTCACTTAACAGGTGTTTTTTTTATCCAAGACATGGTCTTGATACCCTGTTTTCAATACTTCCATAAATCGTATGGACTCATTATTTAATTCTAAACCACAATTAAATAGCAATGGAGTGAATAGCAATTTTGCATGAAAAATTAATTATTCCATAAATGAATGGTTTCAATACAGTGTCTTACATTAAAACGACCAGTTTAATTAAAACACACGTACAGGGAATTTCAAAGCCAATCTCCAATGTGCTTGATTCCCATTGCCTCAACGTGCTTGTTTGTTTCACTTGAGGCAGAGGTTTAGTCAATGGATCGGCCACATTTCTATCCATTTCGATCTTACAAATTCTGATTTCACCCTCGAATTTACATTCCCTTATCATGTGAAATCGCCTTTGGACATGTTTGACCTTCTGGTGCTCTCTTGGCTCTCTAGCCTGAGTGATAGCTCCATTGTTGTCACAATAGAGATCTATCGGACCCTTGATGGAGGTTACAACACCAAGTTCACTGATGAACTTCCGAATCCAAACAGCCTCCTTAGCTGCTTCTGAAGCTGCCAAGTATTCGGCTTCAGTTGTAGAATCTGCAGTAGTGCTTTGCTTGCCACTCTTCCAGCTAAATGCTCTTCTATTTAGGCAAAATATGTACCCTAATTGTGACTTGAAGTCGTCTCTGTTAGTCTGGAAGCTAGTGTCGGTGTAACCTTCAACAACCAGGTCTTTGTGGCCACCATAAACCAGGAATTGATCCTTGTTCCTTTTCAGGTAATTCAGGATATTCTCGGCCGCAATCCAATGCGCCTCTCCTGGGTTTGATTGGTATCGGCTCGTAGCGCTTAGAGCATACGATACATCTGGCCTGGTACATATCATGGCATATATGATCGACCCAATTAGTGAAACATATGGAATCTGATCCATTCTCTCTCGCTCAACAGGTGTCTGTGGACACTGTTTCTTGTTGAGAGTTACGCCATGGGACATGGGTAGATGCCCTCTTTTGGCATTCTCCATGTTGAATCGTGCCAGTACTTTATCAATGTAATTACTTTGGCTCAATCCAATCATCCGTTTAGATCTATCCCTATAGATCTTGATGCCCAATATGTACTTGCCTATCCTAAGTCCTTCATTGAAAAGCACTTTCCCAACCAGCCCTTTACGGACTCTAGTAATTTTGTGATGTTTCCAATGAGCAGTATGCCATCGACATATAGGACTAGGAATGCGATGTCACTCCCACTGACCTTCTTGTAGACACAAGACTCATCTAGATTCTTGATTAAACCAAACTTGCTGATGGCTTCATCATATTGCAGATTCCAAATTTTGCTTACCTGCTTTAGTCCATAAATGGACTTCTTAAGCTTTCATACCTTTTCCAGCGTTGCTTGGATCAACAAAACCTTTCTGGCTGTGTCATTTACACAGTTTCTTCAAAAATCCCATTTAGGAAGGCGGTTTTGACATCCATCTGCCATATTTCATTATCGTAATATGCAGCAATCGCTAGGATAATCCGGACAGACTTTAGCATTGCAACTGGTGAAAAAGTTTCATCATTGTCAATCTCGTGGATTTGTCTATAACCTTTTGCCACCAGTCTAGCTTTGTATATTGATACATTCCATCTTTTTCTGTCTTCAGGTTGAAGATCCATTTGCAACCAATGGGTTTATAACCCTCGGGCAAATTCACCAAGTCCCAGACTTGATTTTCAGACATGGAGTCCATCTCGGATTTCATGGCCTCTTGCCATTTAGCAGAGTTGGGGCTCATCATAGCTTGTTTGTATGTCGCTGGCTCATCACCATCCACAACGAGGATGTCTTGATTATCGGTTAAGATAATACCGAGGTATCTGTCTGGTTAAGATCTTTACCGTTACGACCTACGAAGGGTAATGGGTTGAGCGTTTACATTGTCTGTTTGATTCTGACCAATCTTCTCAGCTGCTTCCAAAGCACTTAGATTGTCAGTTTTATCAGTTTGACATTGTTGCTCGTCCTCTCGAACTTCTTCGAGTTCGATTTTCCTCCCACTTGTCATTTTGGAAAGGTGTTCCTTCTCCAAAAAGACACCATCACGAGCAACAAACACTTTGTTCTCGGATTTATTGTAGAAGTAATACCCTTTGGTTTCTTTTGGATATCCCACAAAGAAACACTTGTCTTATTTGGGGTGAATTTTGTCCGAAATTAATCGTTTGACATATGCTTCGCATCCCCAAATCTTGAGAAAAGACAACCTAGGAGGTTTCTTAGTCCATAATTCATATGGAGTCTTTTCAACAGCTTTTGACGGAGCTCGGTTCAGTGTTAGTGTCGCGGTTTGTAGCGCATGTCCCCAGAAAGAGATAGGAAGTTCACTAAGACCCGTCATTGATCGAACCATGTCTAACAAGGTTCGATTCCTCCGTTCGGATACTCCGTTCCATTGAGGAGTTCCGGGAGGTGTCAATTCTGAAAGAATACCATTTTCTTTCAAGTGATCGTCGAATTCATGGCTCAAATATTCGCCACCTCAATCCGATCGAAGTACTTTAATTTTCTTGTCAAGTTGATTCTCAACTTCTCTCTGAAATTCTTTGAATTTCTCAAAAGATTAAGATTTATTCGACATTAGGTAGATATAGCCATATCTACTTAAATCGTCGGTGAAGGTGATGAAATATCGGTAACCTTGTCTTGCGGGTGTACTCATTGGTCTACATACATCCGTGTGTATTAGACCTAATAAGTCACTTGCCCTTTCTCCCAACTTGGAGAATAGTTGTTTTATCATCTTGCCTAATAGACATCCTTCGCAATTTTTAAACGACTCCAAGTCGAATGAGTCAAGAACACCTTCTTGTAGAAGTTTCTTGATGCGTTTGATGTTAATATGGCCAAGACGACAATGCCACAAGTAGGTTTGATTCGACTGGATGGTCTTAGCCCTTTTGGCGGTATCATAAATGTTATAGACTTGTTTGTCAAGAGAAAGCACATAAAGACCATTTTCTGAATATGCCTTACCATATAAAACATTATAGAAATAAAATGAACAACTATTGTTCTTAATTCGAAATTCAAAACCTTTGGCGTCCGACGCCGAAATTGAAATAATGTTTTTGGTAACTCTAGGAACATGATAACAATTGTCAAGTTCCAAAATAAGCCCAGAGGGCAAAGACAAACTGAGAGTTCCAACGGAGACGACAGACATCCTTGCTCTAGCCTCCTATTTATCCTTAGTCCCTGAGCATTGGAACAAAGGTGTGATCCACATCCGGCATCTAATACCCATGATGTTTTGCTAGTGAAGTTTAAGTCTATAACAAAAATACCTGATGAAGAAGCAATGATGTCGTTCTTCTTATCTTCCTTGAATTTGAGGCAGTCCCGTTTCCAATGTCCCTTCTTCTTACAGTAGAAACATTCGGAATCGGACTTGGAAGAGGCTACCTTTTTGTCCTTGCTGCCCTTGGCAGTGTTTGACTTAGGCGGAAAATTTTTCCTTTTCCCTTTAAAGCTCTTCTTCTTTCCCGAGCGCTTGAATGGCTTGCCCTTTCTCACCATGAGCATATCATGTTTTCCCTCATCCTTGAGGGTTTGCTCGGCTTGCTTCAACATACCATGAAGCTCGATGAGAGTTTTCTCCATGTTGTGCATATTATAGTTCGTTTTGAACTGATCATAGCCTTTATGCAGCGAGTGGAGAATGATGACAATTGCCATCTCGGTTGAATACCCAGCATCTAGCCTTTCGATGTTCTCAAATAATCTAATCATTTTAAGAACATGCGGGCTTACCGGCTCTCCTTTCTTGAGCTTGCTCTCAAGGATTTTGCCCGTGGGTTTCAAACCTTTCAGTTCGGGCCTGCTCTTGAAACATATTTTGAAGCTCAGAAATAATCTCAAAAGTCGTCTCCTTTTCAAAGAAGGTCTTTTGAAGGTCTGGAGACATAGTGGCCAACATAATGCATTTGACATCCCGATTGGCACTTTTCCATCGGTTAAGGGCAGCCTGAGTGACCTCCTCATTTGGAGCGTCGGGCATTTCCTCATCAAGGACGTATTCCTTTTGCTCTTGCATGAGAACAATACGCAAATTTCTTTGCCAATCAAGAAAATTTGGCCCGCTCAACTTCTCCTTGTTAAGAATTGAGCGTAAAGAGAATTGGTTGTTGTTTAAGTTACTTGCAGACATTGTTCTACAATTGAAAAAATTTGAAATGAAAAACCATTCATACAACCAATAAGTTTGAAATTTAAAAGCGTGCATGCAAATTTTCAATCTTATTGAGCATTTTATCCACGCATTAATAATTTGTCCTTTTTAGGCGAGAATAAAATGATTCCGAGATCCCAAAAATCAAAAAGTGATTAAGCATGCTTTGGCTTGTCTTAACACTAGATATTTTAGGGTAAGAAATCCAATTGCTAATAGCACTAAGCTAGTCTCGGTTTGATAAAACGTCGCATCTAATGCATTCTTGAAATTTTATCTCTTTTTCCACGACATCTAAGGGCTCCTTACTGATATCGTCGAGTTAAACCAAGACAACTTGTATACCTAGTATACCTTAAGTTCCTAGGGAAGTAGTGATGCCTCGCTTTAGCGTAGCCCATCACATACGCGCATTAGTTTGGTAAGTGTTGTTCTAGGAACGGCAAATTTTAGCTCAATATTTTAAGGGATCTAGGGTTTCTATGTTGGTTGATTTAAGTGAACTTAACTAATCATCGCAACATTTGAAATCCTAGACATGCATCTAACATTCAAATATATATATATATATATATATATATATATATATATATATATATATATATATATATATATATATATATATAAGGCATAAAAATAGATGCATTTGGCAACTAGCATGACCCCTTGAAATCTTCAAATCTTCAAGGGCCTTCATCTTGGCTCGTCTTCATCGAAACGCCGTCTTGAGACATCTTTGCCAAAATAAAATAACTAGCTACTATGACTTAGATTAATCTGAAGTACAAAAATACTTAACGATTCGCAGACCGTATTTAGATTTACAAAAATGCATAACGAAGTGCAGTCCGTATTTTCTATCCTAGTCGGGTCCCACTAGTTGCCATTTTCTCAAAACCTATTTTGAAACAATCTTTCATTCACCCATTCACTATTTGTGAATGGCCCATGCATTTTACGAGATAAAACAAGTAAACACGCAAAACTAGTAACTAACTTAAGTGGTTAATCCGATTAACGCGCCTAATTAAAACTAGTCAAAGTTATTTAATACATTATGTATTACTAAGGTGCAATTTGTTCACGTAATTAGCTAAGCTCCCACTAAATTTCGCATCCAACTTAATTAAAACAATTAATTAAGCCGGTTAACCCAAATTTGTCAAAGTAAAAGAAATTTAGCAAAACACATAGCTCGAAATTAAGCAAAAACAGCCCACACAATTTCTAGTGGTTTGCGCACCATGGCTGGCAAGCAGCCCATGGGGTGGCTTGGTGCGTGGTGCTAGCATGCAGCGCCTAGCGTAGCATGCCACGCTGCTAGCACCAGCTGCCTGCCTTGCATGCTGCCGCCTGCCAGCAAGTGGCGGGCTGGCTGGGGCTTGCTGCCATGCTACCCAGCAGCGTGCCCAAGCACTCCAACAACCTAGGCCACTGCCCACACATTAGCCTCTAGCATCCCTCGCCACATAGCAACGCAGCATCATGGCATGGCCCCTGTGCGCACCATAGGCAGCCTACATGCGGGCTGCTGGGCAGCCCTGCTTGCCTTGGTGACGCTTGGGGTCTTGCCTCGATTTGCGTGCATTTTTCTCGAGATTTTAATCCCGATTTATGTGCGACGTAAAATTAATCTAAATTTATTTTAGAATTAATTTAGGGCAAAAATGAAAATAAAACAAGTCCAACTTAATTAATTCAATTTTAACGGTGCACAAGCCTAATTTTCCAAAATCATCTTGGAACATTTTAGGTCTTTCTTGATGCTTAAAATTGAAAGAGCTATGTCCATAATTAATTTAACCAATATGCAAATTAATAATGGATTTGACAAATAGGGAATTGGAAAAATAATTAATCATCCAATGATAAAATTTTCCAACTTTTATACTTGTGTAAAATAATAAGATTACATCTTCAATATGAAGATTAATCAACATTTACTCACAAGCATTTGAACTTCAAGGATTTTAATCAACCAAATATGAAAAATCCAAAACTAGTTCAACATGGAATTTAGGGTTAAAGTTCCAATCATTTAAACACTTAAAGATTAGATCTTTAACATAATAGGAACTTAAAAATTACACATTCACAACAAGTATTCACATATTGATGCAATTTATTTGCATAATTATGAAAAACAAGTTTATGTGAAAAAAGAACATATCAACTTAAGCACATATTATAACTCCATAATCATGCTTAAAAGATATTTAAATTGCAGTAGATTAGGGATGCAATAATGCATTTAATCTACCCTTGACATGCTTGCATTAATCAAGGCATAAAAGATTTAAAATTTTCGTTGAAAACAAAAAAAAAAACCCTCAAAAAACTAGGTTTCTGGTTCGAATTTGGCTTTTGGACAGTCCTCAAAGGGGGTTGAAACTGATTTCGAATGTCGATTCCACCCAAAAAACACTATTTTTGAGCCAAAATCTGGGTTCGACAGCCAAAACGAGAAAAAATACGAGTTTTAAAATTAATTAAAACGAGCTTCTAATCCAATTAGAAAAGCAAAACTAGAATTTAAATCTACTTTAAAACACCATAATTAATAAATAATTGCAATAATTAAAAGGAGCGCGGCTCCGATACCGCTGTAGGGTTTCGTAGTGACCCTCACTACGCGGAAAGAAACCCCCAAGACCCGCCCCGATAACTAAAGCAATTAAAGCATGGAAACATAATTAATACATAATTAAAAGAAGAAGGGATAAAGAATTATACCCTAGACGCGTGCTTCGCTCGCGAATAGAGCTCTTACTTCAACCTCGCAAATGCAAGGCCTCCAACGGTTCGTACCCTCGAACCCGACCCGATCGTCCTAAGCCCCGAAGGTTAGTCGGGACCCGGACAAAATATAAACTTTGGAGTTTTACGAACTTAAGGTATTCTCAACTATGGAGATGCCTTTATAGCTCCACTCAAGTGTGTTCTTTCCCAAATGCCAAATCCTTGGTATTTATAGGGAAATAAACCCTTGGATTTCATTCCCCAACCAATGTGGGAGAATGAGAAAATGTGATAATTTATTTAATTCTAAATTAAATAATTAATCAAAGCAATCACAATGCAACAAGTGTCAAGGGGAGAGATAGAGAGTTAGGTGAGGACCAAAACCAATGGGGGGACCATTGCCTTGCTCCCCAAGGCTTTTCTCCAAGCATTGGTCCCCACCTCCCTCTAACCAGGCTCAAGCAATGGCTGCGCTGGCAGCCAGCTATCACGCCAGCATGCACTAGCTGGCATGGCTACGCACAACATCACTGCCCAGCACGCAATGCGCACCAACCAGCACATGCGTAGTGCTGCTAGCGAGCCACGCATGCTGCTGGGCTGCTGGGCGCTAGGCGGGGCTCCCTTCGCTGCTGCTGCTTGATGGCCAACACGCACTGCCCTCTCGCACAGCCAGCATGCACTAGCCCAGCCACCCGCATACGGATATGCATGCTTGGTTATTGGGCGTTGCTAGTGCTGCTGCTGCCTAGCCATCGCACACGCACTAGGCAATGCCTGGCATGGCGCTGCTGTGCGAGGCTGCCAGCACACTGCACGCTGCGATGCCATGCATGCCCACGCACACACGCATAGGCCTAGCCATGCGATAGTGATGTGCTGCGATGGTGAGCTGTGCGGAGGCTGCGATGGTGCGATAGTGATCTGTGCGAAGGCTGCGATGGTGCGATAGCCCTAGGCATACACACAGGCACACACACGCAAGTGCCTAGCACTGCGATGGTACTGTGCTTGTGCGATGGGCTGAGATAGCACCTAGGGCGCGCCTAGCACACACATGGTGCGCCTAGGCTTGCAATGAGCTAGCCTAGCCTAGAACTTCACATGGCTAGGCCAATGTGATTCTACGGCTATGCTCGTACTTGTTGCTTGTGATTTTGCGACGCTCGGTCTCGACGCCCTAGGCTCGATATCTGACGTCTGTGTTCGTAAAACTCCGACGACTCATTAAATCCTTCGGATTGATTCGTCATCTCGGATCGATTGTTCGATTGGGTTTGACCCGAAGGGTTCAGTTAAGATTAAGTTGTAATATTAATTATACCTTAATATTACTGATCGGAAGCGGCCTCCACCTAGGCATTCCGATCACTTGACTTTACTGAAGAATTAGCTCTTTAATAATTCTGAACCCTCTATCAGAATAATACACTTGTTGGAAGGACACCATTCCTTTCAATTTATTCACCCAAATTCATGATATAACAGAAGCAAAGAGTCTTTTTTTCAAGATCTTTGATTGCTCCATTCAAAGAAGTAGAATAGTCTCTCTCAACTAAAGCCTAATCTTCTGAAATCATCATCAGCTTCTAGTAAGTGAATGAATTCAAATAATCTCAATCTGAAACTTTATTGTAGAAAGAGTAAGTGAAGCAAAAAAAGCTCAAATGATAGCAATTCCAATTATTTTAGATCACCAAATGATAGCAATTTATCATCACCAAAACAAGGTGGTTACAATTGAACAAGTATATAAACTAAGTAAAGAGTTTAAACTAAAATGCTGAATACGACAGTAAGGCTCAAGCAGGCAGCAGGGCTTGATTAATTTGAGGTTTTAAACCAGTGAGCAAATGAGGGTGAGTGACATCTACCTGCAAAAAGATAAGCAAACAAATAAGAGAGTAAGAGACATAATAGTGTTATAGTGATTAAAAAAACATTACATTCACTTTATAAAAATCAAATACAACTTACAAATATGGCTATGCAGAAGTATCATCCACATCCTTCTCCTTCTCCACCTCAACCCCATCTTTCTCCAACTCAGCATAACCATACAACCAATTTCAAGTTGTTATCAAAGCTTCGACATGTTTGTGCAAGAGTGAACTCCTCCACCTGTTTAAACTCTGCCACCCATGCTAAAATAAGATTCGGAAGCAATAGTAGTAATAGGTATCGCAAGAATATCTTTAGCTATACGACCAAGACTTGGGAAAGTTTGTTGATTGCTCCTTCCAATAGCCCAAAACATCGAATTCCTCGTCAACAATACAAGGTTTTAAAGGCAATTCTAAGTATAATTCTAATTCAGATTTACCCATGTCACCACTAGCAACATCAGCAACAAAATTATGAAATCACAAATAAAAAAGATCAAAATAGAATAACCCAGAAAAGTGATTAACATATTGAATAATGATAATATTTGTCGTTATCTTACCGCATAAACTCTACTAGTCTTGCATGGACGATATGCATCTGAATTTGAACTACCTTGGGAAGAATAAGTTGGAAGAGGATCCTTGTAATGGTTAAACAGTTGAACTAATTCATAATACACCTCCTGGATTTTGTTTCAACCATGTGAGCTTCATACAAATCCTTGAAAAGATGTCTCAAAAATTTCAACTTAAACCGAGGATCAAGAATTGCAGCAAAAGATAATAGTACAGAGTAATCAGACCAATATTTATCAAACTTGCAACACATAAGATCTGCCATTTCTTTGAGTTTTGGATCATCCCCTTTAGAAGCAGCCACTAATAGTGACTCAATTCTACAAACGTTGGCAACATAAAGATTGGAGGTGGGATATTCAGAACCGGAAAACAAATTAGTAATGTCATAAAAGGGTTCAAGAAAATCACACATTTTTTCTACTATTTCCCATTCATGAGCAGTAAGCACCAAGTGATAATTGCTCTCTATCCTACCGAACATTTTCAACGCCGATAAAAGATCAAGAGCTCGACGAAGCATTAAGAAAGTAGAATTCCATCTAGTAGGAACATCCATCCATAGCTTTACACCTGTAGCAAAATTACAACTAGAAACACACCCCTCAAACCTTATAAGTCTAGCTTCAGAAGAATCAACATACTTCACATTCTCCCGAACTTTCGCAACAGATTCATCAATGACTTTCAAACCTTCTTTGACAATTAAGTTTAAGATATGGGCAGAGCATCTAACATGAAAATATTTGCCGTCAAGAGGTAATTTAGCCATTGCATCCAATTTAATTTGGAGTTTCCAACCATAGAATCCATATTACTTGCATTGTCAATAGTCATACTACAAATTTTTCTTTCAGTACCCCAATCTTTGATTAAACTAAAAACCAGATTATAATTTTCATGACCATTATGGGGAGGTGGAAAATGCCTAAAGTTCAGCACCTTAGACCGTAATTTCCAGTCATTATCCACAAAATGGGCCATAAGAGAAAAATAACCACGAGTAGTACAAGCTATCCATACATCACAAGTCAAGGACACTTTACTTGATAAGGCCTTAAACATATTACGAACATATTGCTTTAACACATCATGCTCTGTCATGCACCATTTCAATATTGTGTTTCTAGAAATAGTTCTAACCTTGGAATTCAAATATGTATGCAATTCCCTAAACCCTTCATGTTCAACAATACTTAAAGAATAACCATGCTTCAATATAGCTCTAGCAAATAACTTACAGTATTCTTTTTGGTCAAATTCAGATGCATTAGACTCATTAGACTTATCTGAATCTTTATATTGTTGGCACCTATCAAGGTATCTCTTTAGATTAGACGTACCAGTCGTACCACTATGTTTGTGGATTAATCTTTTGCAAAACTTGCATGCAGCATGTTCACCATTAATCTCAAAATTCTGCCAAATAGGAGATCCCTTTCCTTGAATTAGAGATATTGATTGATGGGTTTCAGGTGTTGGTGTAGCATTTCCAACACTCATGCATGTAATTGATGCTTGCTCAACCTCAAAGTCACCCACTACACCAAACAATCAGGCAAAGATTAGGAGTAAGATCAATAAAAATGCATAATTTATAATTAATTATAATGAACTATACCTCTTTCAGCTGCGTAATCAAATTCATCCTCAGCCATGATAGTTTGACCCCTTTAACACCAAAACATATTAACTGATTAAACCCCTAAAAATTATCAAGAACATCTAAATCTAAAAATTTGCCCAAAATGTTTTAATGCCTAAAATTATTTAAAATCAAAATGCTAAGCATAATATTAAAATGTAAAAATTAACTAATTAAACATATAAATTGTCGGAAAACAATGTTGAACAATTATTAATCAGGAAGATTATATGTTTTAGATCCATAATTTATGAGTAAAATTCGAACCTGAAAATTGGACCGATTACTCACTCATTACTCACTCCTTGACTCCTTGTTGAAGGTAGAATATGGGAGTGAGAATTTGAGATTGAGAGTGGAATTGTGTGAGTCTGGGAGAGGCCGAGCAATGGTGAATTATAGCCATTGGTTGATCTCTGAATTTTAGTATATTAGGAAAGCTAGACTCTAATGGCAAGATTTGCGACTGAGAATTTTAGTATATTAAGAGAGCTAGACTCTAATGAAAGTAGAATACGGGAGTGAGAATTCGAGATTGAGAGTGAATAACTGATTATATTATTTTTGAGATTTTCCAATAATGCTCCCCTTATCACTCTTCTTTTTTTTTTTGTTTGTTTTGTAAGCTAATTAAGTCATAAAGTATTAAAGTATTACATTTTTCTCCAAATAACTAGCAATTTAGGATTACGTCATATCCTTTTTTTTCCCCCTAATTCTATGAGTTATTTTCCTATTTAAGCTTATTCAAATATTTTCAATAAAATTCTCTATAATCAAATGTATTACAATTTATATGTCTCAAAAAAACCTATAAAAATTTATGAATACTACTACTTTTTGGATGCATGTGCATTCTTTATTTAAATTTAGTAATTACGATCTACGAATACTACTACTTTTTAGGTGCAAGTTCATTCTATATTTCAATTAAACAATTATGGTTTACGAATACTACTACTTTGTAGCTGCATGTGCATTAATGTAGTCAATAACGGTTTACAAATACTATTTGACCTTAAGCTTGTTTGTTTTATCTTATATTTTATATAAAAAAAAAAATTTCAATTAAAAAAAAGTTAAAAAAAATAATAATTTTGGATAATGATTGAATTGAACGTGATAATGATTGAATGCTGGCATGAGTATATGACAATGACCAGATGATAATCTGACCCAAATAATTTACATGTACCCGATCATGACTTGACTTGTTTGGACTCGAGAAAGTGGTGACCCGAACTAGAGCTGTTAAAAGGCTTTTATTGGTCTTTTATTTTTCTAATTTTATTTTTCCTGTTTAATCTTATTTAAATGTTCTGAATAATGCCATTTAAATGTTTTAAAAAAATGTCATAAAAAAAAACGTGAACTCGGATATGAACTTATGAAAAATAAACAAGTTTAGATAATTTCAAATAAAATAAGTTTAGAAAAAAAATTGTTGTATTTTAACTTATCTAAACTAAACCTATTTTATCCGAATTTATATGAACTTATTACATTTTATCTAAACATGTCATCTCGAATACGAACTTATCTGAAATTGTTATCCCTAAAATGAGTGGAATCAATGTGAATAGATTAGAATAGGGTTTGAACCTATCTTCTAAAAATCTAAACTAAACCTATCTTATCTAAACTTATTAGAACTTATTATTTCGAATTTAAACTTATCTGAAACTATTTCTCTTACAATAAATGAAGTAATTGATAATGAGTAAACGTGAATGTCATTACATGAACTGTTAACAAATCGACCCAAAAAATGTACTCGAACCTGATATGACCCGACCTGAAATCAACCCGATACCCAGATTAACCCAATATTTGAGACCCGAACACGAACATGACCTGACTTGGAAATGATCCGACCTAATCATAACCTGCAATATTTTGACTTGAACCAAACACAACTTGAACCAGAACATGACCCGACTTGTAAATGACCCGACCTGCTTGTAACCCGCAAATAATTGACTTGAACCGAACCCGACTTGAACCCGAGAATGACCTGACTTGGAAATGACCCGACCTGATTATAATCCGCAAATTATTGACTTGAACCGAACCCGACTCAAACCCGAGAATGACTTGACCTGATTATAACCCGCAAATTATTGACTTGAACCGAATCCGACTCGAACTTGAGAATGACCCCAACCCGTTTTACCCCGTGAAAATCCGAATTAAACCCGACCTATTATTCACCCGACCCGAATGTAACCCGACCTGTTATTAACCCGACCTAAACCCGACCCAAACCCGAAAAGATGTATGACCCGACGTTACCCGACTCAAGCATGACCCAACCCGAACCCGACCCGTATAGGTTATGATATTAACCCGAATTGACCCGACCCACATTTACCGAACCTAAACCCGACCCGTTTTCCCGAAATGATAGCTCTAGGTTTATCGAGTAGTGGGTTGAAACAGATCATATCATAAACATATTGGGTTACGGATTGTAAACGGTTCAGTCATAACAGGTTACAGGTTGTAAACGGTTCGGTTTCAATGGGTTACGGGTTGAAATAGATTGGTTACAACGGGTTACAAGTCATAAACGGTTCAATCACAACGGGTTACACGTTGGAACGGTTCGGGTTAATTGGATATTTGCAGGGTTTAAACAGTTTCGATTTAAAATGGGTCGGATTACTATCAGGTTCGAACGTAATCGATTCGGGTTGTAACGGTTCAGCTTGATAATAGTTCGGGTCATTGACAATTTGCACAAATTTGATTAAGTTCAATATCGAGCTTAATTGGAAAAAACTCGGCCGCGCCGATTTTCAGTTTTCAAGAAACAAGTTTTTAACGGTTCTTGTACATGTCGGTTTAACGGTGTTCGGGTTAGGATTATATAAGTAAGATTGGTCCCACAAGGAAGACAAACCAATTAAAAAGAAGAAGAAGCTTCGCGGGAAAATAAAATTATAAAGTTAATTTTTGTTTTAAAGTTCCCTACTCCTAACTCACTAGGAGCATCCAGAAAAATCAATCAAATCATCATCATCTCGTGTTGCCACACATTATTTCTCCTCTTATTATTATTATTATTCAAATTTCAACCCGCTCTATTTTATTCCACCCAATTTGTTGCATATTTTTAGTAGCTTATTAGTTTTATTTCTAGTGGAAGAAATAAAGGCAAGCTAAGGGATCATTTGATTCTTTTGTTTCAGGTTGGTAATCTTGTTATTATGTTTTTAAACTATGATGCTATGTTTTTTTTATTGCAAAACTATGATGCTATGCTATTTTACTTGATTTATCTTTTGTTAAAGTAGAATATAATCCACCCTTTTTCTATCTTTATATAAGTTGACAATTGTGATTTCAGTTACGCATTATAAAAAATGGATTCGCTTGATCTCATTTTCTTAAGAATGCATATGCTCCTTGTTACGAATTTATTAAACAAGTTGTCACATTATCTCGAACTTTTATAATTTACAAGTAATGTGGAATACTTCTCATTAACAGCATACTTATTTTACTTTTACTATTTTGCTACTTTGGATTTGTGGACAGAGCATGAGAAGCCAAGTGAAATCATGGCTATTCTTTTTTATGCCATAAAATTTGCTAGAAGAGCTTGAACTACAAGAAATACAGGTTGTTATAGTTTGAATCGTTTAATATAGTAGTAGTTAAATTCTTGGTATAACTGTAAAAGTAATGGTCTAATGGAGTGTTATATTTAATCATAACTAATAAGTAGATAAAATGGTAAAGATTCTTATCTAATTGTTTTAGTCCCAAGATTAAACCTTTTTTTCTAACACTTTTAAAATGTCATACGTTTATCTTGGTTGTCTGGATGACATGGCATGTTCTAGACATACTAGTGCACGACAGGGTTCCACGTGACACATCTACTTTCTTAGGAATGCTTTTTACATATCAGTATAGATGGAATATAGAACGTAACAAACATCAGTATTTTTCAGGTTTAGAAGTCTTCGAAGTGATCATATTTCTCAATGAAATACACCCAATTGCTAGGATTTTGATTTAGGCAAACTGTTATGGCCTGGTTTAGAGCTGGTTCTAGTGCAGCAAAGTTTGCTGTGAGGAAAACTTTATCTTATGGACACTCTTATGTAAGAAGAACACATGTTATTCCATCACAAAACCGTTACTTTCACTCTACACTCCTCAAACCGAAAGCACAAACAGCTCCGGTTCCACACCCTGTGCCCCTCTCTAGGCTTGCTGACAGTTTCTTAGATGGGACTAACAGTGTATACTTAGAGGAACTTCAGCGTGCTTGGGAAGCTGACCCGAGCAGTGTGGATGAATCATGGGACCAATTTTTCAGGAATTTTGTTGGGGATGCTCCAAAACATCCTGGTGTTTCAGGGCAGACCATCCAAGAAAGCATGAAACTTTTGTTGCTTGTAAGAGCTTATCAGGTTAATGGTCATCTGAAAGCAAAATTAGACCCACTGAACTTAGACCATAGGGTAGTGCCTGAGGTATTGAGCCCGGAATTTTATGGTTTCACTGAAGCTGATCTTGATAGGGAGTTCTTCATTGGTGTTTGGAAGTTATCAGGGTTTCTGTCAGAAAACAGGCCTGTGAAAACACTCAGAAGTATTCTTGACCGGCTTGAGCAGACCTATTGTGGGAGCATTGGTTATGAGTACATGCATATCTTTGATCGCGAAAAATGTAACTGGTTAACAGATAGAATTGAGACTCCAATGCCTGTGGAGTACAGTAAAGATCGCTGCAAAGTAATGCTTGATAGGCTTGTATGGAGCACACAGTTTGAGAATTTCTTGGCAAATAAGTGGTCAACAGCGAAAAGATTTGGCTTGGAAGGTTGTGAAGCGCTGATTCCTGGCATGAAAGAGATGATTGATCGGTCAGCTGAGCTTGGAGTTGAGAGTATAGTTATGGGAATGGCTCATAGAGGAAGACTAAATGTCTTAGGAAATGTTCTTCGCAAACCACTTCATCAGATTTTTAGTGAGTTTAGTATTGGTAGGAAACCTATCCCTGAAGACGCGCTCTATGTTGGAACTGGTGATGTCAAGTATCATTTGGGAACTTCTTTCGACAGACCTACTCTAAGTGGGAAGAGGATTCACCTCTCTTTGGTTGCAAATCCGAGTCATTTAGAAGCTGTGGATCCTGTTGTTGTTGGGAAAACAAGGGCCAAACAGTTTTATTCTAACGATGTGGAGAGAACTAAAAACTTGGGTATATTGATTCATGGGGATGGTAGCTTTGCCGGGCAAGGTGTTGTATATGAGACTCTACACTTAAGTGCTCTTCCAAGCTACACTACTGGTGGAACGATACATATTGTAATTAACAATCAGGTAGCATTCACAACTGATCCGAAATCTGGAAGATCTTCTGAGTACTGTACTGATGTTGCTAAAGCATTAAATGCTCCTATTTTCCATGTAAATGGGGATGATTTGGAAGCTGTTGTTCGGGTATCTGAGATTGCAGCAGAGTGGCGGCAGACCTTCCATTCAGATGTTGTTATTGACATAGTCTGTTATCGTAGATTTGGTCATAATGAAATTGATGAGCCATCATTCACACAACCCACCATGAACAAGGTAACTCTTATTACTCTTATATAGTATGCTAGTTTTCTTAGCTTGCATTCTGCTTGTTAAAACTTAAAAGTGCTACACCAATTTTTATTGCATGATCTTAACTTTGCCTGCTTTGTTTTAATTTGGTTTTCATACTTGTTTTAAGTCCAGAAATACATCTGCATCTTCAAAAGCCATCAGCATTTTAGGCTATCTGACAGAATGTTGCATACTTTCTTTTGATCGAAAAAGTAAATACTATCATCTCTTTTTCAAAAACATGGCAAAAACATTGTGGAGTTGAACTGTAACTGTAGATAAACAAGATCAATTGAATGAAAGATGTTAGCACTTAATGAAAATATAGCATGCAAAAATGATGTTTCCTAATGTTTTCCATGTACTAGTTTCTTTTAAGTTATAGATGAATTTTAATTATGATTGATTCAGGTCATTCGCAGTCATCACCCCGTTCTTGAGACATACAAAAGAAAACTTCTCGAATCTGGAATATTGTCAAAAGAAGATATAGAAGAGATTCAGAAAAAGGTCAACAGAATTCTAAATGAAGAATTCGAGGCCAGTAAAAGCTATGTTCCCCAAAAGCTGGATTGGCTTGAAGCAAATTGGGCAGGACTCAAGTCACCAGATCAGCCGGCACAGATACAGGATACCGGGTACATCTTATAAGATCTTCCCAATATCGCAATTTAATCTTTTGTATCTGTTATTTGATAAGTATTTTCAATCACAGGATTAAGGCAGACATGTTAAGAAGTGTTGGGAAGGCCATCTCAACCCTTCCGAAGAATCTCAATGCCCACAAAGTGGTAAAGAAGATCTATGAGCAACGTCGTGAGATGGTTGAAACAGGTCAAGGTGTAGATTGGGCCTTTGCTGAAGCTCTGGCCTTTGGGACTTTGTTGGTAGAAGGGATTCACGTTCGCATATCTGGTCAAGATGTTGAGAGGGGAGCATTCAGTCATAGGCATGCTGTAGTTGTTGATCAAGAGACAGAAGCGAAATACTACCCACTTAAACATGTCATGGAGAAGCAAAAGGCCGAGATGTTTACTATCAGCAACAGGTCAGGTTTACATACTTTGCATTGTTGTTTTGGTTGCTCATATCTTGTACATGCAGGCTGAATGGTCTTAAAGTCATGAACCTTATTCTAGGGTCTATTACCTTTATAACCTATAATTGCTTAATTAATGTATCTTGCTGAACTGAATTTAATTTGTTAATTTTTGATTTTCAGAGCTTAACATATTTTTGTAAAATTATCTTCGCTGAACTTGGAAAGAGGGAAGTTACAAAAGTATGCAGTTGTTGCTGAACTTATTTTTACAAAAGTACCCCTTGTAAACTAGTTTTAGCAAAGTGTGGGTTTCGACCTTTTTGAGAATCATTATGCTGATCCATTTGCATATTTAGCTACATCTATCTGTTGGCTTAATTATGCTTACAAGTTTATAAAACTTCCCTGATAAACGTGTTCAATATTTTAATGTAGCTCCCTCTCAGAATTCGGTGTTCTTGGATTTGAGTTGGGCTATTCGATGGAAAATCCAAACTCACTGGTACTTTGGGAAGCTCAGTTCGGTGATTTTGCAAATGAGGCACAAATTATATTTGATCAGTTTTTAAGCAGTGGGGAGGCAAAATGGTTACGTCAAACTGGGCTTGTGGCACTGCTGCCTCATGGCTATGATGGTCAAGGACCTGAACATTCGAGTGCTCGTTTAGAGCGTTTTCTTCAGGCAATTTCCCTTGAAAAATTTATATTTCATCCTTATAGTTTTCCTGCATTGGACTCTGACATTAATAGCTCTATATATCATTTTCCTTATTTGAAAACTTTTGATACTCAGATGTGTGATGACAACCCACATGAGATCGCAACTGATCCGATAAAGCAAATACAAGAATGCAATTGGCAAGTGGTTAATGTCACAACCCCGGCAAATTATTTTCATGTTCTGAGACGTCAGGTATATTAAACTAAGATGAGCTATTATTGAGGATATATTTTGGGAAATTATAGGATATATTTTGTGACCATATTTTATGGCTAGAATATCTTTCGGTTATCTTTTGTTAGTTTCCTAATTCTATCTCATTAGGGTAAACTTGTATTATATATTTGTCGTGGCAACCATCAATGAAATTTAAGCTATTATGTTCATTCAATTTAGCATGGTATTAAGAGCAGGTTAGATTTTGGGAGCGTTCACAAAAATTTCCCCTACCGGTGTATTAACCGGTGGGACAAAACTTTCGTCAAAAATATAACTTTTTTAAGCTTCTGCATATTAATGTTTTCTTAAGGATTTTTGATACTGTTTAATGATGATGAATTTGATGAACGTGAGTGGTTGAATGGTAGCTAGTGGGTTTATGGTGTCTTACTCTTGAGGCAAAGATGAACAAAGGCATCGATCTAAGTTTTATTTATTAAAAAAATATAAAAAATAAAATAAAAAATTCGGCTCTTCCTTAGAAAGGGTTTGTGATATGATTCAAGCATAATTTTGCGTTTTGGATTTGAGATTTTCTGTATTGATTTTATTATATCTCTAACAGATATCTATATTAGATTACTTTTGAAAGTTTGTCATTGTTCGGAAGAATTGACATACAAATTCATCAGGTTCACAGGGAATTCAGAAAGCCTCTCATTGTGATGTCTCCAAAGAACTTGCTCCGCCATAAGGACTGCAAATCAGAATTATCCGAGTTTGATGATATGCATCAAACTAGCTTTAAGCGTCTCCTGGAGGATCAAAACTATCAGTCTGATCTTGAAAAGGGTGTTAGACGTCTAGTTCTTTGTTCTGGCAAGGTATTTAATATTCCCACCTTTCCTGATTCATATCTGAAATCGTTACAAGGAGAAAAAATCAGTCAAACTTGAGAAAAATTGATTGCACGCATTGAAACAGATCTTACTTGAATCCTGCCTTCTTTGTTTTTTCAATTCTTTATATTGTTTTATATATCAGTGTAGTATGACAGTAGGAAAATTGACACCCCGATAAGGTTATGAATTCTTCGGATTGGAAATTCTCCAAATTTCACGTGTACACTTGATTGTCTTGAACCATTTATTTGTAGGGAAAATGTGATAAAGAAAAAGCAGATCAATGCGATATGTGCTCACAAATGGCCTTTGAGATAATTTTGACTAGATGCAGTCTACCTGATATGTGTACACATGCATTTATACAAGAAAATATCAAGCTAAAAGTCTTATGCAATTGAATATATGTTTTTAGAATGTCTTGTCCCTAACCTAAACCAAAGTTAAATATTTTGAGCAGTTAAATTACTCTGCTCATATTATTTAGCCTTAACTTGTCCGATGCTTGGATATGTACCCGTATTTGAATCATCATACCTGTGCTCATGTTGCTATCTGTGACATGTTGAGATTCCAAAACATTTCAAAACTTTGAGGTGTTGGTGCCTTGAATAGAATTTGCTTCTACTGAGGCGTATTTCACTACATCTTTCTGTTTTGTGTAATATGCAGGTGTATTATGAGCTTGATGACGAGAGGAAAAAACATAACAGCACGGATATAGCGATATGTAGAGTTGAACAAATCTGTCCTTTTCCCTATGATCTAATCCAGCAGGAACTTCAGCGATTTCCAAGTATGTTGCAGCAATTTTCAGCAGAATCTGCACTACTAAACATTCTGCATATTGTTATATGCTAATTATTAGAATTCTGACTATAAACTTGCAGTATCATATAATCTCTATAAGTTCATGTACTTCTCTTTTGACTGTTTCAGATGCTGAGATTGTGTGGTGCCAAGAGGAGCCGATGAATATGGGTGCATTCAACTACATAGCACCCCGTCTTTGTACTTCCATGAAAGCTCTTCGAAGGGGAAATATGGAGAGTATAAAATATGTGGGTCGTCCTCCTTCTGCTGCCACAGCCACCGGGTTTTATCAAGTTCATGTCAAAGAACAGAGTGAGCTTGTGCAGAAGGCCTTGCAGCCTGAACCAATTCATTTTCCTTGGTAAAGATGATGACTTCTGTAAAGACATGCATAATCCCACCTCCTTCCCTTTTTCACTTTTGTATGTTATTTTTACCATTGAATAAATGTGGTTAAAGTCTGTTTAGGACAATCTCAGAAAGTATTTTCTTCGAATTTGCTAAAGGTATTAAGGGGTTTAGTAATCAAATATGCGAAAAGACAATAAACACAATCCCCAAAAGAACGAGTTTAGAGTAATGAAATACTAGAACTATAATAATGATAATAATTATAAATCAAAGAACAAAGATCAAAGTAAGAGAGGTATTTCTGAATAAGGACGAGTAATATCAAAACTTTTAGTATAAAAGTGTTGTAATTTGTATTAACAATGTTTGAATGTATTCTATTACAAACAAAATCCTATTTATAATTATTTGTAAATATAAAAAGGTGATGATTAAAGAATCTTTATTATTTTGGTAATGCTGACAATATTGATTGGCATCTTCATCTTTTAGGAAATGTTGACTTAGTTGATTGATACTTCCTTGATTCACTCCTTAAATCATGGGACGTATTTCTGCTTGTCGCCCAAGCTGCCAAGCATTCATTACGCGTCACAAAATGGACCGAGCTTTGGAGGGAAGCTATGTTACTCAAAATGGCTTAGAAGGGCGATCGACTTACTCAGAAAGGTACAGTTAAGTCCTGCAATCAATAATAAGATTGGACCGCCGCTGCCCGGATAATATTCCGTCAATCAAGTGATTCGTTTCCTGAATTAGCTTTAATTGATTGATTCTGTTTGGGGTAAAATTACCCTATGCCACGTGGCCCAATGGCAAGCTGACACGTGTCAGCCCTAGAGAGGCCCAATGGGATCCAATCGGATGCTGACACGTGGCACTGTAACCCTAATAGGGGAACTGATCCTCTTCTACTATAAATAGAGGAAAATCCTCATTTAGTATACATTCATAAGTACAAACTCAAAAATCGAGCAATATTATTTGCAGAATTTTCTCTGAATCAGAGAGAAAATCCACTTACTTTCCGCACTTTTATACATCCGGAGACGTTCTAATTTGATCGTCGGAGGCGGAACTCCACCCACGGAGTTTCGTGGTTTTGCAGGTACATACAGTCGGCACGCATTCTCGGAATTGTAACTCTCCCGAGGGACTCCAAAAACCCCGAAACATTTGGCGCCGTCTGTGGGGAGAGTACTTCTAAGATGGCATTCGATTCTGTACGGCCTGGTGAAGGCAAGCGGCCTACGGCCGAACCTGTTTCGGGGGTTTTTGATGTGTCCTGTGGGAGAGTTACAATTCCTAGTATGTGCAACCGACCCCTGTACCTGCAAAACCACGAAGACTCCGGTTGATGGGAGCTCCGCCTCCGACGATCAAGTCAGTAACGTACAGGAGGTAATAAATGCGGAAATAGTAATTACTTCTCGCTAATACAAGAGGATTCTGCATTTAATATTGCTCGGGATTTGTGTTTATCTTTTTGGATCCCCATAAATGAGGTCTGACCCACTATTTATAGTGGAGAGACCAGTACCCCATCTAGGATTCAAAGGACACGTGTCTACAGGGGATTGGCGGCGCCCTGTTGACCTATGGCTGGCTGCCAGGTGTCGCAAGGCCATTGGGCCACGTGTCTAGGGTAATTTTTACCCTAAACATTTGCCCCTCTCGGGTGCTGATGTGGCGGGGCCACGTGGCGCCTGAGACGGTTTTTTTTTTCGAATTTGAATTCGAATTTTAAAGTGCAAGAAGCAGGAGGTGAAAAGGCGCGAGGGTTCGCCTTCTGAGGATTGCCTATAAATAGCAAACCTCCTCCCCCATGTTCATATTTACAACCTTAAGCGATTTTCAAAGATTTTGAGAGCAACCGGTCTTGAGAGCAAATTTCACCAGAAATTTTCCGAGTGCACATTCGGTTTTTCGCTTTTTTTAGAGAATTTTCTGCTGTCTGGGGGTGTTGTGGACAGCTTCACGAATTTGCAGCTGCTACTCAGAGGACACATCCGGCTATGAGGACGCCTGTGTCTTTGCGAGCCATTTGAAGACTTTCCAGCTTGGTCAAGCGGTTTTCTCTCCTTCTCAATTAACTTAGGTACCGCCTCTGTTCTTTCTAGCTCTTCCATGTATTTACGTTTGTGCTTCTTTCTTGCCTTTTTCTTTATTAGTTCCATAAGTAGATGGACCCTTTATACCCACACCCGGAACATAGCTTTGAGGCCAACCGGTCCCTCAGTACGGCTGAGTCTAGGACTGAGGGTGCCATCTCTGGGCATTGGAATCTTTCTTGTACATCTCCCAATCTGACCGTCTCCGTGTCTGTGCAGGACACAATGGCCAGAACCAGAAAGACGGCTGTGGATCCCAACTATAGAGGCGGAGGCTTAGAAGAGTTGCCGCCCAAGGAGAGGATCCCAGATGAGATGACAAGGGGATCTCCAAAAGGCACCCCTAGTGATAGCATTCTAGGGTCTTACAGTGGAGGCGGTGAGGAAGCCGCCTCTACTTCTAGAGCTGAGGATGAAAAAACCTCAGCAAGAGATGAAAAGAACCCCGCTTCCAGTTCCGGCTCTGAGTCCGGCTCTGATGAGAGCGACAGTAGCAGCATCAGCTATCTCACGCCGTCTATGGATAGCGAGGAGGAGGAGAGGCCTACATGGAATAATAAAGGCGACCCTCTCATGATCACCGTCTCTGCAAAAGGCAGGGCTAACATGCAGAAAAATTTAGCCAATTTCGTACTCAAGCGGCCCTTGGGAGAAGGGTACAAGTTAGCCGTCCCGCCTGAGATTGGGACCATTGCCTGGGAAGATAACCAGCGCAATGCAGACGATTTCTTTGGTTGCTATGAGGCGGCATTTTTAGCGGGGCTCCGCTTCCCCCTTCATAACACAATAAAGGCCATACTCAGGGGTTATGGCCTAGGCGTCTGGCAACTTACCCCCAACTCTTGGGTAAATATTCTGGGGTATATTGCCGCCTGTGAAATGCAGAATCTGAACCCCGGCTGGGAGGCTTTCGCCTACATGCATTACCTGAGTCGGAACCCAGGCAGTTGGAGGGCCTGGTACACTTTGACAGCATATCCCTAGTACTTAATGACGCTTGACAAGCCGTCAAAGTGGTCGGATTGGAAGGACCGCTTTTACCTGGTCAAAGCTCCAACCAATGAGGAAAATCGGGAGCTCCGGACATACAACCGAAAGCCTGAGTTGCTTGGGAAAAAATGTAAAATGCCCCAGATACCGGATTCTTTGAGCTCACCACTTCCACTATCTCAACCGGCGAACTTATCAGTGTACCCAACAATTGGGTACCCAAACATGAGTTCTTGAGGGACGAGGCGTTCCTGTCCGCATGCGGGCTGAGCGCCATGTTTAAAAAATGTAGGTTGGAGGACTCAGCCGGCCAACTTGTGACAGATGTATGTTTCTTGCTTCGCTTAGATATTCGTTTTTGTACTTTTTCTAACCAGGCGTCTCATTGTTATTTTGCAGCTGAAGGCCTAGCCATGTTGCCAACATACAAGACGCCTGCTAAGAAGGCCTCTGATATCCAAAAGGAGAATGTAGAGAAAAAGAAGGCTTCCCAGGCGGCTAAGAAAGTAAGTCCGCCTGTCCTATTTGCGTATTACTCTATTTTTTCTTCCATTCAGTTGTTTCAAATCTAACCGTTTGACCCCTTTTTACCATGTTTCAGGATGGGAGCAAGGTTCCTCTCTCTCTTTCCAAACAACTCCGGCAAAAGCCGGTTGGGGAGGAGCCTGCTCCAAAGGTCCAAAAGACCTCTCATGCTGACCGACTGACTGTCGGCGGCAAAACGGTGAAAAACACCGGAATAGGGTTCGACCTTTCACACGGGAGGTCGGACGTCCCTTCGGCACCCCAAAAAATAGGCGGTACATCTGCCGAAAAAGGCCCACGCGGCACTCAGAAGACCCAAGGTACGGATGACCCCTCCAATCTCACTCTACTTGGTCTGCCCATGCGAGTCAAGTCTTACTCCCAACTCTAGCCAGAGGACTCGTCATCCAGCCGGCAATCTATTGGAGGGGCGTTTGCTCCTTTCTCACCGTCTGTTTCTGGTGCAGATAAATCTCCTCACTGGCCGAACGTGACACAATACGCCCGGGCCATGCTGAAAGTCATCCCTAAGGACGAGAAGGAAGCGATCCCTGGGATCAACGCCTTTAATGCTGACCGTGTGATGGTCAGCCTGGCTGAGGTAATCTTATACATCCGTCTCTACTTTAAACAATAATCTCATACTTGTCTGATTTCTTCTAACACCGGCTGTGTCTTTGCAGTCATTGCTGCGCGTGGAGGGGCTAAAGAGAGCCTATGCACGCAAACAAGAGGAGGTAAGGAGAGCCAAACGGGATGCCAATGACGCCCATATTGTAGCTCAGTATTCAATGATTGTGCATGACTTAAAAACTAAATCTATAATCATGCAACAATGCAAGCGGACCAGATCAAGACCCTTCAAAAGGCCCTCAATGAGTCAAAGGTCAAGGCTGACAACCTTCAGGTGGCGTTGGAGAACGCTGAGACGGAGTAGAAGAACCACGAGGATTCTCTCCGGACCTTGGAGAAGACTCAGAAGGAAAACTCTTCCCTGAAGAAGGAGAATGACCTCCTGAAGAAGGAGGCTGCCACTTCAAAGAAAAACTTTGAGGCAACCCTTAGGCGGAACAGAGCCGACTCATTGAGGAGAATGAGCAAGACTGCGAGAACCGCATGAAGCTGGCGTTCTTCCTGATTCACCCAGAAGCTGGCGTTCTCCTTGATTCACCCAGAAGCTGACTACACTGCCTGGGAGCTCCCCTATCGATACGCATATCTCGCCATTCTGGCTAAGGAGGAAGGTCAGCCGCACCAGAGCCCTATGAGCAATGGGCCAAGAAGGAAATTGAAAAGATGCAGGCTGAGGCAGCCGAAGAGGAGGAGTACTACCAGGCGAAAGTTGAGGAAACCGCCAACCTTCTTGGCTCTGAAGCTGTTGCCAACCAGGCCCAGCCACACCAGACTGAGGCGCCCAGTGCTCAAACACCAACAACCCGGCTGACTCTTGAAATTGAATGAATGTAATTTTCGGCCTGTGTGCCGTGTATCTTTGTATCTATTTTCACCGGACGGGGGTCCGATTAACAATTTCAACATTTTGAATTTTTATTAAATATATTTCGCCGACTGTGTCGGCTTTGCCTTGATTCGATTCTCAGTTTATTTTTGCTTAGCATTTTTCTAATTTTCGCAAATTTTTGCCAAGTATAATGACGCTTGACTTCCCATATATACCGGGTGGGGTTACTAAGTTTACCCCTGGATGGCTGGTTGTTAACTTCAAAAAGGTTAACAGGCAGACGTCCACATGTGCACCCGGTTAGACAGACAAGCGGTGCTTGATTGTTTGAGGAAACTGATCGCATTACTAACTGGTTGGGGTGTGCTCGTAAAGCACCCCGTTTTGCAATGTTTATATGCAGCTGGTTATTTGGCCGGCTGTAGATCGGTCGTTTGTTAAATGCTAAGGTTTGGACCTCGCTAAGTTTAGTAGGCATAATCGTTTGAAGTGCCTTTGTGTAAAGCTGGTTATGGCATGACCAAGATTTCATGTGCCGTCTGTACTGTTTGGTAGTACAAGCAGCTGTATTTTCCTGTTGGGGGTACCAGCTATATTACTTTGACGTAAATCCCGGGAGTACCGCATTGCAGAAATGACCGGTTGTACTATTTGCAGTGAAGACCGGTCACATCTCGGTTACAAAGGATCATTCAAACAGCCGGTTAGAGCCGTTCGATTCATGATCGCTAGAACAATGTACCACCCGGAAGGGAGATGTTCTCTTCGACGAATTCACCCCAAATGGGCGTCACGGATGTCTGCTCTTTTGGAGCAGACAGTTTAATTTTTAGCTGGTCGGTTGGCCTTTAATTTTATAGCTGCCACCTTTGTATTGCACAGGACAGGGCATATGTATGCGAAAAGGAAAATTTGGAAATAAAGCATTCTCATTAATATACTTTATTTACAAAAATTTACAATTTCTCAAAAGTAGTACTTTTTCAAGTTGTCTACATTCCAAGTTCTGGCTAGCTGCCTACCGTCTGGGGTCTCCAGGCGGTAGGTGCCGCCTCTGACTTCTTCAAAAATCCAGTAGGGGCCCTCCCAATTAGGAGTTAGCTTCCCCTGCTCATTTGCCCTACCGGTTTCCTCCATTATTCGCAGCACAAAGTCCCCCACTTTGAGGGGTCGTTTGTGTACTCTTTTGTTGTAGGCCCTCGTCATTCTCAGACAGTATATCTCATGGCGCAAGGCGGCGTTGCCCCTACGCTCCGGGAGTGAGTCCAATGCAAGAGGCATGGCCTCCCAATTAGCCTCCTCATCATAGAGCAGGACTCGGAGTGTTGGCTCATAAATTTCAATAGGCAGGACAGCTTCAGTGTCGTATGTCATGAGAAACGAGGTTTCACCGGTTGCCCCTTTTTCAGTTGCTCTGATGGCCCAAAGGACATGAGATAACTCATCCGCTCAAAGACCGCCAGCTCTCTCAACTTTCATTTTTATGCCGTCTGAGTTGAGCTTGTAGAAGGCTTCAACTTGGCTGTTTGCCTGGGGTCGGCCAACAGATGCAAAATAATGTGAGATCCCTTGATCTCGCCACCAACTCTTGAGGACAGGCGTTTCAAACTGAGGACCGTTGTCAAAGACCATGGACATGGGAACCCCAAACCGGGTGACTATGTTTCTCCAGATGAAGGAGATTACGTCCTTAGTCTTTATGCCTTTGACCGCCTCTTCTTCAACCCATTTGGTGAAGTAATCCACAACAACCAAGATGTAACGGCGACCGCCTAAAGCAGGCGTGTATGGTCCCAGAATGTCCATGCCCCATTTCGCAAAGGGAACCGGGCTGTGAATGGCTAGTAGGTCTGTGGCCGAAGGGTATATCAGTCGGCCAAACCGCTGACATCTGTCACACCTCTTCACCAAATTCATGGCATCTGCCTCAAGAGTGGGCCAAAAATAGCCCTGCCGCCTGGCTCTCTTAGCCAGGGATCTGTCGCCTATATGTGATGCAAAAAAACCCGCATGCAGATCCTCTAGGACTTCTCTCCCCTTCTCTGGGGTAACACATTTCAAAAACGGCTGCAGGTACCCCTTTCGGAGGAGTTCCCCTTGATGCATTACAAAGCTCGGAGCTCATTTCTTAAGAGCAGCCACTTCTGAAGGGACATCCGGCAGAGTGCCGTCTGTCAAATATGCCCGGATGGGATCCATCCAGGTAGAGCTTCGGTCCAGAACTCCAATGGGTTCATGTTCAATACTTCTTTTTTCCATGACCTCCCAAAAGACTAACCTAGGCGCATCACAGGAGGCGGATGATGCCAATTTGGAAAGTGCATCCGCCTGATTGTTTTCAGACCGTGACACTTGACGTAGTTTAAATTCGTCAAGTGTCGCAGCCTCCTCCCTAACCGCCTGCAGATATTTGATCATAGCCGGATGGGTGGCTTCGTAGTCCCCATGGAATTGGCTAACGGTCAATTGAGAATCAGAGCAGGCATCAACTTTTCTTGCCCTTGCCGCCTTGCACATGCGTATACCAGCCAGCAGGGCCTCGTACTCTGCCTCATTGTTTGAGGCTTAGAACTTAAACCGTAGTGCATATTCATATTTATCTCCTTCTAGAGAATGACATATTACGCCTGCACCACAGCCGTTCATAGCAGATCTTCCATCTACAAATAACTTCCAAACCTGATCCGTATTTGCCGGCTAAACCGACCTAGTCATTTCAACAATGAAGTCGGCAAACGCCTGACCTTTCACTGCCCGCCTGGGTTCGAAAGTTATCTCCAGGCTTTGTATTTCAACAGCCTATTTGATCATTCTGCCGAATGACTCTATAGTGGTCATTAGCAGCTTGAGTGGCTGATCGGTATACACAATCACCGGATGTGGCAAAAAAGTAAGGCTTCAACCGCTTTGTAAAGAGCCAGCCCAAATTTTACAATCATTGGGTACCGGAGTTCAGCATTTCTAAGGACGTGGCTGATGAAATACACCGAGAGCTGATTTCCGTCTCTCTTAGCAAGGAGAACAACACTAAGGGAGTGATTTGAGATGGCTAGATACATGTAGAGAACCTCCTGGGGCAGGGGGCTCACTAGCCTTGGCAAAGAGCGCAGATGTTGTTTTAGCGTCTGAAATTTCGCCTCAGCCTCTTCACCCCACTCAAATCTTGACCTCTTCCTGATTGTTTGGAAGAAATAGAAGCATTTTTCGCCTGACCGGCTGAGGAACCTCCCCAATGCCGCTAGGCAACCAGTAAGTTTCTGGACTTCTTTGACAGTGTGAGGTGACTGCATGTCAAAAACCGCCTGTACTTTTTCCAGATTAGCCTCTATGCCTCTTTGATCAATCAGAAATCCGAGAAACTTCCCAGACTCAACACCAAAGACACACTTCTTGGGGTTAAGCATGACCTTGTGCCGTCTGAGGGTGGTGAAGGTTTCTCGGAGGTCAGCCAGGTGATCCGTCTGTAGCTTGGATTTGACTATCATGTCATCAATATACGCCTCTACATTCCTTCCAATTTGATTGAGAAAAGCTGTGTCAATCATTCGTTGGAAAGTAGCAGGCGCATTCTTCAACCCAAATGGCATAACCGTATAACAATATAACCCCTGATCAGTGACGAATGTCGTCTTCTCTTGATCTTTTTTCCACAGGGGTATTTGATGGGAACCTGAGTAGGTGTCCATGAAACTCATCAGAGCAAGACCGGTTGTAAAGTCGACTAGGTTGTCGATCTTTGGCAGTGGATAGCTATCCTTCGGACATTTCCTGTTCAGATCTGTGTAGTCTACACACATCCGCCAGGTGCCATTCGGCTTTTTAACAAGGACAACGTTTGCTACCCAATCCGGGTAGTAGCATTGCCGGATAAACCCAACACCTAGCAACTTTTTAACCTCGACGGCTGCCGCCTGAGATCTTTTCTCTCCGTGATTCCTCTTCTTTTGCCTAACCGGCTTCTTTTTGGGATCAACGGCGAGTTTGTGGACAGCAAGATCAGGGCTGGCGCCTGGCATCTCTTCCACTTCAAAGGCAAAAATGTCTTTGAACTCTCTCAGCAGTTGGAGCAAGTCTGCTCCCAATTTCTCAAAAGCGACCGTCCCAACCCTCACGATTCTGTCGGGCCGGCTGTCGTCCAGGACGACATCAACGCTCTCATCAGCCAGCTGGGGTCGAAAGTCATCCGACCTTTCCCCGGTCAGTGATTGCTATTGTTTTTCTTTTTTGACGGGTGTCAGTTGGTCCGCCTTTCTTTTTTTACCGGCTGCCCTTGGATCCGGCAATGCCTGATTGCAGTTGTCAAGCTCTATGAGTTCTTTGTCGTGACCGGCTGAAGCCATAGTTGGTTTGACGTCTGAGAGGTAACACTCCCTAGCCGTCTTTTGGTCCCCATTCAGGGCACCGACTGTCCCATCATCCTTCTGAAACTTGATCAGCACGAGAGACGGGATGATGACTGCCTTGGACTCGTTGAGGGTGGGGCGGCCAAAAATCATATTGTAGGCGGTCAACTCCTTAACAACAAGGAACTTAACGACCATGTGCCGCCCTTGCCCCTTTTCTCCCAGCCGGATGGGTAGGTCAATCCTTCCCACCGGATGCACCATCCCTCCCCCAAAACCGACTAAGGGGTGAGGAGCCTCATGCATGTTGCTGGGCTTGTACTTGATCTTTGTCAAGCACTGATAGCTTATCAAGTCACATAAGCTCCCGGTATCGATCAGGATTCGGCCAACTCGTTGATTGGCAACTTTGCATTCGATAACAATGGGGTCATCGTGAGGCCGTCTGACCTGGCCTCGGTCCTTTTCAGAAATAAGGACCTCATGAAAGGATTCTTTCAACGCCTGGCCCTCATCTATTGAGTTGACCAGCAGCCTGATGTTATCCTTAGCACCCCGGATGGTGGGACCTCCACCCGCAAAACTGTTTCTTCATCTGTTTCAGAATTATCAGCCAGTGATTTGGACGGATGCCCATGGTTTGTCTTGGGGTTACCCTTGGATTTGGGTAAATTGGACTTCAGGTTCCCCTCGTCAGCCAGACGGTCTAACAGGCGCCTGAGGCTACAGCAACCGTTGGTGTCGTGGCCAACATCCTCATGGAATTGGCAGTATTTGCTCTTGTCCCGGCTGCTGACAGGACTTTTCATTGCTGCCGGTTTTTCAAGAGTCAGCCGGTCTTTTATCTCCATGAGGATGGAGGAGTCCTTGGTGAACTCGTACTTTGGGACGTACGGTTCTGATTTTCGTCTATTCTTCTGGGCCGGCTGACCAGATCGATCTGCCGCCCAGACTTCTTTTCTTTTCTTTTCTTCTTTCTTTGCCGGCTGGAATGGCCGGCTCTCTCTCCGTTCGGACTTTTTGGGGTCCGACGGGTACCTCACGGCACAAAGCTCCGTCGTTTGTATATAGGCTTCAGCTTCCATTAATGCCACTTGGAGGGTGGCAACCCTCTTTCTGACCAAGTCAAACTTAAAGTTCGACCCGTCTTTCAGACCCTTGAAGAAGTCTGTGTAGGCAACGTCGTCAGACAACCCTTGAATCTGAATTCTCATCAGATTGAACCTCCTGACGTAGGACCTAAGTCCTTCCTTCTCTCCCTGTTGTATGGCCCCAAGATCGAGGCTCGTTTTCTTGGCAGGGATGTTCATTGAGAAGTTCGACGTAAACAAGTACGCCAAAGTTCTGAAGTTGTTGATGCATCTGGCTGGCAGGTTGCCAAACCATCGTTAGGCTATGCCCTTCAATGTAGCCGGGAAGCACCAACACCAAGCGACATCATCCAACCCCTGTAAGTACATGAGGTTGGTATAGGCCATTAGGTGATCTTCTAGGTTGGTGGTACCGTCATAGGCGCCGACCAACACGTTTATCACCTTAGCCGGCTGTGCTACCTTGGTAATTTCCATGGAGAATGTCGTTGGCTGTTCCCCAAGGTTAAGCAGCCGAAGCTGCCAGTCCATAGGCTGGACAGGTTGTGCCGCCTGACTCCCGAAGAGGGTCGGCTGCATGTATCGAGATCCATAAGGCATGCACCGTGACTCGTACTGTATCGGCTGGATCATTTTGGGACCAGAACGTGCGGACGGACCGCACGACTGACTCCCTTTGTCTGATTCCGAATTCTTTATGGAAGCATTTCTGAAGTTGTCTGGGTAGGTCGACGTTGAAGCCGACGCGGACAACTGTAGACTTCTCTTTTCCTGGATGAGCATCCGGGCATCAAAGTAAGTCTTCTTTGATCCATCCGGCTGTACTTGCTGGATGGGCTTCCTTTGCCCAGTCTTAGGGACACAAATTTTTGAGACGTCGATCGTGGACCCATCCGCCACCTTTGGTGTTTGGTGAGGGGTAGGCACACGATCTTTCAGCGCCTTCTTCTCGGAGAACAGGAGCTTCTTGGCCGACTGACCCGGGGCCAGCGGATTTGTTTAGGAGGCTCTTGATCTCGCCCTTAAAACTTGTCATGAATTTCATGAGTTCGTCTCTCGTGACGAGAGCAACACCTTCTGCCACCTCGGTTGTCCCAGTGGGCCTACCGATTGGGCTGCCTGGAGCAGCCTGACCCATCCCGCTCCTTTATTTCTTTGGAGCGGAAGTGTTTTGTTCTGAAGGACCCGTCTAGGGCCACATAGGTGTCGATTTCGTAATCGTCACCACTTTATTGGTCCGTATGGACCTCAGGCTCGACCATAGGCCGTTTGCCTTCATTCGTTTGTACAGTTTTACAAGCCATCTAGGAAGTACTTTCCCCACAGACGGCGCCAAATGTTTCGGGGGTTTTTGATGTGTCCTGCGGGAGAGTTACAATTCCTAGTATGTGCAACCGACGCCTGTACCTGCAAAACCATGAAGACTCCGGTTGATGGGAGCTCCGCCTCCGACGATCAAGTCAGTAACGTACAGGAGGTAATAAATGTGGAAATAGTAATTACTCCTCGCTAATACAAGAGGATTCTGCAATTAATATTGCTGGAGATTTGTGTTTATCTTTTTGGATCCCCATAACTGAGGTCTGACCCACTATTTATAGTGGAGAGACCAGTACCCCATCTAGGGTTCAAAGGACACGTGTCTACAGGAGAATGGCGCCCTGTTGACCTATGGCTGGCTGCCACGTGTTGCAAGGCCATTGGGCCACGTGTCTAGGGTAATTTTTACCCTTAACAGAACCTGAGATCCTTGCGTGACAACTATGAAGTCGACACCTATGTGGCCCTAGATGGGTCATTCCGAACAAGGCGCACCCGTTCCAAAGAAACAAGGGAACGGGGCGAAGACAAAGCTGGTCCCAGCAACCCAGCCGTCAAGCCTGCTGGGCAATCCCAAGCGGCGGAGGGTACAGCCCCTGTCACCAGAGACGAGCTCATGAAATTCATGATGAGTTTCAAAGGGGAAATCAAAGATATAATAAAGAAGTCAACTGGCTCCAACAAGGGTCAGTCGGCCAAGAAGCCTTCTCCCTCCGGGAAGAAGCACATCAAAGATCGGGTGCCTACTCCTCACCCTAAACCAAAGGGGGCGGATGGGCCCCTGATCGACCTTTCCAGACTTCGTTTCCCTGAATCAGGGCAAAGGAAGGTCATCCGGCAAGTTCAGCCGAAGGTCAAAAAGGACTTACTCTGACGCCCGGATGTTCATCCAGGAGAAGAAAAGTCAACAAATGTCTGAGTCGGCCTCAACGTCGACTTACCCAGACAGTTTTCGCAATACTTTAATGAAGTATTCGGAGACAAACCGAGAGAGTCAGTCATGCGGCATGTCCGCACGTACTGGCCATACATGCCGTATGGATCACCATACATGCAGCCGACCCTTTTTGGGGGTCCGGCGGCACAGCAGGTCCAGCCTATGGACTGGCAGCTCCGGCTGCTAAACCTTGAGGAAAAGCCGTCGGCGTTCTCTAGGGAGATAACCGAGGTTAAGAACGTGTTGGTCAGTACCTACGACGGTACCACTAACCCGGAAAACCACCTAATGGCTAACACCAACCTCATGTACTTACAAGGGTTGGATGACGCCGCCTGGTGTCGATGCTTCCCAGCAACGTTGAAGGGAATAGCCCAACGATGGTTTGGCAATCTGCCAGCCAAGTGCATCAACAATTTTAAAACGCTTGCATACCTGTTTGCGTCCAACTTCTCCATGAACATCCCTGCCAAAAAGACAAGTCTCGACCTAGGGGCTATTCAGCAGGGAGACAACGAGGGACTATGGTCCTATGTCAGGCGGTTCAATCTGATGAGAATTCAGATTCAGGGACTGTCTGACGAAGTTGCCTATATAGACTTCTCTAAGGGTTTGAAGGACGGGTCGACCTTTAAGTTCGACCTGGTCCGCAAGAGGGTTGCTACCCTCCAAGAGGTGTTGATGGAAGTCGAAGCCTATATACAGGCGACGGAGCTCTGTGCCACCAAGCACTCGTCGGAATCTAGAAGGTCCGACAGGAAAGAGAGCCGGTCTGCTCAGCCGGTTAAAAAAGAAAAGAGCAAGAAAAGAAAAGAAGTCTGGGCGGCGGATCGCTCTGGTCAGCCAACCTAGAAGAAAAAGAGAGAGTTGAAGCCGTACGTCCCCAAGTACAAGTTCAACAAGGACTGATCCTTCATCCTCATGGAGATCAAAGATCGGTTAACCCTTGAAAAACCGGCAGCAATGAAGAGTCCCATCAACAGCCAGGACAAGAGCAAGTACTATCAGTTCCATGAGGATGTCGGTCATGACACCAATGGTTGCTATATCCTCAGGCGGCTATTGGACCGTCTGGCTGATGAGGGGGATTTAAAGTCCTATATGGTGAAGTCCAAGGGTAACCCCAAAACTAACAATGGACAACCACCCAAAAAGCCGGCTGTGAGCTCTGACACTGATGAAGAGCACATCTTCACCATAGCAGGCGGTTTCGCGGGCGGGGTCCTACCATCTGGGTTACCAAGGATAACATCCGGAAGCTGGTCAACTCATTGGATGAGGGTTTGGCGTCGAAAGACACCTTCCTTGAGGTCCTCATCTCTGAGAAGGATTGGGGTAAGGTCAGGCGGCCTCACGATGACCCAATCGTCATCGAATGTAAGGTTGCCAATTAACGAGTGGGTTGGATCCTCATCAATACCGGGAGCTCGTCTAACCTTATCAGCTACTAGTGCTTGGCAAAGCTCAAGTACAAGCCTAGCAGCATGCTCAAGGCTTCTTACCCTCTAGTCGGCTTTGGGGGAGGAGTAGTGCATCCGGTGCGGAGGATTGACCTATCCATCCGGCTAGGAGAGAAGGGGGAAGGACAACACATGGTCATCAAGTTCTTGGTGGTCGAAGAATTGACCGCCTACAATCTAATTCTGGGCCGTCCAACCCTCAACGAGTCCAAGGCAGTCATCATCCCATCCCTCATGCTGATCAAGTTAAAGAGGGATGACGGGTCAGTGGGTTCCCTGAGCAAGGATCAAAAGACGGCTAAGGAGTGTTACCTCTCAGACGTCAAGCCTACTGTGGCCGCAGCCGGCCAAGGCGAGGAGCCCATTGACCTTGATGACATCAAGGAAGCCGCGCTTGCTCCCAAAGCAGCCGGCAAAAAGAGAAAGGCGGACCACCTGGTGGCCGTAAAAAAAGAGAAGCAATAGCAATCACTGATCGGGGAACGATCAGAGGATCTTTGTCCCCAGCCGACTGGTGATAATATTGATATTGTTCTAGATGACAGCCGTCCAAAACGAACCATAAAAGTGGGGACGGTTGCTTTTGCAAAGTTGGGTGCAGACTTGCACCAATTGTTGAAGGAATTCAAAGACATCTTTTCCTTTGAAGTGGAAGAGATGCCAAGCGTCAGCCCGGATCTTGCTATCCACAAACTTGTCGTGGATCCAAAAAAGAAGCCGGTTAGGCAAAAGAAAAGGAACCACGGCGAGGAAAGATCTCAGGCGGCAGCCGCCGAGGTCAAGAAGCTACTGGATGCCGGGTTCATTCGGCAATGCTACTATCTGGATTGGGTAGCCAATGTTTTCCTTGTCAAAAAGCCGAATAGGACCTAGCGGATGTTTGTTGATTACACAGATCGGAACAAGGTATGTCCGAAGGATAGTTATCCTCTTCCAAAGATCGACAGTCTAGTCGACTCTACAGCTAGTCATGCCTTGATAAGCTTTATGAACGCCTACTCAGGCTTTCATCAGATACCCCTGTGGAAGAAAGATCAAGAAAAGACGGCATTTGTCACTGATCAGGGGTTATTCAGTTATACTGTGATGTCGTTTGGGCTGAAGAATGCGCCTGCTACCTTCCAACGGATGATTAATAAGGTCTTCATTAATCAAATTGGGAGGAATGTAGAGGCATACATTGATGATATGATAGTCAAATCTAAGCTCCAGACGGATCACCTTGCTGACCTCCGAGAAACCTTCACCACCCTCAGGCGACTATTTATTAGTTTGGATGCTTGTATGGACGGCTGTCTGCTTAGAGTTGAATTAACTATAAGCACACAATCGTCCAGGGGCAGACAGATTCAATGCACCCGGCGTACCGCATGTATCAATTCAAATCGCAATAGAAAAAAGAACATATTTCATTCAAGGCAAAAATTGCAAAAAAATTGAAGCAAATAGTATCAAAGCAAAACCGCCACAGTCGGCATATATATATATATATATAATTAAAATGTCATCTGGACCCTTGTCCGGGGAAAGATATAGAAAGTACGCGGCACGTAGGCCGGATGAAGGCAGGAATAAAAAATGTTAAGCTACTGCTGCTATTGTTGTTGCTGTTGTGACGGATGGCCCTGACCGGCAGGAGGGGCTTCTTGAGTTTGTTGGGTTTGGGCTTCTCCAGCCTCACCCGGCACTATCTCTTCCGCGTGCTCCTCCTCCTCGATGCCGGCCCATTCTTCAAAGGGCGTCGGCTTCTCTGTCCCGAGAACCTGAGCGTCAAATACTTCAGTAGCGTATTTGTACCTCAAGTCGAAGAAGGCATAGCCGGTGTTCGGATGGATCATGGACCATGCCATCTTCATGCGCTCCTCGCAGTCGCGCTCGTTCTTGGTAACCAGTCGGTCCTGCTCAGCCGCCAACTGGTCCTTGTGCTCCGTCTAGGTCTGGGCCAGTTCATTCTTCAGCCGGGTGACCTCAGCCTTCAGCTCGGTGTTCTCCTTGTAAACCTCCCCCAAGGCTTTAACGTCAGCCTTGAGTTTGTTGACTTGGAGTTCACAGTCGGCTACCTTTTGTTGGTTGTATCGGCAGCAACCGTGAACTCCTTGATCAGCTCCTCCTGTTTCATCTCCCGGCTTTAAGTTTGGATTTCAAGCATAAGGGAGTTATATTGCGAAACATATATTAGTTTGGTTGCCCGTCTCTGGGCATCCCTTACCTCCTCTTGCTTTTTTCGCAAGGGGACCTTCATCCCATCAACCCTCAACATCACCTGCAAAGCCAGCTGGAAAGAAGTTAGCTTCTCAGTTATATTACAACCAGCAACGAACAAAATTGCACAAAAGCACCCGAACCGATAAATTACCTCAGCCAGCAGTGAGTTGATGCGATCAATGTTGACCTGGTTGATACCCGGTACCGCCTCCTTTCCGGACCGGGTGAGAGTCCTTAGTATTCTCTTGGCGTAGTTTTGCAGATCCGGCTAACGAGAAGAGGCATCTGCATTATGAGATTTATCTGTTAAATACTGAGCATATGCAGCGCCTGTATTCTACCGGCTGCATGAAGAATCCCCTAACTAGGTAGCTTGGGACTTGACTCGAACAGGCCCAAGCGGCCAGGGGGGGTCAAAGGTGAGAGGAGTACCTTGGTTTTCAGGCTGAGGGGTGACACCACCCCCAGCCGCATTAGAGCCGGATGCAACAGCAAGCACCCGGCTAGAGGGAGCCTCAGGCTCCCCAGCTCTGGCCTTGAGCCTAAGCCCAGATCTCGCAGACTCTTGCCTGCTGAAGTAGGCCTCTCAGGAGCCGGCTGTCTTCTGGCAGAGGCAGGGGCAGGGGCAGGCGGGACCCTCCGCCTTTGTGAAGAAGGTTGGGCGGGCCCTTCTCCCGGCCTCTTTAGCATCTTCCTTAGAGACCGAGGGACGTTCTTGGTCCCCGTCGGCAAAAGAAAAAAAATCAGTTGGTTAGTATCAGAATGAGTTACAAGTCATACAGACGGTAAAAAGATCAACCGGTGCTTACCCCATCATCTTTGGCCGCCAGTTGGGCCTTCTTTTTCTCAAGTTGTTCCTTCCGAATTTCCGCGGCTGACTTGGCCGGAGTTTTTTCGGGAGGAACCATCTCAAGTCCTTTCTCTGCAAAAAGGAAAAATAAAGTTATGAGATCATTCAAACACCATACAGGTGGCATAAGACGTCGGTTAAGCAATCAACGTACTTTTGCTCCAGAAAGATCTAAGACCGCAGGCGGAAAGGAACGCCTCATCTTTAAACCAATCCGGATGAGGGACCCAGAACTTAGGGACAATGACTTGTGTCCCATCATCCAGAGGCATGGTAGTTTTCTTAAAAAGGCCCGGCTCCATTATTTGATCCCAGGAACTCTCTGGTATCTTAAGGAGGGCACACTTCTTTCCCAGAAGAGCCGGATGTTTATTGTAGCGACGCAGCCGGTGGTTCACAGCCGGAGAAGGGGAAGAGACCATGTAAAATTTTCTCTTCCAGCTGGTCCACTTGGACGGCTTCTCCAGCGTCATCATGTACTCCGGATGCGTGGTCAATGTGTACCACGCATTCCAGCCGCCTGGGGCACGGCTAAGATAGTGCATATGTGCAAACGCCTCCCAGCTAGGCGTTATGTCCTGCATTTCATAGGCGGCTATGTACCCAAGAATGTTCACCCAAGAGTTGGGTGTGAGCTGCCAGACGCCAAGGTCGTAACCCCTTAGAATGGCTTTGATTGTGTTGTGGAGGGGGAATCAGAGGCCGGCTTTGAATGCCGCCTCATAGCAGCCAAAGTAATCATCGGCGTGATCCAAGTCGTCATCCCAGACGACGGCTGCCTCCACAGGCGGAACATCCCGGGCGCTTTTCCAAGAATGCAGGGAGGGTGGCGTTTAAAGTAACAACATCCCGGGCGCTCATGTGCGCCTCTGTTGGGTTATTTATTGAAGGCCAATTATATGCCTCCTCGTCCTCTTGAGGGGCATCCGGCTCCATCGTCGACTCAGTGGAGTCGGATTGTTGGACGGTTTCTTCACCGTCTGAGCTCCTGGATTCCTCAAGAATCTCATCTCCGAGCGTGCTAGGTACGCCCGGTTGGTCATAAAGAGCATCATCAATCGGAGTTCCGACTGAATCACCTGACTGGTACTCGGGGTCTACAGCCGTCCACCTTGTCCGAACCATTCTGTCCTGCACATAAACAGGAACGGTCGGATTCACAGAAGAGTAAGGGTGGTCCAAACACCCCCAAACGGCATCCCCAGTCCTAGATTCAGCCGTGTCCGGTGATCGGTTGACAACTGCCCTAGGCCGTGTCGTGTGTGTGTTAGCTGAGTCCATTATTCTCTAACAATCTATACAACCGGGAAAAACTCAAAAACGTTGCAAGGGGCAGAGACGGTACCTTGAAGTTGTGAAAAACTTAGAAGGAGTTTGACTCCTTAAAGCTACCAAACGGATCTCTGATTTGTTGCTTGAAGATACCCCATACGGTGCCCGGATGTATCCCTTTGAAGAGCAACTAAACTTGTAGAAGATCCAACCGTTTTCTTAAAATGTCGCTTGAAGATACCACAGGCGGAAGAGACCGGCTGTGTGTGTTTTGAAAGCTAAAGAAAACAAATGGATGGTCAGGCATTTTTGAAGAAAATTGCTTGAAGATGCCCAAAACGGTAAAAGACCGGCTGTGGGTATTGAATGCAAGAAGAGAAAATTGACTAAGTCAGACAGTACCTTAGTGAGTTGAGCAAAAAGCACTCAGACGGTATCCGGATGTGTCTGAAAAAGGGAGCTGGTTGAACGCAAAAGTAGCCGGTGTCAGAGCTTTTTTCTCTCAAGGAAGTTTTTGCGAAAATTTGTAAAGTATGAAATAAGAGGAGGAAACCTCCCATTTATAGGAGGGGGCAGAAAGCGAACCGTCACCTCCCCCTCCAATTCAATTTCGAAATTCGAATTCAAATAAAAAAATGGAGGGAAGGAGACGAACCATCACCTTCCCAGAATGTGACACGTGTCACAGGTGCCACGTGGCAAGCCACGTCACACCTGTGAGGGGCAAATGTTTGGGGTAAAATTACCCTATGCCACGTGGCCCAATGGCAAGCTGACACGTGTCAGCCCCAGAGAGGCCCAGTAGGATCCAATCGAATGCTGACACGTGGTAGTGTAACCCTAATAGAGGAACTAATCCTCTTCTACTATAAATAGAGGAAAATCCTCATTTGTTATACATTCATAAATACAAACACAAAAACCGAGCAATATTAATTGCAGAATTTTTTTTGAATCAGAGAGAAAATCCACTTACTTTCCGCACGTTTATACATTCGGGGACATTCTAACTTGATCGTCGGAGGCGGAACTCCACCCAACCAGAGTTTCGTGTTTTTGCAGGTACAGACGGTCGGCGCGCATTCCCGCAATTGTAACTCTCCCGAGGGACTCCAAAAACCCCAAAATAGATTCTATAATCTTGATTGATTTCATAAGATCTTTAATTGATTGTTGACTTCTTGATTGGACTAATCAAATCCTGATTGATGAGCTGTAATTCTATTCAACATTCTTTGATATCTTTGACCATACAAATTCCTTTTTCAGCTCATTTTCTTATTATATGTAAGTGAAATAAAATATCATATTCTTATATTGATCCTTTGACTGATCTTTTCCTAATTTGTAGGCTGCTAATAATTCGCTCCCAATAGGGTTGTGATCATGGGAGCGGTTGCAGTGTTATGGTAACAGAGTTGATGGATTACTATCAGACTAGTGTATCAGCGGAATTTTTTTTTTGAATTTTTTGAGCCTGTTAATATAATTTAAGACTCTTGAAATATTGTAATTAGCACCTTTAAGTCCAACAACAAGGCCCAACCCTTCAAAAATATCCTAAATATATAAAATTAGTATTAATCCCATGTGCCATGACAATATTACAAGTGATTTCTCTTTTCACCATATATAATTAAAAAAAAAAGGAAAAAAAAATGGCCAACTCACTACCTCATACCCACATTAAAAGTTATAAACATAACTTAAGTTAGTTTTCAACTGCTCACCTACTTTCTCTCTCTTCTTTTGGTTCAGATCTAGGGAATTCTTTCGATATTAATGGAGTTTTCACTTTTTTTTTTTTTTTCCCTTTTCCCTTTCTTTTGTCTAAGAAGTGAGCAATTCATTTGGAAATATCGATCAATACGAAAGAGATGCTCGTATCGGTTATATCGCGGCCAAAATCTTGAACTTTTGAAATACGTAGTAGTTTGTATCGAGAGGGGATATTTCGGTTACATAAGTTTCATATCTAGTGCAAACTAGTTGAATTGCGATGTAACGACCACAATATTATTCCATGACACATACCAAGTAAAAAAATTGTACTCCATATTTTACAAGCATGACGTTGCAGTATTTACTCCAATAGGAAGTGTTATAGGCCATTGTCGTGGAGATTACTTTATCTTTGACGCCATCCAAGGACCGAGGGCATTGCCTACGTTTAGTTTGTAGGGAATTAAGTACTATATATATTGCGGAATTTCAAGAATCTTATTATTTTACACCTAATCAAGATCTACATGCATTACTCATTAAGAATCACATATTATACCTTTGAAACATGAGTTCCATGTTACGATTAGCCTCAAATCTAGGGAGAATAGAGCCTAAATGTTGCTCCTCTACTCGGCAAACAGGTTAGTTTAGAACGTCCACCAATACTAGCTAGATTGATCGGGTGAGGGGAGAAGAACCACCACGATTACCACCTTCCATGAATATCGAACGACCACAATCACAACCAAACGATCTAACAGTCACCACACATGAGGGAGAGCGACAGATAAGTTAAGGTTTGTGTGTTTGTTAATTAGGTTTATGATTCACTAATCCATAAAATCTAAGCAACTATAATTTTTTATCCATATATATAATTAGAGTGATTAGCAAAGCTCAAAGCCCTTCCCTTTCTCCCTGTTGCCGGCCACTCGAAGGGGAAAGCCTATCATAGGCTTTTTCCACTTGTGTTTAGTCGACACCTCAAAGTGTAACCTTATAAGATTTGCTTTATTGGGTTTTTCGGGCTGTATTATTACTAGCTCAAAATCGTTAATACCTCTAGTTATAATATAACAAGAATCCAAAAGAACGAATTTAATTATCTCTATAATTAATTTGATCCATTACATATATATTCAGTAATTGTATAGATGACGAGGACACAATGTTAAATGGTTGGCCAATGTTGTGTTACCATGATTAATTAAGGATGCGTGTTTTCTAGGATAATACTAGCTTAGTATTCATAATGTTAAACGTATTATATGTCTTGCTAGAAGATTTATAGCGTACTGGTCTAATTGTCTAGGGTTAATTTGTTTCATCTTATTAAATTCTGATAAGTTCATACAAAATGAGTTAAAATAAGTTCATAAAAGGCTTCTTATCCTCATCTTGATTTATCTCTCCAATTAAAAATATTTTTTTGAAATAAAATTATTTTGAATATTAATTAAAACTGATTTTTACATTTTAAAATTGAACTTTAATAAGCTTATTTATTAGGCCTTTTTTCATCATCTAATTTATGCTAAAGTTCAATTATTTTTATTGAAATGTAATTACTTTTGTGTTACTATTATTTTACTAATTATATTTATTTGGTATTAATTTTCTCTTAATTTTGTTTTTTAAATTTGCTGAATTTTTTTAATTATAAAACAAATTTTACTAAAATGACATTTTGGCATACTATCTATTTACATAACATCAATGTACAAGCAATGAAAACTGAATTTTATTGAACTTAACTTCATTTAAGGTACTTCAATTATTTTACAAGTTTTTTGAACTTATTTTATTGGACTTAATTTTAATTTGCTAACTTAGGCCATGTTCTCGTTTCCAAATATTTACTGAAATTATATTATGGTAAATGACTAAAGTTTAAAACTTTGAGTATTAATTAAATCACTAATATACAAGCAATTTCTATTTGAACTGAATTTTTACTAATTAAAACATATTTTCGCCTAGCTTACAATTTTTCACGGTTAATTGAACAAGACCTCCAATTATTTTTCAAATTAGAACTAAATTTTACTAAAGTAGATTTATTATTACTTAAGGCTTGTTCTCTTCACCTTAAATATAATAATATTACATAAAAATAAGTTAAGTTTAGTACAAAAAAAAGCTTGTTCGGTAAAGATTAGTACAGAGTAATTTCGAAGAAAAATACAATAGCGAATCAAATTGTAATATATAAAAATATAAAAAGTGTATGTCTTGTCCTCTTCACTTGATATTTGTTGAACTTGAATATTTTTGTTGAACATAATTATTTGTGCTGAATTGAATATATTTGTTGAACTGGATTATTTTATTGAAATTAAATTATTATTTTATAACTAAAATTATTTTTATGAAAATTCATTTTTCTATACTTAATTATTTTTAAGTAAACTTATATTATTTTTTTTTTTTGAACAATATTAAACTTATATTATGTTTCTAATGAAAACTTATTTTTACTGATATACTCTTATATTTGTTCTTGAAGTTCATTAATTTTCTTACTACATACAAATGATTTTTGTTGAACTTAACTTCTTTTTCTTGAGTTAACTTATGTTTACAGAAATTAAATTATTTTTCTAACCTTAATTTATTTTTAATGAATTGAATTTATTTTTATTAAACATATGTTATTTTTACTTAGTATTGTTAGTGTAAGGTGAAGGGAATCAAACAAGGAATGTGATAATTGAGATGAACTACTACAAGAGGGGGTGAATTGTAGTGAGTTCCTACACAACCAATTTTCGCGAAATCCCTATCTTATAAAAAGTATAATATAACTCTTAGGAATAGTGTGCTATCAACTATATATACCCTCAAAAATGTGTACAAAAATATGTACAAAAATGTGTATTTACATTTTTACCCTCATTAATATGTTTACCCTCATTAATATATTTAATGTTTTTTTCATTAAACATATCATCAATCAATTCAAAGTTTTTTTCCTTAACAAAAAACTTGTAATGCTCTTTTTTTTTTTTTTGAAAAAAAAAACCTCTAATGCTTTATATTTCATATGTTATTATTATTATTATTTTAAAAAAAATTGTATGTACGAAGAGACTATTTATTTTTACTCCTTCGTAGTTGCTCTTCTTATTTACAATCTTGTCGTCTTTTAACTGCAACAATTGTTAAGGTTTATTAGCTTTTGAAATGTACATTGTTTGATGGCACATAAACAACACTATGGAATTGTGAATGAGATTCATACTAAATATTGATATTTGAGCAGATGTTATCATTAGGTATAAAGAACTTAAAAAACCTAAAATCAAGGGAAATCGATGATAGAAAAAAAAAATGGTATTAATTATGAGAGAGAAAATAAAGGAATTTAAGAGGAAAAATATAACTGAGTGGTTATTGCTTTAGTATTAGATATAGATATTAGATGGTCGTAGAACATTAAAGAACTTACATTATTATGTATTAAGCTACAACATTTCACATATTATTACTCCGGTTGACCTAAGCTCACAAAAATTCATCTACACAAACCACGCTAGAAATATTATACTAATTAAGTATTGTTGAAACATGCAAATCATAAAAGTTCTAAACTAACAATTGTCCCTTAAGATATGAAGGGATGTAAATCAAATTTTTTTTTTTTTGAAACATATTAATTCATTAATAATAGCCCATCCAGCATCTACAAATGAAATCTAAATTAATAAATACATAAAATTGAAACAAATTAGGGCTTCCTTCATCAAAGCTACAATCGTTGAATAGATCTTGAACTGCGGTACGTCTTTCGCACACATCGCTTGAATATACAGCTTTTTCGGAATGACGGTCTAACGATTTGTTGTAGCTGTAAGGATGATTTTCATTTGATTCGCTTGAACGCATTTGAAAACTTGACAACCGTTGCGATCCCAAACAAATCTTTACCAAAGAACTAATAATGGGGCAAAGATATTTACCTTTTTAATAAATCCTAACACACAAACAAACCCTAAACATAAACAATTAACTAAACTAACAAAAACTAACGAGTCCACCATAAGGAGACGGACGAATATCTACACTACTCATGTAGATTTATTAAAACCTAAATTGCAAAACTAAAGAAATTAAGGAAAAAAGGTCGGAAATAGTCTAATTACCTTGGAAATTAGACTATTTTTGGCCTAAGTAAACGGCTAAGATTTTGGAGAAACCCTAGAAGAGAGGAGGAGAGAAGAGGAGAGGAGAAAGACAAGAAATTTTATGGTTATTTAATTGGAATAATACTGTTAAACTTTAGAGAGTTATAAAAAATAATTGTCATAAAAGATTTTGGTGGTTTTCAATCCCTTCAATAAAACCACCACATAGGCACATAAACCAAATAGTACGTATTCAACCTACCACCCAAACCAAAGGTGTAAACACATGCCAATACAACTTCTCCGCAGGAGCTAGTCCCTCCACGTGCATCGCGCGCGTAGGCCACCCTAGTTATAAATAAAAGCATAAAGACACTTAAAGAGAACACAACACGATTTGCGAGTAAACCTTCTAGGACGGAATTTGAAGTAAAACCTTAGGGATTTTCCTAAAAGCCTATCTCACTATAGTGGGCCAAATAAACCTAGTATAACCTACTATAGATGGACTTTTCTCACAAGTTCCTTCATGAACTTGCATGAATTCTCTTGAATTCTCACACCCAAAACCGATTATAACGCAATGAATATCTTCTAATAATATAAGAATGCATGGAAAGCAACACATAAAACCCGAAACTAATATGATAAAGTTTGACAAACTTACTTTTAAGTGCTCTAAGGTTTTTACGCATAAAACTACCTTTTACTTTGAAAACTTAGTCTCTTATTTATAGGAAAACATAAGTCTCGAAGTAGGGTTAAAAAACAAAAAAGATAAAGATTAAAATGAAACATAAAACAATCTTTATCATTTTGATCAAAACCGAGTATGTAGATTTCTACTAAATAAATCATGGAAATTCTACATTATAACCCCCTACTTTTGCGTTTTCTACGTTGTGCCTCATCTTTTTAAAAGTTAACATTGTAACCCTCAGCTCTAATTAGTAACCATACGGTGACCTTGTCGTTATCCCACCATTAACAAATCCTGTTAGGTGTATTAATCACCGTTAGTGGAGCCCACTTTCCACTAATTAATATTTTTTTATCGATTTACGTGATGAAAAAATGTTCCATTAAAAATTTTGGGGGTCGTTTTGGCCCTTACGGGTCCAAATTGAGCTCATATTTTGCAAGAAAATAACGTAAATGCCTCGTTTTGCGTAGTAAGAAACGTAAATGCAAAAAAATAACCCATAAGGGCCAAAACGGCCCCCAAAACCTTAATAAGAGCTCAATTGCTGCGGCTAAAAATAATAATAACATGTAAATAGAGACATTTCTTAATACGCAAAACGAGGCATTTATGTTATTTTTTTTGCAAAATCTGAGCTCAATTTGGACCCACAAGGGCTAAAACAGCCCCCAAACCATTTATGGAAGATTTTCCATCGCGTAATTCGATAAAAAAATATTAATTTGGGGAGAGTGGGCTCCACTAACGGTGATTAAAACAACCTAATGGAATCTGTTAGCGGTGGGATAACGGCAAGGTCACCGTATGGTTACTAATTAAACCAGAGGGTTACAATGTGTAACTTTTAAAAAGATGGGGCACAACGTAGAAAACACAAAAGTAGAGGGTTATAACGTAGAATTTCCCGTAAATAATTTATGAAAATTGTATAAAAGATATGCTTAGAAAAAGATAAGTAACTTCAAAATAGATATTATTAAGTGAAATTCCATCTAAATATTTAATTTCTAAGCAAAAACATGTTTATCTATCTTATTAATTTCTCTGATTTAATTTAATGTCAAGCATTATCACGTTTCTAATAAGTTTCATACAACACAATCAGTCTTATAAACAGCTTAAATTTAGTCTTCATGTAAAGTTTCTAAAACTTCTTCATGTTGACATTCCAAATTCAAGCATTTCATACTAGAATTCAGGGGATTGTTCCAATTTTGGAACTGCAGACCAAGCTCTTATGGAAACTTGCGTGCTGTCACTTCTCTTTGTCCCTTACTGGAACTCTTAGTTTAAGTTCCTTGGGAAATTTGTTGTCATCTTCTTTGTTTCTTGTTGGAACTCGCAGTCCAAGCTAATCTTCTAAGCTTGCAGTCATGCTTCTATTAGGGATCTTAGGTTTGTTCTTTTTAGGTATTATCACTGCAGAAGTTCTTTACAGCTTCTTGTATGAGAACTTCCTTTTGCAACTCTTTTTCAAAATACTTGCTAGTCATCTTCAATCCTCTTGAGTAGAATTGTTCCAAGCTTGTCCTCTGATTTTACGTGTCCTACAAACACTTAAACACTAGAGGAGCTTATTTGTTGAAAGTTTGCTTGTCGTCATCAAAGACTTACAGGGTCAACAGTCTTAGTATAAAGAATTTAATTAAGTTCAACCATTCAATTTTATTTAATTATACTAAAATCTATTTAAGATAAGAAAAAGTAGTTTAAGTTTAGTAATTATTAGGTGAAGAGAACAAAGACTTAAACCCTGTTCTCTTCTCCTTATTATAATAATAAGATTCAGTTTAAATTCAATAAAAATAATTTTTAATCAATAAAAATAATAAGTAACATTAAAAAACAAATAACATACTACCTCTATTCTCTTGAGTTTTACTTAGTTACTGTAGCAATGAAATCAAGGAAAACTCAAAAGGGGACCACTCATGTAGATACTTTTTTGGCATTTAGGAAGAAAGAGATAGAAAGTATATATGATAATTTATAAAAATAAGTGGGTTACAAAAGTGGGATGGAAGATGATAAAATTAGAATAAATGGTCGACATAAATGGAATAAAGTAAAAGTTAGTAGAACTTAGAAAAACAAACTACCTTTAATTTGTTTTTGTTTTAGACCATTACCTATGACGGATTCTGTCAAAATTTTCTTTAATGGGGCTCACATTCAACGATTTCAAATCTAATTAACCTTAACTTATTTGGGAAAGGACTGACCCCCTTTCTAATCATAATAATCCAAAGTTGAGACTATGATGTCAAATTCAATAAAAAATTAATGGTGGGACAAAGCGCATATTCATTAGCCGATAAAACGAGTGACACATATTTGGTAGACAAGATACTTTTATTCTTTTACTCCTTATATACTTAAGATATTTTTCTTATAGATTTGTTTCCATTTGTTTGAAATACTTTCATATATGGCATAGTGTTGAAATAAATCCCACCAAATAAACACATGTAAGAGTTCCACATTGGTTGAACAAGAGAAAGTTAATCACTTTATAAGGCTAAGAGGTTACTCCTTGTATTGTCATATGGTTTTGGGATGTAACCTCCTTTGTACTCGTGAAGTGGACTCTCTCTCTCTTGATTTGCGGGTGCGTCCCAAACCCATATTTAACATGGTATCTAAGTCAGGCCCACGATTTGAGACCTTTAATGGCTGAGTATATTGCCAGCCTGTCAAACCCGTGGTTTGGGATCTTTAATGGCATTAAGTATTTCTGGGCCAAATTGAATTGGATCATGTGATCCTTGAGTTAAAGGGGACCTTACATGTGAGGGAGAGTGTTGAAGTATATCCCACCAAATAAAAACATGTAAGAGTCCCATATTAGTTGAATAAGAGAGAGTTAATCCCTTTATAAGGCTAAGGAGTTACTCCTCCTATTGCCATATGATTTTGGGATAGAACCTCCTTTGGACTTGTGAAGTAGAGTCTCTCTCTTGATTTGCGGGTGCGGCCCAGACCCATATTTAACACATAGACTCATTATTTTTCATCTCTTTTCACTTCAAAACACTACTTATTAACTATAATAATAAAATAATAAAGAAAATACTTTGCCACCAACTAAATATAATATGAAAAAACTCCACTACCACTTACTAGAATTATTATTAATTTTTTTTTATTTTAAAAAAACCTAGTATTAGTCTCTTCATACTTATCATACAATGAATAATAGTCAATTAATTTGCTAAAACCTTATGTCGATCAAAGTACATTATGTAAACAAGGATGACAATGAGAATACTTAATTAGCGTACAATATAGGTGAATTTATTTAAATCAACTGATTTGGACCGATCTCTTCTCCCATTTTTCCAATAGTGAACTACACATTGAATATTAAATTGAATATTGTATTGCAAAGCAACCTTTGTGGAACATTAGAGTGACAATTTCCGTCTTTTATGAGACGGTTTCATGTTAAAATTTGATACATATGTAGAATTTAAAATAATAGGCAATTTGTATTCTAGGAGAACATAATAATTTAATTAAGAATCCACTTAATAATAATTTGACAAGAGATCAATTATTCCTACCTGCAAGGATGTTTCTATTAGGGTCATCCTTAAAATGACCATGATTATTCTTAAATCTTATTGTTGAATTTTTCTTTTTCTTTTTTAAATGCTTGGTCGAACTTTTTTTTTTTTTTTTTTCCAAAAAATAATTTCTGATTTTCAAAAATCTTATATTTATTTTCATAATTTTTTTTATTTAAATCACCTTTTAATAAAGTAGAAAAATAAGATTAAATTAAAAAAAAAATTAAAATCTGATAATTCTTTCAAAAAAAACAAAATATATAAAATAAAATCTGATAATAAACGTCCTATGGCAAGTTCGTCTATGAAGGTTGATCTTGACAAATTGAAGTTCACCAGCTGCTAAATCTGAAAAAAATTTAAATCAAAATTTTTCTTCAATGATTTACATACCATCTGCGACCCACCCATCATCACCTACACCCCCTAAACTCATCGCCTACACTTACCATCACCACCGCCGTACTCGCCTCCAAACCCATCCCACCACCACGAACCCAGATTCCACGACAAAATTCACATCCACGAACCCAGAAACCCACAAAATGATAACCATCGCCATAAATCCAGAAGCCCACAAAAACTACGCCGCAAAACCCATGAAACCACCCCAACGCTCTTCGAAAACTGTTTCGACCCGTCGACACCCACCCTAATAACCCAGAAAGTCAGTTCCGGCCATGAACACCACCCTCACAAACCCACAAAACCCATGAAATCCCCCACAAAATTGACGGAAACCGCACCCTTATCAACCACCGTCGTTTAGAATATCAGGTCACGAAAACCCGGTCTTGTAAAATCAAGCACCGTCGGGTTGTTCATGGCCATATCTGACTTTCTGGGTTGTTTATGGTTAAATGAAGAACAATATTTTGATTTAAATACTTTTAGTTTAATTTTATTTTTCTACTTTATTAAAAAGTGATTTTAATAAAATAATTATGAAAATAAAAAAAAGATTTTCGAAAATCAGAAATTATTTTTTGTAAAAAAGAAAATAATTAAAAATAAAAAAGAGATTTAACCGTTATTTTTGTTTAAAAAAGAAAAAATCAATCAATAAGATTTAAGAATAGTAATGGTCATTTTAAGGGTGACAGTAAAAATTTTATAGATGGAAAGTTATTAATTGTACACATCAACAAACCAATTTGCCAAACTCACATGATTATTACACATTTACACTCTTCTTTATACTTAATTTGAAGTTTACGTGAAACAATTTCTTAAATAATTTGTTGAAGCTAAGGCAAGATTCTAAATTGAACAATGCATTAAAATCATAAAGGTTGAAGCATGTGAATTTCATTTCTTTCAAAGGACAGTTGAAGCTTATAGTTGCCTGATAAAACTCTCTCATCTATTTATGTGTGTACGTTTTTTCGAAAGAAAGTGCAAAATTATGCACAATATATTATTTGATAATTGATAGGTAGCTAAATTAGGAAAGCATAACCAAATGTTATCAAAATATCTATGTAACTAATTACCATGTTTGATTCCGTCATATTAAAGGATTCTAAGCATACTAATTTCCGTTTCATTTTCTGTCTAGGAAAACTACTATTCCATGTAGTAGATGCTGATTCAACATGCATGTTTTCAAGAGTCCATGCATCATGCATGTACTAGATTAATATCTTCAGTCTATAAATAACACGCCACGTTTCCGCTTCAGATCTTTCAAAAGTTATAGATGTCATTTCAAATTTAGTAATTCCATTGGATGTTGATATTTTCCGTATTTCTCTTGATTCTTAGGCGAAATTTCAAAGTAAAACTATATTAGCTTGGTACGGTAGAGTTACAAAAAACTAATATGGGAGAGTATGTAATCATAATGTGTTAACTCAAATCCTTAAAAGAGTTAGTATCTTTAATGAGACGAGAACTATAGTTCCTGGACTTTCTGCTTTTTGGACCAAGTGAACATTGAAAAAAAAAAAAAAAAAAACTTAAGAAAAATAATTAACAAACTTAAAGTTGATTATATGTTGTAACTTGTGGGTAACTAAGCATATACGGTATAACAAACTCAACTTTTGTGCACATATGAATATAATTAATGTGGTTAGTGGGGTGACTCAATTCCCTTTATAAATTGATCAAGTTCAATGATTTTATCAATTTTTTTTTTTAATTTATTTGTTATTTTTTTTTCATTTAATATGTCAAATTTCTAGCTCATAATTCCACTAAGTTATCATAATTCCTCTTGTTTTTCATTTACAACGTTTTTCCAACCAAAAAAACAAAAAAACACAAACAATAAAATAAAATGGTGGGAACTTGATTAGTAATTAATTAATTAGATAATCTTCAATTAATTAAATTAGTGGAATCCCTAGGATTCGAAAACTCGAAGCCGTGTAATATTTTTCTTAGACTTTCATATTTTCATGCACCCAAACTTTAAAGTTCCTATATTATAAATAGGTGCATATTTTGCATGGCTTAATGCCATTTACGTACTAGCTGAAATCACTAAGGAGAGAAAAGAGAAAAAATATATATAGTGATTTCACAACAATGGCATCTATGGCAAAGATTTGGAGTCGAGCTAGACCGTACGTAGCCGTCATCTTTATGCAATTTGGGATCGCCGGGCTAGCTATAATAGCTAAGTCTGCCCTTAACAATGGAATGAGTAATTACTCGTTCGTTGTTTATAGGCAAGCTGTTGCCGCCATTGTCATCTCTCCATTCGCCTTTGTACTCGAAAGGTACGTACGTGACTACGTACCATATGTTCGTGTTACACCTACTTCTAAAACTATATTATACTATGCTAGGAGAAAGAGTTGTAACTTATTGTGTGATTTCTTATGCAGGAAGGTAAGGCCGCAAATGACCCTCTCCATTTTCATCAAGATTCTAGGTCTTGGTTTGCTAGAGTAAGTATTTCTATACACTTTTTATTAGTAAATGGAAATCGATCATGAAGTATTTAAATTATTTCGTGGTCATAATAATATTTTGCAAGGAAGCTCTTTTGTACGTGGATCAATCAGCTAAGTAAGTACTCCCTCCGTTTCCTAACTTTCTCGTTAGAGAATAAGGAACTACATACCCCAAATGAAAAATGTTGAAAACACATGGTCGCTAGATAGAATTCCCTAGTGTATATGTAGTTTATTAAATCGGAATATTTTGGTGCAGGCCAGTAATTGATCAAAACCTCTACTATGCGGGGATGAAGTACACAACAGCTACATTTGTTAGTGCATTAAGCAACACCGTCCCAGCCCTAACGTTTCTACTAGCCTGGATTTTTAGGTACAAACACAACATGTATATTATATCTAAATTTTATATGTACGCTCTCCATATACTATGATATTATTAAACACAATGCATATTTTCAATAGGCTCGAAGTAGTGAATAAGAAAGTTCAAAGTTTAGCGAAGGTGGGTGGAACGATAGTGACGATTGGAGGTGCAACAATAATGACTCTTGTTAAAGGTCCAGGGCTTAAAATGCCATGGAATAACGGAAGTTACAATCATCATGTTGTTAAGACTGTTTATCATCAAGATCCTATTAAGGGTGCTCTTATGATCACTTCTGGTTGTATGGGTTGGGCAGGCTTTGTTATTCTACAAGTAAGCATCCATTTTTTATACTTCATGTATAATAATCACAAACCTGCTATAGGGATCACCGAATAATCCCAACTTAAAACAATCTTAATTATGTAACTAATTCGGATCATTGTTGACTCAAAATAAATCCGATTTAGGTTATATTCACAAACCCGCCATAGGAATATTCCAAACTTTAAAAGATTTTATTAAAATTCTAATTTTGGATTTGTGTTAACTCAAAATAATTCCTATTTCAAGCCGTTTTTAAATTAAAAAACAATTTTAAGTTAGTATGTTTGAACAATTATTATCTAGCTATTAGTTACTCCGTATAAAGAACATCCTCACTTTTACTACTAAACTTCGGATTATAGGTAGCAGTAAGAAAAACAATGGCATATGTTGCATATTTTTTTTTTTTTTTGGAAATTCTCATTGGTAGCCATCAAGTTTTGCTAATTACCTTTGGTAGCAAAAAACTTTTAAAATTATCTAGATTAGCCATATCATAATGTAACTTAATTAATTATGACATTATAGACCATTGTTAGCCACTTTTAAGACTAATAAGTAACTATGGTTAACCTATATACGGTTAATTTTCAATTTTTTTTTTAAAAAAAAAAAGTTACCATCATTACGTATTGTAAAAGTGATGAATGCTCTCAATACGTATCAACTCTCCTTCTCTCTCTCCCACTACAAAAACACTTTCATTTACTCATATTCAGAAACCATCCATCTCCACCATAATTCGAAATTCAAACACCATCTTTTACCTTTCAATTCTTCGACCTTAGAGCTAGAGTTCGAGATTAATTAATTCTGAATTTGCGACAAAGGTGGAGTAGAATTGGGGTTTTTTTTTCAACCATTGGAGTTTACAAAATTCTGGGTTGTGATTGGATTCGATGGACGAGTCTGGGTTGTGGTTGAATTTGCAAATAAAGATCCTATCTTTATTGCGTAAATATTATGTGCCCTAAGTTTTCAATTGAGTTAATTGTTTTCGTGTTCTTGAATTTAATGTGCTCTGTTTTGTGATGGCATATGATAGCTTTGAATTGTAATAACCTGACATACTTGATGTTATAATCTTTGGTAATCTTTCTTGCTGGTAAACTATGAGATGAAGCCATGAGAATGCGGAGTAGTATAAAAATGGCGGAGAAGATGAATGGGTTTTCTCTGATTTAGGGTTATATAAAGAAGGGAAAATGATTTTGGAGGAAAAAGGATTGTTATAGTTTGGAGGGAAAGTAATAAGTAAGGGTGTAATAGTAATTGTGTTAATTACACTTAAATTAACCATAGTTACTTATCAGTCTTAAAAGTGGCTTATAATGTTATAATTAATTAAGTTACAATATTATATGGCTAATTTAGATAATTTAAAAAGTTTTTGGCCACCAAAGATAATTAGCAAAACTTGTTGGCTACCAATGAGATTTTTATTTTTATTTTTTTAAACTAATTTAGGGAATAATATATTTCACATATATTTCATGTGGGTTTTTTATATGTTACATTACAAATTCTCACATGGGCTATTGTTTGTTATTGTGTTAGGCTATAACATTGAAATCATACCCAGCAGAGATGTCCCTAACGGCATTGATGTGTTTTGCGGGTGCAATAGAAGGTACTCTTGTAGCTTTTTTTGCCGAACGAAACACTTCCATTTGGGCACTTCATTGGGATTCCAAGTTATTTGCCTATATCTACAGTGTACGTAACATTTAATTTTACGTAAATTCTCACTTCCTGGTTTAGATTTAATTGTCACGGTGATAACATTTTTTGAACTAGCAATGTGATAACTTTATCTAGTATGTATACATAATTAGGGCATTGAAATGATGAGTTGTTTGCAATTTTATATATTTGCAGGGGGTTATTTGTTCAGGAATTGGATTTTATTTACAAGGGAAAATAATGAAGGAAAAAGGACCGGTTTTTGTGACCGCTTTTAATCCTTTAAGTATGGTTATCGTCGCCTTCCTTGGCTCCTTTGTTCTAGCTGAACAACTCACTTTGGGGAGGTATTGATTTTTTATATTTATTTTATTTTTGTAAGTATAACAAACAAAAGTTAATGGATTTTGACATTTTGTGCCAACAAAATTAATTTGTTTTGGAAAAGCATACAAGATAAAATTAAGTATAGAATATAGAATATTCTAGCAATGTCATCAATCATATGTTTAGTCTCATTTCAGGATATCCTAGTATACACTTCACTTTTTCTTATTACCAAAATAAACTTTATTAACGTTTCTATAATGCTCTTAATAATTGTGATATTTTAGTTCAATCATTGCCAAAAAAAAAAAACACACAATTTATTTAAAATTTTCAAATCTATATCTTTTATTAAGATACCTTAATTCTTTTGTGTATTTAATCTTGTAAGAATTTTCTTATTGCAGGATAGCCGGAGCAATTGTAATAGTTACGGGTTTGTACATAGTGATATGGGGGAAAAGCAAAGATGAAAAAGAAAAAGAGCAAATTTTACCAATTATTGAATCACCAGACTCCACAGTAAACACAATTAGAGATGATGCAAACGTTGGTTATGATCTCGGTATCATAAAAGAGACTCCTAATAATGAAGCTTAGAAGATGATTAAGACTCGCGGCATGACACCATAATTTTTGTGGTTTTTTTCCTTTCTTTATATGTTTGGTATACTTATATTTTTCTGTTTTTCGTAGTTTTCAGGACTATGTTATGTAACTAGTGATAAAAATTTTGTTAATCCATATCAATATTAAACTTATTTGCTCACATTCTCAATTACTAACTAAATGATATGCAACCCGTATATACACTTGGATACACCATATACTTTACTTTAGGTGTACTTAGAGTATTTTAGTACGGAGTAATAATTGACTCTCTCTCATAAACAATCTTGTGACATTTACGTTATTTATTCTCTAAGCTGGTATATTCATTTCTTTTTTTCAACGCTATCAAGCATATCATTGTCTTCGGCCACCGTTTATCATCAGTTTCTAAAGATCTCTTCCTTCTACAAAAATTTTTGGCTTGAAAATAACGACAAAGAAATTGAGTGAGACATTACTATTATGTTTTGCCAATTTTTACTTCAAATTGGATCCTTAATGACTATAATGATTCCTAAAATATTAATTGGGCAATTTTTCGACTCGAAAATTGAGAAATTATATATTGGGATATCATGTGCCTATTTCGTGTTGATCAACGTCAAATTTCAATGGTCAACTCCCACTTTCTGACTACAAGGTCCCTCCTTACAATAAAAATAGCTTATAAGGTCTTTTCGTGCCACTTTTAACATAAAAGGTCATTTTCACAAGAAAGTGAATATAAAAGTTCCTTTCTAAATATTTTCCATAATTTAATTAGGAAAGTCATGACTATCTCTTTTATATAAACCATGGCAGAGGGTTGTGGCCTGATGTCCCTTTGTGAAGACTAAAATACCTCTCTTCCTTTAGAAATAGAATAAAGACAATTTTAAAAAAAAAAAATTAAAAATTTTAATCAATTAACCAGAAAAATAGAAGGATCAATCAATCAGCAAAAAATTTAAACAAAAAAAATAACAATCAATTACTTAAATTACGTACAAAAATAAATATATAATTTTATTTTATTTATGTTCGTTAGTAAAATCAATCAAGTAATACACAAATAAAAATTTTCTATCGGATCCACTTAGTTAATTTATACAATCAAAATCATCACTAATGGAATGTAGTAGCTAATAGGGGTGAGCAAAGATCCAGGGTACTCGGTATCGGACCTGGAACCGGTTCAGACCCGGCGGGTCCAGACCCGGAACTGATCTCATCGGTTCCGAGACCGGGTCTAAAAATTCGGACCAGGTTGGAACCGGTTCCAAAACCGGGTCCTGAAAATTTGGACCCGGTACCTGGTGGGTACCCGGTTGTTTAATATGTTTAATTTTTTTTTTCTTTTTTTTTTTAAAAAAAAAAGTTCTTAATTTCTTAAGTTATTTCCCTCTAACCCTCTTCCTCCACTCTAACCCTCTTCTGCCACTCTCTTTCTCTCTCCTCCCTTTTCTCTTCCTCCAGATCTATCACATTGCCGTTAACCTCTTCCGTCGCCAATTTCTCTCTCCTATCCTCACCGTCAAACTACTTCACCATCTCCTCCACGCCATCAATCAGATTTCTCCATAGAAGAGGCTTCAAAGCTTTTTATTGAAGATGAATCACGCTTTCCTCTCGATTTCCCTATTTTATGTCTTTTCTCTAACTCTTAATATAGTCGATCAATTTTTAAATTTTGATTAACAAGAGTAGTCAGATTCTAGGGTTTATGTTTTCCAATTGAAATCATCATGAAACAATTGATTTGTTTTAATTGTTAGGAATTTTCCAATCAAGGTAAGTTGTTCTAATCCTGTAGTTTCGAACTAGGATGTTTACTTATTTGGGATTATTTCTATCATAATCTAAATAATTTCATTAGTTTTTGTTTTCCTTGAATTTAGAAGTGCTTTGGATGCTGAATCTGAGAGAATTTTGCAGGAAGCATTAGATAGAATAATGACTAACATTTTTAGGGAAGGTAATGCTGCAATTTGATTATTATACACTAACGTTTTTGATAGATTAATCCCTCTAATATTTTGCAAGCAAGGCCAATGAGGGTTGATTAGGGGGTTTTCCCCGCCTAATCAGTGTACGCCACGTGGACCAATCAGGTCCTTCCAAGTGCCCTCCATTTGGACCTCTCAGGGCCTGCCATGTGGCACACAACCATTTGTCCACCATGGACCAATCATGCCACGCCAAGTGGCCTGCTGTTTGCCACCTAGGAAAATGGCCACCTAGGCCCAGTTTCCGGGAAAAGCCCAATCAGCTCTAGGTTGACCTAAACCTAGGATTGGGCACGCTTCTCAAGGTTATAAATACATTAATTTATCCTCATTAAGGGGGATTTCAGCAATTGATTACCTTCACCTAGAGAAAACAAAAAACACTGATCACTCCTCCCCTTGAGAAACCAAATCTTTCACTATTTACCTTTCCGCACTTATTTACTCCTCAAACAAGTTCTAACTTGGCCGTCGGAGGCGGAGCTTCCACCATAAAGAGTCTCCGTTGGTTTGCAGGTACAGGCGCAAGGATACCAGTCCCGGAATTGTAACTCTCCCGCAGGACATCAGAAAACCCCGAAACATTTTGGCGCCGTCTGTGGGGAGAGTACTTTCGAGACGGCATCACAGTCTGTACCGAATCAAAGCGAGAAGCGTCCTATGGACGACCCTCAGGTTTATAGTGACCCGGATATTGACAATGAGGGCGAGGTCGAGACTCACATGGCCCCAGGCGGGACCTTAAGAGCTCGACAAACTCGTTCCTCCGAAAAGAAAGAACGACAGGATTGCCTGGCTGGATCTAGTAAACCTGCCGGCCCGCCGCTTGATCATCAACAGGCGGTCGAGGTATCTTCCCCCATCACTAGAAGTGAACTCATGACTTTCATGAATAATTTCAAAGGGGAGATCCAGGATCTCATCAAAACGAAGACGCCTGCTCCGTCCAAGGAGCAGTCGGCAAGAAGACCCTCCTAGTCTGGGAGGAAGAAGCTTGTAAAAGATCGTGAGGCGACCCCTTACCCAAAGCCTGGGGCAAGGCAGTCGCCAGTGATCGACCTAACGAAGTATCACTTTCCCTCACCAGGAAAGAGAAAGCCCATCCGTCTTATTCAACCGGATGGGTCAAAGAGAACATACTCTGATACTCGAACGTTGTTAGAGCAGAAGAAGAGTGATCGACTGTCAGAATCGGCCTCGACGTCTGATTTTCAAGACAGTTTACACAATACCTCCTTGAGGTATTCGAACTCAAATTATGAGAGCCAGACAGGCGGTACCTCCCATCGGTCCGGCTCCCAGAAAAACAAGGCGGCACCGCATGAGCTACCCGAGCCATACGTGCCACAACCTCAATATTTCATGCAGCCTACTCTGTTTGGAGTACAGGCGGCAAGAAACGTCCAGCCTTTGGACTGGCAACTTAGGTTGCTTAGACTTGGAGAACAGCCGTCCGCCTTCTCCAAGGAAATAATTGAGGCCGCCTAGCCGGCCAAAGTGAAGAATGTGTTGGTCGGAGCCTATGATGGCACTACAAACCCAGAGGATCATCTGATGGCGTTCACCAACCTTATGTACCTTCAAGGGTTGTATGATCCCACATGGTGTAAGTGCTTCCCAGCCACCTTAAAGGGCATTGCTCAACAATGGTTCGGCAACCTACCGACTGGTTGCGTAAACAATTTCAAGACCCTGGCCTACCTGTTTACCTCCAATTTTGCGATGAACATTCCTGCTAAGAAGATGACCCTTGACTTGGGGACAATACAGCAGGGAGAGAAGGAGGGACTCCGTTCCTACATCAGGCGGTTTAACCTGATGAGGATTCAGATACAAGGGCTGCCGGATGAGGTAGCCTATACTGATTTTTTCAGAGGACTTAAGGACGGGTCGACCTTCAAATTTGATATTGTCAGAAAAAGGGTGACCACCCTCCAAGAGGCCATGATGGAGGCGGATGCTTATATCCAGGCAACCGACCTCTTTAATACTGGGAAGCAGTCGGACAACAAGAGGCCCGACAAAAGAGAAAACTGACAAAAGCAGTCGGCCAATAAAGAAGAGAAAAAGAGAAAAGAAATATGGGCGGCCGACTCCTCTGAACAACCGTCCCAGAAAAAGAAGAAAGAATATAAACCATACTCTCCCAAGTATGAGTTCATCAAGGATAGCCACGCTATCCTCAATGAAATCAAGGGTCGGATCTCAATTGAGAAGCCGGCCGCCATGAAAGGTTCGGTTACCAACCGGAACCAAAGCAAGTTCTGCCATTTTCATGAAGACATTGGTCATGAAACCAATGAGTGTATAAGCCTCAAGCGCTTTCTGGACCGCCTCATAGAAAAGGGAGATCTTGACTCCTATGTCAAGAAGTCCAAGGGGAGTGCTCCTCCCAAACAGAAACAGGCGGCCAAGAAGAAGCACCGGTCGGCTGACAGTTCAGACACTGACGACGCCGTCGTCTATACTATAGCAGGCGGCTTCGCAGGAGGCGGCCCCACTATCAGGGGCAACAAAGACAACATCAGGAGGTTAGATGTTAATTCCTTCAACCAAGGACGGACCTCCAAGAGTTCATTCCCAGAAATTGTCATCATAGAGGAAGACTTGGGAGGTGTTAGGGGGCCGCATGACGACCCCATTGTTATTGAATGTAAAGTGGCCAACCAGAGAGTTGGCTGGATCCTCATAGACACCGGCAGTTCCTCTGATCTAATCAGCAACAAGTGCTTGGCAAAGCTCAAGTACAACCCTAACTACATAAATCCGGTATCTCACCCTTTAGTAGGGTTTGGAGGAAGCGTCGTACACCAAGTGGGACGGGTGGATCTACCTATCCGTCTGGGTGAGAAAGGGGAGGGCCGTCACATGGTGGTTCGTTTCTTAGTTGTTGAAGAGCTCTCGGCCTATAACATGATCTTAGGGCGACCCACCCTGAACAATTCTAAATTTGTCATCATTCCATCCCTCATGCTGCTCAAGTTCGAGAAGGATGATGGAACAGTCGGCTCCCTAAGGGGAGACCAGAAAATGGCACGAGAGTGTTACCTCTCGGATATTAAACCCACTGTGGTGACTGCTGGACCAAGTGGAGAGACAAAGGACCTTGAACAAATCAAGGAGGATGCGCCTGCCCAAGCAGCAGGCGGCAAGAAAAGAAAGGTTGCCCAACTGGGGGCCGAAAGAAAGGAAAAACGATAGAAATCATTGGCCGAGGAGCGGTCAGACGAGTTCCGCCCTCAGCCAGCTGGTGAACATGTGGATGTCGTCCTGGACGACTCACGTCCTGACCGAACAGTTAAGGTTGGGACGACTGCTCTTGCAGCACTTGGTAATGATTTTCACCAACTCTTGAAGGAATTCAAGGATATTTTCGCATTTGAAGTACATGAGATGCCAGGTATAAGTCCAGACTTGGCAGTGCATAAGTTAGTTGTGGATCCAAAAAAGAAGCCGGTTAGGCAAAAGAAGCGGAACCATGGTGAAGAAAGAAGCCAGGCGGCTGCCGCCGAGGTTAAAAAACTACTTGATGCAGGGTTCATTCGGCAGTGTTATTTCCTTGACTGGGTTGCAAACGTTGTACTCGTGAAAAAGCCGAATGGTACCTGGCGCATGTGTGTGGACTACACAGACTTGAATAAGGCGTGCCCCAAAGATAGTTATCCATTGCCCAAAATCGACAGTTTAGTCGACTCTACAGCCGGCCACGCCTTAATGAGTTTCATGGACGCCTACTCTGGTTTCCATCAGATTCCTCTATGGAAGAAAGACCAAGAGAAGACGGCCTTTGTCACAGATCAGGGCCTATACTGTTACATGGTCATGCCGTTTGGGTTGAAGAACGCCCTGGCCACCTTCCAAAGAATGATAAACACGGTATTCTTTGATCAAATTGGGAGGAACGTTGAGGCGTACATAGATGATATGATTGTAAAGTCTAAACTCAAGACGGACCATCTGGCCGACCTCCGAGAAACATTCGCCACACTCAGGCGGCAACAAGTCATGCTCAATCTCAAGAAGTGTGTTTTTGGAGTTGGGTCTGGGAAGTTTCTCGGATTTCTTATCAATCAAAGGGGCATAGAGGCTAACCCCGAGAAGGTGCAGACGGTCATAGACATGCAGCTGCCTCGCACTGTCCGAGAGGTCCAGAAATTAACAGGTTGTCTGGCGACCCTGGGAAGATTTCTCAACCGGGCAGGCGACAAATGCCTCTATTTCTTTCAGGCAATTAAAAAGAAAGTTATGTTTGAGTGGGGGCCGGATGCTGAGACGACCTTCCAAAAATGAAAGAACATTTGCACTCTTTACCAAGGCTGGTCAGCCCTTTGCCCAAAGAAGTGATCTATATGTATCTAGCAGTATCTGACCATGCTTTATGTGTTGTCGTCCTTGCTGAGAGGGACGGCTGCCAGCTCCCGGTCTATTTTGTCAGTCACGTGTTGAAGAATGTCAAGTTGAGGTACCCCTTGGTAGAAAATTTGGTCTTGCCTTCTTCATGGCAGTTAGAAAATTGAAGCCTTACTTCTTGGCACATTTGGTCGTGGTATACACTGACCAGCCAATCAAGCGGCCGCTGACAACCATGCAGTCGTCAGGCCGAATGATCAAATGGGCAACAGAAATTCAGAGCCTTGAAATTATGTTTGAGCCAAGAAAAGCAGTAAAGGGACAAGCATTTGCTGACTTTATAGTAGAGATGACTCGGCCCCCTGATTCTCAAATTCCAGACCAAGTTTGGAAGGTTTATGTGGACGGAAGCTCCACTTCGAATGGTTGTGGTGCAGGAGTCATATGTCAATCGCCAGAAGGCGACAGGTTCGAGTATGCTCTACGTTTTAACTTCCAAGCCTCGAACAACGAGGCGGAATATGAAGCTTTATTGGCCGATATCCGCATGTGCAAGGCGGCGGGGGCAAGAAAAATAGACACCTGCTCTGACTCACAGTTGAAAGTAAGCCAGTACAACGGTGAATTCGAAGCAACCCATCCGACCATGATTAAATATTTTCAGACGGTACGTCAGGCGGCCGGGTCACTTGAAAAGTTTCATCTAACTCAAGTACCCAAGTCCGAGAACAACCAGGCGGATTCCGTCTCAAAACTGGCATCTTCAGCCTCCTGTGACACTCCAAGGACCGTCTTTTGGGAGGTTATGGAAAAGAGAAGCATTGAAGAAGAGCCTATTGGAATTCTGGATAGAAGTTCAACCTGGATGGACCCAATCAGGGCATATTTAGCAGACGGCACCTTGCCGAGTGATCAATCCCAGGTGACCCTGCTGAAAAAACGGGCATCCAACTTTGAAATGTGTAAAGGGGAACTTTTCAAGAAAGGGTATCTTCAGCCCCTCTTGAAATGTGTTACCCCAGAAAAAGGACGAGAGGTCTTAGAAGATCTACATTCAGGATATTGCGCTTCTCACGTAGGCGGCAGGTCACTTGTTCAAAGAGCCAGACGACAAGGCTACTTCTGGCCTACACTGGAAGCTGATGCCATCGAAATAGTTAAAAAATGTGACAAGTGCCAAAGGTTTGGCAAGCTAATCCATCGTCCAGCCACAGACCTCACGGCCATCCATAGTCCCATACTCTTCGCTAAGTGGGGCATGGATATCCTAGGTCCCTATACGCCTGCTACAGGCGGCAGGCGGTACATACTGGTTGCAGTTGATTACTTCACCAAATGGGTGGAGACAGAAGCAATTAAGGGTATCAAGACGAAGGATGTGATCTCGTTCATCTAGAAAAATGACATCACTCGGTTTGGGGTGCCCATGTCTATGATTTTTGATATTGGTCCCCAATTTGAGACGCCTGTTCTCAAAAATTGGCTGGGAGACCAAGGCATCACACACTGCTTTGCATCAGTCGGCCGACCACAAGCAAACGGCCAAGTAGAAGCTTTCAATAAAATCATCTCAGACGGTATTAAGAAGAAAATTGAAAGAGCAGGCGGCCTATGGGCAGACTAACTACCACATGTTCTCTGGGCCATTAGGACGACTGAAAAAGGGGCGACTGGAGAAACTCCATTCCTCCTAACTTATGGTGCAGAAGCTGTTCTTCCAATTGAACACTATAAGCCGACTCTTCGTATAATGTTGTGTGACGAAGAAGCAAATTGGGAAGCCATGCGCCTAGCATTGGATACACTCCCAGAACGAAGGGGCAATGCAGCCCTGCGCCATGAAATCTACCGCCTAAGAATGACAAGGGCATATAACAAAAGGGTACACAGGCGCCCACTCAAAGTAGGGGACTTTGTACTACAAAAGATTGAAGCAGTCGGTAGGGCTAATGAGTTAGGCAAATTAACTCCCAACTGGGAAGGACCCTACCGAATCTATGAAGAGGTTCGGGATGACACCTATCGCTTGGAAACATTAGACGGCCAACCCTTACCTCGAACCTGGAATGTAGATAATTTAAAGAAGTATTACTTTTGAATTATGTGATTGCTGAGAGCAGCTAATAAAACTTGCAAAATTTGCTTCATTTATGTTAAATAAATAGAGAGGCATGCCGCCTGTTCCATGGGAAGCCGATTACTCTCCATTTTCTTTACTTTGTACTATTTCAGAGGGGCATGCCGCTTGTAACTTTACAGTCGGCTACTCTCCTATACTTGTTCACCATGAACTAAACAAGGCCTATGGCCGAATGATCAGCTCAGGCGCCTAGCCAACTGATCCACTCTTTTAAACTAATATGACCTGTCCCAACATCATGGCAGGCGTCTGGCGACATCCCTCCGGATGAGATTCGTCGCAGAGAGCAGCTCCCTTTTGGGTGGAATAATCCTCTATAAACTAAATACACTGCACCGAGACGCCTGTCCCCAAGGACAACCACGTAGCCATTTTGAGACAAGGATAACCGCCTGTATCACTTGAAATAAGTACAGGGGGTGCCTCTTGAGTTAATAGCCAACAAAAATTGGCGAATTAAGGGGATCAGCCGACCTCCGCCGCCTGGTACCTCTACTACTCAAGCAAGAGAAGTGACGTTTGGGTAATCTCAAAGATTACTCATAGTCACTCCCACATACTTAGTGTGGATCCAAAAAGCTATGACGAGTCCGCCTGGCTAAAGGCAATCACGGACTCTATTTCTACTTAAACGAACAGGCGTCCCTATTACAAGCGGCCTGTTCCTTCTAACTTGAAAAAGTTAAACAAACCTAAGTTGGGAAACCGACTGGATACGTGGCCGACTGGTCGTCAATCTGGAGCCAAGACAACAAGTCGTCTAGGGGCATAGGCAGTCGGTACTGGATAAACTTTGCTTGCAAAATTCAAAGCAAAATTCTAAATTTTAAACAACATACCAGCTGGAACAGTTGGTATGGCATGCAAGCGGATATTAAGGAGCCTCTATACTTGGCAAAAATAAAACAAAATTCAGTGATCGTAGACAAGACGACCAAACAATGGTCGCCAGTTTCATATATAAACAACCGGCCATAAAGACCGACAAAATATTCATAAACCCCGGCCCCTTGGCCGGGTAAAGATACAAAGAAGCAAACAACACGCAGGCCATTGGAAAGTTGAATAAATAAAAGCTTTAAACATTGGGAGGGGCTTGGGTCTCAACTGCCGGCTGATCGAGCTCCACGACGGGCGCTTGATTCTTCAAAGCATCCTCTTTTGTTGACTCGTCTTCAGGGGTAGGAGCTTTAGGCGCATCCTCCTCTATTGGCTGTAGGGCCACCACCTCTTCTTCCTCCTCGGAGCTGGAGCTGGCTCCTTCCTCTTTCTTCTCATCATCATCAGCCGCATGCTGCATGATTCTTCTGTTGTACTCTTCAGTACAAGCGTTGAACTTCTTATCCCATGCAGCATAGCTAGCTTTTGGGAAGAGGGACGACCAGGTCATCTTCATGATATTGGCCGAGTCCTCCATCATGGCCTGGGCTAGAGCCAGCTTCTCGGTCTCGGCCTTAGCATTAAGATCTTTGGTGATGGTTGCCTCCTGCTCCTCTAGGCGCCCCTTGACTGCGTCCAAAGACTTCTACAAACCTTTAGCCTTATGGGCAATGTTTTTGAGCGGTCGCAGCTCATCTCGAAGAGTCTTGACCGTCTTCTCCAGCTCCTGGTTTCGTTTTTTGGCCGCCTCCAACTCAGTCCTGATTGTTGAAGTGGCAAGCGCCTAATAATAAAGAATATCAGTTGTCAATATTTCATTTTGGGCAATTTGAAACATTGCCTTATCAATGTCAGAGGCGGCCATAGCTTTAGCAGCCTTTACCTCTTTGTTCTTGGTGCTGATCGGCTTACGAAGGCTGTGTACGCGGAGCATGGTCTGAAAAAGGAGCACCAGGCGTCAGATTTGTAAAAACAGGCGACATGCAAAGTCAATTAACATTTTACAAAAAATGCTAAGTATACCTCGGAGAGGAGACCCATGATGCTGTCTAGGTCAAGGGTGCCGACTCCCTTGACCGCATCCCTCTCCTCTAGAGGGATGGCCTTAACCATAGACTTGGCCATTTGAACCAAGTCCGGTTCTTGAGGATTGCCTGCATTTAGAAAAGAAAGCATCAGAACATGAAGAGAGTATTGAAGAAAAGGTTAAGACAAGTCTAGCAGAGCCGGATAATACCTCTTGGAGGCCGACTGTCCCTTGGGACTTGCACTTCTTTTCCCCCACTCTTGGGGGTTTGCGGCTGTTTCTCAGCCGCCTGTTTCCTGGAGGAGCCAAGCGTACTCCCAATGGCCAGTTTGCGCGGTTTTGCGTTCGGCTGCTGGGAGGAAGAGGGTTTGGACAAGCCCACCTACAAAATCATTGAAGATTAATACTGGAAAAAAGAGGATTTCAAAGAGAAACTCGAAGGATCAGAAACTCACTATGGGCGTCTCCTTGGCAGGAGAGTCAACAGAAGTCCGCCTCTGGCTCATGATCGAGGCTCGCAGCAAAGCAGCCGCCTTCTTGGAAGCAGAAATTTGGTCCATAGCTTCGGCTGAAAGAAAACACCACAAAGAGTGAGAAAAATGCAAAAATAAATCAAGTAATACGTGTATAGGCACAAGAGGCCGACTACCTCTAGAGGTCCGACTGCTAAGGCCATAGGCGGCCAAAAAGTACTCATCGTATAGCCACTGAAATCAGGGAACACAGTTTAAAGGCACCTGCTCCCGTACCCTAGTAGTAGAGTTTGCCCTTATCTCTACTTTGAATTGTCCTTGGTTAAGGATCTCTTCCTTGGCCCGGCGAGGAACAGGGGGCATACTATGGCCGCCTGCAAGAAGAAGCGGATCCCTGTTCCACCTATTATACCGCCAGCTCAGGAGTTTATCAGGGCTGGAGACTAGGAGGAAAGTGTTTCTCCAATCTTTCCACTTGTTCTCTTTCCCCCTAGTGATCAGATAGCCTTTGTGGCTCGTTATCTGGTACCACCCGGTACCGCTTGCTTTGGGGGTTCGGCTTAAATAATTCATATGGGTGAACGCCTTAAAATTCGGCTCCATCCCATGCATTTCACATCCGTCTACATAGCCAAGGATGTTAAACCAGGAATTAGGGGCTAACTGCCATAGCCCCACCTTGTACCAATCGAGGATTTGTTGAACGACCGGATGCAAGGGAAATCGAAGGTTGGCCTTAATGGCCGCCTCGTAGCAGCCAAAACAGGCGTCCATGTAACTAGACCCCTCGGGCCAGACGACTGCATCTTCAACATCCGGCACGAATAATTGAAAATCCGGACCCATCACATGGTCCGACAAGAAAGTCTCGATTCTTTCTTTCATGGCCTTCATTCGGCCCTTTGGGACGTGACAGTAATAAGGGGTGTTCAACTTCCTATGGGAGGTAGATGGCTCTAACCAGTCGACCCCTTTTTCGAAAGAATGAGTTAGCTTCACCTCGTGAAGGCGAGAATGCCTCTCTTCTGAGCTAAGGGAGAGGCGGCTTGAAGAGCTGGCTTCGGACTCACTATCAGAGGAGCCCGACTCCCCTCTCCCTGAGGGGGCCGACCCCTCTTCTTCAGAAGGAGTCGACTGCTGACCAGCTAAGTTAACTGTAAGATGGGAAGGGGCCACCTTGGCTCCCTCCTCGGAGCTCTCGGCAGCAGAGCCACCTCGGGTCCCGGCGGTGTCAAGCATCTGGTCCGATAGCTCACTAACTTGAACCCGGAATGAAGAGCCATCAGAGTTTTCAATCCTCTTTGTTCTTTTGGTTCTTGCCATACTGTCATGCATAGATACAAAGACAGTTGGATTCCGGGACTTGCGCAAAGTTTGAAGTACCATAGGGCAGTCGGCACATCTAGTCCTAGACTCAGTCGTCCTCGGTGACCGGCTGATTGCTAACCTAGGCCGTACCGGATGCTTTTGAGGCCTCATTTTCAAAAAGAAAGAAAAAATACAGAAGCAAAGCAGAAAAGGATAAAGAAACAGACGGTTACCTGAAACCTAAGTTCTGAAAGGGAGCTTGATCGAACAGGCGTCTAATAAAAGCAGGCGGTTGGAAAAATCAGTCGTCTAGAAAATCAAAGCTCAAGTTCAGGGGTCCAAGAGTTCTTGTGCAAAGTTCGCAAAGTGTGAACAAAAGACTTGGTCAACATACCCTTATATAGGGTACAATGAGAATACGAAGGGTCACCTCCAAATTCAAAAAATAAGCGGGAAAAACGCACGGCCAATCGCAGGACGACACCTGTAGCAGGCCGTCGCCTGTTACAGGCCGACACCTGTCACAGGTGACATGTGACCAGTCACGTGCCACTTGTAAGGGGCAAACGATTAGGGGGTTTTTCCCGGCCAATCAGTGTACGCCACGTGGACCAATCAGGTCCTGCCAAGTGTCCTCCATTTGGACCTCTCAAGGCCTCCCACGTGGCACACAGCCATTTGTCCACCATGGACCAATCATGCCACGCCAAGTGGCCTGCTGTTTGCCACCTAGGAAAATGGCCACCTAGGCCCAATTTTCGGGAAAAGCCCAATCAGCTCTAGGTTGACCTAAACCTAGGATTGGGCACGCTTCTCAAGGTTATAAATACATTAATTAATCCTCATTAAGGGGGATTTCAGCAATTGATTACCCTCACCTAGAGAAAACAAAAAACACCGATCACTCCTCCCCTTGAGGAACCAAATCTTTCACTCTTTACCTTTCCGCACTTATTTACTCCTCAAACAAGTTCTAACTTGGCCGTCGGAGGCAGAGCTCCCACCACAAGGAGTCTCCGTTGTTTTGCAGGTACAGGCGCAAGGATACCAGTCCCAGATTTGTAACTCTCCCGCTGGACATCAGAAAATCCCGAAACAAAGGTGGTGGTGGATTGGTGGGTGTTGGTAGTGGACTGGTGGCAGTGTTTAATTTATTAAACATCCTCACTTTCTTTTTCTTATTCTTAATAATATCTTTAATCTAAGGATGAAGATTGAAGATCCGGGTACCCGGTTTTGGAACCGGTTCCGGGACCAGTTCCGAAATTCGTGGACCCGCTTCAACCGATTCCGGGACCGGGTCCAAGATCTGGATACCCGGTACAACCGGTTCCGGAACCAGGTCCTGTGAACTCAACCGGGTACCCGGTTCCGCTCACCCCTAGTAGCTAATAATGGCGAAAGAAAGATAGTATTATTTTATATAAGTATTGATGTTCATAAAAAAAATTCGTTTGAATTCGTTTGAAATTTAGTAAAAAAAAAAGACGAAAATGAAATCCACAATCACTCTCGCCATGCATTCTTAGTTAAGGTACCCATTCCTTCATCCTTTCATATTTGTGAATTAATATATTTATCATTGTATTTGTGTGATAGACTTGTACTTCATACTAGTATTAGATAGTTAAAAAACAAATAATTTTTGAAATTATCGTATGCATCATGTGAATATAGTGCTAGATGGTGAATTTATTTTATTTTATTATACTTTATTTTTTCTGTATTTTTAGTTTTCCTTTTAAGGCTTTTATTTGTGCAAGATTTTAGTTGTGATAAAACGGTAGTGTTCATATTTTGTTTGGAAATTCATTTTAATATACAAAACTACAAATTTAAATACAATTTATATTTAGATTTTAGGGTATTTTAGGTATCCATAATTTCGACACCAAATTTTTATTCCCCCTCAGCTCCCTCCTTCACTTTTTGAGAAGTAGTCACACCATCAACTAATGGTTGACCATTTATATGTAAGAATGTGTGATTTACAAATTACAATTGTTGGATAGTATGCAATTTTTGGGGTTTTTATGCTATTTTTTTTTTTTTGTTTTTGGTCTTTTAATTTTATTAGGCTGACTAATATGGGGAGCGACTTGAGCCAAGGGGCCCACCTCTTTTATTAAAAAAAATCTGGTTTATTTTTAAATATACAAAAAAAAAAAAAAAAAGTACTGCATTCTACATTTCTACCGTTCTTCTATCTTCTTGTTCTTCTTCAAGTGTTTGATGAATCTATACTAATATTGATGCGATAGCATCGATCCAGCATTAAAACCTACGGATTGTATGGCTATAGATCCGTTTAGTGGCATTTATAACTTAATCTACGTTTTAGATAAATTCTCCAGCAGGTTATGACGTGGCTTAAGCGAATAAGAGCGATCCTGGGGTCTTGATTTTAGAGTTGATGGTTGAAGATGTAAGCATGGAAACAAGGATGACAAAAAAAGGCTTGTACTTGATAAAAATGTACTACTCAAATTCAAATAGCTATACCTTTTTATTTACAAAGAATTTACAGGTGATTCAAATTGGAGATGAAAGTAAAGTTTAAGAGCTTTCCAACGACAGGTCATATGCCCAATTTGAGCAAGCAACAAAGAAGTTATGAGCGTTTGAAATTGAGCTTTCCAGGCGGAACCGCTGGAGCGACCACTCCACCCTTCAGAACGACCCCTCCATCTCGAATTGGGTATTTTAACAGAACCTTTGGAGAGACCGCTCCTCTCTACAGAGGGACCGCTTTGTTCGAATGGAGCGACTGCTCCTGTTCCGCAGCGGTTTTTATCTTTATTTGGTTGTTTTTCTTGCTTTTAACTTAGCCCTTCATCTTGTAATCCTAGGGTTGTATTTTAAGAAATCTAGGTTTTGTTTGAAAAGCCCTATATATAGGGTTAAGCTTGTTGTTTTGAGGAATCTTTGATTAATTTTGAATCTAATGAGATTTTCTCTCTCTACCCATAATCTTTGTGATTATTGAAATCTATGTGATTTCTCCTCCAATCTTTGCCCTAATTTGTGTTAGGCTTTGATTAAACCCTTATTACATCAAACTTGGTGATTCATGTGATAATAATTCATCTTTGTTATTTGTTCTCTCTCAAATTACATCTTGATTATTAAAGTTTAAATTGAAAATTGATTTTTGTTGGTTTGGAATCAGAGCCTAGGTTATTAGCCTAGAAAGATCCCACCTTTTTTTGAATCTCTTTTTCTCTCTCAAAAGATCTCATCTTTTTTTTTCCCTACAAAATTTGAACCCTTCTCTCAATGATACAAACTTTCCATCTTGAAACACGAATGATAAATAGTTTTATGAACATAAAGAAAATTACAATGAGCACTCTAGATTGGATGCCCTAGAAAGGAAGTTTGATAGGATTTTTGAAGTCCTGGAGAATAGAAGAAACCCTAGAAGAAGGTGAAGTCCAAATTGAGAAGATGGTCTCACTCTTCTCACCGGAGAAGGGAACACAACCATCGACAACTCCACAAGGACAACCGTGACCGAGACTTTATTTTGGAGCTTCCGGACTTCGAAAGTAATCTTGATCCTAATGAATTTCCTGATTGGGTTAGAAGTATACAGAAAATATTTTATTGTAAAGGCTATAATGATGAAAACCATCGTAAATTGGCCATCATTAAGCTTAAGAAACATGCATCTTTGTGTTTTGAGAATTTCAAGAATCGTAGGAGGAATGAAGGTACAACAAATTAAAAACCACTTCTTGGGAGAAATTAAAGAAACACATGAGTAGAACATTTGTTCCTATTGATTATTTGCATGATGTTTCTCTTAAATTGAATGCTCTCAAACAACAATCTACATCAGTGGAGAAGAATACAAGGAGGTTGAAAATCTCTCCATTTTGAGTAGAATTGAAGAGGCCCCCGGAGCATAAGATTTCTAGAAAGTTGTATGCCTTGAAAAGAAGCTTGAGAAGAAGATTGATGTTCATGCCTGTAGACACCTGATTGTGTCTCCCAAAAACCAAACCCAGTGTGAGTACCTTTCACATCTTTGATTTACGAGTTCAGTAAAGAGTTGAAGAGTCTCGTGAAGTTCCCTTAAGCCTTGACCATACCCCTAACCTTTCCTAAAATGTTTTAATCCAAAATCATTTATTCAGTGACTTTAAATCCAAAATCATTCATTTTGTGTCCTTAAAATCGTTAATTTCGTGTCCAAGTCATAAAAACGTCCCAACCAGATTATTTTGGTCTATAATTCCGGTCCAATTATTGTTTAGTTGGATGGGGCTTGAAAAGAGCTTTCCAACGATATATTTAAGCCCAAATCCGACATAAAACGAATAAGTTATGACCAAAATACTAAACCAAGCCCAAACCAGACCTAGGCCCACCTTACCTACGACCCAATGATCATGTCAGGGTCCAAATACCTTATTCCCAATCATAAATCCATTAGGATTCATTAGGAGTTTCTAGAAATTTCTAGAAGGTTCTAGTTTATCCTTTCCGAAAAGATAAAGATCAAAAGAGTTTGAAGCCGGATAAAACTTCTCATATGATAGTCCTTATCCCGTCCAAATTAAAAGATGTCCGGATAAATTTCATTAACCCAATTCTATTGGAAATCAAACTTCGTACGACTTAATCATCTTTGAAACCATCGCAGAACGACATAACCAACGCACCGCGATAATCCTATTGTGGCGAGATGGACACTGTCGTGCCGCGATAGGTCTATCGCCCCGCGATGAAACCTGTTTCATTCCGTTCCAAATTCTGATCTTTTCTGATCGTCTAGACTCTCTTTTTTCCTTATGAATAGAGGTCGTTTTCAAATTAGCTAGAACCATCAATCATAAGCTACAATTAGCTATAACCACCTAGCTCCAATCATCATCAATCCTTATACAAATCATCCATGTTCTTAGCCTAAACACATCCTTGATACAAAACCTCCTTCGCAAGATTCGAATACTCCAAACCATACTCGACGTTGCCTTCGACCTCGATGTGAAAAGTTGATAGTTATGAAGGTTTGGTCCCAAATCTATATTTCAATTCATATTTGATTTATTTACTTTATTGATTTTTACTTTCTTGAAGTTACTAACGTGTGGTATTGTTTTAGTAGCAAGAAAGTTGAGGCAAAATCAAAGTGAGTAATTCAATCATCCTCTTAATTATTCTTTTGATTTTGGAGTAGAAATCATGTTTACAATATTATTTTAATTTCTAGTATCATGTTTAGGATGTTATTATGATTTCTAGTATCATGATTAGGATGTTGATTATGATTTATAGTATCATGTTTAGGATAATGCTTTGATTTTATTATAATTAGTGACATGCTAGGATTTGTTATTAATCCGTTTAGTATCATGCCTAGGATTGTACTATTAACTATATTTTGATGATGTTCTTATGATGATGATTGTTCTATTAATTATATGTTGCTTGATTATTCATGATTTATTGTTATTGCTTGATCATGCCCCTTTTTGCAAGTTTAAAGGGAATTTGTTCTTGAAATCACGCCTAATAAGATAATTCATAATTTAATTTAGGCTAATATGATTTTTATTCAAGTAATCAACCAACGTAGATTAAACAAGTTTAGGGTTAACTTGATGTATGTATGTTGATCGAAAAGCGCACATGAATATCATAAGAATTAAGTAGAGGCCTATTTAGGGCGAGGTCAATCTCTTTTAGGTTGGATTCGTAACATCATCCCCGAACATCCAGTCATGGTTCCGGACCACTATGGAGTTAGCGATTTCCGTGATCGTGAATGGGGTGTAACCTTCACACCCGTGAACGGTTTACAAGTTCCTAAAACTTGTTGGCGACTATTTTATCTCTAGCTTCTTTTCCTTGGAACGCCGCCATGCCTAAAAGCATGAACCACAGTTGGGCTCAAGATGAGTTTGAAAAATTCCCTACAATGCCCATGGTATCTTTGATCATGTGGCGCTAAAGGGCTTGAACTTTGAGAAGTTTGATAAGGCGAGTAGTGCTAATGGGTATTTTAAACATTCTTTCAAAAATCCTTGTGCATCAAAAGGTGAGACATACAAGCCTTTGCCAACTATGATAGAAGAGGCTATGTGCAAAATTAAAGCTTCTATGTTTGATGAAGAAATATCTACACCACATTTTCCTCTTGATCATAATAGAGACTATGGTCCACCATTCTATGATGAAGAAGTAGATTTTGATGTCGGGTCTACAAATTGCAAGGACACGCTATCGTTTATGACCAAAAATGAAGTAAACACGGAGCCCATGTTTCATATTGAGGATTCATTGTCTTTGATTCATGAGAACCTCTTATGTGAGGTATATAATCCTACTCCTCTCTTATATATCTTCATCTAGTGAGGTTTTTTGACATTCATGTGAATGAGAGTTGTAATGATTACTATATTGAGCATGAATTGAAAGAAGAGTATAAGTTAGATGTTGTGAAAGCTTCTTTGGATGATCATGGTGTTGTACAACAACTTTTAACTCTCATGAACATCTTGGTTTTGATTATTGTTTACCATATTTTGATGTTGGAAAAAGTGTAGCTAGACTACAATTTGATATTAAAGGAATTCTTTGTTCTTTGGTGTATTGATTGGTACATCTTGCATCAACAACACATTTGGTGTTGGATTTTCCTTCTATGATTTTCAATGTGATTCCACACTAGTTGTTGTAGATTACCATATTGCGCTTGTTGTGGTTGCTTAGGTAAAAGAATCAATAATGTGTATCGTGATATAGCTTTCTCCTTGTTCGATCGATATAATGGCTCACTAGTGGAAAAATAGCTATTTGTAAATGGCAAAAATAACATATTTGTAATGGGTAGTGGGCGTTACGTATACGACCGTTACGGATAGGCTATGTTATTTGTAACATGCAGGTTAAACGCTCGTTACAAATAAGTAGTTTTTTGTAACGAGTGCTTCACTTGCTCGTTACATATACCCAGTTATTTGTAACGGGCACTTTACTTGCCCGTTACAATTAATATTTAGAGAAGATAAAATATATGGGGTATTTGTAACGAGCACAATAGATGGTTGTTACAAATACCCTATTATTTTCCCATTCACCACTCAAATTATTTTCTACCAGAATTACATATACCAAACTTAAATATTGATGCCACAGACATTATAACACATGGCACACACCAAATCCAATTTCACATCTCAAAAACTACTTATAAACCCATTATATTGTAAAGTTAAGTATGTACATGATTTAAAATTTTAGTAACTAATGAAACACAAACAATAGCAGCAACCAAATCACTTCGGCGTCGATCAATGCCCAAATTTACATGTTCTTCTATAGTTTTATCTAACTTTCTTTGAGCATTTGCCTGAAACCGATTGAATAAGTTACCAAAGGATATTGATCACTAACTTTTAGTAATAGAAACAAAGGTGCAAGTAAATTCACAAATGAAATGAATACACCTAAGTGAATAATAACAGTAAATATCAATCATTAAATTAAAACTACTACATCAGAATATAACCAAGTACAATATCGGCCAGAAGATACGAGTCATCCAAAGATAAAAGTGATGCAGAAGGGCATACTAATCTACTGGACAATACTCAATGTGAAATAAAAAATTATTCTACAGCTATAGCCCACGACACATGGTTAATTAAAGGCAACAAGGAATACATCTTAATCTTACAATTATCACTTTGAAATGGAAAAAAAGAGAAAAAAAAAAAAAAAAAAAAAACCGAGGCATGCTGAAAGAGATGGGAGACCATTGGGTAGTTTGGTTTACAAATAGGAGGTATTATAGGCGTACAATAAAATTAGGAGTTTCCTTGATAGTGTGGCAAGTAGATGGGCTTTAGCACCCAACACAAAAAAGGCATTTGAGGAATACATAGAGAGGCAAAGAAGAAAATGACATATAATACAAAAAAAAAGATGGAAATTTTTTTCAGGTAACCTTACCAGCAAAATTCATCAAAGCAGCTTCTGCACAACGTTGTTGGGCTTCCCTTCTGGTTATACCAGTTACTTCACCAATCTTCTCTCCAAGAAAATTAGCCTACAAAGTGATTAAGTTATTACAGTTAAAGACTTTACTATAATCTATCGTACATTCAATTCACATTCATAAACAGAAAGACTCACACTGAGCAATGCCATGATTTCTTTTTACCAGTGCTTGCGAACTCCATTAATATTCTTTGGAGCAGGAGTAGGAATGCCTTAAAAAACAAAATAACCACAAATCAAACCAGCTAAAAAAGTCCTAGACCAATTTACAAGGAGATATCTAGTATATATGCACACAGCCCACACATGATTCATTCCATGCACCACAATCATAAAAGGTTCTTTACTACTCTAAAAAATTCAAGTGTCACTACTCTAAAATAGCTATTTAATACAAATATCAACTTATAATATGCTAATTGCTCAATATATATTCTCTGCTGTCAGAATAACACTAATTCCCATTGTACTTCATTAGCCAAGTAACAGAATTTGTTGGAGTATGACAATTATAATACAAATCAGAAGAAGTTATTACCGAGCTACCTAGAGAGCTATCGTCCTCTTGGTTACAACATACGAGAAACAGGCCAAGCTATAGCTCGCAGGCGAGTGAACGATAGATCGGTTGCACACAAAGTTGCGGCAAGGTAGCTCACAGGCAAGTGAGCGATAGCTAGGGTGCGTGTGTGTACGGCAAGGCTGAGCTATCTTGAGAGCAATAACTCAGCTCCTCGTGTGGCGTGGATTGTAAAAAAAGATATTTCTTTTATTTCCTTTTCTTTTTTACTCATATATATACCCTCCTTAAACCCCAAATTGAGATATACAGTTTTTGTTATCTCTGATTCCCTAAACACATAAAAACAAGCCTACCCTTTGAGATCTGAACAGTTCTTGAGTAATTCTACTCTTCAGATTCGGGTACATGAATTACGAGGAGAGTTGTGTTAACATTGGGGGGTGTACGTCATTAGAAAACCTGTACCGATGGTGGCATATTTCGCTTCTAATTCAGTAGATTCTGTTCTGCGGCACACTGTATTATTGAGATCATCAATCAAGTATTTTTCTTTCATATTTTTTATTTTATTATTGGAATTGACAGGTATTTTAAATTACAAGTTTAGTCTTCTTGATCTCTAAAAATTATATATTAATTTCGTATATGTACTTACAATGCTTTCAATATTACAAAACCAAAAGAAATTTCAGATCCAACCTTCCAAATGTATAACGTCTATAGCAAATATAATAGTCCAACCCTATTTCATTCAATTACACAAATTATAAACATTAAATCCCCAAAATAAGCAATATATATACCAAGATACAAATAAACAAAACCCAGAAAAATATCATCATAAATATACAAACCTTCGGCAAATTAAAAGCAAGTCAAAATTTGTCTGGGTATACAAGTAAAGGCTCAAAAAATTTTACTAGTTTCAACAACACAGCATGGAAATTGTAGATGGAAAGATATCACAAGTTCAAAACAGCTACAGCAAATTTTGTCAAGAGATACAAGTCATACAACCTTGGAAACAATTAATTATTGATGATTGATGTTAATGAGATATTTTCGTATATTAAATTGATATGATAGAATATTAGCAAAATATTATCTTATGTATTTATTTAACTTCCGAATATTCTACGATATCTTTTGATACTAGGGTTAGGAAGAATGTAACTATTATATATTTCGATTGTGGTTACAGGTTGATTTTTTTTTTCTCATAAAAACTCATGGCCGACGATGACACAACACCGCTGCCGCCACCACCTAAAATCGAACCCAACTCACCCTATTATCAAGGTCCTCAAGACCGACCTGGAGATTACATCACTCTAACTCGTCTCAAAGGCGATAACTATGATGAATGGGCGACTGATATTTAGACTACCTTGGAAGCCAGACGCAAATTCGAATTTCTTGATGGAACGATTACAGTGCCACAATCCCCATGTACCATGTCCGATTGGACTGCCATAAACGCCATGTTAATTTCATGGCTTTCGAACACAATTGATCCAGAGGTAAAATCCTCTCTTTTGAAATTCAAAGAAGTAAAGTCGTTTTGGGATCACCTTAAAAAACGCTTCGCTCAAACCAATGGGCCTCATATACAGCAGCTTCGTTCATCTCTTGTGAAGTGTGAATAGACTAAGACAATGGCAGTCTCGGTATACTATGGAAAATTACATGCTCTATGGCATGAACTAGATCATCATGAGCCTTTGATATCTTGTACGTGTTGTTCTTCATGTACGGCGGGTCGGCTTCATGAACAACGCCGAGATCAATCCCGTTTACATGACTTCTTGATGGGATTATCTTCGGACTATTATTCTTCACTCTGATCAAATATTTTTTCACAAGACCCTTTACCAAGTCTAGATAGGGCGTATCAGCTAGCGGTTCAAGAAGAACGAGTTCACAATGCTAGGCAGTAAACCGAAGCCAAATTGTCTGAGGTTCTTGGTTTCGCTCTCCGTGCTAGCACTGGCATTGGGCGTGGTTTTGTTTGCTCTCATTGTAAGAAGTAGGGTCATGACGTCTCGAATTGTTGGTTTCGAGCGCCATGTCCCTATTGCAAGAAGAAGGGGCACGACCCTTATAAGTGCTATGAAGTTGTTGGCTATCCTGCGGGTTGGACAGCAGGGCCGCGAGATAGTTTAGTTGGTCAAGGCAGGGGAGGGGTGTGAGCCAATGCAGCTGCTGTAGGGGAGTCTCCACCGTCCCTAATAATGCAGCATCATCTTCCTCGGGTCAAGCCTTCACTGTCGAACAATGGAAGGCGCTTTCGGGTTTTATGGGTAATGCACATATTCCAGAAAACTGCCTAAATGGTAAGTTTGTTGATTCTTGTTGGATTATTGATACTGAAGCGACTCATCACGTTACCGATAATCAATCTTGGTTGTTTGACACTCGTAATATTAAATGTCCCATTGGATTGTCGAATGGTGAGAGTGTGATTGCTACTTTGGAAGGCTCTGTCACATTGTCCGATAAAATTATTATATCACTGTAGTTATTTTCGTGCTGCGTCTCAATTGCAATTTAATTTTTGTTTCACAACTCAGTGATCAATTAAATGTTGTTGTCCAATTTAACTTATATATGTGTGCTATACGGGATCGTCTGAAGGAGCTGATTGGAATGGGACTTAGGCGAGACAGACTCTATTCTTTTAGCAAACCGGATGTGGTGCAACGTGTGTCTGTGGTTGAAGCGACATCAGATTTGGAGCTTTGGCATAGAAGAATGGGGCATCCTTCAAAGAGAATAGTTAAGTTGCTTCCTCATATTAGCAATAATAACAGTAGTTTTGATAAAGGATGTGAAGTGTGTTTCCATGCTAAACATCCTAGAGACAAGTTTCCCTTGAGTGACAATAAATCTTCTAGAATTTTTGAGAAAATACATTGTGATTTATGGGGTATCGACATGTTTCGTCGTGTGGAGCTCGTTATTTTTTTACCATTATTGATGATTACTCACAAGCTGTTTGGATTTATTTGTTGATTGATAAAACTGAAGTTTTTTTAGATGTTTATGGCTTTTGTTGCTATGGTTTAAAGGCAATTTAATCAAACAATTAAAAATTTTCAAAGTGATAATAAAACCGAATTTAATTGATTGATTGATTTTTTCGTTGCTACTGGCATTCTTTTTCAAACCTCGTGTGTAGGAACCTCTCAACAAAATGGAAGAGTAGAATGAAGACATAAACACATTCTTAATGTTGGGAAAGCTTTTAGATTTCAAGCCAAATTGCCTATTTATTTTTAGGGTGAATGTGTTTTAGCTGCAGCTCATTTAATAAACCGAACTCCAACACCTCTTCTACAAAACAATACTCCATTCAAAATTCTTTTCAATAAACCTCCTTTTTTTTATGCTATTCGTACTTTTGGGTGCTTGTATTTTGCTCATAATCAAAAGACTAGGGGGGATGTGTTTCGGGGTTTTCTGATGTCCTGCGGGAGAGTTACAATTCCGAGACTGGAACCGGACGCCTGTACCTGCAAAACAAACGGATGCTCCGGATGGTTGGAGATCCGCCTCCGACGGTCAAGTTAGTACTTGATTAAGGAGTAATTAATGCGGAAATTAAAGTGATTGGGTCTCTCTAGGTGAGAGTGTTTAATGTGTGTAATCTGCTTTTTAGCGTATTATCCCCCTTAATGAGGATTAAGGGAGGTATTTATAACCTCGGGAAACGTGTCAATCTAGGTTTAGGTTAACCTTGGGCTGATTGGGCTTCCCTCGGGAGTTGGGCCTAGGTGACCGGTTATCCCAGGTGTCATGGGAAGGACACGTGTCGTGTCGTAATTGGTCCATGGTGGATGGATCATTGCTTGACACGTGGCAGGCTCCTATTAGCCCATGTGACGGACACATGGCGGAACCTGATTGGTCCACTTGTCAGATGGTGATTGGTGGGGAAAAATCCCCTAATAATTTGCCCCTCACAGGTGGCACGTGACTGGTCACATGTTACCTGTGACAGGTATCGCCCTGTAACAGGCGACGGCCTGCTACAGGTGTCACTCGGCGAGAGGCCGAGAGATTCTCCCGCCAAAATTTTGAATTCTGGATGTGACCCTTCGCCTTCTCACTTCGCCTATATAAAGGAGTGTTGACTTCGGTCATTTTCACACTTGAAAACTTTGTGAGAGAACATCCGGACCCCTGAACTTGCTCTGACATTTTGGACCCTTTCTGCCTACCGCCTGCTCTGACAAGCCGACTGCAAAGGATTTTCAAAACTTCATCAATCGTCACTCGTTCAGGTAACCGTCGGTTCTCTTACTCTTAATTTTCACTTTACTTTATTCTTTTTTGAAATGGCACCACGGAAGCACATGACACGACCTAGGTTAGTGATCAGCCGGTCACCGGGGACGGCTGAATCTAGGACTAGGAGTGCCGCCTGCCCTTTGCCCTTTATACAAAGTCCGACTGTATCTGTGTCTATGCAGAACATGATGGCCAGAACAAAAAACACTGCCAGGATCTCAAACTCAGACGGCTCCTCCCACAGGGTGCCGATTAGTGAAACATCTGACCAGGCGCCAGATGTGGAAGTGAAACAAAGCGGCTTGAAAGCCGGCAGTTCTGAGGGAGGAGTCAAAGTGACCCCCTTCCCATTTTACCGTTGACAATTCTACATTCTCTCCTGCTCCTTTTAAAGGAGAGGAGGCGGGCCCCTCCGGGAGAGGGGAGGAGTCGTCCTCCTCGGACTCGTCAGAGGACGAATCCGAGTCTAGCTCTTCTGACCATGCTTCCCTGGACACAGAAGAGAAAAACAGTCGCCTACAAGAGGCGAGGCTTTCTCACGCAGTTGAGAAGGGGGACGATTGGGCGGAGCCATCCGCCTCTCACCGAGAGAAAAATACCCCCTACTACTGCACGGTACCTCGGGGTCGGATCACAGCCATGCAAGAGAAAGTGGAGAGCTTTATCGCAAACCACACAATGAGCCCCGACTTTTTAGTGTTCGTGCCGGAATTAGAAGACACAGTCGTCTGGCCGGCTGGTACCAGTTATGATGGCGCCTGCTTTGGCTGCTACGAGGCGGCCATCAAGGCTGGGCTGCGCTTCCCACTACATCCGGCTGTTGAGCGGATCTTGGATGGGTATGAGTTGGGGTTATGGCAATTAGCCCCGAACTCCTGGGTCAACGTACTCGGCTATGTGGCCGGGTGCGAACTGCACGGGGTGGAGCCGAGCTTCGAGGCTTTCGCCCACATGAACTACCTCAGCCACACCCCTAAGGCAGGCGGTACCGGCTGGTATCAATTGACGAGCCACAAGGGCTACCTCATGACGAGAGGTAAAGCAAACAAATGGAAGGACTGGCGGAGCACCTTCCTTATCATTGAGAGTTCAGACACAGAGCTGAACAAGCGCTTCAACAGGTGGAACAGGAATCCGCCCCTTCTTGCAGGCGGCCGCAGCATGCCGCCTGTTCCCCCCAAGGCTAAGAAAGAGATCCTAGATAAAGGACTCTTCAAAGTAGAGTCGAAGGTGAACTCTACTTCAGGGGTACGAGAGCAAGTACCCCTGCACTGCGTCCCGAGCTTCAAATGGCTCTACGACGAGTACTTTTTGGCCACCTGTGGCCTCAGCAGTCGGTGCTCAAGAGGTAGCCGGCCTGTCGAATACTCTGCTTTTCCGTGCATTTCTTGTTATGACTTTTATTAACTTTGCTATTTGTTTTTGCAGCGGACGCCATGAGCAAAATTACCGCCTCCAAGACTGCGGCGGCCATGTTGCGGGCCTCCATCATGCAACAGTCTTCAACTGACTCCCCCAACAAGGGGGCACCCTTGGTGGGCTTCGAACCTTTCACCCTCTTTTTGGAGTTGTGTTTATGCATATACTGACTCTTTTCTTCTTTTTTAGACGGGCGCTCCAAGAGCTTCTTCTTCCCAACAGCCGGACCCCAAGGCCCGAAGGACGACTATTGCGAGCTCTCCTGGTTCTGCCAGGAAACATGCGGCGGCTGAGAAACAGCCGGCCACTTCTTCTAAAACTCCAGCTGGGCCACCTAGAAGTATGAAATTCTCCTTGTAAATTTTAGACTTGCTCCCTTCTTTACTAGGTCTAATCCGTTTGTTTATGCTTGATGCAGCCGGCCCTCAGGAGCCTGACTTGGTCGAGGTGGCCAAGTCTATGATCAAGGCCGTTCCTCCAGCTGAAAGGGAGGCGGTCAGGGGTGTCGGCACCCTTGACCTAGACGGGATTGCAGGGGTCCTTGCTGAGGTATACTTAGCATATTTTTGAGTATTTGAATTCCAGGACGCCTGTTTTCTTTTTGTTTGGAAACTGACGCATGTTCCCCTTTTTGTACTTAGGCCCTGCTCCGAGTGAACGGCCTTCGCAAGCCGCTTGACCGGAAGAACAAGGAGGTAGAGGCTGCAAAAGCTATGGCCGCCTCTGACTGTGATAAGGCAATGTTTCAAATTGCCCAAAATGAAGTTCTGACCATTGATATTCTTTATTATCAGGCGCAGGCTACCGCCGCTATCCAGGCTCAGTTAGAGGCGGCCCAGAAGAGGAATAGCGAGCTGGAGGCGACCATCAACAACCTCAAGGCCGAGCTGAGACCTCTTCGCCAAAAGATGTCCTCATACGAAACCTTGGAGAAATCCTTGGCGAGCGTAAAGGTACGCCTGGTGACCCAGGAGAAGAGTCTTACTCAGGAGCTCTCGAAAAAGGCCGAGCAAGAAAAGAAGGAGCTGGTCCGGGAGATGATGGAAGATTCTGCTCAAATCCAGCGCATGACTTGGGGCCGCCTCTTCCCCAATGCCGACTTTGCCTCATGGGAAAAAACGTACCGCCAGTGTTCTGATAGATATAATCAGGAGATCCTGGCGGCTGCTGAGGAAGAGTCGTTGGAGGAGGCGTTGGAGGAGGAGAAGCAGCCGGTAGTGGCGCTTGTGCCGCTTGGGGGTAATGCATCAAAGAAGGATGCAGCTGAAGTCGAGTCCAGCAAGAAGAGTGCTGACCAGGCGGCAGCTGCTAATATTGAAGATCTGCCCCCTTCTTAAGCTTTATGTCTTCTTTCCACGGCCTGCGTGCCGTTTGTTTGTATTTACCCGGCCAGGGGGCCGGGGCTCTGAATATTTTGCCGGTCTTTAATGACCGGCTTCTTTTTAATGAATATTTTTGTTTTACTTCAAATTTGTTTAAGTATTGAATATTCTGATATCCAATTGTACACTATACCGACTGTTTTACATGGCCGATAGTTGCAGACATGTACGGATAGTTAGTCACGCCGCCTATGCCCCTGGATGACTGGTTGTCTGTTTCCAGGCTAGACGATCAGTCGGCCATTTATCCAATCGGTATTCGAACCATTTTAAAGACTGGATCCCCTTTAGGCAGGCGGTCCTGTCATTTGTAAAATTAACCTAGGAAATTGGTTTGACCAAGTAAACATGATTGTTACCTAGTCGCCAAGTAACTGAGTAGTAGAGGTATCAAGCGGTTGGTACCGGTTGTTCCCCTTTATTCGCCAATGTTTGTTGGCTTTTAACTCATAGGTTGTTAACCTAGCAGGAGTAGTGGTTGAGAGCCCCTGTTTGCTAAAAACAGGCGGACGAATCATACCTTTTAGGCTCCATACTAAGTTTGAGAGAGTGACTATGAGTTAACTTTGGTGTTACTCAGTCGCTGTCACTCCTGTTGAGTAGTAAAGGTACCAGGCGGCGGAGGCCGGCTGATCCTTTAGATTCGCCAATGTTTGTTGGCTATTAACTTAAGAGGTACCCCCTGCATTTATCCCAAGTAATACAGGCGGTCATCTGACTCAAATGTCAACTGCTACCACTGGTTTGGTTAGTGATAGAGTTATCCTTGTCTCAAAAACGGCTACGTGGTTGCCCTTGGGGCAGTCGTATAGGTGCCGTGTATTTAGTTTATAGAGCAATGTTCCACCCAAAAGGGAGCTGCTCTCTGCGACGAATTTCATCCGGAGGGATGCCGCCGGACGCCTGCTATGATGTTGGGACATGTCGTATTAGTTTTGAAGATTGGATCAGTTGGCTTGGCGCCTGGTCTGATCATTCGGCCTGTGGCCTTGGTTAGTTCTTGGTGAACGTAGGTGCTAAGTAAAAGGAGGGTAGCCGCCTGTTTAGGCACAGGGTCGGCCAGTCCCTGATCATTTTTAGTTAAGTATAAGGGGGGTGGCTGTGTGTTTGGAACCAGTCGACCCTCTTCTATGGAGAGTAGCCGACTATATGTCCAGACGGCATGCCCCTATGGTGATAGAGTAAAATATTCAATGGAGAGTAGCCGACTGTAAAGGTACAGGCGGCATGCCCCTCTGGAGTAAAATACTCAATGGAGAGTAGCCGACTGTAAAGGTACAGACGGCATGCCCCTCTGAAGATAGAGTAAAATACTCAATGGAGAGTAGCCGACTGTAAAGGTACAGGCGGCATGCCCCTCTGAAGATAGAGTAAAATACTCAATGGAGAGTAGCCGACTGTAAAGGTACAGGCGGCATGCCCCTCTGAAGATGAGTAAAATACTGAATGGAGAGTAGCCGACTGTAAAGGTACAGACGACATGCCCCTCTGAAGAGTAAAATACTCAATGGAGAGTAGCCGACTGTAAAGGTACATACGGCATGCCCCTCTGAAGAGAGTAAAATACTCAATGGAGAGTAGCCGACTGTAAATGTATAGGCGGCCTGCCCCTCTTAAGTAAGAATAAAAATTAAACATGGAGAGTAGCCGACTGTTTGTTAGTAGGCGTGCCCCTCTTAGTACAAAATTGAATATTAAGTATGCAAACTTTTATTAAGTAGCCCTTGACTATTTACATCATTCAAAAGAAATATTTCTTAAGATTATCTACATTCCAAGTTTGAGGCAACGGTTGTCCGTCTGGTGTTCCCAGACGGTAGGTACCGTCCCTGACCTCTTCACAGATTCGGTAGGGTCCTTCCCAGTTGGGAGTTAGTTTGCCAGACTCATTAGCCCTACCAACTGCTTCCATTTTTCTAAGTACAAAGTCCCCCACTTTGAGTGGACGCCTGTGTACTTTTTTGTTGTATGATCTAGTCATTCTCAGGCGGTAAATTTCATGGCGCAAGACAGCATTGCCCCTCCTTTCAGGAAGTGAGTCTAATGCCAGGCGCATGGCTTCCCAGTTTGCCTCTTCGTCATATAGCATTACTCGAAGAGTCGACTCGTAGTGTTCTATTGGAAGAACAGCTTCCGCACCATAAGTTAGGAGGAATGGAGCTTCTCCAGTCGCCCCTTTTTCAGTCGTCCTAATGGCCCAGAGAACATGTGGTAATTCATCCGCCCATAGGCCGCCTGCTCCTTCAATCTTTTTCTTGAGACCGTCTGAGATGATTTTATTAAAGGCTTCTACCTGGCCGTTTGCTTGTGGACGGCCGACAGATGCAAAGTAGTGTGAAATTCCTTGGTCACCCAACCAGCTTTTGAGAACAGACGTCTCAAGTTGGGGACCATTATCAAAAACCATAGACATGGGAACTCCGAACCGAGTGATGACATTTTTCCAAATGAATGAAATTACATCCTTCGTCTTGATTCCCTTTACAGCCTCCGCCTCTACCCATTTAGTGAAGTAGTCGACGGCAACAAGTATGTACCTCCTTCCGCCTGTAGCAGGCGTATATGGACCCAGAATATCCATGCCCCACTTAGCAAACGGTAGTGGGCTATGAATGGTAGTGAGGTCAGTAGCCGGACGGTGAATTAGTTTGCCAAACCTTTGGCACTTGTCACATTTTTTCACCATCACCATCGCATCTGCTTCTAAAGTAGGCCAAAAGTAGCCCTGCCGCCTTGCCCATTGAGCAAGCGTCCTACCGCCTATATGGGAAGCACAGTAACCAGAGTGAAGATCGTCTAGTATCTCTCGTCCCTTTTCTGGAGTAACACACTTTAAGAAGGGTTGAGGGTACCCCCTTTTGTGAAGTTCTCCCTTTATTATTTCAAAACTAGTTGCTCGTTTTTTCAGTGCTGCCGCCTGTTGATGATCATCCGGCAGGGTACCGTTTGTCAGATATGCCCTGATTGGATCCATCCAGGTTGAGCTTCTGTCTAGGATTCCAATAGGGTCTTCCTCGATGCTTCTCTTCTCCATTACTTCCCAAAAAACAGTTCGAGGAGTATCACAGGAGGCGGATGATGCTAATTTTGACAGTGCATCCGCCTGGTTGTTTTCTGATCTCGGCACTTGGGTCAGATGGAAATCCTCAAGGGAGCCGACTGCTTGTCGGACCGCCTGTAAATACTTGATCATGGCCGGATGGGTTGCTTCGTATTCGCCATTGTACTGACTCACTATCAATTGTGAATTGGAACAGGCGTCTATTTTTCTTGCCCCTGCCGCCTTGCACATGCGGATTCCGGCTAGTAAAGCTTCATATTCTGCCTCATTGTTTGAGGCCTGAAAACTGAAGCGTAGAGCATACTCGTACCTGTCGCCCTCTGGCGACTGACATATGACGCCTGCTCCACAACCATTTAAAGTAGAGCTTCCGTCCACATATACCTTCCAGACTTGGTCTGTAATTTGAGAGTCTGGAGGACGAGTCATCTCAACAATAAAGTCAACAAAGGCTTGCCCCTTCACTCCTTTTCTAGGCTCGAAAGTAACTTCGAGGCTCTGAATTTCTATGGCCCATTTGATCATTCGGCCTGACAACTCCATGATGGTCAGTGGCCGCTTGATAGGTTGGTCTGTATACACGACGACTGCATGTGCCAAAAAGTAGGGCTTCAATTTTTGAACAGCCATGAAGAGTGCAAGACCAAATTTCTCCACTAAGGGATACCTCAACTCGGCATTTTTCAGTACGTGACTGACAAAGTAGACCGGGAGCTGACAGCCGTCTCTTTCAGCAAGGAGAACAGCGCTTAACACATGATCAGAGGCGGCCAGGTACATGTAGAGTACTTCTTTGGGCAAAGGGCTGACCAGCCTCGGCAAGGAATGCAAGTGAACTTTCAATTTCTGGAAGGCCGCCTCAGCATCCGGCCCCCATTCAAACCTTGCCTTTTTCTTAATTGCCTGGAAAAAGTATAGGCATTTGTCGCCTGATCGGCTTAGAAATCTTCCCAAGGCCGCCAGACAACCAGTTAACTTCTAAACCTCTTGGATGGTACGAGGCGACTGCATGTCAATGACCGCCTGCACCTTCTCAGGGTTCGCCTCTATTCCTCTCTGATTGATAAGGAATCCGAGAAATTTCCCAGACTCAACTCCAAAAACACATTTCTTGGGATTGAGCATGACATGGTGCCGCCTGAGTGTGGCGAAAGTTTCTCGGAGGTCCGACAGATGATTTTTCTGAAGTTTAGACTTGACAATCATATCATCAATATATGCCTCGACATTTCTCCCAATTTGATCAAAGAACACAGTGTTTATCATTCGCTGGAAAGTGGCCGGGGCATTCTTAAGACCAAACGGCATGACCGTGTAACATTATAACCCCTGATCAGTGACGAAGGTCGTCTTCTCCTGATCTTTCTTCCATAAAGGAATTTGATGAAAACCAGAGTAGGCGTCCATAAAGCTCATCAAAGCATGGCCGGCTGTTGAGTCGACCAGGTTATCAATTTTAGGCAGAGGGTAACTGTCTTTGGGGCAAGCCTTGTTTAAGTCTGTGTAGTCTACACACATTCGCCAGGTGCCATTCGGCTTTTTAACAATCACCACATTTGCAACCCAGTCTGGGAAGTAACATTGCCGAATGAACCCTGCGTCAAGTAATTTTTTAACTTCGGCGGCTGCCGCCTGACTTCTTTCTTCACCATGGTTCCGCTTCTTCTGCCGTACCGGCTTCTTTTTCGGATCCACGACCAGTTTATGTACCGCCAGATCAGGACTAATGCCTGGCATTTCATGGACTTCGAATGCAAAGATGTCCTTGTATTCTTTCAATAGTTTGTGAAAGTCGTCACCCAGGACTCTCAGAGCAGTCGTCCCAACTTTGACTGTTCGCTCAGGACGTGAATCGTCTAAGATCAAGTCCGTATGCTCACCAGCCGGCTGAGGGCGGAATTCATCCGACCGCTCCTCTGCCAATGATTGCTATTTTCTGTCTTTTCTTGCGGCCCCTGTCTAGGATGCCTTTCTCTTCTTGCCGCCTGCTTCTTGAACAGGCGCACCCTCCTTGACATTGTCAAGGTCTATTTTTCCACCACTCGACCCAGTGGCCATAACAGTGGGCTTGACATCCGAGAGATAGCGCTCTCGGGCCATCCTCTGATCTCCCCTTAGGGACCCGACTGTTCTATTATCCCTCTCAAACTTGAGCAACATAAGAGATGGGATTATAACAGCCTTGGAATTATTCAGGGTTGGTCGTCCCAGAATCATGTTGTAGGCCGAGAGTTCTCTTACTACCAGGAACCGGACTATCATGTGTCGTCCTTCCCCTTTTTCGCCCAGGCGGATGGGTAAATCCACTCGTCCCACTGGGTGGACGACTCCTCCTCCAAACCCTACTAAAGGGTGGGATGCCGGATGTATGCAATCAGTCTGATATTTTAGTTTTGACAGACATTTGCTACTGATGAGATCTGAGGAGCTTTCGGTATCTATGAGGATTCGGCCAACTCTCTGGTTGGGCACTTTACATTCAATAACGATAGGGTCGTCATGCGGCCCTCTTACCCCTCCTAGATCTTCTGTAGTGATGACAATCTCAAGAAATGAATATTTGGAGGGCTGTTCTTGGTGAACGGAATTTACATCTAACCGTCTGATATTGTCTTTGTTACCCCTAATAGTGGGGCCGCCTCCTGAGAAGCCGCCTGCAATGGTGTAGACGACTGCATCATCTGTATCGGAGCTGTCGGCCTGTTGATTCTTTTTGGTCGACTGCTTTTTTGAGGAAGTGTTCCCCGTAGATTTCTTGACATAAGTGTCAAGATCACCTTGGTCAGCCAGGCGGTCCAGATACCGCATGAGACTGATGCATTCATTGGTGTGATGACCAACATCTTCATGATAAGCACAAAATTTTTCTTGGTTCCGGTTGTTTGCAGAACCCTTCATGGGGACCGGCTTCTCAATTGAGATCCGTCCCTTGATTTCCTTTAGGATAAACTGGCTATCTTTGTTAAACGCATACTTTGGGGAGTATGGTTTGAATTCTTTTTTCTTTTTCTGGGCCGGCTGTTTAGAGGAATCAGCCGCCCAGACCTCTTTTCTCTTCTTGTCTTTGTTTGACGACTGTTTCTGTCGTCCTTCTCTTTTGTCAGACCTTTTCCCGTCTGACTGTTTTACCGTACCACAAAGATCAGTCGCCTGTATATAGGCTTCCGCTTCAATCAAGGCCTCTTGAAGAGTCGCCACCCTCTTTCGGACCAAATCAAATTTGAAGGTCGACCCGTCTTTGAGACCTCTGAAAAAGTCAGTATAGGCTACTTCATCCGGTAACCCTTGAATCTGTATTCTCATCAGGTTAAACCGCCTGATGTAAGAACGAAGCCCCTCCTTCTCGCCCTGCTGAATTGTTCCTAAATCAAGAGTCGTCTTCTTCGCAGGGATGTTCATGGCGAAGTTGGAGGTGAAAAAGTAAGCAAGCGTCTTGAAGCTATTTACACAACCAGTCGGCAGGTTGCCGAACCATTGTTGTGCGATTCCTTTGAGAGTCGCTGGGAAACACTTGCACCAAGTGGGATCATCCAACCCTTGAAGGTACATCAGGTTGGTGAATGCCATCAGATGGTCTTCTGGGTTAGTAGTGCCGTCATAGGCGCCTACTAATACATTTTTCACTTTGGCCGGCTGAGCGGCTTCAGTAATTTCCTTGGAGAAGGCCGACGGCTGTTCGCCAAGTCTAAGCAACCGTAGCTGCCAGTCCATAGGTTGGACGTTTTTTTGCTGCATGTCCACCAAACGGAGGTGGCTGTAAAAAATACTGTTGTTGTGGTTCAAACGGTAAGTTTGGTACCGCCTGGTCGCTATGATAGCCAGACAGACGGGAGGTGCCGCCTGACTGACTCTCATGATACGACTAAGTATGCCTCATCGAGGTATTTCGCAGACTGTCTTGGAAGTTTGAAGTAGAGGCCGACTCTGACAATCAGTCACTCTTCTTCTGCTCTAGCAGTAGCCGAGCGTCTGTGTATGTTTTCCTCGACCCGTCCGCCTGAATATGACGAACAGGTTTCCTAGTTCCTGGAGTAGGAAAACGGTATTTTGTGAAATCAAGGGCAGTCGGCTCCCGCTTCCTAGATTTAGGATGAGGAGTCGCCTCTCGCCCTTGAACTGGTTTCCTCTTCAGTGAAGTGGAGGGTTTCTTAGTCGACTGCTCCTTGTCCAGAGCAGGCGGCTTCTTGTTGATCAACTCTTGAATTTCTCCCTTGAAGTCCCTCATGAAGGTCATGAGTTCGTTCCTTGCGATGGGAGCAGACCCATTAGTCGGCTGCTGCCGAACAGGCGGTGCGCCTGCTGGCTCGCTTCCAGTTTGAAGATGTTCCCGTTCCCTCCTTTCGGTATGACGGGTACGTCGGGCCCTTAGGGTCCCGTCTGAAGCTGTGTGAGCCTCAACTTCAAATTCATTCTCAGTATCGTGGTCCGACTAAACTTGAGGGTCGTCTAGGGGACGCCTCTCTTCAGGAGTCGGAACAGACGTGGATGCCATCTCAGAAGTACTCTCCCCACAGACGGCGCCAAATGTTTCGGGGTTTTCTGATGTCCTGCAGGAGAGTTACAATTCCGAGACTGGAACCGGACGCCTGTACCTGCAAAACAAACGGATGCTCCGGATGGTTGGAGATCCGCCTCCGACGGTCAAGTTAGTACTTGATTAAGGAGTAATTAATGCGGAAATTAAAGTGATTGGGTCTCTCTAGGTGAGAGTGTTTAATGTGTGTAATCTGCTTTTTAGCGTGTTATCCCCCTTAATGAGGATTAAGGGAGGTATTTATAACCTCGGGAAACGTGTCAATCTAGGTTTAGGTTAACCTTGGGCTGATTGGGCTTCCCTCGGGAGTTGGGCCTAGGTGACCGGTTATCCCATGTGTCATGGGAAGGACACGTGTCGTGTCGTAATTGGTCCATGGTGGACGGATCATTGCTTGACACGTGGCAAGCTCCTATTGGCCCATGTGACGGACACATGGCGGAACCTGATTGGTCCACTTGTCAGATGGTGATTGGTGGGGAAAAATCCCCTAATCAGGATGAGTTTGCTAGTAGAAGTCGCAAGTGCGTTTTCTTAGGGGTATCCTTTTGGGAAGAAGGGTTGGAGGTTATATGATCTTGGGATTAAGGAATTTTTTTGTTTCTCGTGATGTGAAATTCGTGGAAGATATTTTTCCTTTTGGTTTTCCAGATGATGTTAATATTGATTTGGGTGTGCATGATACGACGGATGATATTTATATTGATTTTGCAGAGTTTAATGTGGGTGACGGAAATTATGAAAATGGTGATGATCATGAGGAGGTGCCCACGGCAGGTGGGGTCAGTGGTGACTCCCAACCATCTTCCGCAGGCTCCTCGACCAGCCCCAAGCATTCTAGCGCCGATCAACCCGCTAGAAATGGTACGAGCGCTGCTCGGCATCCCAGCACAGCAGCAACAAAGATGTAGCACAGCAGCTGCACACTCCCAGCTGCACCACAGCCACAGGACACTAGCATCACAACCTCCGCCTCCGTAGCCCGGCAACAGCCTAATATGGGGCGCGGATTTTGGGGAAAATTCCCATTAGTTTTGCTCCGTGATATGTCACTCTCACTCGATTTTTGCTAAAAGGTCCGTCTCCGCCTTCGAATCAGTCTCTAGGTACTCCGTATCCTTTAGCACATTATATACATTGTGACAATTTTTCTGTGAATTATCGAAAATGTATTTCAGCTGTTGTACAAAGCAAAGATCCAAAAACTTTCAAAGAAGCTATGCAATCTGAAGGGTGGCGTAAGTCCATGAATGAAGAGATTCGAGCTTTAGAAGACAACGACACTTGGACCTTGGAGCATCTTCCACCAGGTAAAAGAGCTCTAGATAGTCAATGGGTCTATAAGACCAAGTTTTTGTCTAATGAGGACGTTGAACGTCTCAAATCTCGATTGGTGGTATATGGGAATCATTAGAATGCAGGTGTAGATCATGATGAGACTTTTGTTCCGGTTGCAAAGATGACAATGGTGCGCACTTTTCTTGCTATAGTTGCTTCAAAGAATTAGGAGCTATACCAAATGGATGTTCACAATGCTTTCCTTCACGGTGACCTAGATAAGGAAGTCTACATGAAACTATCACCAGGGTTTGAAAGTTCAGATCCTTCCTTGGTTTGCAGATTGCGGAAGTCACTCTATGGCCTAAAAGAGGCTCCCCAATGTTGGTTTGCTAAACTTGTCATGACCTTAAAACAATACGGTTTCATACCATCTTACTCTGATTACTCCTTATTCACATATACTACAGGAAAAATTCAGATTAACATCTTAGTTTATGTTGATAATTTGATTATTTATGGGAATGATTCTGCTGTATTGATTGTTTTTAAGCCTATCTCAGTGATTGTTTTAAGATGAAGGACCTTGGTCCTTTGAAATATTTTTTGGGCATTGAGGTGGCTCGTAGCTTTGCAGGTTTGTTTTTATTCCAACGAAAGTATATTTTGGATATTATTTCTGAAGCAGGTCTTTTAGGAGGGAAGCCTAGTGGTCCCATAGAGCAAAACCACAAGTTGAGCCTTGCTAGTGGCGGATTTCTTTCTGATCCGGAAGCATATAGACGGTTGGTCGACCGTTTGATTTATCTCACAGTAAAGCGTCCTGATTTGTCATATTCAATTCATGTTCTGTCTCAATTTATACAACAACCTCGTAGTGAACATTGGGATGCTGCGTTAAGGGTGGTTCGCTACTTGAAAGGCACTCCGAATCAAGGTATTTTGTTGAGTTCTGATTGTGACTTAAATCTACAAGGTTGGTTTGATTCAGATTGGGATGCTTGTCCCCTCACTCGTCGATCTTTATCTGGTTGACTCGTGTTCCTTGGAAAGTCACCTATTTCATGGAAGACAAAGAAACAACATACGGTATCTCTCTCCTCGGCAGAAGCCGAGTATAGGTCCATGGCTTCGATTACTAAAGAGCTAAAGTGGGTCAAGGCTTTGTTGTTGAGTCTCGGTGTTCAGCATCCAAAGGCAATTAAGTTGTTTTGTGACAGTAAATCGGTCTTACATATAGCAAAGAATCCTGTTTTTCATGAACGGACAAAGCACATTGAGATTGATTGTCACTTTGTTCGTGATGCAATTAATGAGGGATTGATTTCTCCTTCCCATGTCTCGACATCTTCAAAGCTTGCGGATAATTTTACAAAAGTGCTCGGAAAATAACAATTTGATTATCTTCTTTACAAGTTGGGCATTTTCGACCCGCATGCTCCAACTTGAGGGAGGGGGGGTAATGAGATATTATCGTATATTAAATTGATATGATAGAATATTAGCAAATATTATCTTATGTATTTTAGTTAACTTTCGAATATTCTACGATATCTTTTGATACTAGGGCTAGGAAGAATGTAACTATTATATATTTCGACTGTGATTAATGAGAAGGCAAGCAATTATCTTTCTAATTCTTCAGATGTAGAGGGCAAATATCAAAGTAAGACATTTTAAAAGAGCCAAATCTCGGGTATAGAAATCAGTTGATACTTTTTATCCTACCCAAGTTGATATCATCTCACTCTTGCATTTAACCTATATGGTCGAGATATCAAATAAATGTAATGGTAATAAATAATATTAATTCTACGTATAATTTTGCAATGACCAAGCATAAAATTTACTGTTTCAATTGGGCAGAAAATTGAACAACTTTCTGCTTGCATTGACTTGCAGATATTGTTGCAACTTCACCTTGGAAAAAGTCAGCTGCTCACTTAAAATATTGGAAAATTTGTCAGAAAAAACCTTTTAAAAGCTTTTTGGTTAAAAAAAAACCACCACGTTCATTTTTTTTGCGAGAGGAAACCCATCTCCTTAATTACCCTCTAATTAACATAATTAGACTCTAATTTCCTCCCATTTCTTCTAATTAACCTCTAACCCATCAAATTACTAAATAATTAGATTTAATTTATATTTAAAAAAACCACCACCCAACCACCAACCAACCACCCCTTCCCCTTCTTCCTCCCTTTCCCCCTCTAATGGCAGCAACCCCCTCCCCCACCGGACCCACCGCCAAGATCCCCCCACCTCCGGCGACCTATCTCCGCCGCCGGTTGACGCTCCCTTTCCCCTTTATCCTCGTTGACAACCACCACCTCCCTTCAAATTTTTGGTAACTCAAACATGCTCAATTCGAGTGCAAATCAATTGAAAATTTGCTTTTAAATCACCTTAGCATCACATACATACATAATCAAAGCCAAAACAAGCATCAGTGCAAGCAAGATGCACAAAATTAAAAAAAAAAAAAAAAAAAAAAAAAAAAAAAAAAAAAAAAAAAACCCAAATTGATTTTCTAGGGTTTTTCAAAATCAAGGAGGTGGTTGTCGCTGGCAGTGATAAGGGGGAAAGGGAGGGTCGTCCAGCGGTGGAGGTAGGTTGCCGGAGTGGGGGGATCTGGGCAGCGGGTCTGGTGGGGGAGGGGGTTGCTGCCAGGGGAGGGGGAAAAGGAGGAGGAAGGGGATGGAGTGGTGGTTTTTATATTTTTTTTATTCTAATTATTTAGTAATTTGGTGGATTAGAGGTTAATTAGAAAAATGAGAGGAAATTAGAGTCTAATAACGTCAATTAGAGGGTAACTAGGGAAATAGATTTCCTCTCGCAAAAAAAAAATGAACGTGGTGGTTTTTTTTTCAACCAAAAAACTTTTAAAAGGTTTTTTTCGTAAAATGGTGCTTTCAAAAGGTTTTTTCTAACAAATTTTCCTAAATATTTGATAACCTCTTTCAAATCCCGTAGATGCCTATACAGCTCACCTACTTCCTGAATGAGATAAAAGGCCAACTTAAGATGTTAATGTACTTCATAATTCACACGTACTCAGCATTCACCACTCCTACAAAACAAGCAAGGTAGACTTTACCTTGCAATATCTTACAGCCATACTAAATTTTCTAATATTCGAGAAAAGATTCACATCATGCTCTCGACATAATATGGCCTCTGTTTATAACCCGAAAAATCAAATGTCACTATCAAAATGCATCTGTATAAACTTTTAACTACATGAAATCAATAATGCAATTTAAATTTTAACTGCATGAAATAATTTTCTTGATAAAAGAAAAAGATAATTAATTGATTTTACTCCATATTTTGCTCGAGTTTGTCATCTTGGTGTTTGATACAGGTAGATACATCGGTTGAATATGCTTTATGAAGTCAAGTAGGATTTATTGCTTACAATAATGAAGTCATTATCCGATGTTTTGGTTTAAGTTGTATGTCACCTCTTGGAATTGAGGTCAATTCCTTTTCAAGAGAGAGGGTTTGATGCGGGAGCATCCTTGAAACCTACGGATTGTGTGGCTAGCTATATGATCCGCTTAGTGGCATTTTTAGCTCCATCTATGTTTTGGATAAATTCTCCAGGTTATAAAGTGGCTTACGTGAATAAGAGCGATCCTTGTGTCTTGATTTTACAATTGATGGTTGAAGATGTAAGCATGGAAACAAGGATGAGAAAGAAAGGCTTGTACTTGATAAAAAAATGGACTACTCAACTTCAAATAGCTATTTCTTTTTCGTAACAAATAATTTTCAGGTGTTTAGAATTGGAGATCAAATTAGAGTTCAAGAGCTTTCCTACGACAGATCATATGCCCAAGTTGAGCAAGAAACGAAGAAGTAATGAGCATTTGAAATCGAGTGCTCCAGGCAAATTCGTTAGAGCGACCGCTCCACCCTTCGGAGCGACCACTCCACCCTTTAGAGCGACCGGTCCATCTCGAATTGGGAATTTTGATAGAACCTTTGGAGCGACTGCTCCTCTTTACAGAGGGACCGCTCTGTTCAAAAAGAGCGACCACTCCGACCCTCTAGAGCAACCGCTCTAGATCCCCCTTGCTCCGCATCGGTTTTTATTCTTTATTTGGTTTTATTTCTTGCTTTTAATCTTAGCCATTCATCTTATAATCTTAGCTTAGGGTTGTAATTTAAGAAATCTAGGTTTTGTTTGAAAAGATCTATATATAGGGTTAAGTTTGTTGTTTTGAGGAATCTTTGCTTAATTTTAAATCTAATGAGATTTTCTCTCTCTATCCATAATCTTTGTGATTATTGAAATTTATGTGATTTCTTCTCTAATCTTTGCCCTACTTTGTGTTAGGTTTTGATTAAACCCTTATTGCATCAAACTTGGTGATTGATGTGATAAAAATTTATCTTTTTTATTTGTTCTCTCTCAAATTACATCTTGAACATTGAAGTTTGGATTGAAAATTGTTTTTTGTTGGTTATTTCATATCATATGGATTAAAAAGTGTTCCTTAAAAATGTTTATATGGCACGTAAATCTATACTAGCATTGTGCCACATTATCATTTAAGTAACATTGCGCCACACCCAACTAGCATTGAAGTAATTATTCCATGTCCTTACTAATGAGAAAAAAAAAACATCCCACAAGTTTCAAACAATGAACCTCATGGATAAAGATCTTACTATCTTAGCCAATAGTAATTCGTGTCTTCTTATTTCTAAATACACATAAATAATATATAGATACATCTATAAGTAAGCACAAAAAAGGATAAAAAAAATGATTATGTAGCCTTGAAAATGAATAAAGCAGAATAGCCTCAACAATTCTAAAACAGCGGAGAATTATTCTTTTAAAATTTAAATTCTCTATTTTACTTACTTTATGTTTTAAAGTAGCAATCCGGTGGAACGCCTGGGTCACACATTAGTTTCTTTATCAAACTTTTCCCTTAATTCTCTTACCTCATTTACTTCCTAATTTCTCATCTCCCAAATTTAATAAATATGACCTTTAGAATTTTTCACTTAATGTTTATAATTTTTCCCCGTATATTTTTCCTAATTATACCCAGAACCATACCCTCATCTCAAGTTACAGTGGCCAAAAAAACATCCAGCAATTCGAGTTATAATATGAAACTAGTATTTAGCCCGTGCGATGCATTCACGGAATCATCTTTTTATCTAAATATATGTATTTAGACTTTTTTAATCAAAAACTTTATTTTTTTTAAAAAAAAATAATCAAAAACATTTGTAAATACAAATCGTAATTTTTTAGTAAATTAAAATTTAATATTACGTACATAAATGTAATGTAATATATTCTTAACGGGAAAAAAATTACATCATATCATATGTAACATTAAGTAATACAAATTGCATTAAGCAAAAAAAAGTAACTCTGCCAACAAATAAAATTTGGTTTTGTCTATTTATTTCAAATTTAGCAAAAATAATATTTAAAAACACACAAATGGTTTATACTCCATACAAATAATTTAATTTATCACAATATTTATAATTGAGATTAAAATTATAAAATTGCAAATTGAAAAAACAGAGGGAGTTAAACATAGAGAAAACAAACCTTTTTGTGATCGACAAATTTGATGAAAGTGTGAAACTAATCGATACAAAATTTAGCCAAATTGTCTTACAAAATTCATCGACTCAATTGCGGTGTAAGGTTGTATAATTCAAATTAGAGAAATACTTCGTAGGAAGAAAGGAAATCAACTCAATTGCAGTGTAAGGTTGTATAATTCAAATTAGAAAAATAGGAAGGAAAATAAATTTTCGACATGCAAAAATGGGGAGAAAGAAGAGAATTTCTAAGTTATAATGACTATTATTTGGGATGAGAGTTGGAAACTGAAGTTTTCAGTAACTATTATTGGAGGCTATTAAGATTCATAATAAACATTGAAAGAGTTTTCCTAAATAAATAAATAAACATTGAAAGATTACATTTATCCAAGGAAATAGAAAACTAATTAACTAAATGATGAAAAGACATAAATGAAAAGGTTTCATTTAAATTAATAAAAAAAATATAAAACATATAACTACAAATGGATATTAGGAAGATGCCACGTGACACTTTGTATAACTTGTAAAAGTTCCTGTTTTAAAATATTAGTATAGATTCGTGAAATATTTTGTCGATGCAGTATTTATGAAGTATGTCTCTATTGCTTAGGGTCACTTTAAAGTTTATACTAAATTTAATTATTATTTTTTCTTTGGTTTATTAAAAGTTCTAACTAAATGCATTAACATTTATTATGATGTCACTTGTAGACTAACAACACTGAAATAGGTTGTAATTAAATAAATAAATGAAAGTAGTAGCAATTTACAAGTAGACAAATTTGCCAAGAAGTAATTAACAAACGTCTCCAAGATTAGTTCGTTATCATAATAAATCAACCAAAATTAAAGAATAAGTGTACTTTCTAGATACAATGATTAACAAATCAAATAATCAAGCAAAAATAGGAGGAACGGTCTTCATCTCCAATAATCCATTTCTTGAGAAGTCAAATTCAAATCCAAATCCAAACTCAAAACACTTCCACCATTTCTCTTAATCCCAATCGAACAATCATAACTTGGAGAACTTGATGACAAAGATAAAGAAACAAGAGGATGAGAAGGAAGTAAGGATACACTAAGGGCAGCTCTATGCCGCCTCATATGACCTCCTAGTGCTTGCCCTAATGGAAACGTTACTCCACAAATTAAACACTTGTGCATCTTCGGTTTTCCCTTCGTTGTATGATCCATCGAGTGATCATTGTCATCGTGGTTATGATAGTTGCTTGTTGCTCGAGGTCTCTTGTGGCTAGCCCTATGCCCTCCTAAGGCTTGGAATGAAGGTAACTTACGGTTACATGTCGTGCACTCGAATACACGACCTTCACTGTGTGTCACGGTTGCGGTCTTTAGCCCTTGTGATAACATCATTAAGTAGTTTGCCATAGCTATTGTGCTTTCTACATTGTATCTTTCTTCTCTACTCCTCTTTAGCACCATATTTTCTTTGGTTTGTACGTAATTGATTGCTAAGTTTTGGGTATTGTGGAATAATTTTGTGTTGTTAAATAGTTGAGGGTTTTTACAAAGTTATTAAAGTGAGTTAGTTTGTTTGACTTTGCTAAATGGTTTGACTAATTAATTGTTTACCAAAATGTTCTCGTGTAAAATATTATATTAATTTGTACTAGTAGATGTATATTAGTACTTTAGTTGGTGAATTTATTAGAAATTAGGAAAAGGGGGAAGTATTTGTTTTTTTAGGTAGAAAATTCGGTTAAATGAGAAAAATTGAAAGAAAATTGTTTGTCAACAACCTTGAAGGCGAACTTAGAAATTCTAGAATCTAGAATGAAAGGAAAATGTTAGGCTGACAACATATTCTACGTAACATACAAAATGAATAATGCATATTTGAGATTACTAGTTACTAGATTAGTAAACGTAATTATGCATGTAATTATGTACCAAAAAGAACCAACATATTGAAGTCGTCATTTTATGAGTAATCATGACAACGAAGATTACATAGTCAATTCAGCTGGCGTGCCAATTTATAATTTCTCATGTGTTTTCTAATTGAAATGGCTATTACGGTATTGAAAGTTCATCCATTTAGTAAAAAAATAAATAGCCTTTTAATCTCTGCAATGCACAGGTTGTTAAAGTAAAATCGGATTAAAATTAATAATTTTTTCAATAATTATAGATTCTCTTCCGAAAAACAAATTAAGAGTTAGGGGAGGAAAGTTGAACGTCATAGCAATTAGATATATTCATATAATATGGACTTTTTGTCAAAAACTACCTAATAAAACCCAAAATTTGTGATAACTATCTAATAAAAAATGATGTTGTAATAAACTAGCTCATAAAAGTTAAAATGTTGTAAAACACTACATTTGGCCGGATTTTCACCGTTAATCAATTCTTCCGGCGTTGACCACCCAAAACACCCCCCAACCACCCTCTTTGGGGTTGGACGGTGGTTTCGACTTGGTGGATGTAGTTTCAATTAAGCGGGGGTGCATTGGTTTTAAGGATAAAAGCGGGGTTTTTGTGTTGGGTCAACGCCGAAAAATTAAGTCAACGGTGGAAAACCGACTAAAGGTAGTCTTTTACAACATTTTACTTTTTATTAGGTGGTCTCTAATCACATTTTTTTTATTAAGTAGTTTCTCACAAATTTTAGATTTTATTAGGTAGTTTTTGACAAAAAAAATTCTTAAAATATTAAGTTATGAAGAATGAATATTTAAAAAAAAATTAATTTAATATTCACTCCCTATATGATATATATATATATCGTTTTAGAAACAAAGAATGGGATCAGATGACGCTTGGTGACTTGGTGCTAGTGATTAGGATTTTTAAACTTCATTTTCTTTTTATCTTCACATTGTGTTTTTCATGGTTTTTGATGTACAAACTTCACTATTCATATGTCTTGTTTCGTATTAGTAAAAAATTTGAAAATTTGATGTTACAAAAATACAAATTGCAACAAAACAAACAACATCCCACATATTAATTTTTTTTTTTATATATAGAATTTACAAAATACGATCAAAGTTCTACAAGTCTAAGCTCATGAATAGTACAAAGAAAGATTAAAAAAAAATGGAAAATGGTGGAAGTATAATATGTATAGATAGCAATCATAATTTAGGACAAATAATAGCTAAAAAGGGTGGAGAAGGTATTATGATTAAAGAATATTTAAGGGGAGATGAGAGTTCGGTCTAGAAACAAGGCTCAATGAGGTTTGCATACTAAAATCAGTTGATGATAGTAAGAGTAACTCCTCTACCTTATAAGGTGGTCAATTTTCTCCCCTTTTTCCAATGTGGGATACTCACAAGTAGACTATAATATAATAAGTTTAGTAAAAATTATTAAAGTTTAGTAAAATGAGTTGTATTCAGCTAAATATATTTATGTCCGTAGAATCAAATTTTAATAACAAAAAATGAGTAAATTCAGAGAAAAAAAATATACTCCGCATTAGATTATCAATAAATAATATTTTCAGTTCAGATAAAATAATTTAAATTTTAATAAATCTAATTTAAATTCACTAGATATCAAGTGAAGTGAATAAAGCCTGATAATCTTAGGTGAATTATTATTCGGAAAAAAAAAAAACCAACTATTGATGTGTAATTATTTAAAAACAACAATAGCTTCTTACGAGTATCTATTTAAGGTTGTGTCATTCACCTGATTAGACTTGATGAACTTATCAGAACTTATTAGAATTAATTGAACTTAATTATTATTGGAACTTATTAGACTTGATTGATGATTAGACTTGAAACTTTATTATTATTATTATTATTATTATTATTATTATTATTATTATTATTATTATTATTATTATTATTATTATTATTATTATTATTGATTAGGGGATTTTCCTCGCCCAATCAGTGTACGCCACGTGGACCAATTAGGTCCTGCCAAGTGTCCCCCATTTGGACCTATCAAGGCCTGCCACGTGGCATAAAACCATTTGTCCACCATGGACCAGTCATGCCATGCCGCATGGCCTACTGACTGCCAGTTTGGAAAAAGGTCACCTAGGCCCAATTCCTGAGAGAAGCCCAGTCAGGTCTAGGGTTTGCCAAAAACCCTAGAATTAGGCACGCATCCCGAGTCAATAAATACAGTAATTAAGCCTCCATTTACGACGATTCAGAGTTAATGACTCTCACCTAGAGAAGTCTAAACACACTAATCACTCCTCCCCTCGAGGAACCAGATCTCCCACCTTTACTTTTCCGCACTTTTCACTCCTCAAACAAGTACTAACTTGATCGTCGGAGGCGGAGCTCCCACCACCCGGAGTCTTCGTTGTTTCGCAGGTACAGGCGCAAGGATACTAGTCACGGAATTGTAACTCTCCCGTAGGACACCAAAAAACCCCGAAACAGTATTATTATTTTATAATAATAATAATAACAATAATATAATAATAATAATAATAATAATAATTATTATTATTATTATTATTATTATTATTATTGTTATTATTCAAACCATTGTCGTATCTTCGCTAATAATTAAAAGTGAATTTTAATAATTTTTAAAGTATAATAAAACCCCGAAACATTTTGGCGCCGTCTGTGGAGAGAGTACTTTCGAGATGGAATCACAGTCTGTACCGAATCAAAGTGAGAAGCGTCCCATGGACGACCCTCAGGTCTACACTGACCAGGATACGAATAATGAAGTTGAGGTCGAGACTCACGCGGCCTCAGACGGGACCTTAAGGGCTCGACAAACCCATCCCTCCGAAAGGAAAGAACGACAGGATTACCTGGCTAGGTCTAGTAAACCAGCCGGACAGCCGCTTGATCATCAACAGGCGGCCAAGGGATCTGCCCCCATCACTAGAAGCGAATTCATGACCTTCATGAATAGCTTCAAAGGGGAGATTCAGGATCTTATCAATAAAAGGACGCCTGTTCCACCAAAGGAACAGTCGGCCAGAAGACCCTCCCAATCTGGGATGAAGAAGCCTGTAAAAGATCGGGAGGCGACTCCTCACCCTAAGCCTAGGGAGTGGGAGCCGCCAGTGATCGATCTAACTAAGTACCACTCCCCCTCTCCAGGGAAAAGAAAGCCCATCTGTCATGTTCAGCCGGACGAGTCTAAGAAAACATATTCTGATGCTCGAATGTTGCTAGAGCAGAAGAGGAATGACCGACTATCAGAGTCGGCCTCTACGTCTGATTTTCAAGACAGTCTCAATAATACCTCCTGGAGGTATTCAAAATCAAATAATGGGAGCCAAACAGGCGGTATCTCCTACCGGTCCGGCTCCCAGAAAAATCAAGCGGCTTCGTATGTGCCACCCCAGCCATATGTGCCGCAACCTCAATATTTTGTGCAGCCTACTCTGTTTAGAGGACAGGCGGCAAGAAATGTCCAACTTTTGGACTGGCAACTTAGGTTTCTTAGACTTGGAGAACAACCATCCGCCTTCTCCAAGGAGATAATTGAGGTTGCCCAGCCAGCCAAAGTGAAGAATGTGTTGGTAGGAGCTTATGATGGCACTACCAATCCTGAAGATCATCTGATGGCGTTCACTAACTTAATGTACCTTCAAGGGTTGGATGATCCCACATGGTGTAAATGTTTCTCGGCCACTTTGAAGGGCATCGTCTAACAATGGTTCGGCAACCTGCCGACCGGGTGTGTAAACAATTTCAAGACCCTCGCTTACTTGTTCACCTCAAATTTTGCGATGAACATCCCTGCTAAGAAGACAACCCTTGAGCTAGGGATTATACAGCAGGGAGAGAAGGAAGGATTGCGTTCCTACATTAGGCGGTTTAACCTGATGAGGATTCAAATACAGGGGCTGCCGGATGAGGTAGCCTATACTGATTTCTTCAGAGGACTTAAGGACGGGTCGAACTTCAAATTCGACCTTGTCAGGAAGAGGGTCACCACCCTCCAAGAAGCCATGATGGAGGCGGATGCCTACATTCAGGCAACCGACCTCTGTAATTCTGGAAAGTAGTCGGACGGCAAGAGGTCCGATAAAAGAGAGAGTCAATCAAATCAGTCGGCGAATAAAGAAGATAAAAAGAGAAAAGAAATCTGGGTGACCGACTCCTATGAACAGCCGTCCCAGAAAAATAATAAGGAATATAAACCATACTCCCCCAAGTATGAGTTCAACAAGGATAGCAATGCTATCCTTAATGAAATCAAGGGTCGGATCACAATTGAGAAGCCAAAGTAAATATTGTCATTATCATGAGGACATTGGTCACGAAACCAATGAATGTATCAGTCTCAAGCGCCTTCTAGACCGCCTGGCAGACAAAGGGGATCTTGACTCTTATGTCAAGAAGTCCAAGGGGAATGCACCCCCTAAATAGAAACAGGCGGCCAAGAAGAAGAACCAGTCGGCTGACAGTTCCGACACTGACGACGCCGTCGTCTATACTATAGCAGGCGGCTTCGCAGGAGGCGGCGCCACAATCAGGCGTCTAATAAAAGCAGGCGGTTGGTAAAATCAGTCGTCCAGAAAATTAGAGCTCAAGTTCAGGGGTCCGAGAGTTCTCTTGCAAAGTTCGCAAAATGTGAACAAAAGACTTGGTCAACATACCCTTATATAGGGTTATTCGAGAATTTGAAGGGTCACGCCCTAATTCAAAAATAGGCGGGAAAAAACAGTCGGCCAATCACAGGCCGACACCAGTCACAGACCGTCGCCTAGTTACGAGTTGACACCTGTCACAGGTGACATGTGACCAATCACGTGCCACCTGTGAGGGGCAAATGATTAGGGATTTTCCTCGCCCAATCAGTGTACGCCACGTGGACCAATCAGGTCCTGCCAAGTGTCCCCCATTTGGACCTATCAGGGCCTGCCACGTGGCATGCAGCCATTTGTCCACCATGGACCAGTCATGCCCTGCCGCGTGGCTTACTGACTGCCAGTTTGGAAAGAGGCCACCTAGGCCCAATTCCTGAGAGAAGCCCAGTCAGGTCTAGGGTTTGCCAAAAACCCTAGAATTAGGCACGCATCCCGAGGCAATAAATACAGTAATTAAGCCTCCATTTACGACGATTCAGAATTAATGACTCTCACCTAGAGAAGTCTAAACACACTAATCACTCCTCTCCTTGAGGAACCAGATCTCTCACCTTTACTTTTCCGCACTTTTCACTCCTCAAACAAGTACTAACTTGATCGTCGGAGGTGGAGCTCCCACCACCCGGAATCTCCGTTGTTTTGCAAGTACAGGCGCAAGGATATCAGTCCCGAAATTGTAACTCTCCCGTAGGACACCAAAAAACCCCGAAATAGTATTATTATTTTATAATAATAACAATAATATAATAATAATAATAATAATAATAATAATATAATAATAATAATTATTATTATTATTATTATTGTTATTATTCAAACCATTGTCGTATCTTCGCTAATAATTAGTATAATAATGCTGCCTCCATTCCTAAACAATTGGTGCATTTGCTTTTTTCACTATTTATTTACTAACTTTGGCCGTCGTTTTTTACTAATGTACAAAAATAAATTTTATTATGAAATACTCCCTCTAATTCTTAATAATCGCAACACTTTCCTTTTACTTTTGCTTCATTATAATTGGAACACTTTATTATTTAGTAAAGACCTAATATTATTTTATTATTTTTCTCAACCCCATTTACGCTACTTTTTTATTATCTCTCTCCTACCAATAATTAAATATATCCCTATCAACTACAGCATACTTTGCATTATTAAACTCCCACTTTGGCACCCACCCTATTATTTTCCTAACACTATGTGTCATGCCTATTATTGCGGTAATTATGAAACGAAGGGAGTTGTATATAGTTAAATAGGTTTATAATATAAAGTTTCATAATATCTGTTTCGGGGGTTTTTGAGGTGTCCTACGGGAGAGTTACAACACCGGGAATGTACGCCTGACTTCTGTACCTGTAAAAACACGAAACTCCGGTTGGGTGGAGTTTCGCCTCCGACGGTCAAGTTAGAATAACTTCGGATGAAATTACGTGCAGAAGGTAAATTGGTTCTCTCGGGTTCCGGGAGATTCCGCAATTAATATTGCTCGGATTTTGTGGGTATATTTCTGAATGTCAATAAATGAGATAGATTCCACTATTTATAGCAGATGGGCCTGCTCCCCCATTGGGGGTACGATGCCACGTGGCATCCATTGGTTGGATGCCCATGGTGCAATGGGGGGGATGACACGTGTCAGATCCCCATAGGGCCACGTGTCCAGGGTAACTTTTACCCTAAACATTTGCCCCTCACGGGTGCTGACGTGGCTATGCCACGTGGCACCTGTGACACGCGCCATCCAAGCAGGAAGGGGACGATTCGCCTCCTTCCCTCTCTTTTTTCAAATTTCAAACTGAGGGGGAGGGTGACGATTCACCTTCTGGGAACCCCTATAAATAAGCATCCCCCCCTCTCATTTCTCACTTTGCCATTTTTGAGAGAAATTACTTGAGAGAAAAAGCGAGCGCCCTTGACCCCGCCTGCTTACTTGCGCAAACAGCCGCTCTTCTGGTTACCGCCTGAGTTACGCATTCCGCCTCACTAAGGTATCCTTCTGACTCAGTCGGAATTTTTGATTGAAATGTTTGATTATGCTGCAATCGCCGTTTGCCGTCTGGAGCTTTTTAGGAAATTTTGTATAAATTGCGTCTATTGAGAATCTCAACCGGTGTAGTCCGTCTGAGATATCTTCTGGCACTTATTGAAGGTGCACTCAATAGACCCTCAGTCGTATCAAACCGTCTGGGGCATCAAACGGGTAATCTCATTAGTGAGTTGCATTCAATAGACCCTCAGGCGGTGTAAACCGTCTAGGGTATCTTCAAGCAATCTCATTGGTGAGTTGCATTCAATAGACCCTCAGCCGGTGAAAACCGTCTGGGTATCTTCAAGCAATATCATTGGTGAGTTGCATTCAATAGACCCTCAGCCGGTGAAAACCGTCTGGGGTATCTTCAAGCAATCTCATTGGTGAGTTCCATTCAATAGACCCTCAGCCGGTGAAAACCGTCTGGGTATCTTTAAGCAATCTCATTGGTGAGTTGCATTCAATAGACCCTCAGCCGGTGAAAACCGTCTGGGGTATATTCAAGCAATCTCATTGGTGAGTTGCATTCAATAGACCCTCAGCCGGTGAAAACCGTCTGGGGTACCTTTGTTCAAACTTTCTTTTGGCCTGCCTTGCTGCCTACCCAGCCAGTCTTACACCGTCTGGGGGTGAGCAAGCAATCCTTTTCTCAACTGCTACTGTGGCCCCTGATCGGTCCTCGCCGCTTGGGGGCCTTGAAACAGTCTTTACCTTAGCGAGTGTACAGCCGGCCTTCAGGCCACCTGTATTGACTTCCTCAGTTTGAGCTTTTTGCGAATATCAGCCGGTTTATGCTGACTGGGAGGCCTTTTCCCAATCTGATAAAAATCCAATATTATTAGCTTGTCACTCTCCCCCAACCGGCTTTCTCCGCCTGTGGTATCTTTGGGCAACATTGGTGATTAATTTTCCTTCTTTTGCCAATTTGCAGTTTGCTCAAAGTGATACCGTTTGGGGTATCTTTGGTCAACAACCGTCTCTCAACTTCTTACTCAATTTCAAGGTAACGTCTTGGTTCCTTGCCCCTTTTTCGGAGTTCATTTTTGAATCTTTTGGCTTTAAATACCTTAAAATAATGACCTCACCCATTACACACACGGCACACCATAATTTAGAGGCCAGCCGGTCTCCTGGTACGGCTGAGTCTAGGACTGGGGGTGCCGCCTCTGGTCACGGGGAGTCTCCTTGTTCTTCTCCGAAACCGACCGTCTCTGTCTCTGTGCAGGACGTAATGGCTCGCATAAAAACAACTACCTTCGATCTAGAGTACGGAGAGGCAGAATCAGGCGAGTTGCCGCCTGACCCCAGTCAGACGGAGGGGACAAGGGATTCCCCGCCTGGCTCCCCAAGCACTCCCAGCGACGGGATTTTGGAAGAGATAGAAAGCGAGGAAGAGGCCGCCTCGCCTTCTAGAGAAGTAATGGAAAACGAGGAAGAAACCGCCTTGCCTTCTCAAATTGGACTGGTACACCAAGAGGGTGCCAGCGACGACGATACCGCCTCCCCATCCGGTAGAGAGCAAAGCGGCAGCAGTAGCAGCCTATTAACACCGGATGCTGATAGTGAGGCGGAGGAAAGGTCTGGTTGGAGTAATAAAGGCGACCCGTACCTCATCACCGTCTCAGCCAAAGATAGGGCTAGTATGGCCAGTAACTTGGAGGACTTTGTGAGGATTCGCCCGCTTGGGGTTGACTGGAAAATAATTGTGCCGCCTGAGATGGGCACTATTGTTTGGGAAGACGAGCAACCTAATGCAGACGGGTATTTTGGCTGCTATGAGGCGGCATTCCTCGCTGGTCTCCGCTTCCCCCTTCATAACACAATAAAGGCCATCCTTCGAGGATATGGCCTGGGTATTTGGCAGTTAACCCCTAACTCATGGGTTAACATAGTGGGTTACATTGCCGCCTGCGAGATGCAGGATATAAACCCCGGCTGGGAGGATTTCGCCCATATGCATTACTTGAGCAGAAGCCCAGGCAGTTGGAGAGCCTGGTACACCCTAACAACCTATCCCAAGTACCTGATGACCCTAGACAAGCCGTCTAAGTGGTCTGATTGGAAAAAAAGGTTCTACTTGGTATCCGCCCCTACTAAGGCGGAGAACCGGGAGTATAGGGTAAACAACCGGAAGCCTGACCTCCTGGGGCATAAATGCAAGAAGCCCCGCATTCCGGATGAGGACTATGAGCGAATAATAGAGTCCAAATTCTTCGAACAGACCACCGTCCCCCTCTCCAATGGAGACCTAATAAGCGTACCCAGAAATTGGGTACCTAAGCACGAATTTCTTCGAGACAAGGCGTTATTGTCCGTTTGTAAGCTTAGCACTCAGTTTGACAAATGTAGGTCACATTAGAGACTGCCCCTATCTTATCATTTGTTCCTTGTTTTATTTACTTCTGACCGGATGGGTACTTTTTTGTGCAGTGCGTGGATTAGCAATGTTGCCAGCTGAGAAGACTCCCGCAAAGTCAGCCGCCAAAATCCGCAAGGCGAATGCGGAGAAAAAACTTGCTGCTCAGGCGGCAAAGAAGGTATCTTTCTTTTCACTCTTCTTCCTGCATACATTTCCGTTTGGTTTCAATGCCGCCTGACTGCTATGTTTGCTTTTAGGATGGGAGCAAGGTGCCCCATTCGGTCTCAAAAATAATCAGGCCAAGGCCTGAAGAGGAGCCGCCTGTCCAGAACAAGGCGAGGAAGACCTCTTCTTTGACGGTCCCCAGCCGTCTAACGATTGGGGGTAAATCCCTCAAAAACCTCAGTGTGGGGCTCGACTTGTCAAAATGGCAACCGGATGCTCCGCTAAAGGAGACGGTGCCTACAAAGGCATTCGGTGCTTCAGCTTCGGCTGAGGGCAGTCACGACCCTCAACCTACCACCCTAGGTACTCTTGACCCCTTCAACCCTTCTTTGCTTGGCAAGCCTGTGCGGGTCAAGTCGCACTCCCAGCTCCAGCCAGAAGACTCTTCTGGCAGCCGGCAGTCAATAGGAGGGAAGTATGTTGCCTTCTCATCGTCTGTTTCTGGTGCAGATCACTCCCCTCGCTGGCCGGATGTACAAAGGTACGCTCGGGCCATGCTGAAGGCCGTCCCAAAGGAGGAGAAGGAGGCGATCCCCGGGATCCATTCCTTCAACGCCAACCAGGTCTTGGCTGGCCTGTCTGAGGTACATAGTCAACTTGTTTTTTAAAGTTATTATGCCGCCTGGTTGCTTCAATTACCGTCTGGGTTTTTGCAGTCAATGCTGCGCGTGGAAGGGCTCAAGAAAGCTTATGCCCGCAAGTGTGAGGAGGTAAGACGGGCTAAACGGGATGCGTCTGATGCCCATAACGTTGCCCAGTATTCCATGATTATGCATGAATTAAAAACTAAAGGCATAATCATGAAACAGGCGGACAACATCAAACGGCTCCAGAAGGCGCTCGATGAAGCCGGTACCAAGATCCACAACCTCAAGGCAGAGAAGGATAATGCCGAGGAGGAGCTGAAGCGGGTGAACGACTCTTCCAAACTATAAGATGTGGCCAGGAAGGAGAACACAAACCTCCTTGCTGAGAACGTCCGCCTGAAGGAGGCGGCAGCCAAAGCCAGCGACAATTTCAAATCTACGCTGGAGGCTGAACAGAGTCGGCTTATCGAAGAGAATGAGCAAGACTGCATCGCTCGAATGCAGAAGGCTTGATCCCTGGTCCATCCGGACGCGGAATACACCGTTTGGGAACTTGCCTATAAATATGCAGATCTTGCCATTGACGCGGAAGAGACGAACCAGCCGGCTCCGGAGCCTTATGAGGAATGGGTCCAAAAGCAGATCGCGGCCATGCAGGCGGAGAATGGCTCGGAAGGGGAGGAGAACCAAGGGGAGATTTCCCCTCCTGTCCCGGAAACCGTCTTGCAGAGCCAGGATCAAGACCAGGCTCCGCCTCAACCTTAAGCTCTCTGTCTTCTTATTTTCCGGCCTGCGTGCCGTGGTTCTTATGTATCTCTCTCTTTTTTTTTTCCTCACCGGACGGGGGTCCGGTTAACACTTGAACAATATTCCAATGTCAATATAATTTTATGCCGACTGAGTCGGTTATTTTGCAAACCTTGCTCTAATTTTTGCTTTTCGCTATTTGTATGCTCATTTTTTTTTTTACAATGCCGAATGGGTTTAATATGCATGCCCCTGGGTGGGTGATTTTTAAGTGCAAACACTAAGCAAGCAGTCGCCCATACATTCCCATTCCCAGTTTCAATAATCTGAGTTTCTGATTGCCGCTTGAGTCGCACTCAGCAAATTAGGGCAACAGACATATGGAGTCTGAGCCAGCCTATGCCGGCTGACTATATATATTTTTTTTTTACCGGCTGGGCTACCTTGGGGTAACAGCCATATGAGATTGACTACCTTTTGATTGGGAGTTAGATAGAATTTTTTCACCGCCTTAGCTGCCTTGAGGCAAGAAAGGCTACAACTTGAATTGCAATTTCCCCGTCTGGGGTACCATGGGGTAACAGTCCAATCAAGATCTGTTAGAGGTTGGTTAATGGGCGCATAAGCCGGCTAAGTTTCTTTTTGGCAATAGCCGCCTGCCCAACAAGATTTAATTTTGCCGCCTGTATTACCTTGGGGATAATGACAGGTCATCTTGTTTGCAATAGGTCATTCGGGCGATCATGGGATTAACCTAGCCGGTTAATGTCGTCCGACGTTTTGACGCTTAGAACAATGTACCACCCGGAAGGGAGATGTTCTCTTCGACAAATTCACCCAGAAGGGCGTTGTCAGCTGCCTGTTCATGGGTAGAACAGGCGGTTTACGCATGTTGGCCATGCGTCTTTAAACGGCTAAGTTAGGTACTTAGCATTTTTTGGTTTATGTTTGAGGCAAGTGGATACCCGATCTTTAGAAATACCCGGATGTGTTAAGTCACATCGAGACTTTGGTACACAGAAATTGAAATAAAGCATTTCTCATTAATTTATTTCTATTTACAAAAAATGTCTACATCCTCCTAGAACTGGTACTTTTTCAAGTTATCCACATTCTAGGTCCTAGGTAACTTCCTACCGTCTGGAGTTTCCAGGCGGTAGTTGCCGTCTCTGACTTCGTCATATATCCGATAGGGGCCTTCCCAATTGGGGGTTAGCTTCCCTTGCTCATTCGCCCTGCCAGTGTCCTTTATCTTTCGTAGTACGAAGTCCCCAACTTTGAGAGGGCGCTTGCGTACTCTTTTGTTGTAAGCCCTCGTCATCCTCAGACGGTATATTTTGTGGCGTAAGGCGGCATTGCCCCTGCGCTCTGGGAGTGACTCCAATGCTAGGCGCATGGATTCCCAGTTAGCCTCCTCGTCATAAAGCATGACCCGGATTGTTGGCTCATAAAGCTCTATTGGCAGAACCGCTTCAGTGTCGTACATCAATAGAAACGGGGTTTCACCAGTTTCCCCCTTCTCAGTCGTTCTGATGGCCCAAAGGACGTGAGGAAGCTCATCAGCCCACAGACCACCGGCTCTTTCGATCTTCTTTTTTATGTCGTCTGAGATAAGTTTGTTGAAGGCTTCAACTTGACCGTTTGCTTGGGGCCGGCCAACGGATGCAAAACAATGAGAGATCCCCTGATCTCCTAACTAATCCTTGAGGGTAGGCGTTTCAAACTGAGGACCGTTGTCAAAAACCATGGACATAGGCACCCCAAACCGGGTGATGATGTTTCTCCAAATGAAGGAGATGACGTCCTTTGTCTTGATGCCTTTGACCGCCTCGGCCTCAACCCACTTAATGAAGTAGTCTACAGCCACCAAAATGTATCTTCTTCCGCCTGAGGCAGGCGTGTAAGGACCTAAGATGTCCATACCCTACTTCGCAAAGGGAACCGGGTTGTAGATAGCCGTCAGGTCGGTTGCCGGACGGTGTATCAGCCGGGCAAACTTCTGACATTAATCACACTTTTTCACTAAGTCCATGGCATCCGCCTCAAGGGTTGGCCAAAAATATCCTTGCTGTCTGGCCCTCTTTGCTAGAGTCCTGCCGCCTATATGTGAAGCGCAAAAGCCCGCATGCAGATCCTCTAACACCTCTCTTCCCCGTTCTGGGGTTACGCATTTCAGTAACGGCTGGAGGTATCCCCTTCTAAAGAGTTCCCCCTTGAACATTTCTAAGCTTAGAGCTCTCTTTTTAAGTGTTGCCGCTTCTGAGGAGGCATCCGGCAGGGTGCCGTCTACCAAATAGTCCCAGATTGGGTCCATGCAGGTGGAGCTTCGGTCTAAGATTCCAATGGGGTCATGCTCGATGCTTCTTTTTTCCATGACCTGCCAAAAGACTAACCTAGGCGTGTCGCAAGTGGCGGATGAGGCCAGTTTGGACAGAGCATCCGCCTGGTTGTTCTCAGACCGGGGCACTTGACACAAGCGGAACTCATCAAATGCCTCCGCCTCCTCTTTGACCGCCTGCAGATACTTGATCATTGCCGGATGGGTGGCCTCGTAGTCACCATTGAATTGGCTGACGATCAATTGGGAGTCTGAGCAGGCGTCAACTTTCCTTGCCCCTGCCGCCTTGCACATGCGCATTCCGGCTAACAGGGCTTCATACTCAGCTTCATTGTTTGAAGCTTGAAATTTGAACCGTAGTGCATATTCGTAAGTATCTCCTTCTGGAGATTTGCAAATTACGCCTGCACCACAGCCGTTTATCGTAGAGCTTCTGTCTACAAATAACTTCCAAACCTGCCCAAGATCTTCCGACTGAGTCGGCCTAGTCATTTCCACAATGAAGTCAGCAAATGCCTGACCCTTCACTGCCCGTCTAGGCTCAAAAGTTATTTCCAGGCTCTGAATTTCAACAGCCCATTTGATCATTCGACCGGATGACTCCATGGTGGTCATTGGTCGTTTGAGTGGCTGATCAGTATAGACAGTTACCGGATGGGCCAAGAAGTATGGCTTCAGCCGCTTGACTGCTTTGTAGAGAGCCAGCCCAAATTTTTCAATCACTGGGTACCGGAGTTCAACATTTGTGAGAATATGGCTGATGAAATATACTGGAAGCTGCTTGCCGTCTCTCTCAGCAAGGAGCACGACACTAAGGGAGTGATCTGAGACGGCTAGGTACATGTAGAGAACCTCCTTGGGCAGGGGGCTCACTAGTCTGGGCAACGAGTGCAGGTGTTGCTTTAACCTTTGGAATGCCGCCTCAGCCTCTTCGCCCCATTCAAATCTGGACCTCTTCCTGATTGCTTGGAAGAAGTAAAGGCACTTGTCGCCTGACCGGCTGAGAAATCTTCCTAATGCCGCCAGGAAACCGGTTAACTTTTGGGCCTCCTTGACGGTTCGGGGTGATTGCATGTCAATCACCGCCTGGACCTTCTCCGGATTGGCCTCTATGCCTCTTTGATCAATCAAGAATCCGAGAAACTTCCCAGACTCAACACCAAAGACACACTTCTTGGGGTTAAGCATGACCTTGTGCCGCCTGAGTGTGGTGAAGGTTTCTCGGAGGTCCGCTAGGTGATCCGCCTGGAGCTTGGATTTGACTATCATGTCGTCTATATACGCCTCTACATTCCTTCCAATCTGATGAGTGAAAACCGTGTTGATCATTCATTGGAAGGTAGCAGGCGCATTCTTCAGCCCAAATGGCATCACCGTGTAGCAGTACAACCCCTGATCAGTGACAAAGGCCGTCTTTTCCTGATCCTTCTTCCATAGGGGAGTTTGATGAAAGCCTGAGTAGGCATCCATGAAACTCATCAGGGCATGGCCGGCTGTTGAGTCGACCAGACTGTCTATCTTGGGAAGCGGATAGCTATCCTTTGGACATGCCATGTTCAGGTCGGTGTAGTCTACACACATCCGCCAAGTACCATTCGGTTTTTTGACAAGTACCACATTAGCTACCCAATCCGGGTAGTAGCATTGCCGAATGAACCCAGCGTCGAGGAGCTTCTTGACCTCGGCGGCTACCGCCTGTGACCTTTCCTCGCCATGATCCCTCTTTTTTTGCCTAACTGGCTTTATCTTGGGATCAACAGCTAGTTTGTGGACAGCAAGATCCGGGCTTACGCCTGGCATCTCTTCCACTTCAAAGGCAAAGAGGTCTTTGAACTCTTTCAGAAGTTGGAGCAAGTTTGCCCCCAACTTTTCAAAAGCAACCGTCCCAACTTTAATTGTTCTATCAGGACAGCTGTCGTCTAGGACGACATCAATGCTTTCACCAGCCGGCTGGGGCCGGGAGTCATCGAGCCTTTCCCCGGCTAGTGATTGCTATTTCATTCTCTTGGCAGGGGCCAGTTGGTCCGCCTTTCTCTTGGTACCGCCTGCCTTAGGGATAGGCCCGGCTTCTTTGTCTTCGAGGTTAGTAGGTTCCTCGCGGGGGCCGGCTGCATGGGCAGTCGGCCTAAAGTCTGAGAGATAGCACTCTCTAGCCGCCTTTTGATCCCCGCTTAGGGAGCCTACTGACCCATCATCCCTCTCGAACTTAATCAGCATGAGAGAAGGGATGATTACCGCCTTAGACTCATTGAGAGTTGGACGTCCCAATATGAGGTTGTAGGCAGTCAGCTCTTCGACTACCAAAAACTTGACGACCATGTGTCGCCCTTCCCCTTTGCCTCCCAGCCGGATGGGCAGGTCTATCCTACCTACCGGATGCACTACCCCACCTCCAAAGCCGACTAGGGGGTGAGGGGCCTTGTGCATACTGCTGGGCTTGTATTTCAGCTTCGCCAGGCAGCAATAACTTATTAGATCAGACGAGCTCCCGGTATCGATTAGGATCCGGCCAACTCGTTGATTGGCAACTTTACATTCGATGACAATGGGGTCATCGTGGGGCCGCCTGACCGTACCCCTGTCTTTCTCAGAGATGAAGACTTCCGGGAAGACGTCTTTCGACGCCTGTCCTTCGTCCTCTGAGGCGGAAAACTTCCTGATGTTGTCCTTGGCACCCCGAATGGTGGGGCCACCACTAGCGAAGCCGCCTGCAATGGTGTAGATGTGCTCTTCATCTGTGTCAGAGCTCACCACTGTCTTCTTGGACGACTGCCCACCATTTGCAGGGTTACCCTTGGAATTTGTCAGGTAGGACTTCAAAGCCCCCTCATTGGCCAACCGGTCCAATAGCCGCCTGAGGCTATAGCAGCCATTGGTGTCATGGCCAATGTCCTCATGGAATTGGTAATACTTGCTCTTATCCCGATTCTTGACAGCGCTCTTTAGAGGAGCCGGCTTCTCAATAGTCAAGCGGTTTTTTATCTCCATGAGGATGGAGGAGCAATCCTTGTTGAACTCGTACTTGGGGACGTACGGTTCCAACTTCTTTTTCTTCTTCTGGGATGACTGACCTGGGCGGTCAGCTGCCCAGACTTCTTTTCTTTTCTTTTCTTCCTTTCTGGTCGGCTGTTGGAACCGGCTCTCTTTTACGTCAGACCGCCTGGGTTCTGACGTATGCTTGACGGCACACAGCTCCGTCGCCTGTATATAGGCTTCAGCCTCCATTAGGGCCTCCTGGAGGGTACCGACCCTCTTGCGAACTAGGTCGAACTTGAATGTTGACCCATCTTTCAGACCCTTGAAGAAGTATGTGTACGCAACTTCGTCAGACTGTCCTTGTATCTGAATTCTCATCAGATTGAACCGCCTAACGTAGGACCGAAGTCCCTCCTTGTCACCCTGCCGGATCGCCCCTAGGTCGAGGCTGGTTTTCTTGGCCGGGATATTCATGGAGAAGTTGGACGCGAACAAATATGCAAGCGTCTTGAAGTTATTGATGCACCCAGCCGGCAAGTTGCCGAACCACCGTTGAGCTATGCCCTTTAGTGTTGCTGGGAAACATCGACACCAGGCGGCGTCGTCCAACCCCTGTAGGTACATGAGGTTGGTGTACGCCATCAAATGGTCCTCTGGGTTGGTGGTGCCATCGTAGGTACCAACCAACACATTCTTAACCTTAGCCGGCTATGCCGCCTCGGTTATTTCACGGGAGAAAGCCGGAGGCTGTTCCCCTAGGTTTAGCAGCCTGAGCTGCCAGTCCATGGGCTAGACGGTATTTGTCGCCATTCTCCCAAAAGGAGAATGCTGCATGTATGGTGATCCAGCTCCATATGGCTTCTGAGGCACAAATGGAGCCTGGTGGATCACATGACGAGCAGTACGGACGGACGTGCCGTGCGTGTGGCTCCATGGGTGAGTTTCAGAATGCTTAATCGAAGAATTACAGAAGCTGTCTGGGTATGTCGACTTTGAAGCCGTCTGGCACATACTCTGACCTCTCTTATCCTCGATAAACAGTCGGGCATCTGTGAAAGTCTTTTTTGTACCATCCGGCTGTATTTGTCGGATGGCTTTTCGCTGCCCCGATTCGGGGAAACGAATCTTTGAGAGGTCAATTAGGGGCCCATCCCCCCCTCTAGGCTTTGGGTGAGGAGTAGGCACCCGGTCTTTGGTGGGCTTCTTTACTGAAGCCCTTTTGGCTGGCTGGCCCTTGCCGGAACCAGCTGACTTTTTGATGATGTTGGTGATTTCCCCTTTGAAGCTACTCATGAGGTTCATGAGCTCATCTCTAGTGACGGGGGCCGACCCCTCCGCCGCCTGGGTCTGTCCGGTATGCTTGCCGCCTGGATTGTTGGGGCAATCCTTCTCTTGACCTCGTTCCCTCTTTTCTTTGGAACGAGTGCGTCTGGAGCGGAAAGACCCGTCTGGGGCCATATAGGTTTCGACATTGTAGTCGTCCCCACTTCCGCTGTCATGATCTGTGTGGACCTCAGGATTAGCCGTGGGCCGGCTGCCCTCTACGTTTGGTACAATTTCAGATGTCATCCAAGTGGTACTCTCCCCACAGACGGCGCCAAATGTTTCGGGGGTTTTTGAGGTGTCCTACGGGAGAGTTACAGCACCGGGAATGTACGCCTGACTTATGTACCTGCAAAACCACGAAACTCCGGTTGGGTGGAGTTTCGCCTCCGACGGTCAAGTTAGAATAACTTCGGATGAAATTACGTGCAGAAGGTAAATTGGTTCTCTCGGGTTCCGGGAGATTCCGCAATTAATATTGCTCGGATTTTGTGGGTATATTTCTGAATGTCAATAAATGAGATAGATTCCACTATTTATAGCAGATGGGCCTGCTCCCCCATTGGGGGTACGATGCCACGTGGCATCCATTGGTTGGATGCCCATGGTGCAATGGGGGGATGACACGTGTCAGATCCCCATAGGGCCACGTGTCCAGGGTAACTTTTACCCTAAACAATATCAACTTTTTTTATATTTTTTACTAATATATAATCGTATATAGTTAATGTCAAACTAGTGCATTAACATGTGTGTCAAGTTTGACTTTGTCAATTATTTAGAAATAAAGGTATAGAAATCAATCAACAATTCGGGATATCGCTCGGGCACAAACTAATTTGTCTATATGTATAACCATCTGCTATACTAACTTGATTCCTGTTTTTTTTTTTAGGATCATGGAGTGGAGGATTCGAGGGGCGGTTTGTCCCTCCATCTCCCCAGGATTGACCTGGGTTCGATCTTCCCCTATCCCTCCTGTGATAGGAGGGGCACCCTCCAACCCGTATCGTACCTTAAAAATAAAAACCTCGAAAATCACAGTCTCTAGAGCAATAAGGAGAGAACAATTAAAGGGCCGGGGTACGTACTAAATTTTTCAAATAATAAAGAAAATAGTATAAATATGACAAAATTATTACTTGTAAGTGACATAAAGAGCCAGACTATTTGCTCTCTAAATTACGAACTTAAGAAAATTCCCTAGATTTGTAGTTTAAGCTTAGTTCCTTATCTTTTATAATTTTCTTTTCTTGATTCTTGACTTGTACTATGTACAATTAATTTTCTTTCCACTATGAGCTAATTACTGACGTCCATAACTCCATACTGGGCATACTCCATAGTCCATACTAGACGAAAACATCTAGAACGTAATTACTTGTATTATTTTGACAAGAAATGACTGTGTCTTGCTATAATCGGTCGTGTTTATTTGGATAATTACTAGGTAATTCAGTTGCTAACTTTTGGTGGCCAAAAGACAAGACAACCTTTTTTTTTTTTTTTTTTGGGGAAAGGAACATCTTCTTCTTATTATTATTATTATGGGTTGTAAGAACACTCTTTATTCACATGGAATTACAGTCAATCTAGTAAAAATTAGCAGGATAGGCCAGTCCCTTTATAATTTTTTTTTCTTTTTTTTTTTTTTTGGACAAAAGTTGAAAAGAAACACAAAATAAATTACAAACTACACATTATTAAAGCAAATAAAATGAGTTGCAGCTTCTCTTTCAATCTAATGAGCCCTGTGAACTCGCTGTCTATCTACCCTTGTAAATAATGCATTTTTGAAAGGTTGACCCTATGATTGAATCTTTCTTACAAATAAAAGGATATTAATGTCACCACAAGCACCACCTCGTGATAAAGTAACAAGATTATAAGAATCTAAAATCACAATAAGCAGATGGATATTAAGTATTTGAAGCCCACTACAGTCTATATAGGATTACTTATTTTGGTATATAATAGTATATAAACCCTCATATTTTTTCTAAATTTGTGCCATCACTCATGTGCATGTACTTTATTGCTTTTTATGCATGGAGTACTTATTTTTTATAGTCCATCCACACTTCTTGAAGTAGTTTACTCTCTTTTTTATGTAGAATATATACTTCATCCTCTCATTTTCTTAAATCTCGTGTTTTTTGCCTAACGAAAACTATATTTAGAGACGAAGGTAGTGCTATACTACGCCTTGCTTGGTAATGACCACAGAGTACTTGGTAATCGGACTTGTAAATTAGCCGATTGTCTTATAACTACACTTCGTATTATTGTTTTATATCTTAATTACAGTTTATGTTTCGTCAGCAATATCGTAAGGGATGGTTAGTTTCGTCAGTATCATCGTCATGGTAGTTGGTATATAAGTCAAACTTCTAGTTGTCCACTGTATTCCATGCTACAAACTTGGTCTTCAAATAGGATAAACACGAGCTTTCTGAAGAAATAATTTTCGTCGGTTTCAACTTCAATTGACAAAATATCTTTTCATCAACCACAAATTATTTAGAAATGTCTCAATACCCATAATTAACCTATATTAATACACATCAAATAACAGGATAACATGCCAAATATTATAGATAGACTACCTCTAATTTGTATTATATGTAATTTTGGAATTTTTTATATCTCACAGATATTACACCAAATTTGCATATAATACGAACCGGAGGTAGTAGATTACTTTTAAGAAAATATAGATATACATTTTAATTATATGTATATATAGCTCAATTACATTGGTTAGAGCTTTTCTCCCAATTTCCGAGATCCAGAGATCTACATATTCTCATTATCCGTGCAAATGAGCATGCCATATGCATTCAGACAATCTAATATCATCTATTTTCTCTGTTCTATTAACAATGCATCAAAGTAAAGAAAATATAAAATTGCCCGTGATCATAAGCATAAAGCCATAAACTAAAAAATAAAAATAAATGTTAACAAGTAAGGATGTATTGGATATGTACATTGTAAACAATAATATCTTGATAATCAAATCAGTTTTTTGAAAATGTGTATAATTCAATATTTATGAGACTTTCTTAAAAGACAAGGATGCAATATTAAAAGAACAAAGAAGATGTATTAATTTAGATCAAGTACATAGTATAGCACTATATACACATATATAACAAATTAATGAAAGAATATTAAACTACTTTACAAAGATAAAACGAATGTCAACCTAAGATATTCAAAAGTAAAAAAATAAAAAATAAAAAAATCAACAAACAACAGGAACAAACGTTCCAAACTCTAACAAACCATTCTCCAATGGAGTCAAATTCAAATCTAAGCAAATAACTCTTCTCTGATCATGATCCTCACTACTACTCTTGCTCTTGCTCACACCAGATAACTCCAAAACATCGTGTGATGAAGAACCATTAAGCGAAAGCGAAAGCGAAAGCGTAGGAGAGTCTTTAAAAGTAAGTTGATGTTGTGATCTAGCAAGGGCAGCTCTATGACGTCTCATGTGACCTCCCAACGCTTGTCCAATGGGAAATTCCAACCCACATATTGAGCATTCATGTATTTTCGCCTTTCTTACGTCGCTTTGATGTTGTTCACCTTCATTATTTAGTAGCCTAGGTTTCTTGTGGCTAGCCCGGTGTCCACCCAATGCTTGGAAGGACGGGAATTGCCGGTTACACGTCTTGCACTCGTAAATCCGGCCACCGGTACTCGGCTCGAGTGAGACCGTGTTCTGAGGTCGGGATAGGAGGATTAAGTAGTTAGCCATTGCTATGGTCCTCTCTAGCTCTATCTCTTCTCTACTTCTCTTAATAGCCATTTTTGTGATTATGTGAATGTATTTGTTTTTGGGGTGATAACTTTTTTTTTTTTTTTTTTTGGGGATGTTATTTTTATGGGTATGATTTATGATGTAAGTTGAGACACGTTAAAAGAGTATTTATAAAGGAATTTTGAGGTCGGCTTGTTTTTAGTTTGACTTTTCATTGATTGGGCAGCTTTGACTTGTTTGAATAATGGAAAAAGTAATTAATTGGATTAGATTAGACAACATACGTTACTTGGAGTAGTTTAAAGTTAGGTAAAGTAACAAACGTGTGCTTCAAAATTTTCAAACATCGCAAATTGCATTCTTATTCAAGTTTGACACATGTTCACTTCTTAATTTAAGTGCATGTATGTATTATTCTATGGACATTTTGTCACATGGTTTTAATATTTTCTGTAATTAATTTACAGTTTCTTAAGTAATCATCAAACAATTTACTTCGTCCATCTATAAGACCTTGTTTATCATGGGTACGAGTAGTTAGAAGAGTAACTGTGTTAACGGATGAATCTTAAGATTTAATTTTTGAGTATTTTTGACACTATATTAAAGTGCCAGATCAATTCAACTCATAGTTAACCTTATGATAGAAATTTAAGATCAGTTTTGTAATACTCTATCATTAAACTTGAATGAATAAAGACAACGAAAATAATTAATTGGTAAGTTTTAAGGGAAGTGAGAAAATATACTCTGTAGTAAGATAATAAGATACATCGATTAAAAGTGAATAAAAAAATGATTTAGTATATTATTGGATCCACCCAAATGTGAAAATGAAATTTTATTTATTGATTGAGAGAATAAGCTAAGAAACCTTAATTGGAAGTTAACTTCTTCTGCCATTATGAATAAGTGTCAATTTGGGTCATCGGTTGAGTTTGGATAGGATAAGGTTTGAATAGGAATTAGTAGGGTTCATGAGTTATTTCAGCTTTATGTCATGGTTAATTATTGTGTCTATAATAAAATAATAATTCGGGTCACTTTGGGTTAGGTCTAGTAATTTCGGATTGGGTCAATTTTAGACACCTTTGGTACCTTATGAATACTACTATGTAGGCGTCATTCGAAGCGCACCTACTTAAGCATGTTGTGAATATACTTGGCACTCATAAGAAGTGGGAATTCACGATTAGGGACAAAGCAAAGTAGGGAGCCGCCAACAAGTTTTTAAGGAACTTATAAACCGTTCACGGATCATTTAAGGCAACCACGAATAAGGGACAATGAAAGACAACAACGATTGACCAGTGAAGGTTACACCCCATTCATAATCCATGTGATTACTAACTCCATATGGTTCGGAACCACGAAAGGAGGATCAGGGATGATGGTACGAAGTGAGTTATGGAGTCACATTCGCTCGTTTTGCCTCTACTCGATTCTTATGGTGAAAAGTGATTTATGCGATCTCAAAGGCATACAAACAAAGATTCAATTTGCTCCAATAAACAAATATTAGACTAAATTGGTTGAATGTTAATGCAACATATAATTCTAAACATGATCACTTAGATTAACAACAAGATTAAAAAGGATCCTAAAACAGTCATCCAAATTATCTTATAAGGCATTATATTCAATTACATATTCCCTTTAAACATGCAAAATGATGAATAATAAATATAATAAAATCATCAATAACATTAGAAGCAATTTAGCCATAGTAACAATAATTAGTATATGAAAAACATAACAAAACCGTTAGAAATATAACAGGAACAAAAAGACCATGATTCCTTACTTTGATTGCTTTTGCTGGCAACTATAAAACAATAAACGCGTTAGTAACTTCAAAGAATAATAAACAATAAAAATAGAAATTAAATCAAATGAAAGTAAAGTTGATTTGGGGCCAAACCCTCAATCAGTTCTACCTTTCACGCATTGGTTTAAGTATAGAATTTTGGGTAAAGTACGGACTCTGGGGAATGCTTAGGGGATGTATTGTGAAGGAATAAGGAAGGCAAGTATTTAGGCTAGAGTATAAGAGAGAGAGAGAGAGAGAGAGAGAGAGAGAGAGAGAGAGAGAGAGAGTGTTATTATTGGTGCCCCGAAACTGAGAAATCAACCTCCTATTTATAGAGGAAATGAAAGGGGTGAGGTCTGGAACCCTAGAAATGAAGCGCCACGAAGAAAAATAACCTTCTAGAATTTCGTCTAAATTCATCTTTATCTTTTTATTTAACATTAAGTAAGGAATAATTTAGGCGTCGTTTCAGTGTTCCGGGCTTAATTAGGTTTAGGTTTTTTAATATTTATTAATCGGGCTTAATTAATAAATGAAATGAAATCGATTAAAAAGGTTTCGGCTGAAATAAGGGTTGGACTATGCTTTGACTAAATACTTGGACTGATCAGTTGACTGATTTGTTGAATGTATTGGATTAAATATGGACTTTAAGCAATCCCGAGATTAAATACTTGACCCGGTCAATAATGGCGGTGAAAGATTGTTCATCATCGGATTTGATTTTGGGGAGACATTTTTAGATGTCTACATACTATTATTCTTTTTTTAAAAAATTTATGTACAATAAATATAGATATATACTAATTAATATTCAGGAGACAATCAATGACGGAGTGTGTGAATGATGGGCAGGGGCGAAGCCGGGGGTGGTTGGCAGGGCCAGGGCCCTGGCCCCTATTACGCTGTAATGCTAATACACAGTGAAAAAACTTTGGCTTTGAAATTTTTTTGATACATGCAAGAAATTAATCAATAACCTCTTAGCTTCGATAATATTTATTCTTATCTTTACCCCTAATATTGAGACACGTTTAATAAAACATAAGAATGAAAGTATTGTAACAAGTTTATTTATATGAAAGTATTGTACTTCCTCCATTCTAATATATAGTTCCTGTTTGTATTTTTTCACGATATTTAAGAAATGGGAGGAGAAAGTGGATGAATTACATTAAAGTGGACAAAGTTAGACAAAAGTACAAGGCAAGTGGATAATTTAAGGGAAAAAAAAGTGAAAAGTACAATTATAGACAAAAGTTAGAGAGAGAAAGTGGAAAAAAGTACAAGACAAGTGGATAATTTAAGGGTAAATTAGGAAGTTCAATGAATAAAATTAAAAAAAAATGAAAATATAATGGTCTTTACATATTATCCAAAAATGAAAACAGGAACAACATTTTGGATATTCAAAATAGAAAAATAGGAATTATAATATGAGACGAAGGGAGTAACAAGTTTATTTATTCAATCTTACGAGAGTATTATAACTTATAAGTATGTAACTTATAAAAATAATTTGCAAAAGAAAAAGAAGGAAAACTAGGCGAAGTAGTCCACCATACTAAATGTAACAGGAAATTAAAGTGTGACTAACTTATACTATAGTACAAAGGAATTGAAGAAATTAAAGTTAGTCTATCGTTAAATGAAATTCGGTTCAACTAAAAATTGTGAAAACTCAAAGTGTGTGAACTTGGACACAATATGTGAAAAGCACTTCCAGAAGTGCTGTGGGTATAAGCTGAGGTCATAGCTTAAGTAACACTTATGATTAGTCTTCAGTGGAATTTTAGTAGTATTATTTTATGTAGTACAACAATTAAGTAGGGATCATTAATTGAGCATTCTAGTTTCTAAGAACCTTCACTATATTCCAGAAATGTTTGTTTTATCATCATATAATTAATTTGGTGTGCTTTGAATGTCAAATCTCAACAATCCATCCAATATGTTTTTACATATTTTATGCGACTTTAGGAAGATACTCATTCTAGAAGTGCTTACATTCTTAGTTGACTTAGCTTGAGAGAAACTTTCTTTCCCCAAAAATATTGACGTTTTATAATGAACGGTGAAATAGAAGATTTTTGTGGCTCTAATAATTTGAATAATGAATGACTCTAATAGCACAGTATTGGTATTAAATTGTATTTAAATGGTATAATCTAAATACCAATTGTTTAATCCCCAGTAATTTTGTGAAATTTAAAATTATATTTTAACATATTTTTATGAATATTTAATTATGGTTATTTATTTACATAATCTATTTTACTATGATTTAAGCAAATAAATTTAATGTTTATAAAGCTAATAAAATTATTTCATTAAATTATTTCCCTACCCATATTTTAATCATGCATTAATATGCAAGTCCAACCCATAAATTACTAAGCCCATCCTTTCACCTAAATCCCACTCACTTTAAGCCCAAGTTTTAATTCTAGTTTTATTAGAATTAGGGAAACCCAAAAACCCCACTTCTTATTAGTTAAACCCATCTAAAATTTTCCACTTTCTCACTCCCAAATCCCACGTTGAATTGCTGCTACTGCCTATTCTTCTTCTTCTCATTACTCAGGCTTCAACCTAAAAAAAAAAAGAGAGAGAGAGAGAGAGAGAGAGAAAGTTGTTGAACACGCTGCTGCCGAGCACCACCACCACCTGTCCGCCGCTGTCGGGCTACCACAGCGTCACCCGCAACACCCCACGACCACCAATTCGCCCTCTTCTCTCTCCTTCCTTCTTTCAAGTTATAATCTTGATTAAGTTTTGTTTTGAATTGTTATTTTTATGGGTTAATGATGTTTAATTATCCCAAAAGATTATAAATTTATAAGTTTTATCATGTTTAAATTATGCATTAAAATTTCAGATTTGTTTAGTTAAGAAAATTAGGGTTTAAAGCTTGATTCACATGGTTTTAAGGTTCAAAAACGTGTTGCTAAAGTTATTCAATTAAAGCATGATTATGTTGTGATTCTACTATGATCATGATGATGTTTAATTCAAAAACAAGTTTTCAGTTTTTCGTAATCAATTTCTGATTTCCGTTCTTAATTTCTCTTAATCACGTTTAGTTTTTAACTCATCCGATTTTTGCAAAAAAAAAATAGTGTTTTTCGTGTGTAAACGACGTTTTAATCAAACCTCATTACCTTTGGTAGTGATCACCACCCTCTCGTGGCCAAATTCAGCCTCTAAATATGGTTTTCAAGCATTTTAGATTTTTAACGAAGGTTTAATGTGATAAATAAATATTCAGATTATTAAAAATAAATATTTGGGGATTTAAAGCATTTTAAATCATATTTCCTAGAGTTTCCAATACACTACATGACCATTATGATTAATGTATGTTAATAATTTTTTTTTAAGTATCAAGTTTGAAGTTTAAATTAAATTTTCAGATTTTTGTAATCTGAATTTTATTGTTTTGGTATAAAATAATAGGTTTTAATGTTTCTACATGTATATTTAAGCTATTATTCCATTATTACAAGTATGGGTTGTTAAATTTGCAAAGGATGCGTGTAAACTAAATTTTCAGATTTGATTAGTAGCTAAAACATGCTGTAATTTCATATTGAAGATGTATTTTAAGTTTTTATGAAGGAAACATAAAGAACTATACATAAGCTTTTAATTCTAGTAAAAGGGAAGGTTTTAAAGTGTTGTTTAATTAAATTTTGGAGGTTTTAAAGTAAGTTAGTATTGCTGTAAATTATTGCTTGGGTATTGATTGAACCATTGTTGTTTGGTTTAGGAGAGGATTTCGTAGAAGGTGATTTCAAGTTTCTAATTAAGGTGGCCAACCAACTCGTCTACTCAAGGTACGTACAAGGATACGAAAACCTTGACTCTAGGAGCATGTTAAGGACTTGGAAAACTTAAAATCATGTTAGGAAACTTGTAGATTGGATGAAATTGTTTGGTAGTGAGTTTGATTGATGATTAATGTGATGATTGGTTTGATTCATGTATGAGAAATGCGTATTGATTTTTCTTGTAAGTATTATTTATGCAATAACTTGCAAAATGAGCTTAGAAGCAAAGGTACATGAATATATGGAATAAATTTTTTTATTATTCGTTCATTATTATTGAAATGGAATAAGTAAAGAAAGTATTAAAGTCTTATAAGACGAGGTTATTGATTTGAGGTGCCTTACGCACTTAAGGTGTTTATATACCGAGGTAGTTAAAGGATTCTATAATGAATATTGTTTGTCACTAATAAATTAAGAATTGAATTGGAAACTTGAGTTGTGTGAATGATTAATGTTTGATTAGTTGTATTATTTTGCATTTGAGTCATCACCAAGTTTAAACTGGTAAATCACGTAAAGTGCAAGAAGGATGAGCAATAAAACTCTGGAGTTGTGCACATCTAGAGTATTGACAATCAAAGGTTGGGGTTCACGGAGTATTAGCCGTGTACTTTCTAAAGGCCGTCTGATCTACGAGTCTCTTGTTTACAAATGTTTTCTTTAAATTATAAGGAGTTAGATGAGATCTCATACTAGCTATGGCCACGGAGTCGCGTTCGTCTGCCATTGGACGTTTATTAATGTTTCCGAAAGGAGGCATAGGGTTTTTCTTTTATTGATGTTCTGAATTGGAGCATGGGAGACAACCTGGTCTATTGCTTAATCCAATAAATGAATGAAATGAATTATTTATTATTAATTATAGAAGTCTTAGTAATATTAAGTAAATAATTAAATTGTGTGTGTGGTTTGCTTATTAGTAGTACGCTAGGAATTCTTTATTATATTACGTAGCTTGTATGTACTCAGCGTTGCTGATTGCGTGCTTTTGTGTGTCTTTTCTTAGTCATGGCCTTCGCCTTTCAATGACCCTGTAATGATCCAATTTTTACACTTGTAATATTGGGGAGCAGACTAATCACAAGTTTTTACACAATCAGAACTTGTATCAAGGTGGTGGGATTTTGAGTGGAGTGTTGGATATTTTCACAGTTTATTACAACTCTTAAGTTGGATTTATTTTAACTCTGATTCGATTTATTTACTACTTTTATTTGGGTTTGAATAAGGGTCGTAATGGTTCTAGCTTGTAAGACTAAATTTGGTTTTGATTATTGGTTTTGGAAACTTATTTATAACTTAGTTAGTTTTCCGCTGCTAAATTCTGAACTAGCCTTAACGTTTGAACACGTGGCGCTAGCATGTCAGTATTCTCTTGCAGATTATTAAAGGTGTTTACAGGTTTTTATAGAGAGAATTATTGAGGTGTTACACCAACAAGCTAAGGAATTATATCGATACCAACAAAACATTTTTGTATTCGTCAGTACTACTGAATAAGTATTTTGGTATCATGATAATATCATCTAAAATATAATTTAATACCAACGCGTGTTGTTAGAGTCATTCATGACTCAAATTATTATATATAGAGAATTCCTCCGTGAAATATGAGAAAGCAAGTAATAATATTTCTCTTATACTTCCTCCATTCCAAATTAGATGGCATGGTTTAAATTTTGTTTTATTCACATAAATTGCTTGGACTTCGTTTTGAGATATCATGTTGAGAAAAATAAAAAGTCATGTGGGGTCTTGTTAGATTCGTCTCAACATCTATTTTTTAAATATTAAAATTTTATATTTTTTTGCTCATATGTTATAAAGGATATTTGCATGTCGCACTGCCACTGGGCCACGTGGCTGGGGTAATTTTACCCCAAACATTTGCCCCTCTCAGGTGCTGACGTGGCAGGGTTTCACGTGGCACCTGAGAAGAAAGCTAATGAAATTTTTTTTTTCTTTTTTGAAACCCCTTCAAATTCTAACTGAAGGAAGAGGGAAAAGCAGAAGGGGAAGAGTCGCGCCTCTTCACCTTCCGGGACAACCCCTATAAATAGGGGAGGAAGCACACGAAAGCTCATTTATAAACTTCGTGAATTTTCTTGAATTTTCAAAGCATCCGGCATTTGAGAGCATCCGGTACTTGAAATTAAGAGCACACGGAGATTTGATAGTTGTAAGAGCAGCCGGTTTTCAGACCGCCTGTGCAGTATCAAGCAAGAAAAAGTTTTTCGAGAGGGTACCTCAGAGAACCCAGCCGGTATTTAAACCGTCTGTGTCTTCGCAAGCATCCCCAAGAAATTTCTTGAGGTTTTCAACACTCTACTCTAGGTACCGTCTCTATTCTTTCTCGTTTTTCCATGTATTTCCGTTTGCGTCTTTTGCTTGCATTTTTGTTTATAAGTCCCCTAGGTAGATGGACCCTTTATACCCATACCCGGACCATAGTTGTGAACTCAGCCGGTCAATTAGTACGGCTGAGTCTAGAACTGGATCTGCCGCCTCTAATCTTTAGAATTTCCTCTTTTCAACGCCTGTATCGACCGACTCCGTGTCTGTGCAGGACACCATGGCCAGAATTTAGGGGAACAACTATGGACCCCAATTACAGAGGCGGAGACTCAAACGAGTTATTGCCTGAAAATCAAGGCCCGGACGGGGAGGTCAGAGAACCATCCGGCGGTACCCTCGCCACCCCGAGCGATAGCATTCTAGGCTCCTACAACGAGGAGACCTCTCCGGCTGAGGAGGCTGAGCAGCCAGAAGCTGCCAATGAGGCTCCTAACTCCCCATCCTGCTCTGATGACGGTCGGGTTGAAAGCAGTTGCTCCAGCTACTTAACTGTGTCAGAAGATAGCGAGGAGGCGGAGAGGCCTTCGTGGCAAAGCCGAAACGACCCTCTCATGATCGCCGTCTCCTTGAAGGACTGTGCCCTCATGCGGTCTTCACTTCAGGACTTTATTACCAAGCGACCGCTTGGTGGGTACAAGATAACCGTGCCGGGGGAGTTCGGGACAGTTGTATGGGAAGATGACCAGCCCAACGCTAACGGTTGGTTTGGATGCTATGAGGCGGCTTTTCTAGCCGGTGTCCGCTTCCCCCTTCACAACACGATCAAGGCCATACTTAGGGGGTATGGCCTAGGTGTTTGGCAACTCACCCCGAATTCTTGGGTGAATATATTAGGGTACATCGCCGCCTGCGAAATGCAGGGTCTCAACCCCGGCTGGGAGGCGTTTGCCCATATGCACAATCTGAGCCGGAGCCCAGGCGGCTGGAGGGCCTGGTATACCTTGACAACTCACCCCCAATACATGATGACCTTGGACAAGCCGTCTAAATGGTCGGACTGGAAGAACCGGTTCTACCTGGTCAAGGCCCCGTCTGAGGAGGAAAACAAGGGGTACCGGGCCTACAACCGGAAACCAGAGCTTCTGGGGCAGAAGTGCCGGCTGCCCCTAGTTCCCGATAATGAGAGGAGGGCCATTCTGGACTCCGGATTTTTTGAGTTGACCTCTACCTCTCTCTCAACCGAAGAGATAATAAGGGTACCCAAGAATTGGGTGCCCAAACACGAATTTTTCAAGGACGAGTGCTTCTTGTCCGCCTGTGGGCTCAGCAGCATGTTTAAGACCAAAGGTTACGAACCCTAGCCGGTTAATTGGATGCCGGCTGACCTTTTTCTCTTGATTGAAATGTAAAATTCATATTTCTGACTGGGTGTGTTTTCGTTTTGCAGAAGAAGCTAAGAAGATGCTGCCCACCGCCAAGACACCCGCAAAGAAGGCTTCAGATATCCGCAAGGAGAATCTGGAGAAAAAGCTTGCCGCTCAGGCGGCTAAAAAGGTTAGCCCGCTTGACCTTCTCTATGTGTTTGGCTTTGATGTTGTTTTGGCTATTTATTCATCTAACCGCTTGTGGTCTTGTTTCAGGATGGGGGTGTTATTCCCCATTCTTTACAAAAACAGATCCGGCAAAGGCCGTCTGTTGAAGAACCGGCACTCAAGGTGCCGAGAACTGCTTCTACCGACCGGGCTACTACCTGCGGTAAATCAATAAAGACCCCAGGCGGGTCTAACACTGAGAAGGTTTTAGAGGCCACTCCAATAAGGACCGCAACCGGTCCATCTGTTGCTGGAAGCCAAAAGGCTTCCTAAAAAGGTACAAACCCTTTCGATCTCACATTGCTCGACATACCCATGCGGGTAAAATCGTACTCCTCTTCGCAGCCGGGAGACTCTCCGATCAGCCGGTTGTCCGTTGGTGGGGCATACGCAGCATTCTCACCGTCTGTTTCTGGTGCAGATAACTCACCACGCTGGCCGGACGCTGCTCAATACGCCCGGGCCATGCTGAAAGCCGTCCCCCGGGACGAGAAGGAGGCGATTCCTGGAATCAATACCTTCAATGCCGACCGGGTTATGGTCGACCTGGCCGATGTAAGTAACTGAGTACCCACCCGGCATATATTTTGTAATATACCCATCCGGTCTTTCAACTAATACCGGTTGTGTTGTTGCAGGCACTGCTCCGCGTGGAGGGGCTTAAGAAGGCCTACATCCGCAAACAGGAAGAGGTAAGAAGAGCCAAACGTTCTGCGGATGACGCACATAGCGTTGCTCACTATTCCATGATTGTGCATGACTTAGAAACTAAAGTTATAATCATGCAACAGGCGGATCAGGTCAAGTCCCTCCAACGGGCCCTCTCGGAGCAAAAGCTCAAAATGGACAACCTCCAGGCGGCCCTGGATAACGCTGAAGATGAGCTGAAAAAACATGAAGAGCCCCTCAAGCGGCTCGACCAGGCGGAGAAGAGCAGCAAACGGCTGCAATTAGAGAATGACCGCCTGGTCAAGGAGGCTGCCGATGCTCAGCGCAATTTCCAATCCACCCTAAAGGCTGATCATAGCCGGCTCATTGAGGAGAATGAGCAGGACTGCCAAAACAGAATGAAGAGGGCGTTCTCCATCATCTCGCCTACAAATATGCAGACCTGGCATTCTGGCTGAAGAGGAGGGCCGGCCGGGGCCCGAACCGTATGAGCAATGGGTGGACGCCGAGTTCCAGGGAATGCAAGCGGAAGCAGCTGCATTGGAGACGACAGTTGAGGATGAGGTTGCTCCCGGCTCCGTCCCCAACACCGACCCAACTCATCCGGAAGGGAGCTAGGCTCAGGGCGACCGGGTAACAGTAGAAGTAGAGTAGCAACGACCTCCCGGCCTGCGCGCCGTGCATTATCTTGTAATAGCGCCGGAAGGGTCGGATTACTCTGCTATTGTTTTTTATTTTGAGCACTGATATTTTCACCGGCTGTGCCGGTCTATCTTGTAAACAATTTTAACATTTTCACCGGCTATGCCGGTTATTTCTGCTATATTTCTACCGGTTGGTCCGGTTTTGAATGAATTTGCTTCTTTTCCTTTTTGCTGTTTTGAATGTCTTGAATGTCTCATCTTTCTTGCTTTGATAATCTTTGCGAGGATAGCCAAGAAAACCCAGCCGGCATCAACGCCGTCTGTGTCTTCGCAAGCTAGGCAAAGAAATTTGTGAGGGTAGGCAAAGAAATTTGCGAGGGTAGACAAGAGAACCCAGCCGGTATTACTGTCGTCTGAGTCTTCGCAAGCAATTCTATTTTTTTTTTCCTTGTATAAACCATGAATGTTTTTCCGCATGACTTGTTGGGGTTAGGATAGGTAATTGCCCCTAGATAGGAGACTGGTATAGACGAAATGGTGTCAGGCGGCTATCCATATGCTATAGCGCAAATGCTAAAGGTTTTAGCTAAGTGCTAAGTGCCAACCGTTTTTAGCGATTTGCCGGTTGGGTTTTTGGGAAAGACCCTTTCAAAGGATTTAAGGTGTCAATTTGCCGGTTGGGTTTCTGCAAGAATACCCTTCATAGATTATTAACCTAACCCAAATGTTTGCCTGCCTTCTCTTAGTTGATTAGGCGGGACATTAGGTACCGGATGTCTGTTTTGAGATCAGCCTTGAGTGGTACTCGATCCAAAGAGGGGGCCGGTTTCATGTCTGGGAATGCTAACCCACAATTCTTTGGTTCCATGGATCATTCAGGCGGGTAGGACCGCCTAATTTTTGACCACTAGAACAATTTCCACCCAAATGGGAGATGTTCTCTTCGATGAATTCACCCGAATGGGCGTCACCGGCTGGTTAATTAAATTTTCGGGCCCTCTTGTGTTGGGCACAAGACAGGGCGCATGGGAAATAGGTAAAGGGGGGCCGTTTGTGTTAAGCACAAGACATGGCGCATGTAAGCACTATATGTAGTAAATCTTTCTCATTAATTATACAGAAATATACAGAACTATACAATTTCTAGAAGTAGTACTTTTTGAGATTATCTACATTCTAGGTTCTAGGCAGCTTTCTACCGTCTGGGGATTCCAGGCGGTATGTGCCGTCTCGTACTTCTTCATAGATCCGGTAGGGTCCCTCCCAATTTGGGGTTAATTTGCCTTGTTCATTGGCCCTACCGGTTGCTTCCATTTTACGAAGCACAAAATCTCCTACTTTCAGGGGCCGTTTGTGAACCCGCTTGTTGTAGGCTCTTGTCATTCTCAGGCGGTAAATCTCATGACGCAAGGTTGCATTTCCCCTTCGCTCTGGGAGAGCATCCAATGCAAGCCGCATGGCTTCCCAGTTGGTCGCCTCATCATATAGCATGATGCGAAGCGTTGGCTCATAATGTTCAATGGGGAGCACCGCCTTAGTGTCGTATGTCATAAGAAATGGGGTTTCACCGGTTGCCCCTTTTTCAGTGGTCCTGATGGCCTAAAGGACATGAGGTAGTTCCTCTGCCCATAGTCCACCGGCTCTTTCCACCTTCTTTTTTATACCGTCTGAGATCAGCTTATTGAAGGCCTCAACTTGTCCGTTTGCCTGAGGACGGTCAACGGATGCAAAACAGTGGGAGATTCCTTGGTCTCCTAACCAGCTCTTGAGGACAGGCGTTTCGAATTGAGGTCGATTATCAAAGACCATAGACATTGGAACCCCAAATCGGGTGATGACATTTCTCCAAATGAAGGAGATCACGTCTTTTGTTTTTATGCCTTTGACCGCCTCTGCTTCAACCCATTTGGTGAAGTAATCTACTGCCACCAAAATATATCGGCGACCGCCTGTGGCAGGCGTATACGGACCCAAAATATCCATGCCCCATTTTGCGAACGGAGCCGGACTATGGATGGCTGTCAAATCAGTTGCTGGTCGATGTATCAACCGGGCAAACTTTTGGCATTTGTCACACCGTTTCACCAAATCCATGGCGTCTGCCTTAAGAGTGGGCCAAAAGTAACCCTGCCGCCTGGTTCTTCTTGCCAAGGACCTGCCGCCTATGTGTGAGGCACAAAAACCCGCGTGCAGATCCTCTAGAACCTCTCTTCCCCTTTCAGGGGTTACACACTTTAGAAACGGCTGTAGATAACCCTTCCGGAGAAGTTCTCCATGATGCATAACAAAGCTCAGAGCACGCTTCTTGAGCGCCATTGCTTCAGAAGGGTCATCCGGTAAGGTACCGTCTGACAAGTAAGCCCGGATGGCGTCTATCCAGGTGGCACTTCGGTCCAGGATACCTATGGGGTCATGATCAATGCTTCTCTTCTCAATGACTTCCCAAAAAACCGTTCTAGGTGCATCACAGGAGGCGGATGACGCCAATTTGGAAAGAGCATCCGCCTGATTATTCTCTGACCGGGGCACCTGACTTAGATGAAATTCATCAAGTGACACGGCCTCTTCTCTGACCGCCTGCAGATATTTGATCATAATCGGATGGGTGGCCTCGTAGTCACCATTGTACTGGCTAACAATCAATTGAGAGTCTGAGCAGGCGGCGATCTTTGTTGCCCCTGCTGCCTTACACATGCGTATACTGGCTAGCAGGGCTTCATACTCCGCCTCATTATTAGAGGCTTGGAACCGGAACCGTAGTGCATACTCAAACTTATCCCCTTCCAGAGAATGACATATGACGCCTGCACCACAGCCGTTCACTGTAGAGCTACCGTCTACGAATAACTTCCAAACCTGATCAGGATTTTCCGATTGCACCGGCCTAGTCATCTCGACAATGAAGTCGGCAAACACCTGACCTTTCACTGCCCGCCTGGGCTCAAAAGTTATCTCGAGGCTTTGTATTTCAACAGCCCACTTGATCATTCTGCCAGATGACTCGATGGTGGTCATTGGGCGCTTGAGCGGCTGGTCTGTATATACAATCACCGGGTGAGCCAAAAAGTAAGGCTTTAACCGTTTGACTGCGACGAACAGGGCCAACCTAAATTTTTTGATCATGGGGTACCGGAGTTCAGCATTCTTAAGCACATGGCTGATGAAATACACCGGTAGCTGATTACCGTCTCTCTCAGCGAGGAGAACGGCACTAAGGGCATGATCAGAGACGGCGAGGTACATATAGAGGACCTCCCGGGGCAGGGGGCTGACTAGCCTTGGCAACGAATGCAGATGTTGCTTTAGCTTTTGGAATGCCATTTCCGCCTCTTCACCCCACTCAAATCTGGACCTCTTCCAGATGGCCTGGAAGAAATAGAGGCACTTGTCACCTGACTGGCTGAGAAATCTTCCCAACGCCGCCAGGCAACCGGTCAATTTCCGGGCTTCTTTCACAGTGCGGGGAGACCGCATGTCAATGACCGCCTGCACTTTTCCGGATTAGCCTCTATGCCCCTTTGATCGATCAAAAATCCGAGGAACTTCCCAGACTCAATACCAAATACACACTTCTTTGGGTTAAGCATGACCCGGTGCCGCCTGAGTGTGGTGAATGTTTCTCGGAGGTCCAATAGGTGATCCGTCTGTAGCTTGGATTTGACTATCATGTTATCAATGTACGCCTCTACATTCCTGCCAATCTGATTGATGAAAACGGTGTTTATCATGCGCTGGAATGTAGCCGGTGCATTCTTTAACCCAAACGGCATCACCTTGTAACAAAATAACCCCTGATCAGTGATGAAGGCCGTCTTCTCTTGATCTTTTTTCCATAGGGGTATTTGGTGGAAACCTGAGTAGGCATCCATGAAACTCATCAGAGCATGACCGGCTGTAGAGTCGACCAGATTGTCGATCTTTGGAAGCGGGTAACGGTCCTTTGGGCATGCTCTGTTCAGATCTGTGTAGTCTACACACATCCGCCAGGTACCATTCGGCTTTTTCACGAGGACAACGTTTGCTACCCAATCCGGGTAGTAGCATTGCCGGATGAACCCAGCATCTAATAATTTTTTGACCTCAGCCGCTGCCGCCTGAGATCTCTCTTCACCGTGATCCCTCTTTTTCTGCCTAACCGGCTTCTTTTTAGGATCCACGACAAGCTTGTGGACAGCTAGATCCGGGCTGACGCCTGGCATCTCTTCCACTTCAAAGGCAAAGATGTCTTTGAATTCTCTTAGAAGTTGGAGCAGGTCTACTCCCAACCGTTCATAAGCGACCGTCCCAACCTTGACAGCTCTGTCAGGACGATTGTCGTCTAAGACGACATCAATGCAGTCACCAGCCGGCTGAGGTCGTTGATCATCTGACCTTTCCCCGGCTAGTGATTGCTATTTTTCTTGCTTGACGGGATCTGTCTGGCCCGCCTTTCTTTTCTTACCGGCTCCCCTTGGAGCCGGGACTGCTGCATCGCAGTTATCAAGGTCTATGGGGTTGCCGTCTCCGGCTTCCCCCATAGTAGGTCTGACGTCAGAGAGATAGCACTCCCTAGCCGTCCTCTGGTACCCCTTAAGGGAACCGACTGTACCATCGTCCTTTTCAAATTTGACAAGCATGAGGGAGGGAACGATGACAGCCTTGGATTCATTGAGGGTCGGACGGCCAAAAATCATGGTGTAGGCGGCAAGCTCTTCTACAACCAGGAATTTGATCACCATGTGGCGTCCTTCCCCCTTTTCACCCAGCCGGATGGGAAGATCTATGCTCCCTACCGGATGCACTACACCTCCCCCAAAACCTACAAGCGGGTGGGGCGCCTGGTGCATGCTACTGGATTTATATTTCAGCTTGGTCAAGCACTGATAACTTATTAGGTCAGACGAGCTCCCGGTATCTATTAAGATCCGGCTAACTCTTTGATTGGAAACCTTGCATTCGATGACTATGGGGTCATCGTGAGGCCGTCTGACCTTGCCCCGGTCCTTTTCAGAAATAAGGACCTCAGGAAATATGTCTTTCGACGCCTGGGTCTCCTCAACTGAGTTAACCAGCTACCCGATGTTATCTTTGGTGCCCCGAATAGTGGGACCCCCCACCGGCAAAGCCGCATGCGATTGTGAAGATTGTCTCTTCATCCGTTTCTGAATTGGCAAGAACAGCTTTTGCCGCTTGCCCTTTCTTGGCCAAGGTGTTGCCCTTGGCTTTGGGCAGATAAGACTTTAGAGCCCCTTCATCAGCCAGACGGTCTAATAGCCGCCCGAGGCTATAGCAACCATTAGTGTCATGGCCAACATCCTCATGGTACTGGCAGTATTTGCTTTTGTCCCGACTGCCTACGGGGCTTTTCATAACAGCCGGCTTGTCGAGAGACATCCGGTCCTTAATCTCCATGAGGATGGAGGAGCAGTCCTTTGTGAACTCGTACTTGGGAACGTACGGTTCAGATTTCCGTTTGAGCTTCTGAGCCGGCTGACCAGATCGGTCTGCCGCCCAGACCTCCTTTCTCTTCTTTTCTTCCTTTTTGGCCGGCTGTTGTTGTTGTTGCCGGCTGTCTCTTTTGTTGAATTTTTTGAAATCCGACGGCTTCTTTACAACACAAAGCTCCGTCGCCTGTATGTAGGCTTCAGCTTCCATTAACGCCTCTTGGAGGGTGGCTACCCTTTTCCAGGCGAGGTCAAACTTGAAGGTTGACCCGTCCTTCAGACCCTTCAAAAAGTCTGTGTAAGCAACTTCATCAGACAGCCCTTGAATCTGAATTCTCATCAGATTGAACCGCCTGACATACGACCGGAGCCCTTCTCTGTCACCCTGCTGTATTGCCCCCAGATCGACTCTTGTCTTTTTAGCCGGGATGTTCATTGAGAAGTTTAACGTAAACAAGTACGCCAGGGTCTTGAAGCTGTTGATGCAGCCGGCTGGTAAGTTACCGAACCATCGTTGGGCAATGCCCTTCAGGGTAGCCGGGAAGCATCGACACCAGACGACATCATCTAACCCCTGTAGGTACATGAGGTTGGAATAAGCCATTAAATGATCTTCTGGGTTGGAAGTGCCATCATAGGCCCCTACCAACACGTTTTTTATCTTGGCCGGCTGTGCTGCCTGGGTTATCTCAGGGGAGAACGCCGAGGGCTGTTCTCCCAAATTCAGCAGGCGCTGCTGCCAATCCATGAGTTGGAACGGCTGCTGCACATTTCTGCCAAACGGACCCGTTTGGGTAAAAGGGGATCCACCCAGCCCATTCGGCGAACCAAATAGACCAGGTTGGATCACTTGGGGTCCAGACCGGGCGGATGGTTCGCCTGTCTGACTCCCTAGACTTGTTCCCGTATGCCTGTTAGAGGTCTCACGGAAACTATCTGGAAAGGTCAACGTTGAAGCCGACGCAGACGCCAGACTTCTCTTTTCTTGGAGAAACGTCCGGGCGTCAGAGAATATATTTTTTGAACCATCCGGCTGCAAGTGCCGGATGGGTTTTCTGGGTTTGCGCTTGCGGGAAGCGGAGCCGGTTTTGATCGAACCAGAGGCCCTCCCCCTCCTTTGGCTTTGGATGAGGGGTAGGGACCCGGTCATTGATTGCCTTCTTGTTAGAAGGCTTCTTGGCTTGCTGACTCTTCTTGGGAGTAGCTGACCGAATAAGGTTCTGGATCTCGCCTTTGAATCTATTCATGAAGGTCATGAGTTCGTTCCTTGTGACAGGAGCAGAGCCTTCTGCCGCCTGTGCAGCTCCAACCGGGTTGCTGGCTGGGTTGCTTGGAGCAGCTTGGATGTTTTCTCGTTCCTTCTTATCCCTGGAACGGGTGTGCTTTGTTCTAAAGGACCCGTCTGGGGCCACATAGGTGTCGTGTCCATACTCATCACCGCTTTCATGGTCCGTCTGGACCTCAAGCTCGGCCGATGGACGCCTATCCTGATCCGGTGGTACAGGGTTAGAAGCCATCTCAGAAGTACTCTCCCCATAGACGGCGCCAAATGTTTCGGGGTTTTTTTATGTGTCCTGCAGGAGAGTTACAATTCCAAGAATGCCCTTTGATCGCCTGTACCTGCAAAACCACGAAGACTCCGGTTGGGTGGAGCTCCGCCTCCGACGATCAAGTCAGTGATGTACGGGAGGAGAAAAGTGCGTAAAAGAGTGATTACTTCTCGCGTAATGGGAGAATTCTGCAATTAAGATTGCTCGGTTTTTGTGTAAATGTATTTATGATTGTCTTGAATGCCATTGAATGTAGTTGAATGCCCCATTAATGAGGACTCTCCCACTATTTATAGTGGGGAGCATTGGTTCCCCATTTAGGGTTCCTAGGACACGTGTCAGTAGGGGATTGGGGCCCTGCTGACCAATAGCAAGACGCCACGTGTCGCACTGCCACTGGGCCACGTGGCTGGGGTAATTTTACCCCAAACATATGGTATACTACTATTTACCCGCTATACATAAGTTGTCACAAATAATATTCCTACTAAATAAATGGGAATTTTCTTAAATACAGAAATTTGATTTACCTTTGAAACTTAAATGTTTTAATTACTTGGTACTCAATTGTCTTCTATTAGGGAGTCATTGAATTATAGCAAGTCATTGGTTCAGCTAATTAGTATGTGTGAATGTGCTTATTAATCGTAGGAAGATGTAGAATTGATTTTGGATCGAAAGGGATAAGTAGGGAGCCGCCAATAAGCTTTTAAGGAACTTGTAAACCGTTCATGAATTTTAACGAAAGAGGCAAAGGCAACCACGAATTTTAATACATGAAATGTATAACCCATTCATAATCCATGAGATTACTAACTCCATGATGATTCTGAAACATTACTGGATATTCATGAATGAAGGTGCGAAATTGATTTAGGAAGTCAATTCTGCCCATATTGATCTCAACTCGATTAAATTCTTATAGCGACCTATGTAATTTGAAATTGAAAAAACATACAAACAATTATTCAATTTACTCTAAGCTAGATTATGCTAAGTCGGTTGAATATTTATTGCACATGTAATTGCTAATATCGTGTCTGCTTGATTAATTAACATAATTAATGGGCCTAACATGTAGTTCATAATTATCTTATTAGGCGTGATATTTAAATACCAGTCTTGGTTAACATGCAATATTATAGTTAAACAAATAAAGCAATAAGCTCATATATAGAAAGAAGAACATGTGACACATAAATATTAGAAGCAACCTAACATGATACAAGCAATAATCAACATAATCCTAACATGATATGATATATACTTGTTGTTAGGAAATATGGAAGTAATTGTGTTTGATTACTGCGAAACAAGTCGATGAAAAATAAGACCGAAAAAACGATAAAGAAAATAAACAAAGAAGAAATAAGGATTTACGTGGTTTGGTCAAAATAGACCTACGTCTACAGGTGGGGGGATTCCAGAGCTTCTTCACTATAATGGAGAAAGAACGAGAGAATATACAAGGTGCCTTAAACCTTAATGGCTCAAAAGGTGTGATCTAGTTGATCACCCAGAGGGTCCTTTTATATCATAAAGAAACCCTAATTAAATCCCAAAGTATTCCCTAAGTATAACTCAAGTAGCTGCCATAGAAGAAATATAGTTTTAGGAAACATTACATAAAACACGTAAGCTTAAACCCATACCAAAAAAAAGGTCTCATTCGGCTAGGCACGGGTGTGCTATGCAGAGCACATCTGTTGTTACGGGGGTTTTTGGAGTCTCTCAGGAGAGTTACAATCCCTAGTATGCGCAGCCGACGCCTGTACCTGCAAAACAACGAAGACTCCGGTTGGTGGGAGCTCCGCCTCCGATGATCAAGTTAGTATACGTCCGGAGTAGTAAATTGTACGGAAATGGTAAATACTTCTTTCTGATTCAGAGAGAATTCTGCAATGAATATTGCTCGGTTTGTGTATTTGTATTTATGGGTGAGTTTTTTTGAATGCCCAATAAATGAGGTTTGGTCCACTATTTATAGTAGGGAACCTGTCCCTCATCTAGGGTTCCATGGACACGTGTCACTAGGGGATTGGAGTCCTGTAGGCCTCTGAGAGGCTGCCACGTGTCAAAGGGCCATTGGGCCACGTGTCTAAGGTAGTTTTTTACCCTAAACATTTGCCCTTCATAGGTGTCATGCTATGGGGAAGTGACGGTTGGTCTACTTCCCGCCTCTCTCTCTTCTCTCTCTTTTTTTTTTTTTTTTTGAATGTTTGAGGTAGAAGGTGGCGGTTCGCCTTCTGAGTTTCTCTATAAATAGAGGCAACCCTCTCTCTCTTCCTCACTTTACAAACTTGCAAAAATTTTCTTGAGAGCTCTGATACCGGCTGCTTTTGTTCACAAAAGTTTTCCTTTTCACACATCCGGCAACCGTCTAACCCTTCTTTGTGCCTTGCAATTTGCATTTTCTATACCCACAACCGTCTTTTACCGTCTGTGTTGTTTCCTAGCAACCTTTTCTTTCGCCGCCTGAGGCATCTTTGCTTTCCTTTCAAGGCTTTCAACACACCCTCAGCCGGTCAACACCGCCTGGGGTACTTTCCATCCCATTTTCGAAAAAACGCCTAAGTCCTCAAAGAAGCGTAGCAGCGTTCAACAGAGGTACATCCGGAGAAGTTCCGCCTGGGGTATCTTCAAGTAGATTGGAGAAGTTCCGGCTGCTGTTGCAACTTTACTTCATCTCAGTTTTTTACAACTTAAAAAAGGTACCGTCTCTAACCATTGTAACTATTTTGTATTTTTCCGGTTGTGTAGCTTGTATAGAATAAATGGGCTCCCCCATAGCACACACGGCACAACCTAAGACAGTGGTCAGCCGGTCACCTGGGACGGCTGAGTCTAAGACTAGGGATGTCGTCTGGGGGTGTTTGGACCACCCTTACTCTACTTCGAATCCGACCGTCTCTGTTCATGTGCAGGATAGAATGGCTCGGATCAGACGGACGGCAATTGACCCTGACTACCAGTCCGATGATGCAGCCGAGGACCCGGCTGCCTCTGTCAATAATAACCAGGCCGAAGAACCGGCTGGGGATGTACCATGTGACACACCGGGTGTGCCTAGTACACCCAGTGACGAGGCGCTCCTGTCCGTCTGTCGTCTTAGTAATATGTTTACCAGAAGTAGGTTATCTTTTCATCCGGTTTATTTTGCTGTTTACTTGCCTCATCCGGGTATTTAATTTCTCTTTTCTTTCCTCTTGCAAAAAAAGATTTAGAGATGCTGCCTGCTGAGAAGAGATCGGCTACATCGGCTGCTCAAATCAGGAAGGAGCAGATAGAGAAAAAAAAGTCGCAGCAGGCGGCGAAGGACGGCGGGGTAAGCTGTATTCCCCCTTTTTTTGTTGCCGGCTGTGCTACTTTGGTGCGAGTTTGTGATTAACCAGTTGACCTTCCCTTTTTCAGGCCGGGAACCAAAATGTTCCACGCTCCCTGTCCAAGATGCTAAAGAGGACGACTGGGGAGATAACTCAGCCAGCTGCTAAGGCACCAAGGGTGCCGGCTCCTGCCCCATCCGAGAGGCCGTATGTAGGTGATAGGCCAACCTTTGCTGGTAAGAGCCTGAGAGGTATCATCCCGACTACCGAGGCGGTGGTCGAGGCGGGAAAGGAGCCGGGTGCTCCGGCTGGTCAGGGCCAAACCACAGCTGGCTCAAATGCGGTTGGGGGGGAGCTAACCCCTCAGCAAGATAAAGGTATGGCTTCCACCTTCGATCCCCCCTGGCCGCTTGGGCCTCTGCGAGTCAAGTCCCAAGTCAGCCAATCCGGGGATTCCTCAGGCAGCCGTCAGAATGTAGGTACCGCCTATGCCCAGTACCTGACCCATAACTCTGTTGTTGCAGATGCTACCTCAAGGTGGCCCAACTTCCAGCAATTCACGCAGAGGATTCTCCGGACCCTCACCCGGTCTGAGAAGGAGGCGGTGCCGGGTGTGCACCAGGTCAACTTTGACTGCATCAATTCTCTCCTGGCGGAGGTAAAAAATCGGCTGTGTTTTTTGCTTGTAAACTCTTTCTTTTACCGGATATGTTGTCTTGAATGGGACTAACTATTTTTCCGGTTGATGCTGCAGGTGATGCTGAGGGTGGATGGTCTAAGCGTGCCCTTGCGTAAAAAGCAAGAGGAGGTAAGGGATGCCCATAAATGGGCATCTGACCTTATTGATGTCTGTTAGTTCAACGCCATTAAATATAACCTGGAAACTAAACGCCAGGAGATGAAACAGGAGGAGCTTCTCAAGGAAGCTAAAGCGGCTGCTGAGACGACAAATAAGAAAGCGGCTGGCCTCGAGCTCCAGGTCAAGAACCTCAAAAAAGATCTCAAGGCATTGGGGGAGACCGACAAGGAGAACACCGGGCTATGCTCGGAAGTCAGTCGGCTATAAAATGAGCTTGCCCTGAGCCAGTCGCCTTACAAAGAACAGCTAGCAGCCGAACAACAACGTCTGGTTGCTGAGAACGAAGCCAACTGCAAGGAGCGCATTAAGCTCGCTTGGGGGCTGATCCATCCGGAGGTCGAGTATGACTTCTTCGACCTTAGGTACAAGTATGCCACTGAGGTATACGATGCCAAGGTCCTTGGCCAAGACCCGCCAGCTCCATTTAAAGAGTGGGCTGGTATAGGCGAGGAGGGCGATCAGACGGAAGCTCAGGATCAGCAAGCGGAGATTCAGGACCAGCAGGCGGAGGTTCAGGACCAGCCGGCTCAAGACCAGCAGCAGCAACAGTAGACTTCATTTTCATTTCCTTCTTTTACCGGCCTGCGAGCTGTGTATTTTCTATGTTATTTCCCCGGTCAAGGGACCGGGTGACATTTGTTATTCAATATATATTTCCGACCCAGTCGGTTTTCTTTATTCTTCAGCTTTTGCAATTTTGTTTATTTGCAATTTGATTTTTGATTTTTACAAGTAATATGTACAAGTAATATGACTCATACGGTTGGACGGGTGTGTTGGCTATACGTGCCCCTGGACGGTTGTCTGCTAACTTTCCAAGTAATAAGTAGAAAATCGTCCATATAAACACCCGGTTGCCCATTTTCGAGTATTGGTTATGCAGCTGGATTAGCAGACGGTGCCTGTTAACCGGTGTTCCTTTGAACCGGCTGGGGTGTACCCTTTGAGCACCCCTTTTTTACGCCGTTAGATTGTATGCCGCCGGCTTTTTTGACCGGTTGTTGGCATCTCAACCTTGGATTCTAAGTGCTAAGGTTTAGACCTTGCTAGATTCGATAGCATAACCGTTTGGGGTGCTTTTGGGCAAAAGATGGTTATGGCATGACCAAGATTTCATGCGCCGTCTGTACCATCTGGTAGTACGGGCGGCTGTATTTTTCTGTTTGGGGGTACGAGCTGTATTACTTTGAAGTAAAGCCCGGGGGTACCGCTTTGCAAAAATGACCGGTTGTACTATTTGCAGTGAGGACCGGTCGTATCTTGGTTACAATGGATCATTCAAACAGAAGCGAGTTATCTTTAACCTTTGCCGGTTAAAGCCGTTTGATTTATGACCGCTAGAACAATGTACCACCCGAAAGGGAGATGTTCTCTTCGACGAATTCATCCTAAATGGGCGTCGCCGGATGTCTGCTCATTTGGAGCAAACGGTTTAAATTTTAGCTGGTCGGTTGGCCTTTTTATTTGATAGTTGTCGCCTGTGTATTGCACAGGACATGGCGAATGCCGCCTGTGTATTGCATAGGACATGGCGAATGCCGCCTATGTATTGCACAGGGCATGGCGTATGTATGCAAAAGGAAAATTTGGAAATAAAGCATTCTCATTAATATACTCTATTTATAAAAATTTACAACTTCTCAGAAGTAGTACTTTTTCAAGTTGTCTACATTCCAAGTTCTGGATAGTTGCCTACCGTCTGGGGTCTCCAGGCGGTAGATGCCACCTCTGACTTCTTCAAAAATCCGGTAGGGGCCCTCCCAATTAGGAGTTAGCTTCCCTTGCTCATTTGCCCTACCGGTTGCCTCCATTTTCCGTAGCACAAAGTCCCCCACTTTGAGGGGTCGTTTGTGTACTCTTTTGTTGTAGGCCCTCGTCATTCTCAGACGGTATATCTCATGACGCAAGGCAGCGTTGCCCCTGCGCTCCGGGAGTGAGTCTAATGCAAGACGCATGGCATCCCAATTAGCCTCTTCATCATAGAGCATGACTCGAAGTGTTGGCTCATAAAGCTCAATAGGCAGGACGACTTCAGTGCCGTATGTCATGAGAAACGGGGTTTCACCGGTTGCCCCTTTTTCGGTTATCCTGATGGCCCAAAGGACGTGAGGTAACTCATCCGCCTAAAGACCGCCAGCTCTTTCAATTTTCTTTTTTATGCCATTTGAGATGAGCTTGTTGAAGGCTTCAACTTGATCGTTTGCTTGAGGGTGGCCAACGGATGCAAAGCAATGTGAGATCCCTTGATCCCCCAACCAGCTCTTGAGGGTAGGCGTTTCAAACTAAGGGCCATTGTCAAAGACCATAGATATAGGTACCCCAAATCGGGTGATGATGTTCCTCCAGATGAAGGAGATGACATCCTTTGTCTTAATGCCCTTGACCGCCTCTGCCTCAACCCATTTGGTGAAGTAATCTACAGCCACTAGAATGTATCTTTTTTCGCCTGATGCAGGCGTATAAGGACCTAAGATGTCCATGCCCCATTTTGCAAATGGAACCGGGCTGTAGATGGCCATCAGATCTGTTGACGGACGGTGTATAAGCCGGCCAAACCTCTAGCACTTGTCACATTTCTTCACCAATTCCATGGCGTCTGCCTCAAGAGTAGGCCAAAAATAGCCTTGTCGCCTAGCCCTCTTTGCTAGAGTTCTGCCGCCTATATGTGAAGCACAAAAGCCCGCGTGCAGATCGTCTAGCACCTCTTGTACATTTCAGCAACGGCTGGAGGTAACCCTTTCTGAAGAGCTCCCCCTTGTACATTTCGAAGCTCCAAGCTCGCTTCTTCAATGCTGCCGCCTCTGAAGGGGCATCCGGCAGTGTGTCGTCTACCAAATAATCTCGGATGGGGTCCATCCAGGTAGAGCTTCGGTCAAGAATTCCAATGGGATCATGTTCAATGCTTCTTTTTTCCATGACCTCCCAAAAGACTGACCTAGGCGTATCACAAGTGGCGGATGAGGCCAGTTTGGACAATGCATCCGCCTGATTGTTCTCTGACCGAGGCACCTGACTTAAATGAAATTCATCAAGTGTCCCAGCCTCATCTCTGACCGCCTGCAGATACTTGATTATTGCCGGATGGGTGGCCTCATAGTCACCGTTGAATTGGCTAACGATCAGTTGGGAATCTGAGCAGGCCTCAACTTTTCTTGCCCCTGACGCCTTACACATGCGTATACCGGCTTACAAGGCCTCATACTCAGCTTCGTTGTTTGAAGCTTGAAACTTGAACCATAGTGCATATTCATATGTATCCCCTTCCGGAGATTTGCAAATTACGCCTGCACCAAAGCTGTTCTTTGTAGAACTTTCATCTACGAATAACTTTCAAACTTGATTAGTATTTTCCGGCTGTGCCAACCTAGTCATTTCAACAATGAAGTCGGCAAACGCATGGCCTTTCACTGCTCGCCTAGGTTCGAAAGTTTACTTCAGGCTTTGTATTTCAACATCCCACTTGATCATTCTGCCGGATGACTCTATAGTAGTCATTAGACGTTTGAGTTGCTGATCAGTATAGACAACCACCGGATAACCCCAAAAATAGGGTTTCAACCGCTTGACTGCTTTGTAGAGGGCCAGCCCAAATTTTTCAATCATTAGGTACCGGAGCTCAGCATTTATGAGAACATGGCTGATGAAATACACTGGGAGCTGTTTGCTGTCTCTCTCAGCAAGGAGAACAACACTAAGGGAGTGATCTGAGTCGGCTAGGTACATGTAGAGAACCTCCTGGGGCAGGGGGCTCACTAGCCTTGGAAAAGAGTGAAAGTGTTGTTTTAACCTCTGAAATGCCGCCTCAGCCTCTTCTCCCCACTCAAATCTACACCTCTTCCTGATTGCTTGGAAGAAATAGAGGCACTTGTCGCCTGACCGGCTGAGGAATCTTCCTAATGCCGCCAGGCAACCGGTAAGTTTTCTGGGCTTCACTAACAGTGCAAGGTGACTGCATGTCAATTACCGCCTGTACTTTTTTCGGATTGGCCTCTATGCCTCTTTGATCAATCAGAAATCCGAGAAACTTCCCAAACTCAACACCAAAGACACACTTTTTGGGATTAAGCATGACCTTGTGCCGCCAGAGGGTGATGAAGGTTTCTCAGAGGTCGGCTAGGTGATCCGCCTGAAGCTTGGATTTGACTATCATGTCATCAATATACGCCTCTACATTCCTTCCGATTTGATTTATGAAAACCGTATTAATCATTCGTTAGAAAGTAGCAGGCACATTCTTCAACCCAAACGGCATCACCGTGTAACAGTACAACCCCTGATCAGTGACGAAGGTCGTCTTCTCTTGATCCTTTTTCCATAGGGGTATCTGATGGAAGCATGAGTAGGCGTCCACGAAGCTCATCAAGGCATGACCGGCTGTAGAATCGACCAGACTGTCGATCTTTGGAAGTGGATAGCTATCCTTCGGACATGCCTTGTTTAGATCTGTGTAGTCTACACACATCCGCCAAGTACCATTCGACTTTTACACAAGGACAACGTTTGATAACCAATCTGGGTAATGGCATTGCCGAATGAACCCAACATCTAACAATTTTTTGACCTCGACGACTGCCGCCTGAGATCTTTCCTCGCCATGATCCCTTTTCTTTTGCCTAACCGGCCTCTTTTTGGGATCCACGGCGAGCTTGTGGACAGCAAGATCTGGGCTAACGCTTGGCATCTCTTCCACTTCAAAGGCAAAGATGTCTTTGAATTCTCTCAACTGTTGGAGCAGGTTTGCTCCCAACTTTTCAAAAGCAATCGTCCCAACCTTGATGGTTCTGTCGGGCCGACTGTCGTCCAGGACGACATCAACGCTCTCACCAGCCGGCTGGGGTCAGAAGTCGTCCGACCTTTCCCCGGTCAGTGATTGCTATTGTTTTTCTATCTTGACGGGGGCCAATTGGTCCGCCTTTATCTTTTTACCGGCTGCCCTTGGAGCCGGCATTACCTGATCGCAGTTGTCAAGCTTTATGAGTTCTTCGCCGTGACCGGCTGAAGCCATAGTTGGTTTGACGTCTGAGAGATAACACTCCCTAGCCGTCTTTTGGTTCCCGTTCAGGGAACCGACTGTTCCATCATCTTTCTCAAACTTGATCAGCATGAGAGACGGGATGATGACTGCCTTGGACTCGTTAAGGGTTGGACGGCCGAAAATCATATTGTAGGCGGTCAGTTCCTCAAGAACTAGGAACTTGACGACTATGTGTCGCCTTTGCCCCTTTTCTCCCAGCCGTATGGGTAGGTCGATCCTTCCCACCGGATGCACCACCCCTCTCCCAAAACCGACTAAGGGGTGAGGAGCCTTATGCATGTTGTTGGGCTTGTACTTGAGCTTTGTCAAGCACTGATAGCTTATCAGGTCAGACGAGCTCTCGCTATCAATTAGGATCCGGCCAACTCGTTGATTGGCAACCTTGCATTCGATGACGATGGGGTCATCGTGAGGCCGTCTGACCTGGCCACGGTCCTTTTCAGAAATAAGGACCTCAGGAAAGGTGTCTTTCGACGCCTGGCCCTCATCTACTGAGTTGACCAGTTTCCTGATGTTGTCCTTGGTACCCCGGATGGTAGGACCTCCACCCGCAAAACCGCCTGCTATAGTGAAGACTGTTTCTTCGTCTGTTTCAGAGTTGGTAGCCGGTGATTTGGATGGGTGTCCCTTGTTTGTCTTGGGTGTACCCTTGGACTTGGGTAAGTAGGACTTTAGAGCCCCCTCATCAGCCAGACGGTCCAACAGCCGCCTAAGGCTATAGCAACCGTTGGTGTCATGGCCAACATCCTCATGGAATTGGCAGTATTTGCTCTTGTCCCGGCTGCTGACGGGACTTTTCATTGCCGCCGGTTTTTCAAGAGTTAACCGGTCTTTGATCTCCATGAGGATAAAGGAGCAGTCCTTGGTGAACTCGTAATTTGGGACGTACGATCTAATTTTCTTTTGTTCTTCTTGGCCGACTGACCAGATCGATCTGCCGCCCAGACTTCTTTTCTTTTCTTTTCTTCCTTCTTTGCCGGCTGGGATGGCCGGCTCTCTCTCCTTTCGGACTTTTTAGGGTCCGACGGATGCCTCACAGCACAAAGCTCCATCGCCTGTATATAGGCTTCAGCTTCCATTAGTGCCTCTTGGAGGGTAGCAACCCTCTTCCTGACCAGGTCGAACTTGAAGGTCGACCCGTCCTTCAGACCCTTGAAGAAGTCTGTGTAGGCAACATCGTCTAACAGCCCTTGTATCTGAATTCGCATCAAATTGAACCGCCTGACGTAGGACCTAAGTCTTTCCTTCTCCCCTTGCTGTATAGCCCCGAGATAGAGACTTGTCTTTTTGGTAGGAATGTTCATGGAGAAGTTTGACGTAAACAAGTACGCCAATGTTTTGAAGTTTTTGATGCACCCGGCTGGCAGGTTGCCAAACCATCATTGGGCTATGCCCTTCAATGTAGCCGGGAAGCACCGACACCGGGCAACGTCATCGAACCCCTGTAAGTACATGAGGTTGGTGTACGCCATTAGGTGGTCTTCTGGGTTGGCTGTACCGTCATAGGTACCGACCAACACGTTTTTAATCTTGGTCGGCTATGTCGCCTCGGTTATTTCCCTGGAGAAAGTCGTTGGTTGTTCCTCAAGGTTAAGCAGCCGGAGCTGCTAGTCCATAGGCTGGACCGGATGTGCCGCCTGTCCCCCAAAGAGAGTCGGCTGCATGTATGGAGATCCATACGGCATGTACGGTGAGTCGTACTATACCGGCTGGATAATTTTAGGACCAGAACATGCGGACAGACCGCGCGACTGACTTCCTTTGTTTGATTTTGAATACTTTATAGAAGCATTTCGGAAGCTGTTTGGGTAGGTCGTCGTTGAAGCCGACGTGGACAGCTGTAGACTTCTCTTTTCCTGGATGAAAATCCGGGCGTCAAAGTAAGTCTTCTTTGATCCATCTGGCTGCACTTGCCAGATAGGCTTCCTTTGCCCTGTCTCAGGGAAACAAAGCTTTGAGACGTCGATCATGAGCCCATCCGCCACCTTAGGTTTCGGGTGAGGGGTAGGCACACGATCTTTCAGTGCTTTCTTCCCAGAGGAAGGAAGCTTTTTGGCCGACTGACCCTTATGAGGGCCAGTGGACATTTTCAGAAGGCTCTTGATCTCGCCCTTGAAACTTGTCATGAACTTCATGAGTTCACCTCTCGTGACGGGAGCAGCACCTTCTGTCGGCTGGGTTGCCCCAGTCGGCCTGCCGGTTGGGCTACTTGGAGCAGCCTGACTTTCACCCCGCTCCTTTATTTCTTTGGAGCGGATAAGTTTTGTTCTGAAGGACCCGTCTAGGGCCACATAAGTGTTGATTTCGTAATCATCACCACTGTCTTGGTCCATCTGGACCTCAGGCTCGACCATAGGTCATATGCCTTCAGCAGTAGGTACAGTTTCAGAAGCCATCTAGGAAGTACTCTCCCCACAGACGGCGCCAAATTTTTCGGGGGTTTTTGGAGTCCCACGGGAGAGTTACAATCCCTAGTATGCGCAGCCAACGCCTGTACCTGCAAAACAATGAAGACTCCGGTTGGTGGGAGCTCCGCCTCCGACGATCAAGTTAGTATACGTCCGGAGTAGTAAATTGTACGGAAATGGTAAATACTTCTCTCTGATTCAGAGAGAATTCTGCAATGAATATTGCTCGGTTTGTGTGTTTGTATTTATGGATGAATTTTTTTGAATGCCTAATAAATGAGGTTTGGTCACTATTTATAGTGGGGGAACCTGTCCCTCATCTAGGGTTCCATGGACACATGTCACTAGGGGATTGGAGCCCTGTAGGCCTCTGAGAGGCTGCCACGTGTCAAAGGGCCATTGGGCCACGTGTCTAGGGAGTTTTTTACCCTAAACATCTGTGTCCCTTCCAAAGAGTCTAGGTAGAGACTCAAAATCCATAATTTTCAACCAAGCACAGACGTACCTCTTTTTGGAACAGACGTGACAAGTTAAGCACTTCGTCAACAAAGTTCCATTTTCGTCAGTTTTTCATAAAATGACCATAACTTTCTCATTTCAAAATTAAGCATATGACCCATAGTTTGAAGCTCTTGAAACAAGCTATCACCTCTAGCTTGAATCACCTCAAGATCACTTTAGATTGAGAGATATCTTCATTTGAAGTTAGCCTTACTAGATTTCAAGTCACAAATTAACACTAGTAATCAAAGCAACAAAAGTAATTAGAGTAAATAAAACTAAGAAAATTAAATACTCAATTCAAACGCGCAACATTGAATACTACATCATGAATAAATTGTTAATAACTTCAATAAAAATAATAAATCAAAAAATTTAATTAAAGAGTTATAAAAATTGATGTTGCCCTCGGGATTTTACCTTCATACCTTACTTGAAAAGGATTAGAAATATAGCTAAGAACAATGGATAGAAATTGCACGTCAAAACTTTACAGATAATCCTTTTGGGTCGTATGGGATTGAAAACTAGTTGTCAGGTTCGAATTCCTCTCTCTCAAATATCTGAAAATAGGTTGGTATTTCTATATTGAGAAACAAATGATAAAAAAGGCTGGAAAGGCACCACAACGCTACGCGAGGCGGTGCGCCACACTGCAAATTAAAGTAATGCGTCCTGGAAAAAGTGGCATGACATGTGGCAGTACAATGCGCCATGCTGCAAATTAGCACGTCACGTTGCACTGTCGGTTTTGCTGTTTTGTATCTATCATAATTTTTTATGAAGAACTTTGATTAAGGCAAATTATACATAGTTGGAAAACTTTGAAAATCTACTTTTCAAATCAATTAGAATCAGGTCTATATCATTTATATATTTAAATCAAAATCAAAATAGTGCAAGGTTGTTGGTTTTGGACTGAGTTTTAGTATTTTGCTCATATCTTATTCATTTTAAATCGGAATTGAGATTATGATATTTCGTTGAAAATCTTATTTCAAGGGATATTCAATCATATAGGATTTGCAAAATATTTATGGATGCAAAAGGGTATGGGATTAAATGAGTTTTTATAGATGTTTGGGCTAGGAAGGGATAGGATTAGGTGAGTTAAAATAAACATGGCCTAGAAGTTCAAAAAATTCTTAAGTTAATTTTGATTGTGCAACTCGATCAAATAACGGTAAAAGGTTACTCATCGTTTGCATAAAAAAAATAAGAAAAAAGGTTACTCATCATTGGGTTTGAGTCGGGGAGACACGATTAGGTGTCTACAGTTCTCGCCTTAGTATTAAGGTAGAACCTTGAGAGTTGTAACGAACCTACGAATTGCTTGAAGGCAGAATTTTGACTAACATGTGATAAAGTTTAATTGCTCATGTAACGTGAATTAGTGGATTATTGGTAGTGCCCTTAACGAATTGAACTAGCTGAAAAGCTAGGTTTTTATAAGAAAAAATGCAGAATTTGGGTATAATAGACCTATCTACAAAATCAGCGTAGTACCATAGTGATCAACGTTAATGCGTTAAAATCAACATTGGATGCGAATTTCTTTAGATTCGATCCGAGGCATAGTAGAATGCTAGTGTCTAAGTTTAAGGTGAATGAAAACACTGATCAATGCAATATATGATGGGGATTAATTGAATAATCTCCAACATTATATGTTGATCACAAGAATACTTATGGATCAATTATGAGATGTTTTACCTCACTTAAATTAAGAGTTTCTGGACATTTTGAATTTAATCAATTGTACTCATTCTGTATAGGACTCTTTTAGTGTTTAGAATTGGTTCGGTTTGTTATATTAAAAAATGGGGTCAGTAAAATGGATTTGGGCTAGAATTAAAGACTGTAGACACCTAAAAATGTTTCCCTGGCCAAAGCCCGATGACGAAACAACCTTTCATTGCCTAATTTGGTCCGATTCGCATAATGGATCTAAGAATAACTTGAATAGTCCTTGTGTTCCAGCCGAAAATAATTTTTAAAGCCATTTTATCTATTTCGTTAGCCCAAACTTAGCCCATTTTCCCTTTTCACAACTCCAGTCCCAAAACCGGTCAAAACTGAATTTCGTGCCTCATAATTTTATCCAAATCTTAGATTTTTGGATAGACCTTGAAATAATATTTCCAATGATATATCATAAGCCCAATTCCGATTAGAAACAAAAAAGATATGATTAAAATACCAAATTTTATCCAAAACAAACACCATTCCAATATTTCAATCATATCTCAAATTTTACAAAAGATATCAATATGATTCTAATTGGGTTGGAAAGTAGACTTCTATGGCTTTCCAACAATATATTATTTATCTTATTCTGATTTTTGGATCAAAAGTTATGATAAAAACAAAAACCGCAAAACTGTTGTCCTTCGCTACGCGTTTTCGAAAATCTATCTTCTTTTCAAAAATCTATCTTCACTTAATTTTAAGCCTCTATATACCACCATTATTTCTGATTTTTAGAAGGAGTAATTTGACAACCGTACAAATATTTTATCAATCCCAAATCATCCGAAAAGGCTTAGACTTAAAGTTTCGACGTACAATTTATATTGTTTTTAGCTTTATTTCTAAGAAAAAATTGCCCGCAATAATCACATCTTTGGGGCATCAGCTCAAAATAATTGCACCTTTGGGTTATTTTTAAATAATCCGACCTTTATACTCAATCCGCTCATAATGGTCCCGAGTGACCAGTATTCGGTTGAAGAGGTAATATTTTTTTTATTAAGTTTATTTTGCCAGTGTCACAACTTGATCTGTCCAAAAATTTTTTTTAAAAAAATAGTAAAATCTAATATAAAAAACCCACCACCACCTAAGCCACACCACTTCAGCCACCACCATCCCCACCACCACCCAAACCCAGAGCCCTGAACCACCACCCCACCTAGACCCGAAACCACCACCTGCAAAAACTGACTCGCCGATCGGGATCCCACCCCAACCAACCCAATCCCAAAACCCCCTTCAAAAAATTGAAAACCCACCAAACCAGACCCAAGAAGATGGGCGCAACCTGAATCGAGGTCAAGGGAGGACGACGCGGTCGGAATAGGGGGGCAGGGAAGGTCGGCGTGGCTAGAAAAGGGACGGGGGACGGGGAAGGGGCTGGGATCAGGACAGGAAAGGGGTTTTCGAGGGTGGGGATGGTTTTATAGCTCACCAGGGCTTTGCGAAACACTACCTATCTCGTGAGGGAGGGGGTTGGTGGTTCAGGGGAGGGGGAGGAGGGTCTGGGCTATCTCCGGCGTTGTTGTCGGTGCCGTGGTTGGGAGCAAGGTAGCCGAAGCCGCGAGGCATGGGATCGAACTTAAGCAGCAGGGACGGCAGCTAGTGGGTGGTTTCTAAATTTTAATTTTTTTATTTTTATTTTTTCTTTAAAAAACTTTAACCTTTTTTAAAATTTTATTTTATTTTTTTGACCAATTACAGGCCGTCACGTGTCTAGTAACTTGTTATAACAAGTTACATGACTAGTTGGTACCATTTTGAGCAGATTAGGTATAAAGGTCGGATTATTTAAAAATAACCCAAATGTGGGATAATTTTTAGCGGACGCCCCAAAGGTGGGATTATTCCTGACAATTTTTCCTATTTCTAATCTTATTCAAGTAATTTAGAGTCCAAAACAAGATCCGAAGGTTCTACCTTTTTTACCAAGGCGTGAAGGTATAATTTGGAGGGCGATATTAATTTCTCTAACTAACTCTTTAATTTAATTCTTGCGAAATATTATTTTTATTGAAGTTACTAACAATTTACTCATGATGTAGTATTCAAAGTTGCACATTTAGAGTGAGTATTTAATTCTTTGTTTTATTTACTCTAATTATTTTTATTGCTTTGATTACTAGCTTCATGTTTAGGATAATATTTTTAATTATTTAGTAATATGCTAGGATTGTTATTAATCTGTCTAGTATTATGCCTAGGATCTTACTACTAACAATTTTTTCATGATGATGATTATGATGTTAATTATATGTTGTTTGATTGTCGGTGATTTATTGTTTGATCACGTCTCTTTTCGCAGGTATAAAGGGAATTTGTAATTGAAATCACTCCTAATAAGATAATTAATAATTGGATTTAGGTTTAACATGATTTTAATTCAAGTGATCACAAGTATTAGATTTAATTGTGCATTAATAATCAACCAATATAGATTAAACAGGTTTAGGATTAATTTGATATATGTATGTTGATCGAAAAGCGTGCATGAATATCAATAAGAATTTAGTATAGGCCTATTTTAGGTCGGGTTTGTCCTCTTTGAAAGTTGAATTCGTACCATCATTCTCGAACATCCAGTCATGATTCCGAACCACTATGGAGTTAGCAAGCTCTGTGATTGTGAATGGGGTGTAAACTCCATAATCATGAACGGTTTATAAGTTCCTAAAACTTGTTGGCGACTCTTTTTCTCTAGCTTCTTTTACTTGGAACGCCGCCATGCTTAAAAACATGACTCACATGTAGGGCAGAGTGAAAAATTCCCTACAAAGGCTTTCTAGGTTTTAAAGGCTAAAGGACTAGGATAGTGAGGGAATTCAAGCAGTCTACTTTGCAACTTGGACCAAATTATACACAATAACGTACATTTCATTCATAAAATGTTAACTTGGTAGACGCGATTAGGTGTCTAAACTTCTATGCTATTATCAAATAAGAACCTTAAGCACATCATCAGCATTACATAAATGCATCTTGTTTTTGGAATCAACCAAACGACCAATTTATCACTCTATACATTCATAATGGTAATGTAGAAATTTATTATGGTAGCATTAACTGTTAATGCTAGTGAAGCAAAATAGGAGGATCCTAAAGTCGAACTATCACAATTAATTTGAAATAATAACAATTGCAATAATAAATGAAACTCTAATTCTACTTGAAAATGACAAAACCCAATTAGGCCGGATATATAGAATCAAGATTTCAAATTTTGGAAAATTATCAATGGTGACCCTTAATTTGTGAGACACTAAAATGGTGACCCCCTCGAAATTTTTTTTTATACAAAATGACCCTATTTAAGAATTTTTTTTCCCACTTATCCTTATTTTCATAAATGATTGATTAAAATTAAGTATGGGTAAATTTATTCTAAAAAAAAAAAAAAAAAAAAACCACCAACCTAGCACCCTCACCACGTTAACCCCACCAAAACCCTAACCCTATCCACCCTATCGAAACCCTAACCCCATCCACCCCACCTCAATCGAAACCTTAACTGAGGTGGTTAGGGTTTTGGCAAGTGGTTTGGGTTTGGGCGGAGGAGATAGAGGGATGGTCATGGGTTTGGGTTTCGGTCTGCGCAGAGGAGAAAGAGAGGGTGGGTCATGGGTTTGGCGTTCTATGCAGTGGTCATGGTCAGAGGACAGAGAGGGATGAGTGGTGGTTGAGGTTTTGGAGTTTGGAGTTTTGAGTGGGCGGTGGTAGTGTAGGGAAAATCGGAGGGGGTGGGTATTGGGATAGAGGAAAAGGTTAGGGTGGAGGTTGGAGTATCAGGGTAGGGTCACCGGTAGGGGGGAAGCTTGGGCATCGACATTGAAGGGGGAAGGGGAGAGGGTGGTTGGGTATGTAGTGGGAGTGGAGGTGGTGGTGGGTGTGCAGTGGTTAGGTTAGTTTTTTTTTTTTTTTTTTTTTTTTTTTTAGTTTTTCTTTTTCTAATATAAATCTAACTATAGTTGATTTTAATTAACTATTTATGAAATTAAGGTTATAATAAGTGGTATAAAATTCTAAAATACGGTCATTTTAATTTGTATAATAAAATTTCGAGGGGGTCACCATTTTTGTGTCTCACCAATTGAGGATCACCATTGAGAATTTTTCTTTAGTTTTTAGATTATAATTTATGACCAATTTAATAACCTCATTAGCAGATTCTTGTACGTGAACAAAAGGACTATTCAAGTAATTCTTAAAACCATTACGCGAACCGGACCAAATTAGGAAATGTAGGTTGTTTCGTCATCGGGCTTTATTTAGGGAGACATTTTTAGGTGTCTACAAACACAAATAATTATAATAATATTATTAATAAATTTACCGATTTGAATTTGACACAAACATTACCCGAATTGAATATGACCACCTGAATTTGACATAATATGAACATGACCCAACGTTTGGACCCGAAAATTGACTCGACCTAAATTGATCCGGCCCAAATTGACCCGACCAAAATTTACTCAAACTCAACTCGAAGTGCTGATTCGAAACCTAACCTGACCAGATTATCTGTTGACTCAAAATCGACGACATGACCCGAACCCGACCTAATTATTTATTGGCCTGAAACTTGACACAACCCGAAATGACCTGACCTATACCCGTCTAATTTAGACCTATTTTCTCTTTTCACTCTCTAAGGCCTTGTTCACTTCACCTTATTGTTGCTGAACTGAAATTATTTTTACTTAATTGAAATTATTTTTGCTAAACTTTAATTTTACTGAACTTAAATTATTTTTGCTAAGATGATTTTTTTTTTTTTTACTGATTCTCTATTCTATTTATTCTTTAAAGTCACTGATATTTACTGAATTGAAATTATTTTCACTGAACTGAAATTATTTTTACTGAATTGGACTTTTTATTTTTTTTTAACTGAACTAGACTTATTTTTACTAAATTGAAATTAATTTTACTGAATATTATTTTTGTAAGGTGAAGTGAACAGGATCTAAAATTAATAAGACTTAATTTTTTTTTAATTTTTAAATTGAACTAAAATTATTTTACTGAATTGAAATTAATTTTACTGAATATTTTTTTTAAGGTGAACAAGGCCTAAAATTAATAAGACATATTTTTCTCTCTTAATTCATAAAACTTAATTTCTTTCTCTAAATTTTCAATACCCATATTCACTCTAAATTCATAAGATTTATATTTTATATAATGTTGTCCTCTACATTCTTTAGAATCATTTTCTATTGCCTTTTATACTATCAAACTTTATCCACCAAGTGTGTATGGTCAGAAATAAATTTCATACTTTAGGTTGAAGTTTTGAATATTATATACTTTCATCTCTTATAATTTTTTGTTCCTTATTTTTGTTGTTAATTTCTATCAGTATTGTGAAATTCAATAGCTAATTGAGAGTTTTGAGGTACTATAAATTTATGATTTTTTTTAGATGTTTTTGCAAATTTGTAGAAGATAGATAATTTTTTTCACATTTGTCAAAAAAGAATAACTTCAAGTCCTTATTCTTCTTCCTTCCTTTCCATCTAAACATTGAACATGAATATACAAAAAACAATAATATCAAAATTTTCAACCCAAATTAAAAAAAAAGTGCAATAATAATTCAAAAAAGTTGACTCAAAGAAAGTCTCCCATTTTCCAATAAGCATAATTTTTTACTCAAATTTTATATAAATTAGTTTGCTCACAATTTCCCTACCTTATAGAATATAACCAGTTGTATGGTGCATGAGCGGAAGAAATTAAGGCACTTCTACTCAGAAAAAGAGACTATTTGCATATGTTACACATTTACCCTATACTTATATCGCTACTTAATTAATTATGTCCTTTTGGATGGATGGAAAGGCGATACTAGCGGTCGGGGAGGTCTCGATTGCATTTTGGTGATGACAATTTGGTGTAGGTGAAGGATGAGAAAGGGTTAGGTTGTGAGTGTCGACTTGATGAGAAAAGTATTAGGTTTGTTTATGACAAAGAAAATGCAATCCTTTTTTCTATTATGGAAATATTAGATATCAATTTGTAATTAAAATATAGAGGGTATTTTTGTCACAAAACGAAATCATTAAATGAGGGAAAGAGTTGAGTTCCCTAAGAAATTGTAAAGAGAAGATACAGTTTGGTTCTTCTCCTTTTACCCTTCTTAGAAACTATTTTGGGTAGGACCCAATGAAAAATGTGTTTCTAATTCTTAAATTACCCTTGTTTGGCCAACTTTTAATTTTCAATTCAAGAATACATTGCACACTACCATTACCATTTCTAAATGGCATGTTATAATATCATACCATGAGTAGAATGTCTTAGAAAAATTTGCTAAATGCAGCTATTTAAAATATCTAATTTGTCAATTGTAGTCCTTTAAAGTAAAAATTACAAGTTGCACCCTAAAAATTATTAATAACTTGTTAATTGACACCCATTTCATCATAAAAACTAATACATTATGATCTACCATGAACACATAGTGCACTGAGCCACACCATCTAAATAAATTACGTCCAATTAATCAATTATCCATATATTTTTTCAAAATAATTGTCTCATCATACTTCCTTCGTTCTCTTTTATTTGCAACACAACTCAATAACACGCACTTTGAAAAAGAAATTATACGAATTATAATGTAAACGAACAAAGTAATCAAAATAATTTATATACGTAATGCCTAATTTTTCATTTTACTTTTAGTGATAAAAAATTATTTTAATATTGATAAAGTCGCTCATTTACCTACTCTAATTCACTCTTGACAAAATACGAGCAAGTTGCGGTTGGGTTTCCCCAATCCTACTCGACGCTAAAAGAACAATTGCACTTTGGCACTTTGCACCTGGTCTCGAGTACAACTTACATGACCTCGGTCCCACTTTCTCAACACACAGATCTACGACTTCAAGTGTTCGGTGTTCATCTCCTCATCAGAAAATCCAAAAAACAAAAAAAAAAAAAAATTCCAACGACTCTGCCTTTTCCGGTTTCCGAAGCATCAACGACGCGGTCTAAGGAGAGAGAAAATCATCACATCGTCAATTACCTTCTACCGGCGATTCTATGGCGGCGGCAATCGGCGTTCCTTCTTCTTTGTCGGATCTCTGATTTCTGCAATTTTGCTCAATCGAATTGATTATCAACCTAATTTCCCCCAAATTTACCTGCAAGAATCTTATTCAATTTTTTAGGTTTGATTAATTGATTAGTTTATAGGATAATAATTTTCTTGTTATTTTATTGCGATCATGTTGACTAATTAGTGTTGGAAATTTGATTTTGCAGGTGAATTGAAGTTGGGAAAGATTTTGTTTCCATAGTTGATGAACTATGGAACAACTCGTGAACTTTATTATTCGGCCGCCAAGGTATGTTACGAAGTATTATATTACTTTCTTTTTCTGTTTTAGTTAAGTAATTATTGGAAAATTTTTGTATTGATTAGATTTGCTTGTTTAATTTGATATTTTTTCCCATTTTAAGTTTCGATTAATTCACAGAAACTAATTATTCAGAACACTTTACTGATTAGGTAGAAACAAGTAATTAAACATTGATTGATTTCGTCTATTAGCTAGGAACAATCAGATGAATATTGATGAATGAGAATGCAATTTAAGCAGGGAAGCTGAACTTTTGGTAAGAATTAATGAAATCTACCTTGATAATGTTGTAAATCTTTGGCTTACATATTGCAATAATAATTGAATTGCTCTTGTTCTAAGTGTGGTCGATATTGGATTACTAGCCTGAAGTATACAAATAATTTCTAGGAGGATTGTATTGAATAGTGAAGATACATGCTGAAGGCTTGTTAGGATCCTCTTGTATAAATCAGGAAATCCACGTGATCGGGGAAAGCATGAAAAATACTTAAAACCCTGAAATGGTCTTTTTTACATTATGTAATCCAATGTTAAAATAGGTGAATGGATCCAATATAGCTTGTTGACAATGTGCTTTTGTGCACTACTACTTTCTACTCCTATTGCATCTTAATCAAGGAGTATGTGCGAGTATTATTGAAAAGATTACTATGAATTATCTGAGGGGATGGTGGGTTTTTGTTCTATACCCATTTATTACACATGTATGATATCTAGTGAGGGTGCATTTGTTTACTGTTTTTAAACATATTTGCTGAAACCAACAAGCTAAAATATACAAGTAAGAGATTAAGGGACGAGGAGCGTTGTCCGACCCTTGATTTGAATTCAAACAATCTTTTTCTACATCGTAATGTACAAGGAACACACATTTCAAAGAGTCATTTTAAAGTGAATCTTTGATGCATCAATATCAAATTTAAGACTTGCAAAATTTAAAAGCAACAACATGTTTATGAATACAAGTAATTAGATTTTCGATGGGTGAGTGGAGAGAGGAAGAGTGAGGATGAGGAAAGAGAATGCAACAGCTGTCGTGTGAAAGGGAAGAGGTAGAGTGAGTCCAGAAAAAAGCTATTAGAGTGCTGAAGCATATAATTTTTAGCTGTACTGGTTGTACAAAGACACATAGTGTGGACTGTGGAACTTGATCAAGTGTATAGTAAATATCCACTAAACATTTGTTATGGAACTTAACCACAAAACTGAAGTAGATCTGTGTGCTAGAAAGTTTGTGCTCTATAAATATCTATATGTGCTTGGTAGCATGAACAAAAATTTGTGCAACATATAACTTGCTTAACTTTGATGCAGAGCTGAATATAGCCCTGAGCATGACCTATTAGATCAAGAGTTTATGCTAAAAGGAAAGTGGTACCAGAGGAAGGATGTTGAGGTAATCTTTTGATGTATGTCATTAATGATGCTTATATTGTACTATTTGTTTGAATGAACTGGTGACATTAAGTGTTAAAGAACTAGATACATCGAGCCAATCAAAGCTGCAAATCGGACAAGTTAAAAATCTATTAGTCAGTGACAAGGACCTAAACAGAAGCCTCCCCCCTCCTCTCTCTCTCTAAAGAAATAATAACTTGCATGGTGCAACTTCATGATGAGCAGCTTGCCTACTTGAAGTTGACCCCTGATTGTTGTGGATGGAAAGTATGAGCGGAGTTTTGAGGCAAACTTCTAGTTGGGAATCTAAAAGGTGGCGTTTCTTGCTATCATGTGGTGTTGTCTTCATTTGAGTAATTTCTGGCCTAGGTATAAGTGCTATGTATTGATTGAAGCACTATCTATGTGCATTAGCTTACTTAGGATTCATTGTCTTCTTAGTGATATGTTTAGCCTTTTAGTAATTTTAATGATGTTAATTTTTAATTACTAAAAGAACGTTACATATCATAGCTTGATTTACACCTAAATCCCATGGAATAGCTCAAAAAAAAAAAAAAAAAAAAAAAAAAGAAGATATCCCTAGATATTGCTACACTAGGGAATTTTTCTATGGTCTACAAAAGTATTACTACAATACCAGCCATGTAGGATCTGACTGGGGAGGTTCCTATTTCTGTAACTGGTTTATGACGTTTTAACCGTTCAATTCTAGTAATGGCGTGACATTTTGAATTGAATATTGCAAAGGTGTTGGTGGTTTTTTTTTTTTTTTTTTTTCACCAAGAAAAATTATGGTCCCTAATTCCATTTTCCGTTGACGGTAATGTGGGTATTATTTTGTAAATCAAAATGTTTTGGGACTTGCCTAGAAATTTGAGGAAACCCTCATAATCTTGTACATAAGTGCTCAAAAAATGTGTTGTCTTTGTTGTGCGTTGCAATGACCACTGCACAAGTACATAACCTGAATAGCAGCCGCTGTTCTGATTTCAACTAGGCTAAACAATGTCTATCTTCATTTGCAGATTAAGAATAGCCGCGGGGATGTTCTTCAATGCAGTCATTACGCTCCCCTTGTGAAACCTGATGGGAAGCTTCTACCTTGTGTTATTTATTGCCATGGCAACAGGTCAGTTGGAATACGTATTTAGAGTTTATCTACTGTATTTTGTAAAGTAGTAATCTATGTTTTATTTTGTGTGCACTTTGATGTTCATAGACATGTCTGAAACTTGATAGATTGGGAGTTGCAATGATCTGATCCCTTACTGTTATCTGGATACAAAGTTTTATGACCTGTTACATTTTGTAGCTTAAACTGGATTTTTTTGTGTTTATTTTGATAAATGACTATGTTTCTTACTGTCTTCCTTTTCTTCCACCACAACAGATGTTTTATGGACTTGGTATCTATATTAGCAATGCATGTTATATTTGAAACATACTCATTAATATAAAGAGAATTTAATGAAATGTATGTTACTTTTAGGAGATGCTATACAAGTATCTTTTTTTTTTTTGTCCTTCCACTTCATATATGGAAATTTGAGATCTAAGAAACATGTGGTCTACAACTTAAAATGATCAACAATAGGACTTGTAAAACTTCCTAAATTATCAATTCTTAATGTGTTTATCTAAGAGCAATAGCATTAGATCAAACCTCAAGGATGTTTTTTCCTATGCCACATCATCCTAATACAAAACTCTTTTACAACAAACCTCAATCCAACAATAAAATAACCTATTCACAGGTTTATGCGCGGGGCCCAACATGACAAATAAAGAAGCCAAAAAAAATATAGTATGCATGCAGAGCTTGCAAACATCAAATGGGTTACTATACTTCAATATGCTCCTTTGTAATATTTTTCAACAACAATTGTGCTTGTCTATAAACCTTAAAACTACACAAAAGACCTCAAGAGAAACACCTTATTGTTGTTGACCTATGTTCTATATAGCCCTTCACGACAATTATACCCTATTTTAACACCATATACTTCTACTTAGGCGTTGAGAATTTTCTGAAGCGAATTTGATTCAAGTCCATGTCCTCGTTATTTTGGTTTAATCATGGTGGCCTTATAGATTTGGATTTTCTATCTGGTGGAAACTTTTTTTGGCCATAGTTTCTACTGGCCTTCTACATTTGATTACCTCTATGTACTGCACATAATCCACTAAATGAGTTAATCTATTACTTTATGGTTAATTTTTTTGACTAAAATTAATTTAATTACTAACTACCCCTTAGCTAACACCACACCAACACCAAGCGTCACCACCTAAGCCACCATAACCGCTACTGCCACCCCAAAAACCCCACTCCACCACCCTGAAAACCCCACACCACCACCCTGGAAACCCCACCCTGAAAACCCCCATGAAACCCCTACCCACCTCGAAAACCCAGACCACCACCCCAAAAACTCAGACCACCTCCCCGAAACCCCCCCCCTCCACACATCCAAAAAACCCATGCCACCTCCGCGAAACCCACTTAAGGTTGTCCTGATGGCTGCACCCAATCCATAGGCCATAGTTGGTGATGTTGAGGCCAATTTTGCCTTTTTATTTATTGAAGCAATAAGCTTAGATGATTTTAACTTCGTAATTTTTTTTTCTTAACTTTAGGAATCTAGTTTGGGCTTATGCTTTAATTTGTGCTTAAGTAAGACAGTCTGTTACATTGTAAAAAGTAGTTTCTTCCTTTGTAATGTTTTTATATTTTTATTTTTATTTTTATAATTTATAATTTTTAATCTTTAATCAAACCATTAACTCTCTTTGTTTGGTGTAGTTTTCCCATTTGTTTTGGGTTGTTCCATGAAGATTTTCCTACTTTCATTTTATTTACTTTTTGTCAAAGAAATACTAATATATAACCCCATTTGTCCTATTTTTTAGGGCTAGTTTTCTTATTTTACTCCTCTCTTCTCAAAAAGTACTCACGACTTCACAAGTACTCACACTATGTAGATTTTTCCAATGTGGAGCTACACTAAATGGGAAGAACTTTATGGAACGGAGGGACGTATGTCACAATATAAATAATATGAAGTAACAATTTTTAGGCTGGAATTTTTCTTGAATAATGAGGCACTTGTACTTTATGAAATTCTCCTGGTCTTTACTTTATTATTTAATTAGTGATCTTATAATTGTTATGTTGCCATGTTTTGAAATTATCAGAGGGCATAGGCTCTTAAGTGTTCTTGTCATGTCAACTTTATACTGACTTTAGTTCATGTGATGTCAACTGTATACCAGTGGGTGCAGGGCAGATGCCAGTGAAGCTGCTATAATATTGTTGCCCTTAAACATTACAGTTTTCACCTTGGACTTCTCAGGTTCTGGACTCTCTGGAGGGGAGCATGTAACTTTAGGGTGGAACGAGGCAAGTTTTCATATCTGTTTCACTAGGATTGAGGATATCGATAATTTCGTTATTCTTTAAATGGACTTACCCCTACTAGGCTACTAGAATATGTGGTGACAATTGATTCATCTGGAGCAACAATAATTGATATTTTCTTGATTTCCCAAAGTTTAAAAGATGCAATTTTTTTTTTTTTTCAAAAATCAAAAGCAACGGTGTTTTTCTATGGCAAAAAAAGTTATTTTTTACTGGTTGCTATTTTTATTTTATATATTCTTTAAAGGTTTGGATTAGAAGGTATTTTATTTTATTATTCTGAATATTTTCGTCTGTGTATTGCAGAAAGATGACCTGAAAGCTGTCGTGGATTATTTACGATCAGATGGGAATGTATCTATGATTGGCTTGTGGGGCCGTTCCATGGGCGCAGTTACAAGGTTCCTTGGTGTATCTTGTTATTTAATTTCCTCAGTATTATATCTAGTTCCTACCTGGACTTGCTTGAAGATTCTGCTTTAGATGAAGCCTTTTCTGTTGCTGTCCTGTTTTAATTTAAAAATTGTCAATGTTTTGCTGGTTGCTTTATCTAACGGTATGCACTGTTCATGTAGCTTAATGTATGGAGCCGAGGATCCTTCAATTGCTGGAATGGTTCTTGACAGCCCCTTCTCAGACTTGGTTGACTTGATGATGGAGCTTGTGGATACCTATAAAGTCCGACTTCCTAAATTTACTGTGAGTGATATCTGGAATGAGTTGCAAGAAGTTCCTTCTTTATAGTTGCCTTGTAATTGTAAATTGGCGATGAAGATGTTCTGATTTGTTCAAAGAAAAAAATAATAATAATAATAATAAATAAAAGAAAGATTCCAAACATTTGAGGGATTGGAGACTTTTTGAAAGTCAGTGAACAAGATCCATTATGAAATGTTTGATGTAAGAAATTTAAAATTTATGCTTCACTATGTAGCATATACATTTTTCATCAACAGTTGCTATCAAAGGAACTATTACTCAGAATGTACTTAACTGATTCTGCCAAATGTTAACTTAATGTCAAACTTTGAACTTTTGAAGTATGTGTGCATAGAGTATTTGTGACTATTGAAGTCTAATGCTGCCACTTTAAAAAATACATTTTCATAATCAAATGATAAATTTATGCCTGTATGTGACGAACTGATGATTATTATCAATACTGCTCTATTACTGTCTCAAATTATTGTAATTTCTTAGATTGACATTAACATTTATATTTTTTAATTTTTTTCTCTAATAGGTAAAATTTGCCATCCAATACATGCGAAGAGCAATCATGAAGAAAGCAAAATTTGACATTATGGACCTGAACACCATTAAGGTTCAATGTCCTTTCATTACATCACAAATTTGTTGCAATTAGACTTTTTTGTTCAACTTCTTTTTTTTTTTTTTTTTTTTTTTTTTTTCCTGCGATCTAAATGCAAATTCTTTCTTTCTAATTAATACAAAATCTACTGTGGTGTTAGTCACTTAGTCTCTTACACTGCTTAATAATTCACTCAAAATACTTCATTTGAATGAATAACCTTATTATCAAGAAAAAGCTGCTACACTGCCTAATAGATTTTTGTGTATGTATTCTTTGGAAACGTTCACGTGTCTTGCATGAAGGTAGGTCTTTGTTGCATTATGTTAAATTACTTTCTATGCCAGTTGTCAAAAAATCATTGCTAGGTCTCTATCTGGTTATAGAAAGGGAGGTTGATTCATGAGGTGTTGGAGGACATTTTCTGTAGTTTTGGTTCCTGCATTATAATTTAGATGTCTTAGTAGAAGAAACTCTTGACTTTGGTGCTGTTATGATTGATTCTGATAGGTTGCAAAGTCTTCCTTTGTTCCGGTGTTGTTTGGCCATGCAATTGACGATGATTTTATACAGCCTCACCATTCTGAACGCATACATGATGTTTACATGGTGAGTTTAATGTTTTTCTCCTCTTTAAAGAAAGAAACAATCTAAAACCATTGATGGTTCATAATCGATTTTTTATTACTATGATAACTTCTTATATACTTCATCGTAAATATGTATCTCTTACTCTTTGTTTCGGTTCAGTTGAAACACTTATGCATGTGAATATGTGATACAGTTGAAGTTTTCTATGTGACGACAGTTTTGTGCTTTAGATAATTGTGAATAAAAAATTTGTACAGTGTATCTGTAAGCCTATTTTTTTTTATTGTCATTTGTTGGGTCAGCACTTCTATTATCCTAGCTTTACAGCTTAGCTGGAATTTACTTTCTAATTTTATAATGTATAAATCTAGGAAGCACTGAGTTACTGGGACTCTTAGGAGGGAAGTGTATGTGATGACATGCATATCTGGCTACTAGATGCAAATATGCAATTAAGGATTTGTGTCAAATCAGGCAAATTTTCTGAGAAAACTTCAAGTCTTTAACTGTAGATTGTTGAATGTTTATTTATTTATTTTTTGTTTGGCTAAGTTGGTGACACTATTATTTTTGGGTGAAGTATTTGCTCCTTGACATCTTTTTGATGCTGCCAGATATTCGATTACCCTGTAATGTTGCCATATGTGTAGTGTCCTAGTTTCCTAGCTGGCAAAAACTACATGTGGAACAAACAAAATAATCAATATCTTGACCTTTGTGTCTCACATTCTCAGATGTTAGACTTACTTGGATTGGCACCTATATCTAATTATCTTAATTCAAATCCTCTTAATATCCTGTCTAGGCTATCCAAAGATTATCTTTTTGAAATTACTATCAAATTCAAAACACCTGAACTTCCTAAGATATAGCTTGGTTTTGATTTGATACTATATTCAATAGTTCATTAAAAGCTTATGTTCTTCATGCTTTTTCTTTAATTTGCCAATTAGCAACATGAGCAATATTTGTTTGGATAAACTTGTACTTCCTCCATTTTTTAAATATTGCACCATTTGCCTTTTAAGGAAGTTTCACAAATATTGCACCATATCCATTTTAGGAAACAAAATATTTGTGTTCACAGTGCAAATACCCAATATACCCCTATCTTTAACACTTGATTCTTTAGTTTATATTTACATCACATAGATAATTTTGTATTTTTACCCCTCTCTCTCTTCCTTTTTCCCACTACCAAAAAAAGTGTGCCGAACCTCTATGGTGCAATAATAATAGAACGGAGGAAGTATATAGATTTTTTGTCACATCTTGATTTGAGCACTGAACAAGTAAACCCTTTTTGCTCCTCAATATCAGATATCCTCATTGGTTTTTGTTCCTAGGCTAACTATGCATGATATTCTGCTGTATGCAATATTCTACGTAGTCCCTAAAAAATTTCTGGTTTCTACTCGGCAAATCATGAAGTTACTTAGAAAGTTGTAGGATCATCTGAATGTTAAAAGCTTTGAAGTTGGAACAACCAATATACTAGAATAGAAAAATATCTCTTGTTCTCTTGTTACTTGCTAGCAGGATAAAATGTTGACATCTGATTTTATTGTAACTTCAGTCTTCATTCTTGTTCTTTAAATTGGTAAGGAGATTTAAACTATTCATGTTAGGATATAATTATAGATCAGCTATCGTTTGCCTGCTACCATTCCAGCCTAAAATATAGTTGTACACTTGTACATATATTTCTGTGCTTATCAATCCTGTCAAGGGATCATCTAATGTACGTATATATTGAAAGTTTACCCTAAGGGTGTATCAGTTATGGTGGCCGGACTTAAGGGATGTTATGAACCTTACGATAGTCTTAAGATTTTCTGCCATAGGATAAGCATGCACTTGTACTATCTATTTCTTAATTAGAGCTATTTTTGACATCATTCTTCATCAAACCTGACAGGGAGACAAGAATTTTATCAAATTTGAGGGTGATCACAACTCTCCACGGCCTCAGTTTTACTTTGATTCCATAAGTATATTTTTCAATAATGTTTTGCAACCTCCAGAGGATGATGTTCCGGCAAGGTTATTTGATCCAGTGCATGAATACATTGACAAGGTAGATTTAAATCAATACCAGTAAGTATATGGATTTATATTAGTTTTGATACCAACTTAAATGGCTTAATAATCTTCAGGCTACTTGGAATGCATTGCATGGACTGGGATTCGCTGGTAGCAATTCCTCAGGTGGATCTAGAGGCATGCCTGTAGTAGCTTATATTCTTTATTTAAAATGGGTGCTAAACTTTTGATCTCTTAAATGCTAATTGTTCTGTAATTTATTTCTATATCTTTTGTTTATGTAGAACCTGCCAGGAGTAGCACTGGAGATGCTATTAAGCAGCTCAGATCTAAACGACCCATGAGCCGAATGGAGGTTAGTTTTGATAGATACCTCTCGTGTTTAATTGAGTAACAGCTGATATAAAGATGGACATCCAGTTGGTGTTTTTTGCATATCTCTATTTAAACAAGAATTTGACACATTACTTGTCCCCATCCTATCACCTCCTCCCAATTAGTATTATAATTTTTAAATTTCAGATAAAACCCAATACAACCCCTCCTCTTCTCATACTCTTACCTTCAGTCATTCAAACCTTGATTTTTAACCGCAAATAAGAATATCTGATGAAGATTTTAATTGTTGACCCATTATTTCACCACATCACTTGTATTTTGATATTCAGCCTGTGCTTTGATTCTTTGAATGGGCGAAAAACATAGTTCAGTGTGAAACATGTGTTTCACAGTAATGGAACATCACTAAAGCATTGCTGAGGCTTTATCTTTGTAATAAATTTGTCTATGCATCATATATGGTTGATTTTATTTCTAATCTGAATGTTCTTAGGTACCCCCAACAATGGCTGCTGGAGATGAACAATCTGAAGCAAAGGTATATTGATTTATTTTGGCTGCACCTTATAGTTGTAGTTGTTTCTTGCATTTGCTGTAGTTTCATTCTGGAGCGTAACCTAAGACAGCTGTTGAGAATTTTGGGGCAGGGGAGGTGAGTTCTCATTGTGTTATGTGGAAAAGAACTTTGTATTCCCCTGAACAAGCTGTACTTTTCTTGATGAAACATTGAACTTCGAACAGGAACATCAACCACCATTCACTCATGTTCGATGAAATATTAAGATAGCTATGATCAATGAATATGGTAAAATTAGTATCTTTAGTGTAAGATAACCATCTTTTGGTGCATTTTATACTCTTCCATGTACCATTAAACCTCATTGGTCCACCTCATTAAGCTGATTCATTTTCTTAATATTTGAAAGCATGGTAAGTGAAATACAATTTTCACAATCTATTTTCTGGTCCTCCAGACTATCCACCAAATTTATAATACTACCTCCGTCAACTATTATTTGCAACATTTACTAAAATTAGGCGCTTCCTATCATTTGCAACAAACTTTTTTATTTCCTTTTTTAGTAACATTTTGCCAACAAAATGCCCATATTACCCTTACTTAAACAACTTAGACATCTAATTAGATCACTAACCTAGTTTAACTTTTTACCTAATAAATCTGATTATTGTAATCATTTTCACCAAAAATCATTCATCTTCCCACTTTCTCTCTGTGGTTTTCCCCAATTTTCTTCCTCCTTCAATTTTCTCTCTCCTCTACATTTTCTTCTTCTTCTTCACCACATCTTTCAATGGCAATGGAAAATCGATTGAACATGTCCCTCGACGATCTCATCAAGATAAACAAATTTTCTGGTTCGTGGGGGTGTTAGGGGTTTCAGATCTAGTTTTAGGGGTGGCGTGAGTTTCGTGGGGGTGGCGTGGCTAGTTTCGTGGTGGTGGCTGGGTTCGCCTGGTTCTTGGGTTTGGTTTCGTGGGGTGGCGTGGGTCTGGTTCGTGGTGGTGGCTGGGTGGGTCTGGTTTCGTGGGGGTGGCGTCTGGTTCGTGGTTTGGTTTCGTGGGGGTGGGTCTGGTTCGTGGGTTTGGTTTCATGGGGGTGGGTCTGGTTCATGGGTTTGGTTTCGTGGGGTGGCGTGGGTCTGGTTTGTGGTGGTGGCTGCGTGGCTGGGTTCGTGGTGGTGGCTGCGTGGTTGGGTTCGTGGTGGAGTTTGCGTGGCTGGGTTCGTGGTGGGGTGGTTGTAGGAGTTCAGATCTGATTCGTGGTGGTTTACGGTGGGTTCGGTGGTGGTGGTTTACGGTGGGTTCGGTGGCGGTGGTGGTTTACGGTGGGCTCGGTGGTGGTGGTTTACAGTGGGGTCGGTGGTGGTGGTGATTATGGGTTTATGTGGTGGGTTTATGTGGTTCTGATAATTTTTTTTTTTTTTTTTATTGGATTAGTGTTTAAGTACATGCCCTTATTTTTTAATAATCATGCTTAAAAACTTTTGCCTTGGCCTCCGTGAAAGGTACAATTGTTGCAAATAATAGTTAACGGAGGTAGTATATGAAATATTTGGATACTAGGATTTCATCCGAATCTCTTGAATTGGGTAAATCTATTGTTTGGATACCCAAAGAATTTTAAATTTGAAATTGGTCCAATTCAATGAATGTTCTTAAAAGGGCCCAAAATTAAAAAGTTTTGAAATGACTTATAATAACCTCACCCTTTGTAATTACCAGCCCACACCCTAACTTACCACCCCCTGTCTCCTTTTCTCTCCATCCTCTTTATTATCTTCCATCATTATCATATATTTTACCTTTAATATTGTCATTATTGTCATATCCTTAGAAAACATCAATCTGTCACGGTGTCACACTATGAATCTATGGTGTTATGACGAAGATGATGTGAAGCATAGTTCACGTAAAGAGAAATACAAGGGGATGGAATTCCAGATATATATGGAACTGAAATTCTAGATCTAAACTCTGGAATTGGATTCAAAATATAGATATCCAAATATTACCTTAAACAAATTTTTATTCCATCTACAAACTTCAAAATTGTATCAATAATGCCCAAAACAAGCAAAACAAATACTTCACTCCAAAAAAAAAAAGCTCTACTTACCTTCTTATCAATTCTTGTTGATGGTCAGTCACAAACAGATGTCTTCATGTTGGTAACGTAAAATGAAAAGATCATAAGTAGGGTTCTTTTAAGGGAACTAGGAAAAAACGTGGCTACTGATTTTAGTTTTATTATTCCTCAAAACGTGAGAACTAAATCAGGCATTTGTAGGAAAGAGTTTGGGAGACTAGAAAATAAGTTGTGAAATTGTATCTCACATATTATGCTTGTAACAAGTAAATAAAAAAATGAATCAACTTATGAGGTGGACTAATTAGGTTAACCAGATAGGATAATCTTTTCTGCCTATCAACTTTTGATATCAGGTTTTTCAAAGGTGTTATCGTCAAGTTATTTGAACGGCTTTACCATCCTATCAAATTAAAAAAAAAAAAAAAAAAAATTGTTATACGAAGTATGTGCTTTATATTTGAATGTGCCCTGTTTCCTCAATATCTGCCAGTTTGTTGTAGGCATTAGTTCAGTTTTCAGAACACCCCTCCCCCCCCTCTCCCCTCTTTTTAGACAGGGAGGTTTTAATTTTTCTGGCGTCCTTCTAGTATGCTTATAAAATTTACCTTGTAAAACTAGAAGTAACACTTTGTAATAGTAAACCTTCTTTCGTCTCTCCTTCTTCACATTATGTGTACCACCATAAAAATTTTCCACATCCCTACCCACCAAACTAAAACATGTTAATTGATCATGAAATCCATCTATTATAAACTACGGGGTAAAAACTTACCTTACCTATTAAGTTACACTTCAAATTTGCAACGAACTTAAAATCTGTAATTGTGAGGGAAAATAGTTCTCTAAATACCTACAAGTCTATGACAAACATCAGATTTACTTAAGTTCATGATAAAAGTATTTTCAATCCATCTATTAAAGCCTCCTCAGTCCAATAACGGAATAACCCACTCAAATTGGGGAAAAAAGGGGGGGGGGGGTGGTTAGGGCCAGGAAGCAGAGGATTTGGAAGATGAAGCAAGACAGATGGTAAGTGGGTGGGGGTACTTAACATGGTTGTATAGGTGGTAAAGGCAGGTGATAGGGATGGATGGACAAAGGTTTTATTTTTAAGTTTGTATAGTACTCACTCTGTATAGTATATAGTACGTTCCTGCCTTCCTGCTTTCCTTTGGGGTGATTCATAAAGATGTTTCTGTTGAATCTGTTAATTTAGCAAATTTTATTCCCCTATTTACCCATAAAGAATAATTTAATACCCAACATGTCCTCATATCTGCTACTCATGAGGCCACTTCCAGTTTTTATAAAAGAGACAGAATAGCACATTAAGTTTCGAAGATTCTAGAAGAGACAGTTACATATGGGAATTATGTTGGATTCTCCCCCAAAATCACCTTGCAACATCACTATGAATTGGAGGGTGTATAATTTATCAATTTTATATATTGATTCATAATGTAATGTTATTCTAGTTGATAAAATATAATTTCTTTGATGGAAGATTTTACTGTTCTTATTGAAAAATTGTCCGAGAGACCCTCAAAATTTGGGATTGCTTTGGTGCAGTTGCAACTTTGCAGCCTGGAATTATTTGTGGGAGAGCGAGACTACTTCAAATCATTGATTAAAAAATTTCCTTTGTTTTCCTCGTTGCGCTGCTGCATGTTTAGAGCTGCCTTTTTCTTCATGACGATTATATTTATTATTGTTTAAGTAAGTATTGTTGATGAAGCACCAGGAGTAAAAAAGAGTCCAGGGAGAGAAAAGATGAAGGGGATGGTACAAAGGGAAAGGGAGGGAAATTAGATATCTAATGGAAGTATTAGTTAGGTCTCTCTCTCTCTCTCTCAGGCTTTTCATTCTCTCTCTCTCTCTCTCTCTCTCTCTCTCTCTCTCAGGCTTTTCATCAGTCAATGTATACCTTTCCCTACCAGCTGATCCTGTTCAGCTAAAAATCCCTGCTATTATTCACCATCTAATGCAGCTACGCTTCAAGGCTATATTATTATTATTATTATTATTATTATTTTTTTCCTTTTTAAAACTCTGGCCATTACCATAACTATTTCTCTTGCTAAAGTTATTTGTATTTTAGAGCTTTTACTTATTTCCCATTTTTGTCAAAAATCTTAATTCATGCTTTGCTCCAGGAAGAGGCAGCTGGAACCGAGTCATTTTCCTCAAGTTCCGGAATGATCAGCTTTGAATTAGCCAATGGTCAACCCTTTGGTCCTCATGTTCCAATTGCCATTGACGATGATCAATATGTAGAATACTCCCTTGACAACATGGCAGAATTCCCCCGTGATATGGAGGAAGAAGAAAGGGTGAGTCAAGTTACTAATCTAAACATTCTGTTAAAGTCTTCATATTGCTGCATTAATTTACTTGTTTACTGCATGAATAGATGGTCATGGAAGCCATAGTTGAGTCTTTGAAGGACATGGGCATGAGTCAACCACCGGAAAAGCCTCCCCCCTGTGCTGACTCCAATGTCATTGAATCTAACCAAGAAAATCCCAAACCAAATACTCTCACAGATAAAGAATGTTGTGGACCATCTAAGTCAGATTCAACTTTCCTTTCATTAACAAATAGTGAACCCCTGGCATCTCAGAGCACTGCATCTGAACGTCATCTAGACCATTCTTCCAGAATCCCATGTACAGAAAGGTCTGAAACGGAGAAAGCAAATAATACACCTGCTCAAGATGCGGAGTCATCTGGCAGGGAATCTAGTGATGGTACAAAAGCCACACTGACTGTTGAAAAAAATTCTTCAGGAAGTAGTATCATGGATGGGTTTTTCCGTAGATGGGATCGAAATTTCTTCAAAAGCACACGGTAAACATAACCTAGTTATGTTGTGGCTGTATACTCCCAATGATTGTAACAAAGGCAGGCCAGACCAGATAGAAGGGAACATATTAACAAAAGAGAGCACTATTTCTGTTTATTTGGGTTAATTTCTTACTGAGCTATTGGACATGCTCTGTAGATTTGTTCCTGAAAGATAAAAAGGAAAGGTAATAATTGGTTAAGTGTGAATATTTGGTTCTTGGTAATGAAGATATCGGCAATTCTTTATTGTGCATAAAGTTTCCGGTTCTATTGTAAATCCGTGTTGTATTTTTCATTTTCGCTGATGTATATTTATACGTTCTTTCTTGTCTCGATATTGCAAGCTGAATTTTAAGGGATGTTTGATGGTATTTTTCCCTTAAAACTTCTCCAAATACAGAAAACCAATTATAGAGACCGACACTGACTGAATTAACCAAAGATTCAACAAACTGGTCTCATAATTCGATAACTTTATATTCTATTGATTGTGTGATTCATAAACTTGCGTAACCTCTCTTTACTTCACGTACCCTTTCAAAAGCCCAATATTACCCCTTTTCTCTTTCTTTTCCCTTTTCATGTTTCTCTCTTTCATTGTTATTAATTAATCAATTACTGAAATTTAATCAACATCAATAAAATTGAATTTACAAAACATAATATATAGAAAAAACTTTGCACAAGTAATTAGGAATCGATTTATTCAATCATATGATTTCATATAACTGGGAGGATACAGTGTGCACTATTTCATACAATTTGTGGGAAACAATAAATACTATTTTGTTCAATTTGTATGAAATAGTGCATACTATTTTCTTCAAATTGTATGAAATGGTAATTTCTATTTTTTATTAAATATTTGCATAAAAGTGAATTAATTTTTTTTTTCTCATTAAATGAATAAATGATTTTAAGCATAAAATAGATACAAATAAAATAGTATTAGTTTAGATAAATTAGTTTCAGACAAAATTAAATGAACCAAACATAGCCTTAGTAAGACAACTAGTTTTTGCCTCCGTGCAATGCACGAATTTATAATTATAAGACTTGTAATATTAAAAGTATATTTTGTTAAAAAAAATGAAATGACTTATATGATTTTTTTTTCTTTTTCTTTTGAATTTATTTAATGTTTACCCTTAGAACTTTCTTGTTTTAAATATACAAGCTAAGAGAGACACACACATTGCGTGTGCAGCAATAGAAGAAATCTATATGGTTTGGTTCTCTGTCTTTTTTTCATGAAATATTATCTAATTTATTCTAATAGAAATAGTGAGTTTAAAAATTGATGAAGTCATGGAGGCTAACAGTAGGACATGACTTTCCTAAAAAAAATTTGAAAAAAGATGGTAGTTTTTTTTTTTCTTTTTTTGAAAAGATGGTACTTATATTAAGAAAAAAAGGATGGAATAAAAGATGAGAGGGGTACTTTGGAAAAGTAAAATTTATCATTCAAAACCCCCTTTCACTTTATATATTACTATAGATAATTTAAAATATTTTTACAAATCACGGTAGTTTTTATTCAATAATTTTTTTATCATGTTATTTTTGTAAGGAAATAAATAAAAAGTTTTTGGGCTGGTAAATTTTTATTGTGGACGCGACATGTGTACTATAGGGATAACTCTGATGATTACTTTAGTATATAGTAAGTATAGAAAGGTAATAAGTAATTTTTATATCCCTATTTGTTTGTCTTATTGTAATTTTTGGGATCAAACTTAAAAAATTTTGACCTCAAATTCTTACTAATTTATATGAAATAATATAGTCAATTGAAATTGTATTGTATTCATCACAATGTCTATTCTACTAATATCAAATTTTAATAATTACTCACATAATTTTTAAAAGCATAAAAAGTCAAATAGGATAAACAAATACGAAGTATTAATATTAGATATAATTCGTAATCAACTCAAAACTGTAACAAGCAAGAGTTGAGCAAGGGCTACCTCAGGAGGGAGTATGTATTTAATATGTATGATAATGTATGAGTTCGATGTAATATTTATTTTTTATTTTTCAATTTTTTTTTTCAAATATTTTTTTTATAAAATTGTGGTTTTGCTTAAATTTGATGTATAGGTTTTGATTGCACAATTATAAAAAATTATGGGGTTAATTTGCTACAACTCTACAAGTAACAGAGTAATAGCTGCGAGTGCTAATTGAGCAAGTCGATCACGAGCTGAGGGGTGTATGACTCGACTCAAAAACTTTTTACTAGTACATATGCTCAACTCTTGCCTGCTACTCGCTAAACTCATTAGTACCTTACTTAACTTTTGTGCTTGTTAAAGTTTCAAGTTGAATCGAGTAGCTCACTTTATATAAGTTTTCCTTTTTTTTTTTAGGAAAAATTGCTTTAAATAATACCACCTTTCACCCGTCCGCTAAAACAAGTTGACTTTTTGAGTATCTCTAAATAATACCACCTTTACCTAGTATCCGCTTTAAACAAGTTATTTAACTTGCAACCTAATTGACCGGTTAACAATTTCGTTTTAACACTTTAATTATCTCTTAATTAAAACTTTAATTATGATTAACAATACCTCTTCTTCCCTCTTCCCCAATCACCTTCCTGCCGGATCTTTCAAAAAATAAAATTACCTCCCTGCCGGAGCTTCCCCCTCCCCTTGCCGAGCCCCCATTCTGCCGGAGCTCCATCCTCCCCCTGCCTTGTCAACCTCACTTCCTTCCCCGCCGGCAAAGTCCCATTCTTTTTCCATATCAACGAACAACAACCCCCACATCTAACCTCTTTCCGTCGACGAACAGAAGCCCCAACCCCTTACCCCATTTCCCGACGACGAACAACCCCCACCCATAACCCCTTCCCTATGAGTCTATGACAAACAACAACCCTTGCCCCAAACTCCTTTCCCGTTAACTTTCATCAATACAGATTACTTTTAATTTTTTTTTTTTTTAAATTGGAGAATGTTGGTTTGTCATTTGTGCAAATTGATTAATGGATATGAATCTTATTGTTGTTGTTCGTGATAAAATTATAGCTTTTTGTTTTGTGAAGATGAAGTGCTGGAGTCCAGGTGAGGGAGTATGGTAGGGGGGTCTGCCGGACCAAATGGAGTGGTGGTTTGGTGGTGGGGATGTGATGTAATGGTAGTTTCGGTGGTGAGGAAGGCGGGGGTAGGAATTTTGGTGAGGATTTCAGCGGTGGGGGTGGTGGATTCGGTGGGGGTTTCGGGGGTGAAGGTGGTGGGGATGGTGATTTCGGTGTGGGGGTGGGAGGGGTGGTGATTTCGGTGGTGGGGGAGGTATTAGCGGTGGCCGACGGGGCAAGGGGCGGGGAGGGGGCTAGCTGTGGTGGGAGGGAAGGGGATGGCAGAATGGGAACGGGGATGGAAGGGATGACAGAACGAGAAAGGGGAAAGGGAACGGGAAAGGGAGGGGAATTACGGGATTGGGATTTTTTATTAATTTTTTTAATTAAAAAAATTATATTTTCAGACCAATAATATCATGACACGTGTCCATATAACCTATTAATCAGGTTACAACTTGTTTAAAGCGGATACTAGGTAAAGGTGGTATTATTTAGAGATAATTAAAAGGTCGACTTGTTTTTAGCGGACGGGTGAAAAGTGATATTATTTAAAGCAATTTTTCCTTTTATTTATTATTAGAAGTTTACTACTGTATTTATTTATTGGTAATATGCATTAACTTAAAGCGTCAAATTTTTTTTTAATCATGGTAACTTTGTTTTAAAATTATCTATTAACTAATACTAAAACAAAATATTGCTGACAACATCTATCCTATACTATTCTACGTGTCGTTTTCTTAGTGAAAATTTTCCCCCCAATTTAATCTATGATGTCAACAATGTTAATTTTTTATTTATTATTATTTATTTTTTGTGGTAATTTTTTATCTACACTTTATACATATTACTTGACTTGGATAATGCCAATATAATTTGTTTGTTAAATACATTCGGCTCATTGTTAATGTTATCATTGTTTTTTTTTTAATGGAATAGGGAGGGGTGATTTCATTAAATAACAATAGTCATTCGGCACTTACAATTATCTTTTAAGAGATCTAAATTCTCAATACAAAAAATTAAACACCCCTAAACTAATGGCATCGTCTCTGAACTGCTCCTAGATAATTTTAGATGTTTTTGCATCGTTCTTGACAAAGCTCCATTGATGTATAGTCGCAAAAGTGATAAAACTTGATTGGTCATCAAGATCTACAAATTTGCAAGACGAATCTTCTAAAACTGCACCCCTATACCAACAGATCCGCAATATCACAAATTTGCAAGACGAATCTTTTAAATTTGTATCACTGCACACACTAAAAATAAAGAAACAAAAAATACTAAACCCTACAAGGAGGGATTGACTATAATCACTTTACTATTGGTGATCTTTATTGGCTAAAAACATTAATTTAAAGAAGAATTTGGGGCTTACCATCGATTAAAATCAATGATAACCCCTAAGTTTTACTATGGTGGGTAGGTTTGAAGAGAGAGAATAGAGAAAATTTTAGGGTTTTACTATTATGTTTATTATCAATATTGAACTAATGTCAATCATTGTTTAAACTCCACCTTTTCTTCATATTTTATTAATATGTGTCCTTAAATCATTTTCTTTTGACTATTTTAATTATTAATTGTAATTTGTATATAATGTGGTTCATTTATATTCTTAACTGTAAATTATTTTAATATCTAAATCTAATCTTTTTATACAATGTAATGCAACAGAACATAAATTGTAAAATAAAAAAAAAATTCTAATCGTGCATCGCACAAGGATAATCTAGTATATTAACCAATAACATAATACTAAAACAGACACCAGGAATGACACGTGTCACTTCCTAGTGCTGTATTTTCCCTCCAAAACTAATTTCTCCTTTTTTTTTTTTTACTTTATATATATATATATATATATATATATATATATATCATCAAATTATTTGATTGTGATTCACTTTCCTAATATATATATATATGTTCTCTTGTTATCTATGTGATATTTTTTTAATTGAGTTCAGTAGGAAGCAAGGAGAAGAAAAAGGAAAAGAAAAGACAAGGAAAAAAAGAGGAAAGGATAAGCTTCCGATGTACTTGCGTTCACCTTTCATGGTTGAACATGAAAAACTTTTCAAGAATGTGGATAACAGAAAGGTAGCTGAGTATGCTTTTGCTCAAGGAGATAATAAGTAAGACTTTAAAATTTTAAAATTATATGCTTATGTTCTAACTACATGTTCTAATTTATAAGTTATGTACTAAACTATATGCTTATATTCTATCTAAGTTATATGCTTATGTTCTAAGTTATATGCTTATGTTCTAAAATATATGTTTTAAGCTATATGCTTATGTTCTAAACTATATGATTTAAGCTATAAGTTATGTTCTAAACTACATGCTTATGTTCTAAATTGCATTCTTATTTTCTAAACTTCATGCTTATGTTCTACACTACATGTTCTAAGCTACTAGATTATGTTATAAAGTACATGGATTAAACTATATTCTTATGTTCTAAAATAGGTACTTATGTTCTAAACTATATTCTTATGTTCTGATTTTATTTTTCTAATTTTAGGGAGCTTTTGTATGTTGATAACATGGGGACAACAATTACGAGAGATGAGATTCATAGTCTCATGGAAGATAACCACATGTTCAACAATGTTGTGGATGCTTATGCTTGCCTATTGAACTTTGAAAATAAAAGATGTGGTGTAGACAAGAAGAGTAGATTCTTTTTTACTACTGAATGCTATGTATGTTTTCGAACTTAAAATTATAACTTTGCTCTAAGTATCTTACTTATATTCTAATTTTTGATAGAATATAATTTTGTTTCTCATATAGATTATGCTATGCACCTATCACATATGTTCTAATTACTTATGTTTTAATTTCTTCTTCTTTTTCAGCTCATACTTTGTACCAAAAAACAATTCAAATCAAATGAAAGGCAAGAAGATAGAATGAAGGCTTTATTTGATAGAATGTAACAAGAAATGACAACGGCCGAAGTAACAAGCTTCCAAAGCATTCAATTGGTAACTTGATTCTAATTATATTTTATTATGTTGTACTTTTTTTTTTATTACATGTTCTAATTATTGATTTTGTTTATGTTCTAATTATTTTTATCTATGTTCTAAAGTATCTGCTTATGTTCTAAACTGCATGTTTTATGTTCTAAACTGCATGCTTATATTCTAAACTGCATGTTTATGTTCTAAATTGCATGCTTATGTTCTAAACTACATGTTCTTGATACAAGCTTATTTTCTAAAATACATGTTATAAAAATTATATGCTTGTGTTCTAAACTATATGCTTATGTTCTAAAATGCATGCTTATGTTGTAATTTTGCTTATCTATGTTCTAATTCTATCTATCTATTAGGTTTACTTCCCAGTCATTTTACCAGATCACTACTATTTGCTATGTGTCAACTTCGTGGAAGGAACACTTGATTTGATTGATAACAGTTTTCTTCCACCAAATATTCCTTTTCAAAATAAATATGGAAATTACCATAGACTAATGGTATGACATCAAAGTTTATATTTTTTAAATTATACTTTTATGTTCTAACTTTCGTCTTATATGTTCTAAAGTTTACCCTATATGTTTGAAAAATTATGCTATATATTCTAAAATTTATCCAATTTTTTAGTTGAATGCATTTGGTGATTTTGTTCACTCAATTGACTCAAATATAAAGAGTGACTTTGTATTCTCCTACAAAACAAGAAACTTGAGTATGTCATGGAAGAGTGATAAGAACAAGCATGATTGTAGAGTGGTCCTATTAAAGCAAATGGAAACATATGAAGGAGAATCTGGAAAACAATGGAATTTGGGACTAGAACTTCACAATGTAAGTTTAAAACATAACATAAATGTTTTAAATTAGTTTTGTTTATAGTTTTGGTATTTATGGTTTTCGTGTTGTGGTTTGGTTTGGTTATTGTTTAGATTTGCTATAGTATATTATATTTATTATACGCTTATATGTTAAATTATATTCATGGTGTAAATTATATTCTTATAAATTAATTTGTAATTGTTTATGTTCTAAAATTTATTCTTTTTTTTTTTTTTTTTTTTTTTTGCAGCTTGACCAAATAAAAAATTAAGAGTGGTGTATTGTGGGAAGATAATAACAGCAGAAGTAAATGAAGAACGGAATAGAATTATCAAGAGATCAAAAAAAGTGGTCTAAGGAGAACAAAATTGATATATGATTGTGAAGATCTTAAGTTTATATTTGTAGAATGGAATAGGAGCTATGAATATACAGTATAGTAGTAATTTGACAGCTTTGAGCTTTCATATTATGATGAATAATATTTGTATGGATGTCAATGCTGCTTCTAATCCATTATTTTTGCTTTATTTTTCCTTTTGAATACGATGCATACACTCTTTAGTGCATATCTTAGAAGGCATATGTAAAGCAATGTTAAGAAACTTGAATAAATAAAAGTTGATTAAAGCAAGATTTAGACTCATTAGAATATAGATTGAAAACTTTAGAACATATAAAGAAATATTTAGAACATATAAAGAAAACTTTAGAACATATAGGGAAACATTTTGAACATAAAGAGAAAAGTTTAAAATATAAAGGAAAACTTTAGAACAAAATGAATAACTATATCTTCTAAACTTTAGAGCATATTGAATTACATTAAAATTGTATGAATAAACATTAGAACATAGAGAAAACACTTTAGAACATAGAAAAGTAACTTTAGAACATAGAGAAAACACTTTAAAACTTGCTTAGAACATGATGATTTTAGAGCATATTGAATTACTTTAAAACATAAAGAATAAACTTTAGAACATAGAAAGTAACTTTAGAACATAGAAAAAACACTTTACAACATTAAATGAATTACATTAGAACATAATAAAATAATATTACATGACATATATATTAGTTTAAAACACTAGAGATTATGTTTGGAAAATAAGAATATTAATTTAGAACACAAAGTATAAAGTTAGAATATTAGAACATATTATTATATATATTAATTTAAACTTAAAACTTAAAGTTTAGAACATTAGAACATAAGAAAATTAAAAAAAAAAGTAACAAGAAATGACACGGCCAAAGTAACAAGCTTCCAAAGCATTCAATTGGTAACTTGATTCTAATTATATCTTATTATGTTGTATTTTTTTCTTATTATATGTTTTAATTATTGATTTTGTTTATGTTCTGATTATTTTTATCTATGTTATAAAGTATTTACTTATGTTCTAAACTTTATAAAGGAAAGTTTAAAATATAAAGGAAAACTTTAGAACAAAATGAATAACTTTCTTTTCTAAACTTTAGAGCATATTGAATTACATTAAAACAGAAAGAATAAACATTAGAACATAGAGAAAACACTTTAGAACATTGAAAAGTAACTTTATAACATAGAGAAAACACTTTAGAACATATTGAATTACTTTAGAACATATATGAATAACTTTATGTTCTAAACTTGCTTAGAACACGATTACTTTAGAGCATATTGAATTACTTTAAAACATAAATAATAAACTTTAGAACATAGAAAGTAACTTTAAAACATAGAGAAAACACTTTAAAACATTAAATGAATTACATTAGAACATAATAAAATAATATTGCATGACATATATATTAGTTTAAAACACTAGAGATTATGTTTGGAAAATAAGAATATTAATTTAGAACACAAAGTATAAAGTTAGAATATTAGAACATATTATTATATATTAATTTTGACATAAAACTTAAAGTTTAGAACATTAGAACATAAGAAAATTAAAAAAAAAATTACTTACAATATCACTTGACTTTTCCGGGGCAATTACAACTATCATGATAACCAAGCTCCCCACATGCTTTACATAATCTCTTCTTCTTTTGACTTTGTTCAATAGACTTTTCTCTGTCACTCTTCATTCTTTTGTCACTATTTGGAACATGAACCTCATTTGGAACATGGACATCATTTGAAACATGGACCTAATTTGGAACATGAACCCCTGTGCCTTTGTTCTTCGAAATTTTTGGAGGTTTGATTAAAACATTAGAAGGTAGACTAGCTCCAATAAGCATTTCAATGTCTTTAACTTTGCTAGAAAGATTGTTGCTTCCATTTGTTGTTTTCTTCTGTTCCAAATCTATCCTCATGGCTCGAAGTTTTTTGACAAGATCACTAAGATCATCTTCATTGTTTTGCACTAAACTCACACAAGCATGGATTTCAGACCACAAATCATTTAATAACATCTTCTTATCTACTGCATTAATACATTCCTCCAACACATTACCCTCTAAATAAAAAATGGGCTTCTTATAAGCCATTGTACATCATCTATTTAGAACGTAGGCCTTGGGAATTTTTTCTAACATCCTTGCCTTCCACACCCAAATCATATGCCTACAAGGCACACCATCACGTTCAATTTTTTTACAAAAACACTTGGTATCAAAGGTAGTTGGATCAAAAACAACATCAAAGTCCTCCTCCTAGATCCTTCCCTCAATTTGAAAATGTAAAGCTCATTGTCCTTCTTCATCTCCCCAACACCACAATTAAAACATCCAATTTCAAGCTCATATTGAAATTCATAGAATATTGTTGTTGTAAACAACTCGAAAGCATCTTTCTCTAAAGGAATTGGAGTCTTACACTCTGGACACTTATTCTTCGAATCAAAATCCATTTTATTTTTAGTGTGCCTTTGAGCATCCAATGCACATTCAAACCTATAGAAAATTGAAATTAACTTTAGAACATAGAAGATAATTGTAGAACATAGAGTGAATTACATTAGAACATATAAATATACATGACATGCTTATTATAATCTAAATACTATTAAAACATAAAGAAAAAACTTTTCAACATGTAAGAAAAAATTTAGAACATAAAAAGAGAACATAAAAGAGAATTATAAAATAAATAGTAAAACTATAAAACATAAAAAGAAAACTTTAGAGTATAAAAGAAAAACTTTAGAACATAAAGAGTAACTTTAAAACATATTACCTCATGTAGAACTTAATCAAAGTGAGATGGGGATTTGTGAATATAGTGAAAAAATTATTTTCACTTTCTGATCTAGATGTGGTCCTCATGATGCCACCCAAAAATAAATCTCTGAAATACGCTGGAATCCTCATATCACGTATGTTATACATGTATGCCAACCATTCATGATCGTTCAAATGGAATTCTGAAATAACTTTGTTCCAGTTTTCTTCAAATTCTGCCGGTTCAATCTTTAAATGCCAAACACATGTACACAATTTTTTCAAAAAATCAGTGTCTTGGGCAATTGTCCGACCTACTTTTTCAGGCGCCTTTTTCATAATATGCCATATACAAAACCTATGTTCTATCCTCATGAGCTACAAAAGAAGCTGCAAAAGTAACACATTTCTTATGATGATCAACTCCAGTAAATGGACCAAAGATCATATTATATCTGTAACATACACAAATCATATATGCAAAAAATGTTACAACATAGAAGTAAACTTTAGAACATGAGGGAAATTGTAGAACATAGAGGTATATTTTAGAACATTAAGGATAAACTTTAGAGCATAGTAATTTACTTTAATTATTAAACTTGCCAGTAATATAGTTGTTTTAAAACATAATGAATTACTCTAAAACATAAACACTAAACTTAAAATATATAGTGAAGCTTTAAAACCTAATAAGTAAACTTTAGAACATATAGACATAATGTTTAGAACACAAGATATAATGTTTAGAACATGATGGATATTAGTTTAGAACACAAAGCATAAAGTGTAAAACACAAAAGCATAATGTTTAAAATATAAAAGCATGATGGATATATTTTAGAGCATAAGGTAGAACATCAGCAATATATGTTTAGAACATAAGACATACATAGTTTAGAACATAAGGAATATATGTTTAGAACATCAAAACATGATGGATATTTGTTTAGGAACACAAGGCATAATATTTAGAATACAAGAACATATGTTTAAAAAATTAATATGTAAAAGTAAAATATTAATTAGATTATGAAAGAAATCTACATTTAGAACATCACCTGTTTGTTTTGAATGTGGTATCAAAAGAAACCATATCACCAAAAAGTGCATAATTTTTTCGACAAATAGGATCAACCCATAAAGCTCTACAAAGTCTATCTTCTTCATCAACATCATAGGAAAAAAAATGCGCTCCAAAGCAATTTCTTATTTTGGAAATTATCCACAAACATTTGGGCATCTGATCCATCAATATAAGCATTCAAATCTCTATAAAAAATTTTGAAATCTTGTTTAGATGCACCAATATTATCATGCGATCCAGCTAATTCTTTCATCATAGTATAAGACCTCACAGGAACAACATTTACCTATTTACAAAAAAAAAAAAAAAAAATTACTAAGATTAAGGATCAACTTTAGAACATAGTAAATCATAACAAAGAAAACATTATTTAGTACATAAAAATAAATCACCTTTGAATTATCAACAATCAACTTTTTATGCATAATAAGAATTTTTCTATTATCCTTTTGAAATTTTGCACAACTTGGAGTATATAAAGGATGATTATGTTCTTCTTTGAAATGAGTTACAACATACTTTTCGGCGTCATATCTCATACATATGTGAGCATTGCATCCTACACGAGTGACTAAACGTTTCCTAGTAATACGAACTTTTCCTTCTTCATCAACTATTTGTTGAGCAATAGGTTTCTTATTGCCCTGAAACCTTCCTTATTGCAAACTCCATATTGAAAAGCAATTATATCTTTGCTATTCTTCTTCCTTTTAGTAGTAGATTTCCTAGAAGTAAACCAAGCGTCATTTGCATATGCTTTATAAAAACTAAGATCCTCTTCGGGATCTTTAAATATCATCCCCATACTGGGTTTTAACTCCTCGGGAACACTTGAAATCCATTCCATAGTGGTACCACCAAGGCTAAATGATCCAACAACCTCTGGAGTATGATAAATAACACCAACTGCATTAGAACATGAAAGTAAACATTAGAATATACAATGAAAGTCATAGAATATGAAGAAAACATTAGAACATGAAAATAAACTTTATAATATAAAGAGAAAGATACATAAAAAACTTTAGAACATACAGAGAAAACTTTAGAACATTAAAGATAAACTTTAGAACATAGTAAATCAGGGACATACTTATAACATATCGCTTTAGAACATAGTGAATTACTTTATAACATACATAATAAAATTTAGAATAAAGTGAAAAAATTAAACTAGAAGGTTAACTTTAGAACATACAATGAAAGTAAACATTAGAACATAAAAAGTAAAATTTTAAACTAGAAAGTAAACTTTAGAACATAGAATGAAAGTTTTAGAATATAAAGAGAGAGATACATAGAAAACATTAGAACATATAAAGAAAACTTCAGAACATTACTGATAAACTTTAGAACATAGTAAAGAAAGTTTAGAACATGTAAGTAAATTGAAATTAAAGCATTAAACACAATAAAATTACTTGAATGAGTAACAGAGGAAGAAGGATAATTAGGTTGAACACCATCTAAATCCATCAATATGCAAAAACCTAATTTCAAAAACACAAATTATAGCAAATAAGCAACCAGAAATGAAAATCCAATAAAAATCAAAAATCTGGAAAAAAAAGGATAAACTAGAAGACAAAAATGATGAAATTAAGGAAAAAAAACTCAAGCAAATTCGCAAAAAAAAAAAAAAAAAAAAGATAAAATCGAAAAAGAAACTAAAAATTAATCGCATGAAATTCGCAATAATAAAAAAAATGAATGATGAAATCGCAAAAGGAAAAAAAAAACAGATAAATTTCAATTTTCGAACTGATGAATTGCAATTCGCACAAATAATCAGGAAAATGAATGAAATTCAAACAAAAATTTCACAGAAATTCGTAAAAAATAATGAAATTCGAACAAAAATTTCACATAAATTCGCAAAAAAAAAAAAAATCCACAGAAATTTGCAAAGAATAGAAATCTATACATAAATTCAGTAAAAGAATAATTAAAATTATAAAAATTGAATAACAAACCTTAATTTCTTGAAGGAATTTGCATCCAAAAGTATGAGAGGAGAGAGAGAGTTGTAATGTACCAAGTAGAAAATAAAGGGAAAGAAGAAACGTGAATGAGGAGAAAGAAAGGGGAAAGTACAGCGAAAATTACTAAAATGCCATTACCAACCATTCATTTTGAGCGGTCAGATCAAACTAATTCCACGGTTCAGATTAGTTCTTACATACAATGGGTTCTTATATAGAGGAGGGTTCTTATATGAGCCTTCCTATATATATATATAAGTTCATTGCTTTAATTTGGTTTTATCTCCGTCAAATCAGTACTAACTTAAGCGTCGGAGGGTCGTTGGCTGCAACGCCAATGGTCAACTCTAACCCATTGTTTCTCCAGATTCAAAGAGATACAACAAGAAAGCATAGAAGAACAAAGATGAAGAATCAACCAAGTAACTTCAAACTTTGTCAATTTGTTTTTAATAAATCTACCAGGACTTTTACCAACTTAAGTATCAAAGAGCCAATACGCCAAATACCAACGACATTCAAAGCTAGAACGCACTAAGGGCCAATGCGCCGAATACCAAAGACATTCGAAGCAAAAGCACAAGCACAAGCACTGAACAACGAAAGTAAAATCAAAGTCTATTTTATTCCAAAGAACCTAGCAACAAGTGTTTAAAGTCAAAAGAAAAACTAACGATTGAAAATCTTTGCCCCCATGAGCAAAGTAAAGCACAAGTTCAAAAGCTAAGATCAACGTTTTAATACCAAGAAGTTGGTGTAACTTTTCGAATCTAAAGAATTATCCTGTAAAAAATTTTATCTTTCCGTTACTCACGTCAAAGTTTATCTTTTCGAAATGATTAAGCTTGCCTCATAGATGCAGTAGGTACATCTAAGAGACAAGTTGGGGTAAACTGATATACCTAAATTATCACTACAAGTTCAAATGTCTGCAGGTTGCTAGATTGCAGGTTACAGGTTGCTACAAAGTTAACGACCTGGTTACCGGAAGTTAACGGAAATTAAATGAAGATCTTTCCAAGGAATATTCTAAAATAATTCAAGTTTGAATAAGTCAAGATACGTGCCATAAAAATCGGAACCATAAACTCCAACTAGCTATTAGTTTGAACAAGTCAAAAAGGCAACAGATAAGTACAAGGAGAGTATGGCATGAATCTCGAAGCTGAACCTAGCAACTAACCCCGATTTTCAAGGGATCAACAAAGGAGCCGTTGCAAAGCTTCAAAAGGCTATTCTATTATAAATATAGATGAAAACTGATTAGGGGATTTTTCTCCCACCAATCGGAATGCGCCACGTGGGCCAATCAGGTCCTGCCAAGTGTCCCCCAGTTGGAACTGCCAGGGCTTGCCACGTGGCACGCGCTTATTCGTCCACCTTGGACCTATTATGTCATAACATGTGGCATACTCCATGCCTAATGGAGAAACCGGCCACCCAGGCCCAACTTCCGAGGGAAGCCCAATCGGCCCTAGGTTAACCTAAACCTAGGATGGGCACGTTTCCCAAGGTTATAAATACCTCCCTTAATCCTCATTAAGGGGGAGAACGGAAAAAACACATTAATTACACACAGTAATAACCGGCTGATCTCGCTAACAAAGCAGATTACCTACGTTAAACACTCTCACCTAGAGAGACCCAATCACTTTAATTTCCGCATTAATTACTCCTTAATCAAGTACTAACTTGACTGTTGGAGGCGGAGCTCCCAGGAGTCTCCGTTATTTTGCAGGTACAGGCGTCCGGTTCCAGTCTCGGAATTGTAACTCTCCCGCAGGACATCAGAAAACCCCGAAACATTTGGCGCCGTCTGTGGGGAGAGTACTTCTGAGATGGCATCCAAGTCTGTACCGACTCCTGAAGAGAGGCGTCCCCTAGACGACCCTCAAGTTCAGTCGGACCATGATACCGAGAGTGAATTTGAAGTTGAAGCTCACACAGCTTCAGACGGGACCCTAAGGGCCCGACGTACCCGTCATACCGAAAGGAGGGAACGGGAACATCTTCAAACTGGAAGTGAGCCAGCAGGCGCACCGCCTGTTCGGCAACAGCCGACTGATGGGTCTGCTCCCATCACAAGGAACGAACTCATGACCTTCATGAGGAACTTCAAGGGAGAGATTCAAGAGTTGATCAACAAGAAGCCGCCTGCTCCAGTCAAGGAGCAGTCGGCTAAGAAACCCTCCACTTCACTGAAGAGGAAGCTAGTTCAAGGGCGAGAGGCGACTCCTCATCCTAAATCTAGGAAGCGGGAGCCACCTGCCCTTGATTTCACAAAATTCCGTTTTCCTACAGGAAATAGGAAACCTGTTCGTCATATTCAGGCGGACGGGTCGAAGCAAACATTCACAGACGCTCGGCTACTGCTAGAGAAGAAGAAGAGTGACCGATTGTCAGAGTCGGCCTCTACTTCAAACTTTCAAGACAGTCTGCGAAATGCCTCGATGAGGCATACTCAGTCGTATCATGAGAGTTAGTCAGGCGGCACCTCCCGTCAGTCCAGCTTTCATAGCGACCAGGCGGTACCAAACTTACCATTTGTGCCACAACAACAGTATTTTTTGCAGCCACCTCCGTTTGGTGGACCTGCAGCAAAAAACGTCCAACCTATGGACTGGCAGCTACGGTTGCTTAGACTTGGTGAACAGCCGTCGGCCTTCTCCAAGGAAATTACTGAAGCCGCTCAGCTGGCCAAAGTGAAAAATGTACTAGTAGGCGCCTATGACGGCACTACTAACCCAGAAGACCATCTGATGGCATTCACCAACCTAATGTACCTTCAAGGGTTGGATGATCCCACTTGGTGCAAGTGTTTCCCAGCGACTCTCAAAGGAATCGCACAACAATGGTTCGGCAACCTGCCGACTGGTTGTGTAAATAGCTTCAGGACGCTTGCTTACTTATTCACCTCCAACTTCGCCATGAACATCCCTGCGAAGAAAACGACCCTTGATTTAGGAACAACTCAGCAGGGCGAGAAGGAGGGGCTTCGTTCTTACATCAGGCGGTTTAACCTGATGAGAATACAGATTCAAGGGTTACCGGATGAGGTAGCCTATACTGACTTTTTCAGAGGTCTCAAAGACGGGTCTACCTTCAAATTTGATTTGGTTCGAAAGAGGGTGGCGACTCTTCAAGAGGCCTTGATTGAAGCAGAAGCCTATATACAGGCGACTGATCTTTGTACGGTAAAACAGTCGGACGGGAAAAGGTTCGAAAAAAGAGAAGGACGACAGAAACAGTCGTCAAACAAAGATGAGAAGAGAAAAGAGGTCTGGGCGGCTGATTCCTCTAAACAGCCGGCCCAGAAAAAGAAAAAAGAATTCAAACCATACTCCCCAAAGTATGCGTTTAACAAAGATAGCCAGTTTATCCTAAAGGAAATCAAGGGACGGATCTCAATTGAGAAGCCGGTCCCCATGAAGGGTTCTGCAAACAACCGGAACCAAGATAAATTCTGTGCTTATCATGATGATGTTGGTCATCACACCAATGACTGCATCAGTCTCATGCGGTATCTGGACCGCCTGGCTGAGCAAGGTGATCTTGACACTTATGTCAAGAAATCTACGGGGAACACTTCCTCAAAAAAGCAGTCGGCCAAAAAGAATCAACAGGCCGACTGCTCCGATACAGATGATGCAGTCGTCTACACCATTGCAGGCGGCTTCTCAGGAGGCGGCCCCACTATTAGGGGCAACAAAGACAATATCAGGCGGTTAGATGTAAATTCCGTTCACCAAGAACGACCGTCCAAATATTCATTTCCTGAGATTGTCATCACTGAAGAAGATCTAGGAGGGGTAAGAGGGCCGCATGACGATCCTATCGTTATTAAATGTAAAGTGGCCAACCAGAGAGTTGGCCGAATCCTCATAGATACCGGAAGCTCCTCAGATCTCATCAGTAGCAAATGTCTGTCGAAACTAAAATATCAGACTGATTGCATACATCCGGCCTCCCACCCCTTAGTAGGGTTTGGAGGAGGAGTCGTCCACCCACTAGGACGAGTGGATTTACCCATCCGCCTGGGCGAAAAAGGGGAAGGACGACACATGGTAGTCCGGTTCCTGGTAGTAGAAGAACTCTCGGCCTACAACATGATTCTGGGTCGACCAACCCTGAATAATTCCAAGGCTGTTATAATCCCATCTCTTATGTTGCTCAAGTTTGAGAGGGATAATGGAACAGTCGGCTCCCTAAGGGGAGATTAGAGGATGGCCCGAGAGTGCTATCTCTCGGATGTCAAGCCCACTGTTATGGCCACTGGGTCAAGCGGTGAAAAAACAGACCTTGACAATGTCAAGGAGAGTGCGCCTGTTCAAGAAGCAGGCGGCAAGAAGAGAAAGGCATCCCAGACAGAGGCCGCAAGAAAAGAAAGAAAATAGCAATCATTGGCAGAGGAGCGGTCGGATGAGTTCCGCCCACAGCCGGCTGGTGAACATGCGGACTTGATCTTAGACGACTCACGTCCTGACCGAACAGTCAAAGTTGGGACGACTGCCCTGAGAGACCTTGGTGACGACTTTCACAAACTATTGAAAGAATACAAGGACATCTTTGCATTCGAAGTCCATGAAATTCCAGGCATTAGTCCTGATCTGGCGGTACATAAACTCGCCGTGGATCCGAAAAAGAAGCCGGTACGGCAAAAGAAGCGGAACCATGGCGAAGAAAGAAGTCAGGCGACAGCCGCCGAAGTTAAAAAATTACTTGATGCAGGGTTCATTCGGCAATGTTACTTCCCAGACTGGGTTTCAAATGTGGTGCTTGTTAAAAAGCCGAATGGCACCTGGCAAATGTGTGTAGACTACACAGACTTAAACAAGGCGTGCCCCAAAGACAGTTACCCTCTGCCTAAAATTGATAACCTGGTCGACTCAACAGCCGGCCATGCCTTGATGAGTTTTATGGACGCCTATTCTGGTTTCCATCAAATTCCTTTATGGAAGAAAGATCAGGAGAAGACGACCTTTGTCACTGATCAGGGGTTATACTGTTACACGGTCATGCCGTTTGGTCTTAAGAATGCCCCGGCTACCTTCCAGAGAATGATAAACACTGTGTTCTTTGATCAGATTGGGAGAAACGTCGAGGCATACATTGATGATATGATTGTCAAGACTAAACTTCAGAAAGATCATCTGACGGACCTCCGAGAAACTTTCGCCACACTCAGGCGACACCATGTCATGCTCAATCCCAAGAAATGTGTATTTGGAGTTGAGTCTGGGAAATTTCTCGGATTCCTTATCAATCAGAGAGGAATAGAGGCGAACCCTGAGAAGGTGCAGGCGGTCATTGACATGCAGTCGCCTCGTACCATCCGAGAGGTTCAGAAGTTAACAGGTTGTCTGGCGGCCTTGGGAAGATTTCTAAGCCGATCAAGCGACAAATGCCTATACTTTTCCAGGCAATTAAGAAAAAGGCAAGGTTTGAATGGGGGCCTGATGCTGAGGCCGCCTTCCAGAAATTAAAAGTTCACTTGCATTCCTTGCCGAGGCTGGTCAGCCCTTTGCCCAACGAAGTACTCTACATGTACATGGCCGTCTCTGATCATGCGTTAAGCGCTGTTCTCCTTGCTGAAAGAGACGGTTGTCAGCTCCCGGTCTACTTTGCCAGTCACGTACTGAAAAATGCCGAGTTGAGGTATCCCCTAGTGGAGAAATTTGGTCTTGCACTCTTCATGGCTGTTAAAAAATTGAAGCCCTACTTTTTGGCACATGCAGTCGTCGTGTATGCAGACCAACCTATCAAGCGGCCACTTACCATCATGGAGTCGTCAGGCCGAATGATCAAATGGGCCATAGAAATACAGAGCCTCGAAGTTACTTTCGAGCCTAGAAAAGCAGTGAAGGGGCAAGCCTTTGCTGACTTTATTGTTGAGATGACTCGTTCTCCTGACTCTCAAGTTCCAGACCAAGTATGGAAGGTATATGTGGACGGAAGCTCTACTTCAAATGGTTGTGGAGCAGGCGTCATATGTCAGTCGCCAGCGGGCGACATGTACGAGTATGCTCTATGCTTCAGTTTTCAGGCTTCAAACAATGAGGCAGAATATGAAGCTTTACTAGCCGGGATCCGCATGTGCAAGGCGACAGGGGCAAGAAAAATAGACGCCTGTTCCGATTCACAATTGATAGTGAGTCAGTACAATGGCGAATACAAAGCAACCCATCCGGCCATGATCAAGTATTTACAGGCGGTCCGACAAGCAGTCGGCTCCCTTGAGGATTTCCATCTGATCCAAGTGCCGAGATCAGAAAACAACCAGGCGGATGCGCTATCAAAATTAGCATCATCCGCCTCCTCTGATACTCCTCGAACTGTTTTTTGGGAAGTAATGGAGAAGAGAAGAATCGAGGAAAACCCTATTGGAATCCTAGACAGAAGCTCAACCTGGATGGATTCAATCAGGGCATATCTGACAAACGGTACACTGCCGGATGATCCTCAACAGGCGGCAGCACTGAAAAAACGAGCCACCTGTTTTGAAATGATAAAGGGAGAACTTCACAAAAGGGGGTACCTTCAACCCTTCTTAAAGTGTGTTACTCCAGAAAAGGGACGAGAGATACTAGACGATCTTCACTCTGGTTACTGTGCTTCTCATATAGGCGGTAGGACGCTTGCTCAAAGGGCAAGGCGGCAGGGCTACTTTTGGCCTACTTTAGAAGCAGATGCAATGGAGATGGTGAAAAAATGTGACAAGGGCCAAAGGTTTGGCAAACTAATTCACCGTCCGGTTACTGACCTCACTACCATTCATAGCCCACTACCGTTTGCTAAGTGGGGCATGGACATTCTGGGTCCATATACGCCTGCTACAGGCGGAAGGAGGTACATACTTGTTGCCGTTGACTACTTCACTAAATGGGTAGAGGCGGAGGCTGTAAAGGGAATCAAGACGAAAGATGTAATTTCATTCATTTGGAAAAATGTCATCACTCGGTTCGGGGTTCCCATGTCTATGGTTTTTGATAATGGTCCCCAATTTGAGACGCCTGTTCTCAAAAGCTGGTTGGGTGACCAAGGAATTGCAAACTACTTTGCATCTGTCGGCCGTCCACAAGCAAACGGCCAGGTAGAAGCCTTTAATAAAATCATCTCGGACGGTCTCAAGAAAAAGATTGAACGAGCAGGCGGCCTATGGGCGGATGAACTACCACATGTTCTCTGGGCCATTAGGACGACTGAAAAAGGGGCGACTGGAGAAATTCCATTCCTCCTAACTTATGGTGCGGAAGCTGTTCTTCCAATAGAACACTACGAGCCGACTCTTCGAGTAATTCTATATGACGAAGAGGCAAACTGGGAAGCCATGCGCCTGGCATTAGACTCACTTCCTGAAAGGAGGGGCAATGCTGTCTTGCGCCATGAAATCTATCGCCTGAGAATGACTAGATCATACAACAAAAAAGTACACAGGCGTCCACTCAAAGTAGGGGACTTTGTACTTAGAAAAATGGAAGCAGTTGGTAGGGCTAATGAGTCTGGCAAACTAACTCCCAACTGGGAAGGACCCTACCGAATCTGTGAGGAAGTCAGGGACGGTACCTACCGTCTGGAAACACCAGACGGACAACCGTTGCCTCGAACTTGGAATGTAGATAATCTTAAGAAATATTTCTTTTGAATGATGTAAATAGTCAAGTGCTACTTAATAAAAGTTTGCATCCTTACTATTCAATTTTGTACTAAGAGGGGCACGCCTACTAACAAATAGTCGGCTACTCTCCATTGAGTATTTTACTCTATTTTCAGAGGGGCATGCCGTCTGTACCTTTACAGTCGGCTACTCTCCATTGAGTATTTTACTCACAATAGGGGCATGTCGTCTGGACATATAGTCGGCTACTCTCCATAAGAAGATGGCCGACTGGTTTCAAACACATAGCCACCCCCCTAATACTTAGCTAAAAAGATTAGGGCCTGGTCGACCCTGTGCCTAACAGGCGGCTACCCTCCTTTTACTTAGCACCTACGTTCACCAAGAACTTACCAAGGCCACAGGCCGAATGATCAGACCAGGCGCCAAGCCAACTGATCCAATCTTCAAAACTAATACGACCTGTCCCAACATCATAGCAGGCGTCCGGCGGCATCCCTCCGGATGAAATTCGTCGCAGAGAGCAGCTCCCTTTTGGGTGGAACATTGTTCTATAAACTAATTACACGGCACCTATACGACTGTCCCTAAGGGCAACCACGTAGCCGTTTTTGAGACAAGGATAACTCTATCACTAACCAAACCAGTGGTAGCAGTTGACATCTGAGTCAGATGACCGCCTGTATTACTTGGGATAAATGCAGGGGGTACCTCTTGAGTTAATAGCCAACAAACATTGGCGAATCAAGGGGTCTGGCCGGCCTCCGCCGCCTGGTACCTCTACTACTCAATCTAGAGTGACGGAGACTAAGTAACTCCTATGTTAACTTATAGTCACTCCCTCAAATTTGGTATGGAACCTAAAAGGTTTGAGTAGACCGCCTGTTTTTTTGACAAACAGGGGCACTCAAACCCCTATTCCTACTAGGTACCCTATTGAGTTAATAGCCAACAAACATTGACGAATCAAGGGGATCAGCCGACCTCCGCCGCCTGGTACCTCTACTACTCAATCTAGAGTGACGGAGACTAAGTAACTCCTATGTTAACTTATAGTCACTCCCTCAAACTTAGTATGGAGCCTAAAAGGTATGAGTCGTCCGCCTGTTTTTAGCAAACAGGGGCTCTCAACCACTACTCCTGCTAGGTTAACAAATTATGAGTTAAAAGCCAACAAACATTGGCGAATAAAGGGAAACAACCGGTTCCCGCCGCTTGTTATCTCTACTGCTCAGTTCCTTGGCGACTAGGTAACACTCATGTTTACTTGGTCAGACCACTTTCCTACTTGGTTAAATTTAAAAATGACAGGACCGCCTGCCTAAAAAGGATCCAGACCTTAAAATAGTTCGAATACCGATTGGATAAATGGCCAATTGATCGTCTATCCAGGAAACAGACAACCAGTCGTCCAGGGGCATAGGCGGCGTGACTAACTATCCGTACCTGTCTGCAACTATCGGCCATGCAAAACAGTCGGTCTAGTGAGCAATTGGATATTAGAATATGGAATACTTAGACAAATTTGAGGCAAAACAAAAATTCATTAAAAAGAAGCCGGTCATTAAAGACCGGCAAAATATTCAAAGCCCCGGCCCCCTGGCCGGGTAAATACAAAACAAACGGCACGCAGGCCGTGGAAAGAATACATAAAGCTTAAGAGGGGGGCAGATCTTCAATATTAGCAGCTGCCGCCTGGTCAGCACTCTTCTTGCTGGACTCGGCTTCAGCTGCATCCTTTTTTGATGCCTTACCCCCAAGCGGCACAAGCGCCACTACCGGCTCCTCCTCCTCCAACGCTTCCTCCAACGCCTCTTCCTCAGCAGCCGCCAGGATCTCTTGATTATATGTATCAGAACACTGGCGGTACGTTTTTTCCCAAGAGGCAAAGTCGGCATTGGGGAAGAGGCGGCCCCAAGTCATGCGCTGGATTTGAGCGGAGTCTTCCATCATCTCCTGGACCAGCTCTTTCTTCTCTTGCTCGGCCTTTTCCGAGAGCTCCTGGGTAAGACTCTTCTCTTGGGTCACCAGGCGTTCCTTTACGCTGGCCAAGGATTTCTCCAAGGCTTCGTATGAGTACATCTTTAGGCGAAGAGGTTTCAGCTCGGCCTTGAGATTGGTGATGGTCGCCTCCAGCTCGCCATTCCCCTTCTAGGCCGCCTCTAACTGAGCCCGAACAGCAGCGGTAGCCTGCGCCTGATAATAAAGAATATCAATGGTCAGAACTTCATTTTGGGCAATTTGAAACATTGCCTTATCACAGTCAGAGGCGGCCATAGCTTTTGCAGCCTTTACCTCTTTGTTCTTCCGGTCAAGCGGCTTGCGAAGGCCGTTCACTCGGAGCAGGGCCTAAGTAAAAAGAAACAGGCGTCAGTTTCCAAACAAAAAAGAAAACAGGCGTCCAGAAATTCAAATACTCAAAAATATGCTAAGTATACCTCAGCAAGGACCCCTGCAATCCCGTCTAGGTCAAGGGTGCCGACACCCCTGACCGCCTCCTTTTCAGCTGGAGGAACTGCTCTGATCATAGACTTGGCCATCTCTACCAAGTCAGGCTCCTGAGGGCCGGCTGCATCAAGCATAAACAAACGGATTAGACCTAGTAAAAAAAGGAGCAAGTCTAAAATTTACAAGGACAACTTCATACTTCTAGGCGGCCCAGTTGGAGTTTTAGAAGAAGTGGCCGGCTGTTTCTCAGCCGCCACATTTTTCCCGGCAGAACCAGGAGAGCTCCCAACAGTCGTCCTCCGGGCCTTGGGGTCCGGCTGTTGGGAAGATGAAGCTCTTTCAGCACCCGTCTACAAAAGAAAAAAAAAAGTCAGTATATGCATAAACACAACTCCAAAAAGAGGGTGAAAGGTTCGGAGCTCACCAAGGGTGCCCCCTTCTTGGGGGAGTCGGTTGAAGCTTGTTGCATGATGGAGGCCCGCAACATGGCCGCCGCAGTCTTGGAGGCGGTGATTTTGCTCATGGCGTCAGCTGCAAAAACAAACAGCAAAGTTAATAAAAGATAACAAGAAATGTATGGAACAACAGAGTATTCAACAGGCCGACTACCTCTTGAGCACCGACTGCTGAGGCCACAGGCGGCCAAAAAGTACTCGTCATAGAGCCACTTGAAGCTCGGGACGCAGTGCAGGGGTACTTGCTCTCGTACCCCTGAAGTAGAGTCGACCCTCGACTCTACTTTAAAGAGTCCTTTATCAAGGATCTCTTTCTTAGCCTTGGGGGGAACAGGCGGCATGCTACGGCCGCCTGCAAGAAGGGGCGGATTCCTGTTCCACCTATTGAAGCGCTTGTTCAGCTCAATGTCTGAACTCTCAATGATGAGGAAGGTGCTCCGCCAGTCCTTCCACTTGTTTGCTTTACCTCTCGTCATGAGGTAGCCCCTGTAGCTTGTCAATTGATACCAGCCGGTACCGCCTGTCTTAGGGGTCCGGCTGAGATAGTTCATATGGGCGAAAGCCTCGAAGCTCGGCTCAACCCCGTGCAGTTCGCACCCGGCCACATAGCCGAGTACGTTGACCCAGGAGTTTGGGGCTAACTGCCATAACCCCAACTCATACCCATCCAAGATCCGCTGAACAGCCGGATGTAATGGGAAGCGCAGCCCTGCCTTGATGGCCGCCTCGTAGCAGCCAAAGCAGGCGCTATCATAACTGGAACCCGCCGGCCAGACGACTGTGTCGTCTGGATCCGGCACAAACACTAGAAAGTCGGGGCCCATGGTGTGGTTTGCAATAAAGCTTTCCACTTTCTCTTGCATGGCTGTGATCCGGCCCCGAGGTACCGTGCAGTAGTAGGGGGTATTTAGCTCTCGGTAAGAGGCGGATGGCTCCGCCCAATTGTCCCCCTTCTCAACTGCGTGAGAAAGTCTCGCCTCTTGCAGGCGGCTGTTTTTCTCTTCTGTGTCCAAAGAAGCATGACCAGAAGAGCTTGACTCGGAATCGTCCTTTGACGAGTCCGAAGAGGACGACTCATCCCCTCTCCCGGAGGGGCCCGCCTCCTCTCTTTGAACAGGAGCAGAATTGTTAACTGTTAAATGGGAAGGGGTCACTATGACTCCACCCACAGAATTGCCGGCTTTCAGGCCGCCTTGTTTCACTTCCACATCTGGCGCCTGGTCAGATGTTTCACTAAGCGGCACCCTGTGGGAGGAGCCGTCTGAATTTGAGATCCTAGCAGTCTTTTTCGTTCTGGCCATCCTGCTCTGCATAGACACAGATACAGTCGGACTTTGTATAAAGGGCAAAGATGGGTCCGGAAAAGGGCAGGCGGCACTCCTAGTCCTAGATTCAGCCGTCCCCGGTGACCGGCTGATCACTAACCTAGGTCGTTTCGTGTGCTTATGTGGTGCCATTTCAAAAATTAAAAAGAAAATTAAGAGTACGAGAACCGACAGTTACCTGAACGAGTGACGGTTGATGAAGTTCTGAAAATCCTTTGCAGTCGGCTTGTCAGAACAGGCGGTAGGCAGAAAAGGTCCAAAATGTCAGAGCAAGTTCAGGGGTCCGAATGTTCTCAAAAAGTTCTCAAGTGTGAAAATGACTCAAGACAACTCTCCCTTATATAGGCAAAGTGAGAAGGCGAAGGGTCACTTTCAGAATTCAAAATTTGGGCGGGAAAATCTCTCGGCCTTTCGCCGCCTGTTACAGTGCGACACCTGTCACAGGTAACACGTGACCAATCACGTGCCACCTGTGAGGGGCAAATGATTAGGGGATTTTGCTCCCACCAATCGGAATGCGCCACGTGGGCCAATCAGGTCCTGCCAAGTGTCCCCCAGTTGGAACTACCAGGGCTTTCCACGTGGCACGCGCTTATTCGTCCACCTTGGACCTATTATGTCATGACATGTGGCATACTCCATGCCTAATGGAGAAACCGGCCACCCAGGCCCAACTTCCGAGGGAAGCCCAATCGGCCCTAGGTTAACCTAAACCTAGGATGGGCACGTTTCCCAAGGTTATAAATACCTCCCTTAATCCTCATTAAGGGGGAGAACGGAAAAAACACATTAATTACACACAGTAATAACCGAATGATCTCGCTAACAAAGCAGATTACCTACGTTAAACACTCTCACCTAGAGAGACCCAATCACTTTAATTTCCGCATTAATTACTCCTTAATCAAGTACTAACTTGACCGTTGGAGGCGGAGCTCCCAGGAGTCTCCGTTATTTTGCAGGTACAGGCGTCCGGTTCCAGTCTCGGAATTGTAACTCTCCCGCAGGACATCAGAAAACCCCGAAACAAAAACCATTGTGAAAACAGAGGATACGAGCCCTAAGCAAGACATTCCATAGCAATTAGCAATTAGCAACTAAATTACAAATTCATTCTTTATCAAATTACAACCTTCATTGTACTTGTATTTCATTCTCAAATTAGTAGATTAGTGGACTCAACGCCACCCGTAGTTTTTACCCTTATTCATGGGGTTATCATGTCGTCTCTCTCTCTCTATCCCTTCCCCTTTGTTCTACTCCTTTTAATCATTTATCTTCGTCCCTTGAACCTGTATCAGCATTTGCATATTTATTAATCTAACTGTTGTCCTACTGAACTTGGTCTAATCTGGCGATCAGATTTCGACCTAAACAACTTCATGATCATAATTGGACATCAGGGTTTCATGGGTGAGGCGAAAGAGAATCTTGATAAAAAGTCTGATGATCATGATTAGGGTGGACAACCAATGGCGATGCTTATATCAGCAATATTGATGTATGTAAGAACAAGTAAAGAAGTTTGAAGTGAGGGTTTTTTGGGTTTTTGAGAGTTGGCTAAAGGAAATTACCCCTTGATGGGTGAAATTATTGAAATCCTTCAATTTTTGACATGCATAATGCATTATGCACTGTGATTTGAAGATCTGTTACATTGCTTAAACAATTGAGGATGCAATAGCATTACCAACATTGTGTTATCCTAAGGTGGATCGAGAATAAGTGCAAAGGGTGCATCAAAAAGCAAATAGCTGTAGGGTTAGTTTAACAGCTTTAGATAGTGATTCGTATTCGTATTCGTACTCTCTTGAATTTTGTTGTTTAAAAAATTTGCCTGAAGGCTATGCATTTGAAATAAAAAATAAAATAGGTCGATCCATTACACTGCTTTCATGCTCTTATCAGGTTCCTTATAGTCCAGTTTTGTATGGTATATAGGTTAATGAAAAGAACAATTGATTTTTGTTTCTCTAAATTGAATATTGTGACACAAACATCATTTACAAGTAAGAACAAAAATGTATAAAAGATTAGTAAGGATTAAGCGTTCACTTAATTTAATTCAATCTTCCATGTCAACTTACAACCCTTGTCCAGATCCTTGTGTTATGCCTTTTAGCAACCAACAGTTTTCCCATGAGCATAAGAAAGAAAGGGAAGGGGATCATCATGAGTACCCCTCAATAACAGACTTATACGTCTTAGAATCAAGACCAATCAAGAATTGATGAAATTTTTTGCTGCCAAACAACACATTATATTCACTAATAGCGGCGCACATACAAGTTGGAACCTATAGCACAAGCAATTTGCAATTGTTTGATTGTTAATTTTTTATATGTATGTATGAATTAGTTTGGATTACTTAAGTTGTTTTGTTAAAAATTTATTAGACCCACATGTTTTAGATAGATTCATAGAGTACTTTATTAAAAATTTAAGGTTGTTCAGTTGTTAACTTTTTAATTTGTGTTAAATTGTATACAATATTTTTTTTTTTTTGAAAGAAATATTGTTTATAATTTCAATTGTTTATATTTTTCAATTTAATTACCACATGTCAAATGTTCACTTAATTCAAACGATTCCAAAGACAACGGAAAAACTACCCGATCTTTGACAATTCATGTTTAAAAGAATGGTATACTATGATAATGATCTTCTTCGTTTAATTTCCCACAAACTCAATGATATGGAAAAAAGTGGTCCTTACACATTAGTATGAGGAAGAATTGATATATATGATGTTTAATTTCTTCTTCATGATTTGAGAAAAAAAGAGTGAACACATATGTAGTGATATATATTCTCGAAAAACCTTGCCAACCACAAACTCATGACTCTCCTCATAGACAAATGTCCGATTTATTAATTTTTTTTGGATTGTATGAGCAACTATATTGGATACTATTTAACTATCTATATGTTAAGAGTTTTTTTGCTACATTTTTAATTTGTAAATATTATACGATATCTATTTGTTCCCCTGATATGAAATTTCTGGCTCCGCCACTGCTTGCAATTAGGAACATGACTTTTTTATTGACGTATACAAGGACAGTTACGTTGGGAATATATATCAAGTACATCATCTCACAAATCTTTCACATTATTAGGAAAAGGCATAGTTTGTCTAATAGAGACATCATAAGCGTATTAAAAATCTAAGCTACAAGAATACGATTGGCAATCCCTCATTGCTTATAGTCAAAAGATTTTTTAGTAGGATTAATACTACCATCAGTGAATCCTAAATTATATATCATAGGCAAATTGTTTATAAGAGAATGAACCCACGCATCGTAATTTTTACCATTCAATATAATTGCAAATTTAAGGTGCACCATGGTGCACCTATTTCTAGGTGCACCACATCTATAATTTGAACATTTAGTTTAAATATTTGAACAATCGCAAATTTTTAACTATGTGAAACACCAAGTAAAAAATACACTCTCTCTTCTCTTTTCCTTCTCTCACACTTTCTTAATTTCTGATTTCTCTCTCCTCTATTTTTCTCTCTCTTGAATTTGTTCATCATTTTGTTTTTGATTGAAATCCTTCATCGCCATTGCTGATCGCCATAGATTAAATTCAAATTTCGTTTTCTTCAACTTTCGATTTGAAACTTTGTTAATGGAGTTTTTGCATAAAGTTATGCTGAAAATGGCGGCTCGACGAGGAGAAGGTGGTTATTTAGACGGCGGAGATGATTATTTTACCATGAGATTCCATTATCTAAATTGTCATGGCCAGGTTTGAGTTTTGGATCGGAATATGTAACTTTCATATTTTTTTGGTTTTTTTGTTGGTGATAACCGTGTATTTGGTTATGAACAGTTCTGTATTTGGTTATATTTTAGTATTTTGAACATTTTAGGTGAAAAATATGAACGTATGATACGTTTCCAATAATTATTTATTTTTACCGACATATATTTTTGGAATTGTGAACATCTTAATTGTAATCCTGAACATGTGATACATTACTTATGAACTTTTTTGTTTGTTTTAGATTTATGTATTTTAAATCATTTTAAAAATTTTGGCATTCTATACTATATAATTTATATATCTGAACACTTGATTTTTTGCATATGAAAATTTATTTTGTTTTCGATTTATGTGTTTTAAAAACCTTTTTAGGTTTTATAACTATGAACATATTATGTTAGATATATGAACATGTATATATTTTTATGAACATTTGAGTTAGATCGATATATGAACATAAGTTAATTTATGAACATTTAGTATATATACAATGAACATTTAGTATATTTCAAATGAACATTTAGTACATTATAATGAACATAAAAAATTTTATAATGAATTAATATAATTTGTTTTTCAGTAAGAATTATATAAATAAAGATTTAAACTATAGTTTCTGAAAAAGAACATATAACATATGAACATGACACTATTAGAATTTGAGCATATAATTTTTGAAAATAAACATTGAAATTTTCAAATATAACCATTACACTGTTTTATAATGAACATCAATAAATATGAATATGACACTACTTGAATTTGAACATTTATTATTTGAAAATGAATATTGAAATTTTAAATATGAACATAACACTATTTTATAATGAAACATCAATTTTTTGAAAGAAGTTCACTGGCTTGGGATAATTCAATAGTTTTGTAATATAATTGAACATTTATTGCATATAAAATGAACATTACGTTATAAAATATGAACATATAAAATTGGATGTTCATGTTCATTTTTTGTGATGTGTTCATATTTTTTTTTATTAAATGTTCATATTATAGCGTGGTGCACTTATTTCTGGGTGCACCATGGTCCATATAATAACTATTGGTAAAGTGGGTCAACTCAAACCTATTATTTAGAATATGAATTTAGCAATGTTGTATATAATCATTGATTCAAGAATCACTGGCAAATAACAACACACTACCAATTAATAAAAGAAAAAAAAGAATTAATATTGTGTTAGATTGACAAACAGCGACGAGGTTGAGACTTGGAAGTTGTTTAGGGTAAAAATACCCCCGGTCCACGTGGACCTATTGCATGCTCACACGTGTCACCCTCATAGGGGTTCTGAAAGAACCAATCCTCTGATGACACGTGGCAGTCCAAGTCATGAAAGGGGAGCTGATCCTCAAACCCTATAAATAGGGAGAGATCCCCATCTATTGCATATTAAGAAATATTCACAAATCGTAGCAATATTAATTGCAGATATTCTCTCTCGGAATCCGAGGGAAACTCTTTACATTCCCCACATTTAACTCCGCCCGTACACATACTAACTTGATCGTTGGAGGCGGAACTCCACCCAACCGGAGTTTATGTGGTTTTGCAGGTACAGACGGTCGACATCCATTCTTGGAATTGTAACTCTCCCAAGGGACTCCAAAAACCCCGAAACATTCGGCGCCGTCTGTGGGGAGAGTACTACTAAGATGGCTTCACAGCAGTCTGTACTCTGTACCGCCTGCTAATGAGAAACAGCCTTTGGCCGGAGTAGAGGTCTATACGGACCAAGACAGTGGTGACGACTTCGATGTCGACACCTATGTGGCCCGAGATGGATCACTCAGAATAAGACGCAACCGTTCTAAGGAAACAAGGGAACGGGGCGAAGACAAAGCTGGTTCTAGCAGCCTAACCGTCAAGCTAGCTGGACAACCCCAGGCGGTGGAGGGTGTTGCCGCTGTTACAAGAGACGAACTCATGAAATTCATGACAAGTTTTAAAGGGGAAATCAAGGACCTGATAAACAAGAAGACGACTGACCCCAACAGGGGTAAGTTGGCCAAGAAGCCTTCCCCCTCAAGGAAGAAGCATGTGAAGGACCGTGTGCCTACTCCTCACACTAAACCAAAGGGGATGGATGGGCCCATGATTGATTTATCGAAATTCTGTTTCCCTGAAGCAGGGAAAAGAAAGGCCATCCGGCAAGTTCAGCGGGATGGATCAAAAAAGACTTACTCGGATGCCCGGATGTTAATCCAGCAGAAGAGAAGTCAACAATTTTCCGCGTCGGCTTCAACGTCGACTTATCCAGACAGTTTCCCGAATACTTCGATGAGGTATTCGGAAACAAACCGAGAGAGTTATTCACGCGGCATGTCCGCCCGTACTGGCCCTCAGATTATCCAGCCGGCTCCGTAAGTGCCCCAACAGCCATACATGCCATATGGATCACCCTACATGCAGCCGACCCTCTTTGGGGGTCAGGCAGCACAAAATGTCCAGCTAATGGACTGGCAACTCCGGCTACTAAAACTTGGGGAACAGCCGTCGGCATTCTCCAGGGAGATAATTGAGGCGGCACAGCCGGCCAAGGTTAAGAATGTGTTGGTTGGTACCTATGACAGTACTACCAACCCGGAAGACCACCTAATGGTGTACACCAACCTCATGTATCTACAGGGGTTGGATGATGCCGCTTGGTGCCGGTGCTTCCCGGCGACGTTGAAGGGCATAACCCAACGATGGTTTGGCAATTTGCCAGCCGGTTGCATCAACAGTTTTAAGACGCTTGCATACCTGTTTTTGTCTAACTTCTCTATGAACATCCCCGCCAAAAAGACAAGTCTCAACTTGGGAGCTATTCAGCAGGGAGATAGAGAGGGGCTAAGGTCCTATGTCAGGCGGTTCAATCTGATGAGAATTCAGATCCAAGGGTTGTCTGACGAAGTTACCTTTAAGTTCGACCTAGTCAGAATGAGGGTTGCTACCCTCCAAGAAGCTTTGTTGGAAGCCGAAGCCTATATACAAGCGACGGAGCTCTGTGCCATCAAGCAGTCGTCGGACCCTAAAAAGTCCGACAAAAAAGAGAACCAGTCTACTTAGCCGGCTAATAAAGAAGAGAGCAAGAAAAAGAAAGAAATTTGGGTGGCGGACAATTTTGGTCTGCCATCCCGGAAGAAAAAGAAAGAGTTGAAACCATACATCCCTAAGTACGAGTTCAACAAGGATTGTTACTCCATCCTCATGGAGATCAAAGACCGTGTGACTATTAAGAGATCGCCTGCAATGAAAAGTTCCGCCAAAAAGTCGGGAAAAAAACAAATACTGTCACTTCCATGAGGATATAAGTCATGACACCAATGACTGCTATAGCCTTAACCATTCATTGGACCGTCTGGCTGACAAAGGGATACTGAAGTCCTACATTCTGGAGTCCACCCTCAAAACCAACAGTGGACAGCCGTCCAAAAAATCAGACCAACTTGCTATTAGCTCTGACACTGATGAAGAGCAGATCTATAATATAGCAGGCGGTTTTGCTGGAGAGGGTCCTACCATCCGGGGCACCAAGGACTACATTAGAAAGATGGATGTCAACTTAGTTGATGAAGGTCAAGCGTCGAAAGACACCTTTCTTAAGGTCATCATCAGTGAGAAAGACCGGGGCAAGGTCAGGCGGCCACATGATGACCCCATAGTAATTGAATGTAAGGTGGCCAACCAAAGAGTGGGTCGGATCCTTATAGATATTGGGAGGTCATCTGACCTGATCAGCTACGGGTGCTTGGCAAAGCTTAAGTACAAGCCAAGCAGCATGCACAAAGTCTCTCACCCCTTAGTCGATTTTGGGGTTGGAGTAGTGCATCCGGTGGGGAGGATGGACCTACCCATCCGACTAGGAGAGAAAGGGGAAGGACGTCACATGGTCGTCAAATTCTTGGTGGTTAAAGAATTGACCGCCTACAATCTGATTTTGGGTTGTCCAACCCTTAACGAGTCCAAGGCAGTCATCATCTCATCCCTCATGCTGCTGAAATTTGAGAGGGATGATGGGTTAGTGGGTTCCCTGAATGGGGATCAAAAGACAGCAAGGGAGTGTTATCTCTCAAACGTCAAACCTATTATGGTTGCAGCCGACCAAGGCGGAGAACCTATTGACTTCAAGGAAGCCGCGCCTGCTCCTAAAGCATCTGGAAAAAAGAGGAAGGCGGACCTGTTGGTGCCCGTCAAGAAAGAAAAGCAATAGCAATCACTGATCAAGGAACAGTTAGATGATCTCCGTCCCAAGCCGGCTGGTGAGCATATTGACATCCCTCTCGACGATGCACGTTCGGAGCGAACTGTTAAGGTGGGGACAGTTGCTTTTGCAAAGTTAGATGCCAACTTGCACCAACTACTGAAAGAATTCAAAGACATCTTTGCCTTTGAAGTGGAAGAGATGTCAGGCGTCAGCACGGATCTTGCTGTCCACAAACTCGCCGTGGATCTAAAAAAGAAGCCGGTTAGGTAAAAGAAAAGAAATCACGGCGAGGAGAGATCTCAGGTGGCTTTTGCCGAGGTCAAGAAGCTAATGGATGCCGGGTTCATTCGGCAATGTTTTTATCCGGATTGGGTAGCAAACATTGTTCTAATGAAAAAGCCGAATGGTAGCTGGCGCATGTGTGTTGATTACACAGATCTGAACAAGGGATGTCCGAAGGATAGCTATCCACTTCCAAAGATCGACAGTCTGATCGACTCTACAGCAGGCCATGCCTTGATTAGCTTCATGGACGCTTACTCAGGTTTTCATCAGATACCCTTGTGGAAAAAAGATCAAGAGAAGAAGACATTCATCACTGATCAGGGGTTATTCTGTTATACGGTGATGTTGTTTGGGATGAAGAATGCGCCTGCTACTTTCTAACGAATGATTAATACAGTCTTCATTAATCAAATTAGGAGGAATGTAGAGGCGTACATTGATGACATGATAGTCAAATCTAAGCTACAGCTGGATCACCATGCTGACCCCTCCAAGAAACATTCACCACCCTCAGGCAGCATAAGATCATGTTTAATCCCAAGAAGTGTGTCTTTGGTGTTGAGTCTGGGAAGTTTATCGGATTTTTGATTGATCAAAGGGGGATAATGGCCAATCCGGAAAAAGTGCAGGCGGTAATTGACATGAAGTCACCCCGCACTGTCAAAGACCTTCTTAACCTATTACCTGGCGGCATTGGGGAGATTCCTCAGCCGGTCAGGTGACAAGTGCCTCTATTTCTTCCAAGCAATCAAGAAGAAGACTAGATTCAAATGGGGAGAAAATGCTGAGGTGGCATTTCAGAAATTGAATGAGCACTTGCACTCGTTGCCAAGGCTGGTTAGCCCTCTAGCCAGAGAGGTTCTTAACATGTACTTGGCCGTCTCAGATCATGCCCTCAGTGTCGTTCTCCTAGCTGAGAGAGATGGCATTCAGCTCCCGCTCTATTTCATTAGGCATGTTCTTTGAAATGCTGAACTGCGGTACCTTTTGGTTGAAAAATTTGGCCTTGCCCTTTTCATGGCAATCAAGAAGTTGAAACCCTACTTCTTGGCTCATCCGGTGGTGGTCTACATAGATCAACCCCTCAAGCGACCAATGAAAACTTTGGAGTCATCCGGTAGGATGCTCAAATGGGCTATTGAAATGCAAAGCCTTGAAATCACTTTTGAGCCTAGAAGGGCAATGAAGGGCCAGGCATTTGCCGACTTCATTGTCGAAATGACGAGGCCGGCTCAGCCGGAAATTCTTGATCAGGTTTGGAAAGTGTATATAGATGGGAGCTTTACTATGAACGGCTGTGGTGCAGGAATAATATGCCAGTCTCCGAAAGGGGACAGATATGAATATGCACTACGGTTCAAGTTTCAAGCCTTGAATAATGAGGCGGAATATGAAGCCCTGCTAGCCGGTATCCGCATGTGTAAGGCGGCAGGAGCAAGAAAGGTTGACGCCTGCTCTGATTCTCAGTTGATCGTAAGCCAATACCATGGTGACTATGAGCCACCCATCCGGTTATGATCAAATATCTTCAGGCAATCAAAGACGAGGCCAGGACACTTGACGAATTTCATCTAAGTCAAGTGCCCAGGTCAGAAAACAATCAGGCGGATGCGCTATCTAAACTGGCATCATCCGCCTTCTGTGATACGCCTAGGTTAATCTTTTGGGAAGTCATAGAAAAGAGAAGTATTGAACATGATCCCATTGGAGTTCTTGACCGAAGCTCGACCTGGATGGATGGCATCCGGGCTTATCTGGCAGACGACACTTTGCTAGATGCCTATTCAGAAGCGGCTACATTGAAGAAACGGGCCGCAAGTTTTGAGATCCATAATGGAGAACTCTTTAAGAAGGGTTACATCCAGCCGCTGCTGAAATGTGTTACCACAGAAAGGGGGAAAGAGGTTCTAGACGATCTGCACTCGGGCTTTTGTGCATCCCATATAGGCGGCAGGACTCTAGTAAAAAGGGTCAGGCGGCAAGGCTACTATTAGCCCACTCTTGAGGTAGATGCCATGGAAATGGTGAGGAAGTGTGATAAATTTCTATGGTTTATGGTCTTTGACAATGGCCCTCAATTTGAGATGCCTACCCTCAAGAGCTGGTTGGGAGATCAAGGGATCTCACATTGTTTTGCATCAGTCGGTCGTCCCCAAGCTACCGGCCAAGTTGAAGCCTTCAACAAGCTCATCTCATATGGCATTAAAAAGAAAATTGAAAGGGCTGGCGGTCTATGGGAAGATGAGTTGCCTCATGTCCTATGGGCCATCAGAACAACTGAAAAATGGGCAACCGGTGAAACCCCGTTTCTCATGACATATGGCACTAAAGTCGTCTTGCCTATTGAACATTATGAGCCAACATTTTGAATCATGCTCTATGATGAAGAGGCTAATTGGGAGGCCATGCATATAGCATTGGATTCACTCCCGAAGCGCAGGGGCAATGCCGCCTTGCGTCATGAGATTTACCGTCTGAGAATGACGAGATCCTACAACAAAAGAGTGCACAAACGACCCTTAAAGGTGGGGGACTTTGTGTTACGAAAAATGGAGGCAACCGGTAGGGCCAATGAGCAAGGAAAGCTGACTCCTAATTGGGAAGGCCCCTACCGGATTTTTGAAGAAGTTAGAGGCGGCACCTACCGCCTGGAAACTCCAGACGGCAGGCAGCTGGCCAGAACTTGGAATGTAGACAACTTAAAAAAGTACTACTTCTAAAGACTTGTAAATCTTTGTAAAGAGTATGTTAATGAAAAGATGCTTTATTTTTATGGTTTCTTGTACAAAGTCCCGTCCGTGCAATGCACAACCGGGCATACGTCTGCTCTAAATTGAGTAGATATAGGCTAAGTCCAAAACTTAGCAGCTATTTTGAGGCCAATGGTCGGATGACATTCAAACCACCGCCTCCTCCAACATGGCAGGCAACCGACGACGCCCATTCGGGTGAATTCGTCGAAGAGAGCATCTCCCATTTGGGTGGTACATTGTTCTAAAAATCATAAATCAAGCGGCATTAACCGATTATCTAGGTTAAAGATAACTCACGGCCGTTTGAATAATTAATTGAGACCTAGATACAATTGGTCGTTGCTTCAAAGCAACACAACAGTAACAGATATCTTGGTCAGATATAACCGGTCTTTGCCCAAAGGCACTACAGCCGGTTACAAATCAAAATTAAGCAAGGCCAAAGCCTTAGCAGCTAAAACATAACATGGTTATGACGCCTACACCCGGCCAATGGCAGCTTGCTATTATGCAACTGGCAAAGACGAATTACCTTAAGGGCTAAATCACAGCCGGTTAATAGAGTAATCTAGGTTGGTCCCTAGCCGAAACGTCTACTATTCCAACTTATAAAATAATTTGAGAAATTTTTCTAAAGACGGCCAATGACCGTTTATCTATTCATCCGGATGCTTGATTGGACGGCTGCCTGCTTAGGGTGGGGCAATTACCAAGCAAACAACCGTCTAGGGGCAGAATAACCTAATATATCCGTTAAAGCGCATGCGCTAAGTTACTTTGCAAAAATATTTGTTCATGCATCCCAGAAAATTGCAAAAATTGAAGCAAAATATATCAAAGGCAAATATAGGCAAAACCGACTCAGTCGACAAATTCTATTAAAAAGTAATTGTTAGCCGGAACTACGTCCGGGGAGGAAAGAGAATACACATAAAATACTCGGCATGCAGGCCGAAAATTAAAATAAAGTTCACTACTGCTGGGGAGGTGGAGACGTCTGGTCCTGGCCGGATGGAGAAGCATCCTGAGTTTGCTGAGGTTGGGCTTCATTAGCATCAACCGGCGCTTGTTCTTCCGCCTGCTCCTCCTCCTGATCTTCCTCTAAGCCCGCAATGCCAGCCCATTCCTCGAAGGGGGCCGACTTCTCAAGGGCGAGAGCCTGAGCATCGTAAACCTCGGTGGCATACTTGTACCTCAGCTCAAAGAACTCCCATTCGCAGCCCGGGTGGACAAGGGACCAGGCCATCTTCATACGAGCCTCGCAATCTTGCTCGTTTTCAGCAACCAGCCGGTCCTGCTCGGCCGCCAGCTTAGCCTTGTGGTCGGCCTGCATCTAGGCCAACTCGTTCTTCCGCCGGGAGACGTCTGCCCTCAGCTCGGTGTTCTTCTTATCAGCATCCCCCAATGCTTTGACATTGGACTGGAGGTTCTTCACTTGAAGCTCAAAGTCAGCCGCCTTCTTGTTGGTCGTCTCCACAGCCACAGTGAGCTCCTTGATAAGCTCCTTCTGTTTCATCTCCTGGCTTTTAGTTTTAATTTCATACATTAGTGTGTTGTATTGAGTAACATCTATGAGATCAGCCGCCCATCTATTGGCGTCCCTTACCTCCTCCTGCTTCTTCCTCCAGGGAACCTTGAGGTTGTCTACCCTCAGCATCACCTGTAAAATCAGCAGGAAAAGAGTTAGTCTCTCAAATATTATACAACCGGCAAAAAGGTAAAAACGCATTTTATATGTCAGCCGGTGGAAGGCCAATTTGGCTTCAATACCCCAACCGGCAAATTACCTCAACAAGCAGGGCATTGAGGCGGTCAATGTTGACCTAATGCACACCCGGCACTGTCTCCTTCTCGGACCGTGTGAGGGTCCTCAGCATCCTCTTTGCGTATTGTTGGAGGTCAGGCCAACGGGAAGATGCATCTGCACCAATAGAGTTATTTATTAAGTAACGAGCATAGGCGGCTGGTAGACCATCATCGAGCCTACCAAAATATAAATCATATCTTGGTCTCACTAACTAATAGTAAGGGTAAGAAAGGGTCGAACCCAAGAGAGGCGTTGAATTAACCACCAAGAAACTATCGTTTAAATAAGCTAAATGAAGTCGAAATTGGTTTGGTCTTGAGTAACTTCTACTAGTTCAATTCAACTAAAGCTAATAGGAGATTAACAATACTTAGAGGAATCTAAGGCTTGGGTTATACCACTCAACTTCATCACAAATCACAATTAGCATGCAATAATCAAGGTAAATTAAGGGGATAAATTAGGGGAAGTCATCTAAGGCACCCAACTACTCTCTCAAGCTAGAGGGATCAAGCTAGAGGGATTAGTTGAACATGAAAACAACCTACTCTCGTGGTTACAAAGCATAAAACAAGTGTTGAAACATAATCATGATGACATAAACATCCCCTTGACCGGAAATTCCTATTCTCATGGCATTTCAAGTCAATTAAGCATAAGGGAGCTAACTCAAGTTCATCTCTCGATCCTTCATTGAGAAAGCTCGGATAAATAGTTCTAGCAATGGCCATATACAAGTACTAAACAATTAAACCACGTAAGCTTAACTAATTAACACCCATTAATTACCAAATTATTACATGCAACAAGTAATTAGTGACTACATTAAGGGTTTTACCTAAACCCTAGAAATTAGACTACTCACAATCCATGGAGATTAAACCAATTAAAGATTTCAAGAAATTCATGAACAAGTTCAAACTAAGGATTAAGCTAATTAACAATCTAAGTGTTTGGGGTAAAAATACCCTAAAGACGTGGCCCAATGGCCTAGTGACACGTGGCATCCAGCCGTTGGTCAGCAGGGCTCCAATCCTCTGCTAACACGTGTCCTCTAAACCCTAAAAGGGAAACCATCCCTTCCCCACTATAAATAGTGGAAGGACCCTCATTAATGGGGGGCTGGAACATTTGTTGTTCACATTGAATACTCCTCAAAAAGAAAAACACTTACCCCGAGCAATATTAATTGCAGAATTCTCCCATTACGCGAGAAGTAACTTCTACATTACGTGAATTCTACCTCCCGTATCTTTACTAACTTAATCGTCGGAGGCGGAACTCCTACCCCTAGGAGTCTTCGTGATTTTGCAGGCACAGGCGTCGAAGGGCATTCTTGGAATTGTAACTCTCCCGCAGGACACATCAAAAAACCCCGAAACATTTGGCGCCGTCTGTGGGGAGAGTACTTCTAAGATGACTTCTGATACTGTGTCACCGAATCAGGGCAAACGGCCTGTGGTCGAGCCTGAGGTCCAGACGGACCATGAAAGTGGAGACGAAATTGAAACATATGTGGCCCCGGATGGGTCTTTCAGAACGAAGCACCCTCGTGCTAAAGATAGAAGAGAACGGGAAATCAGCCAAGCTGCTCCCAGCAACCCAGCCGGGCAACCGGCTGGAATTGCCCAAACGGTGGAGGGCTCAGCCCCCGTTACAAGAAACGAACTCATGTCTTTCATGAATAGTTTCAAGGGTGAGATCAGGAGCCTCATCCGGTCAGCTACTCCAAAGAAGGGTCAGCCGGCCAAGAAGCCTTCTGGAAAGAAGGCGGTCAAAGAACGAGTTCCTACCCCTCATCCCAAGCCAAAGGAGGGGGAAGGCTTAAGGTTTGATCCAAGCAGACTCCGTTTTCCTCAAGGGGAGCTGCGAAAGGCCATCCGGCACGTACAGCCGGATGGCTCCAAGAAAACATTCTCAGACGCCCGCACATTTCTCCAAGAGAAGCGAGGTCAGGCGTCTGCGTCGGCCTCAACGTCGACCTTCCCGGACAGTTTCCATGACGTCTCACACAGGCGTACGGGAACGAACCTTAGGAGCCAGACGGGCGAAGCTTCTGCCCGGTCTGGACCCAAAGTGATCCAGCCTGGCCTATTCGGCACACCGAATGGGTTGGGTGGATCCCCTTTTATGTCACCGGGTCTTTTGGGTGGGCAAGCGCAGCAGCCGTTCCAACCCACGGACTGGCAGCTGCGCCTGCTAAATTTGGGGGAACAACCAACGGCGTTCTCACCAGAGATAACCCAGGCGGCACAGCCGCCTAAGATCAAGAATGTTTTGGTGGGGGCCTATGACGGCACCACCAACCCAGAAGATCATCTAATGGCCTACTCTAACCTCATGTACCTCCAGGGGTTAGATGATGCCGTCTGGTGTCGATGCTTCCCGGCTACCCTCAAGGGCATAGCCCAGCGGTGGTTTGGTAACCTACCAGCCGGTTGCATCAACAGCTTTCGAACTTTGGCGTACTTGTTTACGTCAAATTTCTCAATGAATATTCTTGCCAAAAAGACTAGCCTCGACCTAGGGGCAATACAGCAGGGCGACCGGGAGGGCCTCCGGTCATACGTTAGACGGTTCAATCTGATGAGAATTCAGATTCCAGGACTATCAGACGAAGTGGCCTATACAGACTTCTTTCGAGGTTTGAAGGATGGGTCGACCTTTAAGTTTGACCTCGTCCGGAAGAGGGTTGCTACCCTCCAAGAGGCGTTAATTGAAGCTGAAGCCTATATACAGGCGACGGAGCTTTGTGCTGTCAAGCAGCCGTCAGATTATAAAAAGTCTGACAAAAAAGAGAGCCGGCAACAGCATCAGCCGGCAAGAAAGGAAGAAAAGAGAAAAAGGGTCTGGGCAGCTGACCGATCAGGACAGCCGGCCCAGAAGATCAGGCGGAAGTCAAAATCGTATGCTCCCAAATACGAGTTCGCAAAAGATTGCTCCACCATCCTCCTGGAAATCAAAGACCGGATGTCTCTCGACAAACCGGCTGAAATGAAAAGCCCCGTGAATAAACGGGACAAGAGCAAGTATTGCCAATACCACGAGGATGTCGGCCACGACACCGATGGCTGCTATAGCCTCAGGCGGCTATTGGACCGTCTGGCAGATGAGGGGGCCCTAAAATCCTACCTACCCAAGGCTAAGGGTAATACCCAGGCCAAGAAAGGGCAGGCGGCAAAAACCGGCCCAGCAAACTCCGAGACGGATAAAGAGACCATCTTCACAATAGCAGGCGGTTTTTTCCGGAGGGGGTCCTACCATCCGGGGCACCAAAGACAACATCAGGAAGCTGGTCAACTCAGTGGATGAGGGCCAGGCGTCGAAAGACATCTTTCCTGAGGTCCTTATTTCTGAAAAGGACCGGGGCAAGGTCAGGCGGCCTCATGATGACCCCATCGTCATCGAATGCAAGGTTGCCAACCAGAAGGTTGGCCGAATCCTAATAGACACCGGGAGCTCGTCTGACTTAATCAGTTATCAGTGCTTGACCAAGCTCAAGTACACATCCGGTAACATGCACCAGGCTCCTCACCCACTAGTCGGTTTTGGGGGTGGAGTAGTGCATCCGGTCGGAAGCATAGATCTTCCGATCCGGCTTGGTGAAAAGGGGCAAGGACGCCACATGATAGTCAAGTTTTTAGTTGTGGAGGAGCTGTCCGCCTACAACATGATATTTGGCCGTCCTACCCTCAACGCATCTAAGGCTGTCATCATCCCGTCCCTCATGTTGGTCAAATTTCAAAAGGATGATGGTACAGTCGGTGCCCTAAGCGGGGACCAGAAGACGGCAAGAGAGTGCTATCTCTCTGACGTCAAGACAACTATGGGTGCAGCCGGCCAAGGCGAGCCCATAGATATTGATAACTGCGACCCAGCAGTCCCGGCTCTAAGGGCAGCCGGTATGAAAAGAAAGGCGGACCAACTGGCACCCGTCAAAAAGGAGAAATAGCAATCACTAGCCGGGGAAAGGTCAGATGACCAACGACCTCAGTCGGCTGGTGACTGCCTTGATGTCATCCTAGATGACAGCCGTCCTGAAAGAACAGTCAAGGTCGGGACGGTAGCCTTCGAACGGTTGGGAGAAGGCTTGCTCCAGCTGCTGAAGGAATTCAAAAACATCTTTGCCTTTGAAGTGGAAGAGATGCCAGGCGTCAGCCCGGATCTTGCTGTCCACAAGCTAGCCGTAGATCCCAAAAAGCAGCCGGTTAGGCAGAAAAAGAGGGATCATGGTGGAGAAAGATCTCAAGCGGCAGCGGCTGAGGTCAAAAAGCTGTTGGATGCTGGGTTCATTAGGCAATGCTACTACCCGGATTGGGTGGCAAATGTCGTTCTAGTAAAGAAGCCGAACGGTACTTGGCGGATGTGTGTGGATTACACAGATCTGAACAAAGCATGCCCAAAAGATAGCTACTCGCTTCCAAAGATTGACAGCCTAGTCGACTCAACAACCGGCCATGCGTTAATGAGCTTTATGGATGCTTATTCCAGCTTCCATCAAATACCTCTCTGGAAGAAAGATCAGGAGAAGACGGCTTTTGTCACTGATCAGGGGTTATTCTGCTATACGGTGATGCCGTTTGGGTTGAAGAATGCACCGGCTACATTCCAGCGCATGATAAACACCGTTTTATCAACCAGATTGGCAGGAATGTAGAGGCGTATATCGATGACATGATAGTCAAATCCAAGCTACGGACGGATCACCTAGCAGACCTGCGAGAAACCTTCACCACACTCAGGCGGCACCGGGTCATGCTTAACCCAAAGAAATGTGTATTTGGTGTTGAGTCTGGGAAGTTTCTCGGATTCTTGATTGACCAAAGAGGCATCGAAGCTAATCCGGAAAAAATACAGGCGGTAATTGACATGAAGTCTCCCCGCACTGTAAAAGAGGTCCAGAAGTTGACCGGTTGTCTGGCGGCATTGGGGAGGTTCCTCAGCCGGTCAGGTGACAAGTGCCTCTATTTCTTCCAGGCAATCAAGAAGAGGTCAAGGTTTGAATGGGGTGAAGAAGCAGAGGCGGCATTCCAGAGGCTTAAGCAGCACTTGCATTCTTTGCCAAGGCTAGTGAGCCCCCTACCCCGGGAGGTTCTGTACATGTACCTAGCCGTCTCTGATCACGCCCTTAGTGCCGTTCTCCTCCCTGAGAGAGACGGCATTCAGCTGCCGGTGTACTTCATCAGCCATGTCTTTAAAAATGCTGAGCTCCGGTACCCCATGATCGAAAAATTTGGGTTGGCCTTATTCGTAGCAGTCAAGCGGTTGAAGCCTTATTTTTTGGCACATCCGGTTGTGGTATACACAGATCAGCCGCTCAAGCGTACGATGACTGCTATAGAGTCATCCGGTAGAATGATCAAGTGGGCTGTTGAAATACAAGGCCTTGAGATAACTTTTGAACCCAGGCGGGCAGTGAAAGGTCAGGCGTTTGCCGACTTTATTGTCGAGATGACTAGGCCGGTGCACCCGGAAAACCCTGATCAGGTCTGGAAGTTATTTGTAGACGGCAGCTCTACGGTGAACGGCTGTGGTGCAGGTGTTATCTGTCATTCCCCGGAAGGGGATAAGTTTGAATATGCACTACGGTTTAAGTTCCAAGCCTCCAACAATGAGGCAGAGTATGAAGCCCTGCTAGCCGGATTGCGCATGTGTAAGGCAGCCGGTGCAAGAAAGGTCGACGCCTGCTCAGATTCACAGCTGATCGTTAGCCAATACCTTAGTGACTACGAAGCCACCCATCCGGCTATGATCAAATATTTGCAGGCGGTCAAAGAGGAGGCTGGGTCCTTCGATGAAATTCATCTGCGACAGGTGCCCCGGTCTGAAAACAATCAGGCGGATGCCCTCTCAAAGTTGGCATCATCAGCCTCCGGTGATGCTCCTAGGACGGTCTTTTGGGAAGTCATTGAAAAACGAAGTATTCAGAATGATCCCATTGGAGTCTTGGACAGAACTGCTACCTGGATGGATCCCATCCGGTCCTTTTTGACGGATGGTACCTTGCCGGATGACCCTTCAGAAGCATCAGCGCTCAAGAAGCGTGCTTCAAGTTTTGTTATGCATCAAGGGGAACTCCTCCGGAAGGGATACCTGCAGCCGTTTTTGAAATGTGTAACCCCGGATAGGGGGAGAGAAGTTTTGGAAGATCTGCACGCGGGGTTTTGTGCCTCGCATATTGGCGGCAGGTCCCTGGCCAAAAGAACTAGACGGCAAGGGTACTTCTGGCCCACTCTTCAAGCGGATGCCATGGATCTAGTAAAGAGATGCGACAAGTGCCAAAAATTCGCTAAGTTGATACATCAACCGGCAACAGAACTCACGGCAATCCATAGTCCGGTTCCGTTTGCTAAATGGGGCATGGACATTTTGGGACCTTATACGCCTGCATCAGGCGGCCGCCGCTACATTCTTGTAGCAGTAGACTACTTCACCAAATGGGTTGAGGCAGAGGCGGTAAAAGGGATTAAAACGAAAGACGTGATTTCTTTCATCTGGAGAAACGTCATCACCCGGTTTGGGGTTCCAATGTCCATGGTTTTCGACAACGGACCGCAGTTCGAAACGCCTGTCCTGAAGACCTGGTTGGGAGACCAAGGAATTTCCCATTGTTTTGCATCCGTTGGCCGTCCTCAGGCAAACGGTCAAGTTGAGGCTTTTAACAAGTTGATCTCAGACGGGATAAAGAAGAAAGTAGAAAGAGCCGGTGGACTATGGGCAGAGGAATTACCTCATGTCCTTTGGGCTATCCGAACAACCGAAAAGGGGGCAACCGGTGAGACCCCATTTCTCATGACATACGGCACTGAAGCAGTTCTTCCCATTGAACATTATGAGCCTACTCTACGCATTATGTTATATGATGAGGAGGCTAACTGGGAAGCCATGCGGTTGGCATTAGACGCTCTTCCAGAGCGAAGGGGGAATGCTGTCTTGCGTCATGAGATCTACCGTCTGCGTATGACTAGAGCCTACAACAAGCGGGTTCGTAAAAGACCTTTGAAAGAAGGAGATTTTGTGCTTCGCAAAATGGAGGCAACCGGCAGGGCCAATGAACAAGGAAAATTAACCCCAAATTGGGAGGGACCCTACCGGATCTTTGAAGAAGTACGAGACGGCACTTACCGCCTGGAAACTCCAGACGGAAGAAAGTTGCCTAGAACTTGGAATGTAGATAACCTCAAAAAATACTACTTCTAAGTATTGTACATCTTTTGAAAATTTTCAAATGATTAATGAGAATTACATTCAATTTTGTATACAACCGCCATGTCTTGTGCCTACCACAAGCGGCACCAGTAACTAATTTTTTCATCCGGTGACACCCATACGGGTGATTCATCGAAGAGAACATCTCCCATTTGGGTGGTAAATTGTTCTAAGCGATCACACAGGCGGACAAATCCGCCTGACGATCCTTTGCACCAAAAAAGGGCAGGATAGCAACCCCAAACTTGCAGCCGACTCACTTTTTGGAAGGACAGCCGGTACTCAATACCGCCGCCTGACTCTCTAAGAGCAGGCCTAAAAACATTTGGTCTAGGCCATAATTCATTCAGGGGTATGCTTGCAAAAGCCCAACCGGTGAATGGACATCCTAATCTGGCGTGATTCTTTTGCGAAGTCCCAACCGGTAATTCAGTATAAACCGACTGGCTCCCGAATCTAATGTTGGCACTTAGTGTATATTCGAGCTATATCATATGGATAGTCGCCTGGCTTGCAAAGACCCAGACCGCTATCCAGGGGCAATTACCCAGACGCCATCCGGTTTGGTTTTGGGTCGAAATTTCTTCGCCTAGTTTGCGAAGACCCAGACGGCAGTGTTACCGGTGGGGTCTTCTTGGCAACCCTAGTAAATTTCTTCGCCTAGTTTGCGAAGACCCAGACGGCAGTGTTACCGGTGGGGTCTTCTTGGCAACCCTAGTAAATTTCTTCGCCTAGTTTGCGAAGACCCAGACGGCAGTGTTCCCGGTGGGGTCTTCTTGGCAACCCTAGCAGTGTTACCGGTGGGGTCTTCTTGGCAACCCTAGTAAATTTCTTCGCCTAGTTTGCGAAGACCCAGACGGCAGTGTTACCGGTGGGGTCTTCTTGGCAACCCTAGTAAATTTCTTCGCCTAGTTTGCGAAGACCCAGACGGCAGTGTTCCCGGTGGGGTCTTCTTGGCAACCCTAGTAAATTTCTTCGCCTAGTTTGCGAAGACCCAGACGGCAGTGTTACCGGTGGGGTCTTCTTGGCAACCCTTGCAAATTTCTTCGCCTAGTTTGCGAAGACCCAGACGGCAATGTTACCGGTGGGGTCCTCTTGGCAACCTTTGCTGATTTCTTTGCTGTTTGCGAAGACCCAAGCGGTAGTGTTACCGGCGGGGTTCTTTTGGTTATCCTCGCAGAAATATGTATAAAAAAATAACAAGAATTCTAGTATTGAAAGGCAGAAACATAAAAAGCATTCAAAAGCCGGCTCAGCCGGTGAAAATGTTAATATTCAAAATAAAAATTATTACAGCTTAGCCCATCTCATCCGGTGCTATTACAAGATAATGCAAGGCGCGCAGGCCGGGAAGTAGTTGCTACTCCAGGCGAACAGTGAACCGGTCCTCTTCCGGTTGGTTCTAGGTTGGATCAGGGTGAGCGGCTGCGTCGGCTTCAGGAACAACTTCTTCCTCTTCAGCAGCCTCCGCCTGCCGTCGCGCAATCTCCTCCCTAACCCAAGCGTCATAGGGTCCGGGCCCCGGCTCATTCGCCTCCTCGGCCAGAATGGCAAGATCAGAATATTTGAAGGCGAGTTCCCAGACGGTGAAGTCCGCCTCCGGGTGGATGAGGGAAAATGCCCGTTGCATCCGGTTTGCACAGTCATGCTCATTCTCTTCAATGAGCCTCTCCTGCTCCGACTCCAAGGTGGCCTTGAAGTTCTCATTGGCAGCAGCCGCCTCTTTGCGCAGGCGCTCATTCTCTTTGGCAAGGCGGCCATTTTCAGTCTCCGCCTTGCTCAGCCGTTGGAGGGGCTCTTTCTGTTCCTCCAACTTTTTATTGGCATCATCCAGGGACGCCTTTAGTTGGTACACTTGGTTTTTCAGCTGATCAATCTGCTGTTGGAGGGCCTTGGTCTTCTCCGCCTGTTCCATGCGTATAGATTTAGATTCTAAGCCATGCATGTACAAAGAGTAGTCAGCAACATTATGGGCGTCATCAACAGCCCGTTTGCTTCTCCTTACCTCTTCAGACTTGCGGGTATAAGCTCGTTTGAGCCCCTCTACGCGCAGCATAGCCTGCAAAAATACAGCCGGTTAATACTGCATATTTAAAAATGCTCGTCAAGAAAATTACCGCATGGTTATTGGAGCATACGTCGGCCAGGTCGACCAGCACCCGGTCGGCATTAAAGGAGTTGATCCCAGGGATCGCCTCCTTCTCGTCCCTGGGGACGGCTTTCAGCATGGCCCGGGCATATTGTGCCCCGTCCGGCCAGCGGGGAGAATTATCTGCACCAGAAACAGACGGTGAGAAACTCGCATATGCTCTGCCTATAGATTGCCGGCTGATTAGAGAATCCCCCGGCTGCGATCGAGACTGTGAATAAGACTTGACCCGCATGGGCAGGTCAAGCAGTGTAAGGTCGAAGTTACCTTGGCGGCCCGAACGGCCTTCAGAGGGACCGGTTGCGGTCCTCAATGGGATGGCAGAAAGCACATCCGCAGATCCAGGCCCGCCTAGGACCTTTATTGATTTGCCGCCGGTAGTTTGCCGGTCGGCTGTCTTCTGCACCTTGGATGCAGACTCTTGTTGGGTCGGCGGAAGCCTGACCTGTTTTTGAAGGGACCGGGGCATCTGCTTCCCGTCCTGTAAACGAGAAAAATATAAGTTATGGGATAAAAGGATTGAAATAAACGAGAAGGATCAGACGGTTATACCTTCCTCGCCGCCTGGGCAGCAAGTTTTTTCTCGAGATTGGCTTTCCGGATATCGGCAGCCGACCTAGCCGGTGTCTTCTCGGTGGGCAGCATTTTCTTGGCTTCTTCTGCAGAGGAAGGCACACGGTTAGAATAATAAATAAGCAAGGAAATAAAAGCATCCGGTTCGAAAGAAACCGGCTGAGTTCCGAATACATACGTTTTTTAAACATGCTGCTTAGACCACAAGCGGACAAGAAGCATTCGTCCCTAAAAAATTCATGTTTGGGCACCCAGTTTCTAGGTACCCTTACTATCTCTCCGGATGAGAGGGTGTCAGGAACTAACTCAAAAAACCCGGAGTCAAGGATGGTCTCTCTATCATCCTCCGGGACAGGGGGCAGGCAGCACTTGGTCCCCAAGAGTTCTGGTTTCCGGTTGTAGATCCGGAATTCTCTGTTCTCTGCCGTAGTTGGGGCCTTAACCAAGTAGAACCGGTGCTTCCAGTCCGACCATTTGGATGGCTTGTCCAAGGTCATAAGGTATTTGGGCTGGGTGGTCAAGGTATACCAGGCTCTCCAGCCGCCTGGGCTCCTACTCAAGTAATGCATGTGGGCAAACGCCTCCCAGCCGGGGTTGAGGCCCTGCATCTCGCAGGCGGCGATATACCCTAAAATATTTACCCATGAGTTGGGGGTTAATTGCCAGAGACCTAGGCCATACCCCCTAAGTATGGCTTTTATTGTGTCGTGGAGAGGGAAGCAGACTCCGGCCACGAAGGCCGCCTCGTAGCACCCGAACCAAGCGTTCGCGTTCGGTTGTCCATCCTCCCACCATATTGTTCCCAGAGCAGCCGGGATTTTTATTGTATAGTCACCCCCCAGCGGCCGCCGTTTGATAAAATCTGGCAGCGCAGCCCGCATGAGCTCGCGGTCCTTAGAGGAGACGGCGATCATGAGAGGATCGTTCCTATTATCCCAAGAAGGCCTCTCCGCCTCCTCGCTATCCTCAGATTCGGTTAAGTAGCTGCTACTGCTACTTTGAACGTGACCGGCATCAGAGCCGGCTGGGGAGTTGGAGACCTCCTTATCAGAGCCTACCTGCTCTCTGGTCTCCTGGAGGGGAGCAGTCTCTTCGTTTAAAATGCTATCACCCGGGGTGCTAGGAGCGCCCCCGGGTGAGCCTCTCTGCTCTACCTCTCCTTGCTCTACTTCACCGCCTGAAGCTGGGACCTCAGGCGGCTGCTCATCTGAGCTCCCACTTCTATAGTTGGGATCTCTGGCAGTAGACCGGATTCTGGCCATTGTGTCCTGCACAGACACAGAGTCGGTCGATATGGGTGTTGAAAAAGGGTTGTCCCAAAGAACAGAGGCGGCAGACCCAGTTCTAGACTCAGCCGTACTAATAAACCGGCTGAGTTCACAGCTAGGTTCCGGGTATGGGTATAAGGGGTCCATCTACTTATGGGACCAATGAACAAAAATGCGAGTAAAAGACTCAAACGGAAATACATGAAAAAGCTAGAAAGAATAGAGACGGTACCTAGAAGAAAATCTGGAAATTCTTTGGGATGCTTGCGAAGACGCAGGCGGTTCAAAATCCGGCTGGGTTTCTCTGATTACCCTCTCGAAAACCTTTGGCTAGCTTGCAACGACCCAGACGGTCTGTAGACCGGTTACTCTCAACGAATCTCAACTCCGAATGCTCTCAACTCTCAAATTGCCGGCTGCTCTCAAATTTTCAGAAATTTGGCAAAGTTTGTAAATGAGAGCTCGGGGGACATCTTCTCCTATTTATAGAATTTGTCCCAGAAGGTGAAAAGTCGTGACTCTTCGCCTTCTTCTTTTCCATCCTTCAAAAAGAATCTGAAGAGTTGTAAAAAAAAAAAAAAAAAAAAAAAAAACCTTTCACCGGCGCCACGTGGCACCCTGGCACGTCAGCACCAGTGAGGGGCAAATGTTTGGGGTAAAAATACCCTAAACACGTGGCCCAATGGCCTAGTGACATGTGGCATCCAGCCGTTGGTCAGCAGGGCTCCAATCCTCTGCTGACACGTGTCCTCTAAACCCTAAAAGGGAAACCATCCCTTCCCCACTATAAATAGTGGAAGGACCCTCATTAATGGGGGGCTGGAACATTTGTTGTTCACATTGAATACTCCTCAAAAAGAAAAACACTTACCCCGAGCAATATTAATTGCAGAATTCTCCCATTACGCGAGAAGTAACTTCTACATTACGTGCATTCTACCTCCCGTATCTTTACTAACTTGATCGTCGGAGGCGGAGCTCCTACCCCCAGGAGTCTTCGTGATTTTGCAGGCACAGGCGTCGAAGGGCATTCTTGGAATTGTAACTCTCCCGCAGGACACATCAAAAAACCCCGAAACACTAAGCATGCAAGAATTAAGCAAGTAATTAACAACAAAGTAGAGAGAAATGGAAGAGAAGAGTAAGGAAGAGTTAATATGAAGCTTCAAGGTGAGCAACAATGGTGGAACTTGTCTTCTTCAATGATTGAATTTGAATATTTCCAAGCTAATAATTGGAATCTAACTAATGATTTGAGAATTTAATGTTCTAAGATTACAAACTAAGAGAAAAGCTCTCAAAACCTTGATAATCCCTACAAATGAGCTCAAAAGGGGGTATTTATAAGACCGCCAAATAAAAAGGACGAAGAAAACAAGAATCGAGCTGGACTTCAGGTCGGCACGGACGTGCCAGGTTTGGCACGGATGTGCAAACTAAGCTGCATGGATGTGCAACCCTATGCACGACCATGCGGGCAAGGAAGAAGCTATTGTTTGGGCTGGAAATGTACGGGTGTGCCAATTATGACACAAACGTGCAACCTCTTCTGCACGGACGTTCCAACTTAAGCACGGCCATGTAGGCCTTGACAGAAGGTTCTTACTTGCTGGAGCACTCCTGCACGGTCGTGCAGACATCTGCACGGACGTGCCTAAATTTGCACGGACGTGCAGGGCAAGGCAGAAGCTCTTAGGTTGTTGGAGCACTCCTGTACGGACGTGCAAGGCCTGGCACGACCGTGCAGGCTCTTCTAAGCCCTTATCTTCTTCTTTTCTTCGATATTGCTCCTTTCCTTGTCTTCTTTCTACCATCTTCTTGCTTCTAACCTTGGTTTAGTATCCATGGGCTTCATTTGGTTGTCTTTAGACCTAGAATCTTAACAAAAACACTAACAACCCGTGAAACATAAGATACACAAAAATTGCATAATAATAGAGTAAAAGTGAACCAAAACATAAATTTATCAAGCAAACTATGTTCAAAAACACCCTAAAATCATAACAAATAGCAAGTTATCAGCGGCACCTATATTCTGCCCGCCGTCGGAGGAATCCCCTGATTGGGTAGCTTGGGACTTGACTCGTATAGGCCCAAGCGGCCAGGGTGGATCAAAGGTGAAAGCCATACCTTCATTTTTAGGCTGAGGGGTCACCCTACCCCCAGCCGCATTGGAGCCGGTTGCTGCAGCAAGACGCTAGCTCGAGGGCGTCTCAGGCTCCCTTGTCTCAAGGTCAACCGCCTCGGTGTTTAGACCGAGGTCCTTTAGGCTCTTGCCTGCTGAGGTTGGCGTGTCGGTTACAGGCGGCCTTCCACAGGTGGGGGGCAGCCGGAACCTTTCTTGCCTTGGAAGGAGCCTGTGGGAGTTCCTCAGCCGCTCTTTTTAGCATTTTTGAGATAGAGCGAGGAACATTGTTGCTCCCAGCCTGAAAAAGAAACAGAACATAACCGGTTAATAACTGTATTGGCATCAATACTATACAAACGGTAAAAAGGACGCAGTCGGAGCTTACCCCATCGTCTTTGGCCGCCAGTTGGGCCTTTCTCTTTTCTAATTGATCCTTTCGGATCTGGGCATCAGACTTGGCCGGTGTCTTCTCAGGCGGCACCATATCTAGTCCTTTTTCTACAAAAAGAAAATCAACAAGTCAAATACAACTCAGAATATTACAGACTGCAGAAAAGATCCGGTTAACTTCTCTACATACGTTTGCTGAAAAAGGTGCTAAGGCCGCACGCGGAGAGGAAAGCCTCATCCTTAAGCCAGTCAGGATGGGGTACCTAATTCTTGGGTACAATAATCTCGGACCCGTCATCTAGGGGCTTGGTAGTTTTCTCAAACAACCCGGCCTCTATTATTTGTGTATATGCCTCCTCCGAGATGCGGGGAAGGGCACACTTCTTCCCTAGAAGAGCCGGATCCCTATTATAGTGCCGGAGTTGATGGTTCAGGCGGCGAGAAGGAGAGGAGACTAAGTAAAATTTGCATTTCTAACTGCTCCATTTTGACGGCTTATTAAGCGTCATCATATAGTCTGGGTGCATGGTCAAAGTATACCACGCCCGCCAGCCGCCTGGGGCACGACTAAGGTAATGCATATGTGCAAACGCCTCCCAGCTAGGCGTTACGTTTTGCATCTCACAGGCGCCAATATATCCTAAAATGTTCACCCAAGAATTGAGTGTTAACTTCCAGACGCCCAAATCATAGCCTCTCAATATAACTCTGATGGCGTTAGGAAGAGGGAATCGGAGGCCGGCTTTAAATGCCGCCTCATAACAGCCAAAATAGTTATCGACGTGATTAATGTCACCATCCCAGACAGCGGTTGCCTCAGCAGGCGGTACTAATACCTCCCACCTATCCCCAACTGGGCACTTCTTAATAAAGGCAGGGAAGGTGGCATTCAAGGTAGCGATGTCCCTGGTGGACATGCTCGCTTCAGTGGGATTATTGATGGAGGGCCATTTGTATGCCTCCTCATCCTCCCGGAAGGCATCCGGTTTTAATGATGTTGACTCCCCTGGATTCGGCTATTGGACGGTCTCATCACCGCCTACATCCTCAGACTCCTCTAAAATATTGTCACTTGGTGTGCTGGGTGCACCCGGAGGGTCAAAATATTCTATATCAGCCCGGCACTTCTGTTGAGCCGTCTGATTTGTAGTCAGGGTCAACAGTCGTTCACTTCGTCCGAGCCATCCTGTCCTGCACATGTATAGAGACGGTCGGATTCGTGGAAGAGAAAGGGTGGTCCGAACACCCCCAGACGACATCCTCAGTCCTAGACTCAGCCGTATCAGGAGACCGACTGACAACTGTCCTAGGCCGTGCCGTGTGGGTGTTGGGTGTCCATTATTCTTTACAAGGTATACAGCCTGAAAAGCTCAAAAAAGTTGCAAAGGGTATAGGCGGTACCTTGAAGATGCTTTACATCTGGAAAAGGCTGACTCGTTGAATCAGCGGGCGAAAATCTTTCAGTTGCTTGCTAGATACCCAGACAGTTGCTCGGATGTACCCTCTTTGAAAGAAATCAAAGATTGTTGAGAAACCAGGTGTTTCTCTGAAGCCTTGCTTGATGATACCCTAGACGGTTGACCGGATGTGGGTGTATTGGAAGCAGAGGGAAGCAATTAAAGTATGCTCAGGCGGTTCTAATAAGCATTGAGTGATGAGTACCCAGGCGGTAGCCGTTTGGGTCAAGAAGAGGCTGGCGGGTATGGAATAAATAGCAGCCGGTCTCAGAGCTCTCTTTTCTCTCTCATAAAATTTCTCAAATGTGAAGTGAGAAAAATGAGGGGGGTGGAATTCTACTTATAGAGGAAATCCCCCAGAAGGCGAACTGTCGCCTCCTAAAAAAAAAAAAAAAAGAGAGAGAGAGAGAAGGAGGCGAATCGTCGCCTTCTCAGATGATGACACCTGTCACAGGTGCCACGTGGCAAGCCACGTCACACCTGTGAGGGGCAAATTTTTAGGGTAAAAATACCCCGGTTCACGTGGATCAATTGCATGCTGACACGTGTCACCCTCAAAGGGGTTCTGAAAAAGTCAATCCTCTGATGACACGTGGCAGTCCAAGTCATGAAAGGGGAGCTAATCCTCAAACCCTATAAATAGGGAGAGATCCCCATTTATTACACATTCAGAAGTATTCACAAATCGGAGCAATATTAATTGCAGATATTCTCTCTCGGAATCCGAGGGAAACTCTTTACATTGCCCACTTTTAACTCCGCCCGTACACATACTAACTTGATCGTCGGAGACGGAACTCCATCCAGCCGAAGTTTCCATGGTTTTGCAAGTACAAACGGTCGACATCCATTCTTGGAATTGTAACTTTCCCGAGGGACTCCAAAAACCCCGAAATATAAGTGACTGATTTTCCACCAAGCAAACAAAGTGGAGGTAAATTAGTGGTGACCAGTGTTTTTGTGGAGTATTGAGCAAACAACAAAGAGATTAAGAGAAGAGGGAGATGATATGTGAAAGAGAAATGGGATTTGTAAATTTTGGGGCAACGACAACATTTGAAGTTTGAGGAAGTGAGAAAACTGGAGGAAAAAAAAAAGGTTATATATACTTAGAGTTGAGGGTTAAATTTGGGCTGAATTTGTTGCGCAGGTTACACTTGATTTTGACCCATAAATTTTTACAGGTCACATGGGTTATTTTAGAGTTGAAATTTTCAATCTTAACCTAACCCATTTAATTATCAGGTTGGGTTTGTATCGATCCATTTAAGTTTTCAGGTAAAAAATCTCAACCTAAACCTACTATTTTCGGGTCGGGTTCTGGTCGGGTTTTCGAGTTGTATCAGCTTTTGCCAGGCCTACTAAAAACTACCTATTTTTTTCTCTAAAAAGCACCTATTAAAACATTCACATCATTAATCCACACATCTTCTCTACTCCTTCAATTTAATCTTCCAAAAGGAGTAAGGTAACATTTGGTGATTAAGTTTTTACATTTTTCACACTTAGGTGATCAAGTTTTTTTTCCTTGTGGTTTGGTCATTGAAGTAAATTTTCCAGTGAGAAAAATAAATTGTGGGACAAAAACTTGATCACTTAGGGTTAATAACATCTATTAACTATTACTAAAACAAAACGTTGCTGATATTATCACTGTCCACATGTCACTCTCACAATAAGTTTTTTCCCGCCTAAACGCAAGGATGATGTCGTCTTCTTCTTTTTCTTAAAAAAAAATTTGGAGTTACCATATTTAACAATTTTAAAATTTAAATATTGAAATCTTCCACATTACACCTTCAGACTATCAATTTATCCTAAAAAAATAAAATAATTGTAAATTAATAGTACACTAATAAGTGGACTCCTACATTGAAATATGTATTTGTTGAACAGGTATTATATCATAATTTTGATGAAAATCTTAAATTTTAAAATTACAAATATTTTTGTACAAGGTGCATAATTCTTATTTATATTTATCCATTTCTTTAAATGTAAAAATTATAAAAATAGATTTTATATAAACCGTGCATCGTTCAGGTTCTAACCTATAATCACCTAAGGTTAACCAATGGGAAATACACTGTTGCATTTAATTTTTTTTTCCTTCTTTCGAAAAGAGTCAGTTATGATTTAACGGCTCTGCTCCAATTGGTCCCCATTCGCACGCTACACCCCCTCCTCTTCCGGAAAGGGTACACATAGACAAAGTCTATGTCTACCCCACATAGACCACATAGACAACCATTTCTATTGGTTGAAATAGTTGGCCCACTCATTAACATCCAAAATTTTCACAAAATTTCAGTTTGAAAATTTACGAAAGTTTAAATTTGAATTTCAAGTTTGAAATTTGAATTTTTTTTTAAAAAAAAGGGATTTGCATAACTCTCTTACGCTTCATTGGATTTGCCCAGTTCCTTATATAAGGTAAATTTATAGGTTTTTTTTTAAGCTTCAAATTTACAAGTTTCTAGTCTCGATCATGCGCTTCATTGGGGTAGCCCAATTCTACAATATCATGTTCTTTTGGCATATGTAATTTTTAGTTTCAACCACTTCTTAGTAATTTCTCTGTCGTTGCACCATCCTTCTAATAAGCAGCAGCGCTTGAACATGCAGAAGGGAATACTCAAACCTCCGAGACATGAAATATTATCAATTGTTAATTTGGAGGTGGGGTGGAGGTTACGATAAGCTTAGTAGCTGTATTTTTTCATGAAAATAGCGAGCTTTATCTTTTTATAGGTTAAAAGCTTTTTATCTTTTGATTTGTATTTTTTTAGTATCAAAAAAGTATTTTTCTTGATAATTGTTAAAATTAATTTGGTATCAAATTATTAAGTGTGGTATAAAACTTATGAAATTGATATGGATTTGTGAGTAAATTTTATTGAAAAAATTTCGAAGTATTATTAATGTTAGTTAAGTATAGGTGGTCTAGAGTTTGTACAAAGTTGAGAATGAAAATTAACAAAAAAATTGCATTACCTCAGTTGTTGAATAAATATAAAATGTTTATGTTACGTGATGAGGTTCAATTCGACGATTCAGTTCAAAGGGTTAAAAGAATTACAATGCAAAGGATCAGAGGAGGGCAATATATTACTTAGATAAAATTTCTCACGTCGTTCTGCATCAAACAATCTGATTAGGGGCTGGTGGTTGTTTGCAATTTTGAGAAGTAATTTATTGCATATTTTTTAGTAGATGAACTCTATTTAACTATAGTAATTGGTGGAACATATAAAAAGAGGAAGAAGTGCTACCATTATAATGGTTTCAAAATTTTAAGTTTTGTTGATGTGGTTAGTTTAATTTGTATCAAAATTTATATGTGATAAGGTCTAAAAATGTGAGAATGTTAACTTAGTCATAAAATATATAGCTCATAAGACTATGTAAGGAATTAGTTGATATTGTTTGTGGGTTAATAGGCCCAATTACCCTTAGTGGGTTATAACTAGTTTATGGTAGCATTGTTTGTAATAATAAATAAATAAATAAATACATAAATAATAATAATAATAATAATAATAATAATAATATAATAACGGTGGTTGTGGTGGTTTTATAATATATATATATATATATATATATATATATATATATATATTTCCCACAACTGCTAATATTTTCTAAACAATTAATCATATCATCTAGACAATGAATGATATCATCCAACAAAAATAAGAATATAAAAAAATGATACTTCCTCCAGTTCTTTTTAGTTGACACGTTTCTTTAGTCACGTTTGTCAATGCACATATTCAACCATTAATATCTTTAATTAACGATAAGAAAAAATTATTAAAAGTTGATATTTTGAAAATATATATCGCGATGAATCTAACAAGATCCCACATGACTATAATTTTCATTATGTATAAAGCACAAAACACGGTCAAATGGGAGTGTGTGAATAGTGCTAAATTCAAAACGTGTCAACTAAAAAATAACAGAGGTAGGATTAAAAATACCGCCTATAAAATTATTTGATATCATTTAGATAATTAATCATATCATCTTGTAAACGAGTGATATAATCATACCTAAACAAAAAAGAATAATTATATCATCCAACCAACACAATAAATGATATCATCAAAACAATTAATGATATTATCATTAATACAATAAATAATACTTCTTCGTGTTTTAAATAAATGGAATGTTTCCCTTATGCACGTATGCCAATGTAACACTTTGACTGATAATATCTTTAATAATAAATAAGTAAAATTATAACAATTGAATATTAATAAACTATTCATCGAAACGATTCCATCAAGTACCCACAAGACTATAAAACCTATTAATAAACTATTCTTATGTGTAAATCACAAAAATTAGTTAAAGTGAGTTATTGTAACGTTTCATTTATTTAAACACGGAAAGAGTATCAGTTAGAAAATTAATCATATCATACAACCTAGCCACTTAAATATATCATTTAAGTAGTTACTGATATATTTCAGACAATTACACATAACGTCCATACAACGAATTATATCATCTGGCCTATTAAGGAAGATATTAGACTAGGTAAACTGACAAATTAAGTAGCAAAATTTTACCATCGATAAGAAGAAAGCAATTATTCTATGTGGGCCAAGTATAGACATGCACTAAAATGAATTATTTTTTTTTGTTATAAAGTCATTACAAATAACTGCGGAGTACGAAGTATAAGTTATTGTGTAATAGCTAGTACTTCCTTTTTTTTTCAATCACAACGTTGGAGAATTTACACTTGCTAATACACATTTTATAACTAGAATATATATATATATATATATATATATATATATATATATATATATATATATCTTAAATTAAAAAAAATATTATAAATGTTGATATCATCTAAATACACTTCTTATATATGTGGTTGGCCACACAATGTGCCAAACCATCATGAAGTTATTTTGTTTTTGGCCACACAACTAATTATGTTTTGACAACACAATATTATGTAAAAGAAAAAGGGGGATTCTTGGGGGGTAATTAACTATGTTATCCAGCTAACTAATCATATCATCCCATCTAAACAGTTAAAGATATAATCCAGATAATTGATCATATCATCCATACAATTAATTATGTCATTCAATTAACTAATTATATCATTAATCCTAGACACTTAAAAGATATAATCAAGACAATCATATTATTTAGACAATTGACCATGTCATCTAACTAAATTATTTAATCTAGACATTTAAAGATATCATCTAAACGATTAATCATATCATTTGGATAATTAACCACGACATCCAGCCACACATAATCATATCATCCATCCTAGACACTTAAAGATATCATTAAAACAATTAATCATATCATCTAGACAAATAACCATGTCATCTAGACAAATATATATATTCAAAGTTTTAAATGTTTGACAATTAATCATATCACAATTAATAGTTGTGGTGGATCCTTACCAAATAAGAAAGTGTTGCAATTATTATAAAATAGATGAAAAAAGAAAATGTTGTGATTATTATGAATCGGATGGAGTATTATATTTGTCACCTCACCCACTTTCATGTACTTTTCACCTTTTTATGTACTTTTTTTTTTGCGCCACTCACATGTTTTGTACTTTTATCCCCTTTTCATGTACTTTATATACATTATCCTCCAATTTCTTAATTACCTTGAAATTTCACTAACGAGAGCTATATTATTGGACGGATGGGGTATTAAAATAGGTCTGTTATGATAAATTTTCCTATTAGAATTATTGCAAATATAAAAATGGTTGAATAACTAAAATGGTCTTTTTTTCATTGTCTCTTTCTATAGGTTTGTGAGAAAACAGTATTAAGGGAGTCTAAGTGTTTATTGTACTTGAATCACTAAAATTATTGGATAACATTTGTGAGGTTAAGTGCGAATTGTCACTTAGGGTTAGGTGTGGGGATTGTTTTAGCTTGAGTAGATAAACAATCAGTTGTAACTGCTTTTGTTTTTATGAGTAGATAAATAATTTAAAGTGGTAAATTATCAAGATAAATATTGATTGCAAAGGCCCTCATTACGGGGGAAGTCTCCAAAATAGTAGGTCTTTGGATGATGTTTTCAAAATACTCCATATCTAATATAATTAATTTTTACCTATACATGATCAATATATATTGAAATCTCTCTCTCTTTTTTTTTTTTTTTTTCTTTTCCAAATCATTGTTTTCCAAATATTTTTTTTTCCCAAATCATAGTTTTCCAAATCTTGTTAATATTTGTGGTATCAAAATCAATTATTTAGTGTCATCATAGGAAAAAAAAAAAAACCAACAATACACTTAAAATTTTCAAAAAATTTGGGTGTATAACCGAGATTAGCCCGCTAAAATGTTCTATCTTTCTTCCTTGAAGACACCATTATATCAAATCATTTTCCTCCCACAAATCAAAATCAACCATGAAATAAAGTGAGTCGCCAAACATAGTTTCCATAGTGACCTCGTGGTGACATAAATCATTGCCACCATCATGTATAAACCATCGGCAAGCTCTGGCCAATATCCTTCCTCCATCCACCATTACCATCACCGGAAAACTTCGGCTTGTTGTCGCATTTTCTTAAAATTGACCTCGTCTATCTCCTACTATTTCCACTATCATCAAAATCACCTTTCAAATTATGTAGATTACTCACCCCAATTCTTTTAGGAATCTCAAAATCAAACAACTTAACATATCAATGTCTTTCTTGGAATTATTAGTGAGATGGTGACGCTATTTATAACCTTCTATTTTACATTTAAATCTAATTTGGTCGCTTCATCATATATGGTACATTGTCTGAGACTTCCCAACACCAATTCGAGTAACACCTTCATTCTTGAACTATCATTAGTAATTAAAGCTTGTTTTGGTGAAGAATATGAACCCCTATTAGATTGCATATACATGGAGATTTTTGAAAAATATTAAAACAAACAATCTCATTGATACTAAATTACATACCCACATGAATCAAATTGATACTAAAAAAATTCATGTAAAATTAAAATAATTGCAGCATGTTTTAAAAGTACATAATTTGATAAGATATTTTACATTAATCTTGAGTTCATCAACAATGTCAAATTCAAGAAGTTAACGACGATTAATTTATCATTACAACCATGTAAACTAAGGTAAACAAGTAATTCTTGCTAATCATTTGCTATTTTAATTTTATATTATATTATCTCCAATTTCACCTACATTATGTTGCCTACCTCCAATTCTAACTAATTTGGGAATATCCTCACGCACCTTCAATTGCCATTAATGGCCGCTCAAAAGATTAACATACTAGATTGTTAAGGAGTAATCACTTTCATGAATTTTCAGCGCCAAGTTTTTTCACCACAATTGAGCGCTAAATTTCCCGCTCTTTCTTCAACAAAAGCGGGCTTTACTAGCAAATTATACCGCCTCAGACTCCCGTTCTTCTTTTTTGATGAATAATGTATTGTCAACATTTAAGTGGTTGTCTTTGTGGGGATACACATCTCCCCTCCTCTTCTTCTCTGAGTAGTATTTACTCAAGTAAACACAAGTACAGAGCATATTCTTTCCCATTTTCAACTTTTGCTCGTTTGGAATCAAGCCATATTTGGAAAGTTTTTGCCGAATGCTTACTAAGCTACCAGTTACTAAGGTACAATTCTGACTTCATGTAAATTATTTTTGTATCATAATTGATTAGGGGATTTTCCCCAGCCAGTCATCATCTGACAAGTGGACCATTCAGGCCTTGCCATGTGTCCGCCACATGGACCAGTTGGAGCCTGCCACGTGTCAAGTGTTGATCAGTCCACCTTGGACTTGTTGTGCCACGCTACGTGGCCTCCCCTATGCCAAATGGGCAAAACGGCCACCTCGGCCCAGTCTCCGGAAAAAGCCCAATCAGCCCTAGGTTGACCTAAACCTAGGATTGACACGCTTCCCAAGACTATAAATACACTAATTAATCCTCATTAAAGGGGATTCAGCAATTAATTACACTCACCTAGAGAACCTAAACACGTTGATCACTCCTCACCTAGGGGAACCAGATCTCCCAACCTTTACTTTTCCGCACTATTCACTCCTCAAACAAGTACTAACTTGATCGTCGGAGGCGGAACTCCCACCACAAGGAGTTTCCGTTGTTTTGCAGGTACAGGCGCATGGATACCAGTCCCGAAATTGTAACTCTCCCGTAAGACATCAGAAAACCCCGAAACATTTTTGGCGCCGTTTGTGGGGAGAGTACTTTTGAGATGGAATCACAGTCTGTACCGATTCTAAGTGACAAGCGTCCCATGGACGACCCCCTGGTTCAGACAGACCAAGATACTGACCATGAGGTCGAGGTCGAGACTCACACGGCCCCGACGGGACCTTAAGAGCTTGACGAACTCGTTCCTCCGAAAGGAAGGAACGACAGGATTGCCCGGCAGGATCCAGTAAACCTGCCGGCCAGCCGCTTGATCGTCAACAGGCAGCCGACGGATCTGCCCCCTTTATTAGAAGTGAACTCATGACTTTCATGAATAGCTTCAAAGGGGAGATTCAGGATCTCATCAATAAAAAGACGCATGCTCCATCCAAGGAGCAGTCGGCCAGAAGACCCTCCCAGTCAGGGAGGAAGAAGCTTCTAAAAGATCGGGAGGCGACTCCTTATCCTAAGTCTAACTAAGTACCGCTTCTCTTCTCTAGGGAAAAGGAAGCCCATCGGATGGGTCGAAGAAGACATACACGGATGCTCGAATGTTACTCGAGCAAAAGAAGAGTGACCGACTGTCAGAGTCGGCCTCTACGTCTGATTTCAAGGACAGTCTCCATAATACCTCCATGAGGTATTCAAACTCAAACTATGAAAGCCAGACAGGCGGTACCTCCCACCGGTCCGGCTCCTAGAAAAAACAGGCGGCACCGCAGTGCCACCCCAACCATACGTGCCGCAACCTCAATGTTTCATGCAGCCTACTCTGTTTGGAGGACAGGCGGCAAGAAACGTCCAGCCTTTGGACTAGCAACTCAGGTTGCTTGGACTTGGTGAACAACCGTCCGCCTTCTCCAAGGTGCCTAACCGGCCAAAGTGAAGAATGTATTAGTAGGCGCCTATAATGGCACTACGAATCCAGAAGACCATCTGATGGCTTTCACCAATCTGATGTACCTTCAAGGGTTGGATGATCCCACCTGGTGCAAGTGCTTCCCAGCCACCCTGAAGGGCATTGCTCAACAATGGTTCGGCAACCTGCCGACTGGTTGCGTGAACAATTTCAAGACCCTCACTTAGCTGTTCACCTCCAATTTCACCATGAATATCCCTGCTAAAAAGACAACCCTTGACTTAGGGACCATACAGCAGGGAGAGAAGGAGGGACTCTTTTCCTACATCAGGCGGTTCAACCTGATGAGGACTCAGATACAAGGGCTGCCGGATGAGGTAGCCTACAATGACTTTTTCAGAGGTCTCAAGGATGGGTCGACCTTCAAATTTGACCTGGTCCGGAAAAGGGTTGCTACCCTTCAAGAAGCCTTAATTGAGGCTGAAGCCTACATACAGGTGACTGACCTGTGTAATACTGGGAAGCAGTCGGACGGAAGGAGGTCCAACAAAAAAGAAAGCCGACCAAAGCAGTCGGCAAATAAAGATGAGAAGAAGAGAAAAGAAATCTGGGCGGCCGACTCCTCTGAACAACCGTCCCAGAAAAAGAAGAAAGAATACAAACCATTTTCTCCCAAGTATGTGTTCAACAAAGATAGCCAAGTTATCCTCAACAGAATCAAGGGCCGGATCTCAATTGAGAAGCCGGCCCCCATGAAAGGTTCTGCGAGCAATCGAAACCAAAATAAATTCTGTCATTTTCACGAAGACATTGGTCATGAAACCAATGAATGTATCAGCTCATGCGTTACCTGGACCGCCTGGCAGAAAAAGGTGACCTTGACTCCTACGTCAAGAAGCCCAAGGGGAATGCTCCCCCCAAACAGAAGCAATCGGCCAAGAAGAGTCACCGGTCGGCTGAAAGTTCTGATACTGATGACGCCGTCGTCTATACAATAGCAGGCGGCTTTGCAGGAGGCGGCCCCACAATCAGGGGCAACAAAGATAACATCAGGCGGTTGGATGTTAACTCCGTCAATCAAGGACGGACCACCAAGATACATTCCCAGAAATTGTTATCACAGAAGAGGATCTGGGAGGTGTTAGGGGGTCGCATGACGACCCCATTGTCATTGAATGTAAAGTGGCCAACCAAATAGTTGGTTGGATCCTCATAAATACCGGCAGTTCCTCTGATCTCATCAGCAACAAGTTCATAGCAAAGCTCAAGTACAAACCTGACTGCATACATTCGGTATCTCACCCTTTAGTAGGGTTTGGAGGAAGTGTTGTACACCTAGTGGGACGGGTGGATCTACCCATCTGTCTGGGTGAGAAAGGGAAGGGCCGTCACATGGTGGTCCGGTTCTTAGTGGTTGAAGAACTGTGGCCTACAACATGATCTTGGGACTACCCACCCTGAACAACTCTAAAGCTGTCATCATTCCCTCTCTTATGCTGCTCAAATTTGAGAAGGATGATGGAACAATCGGCTCCCTAAGGGGAGATCAGAAGATGGCACGAGAGTGCTACCTCTCGGATATCAAACCCACTGTGGCGGATGCTCGCCCAAGTGGAGAGAACAATTACCTTGAACAGATCAAGGAGAATGCGCCTGCAGCAGGCGGCAAGAAAAGAAAGGCTGCCCAACTGGGGGCCGAGAGAAAAGAAAAACGATATCAATCACTGGAAGAGGAGCGGTCAGAAGAATTCTGCCCTCAACCGGCTGGTGAGCATACGGATGTCGTCCTGGACGACTCACGTCCTGACCAAACAGTCAAAGTTGGGACGACTGCTCTTGCGGTACTGGGTGAAGATCTTCACCAACTCTTGAAGGAATTCAAAGATATCTTCGCATTTGAAGTACATGAAATGCCAGGTATAAGTCCATACTTGGCTGTGCATAAATTAGCTGTGGATCCGAAAAAGAAGCCGGTCAGGCAAAAGAAGCGGAACCATGGCAAGGAAAGAAGCCAGGCGGCTGTCGTCGAGGTTAAAAAGTTGCTTGATGCAGGGTTCATTCGGCAATGTTATTTCCCTGACTAGGTTGCAAACGTTGTGCTAGTAAAAAAAGCCGAATGGTACTTGGCGAATGTGTGTAGACTACACTGATTTGAACAAGGCGTGCCCCAAAGATAGCTATCCATTGCCTAAGAATGATAGCCTGGTCGACTCAATAGCCGGCCACGCCTTGATGAGCTTCATGGACGCCTACTCTGGTTTCCATCAGATCCCCTTGTGGAAGAAGGATCAGGAGAAGACAGCCTTCGTCACTGATCAAGGGTTGTATTGCTACACTGTCATGCCTTTTGGTTTGAAGAACGCCCCGGCCACCTTCCAAAGAATGATAAACACGGTCTTCTTTGACCAAATTGGAAGGAATGTCGAGGCATACATAGATGATATGATTGTGAAATCCAAGCTTCAGAAGGACCATCTGGCTGACCTCCGAGAAACATTCACCACACTCAGGCGGCACTATGCCATGCTCAATCCCAAGAAATGTGTTTTTGGAGTTGAGTCTGGGAAGTTCCTCGGATTTCTCATTAATCAGAGAGGTATAGAGGCGAACCCTAAGAAAGTGCAGGCGGTCATAGATATGCAGTCGCCTCGCACAGTCTGAGAGGTTCAGAAGTTAACAGGTTGTCTGGCGGCCCTAGGAAGATTTCTCAGCCGGTCAGGCGACAAGTGCCTTTACTTTTTTCAGGCAATAAAGAAGAAAGCTAGGTTAGAATGGGCGCCGGATGCTGAGGTGGCCTTCCAAAAACTGAAAGTCCATCTGCACTCCTTACCAAGGCTGGTCAGTCCCTTGCCCAAATAAGTGCTCTACATGTATCTCGCAGTGTCTGACCATGCTCTAAGTGTCGTCCTCCTTGCTGAAAGAGACGGCTGTCAGCTCCTGTTCTACTTTTTCAGTCATGTGTTGAAGAATGCCGAGTTGAGGTACCCTCTAGTGGAAAAATTCGGTGTTACTCTGTTCATGGCAGTTAGAAAACTGAAGCCTTATTTCTTGGCACATTCAGTCATCGTATACACAGATCAGCTAATCAAGCGGCCACTGACCACCATGGAGTCATCAGGCCGAATGATCAAATGGGCGATAGAAATTCAAAGCCTTGAAATCACGTTTGAGCCAAGAAAAGCAGTAAAGGGCAAGCATTTGCTGATTTTATTGTAGAGATGACTTGGCCCTCTAATTCTCAAATTCCAAACCAAGTCTGGAAGGTCTATGTGGACGGGAGCTCCACTTCGAATGGTTGTGGGGCAGGCGTCATATGTCAGTCTCGAGAAGGCGACATGTATGAGTATGCTCTACGCTTTAATTTCCAAGCCTCGAACAACGAGGCGGAATATGAAGCTTTACTGGCCGGTATCCGCATGTGTAAGGCGGCTGGGGCAAGAAAAATAGACGCCTGCTCTAACTCACAGTTGATAGTAAGTCAGTATAACGGCGAATACGAAGCAACCCATCCGGCCATGATTAAATATTTTTAGGCGGTACAACAGGCGGCTGAGTCGCTTGAGGAGTTTCATCTAACTCAAGTACCCAGGTCCAAAAACAACCAGGCGGATGCTCTCTCAAAGTTGGCATCCTCGGCTTCCTGTGACACTTCGAGAACCGTCTTCTGGGAAGTTATGGAAAAGAGAAGTATTGAAGAGGAACCTATTGGAGTTCTAGATCGAAGTTCAACCTGGATGGACCCAATCAGGGCGTATTTAACAGACGACACCTTGCCGAATGATCGATCCCAGGCGGCCTTACTGAAAAAACGGGCGTCTAACTTTGAAATGCGTAAAGGGGAACTTTTCAAGAAAGGGTATCTTCAGCCCATCCTGAAATGCGTTACCCCCAAAAAAGGACGAGAGGTCTTAGAAGATCTACATTCAGGGTACTGCGCTTCTCACGTAGGCGGCAGGTCGCTTGCTCAAAGGACCAGGCGGCAAGGTTACTTCTGGCCTACATTGGAAGCTGATGCCATGGAAATGGTTAAAAAATGTGATAAGTGCCAAAGGTTTGGCAAGCTAATCCATCGTCCGGCCACAGATCTCACGACCATCCATAGTCCTATACCATTCGCTAAGTGGGGCATGGATATCCTAGGTCCCTATACGCCTGCAACAGGCGGCAGGCGGTATATATTGGTAGCAGTCGACTACTTCACCAAATGGGTAGAGGCAGAGGCTGTTAAGGGAATCAAGACGAAGGATGTGATCTCACTCATCTGGAAAAATGTCATCACCGGTTTGGGTTGCCCATGTCTATGGTCTTTGATAATGGTCCCCAATTTGAGACGCCCGTTCTAAAAAATTGGCTGGGAGACCAAGGCGTCTCACACTGCTTTGCATCAGTCGGCCGACCACAAGCAAACGGCCAAGTAGAAGATTTTAATAAGATCATCTCAGACAGTATTAAGAAGAAGATTAAACGAGCAAGCAGCCTATGGGCGGACGAACTGCCACATGTTCTCTGGGCTATTAGGACGACTGAAAAAGGGGCGACTGGAGAGACTCAATTCCTCCTAACTTATGGGGCAGAAGCTGTTCTACCAATTGAACACTACGAACCGACTCTTCGAATAATGTTGTATGACGAAGAGGCGAATTGGGAGTCCATGCGCCTGGCATTGGATTCACTCCCAGAGCGAAGGGGCAATGCAGCTCTGCGCCATGAAATCTACCACCTGAGAATGACAAGGTCATATAACAAAAGTGTGCACAGGCGTCCACTCAAAGTGGGGGACTTTGTACTGAGAAAGATGGAAGCAGTCGGTAGGGCTAATGAGTTAGGCAAATTAACTCCCAACTAGGAAGGACCCTACCGAATCTATGAAGAGGTCAGGGACGGCACCTACCGCCTGGAAACACCAGACGGCCAACCCTTGCCCCGAACCTAGAATGTAGATAATTTAAGAAGTATTATTTTTTAATAATGTAAATAGCCGAGAGTTGCTAATAAAGTTTGCAATTTTGCTTCATCTATATTGTACACAGAGGGGCATGCCAACTGGTAAAACAGTCGCCTACTCTCCATTTTACTTGAATATGTACTGATTTAAGAGGGGCACGCCGCCTGTAGCTATACAGTCGGCTACTCTCCATCAAAGGTGGTCGCCTGAACCAAACAGACGGCTACCCCATTATACTTAGTTCGCCATGAACTACCTAAGGTCCTATGGCCGAATGATCAGACCAGGCGCTCAGCCAACTGATCCAATCTTTAGACTAATACGACTTGTCCCAACATCATAGCAGGCGTCCGGCGGCATCCCTCCGGATGAAATTCGTCGCAGGGAGCAGCTCCCTTTTCGGTGGAACATTGCTTTATAAACTAATTACACGGCACCTAGACGACTGTCCCCAAGGGCAACCACGTAGTCGTTTTTGAGACAAGGATAACTCTAACAACTAAACTAAACAGGTGCTAGCAGTTAACATCCGCGTCGGATGACCGTCTATATTACTTGGGATAATTACAATCGGTACCTCTTGAGTAAATAACCAACAAAAATTGGCGAATCAAGGGGATCAGCCGGCCTTCGCCGCCTGGTACCTCTACTACTTAAACATTAAAGCTAACGAATGGGTAATCTCAAAGATTACTCATAAGTCACTTTCACATACTTAGTAAGGATCCAAAAAGGTATAACGAGTCCGCCTGTCCAAAGGCAAACAAGAGCTCTCATACCATGACCCCTATTAAGACGTTTTATTTTCAAACCAAACATGTTTGAAAATCTGGTTCGTAGGTCGACTGTTTTTTGGCAAACAGGGACTCAAGAACTATTCCTATTTAAACAAACAAGCGGGCTGGTTATAAGCAGCCTGTTCCTTTCTAACTTGAAAAAGTTAAACAAACCTAACGTGTTTCCTAAAATGCGTTGGGGATTCGACTAGGTAAATGGTCGACTGATCGCCTAACCTGAAACCAAGACAACCAGTCGTCTAGGGGCATAGGCAGTCGGTACCTAGTACCTATTTGCAATATTTGCCTTACGATAAGTTACAAATTTTAAAAACAGTCGGTATGACATGCAAACGGATAGTAAGGATCCCCTACTCTTGACAAAAATCAAGCATAAACAATATTCAGTGAGCAAAGACGACCGAAAGATGGTCGCCACATTCATATATAAACAACCGGCCATAAAGACCGGCAAATATTCACAAACCCCGACCCCTTGGCCGGGTGAAGAGATACAAAAACAAACGGCACGCAGGCCGGAGAAAAGTTTGAAAAAATGAAAGCTTTAAGCATTGGGAGGGGCTTGAGTCTCAACTGCCGGCTGATCGAGCTCAACGACGGGCGCTTGGTTCTTCAAAGCGTCCTCTTTTGTTGACTCGTCTTCAGGGGCAGGAGCTTTAGGCGCCCCCTCCTCTATTGGCTGAAGGGCCACCACCTCTTCTTCCTCCTCGGAGCTGGAGTCGGCCCCTTCCTCTTTCTTCTCGTCCTCTTCAGCCGCCTGCTGCATGATGCTTCTGTTGTACTCTTCAGTACAAGTGTTGAATTTCTTGTCCCATGCAGCATAGCTAGCTTTTGGGAAGAGGGACGACCAGGTCATCTTCATGATATTGGCCGAGTCCTCCATCATGGTCTGGGCTAGAGCCAACTTCTCAGTCTCGGCCTTTGCATTAAGATCTTTGGTGATGGCCGCCTCCTGCTTCACCAAGCGGTCCTTGACAGCATCCAAGGACTTTTGAAGGCTCTCGACATGATGGGCAATATGTTTAAGTGGCCGCACCTCATCTTTGAGGCTCTTGATCGTTTGCTCCAGCTCCTGGTTCCTTTTGTTGGCCGCCTCCAACTTGTCTTTAATCTCCAAAGTGGCCTGAGCCTGATAATAAAGAATATCAGTTGTCAAAATTTCATTTTGGGCAATTTGAAACATTGCCTTGTCAAAGTCAGAGGCGGCCATAGCTTTAGCAGCCTTTACCTCTTTGTTCTTGGCGTTGATCGGCCTACGGAGGCCGTGTACTCGCAGCAGAGTCTGAAAAAGGGAAAACAGGCGTCAGATTTGAAAAAAGCAGGCGGCAGGCAAAGTCAACATTATAAAAAAAATTCTAAGTCTACCTCAAAAAGGAGACCCATGATGCCGTCTAGGTCAAGGGTGCCGACTCCCTTGACCGTATCCCTCTCCTCTTGAGGGATGGCCTTAATCATAGACTTGGCCATTTGGACCAAGTCTGGTTCTTGAGGGCCGCTTGCATCCAGAAAAGAGAAACATCAAAAACATGAAGAAAGCAATGAAGAAAGAAGTTAAGTCTAGCAGAGCCAGTTCATACCTCTTGGCGGCCGACTATCCCTTGGGACTTGAATTTGTTTACCCACAGTTTGTGGGGTCTGCGGCTGCTTGTCAGCCGCCCGTTTCTTAGAGGAGCTAGGCGAGCTCCCAATAGCCAGCTTGCGAACCTTCGCATCCAGCTGCTGAGAAGAAGAGGGCTTAGACGTGCCCGCCTGCGAAAAATATGAAATGGTCAATACTAATAAAAGCAGGTTTTCAAGACAAAGTTTGAAGGCGCAGAACTCACTAGGTGCCCATCCTTGGCGGAATCAGTGGAGGTCCGCTTCTGGTGCATAATGGAGGTCCGCAACAAGGCGGCCGCCTTCTTCGACGCAGAGATGTGGTCCATAGCTTCAACTGAAAATAAGCACCACAAAGGGTTAGAAAAAATTTGAAAGCAAAATCAATGATGCATATAGAGGCTCAAGAGGCTGGCTACCTTTGGAGGTCCGACTGCTAAGGCCACAAACGGCCAAAAAATACTCATCATAGAGCCATTGAAATTTGGGGACGCAGTTTAAGGGCACCTACTCTCGTACCCCAGTAGTAGAGTTTGCCCTTATCTCTACTTTGAAGAGTCCTCGATCAAAGATCTCTTCCCTAGCCCTGCGAGGGACAAGCGGCATGCTACAGCCGCCTGCTAGAAGAGGCGGATCCTTGTTCCACCTATTATAGCGCTTGTTCAGCAGCTTGTCAGGACTGGAAATGATGAGGAAGGTGTTTCTCCAATCCTTCCATTTATTTTCCTTCCCCCTCGTCATCAAATAGCCCTTGTGGCTCGATATTTGGTACCAGCCGGTACCGCTTGCTTTGGGGGTTCGGCTAAGATAATTCATATGGGTGAACGCCTTAAAATTCGGCTCCACCCCATGCATTTCACATCCGACTACATAGCCAAGGATGTTGAACCAGGAATTCGGGGCTAACTTCCATAGCCCCACCTTGTATCCATCGAGGATTTGTTGAACGGCCGGATGCAAGGGAAATCGAAGACCAGCCTTAATGGCCGCCTCGTAGCAGCCAAAACAGGCGTCCCCGTAGCTAGCCCCCGCGGGCCAGACAACTGCGTCTTCAGCATCCGGCACAAATAATTGAAAATCAGGACCCATCACATGGTCCGATAGAAAAGAGTCTATTCGTTCTTTCATGGCCTTGATTCGGCCCTTTGGGACATGACAGTAGTAAGGAGTATTCAACTCCCTATGAGAGGGACCAATCGTCCCCCTTATCATCTGCATAAGAAAGTCTCGCCTCATGCAAATGAGAATGCCTTTCTTCTGAGTTTAGAGAGAGGCGGCTTGAAGAGCTAGAGTCAGACTCACTATCAGAAGAGTCCGACTCTTCCCCTCTCCCTTAGGGAGCCGACCCCTCTTCTTCAGGGGCCGTCTGCTGACTGGCCAGGTCAACAGTAAAGTGGGAAGGGGCCACCTTAGCCCCCTACTCAGAGCTCACGGAAACAGAGCCGCTTTAGGTACCTTCAACATCAGGTGTCTTGTCTGATGTCTCGCTCACTGGTACATAGAAAGAGGAACCATCCGAGCTAGTGTATCTGGTCGTCCTCTTAGTTTGGGTCATTGTGTTCTACAAAGACACAGAGACAGTCGGGCTATGTACAAAGGGCGAAGATTGGTCCAAAAAGGTGCAGGCGGCACTCCTAGTCCTAGATTCAGCCGTCCCCAGTGACTGACTGATCACTAACCTAGGTCGTGCCGGGTGCTTTCGAGGTACCATATTTCACAGAGAAGAAAGTAAAGAAAACACAAGAGAGCAGACGGTTACCTGAGTAATATGAGTTCTGGAAAGAAGGAAAAAGCAGTCGTCCAACGAAAGTAGTCGGCTTGTCAGAAATAATCGGCAGGTCAAAAGTTGCAAAGTGTCAGAGCTCAAGTGCAAGGGTCCGAGTGTTCTCTTTCAGAAAATGCAAAGTGTGAACAAGACTTTCGGTCAAGGCCCTTATATAGAGAATTTGTGGAAGTTGAAGAGTCGCTTCCAAATTCAAAAAATGAGCGGGAAAAACGCTCGACCCATCATAGGGTGACACCTGTAGCAGGTCGTCGCCTGTTACAGGCCGACACCTGTGACAGGTGACATGTAACCAATCACGTGCCACCTGTGAGGGGAAAATGATTAGGGGATTTTCCCTAGCCAGTCATCATCTGACAAGTGGACCATTCAGGCCCTGCCATGTATCCGCCACACGGACCAGTTGGAGCCTGCCACGTGTCAAGTGCTGATCAGTCCACCTTGGACCAGTTGTGCCACACCACGTGGCCTCCCCTATGCCAAATGGGCAAAACAGCCACCTCGGCCTAGTCTCCGAAAGAAGCCCAATCAGCCCTAGGTTGACCTAAACCTAGGATTGACACGCTTCCCAAGGCTATAAATATACTAATTAATCCTCATTAAGGGGGATTCAGCAATTAATTACACTCACCAAGAGAACCTAAACACGTTGATCACTCCTCACCTAGGGGAACCAGATCTCCCAACCTTTACTTTTCCGCACTATTCACTCCTCAAACAAGTACTAACTTGATCGTCGGAGGCGGAACTCCCACCACAAGGAGTTTCCGTTGTTTTGCAGGTACAGGCGCAAGGATACCAGTCCTAAAATTGTAACTCTCCCATAGGACATCAGAAAACCCCGTAACAATAATTGTAGTTTTTTTGGTGCATTGATGATGTGTCATTCGTTAGGGTTTGTATGACAATAAAAAAAAAAAAAAAAAAAAAAAAAAACTCTTTAAGTTTTGATTTTTTGGGGGATAAAATCTTAGAATGATGATTATAACATGTTGTATTATTGCTTTTTTTTTTTTTTTGTTGATCATAATTTTGATTATGTTTATCTATTACTTTTAGGCTAGGTTTAAAACATTTTACATTATTAGTGATTTAGTGAGTAAACAGGGTATATGTTTGTATTGAATAATGAATTATGTGAAATTGTGGTTGTGTTGACACCATAATTGTTGGATGTTTTCTTAGGCTAGATGGATCAAAACGACCTATACAACATGGATGTTGTAGAGGATGATCAACATGCTTGGGACAAATTAGAAATCATAAAACAGATGTCTGATGGTCCTTAATAATCTTTGCATTGGCCTTCTATTGCAATGGCAGAATACATTTGATCTTTCCATAACCTGTTAATCTGTTTGTGTTTCTTGCAAAATAAAAAGGAAAAAAAAAATTTGTTGTTCTGTTACTGGAATTGATCTGCAGTGATGGAATGAATTATGTTGAAGATGGCTTGCAATGGAGTTTAAAACTTTTAATTTTGGATGAACTTTTGTTTCAGTTAGAATTGAAAAACTTATTTTTGTAAACAAATTCCTAACGGCTAGTTTTTTTGGAACAAACAAGTTTACCAAAAAACTAATTTATGATAGGTGATTATGTTTAGGTCTCAAGTTATTAAGTTTTGGTGTGGTTAAAGGTGAGTTAAATATAATTTCGATGAGTTAAATTGCCAGAAAATTTAATTCTATCACCAAATTACAAGGAATAAAAAAACTTGATAACCAAAAAGTGAAAAATATGAAAACTTAATCACCAAATCTTAATTCCTTCCAAAAGAAAATGAAAAGATGATGTTTTGTATAAAAAAAACAAGGAAAAAAAAAAACGAAACGAATCTTATTGTAGTAGGGCATGTTTCGTGTTGTCTAAAAAAATATTTTTAAAAAAATAGGACGATTTCACTTTTGCTACCACCAAAACACATGCATCTCACTTTTGCTACCCCTTAAATTATTTTTTTTATTTTGCTACCACACAAAAACAACTTTGTTAAAATTTGCTACCTTTTAACGGAATGGGTTAGGGTTCTGTTAAGTTTAGTAAAAAAAAAAATTAAAATGTTTTTTTAAAAAAAAAAAAAAACAAATCAGCCACCCTCCCCCCTCCCTTTCCTCCACCTACGCAGCCTACCACCTTCAATTGCCTAGCTAGCCCCCTCCCGTCAGCTAGCCTCCCCCTCCCCCCTTCCGGCGACCCCACCCCAATCAATTTCCCCCACCTACGCAGCCACCCCCCTCCTTTTCCCCTTCTTGCTGCCCCGACCCCCACTCCGAACCGGAAACCACCCCCTCCCCCATTCGCCCCACCAGAATCGGCCTCCCTCCCCATTCCCCCACCGAAATCGTCCCCCCCCCCTTCCCCTACCCTTTTCGGCCACCCTTAACCTTAACCCACCACCCTTAAACCACCATAAGCAAAACCATAAAACCCGTTTAGGGTGGTTTTGGGCTGGTGGTTTAAGGTTAGAGGTGCCGGTTTTTGGGTGGGGGAAGGGGAGGGGGGTCGATTTCAGTGGGAAATGGGTAGGGGGGCCGATTCCGGTGGGGAGAATGAGGAGGAGGTGGTTTCCGATTCGAAGTGGGGGTCGGGGCAGCAAGAAGGGGAAAAGGAGGGGGTGGTTGCATAGGTGGGGGAGAGGAATTGGGGTGGGGTCACCGGCGTTGGCCCAAGCTTTGGGCGCCGGCCACCGACAGGTGGGGAGGGGGGAGGCTGGGCAGTTGAGGGTGGCTGGGTTTTTTTTTTAAATTTTTTTAATTTTTTTTTTAAAATTTTTGAATAAACTTAACAGAACCCTAACGGATTCCGTTAAGTGGTAGTGAAATTTAAATTATGTGATTTAGGTGGTAGTAAAATTTAAAAAAAAATTTAAGGGGTAGCAAAAGTGAGATGGATGTGTTTTGGTGGTAGCAAAAGTGAAATTGTCCTAAAAAATATGGTTATTGGGAATTTGGGATGTTTAAGACGTATTGTCGCTTATCCATGGTATCGGTTTAATCAAATCTATTTCCAATTCAAAATATACACTGACCAAACTCCCCCTCAAATTGTAATTTAGTAGATAGGCTATTGAGTAATACAATACTCAAATAGGGTTTATTAACTTATTATTAATCGTTGCAGTTACATGAATTTTTAAACAAAGCCCTAATGGCCTAATTACTAGGGGTGTCAATTCGGGTAAACAATTCGAGTTTGGGCTGGGTTTATCAGTTTTGGGTTATAACAAGTTGAAATGATTAGCGGGTCAGTTTGGGTTGGTTTTGAAAATCATTGGGTTAGGTCTGTTTGTTTTTTTTTTTAATTGCGATTTCTATTCGGGCCGGGTCCTAATCGGATTGGGTTGTAGTTGGTTCGGATCATAATCAGTTTAGGTTGAACCAGGTCAGTATGAAAATGGGTTTAGCTAGTTTAAAGTGGGATTCAGTTCAAAACAGTTTGGGTTCTAATCGGGTTGGGTTATAATCGGTTCAGGTCATGATCAGCTTGGGTTAAACTGGGTCGGTTTGAAAATGGGTTTCGGTTCAAAACAGATTGGGTGATATCGAGGGTCCTGTCATTATCTGTTTAGGTCATAATCGGTTTGGATTGAACTTGGTCAGTTTGAAAACTGGTTTACCCAATTTGAAGCGGATTTTAATCCAAATCATATTGGGTTAAATCGAGTCGGATCATTATCGAGTCGAGTTAGTCAGATAATGGGTAGGAACGGGTCATGTTATAATCAAGTTAAGTCATAAATAAGTTAGGTTTATCGAGTAGTGGGTTGAAACGGATCATATCATAAACATATTGGGTTACGGGTCGTAAACGACTCAGTCATAACGGGTTATCAGTCGTAAACGGTTCAATCTCAACGAGTTACAGGTCATAAAAAGTTCGGTCTTAACGGGTTGGAAACGGTTCAGTCATAACGGGTTACGGGTAATAAATGGTTCCGTCACAACGGGTCACGGGTTGGACCGATTCAAGTTTATCGAATTTTAGCCGGGTTTAAACGGTTTTTGGTTTAAAATGGGTCGGGTTACTATCGGGTTCAGACGTAATCAGTTTGGGTTGTAACGGTTTAGTATCGGTTTGCACAAATTCGGTTCAGTTTAGTTTCGGGTAAGAAAAAATTGGGTCCGGTCGGTTTTCGGTTTCTAAAAAACAGATTTTTAATGGTTCAGTTCCTTTTCGAATCGGTTCAAAACAGTCGGGTTTAACGGTTCAGGTCAGAAACTGACAGCTCTACTAATTACTAGTGGAGTAGTAGTTAGAGTTGTCCACCGTGCGAGTCGTGCGAGCTGGGTTAGGGTTAGGTGGGTCGCGGGTTGGGGTTTCATGACACACCACATGACACATGTAGGGTAGGGTGGGCCGGGTCGTGGGTTGGGTCGAAGAAGTTGGACACACCAGGGTTAGGTTCGTAGGTTAGACGGGTCGTGGGTGGGTCAAGTTGGGTTCGTGGGTTAGGGTAGGTCGAGGTGGGTTAGTGGGTCAGGGTGGGTAGGGTGGGTTAGTGGGTTAGGTGGGTTTGGGTTGAGCTGGGTTCGTGTGTTAGGTCGGGTGGGTTTGTAGGTTAGGGTCGGGTGGGCCAAATGGCTAAATGGGTTGTGTGGTATTTTAACTTTTACAAAATTAACAATTGGATGGCTTACTCAGTTGCTCTTAATTAAGATGCCTACGTATCCTTATATCATAAAATGAGGAATCAAAGCCAACGTAGTTCTTATATTGTACTTCTTTTGGAATTTGGGGGGAGAGGGGGCTTGGACCTTGATAAGCCATCGTCAAGCCTACCAAAATATATATTCCTATCTTGGTCTCACTAACTAATAGCAAGGGTAAGAAAGGGTCGAACCCAAGAGAAGCTTTAAATAAACCACCGAGATACTACTGTTTAAATAAGCTAAATGAAGTTGAAATTGGTGTGGCCTTGAGTAAATTCTACTATTTCAATTCAACTAAAGCTAAGAGGAGATTAACAATATTTAGAGGAATCTAGGGCTCGGGTTATACCACTCAACTTCATCACAAATCACAATTAGCATGCATTCATCAAGGTAAATTAAGGGGATAAATTAGGGGAAGTCATCTAAGGCACCCAGCTACTCTCTCAAGCTAGAGGGATTACTTGAGTCATGAATATAACCTACTCTCGTGGTTACAAAGTATAAAACAAGTGTTAAAGCATAATCACGATAGCATAAACATTCCCTTGACTGGAAACTCCTATTCTCATGGCATTTCAAGTCAATTAAGCATAAGGGAGCTAACTCAAGTTTATCTCTCGATCCTTCGTTGAGAAAGCTTGGATAAATAGTTCTAGCAATGGCCATATACAAGAACTAAGCAATTAAACCACTTAAGCTCAACTAATTAACACCCAATAATTACCAAATTAGCACATGCAACAAATTCTTTGTGATTACATTGAGGGTTTTACCCAACCCCTAGAAAATAGACTACTCACAATTCATGGTGAAGAACAATCTAACAACAATATCTAAGTTCAACATAAATCTAACAAGTTGAGAAAAGTAGTAAGAACAAGGTAGATTGAACATGCAACAACAATTAAGGAAGATTAAGAAGGAAATTAACAATTCAAAACAATTAAAAACTGAAAATAAAGAGCAAGAGATAGAGGAAGAAATTACTAATGAAGCTTCAAAGTTGAGAAAGTGTTGAAATTGAGAGTACAAACTTCAATTAAACTAATTCAATGATTGAAATTGAGAGAAACTAAGCTAATTAATGAGAGTTTTGAGAGCTAACTAAGGACCTAAGATGCCTAAAAGGAAGAAGAAGAAGAAGAAGAAGCCCCCCAAAAATAAAAACCGAGGGTCGCTTTTATACTCCCCAAAGTCACATAGAAAATTCCGTTAGGAAAACCGGGTCTGCATGCAGGAGCGCCTGCTCCTAGGCCTGGAGCGCTCGCTCCAGTTACTCTTGCGTGCCCGATCCTAGCTGCAGCAAAGAAGGCAGATTGTTGGAACTCAGGAAGGAGCTCCCGCTCCTCCTTAGGTGCGCGCCCGCTCCTCACTGCATCAGAGAAGGCAAATTGTTGGAGCTCGATTAGGAGCGCCCGCTCCTTGACTGGTGCACGCCCGCTCCTGGCTGGGAATAGAGGGAGGCAGATTGTGGCGCATGGGGTAGGAGCGCCCTCTCCTCAGGGGCTGCACGCCCTCTCCTCTTGTGCTTTGCTTCCAATATAGTTCTTCATGCTTATGCTATATAATCAATTTATCATTGCATCTACAAACATGAACACACACATAAAAAAGATTAGGGAAGCCAAAAGCTATAATCATACACTAAAGGAGATAAAAAGGGATAAAAGAGGGGAAAATAACTACAAAATTATGTTAAAAATACCATGATAAGTGGACAAATAAAACACTTATCAGACCTATCTTTAGAAAACTAAAATTTAATTTTGCAATTAAATTGTAATTTTCGAAAAATAAGTTGCCTACGTATCCCGAAAGAATCAAAGCCCGCATAGTTCTTAGCGTACCTGATTTAGAATTTTCTAGCCACCCATGTTTGTTGCATCATCATCACCGGAAGCTGCATCATCCGTTGACGACTCCAATATCATCACAGGATCATCTTCATCGTCTTCGTCTTACTTTAAACCTTGAGTTCTTCTTTCATCTTGATTGAAATCTTTCTTACAAACACAAATTTGAATGCTTTCCGGAGTTAAGCGAGATCTTTTGTCATCTAACACTCTTCTACCTGCATTAAAAGCAGACTTGGAAGCAACGGATGAAGCAGGAACTGCAAGTATATCTTTTGCAATTCTCGCCAATATAGGAAAACTTTTTTGATGTTCTTGCCACCATTTTATAATTTGAAAGTTGTTGTTGGTCTCATGTTGATATGACAAATAATCATTAATAACAAGTGTTGAAGAAGATGATGATGAGAATGATGTAGATGCTTTGTGATTTTTTTTTCCATAACTTTATCAAGAAAACCAAATCTAGAATCGGAAGTGCTAGTAGTAGTTGGTGTTGCTAAATCAAAACCATAAATAGATTCATAATGATCATAAAGGTCTCCCAAAACAGATTTGCATTTGTTAATATATTCATAATCGATACTTAAACTTGTATAATACAATTCTAAAGATTTTCCAAACCTTCAGCTTTGACACCGGGGTCAAGAATAGCAGCAATTCCATAAATAATTGGAAATTCACTAAAATAAGTATGCCACTTATGTTTCATGCTATCAAGAATGGGACGAATTTCATCAATCTTCATATGCTCTTCGTTGGTGTGAATAACTTTAACACACTCAATTATGACTAAATGAATGTTAGGCTCATAAATATAAGAGAAAATATGAGTTGCATTATCAAAAGCATTTAAAAGATCACGAACAAAAGAAGCATTAGTCCAATGACTTTCGGTTATTAACTCAGTAGGATCAACACGAGTCTCATTGTAAAATTGGGTCAAAATGTCACGATACTTTATAGCATCATTCATCAAATTGAAAGTAGAATTCCAACGGGTAGGGGTATCAATAGACCATTGTCTTTTCCTAAGACCTCTCTCTTTACACATAGCTATGTACTTTCTTCTAACTAACTGAGTAATCCTAATCCATTTTATAATTGTTCTAATTGGGTTTAGCAATGGTTGCAACTCAGCGAGACCCTCTTGAATAGACAAATTCAAAATATGAGCACAACATCTAACATGCAAGAGACTACCACCCAACAACAAATGCAACTCGGAGTCATTTACACTTTGTGTTTGCAGTTGCATTATCAAGAGACAGAAAAAACTTTATTATTCAAGTGAAATTCTTTTAAACAATCCAAAATACGAACTTTGATGTTAAAACCGGTATGCCTTTCCTCCATAGCTTGAAAACATAGTATACGTTTTTTAATAAACCAATCATCATCCACCCAATGAGCAGTAATGCAAAGAAAAGGTTCACCAAAATTAGAAGTCCATGTATCACTTGTAAAACTAACACGACCATCAAAAGTACGAAATAATTCAATCAAACCACTCCTATACTTATAATAAGAAGTTTGTATATAACGTCTTAGGGTATTTCGGGAGACACGAGTAAATACAGGTTGTAATGCAACTTTATCAAAATGCTCAACGTTTGCATTTTCACCGTAACTAAAAGGGTATTCATTAGCAATAACTAAAGTACTCATTTCATCAATCATTCTATCTTTATTATAAATGAAAGGTGTAACTCCGCCGGGTAAATGGTTCATGTATCCACCCTGATTAGGGGATTTTTATCCACCAATCACCGTCTGACAAGTGGACCAACCAGGTTCCGCCACGTGTCCTTCACGACGGCCAACAGGAGCCTGCCACGTGTCAATCACAGATACGTCCTCTACGGACCACTTAAGACACGCCACGTGTCCACCCATGCCAAATGGGAAAACCGGCCATCAAGGCCCAGTCCAGTCTAGAGGCCCGGTCAGCCCTAGGTTTACCTTAAACCTAGAGAGTTGCACGCTTCTCAAGGCTATAAATACTCGATTAATCCTCATTAATCCAAGGATCGAATAATCAAGAGATCAAGCAGAGAAGAACAGAGTTATTAACAACCGGCTAATCTCGCTAACGACGCAGATTACCAACACTAAGCACTCTCACCTAGAGAGATCTCGTTACTTTAATTTCTGTGTTGATTACTCCTTAATCAGGTACTAACTTGACCGTTGGAGGCGGAGCTCTCAGGAGTCTCCGTTATTTTGCAGGTATAGGCGTCCGGTTCCAGTCTCGGAATTGTAACTCTCCCGCAGGACATCAGAAAACCCCGAAACATCTGGCGCCGTCTGTGGGGAGAGTACTTCAGAGATGGCATCCAAGTCTGTACCGACTCCAGAAGAGAGGCGTCCCCTAGACGACCCTCAAGTTCAGTCGGACCATGATACCGAAAGTGAATTTGAAGTTGAAACTCATACAGCTCCAGACGGGACCCTAAGGGCCCGACGTACCCGTCATACCGAAATGAGGGAACGGGAGCATCTTCAAACAGGAAGCGAGCCAGCAGGCGCACCGCTTGCTCGGCAACAGCCGACTGATGGGTCTGCTCCCATCACAAGGAACGAACTCATGACCTTCATGAGGGACTTCAAGGGAGAGATCCAAGAGTTGATCAACAAAAAACCGCCTGCTTCAGTCAAAGAGCAGTCGGCCAAGAAACCTTCCACTTCACTGAAGAGGAAGCCAGTTCAAGGGCGAGAGGCGACTCCCCATCCTAAATCCAAGAAGCGGGAGCCATCTGCTCTTGATTTCACAAAACTCCGTTATCCTACGGGAAATAGGAAACCGGTTCGTCATATTCAGGCGGACGGGTCAAAACAAACGTTCACAGATGCTCGGCACCTGCTAGAACAGAAGAAGAGTGGCCGATTATCAGAGTCGGCTTCTACTTCAAATTTTCAGGACAGTTTGCGAAATGCCTCGATGAGGCATACTCAGTCGTACCATGAGAGTCAGTCAGGCGGCACCTCCCGTCAGTCCGGCTTTCATAGTGCCCAGGCGGTACCAAACTTACCATTTGTGCCGCAACAACAGTATTTTATGCAGCCACCTCCATTTGGTGGACCTGCAGCAAAAAACGTCCAACCTATGGACTGGCAGCTACGGCTGCTTAGACTTGGTGAACAGCCGTCGGCTTTCTCCAAGGAAATTACTGAAGCCGCTCAGCCGGCCAAAGTAAAAAATGTTCTAGTAGGTGCCTATGACGGCACTACTAACCCAGAAGACCATCTGATGGCATTCACCAACCTGATGTACCTTCAAGGGTTGGATGATCCCACTTGGTGCAAGTGTTTCCCAGCGACTCTCAAGGGAATTGCACAGCAATGGTTCGGCAACCTGCCGACTGGTTGTGTAAACAGCTTCAGGACGCTTGCTTACTTATTTGCCTCCAACTTCGCAATGAACATCCCTGCGAAGAAAACGACCCTTGATTTGGGAACAATTCAGCAGGGCGAGAAGGAGGGGCTTCGTTCTTACATCAGGCGGTTCAACCTGATGAGAATACAGATTCAGGGGTTACCGGATGAGGTAGCTTATACTGACTTTTTTAGAGGTCTCAAGGACGGGTCTACCTTCAAATTTGATTTAGTTCGAAAAAGGGTGGCGACTCTTCAAGAGGCCTTGATTGAAGCAGAAGCCTATATACAGGCGACTGATTTGTGTACGATGAAACAGTCGGACGGGAAGAGGCTCGACAAAAGAGAGGGACGACAGAAACAGTCGTCCAACAAAGATGAGAAAAGAAAAGAGGTCTGGGCGGCTGATTCCTCTAAACAGCCGACTCAGAAAAAGAAAAAAGAATTCAAACCATACTCCCCGAAGTATGTGTTTAACAAGGATAACCAGTTTATCCTAAAAGAAATAAAGGGACGGCTCTCAATTGAGAAGCCGCTCCCCATGAAGGGTTCTGTGAGCAACCGGAACCAAGACAAAATCTGTGCTTATCATGATGACGTTGGGCATCACACCAATGACTGCATCAGTCTCATGCGGTACCTAGACCGCTTGGCTGATCAAGGTGATCTTGACACTTATGTCAAGAAATCTACGGGGAACACTTCCTCAAAAAAGCAGTCGGCCAAAAAGAATCAACAGGCCGACAGTTCCGATACAGATGATGCAGTCGTCTACACCATTGCAGGCGGCTTCTCAGGAGGCGGCCCCACTATTAGGGGCAACAAAGATAATATAAGGCGGTTAGATGTAAATTCCGTTCACCAAGAACAGCCGTCCAAATATACATTTCCTGAGATTGTCATCACTGAAGAGGATCTAGGAGGAATAAGGGGGCCGCATGACGACCCTCTCGTTATTGAATGTAAAGTGGCCAACCAGAGAGTTGGCCGAATTCTTATAGATACCGGGAGCTCCTCAGATCTCATCAGCAGCAAATGTCTGTCAAAACTGAAATATCAGACGGACTGCATACATCCGGCCTCCCACCCTTTAATAGGTTTTGGAGGAGGTGTCGTCCACCCACTGGGACGAGTAGATCTACCCATTCGCCTGGGCGAAAAAGGTGAAGGACGACACATGGTAGTCCGATTCCTAGTAGTAGAGGAACTCTCGGCCTACAACATGATTCTGGGTCGACCAACCCTGAATAATTCCAAGGCTGTTATAATCCCATCACTTATGCTGCTTAAGTTTGAAAGGGATAATGGAACAGTCGGCTCCCTAAGGGGAGATCAGAGGATGGCCCGAGAGTGCTATCTCTCGGATGTCAAGCCCACTGTTATGGCCACTGGGTCAAGTGGAGAAAAAACAGACCTTGACAACGTCAAGGAGAGTGCGCCTGTTCAAGAAACAGGCGACAAAAAGAGAAAGGCGTCCCAGGCAGAGTCAGCAAGAAAAGCAAGAAAATAGCAATCATTGGCAGAGGACCGGCCGGATGAGTTCCGCCCTCAGCCGGCTGGTGAGCATGCGGACCTGATATTAGACGACTCTCGTCCTGACCGTACAGTCAAAGTTGGGACGACTGCTCTGAGAAACCTTGGAGACGACTTTCACAACCTGTTGAAAGAATACAAGGACATCTTTGCATTTGAAGTCCATGAAATGCCAGGCATTAGTCCGGATCTGGCAGTACATAAACTCGCTGTGGATCCGAAAAAGAAGCCGGTACGGCAAAAGAAGCGGAACCATGGTGAAGAAAGAAGTCAGGCGGCAGCCGCCGAAGTCAAAAAATTACTTGATGCAGGGTTCATTCGGCAATGTTACTTCCCAGATTGGGTTGCAAATGTGGTGCTTGTTAAAAAGCCGAATGGCACCTGGCGAATGTGTGTAGACTACACAGACTTGAACAAGGCGTGCCCCAAAGACAGTTACCCTCTGCCTAAAATTGATAACCTGGTCGACTCAACAGCCGGCCATGCCTTGATGAGTTTTATGGACGCCTATTCTGGTTTTCATCAAATTCCTTTATGGAAGAAGGATCAGGAAAAGACGGCCTTCGTCACAGATCAGGGATTATACTGTTACACGGTCATGCCGTTTGGTCTTAAGAATGCCCCGGCTACCTTCCAACGAATGATAAACACAGTGTTCTTTGATCAGATTGGGAGAAACGTCGAGGCATATATTGATGATATGATTGTCAAGACTAAACTTCAGAAAGATCATCTGACGGACCTCCGAGAAACTTTCGCCACACTCAGGCGGCACCATGTCATGCTCAATCCCAAGAAATGTGTATTTGGAGTTGAGTCTGGGAAATTTCTCGGATTCCTTATCAACCAGAGAGGAATAGAGGCGAACCCTGAGAAGGTACAGGCGGTCATTGACATGCAGTCGCCTCGTACCGTCCGAGAGGTTCAGAAGTTAACAGGTTGTCTGGCGGCCTTGGGAAGATTTCTAAGCCGATCAGGCGACAAATGCCTATACTTTTTCCAGGCAATTAAGAAAAAGGCAAGGTTTGAATGGGGGCCGGATGCTGAGGCCGCCTTCCAGAAATTAAAGGTTCACTTGCATTCCTTGCCGAGGCTGGTCAGCCCTTTGCCCAAAGAAAATCTCTACATGTACCTGGCCGTCTCTGATCATGCGTTAAGCGCTGTGCTCCTTGCTGAAAGGGACGGCTGTCAACTCCCGGTCTACTTTGTCAGTCACGTACTGAAAAATGCCGAGTTGAGGTATCCCCTAGTGGAGAAATTTGGTCTTGCACTCTTCATGGCTGTTAAAAAATTGAAGCCCTACTTTTTGGCACATGCAGTCGTCGTGTATACCGACCAACCAATCAAGCGGCCCCTTACCATCATGGAGTCGTCAGGACGAATGATCAAATGGGCCATAGAAATACAGAGCCTCGAAGTTACTTTCGAGCCTAGAAAAGCAGTGAAGGGGCAAGCCTTTGCTGACTTTATTGTAGAGATGACTCGTCCTCCTGACTCTCAAGTTCCAGACCAAGTCTGGAAGGTATATGTGGACGGAAGCTCTACTTCAAATGGTTGTGGAGCAGGCGTCGTATGTCAATCTCCAGAGGGCGACAGGTTCGAGTATGCTCTACGCTTCAGTTTTCAGGCTTCAAACAATGAGGCAGAATATGAAGCTTTACTAGCCGGGATCCGCATGTGTAAGGCGGCAGGGGCAAGAAAAATAGACGCCTGTTCTGATTCACAATTGATAGTGAGTCAGTACAATGGCGAATACGAAGCAACACATCCGGCCATGATCAAGTATTTACAGGCGGTCCGACAAGCAGTCGGCTCCCTTGAGGATTTCCATCTGATCCAAGTGCCGAGATCAGAAAACAACCAGGCAGATGCACTTTCGAAATTAGCATCATCCGCCTCCTCCGATACTCCTCGAACTGTTTTTTGGGAAGTAATGGAGAAGAGAAGCATCGAGGAAAACCCTATTGGAATCCTAGACAGAAGCTCAACCTGGATGGATTCAATCAGGGCATATCTGACAAACGGTACACTGCCGGATGATCCTCAACAGGCGGCAGCACTGAAAAAACGAGCCTCCTGTTTTGAAATGATACAGGGAGAACTTCACAAGAAGGGGTACCTTCAACCCTTCTTAAAGTGTGTTACTCCTGAAAAGGGACGAGAGATACTAGATGATCTTCACTCTGGTTTCTGTGCTTCCCATATAGGTGGTAGGATGCTTGCTCAAAGGGCAAGACGGCAGGGCTACTTTTGGCCTACTTTGGAAGCGGATGCAATGGAGATGGTGAAAAAATGTGACAAGTGCCAAAGGTTTGGCAAATTAATTCACCGTCCGGCTACTGACCTCACTACCATTCACAGCCCACTGCCGTTTGCTAAGTGGGGCATGGACATTCTGGGTCCATATACGCCTGCTACAGGCGGCAGAAGGTATATACTTGTTGCCGTTGACTACTTCACTAAATGGGTAGAGGCGGAGGCTGTAAAGGGAATCAAGACGAAAGATGTAATTTCATTCATTTGGAAAAACGTCATCACTCGGTTCGGGGTTCCCATGTCTATGGTTTTTGATAATGGTCCCCAATTTGAGACGCCTGTTCTCAAAAGCTGGTTGGGAGACCAAGGAATTGCACATTACTTTGCATCTGTCCGCCGTCCACAAGCAAACGGCCAGGTAGAAGCCTTTAATAAAATCATCTCAGACGGTCTCAAGAAAAAGATTGAACGAGCAGGCGGCCTATGGGCAGATGAACTACCACATGTTCTTTGGGCCATTAGGACGACTGAAAAAGGGGCGACTGGAGAAACTCCATTCCTCCTAACTTATGGTGCAGAAGCTGTTCTTCCAATAGAACACTACGAGCCGACTCTTCGAGTAATGCTATATGACGAAGAGGCAAACTGGGAAGCCATGCGCCTGGCATTAGACTCACTTCCTGAAAAGAGGGGCAATGCTGTTTTGCGCCATGAGATCTATCGCCTGAGAATGACTAGATCATACAACAAAAAAGTACACAGGCGTCCACTCAAAGTAGGGGACTTTGTACTTAGAAAAATGGAAGCAGTTGGTAGGGCTAATGAGTCTGGCAAACTAACTCCCAACTGGGAAGGACCCTACCGAATCTATGAGGAAGTCAGGGACGGTACCTACCGTCTGGAAACACCAGACGGACAACCGTTGCCTCGAACTTGGAATGTAGATAACCTTAAAAAATATTTCTTCTGAATGATGTAAAGTAAAGAGCTACTTAATAAAGTTTGCACTTACTATTCAATTTTGTATTATGAGGGGCATGTCGTCTGTACCTTTACAGTCGGCTACTCTCCATTGAGTTTTTCACTCTATCTTCAGAGGGGCATGCCGTCTGTTCCTTTACAGTCGGCTATTCTCCATTGAGTATTTTACTCACAATACTTAGCTAAAAAGATTAGGGCCTGGCCGACCCTGTGCCTAACAGGCGGCTACCCTTCTTTTACTTAGCACCTACGTTCACCAAGAACTTACCAAGGCCACCGGCCGAATGATCAGACCAGGCGCCAAGCCAACTGATCAAATCTACAAAACTAATTCGACCTGTCCCAACATCATAGCAGGCGTCCGACGGCATCCCTCCGGATGAAATTCGTCGCAGAGAGCAGCTCCCTTTTGGGTGGAACATTGTTCTATAAACTAATTACACGGCACCTATACGACTGTCCCCAAGGACAACCACGTAGCCGTTTTTGAGACAAGGATAACTCTATCACTAACCAAACCAGTGGTAGCAGTTGACATCTGAGTCAGATGACCGCCTGTATTACTTGGGATAAATGCAGGGGGTACCTATTGAGTTAATAGCCAACAAACATTGGCAAATCAAGGGGTCTAGCCGGCCTACGCCGCCTGGTACCTCTACTTCTCAAACAAAAGTGACGGCGACTGAGTAACTCCAAAGTTAACTCATAGTCACTCCTTCAAATTTGGTATGGAATCCAAAAAGTTTGAGTCGTCCGCCTGTTTTAAACAAACAAGGGCACCCGAACCCCTATTCCTACTGGATAACCTATTGAGTTAATAGCCAACAAACATTGGTGAATCAAGGGGTCTAGCCGGCCTACGCCGCCTGATACCTCTACTACTCAATCAAGATTGTGACGAAGACTAAGTAACTCCTATGTTAACTTAATAGTCACTCAAACTTAGTATGGAGCCTAAAAGGTATGAGTCGTCCACTTGTTTTTAATAAACAAAGGCTCTCAACCAATACTCTTGCTAGATTGACAAATAACGAGTTAAAAGCCAACATTGGCAATAAAGGGAAACAACCGGTACCCGCCGCTTGTTTTCCTACTTAATTCCTTGGCTACTAGGTAATTCTATTTACTTGGTCAAATTGAATAAAGAGTTCGAATACCGATTGATTAAATGGCCGACTGATCGTCTATCCTGGAAACAGACAACCAGTCGTCCAGGGGCATAGGCGGCATACTTACTATTTGTACCTGTCTTAACGTTCGGCCATACACAACAGTCGGTCTAGTGAGCAAATTAAAAATACTTAGACAAATTTGAACCAAAACAAACATTTGATTAAAAATGAGCCGGCCATAAAAGACCAGCAGAATATTCAAAACCCCGGCCCCCTGGCCGGGTAATTACAAAGCAAACGGCACGCAGGCCGTGAAAAGAAAAAATACTTAAAGCTTAAGAAGGGGGCAGTTCAGTATCAGCAGCGGCCGCCTGGTCAGCACTTTTCTTGCTGGACTCGGCCTTGGCTGCACCTTCTTTTGATGCCTTACCCCCAAGTGGCACAAGCGCCACAACCGGCTCTTCCTCCTCCAACGCACCGTCCAACGCCTCTTCTTCAGCAGCCGCCAGGATCTGTTGATTATATATTTCCGAACACTGGCGGTACGTTCTTTCCCATGAGACAAAGTCGGCACTGGGGAACAGTCGTTCCCAGGTCATGCGTTGGATTTGAGCGGAGTCTTCCACCATCTCCCGGACGAGCTCTTGTTTCTCTTGCTCGGCCTTATCCGAGAGCTCTTGGGTAAGACTCTTCTCCTGGTTCACCAGGCGTTCTTTTACGTTGGCCAAAGATTTCTCCATGGCTTCGTAAGAGTGCATTTTTTGGCGAAGGGGTTTCAGCTCGGCTTTAAGGTTGGTGACGGTCCCCTCCAGCTCGTCAACCTTCTTTTGGGCCGCCTCTAGCTGAGCCCGAACAGCGGCGGTCGCCTGCGCCTGATAATAAAGAAGATCAATGGTCAGTACTTCATTTTGGGCAATTTGAAACATTGCCTTATCACAGCTGGAGGCGGCCATAGCCTTTGCGGCCTTTACCTCTTTGTTTTTCCGATCAATCGGCTTGCGTAGGCTGTTGACTCGGAGCAGGGCCTAAGTACAAAGAAAAACAGGCGTCAGTTTCCAGATAAAAAGTTAACAGGCGTCCTAGAACTCAAAAGCTCAAAAATATACTAAGTATACCTCAGCAAGGACCCCTGAAATTCCATCAAGGTCAAGGGTGCCGGCACCCCTGACCGCCTCCCTGTCAGATGGAGGAACAACTTTAACCATAGACTTGGCTACCTCAACCAAGTCAAGTCCCTGGGGGCCGGCTGCATTAAGTAAAAGGACAAAACAAGTTAGACCTAATCAAGAAGGAAGCAAGGGTGAGTTTTTACAAGCAAGTGTCCATACATCTAGGCGGCCCCGCCTGGGTTTTTGAAGAAGTGGCCGGCTGCTTCTCAGCCGCCACTGTTTTCCTGGAAGACCCAGGAGAGCTTGCAACAGTCGTCCTCCGGGCCTTGGGGTCCGGCTGTTGCGAGGAAGAAGCCCTTGGAGTGCCAGACTGAAAACAAAAAGAGTTAGTATATGCATAAGACAACTAAAAGGGGAAGAGTTTTCAAAGCTTACCAAGGGTGCCTCCTTGTTGGGGGAGTCGGCATACGACTGCTTCATTAGCGAGACCCGCAGCATGGCCGCCGCAGTCTTAGATGCTGTTATTTTACTCATGGCGTCAGCTGCAAGAAATAAGCAGTAAAGATTAGTAAAATCCCAAGTAAACAGGGCGTGAAAAAACAGAGTATTTGTCAGGCCGGCTACCTCTAGAGCACCGACTGCCGAGGCCACAGGCGGCCAAAAAGTACTCGTCATAGAGCCACTTGAAGCTCGGGACGCAGTTTAGGGGTACTTGCTCTCGTACCCCTGAAGTAGAGTTCACCCTAGTCTCTACTTTGAAGAGTCCTTTGTCTAGGATCTCTTTTTTAGCCTTTGGGGGAATAGGCGGCATGCTGCGGCCGCCTGCGAGAAGAGGCGGATCCCTATTCCACTTGTTAAAACGTTTGTTCAGCTCCGTGTCTGAACTCTCGATAATAAGGAAGGTGTTCCGCCAATCCTTCCATTTGTTTGCCTTACCTCTCGTCATGAGGTAACCCCTATGGCTTGTTAATTGATACCAGCCGGTACCTCCCGACTTAGGGGTCCGGCTGAGATAGTTCATGTGGGCGAAAGCCTCAAAGCTTGGCTCCACCCCGTTCAGTTCGCACCCGGCCACATAGCCGAGTACGTTTACCCAAGAGTTGGGGGCTAACTGCCATAACCCCAGATCATACCCATCTAAAATCCGCTGAACAGCCGGATGTAATGGGAAGCGCAGTCCAGCTTTGATGGCTGCCACATAGCAGCCAAAGCAGCCGTCACCATAGCTGGTACCAGCCGGCCAGACGACAGTATCTTCTGGATCTGGCACAAACAGTAAAAATTCCGGGCCCATTTTGTGGTTAGCAATAAAGCTCGCCACGTTGTCTTGCATGGTTGCAATCCGGCCCCGGGGTACCCTGCAGTAGTAGGGGGCGTTTTCCTCTCTGTAAGAGGCGGACGGCTCCGCCCAATTGTCCCCCTTCTCAACTGCATGAGAACGTCTCGCCTCTTGTAGGCGGCTATGTTTTTCTTCTGAGCCAGGAGAACTGTGGCCAGAAGAGCTGGACTCAGACTCGTCCTCTGACGAGTCCGAGGAGGACGACTCCTCCCCTTTCCTAGAGGGGCCCGCCTCCTCTCCCTTAGAAGGAGCAGAAGGAAAATTAGACATGTCAACGGTAAGATGGGAAGGGAACACCTTGGCCCCTCTCTCAGAACTGTCGGCTTGACAGTCGCCTCGTTCTACATCTGGCGCCTGGTCAGATGTTTCACTAAGGAGCACCCTTTGGGAGGAGCCGTCTGAGTTTGATATCATAGCAGTCTTTTTTTTTCTGGCCATCACGTTCTGCATAGACACAGATACAGTCGGACTTTGTATAAAGGGCAAAGATGGGTCCAGAAAAGGGCAGGCGGCACTCCTAGTCCTAGATTCAGCCGTCCCCGGTGACCGGCTGATCACTAACTTAGGGCGTGTCGTGTGCTTCCATGGTGCCATTTCAAAAAATAAAAAGAAAATTAAGAGTAAGAGAACTGAGTTACCTGAACGAGTGACGGTTGATGAAGTCCTGGAAGTTCGGGTCAGTCGGCTTGTCAGAACAGGCGGTAGGCAGAAAAAGTCCGAAATGTCAGAGCAAGTTCAGGGGTCCGAATGTTCTCGCAAAGTTCTCAAATGTGAAAATGACCGAAGTCAGCACTTCCTTATATAGGCAAAGTGAGAAGGCGAAGGGTCGCTTCCAAATTCAAAATTTGGGCGGGAAAATCTCTCGGCCGTTTGAAAGGTGACACCTGTAACAGGCCGTCGCCTGTCACCGTGCGACACCTGTCACAGGCGACACGTGACCAGTCACGTGCCACCTGTGAGGGGCAAATGATTAGGGGATTTTTATCCACCAATCACCGTCTGACAAGTGGACCAACCAGGTTCCGCCACGTGTCCTTCACGACGGCCAACAGGAGCCTGCCACGTGTCAATCACAGATACGTCCTCTACGGACCACTTAAGACACGCCACGTGTCCACCCATGCCAAATGGGAAAACCGGCCATCAAGGCCCAGTCCAGTCTAGAGGCCCGGTCAGCCCTAGGTTTACCTTAAACCTAGAGAGTTGCACGCTTCTCAAGGCTATAAATACTCGATTAATCCTCATTAATCCAAGGATCGAATAATCAAGAGATCAAGCAGAGAAGAACAGAGTTATTAACAACCGGCTAATCTCGCTAACGACGCAGATTACCAACACTAAGCACTCTCACCTAGAGAGATCTCGTTACTTTAATTTCTGTGTTGATTACTCCTTAATCAGGTACTAACTTGACCGTTGGAGGCGGAGCTCTCAGGAGTCTCCGTTATTTTGCAGGTACAGGCGTCCGGTTCCAGTCTCGGAATTGTAACTCTCCCGCAGGACATCAGAAAACCCCGAAACACACCCAATTGTGTTTGGACGGGCATCCGACCCCCCGAAGGACGGGGGCTATTTTCGAACAAGTCGTGTTTATTTTGCAAATACCGACTCAAGGTTCCATCTCCCGTTTTCCAACTATATGACTTGACATTTGCACCTAGCGCCTTGCAAACTAGGCATGTACACGTGAACCTCTTTGAGTGACCGGGTTGCCATCCCGGGGGTGTGACGTCAACTCGTTCAAAATGTTTCCACACCTAAGAAAATTGTGCTCGACCTCTACTTTCACCGCCACCACTTTTCATAAATCAAATTATTGAAATTAATTTTTAAACGCTATTCATGCGTGAAAATAAGCTTTTAAATTTTAAATATTTTAATTATAATTATTCAAACGCATTTTTCATGGTAATTATAAATCATAGAAAATTGGAAACTAAACTAACTTTATAATCATTAATAATAGTTTTTTTTAAATATTCATAACAATAAAAATTAAACCAGAAATTACCTTGAGATGATGGTTGAGATGTTGGCTGTGATGTTGGTTGCGATGGAGGTGGCATAGTTGAACTCGATGATTGGTGGGAGAAATGTTGTGGTGGAGACGTTTGAATATTTTGCCCATCTCCTAAACCATAATCTCCATATTCATTGACAAATTTGTTTAAATTTTCCGTATTAATTTCATACGAAAAACTTGCACCACCACTCCTTTGGCCACCACTTCGACCACCACTTTGACTCCTTCCTATTCCTTCTCTTGAGCCCTTTTTTTTTTAGAATCTTAAGAATACTAATAATAATATTAAGGAGATTTTTTTTAACAAAAATAAAACTCTTTATAACGCTAAATAACACTTGAGAATTTGAGAGCAATTAAGAATTTTTGAGTAAGACAGAAAGAAAGCTTGAGTTGTGTGGAAATATGAGTGAAATGAAATTGGTATTTATAGGAAAAATTGAGGGGATGATCATACAATACAAAAAACTAGCCAATACACTCAAAAAACTAGTTGTTACTAACAAGTAAAGTAGCTGTTAACTTTGTTCATCAAATTCACAAAAAAAAAAGTAGCCGTTAGTTTTGAAAAAATATTTGGAATATGGCTGTTAGGCTAGGCGGGTTGGGTGGGCCGTGCGGGTTGGGTGGGTTGGGTGGGTTGGCTATGCGGGTTAGGTGGGTCGTGCGTGCGGGTGGGCTGAGTCGTGGGCCGTGCAGGTTGGGCGTGCAAAGTGGGTTGGGTTGTGCGAGGTGGGTCGGGTTAGGTGGATTCACGGGCTAGGTGTGTCGAATTAAATGGGTCAAAACGGGTTGTGCGAGTTGGGTCGAATCAAACGGGTTAAAACGAGGTGGGTTGAAATGGGTTGTGTCGAAAATTTTAGACCCACGACACAGTCCGGGTTAAATCCGAGCTTTGCCGGGTTGGTATCGGGTTGAAACCGGGTCGGACCCACATGACCCACCAGCCATGCGGGTTAGGGTGGGCCGGGTCCAATCCGGCCCATTGGCCACCTCTAGTAGTAGTTATCCTAAACTAAGTCTCCGTGGTTCCACTAATACGGCGCCGTTTAGTGACCATCAACACAAAAGTCGAGTAAAACTCTTCGTTTTGGTGATGTAAAATATGTTGTCTCTTTAACCACATAAGAACATAAACAACTAATTGGCAAAGGGTTTTTTTTTTTTTTTTTTTTTTTGACACAGGCAAAGGGTTTTAATCTGAAGTTAGGGGTTTAAGCTTGAAGCAGAAAAAACCCATCGAAAAAGAAAAAAAATGGTGTTATCAAACAAGAAATTGAAGCAGCAAATAAGAGCTAAATTTGCAGAAATTTCAAACTCAAAGAACCCAGATTTCGAAATTGTAAAAAAACCCAGATTTCGAAATTGTAAAAAGCCCAGAAACCCCAAAATCACTGAAACAATTGGTGGATTCAACAACCCAGAAACCCAGATTATCAAAGAGAGAAAAACGCAGGGAAAATCTTTCAACTGGTGATAATAAGGATACCCATGTCGAAAAATCTTCAAAGGGGAAGAAAAGGAAGAGAGAGAAAGTGGGTGTTGAAAATGAGGGTGAAGTTGAGCTTAAGGTTGACGAAAATGGCGGTGGAAAGCTTGAAGTTGTTGCAAATGGCGGCGAGGGTCAAACATTGAGTATCAAGAGATTGAAGAGGATAGAGAGGAACAAGAGAAGGGAGAAGGAGAAGAATGAATTGATAGAGAAATTGAATGGTGAAAATGGCGGTGGAGTTGAGCTTAAGATTGTCGATAATGGCGGTGGAAAGCTTGAGGTTGTCGAAAATGGCGGCGAGGGTCAACCATTGAGTATCAAGAAATTGAAGAAGATGTTAAATTGGAAGAAGGAGAAGAATGAATTGGGAGAGAAAAGTGAGGGTGATGTTAAATTGGAAATGAAAGAAGGTAGTGATTTAAGCAAGGAAAAAAGAGTTCCTTTGAAGAAGAATAAGAAAAAGAAGAACAAGTCGAAGTCGAAATCGAAAGCGAAGATTGAGAATGAGGAGAAGCAATCTGAGGTTGATAATGTTGTGTTTCCAGAACAAATTGTTGCTGAGACTAGGTATTTCTCAAATTTCAACATGTTCATTTGGTCAATTTTTTGTGTTTGATTTGTTGTTTTATCTTAAATGCTAATGTTAATATACTATTATATATGTATGCATTTGTAAATGTTGATGACAATTTGATTTGGAGGAGAAGTAGTGCCTTATATAGATGTTTTGGTTTATTTGTTTGACAGTCAAGGAAATGAGGATGATTGTAAGAAAGTTTATGTTGGAGGGATGCCATATAGTTCGACCGAGGACGATATGTGGAGTTTCTTTGATCATTGTGGTACTATAACTGATATTGATTGTATGAAATTTCCTGAGACTGGAAAATTCAGGGGTATTGCTTTTATCAGCTTTAAGGTACCTATATTTTATCACCGAGATTATTTATATTGTTTTGAATTTTTGAGCATTTATACTTTACTTCGTATTCATGAAGATCAAATATCAGTGCTTGACATATTGCATTCAATCATTACAAATCTATCTTAGTGACATTGTTTGGGCTGGGGGAGAAGAATTGACCCTTGATAAGAATGATGTTACTGAATTCCATGAGATGTTAGGATAAAGCATGTAGAAATTGTTATTTGTGAGAACTGTTTTTCATTTGAATGCCTGAGTAAATGATAGCTCTTAAATTCCAGAAGGAACCTGATAGTCCTTAATTTTCAAAGCTTTGTTCGAGTGGCCCTCTTGTCCTCTTTAATGAAGACAATCTTGGTCAATTTGTAGTAATTAGTACAATAGTACAATCTGGTTGGATCTAGAATAAATAAAAATGGACTCTTCAGCCTATAAAAGAAGCTGCCAAACTCTCATTACCTTGTGGCAACATTTTTTATTTTGTTGTTGTACTAGTTATGTAGCAATCTTCTATATTGAACTAAAGTTAAGTGTTAACAATCCTAAAGCTTAACGTCTAGGCTTTTTGGCGAGGATGCTTTTCTCAACTACTTCCTCCGTTCTTTTTTACTTGACCCGCTTTGACTTTTACACTAATAACCACCCTTCCTTTGACCGTGTTTTGTGAATTATATGTATGGAAAAACTTATTCATTCATGTGGGATCTTGCTAGAATCGTCTCAATAAATACAATCACATATATAACTTTTTATCATTTTTACTTATAAAATATTAAAGCTATTGATGGTTTAAGTTGTACATCATCGGCAAGCGTGATAAAAGAAACACATCAAGTAAAAAAAATACGGAGGAAGTACGTTATAGTATAGGCCTCTTATAATTTAATCACAAATCTTCGAGAAATTTGATGGAAGGTATCCTATTTTGGGCATGTTTTTAGTTCTTACAAGGTTCCAAAAAACCTTTATTGATTTTTTATTTGTTTAATAGTTGTAAGTTGTTGAAACGATGTCATCGAATATTGACATATGTAACACATATTATATCATGTGCATGTATGCTATGTAGAAGACCTTGTTGGAGTAACTATTTCTCAGTTTCACCACTCAATTAGAGTGATGAGGAATATAGGAATCAAAGAATAGAAATATGCCTACATTTAGGAAGAAATGAAAGTCAATATTTTTTTTTTAATTTTTTTTATTATTATTATTATTTTTTGTTTTATTTCAATAAAGTATCCTGAATTTCAGGATTTTATGTTTAAATTTAGAAGTAGAGTTAAAATCAAACATGCCAATTTGCATATATACCTATGATTTATCTTCGCGCATGATCGTAATTCCCTGTCATAATAAAATAGCATATTCGTAATTACCAGTTTGTAACGGACTAAAACTCGTGCAAATTTGAATCTAAATTGAAATTATGAGAATATCTAGGCTCTTGTATCTTCCAAATTGCAAAGTTTTGCAAGCTTGTGAGTCTCAAAAACATCCATCTAAACAGCTATAGTGCCATCTTTCTTATCAAAGTCATAACAATGACATGTCCCTCTAATTTTTTCCATATATCTAAATCATTACACGTTGGCTAACTCCAATGGTAGCTTGACACAAGTCATATACGAAGTTGTTGTTTTGAAGCCTTGTGAACTTTATCACCCACTTTTTGACTACCTTGTTCAATGACAGGATTGTCATAATGTCCTACACATATCTCTCTTAAGTTCTACCTTCTATTCTTCCATGCGTTCATAAAAATCAGATATCTAGTCTCTAAATTATACGCTTTTATGAAATATTGTTGAGTTATAGATAGTTGCTAACTATGCTATTTTCATGTAATGTGAACCATTGATCGTCACCAATTAGTGATGTAAATTATGATTTTTTCACTTTTCTAAAGTCTTTGTGCATGTTTTTATGCCTTTACTCTCCATTTTCTCCTTCCCTTCTCTGATTCCTCCTCAGTCTTCCTCTGATGTCTCTTCTTTCCTTTCTTTGAATTTTATCAAATATTCTATAGGAGCCCTTTTCATTTTGCTGCTTCTGAATTTTAACAATCATAATTAATCCATCTTTTGGTGAAATATTAGACATTGTAAATAGGTTGACCTGAACAAAACACTCTATTAGAGTGGGGGGGGGGGGACCGGGGGAAGGGATAGGGGGAGATAAAGACGAGAAGAGAAATGGTGTGAGAAAGAGAGATAGAGGGGGGGGGGGGGGAAAGGGATGGGGGAGATAGAGAAGAGAAGAAGAAAAGTGAGAGAAAGAGAGAGAGAACCGGGGGGGGGGGAAGGTATGGGGGAGATAGAGAAAAGATCGGGAGGGGGATTAAGAAAGCGAGAAAAGATGTGGGAGAGAAACAGAGAAAAGAACGGCAAGATTGGGAGGGGTATTCTGTAGACTAGTAGAGAGAAGGGATAGGGGGGGACCGGGGGAAGGGATAGGGGGAGATAAAGACGAGAAGAGGAATGGTGTGAGAAAGAGAGATAGAGGGGGGGGGGAAAGGGATGGGGGAGATAGAGAAGAGAAGAAGAAAAGTGAGAGAAAGAGAGAGAGAACCGGGGGGGGGGGGGGGAAGGTATGGGGGAGATAGAGAAAAGATCGGGAGGGGGATTAAGAAAGCGAGAAAAGATGTGGGAGAGAAATAGAGAAAAGAACGGCAAGATTGGGAGGGGTATTCTGTAGACTAGTAGAGAGAAGAGATTATACTAGAACTGAAAAAGAAGGAAATCATGGAACGAAATTGTGCAGCAACCTGCAGTCATCGGCCTAGGGCTTACTTACTTTCACCTAGTGCTTTGCAAACAAAATCTTGGTTAATCAAAATTATGAGTACATATGTATGATCCAAAGCTTTCATATGTGATGTCATCCTTTCCTGTCATTAAATATTTGTACCACAAGATTGCTGACCTTTACCCCCTTTCTCCCTGGTAGTAGTAATCTCTTTTCTTAGGTGGCTGTGACTGAAATACTTCTGGAGGATTTGCATTTTTATCAAGTTTATGTTAGTTCTTGTTTGTATCAATCAAAGCAACGAACCTTTGTGATCCTCTGGCTTCAAGATATGCAGGCATAGAATTCCTGATATATTTAACATAACCATTGTGCCAGTGATCTTTTTTTGTCATGTTTACTATATCAAACTATCTATTACTTGTAGAGCTCCTTCTATTTGGCAAGTCAATATCACTTGAGCATTTGGACAATGCCATCTTATAGGGGGTTGGAGAGACTTGGAAGTTGTAGCAGCTCGGTTATTTTAAGGCTTTGGTGGTACTGGCTAGATTACTGGATGATCAAATAATTTAAATATATAAACATGCTTGTTTAATTTCCTTGGTTTTGAGTCTTTTGACAATAAATCCTCTCTTCCTTCTACTTAGTCAATTTATTGTGATATTTTTAAACCCATTACGTAAATGCATTCAACTACAAATCATTACAAGATTGTCCTGTAGCAGTATTATATATTGATGATATCTTTTTAGATGAGGTGATTCGTGTTGGCTAGTGGCAGGGTTAGTAGCCAGAGCCACCAGCACCACCCTGCAGAATGTGACCTCAATAATCAAACTGGAGAAATTCCTTCCCCCTCCCTTTTGAAATTATATATCCTGTTAGGTTTGCAAATGATAATATTACCTCCATCCCACCTTATTATTAAAATGCTTTCTTTTCCTAATTTTATAATGTTGTCATGCTTTTTGCAGACAGAAGAGGCTGCTAAAAAAGCCCTGGCACTAGATGGATCTGACATGTACGTGTTTTCCAATATGCACCTGTCTATTGATTACTTTTCTTACTTAAGTTTCACATCATTCATATACTTGTGTCAATCTGCTTTTATCTCAGGGATGGCTTTTACCTGAAAATTCAACCCTACAAGGCAACTCGTACCACTAAATCATCAGCCTTTATCCCACCAGTCATAGAGGGCTACAACAGGATATATGCTGGAAACTTGTCATGGGATATCACAGAAGAAGACTTACGAAAGTTCTTATCTGATTGTAATATAACGTCCATCCGATTTGGGGAGGATAAAGAGACTGGGGAATTCAAAGGATACGCACATGTGGACTTCTCTGACAGTGGCTCTCTTACAAAGGCATTGAAACTAGATCAGCATGTAGTATGTGGACGGCCTGTGAAGATAAGTCGTGCAGTCCCTGTGAGAGGAGCTATAAGACATCCGGGGTCTGCCTCAGCACCATCAACTATGAAACCTCAACAGAATATTATTGGAGTTATGCCGCCAGCTGTAAAACCTGGAGAGAATCATAGTGTTGTTATGCCAGCAGCTGTAAAACCTGAAGAGAGTTATAATGAAGTTGTGCCACCAGTAGTACAACCACCAGAGAATAATACCGGGGTTAGCTCTGGGAAGCTTAAGAGGAGGACTTGCTATGAATGTGGTGAACGCGGTCACATTTCTTCTGCCTGTCCAAAGAAACAAGCTACTGAACAAACTGCTCCAAATGCTAGTTAATCTATTATCATAGAATTGTGACCATCTCCAGCCACTTGCCGTGGAGAATTTTTTTGACGCACCAGTAGTTGATTACCAGCATATTGACACTTTTATATGGTCCATATTTATAAAAGGAATATTTCTTTCTTGCCCCTCATAGAGTTGAGCTACACAGTATTTGCTAGTTTTACGAATTCGTTATTTGTACCTCTTTCTCCCCTTCTGTAGGAGCAACTTCTACAACTTTGCACTTTCCAAATGGAAAAGTTAGATAAAATTTTGTTTTCTGAGAAAGATAATATGAAATTTCACAATCTCAGGCTTTCTGTCTTCCAAAGCTTGTATGCAACACATTAGTCAGTTAAAAAAAATGGTGAAGTTCTCTTATGCCATTTGAGGAGGCAACTGTGAAGCTCTTTGCATCCAAATACATGTGTTGTACGAAAGATTCGTTGTGGATCATATGACTTTCCGATAATAACTTGTGTTCTATCAAGGGTAATTGGAGGTTATTTGAAAATCGAGTACAAGAAATGAATTATATGATGATGAGTTGAGCTAAGTTCAAGCTTAAGATAACTTTTTTTGTTTCAAGTTAAAAGTAAAGTCTAGTACTTTTCAAACTAAAAAAAAAAAAATACAAGCTTAATTTCACTTGAAAAACTCAACTTCAATTTAAAATTTCTTTTAGGTTATCAAAATTATCATGTTGTGATTATTGACAATGTTTTGGCAACTAGTCTAGAACGTCTTCTATCTAAAACTTCATTCCATACATATTATTATGTTGACCTTTTATGAAAGTTTCATATTTATTGCAACGTTTTCCTATTGGCATATGGTTTCTCTCTCTCTCTTCATCTAAAATCTGCATACTTTCATGTTGCAATTTTTGCAAAACTTCATAACATTTTTGTAAACATTTTAAGTTGTTATTCTGACTTTTGAGATCATTAGTTGTGTCGGCCTTTATTATAATTTTATACTTTTTTTTTTTTTTGACAATTACTATAATTTTATAGTTATGAGTGTGTGCTAATACTTTGCTTTTTCTCATTATTATAGAGGCTTTTTGAAACTCCTTTGCCTCCTTCAAGAAACTAAGGTACATATATACTCCCTCCGTATCGTAATAATCGCAACACTTTGACTTTTGCACTATTCATATGCTTACTTTGACTATACTTTTAATCAATATATAAAAAATATATATTGCCATGTAAAATATTTTTGGATTAGTCTTTATGTATATTTTCATTAGATCAAACTTTTATATGTCTTATATAATATATAATTACAAATATTAATGGTCAAAGTTGTGCATTGGCATGTGTGTCGGTCAAAGTGTTGCAATTATTAAGAAACGGAGAGAGTATAAAATACAAACTTATCCTTCAGCACAATAAATCAATCAGTAAGTTTTGATAAATATTTACATTCAAAATTGAGAACATAGTCTAATTCCATATCTAGTTAATAAACATAGAAGCTCTCTATACAGACCCAATGATGTGACATGAAGACTTCGTCGTTTCATCTCAACTTTGGAAACAGTAGTTCAACAAAATTATCTGGTGACGAGGGTTTGTATTCTACTGATGTAAAAACAAAGATCAGTAATCCAAATTTGTTAGTAGGCTACAGAGAAAATGCAATTTTCGTAGAAACAATGTATGAAAAAATTTGGACTGTTCATGTTGATTTGATACCATTATTAGACTGCTGAGAAATGTCTTCTTCACTTTCATGAGATGAATGTGGATGTACCTTCATAGGCATCTCGGTAGAATGAGGTGTGCTATCATCAAGAGGAGAGGAAATATGGTCCTCTCTGTGAATCAAGTTAGCTCCGTGTTCATCAACCTTAGTGTCTTCATCAGAGAAGTCACTGGGCTCCTCTTGATTACAGGAACCTGGAACCAAACCATTTTCATGATCATCAAGCTTGGTGTCCTCATCAGATGGAGGGCAATGCCCGTCTTGATGATCAATGAAGTCTGACGGCTGTGATCCATCAATATCGTCACAAGAAGGCATGGCAGTTACTACCTCACTCTCATGCAAGCAGATCTGTGCATCACCTACTTCATTCACAGAAATGCAAAGCTGAGCTTCATCCATATCTTCTTCATTTACATTTGCAATGTCTGGATGACATGGGTGATGATGATTGACCAAACGAACTGGGTGATGCATCTGTTGTACATATTCAATATCAGTTAAAGCATAATTTGGTATTAGTTGATCGTCTCTACATGTGTTATCCTCTTCACATTGCTCCAACTCATCTTTCCGCCTTCGTTTTCCCATTCCTTTTCTTCTGATCTTCTCCTTACCCCTACCTCTCTTGTTGCAATTCTCATTTTCTGGCGATGGTGATGCTACTGTGACAACACTTTCTGCTTGGTCACGTAAACACTCATGAATGATATATCTGATCCTGGTTATTGAGTGTATTTGCTCATTATCCAATCCTTGTAGGGACATTGTATCAGCAATGTGTGCGACTTCACGTAGAGTTGCATTCTACAATATTTTAAAAAGTAGGAAATGTAGACATGGAAAAAAGGAACAAAAAAGAAAGAAATTAACCAAAGCTGAACAAACAATTTCTTTTTTAAAAAAGCATAGTTCACTTTAAAAAAAAAAAAAAAAAAAAAAAAAAAAAAAAAAAAATTCAAGGAGTCACTGAAATTAATAATTCCAACTATTGACAGCCACTTATAATAGTTTCAACTATGGATTATTCCAAATAACCCCAACTATGTGGATGCCGATCCAAAACTGTCCAGTGACCTGAAGAAAATGGTTTATTAGGTTACAATTACTTCTCTTCTGTTTCCACAATCATCTCCTCCTATTTTCCAACAACTTTCCTCCCCCGACTCCATTACCATTTTTCAGCAACTCCCCTACTTCATACCCTTTACCCTTTTTGGGCACAACATAAAGATTGAAAGAGAGTTTCAGGTACTGTTTGGTTGCAAGGTAAGCAATCACAGTGGTGGGGACTGAGTCTGATTGCAGAAAATAAACTTTTGCTGTAAGTCAGGAGTCATTAACTTTCATGGTGGTAATATCTGATGGTAATGTCAAGCGCAGATAGTGAGTGCGGTTTTCCCCTGTAGTTTCTAGAAAGTGCAGCAGCATGGAAAGTTGTTTTCACGATTAAAAGATAGCAAGAATGAGAAAAGAAAAGGACGTAATGGCAGTAGTGGATGCCTTTTGTTCTTTGCCTTAGATAGAGAAGGGGGAGGGATGGTTGAGAATGGAAACAGGAAGGGCTTAGCATAGGCGGTCCAGGTAGCTTGGTTCGGGGAAAAGAAGGTGGGGGTAATGGTAATTAATTAAAGCAGGCAAGGAGAATGGGACGACGAGGGCGAAGACTATTGGGCAGGACTCAGGACGGATGCAAGGTGGCTGTTCTTTTAGGGGAAGAAGCTAATATACGCGTGAGATTGGGCTTGGAAGGCAAGGGAGTAACTTGACTTGGTTGAGCAAGGGTCCAAGGGAATTGGTGCTTGGAGGACTTACTGGCAGGGAGGACGAAGAAAATAAATTAGTTACCTGCTTTTCCGGTTATGAATCACATGGAATCAATCTAAGAAGACAGCTTCCATTGTTGAGATTATTTTGAAAAGTTCATGATTGAAATAAAAAGCAAACCACCAATAGTTGGGATTATTCTTGTCAATTACTCCTTGCTTTGGATAGATGTTAAGTACTATTCAATCAAAGAAAGTAAAGGTCAGTGGTATGCAATCAAAGAACAGAGCAAAGAAGTTCAAAACAGCGGTTTTGTAAAAATCATTAAGAATAAAGTGTGGCTTTAAGAAAATTTCTATTTAATCCAACATTCAAAACGGAGAAAGAGAGCAAAAATAAAAAGGTTACCATTCTTTGAAACTCGGATGCAAGAGGAATCGGTCTTCCTACAAATCTACGAGTAATTCTCAAATACCAGTGCATATATTTGCTATCATCAGCATCTTCTCCATTATGCATGATATGGATATGCCGCTCTGACCATTCTTTGAGCTCCAACTCCATTTTTCCGGACAAGTCCACCCCACCATCAACTCCACGGCTCTTTCTTTCCCATCGGTCTACTGATTCTGGGATCGGTTGATTAGGCATGCCATACTGCCTCATACAACGATCTGGTAGGTGCCTCTCTGCCTTGTCAAAGCATATCAGCATCGTTTTAGACCTCCCCAAAATTAAGCTGCTTGCTATATTATCAGGTATTACCATGGGGTCAACATTCTGATAGGGAAACCAGTCTACCTGCAATGAAACAGAATGAAAACCCATTGTCATCTGAAAATTATCCAAAATGTATATATATAGAGACTGATCATGGTAGGCGTACATCAGCCGGCTTTAACGAGTCCAATGCCTTACGATAGAAGGTTATGTCTCGATTTGTAGTAGGACCATTTTGTTTTCCTTTCCACCGAAGTACTAGAGGAAAGTTATCATAATATGAATCTTGGGGAAGTTTTGGTCTGCCAATATTCAGGTGGAAGTAACTCCAACACTGGGAAAAAAAAGAAAAGTTAAGGTCACCACATACAAAAAGAGATCTTAAGGCATCTTTAATATAAGCTAAAAAACAAGCAGACTTAAGCACCTGTAATAGCGTTAAGCCGCCACTAACAGTGCTCTGAGATCTCAGTGATGCATTACCAAGTGCTCTATACAAAAAAGCCAATGCTGCAGCACCCCATGCATATTTCGCACTGTGGTCAAAATCCTCAAACAGAGGAAGGTACATCACTGGGACCTTATTACCAGTAGTAGTGGAAAAAATTGTACTTCCAACAAGGTAAAGAAGATAAGCCCGGGTATGGCGTTTTATATCTTCAGTTGATGCATTTTCAGGACAACGAGAGAAGCATTCTTTCAGCCAACTAAGCTTCACCATGCCACCACTAGTGTATCCAGAATCTGGTGCCTTTCCCAGATATCTTTCACATACAGCATCACATGAAGTATATGTGACCCCTATAACAGGTTCTCCGTCGATTGAAAGTCCAAGTAAATAGGCAACATCTTCAAGGGTTACAGTCATTTCCCCAACTGTCAGGTGAAATGTATTTGTTTCCCTACGCCATCTTTCAACTAAGGCAGATATCAGTGGATTGTCTATGCTAATTGCAGGAATGAATTTCAAATACCCAAATCCTGCCTTATCAATTAACTCAATCTGCTTTGGTGTTAGTACCCACTGATTGAGCTTTGATGTGTGTTCATGACATCTAAGTGCACCACGCTCCTGAAAATATCCATTTTAAAAATTCAGTAAGCAAGCCTGAGATTCAAGGACAATCTGTATTTGCAAAAGCATTGCCAATGTATTACCTGCCCTTCCCAAACAGCAGAAGAGACATGCTTCTCTTGATCATAAAGAACAGAATCATCTAGTGGTCCTGGATTGAAAGCATAAAGGTCCATCTACATGAGAAAAATAAAGTCAGAAACTGGGGCCAAAGGGAAACCATCAAGCTCAAGATTGAAGTTTGAGTGTAAAAATGTATAAATGCTTCATAATTTCATAGTCAACAATTAAGAAGCTAACGGTTTTTTGTTTTTGGACATATTGTGTAACTCTTTTGAAAGGGTTTCCTTTATTTATATGCATGAGAGAACAATATTAAGTGGAAGGGGGATATACAAGCCAATAAGCTAAATCCTCCAGAGTTGCCAAAATACATATTGACTGAAATTATAATTATAATGATAAAAAAAGAAAAGAGTATTAACAAAATAAATATTAGGATGGAGAAAGCAATGCTAGAAAAGAAAAGATTTTGAGTGACCTACAGAAATGCTTGATCTCTTCCATATGAAGCTACAAGCTACAACAAAATCTAAGTAAACAAAGGCTAAAAAGAGACACTAAATGGTCCCAATAATCTACCGTCTATGCAAGAGGGAAACAAGACACTTAAAGCTTCATTGCCCGCATATATACCAATCTAAATAGGCCTCTGGCATTTAATTTATGTAAAAACAATGATTCAATCTATCGAATAGACCATCATTTTACCTAAAATGCAAGAGTGCAGGTGTCACTTATGAAATTTAATGTTAATGTTCCCTCAGTTTGTTAATGTATTTCACTCTTACAGTGGATATCTGAAATTATTTTCCACATTTCATTTTCAGGTTTAAAAATCCCAATCCATATCCCAGAATGCCTTTATGAGCCAAGTCTCAAATCCATCATCCATCAATCAAAGCCTTAATCCCATAAGTGGGGAGCCCAAGTCTCAAATGGCAAAGAATGTCATATGCCCTCCAACTCATTTATAAATAATTTAACTATTACATATTGTGCCCTGACTATATCGTAGGCTAAAATTATGAGCCAGCCCATATTGCGGAAACAAATAAAGGATGGAGGAAGAAAATCATTGTCAATTAGCATTACAAATATTATACCCACTTATGCTTCACCAACCATATCCATTGTTAACAAGTGTGCAATTAATTGAAAACATCACACACAAACACAAGTATAGCTATTTGAATAAAAAAAAAAAATGGTTTCCCCAACCCCCTTTTTTTTAACCAGCTCATCTCCGCCATTCAGTAGCAATGTTTTCGTCTTTGTCTAATTATTACATTCCAAACAGATTGCAAGGAGCTATGGTTACAGGCCTAACAGCAATGGCATACAAGGTAAAAATAGCTCTACAAACACCTGAATTACTTTAAATTTTCTTCTTTACAATTGACCCGAAATTGCAACCAGCCCCATAAGTCTTTTATTCTAAATCACTCTCCCATTCTACTTAACATGAAAAGCAATACTCTTCCGTTTTTATTTTCTCCACTTACAACATACACCATTGGCACATTAATACTCTTAATTTTTTCCATCACCCTCCCATTCTACTTAACATGAAAAGCAATATTCTTCCTTTTTTTCAGTTACAACATACCCCATTGGCACATTGTGAAAAATAAGTTAACACCAATAAGATGCAAGGTTTGAGTTGTCAATGTTTTGAGTTACTTTAATCGAATTGTCCGTCTACCTTCTCTAATCTCTTCCTTAAACTATGTACCTAAGGAGTATGTTGTATGTTCGGAGGTAGCACGTAACTAGTTCAAGGCATGTACTCAGTCCTAAATTCCTAATGTACTATAATTCCAAGTTGTAAGGTATCGATCGAAAAGAAGCAATTTTTGAAAACAAAAATTCATCTTTTAAGTCATTTTATTTACTATTTCTTATATCCCGCATTCCAGACTAACAAATGGGAAAAATTAAATATTAATAATCTGATTTTAATGAGTAATTAAGCAACTTAAAAATAAAATGTTTAGCAGAAAAAAGAACACTGACCAAAAAATTATAGTACTTGTATACAATATTCATAGACAACAGTCAAAGCAATAGCAGTGACCCAAATGACAATTACACCTGCCATTGCTGCCAATTAGCAGAGGCAGCAAAAACATTGTTCATGAAAATTAAAACCATGACAATTAAAATAACACAAACAAAACATAAAATTATGGTCAAGAAAAGAGCAATAATATTAAATTAAAGTCTAAAAAGAAATTTGGTAAACCTAAAAATGTTGAAAATTTGAAAGAAATTGAGAAAAAGGCAGTGATTTACCTAAGAGAAAGCGTGTGAGTCTTTGAATTCGATTTCTGGGAAAAAAGTTTGATCCTGAAATTGTAAAATTGGGGGAAAGTTGGGTTATCTTAGATGGAAGTGGAAAAGAAAGAAGAGGAATAAAAGGGTTGTGTTGTTGTAGTTGTTTGTATGTGAGTGTTCATATGGCTTCTTCGATTTGCTTTATTATGAGTAGTTTTCTGATTGTTGAGGAACAAGAAGATGGTTTTTTTTTTTTTTTAGGAAGTATACTCGTGTTTTGCAACAAAGGATTTGAATAGATCAAAAGAAAGCTTTAGATACACAAATAATTGTTGTGTAGATTTTTTCTCAAATTATGCAGGGATTTATATTACCCCTTGAGCGGATTACAACACTCCCCCTTGAATAAATTTCTATAGGATGACTCCTATCTAAAAATTTATATTAGGTAAATACAAATATTACCACTATTGCACATATATGTTTATCTACCTCATTAAAACCTTGCCAAGAAAAATCTAGTGGGATAAAAACTTAGACGAAGGAAAAAGAGTACAACACATGTAGGGTTCCCCCTGAATTTAACACATATCACAAAAGCGGCGGCGCGACGCATGTCGGTCATATGCACGAGTTCTTGAAATTTGCTAGGTGATAATGTTTTTGTGAACACATCGACTAAGTTGTTACATGAGTGGATATGCTTGACATTAATCTTTCCTTCCTTTTCCAAATCATGAGTAGATTAGAACTTGGGGTCGATGTGTTTCGTTCTATCACCTTTGATATAGCCTCCTCTGATTTGTGTAATGCAAGCAGTGTTGCCTTCAAACATTGTAGTTGGGATTTCTTCGATTGTTTTGATGCCGCTCTCTTTGAGTATATGTTGGGTTAACGATTGCAACCATATGCATTCCCTACCAGCTTCATAAAGGGCAATCAATAGCTTGGCTTGATGAACTCGCTGTTAGTGTCTGCTTGGTTGACTTCCAAGAGATCGTTGTATTGCCATAATTGAAAAGATAATGTGTGTTATGATTTTGATTTTACTGGATCTGATAGGTAGCCTGCATCAGCATATCCCACAAGGGTAGGATTTCCATTTCTTGGATAGAAGAGCCCTACATTGATTGTTCTGCGTATATAGCGGAGTAGGTGTTTCACTCCATTCTTATGTCTGCTTGTAGGTTCAGAGCTATACCTTGCTAACAAGTTCACCGAGAATGCAATGTCTTGCCTAGTGTTAATGGCCAAGTACATCAAAGCACCAATTGCACTTAGGTATGGCACCGCCAGACCAAGTACATCCTCACCTTCTTCTCAGGGTTGAAATGGATCATCTTTGATGTTTAGAGAACGAACAATCAATGGTGAACTCAATGGGTGTGCTTTGTCCATGAAAAACCTTTTTAATACTTTCTTGGCATAATTGGATTGATGAATTAAGATACGATCTCTTATATGATCAATTTTGTCTCATTTTGTAATATGAGACAAAATTTTGTTCTTCTAAGGTCTTTCATTTCAAATTCTTTCATCATACATTTAGCGGTCTCTTTGATTTTGTTAGGTATCCCGATGATGTTTAAAGCATCAACATGCACCGCTATTATAGCAAAACCATTTTTGGTCTTTATTTTTAAGGCACATGGACAAATTTGGTCGTTCTTATACCCTCCTTCATTAAGAAGGTATTTACTTAAACGGTTAAACCACATCCTCCCGGATTGCTTTAAGACGTAGTGTGATTTTTTTCAATTTTATAGAATGTGGCTTTCGAGGTTTTGACCTCAAAGGTTCAAGTAGTAGTTCAAGTCCTTCGGTGACTCTCATATAGATGTCAGTATCACGTGACCTATAAAGGTATGCAGTCACAACATCCGTTAAACGTATTTGCAGTCCTTTGCATGTTGATAGACTTATGAGGAACCTTTATGTTGTGGCATCTACCACAGGAGAATATGTTTCTTCATAGTCGATTATCGGTCTCTAAGAGAAACCTTGGGCAACAAGTCTAGCCTTGTATCTTACAATTTCGTCCTTTATTTTCGTTTCTTTTTCTTATGAACATCCATTTGTACCCAACGGGTTTCACTGCTTTTGGAGTCCGGATTGCAAGACTAAAAATTTTGCATTTTGCGAGAGATTTTAATTCAACCTGAATGACTTCTTTCCATTTTGGCCAATCACTCCTTTGTTGGCATTCATCTACTGATGATGGCTCGATGTCCTCAACATTAGTGATGATTTCTGTGGCAATTGAGCCAGCGAATTTGTCATTGGCATAAGTTTTTACTATATCCACTGTTTTCTAGTGTGGACATAGTTTATTGAAATTTCATGGTTGTCAACAATTTCGTTTTCACGCTCCCCTCGGATATACCATCTAACTCTTTAGGCTCATCTTGTGGGTTGATGATATTTTCATCATTTTGGTTATCCGAGGAGTTTTCACCCTTTTTATTTCTCATTTCCACTTTTTTAGATTTTCTCGGTTTTAGGTCTTTAGCTCCGAGGGGTCTGGCACGTCTTTTGCATGCTGCAGACTTACCAGAAAATGGATTATCCACTTCTTTACAGAGATTTCAACCCTAGCAGGAGCATTCACTGCTGGTATATGTGACTTTGTCACTCCTTTTGTATCAGTGAATGCGTATGGCAATTGGTTTGCGATGTTTTGCAAATGTACTATTTTTTGAACTTCTTGTTCTCACGCAATTGACCTAGGATCAAGGTATGATAAATTTTGGGCATTCCATGATATTTCTTTCCAACATAGGCCCTCTTTATCTCCCTCTAAGGTTAGGACGACTGTCTCATTAAAGTGGCAATCGACGAACTGAGCTGTGAAAAGATCACCCTTCAATGGTTCGAGATATCGTGTAATGGAAGGTGATTCATATATAGCCAACATAGATTCCCAACCTTCTTTGTGGGCCCATTTTATTATGTTGGGGCGCTGCTATGGGAACATAGACTGCACATCTGAATTCCGTATAAAATTAATTAATTATTTAACTAACTTAGACCTTCAAAAATATCAAAAACTAGTAAAAGGGTAAGTAAGGGTCGATCTCACAAGGAGATTAATTAACTCTTTAAATTTAAAGTCTAACTCGAGAAATAAACTATATACGTAAAAGAATATTATTCACACTATGTACATGAGATTGAGGGGTTTAAATTGAACGAGTAACTAAGATTAAAAACACTTATCTACTATTTACAATACACAACAAGCAAACCACCAATGTGATCAGAAAAATGAATACATCTTTTTCTTATTTCCTATTTTTGGTTTTTTGTTTTTTAAAAAAAAACAAAACTGAAAACAAAAAATAATGTCGAATAAGCCATAATTATTCGTTTATCTTTTCGTTCATTAGAGTAACATCTTTTATTATTCTAGTTATATTTTTTCCTATCCAAATGGCTATGCATGTCTTTTGCTAGAGATTAATGACGACGGAAAAACGAAAAGTTATTGTAAAAAAGACAAAGGGTTGTGATGAAACCATATGGAGGAAAGGTCAATGGAGCAAGTTACCAAAGTAGCAAAGAATGCAAGAGAGAAGAAGACTAAGAAGTTACCAAAAAAAAAGGTGTCTTTCTTTCTTTTTTTTTTTTTTTTGTGGTACTTCATTTAAGTTTTTTTTGGTAAATAATTTCTATTTTGAATCAAAAAATAATTGTTGTATTACATTTTGTGGTACGATATTTTGGAATAATTATAATTTTCACTCTTATTAGTTATGTGCTATATTATATTGATCTAGTTGTTTTTTTTTATTTTTTTTTCGTATATTATATTCTAAAGAAGTAAAAAAATGGTGGAACCAGCAATGACATCTAGATGTCATCATTATGTCACAGTAAGGCCCCGTTCACTTCACCTTATTTTTGGTGAACTGAAATCATTTTTACTAAAATGAAATTATTTTTGCTGAACTTAAATTATTTTTACTAAACTGAAATTAATTTTATAGAACTGAAATTATTTTTGCTGAATTGAAATTATTTTTACTGATTTTCTATATATTTCTTCTTTAAATTTACCGAATTTTACTAAACTAAAATTATTTTAACTGAACTGAACTTATTTTTACTAAACTTAAATTATTTTTACTGGACTGAAATTAATTTTACTGAACTGAAATTATTTTTACCGAATATTATTTTTTAAGGTGAAGTGAACAGGATTTAACAGGAGGTCAAATCATTTGTGTAACACCCTTTTATTTCCTTTAAAATAGTTGTTTTTGCTCTTTTTAAAATACGAAATAGGAAAATCTAAAACATTACCACCACCGTGAAAACGGCTAAGGCAATTATCAAAGACACACAGCGGAAGACTTGTTTAAAAACCATTCAAAAATAAAACCAACACTTAAAAAGTCAACCAAACGAAATTAAAGTCAAACCAAAGTCAAACGAAGTCAACCTACAACTTGGAACCATATAGGCCCTTTTCAAACCCAAACGAATAATTTTGCGTTAGTCTTACAAGAAAATATATAAAATAATCAACGCAAACAAAACACATCATATTCTTATGGAAACTAAACAAGATTTGCTCTTCACTCATGCCTAGGGGTGAAAGTGATATGGATAAAAACCAAAAACTGAACCAAACCGAACCGAATTAACAATTTGGTTTGGTTTTTTTTCCTATTCGGTTCGATTTCGGTTTGAAAAAATAAAAAAAAATTGGATTTCGGTTCGGTTTTGGTTTCGGGCTTCCAAAAACCGAAATCCGCTCCAAAATATTAGCTCATTGTACATAAGCCCACCTTTTCACATATAAATATATAAAAAAAAAAACCCTAATGCCCAAAACTCTCACATTTCACACCTCCCTTCTCTCTCCTCTCTCCTGCCTCTCTCCTCTTTCAGTCTTTCAAGTTTCCTTCCTGTCTCCATCATCACTCTTCTTTCATGCCTCCTTCATGCCTCCCTTCTCTCTCCTTCATCTCTCCTATAGTCTTTCAAGTCCTCTCAAAGTCTCAAATTTAATTTTCTATATTCTAGCTGGATTTCATACCCAAATTTGAAGAAGAAAATTTTTGGTTTTTTTTAAAGGAATTATAGTAGCAGCTTAAGAACGAAGAGGAAATTGGGAATATATATGAACTGCGGTCGATTGGGAAGAACAAGATGTGTTTTTGCATGATCTCTCACCGAAATTGTAGTATTCTTGTAGATTTTAGTGTTGTAATCCATAGAATTTATTAATTATCATAATTGTATTACTATTTTTTTACTAAATTTTTGTAGATCTATTATTTATAAATTTGGTTGTTTTTTTTTTATAATTTTTTTTATATTTTTAATTAACTTTTAAATCTGGAAAAAAAAACCTCCAAATTTCGGTTTTCGGTTTGGAACCGAATTAATTTTTTAAATTTCGGTTTGGATTGGTTCGGTTTCAGATCTAATTCAGTTCAGTTTCGGTTTGGAAAATTCAAAACAGAATTAATTCGGTTTGGGTCAAAATCCAAACTGAACACCACTTTCACCCCTACTCATGCCCATCATGAAAATGCTCCATAACCTGAAAAGTTTCTCTTTACTTTGTCCCCACTACTCACCATTAGAAATGGGTCATCGTAGGGCCAAGGTAAAGACAAGGCCAAACAAACGTACAATATACACAATCAGCAATGCTAAGTACATAAGCGTAAACGATCCACATTAACATGCATACATCCTAACATCACACAACTTACCTTGTTGCACCTGTTTACAAGCATACAACACACATTTCATTCAATAGACATTTCCATTGCTTGTTTAATTTGATTATGTATTGAACGAGTTTCCTCCTAACCTGCCCCAATAAAGGGGTACTAACACGGGAGCTAACCGTGCCAGTACAAAAGAACCACTTGTAAGTGGTGGAATTCCTGCGTATAATAATAAAAAAGAAAATACAGCGTCTGGTACTCCCAGTAGAAGGTATGGTTAAATATAAAACCCCATAACTCCCCCCCCCCATATGTTCATACTCGAGGTATATACGTTCCAAGAGTTTTGGTGCGTCATCTCTTTCACTTTACGTTGCTTACATATTTTAAACTTGGTGATGACTCTCAATCCACAACACTTTATGATCAGTCATCATAAATCATTTAAGCAATCAAAAATACCAATTTAATTCTTAAATAATTAGTGACCACATATAATTTAATGTTGAACCCTTTTTAAACTACCTCGACGTTAAATAACACCTTAAGCGCATAATGCACCCCAAATCATATCCCTCGGTGTTCATAACACCTTAAGTGCACTTAGGCACCTAAATATAATATAATCCTCGCGTACATAAACACTTAAATAGCTCAATTCTCATGCTTATAGCATCAATAAAAATTATATGAACCATAATAAAATTCTCTTTTCATAAACCAAACCAAATTAAACATTTAGTTTAATTAAACATGCTCTTAATCATGCCAATAAGTAATAAAATTCCCTTTTCATAAACCAAACCAAATTAAACATTTAGTTTAATCAAACATGCTCTTAATCATGCCAATAATAAAAGTGTGGTCCATATTCAACATGCCATCATAATTAATTCCAATCAATAATTCACCTCAAATAATTCATGCTTCGCAAATCAATCACCAAAATCAATCCAACCAATAATTCCAACCAATGCCTATCATGATACTAACTTGGAATTAATTAAACAAGTCCTACCATGGTTCTACACACTTAAATAATTACCGAGTACGCGAATGTACCTCGAATATGATCTCAAAATCACCACGACTACACGAAATCACTCATTTGGAAGTCTCCTACAACCCTAAATTACAAAGAGACATTAATACTTATTCATAATAAATTTCCAGCAATATATGCACTCTTTAAAACACTTTTAAACCTTCTAAAACATGTTGAAAATTAATTAAAACCATCAACTTTTATTCCAATTAATGGATAATTAAAAATCCTTTCGGGAAACTTAATTCTAGCTTCTACATAAAAATTTCAGCATTAAAAAAACTCTTAAACTTGCTGTAATTTAGTTTAAAAACATTAATTTCAATAGTTTCAATCAACTACAATCAAATTCCATCAATAAACATCAATTTAGAAACCTAGGGTTATCAATTTGGGGCTTTTTAATTCAAAAATCAAATCTGAAAATTATATACATATTAATCATTTTTAAAACATCATAAATCATCACACACACCCAAATTCAATAATTAATCAAAGCTAGATGGATTTAAAACAAAAAGAAGAAGCTTCTTTTTTTTTTTTTTTTTTTTTTTGTAAAACCGCAACCCGCAAAGAGGGAGGGAGAGTTGCCGGCGCGCCACCTCCTGCGGCTGCTGCTGCTACCGCTCCGTGCTGGCGGCGCCCGGCTGTGGTGGTGGTGGCAGCTGGCCACCAGTCGGTGGTGGTGGTGTGCGTACGTGTGAGGTGAGTAAAAGGGAGAGGAAAAATTAAGGGGAAAGAAAAAATAAGAGGAGAGAGAAAGAGAGTTTACCTTTGGCTATTCTCCACCTTGGGCAAAGTTTAATTTGCTCATAAGATGGGTATTTATACTCTCTCTCAAAACCCTCCTAACTTAATTTCCCTTTTTACCCTTAATGATTCCTACTCCCATTCTAATTGGCTTTTGACTTTTTTTAAAACTCCATTGACTGTAAATCCTTTTATAATTTAATATGCTCTAAAGCTTCTAAATAATGATGTAAAATATTTCCAAAACAAATAAATAAATAAAAATGGATTTTTAATTAAAATAAACCTTTTAAATTAGGAAATTTTAGAAAATAACACCACAAATTTCTCAAAAAATGGATTATAACACCACAAAATCTCAAACTTTTATTATAACACCACAAAAAAAAGTCCAAAAATTGGATTTCACCACCAACTAATGGATTTTTGGATGGAATCCGTTAGTAGGGCCCACTCTGGACATGTGTCAATAAGACATTGGTTTAAAAAATAAAAAAAATCTACACCCTAACCTAGCCTAGCCCCACCACCAGCAACCTGGACCCCCACCGCCGACAGCCTAACTCCAGTCGCCGGCACCCCCTACCCTTACCAAATCCGTCGAAACCAGTCAAAAACTACTCCATCCACTTCGAACCACCACGAAACTACCGCAAATCACAACCAATTCAAACCCAACTCGCAATTCCCTAAACCCTAACCAACCAAAATCGCCCACAACCCACATTCCACCACCAAAAACGGCCACTAGCGGTTGAAATCGACCGGTTTAGGGCCTGAATGGTCAAACTCGACCCTAATCGGTCGATTCTAACCACTAGCTGCTGTTTTATTTTTAGGGAGTCAGAAATTTTAGAGCTCATAGATAATGACATAGCACTTATACTAGCACCCAAATCACATAAAGGTTTATCAATTATCAGATTACCAATATGACAAGGAATAGAAAAACTACCCGGATCTTTTAGTTTAGGTGGAGATTTATTTTGTAATATAGCACTACATTCTGCAGTAAAAGCAACTGTCTTTACCTCACTAATAGATCTTTTTCTAATCAAAATTTCTTTCATAATTTAGAATATGCAGGAACTTAAGTAATTAATTCTGTGAAAAGAATTGTTACCCAAAATTTTCACAACCTCCAGAAACTTACCAAATTGCTTATTCAATTTACTCTTTAAATGTCTATTAGGGAATGGAAGTTTGATAGCTGGACCCTGCACATCTCCATTCTTGTCCTGGAATTTACCCTACAAAGAATTATCTAAAGAGATTAATAAGATCTCAACATGTGATGCAATCATATTATCAAATCAAACACTAATTAACTTAAGGAATATGAATATTGCACACTTATCTCAGACAAGTGGGAGATTGAAGGATTTGTGTCACCGTCAGGTACAATTACTAGATATATTAATGGATTAATATTATGGAGATAATAAGTTCATTCTTTTGGGTAGTCATTATCTGTTACTAGACATGATCAATGATCTTTAGGCTAGTCAAATAGTCCAAAGCCCAATAGAATGGATCCTACAAGGTCACACAAAAGGGTGATGGATTTAACAAAGAAAGAGGCCCATCATTGGGCCTCTTAAGAGGTGGCCAACCATAGGGTTTAAAGAGGTAGAAGTTTGGGCTTGGTTTGGACTCTAAGTATACATGTGATGTATAAATAGAGGCCTTGGCTAGGGTTTGATATACAAAACAATTAGCAGTCAATTGAGAATTGACAAGCAAGCAACTAAACCCTAGCCTCACGCAATCTTTCTCTCCTCTCTCCCTTTCTCACATTCGTACAGTCGTACGGCCGCACGATGCAAGGTGGTGCACAGTTGTGGTGTTCGTGGCTGGTTTTCTCCTCCCCTCTCCGTGGAAGATGGTTCAAAGTGTTCATTCCCGACTATCTAGCAATAGTGGAGGTTCAATCCTAGCCTGTGGACTGAGTAGAGGAGAAACACTTGGGGAACTTATTCTCCCTTCATTTCAGTCATTCGTGGAAATCACGTGTCAAAGGTATGAATTATGTGATTATTTATGTGTTATGCTTGTAGATCCTGATTAGGTGCGAACGAATATGATTCTTGAAATTCTGCAATATAGTACCTAAATCCCTGCACGTACTCTTTCTAGAATATATTTAGTCAATCCTCCTCAAAAAATGAATAGATTTTGGAAAACTCTTTAGTCCCTTCAAATACAGCCAAAGTGGAAGATGTTCTTATGGAAGTTACTTAATAATGGTTTAGCAGCAAAGAGTGAACTTCACCACCGAGGTGTTGCGATACAAGATGTGTCCTGTGATTTGTGTGGTACGCAGATGGAAGATTTTAACCATCTATCTAGGAATTGCAATATTGCTAGAACAACATGGAATGGTGGTAGTTTGGGCATCCACTCTTATTACATGGAGACCTTTCTCTCTCAGATTGGATCTAATATTATATCCGACTTTTTATTAGTTTGGATGGGATTTCGAGTTCCAAGATTAGCACATTCATTAGTATTCTTTGGGGGCTTTGGTTATGTAGGAATAATAGGGTCTTCTCCCTTTATTCACCTATTACTAAACCAATGGGATTGGAAATTATTGATATCTTGAAAACTCATACTATTTTCTTGGATAAGGAGGCAACACTTGATAGTGCTCACTCTCCTATTTTAAATGCTTGTTTAATTTATCCACGCCTGGGTTTTATGTGGCACATTTAAGGATAACTCTTACAAGCCTAGACTTGGTGAAGACACATATTGATGGTTCGTGGTTCAAAGACACAAGAAGGGAGCAGTAATGGGTTGGTGGGAGCAGTTATGGATTATGTACTTCATCTGTACACGAAGAAGCTTTGGCGTGTCTGTACAGCTTACAATGGGCTTCAAATTCTAAACATCCACTCACCTATATTGCTTATCAATTCTTATAATTTGGTTACTCTCCTAAGGGGTGACGGGCGCGGGGACATCAATTATCTATGGTTGGTGCAGCTAATTAAACTACTACATAGGTTGACTTTTCACCATTATAGTATATACAAGCAAGGCGGATAGACATCGGGTTCATCGGGCTCACAAAATTGCACGAGAGGCTACAATCCATTTAATTTGATTTAATAATAATGTGTAATAGTGAGTATTAGTGTCAGTGGCTGAGGGAAGGGGGGACAATGGGGGACAGCTATCCTCCCTTTCGTGAAAAAAAAATCAGCTTTTATTATAAAAAAAAAAGAAATCAAAAGGCAAAAGACAAAAGGTAAAAGAAACAACAAAAGCAACTAAAGAATAAATAAACAAACACAACTTACCTAAAGTCTGCAAGCAACTTGTTGTCAAAATAAAAAGTCTGCAAGTTTGTACTTTTGTCCAATATTCAAGCCCACAATCCAATTGTGACGTGTGTGACGTGAGTGACGTCACACAAAAATCAACTGTTTTCAACTTTCACAACTTTCCGGCGATCAATTTTCACATCTTTCCGGCGACAATCAAGTACTTTTCCCCAATTTACATTAAACAAGTAAGCCTTAATTTTTAATCATTCCTCTAAACCCTAGTTTTTAATTTTTAATTGTTTAAATCCCAATTTTATAATTGATAATTATTGGTATACCAATTTTTAATTGTTTTTTTGTGAATTTTTTAATTGTTATAATAACTTAATTGTTTAAGCCCAATGATTTTATTGTTGATTATTTAAATCCCTATGTTAGGGTTGTTAGTTTGTATAGTGTGTTAAATTCACTACAAAAAAATGACAATAGGCAACACATAATATTGCAACAAAATGACAAATGTTGTCTTTTGCAGGAAAAGGCAACAATACTTGTTTGTTACCTTGATCTTGAACAATCTATACCACAATACAATGTAACAGTTTAAAAAGTGTTGCTTTAGTGTATGTAAGACAACAGTATTATAAAATGTAGCCTTTTTTTAACATAAGGCAACATTTATTTCACATGTTATCCAAAAAGATAACAACAATAAAATTGTTATCTATGCAACAAGTTTAGAAACGTTTTTTCAAGGTATGTAAGGCAACGATTGTTATATGTGTTTTCATTGCTTTATGGAAGCCAATAGTTGTAACACTTTTACTTACTCCCTCCGTATTTTATTACTTTCTCATTTCTCCATGCGCGGAGTTTTAGAAGAAATTAGTAAAATATTGTGTAAGGTTTTCAAAAAAGAAATGAGCAAGTAACAAAATACGGCAACAAAAGAAAAGTAAAGCAAGTATTAAAATATAGAGAGAGTATAGTTTTGTTAACTTAACGACACAAATATGTAACAAAATCATATCATTCTTTAATGAAGTAATATGTAAGCTGTAAATCTGTATTCATAAAATTATTACTACATACGGATATTCAGATCAAGAATCATGTATATCTTTTTTACAATTTTGTTATAATATTTTATTTTAGTATAATATTGGTATTGTTAAAAAAAATCAAGACATTTAATTTAGAAAGAGAATTCAAGATACATTATATTATGTATGTAATAATAACTATAGTATGTCGATGAAACTAAGAAATAATTATACTCATTTATACATAGGTAAAAGTACAAAATCTTATACAATTTATGTTTATATTCCAAAAAAAAAGATTATATAAGATAATATGATATATAATCATCAAAAGAATTCAGACAATACAATTAAAAAATATGCTAAAAACTGCATGTTCCTGACAAAACTCATAACAAAGAAGTTCATCCAGTATACTAATTACCAAACATCTAAACAAAATTATATTGTTTTGGAACACATCATAACATATTGACATACTAATAAAAATGCAAGTCAAAGAGTGAGAAACCCATATCCTCGTCCTCACTTCCCTTCTCTAGCTTTTTTCTTTTTTTTTTTTTTTTTTTTTTTTGGTAAATAAGAAATATTATTTCCAAAGAATAAAGAATACAACTTTACAAAAACGCAAAATTGTAACTCCCTAACTACACAAGCCCCGAAGGCAGACCAACACCGAAACAACCCCAAACTGTAAACCGGCCACCTTCAAGGAAGGGAACCTGAAAACCGAGAGGGAAAAAAACACACTGAACTCAGGTAAACAGGCACCTTCTAGGAAGGGAACTGAGAACAAGGACCAGGACAACCAATAATAAAAAAAAAAAAAAACACACACACACAACCAAAAAAGCTCAACAAAAGCACCATGCAAACCGTAGGAAAAACAACAGCAGCACCTAGCCCATCAAGACAAAAACAGCAGCAGCCAGAAGAGCAGGCCAAGAAAAAACAGCTAACCAAAAGCTACAGCAACCAAAAAACAGCACAGGAACTGCTCAGGAACTGCAAACAGAGCCCAGTAGCCAGGAACAACACAACAACCCGACACCAGGAACCAGAACACCAGCAGACCAGACCCTAGCAGACCTGAACTCAGCAAAGCTAGAAGACAGCAGATCAATAACAAAAACTAAAAGACCAGCTCCCAGCATCCCGCACACATCAGCAATATCCAAACAAACCAGAACAGAGACTGGAGCAGAATCTTCATCAGAGCAATGCTACAGGACCTCCAGAGTACACAGGAACAGGACAGCAGCCAGAAACCATTAACTAACCTCACCTCGTTAACTAACCTCGTGTAGCTAGGGGTGTACACCGGTCCTAAACCGGACCGGACCTGGACCGATTCTGTTGGGACCAGGACCTAAATCAGGGGATTTTGAGGACCGGAGACCAGACCTGATTCAACAGGTCCGGTTCCGGATCAGACCTCAGGTCCAGTCCGGGTTTGGACCTGAACAGACCTGTTTTGTATTTTTTTCGTTTTTTAATACATAACCTATTGGACCTACATATGGACCTGTTTTGTGATTTTTAGACCTGTTACATAATTTAATAAATACATAAAATCTCAAATTATCAATCACAAAACTACATAAATTCTATAAAGTCCCAATTCTCAAACACCAAAAATACAAACCTGGTAAAATTAACAAATAACTCATAAAATTACATAAAGTCTCTAAGTGTCAAATACTAGAAATACATAATTCTCCAAAGATAGCAACACCAAACCACACCATTACTGTACTTCTTGACAACAATGGTGCAGAATGTCCAACAGTGCCTGAAGGTCTTGACAGCACCATATATAACAATGCAATCTAATATATCAACTGCATGTTTAAGCTATATGTATACTCCTATCTCTGACACAAATATTAGTCTGTTAGAATATCAGAGGATACATTTGCAATTCTTGCAAACAGTATGGAATAAAAAAACTAATGTTAGTAATAGTTTTTATGATTGTACAAACCTTAAAGCACCAAATTCATCTTACTCGAATTTGCTGAAGGTAGTTTAAGAATTTAACCAATGAAAAGAATTTGCTGAAGGTGTTTATTGAATCCTTACCTAAGCAACTTTTAGCTCGGCTAATCTCAAACAATCAAGATCCTCTGAGAATAGTACGCCACTAGCAGAAAGAAGGCGTCTAAGAGAAATCAAGAAGCGTGCCTGTGTATTGTATGAGAGAAAATTGATCAGAAGATGCCTAATGACTTGCTCTGAACAAATATGAGTTACTCCATAACAAACTTGAGAAAGGAAAGGTACCCATTGAAATCCAACAAGGACACTCCAACAGCCTAATAAGCCTAATCCTTGACTTCTTACGAGCTGTCAGATTATGAACAAAGGCAGGGATATGCATCAATTTCACCCGAGGAGAAGAGGATAACAAATTTTATAATTGTAAGATATTTGTAATACTAAGGAAGATCAGCAGAATACCAGTAATACAATTGCGCCTAAAGCAAAACATCCACTCATTGATGTACTAATGAATTTGAGATCCCTGCTAGCCTTCACATGATAAAAAGTGAAACATCTCAAATTCTTAATTTGTTACTTGATCATCATATCAATAGCTACAAAAATTAAACACAAAGCGACAATGAAGCAGCATGTGTCAAACATATCAGCAGAGTTGGGTTTGGGTCTATCATTGTAGATTTCTGGATTTGAAGTGTTTATACGCATCATAATTTATCGGGCTTTTGAAATGATATTCACATTTGGTCTTTTTTCTCAGTCAGGTTTAGGTCTGCGAAGCTCAATTTGTGGGAAAGAATTTTAGGCTAACTTTTCAAAGACTTTCATATATCAAGATTACAAATTTACAAGTTAGATTTAGTCAGATTTAACCCGGTTGGGTCAACAACTGACAGGATGCCAGCCAACAAATTGACCGTGATACTCTTAAATATAGCTCCACAAGTGGAAAACTATATTTATCGCAATGAAATAGACAATATTCATTGAAACAAGGAAGCAAGTTAGATTTTACCAGCAATGTACCCTCACAGGGGAGTATACCAGGTGTCACACTCAAAGCAAGGAAGAAGTTCGGTGAAGCTGCACTCAATAGACCAGCTGCACATGTAAAAGATTAGAGTCTTATGGGAAAAGGTATAAAACCAATGTGTAATGTTTACGAGGATCAGGACAGACCACAGAACAGCCAAACAACAACACAAACAAGACAATTAAAAGCAACAGCAAGACCTCCTCTAAACAAACAAAAACCTTCCTGAAGACAACCTGCAATCCAGCAACAAAGAACCACAACAGTGAGAACAGCAGCTCCCAGCAGACTAGAGAACAAGAGAAGCCAGACCTGCAGCCCACTAGCAGCTCCCAGCAATACAGGAAAGCAAGAGAAACCAGACTTGCAGCAATAAATAACAGCCCCAGCTACAAGCACAGCCAGCCAAACGAACAAAGAAACAAGGACCTGCAGCAGAACAGGACATAAATAGCAGCAGCAAACAGCCAAACAGCTGAGCAGGAAAGCAGCTACAAGCATAGCCAGCCAAACCAACAAAGAAACGAGGACCTGCACAGCTCAACAGAATCAGCCTCACAGCAGACAATAGCATAACAGAAACAAACCACTCCCAAGTAAACACAGCAAGCAGCAAAAACAGGAGAACATGAACTAGCTAGGAATGCTAGCTCTAAGCTGAAACAGCCACTGCCTGCTGCCTGCTGCTAGAGCTGGAAGATGCCTGCAGCTTTCCAGGCTAGTGGCTACATGCTATTAATGAGATTATCAAATAATCCCACAAAAAAAAAACCGAAACTTTTGATCATTAAAACAAATAATTTTGCAGTCAAATAAAACCAATACTGTTTAAGCTAAAATCCCTAGGCTTTTATTACTTCAAAGTTACTAAAAACAGAATACTAGAAAGGACCAATCATATTTCCTAAGCTTCATCTTCACTTGCTTGCATGAAATCCCATAGAGTATTATCCTCGATTTCATCATCCGATTCATCAATTTCCGGCTCTGCTTGCATTTCTAACATGTATTCAGGAACGTCAACAGTAGTGGTAGGCAAGTCCTCTCTCAACCAACTAACATCATAGTCATCAGCAACAGTTGCCCCTGGGTGAACACCATCGCTAGAAGATTCATTCCAATAAGAAACTCCAACATCACCATTTGATTCTTCATTCATATCAAACAAGTCTCCGGGGATATTTTCCATAACGTAATGTAAATGATTTTCTTTGGAATCTTGCACATAAAAAACTTGGTTTACTTGATTAGCCATCATAAAAGGGTCATTAGTATAGCATAACCTTTTAAAATTTGCACATGTTAGCCCAAACTCATCTTGCTCCACTTGAAACCATTTACAGCGAAACAATACCACTTTGAAATGTCCAAAATAATCTAACTCAATGATATCCTCCACCACTCCATAATATTTGACGTCCCCAACAACAGGATTTTGATCCCTGGAACTTGCAAAACTCGACATTGAAGATGTTACACTAACTCCACTACATTGAGTTTTCCTTTTTGACTCATGTGCAGTTGTATGAAATTTGTTACCATTTATTAGGTACCCTTTAAAACTTCTCACAGTATAGTCAGGACCTTGGGATAACGCCTTGATTTCTTTGGAAACATTTTCTTCCCGTACACGGTCCTTGAACAATGCTCCAATATCATGACTGTGTTCTTGTGCTCTCTCCCACCTACTCCGCTTACCCCGTCTACCTTGACTTCTTTGACGATTCACTAAATCTTGATGTTCACTACATACATATCACAAAGCAACTTAGTTGTATTAGTCAATTATAAATAACAAAGATTAAATATAGTTATATGAAATACTACCAATTTAAATTTACTTACTGACCTTATGTAATCACTTATTTCATCACAATTAAAGAGTACATAGCGATGAGCTTTCATCAAAGTGTCTTCATCTAAAGAAATCTTTTTGCCTTTGTTTTTCTTTTTTACACCTAAAGGACGTCCAACATTAGGAAAAAGGCTTCCATCTTCATTGGATGCAGTATCATCATCATCATTTCTAGGTGCTCGATTCACCTTTGAACTAAATTCATCGTGAAGATACCTCGAACAAAACATAAGGCATTCTTCTGCCAAGTAGGCCTCTGCAATGGAACCTTCGGGTCGACTTCTATTTTTTAGATATGACTTCAATTTACCTAAATACCGCTCTTTCGGATACATCCAACGACTTTGAACAGGGCCCCCAAGCCTTACCTCCTCTACAAGATGAAGTGGAAGGTGGACCATTATGTCAAAGAAACTGGGGGGGGGGGGAATATCTTCTCAAGTTGGCAAAGTATCTCTATGATTTCAGATTCAAGATCGTCAAGATCTTTAGGCTTTAGAACTTTCCTACATAGACCCCTAAAAAAGGATCCTAGCCTAATCAAAGTCGATGCTACTTGCTTAGGCAAGGTATTCTTTACAGCAACTTGGAGCAAATAATGAAGCATAAAGTGCGCATCATGGCTCTTGTAACCAGCAACTTTCCTCTCATTAGATTGGACACATCTAGAGATGTTTGATGCACAAACATCGGGAAACTTAGCACCTTTTATCACACCGCAGAAGAAGTCTTTTTCACTTGAAGATAAAGAAAAACAGGCTTTGGAGTATAAATGCTTCCCTCTATTATTTGTTCTCTTTGGATAGAGTTCATTTCTTATACCCATTTCTTGTAAATCAAAGCGGGCTGCCACATGGTCCTTAGTCTTTCCCGGGATATCAAGCAAAGTACCGAGCACACTGTCACAAATATTTTTCTCAATGTGCATAACATCAAGATTATGACGCAAGGTATTAGTTTTCCAATAAGGAAGCTCAAAGAAAATTGATTTCTTCTTCCAAGGAAATTTCTTTCTGCCCTTCTTTTGAGTTTTCCCAAACTTATTTTCAAACCCTTCTAAATCTTTTAAAACCTCAGAACCTGAGAATCTAGCAGGAGGAGGAGGCCTTGTCTCTACATTACCATCAAAAGCTCTCTTATTACGACGCCATGGATGATTTTCTTTCAAAGAGCTACGATGTCCCATGTAACACATTTTATTGCTATACTTCAGGTATTTGGACCAAGTCTTATGATTGCAATTCGGGCAGGCAAATTCTCCTTTGGTGCTCCATCCGGACAACATTGCATAAGCAGGGAAGTCACTGATTGTCCATAACAAGGCTGCCTTTAAAGAAAATGTTTCATCTTTCACAGCATCATATGTGTCAACTCCTACTTCCCATAACTCCTTCAATTCCTCGATTAATGGTTGCAAGTAAACATCAATGTCATAGCCTGGAGAAGAAGGACCAGGTACAATCAAAGAAATGATATTGTACTCGGACTTATTATATAACCAAGGAGGCAAATTATAAATGGATAAAACAACAAGCCAAATACTATATGACACACTCATAGTTCTGAATGGGTTATAACCATCAGTGGTAAGACCCAGCCTTACATTTCGAAAATCACTTGCAAATTGAGGATGTGCAACATCGAAATCTTTCCAAGCTTGTCCATCAGCAGGATGCCTTAATTTGTCATCTTTCTTGCGATCAGTTTCATGCCATGTCATGAGTTCAGCCGTCTTAGAGCACATGAACAACCTTTGTAGACGAGGTTTAAGAGGAAAGTAACGCAGAACTTTTGCAGGAACTCCTTCGTCAGGCAATGCATCTTCCTCTTTTTGCTTCTCATTTAACTTCCACCTAGAAGCTTTACAAACATGGCAAGACTTGTCATTTGCACGTTCTTTCCAATACAACATACAATCATTAGGATACACATCAATTCGTTTGTAATTAAGTCCAAGGTTCTTCACCATTTTTTTAACATGATGAAAAGAAGTGGGAAGCTTTGCAAATGGAAAGGCAACACATTGAAGCTTCATCAACCCATCGAAAGAAGAATTGCTCCACCCGTTAAGGCATTTAAGTAGATAGAGTCGCACTGTGTATGAAAGCACAGAAAAATCCTTACAGCCTGGATATAATTCTTCTCGTGCATCCTCTAACAATTTATAAAACTTTTTAGCACTCTCATCAGGACCATTTCGAAGTTCTTCTGCTTCGGAGCTTGAACCTCCTATAACCTCTCTGAAAATATCATTAATCATCTCATCCATATTGTCTAATGTGTGTTGATTATCACATTGATGCCCATCTCCCCTTGAAGAAGACCATGTTGTCAATCCTTCGCCATGAAAGTTCCACACTTTATACCTCTTATTAAATCTGTTAGCAATTAGGTGATTGAAAACCTCCTCCCTTGGGAACCAGAATCTATTAACACACTTCATACATGGGCATTAAATTTCCAGTTCATCATCTTCCTCTGTGTCCATGGTTGAATTTAGAAATGCAAAATCTAGAAAATTCTCAACTCCTTTGATATATTCTTCGGCACTGTGGGGTGCATCAATCCAATCTTTGTTGATGTTTGCCATTGTAATACTCTATAGCATAAGAAGTTATATGGAGGATCAACACAACAAAGGTAATAAACTAAGAGAAAAATATTGACATGAATTATAGGACTGGCTAAAACAAAATAAGAAGACAAACTTTCTGCAATAAAAATGCATATACAATTTTTCAAACAACAGCAATTCATATAGTATTGGGGACAAAGCAAGGGTTACTGGTGAAAAAAGAAAAAGTATTAACTTTAAAAATTAGATATTAAAGGTCACAAATCTCACAATACGACAATTGTGTCACACCCTAAAAGAGATACAGCCAAAGAGAATGGTAACAAGCACCTAACAATCCCACATATATACATATATCAGATTATAGTCATTAAACATCAGATTCTATTCTACATCTGATACAGCCAAAGAGAATTGCAACAAGCAACTAATGAATAATAGAATGAAGAATTATATTATCCATACATCACATTATAGCCTGACATACTATGAAATTAAAATAGCTAGTTGAGTCGAGTTGCCAAAAACTTACTTGTCTTTGTTTCTTCCTCAATCTACAAGCTGCTATCTTTAATCTACTCCAGGCAAGATGATACAAAGCAATCTATACTATCTAGAATATACTCCAATAAATTGCAATTTGATACCAGAATACAGTAATCAAAATCGAATTTTAGAACAGAGACAATCTTTTGGTTTCGTAATTGGGGTTTGTTCGATTTTTTGGGAAATATGGTTAACAATTTTTTTTTTTAATGAAAATTTAGAACGGTGATTGATTATTTGATTTTGTGGGAAGTAGTTTGTTATGGGTTGGTTTGTTTGATTTTGTGTGCCTGCCACCTACTCGAATTAATTGGGTTTGTTTTGTTTTGTCTTTTTTTTTTTTTAATGAAATTTTCTTTTTCCTTTTAATACAAGAACACTGCTATATTTTACTAAGTATTAAATCAAGAGATGCTAAATCCAAAAATTTCCTACTAAGCATTACCTTCAAGCCAATCTTTAATAATAATAATAATAATGTCAAAAAAAATTACTAATAATAATATAGTATGAAATATTTTGTGAGGGGAACATACATTTATTAAATCATGATTAGATTTATTGAAAGAGATAATCATAAGCTTAAACTTTATATGTTATTATCAATTATAATCTATGTTGTGTCAAAAAAAAATTATACTCTGTATGTTAACTATGGAGTGTATTTTCTTAAATAAAGTATGATTAGTGATGGTTAGATGAATAAGTGTGTAATAATGAATGAGTAATTGACTATTAGTTATAGGTAGAGTTGTCAACTTTAAATATTGTATCAATTACGGGCTTACCCTTGACGGATCGAGTCATAACGAGCCAAATTCCTCTCAAGGCGGGATAGAACCATAGCCTTTGTTGTGGTTACCGTTTTGATCCACCTCATTCATACTGGGTTAGATCAGGTCTTGTCAATTTCGAGTCAAGAACTATTGAGTAAAGATGACATCTTTGACTTTTTTCACTATTTATATGCTAATTTTGACCATCGTTTTTAGTAACGTATAAAAATAAAATTTTATCTTGAAATATATTCTTAAATAGGTATTACTCCGTGGTAATAAAGTTTTATAATCTCAACTTGTTAATATTTTTTACCAATATAAAATCATATTTATCTAAAGTCAAAGTAATACATATGTGTCAAGTTTCACTGTGTCGATTATATAAGAACATGATTAGTGTCAACTGGTTATATCGTATCAATTCAATTACGGGTTGACCATGTAGTGATTGGATCATAATGAGTCAAAGTTACCATTTTAATCCACTTGATCCGTTTGGATTAGATTAGTTGTGTCAATTCAACTTGTTATGTTCGAAAACAAGATGGGCTAACATCAAATCGGCTCAAAATAGTTTGGATTTCATCTGATATCTGTATAGGTCGATGTTGCGTCGGGTTAAGTTTATGATTGTCAAACTAGACTTTTACATTTTTATAAAACTTATTAACATAATAAACAATTTGACTTTCACATGTGTATAAAACTTAATGGTAAAACTCACTATATGATTCTTTTTATTCTATATAATAACTTATTCACATTTGTATAATTAAAAATAGATTGTCATAATGGTCAAGGTTACCCTTTTAAACCACCCGATTTGGGTCAGATCATTTTTTAGTCGGGCCAATAACTATCGGGTTCATGTCAAGTTTGAGCAAAGCCATTAACTTCGTATTGGTTAATAATGCTCAAATTGGAGTATTAGGTTCAACACGGGTTTGGGTGAGCCTATTTCATATCAGTTGATTTTGGGTCTTCTTGATTACAGTTTTGCTGATTTCGATTCAATATTACATTTGTATAAAACTTCGTCAAAAATTATTACAAACAAGACTTTATTGTGTTCAATTTTATTCCCCTTATTTTACAAAAAAATAAGCTCACGTAAGCTTAGATAAAATTAAATATGCTTTAGAGAAACTTGAAATAGTTCAGTACGGTAACTTTTTTGCAATTTTGGATAACTTTTAATTTCTTGGGTAACTTTGAAGCCGATAAGATTTTAATGTAAATTGCCATTGAAATAAGTTTTATAAGGATATTATAGTTACTTTTACTGACAAACCTTTAATTTTTATCGGTTTATAGAGAGTAAATTTATCATTAGAACATAGACAACATTTTATTTATATTGGGGGGGGGTAATATTTGTTCATAGCAGACTAACTAATAATCACTTTAGGGAAATATTAATACAAATATACAATATTTATTGTACATCCAATTTTTATTTTATTTATATTTTTTCCTAAAAGAAAAATAGTTTGATTTTTATTTTAAATTTATTTTTATCCCAATAATAGATTACCATCCACAAACTAGCAAGTTGCAACTAACTTTTAGCCATTTTAATTTATTTGTTATATCACATTACAACTTTGTTTCATTAAGATATTTTTTAATCCCACCCAAGTAAGATCCCCTAGTTTATTCCAAAGTAATCTACAAAGAAGTGAAGAACCATCTTTCAACCAAACTTTAAAAATAATTTAAAAAAAAAAAAAAAAAGTGAAGAACCAGCTAGAGTCGGTATCTTCTCATTATTAGAGATTATGATACTCCACTTTTATTTCCCAAAAAAATACTCCACATTTATTTCCCAAAAAAAATAAAGTTAAAAATAAAACCCATCATCCTCAACAACGAAACTCGTCAACTCCTCAACCCCAGTTTCTTCTCCAAACCCGCGAAATGGTGAATTTTTTTTGGCTCCAAAATTTTTTAATTATGAATCAGCAGTTACTCCACTTTTCAGTTGTTGATCTCATTATACAACACACTCATCACCTTAAAATCATCGTATCCATCAATCGGTTACTCACCTCCTTTCTTTCTACTCAGGTCAGAGTTAATTAAGAGTATAAAATATCTGTTTTGTAATTAAGTAGTTGCTTTGCTCTCTACTCACACTGCTTCCTTTGCTTTTATGATTGGCTAGTTGGTTTTGATGCCGGCAAAGTTGTCGTTGTTTTCTGAATTTCGTTTGTAAGTTACCATTGCCCCCTTTTATCTCCCAAGTGAATTTAATCTTTTTAACTGGTTGATTTGCTGTTGGATCTGATTTTTAGATGTAAATATCTTCTGGGTTGTCTTAATTCTGTCGGTTTTTTTTTTTGTTATGTTTCTGGGTTAGCTTTATGATTGATTGAATTACTAAAAATTATCTAACTTCTGGTTGTTGCTTGCGGTGATTATGCATTTGTTAAGGAGTGGGTATATATATAATTGCAATTAGTTGATGATACAATTAATTGTGGTGGTTTTTTCTTTTTGGAAAGATTTTGGATTTGGGTTTCAATCAGTTTATACAAAATACTCCGCATATGAACTTAATCATATAAAAGTGAAAAGTCAAGTTATTATGACCACATTTTGAACTTAATCATGAACTTTAAGTAGTGATGAAGTTAAATTCGTGCAGTCATGTACAAGTGTTTTGATTGTTTAAATTTGATTTGAATTTGATTAAACATATGCATTTTTAATATTTCCAAGGAAGCTACTTGTATATGGGCATAATACTATTGTAGGGCCAATGCAACTTAGGTGCTTGATTTGTTTGTGTGTTAAATTATTGACTAGTACAGACTACTTTTTATACTCCTTGTGCAGAAAGAGGGAAAGCTAGGTGTGTGTTAAAGTAGAGTTACTGAGTTAAGGTGTGCTGAATGGTAGGTTATTTGTTATTAGTAAATGGGATGATACCAGTACATCAAATTTGATATTAAAAAATCCAGATAATTGAATTTAGAGTGAAAATTTAATGGAGAGTTTGGAACAAAAGGGCTTCTAATGTATTCAACTTTATGCTAAATTGCTTGAGACTAGTAAATTACTTTATGAAAGAATTGTCCCTTTATGATGGCCTTTCAAAAGCAACAAGGTATGGTTGAGATATGTTAATTATAGCTTGAGGTCACATCTCATCCCTTTTATTAACTGATTGAACTATGTTAGGGGATTCAAGCTAAGGTCTGTGTTGCTGAAATCTGCTTGTGAAGCATCAATATATTTTTTTTATGGAGTCGCTGTGTGTCATTTGGTATAGACTGATATTTGAAGACCAAATTTGTAATAACAATGTAAGAAAAAAAATAAAGCTTGAGTCTTTTTTTATTAACTCTGGCAACAAGGAATAACTTGACAACTTGAAGCAATCAGTCTCAATGATGGGTAACTTTCGATTAACAATCTCTTTTACAAAATTCTTCATAATGCAAACATAATGACTACTACTGCCTTAATTCCTATATATACTCAAGCTTACAAGTTTACAAATAAACCTAACATTAACGGATTTTGTCACTATTTATTGAAGAATCAGCTCTGCAACTCCAATTTCACCTTGCTCAGCTCCCTCCTTGAGTGAAGAATTAATTACATTTGTCCTGTTGTGCTTTATTGCCCTGTTGGCCCTGCTGAGTGCTGTTTGTGCTTTCCCTCTTGGGCCTTCCCTTTATATGATTACTGTTGGTTTAAGCCTGTGACTGTGGTCTGGATATTGGGTCTTTTACATCATTTTTCTCTCATTACCGAAACTACGTTAGTTTTTCAATGAATTCTTAATTGATTCTCAACTGAAATTGGAATTTGATATTCATGTTTTTTATCCCTTTTTTTTACGTTGGTCAATATACATATAGATATTGTTTGGTTGTATTGTTCTTACTCTTTACTTGTACAAGCTTGCTTTATGAGTGCTTATATATATATGATTTTTTTTCTTCTGTATAATTGGATTCTTTTTCAAAATTAATTAGCTCCAAGTATGACAAAGAAAAAATCCACTAAGCTTGGAGCTATAAGAGGTTCAGGTGATGAGCATCAAACTCATGAACCAAGAATGGCAGAATATGAGAGGCTGAGAATGGAAACGATTAAAAAAAATTTGACAAGAATGGAAGAATTAGGTTTGAAGGAACAGGCTAAGTTACTAATGGCGCGAGTTCAAAATAATAGAGGCAATCAAAGTAAGAATAAAAAGAAAAAGGTTTCGGGAGACGATGAGCTTTATAGGCCTAACCAAGATATGGAGCATGAGCTTGATTCAACCGATGAAGAGTTTCCCGTTCCACAGTCTAACACTAAAGAAAAGTCCAATTCTACTCGATGGAAGGTAGTTGTTTCTATGCTATACATTTATCAATAAGCATGTCTCTTATCTTTACATATGTAAATTCTGTATGCATCAAAATGTGTTGTGCTGCTACATATTATGGGTTTAAATTAAGAATGGAACTCTATTATCTCATGCAAGTATGCAACTAGGCATAATGATTGATGTTTGAATGTTTTGCTTTGCTATCAACTCTAAACATGTATTGGTAGCAAATTTGTCAGTTCTCTACAGATTTAAAAAGTAGTAAGAACCTTATTTCCAATTCTTTCGCTATGACTATGCTAACAGTACATAGGATGCTGCTATACCCTAGCTGCCCTGACCTCTAGCTCTCTTTGTTGATGTCTTGGTGTATTGCTACAGCTTTATAATGTTGTTGTTGCCTATTGCTTTGCGGTTGTTGAAACATTAATTCTACTACCCTAATGCTGAGTTCTCTGCAGCAATGACATCAAACATTTAAACTACAAATAAAGAATTGATGACTGGGGTTAGTTAGTGGCAAGGCTGCATGCATCTTACCTCCTGAGGCGCTATATATGACCCTCTCAACAATGGGACCAACAGTAGAAATGAGGTTAAAAAATGCAAACTAAAAACTTCTAATCTATTTTTAACAATAAACTTTTAAGTTTGAGATGTCGTCCACAAACTATTACCATTTCACCATAACTTCCTCTTAGCGTAGTCAGTCAGTCGCATCTCAGTATCTCACATGGCAAGTGCATTCATCTTAAAGTTTGTTCATATAGTTAGCTTTTACATACTTGCACAATGAAAATACTCCTTGAGAAATGTAAACTCAAAATATTAGTTATATACAGTTTATCTCCATAATGTGTATAAATTCTGTTATCTTTCTACTTCATGAATTTCAATAGTCTTACATTATCCTCATGTTCAGATATAAAACAGGTCTCAACGGACATGCCTTAAAAACCAATAGATACTACTTACTAGGCACAGATTGTCTAAACACCTCGAAGTGCCGGACATGCCTTAAAAACCAATAGATACTACTTACTAGGCACAGATTGTCTAAACACCTCGAAGTGCTATTTATATAGTTCTGATTCCTCAGCATGCAGTCAGAGATGCAAGATTTTTCTTTCTGACTGAAAAGTGAGAATATGAATAGACAGCAGTCAAAACCCTTATCCAAGCAGATTCTTTTGTACCCACGTTACAATAACCTGGAAATTGGAATATTCTTTTGCACTTCTATCATTTCCTTACACCTATAGTGCATAAGTACATTCAAGTAGAGGCCAGGGGATATGAAAAGGAGGAATTAAAGCAAGATTGAAAAGACTTGGGTGAATGTTAGGACAATTATATCTCATTAAAAGAAGAGGGGAACTTATCAAACGTGGATACAGGGTTGAATTATTCTTTCATAAGATATTGTTTACATAAAGACCATCTTAGGATGGGTTTAGACACCATTACATGTGAGTATACTCTTACCTACTCCATTACATGCGAGTATATAGTCAATTACAGTAACTTTGGCTGCAATAAGGTACCTATTCCATTACATGTTTTGCATACATCGAGGTTTAATTTCACTTTCACTGATGGTATGTTTCGGGATGTTGGGTGTCCAGTTACAGCTTACATTCCAAATTAGACTGAAAGGCATAACCGACTCCTGACACAATGCTGAATAGTGTTTACCTATATTCCTGAACATGAGGTTATTTAGTCATATCCTTGCTAGTCTTAGGGTCAACTGTTAAGCTGCTACAACATACAATCTTGCATAACACATTTACATTGTATCCCGTTGCTTGCCATTTGTTTTTGCTACGAAAGAGAATTTAACTAGAGATATGAAGTGTGAAACTTTTTTTTTTGCAAGACATTGTTGTTTTTTGTATAATGTTTATATATATATATATATATATATATATATATATATATATATATATATATATATATATATATAGTAGAGTATTGTATATCTTTCTTTTCCTTGTTTGGTCACATTTGCAGATTTGCAAAATGAAGGCTCTGACTCGAAAAGCAGTAACAACAGCTTTGACTTTTAAGAAACGGCGGAAGACAGTTGATTTGGCTTCTTCACGTGGTGGCTTATCTACCCCTAATCATACATATTAGCAACAATACTTAACCAGAAGAGAACTTGATGAAACACTAGGATCAGAAGTCGAACACTTAAATCGAAATCAGAATGATAAAGAAAATGGCATGCTCTCTTTTGTTTTTGTATTTTAAAATGTTTACCTGTATGCACGATCAATCATTATTATTTTTTTTTTACTTTGGAATTTCTTTGCTCATGTTAGGTGAAAAGGATAAGCCTAGAAGAGGACCCACTATGTGCTACAACGTTCATGGACGCAGTGAAGAAGAACGCTTGGAAATTACCTTGAATGAGCATGGACAACCTGTTGGTCCAGATGACAAAACATTTAATGAGTTCACTAGTTTCTTAGGAACAATATCCCAAAAAGAAAATATCCTACCATTGACTGTCAAGAATTGGCCCATACTAAGGAACGAGAAGAAAGAAGAACTCTGGTATTATGTCTTGGTGAGCTTATTAAACAAATATGATAGACATGTTTTATAATTGCTTACATTGTGTTATTTTGTCCCTCCTACCATCTCTTGGTGAGTTACTCTTTTCTCTAAAGCTTAGTCGAATTCTAGAGCTTTAATTTTAGTTCACTGTATAATATGTTAGAGTGTCATGTTAAACTTGATTTATTGGTATATCTTATTGTAAAAAATAAATTAATAAATAAACCCCCTAACTATCATTATTGCTACTGATCTACTACGGTTGGCAGGGGCAGCTGCAGGCCTACTGCGGCTAATGCGTCTGCCTGGCTGCTTGTTGCGTCTGCTAGCTACTACTGCTTGTATTGTGACTAAATAATCATTGAATGTACTAATTAATTAATGCTAGAATTGTGCAACTGCATGGATGCAATAAATTGTTTATAATTCTGTGTTCTAAGTGGCAGAATAGGTTTCAGTGAGCCGTTTTCTTATGTTCTTGATTTGTGATTAATATTAAGTGGCAATGAGTTGTTTTGCAATGCTAATTTGATCACTTTTATGTAGTTCCTTTTAATTTTATTGTTTTTGGAAAATGTATAGAAGTTCTTATACCCTACGATTTACCATAATGTACTTAGTACGACAGTTGAGGTTGGAGTCCTTTTTTGTAATTAGTCCTTATACCCTACAATTGTTAATATGTTACTATCATAGAGCTAGTCTATTTAGTGGTACAAAGGTGAGATGTAGGGTGTGCAACACTTGTTTTCCTTTATATGTTGTTGAACTTTGGTATAACTTACTTTTTTTGAATTGTGTAGAGACATTATATTGTCCCAATTGAGGCCAAAAAGTGGGTTTTGCAAACCATTGGCGCTGCTTGGAGACGATACAAATGTTATTTGAAAAGAGTACACTTTCAAAAATATAACAATGATCAAAAAAGGATGATGGAACGACCAAAACGAGTGCCAAAAACAATGTTCAAGGATTTGTTAAAGATTTGGAATGATGACAAATATGAGGTATTTACATCTATATAAGTCTCTTATATTCCCCTCTCCTTATAACGAATGCATATTTCTTGTCTTGAGAAAAAAGTTATTTATTATTTCACCATCTTAATCTATCAGGAACGATGTATGAAAAATAAAGCAAATCGGTTAGTTGGAAAGGAAAAGAATATTATGCATACTTCAGGCCCAAAGAGTTTTGCTAGGGTTCGATATAAGTGGGTGAGTTTGTTTGTTTTCTTTTCTCCCACTCTTATTATTGGTTATATTTCATTGTTAAAATGATTGACACTCATCACTCTTGTATAGAAAAAGGATAATAAAACAACACAAAATCCTACTTTAGCTCAAATGTTCATTGCAACACGCAAGGAAAAGCTAACAAAGCGAAAGCTCGGTGACTTAAGGGACAAATTGATTGTAAAATTCATTCCCATTTCATGTAGTTAAATTTTTTGCATTTATTTTTGTCAATACTAATTTTCTTTCTTTCTCTTTTTAACAATCTAGGATGAACTTCAAGATTCAGAGAAGGATGTTGATAGTGTTATTTCAACTTTGATTGGTTCTAATAACAAGAAAAAGTCTCCATTAAATTTATATGGAAGGGGTGTTTCATCAACTCAATTAAAACAGAAGGCTTTGATGAATGAAGTTGAAGAGAAGCATGCTCGGGAGGTTGAAACTCTACAAAAAGATTATGAGGACAAAAGGCTACAAGATAGAAGGGATATAGCAAATGGTCTTAACTCCCTCATTTCTCAACTTCAACAACAAAATCCTGAAATGTCTTTTGATCTAAGCATGTTTGGCCCTTTATTTCTTGATAATCAATGTGAGAAGGATGGTTATACGGCAAAAAAGTTCCTACTTCATTCTTCGGCTTCTACATCCGAGGTACGACCCTAGTTTCACCCTTTGTCAGTCTATTCTGATTCCCTGGATATTATTGTGGAGAGAAGGCAAGAGAAAAAGTATAGACTATAGAAACTTATTTATTTATTGGTTGTCATTGTTCCATCTCTTTTTCTAATTAAAAATATATACAACCCCTTAATGTCTATTGAACCCTCAATCTACTTTCTTATAAACAACTTCAACTACCACTAGTGAGTAAGAGATCCTCAGATGTAATGTAAAAGAGAATTGCAAATAGCTGAACAAGCACTTACAGGTTTTCTGTTGAAGATAAAAGTAAAGGAACTCCCTTATTTTTCAAATATACCAATATTTATTTTCCAGAATCCTTTGACTATTATATGAACTCTAAGGTTGAATAACCAAACTTTCAAGCCTTAGAGAGCATAATCATTAAAGTAGATGAGAAAAAGCTGAATGAATTTTCACCCTATTCTTTACCTCAAAAACATTATCCAGAGGGCATAAAAAAGGTTGCCTTGTCATGGTACCCTCCAGGATACCAGGATGACCAAATCAAAGCCTATCCAACCTGCACCATATTGGAGGCATGACCTATAAATCACAACAAGTAAATAAGATATCAGCATATACCTTCACAAGGCAATCCGAAATCCTGCTTTTCCAATTTCAAATGATGCCTCATAAATGCATACAGGAGGATTTACAAATTCTTATATTCAACATTTTCAGATCTTTTCTTTTGATTTTTATATTATGCAAAGTAGAGCTAGATAGTGACTAAGGTCTTTATTATTTTTCTCTGTTTTTTTTGTGCATTTGAGAGATATAACTAAGTTGGGAAATTCTCCTCGACAGCTAAAGACACATTAGAAGTCATCTTCCTTTCACAAAAAATTCATTGAATTTCGAATATCCTAACATTACTATTTATTGCTAGGTCTGGTATCTTATATGTTTGTTTGTAGAGCTTTTTTAGTGTTGCACGTTAATTTAAAGAATGCTTTAGTTTTATCAAACATTAATATATGCCTTATTTAGCTAGCCTTGTAACTTTATGGTAATAGTAGTATGAAATTGTTGTTATCATCATGTTATTAGCCTTGTTATTATCATCATGTTATTAGTTATGTATTTACATTAGGACATTCGAAATACAAAGCATTTTAATTCCCCGACTTTTCTTAAAAAATTTTTGCAGGGAGTGAATAGTATGGAGGATGAACAAGATGAAGATGAAGGCAGCGTGTAAGAAGAAGAAGAAGAAGAAGAATGTGACGTCATTGTTCAATTTTGAATTTGCTTTAACATTTTTATTGTTATTTCTTGTTTGGATTTAATTTTTTCTTATATGTATTAGCTAGACTAATATTATAGCCTATAACATACTATAAAACAATAGGTTATTGAGATGAATTTGGTGTTGAAAACATGTTGATACTGCTTTTGTTTTTTTTTATTAATTAATTATGTAAATTAGGGATCTCGAGTCAAATGCTTATTACATGTTTTAATGATCAACATTTTTCTTATATAACAAATTCACAAGAATACTACATATTTCACTATTTTAATATTATATAGCAATGTATTACAATTGGAAAGAAAAAAATAGCCAATTTATTCTAGTTATTTAATTTTATATAACAACTTTCAAAGTGTTGTCTTTAAAATATTTGGCAACACTTATGTATTATTGCTAGCAAATACAACAAGTGAAAAGGTTGTTGCATATTATGACATAAGGTGACAATTTTGAATTGTCTTTTAAGATGGCAACAATTTTTATTTGTTGTCTTTGTTAAACTGTTGCCTTAGGTATTATTTTACCTTGACTTTTAAAATTGTTGCCTTTGAACTAAAAAGTGTTGCCTTATGAATAGACAACGGGGGCATAAATTACGCCTCATATGTGTTGCCTTAGGTACAAGGCAACACTTTTTTAATATTAGGCAATGGTTTTCCACTGTTACCTTAGCTTCATTTTGTTGTAGTGATTGTTTAATAATTTTGTATGTATGATTATCTAATTGAATTATTATTGATCCATATTTTTCAGTCTAATTAGGATATGTCGAATAATTCACTTAATTCAAACAGGTCCAAGACAACAAAACAACCCGATCTTCGACAATTCATGTTTAAAAGAATGAGATCCCAAGGGAATGAACCTCCTTCATTTAGCTCCCCCCAAACACAATAGAACAATGTGGAAATAGATGGTTCAAGTACTAGTAATGTGCCATCGAATGAAGAAGAGTTGGTATATGATGTTGAACTTCTTCCTCATGATCCCGGGAAAAGAATGAACATAATGGATTATCCCCCAAACCAAAGAAATGCGGTGAGAAGAGCTTAAATTCTAAAAAAACCTTGCTAACCAAAAACTTATAACTTCCCTCAAAGAAAAGTATTTGGTTTGCGCCGTTTTTGTGTGAGTTGGTTTAACAAGTGGGATTGGCTTGAATATAGTGTTGAGAAAGATGCCGCATTTTGTATTGTATGTTATTTGTTCAAGGGTGAAGTTGAAAGTAATATGGTGGTGCTGCATTTGTTGATTGAGGGTTTAGGAAATGGAATAAACCCAAACGATTTGAGAGGCATGTTGGTGGGATTAAGAGTGCTCATAATCTTTCCTATGAGAAGTATGTGAATTTAAGAGATTGGAAAAAAAAAATCAATTGTGAATGTGTTAGAAAAAGCAAGTAATGTGATTAAAAGTGAATATTATATTCGTTTGAATGCATCTTTAACTTGATTGAGGTTTCTTTTGGGACAAGGCTTGGAATTTTTTGGGAATGGTGAAAGTGATGAGTCTCATAATAGAGGTAATTTCATTGAGCTTTTGAAATGGCTAGGAGAAAAAGTTAAGGAAGTAGGTGAACATACTCTTGAAAATGCACCCGGTAATTGTCAAATGACTTCTCCTCCGATTCAATTAGTCATTATTATTTGTTGTGTAAAAGAAATAACTAAGTGAATATTGAAGAACTTAGTGATGATTACTTTGCTAGATTGGCCGATGAATCAAGTGATGTGTCTTAAAAAGAGCAATTAGCTCTTGTTTTGCGCTTTGTTGATAAAGGTAGTGGAAAGATAATGGAGAGATTTTTAGGCATTGTGCATGTTGGTGATACCATGTAACACCCCAATAATTCTCCCTTTAAACTTGTAAATACCTTTAATAAAATGCAAGATAATTACTGACGTGCTACCGCCACGTGTTCAAACGTTAAGGCTAATTTAGAATTTAACAGCGGAAAAACTAACTCAATAATAAATAAGTTTCAAAACTAATGATCAAAAATTAAGTCTTACAAGTTGGAACCATTAAGACCCTTATTCAAAACCCAATTAATAAAGTAGCAAATAGACCAACCGGAGTTTAGGAAAGTATAATGTTTATGCGAGAAATAAAAACACTAATAGAGACCAACTCTCCACTCAATTTCCTATCACTTGATGCAAGTCCCTCTACGCAAATACCTGTGATTAATCTGCTCCCCAATATTACAAGTGTAAAAGTTGGATCATAACAGGGTCATTGAAAGGCGAAGGCCATGACCAAGGAAAGACATACAAAAGCACTTAATCAGCAACGCTGAGTACATACAAGCTACGAAGTACAACAAAGAATTCCTAACATGCTACTAATTATAAATAAACACACAACAATTTAATTATTAACTTAAACACATGACTCAACTGTTAACATTACTAAGACTTCTCTAATTAGCATTAATTATTTCTTGTCATTTCTTTTTTAATTTTTTCATTGGATTAAGCAATAGACAAGGTTGTCTCCCCATGCTCTAATTCGGAACATCAATAAAAGAAAAACCACATGCCTCCTTTCGAAAACATCAATAAACAACCAATGGCAGACGGGCGCGACTCCGCGGCCATAGCTAGTATGAGATCTCATCTAACTCCTTATAATTTTAAAAAGTATTTAAAAACAAGAGACTCGTAGATCAGACGGCCACTAGAAAAGTGCATGGCTAATACCTCGTGTACCCCAACCCCTGTTTGTCATTACTTTAGATGTGCACAAATCCAGAGTTTTATTGCTCATCCATCTTGCACTGTACGTGATTTACATGTTTAAACTTGATGATGTCCCAAATACAAAACAATACAACCAATCAAACATTAATCATTCAAGCAATTCAAATTTCCAATTAAATTCTTGAATTATAAGTGACAAACAACATTTAGTGTTGAACCCCTTTAAACTACCTCGGTGTATAAACACCTTAAGTGCATAAAGCACCTCAAATCCTCAACCTTGTCTTATAGACTTCAATTCTTCCTTTACTCATTCCATTTCAATAATAATGAACGAGTAATAAAGTAATTCATTCCACATATTCATGTACCTTTGCCTCTTAGCTCATCTTGCAAGTTAATGCATAAATAATACTTACAAGATAAATCAATACGCATTTCTCATACATGAATCAATACCAATCATCACATTAATCACCAATCAAACTTACTACCATAAAATTTCAACCAATCCACAAGTTTCCTAACAGATTCTTAATTTTCCAAGTCTTTAAACATGCTTCTAAAGTCAAGTTTTTTTGTATCCTTGTACATACCTTGAGTAAACGAGTTGGTTGGCCACTTTAGGAACTAGAAATCACCCTCTACGAAATCCTCTCCTAAACCAAACAACAATAATTCAATCAATACCCAAGCAATACCAAACTACTTTAAAACCCCTTAAACCATTGAAATAATGCCTTTAAATTATTCACAATAGTCAAAGTTAATAATTTAATAGTTCAACTATAAGTTTATATGTTAAAATCATGAAACTATAGCTTATAACATGAACTTCCAGCAACTTTAAAGTAAGGAATATAATCTGAAATTTTAGTTTAAGATTATAAAACAACCTCATAGACATCTCTACTTGAAAATCATTATGTAGTAGGTTAGTATGTCAAAAACCTAAAATTCCATCGTAAACCATGATTTAAAACCTTTAAAACCAAGACTAAAAATCTGAAAATTTAATTTAATAATAGAATGTATGAATACAACAATCTAAAATTGAAATATATAATTAGAATTCAATTAGTTTCATAAAAACTTAATCAAACCTTCAAATTTCACAACTTAAACCCTAAATTAAACATAATTCAAATCTGAAAATTAATTTATAATCAAGATAATTGAATTTAAACATAATTTACACATAATATAATTAGATAAATTAATCAACACGTTATAAACCCTAAAATCATGAAAAATCAAGATTTATACCCTTAATTCTTAATTAAACCAAATCTGAAATTTTATTCCATAAATCAAACATAGTATAATTCATAATTTGTAGTCTTTTGTAATTCATATACATAATCAAACCATAATAATAACAATTAGAAACAAAAATTTATCAAAGGTTGAAACTTAAATCAATTTAACAAAACAAAAGAGAAATAAAGAAAGGAGAGAGAGAAGAGGGCAAACTAGTGGTTGTGGGTGAGCTGTGGTGGTTGCCAGAGCTGCAGGTGGGCACCGGTGGTGGCCTGTCATCGGTGGCAGTAGCATAGCAACGAAGAGATTATTTTTTTTTTTAATGCTTGTGAAACATTGAAGCAGCAAGGGAAAAAAAAGGAGGGAACTACGTGAATGAGGGGGGAGGAATTTAAGGGTTTTTGGGGTTTTTAAAAGTGTATGTGGGCTTGGTTTCCAACTTAAGTGGGAGTAGCAATTGTAGATTGGGCTTTAATGGGAGTTTAAGCTTTTTTTATTCAAAATTGGGCTATAAACATTATAGACAACGTAAGTTGGTGCATAGGGAGGGAAATTTAAATTAAAGTAGTGCGTATTAATTGTAATAAAGTTTAATTAAGTTTTTACATAAAATAATTTATTTAATAAAAATGAAATAAAATATTAGTTTGAATAATAAAGAAATATATTATAATTTACTCTAAAAATATGGGGGATTATATACTACCGGTTTATCTCTTAAAGATGCAATTATGTCTCCACTTGTTGGAACATTCATTGAGTTCATCTATGATAAGAGGACAAGGATATGATGGGGCTAGTAATACGAAAGGTCAAATAAATGGCCTTAAGACTTTGATTATGAATGATACTCCAAGAGCCTACTACATACATGTTTTGCTCATCAATTTCACTAACACCAGTTGTCAATTTGTCATTACTAAAAGGAATGATAGTTGTGGTTAGCTTTTTGAAATACTTGCAAACTTGTTGAATGTTGTTGCAGTTTCTTGCAAGAGAAGATAAATGACAATTTGTAATAGTCAAGCTCAAGAAGTTGCTCAAGCATTGGAAGTGGGGGAAATTTTGAGTGGATCGGGTTTGAATCAAGAGCTTAGTTTAAAGAGGCCCGGAGATACTCATTGGGGATCTCATTACAAGTGTCTTGTCAATGTCATCCGCTTGATTTCTACAATTGTTAAGGTACTTGTTCACATTGGGAAACATGGTGCATCGGAAGATAAGTTTAAAACTCAAATTGGTTTAGGACAATTAGAATAATTTGATTTTATTTTTGTGGCTTACTTGATGTTGACTATTTTTAGTTACACTAATGATTTGTGTATTGCTTTGCAAAGAAAGGAGCAAGATATTGTAAATGCCATGGAATTAGTTACTTTCACAAAAAGTGTGTTGCAAAAAATGAGGGAACAAGGGTGGGAGACTCTCTCTTAAATAAGGTTACTTTATTTTGCACTAAACATGGCATTGATGTTCTCACTATGGATGCTCTTTATGTTCCTCAAGGAAGATCACGACGCTTTGTCGAAAAAGCAACAAATCTACATCATTTTCGAGTTGAAATATTTTTGGGGGCAATTGATTTGCATCTTCAAGAACTTGATAATCGGTTCAATGAGAAAAGCATGGAGTTACTTACTTGTATAGCTTGCTTAAGTCCTAAAGATAACTTCTCATCTTTTGACAAAGAAAAGGTACTCAAACTTGCCTCCTTTTGTTTCGAAGAATTTTCAAGTTTTGATTTGATGACACTTGAAGGTCAACTTGATATGTTCATGGAAAATATGCACAAAGATGAAAGATTTCAAAATTTGCGTGATCTTAACTCTCTTTCCATGATGCTTATTAATACCAAGAAGGATAAGACATATCCTCCTGTATATTTGCTTTTCAAATTGATGTTGATTCTTCCCGTTGCTACGACAAGTGTTGAAAGAGTATTCTCCGCAATGACATATGTCAAAATTAAGTTGAGAAATAGCATGGATGATCAATTTATGAGTGATTATTGTTTGGTCACTTTTATTGAGAAGGAGGTGTTCCTACAATTTCCCAACGAAGAAATAATTGATCGTTTTCAAAATATGAAGACTCGAAGGATGCAATTGTAATTTAATATTAAACTCTACGTATTTTTTTCATATTTCTTTTGAATTGTAGGACTAATTATATATTGTGGATTCTTTAGTTGTAAAATTTTAACTATAAAACTATCTTTGTGTTTTTTTTTTTTTAAATATTTTTGTCAAATGATGCAATGATTAGTTGTCGTCCCCCCGATTATATATTTCTGGCTCCGCCATTGATTAATATTGTTTCACTTTTTCATCCTTTGTTTAAAACTGCATGCATGCTCTCATATAAGAGCTCACCTGCATCAATGTTTAGGCGTTTAGCATGTCATACTATTTCTGTGCTATTTTGTACTCCCTCTGTTTTTTTTTAAGTGCCCACTTCCTAAAAATGACCTTTTTCTTATAAGTGTCGTCCCATTACCAAAAGTGGAATTGATATTTGTCTTAATTCGAGTTCGGGATCAAAAGTTATGATAAAAACAAAAACCACAAACAAAGTGAAAAATAAACGCCTAAAATTTTCTAAACTCCATGGGGAGAAACGCCTAGAATTTTAGTTTCTCCCTAAGAATTTCGAAAATTCTAGGTGTTTTCTCCTAGGATTTTTGAAAAAACTAGGCGCTTGGCCTCCACCAAAAAAAAAAGGACTTAAACTTCGGGCCTCGGTTGGTGATGGTTGGTGGTGGTTTGTTAGGATGAGAGAATGTTAAAATATTGATGAGTTAGAGGGAAGAAAAACGTGGTTTATATGTGAGGGTATGTTCGTCCATTCATGTTTTAATGCGGACGTTACCCGTAAAATGAGGGTGTCATTTAGCTTTCCATTTTTTTCTAATATATATATATTTATTTGTTTGTTTATTATTTTCTTTTATCGTGTTTTTTTAAATTTTTTTTTTTTATTGCTGCACTTTATTCTCGTTGTCTAAGATAAGGGGTTTGCAGCATTTGGTCTAAATCGCACCAAATTGCAAACCAAACTATATTTTAGAGGTTTGGTTAGATTTACAGTTTCAAAATTACGGTCTAGTTTGAAAAAAAACTTCAAATCGCAATTTACGCTCTGAATTGATTTTAAAAAATTTGAAACCAAGCAAAACAACAAGAAAAAAATTGGTTTTTGCATAAAATGTAGTTTCCAGTTTCGTTTCTAATTTATAAAAAAGTAAATAAAAATTAGTAAAAGTAAATGAAATCATCAGACAGTAAGTAAATGAAATTGCCTTAAAAGTTAGACAAACTAGGAATCAATTGAAAAAGTTGGGGAATTACAAAAATGTCATTAATGAGCACGGGAAATACCTTATCCGTTCGATTGTAATGATCTAAGGGCCTAGATTAGTTCCTAGTTCTCATTTTAGCGTTAGATTCTCACATAATATATATATATATATATATATATATATATATATATAATATATATATATATATATATATATACATACATATATATACATATATATATATATATATATATACATACATATATATATATACATATACATATACATATATATATACATATACATACATATATATACATATATATATATATACATATACATATATATATGAGAATTGATAGAATGAGAAATGAGAAAATGAGAAAGCTAATAATATCCTAACATATGTCATTGTCAATATGAGAAAGTTAAGAATAAAAAAAAGAGGAAATTTAAATTTTAAACCAAGATGATGTGTCAAGGAATTAGTGGTTTTCTCATTTTCTCATTCTAGCAAATCCCATATATATATATATATATATATATATATATATAGAAATTGGATCATGTGAGAACACATCCCTTATGTGAGAACTCTAATCTATATAAGAACAAATCTAGACCATTGATCAAATTAAATCTAATTATCCAAAAAAAACATAGTAATGGCATTTCCGTAATTTCGGGAATTACACCTCCTTCTCTCTTTGCTATTCTTGTTGGCTTTCACATTCAACATCTCTTTCTCTCTCTAACCTTTTTGCTGCTATCTCTCTCCTCAAATCAGTGTTTTTGGGGAAATTTTATACCAACTTGAAGTAAGCTTATCAATATTATGATCTAATTTGTTTTCAAAATTCGATTATTTACGTAATTTGCTGAAATTCGATACAAACTTATATTATTCATGAATTAGGTTTTCGCAATTTTTTTTGCTTCGCCAATTGCAAATGGATTCGGTTGAACAAGTTAATGACGAACGAAGAAGATAAGTATCAATTGTACATAGTTGATAATCGATTTTTGATTGAGGTTAAGCTAAGGATTACTGATTTTTATGTCTTAACTTAATGACTTTGGTTTAAGCTGTGTTTTTCAATTTTACTTAGCAATATTTGAGTTTCAATTGAGTAATGAATATGCATTAGTTAGTCCTTTTTTGTTTTATTTAATATGGTTTAAGCCGCTTGGTTTTGTTAATTTTGAACTTAAAATTTCGTTATTGAATTTTGGTTTCGTTTTCTAGTCATTAATTTAGTTTGATCAATTTTTTTTATTAAACAAGTTAATTTAGTGTAACTCATGGATTTAAGGTTGGGATAATTTTGCTAGTAATCATCGTAGGTTTTTCATTTTTTGAGTTACTTCTTAGCTTATGTAATTTACTTTTGATTTATATTATTTATTTTTAGTTGATGGTGGTGGTAGAGTTTGGTATGGTTTGGTGGTGTTGATTATAGTGGCTGCGTGGGGGAGCTGATGTTCTTGAGATGTTGTTCAGTAAAAGCAGCAAGGATATTGTGAGATGTTGTTGTAGCCTGAGGTGTTTTGTGAATGGTGTTATGTGATTAATTAGCAGGGAGCAGGGGTGTAGGTGCCATGTGCCACTAGATGTTGCATGGGTGAGGGAACTAGGCAGGTGGTTGCAGAGTGTTTATGTTCAACTATTTTCCTGAGTTATGTGCTTAATCTTCCCAGAATTTATGATCTAATTGGTTGTATTTTTTGTGTGTTTGTGTCTGTCATTGGGCATTCTAGTCGAGGTGTGTGTAGTGTTTGTGTCTGTTTGGGAGAGTTGTGTTGGGTGTCCAGTTTAAGTGACAACATCTGGCAAACCACCTCCTTCAATCATAATCTTCATCCAAGTTACTGCCTCATCTAAGTTTCCTCTACTACAATGAGCATAGATAAATGTAGTATATATACAAGCACCTGGCTTATAACCTGTAGTGTGCATCTTCTCTAAAACTTGCTCATTTTAAGTTTTGTAGCTCATTTATGAAATATCAAGTTTTTGATTTTGTATAGCATATCTAATGAAATGTATGTTCTGTTTGGAGTTGCAGTCATTTGTTAAATTAGCACTAAGTATTTGCTCATTTGACAAATGAGCAACTAACTATTTGCTCATTTGCTAAATGAGCAAAAAAGTGATTGCTCATTTCCCAAATAATCAAAGAAATGTTTGCTTATTTTCCAAATGAGTAACTAATTATTTGCTCATTTGACAAATGAGCAAACTAATGTTTGCTCATTTGACAAATGAGCAAACTAATGTTTGCTCATTTCACAAATGAGCAAAGAAATGTTTGCTGATTTAATGAATGATTAAACAAACTATTTGCTCATTTGACAAATAAGCATCTAAGTTTTTGCTTATTTGTTAAATTAGCAACTAAGTATTTGCTTATTTGATAATTGAGCAAATATATTGATTGCTTATTTGCCAATTGTTCATTTGATAATTTATTAGCCTATGCTTCTCTATCATAACATACTCCTTAGGGTCAATTTATAGTTTGTACAAGGTTATTCCTTAGGGTCAGTTTATGCTATTAGGAGAAGTCAATCTTGCTAATTCTAATGGCATGTGCTTTAGCTGAGGACACCCACTAACATCAAGGCTACCCAAATTGATAAGTTTTCTAATATTTTGTATGAGCAGGACATCTGTTGAGACAGATTTTGCTACTAATGTTAGTGGTGACCAAGATGCAGCAAGGGCACAGTTAGGAGTTGTTGGTGATGACCAAGATGCAGCAGGGGCAACACATTTAGGAGTTGTTGGTGGTGACCAAGATGCAGCAGGGGCAGCACAGTTGGGAGTTGTTGGTGGTTCTACACATCCACAACATAAGGGAAAGAAGTTCAAGACAGTTGCTTCAAAGGACAAAGGAAAAAAGGTTTTAAAGGAAACATTAAAGAAAGAAAAACTAAGTATTTGTTAAAGTAGCAACTAAGTATTTGCTCATTTGTCAAATGAGTAACTAACTATTTGCTCATTTGCTAAATGAATAAAAAATTGATTTCTTATTTCCCAAATGATCAAAGAAATGTTTGCTTATTTTACAAATGAGTAACTAATTATCTGCTCATTTGACAAATGAGCAAACTAATGTTTGCTCATTTCACAAATGAGAAAAGAAATGATTGTTGATTTAATGAATGATTAAGGAAATGTTTGCTCATTTGAAAAATGAACAACTAACTATTTGTTCATTTGACAAATGAGCAACTAACTATTTGCTCATTTCTATTATGACCTTTCAACTATTGCTTTGTTCTAATTGTCTAACTTTTCCTTATGATTACCTTTTCTTAAAATGAGTAAACAAATATTGCTCATTTTAGCTGATTGATGCAAAAGAGCAAAACAATGTTGCTCATTACATATTTTGCTCATTTCGTAATTGAGAAAAATATTTCTAATCATTTCATAGATGAGCAATATATTTGCTCATTTCATAGATTGAATATAGAAAAATAATTTAAAACATATATTTTGAGCAAATACTCTTTGTTATTTATCAAATGTCCTTAGTACTTGTATATTTGCCCTGGTCTCCATTTTCTGGCCAACTACCATCACTATGGTTGGGAGGCCAACATATGTATATAGATGTTTTGGTTTATTTGTTTGACAGTCAAGGAAATGAGGATGATTGTAAGAAAGTTTATGTTGGAGGGATGCCATATAGTTCGACCGAGGACGATATGTGGAGTTTCTTTGATCATTGTGGTACTATAACTGATATTGATTGTATGAAATTTCCTGAGACTGGAAAATTCAGGGGTATTGCTTTTATCAGCTTTAAGGTACCTATATTTTATCACCGAGATTATTTATATTGTTTTGAATTTTTGAGCATTTATACTTTACTTCGTATTCATGAAGATCAAATATCAGTGCTTGACATATTGCTTTCAATCATTACAAATCTATCTTAGTGACATTGTTTGGGCTGGGGGAGAAGAATTGACCCTTGATAAGAATGATGTTACTGAATTCCATGAGATGTTAGGATAAAGCATGTAGAAATTGTTATTTGTGAGAACTGTTTTTCATTTGAATGCCTGAGTAAATGATAGCTCTTAAATTCCAGAAGGAACCTGATAGTCCTTAATTTTCAAAGCTTTGTTCGAGTGGCCCTCTTGTCCTCTTTAATGAAGACAATCTTGGTCAATTTGTAGTAATTAGTACAATAGTACAATCTGGTTGGATCTAGAATAAATAAAAATGGACTCTTCAGCCTATAAAAGAAGCTGCCAAACTCTCATTACCTTGTGGCAACATTTTTTATTTTGTTGTTGTACTAGTTATGTAGCAATCTTCTATATTGAACTAAAGTTAAGTGTTAACAATCCTAAAGCTTAACGTCTAGGCTTTTTGGCGAGGATGCTTTTCTCAACTACTTCCTCCGTTCTTTTTTACTTGACCCGCTTTGACTTTTACACTAATAACCACCCTTCCTTTGACCGTGTTTTGTGAATTATATGTATGGAAAAACTTATTCATTCATGTGGGATCTTGCTAGAATCGTCTCAATAAATACAATCACATATATAACTTTTTATCATTTTTACTTATTAAATATTAAAGCTATTGATGGTTTAAGTTGTACATCATCGGCAAGCGTGATAAAAGAAACACATCAAGTAAAAAAAATACGGAGGAAGTACGTTATAGTATAGGCCTCTTATAATTTAATCACAAATCTTCGAGAAATTTGATGGAAGGTATCCTATTTTGGGCATGTTTTTAGTTCTTACAAGGTTCCAAAAAACCTTTATTGATTTTTTATTTGTTTAATAGTTGTAAGTTGTTGAAACGATGTCATCGAATATTGACATATGTAACACATATTATATCATGTGCATGTATGCTATGTAGAAGACCTTGTTGGAGTAACTATTTCTCAGTTTCACCACTCAATTAGAGTGATGAGGAATATAGGAATCAAAGAATAGAAATATGCCTACATTTAGGAAGATATGAAAGTCAATATTTTTTTTTTAATTTTTTTATTATTATTATTATTTTTTGTTTTATTTCAATAAAGTATCCTGAATTTCAGGATTTTATGTTTAAATTTAGAAGTAGAGTTAAAATCAAACATGCCAATTTGCATATATACCTATGATTTATCTTCGCGCATGATCGTAATTCCCTGTCATAATAAAATAGCATATTCGTAATTACCCGTTTGTAACGGACTAAAACTCGTGCAAATTTGAATCTAAATTGAAATTATGAGAATATCTAGGCTCTTGTATCTTCCAAATTGCAAAGTTTTGCAAGCTTGTGAGTCTCAAAAACATCCATCTAAACAATTATAGTGCCATCTTTCTTATCAAAGTCATAACAATGACATGTCCCTCTAATTTTTTCCATATATCTAAATCATTACACGTTGGCTAACTCCAATGGTAGCTTGACACAAGTCATATACGAAGTTGTTGTTTTGAAGCCTTGTGAACTTTATCACCCACTTTTTGACTACCTTGTTCAATGACAGGATTGTCATAATGTCCTACACATATCTCTCTTAAGTTCTACCTTCTATTCTTCCATGCGTTCATAAAAATCAGATATCTAGTCTCTAAATTATACGCTTTTATGAAATATTGTTGAGTTATAGATAGTTGCTAACTATGCTATTTTCATGTAATGTGAACCATTGATCGTCACCAATTAGTGATGTAAATTATGATTTTTTCACTTTTCTAAAGTCTTTGTGCATGTTTTTATGCCTTTACTCTCCATTTTCTCCTTCCCTCCTCTGATTCCTCCTCAGTCTTCCTCTGATGTCTCTTCTTTCCTTTCTTTGAATTTTATCAAATATTCTATAGGAGCCCTTTTCATTTTGCTGCTTCTGAATTTTAACAATCATAATTAATCCATCTTTTGGTGAAATATTAGACATTGTAAATAGGTTGACCTGAACAACACACTCTATTAGAGTGGTGGGGGGGGACCGGGGGAAGGGATAGGGGGAGATAAAGACGAGAAGAGAAATGGTGTGAGAAAGAGAGATAGAGGGGGGGGGGAAGGGATGGGGGAGATAGAGAAGAGAAGAAGAAAAGTGAGAGAAAGAGAGAGAGAACCGGGGGGGGGGAAGGTATAGGGGAGATAGAGAAAAGATCGGGAGGGGGATTAAGAAAGCGAGAAAAGATGTGGGAGAGAAACAGAGAAAAGAACGGCAAGATTGGGAGGGGTATTCTGTAGACTAGTAGAGAGAAGGGATAGGGGGGGGACCGGGGGAAGGGATAGGGGGAGATAAAGACGAGAAGAGGAATGGTGTGAGAAAGAGAGATAGAGGGGGAGGGGGAAAGGGATGGGGGAGATAGAGAAGAGAAGAAGAAAAGTGAGAGAAAGAGAGAGAGAACCGGGGGGGGGGGGGAAGGTATGGGGGAGATAGAGAAAAGATCGGGAGGGGGATTAAGAAAGCGAGAAAAGATGTGGGAGAGAAATAGAGAAAAGAACGGCAAGATTGGGAGGGGTATTCTGTAGACTAGTAGAGAGAAGAGATTATACTAGAACTGAAAAAGAAGGAAATCATGGAACGAAATTGTGCAGCAACCTGCAGTCATCGGCCTAGGGCTTACTTACTTTCACCTAGTGCTTTGCAAACAAAATCTTGGTTAATCAAAATTATGAGTACATATGTATGATCCAAAGCTTTCATATGTGATGTCATCCTTTCCTGTCATTAAATATTTGTACCACAAGATTGCTGACCTTTACCCCCTTTCTCCCTGGTAGTAGTAATCTCTTTTCTTAGGTGGCTGTGACTGAAATACTTCTGGAGGATTTGCATTTTTATCAAGTTTATGTTAGTTCTTGTTTGTATCAATCAAAGCAACGAACCTTTGTGATCCTCTGGCTTCAAGATATGCAGGCATAGAATTCCTGATATATTTAACATAACCATTGTGCCAGTGATCTTTTTTTGTCATGTTTACTATATCAAACTATCTATTACTTGTAGAGCTCCTTCTATTTGGCAAGTCAATATCACTTGAGCATTTGGACAATGCCATCTTATAGGGGGTTGGAGAGACTTGGAAGTTGTAGCAGCTCGGTTATTTTAAGGCTTTGGTGGTACTGGCTAGATTACTGGATGATCAAATAATTTAAATATATAAACATGCTTGTTTAATTTCCTTGGTTTTGAGTCTTTTGACAATAAATCGTCTCTTCCTTCTACTTAGTCAATTTATTGTGATATTTTTAAACCCATTACGTAAATGCATTCAACTACAAATCATTACAAGATTGTCCTGTAGCAGTATTATATATTGATGATATCTTTTTAGATGAGGTGATTCGTGTTGGCTAGTGGCAGGGTTAGTAGCCAGAGCCACCAGCACCACCCTGCAGAATGTGACCTCAATAATCAAACTGGAGAAATTCCTTCCCCCTCCCTTTTGAAATTATATATCCTGTTAGGTTTGCAAATGATAATATTACCTCCATCCCACCTTATTATTAAAATGCTTTCTTTTCCTAATTTTATAATGTTGTCATGCTTTTTGCAGACAGAAGAGGCTGCTAAAAAAGCCCTGGCACTAGATGGATCTGACATGTACGTGTTTTCCAATATGCACCTGTCTATTGATTACTTTTCTTACTTAAGTTTCACATCATTCATATACTTGTGTCAATCTGCTTTTATCTCAGGGATGGCTTTTACCTGAAAATTCAACCCTACAAGGCAACTCGTACCACTAAATCATCAGCCTTTATCCCACCAGTCATAGAGGGCTACAACAGGATATATGCTGGAAACTTGTCATGGGATATCACAGAAGAAGACTTACGAAAGTTCTTATCTGATTGTAATATAACGTCCATCCGATTTGGGGAGGATAAAGAGACTGGGGAATTCAAAGGATACGCACATGTGGACTTCTCTGACAGTGGCTCTCTTACAAAGGCATTGAAACTAGATCAGCATGTAGTATGTGGACGGCCTGTGAAGATAAGTCGTGCAGTCCCTGTGAGAGGAGCTATAAGACATCCGGGGTCTGCCTCAGCACCATCAACTATGAAACCTCAACAGAATATTATTGGAGTTATGCCGCCAGCTGTAAAACCTGGAGAGAATCATAGTGTTGTTATGCCAGCAGCTGTAAAACCTGAAGAGAGTTATAATGAAGTTGTGCCACCAGTAGTACAACCACCAGAGAATAATACCGGGGTTAGCTCTGGGAAGCTTAAGAGGAGGACTTGCTATGAATGTGGTGAACGCGGTCACATTTCTTCTGCCTGTCCAAAGAAACAAGCTACTGAACAAACTGCTCCAAATGCTAGTTAATCTATTATCATAGAATTGTGACCATCTCCAGCCACTTGCCGTGGAGAATTTTTTTGACGCACCAGTAGTTGATTACCAGCATATTGACACTTTTATATGGTCCATATTTATAAAAGGAATATTTCTTTCTTGCCCCTCATAGAGTTGAGCTACACAGTATTTGCTAGTTTTACGAATTCGTTATTTGTACCTCTTTCTCCCCTTCTGTAGGAGCAACTTCTACAACTTTGCACTTTCCAAATGGAAAAGTTAGATAAAATTTTGTTTTCTGAGAAAGATAATATGAAATTTCACAATCTCAGGCTTTCTGTCTTCCAAAGCTTGTATGCAACACATTAGTCAGTTAAAAAAAATGGTGAAGTTCTCTTATGCCATTTGAGGAGGCAACTGTGAAGCTCTTTGCATCCAAATACATGTGTTGTACGAAAGATTCGTTGTGGATCATATGACTTTCCGATAATAACTTGTGTTCTATCAAGGGTAATTGGAGGTTATTTGAAAATCGAGTACAAGAAATGAATTATATGATGATGAGTTGAGCTAAGTTCAAGCTTAAGATAACTTTTTTTGTTTCAAGTTAAAAGTAAAGTCTAGTACTTTTCAAACTAAAAAAAAAAAAAAATACAAGCTTAATTTCACTTGAAAAACTCAACTTCAATTTAAAATTTCTTTTAGGTTATCAAAATTATCATGTTGTGATTATTGACAATGTTTTGGCAACTAGTCTAGAACGTCTTCTATCTAAAACTTCATTCCATACATATTATTATGTTGACCTTTTATGAAAGTTTCATATTTATTGCAACGTTTTCCTATTGGCATATGGTTTCTCTCTCTCTCTCTTCATCTAAAATCTACATACTTTCATGTTGCAATTTTTGCAAAACTTCATAACATTTTTGTAAACATTTTAAGTTGTTATTCTGACTTTTGAGATCATTAGTTGTGTCGGCCTTTATTATAATTTTATACTTTTTTTTTTTGACAATTACTATAATTTTATAGTTATGAGTGTGTGCTAATACTTTGCTTTTTCTCATTATTATAGAGGCTTTTTGAAACTCCTTTGCCTCCTTCAAGAAACTAAGGTACATATATACTCCCTCCGTATCGTAATAATCGCAACACTTTGACTTTTGCACTATTCATATGCTTACTTTGACTATACTTTTAATCAATATATAAAAAATATATATTGCCATGTAAAATATTTTTGGATTAGTCTTTATGTATATTTTCATTAGATCAAACTTTTATATGTCTTATATAATATATAATTACAAATATTAATGGTCAAAGTTGTGCATTGGCATGTGTGTCGGTCAAAGTGTTGCAATTATTAAGAAACGGAGGGAGTATAAAATACAAACTTATCCTTCAGCACAATAAATCAATCAGTAAGTTTTGATAAATATTTACATTCAAAATTGAGAACATAGTCTAATTCCATATCTAGTTAATAAACATAGAAGCTCTCTATACAGACCCAATGATGTGACATGAAGACTTCGTCGTTTCATCTCAACTTTGGAAACAGTAGTTCAACAAAATTATCTGGTGACGAGGGTTTGTATTCTACTGATGTAAAAACAAAGATCAGTAATCCAAATTTGTTAGTAGGCTACAGAGAAAATGCAATTTTCGTAGAAACAATGTATGAAAAAATTTGGACTGTTCATGTTGATTTGATACCATTATTAGACTGCTGAGAAATGTCTTCTTCACTTTCATGAGATGAATGTGGATGTACCTTCATAGGCATCTCGGTAGAATGAGGTGTGCTATCATCAAGAGGAGAGGAAATATGGTCCTCTCTGTGAATCAAGTTAGCTCCGTGTTCATCAACCTTAGTGTCTTCATCAGAGAAGTCACTGGGCTCCTCTTGATTACAGGAACCTGGAACCAAACCATTTTCATGATCATCAAGCTTGGTGTCCTCATCAGATGGAGGGCAATGCCCGTCTTGATGATCTATGAAGTCTGACGGCTGTGATCCATCAATATCGTCACAAGAAGGCATGGCAGTTACTACCTCACTCTCATGCAAGCAGATCTGTGCATCACCTACTTCATTCACAGAAATGCAAAGCTGAGCTTCATCCATATCTTCTTCATTTACATTTGCAATGTCTGGATGACATGGGTGATGATGATTGACCAAACGAACTGGGTGATGCATCTGTTGTACATATTCAATATCAGTTAAAGCATAATTTGGTATTAGTTGATCGTCTCTACATGTGTTATCCTCTTCACATTGCTCCAACTCATCTTTCCGCCTTCGTTTTCCCATTCCTTTTCTTCTGATCTTCTCCTTACCCCTACCTCTCTTGTTGCAATTCTCATTTTCTGGCGATGGTGATGCTACTGTGACAACACTTCCTGCTTGGTCACGTAAACACTCATGAATGATATATCTGATCCTGGTTATTGAGTGTATTTGCTCATTATCCAATCCTTGTAGGGACATTGTATCAGCAATGTGTGCGACTTCACGTAGAGTTGCATTCTACAATATTTTAAAAAGTAGGAAATGTAGACATGGAAAAAAGGAACAAAAAAGAAAGAAATTAACCAAAGCTGAACACACAATTTCTTTTTTAAAAAAGCATAGTTCACTTTAAAAACAAAACAAAAAAAAAATAAAAATTCAAGGAGTCACTGAAATTAATAATTCCAACTATTGACAGCCACTTATAATAGTTTCAACTATGGATTATTCCAAATAACCCCAACTATGTGGATGCCGATCCAAAACTGTCCAGTGACCTGAAGAAAATGGTTTATTAGGTTACAATTACTTCTCTTCTGTTTCCACCATCATCTCCTCCTATTTTCCAACAACTTTCCTCCCCCGACTCCATTACCATTTTTCAGCAACTCCCCTACTTCATACCCTTTACCCTTTTTGGGCACAACATAAAGATTGAAAGAGAGTTTCAGGTACTGTTTGGTTGCAAGGTAAGCAATCACAGTGGTGGGGACTGAGTCTGATTGCAGAAAATAAACTTTTGCTGTAAGTCAGGAGTCATTAACTTTCATGGTGGTAATATCTGATGGTAATGTCAAGCGCAGATAGTGAGTGCGGTTTTCCCCTGTGGTTTCTAGAAAGTGCAGCAGCATGGAAAGTTGTTTTCACGATTAAAAGATAGCAAGAATGAGAAAAGAAAAGGACGTAATGGCAGTAGTGGATGCCTTTTGTTCTTTGCCTTAGATAGAGAAGGGGGAGGGATGGTTGAGAATGGAAACAGGAAGGGCTTAGCATAGGCGGTCCAGGTAGCTTGGTTCGGGGGAAAAGAAGGTGGGGTTAATGGTAATTAATTAAAGCAGGCAAGGAGAATGGGACGACGAGGGCGAAGACTATTGGGCAGGACTCAGGACGGATGCAAGGTGGCTGTTCTTTTAGGGGAAGAAGCTAATATACGCGTGAGATTGGGCTTGGAAGGCAAGGGAGTAACTTGACTTGGTTGAGCAAGGGTCCAAGGGAATTGGTGCTTGGAGGACTTACTGGCAGGGAGGACGAAGAAAATAAATTAGTTACCTGCTTTTCCGGTTATGAATCACATGGAATCAATCTAAGAAGACAGCTTCCATTGTTGAGATTATTTTGAAAAGTTCATGATTGAAATAAAAAGCAAACCACCAATAGTTGGGATTATTCTTGTCAATTACTCCTTGCTTTGGATAGATGTTAAGTACTATTCAATCAAAGAAAGTAAAGGTCAGTGGTATGCAATCAAAGAACAGAGCAAAGAAGTTAAAAACAGCGGTTTTGTAAAAATCATTAAGAATAAAGTGTGGCTTTAAGAAAATTTCTATTTAATCCAACATTCAAAACGGAGAAAGAGAGCAAAAATAAAAAGGTTACCATTCTTTGAAACTCGGATGCAAGAGGAATCGGTCTTCCTACAAATCTACGAGTAATTCTCAAATACCAGTGCATATATTTGCTATCATCAGCATCTTCTCCATTATGCATGATATGGATATGCCGCTCTGACCATTCTTTGAGCTCCAACTCCATTTTTCCGGACAAGTCCACCCCACCATCAACTCCACGGCTCTTTCTTTCCCATCGGTCTACTGATTCTGGGATCGGTTGATTAGGCATGCCATACTGCCTCATACAACGATCTGGTAGGTGCCTCTCTGCCTTGTCAAAGCATATCAGCATCGTTTTAGACCTCCCCAAAATTAAGCTGCTTGCTATATTATCAGGTATTACCATGGGGTCAACATTCTGATAGGGAAACCAGTCTACCTGCAATGAAACAGAATGAAAACCCATTGTCATCTGAAAATTATCCAAAATGTATATATATAGAGACTGATCATGGTAGGCGTACATCAGCCGGCTTTAACGAGTCCAATGCCTTACGATAGAAGGTTATGTCTCGATTTGTAGTAGGACCATTTTGTTTTCCTTTCCACCGAAGTACTAGAGGAAAGTTATCATAATATGAATCTTGGGGAAGTTTTGGTCTGCCAATATTCAGGTGGAAGTAACTCCAACACTGGGAAAAAAAAGAAAAGTTAAGGTCACCACATACAAAAAGAGATCTTAAGGCATCTTTAATATAAGCTAAAAAACAAGCAGACTTAAGCACCTGTAATAGCGTTAAGCCGCCACTAACAGTGCTCTGAGATCTCAGTGATGCATTACCAAGTGCTCTATACAAAAAAGCCAATGCTGCAGCACCCCATGCATATTTCGCACTGTGGTCAAAATCCTCAAACAGAGGAAGGTACATCACTGGGACCTTATTACCAGTAGTAGTGGAAAAAATTGTACTTCCAACAAGGTAAAGAAGATAAGCCCGGGTATGGCGTTTTATATCTTCAGTTGATGCATTTTCAGGACAACGAGAGAAGCATTCTTTCAGCCAACTAAGCTTCACCATGCCACCACTAGTGTATCCAGAATCTGGTGCCTTTCCCAGATATCTTTCACATACAGCATCACATGAAGTATATGTGACCCCTATAACAGGTTCTCCGTCGATTGAAAGTCCAAGTAAATAGGCAACATCTTCAAGGGTTACAGTCATTTCCCCAACTGTCAGGTGAAATGTATTTGTTTCCCTACGCCATCTTTCAACTAAGGCAGATATCAGTGGATTGTCTATGCTAATTGCAGGAATGAATTTCAAATACCCAAATCCTGCCTTATCAATTAACTCAATCTGCTTTGGTGTTAGTACCCACTGATTGAGCTTTGATGTGTGTTCATGACATCTAAGTGCACCACGCTCCTGAAAATATCCATTTTAAAAATTCAGTAAGCAAGCCTGAGATTCAAGGACAATCTGTATTTGCAAAAGCATTGCCAATGTTTTACCTGCCCTTCCCAAACAGCAGAAGAGACATGCTTCTCTTGATCATAAAGAACAGAATCATCTAGTGGTCCTGGATTGAAAGCATAAAGGTCCATCTACATGAGAAAAATAAAGTCAGAAACTGGGGCCAAAGGGAAACCATCAAGCTCAAGATTGAAGTTTGAGTGTAAAAATGTATAAATGCTTCATAATTTCATAGTCAACAATTAAGAAGCTAACGGTTTTTTGTTTTTGGACATATTGTGTAACTCTTTTGAAAGGGTTTCCTTTATTTATATGCATGAGAGAACAATATTAAGTGGAAGGGGGATATACAAGCCAATAAGCTAAATCCTCCAGAGTTGCCAAAATACATATTGACTGAAATTATAATTATAATGATAAAAAAAGAAAAGAGTATTAACAAAATAAATATTAGGATGGAGAAAGCAATGCTAGAAAAGAAAAGATTTTGAGTGACCTACAGAAATGCTTGATCTCTTCCATATGAAGCTACAAGCTACAACAAAATCTAAGTAAACAAAGGCTAAAAAGAGACACTAAATGTTCCCAATAATCTACCGTCTATGCAAGAGGGAAACAAGACACTTAAAGCTTCATTGCCCCCATAAATACCAATCTAAATAGGCCTCTGGCATTTAATTTATGTAAAAACAATGATTCAATCTATCGAATAGACCATCATTTTACCTAAAATGCAAGAGTGCAGGTGTCACTTATGAAATTTAATGTTAATGTTCCCTCAGTTTGTTAATGTATTTCACTCTTACAGTGGATATCTGAAATTATTTTCCACATTTCATTTTCAGGTTTAAAAATCCCAATCCATATCCCAGAATGCCTTTATGAGCCAAGTCTCAAATCCATCATCCATCAATCAAAGCCTTAATCCCATAAGTGGGGAGCCCAAGTCTCAAATGGCAAAGAATGTCATATGCCCTCCAACTCATTTATAAATAATTTAACTATTACATATTGTGCCCTGACTATATCGTAGGCTAAAATTATGAGCCAGCCCATATTGCGGAAACAAATAAAGGATGGAGGAAGAAAATCATTGTCAATTAGCATTACAAATATTATACCCACTTATGCTTCACCAACCATATCCATTGTTAACAAGTGTGCAATTAATTGAAAACATCACACACAAACACAAGTATAGCTATTTGAATAAAAAAAAAAAAAAAAAATGGTTTCCCCAACCCCCTTTTTTTTAACCAGCTCATCTCCGCCATTCAGTAGCAATGTTTTCGTCTTTGTCTAATTATTACATTCCAAACAGATTGCAAGGAGCTATGGTTACAGGCCTAACAGCAATGGCATACAAGGTAAAAATAGCTCTACAAACACCTGAATTACTTTAAATTTTCTTCTTTACAATTGACCCGAAATTGCAACCAGCCCCATAAGTCTTTTATTCTAAATCACTCTCCCATTCTACTTAACATGAAAAGCAATACTCTTCCGTTTTTATTTTCTCCACTTACAACATACACCATTGGCACATTGATACTCTTAATTTTTTCCATCACCCTCCCATTCTACTTAACATGAAAAGCAATATTCTTCCTTTTTTTCAGTTACAACATACCCCATTGGCACATTGTGAAAAATAAGTTAACACCAATAAGATGCAAGGTTTGAGTTGTCAATGTTTTGAGTTACTTTAATCGAATTGTCCGTCTACCTTCTCTAATCTCTTCCTTAAACTATGTACCTAAGGAGTATGTTGTATGTTCGGAGGTAGCACGTAACTAGTTCAAGGCATGTACTCAGTCCTAAATTCCTAATGTACTATAATTCCAAATTGTAAGGTATCGATCGAAAAGAAGCAATTTTTGAAAACAAAAATTCATCTTTTAAGTCATTTTATTTACTATTTCTTATATCCCGCATTCCAGACTAACAAATGGGAAAAATTAAATATTAATAATCTGATTTTAATGAGTAATTAAGCAACTTAAAAATAAAATGTTTAGCAGAAAAAAGAACACTGACCTAAAAATTATAGTACTTGTATACAATATTCATAGACAACAGTCAAAGCAATAGCAGTGACCCAAATGACAATTACACCTGCCATTGCTGCCAATTAGCAGAGGCAGCAAAAACATTGTTCATGAAAATTAAAACCATGACAATTAAAATAACACAAACAAAACATAAAATTATGGTCAAGAAAAGAGCAATAATATTAAATTAAAGTCTAAAAAGAAATTTGGTAAACCTAAAAATGTTGAAAATTTGAAAGAAATTGAGAAAAAGGCAGTGATTTACCTAAGAGAGAGCGTGTGAGTCTTTGAATTCGATTTCTGGGAAAAAAGTTTGATCCTGAAATTGTAAAATTGGGGGAAAGTTGGGTTATCTTAGATGGAAGTGGAAAAGAAAGAAGAGGAATAAAAGGGTTGTGTTGTTGTAGTTGTTTGTATGTGAGTGTTCATATGGCTTCTTCGATTTGCTTTATTATGAGTAGTTTTCTGATTGTTGAGGAACAAGAAGATGGTTTTTTTTTTTAGGAAGTATACTCGTGTTTTGCAACAAAGGATTTGAATAGATCAAAAGAAAGCTTTAGATACACAAATAATTGTTGTGTAGATTTTTTCTCAAATTATGCAGGGATTTATATTACCCCTTGAGCGGATTACAACACTCCCCCTTGAATAAATTTCTATAGGATGACTCCTATCTAAAAATTTATATTAGGTAAAAACAAATATTACCACTATTGCACATATATGTTTATCTACCTCATTAAAACCTTGTCAAGAAAAATCTGGTGGGATAAAAACTTAGACGAAGGAAAAAGAGTACAGCACATGTAGGGTTCCCCCTGAATTTAACACATATCACAAAAGCGGCGGCGCGACGCATGCCGGTCATATGCACGAGTTCTTGAAATTTGCTAGGTGATAATGTTTTTGTGAACACATCGACTAAGTTGTTACATGACTGGATATGCTTGACATTAATCTTTCCTTCCTTTTCCAAATCATGAGTAGATTAGAACTTGGGGTCGATGTGTTTCGTTCTATCACCTTTGATATAGCCTCCTCTGATTTGTGTAATGCAAGAAGTGTTGCCTTCAAACATTGTAGTTGGGATTTCTTCGATTGTTTTGATGCCGCTCTCTTTGAGTATATGTTGGGTTAACGATTGCAACCATATGCATTCCCTACCAGCTTCATAAAGGGCAATCAATAGCTTGGCTTGATGAACTCGCTGTTAGTGTCTGCTTGGTTGACTTCCAAGAGATCGTTGTATTTCCATAATTGAAAAGATAATGTGTGTTATGATTTTGATTTTACTGGATCTGATAGGTAGCCTGCATCAGCATATCCCACAAGGGTAGTGATTAGGGGATTTTTCCCCACCAATCACCATCTGACAAGTGGACCAATCAGGTTCCGCCATGTGTCCGTCACATGGGCCAATAGGAGCCTGCCACGTGTCAAGCAATGATCCGTCCACTATGGACCAATTACGACACGACACATGTCCTTCCCATGACACCTGGGATAACCGGTCACCTAGGCCCAACTTCCGAGGGAAGTCCAATCAGCCCAAGGTTAACCTAAACCTAGATTGACACGTTTCCCGAGGTTATAAATACCTCCCTTAATTTTCATTAAGGGAGATAACACGCTAAAAAAGCAGATTACACACATTAAACACTCTCACCTAGAGAGACCCTATTACTTTAATTTCCGCATTAATTACTCCTTAATCAAGTACTCACTTGACCGTCGGAGGCGGATCTCCAATCATCCGGAGCATCCGTTTGTTTTGCAGGTACAGGCGTCCGGTTCCAGTCTCGGAATTGTAACTCTCCCGCAGGACATCAGAAAACCCCGAAACATTTGGCGCCGTCTGTGGGGAGAGTACTTCTGAGATGGCATCCACGTCTGTACCGACTCCTGAAGAGAGGCGTCCCCTAGACGACCCTCAAGTTCAGTCGGACCACGATACTGAGAATGAATTTGAAGTTGAAGCTCACACAGCTTCAGACGGGACCCTAAGGGCCCGACGTACCCGTCATACCGAAAGGAGGGAACGTGAACATCTTCAAACTGGAAGTGAGCCAGCAGGCGCACCGCCTGTTCGGCAGCAGCCGACTGATGGGTCTGCTCCCATCACAAGGAACGAACTCATGACCTTCATGAGGGACTTCAAGGGAGAAATTCAAGAGTTGATCAACAAGAAGCCGCCTGCTCTGGACAAGGATCAGTCGGCTAAGAAACCCTCCACTTCACAGAAGAGGAAGCCAATTCAAGGGCGAGAGGCGACTCCTCATCCTAAATCTAGGAAGCGGGAGCCGACTGCCCTTGATTTCACAAAATACCGTTTTCCTACTCCAGGAACTAGGAAACCTGTTCGTCATATTCAGGCGGACGGGTCGAGGAAAACATACACAGACGCTCGGCTACTGCTAGAGCAGAAGAAGAGTGACCGATTGTCAGAGTCGGCCTCTACTTCAAACTTCCAAGACAGTCTGCGAAATACCTCGATGAGGCATACTCAGTCGTATCATGAGAGTCAGTCAGGCGGCACCTCCCGTCAGTCCGGCTATCATAGCGACCAGGCGGTACCAAACTTACCGTTTGTACCGCAACAACAGTATTTTTTACAGCCACCTCCGTTTGGTGGACATGCAGCAAAAAACGTCCAACCTATGGACTGGCAGCTACGGTTGCTTAGACTTGGCGAACAGCCGTCGGCCTTCTCCAAGGAAATTACTGAAGCCGCTCAGCCGGCCAAAGTGAAAAATGTATTAGTAGGCGCCTATGACGGCACTACTAACCCAGAAGACCATCTGATGGCATTCACCAACCTGATGTACCTTCAAGGGTTGGATGATCCCACTTGGTGCAAGTGTTTCCCAGCGACTCTCAAAGGAATCGCACAACAATGGTTCGGCAACCTGCCGACTGGTTGTGTAAATAGCTTCAAGACGCTTGCTTACTTATTCACCTCCAACTTTGCCATGAACATCCCTGCGAAGAAGACGACTCTTGATTTAGGAACAATTCAGCAGGGCGAGAAGGAGGGGCTTCGTTCTTACATCAGGCGGTTTAACCTGATGAGAATACAGATTCAAGGGTTACCGGATGAAGTAGCCTATACTGACTTTTTCAGAGGTCTCAAAGACGGGTCGACCTTCAAATTTGATTTGGTCCGGAAGAGGGTGGCGACTCTTCAAGAGGCCTTGATTGAAGCGGAAGCCTGTATACAGGCGACTGATCTTTGTAGTACGGTAAAACAGTCAGACGGGAGAAGGTCCGATAAAAGAGAAGGACGACAGAAACAGTCGTCAAACAAAGACGAGAAGAGAAAAGAGGTCTGGGCGGCTGATTCCTCTAAACAGCCGGCCTAGAAAAAGAAAAAAGAATTCAAACCATACTCCCCAAAGTATGCGTTTAACAAGGATAGCCAGTTTATCCTAAAGGAAATCAAGGGACGGATCTCAATTGAGAAGCCGGTCCCCATGAAGGGTTCTGCAAACAACCGGAACCAAGAAAAATTTTGTGCTTATCATGAAGATGTTGGTCATCACACCAATGAATGCATCAGTCTCATGCGGTATCTGGACCGCCTGACTGAGCAAGGTGATCTTGACACTTATGTCAAGAAATCTACGGGGAACACTTCCTCAAAAAAGCAGTCGACCAAAAAGAATCAACAGGCCAGCAGCTCCGATACAGATGATGCAGTCGTCTACACCATTGCAGGCGGCTTCTCAGGAGGCGGCCCCACTATTAGGGGCAACAAAGACAATATCAGACGGTTAGATGTACATTCCGTTCACCAAGAACGACCCTCCAAATATTCATTTCCTGAGATTGTCATCACTGAAGAAGATCTAGGAGGGGTAAGAGGGCCGCATGACGACCCTATCGTTATTGAATGTAAAGTGGCCAACCAGAGAGTTGGCCGAATCCTCATAGATACCGGAAGCTCCTCAGATCTCATCAGTAGAAAATGTCTGTCGAAACTAAAATATCAGACTGATTGCATACATCCGGCATCCCACCCTTTAGTAGGGTTTGGAGGAGGAGTCGTCCACCCAGTGGGACGAGTGGATCTACCCATCCGCCTGGGCGAAAAAGGGGAAGGACGACACATGGTAGTCCGGTTCCTGGTAGTAAAAGAACTCTCGGCCTACAACATGATTCTGGGACGACCAACCCTGAATAATTCCAAGGCTGTTATAACCCCATCTCTTATGTTGCTCAAGTTTGAGAGGGATAATGGAACAGTCGGGTCCTTAAGGGGAGATCAGAGGATGGCCCGAGAGTGCTATCTCTCGGATGTCAAGCCCACTGTTATGGCCACTGGGTTGAGTGGTGGAAAAATAGACCTTGACAATGTCAAGGAGAGTGCGCCTGTTCAAGAAGCAGGCGGCAAGAAGAGAAAGGCATCCCAGACGGGGGCCGCAAGAAAAGACAGAAAATAGCAATCATTGGAAAAGGAGCAGTCGGATGAATTCCGCCCTCAGCCGGCTGGTGAGCATACGGACTTGATCTTAGACGATTCACGTCCTGAGCGAACAGTCAAAGTTGGGACGACTGCTCTGAGAGTCCTGGGTGACGACTTTCACAAACTATTGAAAGAATACAAGGACATCTTTGCATTCGAAGTCCATGAAATGCCAGGCATTAGTCCTGATCTGGCGGTACATAAACTGGCCGTGGATCCGAAAAAGAAGCCGGTACGGCAGAAGAAGCGGAACCATGGCGAAGAAAGAAGTCAGGCGGCAGCCGCCGAAGTTAAAAAGTTACTTGATGCAGGGTTCATTCGGCAATGTTACTTCCCAGACTGGGTTGCAAATGTGGTGCTTGTTAAAAAGCTGAATGGCACCTGGCGAATGTGTGTAGACTACACAGACTTAAACAAGGCGTGCCCCAAAGACAGTTACCCTCTGCCTAAAATTGATAACTTGGTCGACTCAACAGCCGGCCATGCTTTGATGAGCTTTATGGACGCCTACTCTGATTTCCATCAAATTCCTTTATGGAAGAAAGATCAGGAGAAGACGGCCTTCGTCACTGATCAGGGGTTATACTATTACACGGTCATGCCGTTTGGTCTTAAGAATGCCCTGGCCACTTTCCAGCGAATGATAAACACTGTGTTCTTTGATCAAATTGGGAGAAATGTCGAGGCATATATTGATGATATGATTGTCAAGTCTAAACTTCAGAAAGATCATCTGTTGGACCTCCGAGAAACTTTCGCCACACTCAGGCGGCACCATGTCATGCTCAATCCCAAGAAATGTGTCTTTGGAGTTGAGTCTGGGAAATTTCTCGGATTCCTTATCAATCAGAGAGGAATAGAGGCGAACCCTGAGAAGGTGCAGGCGGTCATTGACATGCAGTCGCCTCGTACCATCCGAGAGGTTCAGAAGTTAACAGGTTGTCTGGCGGCCTTGGGAAGATTTCTAAGCCGATCAGGCGACAAATGCCTATACTTTTTCCAGGCAATTAAGAAAAAGGCAAGGTTTGAATGGGGGCCGGATGCTGAGACGGCCTTCCAGAAATTGAAAGTTCACTTGCATTCCTTGCCGAGGCTGGTCAGCCCTTTGCCCAAAGAAGTACTCTACATGTACCTGGCCATCTCTGATCATGCGTTAAGCGCTGTTCTCCTTGATGAAAGAGACGGCCGTCAGCTCCCGGTCTACTTTGTCAGTCACGTACTGAAAAATGTCGAGTTGAGGTATCCCTTAGTGGAGAAATTTGGTCTTGCACTCTTCATGGCTGTTAAAAAATTGAAGCCCTACTTTTTGGCACATGCAGTCGTCGTGTATACAGATCAACCTATCAAGCGGCCACTGACCATCATGGAGTCGTCAGGCCAAATGATCAAATGGGCCATAGAAATTCAGAGCCTCGAAGTTACTTTTGAGCCTAGAAAAGCAGTGAAGGGGCAAGCCTTTGCTGACTTTATTGTTGAGATGACTCGTCCTCCGGACTCTCAAGTTACAGACCAAGTCTGGAAGGTATATGTGGACGGAATCTCTACTTCAAATGGTTGTGGAGCAGGTTTCATATGTCAGTCGCCAGAGGGCGACAGGTACGAGTATGCTCTACGCTTCAGTTTTCAGGCCTCAAACAATGAGGCAGAATATGAAGCTTTACTAGCCGAAATCCGCATGTGCAACGCGGCAGAGGCAAGAAAAATAGACGCCTGTTCCGATTCACAATTGATAGTGAGTCAGTACAATGGCGAATACGAAGCAACCCATCCGGCCATGATCAAGTATTTACAGGCGGTCCGACAAGCAGTCGGCTCCCTTGAGGATTTCCATCTGACCCAAGTGCCGAGATCAGAAAACAACCAGGCGGATGCACTGTCAAAATTAGCATCATCCGCCTCCTGTGATACTCCTCGAACTGTTTTTTGGGAAGTAATGGAGAAGAGAAGCATCGAGGAAGACCCTATTGGAATCCTAGACAGAAGCTCAACCTGGATGGATTCAATCAGGGCATATCTGAAAAACGGTACCCTGCCGGATGATCATCAACAGGCGGTAGCACTGAAAAAACGAGCAACCAGTTTTGAAATAATAAAGGGAGAACTTCACAAAAGGGGGTACCTTCAACCCTTCTTAAAGTGTGTTACTCCAGAAAAGGGACGAGAGATACTAGACGATCTTCACTCTGGTTATAGTGCTTCCCATATAGGCGGTAGGACGCTTGCTCAACGGGCAAGGCGGCAGGGCTACTTTTGGCCTACTTTAGAAGCAGATGCGATGGTGATGGTGAAAAAATGTGACAAGTGCCAAAAGGTTTGGCAAACTAATTCACCGTCCGGCTACTGACCTCACTACCATTCATAGCCCACTACCGTTTGCTAAGTGGGGCATGGATATTCTGGGTCCATATACGCCTGCTACAGGCGGAAGGAGGTACATACTTGTTGCCGTCGACTACTTCACTAAATGGGTAGAGGCAGAGGCTGTAAAGGGAATCAAGACGAAGGATGTAATTTCATTCATTTGGAAAAATGTCATCACTCGGTTCGGGGTTCCCATGTCTATGGTTTTTGATAATGGTCCCCAATTTGAGACGCCTGTTCTCAAAAGCTGGTTGGGTGACCAAGGAATTTCACACTACTTTGCATCTGTCGGCCGTCCACAAGCAAACGGCCAGGTAGAAGCCTTTAATAAAATCATCTCAGACGGTCTCAAGAAAAAGATTGAACGAGCAGGCGGCCTATGGGCGGATGAATTACCACATGTTCTCTGGGCCATTAGGACGACTGAAAAAGGGGCGACTGGAGAAACTCCATTCCTCCTAACTTATGGTGCGGAAGATGTTTTTCCAATAGAACACTACGAGCCGACTCTTCGAGTAATGCTATATGACGAAGAGGCAAACTGGGAAGCCATGCGCCTGGCATTAGACTCACTTCCTGAAAGGAGGGGAAATGCTGTCTTGCGCCATGAAATTTACCGCCTGAGAATGACTAGATCATACAACAAAAAAGTACACAGGCGTCCACTCAAAGTGGGGGACTTTGTACTTAGAAAAATGGAAGCAGTTGGTAGGGCTAATGAGTCTGGCAAACTAACTCCCAACTGGGAAGGACCCTACCGAATCTGTGAAGAGGTCAGGGACGGTACCTACCGTCTGGGAACACCAGACGGACAACCGTTGCCTCGAACTTGGAATGTAGATAATCTTAAGAAATATTTATTTTGAATGATGTAAATAGTCAAGGGCTACTTAATAAAAGTTTGCATACTTAATATTCAATTTTGTACTAAGAGGGGCACGCCTACTAACAAACAGTCGGCTACTCTCCATGTTTAATTTTTACTCTATCTTCAGAGGGGCATGCCGTCTGTACCTTTACAGTCGGCTACTCTCCATTGAGTATTTTACTCTATCTTCAGAGGGGCATGCCGCCTGTACCTTTACAGTCGGCTACTCTCCATTGAGTATTTTACTTCAGAAAGGCATGCCGTCTGTACCTTTACAGTCGGCTACTCTCCATTGAGTATTTTACTCTATCTTCAGAGGGGCATGCCGCCTGTACCTTTACAGTCGGCTACTCTCCATTGTATATTTTACTCTACCATAGGGGCATGCCGTCTGGACATATAGTCGGCTACTCTCCATAAAAGAGGGCCGGCTGGTTCCAAACACACAGCCACCCCCCTTATACTTAACTAAAAATGATCAGGGCCTGGCCGACCCGGTGCCTAAATAGGCGGCTACACTCCTTTTACTTAGCACCTACGTTCACCAAGAACTAACCAAGGCCACAGGCCGAATGATCAGACCAGGCGCCAAGCCAACTGATCAAATCTTCAAAACTAATACGACCTGTCCCAACATCATAGCAGGCGTCCGGCGGCATCCCTCCGGATGAAATTCGTCGCAGAGAGCAGCTCCCTTTTGGGTGGAACATTGCTCTATAAACTAACTACACGGCACCTATACGACTGTCCCCAAGGGCAACCACGTAGCCGTTTTTGAGACAAGGATAACTCTATCACTAACCAAACCAGTGGTAGCAGTTGACATCTGAGTCAGATGACCGCCTGTATTACTTGGGATAAATGCAGGGGGTACCTCTTGAGTTAATAGCCAACAAACATTGGCGAATCAAAAGGTTCAGCCGGCCTCCGCCGCCTGGTACCTTTACTACTCAAGCAGGAGTGACGGCGACTGAGTAACTCCAAAGTTAACTCATAGTCACTCTCTCAAACTTAGTATGGAGCCTAAAAGGTATGAGTCGTCCGCCTATTTTTAGCAAACAGGGGCTCTCAACCACTACTCCTGCTAGGTTAACAACCTATGAGTTAAGAGCCAACAAACATTGGCAAATAAAGGGGAACAACCGGTACCCACCGCTTGATACCTCTACTACTCAGTTACTTGGCGACTAGGTAACAATCATGTTTACTTGGTCACTCCTTAAAAATTTAGTATGAAACTAAAAAGGTGTTCATACAGCACCGGTTCACACTAGATTAAATATGGCGGGGAACAGTCGGCCTAGACGGCCTAAAGTCTCTAGCCTAAAAACATGACAAGTAGGAAACCACTTTCCTACTTGGTTAATTTTATATGACGGAACCGCCTGCCTAAAGGGGATACAGTCTTTAAAATGGTTCGAATACCGATTGGATAAATGGCCGACTGATCGTCTAGCCTGGGAACAGAGAACCAGTCGTCCAGGGGCATAGGCGGCGTGACTAACTATCCGTACCTGTCTGCAACTATCGGCCATGTAAAACAGTCGGTATAGTGTACAATTGGATATCAGAATATTCAATACTTAAACAAATTTGAAGCAAAACAAAAAATTCATTAAAAAGAAGCCGGTCATTAAAGACCGGCAAAATATTCAGAGCCCCGGCCCCCTGGCCGGGTAAATACAAACAAACGGCACGCAGGCCGTGGAAAGAAGACATAAAGCTTAAGAAGGGGGCAGATCTTCAATAGCAGCAGCTGCCGCCTGGTCAGCACTCTTCTTGCTGGACTCGGCTTCAGCTGCATCCTTCTTTGATGCATTACCTCCAAGCGGCACAAGCGCCACTACCGGCTGCTCCTCCTCCTCCAACGCCTCCTCCAACGCCTCTTCCTCAGCAGCCGCCAGGATCTCTTGATTATATCTATCAGAACACTGGCGGTACGTTTTTTCCCATGAGGCAAAGTCGGCATTGGGGAAGAGGCGGCCCCAAGTCAACCGCTGGATTTGAGCAGAGTCTTCCATCATCTCCCGGACCAGCTCTTTCTTTTCTTGCTCGGCCTTTTCCGAGAGCTCCTGAGTAAGACTCTTCTCCTGGGTCACCAGGCGTACCTTTACGCTCGCCAAGGATTTCTCCAAGGTTTCGTATGAGGACATCTTTTGGCGAAGAGGTCTCAGCTCGGCCTTGAGGTTGTTGATGGTCGCCTCCAGCTCGCTATTCCTCTTCTAGGCCGCCTCTAACTGAGCCCGGATAGCGGCGGTAGCCTGCGCCTGATAATAAAGAATATCAATGGTCAGAACTTCATTTTGGGCAATTTGAAACATTGCCTTATCACAGTCAGAGGCGGCCATAGCTTTTGCAGCCTTTACCTCTTTGTTCTTCCGGTCAAGCGGCTTGCGAAGGCCGTTCACTCAGAGCAGGGCCTAAGTACAAAGGGGAACAGGCGTCAGTTTCCAAACAAAAAGAAAACAGGCGTCCTGGAATTCAAATACTAAAAAATATGCTAAGTATACCTCAGCAAGGACCCCTGCAATCCCGTCTAGGTCAAGGGTGCCGACACCCCTGACCGCCTCCCTTTCAGCTGGAGGAACGACCTTGATCATAGACTTGGCCACCTCGACCAAGTCAGGCTCCTGAGGGTCGGCTGCATCAAGCATAAACAAACGGATTAGACCTAGTAAAGAAGGGAGCAAGTCTAAAATTTACAAGGATAATTTCATACTTCTAGGTGGCCCAGCTGGAGTTTTAGAAGAAGTGGCCGGCTGTTTCTCAGCCGCCACATGTTTCCTGGCAGAACAAGGAGAGCTCGCAACAGTCGTCCTCCGGGCCTTGGGGTCCGGCTGTTGGGAAGAAGAAGCTTTTGGAGCGCCCGTCTAAAAAAGAAGAAAAGAGTCAGTATATACATAAACACAACTCCAAAAAGAGGGTGAAAGGTTCGAAGGCCACCAAGGGTTCCCCCTTGTTGGGGGAGTCGGTTGAAGACTGTTGCATGATGGAGGCCCGCAACATGGCCGTCGCAGTCTTGGAGGCGGTAATTTTGCTCATGGCGTCCGCTGCAAAAACAAATAGCAAAGTTAATAAAAGTCATAACAAGAAATGCACGGAAAAGCAGAGTATTCGACAGGCCGGCTACCTCTTGAGCACCGACTGCTGAGGCCACAGGCGGCCAAAAAGTACTCGTCGTAGAGCCATTTGAAGCTCGGGACGCAGTGCAGGGTTACTTGCTCTCGTACCCCTGAAGTAGAGTTCACCTTCGACTCTACTTTGAAGAGTCCTTTATCTAGGATCTCTTTCTTAGCCTTGGGGGGAACATGCGGCATGCTGCGGCCGCCTGCAAGAAGGGGCGGATTCCTGTTCCACCTGTTGAAGCGCTTGTTCAGCTCTGTGTCTGAACTCTCAATGATGAAGAAGGTGCTCCGCCAGTCCTTCCATTTGTTTGCTTTACCTCTCGTCATGAGGTAGCCCCTGTGGCTCGTCAATTGTTACCAGCCGGTACCGCCTGCCTTAGGGGTCCGGCTGAGGTAGTTCATGTGGGAGAAAGCCTCGAAGCTCGGCTCCACCCCGTGCAGTTCGCACCCGGCCACATAGCCGAGTACGTTAACCCAGGAGTTCGGGGCTAACTGCCATAACCCCAACTCATACCCATCCAAGATCCGCTGAACAGCCGGATGTAGTGGGAAGCGCAGCCCAGCCTTGATGGCCGCCTCGTAGCAGCCAAAGCAGGCGCCATCATAACTGGTACCAGCCGGCCAGACGACTGTGTCTTCTGGATCCAGCACGAACACTAAAAAGCCGGGGCCCATTGTGTGGTTTGCAATAAAGCTCTCCACTTTCTCTTGCATGGCTGTGATCCGGCCCCGAGGTACCGTGCAGTAGTAGGGGGTATTTTTCTCTCGGTGAGAGGCGGATGGCTCCGCCCAATCGTCCCCCTTCTCAACTGCGTGAGAAAGCCTCGCCTCTTGTAGGCGACTGTTTTTCTCTTCTGTGTCCAGAGAAGCATGGCCAGAAGAGCTAGACTCGGAATCGTTCTCTGACGAGTCCGAAGAGGACGACTCCTCCCCTCTCCCGGAGGGGCCCGCCTCCTCTCCTTTAAAAGGAGCAGGAGAGAATGTAGAATTGTCAACGGTAAAATGGGAAGGGGTCACTTTGACTCCTCCCTCAGAACTGCCGGCTTTCAAGCCGCTTTGTTTCACTTCCACATCTGGCGCCTGGTCAGATGTTTCACTAATCGGCACCCTGTGGGAGGAGCCGTCTGAGTTTGAGATCCTGGCAGTCTTTTTTGTTATGGCCATCATGTTCTGCATAGACACAAATACAGTCGGACTTTGTATAAAGGGCAAAGATGGGTCCAGAAAAGGGCAGGCGACACTCCTAGTCCTAGATTCAGCCGTCCCCGGTGACCGGCTGATCACTAACCTAGGTCGTGTCGTGTGCTTCCGTGGTGCCATTTCAAAAAAGAATAAAATAAAGAGAAAATTAAGAGTAAGAGAACCGACGGTTACCTGAACGAGTGACGATTGATGAAGTTCTGAAAATCCTTTGCAGTCGGCTTGTCAGAGCAGGCGGTAGGCAGAAAGGGTCCAAAATGTCAGAGCAAGTTCAGGGGTCCGAATGTTCTCTCACAAAGTTTTCAAGTGTGAAAATGACCGAAGTCAACACTCCTTTATATAGGCGAAGTGAGAAGGCGAAGGGTCACTTCCAGAATTCAAAATTTTGGCGGGAAAATCTCTCGGCCTCTCGCCGAGTGACACCTGTAGCAGGCCGTCGCCTGTTACAGGGAGAGACCTGTCACAGGTAACACGTGACCAGTCACGTGCCACCTGTGAGGGGCAAATGATTAGGGGATTTTTCCCCACCAATCACCATCTGACAAGTGGACCAATCAGGTTCCGCCATGTGTCCGTCACATGGGCCAATAGGAGCCTGCCACATGTCAAGCAATGATCCGTCCACTATGGACCAATTACGACACGACATGTGTCCTTCCCATGGCACCTGGGATAACCGGTCACCTAGGCCCAACTTCCGAGGGAAGTCCAATCAGCCCAAGGTTAACCTAAACCTAGATTGACACGTTTCCCGAGGTTATAAATACCTCCCTTAATCCTCATTAAGGGAGATGACACGCTAAAAAAGCAGATCACACACATTAAACACTCTCACCTAGAGAGACCCAATTACTTTAATTTCCGCATTAATTACTCCTTAATCAAGTACTAACTTGACCGTCGGAGGCGGATCTCCAATCATCCGGAGCATTCGTTTGTTTTGCAGGTACAGGCGTCCGGTTCCAGTCTCGGAATTGTAACTCTCCCGCAGGACATCAGAAAACCCCGAAACAGGTAGGATTTCCATTTCTTGGATAGAAGAGCCCTACATTGATTGTTCTGCGTATATAGCGGAGTAGGTGTTTCACTCCATTCTTATGTCTGCTTGTAGGTTCAGAGCTATACCTTGCTAACAAGTTCACCGAGAATACAATGTCTTGCCTAGTGTTAATGGCCAAGTACATCAAAGCACCAATTGTACTTAGGTATGGCACTGCCAGACCAAGTACATCCTCACCTTCTTCTCAGGGTTGAAATGGATCATCTTTGATGTTTAGAGAACGAACAATCATTGGTGAACTCAATGGGTGTGCTTTGTCCATGAAAAACCTTTTTAATACTTTCTTGGCATAATTGGATTGATGAATTAAGATACGATCTCTTATATGATCAATTTTGTCTCATTTTGTAATATGAGACAAAATTTTGTTCTTCTAAGGTCTTTCATTTCAAATTCTTTCATCATACATTTAGCGGTCTCTTTGATTTCGTTAGGTATCCCGATGATGTTTAAAGCATCAACATGCACCGCTATTATAACAAAACCATTTTTGGTCTTTATTTTTAAGACACATGGACAAATTTGGTCGTTCTTATACCCTCCTTCATTAAGAAGGTATTTACTTAAACGGTTAAACCACATCCTCCCGGATTGCTTTAAGACGTAGTGTGATTTTTTTCAATTTTATAGAATGTGGCTTTCGAGGTTTTGACCTCAAAGGTTCAAGTAGTAGTTCAAGTCCTTCGGTGACTCTCATATAGATGTCAGTATCACGTGACCTATAAAGGTATGCAGTCACAACATCCGTTAAACGTATTTGCAGTCCTTTGCATGTTGATAGACTTATGAGGAACCTTTATGTTGTGGCATCTACCACAGGAGAAAATATGTTTCTTCATAGTCGATTATCGGTCTCTAAGAGAAACCTTGGGCAACAAGTCTAGCCTTGTATCTTACAATTTCGTCCTTTATTTTCGTTTCTTTTTCGTATGAACATCCATTTGTACCCAACGGGTTTCACTGCTTTTGGAGTCCGGATTGCAAGACTAAAAATTTTGCATTTTGCGAGAGATTTTAATTCAACCTGAATGACTTCTTTCCATTTTGGCCAATCACTCCTTTGTTGGCATTCATCTACTGATGATGGCTCGATGTCCTCAACATTAGTGATGATTTCTGTGGCAATTGAGCCAGCGAATTTGTCATTGGCATAAGTTTTTACTATATCCACTGTTTTCTAGTGTGGACATAGTTTATTGAAATTTCATGGTTGTCAACAATTTCGTTTTCACGCTCCCCTCGGATATACCATCTAACTCTTTAGGCTAACTTGTGGGTTGATGATATTTTCATCATTTTGGTTATCTGAGGAGTTTTCACCCTTTTTATTTCTCATTTCCACTTTTTTAGATTTTCTCGGTTTTAGGTCTTTAGCTCCGAGGGGTCTGGCACGTCTTTTGCATGCTGCAGACTTACCAGAAAATGGATTATCCACTTCTTTACAGAGATTTCAACCCTAGCAGGAGCATTCACTACTGGTATATGTGACTTTGTCACTCCTTTTGTATCAGTGAATGCGTATGGCAATTGGTTTGCGATGTTTTGCAAATGTACTATTTTTTGAACTTCTTGTTCTCACGCAATTGACCTAGGATCAAGGTATGATAAATTTTGGGCATTCCATGATATTTCTTTCCAACATAGGCCCTCTTTATATCCCTCTAAGGTTAGGACGACTGTCTCATTAAAGTGGCAATCGGCGAACTGAGCAGTGAAAAGATCACCCTTCAATGGTTCGAGATATCGTGTAATGGAAGGTGATTCATATATAGCCAACATAGATTCCCAACCTTCTTTGTGGGCCCATTTTATTATGTTGGGGCGCTGCTATGGGAACATAGACTGCACATCTGAATTCCGTATAAAATTAATTAATTATTTAACTAACTTAGACCTTCAAAAATATTAAAAACTAGTAAAAGGGTAAGTAAGGGTCGATCTCACAAGGAGATTAATTAACTCTTTAAATTTAAAGTCTAACTCGAGAAATAAACTATATACGTAAAAGAATATTATTCACACTATGTACATGAGATTGAGGGGTATAAATTGAACGAGTAACTAAGATTAAAAACACTTATCTACTATTTACAATACACAACAAGCAAACCACCAATGTGATCAGAAAAATGAAAACATCTTTTTCTAATTTCCTATTTTGATTTTTTGTTTTTAAAAAAAAAAACAAAACTGAAAACAAAAAATAATGTCGAATAAGCCATAATTATTCGTTTATCTTTTCGTTCATTAGAGTAACATCTGTTATTATTCTAGTTATATTTTTTCCTATCCAAATGGCTATGCATGTCTTTTGCTAGAGATTAATGACGACGGAAAAACGAAAAGTTATTGTAAAAAAGACAAAGGGTTGTGATGAAACCAAATGGAGGAGAGGTCAATGGAGCAAGTTACCAAAGTAGCAAAGAATGCAAGAGAGAAGAAGACTAAGAAGTTACAAAAAAAAAAAGGTGTCTTTTTTTCTTTTTTTTCTTTTTTTTGTGGTACTTCATTTAAGTATTTTTTGGTAAATAATTTCTATTTTGAATCAAAAAATAGTTGTTGTATTACATTTTGTGGTACGATATTTTGGAATAATTATAATTTTCACTCTTATTAGTTATGTGCTATATTATATTGATCTAGTTGTTTTTTTTTTATTTTTTTTTCGTATATTATATTCTAAAGAAGTAAAAAATGGTGGAACCAGCAACGACATCTAGATGTCATCATTATGTCACAGTAAGGCCCCGTTCACTTCACCTTATTTTTGGTGAACTAAAATCATTTTTACTAAAATGAAATTATTTTTGCTGAACTTAAATTATTTTTACTAAACTGAAATTAATTTTATAGAACTGAAATTATTTTTGCTGAATTGAAATTATTTTTACTGATTTTCTATATATTTCTTCTTTAAATTTACCGAATTTTACTAAACTAAAATTATTTTTACTGAACTGAACTTATTTTTACTAAACTGAAATTATTTTTACTGGACTGAAATTAATTTTACTGAACTGAAATTATTTTTTACCGAATATTATTTTTTTAAGGTGAAGTGAACAGGATTTAACAGGAGGTCAAATCATTTGTGTAACACCCTAGAAATTTCTTTCCTTAAAAATAGTTGTTTTTGCTCTTTTTAAAATACGAAATAGGAAAATCTAAAACATTACCACCACCGTGAAAACGGCTAAGGCAATTATCAAAGACACACAGCGGAAGACTTGTTTAAAAACCATTCAAAAATAAAACCAACACTTAAAAAGTCAACCAAACGAAATTAAAGTCAAACCAAAGTCAAACGAAGTCAACCTACAACTTGGAACCATATAGGCCCTTTTCAAACCCAAACGAATAATTTTGCGTTAGTCTTACAAGAAAATATATAAAATAATCAACGCAAACAAAACACATCATATTCTTATGGAAACTAAACAAGATTCGCTCTTCACTCATGCCTAGGGGTGAAAGTGATATGGATAAAAATCAAAAACTGAACCAAACCGAACCGAATTAACAATTTGGTTTGGTTTTTTTTCCTATTCGGTTCGATTTCGGTTTGAAAAAAAAAAAAAAAAAATTGGATTTCGGTTCGGTTTTGGTTTCGGGCTTCCAAAAACCGAAATCCGCTCCAAAATATTAGCTCATTGTACATAAGCCCACCTTTTCACATATAAATATATAAAAAAAAAACCCTAATGCCCAAAACTCTCACATTTCACACCTCCCTTCTCTCTCTCAAAACCCTCCTAACTTAATTTCCCTTTTTACCCTTAATGATTCTTACTCCCATTCTAATTGGCTTTTGACTTTTTTTTTTAAAACTCCATTGACTGTAAATCCTTTTATAATTTAATATGCTCTAAAGCTTCTAAATAATGATGTAAAATATTTCCAAAACAAATAAATAAATAAAAATGGATTTTTAATTAAAATAAACCTTTTAAATTAGGAAATTTTAGAAAATAACACCACAAATTTCTCAAAAAATGGATTATAACACCACAAAATCTCAAACTTTTATTATAACACCACAAAAAAGTCCAAAAATTGGATTTCACCACCAACTAATGGATTTTTGGATGGAATCCGTTAGTAGGGCCCAATCTGGACATGTGTCAATAAGACGTTGGTTTAAAAAATAAAAAAATCTACACCCTAACCTAGCCTAGCCCCACCACCAGCAACCTGGACCCCCACCGCCGACAGCCTAACTCCAGTCGCCGGCACCCCCTACCCTTACCAAATCCGCCGAAACCAGTCGAAAACTACTCCAGCCACTTCGAACCACCACGAAAACCACGCAACCCCTCGACATCACCAACTACAACATTCTTGTACACAACCCACTGCGAACCACCACGAAACTACCGCAAATCACAACCAATTCAAACCCAACTCGCAATTCCCTAAACCCTAACTAACCAAAATCGCCCACAACCCACATTCCACCACCAAAAACGGCCACTAGCGGTTGAAATTGACCGGTTTAGGGCCTGAATGGTCAAACTCGACCCTAATCGGTCGATTCTGACCACTAGCTGCTGTTTTATTTTTAGGGAGTCAGAAATTTTAGAGCTCATAGATAATGACATAGCACTTATACTAGCACCCAAATCACATAAAGGTTTATCAATTATCAGATTACCAATATGACAAGGAATAGAAAAACTACCCGGATCTTTTAGTTTAGGTGGAGATTTATTTTGTAATATAGCACTACATTCTGCAGTAAAAGCAACTGTCTTTACCTCACTAATAGATCTTTTTCTAATCAAAATTTCTTTCATAATTTAGAATATGCAGGAACTTAAGTAATTAATTCTGTGAAAAGAATTGTTACCCAAATTTTTCACAACCTCCAGAAACTTACCAAATTGCTTATTCAATTTACTCTTTAAATGTCTATTAGGGAATGGAAGTTTGATAGCTGGACCCTGCACATCTCCATTCTTGTCCTGGAATTTACCCTACAAAGAATTATCTAAAGAGATTAATAAGATCTCAACATGTGATGCAATCATATTATCAAATCAAACACTAATTAACTTAAGGAATATGAATATTGCACACTTATCTCAGACAAGTGGGAGATTGAAGGATTTGTGTCACCGTCAGGTACAATTACTAGATATATTAATGGACTAATATTATGGAGATAATAAGTTCATTCTTTTGGGTAGTCATTATCTGTTACTAGACATGATCAATGATCTTTAGGCTAGTCAAATAGTCCAAAGCCCAATAGAATGGATCCTACAAGGTCACACAAAAGGGTGATGGATTGAACAAAGAAATAGGCCCATCATTGGGCCTCTTAAGAGGTGGCCAACCATAGGGTTTAAAGAGGTAGAAGTTTGGGCTTGGTTTGGACTCTAAGTATACATGTGATGTATAAATAGAGGCCTTGGCTAGGGTTTGATATACAAAACAATTAGCAGTCAATTGAGAATTGACAAGCAAGCAACTAAACCCTAGCCTCACGCAATCTTTCTCTCCTCTCTCCCTTTCTCACATTCGTACAGTCGTACGGCCGCACGATGCAAGGTGGTGCACAGTTGTGGTGTTCGTGGCTGGTTTTCTCCTCCCCTCTCCGTGGAAGATGGTTCAAAGTGTTCATTCCCGACTATCTAGCAATAGTGGAGGTTCAATCCTAGCCTGTGGACTGAGTAGAGGAGCAACACTTGGGGAACTTATTCTCCCTTCATTTCAGTCAATCATTCGTGGAAATCACGTGTCAAAGGTATGAATTATGTGATTATTTATGTGTTATGCTTGTAGATCCTGATTAGGTGAGAACGAATATGATTCTTGAAATTCCGCAATATAGTACCTAAATCCCTGCACGTACTCTTTCTAGAATATATTTAGTCAATCCTCCTCAAAAAAATGAATAGATTTTGGAAAACTCTTTAGTCCCTTCAAATACAACCAAAGTGGAAGATGTTCTTATGGAAGTTACTTAATAATGGTTTAGCAGCAAAGAGTGAACTTCACCACCGAGGTGTTGCGATACAAGATGTGTCCTGTGATTTGTGTGGTACGCAGATGGAAGATTTTAACCATATATCTAGGAATTGCAATATTGCTAGAACAACATGGAATGGTGGTAGTTTGGGCATCCACTCTTATTACATGGAGACCTTTCTCTCTCAGATTGGATCTAATATTATATCCGACTTTTTATTAGTCTGGATGGGATTTCGAGTTCCAAGATTAGCACATTCATTAGTATTCTTTGGGGGCTTTGGTTATGTAGGAATAATAGGGTCTTCTCCCTTTATTCACCTATTACTAAACCAATGGGATTGGAAATTATTGATATCTTAAAAACTCATACTATTTTCTTGGATAAGGAGGCAACACTTGATAGTGCTCACTCTCCTATTTTAAATGCTTGTTTAATTTATCCACGCCTGGGTTTTATGTGGCACATTTAAGGATAACTCTTACAAGCCTAGACTTGGTGAAGACACATATTGATGGTTCGTGGTTCAATGACACAAGAAGGGAGCAGTAATGGGTTGGTTGGAGCAGTTATGGATTATGTACTTCATCTGTACACGAAGAAGCTTTGGCGTGTATGTACAGCTTACAATGGGCTTCAAATTCTAAACATCCACTCACCTATATTGCTTATCAATTCTTATAATTTGGTTACTCTCCTAAGGGGTGACGGGCGCGGGGACATCAATTATCTATGGTTGGTGCAGCTAATTAAACTACTACATAGGTTGACTTTTCACCATTATAGTATATACAAGCAAGGCGGATAGACATCGGGTTCATCGGGCTCACAAAATTGCACGAGAGGCTACAATCCATTTAATTTGATTTAATAATAATGTGTAATAGTGAGTATTAGTGTCAGTGGCTGAGGGAAGGGGGGACAATGGGGGACAGCTATCCTCCCTTTCGTGAAAAAAAAATCAGCTTTTATTATAAAAAAAAAAAGAAATCAAAAGGCAAAAGGCAAAAGGTAAAAGAAACAACAAAAGCAACTAAAGAATAAATAAACAAACACAACTTACCTAAAGTCTGCAAGCAACTTGTTGTCAAAATAAAAATCTGCAAGTTTGTACTTTTGTCCAATATTCAAGCCCACAATCCAATTGTGACGTGTGTGACGTGAGTGACGTCACACAAAAATCAACTGTTTTCAACTTTCACAACTTTCCGGCGATCAATTTTCACATCTTTCCGGCGACAATCAAGTACTTTTCCCCAATTTACATTAAACAAGTAAGCCTTAATTTTTAATCATTCCTCTAAACCCTAGTTTTTTAATTTTTAATTGTTTAAATCCCAATTTTATAATTGATAATTATTGGTATACCAATTTTTAATTGTTTTTTTTGTGAATTTTTTAATTGTTATAATAACTTAATTGTTTAAGCCCAATGATTTTATTGTTGATTATTTAAATCCCTATGTTAGGGTTGTTAGTTTGTATAGTGTGTTAAATTCACTACAAAAAAATGACAATAGGCAACACATAATATTGCAACAAAATGACAAATGTTGTCTTTTGCAGGAAAAGGCAACAATACTTGTTTGTTACCTTGATCTTGAACAATCTATACCACAATACAATGTAACAGTTTAAAAAGTGTTGCTTTAGTGTATGTAAGACAACAGTATTATAAAATGTAGCCTTTTTTTAACATAAGGCAACATTTATTTCACATGTTATCCAAAAAGATAACAACAATAAAATTGTTATCTATGCAACAAGTTTAGAAACGTTTTTTCAAGGTATGTAAGGCAACGATTGTTATATGTGTTTTCATTGCTTTATGGAAGCCAATAGTTGTAACACTTTTACTTACTCCCTCCGTATTTTATTACTTTCTCATTTCTCCATGCGCGGAGTTTTAGAAGAAATTAGTAAAATATTGTGTAAGGTTTTCAAAAAAGAAATGAGCAAGTAACAAAATACGGCAACAAAAGAAAAGTAAAGCAAGTATTAAAATATAGAGAGAGTATAGTTTTGTTAACTTAACGACACAAATATGTAACAAAATCATATCATTCTTTAATGAAGTAATATGTAAGCTGTAAATCTGTATTCATAAAATTATTACTACATACGGATATTCAGATCAAGAATCATGTATATCTTTTTTACAATTTTGTTATAATATTTTATTTTAGTATAATATTGGTATTGTTAAAAAAAATCAAGACATTTAATTTAGAAAGAGAATTCAAGATACATTATATTATGTATGTAATAATAACTATAGTATGTCGATGAAACTAAGAAATAATTATACTCATTTATACATAGGTAAAAGTGCAAAATCTTATACAATTTATGTTTATATTCCAAAAAAAAAAAGATTATATAAGATAATATGATATATAATCATCAAAAGAATTCAGACAATACAATTAAAAAATATGCTAAAAACTGCATGTTCCTGACAAAACTCATAACAAAGAAGTTCATCCAGTATACTAATTACCAAACATCTAAACAAAATTATATTGTTTTGGAACACATCATAACATATTGACATACTAATAAAAATGCAAGTCAAAGAGTGAGAAACCCATATCCTCGTCCTCACTTCCCTTCTCTAGCTTTTTTCTTTTTTTTTTTTTTTTTTTTTGGTAAATAAGAAATATTATTTCCAAAGAATAAAGAATACAACTTTACAAAAACGCAAAATTGTAACTCCCTAACTACACAAGCCCTGAAGGCAGACCAACACCGAAACAATCCCAAACTGTAAACCGGCCACCTTCAAGGAAGGGAACCTGAAAACCGAGAGGGAAAAAAACACACTGAACTCAGGTAAACAGGCACCTTCTAGGAAGGGAACTGAGAACAAGGACCAGGACAACCAATAATAAAAAAATATAAAAAAAAAACACACACACACAACCAAAAAAGCTCAACAAAAGCACCATGCAAACCGTAGGAAAAACAACAGCAGCACCTAGCCCATCAAGACAAAAACAGCAGCAGCCAGAAGAGCGGGCCAAGAAAAAACAGCTAACCAAAAGCTACAGCAACCAAAAAACAGCAAAGGAACTGCTCAGGAACTGCAAACAGAGCCCAGTAGCCAGGAACAACACAACAACCCGACACCAGGAACCAGAACACCAGCAGACCAGACCCTAGTAGACCTGAACTCAGCAAAGCTAGAAGACAGCAGATCAAGAACAAAAACTAAAAGACCAGCTCCCAGCATCCCGCACACATCAGCAATATCCAAACAAACCAGAACAGAGACTGGAGCAGAATCTTCATCAGAGCAATGCTACAGGACCTCCAGAGTACACAGGAACAGGACAGCAGCCAGAAACCATTAACTAACCTCACCTCGTTAACTAACCTCGTGTAGCTAGGGGTGTACACCGGTCCTAAACCGGACCGGACCTGAACCGATTCTGTTGGGACCAGGACCTAAATCAGGGGATTTTGAGGACCGGAGACCGGACCTGATTCAACAGGTCCGGTTCCGGATCAGACCTCAGGTCCAGTCCGGGTTTGGACCTGAACAGACCTGTTTTGTATTTTTTTTTTTCGTTTTTTTTATACATAACCTATTGGACCTACATATGGACCTGTTTTGTGATTTTTAGACCTGTTACATAATTTAATAAATACATAAAATCTCAAATTATCAATCACAAAACTACATAAATTCTATAAAGTCCCAATTCTCAAACACCAAAAATACAAACCTGGTAAAATTAACAAATAACTCATAAAATTACATAAAGTCTCTAAGTGTCAAATACTAGAAATACATAATTCTCCAAAGATAGCAACACCAAACCACACCATTACTGTACTTCTTGACAGCAATGGTGCAGAATGTCCAACAGTGCCTGAAGGTCTTGACAGCACCATATATAACAATGCAATCTAATATATCAACTGCATGCTTAAGCTATATGTATACTCCTATCTCTGCACAAATATTAGTCTGTTAGAATATCAGAGGATACATTTGCAATTCTTGCAAACAGTATGGAATAAAAAAACTAATGTTAGTAATAGTTTTTATGATTGTACAAACCTTAAAGCACCAAATTCATCTTACTCGAATTTGCTGAAGGTAGTTTAAGAATTTAACCAATGAAAAGATTTTGCTGAAGGTGTTTGTTGAATCCTTACCTAAGCAACTTTTAGCTCAGCCAATATCAAACAATCAAGATCCTCTGAGAATAGTACGCCACTAGCAGAAAGAAGGCGTCTAAGAGAAATCAAGAAGCGTGCATGTGTATTGTATGAGAGAAAATTGATCAGAAGATGCCTAATGACTTGCTCTGAACAAATATGAGTTACTCCATAACAAACTTGAGAAAGGAAAGGTACCCATTGAAATCCAACAAGGACACTCCAACAACCTAATAAGCCTAATCCTTGACTTCTTACGAGCTGTCAGATTATGAACAAAGGCAGGGATATGAATCAATTTCACCCGAGGAGAAGAGGATAACACATTTTATAATTGTAAGATATTTGTAATACTAAGGAAGATCAGCAGAATACCAGTAATACAATTGCGCCTAAAGCAAAACATCCACTCATTGATGTACTAATGAATTTGAGATCCCTGCTAGCCTTCACATGATAAAAAGTGAAACATCTCAAATTCTTAATTTGTTACTTGATCATCATATCAATAGCTACAAAAATTAAACACAAAGCGACAATGAAGCAGCATGTGTCAAACAGATCAGCAGAGTTGGGTTTGGGTCTATCATTGTAGATTTCTGGATTTGAAGTGTTTATACGCATCATAATTTATCGGGCTTTTGAAATGATATTCACATTTGGTCTTTTTTCTCAGTCAGGTTTAGGTCTGTGAAGCTCAATTTGTGGGAAAGAATTTTAGGCTAACTTTTCAAAGACTTTCATATATCAAGATTACAAATTTACAAGTTAGATTTAGTCAAATTTAACCCTGTTGGGTCAACAACTGACAGGATGTCAGCCAACAAATTGACCGTGATACTCTTAAATATAGCTCCACAAGTGGAAAACTATATTTATCGCAATGAAATAGACAATATTCATTGAAACAAGGAAGCAAGTTAGATTTTACCAGCAATGTACCCTCACAGGGGAGTATACCAGGTGTCACACTCAAAGCAAGGAAGAAGTTCGGTGAAGCTGCACTCAGTAGACCAGCTGCACATGTAAAAGATTAGAGTCTTATGGGAAAAGGTATAAAACCAATGTGTAATGTTTACGAGGACCAAGACAGACCACAGAACAGCCAAACAACAACACAAACAAGACAATTAAAAGCAACAGCAAGACCTCCTCTAAACAAACAAAAACCTTCCTGAAGACAACCTGCAATCCAGCAACAAAGAACCACAGCAGTGAGAACAGCAGCTCCCAGCAGACCAGAGAACAAGAGAAGCCAGACCTGCAGCCCACTAGCAGCTCCCAGCAATACAGGAAAGCAAGAGAAACCAGACTTGCAGCAATAAATAACAGCCCCGGCTACAAGCACAGCCAGCCAAACGAACAAAGAAACAAGGACCTGCAGCAGAACAGGACAAAAATAGCAGCAGCAAACAGCCAAACAGCTGAGCAGGAAAGCAGCTACAAGCATAGCCAGCCAAACCAACAAAGAAACGAGGACCTGCACAGCTCAACAGAATCAGCCTCACAGCAGACAATAGCATAACAGAAACAAACCACTCCCAAGTAAACACAGCAGGCAGCAAAAACAAGAGAACATGAACTAGCTAGGAATGCTAGCTCTAAGCTGAAACAGCCACTGCCTGCTGCCTGCTGCTAGAGCTGGCAGATGCCTGCAGCTTTCCAGGCTAGTGGCTACATGCTATTAATGAGATTATCAAATAATCCCACAAAAAAAAAAAAACCGAAACTTTTGATCATTAAAACAAATAATTTTGCAGTCAAATAAAACCAATACTGTTTAAGCTAAAATCCCTAGGCTTTTATTACTTCAAATTTACTAAAAACATAATACTAGAAAGGACCAATCATATTTCCTAAGCTTCATCTTCACTTGCTTGCATGAAATCCCATAGAGTATTATCCTCGATTTCATCATCCGATTCATCAATTTCCGGCTCTGCTTGCATTTCTAACATGTACTCAGGAACGTCAACAGTAGTGGCAGGCAAGTCCTCTCTCAACCAACTAACATCATAGTCATCAGCAACAGTTGCCCCTGGGCGAACACCATCGCTAGCAGATTCATTCCAATAAGAAACTCCAACATCACCATTTGATTCTTCATTCATATCAAACAAGTCTCCGGGGATAGTTTCCATAACGTAATGTAAATGATTTTCTTTGGAATCTTGCACATAAAAAACTTGGTTTACTTGATTAGCCATCACAAAAGGGTCATTAGTATAGCATAACCTTTTAAAATTTGCACATGTTAGCCCAAACTCATCTTGCTCCACTTGAAACCATTTACAGCGAAACAATACCACTTTGAAATGTCCAAAATAATCTAACTCAATGATATCCTCCACCACTCCATAATATTTGACGTCCCCAACAACAGGATTTTGATCCCTGGAACTTGCAAAACTCGACATTGAAGATGTTACACTAACTCCACTACATTGAGTTCTTTAAAACTTCTCACAGTATAGTCAGGACCTTGGGATAAAGCCTTGATTTCTTTGGAAACATTTTCTTCCCGTACACGGTCCTTGAACCATGCTCCAATATCATGACTGTGTTCTTGTGCTCTCGCCCACCTACTCCGCTTACCCCGTCTACCTTGACTTCTTTGACGATTCACAAAATCTTGATGTTCACTACATACATATCACAAAGCAACTTAGTTGTATTAGTCAATTATAAATAAAAAAGATTAAATATAGTTATATGAAATATTACCAATTTAAATTTACTTACTGACCTTATGTAATCACTTATTTCATCACAATTAAAGAGTACATAGCGATGAGCTTTCATCAAAGTGTCTTCATCTAAAGAAATCTTTTTGCCTTTGTTTTTCTTTTTTACACCTAAAGGACGTCCAACATTAGGAAAAAGGCTTCCATCTTCATGGGATGCAGTATCATCATCATCATTTCTAGGTGCTCGATTCACCTTTGAACTAAATTCATCGTGAAGATACCTCGAACAAAAATAAGGCATTCTTCTGCCAAGTAGGCCTCTGCAATGGAACCTTCGGGTCGACTTCTATTTTTTAGATATGACTTCAATTTACCCAAATACCGCTCTTTCGGATACATCCAACGACTTTGAACAGGGCCCCCAAGCCTTACCTCCTCTACAAGATGAAGTGGAAGGTGGACCATTATGTCAAAGAAACTGGGGGGGAATATCTTCTCAAGTTGGCAAAGTATCTCTATGATTTCAGATTCAAGATCGTCAAGATCTTTAGGCTTTAGAACTTTCCTACATAGACCCCTAAAAAAGGATCCTAGCCTAATCAAAGTCGATGCTACTTGCTTAGGCAAGGTATTCTTTACATCAACTTGGAGCAAATAATGAAGCATAAAGTGCGCATCATGGCTCTTGTAACCAGCAACTTTCCTCTCATTGGATTGGACACATCTAGAGATGTTTGATGCACAAACATCGGGAAACTTAGCACCTTTTATCACACCGCAGAAGAAGTCTTTTTCACTTGAAGATAAAGAAAAACAGGCTTTGGAGTATAAATGCTTCCCTCTATTATTTGTTCTCTTTGGATAGAGTTCATTTCTTATACCCATTTCTTGTAAATCAAAGCGGGCTGCCACATGGTCCTTAGTCTTTCCCGGGATATCAAGCAAAGTACCGAGCACACTGTCACAAATATTTTTCTCAATGTGCATAACATCAAGATTATGACGCAAGGTATTAGTTTCCCAATAAGGAAGCTCAAAGAAAATTGATTTCTTCTTCCAAGGAAATTTCTTTCTGCCCTTCTTTTGAGTTTTCCCAAACTTATTTTCAAACCCTTCTAAATCTTTTAAAACCTCAGAACCTGAGAATCTAGCAGGAGGAGGAGGAGGCCTTGTCTCTACATTACCATCAAAAGCTCTCTTATTACGACGCCATGGATGATTTTCTTTCAAAGAGCTACGATGTCCCATGTAACACATTTTCTTGCTATACTTCAGGTATTTGGACCAAGTCTTATGATTGCAATTCGGGCAGGCAAATTCTCCTTTGGTGCTCCATCCGGACAACATTGCATAAGCAGGGAAGTCACTGATTGTCCATAACAAGGCTGCCTTTAAAGAAAATGTTTCATCTTTCACAGCATCATATGTGTCAACTCCTACTTCCCATAACTCCTTCAATTCCTCGATTAATGGTTGCAAGTAAACATCAATGTCATAGCCTGGAGAAGAAGGACCAGGTACAATCAAAGAAATGATATTGTACTCGGACTTATTATATAACCAAGGAGGCAAATTATAAATGGATAAAACAACAGGCCAAATACTATATGACACACTCATAGTTTTGAATGGGTTAAAACCATCAGTAGTAAGACCCAGCCTCACATTTCGAAAATCACTTGCAAATTGAGGATGTGCAACATCGAAATCTTTCCAAGCTTGTCCATCAGCAGGATGCCTTAATTTGTCATCTTTCTTGCGATCAGTTTCATGCCATGTCATGAGTTCAGCCGTCTTAGAGCACATGAACAACCTTTGTAGACGAGGTTTAAGAGGAAAGTAACGCAGAACTTTTGCAGGAACTCCTTCGTCAGGCAATGCACCTTCCTCTTTTTGCTTCTCATTTAACTTCCACCTAGAAGCTTTACAAACATGGCAAGACTTGTCATTTGCACGTTCTTTCCAATACAACATACAATCATTAGGACACACATCAATTCGTTTGTAATTAAGTCCAAGGTTCTTCACCATTTTTTTAGCATGATGAAAAGAAGTGGGAAGCTTTGCAAATGGAAAGGCAACACATTGAAGCTTCATCAACCCATCGAAAGAAGAATTGCTCCACCCGTTAAGGCATTTAAGTAGATAGAGTCGCACTGTGTATGAAAGCACAGAAAAATCCTTACAGCCTGGATATAATTCTTCTCGTGCATCCTCTAACAATTTATAAAACTTTTTAGCACTCTCATCAGGACCATTTTGAAGTTCTTCTGCTTCGGAGCTTGAACCTCCTATAACATCTCTGAAAATATCATTAATCATCTCATCCATATTGTCTAATGTGTGTTGATTATCACACTGATGCCCATCTCCCCTTGAAGAAGACCATGTTGTCAATCCTTCGCCATGAAAGTTCCACACTTTATACCTCTTATTAAATCTGTTAGCAATTAGGTGATTGAAAACCTCCTCCCCTTGGAACCAGAATCTATTAACACACTTCATACATGGGCATTAAATTTCCAGTTCATCATCTTCCTCTGGGTCCATGGTTGAATTTAGAAATGCAAAATCTAGAAAATTCTCAACTCCTTTGATATATTCTTCGGCACTGTGGGGTGCATCAATCCAATCTTTGTTGATGTTTGCCATTGTAATACTCTATAGCATAAGAAGTTATATGGAGGATCAACACAACAAAGGTAATAAACTAAGAGAAAAATATTGACATGAATTATAGGACTGGCTAAAACAAAATAAGAAGACAAACTTTCTGCAATAAAAATGCATATACAATTTTTCAAACAACAGCAATTCATATAGTATTGGGGACAAAGCAAGGGTTACTGGTGAAAAAAGAAAAAGTATTAACTTTAAAAATTAGATAAATTAAAGGTCACAAATCTCACAATACGACAATTGTGTCACACCCTAAAAGAGATACAACCAAAGAGAATGGTAACAAGCACCTAACAATCCCACATATATACATATATCAGATTATAGTCATTAAACATCAGATTCTATTCTACATCTGATACAGCCAAAGAGAATTGCAACAAGCAACTAATGAATAATAGAATGAAGAATTATATTATCCATACATCACATTATAGCCTGACATACTATGAAATTAAAATAGCTAGTTGAGTCGAGTTGCCAAAAACTTACTTGTCTTTGTTTCTTCCTCAATCTACAAGCTGCTATCTTTAATCTACTCCAGGCAAGATGATACAAAGCAATCTATACTATCTAGAATATACTCCAATAAATTGCAATTTGATACCAGAATACAGTAATCAAAATCGAATTTTAGAACAGAGACAATCTTTTGGTTTCGTAGTTGGGGTTTGTTCGATTTTTTGGGAAATATGGTTAACAATTTTTTTTTATTTTTTTATTTTTAATGAAAATTTAGAACGGTGATTGATTATTTGATTTTGTGGGAAGTAGTTTGTTATGGGTTGGTTTGTTTGATTTTGTGTGCCTGACACCTACTCGAATTAATTGGGTTTGTTTTGTTTTGTCTTTTTTTTTTTTAATGAAATTTTCTTTTTCCTTTTAATACAAGAACACTGCTATATTTTACTAAGTATTAAATCAAGAGATGCTAAATCCAAAAATTTCCTACTAAGCATTACCTTCAAGCCAATCTTTAATAATAATAATAATAATGTCAAAAAAAATTACTAATAATAATATAGTATGAAATATTTTGTGAGGGGAACATACATTTATTAAATCATGATTAGATTTATTGAAAAAGATAATCATAAGCTTAAACTTTATATGTTATTATCAATTATAATCTATGTTGTGTCAAAAAAAAATTATACTCTGTATGTTAACTATGGAGTGTATTTTCTTAAATAAAGTATGATTAGTGATGGTTAGATGAATAAGTGTGTAATAATGAATGAGTAATTGACTACTAGTTATAGGTAGAGTTGTCAACTTTAAATATTGTATCAATTACGGGCTTACCCTTGACGGATCGAGTCATAACGAGCCAAATTCCTCTCAAGGCGGGATGGAACCATAGCCTTTGTTGTGGTTACCGTTTTGATCCACCTCATTCATATTGGGTTAGATCAGGTCTTGTCAATTTCGAGTCAAGAACTATTGAGTAAAGATGACATCTTTGACTTTTTTCACTATTTGTATGCTAATTTTGACCATCGTTTTTAGTAACGTATAAAAATAAAATTTTATCTTGAAATATATTCTTAAATAGGTATTACTCCGTGGTAATAAAGTTTTATAATCTCAACTTGTTAATATTTTTTACCAATATAAAATCATATTTATCTAAAGTCAAAGTAATACATATGTGTCAAGTTTCACTGTGTCGATTATATAAGAACATGATTAGTGTCAACTGGTTATATCGTATCAATTCAATTACGGGTTGACCATGTAGTGATTGGATCATAATGAGTCAAAGTTACCATTTTAATCCACCTGATCCGTTTGGATTAGATTAGTTGTGTCAATTCAACTTTTTATGTTCGAAAACAAGATGGGCTAACATCAAATCGGCTCAAAATAGTTTGGATTTCATCTGATATCTGTATAGGTCGATGTTGCGTCGGGTTAAGTTTATGATTGTCAAACTAGACTTTTACATTTTTATTAAACTTATTAACATAATAAACAATTTGACTTTCACATGTGTATAAAACTTAATGGTAAAACTCACTATATGATTCTTTTTATTCTATATAATAACTTATTCACATTTGTATAATTAAAAATAGATTGTCATAATGGTCAAGGTTACCCTTTTAAACCACCCGAGTTGGGTCAGATCATTTTTTAGTCGGGCCAATAACTATCGGGTCCATGTCAAGTTTGAGCAAAGCCATTAACTTCATATTGGTTAATAATGCTCAAATTGGAGTATTAGGTTCAACACGGGTTTGGGTGAGCCTATTTCATATCAGTTGATTTTGGGTCTTCTTGATTACAGTTTTGCTGATTTCGATTCAATATTACATTTGTATAAAACTTCGTCAAAAATTATTACAAACAAGACTTTATTGTGTTCAATTTTATTCCTCTTATTTTACAAAAAATAAGCTCACGTAAGCTTAGATAAAGTTAAATATGCTTTAGAGAAACTTGAAATAGTTCAGTACGGTAACTTTTTTGCAATTTTGGATAACTTTTAATTTCTTGGGTAACTTTGAAGCCGATAAGATTTTAATGTAAATTGCCATTGAAATAAGTTTTATAAGGATATTATAGTTACTTTTACTGACAAACCTTTAATTTTTATCGGTTTATAGAGAGTAAATTTATCATTAGAACATAGACAACATTTTATTTATATTGGGGGGGGGGTAATATTTGTTCATAGTAGACTAACTAATAATCACTTTAGGGAAATATTAATACAAATATACAATATTTATTGTACATCCAATTTTTATTTTATTTATATTTTTTCCTAAAAGAAAAATAGTTTGATTTTTATTTTAAATTTATTTTTATCCCAATAATAGATTACCATCCACAAACTAGCAAGTTGCAACTAACTTTTAGCCATTTTAATTTATTTGTTATATCACATTACAACTTTGTTTCATTAAGATATTTTTTAATCCCACCCAAGTAAGATCCCCTAGTTTATTCCAAAGTAATCTACAAAGAAGTGAAGAACCATCTTTCAACCAAACTTTAAAAATAATTTAAAAAAAAAAAAAAAAAAAAGTGAAGAACCAACTAGAGTCGGTATCTTCTCATTATTAGAGATTATGATACTCCACTTTTATTTCCCAAAAAAATACTCCACATTTATTTCCCAAAAAAAATAAAGTTAAAAATAAAACCCATCATCCTCAACAACGAAACTCATCAACTCCTCAACCCCAGTTTCTTCTCCAAACCCGCGAAATGGTGAATTATTTTTGGCTCCAAAATTTTTTCATTATGAATCAGCAGTTACTCCACTTTTCAGTTGTTGATCTCATTATACAACACACTCATCACCTTAAAATCATCGTATCCATCAATCGGTTACTCACCTCCTTTCTTTCTACTCAGGTCAGAGTTAATTAAGAGTATAAAGTATCTGTTTTGTAATTAAGTAGTTGCTTTGCTCTCTACTCACACTGCTTCCTTTGCTTTTATGATTGGCTAGTTGGTTTTGATGCCGGCAAATTTGTCGTTGTTTTCTGAATTTCGTTTGTAAGTTACCATTGCCCCCTTTTATCTCCCAAGTGAATTTAATCTTTTTAACTGGTTGATTTGATGTTGGATCTGATTTTTAGATGTAAATATCTTCTAGGTTGTCTTAATTCTGTCGGTTTTTTTTTTTTTTTTTTTTTTGGTTATGTTTCTGGGTTAGCTTTATGATTGATTGAATTACTAAAAATTATCTAACTTCTGGTTGTTGCTTGCGGTGATTATGCATTTGTTAAGGAGTGGGTATATATATAATTGCAATTAGTTGATGATACAATTAATTGTGGTGGTTTTTTCTTTTTGGAAAGATTTTGGATTTGGGTTTCAATCAGTTTATACAAAATACTCCGCATATGAACTTAATCATATAAAAGTGAAAAGTCAAGTTATTATGACCACATTTTGAACTTAATCATGAACTTTAAGTAGTGATGAAGTTAAATTCGTGCAGTCATGTACAAGTGTTTTGATTGTTTAAATTTGATTTGAATTTGATTAAACATATGCATTTTTAATATTTCCAAGGAAGCTACTTGTATATGGGCATAATACTATTGTAGGGCCAATGCAACTTAGGTGCTTGATTTGTTTGTGTGTTAAATTATTGACTAGTACAGACTACTTTTTATACTCCTTGTGCAGAAAGAGGGAAAGCTAGGTGTGTGTTAAAGTGGAGTTACCGAGTTAAGGTGTGCTGAATGGTAGGTTATTTGTTATTAGTAAATGGGATGATACCAGTACATCAAATTTGATATTAAAAAATCTAGATAATTGAATTTAGAGTGAAAATTTAATGGAGAGTTTGGAACAAAAGGGCTTTTAATGTATTCAACTTTATGCTAAATTGCTTGAGACTAGTAAATTACTTTATGAAAGAATTGTCCCTTTATGATGGCCTTTCAAAAGCAACAAGGTATTGTTGAGATATGTTAATTATAGCTTGAGGTCACAGCTTATCCCTTTTATTAACTGATTGAACTATGTTAGGGGATTCAAGCTAAGGTCTGTGTTGCTGAAATCTGCTTGTGAAGCATCAATATATTTTTTTTGATGGAGTCGTTGTGTGTCATTTGGTATAGACTGATATTTGAAGACCAAATTTGTAATAACAATGTAAGAAAAAAAAATAAAGCTTGAGTCTTTTTTTATTAACTCTAGCACCAAGTATGACAAAGAAAAAATCCACTAAGCTTGGAGCTATAAGAGGTTCAGGTGATGAGCATCAAACTCATGAACCAAGAATGGCAGAATATGAGAGGCTGAGAATGGAAACGATTAAAAAAAATTTGACAAGAATGGAAGAATTAGGTTTGAAGGAACAGGCTAAGTCACTGATGGCGCGAGTTCAAAATAATAGAGGCAATCAAAGTAAGAATAAAAAGAAAAAGGTTTTGGGAGACGATGAGCTTTATAGGCCTAACCAAGATATGGAGCATGAGCTTGATTCAACCGATGAAGAGTTTCCCGTTCCACAGTCTAACACTAAAGAAAAGTCCAATTCTACTCGATGGAAGGTAGTTGTTTCTATGCTATACATTTATCAATAAGCATGTCTCTTATCTTTACATATGTAAATTATGTATGCATCAAAATGTGTTGTGCTGCTACATATTATAGGTTTAAATTAAGAATGGAACTCTATTATCTCATGCAAGTATGCAACTAGGCATAATGATTGATGTTTGAATGTTTTTCTTTGCTATCAACTCTAAACATGTATTGGTAGCAAATTTGTCAGTTCTCTACAGATTTAAAAAGTAGTAAGAACCTTATTTCCAATTCTTTCGCTATGACTATGCTAACAGTACATAGGATGCTGCTATACCCTAGCTGCCCTGACCTCTAGCTCTCTTTGTTGATGTCTTGGTGTATTGCTACAGCTTTATAATGTTGTTGTTTCCTATTGCTTTGCGGTTGTTGAAACATTAATTCTACTACCCTAATGCTGAGTTCTCTGCAGCAATGACATCAAACATTTAAACTACAAATAAAGAATTGATGACTGGGGTTAGTTAGTGGCAAGGCTGCATGCATCTTACCTCCTGAGGCGCTATATATGACCCTCTCAACAATGGGACCAACAGTAGAAATGAGGTTAAAAAATGCAAACTAAAAACTTCTAATCTAGTTTTAACAATAAACTTTTAAGTTTGAGATGTTGTCCACAAACTATTACCATTTCACCATAACTTCCTCTTAGCGTAGTCAGTCAGTCGCATCTCAGTATCTCACATGGCAAGTGCATTCATCTTAAAGTTTGTTCATATAGTTAGCTTTTACATACTTGCACAATGAAAATACTCCTTGAGAAATTTAAACTCAAAATATTAGTTATATACAGTTTATCTCCATAGTGTGTATAAATTCTGTTATCTTTCTACTTCATGAATTTCAATAGTCTTACATTATCCTCATGTTCAGATATAAAACAGGTCTCAATGGACATGCCTTAAAAACCAATAGATACTACTTACTAGGCACAAATTGTCTAAACACCTCGAAGTGCCGGACATGCCTTAAAAACCAATAGATACTACTTACTAGGCACATATTGTCTAAACACCTCGAAGTGTTATTTATATAGTTCTGATTCCTCAGCATGCAGTCGAAGATGCAAGATTTTTCTTTCTGACTGAAAAGTGAGAATATGAATAGACAGCAGTCAAAACCCTTATCCAAGCAGATTCTTTTGTACCCACGTTACAATAACCTGGAAATTGGAATCTTCTTTTGCACTTCTATCATTTCCTTACACCTATAGTGGATAACTACATTCAAGTAGAGGCCAGGGGATATGAAAAGGAGGAATTAAAGCAAGATTGGAAAGACTTGGGTGAATGTTAGGACAATTATATCTCATTAAAAGAAGAGGGGAACTTATCAAACGTGGATACAGGGTTGAATTATTCTTTCATAAGATATTGTTTACATAAAGACCATCTTAGGATGGGTTTAGACACCATTACATGTGATTATACTCTTACCTACTCCATTACATGCGAGTATATAGTCAATTACAGTAACTTTGGCTGCAATAAGGTACCTACTCCATTACATGTTTTGCATACATCGAGGTTTAATTTCACTTTCACTGATGGTATGTTTCGGGATGTTGGGTGTCCAGTTACAGCTTACATTCCAAATTAGACTGAAAGGCATAACCGACTCCTGACACAATGCTGAATAGTGTTTACCTATATTCCTGAACATGAGGTTATTTAGTCATATCCTTGCTAGTCTTAGGGTCAACTGTTAAGCTGCTACAACATACAATTTTGCATAACACATTTACATTGTATCCCGTTGCTTGCCATTTGTTTTTGCTACGAAAGAGAATTTAACTAGAGATATGAAGTGTGAAACTTTTTTTTTGCAAGACATTGTTGTTTTTTGTATAATGTTTTTATATATATATATATAGTAGAGTATTGTATATCTTTCTTTTCCTTGTTTGGTCACATTTGCAGATTCGCAAAATGAAGGCTCTGACTCGAAAAGCAGTAACAACAGCTTTGACTTTTAAGAAACGGCGAAAGACAGTTGATTTGGCTTCTTCACGTGGTGGCTTATCTACCCCTAATCATACATCTCAGCAACAATACTTAACCAGAAGAGAACTTGATGAAACACTAGGATCAGAAGTCGAACACTTAAATCGAAATCAGAATGATAAAGAAAATGGCATGCTCTCTTTTGTTTTTGTATTTTAAAATGTTTACCTGTATGCACAATCAATCATTATTATTATTTTTTTACTTTGGAATTTCTTTGCTCATGTTAGGTGAAAAGGATAAGCCTAGAAGAGGACCCACTATGTGCTACAACGTTCATGGACGCAGTGAAGAAGAACGCTTGGAAATTACCTTGAATGAGCATGGACAACCTGTTGGTCCAGATGACAAAACATGTAATGAGTTCACTAGTTTCTTAGGAACAATAGCCCAAAAAGCAAATATCCTACCATTGACTGTCAAGAATTGGCCCATACTAAGGAACGAGAAGAAAGAAGAACTCTGGGATTATGTCTTGGTGAGCTTATTAAACAAATATGATAGAAATGTTTTATAATTGCTTACATTGTGTTATTTTGTCCATCCTACCATCTCTTGGTGAGTTACTCTTTTCTCTAAAGCTTAGTCGAATTCTAGAGCTTTAATTTTAGTTCACTGTATAATATGTTAGAGTGTCATGTTTAACTTGCTTTATTGGTATATCTTATTGTAAAAAATAAATTAATAAATAAACCCCTTAACTGTCATTATTGCTACTGATCTACTACGGTTGGCAGGGGCAGCTGCAGGCCTACTGCGGCTAATGCGTCTGCCTGGCTGCATGTTGCGTCTGCTAGCTACTACTGCATTGTATTGTGACTAAATAATCATTGAATGTACTAATTAATTAATGCTAGAATTGTGCAACTGCATGGATGCAATAACTATTGTTTATAATTCTGTGTTCTAAGTGGCAGAATAGGTTTCAGTGAGCTGTTTTCTTATGTTCTTGATTTGTGATTAAGATTAAGTGGCAATGAGTTGTTTTTCAATGCTAATTTGATCACTTTAATGTAGTTCCTTTTTAATTTTATTGTTTTTGGAAAATGTATAGAAGTTATTATACCCTACGATTTACCATAATGTACTTAGTATGACAGTTGAGGTTGGAGTCCTTTTTTGTAATTAGTCCTTATACCCTACAATTGTTAATATGTTACTATCATAGAGCTAGTCTATTTAGTGGTACAAAGGTGAGATGTAGGGTGTGCAACACTTGTTTTCCTTTATATGTTGTTGAACTTTGGTATAACTTACTTTTTTTGAATTGTGTAGAGACATTATATTGTCCCAATTGAGGCCAAAAAGTGGGTTTTGCAAACCATTGGCGCTGCTTGGAGACGATACAAATGTTATTTGAAAAGATTACACTTTCAAAAATATAACAATGATCAAAAAAGGATGATGGGACGACCAAAACGAGTGCCAAAAACAATGTTCAAGGATTTGTTAAAAATTTGGAATGATGACAAATATGAAGTATTTACATCTATATAAGTCTCTTATATTCCCCTCTCCTTATAACGAATGCATATTTCTTGTCTTGAGAAAAAAGTTATTTATTATTTCACCATCTTAATCTATTAGGAACGATGTATGCAAAATAAAGCAAATCGGTTAGTTGGAAAGGAAAAGAATATTATGCATACTTCAGGCCCAAAGAGTTTTGCTAGGGTTCGATATAAGTGGGTGAGTTTGTTTGTTTTCTTTTCTCCCACTCTTATTATTGGTTATATTTCATTGTTAAATTGATTGACACTCATCACTCTTGTATAGAAAAAGGATAATAAAACAACACAAAATCCTACTTTAGCTCAAATGTTCATTGCAACACGCAAGGAAAAGCTAACAAAGCGAAATCCCGGTGACCTAAGGGACAAATTGATTGTAAGATTCATTCCCATTTCATGTAGTTAAATTTTTTGTATTTATTTTTGTCAATACTAATTTTCTTTCTTTCTCTTTTTAACAATCTAGGATGAACTTCAAGATTCAGAGAAGGATGTTGATAGTGTTATTTCAACTTTGATTGGTTTTAATAACAAGAAAAAGTCTCCATTAAATTTATATGGAAGGGGTGTTTCATCAACTCAATTAAAACAGAAGGCTTTGATGAATGAAGTTGAAGAGAAGCATGCTCGAGAGGTTGAAACTCTACAAAAAGATTATGAGGACAAAAGGCTACAAGATAGAAGGGATATAGCAAATGGTCTTAACTCCCTCATTTCTCAACTTCAACAACAAAATCCTGAAATGTCTTTTGATCTAAGCATGTTTGGCCCTTTATTTCTTGATAATCAATGTGAGAAGGATGGTTATACGGCAAAAAAGTTCCTACTTCATTCTTCGGCTTCTACATCCGAGGTACGACCCTAGTTTCACCCTTTGTCAGTCTATTCTGATTCCCTGGATATTATTGTGGAGAGAAGGCAAGAGAAAAAGTATAGACTATAGAAACTTATTTATTTATTGGTTGTCATTGTTCCATCTCTTTTTCTAATTAAAAATATATACAACCCCTTAATGTCTATTGAACCCTCAATCTACTTTCTTATAAACAACTTCAACTACCACTAGTGAGTAAGAGATCCTCAGATGTAATGTAAAAGAGAATTGCAAATAGCTGAACAAGCACTTACAGGTTTTCTGTTGAAGATAAAAGTAAAGGAACTCCCTTATTTTTCAAATATACCAATATTTATTTTCCAGAATCCTTTGACTATTATATGAACTCTAAGGTTGAATAACCAAACTTTCAAGCCTTAGAGAGCATAATCATTAAAGCAGATGAGAAAAAGCTGAATGAATTTTCACCCTATTCTTTACCTCAAAAACATTATCCAGAGGGCATAAAAAAGGTTGCCTTGTCATGGTACCCTCCAGGATACCAGGATGACCAAACCAAAGCCTATCCAACCTGCACCATATTGGAGGCATGACCTATAAATCACAACAAGTAAATAAGATATCAGCATATACCTTCACAAGGCAATCCGAAATCCTGCTTTTCCAATTTCAAATGATGCCTCATAAATGCATACAGGAGGATTTACAAATTCTTATATTCAACATTTTCAGATCTTTTCTTTTGATTTTTATATTATGCAAAGTAGAGGTAGATAGTGACTAAGGTCTTTATTATTTTTCTCTGTTTTTTTTTTGTGCATTTGAGAGATATAACTAAGTTGGGAAATTCTCCTCGACAGCTAAAGACACATTAGAAGTCATTTTCCTTTCACAAAAAATTCATTGAATTTCGAATATCCTAACATTACTATTTATTGCTAGGTCTGGTATCTTATATGTTTGTTTGTAGAGCTTTTTTAGTGTTGCACGTTAATTTAAAGAATGCTTTAGTTTTATCAAACATTAATATATGCCTTATTTAGCTAGCCTTGTAACTTTATGGTAATAGTAGTATGAAATTGTTGTTATCATCATGTTATTAGCCTTGTTATTATCATCATGTTATTAGTTATGTATTTACATTAGGACATTCGAAATACAAAGCATTTTAATTCCCCGACTTTTCTTAAAAAAATTTTGCAGGGAGTGAATAGTATGGAGGATGAACAAGATGAAGATGAAGGCAGCGTGTAAGAAGAAGAAGAAGAAGAAGAATGTGACGTCATTGTTCAATTTTGAATTTGCTTTAACATTTTTATTGTTATTTCTTGTTTGGATTTAATTTTTTCTTATATGTATTAGCTAGACTAATATTATAGCCTATAACATACTATGAAACAATAGGTATTGAGATGAATTTGGTGTTGAAAACATGTTGATACTGCTTTTGTTTTTTTTATTAATTAATTATGTAAATTAGGGATCTCAAGTCAAATGCTTATTACATGTTTTAATGATCAACATTTTTCTTATATAACAAATTCACAAGAATACTACATATTTCACTATTTTAATATTATATAGCAATGTATTACAATTGGAAAGAAAAAAATAGCCAATTTATTCTAGTTATTTAATTTTATATAACAACTTTCAAAGTGTTGTCTTTAAAATATTTGGCAACACTTATGTATTATTGCTAGCAAATACAACAAGTGAAAAGGTTGTTGCATATTATGACATAAGGTGACAATTTTGAATTGTCTTTTAAGATGGCAACAATTTTTATTTGTTGTCTTTGTTAAACTGTTGCCTTAGGTATTATTTTACCTTGACTTTTAAAATTGTTGCCTTTGAACTAAAAAGTGTTGCCTTATGAATAGACAACGGGGGCATAAATTACGCCTCATATGTGTTGCCTTAGGTACAAGGCAACACTTTTTTAATATTAGGCAATGGTTTTCCACTGTTACCTTAGCTTCATTTTGTTGTAGTGATTGTTTAATAATTTTGTATGTATGATTATCTAATTGAATTATTATTGATCCATATTTTTCAGTCTAATTAGGATATGTCGAATAATTCACTTAATTCAAACAGGTCCAAGACAACAAAACAACCCGATCTTCGACAATTCATGTTTAAAAGAATGAGATCCCAAGGGAATGAACCTCCTTCATTTAGCTCCCCCCAAACACAATAGAACAATGTGGAAATAGATGGTTCAAGTACTAGTAATGTGCCATCGAATGAAGAAGAGTTGGTATATGATGTTGAACTTCTTCCTCATGATCCCGGGAAAAGAATGAACATAATGGATTATCCCCCAAACCAAAGAAATGCGGTGAGAAGAGATTAAATTCTCAAAAAACCTTGCTAACCAAAAACTTATAACTTCCCTCAAAGAAAAGTATTTGGTTTGCGCCGTTTTTGTGTGAGTTGGTTTAACAAGTGGGATTGGCTTGAATATAGTATTGAGAAAGATGCCGCATTTTGTATTGTATGTTATTTGTTCAAGGGTGAAGTTGAAAGTAATATGGTGGTGCTGTATTTGTTGATTGAGGGTTTAGGAAATGGAATAAACCCAAACGATTTGAGAGGCATGTTGGTGGGATTAAGAGTGCTCATAATCTTTCCTATGAGAAGTATGTGAATTTAAGAGATTGGAAAAAAAAATCAATTGTGAATGTGTTAGAAAAAGCAAGTAATGTGATTAAAAGTGAATATTATATTCGTTTGAATGCATCTTTAACTTGATTGAGGTTTCTTTTGGGACAAGGCTTGGCATTTTTTGGGCATGGTGAAAGTGATGAGTCTCATAATAGAGGTAATTTCATTGAGCTTTTGAAATGGCTAGGAGAAAAAGTTAAGGAAGTAGGTGAACATACTCTTGAAAATGCACCCGGTAATTGTCAAATGACTTCTCCTCCGATTCAATTAGTCATTATTATTTGTTGTGCAAAAGAAATAACTAAGTGAATATTGAAGAAATTAGTGATGATTACTTTGCTAGATTGGCCGATGAATCAAGTGATGTGTCTTAAAAAGAGCAATTAGCTCTTGTTTTGCGCTTTGTTGATAAAGGTAGTGGAAAGATAATGGAGAGATTTTTAGGCATTGTGCATGTTGGTGATACCATGTAACACCCCAATAATTCTCCCTTTAAACTTGTAAATACCTTTAATAAAATGCAAGATAATTACTGACGTGCTACCGCCACGTGTTCAAACGTTAAGGCTAATTTAGAATTTAACAGCGGAAAAACTAACTCAATAATAAATAAGTTTCAAAACTAATGATCAAAAATTAAGTCTTACAAGTTGGAACCATTAAGGCCCTTATTCAAAACCCAATTAATAAAGTAGCAAATAGACCAACCGGAGTTTAGGAAAGTATAATGTTTATGCGAGAAATAAAAACACTAATAGAGACCAACTCTCCACTCAATTTCCTATCACTTGATGCAAGTCCCTCTACGCAAATACCTGTGATTAATCTGCTCCCCAATATTACAAGTGTAAAAGTTGGATCATAACAGGGTCATTGAAAGGCGAAGGCCATGACCAAGGAAAGACATACAAAAACACTTAATCAGCAACGCTGAGTACATACAAGCTACGAAGTACAACAAAGAATTCCTAACATGCTACTAATTATAAATAAACACACAACAATTTAATTATTAACTTAAACACATGACTCAACTGTTAACATTACTAAGACTTCTCTAATTAGCATTAATTATTTCTTGTCATTTCTTTTTTAATTTTTTCATTGGATTAAGCAATAGACAAGGTTGTCTCCCCATGCTCTAATTCTGAACATCAATAAAAGAAAAACCACATGCCTCCTTTCGAAAACATCAATAAACAACCAATGGCAGACGGGCGCGACTCCGCGGCCATAGCTAGTATGAGATCTCATCTAACTCCTTATAATTTTAAAAAGTATTTAAAAACAAGAGACTCGTAGATCAGACGGCCACTAGAAAAGTGCACGGCTAATACCTCGTGTACCCCAACCCCTGTTTGTCATTACTTTAGATGTGCACAAATCCAGAGTTTTATTGCTCATCCATCTTGCACTTTACGTGATTTACATGTTTAAACTTGATGATGTCCCAAATACAAAACAATACAACCAATCAAACATTAATCATTCAAGCAATTCAAATTTCCAATTAAATTCTTGAATTATAAGTGACAAACAACATTTAGTGTTGAACCCCTTTAAACTACCTCGGTGTATAAACACCTTAAGTGCATAAAGCACCTCAAATCCTCAACCTTGTCTTATAGACTTCAATTCTTCCTTTACTCATTCCATTTCAATAATAATGAACGAGTAATAAAGTAATTCATTCCACATATTCATGTACCTTTGCCTCTTAGCTCATCTTGCAAGTTAATGCATAAATAATACTTACAAGATAAATCAATACGCATTTCTCATACATGAATCAATACCAATCATCACATTAATCACCAATCAAACTTAATACCATAAAATTTCAACCAATCCACAAGTTTCCTAACAGATTCTAAATTTTCCAAGTCTTTAAACATGCTTCTAAAGTCAAGTTTTTTTGTATCCTTGTACATACCTTGAGTAAACGAGTTGGTTGGCCACTTTAGGAACTAGAAATCACCCTCTACGAAATCCTCTCCTAAACCAAACAACAATAATTCAATCAATACCCAAGCAATACCAAACTACTTTAAAACCCCTTAAACCATTGAAATAATGCCTTTAAATTATTCACAATAGTCAAAGTTAATAATTTAATAGTTCAACTATAAGTTTATATGTTAAAATCATGAAACTATAGCTTATAACATGAACTTCCAGCAACTTTAAAGTAAGGAATATAATCTGAAATTTTAGTTTAAGATTATAAAACAACCTCATAGACATCTCTACTTGAAAATCATTATGTAGTAGGTTAGTATGTCAAAAACCTAAAATTCCATCGTAAACCATGATTTAAAACCTTTAAAACCAAGACTAAAAATCTGAAAATTTAATTTAATAATAGAATGTATGAATACAACAATCTAAAATTGAAATATATAATTAGAATTCAATTAGTTTCATAAAAACTTAATCAAACCTTCAAATTTCACAACTTAAACCCTAAATTAAACATAATTCAAATCTGAAAATTAATTTATAATCAAGATAATTGAATTTAAACATAATTTACACATAATATAATTAGATAAATTAATCAACACGTTATAAACCCTAAAATCATGAAAAATCAAGATTTATACCCTTAATTCTTAATTAAACCAAATCTGAAATTTTATTCCATAAATCAAACATAGTATAATTCATAATTTGTAGTCTTTTGTAATTCATATACATAATCAAACCATAATAATAACAATTAGAAACAAAAATTTATCAAAGGTTGAAACTTAAATCAATTTAACAAAACAAAAGAGAAATAAAGAAAGGAGAGAGAGAAGAGGGCAAACTAGTGGTTGTGGGTGAGCTGTGGTGGTTGCCAGAGCTGCAGGTGGGCACCGGTGGTGGCCTGTCATCGGTGGCAGTAGCATAGCAACGAAGAGATTATTTTTTTTTAATGCTTGTGAAACATTGAAGCAGCAAGGGAAAAAAAAATAGGAGGGAACTACGTGAATGAGGGGGGAGGAATTTAAGGGTTTTGGGGTTTTAAAAGTGTATGTGGGCTTGGTTTCCAACTTAAGTGGGAGTAGCAATTGTAGATTGGGCTTTAATGGGAGTTTAAGCTTTTTTTATTCAAAATTGGGCTATAAACATTATAGACAACGTAAGTTGGTGCATAGGGAGGGAAATTTAAATTAAAGTAGTGCGTATTAATTGTAATAGAGTTTAATTAAGTTTTTACATAAAATAATTTATTTAATAAAAATGAAATAAAATATTAGTTTGAATAATAAAGAAATATATTATAATTTACTCTAAAAATATGGGGGATTATATACTACCGGTTTATCTCTTAAAGATGCAATTATGTCTCTACTTGTTGGAACATTCATTGAGTTCATCTATGATAAGAGGACAAGGATATAATGGGGCTAGTAATACGAAAGGTCAAATAAATGGCCTTAAGACTTTGATTATGAATGATACTCCAAGAGCCTACTACATACATGTTTTGCTCATCAATTTCACTAACACCAGTTGTCAATTTGTCATTACTAAAAGGAATGATAGTTGTGGTTAGCTTTTTGAAATACTTGCAAACTTGTTGAATGTTGTTGCAGTTTCTTGCAAGAGAAGATAAATGACAATTTGTAATAGTCAAGCTCAAGAAGTTGCTCAAGCATTGGAAGTGGGGGAAATTTTGAGTGGATCGGGTTTGAATCAAGAGCTTAGTTTAAAGAGGCCCGGAGATACTCATTGGGGATCTCATTACAAGTGTCTTGTCAATGTCATCCGCTTGATTTCTACAATTGTTAAGGTACTTGTTCACATTGGGAAACATGGTGCATCGGAAGATAAGTTTAAAACTCAAATTGTTTTAGGACAATTAGAATAATTTGATTTTATTTTTGTGGCTTACTTGATGTTGACTATTTTTAGTTACACTAATGATTTGTGTATTGCTTTGCAAAGAAAGGAGCAAGATATTGTAAATGCCATGGAATTAGTTACTTTCACAAAAAGTGTGTTGCAAAAAATGAGGGAACAAGGGTGGGAGACTCTCTCTTAAATAAGGTTACTTTATTTTGCACTAAACATGGCATTGATGTTCTCACTATGGATGCTCTTTATGTTCCTCAAGGAAGATCACGACGCTTTGTCGAAAAAGCAACAAATCTACATCATTTTCGAGTTGAAATATTTTTGGGGGCAATTGATTTGCATCTTCAAGAACTTGATAATCGGTTCAATGAGAAAAGCATGGAGTTACTTACTTGTATAGCTTGCTTAAGTCCTAAAGATAACTTCTCATCTTTTGACAAAGAAAAGGTACTCAAACTTGCCTCCTTTTGTTTCGAAGAATTTTCAAGTTTTGATTTGATGACACTTGAAGGTCAACTTGATATGTTCATGGAAAATATGCACAAAGATGAAAGATTTCAAAATTTGCGTGATCTTAACTCTCTTTCCATGATGCTTATTAATACCAAGAAGGATAAGACATATCCTCCTGTATATTTGCTTTTCAAATTGATGTTGATTCTTCCCGTTGCTACGGCAAGTGTTGAAAGAGTATTCTCCGCAATGACATATGTCAAAATTAAGTTGAGAAATAGCATGGATGATCAATTTATGAGTGATTATTGTTTGGTCACTTTTATTGAGAAGGAGGTGTTCCTACAATTTCCCAACGAAGAAATAATTGATCGTTTTCAAAATATGAAGACTCGAAGGATGCAATTGTAATTTAATATTAAACTCTACGTATTTTTTTCATATTTCTTTTGAATTGTAGGACTAATTATATATTGTGGATTCTTTAGTTGTAAAATTTTAACTATAAAAGTATCTTTGTGTTTTTTTTAAAAAAAAATATTTTTGTCAAATGATGCAATGATTAGTTGTCGTCCCCCCGATTATATATTTCTGGCTCCGCCATTGATTAATATTGTTTCACTTTTTCATCCTTTGTTTAAAACTGCATGCATGCTCTCATATAAGAGCTCACCTGCATCAATTTTTAGGCGTTTAGCATGTCATACTATTTCTGTGCTATTTTGTACTCCCTCTGTTTTTTTTAAGTGCCCACTTCCTAAAAATGACCTTTTTCTTATAAGTGTCGTCCCATTACCAAAAGTGGAATTGATATTTGTCTTAATTCGAGTTCGGGATCAAAAGTTATGATAAAAACAAAAACCACAAACAAAGTGAAAAATAAACGCCTAAAATTTTCTAAACTCCATGGGGAGAAACGCCTAGAATTTTAGTTTCTCCCTAAGAATTTCGAAAATTCTAGGTGTTTTCTCCTAGGATTTTTGAAAAAACTAAGCGCTTGGCCTCCACCAAAAAAAAAAGGACTTAAACTTCGGGCCTCGGTTGGTGATGGTTGGTGGTGGTTTGTTAGGATGAGAGAATGTTAAAATATTGATGAGTTAGAGGGAAGAAAAACGTGGTTTATATGTGAGGGTATGTTCGTCCATTCATGTTTTAATGCGGACGTTACCCGTAAAATGAGGGTGTCATTTAGCTTTCCATTTTTTTCTAATATATATTTATTTGTTTGTTTATTATTTTCTTTTATCGTGGTTTTTTTTTAAAAAAAAAATTTTATTGCTGCACTTTATTCTCGTTGTCTAAGATAAGGGGTTTGCAGCATTTGGTCTAAATCGCACCAAATTGCAAACCAAACTATATTTTAGAGGTTTGGTTAGATTTACAGTTTCAAAATTACGGTCTAGTTTGAAAAAAAACTTCAAATCGCAATTTACGCTCTGAATTGATTTTAAAAAATTTGAAACCAAGCAAAACTACAACAAGAAAAAAATTGGTTTTTGCATAAAATGTAGTTTCCAGTTTCGTTTCTAATTTTTAAAAAAGTAAATAAAAATTAGTAAAAGTAAATGAAATCATCAGACAGTAAGTAAATGAAATTGCCTTAAAAGTTGGACAAACTAGGAATCAATTGAAAAAGTTGGGGAATTACAAAAATGTCATTAATGAGCACGAGAAATACCTTATCCGTTCGATTGTAATGATCTAAGGGCCTAGATTAGTTCCTAGTTCTCATTTTAGCGTTAGATTCTCACATAATATATATATATATATATATATATATATATAAAATATATATATATATATATATATATATATATATATAAAATATATATATATATATATATACATATATATATATATACATACATATATATATATACATATATATATACATACATATATATATATATACATATATATATATATACATATATATATAATATACATATAATATATATATATATACATATATATATATATACATATATATATATACATATATATATAATATATATACATATATATATATACATATATATATATACATATATATATATATACATATATATATATATACATATATATATACATATACATATATATATGGGAATTGATAGAATGAGAAATGAGAAAATGAGAAAGCTAATAATATCCTAACATATGTCATTGTCAATATGAGAAAGTTAAGAATAAAAAAAAGAGGAAATTTAAATTTTAAACCAAGATGATGTGTCAAGGAATTAGTGGTTTTCTCATTTTCTCATTTCTCATTCTAGCAAATCCCATATATATATATATAGAAATTGGATCATGTGAGAACACATCCCTTATGTGAGAACTCTAATCTATATAAGAACAAATCTAGACCATTGATCAAATTAAATCTAATCATCCAAAAAAAACATAGTAATGGCATTTCCGTAATTTCGTGAATTACACCTCCTTCTCTCTTTACTATTCTTCTTGGCTTTCACATTCAACATCTCTTTCTCTCTCTAACCTTTTTGCTGCTATCTCTCTCCTCAAATCAGTGTTTTTGGGGAAATTTTATACCAACTTGAAGTAAGCTTATCAATATTATGATCTAATTTGTTTTCAAAATTCGATTATTCACGTAATTTGCTGAAATTCGATACAAACTTATATTATTCATGAATTAGGTTTTCGCAATTTTTTTTGCTTCGCCAATTGCAAATGGATTCGGTTGAACAAGTTAATGACGAACGAAGAAGATAAGTATCAATTTTACATAGTTGATAATCGATTTTTGATTGAGGTTAAGCTAAGGATTAATGATTTTTATGTCTTAACTTAATGACTTTGGTTTAAGCTGTGTTTTTCAATTTTACTTAGCAATATTTGAGTTTCAATTGAGTAATGAATATGCATTAGTTAGTCCTTTTTTGTTTTATTTAATATGGTTTAAGCCGCTTGGTTTTGTTAATTTTGAACTTAAAATTTCGTTATTGAATTTGGGTTTCGTTTTCTAGTCATTAATTTAGTTTGATCAATTTTTTTTATTAAACAAGTTAATTTAGTGTAACTCATGGATTTAAGGTTGGGATGATTTTGCTAGTAATCATCGTAGGTTTTTCATTTTTTGAGTTACTTCTTAGCTTATGTAATTTACTTTTGATTTATATTATTTATTTTTAGTTGATGGTGGTGTTAGAGTTTGGTATGGTTTGGTGGTGTTGATTATAGTGGCTGCGTGGGGGAGCTGATGTTCTTGAGATGTTGTTCAGTAAAAGCAGCAAGGATATTGTGAGATGTTGTTGTAGCCTGAGGTGTTTTGTGAATGGTGTTATGTGATTAATTAGCAGGGAGCAGGGGTGTAGGTGCCATGTGCCACTAGATGTTGCATGGGTGAGGGAACTAGGCAGGTGGTTGCAGAGTGTTTATGTTCAACTATTTTCCTCAGTTATGTGCTTAATCTTCTTATGGATGGTACCAGAATTTATGATCTAATTGGTTGTATTTTTTGTGTGTTTGTGTTTGTGTCTGTCATTGGGCATTCTAGTCGAGGTGTGTGTAGTGTTTGTGTCTGTTTGGGAGAGTTGTGTTGGGTGTCCAGTTTAAGTGACAACATCTGGCAAACCACCTCCTTCAATCATAATCTTCATCCAAGTTACTGCCTCATCTAAGTTTCCTCTACTACAATGAGCATAGATAAATGTAGTATATATACAAGCACCTGGCTTATAACCTGTAGTGTGCATCTTCTCTAAAACTTGCTCATTTTAAGTTTTGTAGCTCATTTATGAAATATCAAGTTTTTGATTTTGTATAGCATATCTAATGAAATGTATGTTTTGTTTGGAGTTGCGGTCATTTGTTAAATTAGCACTAAGTATTTGCTCATTTGAGAAATGAGCAACTAACTATTTGCTCATTTTCTAAATGAGCAAAAAAGTGATTGCTCATTTCCCAAATAATCAAAGAAATGTTTGCTTATTTTCCAAATGAGTAACTAATTATTTGCTCATTTGACAAATGAGCAAACTAATGTTTGCTCATTTGACAAATGAGCAAACTAATGTTTGCTCATTTCACAAATGAGCAAAGAAATGTTTGTTGATTTAATGAATGATTAAACAAACTATTTGCTCATTTGACAAATAAGCATCTAAGTTTTTGCTTATTTGTTAAATGAGCAACTAAGTATTTGCTTATTTGATAATTGAGCAAATATATTGATTGCTTATTTGCCAATTGTTCATTTGATAATTTATTAGCCTATGCTTCTCTATCATAACATACTCCTTAGGGTCAATTTATAGTTTGTACAAGGTTATTCCTTAGGCTCAGTTTATGCTATTAGGAGAAGTCAATCTTGCTAATTCTGATGGCATGTGCTTTAGCTGAGGACACCCACTAACATCAAGGCTACCCAAATTGATAAGTTTTCTAATATTTTGTATGAGCAGGACATCTGTTGAGACAGATTTTGCTGCTAATGTTAGTGGTGACCAAGATGCAGCAAGGGCACAGTTAGGAGTTGTTGGTGATGACCAAGATGCAGCAGGGGCAGCACATTTAGGAGTTGTTGGTGGTGACCAAGATGCAGCAGGGGCATCACAGTTGGGAGTTGTTGGTGGTTCTACACAGCCACAACATAAGGGAAAGAAGTTCAAGACAATTGCTTCAAAGGACAAAGGAAAAAAGGTTTTAAAGGAAACATTAAAGAAATAAAAACTAAGTATTTGTTAAATTAGCAACTAAGTATTTGCTCATTTGTCAAATGAGTAACTAACTATTTGCTCATTTGCTAAATGAATAAAAAATTGATTTCTTATTTCCCAAATGATCAAAGAAATGTTTGCTTATTTTACAAATGAGTAACTAATTATCTGCTCATTTGACATTAGTTTGCTCATTTCACAAATGAGAAAAGAAATGATTGTTGATTTAATGAATGATTAAGGAAATGTTTGCTCATTTGAAAAATGAACAACTAACTATTTGTTCATTTCACAAATGAGCAACTAACTATTTGCTCATTTATGTTATGACCTTTCAACTATTGCTTTGTTCTAATTGTCTAACGTTTCCTTATGATTACCTTTTCTTAAAATGAGTAAACAAATATTGCTCATTTTAGCTGATTGATGCAAAAGAGCAAAACAATGTTGCTCATTACATATTTTGCTCATTTCGTAATTGAGAAACATATTTCTAATCATTTCATAGATGAGCAATATATTTGCTCATTTCATAGATTGAATATAGAAAAATAATTTAAAACATATATTTTGAGCAAATACTCTTTGTTATTTATCAAATGTCCTTAGTACTTGTATATTTGCCCTGGTCTCCATTTTCTGGCCAACTACCATCACTATGGTTGGGAGGCGAATGATGGTTGATATTTTGTGTCCTATGTGTGGTGAAGAGAGTGAAACAACTCTTCATACTCTTGCATAGAAAAATAATTTAAAACATATTTTGAGCAAAAAATCTGTGTTAATTTATCAAATGCCCTTGGTACTTGTATATTTTCCTCTCTGGCCTACTAACATCACTATGGCTGGGAGGGGAATGACGGTTGATATTTTGTCTCCTATGTATGGTGAAGAGAGTGAGACAACTCTTCATACTCTTGCATTATGTAACAGGGCAACATTTGGTATACTTCTCCACTAAGTCTCGACCTTAGCACTTTTGAGGTTGGATATTTTTTTGAGTGGTGCTTAGAGCTAGAGATGGTGCAAACTGATATTGAATGGTAAAGCATGTTCTGGAGTCTGCTTTGGGGTATATGGTTGCGAAGAAATGCCTAGGTTTGTGAAGGGAAGATGGTTGATCTAGCTGGGATCTTTGTTAGTCTTTGAATGATGTAAAAATGGTGGTTATATTTGAATCGAAATTGGATCTTTTGTGGTGACTTTTTTATTATGGTGACTATTGTGGTGGTTATATTATGGTGACTTTTGTGGTGGTTATATTATGGAGACTTTTATACCTAGCATTTATTTGAAATATTTTCTCATTTTATAAATGAGCAACGAGCTATTTGCTCATTTGACAAATGAGTAAAGAAATATTTTCTCATTTGTGAAGTGAGGAAATAATTGATTGCTCATTTCACAAATTAGCAAAGAAATGCTTGTTGATTAATGAATGATTAAAGAAATGTTTGCTCATTTGATAAATGAGCAACTAACTATTTGCTCATTTGACAAATGAGCAACTAACTATTTGCCCATTTGACAAATGAGCAACTAAGTTTTTGCTCATTTGTTAAATTAGCAAGTAAGTATTTGCTCATTTGACAAATGAGCAACTAACTATTTGCTCATTTGCTAAATGAGCAAAAAATTGATTACCCATTTCCCAAATTAAATTAAATGATCAAAGAAATGTTTACTTATTTTACAAATGATTAACTAATTATTTGCTTATTTCCTTTAAAAAAAATTATTTTCTTATTTGACAAAAATGGTTGCTCATTTCACAAATGAGCAAAGAAATGCTTGTTAATGTTTGCTCATTTGACAAATGAGCAACTAACTATTTGCTCATTTGACAAATGAGCAACTAAGTTTTTGCTTATTTGTTAAATTAGCAACTAACTATTTTCTCATTTGCTAAAAGTTGATCCTTCTTCATTGATATTTACAAAAAATTACAGGTTATAAAATTGTAAAACAATTCTTTGCTCATTTATCAAATGAGCAAACTATTTAATGCTCATTTGTCAAATGAGCTGATAATTCTGGCTCATTTTGTCAAAAATTAATATTTATTCTTTACTAATTTGTCAAAAATGAGCAAATAATTTGTCAAAATGAGGAATTAATTTTTTGCTCATGTGTCAAATGAGCAAAAAAATTCAATGCTCCTTTGTCAAATGAGCAAACTATTTAATGCTCATTTGTCAAATGAACAAATGATTCTTGCTCATTTTGCCAAATTAATGCTCATTTGTGAGTGTGTTTGAATGTTTTAAATATGTTAGCTTACTAGGTCAAGGGTAAAGCATTGTGCAAATGCACAAAAGATGTGAATTCAAATCCCATGTAGGTTCATTTATATAATGTGGAAACACAAGTTTGTATGAGAGTTTAATTGTAACAAAGTTTATATAGTTATAAATCATCAAACCATTTTTTTGCTCGTATAATTTAGTACAAGTTTGAATTTTTTTTTTAAATTAATGTTATTTATAGAGATAACCTATGTAGGAATTGAACCTACATCCCCTATGCATTTGCATAGTGCTCTACCAATTGAGCTAATAGGTTTATCATATGTTTTAAATCATTTTCTATGTTATAAATTTTTAATCAGCTCATTTGATAAATCTACAAAGAATTGTTTGCTCATTTGATAAAATGAACAAAGAATTGTTGCTCTGTTTTGACTCTAGAGGTTCATAGAAGTCGACTGACTAAATAGTCAAAATTCAACAACGGAATCCACTATATCACGTCATTAAGAGTACATACCAATAGCCACCTTTGAATAAGCTAGATATGACTTCAGATACAGAAAAATTCTACCATAACATATACTTCATGACTTCATGTATTCAAGGGTATGCTAAAGTAATACTACTTCAGCAGCAACCTTGTCAAGCACCAAGCTTTCTACAGAACTATTTTCACATTTAATTTTAGCTCAAATTCTTTAGTTCCCTTCTCTCGCCACATTAGACACTGGAAAAAGTAGAACATTTATCATAAGATCCTACTTCACACAAACATAACATATCATCCAAGGGTATTCCATACTTCAGCAGCAACATCAAGCATAAATCATATCTATAGAACCAAATTTACATCGAATGATCAATTTCTTTACTCACTTTTCTACTCACAAAAACCACTAGATTAAGTTAAGTATTTGTCATAAGGTTGAAACTCCAGCAAGATGCTTTTACATAACATAAAGTTCTTTGAACATGCATGACATGGAAGTTTCTAGATTACATACAAAGTAATTGATTCAAATGGCATATGGATAATGAATAAGCTTTATGATCCCATTCAATTTCTAATTGTAAAAGTTATCAATGGTTATCATTTAATCTCTAACTAGCAAGTAATAATGACTAGAAAAGCAGTCAAAAAGACAATCCAAAACACTAGAAATACCAATAGCTATCCAGTTCCAAAATACTCAAAAGTAATGATAATAATCATTCATTATAATGCCAAAATATATGTTTATCTCTAGTTTAAAACTCTACCAGACTACACAATTATTTCAATGCTACTTTAATTTATCAACAAACCTATGGATGCTCAGAATTTTTTTTACACCAATAATATAGCTTGTTGTCAATCAAGTGCAAAGAATGAATACAAAATAATACATTAATCAAAATTAAAAAATGTGAAACCCAAATTTTTGTAATCAAAATCGCACAATCTTGATTTAAAATTCGAATTAAATCATAGACAACAACGGAAATCAAAATCAAATTAAACTACAGTGCTTTAAGTATACAAGAAAAGCAAAGGATGATGAAAATTTTGTGATGTTTCGAATTTTCCCAATCAAAAATCGCATAACCAGATTTTGGCAAAAAACCTAATTTTCGAAATCAAAATCGCAAAAACATGTTTCAGAATCGATCAAATTCAAAATTAAACTGACATTTACATACCTTAACAGATTATCGCGAGAAATTGATGAGCAAAAGCAAAGAAATTGAAGAGCGAAGAAATGGAAGAGTGTAGAAAATCAAAGAACCTGGAGGAAGAGTGAGAAAATCTAAAGAGGAGAGAGAAAATCTCAGCTCTTGGATTTGATCTAATCTAGCGGCTGAGATTTGTCCTCACATAAGGTGTGAGTTCTCACATAAAGGGTGGTTCTCGCCGGATCCCGACCCTATATATATATATTACGATTCACAAAGGATAGTCTATATAAAAATCGATTTTAGGCTGCCCAAAACCGGGCATGAAGCCTTTATTCAACTCATGAGCTATCCCTCATATATGCATGTCTATAAGCTACAACACCTCAACAAGAAGAACCGAACGAAACTTGACAATAGAGTAAAAAGGTTTATTTTTATCTCGAAGTTGTGGGATCGATTTAATACCAATAAAGACACTTTGGGTGACAATTTCCTTATCTTCCCCAATATTCATTCACTCACATAAGGGCCTAACATCAAGGCTATGCACTTGTATACCCTGAGTTTTTAAATATTCTATCTATCCCTATTATTTTGCTCCATTTGACTTTTTACGGTTTTCAAGACGCGTCTTAAAACGCGCATATCTTCATTTCTATACACGTAAAAATTATAAAAACGTGATATTAATAAAATATGCAATGAGTTAAATCTAACAAGATCACTCATGACGACTATATTATCTCTTATAGATAAATGATAATTTACGGTCAAAGTTTATAAAGTTTGATCCAAAAAATGACAATGGAGCAAAAATAAAGGAACAGAGGGAGTAATATGAATTTGAAGAAATGTTTAAGTAAATGAGACGTGTAGTTTTGTGGTAAATGAGCGTCTTATGAGTGATTTATGGGACTATGGCTGTCTTGTATTCTTAACTTCGAATCTTGTTAAACCATTTTAGCATTTTCATTTTTTATTTTTTCCCTCTTATTTAGTTATTTCCTTATTTATGATACTGGTAGTCAACGTTTTCCAACCATTTCTATTTCGTTCTTTAACGTGTTTCTAGCCATTGTCGGTTGTTCCTATAATTTGTAGATTGATTATTATTTTTTAAAATTGAGAATAATTATGGACAATTATTGTTTTGTTATGAAATTAAAGAGAAAGAGAAAAAGGGGGAGAGAATAGATCGATATTCTAATCCCTGAATGATGTGGGAGTATATATATATATATATATATATATATATATATATATATATATATATATATATATATATATATATATATATATATATATATATATATATATATATATATATATAGGATTAGGATCATGTAAAAACAAGTCTTAGGGTAAAAACTGAAAACAATTAATCCTAGCCGTAGATTATAATCTAGCGGATGACATCTAATGTATATAACCTAATTTTCTCTCTCCTACCGCGAAAACACCTTCTCTCTCCTCTGTTATTTTCTTCCTCCTCTTCCTTCTCTCTTCACTTTCTCTCTCCTAATTTCTCGACATTTTTTCCCCAATTTTCACGCTACTTTTTCAAACACCGCTTCAATTATTTTGATTTTTAGCAATTTCTCAGCTCTACGATCTATTATCAGGTGAGTTCTTTGTGGTAATTTTGCTATTTTTGCACGATTTGAGGTTATTAGGTTTCTGAAATTTTGTTTGCTGGAATTTCATGAGTATTTTTTTGTAGATTCAACCGGAAATTTAATGTCTATTGTGTTTTTCGTGTATGCTTTTTGTTTAATTTTGTAATTTTGCAAGTTTTTTTATTTATTTTTTCGATTTGATTTGATTTCTTGATTTTCAACTTAAGTTCGTTTTAGTAGGAGTATTTTTGCTCGAATTTCTACTTTTGTTGTTGTTCTTCACCTTCTTAGTAACACGATTTTTGTGTTTCTGATTTTAGTAAATTAAGTTTGGGTAATTTTAGTAACATGCATGTTTGATTATGACGAGATTTTGCGTGTTTCGTTCATCAATTTTGTTCGATTTCCAGTATGATTTTGCGACTTTTGCTCATCAATTTTTTCGACTTTTTTTCATCAATTTTGTTCGATATTGTTTGATTTTGCGATTTCCTGTTCGACTTTGTTCAATTTTGTTCGATTTCCTGGTTGATTTTGTTCAATTTTGTTCAATTTTATTCACTCATTTTTTGCTTTCAATTTTTTTGATTTGTGGGTTTTTGCAGGTGAAATGTGGGAATTGTGGAGAGGTGACAGAGAAGGAGAGTTATGTGATGTTGGGAGAAGTTGTTCCTATCCCTAAGAGTCGTGGCCAGGCTAATCTTGTTCAGAAGGTTTATCTCTATTACTCTCTGATAATCTGTTGTTCTATTCTGATTTGATTGTGCTCGCTCTATTTGAGATTTAGTTGTCGCATTGATAGTGTAATTTGAATGAGTAATGTTACAATTATATTTGAATGGAGGTAGTATTTTGGCACTATTGATTGGTTTTGTCAGTGTTAATTTCTTTTTCTGGACTAATTTCTTGCCATTTAGTCTCATGAGGGTTTTAGCATTATATTGACTATTTCTTGGTTATTGTAGTGATTGTAGTTATGTGTTGATCAATGAATCATATGCTGCATTTATCTTACTGTAAATGTTACATGGTTATTGTAGTGATTGTAGTTATGTGTTGATCAATGAATCATATGCTGTATTTATCTTACTGAATGTTACAAAAATGTGTGTTATCTGTAAGATGATCAGTGTTTATGAAGTCTATTTCTAGCGTATCTTATAGTGAAGGAAAGTGTTTTAAAGTTTTTGAGAACTTGTGGGTTCTAGGAGCTTTGAACTTTCATCTTTTATGTTTAGTGATGATCTTTCGTCAATTTGCTAGAAGCGAGTTGAATACCCCTTAAGCTTCTTCATCCATTACAGGAGTATTGAACATGTATTAAGGATTATGAACACCAGGGTTGCAAACTGGAAATTTCTCCTCGTTGTTTTGATACCTGTCTGATTTATTGAACTGTTCAACATGATATAGCGTTTAAGTTTGGTATGAAATTTCTGCAATTCTGTTATCTTAGGATTATTTGCTTAGGAATTAGGACTTCGTTAATATGTTTCTTCCGGATGTCAATTGATGGCCTTGTATTGGCACTTGGGGAATGGTTTATGATAGTGTATTGATGTTGTACTAGTACTTCTGCTCTGGCTCTTAGAATTCTTTTTTTTTTATCTATTGTTCAGTCATTTGCTGTACTGATTCCATCTTTTTCAATAATAGTGTGCCCGTTCAAGTGATATATGGCTTACGTTGTTGTTATATCTGTATTGACTAAGCCTTGAATAATGTCCTGCAGCTTATAGAATGTGTTTGATGCTTTGATATGTATGAATCACGTGTTGCATTTCTGCATTTTTCTGGTTTACACTTAATTGACATTTGATGCCTGAATTATATTACAATGTATAAATTTTCTATGAGCTATTAACTTTGTTCCATTCCAGCTATTAAAATTCTGTTGCTTTTTGTGTGTTATTGCCTTCTAAATTTTGGATTTTCTTACATTGGTAATGGTGATAGTTACATTGTGTTTTTGGCTTGTTGCTAATCAATCACCCTTTCATTATTTCAGTGCAAATTTTGTGGCAGGGAGGGTACTATTACAATGTTACCAAAATCTGGCTGCTATCTAACAGGTGATGACTGACTGTGAAGCAGGAAAGTTTGTCCGTTTGATGAGCTTTGACTGCCGGGTTTGGAGCCAGTGGACTACTCTTTTGGTGGTGACAAGGAGGAGCAGCAGAAATTATCTTATGATAAGGAGCAGCAGGAGAAGTTATCTGATGACAAGGAGGCCGGAGAAGGAGAAGTTATCTGATGATAGTTACCTTAGTTTTGTAAATAGTGACATCTATATAAATGTGGTCAATGTTGTCAAAATTTATATAATTACCTTATTTTTATATATAGTGACCTTCGTTATTTTTATATATAGTGGCCTCTGTATAAATTTGGTCAAAATTGATATAGTTACCTTATTTTTGTATATAGTGACCTTTATGTAAATATGCTCAAAATTGATATAGTTACCCTATTTTTGTATATAGTGACCTCTAAGTAAATATTTTAAAAATTGATATAGTTACCTTATTTTTGTATATAGTGACCTTTATGTAAATATGATCAAAATTTATATAGCTATCCTATTTTTGTATATAGTTACGTTATTTTTATATATAGTGACTTTATGTAAATATCGTCAATATAGATAAAGTTACCTTATTTTAGCATGTAGTGACCTTTAAAACGTTGCGTTTGTCAAAAAAAAAAAAAAAACCTTTAAAACAGTTGAATTGATTATATGTAAGGTTGGAATGATCTTAGGGCTTTAGAACCGTCTGATCTTTTGTGCTAGTAATGAATGGCTAAGATTGCTTGTTTTTAGTTTTCACCATAAGCTCTGTTTTTAGCGGAACCTCCCCGTATATATATATATATATACATGTGATACAATTAGGGTTTTCTTATAAAATAATAAGCCTAATATATCTAGAATATCCTAGAATAATCATAAGGGTATAATGGACATCCACTAAATACATATATTATATAACACTCCCCCTTGGATAACCATTATCGAATAGTGTGCCTCATTAAAACCTTACTAGGAAAAACCCGATGAGATAAAAACCTAATGAAGGAAAAGAGTACAACACTTTCATAATACGCCTTGACATGCTGCCTCGTTAAATACCTTACCAGAAAAACCCAATGTGGGACAAAACCATGGTTAAGGGAAAAAGAGTGCAGCGTGTATTTTCTCCCCCTGATGAATGCATAACTTGAGATCTTCCAATGTAATGAATCCAATGCCTTAGTAACTTCATACTTATAGCTGAATAACATTCCTTGATAGTTGATCCTCCCTGATCAAACTTGAATCTTCACTATAAAGCATCTTCATTTATCCATACTTGTGAGAACAACACCTATGTTGCGTTTACCACTATCTTATGTGACATTTTTGTTTCAAGTTGCCTTACCATCAAAATTATGCCTACTTCTGGAGGCCAAAAAGTAGCTATTGATAATCAAATATTGATAATAATTACGGCAACCCGTGATATCTTGATATCATTATCTAAGCTTATATGAATTAGTAATAACATAAGAATTATTATATACTTTACTCATGGTTCTTCTGGACCATAAGAAGATTATCCTTACTGCAATATAGCTCATTACTATTATTCTTTAGACATTTTGCATTTTATACGGGAGTTTTCCAATGAATATAAAAATCGATTAACTCTCACTTAGTTGATATTTCAATAACTTAGTCACCAATACTCTCCATGAGTTTGATAACAATATCAACATTATCATTTTTCAGAATATAAAATTTGAAGAGCTAGATATTTGAATACGTTGTATATAAGTTCTGCGGGAACTTTTCATGCATGATTCATAACATGCTATTGGATCGTCATCATATAAACTTTCATCACAATTATAATCTCATCGGAGTATATATTTCTTCTTGTAAGCCTTCATCATAATTATAAACTCGTCATATCATAAACATTCACATATAACACAATTGTTGTATAGAACTAATGCATGCAATATGAGAGGTAGAATTCATGATAAAACATTAAACAAAATATATATGTAATGAGTAATGCATCAAACTACATCCTATACATACAATGAGTAATTCATAAATTTAAGGCTCAAACATGCACATAAATAAAAGACTCAAAAATGCAAACACTGTACAGTGTGGATTTCAGAAATCCATTTTCTAATTGGACTACGTACTAGTCCATGATAAATTTTTTATTTATTATCTTAGTTTCATGTCGACATAAAAAATGGACATATATTTTAGATCCCTTATTCACTAGTCCATTCTATCATGCATATGCATTATTTATCGGTTCCATCATATACCGGTATCATCATATAATTCCTCAAGGTACAATTTTAATTTGCATGCTATTTTGACAATGATATCTGAATACATTTTTCATTGGTACCATCATAACTTTTCTTATCATAAGCCATCTATTGTAATAATCAGATATCTGTACCACTTTTGGGGTATTTCATACACTATAGTATTTATATATTATTACAATATTAAAAGTGTTAACTGCACTATCTTGCCACATATCATATCTTTAGTTTGGAACCAATCATACAACCCACACTTCAGGCGTAGTGATTCATATATAATTGGCAAGATTTTATCTCAATGTATACACATATATGACCAAAAGGTATCTTCAACGCTATGCAACATGAGTCATAACTGAATACAAATCAAATCATAAATGTGCAACATATCTTGATAATAGACAAAAGTTGGCATGTAACTTTTCAAACTACCATTATAGGGATCATCAATTCATTTATTTATTTTTATTTTTCAACTTTTGTTAATTCATCTCCCCCTAAGTTGGTAAAATATCTCTTTTATAGGGGCGTCTAATTCTATACCAACTTAGTATATAAATTTGCATTAAAATTCATTTCATTGGGAGGATCACAATCAAAATTTATCTCTCAGAAGATTTGTATTATAAAAATTTATCTCTTCTGGAGAACAATTTCAATGAAGAATCATTTATTCATTAACTTTATATATCATGTGTATTTATTATTACATTTTCCATAATATTTTCTCTTTTGGAGATCAATGTCAATGGGGAGACATGTGTTGTGCAGTTGTACGTTTTTCTTTCTTCTCCTATTTCTTATGTGCTGACATATAATAGCCCCAATCAAAAGAATTGGTATACAAGCGTAAATCACTTGCTTGTAATTCTACTAGGTGGTGATCTTCTAGATCTTTGAAAACTTATATAGTGTATTTGGTGAGCTTCTGGTCACCTAATACTTGACAATAATATATAAGTTATTCTGGTGAACTTCTGGTCACCTATTGCTCTTTCGTATATATGAATATCAAAACCTATTAACTCTTGAAATTTTCATCAACACAAATTATTATAGCTCAATCTCAATGTTATGTCTTGCCATTCAATTCATTTCATATATCTACCATTGAGAGAGTGTTAGCACATTACCAAATGAAACTTCAGGTTTCCATAACGAGTATTTATTGAACCCGAATGGCCTAATTTAATTATCACATCCAATCACAGCTCTGAAATTGAACTCTAGTGAGTTTTCTAACACTAGTGATCACTTTATTAAACTTACTTTATGCATGGCCATGAGTATGATGTGATATTAGAACATCAACATGTGTTTCTTAATACAATTGGCAAGACAATCAACTAATATTTTATCCAATAATTACTCATACTCTGCTAGAGTTTTGACTATAATCTTGTTACACGTTAATTAATCTTGTTGGATATTTCATACTCTTCTGGAGTCTTTTATATAATCATGGAACATATGAATTTTACTAAAAGTGATTTCTTCGAGAAATGTAATGGAATTTATCACTTCCTCAGATTTGTTATTGTCAATAATGGCTCATTTCCTTTTCGAAGATACTTAATTATCTTTGGAACATATTGATCTATCATGCTTTAGGCATGCTATAGGTTCATCAGCAATTGATGTTGTCCTTCTAGACATCAATTTTAATTGGAGCATTTACAACTAGTATATAATCAATGACATTTAATTTATTTATATCCATCTTCAGGATGGTATCATTTCAAAATAAATAATTAACATGTGGTCTCTTCTATTAGATAAATCGTTGATATTTAAGTTAATGTATGTATCAAACTGACCATCAATATATAAATTATTAGCTATGTGCAAGGATTAGTTACAATCTCCCCTAATCCCTGCATATGGGGGTATGGAATCAATCCAACAACCTTTAAAATCCCTACACCTTTTAAGCCATAACTTCTATTGGCATTATCATGTATCAAGTAACGTGTTCCTTTTAGCAAAAACATGCTTAGATAAAATTATACTTATAGAACACTTAATCATGTTCCTCTTGCCTAATTACATTCATCTTAAAAATAAAAAAAAATAAAAAAAATAAAAAAAAACCTCTTATATTTATGGGCATAATAAAACGTTGATCATGTAAAGTTTCTCTCAATTTTATGTTGCATTTTATAAACTTATAAACATTATTTCTTGGTCCAATAGTTGATATGTAATCATTTTTGCAATTCTAATTGAGCTTTTTAATGAATTGTAATCACGAAAACATCATGCAAACATGCTTTCTTTCAATCATATGAACTCTCATTCACTTATGGAGTGAGTAAATCTAGTAATTTATGTATCTTCAATACTCACTTAGAGTTATGACATCATGCAAATATTAGCAATCTCACTTATAAGGGTAATTAGAAATAATATAATGCTACATTTCATAAAAAAAAAAAAAAAAAAAAAAAAAAAAAAAACACAAACCATACTCATAAATATTAGTTCTTGATTATGACGTAAGTATTTTTAAACCTATTATTCATGAGGTCAATGAAATTGTAGCATAGTAATATCACTCATAAAAGTACAAATAATATTACAATTATCGTTAAAGAGCTCAACGCATTATCATAAAAATAATCCACGATGTTTAATCCATACTCATCATAATCACATAATAATTTGATCAAAATAAGACTTCTTGAGCAGTTAGCTTAGGGATATAATTAAACATGTATACTTGTTAAGAAATTTTCCTCAATTTTTTTTCCTGCCTTTTTATTCCACTTCCTTGTCTATATATTATCCAGTGATAACAAAATAAAGCGTAACCGTGTCCTTGATTCAAGCCAAGGATCACGTGTGCATAATCAATCTACTCCTAGTTTACATATCCACCTAATTATCTCCTAGAATTGCATAAACAAATTTTATCAACATCTCCTAAATGGTGATGTATATCCTCTAATTTTGGGATATAATTTTGGAAATTATATCGTAACAATACTCCATAATAAATCAAAACTAAATTGACTTTCCTTAGCATTAAACCAATATAAAACACATGCTATCTACAATACGTAGTATAAGATACAAACATACCATGAGAAAAATATTATAAACAAAGACTTAGGGTCTAGTTTAGATAAATATATTTATAATAAATTATCATGATGATGAGTAATAGATACTTTTAGATTATTAATAGTAAACGTATCACATAAACATAACAAAATCATGTGATAAAGCTAATTAAGTTTGATAACCCCAAAATTAGCAAATAAAATCATAAATTAGAAAAATCATAATGGCAAAATTCGTTTACTATACTGATTAATTGGAATAGTGCCGACATGCCACAATATTTAACATAACAATTACAAATTGTTAAATAATTCACTAATACTCTATAGAATATTAATATCGGCACAATATTGAAAAATAAAAATAATAACAGTCATTAGCCAATTAATTCTTACTGCTAACTATATTTAATTACCATGACAATCACAAATCAATAATACGAGTATGATAGTAAATGCATACCTTACTTTTGAAGTATACTTTAATAACACAAATAACAATTTCGAGTAGACTTTCTCTAATTTGGGGCCCATAATTTCGATTATGGTCATGGCAATTAGATGCGTTCATATTGTTGACTCCAATTTTCAAATACACGTGGGAAGGACTATAAGAAATGCTTTTTAGAATAATTGGCATCAATTGTAGAAAATTAGATAATCATCATATTAGAAGATGTTTTTGTCAACGAGTTGAACAATCTACCGCATCGTCTCTTCTCTTATTGGACAAATTGTGTTTTTTACAATTCTTCTAAAGTTTAATCTATGGTACTAGAAGAAGTAAAGAAACTATAAATTAACAAGTCAATTATATTCTAGCCACACACATATAGGCTACATAAAAGTATTGTGCCGAACATACTCACCAAGGTGAGTTACACTAACTTTTAATTATAATTAACATTAATTCAACCCCAACATAATAAAACAATACATCATAATAATATAACATGTATAAAAGAGGCACATAACAAATATATTTTGTAAAATTAAAGCTTAATAAATTAAAATAAATGAAATTGTGACGAAACTTCCCTGCTAATCGGCTCACGATGGCTTCATGGATCATCATCGCACGATATCGCCTATCAAATTCTAAATATCACGCTAGGAATATTATGTTGTATTTAACTGCAAGGATGATTCATAATCCATCAATTTGTAGGATGTTCCTTGCTAATAGTATACCAAGATCTCAATAGCAACCGTTTTCGATTCTGATTAAATTTTAATCTTAATCAATCACTTAGAGCTTTGGTGCTGATAATGTGTTATGAAATTAAAGAGAAAGAGGAAAGCGGGGGAGAGAATAGATCGATATTCTAATCCCTGAATGATGTGGGAGTACATCTATATATATATATATATATATATATATATATATATATATATATATATGATCATGTAAAAACAAGTCTTAGGGTGAAAACTGAAAACGATTAATCCTAGCCATAGATTATAATCTAGCGGATGACATCTAATGTATATATCCTAATTTTCTCTCTCCTCCTGCGAGAACACTTTTTCTCTCCTCTGTTATTTTCTTCCTCCACTTCCTTTCTCTCTCCTAATTTCTCGACATTTTTCCCCCAATTTTCACGCTACTTTTTCAAACACCGCTTCAATTACTTTGATTTTTAGCAATTTCTGAGCTCTACGATCTATTATTAGGTGAGTTCTTTGTGGTAATTTTGCTATTTTTGCACGATTTGAGGTTATTAGGTTTCTAAAATTTTGTTTGCTGGAATTTCATGAGTATTTTTTTTGTAGATTCAACCGGAAATTTAATGTCTATTGTGTTTTTCGTGTATGATTTTTGTATAATTTTGTAATTTTGCAAGTTTTTTTTATTTATTTTTTCAATTTGATTTGTTTTATGAATTTCAACTTAAGTTTCCTTTTAGTAAAAGTATTTTTTAAATGTATTTTGTTTAATTTTGCTTAATTTAAGTAAACTAGGTTTTTATGTGTATTTTTGCTCGAAATTCTACTTTTGTTGTTGTTCTTCACCTTCTTAATAACACGATTTTTGTGTTTCTGATTTTAGTAAATTAAGTTTGGGTAATTTTAGTAACATGCATGTTTGATTATGACGAGAATAGCTCAAATTAAGATAATCGCGTTTCAATTTTAGATGGTAAGAAATTTGATTTGATTTGAATTGAGCATAATTTTGTTTTTGTTGATTTCGATTTTTGCTTATTTTTGCGGATATATAGTTCGATTTTAGATTTCGAATTTCAGAGATTTAGTGTTCGAATTTAGGGTTTGATTTTAGCTGATTTTTGCGGATTTTGATTTTGATGTTGAGGAGTTCAGTTTTGTTGAGTTGCCAGATGCTGGGGAAGAAGTGACTGGTAGGATTGTGTTTCTCCTTGATGAGTCATTAGCTATTTTGAGTGTCTCTTCTAAAAAAAGTTGTGTATGGGTTATGGAAGAGGATGGTAAAGGAAAGGAGACGTGGAGGATATGGTTTTCAGGGGACTCGAATTTAGAGGCTTCTGATTTTATCAAAGATTGCACTAACAAGAATAATGTAGTGATTCTTCATGTTAAGAACACTGATATGATTTTTGTAGTACACTCTGGAAACACATTTTATTATAACATTAGGAATCAGCAATTAAAACAGTGTGAGAAAACTGCTATTCGCCGTTTATATTCTATTTGTACTTATGTTGAGAGCTTGGTGTCGCACTAGGATTCAAATTGATTGATTTGTGATATTTGCGGCATTGTGTTTGTTGTGTTAATGCACGACATTTCTGGTTTGTCGATATCATTTCGCTTTTGAGGCCAAGGAAGTTTGGTTTACGGTCTAGGAAATGGATTAATCATGGGCGTAATGTGTTATCATCTGATGATTTTTAGCATTTGAGTGTGTTGAAGTGCAGGATGTGGTCTACTGGTCTGATTGGTTGTTGTTCTGCAATGTATTGTTAATTTGTTGGTCTCATCTTGCTTTTAAAACCGAGGAAGCTACTGGTGTAATGATGAAAAATGGATTAATCTTAGGATTAGACATATTATCATATGATGATTGATAGCATATTGAGTTTGCGAGGTTGTATGTGGTTTTTGTTGCATTGTTGGCTTGTTGATCTTCTTTCCCTCTCTTACATAGCGGGGAACCTTGGTTTTTCGGCATATAATAGCATTGGCACATGGATTATTCATGGATATAGTGATGTTATCATATGATAATTAAGTATGTTAGTGATTTACTATGTTGGATGTATATCCTCGTAATACTTGGGTTTTTTTTTTTTTTTTTTGACACAAACCAAAGCTTAGCATTTATTGATTTTGTTATAGTGACTCTTAATTTTGTGCAATAATATGAGTTATTAGCTTTATTGTTTTTGTGTGCCGAAAGTTTATTAGCTCAATTGGTCGAGCATTGTGTACTTGCATTGTGCACATGATGTGGGTTCGAATCCTACATAGGCTTACATGTAGTGATCTTTTTAAAATGTAGTCAAAATTAATATATTAACCTGACCTGTGTGTAAATGTTGAATTGATATTGTTACCTTATTTTTATATATAGTGACCTCTTGGTAAACGGTGTCAAATTGATATAATTACCCGAAGTTAATATATAGTTACCTTATTTTCAATATAATGACCTTAGAATTATGGAAATGTTGTAAATTTTGTTTCAGTCACCTTATTTTTATGTATAGTGACCTTTATTTTTGTATATAGTGACCTTTATGTAAATGGTGTAAAAAACTCAGTCGATATAGTTACTTTATTTTTGTATATAGTGACCTTAATGTAAATGTTGTAAAAATTGTTATAGTTACCCTATTTTTGTATATAGTGATCTCTGTGTAAATATGGTCAAAATTGAAATAGTTACCCTATTTTTGTATATAGTGACCTTAATGTAAATATTGTAAAAATTGATATAGCTACCCTATTTTTGTATATAGTTACGTTATTTTTATATATAGTGACTCTATGTAAATATCGTCAATTTAGATAAAGTTACCTTATTTTAGCATGTAGTGACCTTTAAAACGTTGCGTTTGTCCAAAAAAAAAAAAAAAAAAAAAGACCTTTAAAACGGTTGAATTGATTATATGTAAGGTTGGAATGATCTTAGGGCTTTAGAACCGTCTAATCTTTTGTGCTAGTAATGAATGACTAAGATTGCTTATTTTTAGTTTTCACCATAAGCTCTGTTTTTAGCGGAACCTTCCGGTATATATATATATACACATGTGATACAATAAGGGTTTTCTTGTAGAATAATAAGCCTAGTATATCTAGAATATCCTAGAATCATTATAAGGGTATAATGGACATCCACTAAATACATATATCATGTTTTCAATTAAATAATTCAATGTGTGTTGAAAAAAATAATACTCCCTCCATTTTATAATGTTGCAATTTTTTATTTGGTACCATTAAACTTTTGTCTTTTTCAAATGATACCCAAATATATTTTTTCTTCCAAGCGGTACCACCCAAGTTTATAGTTAATCAATTCAATAATACTCTACGAATTTAAACGTTAATTACATTGTTATATAACTAGATTTAAGAAAAGATGTTTGAAATAACCCAATTAATAAGCCCGCTCACCAACTGAAATTCCTATTCAATATTTCCCTTCTTAAAAAAATAAAAACGATTCCCTTCTTCAAAATAAAAAACGATCTTTCTTCTCTCTTCTCCTGTGTCTTTTCTTGAATCGTGTTCAAAACATCAACGGCTTCAATCGATCTACATAGTCTGCTATTGGAAATTCAAAAATCAGTATTTGTAGTTTGCCAATTTAGGTAAGCAATTGGAGCTTAGCAGCATGTTTAAAGTAAGTGTATACATAAAAAAAAAATAAAAAAATTGGAGCTTAAAAACAATATTAAAGGAAAAGACAAATCATGAGGAAGAAATTGCATGTTCAGGGAGATAAAATGCTGCCCATTCTTGTATAACTTGCTTAAGAAACAGACCCCATCTGCAACATACAACCATCACATTAATGGTCTAATAACAACCTGAGTCGGACACATATATTAGCCAAATTAAAGCAAATCTCGCTTACAATCGTGATTTACTTCAAAATCAAACACATATGTAATTAGAAAAACAAACATCAAAATTTTCACCTCCAACTAATTCTTCCCCCAATTTCAAAGCTAATTCACATGAAATTAACAAGAAATTCTCAAACAAATTCAACATAAAACAATAAAATTGACATGAAATTCAAACAAAAACCAATTACAAAAATATATAAAAAGCCCATTAATATAAACATGAAAACAAAAACTACAGAAATTTTCAATAGAGAGAGAAAAAAAATAAATTTGAAAAGGAGATAAAAGAAAGACATGAATAATCTGAGGAGCGCATAGGACATATGAGTAAAAAAGGAGGTCTGTGCTCAATCTCATGATTCCATCTTTTTTACTTGTGAGTGCAAGAATAGAGCAAGAGGAAAGAGGCGAGCATAATTCTTCCATTAAAGAACAAAAGCTAGAGGAGGAAGAAAGAGGAAAGGATGAGTTGAGTTGTCCAAGAAAGACACACCTGTCCTTTCGAAGACAAATGGCAAGGACAAGGGTTAAAACGTAATTTTTGTCTAGTTATCTAACTCAAATCTAATCATATAATTAACGTTTTAATTAATGGAGTGTCACTGTATTAATTAATTAACTATAAACTTGGGTGGTACCGTTTGGAAGAAAAAATGTATTTGAGTACCATATGGAAAAGACAAAAGTTTAGTAGTACCAGATGAAAAACCCTATAACGTTAGTTTCATATGAAATGAATCACATAAAATAAGAAAAGAAAAATATTTGAAATCTAAAATTAAAATACAAAATAATTCATAATTAGTTTACCTTATTTAAGTTTTTTGATTTTTTTTAGGAAAGCATAAGTCATAATTGCATAATTCAAGGTAGAAATTTCCTTACTTAGAGTCATGTCATCAATAATCCATAACCAATTAATTCCAAAAAAATTAAGTTAAAAATGAAACATATTCAATATGAGTAGATATTTTTGAAACGCCCAACTAATATATGAGACTAACATTATAAAACGGAGGAAGTACTACTATATATAAGCAAGTAGCTTGGTCAATAAATAAAGAGTATAGGATAATGAAAACGGGTATGGATTATTGTGAGTACTTCATTTTTTATTTTTATTTTTTCTATATTTGCATCACTTTAATTGACATATTTGATGAGACATAATTTTGACCATTTATATATCTAATTGTCTATTGATAAAATTTGTAAAAAAAAAATAAGTAATTTAAGCTATGAACATAAATATTGTAACTAATTCAATTGATAGTTTAGTACTCCGTATTACATAACAAAATTTATTCATTTTATAATATCTGAAAAATTAATTCAAAAATATTAAAAAAAATAAAGGGAGTAATTTTTGTTTTTTTTTGGGGTGTTAAAAAAAATGAAGCTATGTACATAAATATTGTAATTAATCCAATAGATAGTGTAGTACTCCGTATTACATAATAAAATTTATTCATTTTATAATAGTTAAAAAAAAATTCAAAAATATTAAAAAAATGAAGGGAGTTATTTTTTATCGATTCCAAGATTCTGAAACTAGGAAAGAAATTTTAACCACTTAAGGTATCTTTTACCCTCAAATAGAGTATATATTTTTACAATGATTCAAAAATTAAAAAATAGATGGAGTAAATAATTATACATATCATATTATAATGTACTTAACTACTTATATGAGGGAAGATTGAAGCTCCTTGCTTGGGTTCGAGTATTTGAACACGCCAAACCCGGGGGCTTCAGGTTGGTGCGGTCCATGTCGGGCATTTGAAACTTCGGGGGTAGCCCAGCATTGGGGAACACAACCATTATGGATACGCCATTGGCAGTTGTACTCTTAAAGGTCTTATTAATGCTTTTATGAATGAATCTATTACCAAGTTTCTTATTATATTATATTCACCAAAAGCCTCTATTAAAATGATAGTTCTTACAAACAAATCTAGAGAAACAAAATATTCACAAAGTAAAAAAATAGAAGAATGACAACTCCCCAACATTTACACATTGCGTTATTCCCCTTCATGTCCAAAGGCCACACCATTCCTCTTCTACACTTAACCAAACTCATACACAACCATCGACCCAAAGCCACCTTCACCATCTTCACCACCCCGGCTAACGAGCCCTTTATCTCGGCCTCGCTTTCGACACTCTCTCCTAACACCGTCACCATTATTTCCCTTCCCTTCTCATCCACCAACGATGACATTCCCACGGGAGTCGAAAGCACTGATCGACTCCCGTCTATGTCCCTCTTTCACTCATTTGCTTTCGCAACTGAAACGCTGCAACCTCACTTTGATAGCGCCCTCGAAAATATACAAAAACAAGACAACCCCATTAGTTTCTTCATTTCTGATGGTTTTCTCTACTGGACTCAACCATCAGCAGCTAAGTTTAATATCCGTAGATTAGTCATCTTCGGTATGAACATGTATGTTTCTGCTCTTTCAAGGTCAGTGTTGGTTAACAATGTATTTTCGGGGCTCGAGTCCAAGGATGAGTTAATCCAAGTACCAGAGTTTCCTTTGATTAAGCTACGAAAAGATGATTTTGATAGCTCTTTTAATGAGTTTGATACTCAAGATCCAAAGTTCGATTTTAACATCAAGTTTCGTAATTCCATTATAATGAGCTGTGGTGTTATTATGAATAGTTTTAGTGAACTTGAGCAACCGTTTGTGGAATATATGAACTCAATCTCAGATGAGCCTAAATCTTGGTGTGTTGGCCCGCTTTGTTTGGCTGAGAAGCAAACAACGTTAGAAAGTCCGGAGAAGCCTGAATGGAACAAATGGTTGGATAAAAAGTTGGATGAAGGAAAGCCTGTCATGTACATTGCGTTCGGGTCACAAGGTGAGATAAGTAATGAGCAACTGAAGGAGATTTTAACCGGGCTCGAAAAATCGGAAGCATGTTTTCTATGGGCTTTAAGGATAAAACCTAACCAAGAAGAAGTTATGGAAGGGTTTGAGGAGAGAATGACGGAAAGAGGGTTGGTTGTAAGAGGATGGGTTGAGCAAAGGGAAGTACTTGAACATAGGAATGTCCAAGGGTTTCTGAGTCATTGTGGGTGGAACTCGGTGATAGAGAGCATTTGTGCGGGTGTACCGATCTTGGCTTGGCCTATGATGGCGGAACAACATTTGAACGCGAAGATGGTGGCCGAGGAGATCGAGGTGGGAGTGAGAGTTGAGACCATTGATGGGTCACCAAGAGGGTTTGTTAAGTGGGATGGTTTGAGTAAAATGGTCAAAGAGTTGATGGAAGGTGAGATGGGAAAGAAGGTAAGGCAGAAGGTAAAGGAGTTAAGTGAGGTTGCTAGAAAATCGGTTGAAGAGGGAGGATCATCTTGGTGTAATATGGAATTGTTATTGAACGAGTTAGAGATGGAGCAAGTCAAAATTTAGTGCCCTAATCCAAGTCATTTAAGTTGTTTCGGGGCCTTTGGTTTGCAAAGAGAAAATGATTGGGATCTAAGTGAAAAGGAAAGAAAAAATAGTCTTAATTATTGTTGTTGTTTGGGTAGATACAAGAAGTGAAGAAGGGGCAATTATAGTTGCCATTGTGGAAAAAAAAAAAAAAAAAAAAGGCAGTTTTAAGAAAGGAAAATTTGTTGAAAATCATCTTATAAAAACCAAATTTTGTTGAAAATCATCTTATAATTTTTTTTTTGTCAAAGCACACTTGTTTTAAAATTTTTTTTGTTAAATCCCACCACTCCCCGGATTACAACTATTGACTTTTGGGTTGAGCGCCCGCCTCCTCTTCTTGTAGGGGTCAGCCATCCGTCGACGATTCCATCGCTCACAGGAAGAAATTGGATTCCCGCTTGCTTTCCATCTTTCATTTCGGGCGTTTACTATCATGTACATTTGACGTGACCTACTTAACCCCACTTTTCTTTTATTCTTTTCCCCCCTTTCCCTCCATTCATTCCCCTCTTCGTAACTCCTCTGTTTCAAGCAATTACAGGGAGTGGTGGGACTTAACAAAAAAAATTTCAACACAGATATACTTTGACAAAAAAAATAAAATGATAAAGATAATTTTCAACAAAATTTGGTTTTTATAAGTTGGTTTTAAACAAATTTTCATTAAAGAAAACTACCTCCATTATTGCACAACCAATCAACCCCAACTCACATTTTACAACCTCGATCTTACCACCACCAAGGGAACGTCAACCATCATCATCCCATATTTTTGGGACACCAACATCAAACACCATCTCCATCTTAATGTCTCTAGCGACTTAATAGCTTATTTTCTTATTTTATAAGATGTAGTTTCTAGGTGGGTGGGGGGAGGGGTTTCATATGTAATATTTGACCCTTTTATTCCTAGTCATTATGAATAATGCAATTTTCCTATTTACAACATACTCCCTTCGTATTTAAATTAAGGAAATATTTTTCTTGTAACGTATATATTAATACATGTTAATGTAAAATTTTGACTGATAGTATCTTTAATTAACAATAAGTTAAATTATAACAATCAAATATTACTAAATTATTTGTTTAAAGGATTTCACAAGTACACCAAGAAAATATTTATTCTTATATATAAATCATAAACATTAGTTTAAGTGAATTAGATGAATAGTGCAAAAAAAAAAAAATCAAAACCTTTTGCTAATAGTTTAGATACTAAGGGAGTAAAAAAAAAACCTACTCCGGCGTCAATTTGGTTAAAAAAACTAACCACATGCGACAATTTGGTAATAACAATAAATTCACGCGACAATTGACAATTATTTAACAGACGTCAAGTTTTAAAAATTGTGGTCAAATGACTACTGTAGAATTTCACACTTATGCCCTATTTTGTTCACCTAATGCCCTATTTTGCCATATTTTGTTCACCATTTTCAATTATTTGAGCTCTCATAAATTTAGGTAAAACAAGATCTTTTAAAGGTTACCCAATTTTATTTTATTTTTTTTCCAAGAAGAATAGGGATTTCATTAATAAAATAATATATGCAAACGACATTTACATATAATTCCTAAAAAATCAAGAATTAGAACAAATATATAACACCATAGAACTAAATACATCGCGTGCGAATTTGATTAACAATCACCTTAATTAAATACTTCATTTAAAGCAATAGAATATGTGAGTTAGCTCTGGTTCAGCTTGAAATCCACTTATATGTAGTCATTTGAGTGAAAAATAATCATGTGGTCCTTTGGATTCTTATGGAGATTATGAAACCCAAATTCTTCAATTTTTGTTGTTTCATGGTTTTCTGTGTCCCTTGGGAGATTTACATCACCAAGACTGGATTCTGAGCGTCTGTACCTGAAAAACAACGGAGACTCCGATTGGGTGGAGTTCCGCCTCCGAAGATCTAGTTAGAACGTGTAAGGAGAAAGTGAAAAGGTGCGAAAAGTAAAGTGAGATCTTCTCGGATTCTAAGATCAGGTGTTAGTTTTCTCTGATGTGAGAGATTTGATTGTGTTGTAATAATTTGAGCGTGTCCCCAAAGTGGGTAAATCTCCCTATTTATAGGGTCATTGGTAAATGTGCCCCCATCTGGGTCATTCTGACCTAGATTTGGGGGGCAGCGGCGTTTTGCGACTTTTCTCAGTGATTGGGCCCTAAAGGTCGTCTTTTTCCCCACTGATTGGGAGTGCCACGTGTCGGCTAAGGATTGGTTCATTTTGAATCTCTCCTAAGGTGACACGTGTCACCCTCTGATTGGGCCACGTGGCATGGGTATTTTTACCTAAAACACTTGTCATACATACAGAAAATGAAAATAAACACAAGAAAAAAATTATCATCTCAACGGATGAGATCTGATCTATTTATTGAAAGCAATTAAAAGGTATTTAAAGCTTACCACCGGTAAGAACACCAGTAGAAGCCCCTACAAAGATTCACAACTGAGACCAAGAGGAAAATAGATGGTGTGATGGAGAGAAAAGGAATAAGAGAGAAGAAAAACCTTCTACAAAACAGAAAAAACCTAGCAACAGAGGCTAGGAAAACTCTTTCAAGGGAGAAACCCTAGAGAAAAACAAGAAAAACCCTCCCGAGGAGAAAATCTAGAGGGAACAATTATCATGATTTTAAAGGTTACCCAAATTCAATTACAATTGATATATACTTCCTCCGTTTTCCTAAAACCAATATTATTTTCTGTTTTCATTTGTTTTTTCTAAATTCTACACACTTTTACTTTATTCCTTTTATGACAACCTTTTATTCCTCTTCCATCAGATATATTCCTTCTATCATTGCATAATATAAATAGTAATTTTTTTTTTTACTAGATAAAGTAATGGATTTTAACTAAAATAATAAGCAACAAATTTCTTTATAATTTACAAGTGATTAAAAAATGTATATGGTAAAATAATACTCCGTATCTTGTCTACGGGCGATGGTGAAAGAATTACTCTATATCTTTTACATCTTTTATTTTGGGGTAATGCATATATAAGGGGTATCAGCATCAGGATCTAAAATTAATTTTTTTTTGAAAACATAGACCTGATGAGTGACGTGCCATGTAATAGGGTTGAGTGAATCTATTTTAAAATTTATATGAATCAAGCTAATGTTCAACATATATATTTTCAACACAAACTATTGGGTGCGGCAAGCCGCACCAATAGTTTATGCGGCAGCGACACTCCTTTTTCTTTTTCCTTCTCTTTCTCCCTCCTTCTTCTCTTCCCTTCTCTTTCTTTCTCCTCTGCTCCTTTTTTCCAATCAAAATCAAAATAAAAAATTCACATCAATTGCACATAAAACCATCATAATTAATCCAAAGGGGGGTATTGTTTCCAAATTTGCTATTGAATCAAAATTGATGATTTGCTCTCTTTGAAAACAAATGACGAATGCGGAAGTTATGGTGGAGGATAGAACATTCGCTAGTGGTGGGGGCATTCGTTGCTGGAGGAACTGTTCCCTAATGGTGGAAACGTTCGCTGGTGGTGATTGTGGTTTGCATGGTTAGGCTAGGCTCCGACGTGGCTGCGACAGGAAGAAAAGAGAGTGGTGGTGCGTGGTTGTGTTGGTGGTGAGTGCGAGCTGCGGCAGGAAGGAGAGAGAGTATGGTGTTGCCGTGGTGGTTGTGTTGATGGTGATAGGATTAGAAGAAAGAGAGAAATATTGACTGATCTTGGGCTCTTGGCTGATATGATTTTTTGAATCTGCTAACAGGAGAGAGAAAGAAAGAGAAGAAAGGGGGAAAGAGGAGACAAAATGAAATAAATATATTTTTTACTTGTATATACTTTGTACATCGGCTAATACAAGTAATATATGAGTCAATTGATATTTCATATCAGTCAACATTAAAGACATTAATAAAAACGTATCAGCCAACAAAAGGAATATATCAGCCAACAAGAGGAATATATTAGCCAACAAAAGGTATTTATCAACCAACCAAAGGAACATATCAGTCATCAAAGGAAGCATATCAGCCAATAAAAGGATGAAATCAGCAAACAGAAGCAACAACAAAATAAACATATCAGCCAACAGTTAAAATATACATATCAGCCAACAAAATAAATATATCAGTTAACTAAAGAAACATATAAGTCAAATGATTTCTGATATCAGTCAACAAAAGGAACCTATCAAAAATTAAAAAAGAAAATATATCAGCCAACAAAAAGAAAATATTAGCCAACACAAAAATCATATCAGCCAACAAATGAAACATATCAGCCAACACATGAAACATATCAGCCAACAAATGAAACATATCAGCCAACAAGTAAAACATATCAGCCAAGCCTGCCGCACAGAAATTTGCGTGCAGTAGTCCGCACCCAATACCTTCTCTATTTTCAAATACTACCTTCATTTCTTATTAGTCGCAACAAAGGGGTATTATTTGTGAGACATAAAAAATTCTTTATTGCAAGTAATAGAAATTGAGGTAGTATTAGTTTATATAATTTGAACCTGAAAGTTTTGTTGTAAAACCTACATAAAATCTTTTTCCTTAGGAATAATTTTTTTTTATTAGGGTGTTTTGAATTAGTTTGACTCTTGAACTAGACTAAAATCCACAATTATTTCCTTAAAAAAACACAATTAGAGAAGTTAAAAGTGAAACTAAATGAGAAATGTGAATAACTTTTTTTTTTTTTGTGACGTAAAATATTGTTTGGAATACCATTTTTCTATTTAAAACATTGATCATCATCATTATTATTATTATTTTATTATTATTATTATTATTATTATTATTATTATTATTATTATTATTATTATTAGTCTATATTATGATGATTTTTTAGTTCGTTAATATAAAAGAGTCCATTATTTATCATGAAATTTATTTTTTATACAAATAAATAGGTTGATTTGTAAAATGTTCATCGTACAGGCACTATGCTAGTTGTTTCGGGGTTTTTTTGATGCGTCTTGCGGGAGAGTTACAACACCAGAATTGGTAGCCGACCGCCTGTACCTGCAAAAGCACAGAGACTCCGGTTGGTTGGAGTTCCTCCTCCGACGGTCAAGTTAGAATACGTCCGAGTGAGTGAAAATGCGGAAAGTAAATGGTCTCTCGGATTCTAGGAGATTCTGCAATTAATATTGCTCGGTATTTGTATCTGTACTTATGAATATGCAATAAATGAGGACTTTCCTCTATTTATAGTGAAAGGAGATCAATTCTCCTCTCATGGGTCAGGGTGCCACGTGTCACCAGGGGATTAGTCCTATTAGAACCCCTCTGATGTTGACACGTGTCAGCACCTGATTGGACCACATCAATGGGGTATTTTTACCCTAAACATTTGTCCCTCACAGGTGTCATGCTCTGAGAGGGCGACGTTTGGTCTCCTTCTCTCTCTCTCTTTTTTTTCTTTTCTTTTTTTTTTTAAATTTCGAATTTGAAATGAGGAGGCGACGGTTCGCCTTCTGAGTTTCTCAATAAATAGAAACCTCCCTCCTCTCATTTTCACACTTTGCATATTTTGAGAAAATTTTCGAGAGAAAGAGAGAAAGCTCTGATCCCGGCTGCTATTGCTTATACAACCGTCTTCCTTTTCCCTACTCATCCGGTTTCCGTCTGAGATTGTTGATCAGCACCGCTTGAGGGGTTTGTGAGCAATCACCATTATTTCCAGAGGCACATACGGATTTACCGTTTGTGCATTAGCTAGTTCAAACTTTCAAATATTTGCTTTTCCCAGAGGGTACATACGGTCAAGTGCCTGTGCCCCTTGCAACCCATCCACTGAATTCTGCCTGCTTTATCAGCCGATCAACATCTTTTACCTTTTCAGCTTACTTTTGAGGTACCGTCTCTATCCCTTCAGCTCTTTCTTGTATTTTTGTTTGCATCTCTTTCTCTTTTTTCTTTCTTTGGTTTTAAAAGTAAATGGACTCACCAACCACACACTGGCACACCATGATTTAGAGGTCAACCGGTCCCCTGGTATGGCTAAGTCTAAGATTGGGGGAGCCGCCTCTAGGTACTGGGATTCCCCTTGTTCATCTCCCAGTCCGACCATCTCTGTGTCTGTGCAGGGCACAATGGCTTGTACTAAAAAGACGGCTATAGATCCAAAGTATAAAGGAGAAAGCTCCGAAGAGTTGCCGCCTGAGATGAACTAGGTTGAGATGACAAGGGAATCCCCCGGAGGTGCCCCGAGCACCCCTAGCAATGGAATCCTAGGGTCCGATATTGGAGGCGGTGAGGAAGCCGCCTCCTTCTCTGGAGCTGAGGAGAGAAAATCTTCTGGTGATGAGAGCAGCGGGGAAACCGCCTCTAGGTCAAACTCCGGGCAAAGCAGCAGCATCAGTTATCTTACACCGGTTGTAGATATCGAGGAGGAGAAGAGACCCACTTGGAACAATAAGGGTGATCGCCTCCTGATCCAGGTCTCAGCTAAGGACCGGGCTAGCATGGAGAGGAACTTGGAAAACTTTGTACTCATGCTGCCTCTAGGAAAGGGGTACACCATTCGGGTCCCGCCTGAGATGGGGACAATTGCCTGGGAAGACAACCAGCGTAATGCGAATGGGTACTTTGGCTGCTATGAGGCGGCCTTTCTAGCCGGCCTCCACTTCCCCCTACACAACACCATAAAGGCCATCCTAAGAGGATACGGCCTGGGCGTGTGGCAATTAACCCCAAACTATTTGGTTAACATTTTAGGCTACATCGCCGCCTGCAAAATGCAGGGCCTAAACCCCGGCTGGGAGGCCTTTGCCCACATGCACTATTTAAGCTGGAGCCCAGGCGGGTGGAGAGCTTGGTATACTCTGACCACTTACCCCAAGTATTTGATGACGTTGGATAAACCGTCTAAGTGGTTTGACTGGAAGAACCACTTTTATCTCGTTTCCGCCCCCACAAAAGAAGAGAACCGTGAGCTTAGGACCTACAACCGGAAGCCTGAGCTGCTTGGGCATAAATACAAGATGCCCCAAGTCCTGGATGAGGACTATGAGAGAATCATAGAGTCGGGGTTCTTTGAACTTACTACCACCGCCCTCTCAACCGGTGAGCTAATAAGCGTGCCCAAGAATCGGGTACCCAAACACGAGTTTCTGCGAGATGAGGCATTCTTATCCTCCTGTGGGTTAAGCACCCAGGTTAAGAAACGTAGGTTGCAGGAGCACCTGACACTATTATGTTGTTTTAGTTATTTCATACTTAACGAAAATTTTCTTGTATTTGCCTAATCAGACGGTTTCTTTCTGCAGTAAACGCTTAAGGATGTTGCCTCCACACAAGACTCCTGCTAAATTAACTGCTGAAATCAGCAAGGAGATTGCGGAGAAGAAGAAAGCTGCCCAGGCAGCAAAAAACAAGGTATACACGCGTGTCCCTTAGTCCTTTATATTTTTTGCAAGTATATACCGGCTGACCATTATGCCTGCCTTTTGACTTAGGATGGGAGCAAGGCGTCTCGCTCTCTAACCAAGATGATCCGGTCCCGGCCAGGAGATGAAGGCGTCGTTTCCAATAAATCCCAGAAGGGCTCTGCTCAAGCGATCCCAGGCCGTATAACGGTTGGGGGTAAGAGCGTGAAAAACTCTGGCATAGGGTTTGACCTCACCTTCGGGAGGTCGGATGTTCCAGAGGCACCGAAGGATATTGCACCGCCTAAGGCTTCAGGCGCTTCTGTGCCGGTTGAGGGCAATCGAGACCCTCAACCTGACTTCCAAGGTACAATTGATCTCTTAAACCCCTCTTTGCTTGGCAAACCCATGCGGGTCAAATCACACTCCCAACTCTAGCCGGAAGACTCTTCTGGCAGCCGACAGTCTATAGGAGGGGTGTATGTACCTTTCTCACCGTCTCTTTCTGGTGCAGATCTCTCCCCTCGCTGGCTGGATGTACAACAGTACGCCAGGGCCATGCTGAAGGCCATTCCTAAAGAGGAGAAGGGGGCAATTCCGGGGATCAACACCTTCAACGCTGACCGTGTCATGGTCGGTCTGGCTGAGGTATGTTCTTGAAGATTCGCTTATTTTATAAACATAGTAGGCCATCCGGTCCTCTAACAACGGTTGTGTTTTTGCAGCCCATGCTACGCGTGGAAGGGCTGAAGAAGGCTTATGCCAGGAAGCAAGAGGAGGTAAGACGGGCTAAACGAGAGGCGTCTGAGGCCCATAACGTTTCCCTATATTCCATGATAGTGCATGATTTAGAAACTAAAGGTCTAATCATGCAACAGGCGGACTCCATCAAACAGCTTCAAAGGTCCCTTGATGATGCCAAGACCAAAATCTTCAACCTTCAGTCGGCACTTGATAATGGAGAGGAGGAGGCGAAGAAAACGGAGAAGTCCCTCAAAGTGTTGGAGGACACCAAGAAGGAAAACTCCCTGTTGCAAGTAGAGAAGCTCCGTTTGAAGAAAGAGATGGCCTCTGCCAGCCAGAATTTTGAAGCCACCCTTCAAGCTGAGTAGAGCCGGGTCATTGAGGAGAATGAGCAAGATTGCGAGAATCGCATGAAAATGGCTTGGTCCCTTGTACATCCAGAGGCGGAATATGCCGTCTGGGAACTAGCCTATAAATACGCAGATCTTGCCATTCTGGCCAAGGAGGAGAACCAGCTGGTGCCTGAGCCGTATGAAGACTAGGTCAAGAAGGAGATCGAGGCCATGCAGTTGGAGATGGGCTCAAACAGGGATGAAGAGGCCCGAGCTGCGAATGAGGAGATCCAGGCTGAAAATGAAGAGACCCTTGCCCCTTCTGCTTCCGAAGGAGCCGCCAATGACCCGGCTCAATCTTGAACCTTATTAATTATACTCTCCGGCCTGCGCGTCGTGTGTTTGAATGTATCTTTTCACGGACATTGGTCCGGCTGACAATTTCTTGTGGCTATAAGCCAATTTGTACATTTTCCGGCTGAGCCGGCTTCATTTCTATATGATATCTTTCAATTTTCGCAGTTTTGCTTCGATTTTTTGTAAATTAAGTTTTTGCATTTTCCTAGTGTGCATGCAGTATACCGGATGTATGAGCTTCACTTGCCCCTGGACGGTTGTGTGCTTGGTAGTTTCCCTACCCTAAACATGTAGCCGTCCAAACGAGCATCCAGAGAATGAATCGGCGGTCCTTTGACCATTTTGAAAGAGGACGAATTGGTCCAAGTAGGAGTAGCAGATGGTGCCTGCTTATGCCCGTCGCTTACCCGACTGTTTGTTACCCTTCGGGTAATCATTCGTAGACGTTTGATAGGAAATAGGCGGCCTTTGATCGTGAGTATGCCTCATAACCAGGTTGTGGTTTAGTTAAGGCGTTGACCCTGACTAGTATTTGAATTGTGGCCGGATGTAGTAACTTTGAGCGAGGACCGGTTTTACCTGATCTAGACTCTAAATACCGACTGTGCCACTTTGGGGCGACGTGCGGTTGTGCCGAGGTCTCAATTTTAATAGTTAATTTGGGTTGATACGCGGCTGAGTGCCTTTGAGCGGCCGCTTGTGCTACTTTGGAGCGTCATGCGGCCGTATCTCAACCTCTACTATCTTCTCAAGTGAAGAGTGGTTGGCGAGAGACCGGCTGTGATGCTATTGAGCAAGAGTTGTGTATCTCTGATCGAGATTTCGGGCACCGTCTCTGTCCCTTAGGAGCAACATGAGGTATCTCGATTTTAATTGCATATTCAAACGATTGTGTTTTAACCTGGAAAGTCGGTTTTTAGCCGTTTATACGTTATTGGTAGAACAATGTACCACCCAAATGGGAGATGTTCTCTTCGACGATTTCACCCAACGGGGCGTCGCCGGATGCCTGCTCATGCTGGAGCAAGCGGTCGGTTTAAGATAAAATCTGGCCTTTGGCCTCAGAGTTTGCCCGGCTGTGCATTACACAAACGAGACTACAATATACAATAATTAAGAGAATCCGGCCTTTAACCTCAAAATTTGCCCGGTTTGTAGTACACAGTCGGGACTTTATACAAAATAGAAATTAATAAAGCATTCTTTCATTAATACTCTATTCACAAAAAATTACAAATCTTAGTAGTAGTACTTTTTCAAGTTATCTACATTCCAAGTTCTGGCTAGCTGCCTGCCGTCTAGAGTTTCCAGGCGGTAGGTGCCGCCTCTAACTTCATCAAAAATCTGGTAGGGACCTTCCCAATTAGAAGTTAGCTTCCCTTATTCATTGGCCTTGCCGGTTGCCTCCATTTTTCGTAGCACAAAATCCCCCACTTTCAAGGGTCGTTTGTGCACTCTTTTGTTGTAGGCTCTAGTCATTCTCAGGCAGTATATCTCATGACGTAAGGCGGCATTGCCCCTGCGCTCCGGGAGTGAATCCAATGCTAGACGCATGGCCTCCCAATTTGCCTCTTCATCGTAGAGCATGATGCAGAGTGTTGGCTCATGAAGTTCAATATGCAGGACGGCTTCAGTGTCGTATGTCATGAGGAACGGGGTTTCACCAGTTGCCTCTTTTTCAGTTGTTCTGATAGCCCATAGGACATGAGGCAACTCATCTGCCCATAGACCGCCAGCCCTTTCAATTTTCTTCTTGATACCGTCTGAGATCAATTTGTTGAAAGCTTCAACTTGACCGTTTGCTTGGGGACGGCCGACTGATGCGAAACAATGTGAGATCCCTTGATCTCCCAACCAGTTCTTGAGGGTAGGCGTCTCAAATTGTGGACCATTGTCAAAAAGCATAGACATAGGAACCCCAAACCGGGTGATGATGTTTCTCCAAATGAAGGAGATGACGTCCTTTGTCTTAATGCCTTTGAACGCCTCTGCCTCTACCCATTTGGTGAAGTAATCTACAGCCACCAGAATGTATCATCGCCCGCCTCTAGCAGGTGTATAGGGACCTAGGATGTCCATGGCCCACTTTGCAAATGGAACCAGGCTGTAGATCGTCGTCAAGTCAGTGGTCGGACGGTGTATGAGTTTGCCAAATTTTTGGCATTTATCACACCTTTTCAACATTTCCATGGCGTCTGCCTCAAGGGTAGGCCAGAAGTATCCCTGCCGCCTGGCCCTCTTTGCTAGAGTTCTGCCGCCTATATGTGAAGCACAAAAGCCCGAGTGCAGATCCTCCAGCACCTCTTTCCCCTTTTTTGGGGTTACACATTTCGACCACGGCTAGAGGTAACCCTTCCTGAGGAGTTCTCCTTGATGGATCTCAAAACTTGAGGCCCACTTTTTCAGTGCAGCCGCTTCTGAAGGGGCATCCGGCAGAGTGTCGTCTGCCAAGTAAGCCTGGATGGCATCCATCCAGGTTGAGCTTCGGTCAAGAACTCCAATGGGATCATTCTCAATACTTCTCCTTCCCATGACTTCCTAGAAGACAAACCGAGGCGCATCACAGGAGGCGGATGATGCCAATTTTGATAGAGCATCCGCCTGATTGTTTTCTGACCTTGGCACTTGACTCAAGTTAAATTCTTCAAGTGTCTTGGCCTCATCTTTGACCGCCTGAAGATATTTAATCATTGCCGGATGGGTGGCCTCATAGTTATCATGGTATTGGCTGACGATCAACTGAGAATCTGAACAGGCGTCAACTTTCCTTGCCCTGCCGCCTTACACATGCGGATTCAAGCTAGCAGGGCCTCATACTCCGCCTCATTATTCGAGGCTTGAAACTTAAACCGTAGCGCATATTCATATTTGTCCCCTTTTGGAGACTTGCAAATTACACCTGCACCCCAGCCGTTCATCGTAGAGCTCCCGTCTACATAAACCTTCCAAACCTGATCAATGTTTTCCAGCTGATCCAACCTTGTCATTTCAACAATGAAGTCAGCAAACGCCTGACCCTTCACTGCTTTCCTCGGTTCGAAGGTTATTTCTAGGCTTTGCATCTCAATAGCCCATTTAAGCATTATGCCGGATGACTCCAAGGTTGTCATTGGCCGCTTGAGGGGTTGGTCTGTGTAGACCATCACCGGATGTGCCAAGAAGTATGGTTTCAACTTCTTTATGGCCATGAAAAGGGCAAGGCCAAAATTTTCAACCAAGAGGTACCGCAGTTCAGCATTTCTAAGCACATGGCTAATGAAGTACACTGGGAGCTGATTGCCGTCTCTTTCAGCTAGGAGAACGGCACTGAGGGCGTGATCCGAGACGGCCAAGTACATGTAGAGAACCTCCCTAACTAAAGGACTGACCAGTCGGGGTAATGAGTGAAGGTGCTCTTTCAGCTTTTGGAATGCCGCCTCAGCATTCTCCCCCCATTCAAATCTTGTTTTCTTTTTGATTGCTTGGAAGAAGCAAAGGCATTTGTCGCCTGACCGGCTGAGGAATCTCCCCAATGCCGCCAGACAACCGGTTAATTTTTGGACTTCCTTGACAGTGCGGGGTGGCTTCATGTCAATAACCGCCTGTACCTTTTCCGGGTTAGCCTCTATTCCCCTTTAATCAATCAAAAATCCGATAAACTTCCCAGACTCAACACCAAAGACGCACTTCTTGGGATTAAGCATGACCTTATGCCGCCTGAGGGTGGTGAAGGTTTCTCGGAGGTCAGCAAGGTGATCCGTCTGAAGCTTGGATTTGACTATCATGTCATCAATTTATGCCTCTACATTCCTCCCTATTTGATTAATGAAGACGGTATTAATCATACGTTGGAAGGTAGCAGTCGCATTCTTCAACCCAAACGGCATCACCGTATAATAGAATAACCTTTGATCAGTGACGAATGCCGTCTTTTCTTGATCTTTTTTCCACAAGGATATCTGATGGAAGCCTGAATAGGCGTCCATGAAGCTCATCAAGGCATGACCGGTTGTAGAGTCGACCACACTGTCGATCTTTGGAAGTGGATAACTATCCTTTGGACATGCCTTATTTAGATCTGTGTAATCAACACACATCCACCAGGTACCATTCGGCTTCTTTACCAGAACAACGTTGGCTACCCAATCCGGGTAGTAGCATTGCCGAATGAACCCGGCATCCATCAGCTTCTTGACCTTGGCGGCAGGCGCCTGAGACCTTTCCTCGCCGTGATTTTTTTTCTTCTGCCTAACCGGCTTCTTTTTTGGGTCCACGGCGAGTTTGTGGACAGTAAGATCCGGGCTTACGCCTGGCATCTCTTCCACTTCAAAGGCAAATATGTCTTTGAATTCTTTCAATAGTTGGTGCAAGTCTGCACCCAATGTTGGAAAGGCAACTGTCCCCACCTTCACGGTTCGCTCTGGCCGGCTGTCGTCTAGAACGATATCAATGTTATCACCAGTCGGCTAGGGACGTAGATCATCTGACCGTTCCCCGATCAGTGATTGCTATTGCTTTTCTTTTCTGACGGCCACTAGGTGGTCCGCCTTTCTCTTTTTGCCGGCCGCCTTGGGAGCAGGCGCGGCTTATTGGCAGTCGTCAAGGTTAATAGACTTCCCACTTTGGCCGGCTGCAGCCACAGTAGGTTTGACGTCTGAGAGATAGCACTCTCTCGCGACCTTCTGACCCCCGCTCAGGAACCTACTGACCCATCATCCCTCTCGAATTTTAGCAACATGAGAGACGGGATGATGACTGCCTTGGACTCGTTGAGGGTAGGACGGCCCAAAATCAGGTTATAGGCGATCAATTCTTCGACCATAAAAATTTGACGACCATGTGTTGCCCTTCCCCCTTCTCACCTAGCCGGATGAGTAGGTCGATCCTTCCTACAAGATGCACCACTCCTCCCCAAAACCGACCAAGGGATGAGAGGCCTTGTGCATGTTGCTAGGCTTGTACTTTAGCTTTGTCAAGCACTTATAGCTGATAAGGTCAGACGAGCTCCCGGTATCAATGAGGATCCGACCTACTTGCTGATTGGCGACTTTGCACTCGATGACTATGGGGTCATCATGAGGTCGCCTGACCTTGCCCCGGTCTTTCTCAGAGATGATGACCTCGGGGAAGGTGTCTTTTGACGCCTGACCCTCATCCACTGAGTTGACCTGCTTCCGGATGTTATCTTTTGTGCCCCGGATGGTAGGACCACCTCCGGCGAAGCCGCTTGCTATAGTCATGATTTGCTCCTCATCAGTGTCAGAGCTTATAGCAAGATTGTTTGGCTTCTTGGATGGTTGTCCATTGTTTGCCCGGGGGTAGCCGTTGGACTTCACAAGGTAGGACTTTAAAGCCCCCTCATCAGCCAAGCGGTCAAGTAGCTGCTTGGGGCTATATCAACAATTGGTGTCATGGCCTATATCCTCAAGGAAATGGCAGAACTTAGACTTGTCCCGGCTTTTGATGGGACTCTTCATTGCAGCCGGTTTCTCTAGGGACAACCGGTCCTTAACCTCCATGAGGATGGAGGAGAAATTCTTGTTGAACTCGTACTTGGGAATATGCGACTTCAACTCTTTCTTTTTCTTCTGGGATGACTGACCAGAGTGGTCAGCCACCCAGACTTCTTTTCTTTTCTTGCTCTCTTCTTTTTTAAATGGCTGAGCTGGCCAGCTGTCTCTTTTGTCGGTCTTTTTAGGGTTCGACGACTGCTTGATGGCACAGAGCTCCGTCGCCTGTATGTAGGCTTCGGCTTCCATCAACGCTTCTTAGAGGGTTGCTACCCTCTTCCTGACTAGGTCAAACTTGATGGTCGACCTGTCCTTAAGACCCTTGAAGAAGTCTGTGTAAGCAACCTCATCAGACAACCCTTGGATCTGAATTCTCATCAGATTGAACCGCCTGTCATAGGATCATAACCTTTCTCTATCCCCCTACTGTATAGCCCCTAGGTCGAGGCTTGTCCTCTTGGCCGTGATGTTCATAGAGAAGTTAGACACGAACAGATATGCCAGTGTCTTGAAGTTGTTGATGCAACCGGCTGGCGCGTTGCCAAACCACCGTTGGGCTATGCCCTTTAGTGTTGCCGGGAAGCATCTGCACCAAGCGGCATCATCCAACCCCTGCAAATAAATGAGGTTGGTGTACGCCATCAAGTGGTATTCCGGTTTGGAGGTACCGTCGTAGGCACCAACCAACACGTTCTTCACCTTGGCCAGCTGAGCCGCCTGATGAGTGACATTTATGTCACTCTTACGGTAGTCTTTTCTAGTAGTTTTAGTAATAATTTGGTCCATTTTATTACGTTTTTGCTATGATTCGCCTAATTTGAGCTTTCTACCTTTGTAATGCGTAATGTGTATTCATGTGGTTTAGGTAGTCTATACTCCCCTCCCCTTTCGTTGTATTACGCTTTGCCTTCCTATCCATGATTGTAGGTGTATACCGTTGATTCGGAGATGGAAGGAACAAGGGCAAAACGAGAGAATTCCAAACCAGACAAATGGCGTAGGCGCGCAACCGGAGGAGCAGGCGTGCCATTTAAATGCGCGCCTGCTCCAAAGTGGGTATTTAATGGTTGGTCCAGCTCATCAGCGCGCCCGCGCATTTAGGTGGCGCGCCCGCTCCTCTGGTTGCGCGCCCACGCCATTTGTCTGGTTTGGAATTCTCCCGTTTTGCCCTTGTTTCTTCCATCTCCGAATCAACGGCATACACCTACAATCATGGAACAGGAAGGCAAAGCGTAATACAAGGAAAGGGGAGGGGAGTATAGACTACCTAAACCACATGAGTACACATTATGCATCACAAAGGTAGAAAACTCAAACTAGGCGAATCATAGAAAAAAGGTATTAAAATGGACCAAATTATTACTAAAACTACTAGAAAAGACTACCGCAAGAGTGACATAAATTTCACTCATTAAATTCCCCCAAGCTAAACCTTTGCTCGTCCTCGAGCAAAGCTAAGGACAAAGAAGAATAAGACACAATTATTCAAACACAAGAAAAATAGAAAATGAGGGAAAGGAATTTACACTAACTCACTTTCGTAGGAATCACGGTTGTTTTTAGCATAAATAACAAGCCATTTAAACCTCAAAGTTGCCAATGAGGACGAGTATGCTCTCGTGGGGGTTTCCAAAGAGTTAAACCCACAACTCTTGGCATCACGCTCAAAACAAACCCAAAAGAAAGGAGCAAATAAAGAAAATCAACTAAAAACACGAAACAAAACGTGAATAAGAAGAGCGTATTGAAAAGACAAGCATAGATGGATGACAATCATTCTAAGCAATAAGAGTAAACACGCTTTTAAATGCCAATGGTTGATTAAAAGATAAGTTATGCTAAGCATAGAGAACTCTAACATGCTCCACTCCCCCTGCATTCCATATATTCTTACCGCGTACCCTCATCGAGATTCAAATCCACCCTTCAAGATAGCATCTCATGACTCCACGAAAAGGCCAGAACAAAGATAAGACAATAAGGCAAGGGTGACCCGACATCTTACCAAGTCATGCTCTCTCCATATTCTTGAAATCTAGCCCCCTCCACCGACTAGTGACTCAACTAATCCAAGTCAAAAGGACTTTAAAAGGAGTTGTAACGTAGGCTAGGAGGTAAAGGTGAGGAAAAATATGAAAATTTGGTGGTAAATCGTAATTGTGAAGCACATAATGCGCCAATTCTCAAAAACAACGTAGAATATCACCAATTTCCAAAAAAGAATACATCTCCCCCACGCTTATTCAACACAAACTCACAGAACTATAAACAAAATGCGTAGAACCTCTCCCCCAAGCTTGAATTGAGCATTGTCCTCAATGCTCAAACTAGGGAGGACACTACATCAAAATCTTTTTGCAATTTTTCATTCCTTTTTTTTTTGTTTTTTGAGCTAATGCTTTTGTCAACTTTTATTACGTTGTCCTTGCCTTTTATAACTATGGACGGATTTTTCTTAAATTCACATTTGCTTTTATTAAACACAAAAATATCGAAAACACAACCTTACTTTCCATATCAAACCATCACCTTCCAACTTATCAAACCAAAATCACAACAAATTTTCATGGCTCAAACTTCACAATTCTACGGGTAAAAAATGAAATAGAAGGGCCACAGGGTTTGTAATATGCTACAAACAAGGAGGTGTAGGCTCAACATGGCTAGCAAGGGGCAAATGCAAATGAAATTACAAAGAAGCAACAAAAGAAAAGCTAAACCTAGAAAAGCAAAATAGTCACCAAAGAAAATTCCTTTCTCCTCCCTAGATTTAGTTCGGTCGCGATCTCGGGTAGCTAGACATCAAGATCTCGATCTAAGCATGCCTTGGTAAGGATCATATGCCGCTCATACAAGAAGTGTTGGAGGCTTGAACAATAAAGCTCACATTGGGGTACAAAAACTAACTTGAGGGTTTCAAATCCCCTAATGAGAGCAACACCTTCTTACCACAAACAAGTGAATTTGGGTTCGATGGGCCTTACAAGTTCTAGCACAACTACCTTAGCATAGACATATCCTAGAGTCAACCAATGGCAATCCAAGAACTTGGAAACTCTTAATCCTTAGGAAGAAAGACAGTCAAGAATGCAAATCCATCAAGTATTGCTCAACATAAACACAAAACATACAACAAGCACATGATTAGTCTTGAGAAAAAGAAAAATCCTACACAAAAGGAAGGAGCATAAAAGGCAAAAAGGCATGTAAGCAAATAATTCCCGATCGTCAAACAATGGTCGTTTGATATCAACATCAACGGCCCCAAACACACTAGGTGTTAGTAGCAAACATCCCCGAACCTTTCAACTTCCACTAAACTAGAGCTATCCTAAAGCACACTAAGAAACATAAAAAGAAAGAAATAAAGAAAGAAAAAAATAAAAAAATAAAAATAAAAGAAAGATCTCACTGAAATGATGCCTAGTAAGCATATCCAAAGTGGGAGCATGCGTCCTAAAAGGGTGAGTACCCAAATAAAAGAGATAACAAACTATATACACAAAAGGGTTAGTAAGAATGAGGGTAGATATGAAAAATTAAACTGAAAATGAAAAATGAAATAAAGAAATAAAATGCAACCCTCAGTCGTTTCCTTTTCTTTTTTTTAGACCTGAAATCATCTAAACTGCTCTCTATCATCAAAAAATTTCTCAATCCGCCTATCTCAATAAGAGAATTGTCAAAAATTGTCATAAAAAATCTCATTATAAGTCATCTCAATAGACAACCAACTCATTAATCAAATAAATAACGTAACTCTACTGATAAAGTGCCACGCCGGCGTAGATCAGTACCAATCATCATCAACAGTCAGAAGGATGAACTCACCGGTATCCAGCAGACCGAGAGAAACGTCCCCAAAGCAGCATCATCATCACAACTCATCAGAAAAGAAACATCAGTACACCAAGCACAGAAAAACAGCCACATATAACCAAGAAGAGGAGGCAACAGACAGACATAATGCATAAAGACAGTGACTACACAGCATGCGAGCAGGAGAATATCCCTGCCAAGTCATTCCCCACCAAGAGTATATTTCCCCTAATCATAAAATAGGAATGCAAAACAGGAGAGAGGGATATACTCAAGGGATTTGGCCTATTGGCCGCTAAGGCCAGGCTCTGAGGGGCCAAGTCATATTGGAAGTCACTCGGGGGACCGAAGAGGCCCCAACCACCGTCAAAACCTGGTGGCCATCCGTAATGACCTCGATACAGATCCTCCTGCCAAATGGGTAGCCGATCATGGGGAGCGTCTTGGGGATAGAGGGGGCGGGGTGAGCAGGATCAACATAGGGGTAAGCTGGGTCCCCTCTATAGTCACTCCCGTCGGGCACACGATAGTCGTACTGCCCATCCTCATCAAGGAAGCTGCGAACCTTCTTACCGGGCTGGAGAGGACCCTGCCAGTTGGATAGGTAGGGAGGTTGTCCCCCCCCCCCCAAGAAGGAACAGGGTCGTGCTAAGGTGGCCAATTGGGATAGTTAACAGGGGGAGCAATCTCACCTCTGTTCATAGAGGAGTCATACAGGGCCTGCTGCTGCAGGAAGTGGTCCTGTTGCGACTCATAATAACCTTGTACACCGAGGCTTAGCTCTTGCATTTGCCTTGCAATATCAGCAAGCTCGAATGTACCTATAGTTTGCTGGGTAATCGGCGATTGCTGCTGCTGCTGCTCCTCCTGAAACACCTCCTCATTACCCATCTCTACCGCATCATCCCCATCAACACCGGGCACTCGCCCACTATCTCTCAGAACTCTCCACACATTAGGGGACTGAAGCGTGAGGGAAGTGAAGTGAGGCTTAAGGAGGAAACAATGGTGAGCCCCTCTAACTAACCACCTAAAAGCATGGGGGTTTGCCGTGGGCATGATAAAATCAGAACGGCGAAGCTGGTCCAAGTCAAGGTAAATATCCCCACTACTACCTACGGCCGTGCATAGAGGTAGAAGGTTTGTGTAACCTAACTTGGTGGCCAATCTAGTGACCATCGCCCCGCAATGTATCTTCCCTGACTTTTTCCCTTTCGCTATGGCTTGACAAGTTTGCATAAAGAGGAAACCCAAATTCAATCTCCGTGCATACTCTCCCTTTGTGGCTATCCACAAGCAAAGGACCTCTTCCTTAGTCAGCTTACCTAGGTCTTATTTACTAATGGTGGAATATCCTAATAAACGGTGCGGGATCCTAAGGGCAGGGTGCCAAATCTCACTGGCTATGGAATGCCTGGTATGAAACTCATCTTTGCCTGAAATGGAACGCCACCAAGCGAACTCACTATACTCCCCAAAGTGCTCATAAAGTGGGTAGAAGAGGTTTGCATCTGAGTGAAAGTCCAGGGCTTGGTTAAACTTTGCTAGTGACATGGTGTGTTGGTTGTTAAAGAGTTGGAAAGATATCAACTTGAAAAGACGAGAAAAACTCTAAGGTGGGTTCTTGGTAGGTCATAAATGAAGAGTTTACGAATGATCCTATTCGAAGGTTATCAAAAAGAATCCACAAGTCATCATTTATTCCAAGTTTTATTATATTTCCCCGATGATAGTGTCTAGAAGGTCGCAACTTTCTTTTTTTCATATCAGAGTATATTGAGGAGTGGCTTTTGTTTAAGAACTTTAAGGTGGCAAGGGTATTGGGTTGGTCCGACTCTTGGTTTTGGGACGATTGTCCTGACATTGAGGTCTTTCTCTTTTTCCCAATCCTTGTACTCATGACTACCCTCTTTTTTTTTTTTTTTTTTTTTCTGTTTTCACTCCTTTTCCAAAGTCAACTCCTGACTATTTCCAACCTTAACCTCCACAAACCATAATGTGCCTGTTTCACAGCAATAATAATCCAACAACCACAACCAAATATATCCACAACAATTTCAACAATAGTCAACAGTATCCACCAATATTTTCAACAATAATCAACGGAATCTCGATAATAACTAAAGATAACCAAAATCCTTGCTTTAAAATTAATCAAAAGAGATAAAAATAACAAAGGGATTTTGAATACCTTGACCTTTATGTGAAAATTGTTGTTTTGATGTTGAAGATTTTGAATAGTAAAGAAATTCATTGTGGTGGTGTTGATGATGCCCATTTGCTTTTTTGGTGATGAACGAACTATTGGATGCAAGATTGAAGCTTTGATGATGATGAATGATTCGTGGCTGATGCTTGTTCGACGATGGGGATGGTAGAAGATGATGACGAACGTGATGATGATGATGAATGGGATCTTGAGAATGGGTCGTGTGTGTTAGAGAGAGGAAGGTTACATGGGAGGTAGGTTATGTTTGTGAGGGATGAGGGAGTTTAGGAGACGAAGCCAAAACCGTAAATTTTGGGAACCCAGATTGGCGCGCCCGCGCCGTAAATAGCAGTGCCCGCTCCACTTTAAACGCGCCCGCGGCGTTCAGTTATCGCGGATCGCGCTTAAAGCGCGTTAAAATCGCGCAGACTCTCTAGATTGTGTGAATTTAAAGAACAAAACATTGGCGCGCCCGCTCCTAATTCGGCGCACCCGCGGAAACTTGATTTCGCGAACCGCTCTTAAATCGCGACAAAACCGCTCCAACTCTCTGGATTGTCGACCTTTTCAGACCTTGATTTAGGCCCACTCGCTCCAAATTTTGCACGCCCGCGCCACTATGTTCTCGCGAATCGCTCTTCAGTCGTGACCAAATCGCGCTGGCTCTCTGCCTTTGGTTTGCATTTGACCTCAAATTCTCAAAAAAAAATTCATTTTGCTTCAACTCTTAACTCTCTTTTCTCAAAAACACACACAATCACACCTACATCACAATAGAGCAAGAAAAGTGTTAGATGGATCAATTTAAGTGTTTCAAAAGAAAATAAAATCAAACTAAGTTAGAGACCGGGTTGCCTCCCGTAAGCGCTTTGTTTCTCGTCGTTAGCTCGACTTCCTTGAAATGAAATCAAGGGGACTTGAACACATCAATAAGTGACAAATTTTCTGGTTTTGCGAATGGTTGACCCTCAAAATATAGCTTGAGACGGTGTCCATTCACTTTGAATGGAGGATACTTGTCATTGAAGATCTCGATTGCACCGTGTGGGAAGACCTTGGACACTTTGAATGGGCCGCTCCATCTTGATCGTAGCTTTCCGGGAAAGAGCTTGATCCTTGAATTGTAGAGTAGGACCTTTTGTCCTTCCACAAACTCTTTCTTGGAGAGCTTCGCGTCATGCCATGCTTTGGTTTTAGCCTTATACAAACTTGCGCTATCATAGGCATTCATGCGGAGCTCTTCTAGCTCATGAAGATCTAGCAACCTTCGTTCACCCGCGGCATGGAGATCAAAATTGATTTGCTTAATGGCCCAATTTGCCTTATGCTCTATTTCAACCGGGAGATGGAAATTCTTCCCATACACAAGCTTATAGGGTGTTGTCCCAATTGGAGTCTTAAAGGCAGTCATGTAAGCCCATAATGAGTCAATGAGCTTACTAGACTAATCCTTCCTTGTTCTAGCAACGGTCTTCTCCAAGATGACTTTCAACTCCCTATTTGTGACCTTCGCTTGACCACTTGTTTGGGGGTGGTAAGCAAGGCCTCGCTTGTGCGATACACCATACTTTGAAAGAATCTTGTTGAATGTATGGTTCTTGAAGTGTGAACCTCCATCACTTATGATTGCCTTAGGAACACCGAATCTTGGGAAGATTAGGGTAGGCACTTTAGGGAGTAGTGAGTTCGCTTGGTGGCGTTCCATTCAAAGTACCCTCCATTCAAAGTGAATGGACACCGTCTCAAGCCATATTTTGAGGGTCAACCAATCACAAAACCAGAAAATTTGTCACTTATTGATGTGTTCAAGTCCCCTTGATTTCATTTCAAGGAAGTCGAGCTAACGACGTGAAACAAAGCGCTTACGGGAGGCAACCCGGTCTCTAACTTAGTTTGATTTTATTTTCTTTTGAAACACTTAAAGTGATCCATCTAACACTTTTCTTGCTCTATTGTGATGTAGGTGTGATTGTGTGTGTTTTTTGAGAAAAGAGAGTTAAGAGTTGAAGCAAAATGAATTTTTTTTTGAGAATTTGAGGTCAAATGCAAACCAAAGGCAGAGAGCCAGCCCGATTTGGTCGCGATTGAAGAGCGATCCGCGAGAACATAGTGGCACGGGCGTGCAAAATTTGGAGCGGGTGCGCCTAAATCAAGGTCTGAAAAGGTCGACAATCCAGAGAGTTGGAGCGGTTTTGTCGCGATTTAGGAGCGGTCCGTGAAATCAAATTTTCGCGGGCGCGCCAATGTTTTTCTCTTTAAATTCACACAATCTAGAGAGTTTACGCGATTTTAACGCGCTTTAAGCGCGATCCGCGATAATTGAACGGCGTGGGCGCGTTTGAAGTGGAGCGGGCGCTGCTATTTACGGCGCGGGCGCGCCAATCTGGGATCCCAAAATTTACGGTTTTGGCTTCGTCTCCTAAACTCCCTCATCCCTCACAAACATAACCTACCTCCCATGTAACCTTTCTCTCTCTAACACACACGACCCATTCTCAAGATCCCGTTCATTATAATCATCATGTTCGTCATCATCTTCTACCATCCCCATCGTCTAACAAGCATCAGCTACAAATCATTCATCATCATCAAAGCTTCAATCTTGCATCCAACAGTTCATTCATCACCAAAAAAGCAAATGGGCATCATCAACACCAACCACAACGAATTTCTTTGCTATTTAAAATCTTCAACATCAAAACAACAATTTTTCGCATAAAGGTCAAGGTATTCAAAATCCTTTTGTTATTTTTATCTCTTTTGATTAATTCTAAAGCAAGGATTTCCGTTATCTTTAGTTATTATCGAGATTTCATTGATTATTGTTGAAAATATTGCTGGATACCGTTGACTATTGTTGAAATTGTTGTTGGATATATTTGGTTGTGGTTGTTGGATTATTATTGCTGTGAAACAGGCACATTGTGGTTTGTGGAGGTTAAGGTTGGAAATAGTCAGGAGTTGACTTTGAAAAAGGAGTGAAAACAGAAAAAAAAAAAAAAAAAAAAAGAGGGTAGTCATGAGTACAAGGATTGGGAAAAAGAGAAAGACCTCAAAGTCGAGACAATCGTCCCAAAACCCAGAGTCGGACCAACCCAATACCCTGCCCACCTTAAAGTTCTTAAACAAAAGCCACTCCTCAATATACTCTGATATGAAAAAAGAAAGTTGCAACCTTCTAGACACTATCATCGGGGAGATATGATAAAACTTGGAATAAATGATGACTTGTGGATTCTTTTTTATAACCTTCGAATAGGATCATTCGTAAACTCTTCATTTATGACCTACCAAGAACCCACCTTAGAGTTTTTCTCGTCTTTCCAAGTTGATACCCTGCCCTTAGGATCCTGCACCATTTATCAGGATATTCCACCATTAGTAAACAGGACCTAGGTAAGTTGACTAAGGAAGAGGTCCTTTGCCTGTGGATAACCACAAAGGGAGAGTATGCACGGAGATTGAATTTGGGTTTCCTCTTTATGCAAACTTATCAAGCCATAGCAAAAGGGAAAAAGTCATGGGAGATACATTGCGGGGTGATAGTCACTAGATTGGCCACCAAGTTAGGTTACATAAACCTTCTACCTCTATGCACGACCGTAGGTAGTAGTGGGGATATTTACCTTGACTTGGACCAGCTTCGCCGTTCTAATTTTATCATGCCCACGGCAAACCCCAATGCTTTTAGGTGGTTAATTAGAGGGGCCCACCATTGTTTCCTCCCTAAGCCTCACTTCACTTCCCTCACGCGTCAGTCCCCTAATGTGTGGAGAGTTCTAAGAGATAGCGGGCGAGTGCCCGGTGTTGATGGGGATGATGTGGTAGAGATGGGTAATGAGGAGGTGGTTCAGGAGGAGCAGCAGCAGCAACAACCGCCGGTTACCCAGCAGACTACAGGTACATTTGAGCTTGCTGATATTGCAAGGCAAATGCAAGAGCTAAGCCTAGGTGTACGAGGCTATTATGAGTCGCAACAGGGCCACTTCCTGCAGCAGCAGGCCTTGTATGACTCCGCTGTGAACAGAGGTGAGATTGCCCCCTGTTACTATCCCAATTGGCCGCCTCAGCGCGGCCCTGTTCCTTCTTTGGGGGGGGGGGGACAACCTCCCTACCTATCCTTACTGGCAGGGTCCTCTTGAGCTCGGTTAGGAGGTTCGCAGCTTCCCTGATGAGGATGGGCAGTACGACTATCGTGTGCCCGGTGGGAGTGACTATAGAGGGGACCCAACTTACCCCTATGTTGATCCTGCTCACCCCGCCCCCTCTATCCCCAAGACGCTCCCCATGATCGGCTGCCCATTTGGCAGGAGGATCTGTATCGAGGTCATTACGGATGGCCACCGGGTTTTAACGGTGGCTGAGGCCTCTTCGGTCCCCTGGGTGACTTCCATTATGACGTGGCCCCTCAGGAGCCTGAGCCTGGCCATAGCGGCCAATAGGCCACGTCCCTTGAGTATATCCTTCTCTCCTATTTTGCATTCCTATTTTAATGATTAGGGGAAATATACTCTTGGTGGGGAGTGACTTGGCAGGGATATTCTCCTGCTCGCATGCTGTGTAGTTGTTGTCTTTATGCTTTATGTCTGTCTGCTGCCTCCTCTGCTTGGTTATATGTGGTTGTTTTTCTGTGCTTGGTGTACTGATGTTTCTTTTCTGATGAGTTGTGATGATGATGCTGCTTTGGGGACGTTTCTCTCGGTCTGCTAGATACCGATGAGTTCGTCCTTCTGACTGTTGATGATGATTGGTATTGATCTACGCCGGCATGACACTTGATCATTAGAGGTACGTTATTTAATTGATGATTTGGTTGTCTATTGAGATGACTTACACTAGTAGAAAAACTTAAATGGGAAAAACCAGTGCGTAAAAAAAAAGGCGGGATTGTGGGAAAGAGTTTTCGCACCGGTTCTAATCAAACCGGTGCTAAAAATGGGTAATTCGCACCGGTTATAACAAAACCGGTGCGAAAGATGTTGTAAAATTAAAAAAAAACGGTTATACCCCAAACGATCTCAACCCTACTACTCTCCTCTCACCTCACTTCTGCACACCCACACACGCTTCGCCCCCTCTTTTCACTTTCTCTCTCCTCAGGAAATTGCAGCAGCACTCACCTTCAACAATGTCGCACTTCGGCAGGTCCTCCTGACATTCGCAACACCCACTCTCTCCTCGTCCTCAACATTACCTTCCGCATTTCCCCCTATTCTCTCTTCTCCTCCTCCATTTTTTTCCTGCTTAATTTCTCAATTTAATCGATTAATTCTAGAATTTTTTTTTTTTTTTTTTGATTTTTGACAGGTACTACAGCGGATGATTTGTACCCTTTGTTCAATAGGTATGGCAAGGTTGTCGATGTCTTCATCCCTCGTGACCGCAGGTTTGTTAGGGTTTTCTCTTAAATCTCTCCTTTTTTTTTCTAGGGTTTATGGGAATTTTGTTGATTATTGATTTTTTGTCGATTGATTTGATTTTAGAACTGGTGAATCTCGTGGGTTTTCTTTTGTTCGATACAAGTATCAAGATTGATTCCTAGTTTTTTCTTTTAATTTGATTAAATATACTCCTCTTTTAAGATCAAATTGATTCCTAGTTTTTTTTTTTTTAATTTGATTAAATATACTCCTCTTTTAAGACCAAATTGATTCCTAGTTTTAATTTTTTCCTCATTTCTGGGTTTTATGAAGGTCATAGTAATTAAGTTTATGGACATTTTAGGTGTCTAAACTATTGTATCAGTAATTAGATTCATTTATGTTTGATTCCATGTGTTGCATGCTATTTTTCCAGTGATTTGGTCATTGAGGTTGCTTACTAGGTTCATAGAATGCATGGCCTTAACTACATTATGTTTATGTGAGGTCATTGAAGTGTGTAGGGTGTCGAGTTTGGATTTTTGATCTTGGGCTTTATGGAGCATTAGAGTAGTTCTAATCTGTTCTATCATTATTAGGTTCATCTTCATTTGATTCCATGAGTTGCATGTTATTTTACAGTTTGGGTTAAAGAGGTTGCTTAGGTTCATCTGTTCATGAAATACGTGGCACATCTTTAGAATCCTCAGCACAGCTGAAGTACCTTGGGAGTTTACATGTGACGGCATTGAAGTGTACAAGGCATCAATGGAATTGTATTGTAAATTGAGTTTGGGCTATGAGATCATTGAGATGACCTATGCTGGGTGACTGACTTTAAAGAACTTGTTTGCTTGGACAAATGGGGTTTTTCGTTCTTTCGCTTGTTGTTGGATTTCATTTTGGTTTTGTTCTTATATCAATCCAGTAATTGGATGTTCCCAACCATATTTAATATTCTGATTGTCAATGTGAATAGACATTTTTTAATTTTTTGGAGTTGTTTTTTTATAAAAATATTTATATTGTTGTCATTGTCTTTATGACGATCGTGGTATGCACAAGTTTGATTTATAATTGAGAAAATGGAATATATCTAAAGTTTCAACTGAGTTAACGATTGGCTTGGTCTTTCCAGATTGTTCTGCGGTGTGGGTTTTAACTTTTAAGTTGTCAAACATGGTTAGCAACTTAAGTTTGGAGGATGGAATGATGATATTGGATGAGGCATTTTCGAGAACAAGGAAGATTATGGAAGGACATTCTAATGTTAAGTTCAGTGCAGAGGAGTACCAGAAATTTTACAAGTATCCAATTTAGCCCTTGTTTTAAATTTTGGCATTAGTTGTCTTCCTTTTTTCTTGTCAATCTGTTTCTCCTTTACTTTGGTAGATGTGTTTACCTGCTGTGTGTCCAGAGGACTTCTTTGATAATTCCAGGATGCTCTACGAACGATATCAGAATGGTTTAGAAGAATGCATCTATTCATTGGTAAGAATCAACTACAGACCATTAGGATTCATGCTGCCTATTATTTTCTTGTTGGCAACATTGAATTTATAAAAAAAATTCTTTTAATTTTTAAATGTAGAGCTACTTCAAATTCATCATAGTCAGATGACATTATCAAACTTTATGCATTTTTATAAAGATATCTGCTCATTTTTTAAAAATGTAATTTAGCTAATACCTCTTTTACATGCACTCTATATTACATGCTATATAAGAAAGACATTTTTTTTTAATTCCAAATTTCACTTTCCTGTTGATTGCATCTATGGTAAAACAGACTATCTTTGACTATGTGCTTGGTAGGCCTGGTTATTGGGTAGGGCTACCCAATGGCAAAAGAGTTGGTCCTAATACTAATGGGTTTTGAGCCTTTAATTTTTTAATGGACAGGGCTTTTATAAGGTCATTTTTTATAGGGCTTTTATAGGGTTTTATTTTATAGCCCAATAATTTAATAATTAAACTAAAGAGCCCAATAATAATACTAAGGGTCAGCATTCAACTTCTACCCTCACATCCATTTTCTCTCTCCTCCATTGAAGCGCACTCAGAGTTCTCCATTGAAGCGCAACTTCAGAGTTCTCCATTGAAGCATTCAGAATTCTCCATTGAAGCGCAACTTCAGAGTTCTCAATTGAAGTGCACTCAGAGTTCTCCATTGAAGCGCACTCAGAGTTCTCCATTGAAGCCGCGCACTCAGAGTCTCAGGTATCATCATTTTCTCTTTCTTAATTTGTTCTTATTAATCAAACATTGAATAATCAACATGGAATAATCAAACATTGTTGAACCAAATCACCAAATGCATATTGATTTATAATTTCAATTTCTACTATGCTGATATTAGTCGAGATTTGAATGCGTATACTGTTATGAGGTGGAATAAATGGAAAGCCATATTGAGGAGAGATTACTTTAATCATCCTTGGTCAATCATTTCTGTGATCTATTTGGTGTTCCTACTTACTTTAATAGATACTGTACTTTACAATTCGTGTTTTATGATGTGATCGAAAATCAATTAATTATAATTTGTGGGTAATTTTGATACTTATTAGTCTTCTGTTCTCGGTGTTGATTTGATTCATTATAGTAGTATAAGAATTGATTAATAAGTGTGCTGGCAGGGGCAAAACAATTAATTATAATTTATTTTGCTTGATTATATTTGCTATTCTCCTGATCGAACTCCTAAATGTGCTGGCAGGGGCAAAACAATTAATATGGATGATGATACTACTACTACTACTTCTACGGCACATGATGATGGATATAATGAATACATCACTCCGCAACGAAAGAGAAAGAAGAGGTCTAAAGTTTGGAGAGAGCTTATTGAAGGGAAGAATGTTCAAGGTGAGAGAATTGCTACATGTGTACATTGTAATTCTATTTTATCTGCACATCGTGATAGTGGTACATCTCATTTGAAGCGTCATTTAGAGAGGTGTGCAAATAGGCCTCTAGGACTTACATTTGAGGAAGATAGTGATGAAGAAAATTTTGTTTTTGACATGAATGAACTTCGAAAAGAGATTCTTAATTTCATTGTTGAGGGAGGTCATTCATTCACTATAGTTGAAGAACAAGGATTTAGGAGAATGATGAAAAGAGCTACCCCTAAGTTTAAACCATTTGGCCGTGCAACCACAAATAGAGATTTATTGAAGGCTTATGTATTGGAGAGGGATAAATTGAAAGATTTGTTGTCTAATGTTTCGGGTAGAATTTGTTTAACAACCGATAATTGGAAATCAAATCATACTAGACAACATTTCATTTGTGTCACTTCTCATTTTGTTGATGATTCTTGGAAACTCCGTAAAAAAATTCTTAGGTTTAGGGCCTTAGCTCCTCCATATGATGGGGTAAGTATTGCTAATGAGATTTGTATGTTTCTTTGCCAATGGAAATTAGATGATAGGATACTCTCTATTACCGTTGATAATGCAACTTATAATGATGCAATGATATCTTGTTTGAAGAGACGTCTTGTTCCTAGAGGAGGGTTAAGTTGTGGTGAGACATTGTTTCATGTGCGGTGTTGTGCCCATATTATTAATCTTATTGTGCAAAAGGGATTGACTTGTATTAGTGGAATTTTGGATAAAATTCGTTCATTTATAAAGTTGATCATCAAATCTTCTCATAGGAGTGAAGAATTCTATGATTGTGCGGAGAAGATATTTCACCTTGATGTAAAAAGGAAATTGAACCTTGATATGCATGTTCGTTGGAATTCCACGTATAAAATGCTTGGCACTTCTCTTTACTTCAAAGATGTTTTTCTTCACTTGAGATCTAGTCATGCTTCATTTCAATCATATATTCCTTTAGAGGATGAGTGGGAAAAAGTAAGCGTGATTCACAATTTTTTTGGAGTTGTTTTATGAGGTTACTTGTATGTTTTCGACGGTGAATTATCCTACTTCTAATGTGTATTTTAAAGGTGCATGGATGGTGCATCGCCATTTGCTTGAGGCGGAGAAAGGTCCTTATGATTATTTAAAGGAAATGGTGAAACCAATGCTTGAAAAATTTGACAAGTATTGGTCGGATTACAATTTGTACTTGTCATGTGCCGCCATTCTTGATCCGAGGTACAAATTGAAATTTGTGGAATATTGTTTTAGTAAGTTATATGGAAGTGTAGAGGTCTCTAGACGAATTAACTTGGTGTTGGGAACTATGAAGTCAATGTTTGAGGACTATAAGTTGCAATATGCTAGTAGTTCACCTATTGTAGTTGCTCCTTCTCCTCCTAGTACTTCCGGAGCTAGAAGCTACTTTGATGATTATGACCATTTTGTCGGTACTAGTGCAAGATCTCAAGTAGGAAAGTCACAACTTGAGATGTACCTAGATGATGATGCTTTAGATCTCAATTCACAATTAGATATTTTGGAGTTTTGGCATCAAAGTTCTGTGAGGTATCTTGTGGTATCTAAGATGGCACGGGATTTGTTGACTATACCTGTAAGTACTGTAGCTTCGGAGTCTGCTTTTAGTATTGGAGGAAAGACTGTTTCGGCATCGCGAAGTTCATTAAAGTCAAAAACAATTCAAGCTTTAGTATGTATGCAAGATTGGCATCGTGAAAGCAATCAAGTAGAGGTTGATAGTGAACTTGAAGATGAAATCATTGAAGTAGAAGAGGATGATGATGCAGACCCTTTCTACTAGGTAATATTCTGTCCTTGCTGTTTTTTAAGATTGGCTTCTGTTTTTTTGTGAACAATAAGATTGGCTTCTGTTTTTTTGTGAACAATAAGATTGGCTTCTGTTTTTTTTTTTTTTTTCCTTGCTGGGGGCTGTTCCGAGTTCATGAAGCACTCAGAGCCAAAGAGCTTGTGATACTGCTTGGGAGTTTATGCAGTATTTTGAATTTTATATATAGTAGTTTTTTAACATAAGCTAACTCACTTTTGTTTTTTCCAGGTCATCTACTGCACAAGTTTGAGTTGGAGCGCTGATGGCCAAATACTGTTCAGTGGATACACAGATGGTGTTATTAGAGTTTACGGAATTGCTTGTTATTAGGAAGTAGGCTTCTGTAGTTTGATCTATAATCTACTAGGGTACTTCTATGGGTCTTGTTTATGGCATTTTAAGGCCTTTTTTGATTGTCATTCCTAAGTAAGAGGTTGATATTTATACTTAAATCATGCTATTTACTTTTACATCTGATTTTGGATGTTACAGTAACTTGAATTTCAACTTGTCACTTGCCTGAATTTTCATGACCAGTGATTATTAATACTGCGCCTCACAATATGCACAATATATATATTTGTTAATGGCCCGTTAATGGCCCGTTTTACTTTTACCCCGCCCCGCTAATGACCCGCTAAATATTCATCATGACCCGCAACCGACCCGCCCCGCTAATGACCCGCACCGACCCGCCCAATAACCACCCCTAGTGCTTGGAGACCCTATGTTTGCAATGAAGATTTAATTTTAATATTGTGAAATGTTTAAATGATTATTACAATTAAGTTGCATTGCTGTTTTTTTTTTTTTTTTGTTCTGATGAACTAACTCTTGCAAACAATATTTTGCACTGCATGAGCATTGTACCTTCTCTATGTCTAGTTAATATTGTGCTTTTACTGCTTCCTGACCACATCTATCCCTCAATTATCTGATAATTCTACGTTATATTTATGTATATATTATTTTTTAACATAGGCATGGCTCAAAAAACCATGTTGTACAAATTGAACTGGTGAAGTGGTTGATTTATCAGAAATTTGCTAATCAAGGTCTGTATTGGTCTTTGGTTTGCACAATGGTTGAAGCTTTGATGTACAGTACATTCTTAATTAATTGGGTCTCACAATGTTCTAAAACCATGGCAAGTCAGCAGATTATCAGGTATGTAAAAATCTAACCAACAGAGGGATCTCTAAAAGTGAAAAGTTATAAACAATGATGACATCAGTGTAAATTGTTTCTAAATTGTTACTTGAGATTTATTTTTCTTTGCAAGGTGATGCTGACAGTCCCCTTTACAGACTTTGGCAAAAGTAGGCTCAAAGTGGTCAGACAGTAAGGATTTTACAAAAGCACAGTGAGTTTTCATCAAGAAGGATTTTGGACACCAGAGCTAGTTGAGGCTGGTGCTACAAGATATGGGTTGTTGCTTGTGCATTAATTGGGGCTTATGGATGTAGTACTATAGTGTGATCCGTTATTTGTGGTTGAGCTATTCTTAGACACCAAGTTGGAGCTGCTCCAATCTCTCTTCTACAATAATATTAGTAAATTAAGTGTTGATTTTTTAATTCTTTCTCCATTTCTCCGTTATTTTAGTTTTTTTAAGTGTAATAATACAAGTTATTGAAGAAAATATATGTGTTTTATGTATATTATGATTATATATAAGTATTTGGTACAATTTAAGTGAAAAAAATGCAAAAAAAAAAAAAAAAAAAAAAAAAAAAAAAAAAAATTATTTTTTTGGCCATTTTTGGCACCGGTTTTGACAAAAACCGGTGCTAAAAGTGTACTTTTTCACACCGGTTCTCACCCAAAACCGGTGCGAAAAGCCTGATTTCAAAACCGGTGCGATTTTAGCACCCCCCAAATCCAATCCGGCTCAAAAACCAGTGCAAAATGGGGGGTTTGAACCGGTGGGGAATTCGTATTTTCTCCTAGTGTTATGATGAGATTTTTTATGACAATTTTTGACGATCCTCTTATTGAGATAGGTGGATTGAGAAATTTTTTGATGATAGAGAGCAGTTTAGATGATTTCAGGTCTTAAAAAAAAAGGAAACAACTGAGGGTTGCATTTTATTTCTTTATTTCATTTTTCATTTTCAGTTTAATTTTTCATTTCTACCCTCATTCGTACTAACCCTTTTGTGTATATAGTTTGTTTTCTCTTTTATTTGGGTACTCACCCTTTTAGGATGCATGCTCCCACTTTGGATATGCTTACTAGGCGTCATTTCAGTGAGATCTTTCTTTTATTTTTATTTTTTTCTTTCTTTCTTTCTTTCTTTCTTTATATGTTTCTTGGTGTGCTTTAGAATAGTTCTAGTTTAGTGGAAGTTGAAAGGTTCGGGGATGTTTGCTACTAACACCCAGTGTGTTTGGGGCCGTTGATGTTGATATCGAACGGCCATTGTTTGACGATTGGGAATTATTTGCTTGCATGCCTTTTTGCCTTTTATGCTCCTTCCTTTTGTTTAGGATTTTTCTTTTGCTCAAGACTAATCATGTGTTTGTTGTATGTTTTGTGTTTATGTTGAGCAATACTTGATGGATTTGCATTCTTGAATGTCTTTCTTTCTAAGGATTAAGAGTTTCCAAGTTCTTGGATTGCCATTGGTTGACTCTAGGATATGTCTATGCTAAGGTAGTTGTGCTAGAACTCGTAAGGCCCATCGAACCCAAATTCACTTGTTTGTGGTAAGAAGGTGTTGCTCTCATCAGGGGATTTGAAACCTTCAAGTTAGTTTTTGTACCCCGATGTGAGCTTTATTGTTCAAGCCTCCAACACTTCTTGTATGAGCGGCATAGGATCCTTACCAAGGCATGCTTAGATCGAGAACTTGATGTCTAGCTACCCGAGATCGCAACCGAACTAAATCTAGGGAGGAGAAAGGAATTTTCTTCGGTGACTATTTTGCTTTTCTAGGTTTAGCTTTTCTTTTGTTGCTTCTTTGTAATTTCATTTGCATTTGCCCCTTGCTAGCCATGTTGAGCCTACACCTCCTTGTTTGTAGCATATTACAAACCCTGTGGCCCTTCTATTTCATTTTTTACCCGTAGAATTGTGAAGTTTGAGCCATGAAAATTTGTTGTGATTTTGGTTTGATAAGTTGGAAGGTGATGGTTTGATATGGAAAGTAAGGTTGTGTTTTCGATATTTTTGTGTTTAATAAAAGCAAATGTGAATTTAAGAAAAAGTCGTCCATAGTTATAAAAGGCAAGGACAACGTAATAAAAGTTGACAAAAGCATTAGCTCAAAAAACAAAAAAAAAAAAAAAAGGAATGAAAAATTGCAAAAAGATTTTGATGTAGTGTCCTCCCTAGTTTGAGCATTGAGGACAATGCTCAATTCAAGCTTGGGGGAGAAGTTCTACGCATTTTGTTTATAGTTCTGTGAGTTTGTGTTGAATAAGCTTGGGGAGATGTATTCTTGTTTGGAAATTGGTGATATTCTACGTTGTTTTTGAGAATTGGCGCATTCTGTGCTTCACAATTACGATTTACCACCAAATTTTCATATTTTTCCTCACCTTTACCTCCTAGCCTACGTTACAACTCCTTTTAAAGTCCTTCTGACTTGGATTAGTTAAGTCACTAGTCGGTGGAGGGGGCTAGATTTCAAGCATATGGAGAGAGCATGACTTGGTAAGATGTCGGGTCACCCTTGTCTTATTGTCTTATCTTTGTTCCGGCCTCTTCGTGGAGTCATGAGATGCTACCTTGAAGGGTGGATTTGAATCTAGATGAGGGAACACGGTAAGAATATATGGAATGCGGGGGGAGTGGAGCATGTTAGAGTTTTCTATGCTTAGCATAACTTATCTTTCAATCAACCATTGGCATTTAAAAGCGTGTTTACTCTCATTGCTTAGAATGATTGTCATCCATCTATGCTTGTCTTTTCAATACACTCTTCTTATTCACGTTTTGTTTCGTGTTTTTAGTTGATTTTCTTTATTTGCTCCTTTGTTTTGGGTTTGTTTTGAGCGTGATGCCAAGAGTTGTGGGTTTAACTCTTTGGAAACCCCCACGAAAGCATACTCGTCCTCATTGGCAACTTTGAGGTTTAAATGGCTTGTTGTTTATGCTAAAAACAACCGTGATTCCTACGAAAGTGAGTTAGTGTAAATTCCTTTCCCTCATTTTCTATTTTTCTTGTGTTTGAATAATTGTGTCTTATTCTTCTTTGTCCTTAGCTTTGCTCGAGGACGAGCAAAGGTTTAGCTTGGGGGAATTTGATGAGTGACATTTATGTCACTCTTGCGGTAGTCTTTTCTAGTAGTTTTAGTAATAATTTGGTCCATTTTAGTACGTTATTGCTATGATTCGCCTAGTTTGAGTTTTCTACCTTTGTGATGCGTAATGTGTATTCATGTGGTTTAGGTAGTCTATACTCCCCTCCCCTTTCGTTGTATTACGCTTTGCCTTCCTGTTCCATGATTGTAGGTGTATGTCGTTGATTCGGAGATGGAAGGAACAAGGGCAAAACGGGAGAATTCCAAACCAGACAAATGGCGCGGGTGCGCAACCGGAGGAGTAGGCGCGCCACCAAAATGTGCGGGCGCACCTCCCTTGAGCGCGGGCACGCCGATGAGCTGGACCAACCATTAAATACCCACTTTGGAGCGGGCGCACCTATCTACTACGGATTCAAATCCCGAATTCAGTCTAAACAACAAGGGAGAGGAAAAACGGCTAAAAAAAACAACATTCTATCATTAGCATACTTTAGCATAAAAACCTTGTACGAGAGCTTTTGAGGAATTTTTCTAGATTATTGTTTTAGCCAGTTTTGTATTGAAGAATCTTGATAGCTTTTAGTGTAATTTCATTGCCCATCAACACTAGTTTTGCTCGTAGTTTTTGAAGAAGTATTTTGCAACATTGGTGTATGGTCAAGCTTGGAGCTTGGGTGATGTATGGTTCTTTACTTGGATTTCAATGAAGGTTTTGGTATATTTCTCTATATTCTCTTGTTTTTATGATTAAAGTTTCTACCTTTGTTAGTTTAGTTGATAAAAACCTTGTCTTTCTTACTATTTCATTGGTTATATTGTTGCTTAGCATGATTGTAGTTGTAGTTATGGATAGTGAGTACTTTCTTGTTGCTAGGGGTTTGGTGAAGCTATGCTTTGAGTTTGATGTATGTTAGGCTAGGTTAATTTGGAATATTTGTGATTAAATCTTCCTTGTGCTTATACTTATTGGCCACTCCATGTTTATGGCCATATGCATGTTGTGGTTGAGTGACTTGAACTAAATCATGACGATAGTGTGATTTAGGAATAGTCATTAGGTGATTGATTATTGTATGACCTTAGTTTGTATGTCTTACAACGACAGTGTAAGTGTATGCTAGCTAGGAAAGCTCTTAATCCCGATAGGTGATTAGAGGGTATTCTTGATATTGCCTTGTACGAGTCGCTTGGTTTGCATGTAAACCTATTTCCCGATGCCTAGCATTGTTGAGTTCATAGCATGTTTGATCCTTCCCCCTAGTGCTTGTTTTAATTGTTATTTCATTCCCTTTAGTCATTACTTTACCCACCATATTTCTTGACCGAACTAGATTGACATTAGGAGATAAATAGCGGTGCTTAATCGTTTCCCTGTGTTCGACCCTTGACTTGCCTCTATACTCGTTTAGTTGCATGTTTAGGACTACAAATATCATTTGATAGAGGTATCTTAGTAACGACCTAAAATACCGCCCGTCACCGCCTTGGCGACTATCTCCTTGGAGAAAGCCGAAGACTGTTCCCCAAAATTCAGGAGTCGGAGCTGCCATTCCATGGGCTGGACATTCTGTGCCGCCTGACCCCCAAAGAGAGCCAGCTGCATGTAAGGAGATCCATACGGCAGGTATGGCTGTTGGGGCACATACGAAGCCGGCTGGATAATTTGAGGGCCAGTTCGTGCGGACATGCCGCCTGACTGACTCTCTCGGTTTGTCTCCGAATACCTCATTGAGATATTATGGAGATTATCTGAGTATGTCGACGTCGAAGCCGACTCAGATTTGTTGACTTTTCTTTTGCTGGATTAACATCCGAGCATCGGAGAACGTCTTTTTTTATCCATCCGGCTGAACTTGCCGGATGGCCTTCCTCCTCCCCACTCCGGGGAAGCGGAATATTGAAAGATCCACCATGGGCCAATCCGATCCCTTTGGTTTAGGATGAGGAGTTGGAACTCAGTCTTTAACCGGCTTCTTCCCAGAGGGAGAAGGCTTCTTCCTAGACGGAGAAGGCTTCTTCCCAGAGGGAGAAGGTTTTTTGGCCGACTGACCCTTGTGGGAGCCTGCCTTCTTGCTTATCAGGTCCTTGATTTCCCCTTTGAAACTACTTATGAATTTCATAAGTTCGTCTCTGGTAACAGGGGCAGCACCCTCAGCCCTCTGGGCTTGCTCAGCTGGTTGGCCGGTTCGGTGGCTGAGACCTGCTTTGTCATTGCCCTGTTCCCTTGTTTCTTTGGGACGGGGGCGCCTGGATCTGAACGACCCGTCTAGGACCATATAGGCTTCGACCTCTTGGTCGTCGCCACTATCTTGGTCCGTCTGGACCTCAGGTTCGGTCAGAGGTCGTTTCTCATTATTAAGTGGTACAAACTCATGGGATGTCATTGTGGAAGTACTCTTCCCACATACGGCACCAAATGTTTCGGGATTTTTTGATGTGTCCTGCGGGAGAGTTACAACACCAGAACTGGTAGCCAACCGCCTGTACCTGCAAAAGCACAGAGACTTCGGTTGGTTGGAGTTCTGCCTCCGACGGTCAAGTCAGAATACATCTGAGTGACAAAAAATGCGGAAAGTAAATGCTCTCTCGAATTCCGGGAGATTCTACAATTAATATTGCTCGATATTTGTATCTGTATTTATGAATGTGCATGAATGTGCAATAAATGAGGATTTTCCTCTATTTATAGTGAAAGGAGATCAATTCTCCTCTCATGGGTATTGGTCCTATTAGAACCCCTCTGATGTTGACACATGTCAGCACCTGATTGGACCACATCAATGAGGTATTTTTACCCTAAACACTAGTTAATATATACTTCCTTCGTTTTCCTAAAAATTGCAAATTTCTATTTTTATTTGTATTTTCTAAATTCTACTCACTTTTACTTTTTCATATGACAACCTTTTATTCATCTTTCATCAGATATAACCCAGGACACTTTATGAGCCCAAATATATATTAATACTTTCTCTGTTTTTTTTTTTTGGGCATAACTTGATGATGTGCAGTGTTTTAGAAGAGTATTATGCTCTAAGATTATATTATGTACAAAATGGATTGTGTGAAACTGGACTCATAGTCTATAGTAACAACATTATATTTTGATTTTTTCATATCAGATTTTGAGTCTTTTACATTGGATTTAGATATTCTTACATAAGTTTTTGACACCTTTATATCAAATTTTGACTATTTAAAATTAGAATTTGATATTATAACATTGGATTAAATATTAAATTTTTATTTTTTTTTATTTTTATTTTAACAGTAGATTATAATTTTTTCAATCTATATTATATGCACAGTTGTACATTTATACGTGTAAAATACAACATTATACTACCTCCAATTTAATTTATTTGCAACAATATGACATTCACCAATCTCCATGTAAAATTTATTTGTGAGTATTAAATGGAGAAAAAAAAAATTAAAGTTACATGTGATGAAATGAGAAATAGAGGTAGATAAAATTGAAGATAGAAAAAGCAAAGAAAGCATTTTTGCAAATGTAATATCTATTTATGTAAAATGTTATTGTAGACACGGAAAATTTTTGAGTGTTTTACATTAAATTAAGTAAATTAATTTGGGTTAAAATTATGTTAAAAATCCATTTTAATTATTCTTTTGGCCCACCCAAATAAATAATCCGAATTGATCAAATACAATTCTAGTTATAAAATAAATTATGGACCAAGTTAAACGGCTTTTATGTCATTAGATGGGCCAAGTCCAGACCTACTTATTCCAGTAGAGGGGTCCTCATCTCCTATAAATACATCATTCCTCCATCAGTATAGGGATACATAATCATTATTCCCAAGAATTCATAAAACTCTACCGGAATTCTATCTGAAATAAGTTAACAAGCACATGATAAGTTGATAAAATACACATTTTATATGCCATATGTATATGATACATATGTCGTGTTTTCTTCCTACAATTAATTATTTAAGTGTGATTTTATTATATATTTCAATATTGCTTTCCTCAGATACTTTTTTCTGTGTTTTGTAGGAATAAGTGGTTGTGCGAGTTGAGCTATGAATTAGAGATGGTTTTATGTGACAAAGTGAAGGAATTTTATTACAATGAAGCTCAAGGCAGCCTACTACGCAACCCGGTTGCGGCTTGCAACACTCCACCGTAACCTGCCCGCGACTCCCTCTTGGATGGCGTTTGAGTAGCGTTTAATTAAGATAGAATTTCACTGACTTTCAAGACTCCAATTCCTACTAAAATTCCCTAAATACTCTTGCTTATATATGTGTGTGTGTGTATTCGTGAGAAATAAGGGGGGGTTTTGCCGCATTACACAAGTTTATAACTTGGAGCAGCAATCATGCATCTAATCCATGGATTTCCACACAGTTTGTTTTCCTTTCTATATATGAGTCTTTACTTTAGTTTCTTTATAAATATGTTTGAGTAGTATTTTATTTTAGGGTTACGTTAACCCCGAATATGATTGATGCTTGATTTATTCTTTTAAATTCTCAATTATTTGTTTATATTGTTTATGCTTAAATGATTGTGCTTATGCCAATACTAGATTAGAGATAATTGGTATTATTATTCCTTTGTTTTAACCGTAACGAGAGTTGGGTTTTAACGGATTTGAATAGATCAATTAAGGGTTTGAAGTTCATCATGAGAGTAGTTGGATGGATGATTTGGAATATAGGTAATGTGCTTAATGTCTCTAATATGCATGATTTTACGAGAGTAGGCTTGATTGTGATTAGGGAAGCCATTGATAACTCAAGGGAGACCTTTGGTATTATCTAGGGATTACGTTTCCTTGTGAACATATAATTGATTGATTGGGGTAAGAATTTGTCTTGTATTGATTATGCTAGTGGTGATACTTAATTCTAGATGTATTTATTATTTGATTTTCTTTCGTTAGTAGTATAATAATTCCAACCCTATATTTGATTGACTCAACTATTTATAATTTGTAGTAACCCAATATTGATACTACCTTCTCTATGGGATCCACCCTGACTTACCCTACTACATATTAAGAGGATTAGTTAGGCTTTTATTATATTTGTTAGGTGTGCGACCACCAATCAGCACATCAAATTCGTGCCGACTAGTTCAGATACACTCAAACACATTTGAACGGGATAAAGCTTCATAAGCTCTCGTTCAGGTTTATTCAAATAAAAACCTTTAAATACAGGTTGACATCATCAAACGTCACCGTACATTCGAGTGCAAGTCGACATCATCAAATGTGAACCTACAGGTGTCACACACGTGTCATCATTAAGCTGCGGAACAGAATTAGAGAATTTAGTTTATTATAGTATAAATTGTTATACAGAGATTGTACCTTCAAATATTAATATAATTCATTTGTTACTTTATTTCCCGTCTTTATTTATTTTAGACTTGAAATTTGTGTAAACAAATTTTGGCACACTTGGTGGGACTATCTCTGCCTCTCAACTTTGTTTTCATACATTAAAAAAAAACCTTGAAAAAAAATGAACATTGTCGCTACAAAGACATCTGCTACAGCTCAACAAAAAGCAGCATAGTTGGCTGATATGCTCAACAGCCAAACCAAGGGCCTCTCTACTAGAGGGATGAAAAAAAACTATTGTTAACTCCGCTGCACGAGCTTGCGTGCAGCGTCAATCCCAATGAAAACACGAAAAAGTAATGCTCGTCCCTCTGCTTCCGTGAGGTCTACCACATCTTCCACTCATGGGTCACATGAGAATCTCGTGTTTAGTTTGCCTGCTCTTTTCATTCACACAAACCAACCCTTCAATCATTTTGATAAAGGATATGATGCTGAGTTTAGTATTAGCTCAAATGAGCCTACTATTATTGTTGTTATGATGACGTATGCTAAGACGGTTGAAGAACAACTGGCTAAAATGAGCAGCCTCCTTCAACAGCTACTGAAAGATGCATGGGGAGGAAAAAGATGCTCAAATCAAGCAGCAAAATGAACAAACTGTTCTTTGACGAAGAAGCTTGAGAAACAAGCGATTGAGATTAAAAGCGATGGCTGTTTAGAGGGTAGTAGTAAATCGATGGCACCAAAGCCAAATGGGCCGCACAATTCAATCACTACAGAAAAAGTTCAAGCTATGATAGCCAATTGTCACGTGCTGACTACTTTGCCCTAGTCACGCACCGTGCGCCACTTGCTTACGGTTCGTTGTAAGACAAGTCGGGCTTTCTCCCTTGGCACTACTCCTTGTGCCCACGTAGCACAACCCTTGTGCTACTAGAATGTATTTGCTAGCACGTCCCCTTGGTGCTAACAAGACCCCTTGGTTGAACTAAGCACTCACCCTTAGTGCCTTAGTCCGAATTTACGACTAAGTGTAGTAGGCAATTGAGCACACAAGCTATCACCCTTGCTAGTATGCTTGATAACTCACTTGGCACCCTCGTGCCTTAGTCTTCCTCACACTCTATAAGTGTTTGAAGGAAAGATATTGAGTTGCAAGGGAACACAAGTGCTTTTGGAATGCTTTTTGTATTGCTCTCAACTTGAATGTACATTAATGGAACTACAACAATCTATAGTGCTCCATCCTAACCTTTAGTGCTTTTTGTATTGCTCTCAACTTGAATGTACATTCAACTTGAATTTATAGTGCTCCATCCTACTTAAAAGCTTCTCTAGGAAATTCCTAACCTCCTCAAATAGAGGGTTCTAAACTAAAACAATCTAGAGAGTTCCCACCTCCTTAGGAACTACACTCATGGAAGTTTCTACACACATCTAAGCCTAGAATGCTAAAGACTAGCCTAGAACATTCTAGAACTTTATAAGAGTTATGTACATATGCAGAAGAACCTAGAATACTCCTAATATGTACCAGACCTTCCTTGATTATTCTAGAGTCATCCACCTTCTAGAAGCATCTCGCGTTTCCGGACTACCTTTTGCCAAAACTTGTACTTTGGGACCTCATCTCGAAAAATCAACACCACCATGGTCTTCCTTGGCCCAAAATACGGTGGACCCCCAAATTTGGGCCCATGTGGACTTCGTTTGGGGCCCAAATGGCCCATTATTGTGTTACTGTCACTTGGGTGTTCACTAGGATTTCACTACTTGGGCTAAATTAAGCTCTATAGGGGGAAGTTCTCAACTGGGCACTAAGGGCAAGCCTCCCCTAGCCACGATTATGCCATGTTGCCTAGTGACCCAAATGACGCCCATGGGTGGCAAGGGAGATGACCTGTGACATTCTCCCCCACCTAAATTCTTGCCGACCACGGCAACATCGCCCGATGGAGTACGTGCCTGCGACCGACTTGACCCTTGGATGCTTCCGTGCGCCGCTGCCCCGTCCCTCTTATTGAGTCCACACTTAAGCCCCATTGTTCCACCTCCATGAACACCATGATACCTTGTCCCTAGCATCGTTGTTGCCTTGGTCCTCTTAGGGACCGCATCTTGACGCCTATGCCTTGGCGCCTACCAAGCTTTCAAGGACGAGACCCTCACGTCCCACTCCTTGAGTTGAGCGAGCTTGGTCCCTATCTCGCTCCCCTTTGATGTGATGGTTATCATGCCATCACTCACCCGAAAAGGTAGGACCTTGGCAAGAACTCCATGCCTAGCACCACATCCTCATCATCAATGTCGACGACCAAGAAGTCGATCTTTCCCTTCCACTTCCTCAAGCGGATAGGGACTCCCCATGCCCTTCCATACACCGGCCTGGCCCTTGAATTGATGGCCTTCATCTCGTTATCCACTCTTGTGAACTTCACCCCTAAGGCCTTGGCTAAGAAATTGTGCGGCGCTCCCGTGTCCACAAGTAGCCTTATCGGTACCTCGTTCACTTCCCCATCTACGACCATCATGCTGCTTCCTTTCTTGACGCCCGTCCCATCAGTTGAGGATGCCTCACCCTTGGGCACATCTTTCTCAACCCTTGTTGCATTGAGAAGCCTCATGTTGGCTAGTTGGGCCTTCTCGCCCAAGACCATTGCCCCCATACTCATCTTCGAAGCTGGCTGCTCCTCACTTGCGATCATGGCACTTAACTTTTGCTGCACTGGGCAATTTCATGCTAGGTGAGGACCCTCACAAAGGAAACACTTGAAAGGCTTTAAGGGCTTACCTCCGTCTCAGTCCTCCCCCTTGGACTCTCACTTGGACTTAGCCTTGTCCTTGCAATAATCTGCATGCTTGGCCTTTGGATGCGATGCCTCCTCATCATCTTGGTCGCCTTCCTCGACCCTTTTGCCCTTGTCCCTTCTCGATTCCCTTGGGATCTCGATCAAGGATTCCGCCACTGCTATAGCCTCGACAAGTGTCTTCACGTTCCTCCGTTCCACCTCTTGCTGAGCCCATCGTTGTAGTCCTCCGATGAAATAAATGAGCTGGTTTTCTTACGATAGATCGTTGATTTCAAGCTTGAGGGATGTGAATTGCTTGATGTACTCCTTGATGGTGCTAGTGTGCTTCAAGTCACGTAGCTTCATCATGGAGACCTTCTTAGCATTCTTCGGATAAAACTGACGCTTGAAATCTTTCTTGAACTTGTCCCATGTGCTGATGGAACAAGTCCCCTTAATGTCCAACTCTCGACGCCTCCACCAAAGGACAACATCCTCGCCCAAATACATTGTGGCGGTTTGATCTTTGATGCATCGCTATCCAACTTCATTGTGTCGAAGTACCTTTCGACGCTCCATAGGAAGTTGTCGATTTCTCGAGCATCTCGTTTCCCATGGTACTTTTGTGGCTTTGGGACCTCCAACTTTGGCCCCTTTTGGATAGTGACGCCCCCGGTCACTGCTGCCTTTTTGCATAAAATGATATCCTCCTTCACTGACTCCACCTCGGCTCGATGTCCCTTAGTTGCCCAAGCAACTCCTCCTTATGTTTCGCGACCTCGTCGCAAATCGTTGCAAATGCACTATTGACGAGCCCAAGAGTCTCCTCCCTCATATCTTGGGTAGCAGTGTGTGTGGCGTCCACTTTTACTTCGAACCCCTCAATAGAGTCCGAGAGTTGTTTAATATCATCACGCATGTCCGCCACAATACACTCTACCTTCATGAGGCGAGGTTCCAAGTCAGAGGTCAAGATTCTAGGCACCGATGGATCCCTCGATGATCCCCTCGTGATGCCCTTCTTCTTAGTCCTCCTCGTTGGTTCCTCTTCCACTTGCACAACTTGACTCGCTTAAGCCTCCTTGGCGCTGGCCATACTTATATCCACAATAAGAATGAAGCGACGTACCTTTGTTGCCTAACTACCATGCCTTCGTAGCTCCAAACACCACGCCCCAAGTTTACGACGTCAATCCCACACGACAATCGTAGCCCGCTCTAATACTACATGTCACGTGCAAACTATTTTGCCCTAGTCACGCACCGTGCGCCACTTGCTTACAGTTTGTCGTAAGACAAGTCAGGCTTTCTCCCTTAGCACTACTCCTTGTGCCCGCCCACATAGCACAACCATTTGTGCTGCTAGAATATATTTGCTAGCACGTCCCCTTGGTGCTAACAAGACCCCTTGGTTGAACTAAGCACTCACCCTTAGTGCCTTAGTCCGAATTTAAGACTAAGTGTCGTAGAAAATTGAGCACAAAAGCTATCACCCTTACTAGTATGCCCGATAACTTACTTGGCACCCTCGTGCCTTAGTTTTCCTCACACTCTCTAAGTGTTTAAAGGAAAGAGATTGAGTTGCAAGAGAACACAAGTGCTTTTGGAATGTTTTTTGTATTGCTCTCAACTTGAATGTACAAATGAGCCTTGGAGCCTATTTATAGTGCTCCATCCTACTTACAAGCTTCTCTAGAAAATTCCTAACCTCCTCAAATAGAGGGTTCTAGACTACATCAATCTAGAGAGTTCCCACCTCCTTAGGAACTACATACATGGAGGTTTCTACACACATCTAAGCCTAGAATGCTAAAGACTAGCCTAGAACATTCTAGAACTTTAAAAGACTACATGCTGCCAAAAATGGTACTTCAGGACCTCATCTCGGAAAACCGACACCAACATGGTCTTCCTTGGACCAAAAATACTATGGACCCCCAAATTTGGGCCCATTTGGACTTCGTTTGGGCCCCCAAATGGCCCATTATTGTGTTACTATCACTTGGGTGTTAGCTAGGATTTCACTATTTGGGCTAAATAATGCTCTATAGGGGGAAGTGCTCAGCTGGGCACCAAGGGCAAGCCCCCCTAGCCACGATTATGCCCTGTTACCTAGTGACCCAAATGACACCCATGGGTGGCAAGGGAGATGACCCGTGACACAATGCTGTTAAGAACCAACTTGGAGGGGGAGGTTCGCACAATAGCCGATGTTATGTGAAGCCTTACACTAAGAGAATTGATGAGCTGAAAATGTCGTTCAGATACCAACGTCCAAATTTCCAACTTTTTGATAGAAACGGTAACCCAAAACAACATGTTGCACACTTCATAGAGACATGCAACAATGGTGGTACCAGGGGTGACTTGCTTGTTGAACAATTCGTTCGTTCTCTTAAGGGAACTGCTTTTGACTGGTACACCAACTTAGAGGTTGAGGCCAATGACAGTTGGGATCAAATGGAATAGATTTTTTGGGTTGATTCTTTAGTACTGAATGTGTCATTAGCATGATTGAGCTAACTCAAACCGCAAAATGGGATATAGAGCCAGTCATTGATTACGTCAACTGTTGGTGCGCTCCTAGTTTGGAATATAAAGATCGCCTGAAACCTCTGCCATCGATATGTGTATTTACATCCTAAAGGGCATCAAGACTGGATCATTTCAAGAGTTGGTGAGCAACAAGGGCTCATGACATAGAGCTTTCGATCACCTATAACAAGAAGAAGAATGGGATTTCTTCGGAAGCCAAGAAAGGAAAAACAAGGAGTATCATAAAAGTGACAAGTCCTCCAAAAGTTTATCTAAGGATACGTTGTCTGTGACTACCACTTTTGCACCCATGAAGATTTCAGGGAAGAAGAAAGAAGAAAGTAAGGGTTAATCTTCAAGATTTGTTAAGAAAGATAAATCCATTTTGAATGAGCTTCAAGCTAAAAAATACCCTTTCCCAGACTTGTCTGGCATGTTAGACAACTTGCTTGAAAATAAAGTTATTGAATTGCTTGAGTCAAAGCGCCCTTAGCAAATGAACAAGACACCTAATCCTAATTATTATCCGTATCATAAGCTTATTAGTCATCCAATTGAAAAGTGTATAACACTTAAGGAGAAAATTATGCAATTTGCGAAGGATGGACAAATCGAGTTAGATGTCGACGAGCCAATGACATCAAATCATGCCTAAGCAGCTATTCAATCATCATTTCAAACTTTGCAATTTGGAAGTTTGGAGCCTGTACTCATCCTTGTGGGAAATCAACCTATTTAGCGTGAAGTCCCATTCAAGGTTGAACACCCTACACAGGTTAATTCCCTAAATGAAGAAGATAACGATGGATGGACGTTGAGGGAAGGGGGTTGGGATACAGGTGGTTTCAAGAGAAGGGTGTGGTGCTGTGGGTGGTTCCAAATAAAGGAGGAGGGGTTGTAGGTGGTTGCTCGGTGGTTTTTGGTCGAGTTGGGAAGGAGATGGTGCTTCCCGGTGGGGGCTAGGGAGGGAGGTGGGGCTGCAGTGGGATGGAGGTGGCTAGGTTGTTTTTTTTTTTTTTTCCTTTTGGTTTTTATATTTTTTTTAATGTATTGGACTAATGAAATTGCAACACATGTATTTAAGGAAAATATACTATAAAAGGTTACCTTTTAATTAGGTCACATGTCATTTGACCAGATAAAAAAAAAACGCCCCCCAAAGTTGGGATTATTCGGGAATAATCGATTGTTGGGGTTAATTAAAGTAAATAGTCCAAACTTGGGATTAATAATACCAATTTTTCCTTTTATATACACTAGTCTACAGGCTCATTTGTGTAATGTGGAGATGAGAGTTAATATAAGAGTTAGATTGTAACAAAGTTTTTATAGTCATTAATCATTTCAAGACATGATTTTGCTCGTATAATTTAGTGCTGATTTGATTCCCTTTTTTACTATTTTTTTTCATAATGAAATGAAAAAATTTAGAACATAGGTAAAAAATAATAATCAGAACATAGGAAATAAATTTTGAACATAAGAAAAAAAATTAGAACATAGGCAGAAAATTAAGAACATAAGAAGAAAAAAAATTAGAACATAGGAAGAAATTTAAACATAAGCAGAATGAAAATTTAGAACATAGAAAAAACATATAGAATATATGAAAAACTTTAGAGAATACGTAGAAAATAATTTAAAAGCCACTGAAAGAATTTAGAACATAGGCTGCAAAAATTTAGAACATAGAAAAATAAATTTAGAACATGGGGAAAAAATTTAGAATATAGCCTGAAAAAATTTCTAACATAAGAACTTACTGTTAAGATGTGGTAAAATCCTTTTTTTTTTTTCTTTTTTTATGGTTAAATAAAAAACCAAAGAGAACATATGCTGAAAAAAATTAAAATATGTTCAAACATGTAAACAAAATATAGGGTATATATTTAGAACATAAGCATAAAATTTTAAAAAAAGGGAAAAAAAATTTTAAACATAAACTGAAAAAAAACTTAGAGTATAAGTAGAAAAAAATTTAGAACATATGAAAAAATTAAAAACATAAGCAAAAAAGATAAATTTGCACATACAAAGAAATTTAGAGCATATGTAGAACAATATTTAGAACATAAGCTTAAAATAATTTAGAACATAGGAAATAAGTTTTAAACATAGGAAATTTTTATGACCATAAGCTGAAAAAGATTGACAGCATAGGGAAAAAAATTAGATTATAGGGAAAAAAAATTAGGAATTTTTTTTAAAAACCACCCCTTTTTACGAAATTTAAAATACCACCCTTTTTGGGCCTGATTTCTGTCTGTGGGCCCCACCCTTTTTTTTCCCTCTTTCTTTCTCTTGTTTTACCACGATTAACCCCTTATTCAGTACTCTGTTCCATCTAACTTTGTCATCTCACATTCAATTCTTTCAACCTCCTCACATTAAATCCTTGTGTTTTCAATCTTATTTATTTCTCAACCCAAAACGCTAGCCCTAATTTGACTGGAGATTCTCTGGTTATTGTCGTTGCTTGGCTGAGAAAAGTAAACCCAAGCAACATTCGTGACATCAAAGAAAGGGGACAATTGCTAGGTTGCGATTCTGAGTTTGGTGGTGCTAGCCCAGATTTTCTCGAGTCCACGAAGTCAGCCTAGAAAGTGGTACTCCACAATCACACTTCTTTAGTTTAGAGGGTGATGAGCTTATGAACGACATGTTATCCCCTACAATTTATGATTAAATCGTCAACGACATAAACACATAAGGTATATAAATCACTCACAGATATGATTAATTCCCAGAAATGAATCAATGTAAAAAAAAAAAAACCCCCAAATTGATTTTATAAGAACCCTAATTTCCAATTCAAGTGAAATTCATTGATTATAACAACAATTGCTACTGTTATTTATCAAATCGTAATATTACCATCAACAAACATAGATTTACAATCCCAATTGTTTGGAATTTTGCTACTGATTTCGATTTTACCAAAATTACGAAAAAAAAAAATAATTCAAGTGGAGTTCTTGAATTACCTGATTGACGCTTGAACTTGTTGAATGATTCAATTCAATGAATGTTGAAGGGATTCCGCTGCGAATTTGGTGGAAAAATTGTGAGAATTTGTGATAATTAGGAAGAATTTGAGCAATCTGTATGTTTGAGCACGAAGGGGGAGGAAAATCGAGCAACTAAAAGTATACTTCCCCCGTTACTCATTAAATGACACTAGGGGTGGGACTTTTCAAACCGAACCGTGAAACCGCCCGTTACCGAACCGAACCATCACGGACCGATCCGTTTATAAACCGATAAATATAAACCGAAAACCGAACTGAACCGTTCAATATCAAACCGAAACCGAATTGAACAGCTCAATGTCAACCCGTTACGGACCGTAAACCGATAACAAACCAAACTGCGCAAATCCGAACCGAAACGAAACCGAACCGAATGGTTTATAAACCCGTTAATGACCCGAACCGTTTATAAACCGAAACCGTTTAAACCGAAAAAAAAAACCGTTTAAACTAGAAAAAAAAAACCGTTTAAACCGAACCATTTGTAACCCGCTAACCGTTTAAACTGACCCGTTTATGAACCGAAACCATTTAAACCGCACGTATAAACCGAACCGTTATAATCCGCTAACCGTCTAAACTGAACTGCCATAACCCGTTAAACCGTTAAAATCGAACTGTTTTCGAATCGCAACCTGTTTAAACTGATCCGATTACAAACTGCTTAATTCAAATTGAATTATTTACAACCTAAATGGCTAAATAGTAAATATAATTAATGTTAATAAATGTAGATCTAATCAAACGGTTTAGGTTTATACAAAGGTTTATATCACCTAGATCTAGGCCAACGACATTATTAATATCGTTTTAGATTACTTATTTATTTTAATTACAAAATATATCATTTGTATAATTGTATCATTTTCATTCCAGTAATAATGCTAGTCCACCCAAATTATCTTCATTGTTCCTTGATATTCATGATCATCCAATAACACTCAAAGCCTCAAAGGTAACATAAGATTGGAGATGTATGAGATTGCGTTACACAAGTGGCATAAGCATTAGAATATTAATGTACTAGTCAATAAGGCGTACAATCATTCACATTATCACTTTATAAAACTTTCTTATACAAGTATTTTGTAAAGGGGAGGACTAAAATGTTTATAAAACACATTTTTTTAGCTTTTCTTAAATTAAACCAGATATTAAGTAAAAGAATTTTAATAAATACGAAGGCATCCCAAATCTGTAGCCACAATTATTTCATAACATTACCACAAATCCAGCAGATAAATAGCATTAAAATTAGAGTAATATCAACAAGCAATTAAAAAAAGTCACCATTTTCATTGATTAAAATTCACAATACATATACCAATACATAATGAAACTACTATCACTACTACCTAGATTAGATTTCAGATTTATCAACTGAAATATCATCAAGTTTAGGGTTGCAAAAAATGATACATGATAAGATGAAGGGATGAGTGAGAATGTGAGTGATTTGGGAGCAGAATCTTGAAGCAGAATCTTGAAGCAGCAGCACAGCACCCAAGAGCAGAGGAAATAGCAGCAACAAGCAGGAACCAGCACACGCAATAACAGATCAGCAACTTATCAGAAGCAAGGAATAATATAAGCAGAAGGGACTCAGCAGGAACTTATTTTTGTTTTTCAAAACTGCTCTCAGATTTACGTTTATCGTATCATCACTGAGCAATGGCTGTTTTAACTTAAAACTTGAAAAATACTGCCAGCAAGTACATATACATTGAAGTCTCAACATAAATGACAAGGGAAACGATGATTCAAGAAAAATTAAAACAACAAGCATAAGAAACAGCAGCAACAAAACAGCAGCAAGCATAAGAAACAGCAGCAACAAAACAGCAGCAGCAACAACTCAGCAGAGACAACAACCAAAAGGCAAAAGCACTACCAGCAGGCAGCAGCTCATAACAAGTTCAAGCAACTTCAAAATTATAGCTTTTGTTTTTTAAAATTGCTCTCAGATTTACATCACTGAGCAATGGTTGTTTTAATAAAAACTTAAGAAATGCTGCCAGCAAGTACCAAAATACATTTAACTATTTAAGTCTCAACATAAATGACAAGGGCAACGATTTTAAAAGTCTTGAAAAATGCTGCCAGCAAGTCTGAAAATAAATGACAAGGGCAACGATTTTTCAAGATAAAATAAACCACAATGAGACACAAATACCAGTTATGCAGATGAAGCACTTTCGGCTTCAATCTCTTTACCAATAAGGAGGACGTCTTCCTCAACATCCGCTTGATAACCACGGCACCAATTTTGGGTGGTAACCAATGCCTCAACATTCTTTGGCAAAAGTTTACCCCTATATTTGTTCAAAATATGACCACCCAAACTAAAAGAAGATTCAGAGGCCACCGATGTAATAGGAATGGCCAAAACATCCCTTGCCATATTAGCTAAAATAGGAAGAGAAGAAGCTTGAGATTCCCAATACTTGAGAACGTCAAAATGTTCCCCTTGAATTAATCGCGAACGAGGTCCATTCAAATATGCCTCAAGATCAGCCAGAGGGTATCTAGTTGAATCATCACATTCGTCATCAACCTCACGCAACTGAAACAGATTTTTTATTATAAAAGTTAAATTATGACATTACAAATAAAAATATAAGACTACCATTAATATTGAGTATATTGTATAACATAAATACCGTGAACATATTTTGAGATCTCAACGTGCGATTAGAATTTTCAGATTGAGTTGTGTTTGAAGAGGCAGGATTTCTGCAGCTTGTATTAGATGCAGTAGAATAAAATTTATAAAGGTCATAAAAAGCTTCCTTAATCATCATAATCTTTTCGTTGCATGCCTTATCATTATACAACGAGTTCAACATATGTCTCACTCGAAACAACTTATAACGAGGATCAAGAGCAATAGCAACTGAAAGTATCAAACTATAATCCTCCCAATAACTCTCAAACTTCTCAAGCATAACTGCTGCCATGGGTGCAAGTTTAGGGTCTTTAAAGGCTTTAGTAATAGCGTACTCAATTTTTAAAACACTAACAAAATACAAATTAGAAGTGGGATATTCGGTACCAGAAAATAACACAGTTATATCATTAAATGGCTGAAGGAAATCACAAATTTTTTGAATGGTATCCCATTCATCAGCATCAAGTCTATAAGAAATACCCAAAAACCTACTAGTATATAGAATCAAGGCATCCTTAGCTTCTAAGGCTTTTCGGAGCATTGTATAAGTGGAATTCCAACGAGTCACAACATTGAGACATAACTTACCATTAAAAGCAGAGTCTAACTCAGACAAAGCATTCTCAAATTGAGTTAATCTAGAATCAGAAGCATCAATATATTTAACAACCTCACGCAATTTTTCAACACTTTCATGAACTTATTTTAAACCTCTTTGAACAATAAGATTTAAAACATGAGCTGAACATCGAACATGAAAGAATTTCCCATTACAAGGAAGAGGGGAGCATTGCATTAATTCTTTTTTCAAATATTCAACCATAACATCCATAGAACGAGCATTATCAACGGTCATTGAAAAAGCCTTACCTTGAATTTTCCACTCTTTAATCAGTTTAAACACAAACTTTCCAACCTCAACACCAGTATGGGGAGGGCCACAATATCTAAAATTTAAAATTTTAGACCTAAGAGACCAACTGTTATCAACATAATGAGCAGTCAAAGTGAGATAGCCTCGGTTAGTACATGCAGTCCACAAGTCACATGTAAAGCTAACTCTACCAGAAACATTAGCCAAAGACTCATGCAACAAGGATTTATATTTATCATGCTCAGCAATAACATACTTTAACATAGTTTTTCTACAAACATGCTGCACCTTAGGATTCAAATATGCATGAAGTTCCCTAAGATATTCATGCTCTACAATATTTAAAGGATATGCATGGCAGATAATAGCTTTAGCAAACTTTTGTAAATAAGTTTTTTGATCAAATTGTGATTCGTTACCGGACTGGAGACCATGCTTTTCCAAACATGCATTAATATGAGCTCTACAAGTTGAAGTACCCGCTTTACCAGGTGCTTTATATTCTTTGCCACACAAATTACAACGAGCATAATCTATCTTTTCATTACTTATCGTCTTTACAAAAAAAAGTGTAATGCTTCCATATACCTGCGGTTCTTTGACGTTTATTAACAGAAGGATTGATAGTGCCGGTATTACTAGCATCATCAACCGGGAGTGGGACAGAGGCAGCTTGAGAGCTAACAGTATCAAAATTTGATTGCCTCTCATAGTCAAATTCATCATACTCGCGAGACATGACTGAAACAAAAAAAAACAGCATTTATAAGTACCAAATTAAGTGACAGATTCTACTAATAGTGAGCAATTAAGCATGCATTGTCTCATGTGACTGACATATGTGTACATTTTAAGTACTAACTTTAAGCCAACTTTAAGCCAATCATACAAGTATACATTTTAAGTACGTAATGGTAACTAAATATCATGAACACTCAACATCATGATCATATACACAAAAACTAAATTTGAACAAAAATTACATCCCTCTAAAAACAAAATAAAAAAATCCTCATATCATAAAAAGGTAGACAACAACAGCAGAAGGTAGTGTAAGGGTGAAAACATAAAAAGTTGCAAGTAGATAAATGTATTTGAACTTCTGTGGCTTCCATATAGCATGCATGATTTCCCTGGTAAGTCATTTTTTTCAGTAAGGCATAAGGACCCACAATTGAATTTCAATGGATAAATTTATTCTTGAGTACAAACTATGCCAATTATTACAAGTATGCAATTGACAATATGGTCAACCATCATTTTTTATGGAGTGTGGACCAAAGCATGAAGCACAACTGCACAAGTATCATCATATTTTAATTCTTTTCAGAAAATAGAAAACAATTGCCTCATTCTATTTTGGATTTATTACTTTACTATAAAGAGAGTTGGTAAGAAGAAAACAAAATCTTTACACTTACTACTAATATCACAGCTAATTTAGCCTCAAATCAAGATGTACTACTAGCAAAAATCAACATTTCATTTGGACCAAATATTTACTAAGTAATTGTAAAAAAACAGCTATATGATATTTAAATTCTTAAAAGTACTGCCAAAAGATTAAAACTTTACATATGGTCCCGGGTTGTTCCTTAATAGCACAATGACAGAACGACGATCACGTTTCAAATCCATTCATTACATTAGAACTAGAATAGAATTACATAGGATGCTAATACGAGGATAGAAGACACCCACAGTTATTGGATATTTCAGCTAATAGTTACTAATAATTTATCAATGCTCAATCTAAAACAAATGAAAAGTCAAATTATATATCCTCAAAAAGAAAAAAAGCATACATAAGAAAAGCTTAAACTTTTTCAAAAGTTTCCAATGAAATTATGAACCTATAAATAAACATGAGATGTTTATTTTACTAGCCCTAAACTAGCATTTATTTTATGCACATAACTGCAGAAAGTGACACAATTTGGTCTTTTGTTAGGTAAAAAGCCAATAAGTGATTATGAAATCAACCAAGATTAGGACAACAATCCTTGGCTTAAAAATATAAAGCTAAAATCCCAATAAATAAACAATGCATGTATTCCAACAATAATAATCACATAATCTGAACAACCCATCATCATTATTTTTAAATCGAGCATAATAAACAACAAAACAGCACAAATCTACCATTTTCCCGTAAAAAACAAAAATACAATCAACAACAGATTTTAGGCATATTTCGACTATATTCAAGCAAGAACAACAACAATAATCAAATACAAAAACAGAAAAACTGTATTTAAAAAAAAAAAACGAAAAGGAAAAAGTAATTACCTTTGACGGCTTGAAGGAGATTTGAAGATGGAGAACTACCTGAACTGGAGATCAAAAGAAAAAATCAAGAATGTAGATTATCAGAACTTGAAATAAAAAAAAAAAAACCGAAACGAAAACGAAAAAAATCGAAAAAATTAACAAAAAAATTACCTTGAGATTTAACGGCTTGAAGGAGAGGAAGAATTGAAAAAAAAAACGAGAATGGAAAAGTCAGAAATCAGAACTTTAGATCCAAAACAAAAATGAAACGAAAACAAAAACCCTAAATAAAAAAAGTAAAAAACCGAAACGAAAACGAAAAAAATCAAAACGAAAACAACAAAAATTAACAAAAAATTACCTTGAGGTTTGACGGCTTGAAGGAGAGGAAGATTTGAAAAAAAAACGAGAATGAAAAAGTCAGAAATCAGAACTTAGATCCAAAACAAAATGAAACGAAAACAAAAACCCTAAATAAACAAACCGAATCAAAAACGAAAAAAAATCAAACGAAAACAACAAAAATTAACAAAAAATTACCTTGAGTTTTGAACTTTTGACGGCTTGAAACCTTCAAATTGAAGGAGAGGAAGATTTGAAAAAACAAAAAAATGAGAATGTAAAGCGAGAAATCAGAAATGTAGATCCAAAACACAAATGAAACGAAAACAAAAACCCTAATTAGGATTTTTAAAAGTTGAGAAGTTGAGCTTAAGATTCTTGAGAATTTTAGAACGAAAGAGTGAGAAACTGAGAAGTTAGAGAGAGAAACTAAGACAGATTGAGAATAGAAGAGTGAGTAAAACGGCTGAATGGCTGATAGAGTGGGCTTGAGATTCTAGGTTTAGGTTTTACTTGTTCAGTTGATCTAACCGTCCATATTCAATCTCAACATCTAACCGTTCATTTTTTTTTTTTTGTAGATTCCAGAATATTCATCATTTCATCTAGATCTAACGGTCTAGATTTTTCTTTGTGCTTTTCTAGTCTTTTTGACCGTTTTTTTAATTATTTATTATTATTATTATTTTGAGGGATTATTATTATTATTATTATTATTGTTAGTATAATTATTTGTTAATATTATTATTATTACTAGTTTACTACTACTATTACTATAATATTATTATAATTACTAGTTTACTACTACTATTACTATAATATTATTATAATTATTATTATTACTATTATTATTATTATTTATTATTATTATTATTATTATTATTATTATTACTATTATTATTATTATTAGTTTATTACTTATAAGTTATAAATTGTAAGAAACGCAAATGTTTCAAAATTGAAATTCATTCAATACAACATAGTTAATGACTTAATGAGTTAATGCACATCAATATCTGACATCTCTATATGTATATTATATATATTTGTGAGTCTGTGACTGTATATCAGTATATATAATAAACTAATAATAACTTAATAAGTAATAATACTAATAACTAATAAAGTAATGAAAATCTAACCATTGTTTTTCATGGGCATTCAATCTAACCGTTGTATATTTGACTATTCGTACATTAGTATTGCATAATGATTTCATCACCACTTTAATTAGTGATTTCGTGATTTCGTCCATTTAACTTATTAAGTTGTTTGAGTTAGTAATCTAAATAAAGTAACAAACTAAATAACGAATCCATTTAATCTCGTGTAAGTTATAATTTATAAGAAATGCAATGTTTGGAAATGAAAATTGATTCAATACGATATTGTTAATGTATATGTAATTATAGATTAATTATTATGTATATCATATCGTATGAATGTACGGTTGGTGTCATTATCATACTATCATAAGTATCATTGCCTCATTGAATTATTGGTATGTACTACAATCGATAAACATATTTACATATCTGATTATTAAAACTTAAAAGTTTAAAACACTTGTTGATCAATCTAATTGAATACTTGTACATTCTTAATTATCGATTTATCGTATTATAAGTATCAACTCATTAAATCATAGTCATGACGCGATCTTTAAAACAATCATGAATTCATGACCCAAACCGCTTATAAACCGAACCGACATGATCCAAACCGTTCATAAACCGAACCAATTGAACTGTGTAAACCCTCCACTAAACCGGCCCATTTCAAACTGAACCGACATGATTCGCACCGTTTATAAACCGAACCGATATTGACCCGGGTAAACCCGCCCCTAAACCGACCCATTTCAAACCAAACCGGCTTGATCCAAACCGTTTGTAAACCGAACTGACATTGACCCGGGTAAACCCGCCCCCTAAACCGACCCGTATCAAACTGAACCGACATAATCCGAATCGTTTATAAACCGACCCGCTTATGACCCAAACCGAATTTAAACCGCAAAGAAATAAACCGAAACCAAACCGAGTTGTGACTAACCCAAACCGAACCAAACCGACCCGCCAACTAAACTAAACCGTTTCAATCCGAACCGCTCCAAACCGAAACCGACTCAAACCGAGGTCAAACCGAACCGCCAGACCGAAGTCCCACCCCTAAATGACACCATTAAATGACATGTTTCTTTTATCACGTTTGCCAATGCACAATTTTCACGAGTTATATCTCCCATTATCAACATTGTAAAATTATAAAAAGTGGATATTAATAAAATATACATTAAGATGATTCAAACAAGATCGCACATGATTATGTTTTATCGTAGCTACAAATTACAAAAGCTAGTCAAAGTATTGTTTGTGAATAGTGCAAAAGTCAAACTGTGTCATCTAAAAAGGAACGAAGGAAGTATAAAACAACATATAGCTGTTATGTGGGGCCCACAGACGGAAAACAGGTCGGAAAAAGGGTTTGGGTAGTGATTCCTACTGGTATTGAGATTTGCAGGTGGTATTTTCAAATTTCGTTAAAAAGAGGTGGTTTTTTGACAAAGTTGTGATTTTGGGGTGGTTTTTAAAAAAATTTCCAAAAATTTAGAGCATATGAAAAAAATTTATAACAAAACAGAAAAAAAAATTAAATATAGAAAAAAACATTTAAAACATAGGTTGATAAAATTTAGAATATAGGAATAAAATATAAAACGTAGAATGTTCTTACATAAAAAAGTATCAATAACTATATACTAAAAGACACACCAGCAATGACACGTGTCATTTTCTGGTGTGTCTCTTATTTTTAATTTTTTTTAAATAATCTTTAAAAAATAAATCTTATATATAAATAAAAAGATAGCAAAATAAACATTAAATATTTGACAAATCTTATACATAAATGAAAAAGATCGCAAAATAATACATAAATAAAAGATTTGATATGTCTTTCCATAATATATACATTGACAACTATTTTTTTTTTTTGAAAAAAATAAAAAATTAAGTAAAAAGAAATAAATATTAAATCAGATTTTTAACATAATTTTATTTTTTTTATTTAATCATGAGTTAAAAACCTCTAAGAAAGTAATTTGAATTTTAAATATTAAAAAAGTAGTTAATATAAAAGATTTGATATATCCTTCTACAAATAAATACCAACAAGTAACAACTATAAATTTAAGGGGGAAAAAAAGCAGGTTCTTTACATAATTTGTGACATACATATGGACTACAGAGTGCAATGTACAACGTTTTTAAGAAATTCATTTGGTTAACAACAAGAAAACTGTACCAATTTGTTGATGAAAAATATATGAACAACACATATTGTCAAATGTATTTTAAAAATAGTTATCTAGCTAATAAACTCTTTTATAATAACTAAATGCATTATAGGCTCTTTTATAATAAATTCATTACTCCGTATAATATTTTAGAACAATTCATTATTAATGTTAAAAATAGTTATTAAGAATTACCGTGCATGGCACGGAACCTAACCTAGTTCTTATATAAAGAGGTGTTCTTACCGGATCCCTCTTCTATGTGTGTGTGTGTGTGTGTGTTGTGTGTGTGTGTGTGAGTGAGATTATTAAGATATTGTGTCGGTTATATATATGATTATTAACCCTTTCTTAGCCTAAAAACATAATCCTTCACCCTATTTTCTCTTTTCATAACTGCATCTAAAAATCGAGCATATTAAATTTTTTTTTTTTTTGCCTTAATTTTTTTTTATTTCAATCTAGAATGGTTGGATAGACCTTAAATAAGCTTTTTAACGATATATATAAACCTGATTCTGTTTTGAAACAAAAAAGAAATGATCAAAACACCAAATTCTATCCAACATTGACATCGTTGCACTATTTTGACCATATCTTAAATTCTATAAAATATATTAATCTGATTTCATTTGGATTAGAAAGTAAACTATTAGATCTTTCGTTCCAACGATATATTATTTATCTTATTCTTAGTTCTGAATCAACATTTATGATAAAAAAAAAAAAAAAAACAACAAAATTACTAACCCGCGCGACACGTTTTCAAAATTCTATCTTTCTTTTAATATTCTATCTTTACCCGATTTTTTTGCCTATAAATATCACCATATTTTTTGATTTTTAGAAGCGAATTTGACATCTTGGCAATTAATTTTTCAATCCCATACGACCCAAAAGGCTTATACGTAAAGTTTCGACGTACAATTTCTATTGTTCTTAGATTTATTTCTAATCCTATTCATGTAATTCAAAGTCCAAAATAAGATCCGAAGGATATGCCTTTTTAACTAAGGTATGCATGAAGGATGTTTTGTCATCGGGGCTTTGGTTAGGGAGACATTTAATTTTTAGGTGTTTACAATATCTTTTGGTTAGTCTTTCAAAAATAAAACGACTTTTAATGGACATCAACTCTAAATAGAAAATAAGTTTATTGTGACACGTGTCGAAATGTGGTTGGTAGGTTTTTAAATTCATATATACATGTTTACAATTAAAAAAAAAAAAAACCCCACTCAGCCACCAGCCCCCGACCCCTACCTGTGAATCCTTAACTAGGCCCTGCCTCATCAGTGAACGACAATCCCAACTCAAGCTTGTCCTTATCGATGAAACCCACCCCAGCCCCCACCTCACTACACCTCCTTCTTCCCCATCCCCGACGACTTGAAGATTTTAAGGTACGGTGGTTGTTTTAGGGGTTAAGGGAGGTTGTTTTTTAGGGACGAAGGAAAGCAAGGTAGGGTGTTTTTAAGGTGGATAGAGTAAGGGAGGTGGTTTATCGGGGGTGGGAGTGTAAGATTTGGGGTGGTTTAGGGGTAGGGAAAAGGATGGGGCTGTTTTGGGGTGGAGGCCGGGAAAAGGATGGGGTTGTGTTTGGGGTATGTAGCGGATTTAGAATTTTAGTTTGAAGGGGCACTTAGAAAAAAACAAAGAATTAACCTAAAAATGGCTTGTTCTAAGGATTGAACCTAAGACCAAACATAAGGTAAGTGTATTACCAGTGAAACAAAGATAATTTAATATCCTATATTGCGTTGAGAATTGTATTTAAGCTATTGTATTGCACTCTATGTAGATAAAAAAAATTCTGATTTTGGCAGGGCCTGTGCCACCCAGGCTCTGCTATAGTTTCGCCATTGTTTGGGGTAGGGGAAAGGGAAGGGGCGATTTCCGGGGATGCGGGTTAGATACATAGGTGGTTTACAGGGTTGGGATTGGGAAAAGGGTCATTTCAAAGGAGGGGTTCAGCGTTGGCTAGTGGCCGGCCTGATTTTTTGTTTCGTTTTGTTGGAGTGTTCACACGTGGCAAATTGCTGTAACAAGTTTTGTAACCTATTAGGATTGATAAAAGTCAATAAACGACCCCTTAAAATTGGATTATTAAAACAAAACCGATCAAAGTTGCGATTATTAAAACTAATTTTTCCAAAATTAAATAAATATTCCCTCCATTTTTTATGTGCCCCATTGGGGTGTGTGTGGAGCTTAAGGTAAGAGAGTAAAATAATGTAGAAGTGGGTATGGTTAGGAATTAAAAATAGGGGACCAATAGGTATAATGTAAGAGAAGGAAATATTATAAAATGATGGTGGGGTCAAAAGAAAGGAAGAGAAATAGTATACTCCGTACTTCATGATGTGAGTGGTTACTAAATTTGGTAATGGGACACTTAAATAAAAATGGCATGTTTTTAGAGGTGGGATACTTAAAAAACAGAAGGAGTATTTTAAAAAATTCCAATTCCCATTTTGAAAAACCTGTTGTAACAGGTTTTGTTTAGGGTAAAAATTACCCATGATAAATGGACCAATCCGGACCTGCCACGTGTCCACCACGTGGGCCAATCAGCGTCCGCCATTTGTCACCCTAAGAGGTCCAACATGGACTAATCAGGCCACGCCACGTGGCCTCCCATATGCCAAATAGGCAAAATGGCCACCAAGGCCCAAAGTCCGAGAGAAGTCCAATTTGCCCTGGTTAACCTAAACCTAAAATTGGCACGCTTCTCTAGACTATAAATACTTAATTAATCCTCATTAAAGGGGATTCAGCAGAATGACTCTCACCTAGAGAAAACCAAAACACATTGATCACTCCTCCCCTAGAGGAACCAGATCCCCCACCTTTACTTTTCGCATTTATCACTCCTCAAACAAGTACTAACTTGACCGTTGGAGGCGGAGCTCCCACCACAAGGAGTCTCCGTTGTTTTGGAGGTACAGGCGCAAGGATACCAGTCCCGAAATTGTAACTCTCCCGCAGGACATCAGAAAACCCCGAAACAGATTTCAATCCTAAATTTACGAATTTTAATACTCTATTATATATACACACTAGTTTAGGTCCTACGCACGATTATACTTAACTTTTTAAAGAATTTAAAATTTTTTGTAGTTCAACCACTTTTTATAAGTAATTTTTATAAGGAAATCAAATACCTTAATCAAATTTAATTAGTCATATAGGTATGTTGCTCATGATCGACTTTATGTAATCACAAATTGGAACAACCTAAACAATAATAGAAAAGTTATTAAATAAATAGACTTTGTCAAAAATATAAAAGATATTAATTAAGGGGTTGTCGAATTCTAGTATCGTTCTAAATTTATTAGTCTATGTAAAAAATCTATAAGATTTATTTTATGTATAAGATATATGTATGTCATTAGAGGTGATCATAAATAGCCTGTTTCGCTATCATGATCCAACCCATGTAAGAAAATGTAAGTTGGCTTTTGCATCAGTTTATATTTTACGATAGATAAAAGAATATTGACATATTTTGATATTTTTATTAAGAAATGTAGTGGTTGTTTTTTTTTTTTTTTTTTTTTTTTTGATTATTGAAAGGATATTTTAGTTAAGATTAAGATTATACGAAAAAATTACATAGATTGATTAAAAATGATTACAATTGCATTAAAAGTTAGCTAAGAAAACACTTAGGATAGATCAACCCCTCGTGTGCACCAAAAAAAAAAGTTCTATAGGATAATGACTGGAAAAAAAAATCATCAATGTAGTATTGAGTAAATCTATTGAAATTTGGAGAAAAAAAAGTCAATAAATTCAAATCTTGAATCATAGGTAGCAATAGGTTATAATTAGAGTAAAACTTTCGTAGGAAATAGGTCAAATAAAGAAAAAAATGGAAAAAAAGTTTTAGAAAAAAAATTTGCATCAAAAATTAATACGTATCGTTCCTAATATCTGTTTTAATATTATTTTATTAATTGCCATAAGCAAATATCTAGTTCGCAATTTCTTAGCGTTAATAAAGTCAATTAAACTCTAGATTTTGTAGTGGGTGTCTGTTTCCATGATCTCACAAAAATATCTTCTGGAAGTCATGGGTACACTGATATCCACACTCTTATAGATTTATTAAGTCTTCAATTTGGCTTTTATCTTCACCCCACCATATAAAATCAGTTTTCTTTTTCTAAAAATCTTATCAATCAAACATTTGCACTTTAATAAGATCTTATCATTCAATCGATCTTGTGGTCACAACACACCACTTCTAGCTAATTCCAATCTTTTAATATCTTTGAGGCATTAATCTTTGCGTTGGCTTTGCTGAGGTGTTTTACTACCACTTCTATATCTGAAGTAATATCTAAATTATCCCCTCTACAAATTACTAAATACTTTCTTTGTTTTCCAGAATTATACCCACTTTCTATTTTATTCCTTTAATTTTCTTAAAGTTGTATTTACTTATACTTAATTTCTTAATCAAGTTTATTTTTACTACAAGTAGTGTATATTTAACTCAAATTGAGAGGTATATTGAAAAAACCCTAAAAATATCTCTATTATCTCTCTTCAAACCTAGCAATCATAGTTAAACTTAGGGTATGCCATTAATTTTTATCGATGGTAAGCCCCAAATTCTTCTTCAATTTAATGTTTTTAGCTAATAAAGATCACCAACAATATAGTGATTATAGTCGGTCCCTCCATGTATGGTTTAGTCAGTCCCTCCATGTAGGGTTTAGTATTGTTTGTTTGTTTGTTTTTCGTGTGTGCAGGGATATAAATTTGAAAGGTTCGTCTTACAAATTTGTGGAATTGCGGGTCTGTTAGTATAGGGGTGCAGATTTAGAAGATTCATCTTGCAAATTTGCAAATCTTGATGGTCAATCAAATTTTATCACTTTTACGACTATACATCAATGGAGCTCCGTCAAGAACGTTGCAAAGACATCTAAAATTATTCAGGAGCAGTTCGGAAGCGATGCCATTAGTTTAGTTATGTTTAATTCTTGTATTGAGAATTTAGATCTCTTAAGGAAAGATTGTAAGTGCCAAATGACTATTATTATTAATATTTAATGAAATCACCCCTCTCTATTCCATTCGGAAAAAAAAAATAACCATGTATATGGCCCTTTCTTATACAAGGTGACATTATGTGGCACCTTATAATATCATTTAATTACAATTGGTGACATCAATTTGAGATTTTGTCGAGTTATTACAATGTTATTTCTCTTAAAAAAAAAAAAAGTTACAATGTTATGGCGTTTTGCCATCTAATGATATTAGGTGATATCAATTTGAGAGGTTGTCAAATCACTATACACTATACTATAATCATGGATAATTTATTTTTTTGAACCGTGCAATGTTCTTTTCGTCATTAATTTTTTTAGGTAAGTAAAATATAATAATTAATACCAAAAAAATGAAACTCCCTTCATTTCATAAATTTCTTCCTGCTTACCATTAATGGTCGTTTCATAAAATTATTCTTACTTTTAGTACGTTTTATTTATTGTCAAGCAAATAATATTATTATCTAACCACAACTTGATCGATCCACTAAACCACTCTTCTTTTTACAGTATATCTATCATATCAAATGGCTGTTTGTGTAATGATTGAGGCTACACTTAGTAGGGATGACTGCATGTTCGATATTCCGCAACAACAATTGGGAGGGGTTGGAACCTAACCACCCAAAACTGATTATCGAATCGAGATTAGCCCAAAGGGTAAACCGGATGGAACACCAAAAAAAAAAAAAAAAAAAATCTATCCATCATTTTACGATTTTTTTTTTTTTTGACAAATCATTTTGCAAAATATTAACTTGAATCATTTTATTTATTTACTAGGTGTGAAGCCCGTGCGATGCACGGTTTTTTATACGTAAATCTCATGAAAAGATTATTTTCTTAATTTAACCCTATAATTTTTTTATTATTTTGCTTGTTAGAAAACGGATAATTTGTTTTATTTTTATGCAACTTATAATGCGACCTTAATTTACTAATATTAGTTATCTTTCTTTCACAAACAATAACTTAGACCACCATTATTCTTTTACTCCGTATCAACTTTATACAATGAAAAATTAATAAAGTAAACCCAAAACTACAGGGTTAAAATAAAGACGGTGGGAGTAATAGTAAAAGATATGACTTTATAAATTTTTAAATATTAATGAAATACATATATACTACCAAGAGTGTTGCATTACTAAACTTAATCTAATTGAATAAAATTAAATCTTTATAATGAAATTTCATTATCATATGTCCTTAATAATAGAGTTATATGTATATACTACTATAATGATTTTTACAATAATAATATAGATATTCTACCAAAAACTATAGTAAACAAAAAATCAAAATTATCAGAGACATCACTTACAATCTTTAATTTTTTTCCCCTACTATTATAACATGATAGTTGACTTAGGGCCTGTTCTGATTTACTGAACTGAAGTGAATTGATTTAATCACTTAATTAATCACTTAATTTCCTAATCTCCTATGGCATCTATTGATCACTTAATTTTCTACTCAATTAAGTTAAAGTCAACTTCAATTCAATAATATTATATCATGGACGGCATATAAACTAAAACTATACTTTGCAAGTGTTATTTATAGTATGTATACTCACTTACTCTACTCGGTAAGAAAGAAAAAGAGTTGATAATTACGTGAAGATTAAGACAAGCTAACTAAAGTATATTATGGACATATTAATTAATTGTGAAGGTAGTTTTGAAAATGTTAGATGACTATACACTGTAATTCTTAATAGTTAATATAGACACAAATCGTAATTACTAATAGACAATTCAAAGCTTATACAACATACTTTTCTTTGATCAAAATACAAATAATTTACTATAAATCTAGAATAAATCAAATATAAATTATCATACAATTATAAGTTTTAGTTTATCGTAATTGATAATAATAATATATACAAATATATTAAAATAATAATAATTACCATTTGTCTTCTATTTCAATTGAATCTCCAATTTCGTTTACAACCATACCAACTGATTAGGGGATTTTTATCCACCAAGCGCCGTTTGACAAGTGGACCAACCAGGTTCCGCCACGCGTCCTCCACGGACCACTTAAGACACGCCACGTGTCCACCCATGCCAAATGGGACAACCGGCCATCAAGGCCCATTTCAGTCTAGAAGCCCGATCGGCCCTAGGTTTACCTTAAACCTAGAGAGTTGCACGCTTCCCAAGGCTATAAATACTCGATTAATCCTCATTAATCAGGGGACCGAATAACTAACGGAACGGAGGAGAAACATTACGGAACACACTAATAACCGGCTGATCTCGCTAGCAAAGCAGATTACCTACATTAAATACTCTCACCTAGAGAGACCTTATTACTTTAATTTCTGTATTAATTACTCCTTAATCAGGTACTAACTTGACCGTTGGAGGCGGAGCTCTCAGGAGTCTCCGTTATTTTGCAGGTACAGGCGTCCGGTTCCAGTCTCGGAATTGTAGCTCTCCCGCAGGACATCAGAAAACCCCGAAACATTTGGCGCCGTCTGTGGGGAGAGTACTTCAGAGATGGCATCCAAGTCTGTACCGACCCCAGAAGAGAGGCGTCCCCTAGACGACCCTCAAGTTCAGTCGGACCATGATACCGAAAGTGAATTTGAAGTTGAAACTCATACAGCTCCAGACGGGACCCTAAGGGCCCGCCGTACCCGTCATACTGAAATAAGGGAACGGGAGTATCTTCAAACAGGAAGCGAGCCAGCAGGCGCACCGCTTGCTCGGCAACAGCCGACTGATGGGTCTGCTCCCATCACAAGGAACGAACTCATGACCTTCATGAGGGGATTCAAGGGAGAGATCCAAGAGTTGATCAACAAAAAACCGCCTGCTTCAGTCAAAGAGCAGGCGGCCAAAAAACCTTCCACTTCACTGAAGAGGAAGCCAGTTCAAGGGCGAGAGGCGACTCCCCATCCTAAATCTAAGAAGCGGGAGCCGTCTGCTCTTGATTTCACAAAACTCCGTTATCCTACGGGAAATAGGAAACCGGTTCGTCATATTCAGGCGGACGGGTCAAAGCAAACGTTCACAGATGCTCGGCACCTGCTAGAGCAGAAGAAGAGTGACCGATTATCAGAGTCGGCTTCTACTTCAAATTTTCAGGACAGTTTGCGAAATGCCTCGATGAGGCCAACTCAGTCGTACCATGAGAGTCAGTCAGGCGGCACCTCCCGTCAGTCTGGCTTTCATAGTGCGCAGGCGGTACCAAATTTGCCATTTGTGCCGCAACAACAATATTTTATGCAGCCACCTCCATTTGGTGGACCTGCAGCAAAAAACGTCCAACCTATGGACTGGCAGCTACGGCTGCTTAGACTTGGTGAACAGCCGTCGGCCTTCTCCAAGGAAATTACTGAAGCCGCTCAGCCGGCCAAAGTAAAAAATGTTTTAGTAGGCGCCTATGATGGCACTACTAACCCGGAAGACCATCTGATGGCATTCACCAACCTGATGTACCTTCAAGGGTTGGATGATCCCACTTGGTGCAAGTGTTTCCCAGCAACTCTCAAGGGAATTGCACAGCAATGGTTCGGCAACCTGCCGACTGGTTGTGTAAACAGTTTCAGGACGCTTGCTTACTTATTTGCCTCCAACTTTGCAATGAACATCCCTGCGAAGAAAACGACCCTTGATTTGGGAACAATTCAGCAGGGTGAAAAGGAGGGGCTTCGTTCCTACATCAGGCGGTTCAACCTGATGAGAATACAGATTCAAGGGTTACCGGATGAGGTAGCTTATACTGACTTTTTTAGAGGTCTCAAAGACGGGTCTACCTTCAAATTTGATTTAGTTCGAAAAAGGGTGGCGACTCTTCAAGAGGCCTTGATTGAAGCAGAAGCCTATATACAGGCGACTGATCTGTGTACAATGAAACAGTCGGACGGGAAGAGGTTCGACAATAGAGAAGGACGACAGAAACAGTCGTCCAACAAAGATGAAAAAAGAAAAGGGGTCTGGGCGGCTGATTCCTCTAAACAGCCGGCCAAGAAGAAAAAGGAATTCAAACCATACTCCCCAAAGTATGTGTTTAACAAGGATAACCAGTTTATCCTAAAAGAAATAAAGGGACGGCTCTCAATTGAGAAACCGCTCCCCATGAAGGGTTCTGCGAGCAACCGGAACCAAGACAAAATCTGTGCTTATCATGATGACATTGGTCATCACACCAACGACTGCATTAGTCTCATGCGGTACCTAGACCGCTTGGCTGATCAAGGTGATCTTGACACTTATGTCAAGAAATCTACGGGGAATACTTCCTCAAAAAAGCAGTCGGCCAAAAAGAATCAACAGGCCGACAGTTCCGATACAGATGATGCAGTCGTCTACACCATTGCAGGCGGCTTCTCAGGAGGCGGCCCCACTATTAGGGGCAACAAAGATAATATAAGGCGGTTAGATGTAAATTCCGTTCACCAAGAACGACCGTCCAAATATACATTTCCTGAGATTGTCATCACTGAAGAGGATCTAGGAGGAATAAGGGGGCCGCATGACGACCCTCTCGTTATTGAATGTAAAGTGGCCAACCAGAGAGTTGGTCGAATCCTCATAGATACTGGGAGCTCTTCAGATCTCATCAGCAGCAAATGTCTGTCAAAACTGAAATATCAGACGGACTGCATACATCCGGCCTCCCACCCTTTAATAGGGTTTGGAGGAGGAGTCGTCCACCCACTGGGACGAGTTGATCTACCCGTCCGCCTGGGCGAAAAAGGGGAAGGACGACACATGGTAGTCCGATTCCTAGTTGTAGAGGAACTCTCTGCCTACAACATGATTCTGGGTCGCCCAACCCTGAATAGTGCCAAGGCTGTTATAATCCCGTCACTTATGCTGCTTAAGTTTGAAAGGGACAATGGAACAGTCGGCTCCCTAAGGGGAGATCAGAGGATGGCCCGAGAGTGCTATCTCTCGGATGTCAAACCCACTGCTAAGGCCACTGGGTCAAGTGGAGAAAAAACAGACCTTGACAATGTCAAGGAAAGTGCGCCTGTTCAAGAAACAGGCGACAGAAAAAGAAAGGCGTCCCAGACAGAGTCCGCCAGAAAGGCAAGAAAATAGCAATCATTGGCAGAGGACCGGCCGGATGAGTTTCGCCCTCAGCCGGCTGGTGAGCATACGGACCTGATATTAGACGACTCCCGCCCTGACCGAACAGTCAAAGTTGGGACGACTGCTCTGAGAAACCTTGGTGATGACTTTCACAACCTGTTGAAAGAATACAAGGACATCTTTGCATTTGAAGTCCATGAAATGCCAGGCATTAGTCCTGATCTGGCAGTACACAAACTCGCTGTGGATCCGAAAAAGAAGCCGGTACGGCAAAAGAAGCGGAACCATGGTGAAGAAAGAGGTCAGGCGGCCGCCGCCGAAGTCAAAAAATTACTTGATGCAGGGTTCATTCGGCAATGTTACTTCCCAGATTGGGTTGCAAATGTGGTACTTGTTAAAAAGCCGAATGGCACCTGGCGAATGTGTGTAGACTACACAGACTTGAACAAGGCGTGCCCCAAAGACAGTTACCCTCTGCCCAAAATTGATAACCTGGTCGACTCAACAGCCGGCCATGCCTTGATGAGTTTTATGGACGCCTATTCTGGTTTTCATCAAATTCCTTTGTGGAAGAAAGATCAGGAGAAGACGGCCTTCGTCACTGATCAGGGATTATACTGTTATACGGTCATGCCGTTTGGTCTTAAGAATGCCCCGGCTACATTCCAACGAATGATAAACACAGTGTTCTTTGATCAGATTGGGAGAAACGTCGAGGCATACATTGATGATATGATTGTTAAGACTAAACTTCAGAAAGATCATCTGACGGACCTCCGAGAAACTTTCGCCACACTCAGGCGGCACCATGTCATGCTCAATCCCAAGAAATGTGTATTTGGAGTTGAGTCTGGGAAATTTCTCGGATTCCTTATCAACCAGAGAGGAATAGAGGCGAACCCTGAGAAGGTACAGGCGGTCATTGACATGCAGTCGCCTCGTACCGTCCGAGAGGTTCAGAAGTTAACAGGTTGTCTGGCGGCCTTGGGAAGATTTCTAAGCCGATCAGGCGACAAATGCCTATACTTTTTCCAGGCAATTAAGAAAAAGGCAAGGTTTGAATGGGGGCCGGATGCTGAGGCCGCCTACCAGAAATTAAAGGTTCACTTGCATTCCTTGCCAAGGCTGGTCAGCCCTTTGCCCAAAGAAAATCTCTACATGTACCTGGCCGTCTCTGATCATGCGTTAAGCGCGGTGCTCCTTGCTGAAAGGGACGGCTGTCAACTTCCGGTCTACTTTGTCAGTCACGTACTGAAAAATGCCGAGTTGAGGTATCCCCTAGTGGAGAAATTTGGTCTTGCACTCTTCATGGCTGTTAAAAAATTGAAGCCCTACTTTCTGGCACATGCAGTCGTCGTGTATACCGACCAACCGATCAAACGGCCCCTTACCACCATGGAGTCCTCCGGACGAATGATCAAATGGGCCATAGAAATGCAGAGTCTCGAAGTTACTTTCGAGCCTAGAAAAGCAGTGAAGGGGCAAGCCTTTGCTGACTTTATTGTAGAGATGACTCGTCCTCCTGACTCTCAAGTTCCAGACCAAGTCTGGAAGGTATATGTGGACGGAAGCTCTACTTCAAACGGTTGTGGAGCAGGCGTCGTATGTCAATCTCCAGAGGGCGACAGGTTCGAGTATGCTCTACGCTTCAGTTTCCAGGCTTCAAACAATGAGGCAGAATATGAAGCTTTACTAGCCGGGATCCGCATGTGTAAGGCGGCCGGGGCAAGGAAAATAGACGCCTGTTCTGATTCACAACTGATAGTGAGTCAGTACAATGGCGAATACGAAGCAACACATCCGGCCATGATCAAATATTTACAGGCGGTCCGACAAGCAGTCGGCTCCCTTGAGGATTTCCATCTGATCCAAGTACCGAGATCAGAAAACAACCAGGCAGATGCACTCTCGAAATTAGCATCATCCGCCTCCTCCGATACTCCTCGAACTGTGTTTTGGGAAGTAATGGAGAAGAGAAGCATCGAGGAAAATCCTATTGGAATTCTAGACAGAAGCTCAACCTGGATGGATTCAATCAGGGCATATCTGACAAACGGTACACTGCCGGATGATCCTCAACAGGCGGCATCACTGAAAAAACGAGCCTCCTGTTTTGAAATGATACAGGGGGAACTGCACAAGAGGGGGCACCTTCAACCCTTCTTAAAGTGTGTTACTCCTGAAAAGGGACGAGAGATACTAGATGATCTTCACTCTGGTTTCTGTGCTTCCCATATAGGTGGTAGGATGCTTGCTCAAAGGGCAAGGCGGCAGGGCTACTTTTGGCCTACTTTGGAAGCAGATGCAATGGAGATGGTGAAAAAATGTGACAAGTGCCAAAGGTTTGGCAAATTAATTCACCGTCCGGCTACTGACCTCACTACCATTCACAGCCCACTACCGTTTGCTAAGTGGGGCATGGACATTCTGGGTCCATATACGCCTGCTACAGGCGGCAGAAGGTATATACTTGTTGCCGTTGACTACTTCACTAAATGGGTAGAGGCGGAGGCTGTAAAGGGAATCAAGACGAAAGATGTAATTTCATTCATTTGGAAAAACGTCATCACTCGGTTCGGGGTTCCCATGTCTATGGTTTTTGATAATGGTCCCCAATTTGAGACGCCTGTTCTCAAAAGCTGGTTGGGAGACCAAGGAATTGGACATTACTTTGCATCTGTCGGCCGTCCACAAGCAAACGGCCAGGTAGAAGCCTTTAATAAAATCATCTCAGACGGTCTCAAGAAAAAAATTGAACGAGCAGGCGGCCTATGGGCAGATGAACTACCACATGTTCTTTGGGCCATTAGGACGACTGAAAAAGGGGCGACTGGAGAAACTCCATTCCTCCTAACTTATGGTGCAGAAGCTGTTCTTCCAATAGAACACTACGAGCCGACTCTTCGAGTAATGCTATATGACGAAGAGGCAAACTGGGAAGCTATGCGCCTGGCATTAGACTCACTTCCTGAAAAGAGGGGCAATGCTGTTTTGCGCCATGAAATCTACCGCCTGAGAATGACTAGATCATACAACAAAAAAGTGCACAGGCGTCCACTCAAAGTAGGGGACTTTGTACTTAGAAAAATGGAAGCAGTTGGTAGGGCTAACGAGTCTGGCAAACTAACTCCCAACTGGGAAGGACCCTACCGAATCTATGCGGAAGTCAGGGACGGTACCTACCGTCTGGAAACACCAGACGGACAACCGTTGCCTCGAACTTGGAATGTAGATAACCTTAAGAAATATTTCTTTTGAATGATGTAAAGTAAAGAGCTACTTAATAAAGTTGGCACTTACTATTCAATTTTGTATTATGAGGGGCATGCCGTCTGTACCTTTACAGTCGGCTACTCTCCATTGAGTTTCACTCTTTATCTTTACAGGGGCATGCCGTCTGTTCCATTACAGTCGGCTACTCTCCCTCGAGTATTTTACTCACAATACTTAGCTAAAAAGTTTAGGGCCTGGCCGATCCTGTAACTAACAGGCGGCTACCCTTCTTTTACTTAGCACATACGTTCACCAAAAACGTACCAAGGCCACTGGCCGAATGATCAGACCAGGCGCCTAGTCAACTGATCTAACTTTTAAAAACTAATCCGACCTGTCCCAACATTATAGCAGGCGTCCGGCGGCATCCATTCGGATGAAATTCGTCGCAGAGAGCAGCTCCCTTTTGGGTGGAACATTGTTCTATAAACTAATTACACGGCACCTATACGACTGTCCCAAAGGGCAACCACGTAGCCGTTTTTGAGACAAGGATAACTCTATCACTAACCAAACCAGTGGTAGCAGTTGACATCTGAGTCAGATGACCGCCTGTATTACTTGGGATAAATGCAGGGGGTACCTATTGAGTTAATAGCCAACAAACATTGGCGAATCAAGGGGTCTAGCCGGCCTACGCCGCCTGGTACCTCTACTTCTCAAACAAAAGTGACGGCGACTGAGTAACTCCAAAGTTAACTCATAGTCACTCCTTCAAATTTGGTATGGAACCTAAAAAGTTTGAGTCGTCCGCCTGTTTTATACAAACAAGGGCACTCGAACCCCTATTCCTACTGGATAACCTATTGAGTAAATAGCCAACAAACATTGGTAAATCAAGGGGTCTAGCCGGCCTACGCCGCCTGATACCTTTACTACTCAATCAAGATTGTGACGAAGACTAAGTAACTCCTATGTTAACTTAATAGTCACTCAAACTTAGTACTGAGCCTAAAAGGTACGAGTCGTCCACTTGTTTTTAATAAACAAAGGCTCTCAACCAATACTCTTGCTAGGTTAACAAATAACAAATTAGAGGCCAACATTGGCAATAAAGGGAAACAACCGGTACCCGCCGCTTGTTTTCCTACTTAAATTCCTTGGCTACTTGGTAATTCTATTTACTTGGTCAAATTGAATAAAGAGTTCGAATACCGATTGATTAAATGGCCGACTGATCATCTATCCTGGAAACAGACAACCAGTCGTCCAGGGGCATAGGCGGCATACTTACTATTTGTACCTGTCTTAACGTTCGGCCATACACAACAGTCTGTCTAGTGAGCAAATTTCAAATACTTAGACAAATTTGAACAAAAACAAAAAATTTGATTAAAATGAGCCGGCCATAAAAGACCAGCAGAATATTCAAAACCCCGGCCCCCTGGCCGGGTAATTACAAAGCAAACGGCACGCAGGCCGTGAAAAGAAAAAATATACTTAAAGCTTAAGAAGGGGGCAGTTCAGTATCAGCAGCAGCCGCCCGGTCAGCACTCTTCTTGCTGGACTCGGCCTTCGCTGCATCATCTTTTGATGCCTTTCCCCCAAGTGGCACAAGCGCCACAACAGGCTCTTCCTCCTCCAACGCAACGTCCATCGCCTCTTCTTCAGCAGCCGCCAGGATCTGTTGATTATATATTTCCGAACACTGGCGGTACGTTCTTTCCCATGAGGCAAAGTCGGCACTGGGGAACAGTCGTTCCCAGGTCATGCGTTGGATTTGGGCGGAGTCTTCCACCATCTCCCGGACGAGCGGCATACTTACTATTTGTACCTGTCTTAACGTTCGGCCATACACAACAGTCTGTCTAGTGAGCAAATTTCAAATACTTAGAAAAATTTGAACAAAAACAAAAAATTTGATTAAAATGAGCCGGCCATAAAAGACCAGCAGAATATTCAAAACCCCGGCCCCCTGGCCGGGTAATTACAAAGCAAACGGCACGCAGGCCGTGAAAAGAAAAAATATACTTAAAGCTTAAGAAGGGGGCAGTTCAGTATCAGCAGCAGCCGCCCGGTCAGCACTCTTCTTGCTGGACTCGGCCTTCGCTGCATCATCTTTTGATGCCTTTCCCCCAAGTGGCACAAGCGCCACAACAGGCTCTTCCTCCTCCAACGCAACGTCCATCGCCTCTTCTTCAGCAGCCGCCAGGATCTGTTGATTATATATTTCCGAACACTGGCGGTACGTTCTTTCCCATGAGGCAAAGTCGGCACTGGGGAACAGTCGTTCCCAGGTCATGCGTTGGATTTGGGCGGAGTCTTCCACCATCTCCCGGACGAGCTCTTGTTTTTCTTGCTCGGCCTTGTCCGAGAGCTCTTGGGTAAGACTCTTCTCCTGGTTCACCAGGCGTTCTTTTACGTTAGCCAAAGATTTCTCCATGGCTTCGTAAGAGTGCATTTTCTGGCGAAGGGGTTTCAGCTCGGCTTTAAATTTGGTGACGGTCCCCTCCAGCTCGTCAACCTTCTTTTGGGCCGCCTCTAGCTGAGCCCGAACAGCGGCGGTCGCCTGCGCCTGATAATAAAGAAGATCAATGGTCAGTACTTCATTTTGGGCAATTTGAAACATTGCTTTATCACAGCTGGAGGCGGCCATAGCCTTTGCGGCCTTTACCTCTTTGTTTTTCCGATCAATCGGCTTGCGAAGGCTGTTGACTCGGAGCAGGGCCTAAGTACAAAGAAAAACAGGCGTCAGTTTCCAATCATAAGGGTTAACAGGCGTCCTGGAACTTCAAAAGGGTATACCTCAGCTAGGATCCCCGAAATTCCATCGAGGTCAAGGGTGCCGGCACCCTTGACCGCCTCCCTGTCAGAGGGAGGAACTACTTTAACCATTGACTTGGCTACCTCAACCAAGTCAAGTCCCTGGGGGCCGGCTGCATTAAGCAGAAGGAAAAACAAGTTAGACCTAATCAAGAAGGAAGCAAGAGTGAGTTTTTACAAGCAAGTGTCCATACATCTAGGCGGCCCCGCCTGGGTTTTTGAAGAAGTGGCCGGCTGCTTCTCAGCCGCCACTGTTTTCCTGGAAGACCCAGGAGAGCTTGCAACAGTCGTTCTCCGGGCCTTGGGGTCCGGCTGTTGCGAGGAAGAAGCCCTTGGAGTGCCAGACTGAAAACAAAAAGAGTTAGTATATGCATAATACAACTTAAAGGGGAAGAGTTTTCAAAGCTTACCAAGGGTGCCTCCTTGCTGGGGGAGTCGGCGTACGACTGCTTCATTAGCGAAACCCGCAGCATGGCCGCCGCAGTCTTAGATGCTGTTATTTTACTCATGGCGTCGGCTGAAAGAAATAAACAGCAAAGTTAGTAAAAATCCCAAGTAAACAAGGCGTGAGAAAACAGAGTATTCGTCAGGCCGGCTACCTCTAGAGCACCGACTGCCGAGGCCACAGGCGGCCAAGAAGTACTCATCATAGAGCCACTTGAAGCTCGGGACGCAGTGTAGGGGTACTTGCTCTCGTACCCCTGAAGTAGAGTTCACCCTAGTCTCTACTTTGAAGAGTCCTTTGTCTAGGATCTCTCTTTTAGCCTTTGGGGGAACAGGCGGCATGCTGCGGCCGCCTGCAAGAAGAGGCGGATCCCTGTTCCACTTGTTAAAACGTTTGTTCAGCTCCGTGTCTGAACTCTCGATAATAAGGAAGGTGTTCCGCCAATCCTTCCATTTGTTTGCCTTACCTCTCGTCATGAGGTAACCCCTGTGGCTTGTTAGTTGATACCAGCCGGTACCTCCCGACTTAGGGGTCCGGCTGAGATAGTTCATGTGGGCGAAAGCCTCAAAACTTGGCTCCACCCCGTTCAGTTCGCACCCGGCCACATAGCCGAGTACGTTTACCCAAGAGTTGGGGGCTAACTGCCATAACCCCAGATCATACCCATCTAAAATCCGCTGAACAGCCGGATGTAATGGGAAGCGCAGACCAGCTTTGATGGCCGCCACATAGCAGCCAAAACAGCCGTCACCATAGCTGGTACCAGCCGGCCAGACGACAGTATCTTCTGGATCCGGCACAAACAGTAAATACTCCGGGCCCATTTTGTGGTTAGCAATAAAGCTCGCCACGTTGTCTCGCATGGTTGCGATCCGGCCCCGGGGCACCCTGCAGTAGTAGGGGGTGTTTTCCTCTCTGTAAGAGGCGGACGGCTCTGCCCAATTATCCCCCTTCTCCACTGCGTGGGAACTTCTCGCCTCTTGTAGGCGGTTATGTTTTTCTTCTGAGTCAGAAGAACTATGGTCAGAAAAACTATGGTCAGAAGAGCTGGAATCGGACTCGTCCCCTGACGAGTCCGAAGAGGACGACGCCTCCCCTCTCCTAGAGGGGCCCGCCTCCTCTCCCTTAGAAGGAGCAGAAGGTAAATTAGACATGTCCACGGTTAGATGAGAAGGGAACACCTTGGTCCCTCTCTCAGAACTGTCAGCTTGACAGTCGCCTCGTTCCACATCTGGCGCCTGGTCAGATGTTTCGCTAAGGAGTACCCTTTGGGAGGAGCCGTCTGAGTTTGATATTCTAGCAGTCTTTTTTGTTCTGGCCATCACGTTCTGCATAGACACAGATTCAGTCGGACTTTGTATAAAGGGCAAAGATGGGTCCAGAAAAGGGCAGGCGGCACTCCTAGTCCTAGATTCAGCCGTCCCCGGTGACCGGCTGATCACTAACTTAGGGCGTGTCGTGTGCTTCCATGGTGCCATTTCAAAAAATAAAAAGAAAATTAAGAGTAAGAGAACTGAGTTACCTGAACGGATGACAGTTGATGAAGTCCTGAAAGTTCGGGTCAGTCGGCTTGTCAGAACAGGCGGTAGGCAGAAAAAGTCCGAAAATGTCAGATCAAGTTCAGGGGTCCGAATGTTCTCGCAAAAATTCTCAAATGTGAAAATGACCGAAGTCAGCACTTCCTTTTATAGGCAAAATGAGAAGGCGAAGGGTCGCTTCCGAATTCAAATTTGGGCGGGAGAATCTCCCGGCCGTCTGCATGGTGACACCTGTAACGGGCCGTCGCCTGTCACCGTGCGACACCTGTCACAGGCGACACGTGACCAGTCGCGTGCCACCTGTGAGGGGCAAATGATTAGGGGATTTTTATCCACCAAGCGCCGTTTGACAAGTGGACCAACCAGGTTCCGCCACGCGTCCTCCACGGACCACTTAAGACACGCCACGTGTCCACCCATGCCAAATGGGACAACCGGCCATCAAGGCCCATTTCAGTCTAGAAGCCCGATCGGCCCTAGGTTTACCTTAAACCTAGAGAGTTGCACGCTTCCCAAGGCTATAAATACTCGATTAATCCTCATTAATCAGGGGACCGAATAACTAACGGAACGGAGGAGAAACATTACGGAACACACTAATAACCGGCTGATCTCGCTAGCAAAGCAGATTACCTACATTAAATACTCTCACCTAGAGAGACCTTATTACTTTAATTTCTGTATTAATTACTCCTTAATCAGGTACTAACTTGACCGTTGGAGGCGGAGCTCTCAGGAGTCTCCGTTATTTTGCAGGTACAGGCGTCCGGTTCCAGTCTCGGAATTGTAGCTCTCCCGCAGGACATCAGAAAACCCCGAAACACCAACCACATCTTGTAAAGCAAAGTGATATACAAAAAAAAAAAAAAAAAAAAGAAAAAAAAAAGAGAGAGAGTTAGTAAAACAAATGATAACACTATAGAATTTTTTAGATGACTATACACTGTAACTCTTAATAGTTAATATAGACACAAATCGTAATAACTAATAGACAATTCAAAGCTTATACAACATACTTTTCTTTGATCAAAATACAAATAATTTACTAATAAATCTAGAATAAATCAAATATAAATTATCATACAATTATAAGTTTTAGTTTATCGTAATTGATAATAATAACATATACAAATATATTAAAATAATAATAATTACCATTTGTCTTCTATTATGGACATATTAACTAATTGTGAAGGTACTTTTGAAAATGTTAGATGACTATACACTGTAACTCTTAATAGTTAATATAGACGCAAATCGTAATTACTAATAGACAATTCAAAGCTTATACAGCATACTTTTCTTTGATCAAAATACAAATAATTTACTAATAAATCTAGAATAATCAAATATAAATTATCATACAATTATAAGTTTTAGTTTATCGTAATTGATAATAATAATATATACAAATATATTAAAATAATAATATTACCATTTGTCTTCTATTTCAATTGAATTCTCAATTTCGTTTACAACCATACTAACCACATCTTGTAAAGCAAAGTGATATACAAAAAAAAAAAAAAAAAGGAGAGAGAGAGAGTTAGTAAAACGAATGATAATACTATAGAATTTTTTAAAAAATAAAAATTGAAAATATGTAAAATATATACCAGGGAGTGTTGCATTACTACGGAACTGATCTAAATGTTGCAATTGAACAAAATCAAATCTATGAAACGGAATTTTATTATTATCTGCAACGCCCTTAATAGATGTATTTTGAAAAAATTGTTTCATTATCTTGTTATCGCTCACAACACGATATTCATTCTTGTTAGGTACAACAGAAAAATATCGAATTGTGTAAACTTTGCCTTCAATTAGTTTTGTACGAAATTGTTGGACAAATTTTCCTTTGATTGAAGCGTGGACATAATCACCCTACATATGCAAAATAATATTATATGTTAAAATAATATTGTAAGTTACACCATAAATTTAAAACGATAAGTATTATCAAATAAAAATAAAATAAAATTAAAGGCATACCTCTTTGTCAATTAAAACCATGTCCAAACTAATCAAACTATTATGTTTTCGAAAGTTCAAAACATCAAAAAGCCTTGATACGCGTACTTTAATTTTCCAATCATTTTTGGTTGAATTAAGTTCTCAAATCGACGAAGTAGACCTAAGACAATAATACAATGAAAAAAATAGTTAAAAATAATATTACCAGTAATTATAATTTGAAAAAAAAATGAGTTTAAGGAATTACACCGACATTTTCTTAAACCTCAATATGCAATTTGTTTTGTATGAGGTATTGTGTGATTCTTTGATGGTGCATGAATTAAATTAATGCCTATTTATAATAATAACAAATTATAAGCTAATTACATTAATTTATATCTTTTTCCCAACTTAAATTTTATCTTTTATTAACTATTGAAACAATTGATAATATTTTGCTTGACTGATAAAATAGATAAAAAAAATTGCCTTGATAAGTATTGTTATCAATTGATTAGTTCAATTTACGAATTAAGGCTAGAACTCCTTTTTCCTTATCTTATACCACTTGCCAAGGAGGGGGAGCAACGAAGAGAATACGGATTAAGGCTAGAACTCCTTTTTCCTTATCTTATTCCACTTGCCAAGGAGGGGGAGCAACAAAGAGAAGACATTTTTTTTAGGACGTATTTGTAAATACGATGAATTAATTCATCTTTGTACAAAATATCTTGTACCTTTCATTTTATGATAATATAAAAAAGATAAAAATAAAAAAGATAAAAAGATATATCAAATAAATACAAACCTTTATTCTTATTGGTCGAAATAATGATATTTCTTACGTGGCAAACGAATTTTTTAATTCCAAAATAAAATAGAAATTACGTGGCAAAATTCTTAAATATCATTCGTCACTTTTGTTTAGGTGGCAAACGAATTTTTTAATTCCAAAATAAAATAGAAATCTAATTTTTAATTGGTCGAAAACATACCTTTGCTTACGTGGTGCACCGAATACTCTCTAAAAATGCCTAGTTTATATATATATATTAGATTATTTTTTTTTGAAATATTTTATTTATTTTATGTGATATATGTATTTTAGCAAATTTGTAAATACGAAAAAAACAAAATCCTTAAATGGAGTAAGAAGTACATGGACAACAAGAAATCTTGCCCATTGTAGGCAAAATCGGCCGTTAAAAATTCGTTTTTTTTTTTTTTTTCGTGATACATCCAGAGCTCTTTAAGGTGTGTGTAGACAAACCTTTTGAAAATGATTCCCTCTCAACGGCCACAAATACACAACAATGAATAAGGCTAATTCCTTCTAAATCAACTCTATTGACAAAGAATCAAATTCCTCCTAAATCAACTGTATTCACAAAGGATCAAACAATGTGTTTCCCATTTATATGCTCAACTTGCATATGATGAGACTTTGTATTCATTTTTCATAATAAAAAGTCCAGTTTTCATGCCACATCCCATAAATTTTGTACGATGATTCGAATTCTATTCTCTGGTTTACAAACTTTCTCCTCATGATCAAAACTTGTCATAATTATTAGACCTAGTTATTGGACATGGTATTGTAATGGCCTTGGTAAAGAGTTTGGTTCAAAATTAAAGAGTTTTTATGGACAGCGTCAAGGGTCAATATACGTCAAGATATTGGCTCAATTCAATTGAAAAAGTAAATTAACTAACATAAATAGATTACATTTACATATCTATATTCATGTGTATTTACTTTTATATCTCTCCTTTATTGTTTTTCTTTTCTAAATTATTGACCCGTCCATTATTAAACCACTATGAACTCGCAACCCGCATTGGCTGACCTGCTTATAATAATCTACCCATATTGCTCCTTATAAATTCGATCTGCCCAACTATAAGACTAACTAAAATTTCTTAAGAAAAGGATATATAATACTCCCTTGTTTCATAATGTTAGTCCTATTTATGTATATCGATGCAAATATTTGATCACGACTATCTTTAATCTCACACTTGCAAGAATTATATAAATTAGATAAACAAAGTACTCATCGAAACGAATAAAACTAGATCTCATATGACTATGTTTGTTATTATATATAGAGAGAAATTTAGAAGATTTCCTCTAATTTTTAAGAGTTAAAAATTCTAATGGGACTAACATTATGAAACGGAGGAGTATTTATTAAGAAATCATCATTAAATGTAGAGTGAAACATATTATTGGTTAATTCATAATAATCATACTAAAGAGAAAATGATCAAATATCAATCAATTACATTACAATAAAGGCGAAACTTAGCGAGACACTTGGCAATATAATAAAAAAATTTCCTCCAAAATTACTTACTAAAAATAACTTATTGTTACATAAAAATAAGGTTTTTATCTAAATTATGACTTTTACATTATACAAAACTCTAAAATCAACTTCTTAAAATATCAAATTGCCCATGATAAATTTATAACTATTACATATTTAATTATTTTCTTTCATATATATTACGTATTTTTTTAATATTGAGTATATATATATATATATATATATATATATATATATATATATATATATATATATATATATATATATATATATATATATATATAGGATCATATGAGACCACCCCCCTTATGTGAGAACCCTATTATATGTGAGGACATATTACAACCGTTGGATTAATTGCATCCAATGGCTACAATTTATCCCAATCAAATGTAATTTCAAATACAATTTTCCAGCGTTTTCTCTCTCCTCCTTCATTCGAGGCGCCATTTTTCTCTCTCCTCCTTCAATTTCTCTACTCCCTTCTTACTGCTCTCTTCCTTTGCTTTGATTCTTCATCAATTCTGCTTCTAACTTTATTGATTCTTTGTCAAGGTAATTTTCGTTGATTTTAGTTTGATTTTCGTTGATTAAAGTTTGATTTTCGTTGATTTTAGTTTGATTACTTAAGGTTTTTGTCAATTTTTTTGCGTTTTTTGGCGATTTTCGTGCGATTTTTGGGGATTTTCGAACTTATTAGTTGATTTTAGTTTTAATTTTGCTTCATTTGTTTATTTATGGTTCTTTATAGTGTAATTCGAACTTTTATTTATAATTTCTGAGGTTATGAATGGTTAAAGAGATTGATTTTGTCAATTTTGGTACTTGCATTTCACTAATTTGTGCTTAAATTTTGATGCACACTAAGTGTTTGACAATATTCCCCAATAAATCCTATTATTTTATCAATTTCAAATGTACTTTTTTAAGTATCTATTTAGTAAAGGACTACCGGTTAAGATGCTTTCGGCTACATACATGTCTTCAGACAAATCAGTTGAGGGATTTGATTAAGTAGCTAACTTTTGGTTGAAAGTTATGAAAGCAAGTAATGTTGATTGAAGAACAAAATACAATAGAATATTTTGATGCGGGTTTTGATTGGCTATTACTTTGTTATTTAAGCCTCAAGGTTGTTCTGATTATTGTTTTCGATATCCCAATTAATCTAGTTTTCTTGACTGTTACCTTATACCATGATTTTTCTAAGAGACAAAGAACTTCTTGTACAGGGCTGCTTCTAACTTTGGCTGGCATTGGGGAAGGACATTCTGTGAGTACTGGCTGAAGTCTTAATACTAACCTTATTGTCTCTTTTTTGAGTTTTGACTTGAAATTGATATATGCAGAACAATTCTTTGAGTTGCTTCTTATGTTATGCTGAATTATGACTGCTGGGTCGAGCTACGGGGTCCATCAAATCTTGAACCATTGGTTCATGCACTAAAGTCCTTCATTCCACATGCTTCCATCTGTGCAAAGAGTTTTGGAGTCATCTCATCTTCAAATTCTCAATCTCCTACTGCTCCAAGCCTATCTAAAGAACCTTATTTTGTTTGTGGAAGTCCAGCTGTCAAAGTTTCAGCAGTTCTCTTACAACCATGTGTTATGGAAGAGTCTTCTGTAAAACCTAGCGATGTGTCTGTTGTATACATTTGTGAGTTGGCGGAGATTAAAGGGAAGTTCCACAAGGAGAAGGCTGAAGCTCTTGGTCTTGATGGAGAACCTAAATGAAGAGATCTCAAAAATGGGAAATCTGTGAAGTCAGATCACCTAGATATTATGGTGAGTTTCAATATGAGCATTTTCTGAAAGTAGATTTCCCCATTAAATGTTTTTGTATGTTAATGTTTCCGATCCACTCTATATAATATATATAACCTATGTATTTGTTGCCTTTTCAAGATTCCCCTAGTGATGTGATGGACCCTTCTATCCGACTACCCATTGTTGAGTGCCCAACTGAATCTCATGCGGAAAAGCTATTTATCATACAATCTCTCAGTAAATATTATAAGCTTTCGGACAAGTACATGAAACTGTGAATTGTGTTGTGCATCTTACTCACTCTACTATTGTGAATTATGTAAATTATCAAAACTGGATGAAAAAGTTTGGTTCAGCACAACATATTATTGCTGGATATTCAACGTGAGTTGCTCTATACTACAAGCTTTTGAATTACTCTTGTTAAATTATGTGGTTCTTGCGTATTGAGACTGTCGTATTCTGGTATCTGCAGGAAGAATGTGGCTATATCAATTCTAAAATATGAATGTGGGTGTGACATGGAATGGAATTGCAGGGTTTCAAGTTTGTCATGCATTAGGAGGTGTCTGATACAGTGGTTGAGCCTTACAATGCTACTTTGTCTGTTCATAAAATGCAGTTCATAAAATGCAGATGAGTGTATGGTTCTTGATAATACTTGTTGATTTAATGAATGATTACAGAAATGTTTGCTCATTTGACAAATGAGCAACTAATCATTTGCTCATTTGACAAATGAGCAACTAAGTTTTTACTCATTTGTTAAATTAGCAACTAACTATTTTCTCATTTGCTAAATGAGCAAAAAATCGATTGCTCATTTTCCAAATGAGCAAATGATTTGTTGCTCATTGTCAAAAATTAATATTTATTCTCTACTAATTTGTCAAAAATGAGCAAATAATTTGTCAAAATGAGCAATTAATTGTTTGCTTATTTGTCAAATGAGCAATTAATTTTTGCTCATTTGTCAAATGAGCAAAAAAATTCAATGCTCCTTTCACAAATGAGCAACTAACTATTTGCTCATTTGACAAATGAGCAACTAAGTTTTTGCTCATTTGTTAAATTAGCAACTAAGTATTTACTCGTTTGACAAATGAACAACTAATTATTTGCTCGTTTGACAAATGAGCAACTAATTATTTGCTCATTTGACAAATGAGCAACTAATTATTTGCTCATTTGACAAATGAGAAACTAACTATTTGCTCATTTGACAAATGAGCAACTAACTATTTGCTCATTTGCTAAATGAGTAAAAATTAACACAAAGCAGACACCTGGTGTCCTGTAGCCTGTAGGCTTTAGTAATACATTGATTTATGATCTGAATATTAAAAAGCTCAATCAACTTGATATTTTATTTTTGTTTTTTGTGTTTTTGTTTTCTGGTGTTGGATCTAAATGTGAATATTTCATAGCTCTAAATCTGAGTATAATTGCAAGAAATTGATTGAGGCTATAATTTTGTTGCTTAAGCTGCCATCTTTCTTGGTATTTAATATTTATGGTTGAAAGTTCTTTGGCTGAAATTCAAATGGCACAATTTGAACATGTTGTAGACTCTAAAGTTTTGATCTTTCTAACTGTTATATATTGATTGTTTTGTGTTGCAGTTACTGAGGAAGAAGTGGATCTTTTATATGACTTATTCAATAAACTCAGCAACTCTGTTGTCAAAGATGGTTTTATAAAAAAGGTATATAATATTCTTGATAATACTTGATCTATTTTATATGGTAGAAAATTAAGAGTTGTTATGCATTATATTATTGCTATATCTAAATTATTATTGTTTCTTTATTCTAATATAATTATCAATTATAATGATCAGGAGGAACTTCAACTTGCATTATTTAAGAATAGTATGAAGAGAAGCCTTTTTTTGGACAGAGTATGTGTTTCCTTTTAGTTGTTAGATGCTGATGTCCCATATTTCATGCAAGAATTTCCAATCTAAGTATGTGTTCACTTGTTCTTTTTCCTTCGGTTTGCATAATACTGAAGTATTTTTTATCTTACAAGACAAGTTGAGCAGTATTTATTAAGTATAAAGTATTACTTTAGGATTTAGAAAACTGGACAACCTTGTAGCAATTCGAACTGTGGGAATATCAGTGTTTGATCTGATTCATTCACTGATTGCTAGGTGTCACGTTTCGTTTTGGCAGTCAGATTGATAAGGTGGATTTATTACTATCTAGGGCCTTGTATACGCTGACAAATTACTGATTCACTACTATTTTTGTTATATGCACTTCCTAGTTGTTAATTTCGTTTTTTATTTTTAATTGTATTTTTTTGGGCAACTAACTATTTGCTCATTTGCTAAATGAGCAAAAAAGTGATTGCTAATTTCCCAAATGATCAAAGAAATGTTTGCTTATTTTCCAAATGAGTAACTAATTATTTGCTCATTTGACAAATGAGCAAATTAATGTTTTCTCATTTCACAAATGAGCAAAGAAATGCTTGATGATTTAATGAATGATTAAAGAAATGTTTGCTCATTCGACAAATGAGCAACAAACTATTTGCTCATTTTACAAATGAGCATTGAATTTTTGCTCATTTTACAAATGATTCTTGCTCTTTGTCAAATTAATGCTCATATGTGAGTGTGTTTGAATGTTTTAAATACGTTAGCCTACTAGCTCAAGGGTAGAGCATTGTGCAAATGCACAAAAAATGTGAGTTCGAATCCCACGTAGGTTCATTTATGTAATGTGGAAACACAAGTTTGTATGAGAGTTTAATTGTAACAAAGTTTATTCAGTTATAAATCATTTCAAACCATTTTTTTGCTCATATAATTTAGTACGAATTTGATTTATTTTTCTAATTAATTTTGTTTATAGAGATTACCTATGTAGGAATTGAACCTACATCCTCTATGCATTTGAATAGTAATTTACCAATTGAGCTAATAGGTTTATCATATGTTTTAAATCATTTTCTATGTTATAAATTGTAATCAGCTCATTTGATAAATCAACAAAGAATTGTTTGCTCATTTGATAAAATGAAAAAAGAATTGTTGCTCATTTGATAAATGAGAAAAGAAATACTTGTTGATTTAATGAATGATTAAAGAAATGTTTGCTCATTTGACAAATGAGCAATTAGCTATTTGCTCATTTGACAAATGAGCAACTAAGTTTTTGCTCATTTTTTAAATTAACAACTAAGTATTTGCTCATTTGACAAATGAGCAACTAACTATTTGCTCATTTGCTAAATGAGTAAAAAATTGACTTGGAAGCTTATTCACTTTGGCATACCTGCTTATAAGAGAATACAGGGAAAATGTCCCTCCTGCAGCCAGAAGTAGCCTATTATTTTTAGATGCAAAATAACTCATGATAAAGCACATAAGGCGAAAATAAAGTTGGAAAATCATTCATGTACCTTCCCCATTATCATTAGCTTTAAGCACTACAAATACATATTTTGCTAAGGGCACAAGGGCTATCGTATACATTGTTACAGACAATGCTACGAGAATATCAACTTCTGATGTTATAGGCACCTTGCTAAACACGTCAGTGAAGACATATAAAGGACTTGTGTCCACGTCACCATACACCACACCAAGAGTTTGGAATGCCAATGAAAGAGTATGTCGTGTAGATAGTTCCTGCACAATAATTGATTTGTACTCAATAACACAAACAACTTTTTTAAAGTAGTTTGCCAAAATTTCGTCCATGTGAAGCTAATACAAAGTCCCAGAGGAAAAGACTAAGAGCTCAATCTGATATTGTATTAGCATTGGAATGCAGAACAAAACTTCATACACTATTCATTCCTAGTTTTTCTATGAATCAGACAATATGATGATTAATTGATTATCTCATCACAAAATTCGGAGCAACAAATATAAATGATTTGAGACACTATTCCATCTGTCACATGCCTTATCAAAGACATTAATATGCCACATTTGATTTGGTGATTAAAAAAAATAAATCATTGTGAGAATATCATGGTACAGTGATAAAATATAGTAGTACCACAAGAAATATATGATCTCAAAAGTGTCACATAGTTTAATCATAAAATTAAATGTGGCCTAAAGCACAACCACAATCACACCCCTATTCTTATGCACATTTCATCCCTCAATTGTCTAAAATTCCCAGAAATCTCAACACCCTTGATTAATGAATTACTTGAATTATTTAACTCTGACAACAATTGCAATAAATAAAGACATTAAACATCTAAATCAATCCTATATGAGTACTATTGCCGGAAATATATTTAATGCTTCTACTTAGCCCTTAACGCTACATATAGCAAAATCGATATGACACGACAAAACTAAACCATAGATAGGGAAAAAGAAACAAAACCTTAGTGTGATGAGCATGAGCATCAACAATCTGCATAGCTTCAACATCTGAAGAATTACTCTTTTAGGCCTTTTCACAAACCTTCTTTTCACAGACCTAGAAGAAGAACCATATCTATTCCTAAATTCATTTTCATCCATTTTTGACCAATTTGCTCATTTTATTGTTGTTCGCTCATTTTACTTTCACTATATTACTTTTCATATTTAGTTTGCTCATTTTAATTATGTTTGCTCATTTTACATATCTTGTATTGAATTTATCAAATAATTACAAAATAAAGGGTAAAAGGATTCATAACAAAGGGCAATTCATTTTCTGCATCAAAAGTATCCGAAGTATTACCTACAAACTCATTGATAATAGAGTACCAAGTCACAAGATTTCTAACAAGCATTTTTATCAAACACCTTGTATGCACTATCAGGATATTCATAAGTATCATAAAAAATGCACCAATAACCCATTTTAAACCAAGTTTTAATTGCAACACAATTATAGAATTCATAACAAAAATTAATCAACTAAGTAAAAGGATTTCGTCAACACAAACAAGATAATGATAAACAACAACACTGCGTAAATTCGAAAATACTGACAAAAATTTAAGAAAATTATATTTGGAAAAAACTAACATAACTTTTGTTGATTATTTACCTGTATAATCTATGAAGCTTGTTGATTCTTGTTGCTGCTGAAATATGACAAAAATCGAACGGGATTGTGTTCGAAATCCTTGAATCTCATTGAAATTGAAGCTCGTAGTTTCTTCACTCTGTTTTTCTGAGTAGCAGGAAGTATATTGATGAAAAGTTTGGATTTATTAGAGCCGTTGATATTGTTTGATCTTAAGGCTTAGATTTGTTCTCATATATTAGGAGTGTTCTCACATAAAGGGTGGTTCTCACCGGATCCCGACCCTATATATATATATATACACACACACACACTTCATCCGTTCTTTTTTTATCGCATCACTTTGACTTTTACGCTATTCGCATAATCTTCTTTGACCATCTTTTGTGATTTATTCGTAAAGAAAAACATAGTCATATGAGATCTAGTTAGATTCATCTCGAAATCTACTTTCCAAATATCAATTTTTTATAATTTTTACAAAGGTATAATTAAAGATATTAATAGCTAAAGTAATGCATTGGCAAGTGTGAAATCTCCTATGATGTGTGAAATCTCCTATGATGCAATAAAAAAAGAACGGAGGAAGTATATATATATATATATATATATATATATATACACACACACACACATACATATATACATATATATATAGGGCCGGGTTCCGGTGAGAACCACCCTTTATGTGAGGACACTCCTAATATATGAGAACAAATCTAAGCCTTAGGATTAAACGATATCAACGGCTCTAATATATCCAAACTTTTGATATCAAACGATACACTGCTGCTACTCAGAAAAATAGAGCAAAGAACTACGAGCTTCAATTTCAATGAGATTCAAGAATTTCGAACACAATTCCGTTCGATTTTTGTCAGATTTCAGCAGCAACAAGAATCGACAAGCTTCATAGATTATACAGGTAAATAATCAACAAAAGTTATGTTAGTTTTTTCCGAATGTAATTTTCTTAATTTTTGTCAGTATTTTCGGATTTCATGGTTTGAATGTTGGATTTTCGTTAAAATTTTAGCAATGAGTGATCTTAGTATCAAAATTTACAAAATATTTTTCAATTGCATGTTAATCTTAGTGTTTGAGAATTTCAAATTGTTCATTTCGAATTATTTTTGTTAAAATTTTGGATAATTTTCGTTAAAATAATCGATTATTTTCGTTAAAATTCAATGAGAAATTTTCGATTCGAGTATTTAAGAACTATTAAATTTCCTGTTAATCTTATTATGTCCAGTTGAATGAGCTCAATTTTCGATTTGAGTATTTCAATTGAAGGTATGTAAATTGAGCATATATAATTAAAATGAGCGAAAAGAATTAAAATGAGCAAATACAAAAAAAAAAAAAATGTTTCGATTTGATTGATTGAAACAATTTTTTTTCTGGGGATAATGTTTATATTGTATGATATGGTTTAGCCTTAATGTTTGTGATCAGATTTGTGAATCATAAGTTTAGTAATCAGTACAAAGCCACAATTGGGGCGGATTTCTTGACAAAAGAAGTTCAGATTGATGATAGGCTTTTCACATTGCAGGTGAATTATCTGCTGCTTTTATTATTCTTGAATTTTTCGTTATTTAAATGTGTCCTCTTGTGCATGATTGAGTGATAGACCATTCGAATTACTGGTGTTGTGATGTTCATAATTAATGGGAATTTTCTTTTATTGATACTGAAACATTGTCTAGAACATCTGTTTTTGAATGATATTACTCAAGTAAAAGTATTATTGTTCACAATATCACTTATATGTAGTTTGTTTGTTGTTGGGAGAGTAATTGTCGCTTGTTTATCTGATTGCTGGGAGAAATTAGATAAGCAAAGAGGCTTAGTATCAATAGTTGTTATTTATACTAGAATTTTAGTCCAATGGCTGAAATTCATATGTACATTCTAAGGTTTTATTAAGAGATACAAAGTTCAGTAAGTTAATTGAGGTATTTCTTGAATATATGACTTGGAAATTGACCAGACAACTTAGATACTGTTCTCTTATAGTCTGGAAGTCTTTGCAAGCATATGTTAGTAATGCTTTATTCTTTGGAGCAGTTATACATGTAGGAAATAATTGAATTGAAGTGTGATTCATAATATACTCAGCAAAAAAGAAAAGGGTTCGGCTAACATAAGCTTGCAGTGCACCTTTTGTATAAGCCTTTTTGTGGATTTAGACTAAGTTAAGTGGAGATCACGAAAGCTTGCTGTATGTTGGTACCTAATAATAATTCAAACCCGGAAAATTTGATGGAGCAACCCAAACCTAACCCAACTGAAATTTTCCTGGTTTTATCTGTAGTAAGATTACTGATGATGACTAACCTTGAAAAAGAGAGACATTATGGTTACTAGGGATATTATTGTATTGCTATGGTGGCTTTTGTAGTAATAATGGAGGCGTTTCAGTTTCTACATGTGATTGTTTTCCTCTGCTTCTATGAGAAGGTGTTGATCTATATCAAAAACCTATTAGCTCAAGTGGTAGAGCACTATGCAAATGCATAGATGATGTAGGTTCGAATCCTACATAGGCTGTATTTATAAATAACTATATAAAAAAAACCTTCAAAAAAAACTTGATCATCTCTCCTTTTCTGCTCAACTATGCTTTGTTCAATACTTTTTCTTTATATATCCACAGAAGATTAAACCACTCAGAAGAACTAAATTAATATGTATGTATCCCTCATCTAATTCATAAATAGAAGTTATCACCGACGACATTTGCAGTATTTCAGGTATACAATCTGCCTGCCCTGGCATTATAAGCTGCTTGTAGGTTTCTCAAATGCTGAAGAACCCTATTAGCCTGCAATACAACAAAAAGGGTAAGAAAAAAAACACTCGATAAATGATGATCAAACATTAGATCTCCTACTCTTCGCATATAAATTTAATAGGGGTCATTTGAGTTATTTGGTCAAATGATCATTGTTGGGAAGTTTTTTTTTTAAAACACCCCAAAATTAAAAGTGGGAAGTTCATTTTGGGATGGAAGGAGCAATAACCGATAACAAAAATTGTACCATACCATACCTTTTCTTTGGCTCTTGAGGTTCCGGACATGGACAAGATAACTAAAGGTGGCATAGCTCCTTCATCTAACACCCTTCTGCAGTATTTATAACTGTCTGCACAAAAATGCACAAGTGCTGCAGCGGCATTCTCTCCCCTGGGCGAACCCAACTCAATTGCCTCAACAAGAAGAGATATCCCCCCTGCTTCGGCTATAGCCTTTCTTCCTTTAGGACTCGAGGCGAGGTTTTCTAGCACAACCACTGCCTTATCGGTCATCCCAGTCGCAGGATCCATCAAGTCTATCCGATGCTTTATAGCACCTAATCTAACTATTGTGAGCCAATTATCAGAATGTGTAGACAAGTAGAACAAAGCAGTGGCCGCATCTTTCCTTCCATGGGGTGTTCCATTCCCTAAAAACTCCATCAATGCATCAATAGCTCCTGAATTCCCTACCCTAATCTTATTCTCTTCAAATACAGATAAACTATACAGAGTTGCTGCACATTTTCTCGGGCCTCAAGAGTCCTTGTCTGAAGGACATGGATCAGAGGCTCAATTGACTTAGCTTTCATAATGTTAACCTTATTGTTGTTATTGATAGACAAGTTCAGAACAGCAATGACCGCGTTTTCTTGAGTATTCATGTCTGAACTACGAAGGAGGTTAACCAAAGGGCCAATAGCTCCACAACTCGCTATTATGATTTGGTTATCCAAGTCCTTGGCTAAAATCCTGAGCTCTGAATTAGCTTCTCTTACAGTTTCAAGTGAATTACTTTTCAGATTATCTACTAATTCCTTTACACGAGCCTCAAACCTTGCAGCAACCCCATTTTGATAATCTTAGAGGAATATGAGTAGGAACTCCAATCTTGTAACAGGGGATATGCAACTGAAATTGTAATGTTTAAACATGGCATATCAATTTAAAACCTTCCTCAAATTCTCAAAACCACCCATTATTTTTCTCTAATATCCCCATATACCCCTTTTAGGTTTCTGAGTTTCTAGACCAATTGAGTGTAGTTTTCTCATTTCTTTGCTCACAGTATAAACTTGTGTCTCCACATTACATAAATGAACCTACGTGGGATTCGAACCCACATCTTTTGTGCATTTGCACAATGCTCTACCCTTGAGCTAGTAGGCTAACGTATTTAAAACATTCAAACACACTCACAAATGAGCATTAATTTGACAAAATGAGCAAGAATCATTTGCTCATTTGACAAATGAGCATTAAATAGTTTGCTCATTTGACAAAAGAGCATTGAATTTTTTTGCTCATTTGATAAATGAGCAAAAATTATTTGCACATTTTTGCTCATTTGATAAATAAGCAAAAAATTATTTGCTCATTTGACAAATGAACAAAAAATTATTTAATGCTCAATTAAATGAGCAAATAATTGTTTGCTCATTTGATAAATGAGCAAAAAATTATATGCTCATTTGATAAATGAGAAAAATATTTGCTCATTTGATAAATGAGTAAAAAATTATTTGCTCATTTGATAAATGAGCAAAAAGTTAGTTGCACATTTTATCAATATAAAATGTGTTTCCTAATATCAATATTTTTACATTCATTCCTAACAACTAACCAAATTTTACTTACAACGAAACAGATAATTCTGCTGTTTAGAAGGTATAGGAACTTCAGAGTCCATGTTCGCTTATTGTTTTTCCTATGTGGTTCCTAACCACTCAGGAAAAATATACGTAGTACTATGTATTTAAAGTTGAAATTTAAATAGCAAATCATGAAATTCTGCTGGTGCAATGACAAATTCCCAAAGTTATATGCTCAGAACAGCTAAACCTTCTCTAATCTTGGTGTTCAAATTATTTTGTTAAAGTCGCATGTTAACCTACTCTAATCAACTCCTAAAACAACATACCAAAAAGGTGTGTTGTTTTTAAAAGAAAACAGAGAAAGTAGTAACAAGAAGCATCACATTGGTATTCTAAGGCTTAAGTTAACCCGTAGTCCCATAATAGAGCATTGATATTTTAAGTGATAAATAATACGATACAAAAGGTGTAAGTTAAGTGCACAAATTTGACTTATATTGATACAAACCATGTTGTACCCTGTAGTCCCTAATATATAAAATGTGGAATGTTGGTATTGAGTAAATAAATATTCTAAATAGCATTAACACATCAGCCCTACAATAATAAACAGAGCTCTGCTAATCACCGAAACAAAAGTTTAAGAGCATATAAGCATATTTCAATTAAAAAGAGAGAGAGAGAGAGCAAACCTGTCCCGATGCATAATCCCAAATCCTGACATGCTCGTCTTTACTGCCTGTGTAAAGCTTATCCCCTGATGGCAAAGTGATCCATGAGATTGAAATTAACAGAGGATTTTTGATCATCAAAGACATGAGCTTGTGACCACTCATTCTGATTACCTTCCTTCCAGATTATGACCTTTCCATCATAAAAACATGAAGCCAGGATCAACCCAAACTTAGGATGAGCCAAAGTAGGAAAGTCCCCTTACAAAGTTACAAAGGCAAGTCACAAGATGTGAGGTAAGTCAAGACAGGAAAGCACAACCAGCATTTCCCCAGTGGATCCTAGAGATCCTCGATCAATTAAACAGCCTTTTCAAGTTCAACATAAAAGCACCAGCCGCATCACATTGCACATGATATGTACTTGTCTAAGTCACACTGATACACTATGGAGGCTACTGTACTTATTTACAGCAAAACTAAAAATATGAAAACTAGATGGATCATTCAATTGTTACCCAATAAACCATGTGAGCAATATTTGAAAACAATGATTAATTAGTAGTTTTATTTTACTTTTTTTTTTTATTTTACGAATTAGTTCGTGATCACTCAATAACATGTGTCATTACTCAAGACGACAACCTCATAAAATGTTGTATTTTTAACCATAGTTACACGAAAACTTTCATATTAAAAGTATCAACTATTCTCCATAAAGTCATTCTACATGCACTGGAACAAGACATCAAAAAATGTATACGAAGTTGATCGGGAGGGTAGTCTACTGGTAGTCAATGTTGTACAAGACCCTCAGTCAACTCCATGGAAGATTGATCATACATAATTGTTGACTTCCCTTTTCATGTTTTTACTTCTATCTATCTTACACTTAGCAGGTGTAAGATAAAATTTAGAAAACGTACAGATGAAATCACATTAAGGTATTAGCCTAACTCATCAAAACTACTTCAACAAACTCCTAATTCAGAAACGCCCATATAAACCTACATTCCTACTTCTGTAACAGTACCATTTTATCTAAAACAAACCTTTGTTAATAATCAGAACATATTAAATTCCTTCGACAATATAAAATCCACATAACTCAAATCTCTCAGCTCCTCAAAACATAAAAGTAAAATTTTATACCAACTCAAGACACACCAATGCCATTTCATATGAAACGTTTAGGAATCATCATAGTCCATTCATGTCAAAATAAAATGAGCAAATTAAAATAAAATGAGCAAATTAAAATGAGTAAATTAAAATAAAATGAACACCATTCATCAAAGTTCATACATCATTGGCAAAAATGAAATACATTGATTGTAATCACCGTATTTTACTTCTAAAGTTCCAGAATACAAATGAAATACATAACACAATTCTGCAATTGCTCAATTACAGTGAAAAAAAATCGAAAAATCAATAAATTGATTGTATTGACAGATAAAAAATGCTACAAAATAAAAATCAATAAATTGTTACTTACATTCTTCCTTCATAGGTAAGAGCTGTAGATTTTGCTTCGTTGTTGGGAGCTTGTGTTGAATCAATTTAGCAATTCACGATTTCTAGGGTTTAAAGTGAAATCGGAAAAAATTATTAACTAACAATATTTAAAGATTGAAGCCAAAAATCGAATAATAAGTAATTATTACAAACCTAACAAAATAGTTGAAGATTCAAGCTAAAAATTGATGATAATGAGGCATTACAATCAAAGAACTATCGGAGAGGAGAGAGAAAGGAAAAGCTCGATCAATTTCTAGAGGGAGAAAGAGAATTAGCTGCAACCATTTTAGAGAGAGAAAGAGCTAGACTAATTTTTATAAAGTTTCTTATATACAACTTAGAAAGTTCTTTTATTTACTAAAAGTGCCATTACTTTGACAGGATAGAGTATGGAGCGTTGGATCTAATTTGATCCAATGGCTATAAGTTGTTCTCACATATGATGGGTTCTCATATAAGAAAGGGGTTCTCACATGATCTCATTTCTATATATATATATATATATATATATATATATATATATATATTAGAAATTTATTGTCATTACAATTATTTAAAAACCGTGCATTGTACGAGATTTAATCTAGTTATTACAATAAGCTATTACAATAACTTTTATTAGGGCATTAAATTTTGACTTGCTCCATCTCTAATACACTCAATAGGGTTTCCATATTACACCAAGATGATCCTCCTCCTTCAACCGATTTCCTGGCAACCTCACTTAACTCCTTTACCGTCTTCCTCACTTTCTTTCCCATCTCACCTTCCATCAACTCTTTGACCATTTTACTCAAACCATCCCACTTAACAAACCCTCTTGGTGACCCATCTATGGTCTCAACTCTCACTCCCACCTTGATCTCCTCGGCCACCATCTTCGCATTCAAATGTTGTTCCGCCATCATAGGCAAAGCCAAGATCGGTACACCTGCACAAATGCTCTCTATCGCCGAGTTCCACCCACAATGACTTAGAAACCCTTTTACACTTTTATGTTCAAGTACTTCCCTTTGCTCTACCCATCCTCTTACAACCAACCCTCTTCCTTTCATTTTCTCCTCAAACCCTTTCATAACTTCTTCTTGGCTAGGTTTTATCCTTAAAGCCCATAGGAAACACGCTTCCGATTTTTCGACCCCGGTTAAAATCTCCTTCAGTTGTTCATTACTTATCTCAGCTTGTGAGCCGAACGCAACGTACATGACAGACTTTCCTTCATCCCACTTTTTATCCAACCATTTGTTCCATTCAGGCTTCTCCGGTCTCTCTAACGTTGTTTGTTTCTCAGCCAAGCAAAACGGGCCAACACACCAAGATTTAGGCCCATCAGAGATTGAGTTCATGAACTCCACAAATGGTTTCTCAAGCTCTTGAAAAGTATTAACAACCATACCGTGACTCAATGAAGTGGCATTACCACACTTGACAAAAAAATCAAACTTTGGGTCTTGAGGATCAAAATCTTGTTTAAAAGAGCTATCAAAATCATCTTGTTGAACCTTAATCCAAGGAAAATCTGGTACTTGGATCAACTCGTCTTTAGACTTGAGCTTCGAAAAAAGCTTATGAACGAATACAGACCTATACAAAGAAAAAGAGTACACATTCATACCATAGAAGACTAATCTACGGATGTTAAACTTAGCAGCTGATGGTTGAGTCCAGTAGAGAAAGCCATCAGAAATGAGGAAACTAATGGGGTTGTCTTGTTTTTGTATATTTTCAAGGGCGCTTTCGAAATGAGGTTGGATTGTTTCAGTTGCGAAAGCAAATGAGTGAAAGAGGGACATAGACGGGAGTCGATCAGTGCTTTCGACTCCCATTGGAATGTCATCGTTGGTGGATGAAAAGGGAAAGGAGATAATGGTGACGGTGTTAGGTGGGAGCGGCGAAAGCGAGGCCGAGATGAAGGGCTCGTTAGCCGGGGTGGTGAAGATGGTGAAGGTGGCTTTGGGTCGATGGTTGTGTATGAATTTGGTTAAGTGTAGAAGAGGAATTGTATGGCCTTTAGACATGAAGGGGAATAACGCAATGTGTAAATGTTGAGGTGTTGTCATTGCTCTATTTTCTTACTTTGTGAATAATTTCTTTCTCAAAATGTGATTGTAACAAGTAACAAGATCTTGAGGTGTAGTATATATGTAACGACTCATTGATAAAGACAATATATTTATGTGCATGTGCTTCTAAAAGTAGGGTTGTACATTATTCAAACAATTATGTACACATACTGCCACAAGTGATATGTATAATTAAGCATGCTAGGTAGATATGCCAATTAAGTGTTGTTGACTCACTTGGTAGTACTTTAAATCTTAGAGGTATAGGGTTTAAATCATACTAAATACTGGTAATTGGGGGTAGGGATTCCCTTATCCTCCCCCCTACTCTTAAATGCCTAGCCCGCAAATACTAGACCAAACAAATCGTGACAATCTGCTAAGTGTTGGCTTATGTGGTCACAATGTCTAGTTCAAGCTTGAATTGCCAAATCGTAAACAAATTAAAATGAATATTAGTACTTTGTATTGCATCCTTACCTAAATATTCTCATATGTAAAAAAATATTTCAAAGATAGAAATTTAGAAATAAATATCAGCATGAATTGAAAAATAACTAGCTATGTTTAGATCGATCTACACAATAATTAGAAAATATATGGTCAATACGGAGTATGATAAATTTCATCTTTGAACACTTATTTTAAAGTATCGTCCTAGCTCAGTTTAGGGATTAGTGAGGTAGGCTTTTTAAAAGTGTGAGAGAAGGATAGGAAAATCCCTTTCCAAATACTTTTAGTTAGATTTGATCTCACAATCTCGAGATAAGTTTTTTTTTTTTTGGGTTAAATACAAACTTGTTCACTATCTCTAGTTTTGCTGCTTCTTCTTTTTGGGTAAAGTGAGAAAGAAGAAGATGTGGTTGGTAGATATGAAAGTGAAATGCACTACAAAAGTACTAATATATCATGTGGTGGAAATTATAAGGCTATTTACTCTTTGTTTCCTTGCGCACGTTAATAAGGAACAATAAATGAATTACGTCGGTGTATGAAATTGCGTGTGCGAATTTATTGAGTATTGAAGAAAGACAATATCAAAGTTTGTTGGACCATAATCAACTTCGAAAGAGAAATTAAAGTATCTATGGTCTGGCGGTTCGGTTTGACCTCGGTTTGAGTCGGTTTCGGTTTGGAGCGGTTCGGATTGAAACGGTTTAGTTTAGTTGGCGGGTCGGTTTGGTTCGGTTTGGGTTAGTCACAGCTCGGTTTGGTTTCGGTTTATTTCTTTGCGGTTTAAATTCGGTTTGGGTCATAAGCGGGTCGGTTTATAAACGATTCGGATTATGTCGGTTCGGTTTGATACGGGTCGGTTTAGGGGGCGGGTTTACCCGGGTCAATGTCAGTTCGGTTTACAAACGGTTTGGATCAAGCCGGTTTGGTTTGAAATGGGTCGGTTTAGGGGCGGGTTTACCCGGGTCAATATCAGTTCGGTTTATAAACGGTGCGAATCATGTCGGTTCAGTTTGAAATGGGCCGGTTTAGTGGAGGGTTTACACAGTTCAATTGGTTCGGTTTATGAACGGTTTGGATCATGTCGGTTCGGTTTATAAGCGGTTTGGGTCATGAATTCATGATTGTTTTAAAGATCGCGTCATGACCATGATTTAATGAGTTGATACTTATAATACGATAAATCGATACTTAAGAATGTACAAGTATTCAATTAGATTGATCAATAAGTGTTTTAAACTTTTAAGTTTTAATAATCAGATATGTAAATATGTTTATCGATTGTAGTACATACCAATAATTCAATGAGGCAATGATACTTATGATAGTATGATAATGACACCAACCGTACATTCGTACAATATGATATACATAATAATTAATCTATAATTACATATACATTAACAATATCGTATTGAATCAATTTCCATTTCCAAACATTGCATTTCTTATAAATTATAACTTACACGAGATTAAATGGATTCGTTATTTAGTTTGTTACTTTATTTAGATTACTAACTCAAACAACTTAATAAGTTAAATGGACGAAATCACGAAATCACTAATTAAAGTGGTGATGAAATCATTATGCAATACTAATGTACGAATAGTCAAATATACAACGGTTAGATTGAATGCCCATGAAAAACAATGGTTAGATTTTCATTACTTTATTAGTTATTAGTATTATTACTTATTAAGTTATTATTAGTTTATTATATATACTGATATACAGTCACAGACTCACAAATATATATAATATACATATAGAGATGTCAGATATTGATGTGCATTAAGTCATTAAGTCATTAACTATGTTGTATTGAATCAATTTCAATTTTGAAACATTTGCGTTTCTTACAATTTATAACTTATAAGTAAAAAACTAATAATAATAATAATAGTAATAATAATAATAATAATAATAATAATAATAATAATAATAAATAATAATAATAATAGTAATAATAATAATAATAATTATAATAATATTATAATAATAGTAGTAGTAAACTAGTAATAATAATAATATTAACAAATAATAATAATAATAATAATAATAATAATAATAATAATCCCTCAAAATAATAATAATAATAAATAATTAAAAAAAACGGTCAAAAAGACCTAGAAAAGCACAAAAAAAAATCTAGACCGTTAGATCTAGATGAAATGATGAATATTCTGGAATCTACAAAAAAAAAAAAAAATGAACGGTTAGATGTTGAGATTGAATATGGACGGTTAGATCAACTGAACAAGTAAAACCTAAACCTAGAATCTCAAGTCCACTCTATCAGCCATTCAGCCGTTTTACTCACTCTTCTATTCTCAATCTGTCTTAGTTTCTCTCTCTAACTTCTCAGTTTCTCACTCTTTCGTTCTGAAATTCTCAAGAATCTTAAGCTCAACTTCTCAACTTTTAAAAATCCTAATTAGGGTTTTTGTTTTCGTTTCATTTGTGTTTTGGATCTACATTTCTGATTTCTCGCTTTACATTCTCATTTTTTTGTTTTTTCAAATCTTCCTCTCCTTCAATTTGAAGGTTTCAAGCCGTCAAAAGTTCAAAACTCAAGGTAATTTTTTGTTAATTTTTGTTGTTTTCGTTTGATTTTTTTCGTTTTTGTTTCGGTTTGTTTATTTAGGGTTTTTGTTTTCGTTTCATTTTTGTTTTGGATCTAAGTTCTGATTTCTGACTTTTTCATTCTCGTTTTTTTTTCAAATCTTCCTCTCCTTCAAGCCGTCAAACCTCAAGGTAATTTTTTGTTAATTTTTGTTGTTTTCGTTTTGATTTTTTTCGTTTTCGTTTCGGTTTTTTACTTTTTTTATTTAGGGTTTTTGTTTTCGTTTCATTTTTGTTTTGGATCTAAAGTTCTGATTTCTGACTTTTCCATTCTCGTTTTTTTTTTTCAATTCTTCCTCTCCTTCAAGCCGTCAAACCTCAAGGTAATTTTTTTGTTAATTTTTTTCGATTTTTTTCGTTTTCGTTTCGGTTTTTTTTTTTTTATTTCAAGTTCTGATAATCTACATTCTTGATATTTTCTTTTGATCTCCATCTTCAAATCTCCTTCAAGCCGTCAAAGGTAATTACTTTTTCCTTTTCGTTTCTTTTTTAATACAGTTTTTCTGTTTTTGTATTTGATTATTGTTGTTGTTCTTGCTTGAATATAGTCGAAATATGCCTAAAATCTGTTGTTGATTGTATTTTTGTTTTTTACGGGAAAAAAATGGTAGATTTGTGCTGTTTTGTTGTTTATTATGCTCGATTTAAAAATAATGATGATGGGTTGTTCAGATTATGTGATTATTATTGTTGGAAAACATGCATTGTTTATTTATTGGGATTTTAGCTTTATATTTTTAAGCCAAGGATTGTTGTCCTAATCTTGGTTGATTTCTTAATCACTTATTGGCTTTTTACCTAACAAAAGACCAAATTGTGTCACTTTCTGCAGTTATGTGCATAAAATAAATGCTAGTTTAGGGCTAGTAAAATAAACATCTCATGTTTATTTATAGGTTCATAATTTCATTGGAAACTTTTGAAAAAGTTTAAGCTTTTCTTATGTATGCTTTTTTCTTTTTGAGGATATATAATTTGACTTTTCATTTGTTTTAGATTGAGCATTGATAAATTATTAGTAACTATTAGCTGAAATAATCCAATAACTGTGGGTGTCTTCTATCCTCGTATTAGCATCCTATGTAATTCTATTCTAGTTCTAATGTAATGAATGGATATGAAACGTGATCGTCGTTCTGTCATTGTGCTATTAAGGAACAACCAGGGACCATATGTAAAGTTTTAATCTTTTGGCAGTACTTTTAAGAATTTAAATATCATATAGCTGTTTTTTTACAATTACTTAGTAAATATTTGGTCCAAATGAAATGTTGATTTTTGCTAGTAGTACATCTTGATTTGAGGCTAAATTAGCTGTGATATTAGTAGTAAGTGTAAAGATTTTGTTTTCTTCTTACCAACTCTCTTTATAGTAAAGTAATAAATCCAAAATAGAATGAGGCAATTGTTTTCTATTTTCTGAAAAGAATTAAAATATGATGATACTTGTGCAGTTGTGCTTCATGCTTTGGTCCATACTCCATAAAAAATGATGGTTGACCATACTGTCAATTGCATACTTGTAATAATTGGCATATTTTGTACTCAAGAATAAATTTATCCATTGAAATTCAATTGTGGGTCCTTATGCCTTACTGAAAAAATGACTTACCAGGGGAATCATGCATGCTATGTGGAAGCCACAGAAGTTCAAATACATTTATCTACTTGCAACTTTTTATGTTTTCACCCTTACACTACCTTCTGTTGTTGCTGTCTACCTTTTTATGATATGAGGATTTTTTTATTTAGTTTTTAGAGGGATGTAATTTTTGTTCAAATTTAGTTTTTGTGTATATGATCATGATGTTGAGTGTTCATGATATTTAGTTACCATTACGTACTTAAAATGTATACTTGTATGATTGGCTTAAAGTTGGCTTAAAGTTAGTACTTAAAATGTACACATATGTCAGTCACATGAGACAATGCATGCTTAATTGCTCACTATTAGTAGAATCTGTCACTTAATTTGGTACTTATAAATGCTGTTTTTTTTTGTTTCAGTCATGTCTCGCGAGTATGATGAATTTGACTATGAGAGGCAATCAAATTTTGATACTGTTAGCTCTCAAGCTGCCTTTGTCCCACTCCCGGTTGATGATGCTAGTAATACCGGCACTATCAATCCTTCTGTTAATAAACGTCAAAGAACCGCAGGTATATGGAAGCATTACACTTTTTTTGTAAAGACGATAGGTAATGAAAAGATAGATTATGCTCGTTGTAATTTGTGTGGCAAAGAATATAAAGCACCTGGTAAAGCGGGTACTTCAACTTGTAGAGCTCATATTAATGCATGTTTGGAAAAGCATGGTCTCCAGTCCGATAACGAATCACAATTTGATCAAAAAACTTATTTACAAAAGTTTGCTAAAGCTATTATCTGCCTTGCATATCCTTTAAATATTGTAGAGCATGAATATCTTAGGGAACTTCATGCATATTTGAATCCTAAGGTGCAGCATGTTTGTAGAAAAACTATGTTAAAGTATGTTATTGCTGAGCATGATAAATATAAATCCTTGTTGCATGAGTCTTTGGCTAATGTTTCTGGTAGAGTTAGCTTTACATGTGACTTGTGGACTGCATGTACTAACCGAGGCTATCTCACTTTGACTGCTCATTATGTTGATAACAGTTGGTCTCTTAGGTCTAAAATTTTAAATTTTAGATATTGTGGCCCTCCCCATACTGGTGTTGAGGTTGGAAAGTTTGTGTTTAAACTGATTAAAGAGTGGAAACTTCAAGGTAAGGCTTTTTCAATGACCGTTGATAATGCTCGTTCTATGGATGTTATGGTTGAATTTTCTAAAAAAGAATTAATGCAATGCTCTCCTCTTCCTTGTAATGGGAAATTCTTTCATGTTCGATGTTCAGCTCATGTTTTAAATCTTATTGTTCAAAGAGGTTTAAAAGAAGTTCATGAAAGTGTTGAAAAATTGCGTGAGGTTGTTAAATATATTGATGCTTCTGATTCTAGATTAACTCAATTTGAGAATGCTTTGTCTGAGTTAGACTCTGCTTTTAATGGTAAGTTATGTCTCGATGTTGTGACTCGTTGGAATGCCACTTATACAATGCTCCGAAAAGCCTTAGAAGCTAAGGATGCCTTGATTCTATATACTAGTAGGTTTTTGGGTATTTCTTATAGACTTGATGCTGATGAATGGGATACCATTCAAAAAATTTGTGATTTCCTTCAGCCATTTAATGATATAACTGTGTTATTTTCTGGTACCGAATATCCCACTTCTAATTTGTATTTTGTTAGTGTTTTAAAAATTGAGTACGCTATTACTAAAGCCTTTAAAGACCCTAAACTTGCACCCATGGCAGCAGTTATGCTTGAGAAGTTTGAGAGTTATTGGGAGGATTATAGTTTGATACTTTCAGTTGCTATTGCTCTTGATCCTCGTTATAAGTTGTTTCGAGTGAGACATATGTTGAACCTGTTGTATAATGATGAGGCATGCGACGAAAAGATTATGATGATTAAGGAAGCTTTTTATGACCTTTATAAATTTTATTCTACTGCATCTAATACAAGCTGCAGAAATCCTGCCTCTTCAAACACAGCTCAATCTGAAAATTCTAATCGCACGTTGAGATCTCAAAATATGTTCACGGTATTTATGTTATACAATATACTCAAAATCTGACAAAAATTTAGGTATTCTTCGAAATTTTTTCTAGATAAATTTTTTAATTTTTTTTTGTAATTTCTAACTTAGCTTACTAAATTTTGTTAAGTTTATTGAATTTGATGTAAAGGAAGTACGATCTTTGATGAAATTGAAGTAAATTAAGCAGAAATCGAACTGATTAAAAGGTATAGTCGATTTTATGTTGTTTCAACCTAAATTTGTTGCAAATTTATTTTAATTTTGTTCTTATTTTGTCTATCATGTAGTTTGGACCTAATTTTTTGTATTTCAGCAAATTTGTTTTTAATTTTGTGTAATTTGGTTTGAATTTACTTATTCTTATTTCAATTATTGCTGTTGATTTCTTAATGCACACTAAGTGTTTGACAAAATGCCTTAATGAATCCTATTATTTAATCAATTGCAAATGTAGATAGAAACAAAGTAAACGTAAATCAATTTTATTTTATAGTAAATTGAAAAACTAACATTGTGATATATAATATATGAGCTTTCAAAATCAAAGGGAATGTAGATTTTGGAATTCTTCTGTTGCAAATCGAAGTGAGATGGATTGATTGTTGAATGTGCTAGAATGTTTTTGCTAAGATAATGGTAGAAGTTATAAATTAACTTTTAATTGATTTATAATAACATTATGGTAGACGTTGTTGCTGTTGTGTTAGTTTTGAGGAGGCAGTAGGAAGATAGTTGCTTGTGGACTACTTTGTGTTGTTGTTGTGGTGTGGATAAGCTGGCAGCAAGATTGATGAGAGGAGAGTGTGGATTTTGTGTAGGTTGAATTTTTATTTTAGAATCTGTAAAATTATAAGTGGACTTGAATATAATTCCACTAAAAGTAAACTAAATATTTTTAATAGTAGATTAATGCTCAAAAAGTAGATAAGCAATGAGTTTATGATTGAGGATTTTTCCTCCCTGTAATAAGTAGATAGAAATATGATAAGAGTAAATAAAAAGAGGGGTGCTGGCATGCCCCTTCCTATAGCCTGGTCACCGCCTGATGAGGGGTGGGGAAAGCTGAATGTTGATGCTGGAGTTGTAGGGGAGTTAGGGACTGGTCTGGGGGCAATGTTGCGTGACAGTAATGGCTCGGTTCAGGGCTGTTCTGTGGTGCAGGGCATCGAGTGATGGGAGACAAATGTAGCTGAAGCTATGGCTATCATATGGGGTATGAAATTTGCGTATGACTTGGGCTAGAGAAGTATTATTGTGGAAGGAGATTGCCTTGTTGTCATTCAGGCTTTGAGAAACAAGTCAGTAGGATCAAGCTCATTGCATTTAGTTTTAGAGGTTATTTATTAACTTTTCAGATAGTTTGGTTTACTTTTGAGTTATTTTTCCTTACTACGAAGGTATTATATACACTAGCTTACTATTGGCATTATAAAAGAAACGAGAGTATGGATTTAGGAGGCTCCTCCTTGTGTAATGGATGTTGTTATGCTATATTCTACTAGCATTTCTTAATAAAATTTGTTTCCCCTTTTTGGCAACAAAAAAAAAAGGTTCTCATGATGAGAAATACATCTGTTGTCTCTAAAAGTAAATAAAAAAGAACATAAAGTGAATAAAAATGACTTTAAAGCAAACCTATTAGCTCAAGTGGTAGAGCACTATGCGGATGCATAGAGGTGTAGGTTCGATTCCTACATAGGTTATCTCTAAAAATAAATATAAAACACACTAAAGTAAATCAAAATATCTCAAAAGTAAATTAAAGTAGCTAAAAAGTAATTTTAAATAACTAAAAAGTAAATCAAACTAGCTTACAAAAAAAAAAAGTTCTCCAAGTAAAAGTAAACGAATTATATTTTAAAGTAGACGAGTTAGTGTTACAAGAGTTCTTTAATAAGGTCCATAAGAAGCAAGCAGTGGTTTCTGCCAATGATAGCTAAGTTTGATAAGAGCAAATCTATGCTCTAGATGCTTGTCTTCTCACAAAGCATCTAAAAACATTCGGTGACATTCAATGGGAGATAACAAGCAAGGTTTGGGGGAGCTATTATGTGATGTTGCTATGCTTTGCTCACCCAAGTCCCATGGCGTGCAATAAAGCAAAGGCGGGAAATTCTCACGTTAGTGTGGTTGTTAATAGCTCATCTTGGTTTACATTGGGTCTGAAAATACAAAAGATGAATAAGGTTGGAAAATGTGGATTCCTATAGTAGTTTTCTAAAGTAAATAAAAAAGTATTTAAAGTGAATAAAAAAGACTCTAAAGTAAACCTATTAGCTCAAGTGGTAGAGCACTATACAGATGCATAGAGATGTAGGTTTGATTCCTACATAGGTTACCTCTAAAAGTAAATACAAAACATTCTAAAGTAATTCAAAACATCTCAAAAGTATATCAAAATAGCTAAAAAGTAAACCAAAAATAAATATTATTTACTTAAAAGTAAATAATATTAACTCTAAAGTAAATAGTATTTACTTAAAAGTAAATTATATCTACTCACAACTATTCAGCCTAGGATGCACATTGCTAAAAAGAAAAAGCATGGTATTAGTTTACCAACATGTTTATATCTTTAATCCTTAGATAAGTGACCTTGAGTTTCTAGTAATAAAAGTAGATACAAAATAAGTTAAAGTAAATAAAAAATTTATTAAAGTAAATAGAAATGAAATTCACCTTCTCTACTTCTAAAATAAGGAAATTGCAAATGCTTATTGACAATCTCTAATTGCTATAAATGCTTAAAAATCTAGTATAAGTGATAGAACCTTCTGATACCTTTAATCCTTGGATAAGTAAGCTTGAGTTTGTAAGTAATAAAAGTAGATACAAAATAAGTTGAAGTAAATAAAATATCTCTTAAAGTAAATACAAATGAATTTATATGGGATTCGAACCCACATCTTTTGTGCATTTGCACAATACTCTACCTCTTGAGCTAGAAAGCTAGTGTATATAAAGTTGACAATAATAAAATGAGCAAAGACAACATCAGCAACTTCAAAATCAGTTGCTAAGACCAGATGAAATTTCCAGTTTAGAAGCCTTGGAGGTTCTAGAGAGACGAGTGATCCATGTTTCATGAGAATCTACTAATGGAAACTTGAGAGGGTATAGACCTTCAATTGATCACAGACAATCACACCATAACACTAATTGGTACTCTTGTCCCCTAAAGTGCCCTTGAAAAAGAGAAGAAACGTTTATTTATGATGTTCGGTTGTGCATAACATCTTACTATAGATTTTTAACAAGAAATTTCCACACATTGTGCTACATAAGTACGGAATTTTACCATATTCTGAAATCTAATCTAATGAGAGGAACTGCCTGGGTAACAGTCGGTTTTTTTTTCTGCACCATAACTCCATGAGTGCTTTGTCAATGTTGAGCAATCACAAGACATCATAAGCACAAAACTGAAACAAGAATCACAAGACAGCATAAGCATCATGAACTAGTTGTATATAAACTAGATATCAACAACAAAGTATATAACTAAACCTGTACCATTGATGATATCATTTGTCTTATCTCACTGGGGGTTCCCGATAGTTCTTAGTTGCTCAAATAGCTAAGCTGTTCAAAGGTCTCAAACTTTAGTTTTATAGCTCAAACTATTTACATATAGTAATCCCAAAAACAAGAAAATTTTTAAAGTAAAGAAAAATTACTCAAAAGTAAATAAAAAATTATCATAAGTAAAGCATAAAATTTATAAGAATTAAATGATGGAAATCTCTCATGCTTCAATCACCTTGTATTGATATTGAAAATCAAGTACATATCAGTAACATACAAAGCAAATATATATAGTTGACAGACATATATAACCACGTACATGAAACATGAAAAAGAATAATTAATCGATAGCACAACTATACCCCAACTCTAACATCTAGTTTAGCTCATTACAAGCCGCAGTTGCATACTCTCAATATGAATATATTTATACCCAGAATTCAAAAGCATATCCATTCAAATAGACCACTAATTTAGAGGAATCAACCAAAATAAAAGTAAAACTCCGATTCATTAATAGTACCTCAGTCGAACATCTGATTCATATAGATAAGACCTCAGTGGAACAAATAAGAAAAACAACATCAAATCATACAAAGATCAAATATTATTGATACCAAATTATAAAGTAGAACTCAAAATTACTAATTCAGAACAGTACAATTGTCTAAACCATAATTTTTGCAATCGAAATCGCATATCCTTGATTTTCAAAAATCGAATTAAATCAAAGAAAACAACAATAATCAAAATCAAAATTCCGGATGAAAAAAAGTTAAAAATTCGATAATTATTAGAAGCTGACAACATATCCATGGAAATCCATTAAAATCGAAACTCAAACTTAAACAACAATTCGAAACGACTAAAACACAGGGAAATTAAGCAACAAAGAAAAATCGCAAGAAAGATTAATAAGAATCGCAACAAAAAATAAAAATTAAATTCTCTACCTTGGACTGAAAAATCGCAAGAAAGATCAATAAGAATCGCAACAAAAATAACCAAAATAACAAATTCCTCAAACTGAAAATAACGAAAACCCTAATTTAAGACAGGAAATCATAAAAAAATCAAACAATTATAAAACAATTGAATTAAACACAAGAACATCACAATCAAATAACTTACTTGTCCAGTATCAATTTGCAATGAAAAAAAAGCGAAGAAGAAAAGCAAATCCAACGACGATAAGAGCGCAGAAAAATTCGAAGCAAGAGAGAGAATTAGAGAGAATTCAGAGGGAGAGAGAGAAAATGAAATGAAGAGAGAGAAAGTAAAAATGAAATTTAGATCATTTGAAGAAAGTCATTCAAATCGCAAGTTTACCATTTTGCCCTTAATGAGGTGGGTGGAATGTCAGCCATTAGATTGAGCGCGATCAACGGTCTTGATGAGTTCCTAGTTCCTATTATTCACCTTGATTCTCACCTGATCTCAATCCTATATATATATATATATATATATATATATATATATATATATATATATATATATATATATATATGTATATATGTACGGGGAGGTTCCGCTAAAAACAGAGCTTATGGTGAAAACTAAAAACAAGCAATCTTAGTCATTCATTACTAGCACAAAAGATCAGACGGTTCTAAAGCCCTAAGATCATTCCAACCTTACATATAATCAATTCAACCGTTTAAAAGGTCACTACATGCTTAAAATAAGGTAACTTCATCTAAATTGACGATATTTACATAGAGTCACTATATATAAAAATAACGTAACTATATACAAAAATAGGGTAGCTATATCAATTTTTACAATATTTACATTAAGGTCACTATATACAAAAATAGGGTAACTATTTCAATTTTGACCATATTTACATAGAGGTCACTATATACAAAAATAGGATAACTATAACAATTTTTACAGCATTTACATAAAGGTCACTATATACAAAAATAAAGTAACTATATCGACTGAGTTTTTGACACCATTTACATAAAGGTCACTATATACAAAAATAAAGATCACTATGTATAAAAATAAGGTGACTGAAACAAAATTTAAAGCATTTCCATAATTCTAAGGTCATTATATCGAAAATAAGGTAACTATATATGAACTTCGGGTAATTATATCAATTTGACACCATTTACCCAGAGGTCAATAAATATAAAAATAAGTATTAAAAAATTCCATGTAGGATTCGAACCTACATCCCGTGATTACACGGTGCTCGACCAATTGAGCTAATAGGCTTTCAACATGCCAAAACAGCCAATAAAAGCATACCAACATCACAGACCAACATCATACAGACTTCATACAGACTGAAGCAAAACAAGCTTGACAAGATCAACGTTTTAAAGACAGAAGCAGAGGCAAATGAAAGCATACCAGGAAATCATGATACGAGCAAGCCACCTGTATATGAGGAATCCCGACAAAATGTAGATATTGAACAGGCAGGCACCAAAAGTCATACAATCAGAGATAAATCTTCACAAAGGCTGAAGAAGGTTACTACACTAACTCCAGCTGACAAGGTAAGATCAGGAATGATAGAGCTCGCAATAACGCAAACTAGCATACTCAAGTTCTAGAAATAAATTTCTAAAGACACACTTCTACCATTTAACTAACATGTCCTTTACCCTGCATGTTTCAGGATGATAATAAAGTATCAACAGTTATTGAAGATCAAAGGGAAAAATTGATACCTGGTGAAGTACAAATCATGCATCAGATAACAGAAAAAGGTAAGCAATTACATGCCTAAAATTTTCAAGAGCAATTCTTAAAAAAAGACTCCAATTCCCCAATAAAAGAATATACCATCAGAGACTAGAGGATATGTATCCTCTACGAGTTTCTGATCCAAACAAATCTATTCATTTCCTGTCCATATTCTTTTTTCCATTTGATTCTTACACATATATATTACCATGTTCAAACACCATTTAAACCACAATTGCAAGAACAACCATCAATGCTCTTGGTTAAAGAAAGAAACAAACAAGCTTATCAAACATCCTATAGTTCATCAAATATTATCTTCCTAATATCTGATCAAGAAAAACAGATTATCAAAACTAATTTATATGTTTTAATGAAAAAGAAATAGATACTAATCCTTCACATTTTACACTGCAGATGTCCAAGAGGAATGCGATAATAACTCCTGTAATCAACAACAGAAGCACCAGGAGCCTATAAAGATGGTAAAACAAGAGCCACTCACAGAAGTTGAATTGTTCTTGAAGTAGAAACTCATAAAGAGCTTATCAAATTCTTGAATATTCCTCAATGATTCCAGCAAAATGAAAATATCATAGAAAATCAACGCAAAAATCACAAACAAAAACCAAATCCAAACCCTAATTAACAGATCTACCAAACAAAAAAAAGGAAAAAATTAATTAAACCTGAGCAGCCTTGTAGGCTGTGAGAATACTCTCAGCGGCTTCTTTCCTCTCAGCACCAGTCTTAAACTCAGCCGCAAATACCTATGATAATCTCCCATCATCTTCAAATAAAAGACCTTAGAATCACCACTACTAGCAGGAGGAATAAGCTTAGTGTCCAGAAGCTTCAAAATACCGTCACAAATATCAGAAAGCTAATTCTCAATGCGAGTGAAAAATCGTGAAAGCTGTTGATCTTCTTCTACTTAGATCTCCGTCTCATCTATCGGCGCTTCCTCTTCAATCTCCTCATACGCTTCTTCTTCCACTGCAAAAATCAATCAAATCAACAAGTTGAACTTCAAATTAGTTAACAATGGTGGAAAAACTCAACTGAACCGAACAAATCAATGAAATTAAGGAAGAAACTAAAGTTAATCGATTAGTAAAACAGGAAATCGAACTAAATTGAACAAAATCGAACAGAAAATCGCAAAATCAAACAAAATCGAACAAAATTGATGAAAATTTCAGAAACCTTAAAACCTCAAATCATGCAAAAAATAGCGAAATTAACACAAAGAACTCACCTGATAATAGATCGTAGAGCTGAAAAATTGCTGAAATCAAAGTAATTGAAGCTGAATTTGAAAAAAGTAGCGTGAAAATTGGGGAAAAAATGTCGAGAAATTAGGAGAGAGAAAGCAGGAGAGAGGAGGGAGAGGAGGAAGAAAATAACGGAGGAGAGAGAAATTGTTTTCGTGGGAGGAGAGAGAAAATTAGTATATAAACGTTAGATGTCATCCGCTAGATTATAATCTACGGCTAGGATGAATCGTTTTCAGTTTTCATCCTAACATTTATTTTCACATGATCCATACTCTATATATATATATATATATATATATATATATATATATATATATAGAGAGAGAGAGAGAGAGAGAGAGAGAGAGAGAGGGGTTGGGTTAGGGGGGTAACCATGGATTAGAGGAATTTTAATTTTCTTTTTTTAAGGACGTTTAAATGCTTAACTAGGGGTTAAACGTGAGTTAAGGGTCTAAAGTATCTTCATAATTGGCTTAAAGTGGAGCCTAGTAGCAAATTAAAATTTTTAAAAGTTTTTGCGGTAGAAAGTCACAAGTTTTTTTTAATACGCAGTAATAAATCAAAATGACATCAATACGCGGTAGTAACTGGAAAATTACAATTAGTTGTACTACCGATTTATGTTTGAACAAATGAAATGTACTAGTAATTACATGAAATTGATTGAAATATACAATAAGACTTGAATTACTTAAAGAAAAATAACAATGAGTCATAACTTTAGTTTTTGAAGACACAATGAGTCATAACTAGTGAAACATATGAATTTGCGATAAGCTAAAACTAAGCAAATTGGGTTAAAAATTTGTTGAGTCAAAGTTTAATCAAGCCATGGTTTGGTTAGCTCTTTTCAAGTCACAAGTAGTTTTGGGTTAGGTAAACATCGGGTCAAGTTAATTAAAATGACTACAGTAAATTAAAGGTCGGGTATAAAAAGCTATTTTTTGGGTTCTAACGATTTCAAGTATACTTTAGGCTGGGTGCATCGTACATGCACATCAGGTCCAAATCGATCTTAGCTTATGGTTTGGTTAGACTACGAGTCAGATTTAGCTCATTATTTAATCAAATTGATTTTAGGCTAACTTTGGGTTGGTTCCACATTAGAGTTGTGTGTAAAAAGTGCTAATGAAGCACTTGTTAATTACCCAAGTGTTAACATTAACAATATTTTATTTTATTTCTATTATCTAATCTAAGGGAGGAAGGAGGAGCAAAATATTGATGTCCAAATTATGAAATTCCCAAAATACCCTCCTTAACTTTATTTTGTTTAATTTTGTAAGGAAAAAAAAAACACATTCAACATAATATAGTCAATAAAATATCAATAATTTGTGATTGTTGACAAAATTGAAAATATTAAAAAATGGACAAAATTGATATATCATCAAATTTTAAAAATTACTCCTTCCATTTTGTAATAATCGCAATACTTTTCTTTTATGTCCGTTATAATAATTGCAACACTTCCTTATTCGATAAGAACTCACTAATATGTTATCACAAATTCTTTATTAAGGCGGACTTTCATTAACTTATATAAGACGGGTTGAAGTTACCCTAAAATTATTTGAAGTTACCCTTATATATTGTAAAAATTGACATTTTCTTAACATAAATTTTACCCTTAAAAATAACTTATAATGTATTAAATTAATCGTATTAGATTTCATACCGTATATCAATTAGAAATTAAACATTAACATACAATCAAACTCATTACAAATTAAAAGTTACCCTTATAGGGATTAAAGTTACCATAAAAACTGTTAAGGTCACCCTATAATTGACTGTCTTATAATAACATTAACATAAGTCCACTTTATACAAGAATTATTGTTATTTTATTTATTATCACTCCTACTAATCCCACTTTCACAAAAGATTTAATTATATCTCTCCTCAATCAACCCCACATACACTACTTTTTTTTATTATTTTTCTCTCATACTAATTATACTTTATATAACTCCTTCTATCCCAGAATAACTAAGATGTTTGAACTTTTTTTCACTATTTATATTCGACTATAATTTTTTACTAACATAATATAAACATTTTATATCATAAAATATGTTGTTAGTAGGTATTAATATAAAGTTTCATAATATAATATTTTTTTTAATTTTTTTTAATATTTAAATATATAAAAATAAGGTCAAATTAGTGCATCGCCATGTGTGTAAAGTTTAACTGTCAGTTATTTTGGGACAGATGGAGTATAAACAAATTGCCCACTTACATTACTTTATTGAAGCCTACAAGCCAACTCTATATTTTCTAATGTGCACTCACTACTGTTGCAATTATTTTAAAATATTGTCAAGATTTAATGATTTGGTTATCTCCATTAATTCTCTTACATTGTTTTATTTTCTCATAAAATATTTATGTCCAATTTTTCCCATTGATCACACCGCGAATAAAGTTCAATTCAATCATATATTATAGCAAATAATGAATACATACATATAAAAAAAATTAAAAAAATTTAAGACCATATGATTTTTAAAGGGATTATAGTTTTTTACATAAAATAAAAATTTAGCACGCATTGAATGTATTTTTTTTTTCTTATATTGTGTGTATAAACAATATACGAACATACTAAGTTGAGTCTTCTAGGACTCTACTATACGGCATCTTTGACGGTTTTCGGTTGGTATACCAACAAAAACCAAATATTCCTTTTTAATATCGACAAAAACCTTATTGGTACTTCTTTTGATACCAACGAACCTTTTATATAATACTTGTTATTAATATCAACTAATGTTCACTCGTTTTTCAATTAATGACTTTTATCGGTACTAGTTATCACAACTCTACTATTTATATATCAAAATAAATTAACTTAACAGTTTAATAGCCCACCATGCTTCGCAATAATAATTATTATTTAACTAGAGAGTTTTGACCAATACCTGAACTTAGTCAACAATGGAACCTCCGGCATTCTAAGCTTCCGGATTTACCAAGGTAGCTAACCCCAATCTTGTCGATCTTCCTCAGATCAAGCACATCACAGATCTAATTCGTTTCCTACCTTAGACCGTAATCTATGATAAAAAAATTCTTATTGTGTTCATGATGGAACTTCTTAAACAGAAAGATAACTCATTTGGTATATAAGGTTCAAGGAAATAACTTTCCTTTCTTGAATGAAACTTTTATTTAATTTGAAAAGATTACAACACTCATATATTACAACACACTAACTGAAAGCTTAAATAGACATAAGCTGAACTAGAGTTTTCTTTACTTAAATAGAAATGGAGAACTAATCTGTCTCTTTAGGTGAGGATTTTCTCTAGAGGACTCTCTAATGTTTTTAGAAGAATGATCTAGTTTACTCTTCCAACTCTGCCATCACTTCTTTGCCTAATGCCCTTTATATAGGGGAAGTTTCACATAGATTACCGACACTTTCTATGGCTCACTGCAAGCCATGACTCAGCAAGTGAATATATATAGTCCCTACTTTTCTAAAGATACTTTAAAAAAAATAAAACGTGGCTACAGTGAAAGTAGACCAAATTATTGTTGATGTGGGCTCAGGAATCCATTATCAATCTCATCATCATGTCCTATAGACCACCCTTGCTATCTTTACTATCTTCATATAGTGGACATATATGGTGTTGTCTTCTTCTATACCGAAATCTATCACACATTTGGCAGCATATGATTCATCCCATGTGACAAAGATCTCCAATAAACGCTCTTTTCCTTCTAAGCATAAATATCTCCTAGCTTCAACTTCTTCAAGATAATCATACATTGATTCACCAAGTAATACTCCTTCTAAAGAATTTCTTAACCATTCTGGCGCTACTATTGTAGTATTCCCCACATGTATTATGACTGGTGGTGCTTCCTTTATTGCTATGAACTGGTTAAGATACTGAGCAATATAGAAAAATCCATAAGCTCTCGCTTCCGTTGGATCTCTTACTCGTCTTTGCTGGATGCAGATTGGATCTTTGACTCTGCGATGAACATCTTCAAACATGATTAAGAAATGTGGAGAGCTAACTTTTCCTTCAACCATTTCAATGTTTGCACTTTGCACTGGACTCAACTTTTCCTTTGTATCTTATTGCATCATAAATTCTTCTAAATACATCTCTTTAGAACTTTGTGAGTTTCCAAAAGAATGTAGTATTATTATTAGGAAATGGCACATTACTATGAAAAGGGATGGCAATTCAAATGGATAGCCATTAACCTGATCCACCCGATATAAATAAATGGACGAAAACCCGATCTAAATGAATGAAAGGTGGATAAAGGATGAAGCGCATGACGGATTGGATTTGATTTGGATGGAGCTCCAAACAATCCGTCACCGATCCATCACCCGCTTACCACCTGATCCGTCATCCACCCGATCTATTAACGTTAATTTGTACAAAGTAATTCATATCTATATCAAAAAAAATATTACTTGCAAGAAAAAATATTTATATTAGTAATAAATTTTCCTCCTGCTTGTGAGAAAATCTACCCCTGCTTTTTACTACAAGTTATTATAGGCATTAGCTACAGTAGCTATAGTAGGCATTATTAGTTAATCTTAATTTCTTATGTTATGTTAAAAAATAAAAAATTAGCAGCGAGTCTGCATGCTAAAGATGAGACATGATGTTGTATTTCTTAAATTTTTTTTTGTGTTATTATTAAATTATAATTTTTTAAGTCAGGTTAATTTAATTATAATTATCACTCCCTAAGCACCTGATCCACCCATTTCATCCGCGGATGATGAATGGATAGAATGCGAGTGATACTTTAGGAAGGTGATGGGTGGATGGGATGGAGTGGATGGGGTAAACGGATGGACGTGGGTGAAGCTACATCCGATTTGAATCCGATCTGTTGTCATTCCAAACTATGAACCATTCCATAATCCCAAGCTTTGTAGTGCTCCACCACATATGGTGCCCTCCATTCCAGAGTACGTAGATGAATTAACACATATGTTGGGTTTTGCGGTGTTCGACACCGCGCTGAAACAAAATCCAATAATCGGATCTCATGCATAATAATTACAACATAAGCAAAAGCATGCAAATAAACAAAACACAAACACAAGATAAGAGAGAGAAAGAATACTCACCCTAGAAGTGTGCTTCGCTCAACCGATGAGCTCGGGCTTGAAAGCTTCAAGTTCCGCAAGTGCAAAAACCTCCGACGGCTTACACCCTCGCTACCGAACCGTAACTGGTCCCTACCTCGTAGCTTAAACGGGGCTAGAGCAAAATAACTTAGAGTTTACGAACAAAGGTTTTCTCGCTTTTGGAGATCCCTTAGAGTTCACCAACTTAAGTGAAAATCCCAATACCCAATGATTGGTATTTATAGGGAAATGTCCCCAAGATTTCCCATCATCTTTCAATGTGGGATAGTTGGTAAAATGACAAAAGAAAGAATTAATTTAATTCTAAATTAAATTAAAATGGGAAGGAAATCATCAAACAACAAGTGGCATAAGGTGAGCAAAGGAGTAGGTGATTACCATAAGGACAACCCACATGCCTCCTTGTTCCCCAAGCCACTAAGCTTGCGACAACATTAGGCTGCCTAGCATGATGTGCCTTGCATGGCTGTTGGTGGCCTAGTGTTAGCGCCACGCACTCGGAATCCTAGCATGTGCGTGAGTGCACCAAGCTTGACTTGTGGCTAGTGCTGGCCTTGCGGCATGAACCTTGGCTAGCCATGCAAGCCTACCTAGCTCTAGTATGACTAGGCCATTGCGAGGCTAGGATTTTCGTGCACGTTGACTTGTTGTTTGACTTATTTTTTCGTCTAGTCGATTCCTAAATTCGACTCGACTTTCGATGCTCGGCTTCGACGCTCTAAGCTTGGAATCCGACGTTTAGTTAGTAAAATCTCTATTGACTCATTTAATCCTTTGGATTAATTCGTCGCTTCGGTTCGGTTACACAATTGGGTATGACCCGAAGGGTTCAATCAAGATTAAGATGTTATATTAATTATACATTAATTTACTGATCGGAAGCGGCCTCTAGCTAGCCATTCTGATCACCAGACCTCACTAACTAATTAGCTTTTCGAATTGATTCCGAACCCTCTATCGGAATAATACACTTGTTCGAAGGACACCATTCCTTTCAATCTCCCACTTGTTCTTCCGGACAAGTGTGCAGATTGTGTATAGCCTGTTTCCCATGTCGCTTAATGTCTCTTCATGAACTATAAGATAAGATTCATCGTCATCTTTATTAAGTCCAAAAGTGTTTCTCGATTTCCGAGTTCGACTTTCACTAAGAAGATGATTTCTAAAATCCATCTGAGCACGGCCATGCATTTTCATAGTCTTTCTCTTCGAAAGGCCTTGTAAACAACAAAGACATGTTCCCTACTGTTAATAGGGGGGCATTCCCAGTCTTGCATTGTTAGCTTCCCTTACTAAGAGGCCTTATCCGCCCGAGTGTTGCCTTTATAATCCCCTTGTACGGCAAACGTTTGACAACATCAAAACGGACTAGTACTCAAACAAGAGAACATACAATACTCATGGTTTAGGAAAGAGGTTCCGATAGCCATAATGAGTAATATACTTATGACGATCGTTAAATATCTTAAAGTATTCTCATAGGTCGATCCGGTATAGTTCCAAACTTATACCTGTGCAAATGATTTATGACAATCTTGTCCTTGTAGCGCAAGAAACGGTGCCATAAATCATACTACACACTAATCTCACATGGTCATTAGTCGTCCAACTTTCAAATGACCTCGATGGATAAATTTCGATATGATATTCAATGTTCACTTAATAGGTGTTTCTTTATCCAAGACTTGTCTTGATACCCTATTTTTAATCTCGTCAAATCAAATGGACTCATTATTTAATTCTAAACCACAATTAAATAGTTTGTGGAATTATTAGTAAAAACAATTTTATTCCGCTATGAAACTTTTCAACGTTTCATCTTATGATAAATGGTTTTCCCCAAATGTTTTAAGAGTAATACTCTTTACAAAACATTTATAGAAGTCACACCTATATCTAATATGCTTGATTTCTTTTATACAATTGTGAATGTTGTGGTTCACTTATTGCATAGGTTTACTTATGATTACTTTGCAAATCTTAGCATCTTCATTATCAAAAACTTTAATAATAAGATGATAAGATTTGAGAGTGTTATGAATTATATGTGATATAGGATTTATTGTCCAAGTGATGGCTCCTACTCATTTTCATGGTTTGAGATCTTCAACTTAACAACCTACAATCATCAAAGTTCAACAATGAACTATCCATTTAACACCTTCCTTATTATTGCCTCTAAGGCAGCAATGTTCTCAACATATACTTTAGTAGATTTCCTAATTATTCTTTGCTTGAATTTTACTCCAACTGGCTCACAATGATTTGGATATCCTAATCATCTGTGATTATGGAAATTTACCTTAAATTTCCGCACAATACACATGGACATAAGTCCATGTTGCCATTCTCAAGCCACAACGCATCTAAGCTAGTGCTTATAAATGACTTTCTCATTAAGGATCTAATCCTTGTTAAGGTTGTGCTCGCAACATCAATACTCAAATTATATTTGTTTCCATGCATTAAGAACTCATCCTTTTACTTAACCAAGTACTTTGGATGTTCTTGATCATAATCTAACGATCCATTGCTTAGATTTAAGTCGATTGATACTTTATACTTGTCATGCTTTAAGCATACATGTCATGTGACGATTCCATATCATAGCATACATGATAGATTCAATTGCTGAAATATTTCCCAATTTCATCCCATTCATGTGATTTTTAGCTCATCCAGTTTTACTGAGTCTTGCTAAACTATTTGCTATATAATACGATTGAAAGTCTCTACTAAAGTCTTTCTTGTTTGACTTAGTATTTGCTTAGCTTATACTTAGTTCAAACATTTACTTAGTTTTATACATATGGGTTGAAAACTTTTCAAGTCCTGCATGTTTAACACGATAAATTCCTTTACTCGTTCAAACATTTTATTAAGTCTATCTAATAGATCTTAATTCCCACTAAATACTAAGTATCGCCTTACCTTGGTCCATTGTCAAAAATACTTTCAAATCTAAGCATTTAGCATTTGATAGTCATTTTACAACAGAGTTCGTAAACTTCTTGTTGGACCTTTACAAAATTGACTTTTGCTCCCACCAAACTTCTTATCTATAAGAATTTCTATGTTGCTCCATAAGCCAAACTTTTTTCTAACTTTATGAGAAAACAAATTCCAGTTCCTACATGCAATGCTTCTCTTAATCCACCAATGGATTTCTTGAGCTTGCTTTCAAATCTAGCATTATTTAGAATTTACAAAACCCTTAGACCATAATAATAGTCTCTTCCAAAATCCATTTTTAGGAAGGCGGTTTCGATATTTATTTTTCCATATTTCATATGCGCAATTCTGCTAGAATAATCATGAAAAAGACTTAAGCATTCCGATTTGTGAATAGGTTTTATTAAATCAACGCCATGAATTTAATTGTAACCTTTTCAGCAATATAGCTATGTATACATATACATTTCCATATTTGTTAGTTTTCTCCTTGAAAACTTATTTGCAATTGATGAGTTTTACCCTTCATGCAAATTAATCAAGTTTCAAACATGATTTTCAAACATGGAGTCTGTTTCGGATTTTTTTATGGCCTCTAACCATTTTCGGAATTTGGATTTGTCGTAGCTATCTTACAAGATACTATTCCCTTACTATCCAATAGTAAATAGTGTACTTGTAAGCGTTAGGTTCATTTCTAATTTAATAGAAACTTTATAGGATTCAATCCAAGCCTTTGGTAAATTCTATGCCTATACGGAATAACTGCATCAAACACTGAGTTTTAAGGTGCTTCTAAAGCCCTTTGACTGTTTTGATCTTACTCCAATACTTTTAAAGTTTTGTGAGTAATGATTCTCTTTAAGGCACTAGTAAAGTCCTTTGAGTATTCTTGATCAATTGTTCTCATGAAGTCCTTCTAAAGACTTCCGAGATTCTCAGTTCTAGTTTGTTGCTCGTCTCGATGGTCATCGAGTACATTTTCCTCGCACTTGTCGTTTTGGAAATGTGTTGCTTTCCAGAAAGACATTACTTAGAGCAACAAATACTATGTTCTCAATTAGGTTGTGGAAGTAATGCCCGTAGTCTCATTTGAATGCTTACAAAGAGACATGTATATTGTCTTTAGGTAAAATTTCATTGTGAAACAAACAATTAGCTCCCACTTGAGCTAACTTAGCCCTCGTTGAGCCACTTAGCTCCCATTGAGCCAATGAACTCCCACTGAAGGTAAGAGCCTTAGACAAATACTTGAAAAGACGCTAGAAACCATTTCTATCCATAACTGAATATGGTGTCCTTTCTTAGCTTCGACAATTTTGTTTAATGTAACACTAGTCATTTGTGCAAATCTTTAAGAACTTTATAGGAAGGGATGTGATCCATCATCATTCGAGTCATTTCCAAATGGCATCAAGTTCTCCACCAAGACATACTATATTATTTGTGGAGCTAATTATGAATTTCGAATTTCATAACCTTGATTTGATCACTCTTGGCTCAAGAAAACATGCTCGATCTAATCTAGACGTTTTGATATCTTGCCAAGTCAATTCTATACTTCACTGAACTTTTGAGCTACTCAAGATCCAGTTTGTTCACATTTGATGAATATATCCATATTCTTTCAAATTCTTGTGAAAACGTTGAAGTAATGGAATCCTCTTTAGCTTTCTGAGTCAATCGTCTATACTAAGCACAATAGCTCATTTCTTTGTCAATTTCAACAAGTAAGACTTGCTTGCCTTAGAACGATTCCAAATTTATTAACTTTCAAGAATCTATCTAATAGAGCCTTGAGTATGTTCTTGTTGATGTGACATTGCTAAAGATAGATGGAACACAAATCATGTCCATGACTTAAACCTTGTGAGTTTACGTTAGGGAAATGTTTGTTTATAATCAAGTATCCTTGACTCATGGCCTGGACAACCATGCCATTCAAATAAAACCAACAACTATTTGTTCTTTTACTTTGAATGTGAGTCTTTCCGTGTGTAAACGGATCGTTTGCTGATTATGGACCACAATAACCATTATTTGTTCCATCCTTAGCTTTAAAAGGTCTTTAAACAAAGTAGATGACCTTACAACTAATGTAGCACCACTTGCTTCATTCCAAGCTTATAAGTCAATAACTTAGCTTAACTTCATTTGTTTTGAGGTCACTTCGAAAGTTGAATTCTCAAGCAGTATCTAATACTTGTGAAAATAAGTTGCTAAGTTTAACTACGATAACATGAACTCTTAGGTAGAATTGGAATCTCAAATTCCTTTTCTTTGTTCCTTGTTTCCTATATTTCTTATTTTACATCATCTCATAACTTTAAGAACCTTTTCTTTAGTTATTTTGACTTTTATACTTTGTTAGGTATCCGCCTTAAAACAAAGTTCCATCTTTTCCTTTAATTCGTACTATAATTAGTGCATCAATGAGTCCTACTCATTAGTGTATAAAGCGAAAAGATATGTTGGTTGTCAACTATTGATAATTTGAGTTTTCAACTCAATACTTCATGTTTTATCAAAACTACCTAGTATTTTGAATACATGATGTCCAACCGTCCTTTCGGACTTGATCCATAAAAGTCATTTATGAGAAGTTGTATTTAGAAATGCCTCTTCTTTCCCTGAGAACCATTCTCAAAAGATTTCCTTTTACTAATCGTTGGAAACATTATAATTTGATTTAGAATTCTACAAATATAAGTGCAAAGGATAACCATTTATCAAGATAATAACATAATAATAAGCTTTGAAATACATGCAAACAAGCAATTTTAATTAACTTATTAACGTTCTATTCACACATTTATAAATTTGTCCCAATTAGGCAAGAATAAAACGATTCCAAGACCCCAAAAATCAATAAGTGATTAACCATGCTTTGGCTTGTCTTAACACTTAATATTTTAAGGTAAGCAATCTAATCTCTAATAGCTCTAAGCTATTCTTGGTTCGATAAGTCGACGCATCCAATGCTTCCTTGACGATTATTTCCTTTGCCACAACATCTAAGGACTCCTTACTGATATCGTTGAGTTTAACCAAAACTAACGTGTATATGATGCCTTGCTTTAGTAAACCCATCAACATACCTTACTTCCCTAGGAAAGTAGTAAAGCCTTGCTTTGGCATAGCCCATTACTATTCTCATTAGTTCCGTAAGTGTCATTTTGAAATGTAATATTTAACTCAATATTCTTTGGGACTTAGGGTTTCTATGTTGGTTGATTTAAGTTAACTAAACTAATCATGCAACATTTGAAATCCTAAACATGCATCTAACATCGCAATTATATATGAGCATAAGCGTAAATATATAAAGCATAAATAAAGATGCATTTGGCAACTAGCATGACCCCTTGAAACTTGAATCTCCAAATCTTCAAGGGCCTTCATTGCATCTTCATGGCTTCATCTTCTTAGAAACGCCGTATTCGAGACATCACTACCAATTATACAACTACTAGAAAAGCTAGGACTAATCTAAATAATTTAAGTACAAAAATACTTAACGGCACGCAACCGTATTTGGATTTACAAAAATACAAAACGGAACGCAGTCCGTATTTACTATCCTAGTCGGGCCCCTCTAGTTTTCATTTTGTAAAACCTGTATTAGAATATCTATTCCATTCATCCATTTACTAAAGTGAATGGCCCATGAATTTTACAAAATAAATCAAGTAACAATGCAAACTAACTTAGGTGGTCAATCCAATTAACACGCCTAGTTAAAACTAGTCTAAGTAATTATCCGATTATGTGAATTAACGCAATAATAATAGCTCAAACGATAAATGAAGCTCTCACTAAATTCCATATCCAACTTAATTAAAATTAATCCAATTAAAATTAATTAAGCTAGTTAACCCAAAATTTTGCCAAATAATTTTGCAAGTGTTGGAAAAAACTGAGGCCTAGCCTCGTTTTAATTAAAACAAAACTGCAAAAATCGCAAAAATAATAGCCCCTCAATGGCCGAGTGCCTAGCATCCAAGCCATGAGGCTAGGCTTGCTAGGCACCCAAGCCTTGATGCCGTGCGTGGGTGCTGCTCGCACAACCACAACAATGTGTTAGCACGGCAGCGTCGCAACATGCTCAGCATGCTTGCGTCTCGCTGGCGCTAGCAGCGTGCTTACGCACATGCTTATGCTGGCCCTACAGATGCTGCTATGCGAGCTAGGCACTGCCTACCAGTCCCACCACACACACGCTCCCTCGCACACACTCGCACATTCTTTGGCTCGGCAGCAACATGTGGGGGGCTGTCGTAAGGAGCCCTGCTAGTCGAGCCAAGGCACTCGAAGCTTTGGCTTCGATATTGTGCTTGTTGTGCTTTCGGATTTTATTTTGAATTTTTATGTGACATATAAAATTAATTCTAAATTGATTTTAGAACTAATATTGATCAATATTGAAAATAAAACAAGTCCAACTTAATTAAATTCAATTTTAGTGCATAAACCAAAATTAATTCAAGAACCATTCTTTAAATTATTTTTTGGCTAAACTTGATGCTACAAAATTGAGGACTATTCTCACAATTAATTTAACTGACATAAATTAACAATGAGATTTGTCAAAGAGGTTGGAAAAATAAATAATCAACCAATGAAAAATTTATCCAACACTTACTTATGCACATTTGAATATTCTAATCTTCCAATATGAAGAACAATAATATTTCAAGCACAAGTATGAACATTTAAGATTTTAATCAACTTAAAAATGATTAAAACCAAAATTTAGTTCATTATGAGTTTTAGCAAGTTAAGATCCAACCAAATAAACAATTAAAGATTGAATCTTTAACATTTTAGGGGGTTCAAAAATACATATTCACCATAAACATTCACACTCCAAGCAATTAACTTGCAAAAATGTGAAGTTGAAAGTTTATGTGAAAATAAGACCTAACCAAATTAAGCACCAATTATGACTTCCATAAACATGCTTAATAAGGGTTAAAATTTTAGAAGATTAGTAGTATAATCAAACACATAATCCAACAATTGCATGCCATAATTAAAAAAGGTTTAAAGATTTAAAATTTTTCGTCAAAAACGAAAAACCGCGTGGGAACACCCAACAACATGACTTTCTACGTGAAGAATTCGCTCGACCGGGCGCGAGAGCATGACTTTGAACGTGAAGAATTTGCTCGAACGGGCGAGATGGCGCCAGACCGGGCGCGAAAGAGGCTCCATATACAAGGCAATCTCGCCCTATCGGGTGAGGCGCGCCCGACTAGGAGCGAGAGAAAAGAAGAAATTCGGGCTAAAATCGCTCGACCGGGCGACATGCCGCCCGACCGAGCACGAGGGTAAAGGTCGAAAATAGAGACAAAATCGCCCGACCGGGCGCGAGAGGATGCAAAATCTGGGTTTCAATTTTGTCCGACCAGGTGGGAGCAACACAATTTTCAGGGTTTTTTTTTGCCCGACCGGGCAAGCACTTGCTCGACCAGGCGCGTGTTAAAATCCTGAGCCTTCTACCTCTTTCTTTATTCTTTCTCCTTGTTTCTTTCTTTCATATTTTCTTTTTCCTCCATTGTTTCTCTCTCTAAAACCTTGAATTTCTCTACCTTCTCTCTAAGATCTCTCCTCCATTTCTAATCCAAACTCAAAATTTTTTACATAATCTTCTTCATCTCTTCATCCTCTTCAATTCCACACTAATTTTGTTTAATTTTAAAACAAAATCTTGTAGACCCATTTTCAACATGGTTAGCAAGAGGGAAAGAACACAGGGTGGTGGACGTGGTTCAAACTCAAGGGCACCAATTGACGAGGCTTAACAACTAGATGCGTGGTAAATTCTTCTCTGTGGTTACACCGAAACACTCTAATTGCTTTAGGTGTCTACGATCATATTAGGAGATTTATGAATGATATTGGAATATGAAAATTCGTTGACATGTATTATCCTACGTAAAGAGAATTAACTTGTGAATTCCTATATTCTTTACATGTTGATCAATCTAGGAATGATCTCAACATGCATTTTCGTTTGAATAATAGATATGTTGAATTAACATATGTTGAATTTGCAAGATTTTTTGAGTATGATCCCCATCCATCCACCCAAATGCATGAGGCCTATAAAGCTGACGATGTGTATTTAGCTTTGACGAGCAAACCTTGCCCTAATATTCACCATTGTAGTTCACTTCCTTTTCACCACCCCGTCCCAAAAATCTTTCAAAGATTTTCCGGGACTTGCTTTTTGGTCCACCACGAGCCTCATAACGCCCAATCCTTGGAGCTAGCTATCTTAAGGCACTACGTGTTTGGTTATGGTAAATGAAACATTGCTAAATTTATTATTAGCCATTTAAGTAGGCATGCCAACACTTGCGATACCAATGTCAAAACCCCTATTCACTTTGGTGGCGTAATCACTAGGATAGCGATTAAAAAAGCGGGGTTTAGTGAGACTAGCTATCGGGGGTTGACCAACTGTGGGGGGGCCACTTTTTAGAAATTGCCTTACTACCAACATTTGAACTGGGTTAAGCCTAACCACCGCCAGGTCCTATAGTGGCTAGTAAAGATAGGGAGGGATTATGTGCCTGTTTTTCCTCTCCCTAACTCAGAATTGACCGACCGCCTTCCCTGCTGGGCAGTAGTCTTACACCTATGGTCGTCTGCTTGCACAAGCCCAATTACAGGCTCAGTCACAGCCCCAGGTGCATGTTTCACTATCACATGTGCCTCAGCCACCACCACACCAGCCTAGGCTAGAGCCTGAGACTATTTGGGACCTACAGAGTATAGGTTAGGCCATAGGTAGGATAGAGGCAACCTAGGGGGAGCTTAGGGGGGAGGTTGGGGACATTAAGAGGCTGGTTGGTTCCCTTGACCAAAGGGTGGGCTATGTTGAGAGGAACATAGGTAGGGGACTTTTTCCCATGTACAATAACTATGCTCGCCGTGGTGCTATCCCTACTGACTTCCTTTTCCCTCACTAGTTCCAGCCACCACCCCAGGGATATGTGGATCCCGACTTCCGTGGTATTTACACATACTACTCCTCTCTAGCTACGGCAAAGGCTTTCCTTTTGAGGTGATGGGGGGTAATGTTCACCCAAACTACTTTGGTGGAAGTTCATCTGGTGTAGGTGGTAGTGTTGGAGGATTTGGGACAATGGATGAGGGTGGTGATGATTAGCCATGCTGCGGCTAATTACCGAGCCAATGAGGACATTGTCTGATTTTAGCTTGGGGGAGATTTTTGGATTGTGGTATCTTATTTCTTCTCTCTCTTTTTGATTTTTGGTGTGTTTAGTGTAGATATTATTGCTTTCAAAAAATGAAAAAAATACAAAAAAATTGAAAAAAAAAATACAAAAATATGATCCAATGAATGATAAATCATGCTTCCTTGTGCCCCATACATGAAAATCGATATTGTTTTGATTCTTGGTATACGATGATGAGTATTATGGATAGGTTAGCCAACATTTGATATTTGATTGCTTTGATGCTTTAATATGAGTCAACTTTGTCTAACTACTTGTGGATTTGGTGATTGACTAGTTGATTTGGTGAGAAATGTGTATTAGTTCCTGGTATGTCAATAAAGTTGAGTATTGGTTTTTAACTTTGAGTAATGTTTGTATGGCTCATATTATGCACATTGAGGAGGACGAAGAAATTTGTTCTCTTAGGTAGCCTTTAGATGATTTAGATACATTTGTTCCCTTCTTACTACCCATGTTGTTGCCTTGACTTTTCATTATGTTTAGCCACATCACAAGGCCGATTTTGCCCCATTGGTTACTAGTCCCAAACATGGTTTGGGGGAGCTATTAGTAAGTGAGGTGAGGGAGTTTCTAGTGCGCTTATATTGTGCACAATTTGGGTGGGTTTTGAGAAGTTGATTTGTTCTTGATTGTGGTTTATTTTTGATGAGTTGAAAGTTGAATTTTCTTGAAAAAATAAAGCATTATGTGAAAAAAAAGAAAAAGAAGAGCAAAAAGAAAAAAATTGTTCAATGTTCGAATGTTCTAAGTGAAGGTTGATCAAAAGAAAAAAAAAATGAGTTCCAATGAAAAAAATCAATGCAAGTTGGGAAAAAAAAGTTTCAAAGTTTGTTTGATTCACTCAAGTTCTATAATGTTATATTTTGTATATATGAGTGAAGTTGTAAATGTTGGGAAATTTTTGATATGATTGGATTTATGTTTGGTGAATTTTTGGTGGAGTTGAGTTGTGTTTGAGATTTATGGTCATTGTTTATTTTTAACCTTGGTTTTGGTTGTTTGGATTTGGCTCCCTTAAGCATAGCTTTACTCTCACATTTTCTCATCCTACCATTTTACCCTAGCCTTACATTACAAGATTTAAAGACCTTCCGACCTTTGTGAATAGAGTTGTATGGATGTGAAATTAGTTGTTTATTAATGCAAAGATTGATTTGACATATTTCGAGTCGACTACTAGGTTGAGTGCTTGTCTTCTTAAACACACAAGTGTTCTGAGTTTGGGAGGGAATTGTTCACAATAAAGGGGTTGGGTGGAGAACGATTAGATACATTTTATATTAGCCACATAAAAGAGTGAAGAGTGTGTGAGCACTAGTCATGAATTCCATATACACTTGTGGTTCGCTTTGTTTGACGATTGTTAGAGAGGATAAGTAGTTGGATGGAATTGATTGGTTGACTTTGATGCGTATTTGTTGGATTTGCTTTGAATTGATTATACTTGATTTTAGTTGATTTTGGGGTGAAGTATGTTTTATTTGTTCATTGATGAGATCTTTTCTTTGGAACAAGCAAAGGTTTGGCTTGGGGGAGTTTGATAAATCTATTTTATATGGTGATTTACCCCCTTCCCTTGGTCATATTTAGGAGTATTTTTGGCCTTACAGAGCTACTTTTATTGCTAATATGCATTTTCTAGTGTTTTCGTAGCTTTGGTATTGTTTTATAGGAAATTACAGATTTGGAGCGATTTCCGGGACTTATTTGAGCCACTACGAGCATTGGATTAGGATCGCATTCATAAGACCACATTTCAAAGCCCAAGACCGCATTGGAGCAATCAAATCGGTGATTAAGGGTTTGGTGAAGAAGAAGAGACCGAGGCAATGGGCCGAGTCTTATAGACCCAAGGAGGAAATGCGGATTGGGCTAAGAAATAGCCCAATCGAAGAAGTCCATGTGCCCAAGAGCTCGCCTGACCGGGGAAGCCCTTGCCCTGAGGCACGCCTGGCCGGGCGAGGCAGATAGGAAGGAATAGCCCTCCGCCCGGGCGAGAGAAGAAGAGTTTACCAGCCGAAGGCGGGCCCGGCCGGGCAAAATGGCGCCTGACCGGGCGCGTGTTTCTGAGGGTCGTTTAGCGACTTTTAATCTTTGTTTTAGCTTAAGATTTCTAACTTGAGTATAAGTATGCTTTGTTAAGCGAGATACTTACGTCTTTCATTAGTTAATTTCCAAATTTTTAGTTTTAAGCTTTTGGTTTATACTCTTGTTCTCTCAACTCTTTTGGTCTGTACAATTCATTATTTCCATTTAGTTTTGTAACGGTTTCTTTCCCTTTTATTTTCAGTAATTTAATTGCTTTGATTAATTATGTCTTGTTTTATTGCTTTGTTTGGTTTAGATTTTAATATGTGTGAGTAGTTTTATTTCTAGGGTTGTGGGGATCCATAAATAATATGAAGGAGTAATTTATTATTGTCGATTGTCAATGCTTGATTGATTTTCTATTGATTAATTTTATGCTATGCAATTAGATTTAACCAGGTTTAATTGTATGAGTTATGCAATATTGATTCGAAATTTGAGAAGAATTTGTCTAATACGTAAGCGCAAGGGAGACTCCTGGGTTGGCAATTATGGCTTAACCAATTCTCTTTTATTGTTGAACATATATAGGGATCGAAGAATTCTTTTGCAGATAGTTTGACCAGAGAATTAGCCAATGGCGATGAAGCACAAAACTTTAGAAAAACTTCCTGCCCATCAACTAGAAAAGATGGAGGCAGAGAGAAAAACTCTTATTGATGAAACTGATAAAGCAATGGAGCGGGTTTCACCCTCCACTTGGGCCTTGATGGAGGCCATGTTGTTTCATCAAAAAAGAGATCTCGAGATGGTTTGATTAAAAGTTGTCATGTAGCAGTTCGAATGTTCATAATTTACGAAGTAATGTCGTTATCCTGCGACTCATTCCTGATATTCAGGATATAATACTAAATAAAATAAAAGATGACGATTTTAGATTCTGGTACAATTTAGTTGTATCAAGGTCATACAAGTTGTATGATGTTTATGATCTATTGGGAAGTAGAATAATGTTCATCACTAATTCTAGAGTGGGTGTGTCAATTCATCCACATTCTTTGGAATGGAGGGCATCATATGTGGCGGAGCACTACAGAGCTTGGGATTGTGGAATGGTTCATAGCATTGTACCATTTCCTGATAATAATACTACTTTCTTTGAGAAGCTCACAAAATTCCAGAGGTATGTATTTAGAAGAATTTACGATGCAACAAGATACAAAGGAAGAGTTGAACAAGTCCAAGTGCAAAGTGCAAACATCGAAATGGTTGAAGGAAAAGTTAGCTCTCTACATTTCCTGATCATGTTTGAAGATGTTTATCGCAAAGTCAAAGATCCAATCTATATCAAGCAGAAACGAGTAAAAGATCCTATGGAGGCAAGAGCTTATGGATTTTTTTCTATATTGCTCAGTATGTTAACCAATTCATAGCAATAAAGGAAGAACCACCAGTCATAATACATGTGGTGAATACTACAATAGTAGCACCAGAATGGTTAAGAAATTATTTAGAAGAAGGAGTATTACATGGTGAATCAGTGTATGATAATCTTGAACAAGTTGAAGCTGGGAGAGTAAAAAGAGCACTTATTGGAGATCTTTGTCACATGGGATGAATCCTATGCTGCCAAATGTGTGATGGATCTCGGTATAGAAGAAGACAACCAAATGTATGTCCATTATGAAGACAATAAGGACAGTGAGGGTGGTCTACAAGATATGATGATGGACGAGATAATGTATTCCTGAGCCCACACCAGCAATAATGTATTCTACTTTCACTGTTGCAGTACGTTTTATTTGTTTTAAAGTATCTTTAGAAAAGCAGTTAACGATATTTACTTGTTGAGTCATGGTTTTCTGTAAGCCATAGAAAGTGTCGGTGACCTTTGTGAGCCTTCCCCTATATAAAGGGCATTAGGCAAAGATGTGAGGGCAGAGTGGGAAGAGTTAGCTAGAGAATTCTTCTGAAAGCATTAGAGAGTCCTCTAGGGAAAATACTCACCTTAAGACACAAATTGGTTCTCCATCTCTCTTAAGGTAGAGAAAAATCTAGTTCAACTTATGTCTGTTTAAGCTTTCAATTAGTTTGTTGTAATATATGAGTGTTGTAATATTTTCAAATTAAATAAAATTTTTCGTTCAAGAAGGGAACGTTATCCCCTTAAACCTTATATATCAAATGAGTTATCTTTCTGTTTAAGAAGTTCCATCATAAACACAATAAGAATTGTTTGATTAGAGATCATGGTCTAAGGTAGGAAACGAATAAGATTTGTGTTGTGCTTGATCTAAGGAAGACAAGTTTGGAGTTAGCTACCTTGGTAAAGCCGAAAGTTTAGAACGCTGGAAGTTCCATTGTCGACTAAGTTCAGGTATTAGTCAAAACTCTCTAGTTAAAAAATTATTATTGCGAAGCATGGTGGGCTGTTAAACTTTTAAGATAATTTATTTCGATATATAAGTAGTAGAGTTGTGGTAACTAGTACCATTAAAAGTCATTAATTGAAAAACGAGTGAACCTTAATTGATATTAATATATAAATAGTATTATATAAAGGTTCGCTGGTATCAACAGAAATACCAATTAGTAGTTCGTTGGTATCAAAGAAGAATACCAACGACATTAAAAACAATACCAAACAAATACCGTCAAAAATGTCGGTAGATAGAGTCCACTAGGATGCAACTTAGTAGAGGTCGAGAAATCCTCATGTGTGGAGTAAATCAAAAGTACGAATAGTTGAAATTGGAAACACTTTTTTATAAAGGTTGATTACAACCTTACAGCAGGTTAATAAATGGGAAGTACAGTAGCCTAGATTGAATTGTTTCAGACTTTAAACATTGATTAGATAAAGTAGGTGAGATAGTAAAAAATAAAAGTGCTTCCTATAACGTGCTGGATTATTAATACATTTGGCAGTTTATAGGTGGCCTTTGTATATGGCGTTTCAATGAAATAGAAGTGATCAAGTTCTATACTTCATATCCCTACAGTTCTTCCTACCATTTTTTCGTTTTTCGAGTAGTGCCTTCCTACTTTGTTGTAACTCTTGTAACCGAGTTTCGTGCCAAAGCAATAAAATATGCCAAAGTTACAAATCAGGTGCCTATGTAGGAAATATGACTAATAATAATAAAATAAAAACTAGAACAAACTTATCTGATTGAATATTGTGACGTGACATACTATCATTGTCCTAATGTCGAATTTGTCTCGTACTATACCTACAGACTCAAAGTAATCGACCTTCAGAGACAAAACTCAACCCCCTTGCTGTATTATGACGAGATAAACAATTACCAGAACAAAGAATGATATATTGTTTGTTTTTGAGAGGAAAATCAGTAATTTTTTCTATATCTTCCAAAGAACAGAAGCCGAGTTTATAAAGTAGCACTTTTTGAACCCAAAACAGGATGCCATCAATCACCATAACATGTCTAGCATAAATTGGGGAATTGATATCAATCAACGAAGATTTTGCAATAAGAAAGAACATGTTGGAACATTGAATATATATAAGAATAATCGAAACATTGATGTATTCATTAACACAATAGGCAAAGCCTATTTCAACCATAAGAAAAAGTAAGGGGCTAGATATTGTATAAAATGCGTACATGTCTTTGTTTTATCTACTTCCTCATTTTTTTTTTAATTTTTTATTATTATTGTACCATATAGGTTGGGCACAATAATTTTGGTAGTGGGAAAAAAGAAGAAGAAGAAAAGTAAAAATACAAAATTGTCCATGTGATATAAACTTAAACTAAAGAATAAGTGTTAAAAAGGAAGGATATGTTGTGTATTTGCAGTGTGAACAAAGATATTTTTTGTGCTAAATTAAAAATGGTGTAATATTTGTGAATCTTTTTTTAAAGGCAAGTGGTGTAATATTAAATGAAATGGAGGAAGTAGATATTGTTTCAGGGATTTTTGGAATCACCTGAAGGGGGGTATAGATTCCCTCGGGAGACAGATCCGGAACGCAACACTCGTACGGTCTGAACACCTATAAAACAACGAATCTCCGGTTTACTAGAGATCCGCTTCCAATGACCAAGTTAGTGACCAGCAACGGAATTTTAGAGAGAGAAAGTAGAGAGAAGTGAGAGCATATTTTTGGGCAGAGTGCCTTTGGGAATTGTGTGTTCTTCTTCCTATCATGGATTTATGGGGTATTTATAAGAAAGTGGGAGATCAAGCTCCTAGGGTTTCATAATCTAGGAAGATCGGCTGCCCTATACGTGGTTGACACGTGTATTAGGGTTTCCTTTATGCTAGGCATGTATTCTTTAATGGGATTTGATCCATTCATTATCTGATATCTCTCTTTCGGCCACGTGTCATGCTCAAATTAGCCATTTTTAGCTGAGAAAGATGCCACATGTCGGATTATAATCGGGACACTTGTCAGCCTCTCATTTGTCTATAAAAGGGGTTAAAAATACCCCTAAACATAAGCCCCTCGAGAGGGGTAATTCCTCTTCTTAAGAGGGATTATACCTTTCGAAAATGAATTTATAACTTTTTTGGATTCGACATCATGTTTAGTTCAATTAAAAAGGTTTGATTAACTTGGAAATTTTTTATACCTTGGCCGGTATGTTATTTTCTAAGTTAATCAATCATAATAATGATTGCCCTTAAACTAGACAGATGTCGATCATTATCCTTTTAAACCCCACTTTAATTGTTTTGTGACTAATGGGTTACTTAAAATACCTTTTAACAAGGTTTGATTGGCTGTTAAGCCTTTTCATTTCCTTTTATTCATTTGAATGAAGATTGCCCTTTTCAGTCTATCCCCTTAAGGATTATCTTTGGACCTAGGCTTGTTCAAAGATATTGCCATTTAGACCATTATTTTTTTAATGGCCCATTAGGCTTACTTAGATGCTTCTTTTGCATTTGTTCGGCATTTAGTCTACTCCAGAATGGAGAAGGTTTTGATTAAATTAGACTAGACAAATTGCCGAGAAACAATTAACACTTGTCGAGGGCTTAGCCTCGCGTTTGTGCCGATTCAGATGTAGCATTTGTCGAGATTCTTAGTCTCGTTTTCTATGCCGCGTGGGATGAATTTTCCTTTGTCTTTTCCAGGCGGTCTAACGATTTTTCAATCGTTTGGACTAACCTTTAAGATGTCAATTGATTCCATCTTTTTGACCATCACAATAAGTTCAAGTTCTTGTTAACAAGAAGTTTCATCCTATGCCTTTGTCACTTATGACTAAATCGGGCTTGGACTTAGTTGGGGCGAAAGATGACCATCTGTCACTTCTTGCCCTTGCCTTTGGAATTCTATTTGGTGCAAAGGTTTAGAATTCCTGCACTTTGGAGTACATTTGAGATTTCTATTTGACATTTATGCCGCTTAATCCTTGTACTTTGGGAGTTTAAGCTATACAATGTGATTTGTCGAGTGAATCATCGGGATTATACTCGGTGTTTTACCATTGTATTGAAAATTATACTTGGCAATGTTGCCGTATATATCTTCCACCCTGGCTCACTCCTTTCATAGAAGCTCGGCATATGTGCCCTTTTATCCTTTCTAAGATAAATCTTACTCGGACTCAGAAGGGTGTTGTATGAACAGGTGAACCTCTTTCCAGAGTTTATTGATATTGTTTGGATAAAGGAACTATTCAATATACGCTTGGACCATATAAAGATCTGTGTATTGCCCTATTGAGGGAGGCTTATCCGAAGGTATTAATACGTTTTACATTTATTAGGCCGTAGCCTTATACTAAGGGACCTTTTTCCTTCATTTCATGAAGTGGCTACTCAATAAGGAACGTATTGACCTTAGTCTTTCCTTATTGCCCCAATGGGGTGGCTTGTCTTTCAAAGACTCGAATAAAATGTGACGGGTAGCATTTTGTTTAGTACTCTGGCCGTTCAAAAACTAGAAGAAGCTGCCCTGTCTTATCTTCGATAGGCTTTCTTCTACCTTCGATTATCAACTTGATTATATTACAACGATACCCGACCTTGAAGCTATCTTGCGAGCAATGAATGCTTGCATAGATAATCGGACATTTAGTAGGCATCTTGAATTCGTGGAGGGCCTACACGGCCTAATTGCATTAGACTTTAGAAATTTGTTGCCGCTTTTGGTCTTTAGTAATAAGTCGAGGCCTAATGGTCCTCGTTCACTTGGCTTTTCACAAGTGCTGCTTATTTTCCTAAAGTAAGGTTGTTTCCTCATTAGCTGGTCGGCACTTTGACTCTTCCAACTTATCTTCCCAAAGGAAGATTGGTTGCTCAAGCTAGGCCTTTTGGGTCATGCGTCAGCTAGCTCGATCACTTGCTTTGTTGTGCACTAAGATTTGCTATCTTTTGAGTACTAGCCCCTATCCATTAAGACTTTACTCTTGGTTGGGCTCATGGCCGTTTGATTATTTTCAAACAAGCCTGAACTTAGTGCTCGGTTTCACTTTGTTGCTAGACGACTCTTAAGAGGCCCAACTTCATATATTGCATGCCGACATATATATGGCTGATTGCATGATTTGGTTAGGACCTTAAAGCATTGCCATTGATGTTGCTAGATACTCGTAGTAGTTTTATCATCACATTGCTATGCATGAGCTTGCTTGGCTGTGATGCCTATTGGTCAAGGATGAGTTAGCTAGCTACTTAGTACCGATGCCATTCGGCTGGAGCATACTAAGTCTGGTTGACTCTTTTTGCTGCCCCTTGCCCTTTGTACAAGCCATAGGACTTAGCATTTGGCAGCTCGTCAAGTGTGCTGCTTAGCCCTTGCTCATTGTTCAACACTCGGCTGCCAGCAACATGGTTGGCTGCCAGCTGCTTAGCCCCTGTTCTCGCTAAAGGCTCTCTTGTTAATCATTTTTCGTCATTCAACTATCTTAAGCAGTTCACTTGGACAAAGGTTAGCTTGGATGCTTTGATTTTATATTCGTCTCTTAAATGTCGAGTCAATTATCATAGTCAACACTTGAACTTGTTCAGATATGAATGCCGCTAAGTCTTTTGAAGAAGGTCGTCCACTAGGAACGTGCACGACACACTACTAGAAAACAGGCCATTTTCGACGGAATTTTTTCGTTAGAATAACCCTGAATTCCGTCGGAAAAGCCGTTTCCGACGGAATTTCTGTCGGAACCGGTTTTCGAAAAACCTTTTGTAGGAAAAACGACATTTTTCGACGGGAATTCCGTCGGAAGAGGAATTCCGGCACCGGAAAAGTCCGTCGGAAATTTCCGACGGATACTATTCCGCCGGAAAATTCTGACGGAATTTCCTTCAGAAAAGTCAACAACAAAAACAAAAATAAAATGCCTCCCACCACCCCCACACCTAGCCCACACTAGCCACCCTAACCTGAACCCACCCACCAGACCCACCTAACCTGAACCCACCACCTTAACCCACTTAACCCTAACCCACCACCTTAACCCACCTAACCCTAACCCACCCAACTAACCCATATCTATCATCTAACTCCACCAACCATAACCCTTATCTGTATCCCCTCCCCACCACCCTAATACTCTCCTAGCCGCCAGATCTACAAACCACCACCACCCACCTCGCCATCCCCCACCCTCCCAAACCACCACCGAAACCACCCAAAAAAACATAAAAAAAATCTGACCACAAGCCAGATCTACCCACCATAACCTCGCCAACCCAGCCACCAATATCTGATCTCTAACATCCACCACCACCACCATAAATTTTCAAAAAAAAAAACCGAAAAATCAACAAATTAATTAAAAAAAAAATTAAAAAAAAAGAGATACATACCTTAATTTGACCAAACAAAACGTCGAAATTGGGTTTACAAGGTCAAATTCGACCATGAAAAGTCTAGATCTAGAGTTTTCATGGTCAAACTTGACCTGAAAACCTTTGTTGCACTACTACATTTTAGACCTAATACAACCCCTATTTCCGTTGTATTAGGTGTTAAAAACCGTTGAATTAGACCTAATACAACGGCAAGCAACCGTCACATTTGCTAGGGTTGGATTAGGTCTAATACAACGGTAAAAAGAACCTAATACAACGGATTGTGCAATCCGTTAGATTAGGTACATATACCTAATCCAACAAGTTGCCCAATCCGTTGTATTAGGTTCCTTACTTCTTTTTTTGGAATAACTGGACCTAATACAACGGATTGCTCCCCAATCCGTTATATTAAATCTTTCTTCCGTTGTATTAGGTCATTTTTTTCTTTTTCTTTTCCTTTTCCTTTTTCTTATTATTATTATTATTATTATTATTATTATTATTATTATTATTATTATTATTATTATTATTATTATTATTATTATTATTATTATTATTATTATTATTGTTATTATTATTATACTGTCCAAGTCCTATATGTCCAGATTGTTCAATTTATCAGATATTGGTATTGTATCTTTGGATGATTAGAATTTGAAATTTGGAAAAACTAAGATATGAAAAATTGAATAACGAAAAACGAAGAATGAAAAATTGAAAAATCTGAAGAAAAAAAAACCCGAAATCGAACCCAGATATGAAAAAAAACCCAGAAAAAAACCCAAAAATCGAACAAAAAAACGAACCCAGAAAAAACAATCAAAAAAACGAATCTAGAAAAAACGAATCTAGAAAAAACGAAATCAAACCAAAAAACGTAATCGAAATCGAACCCATAAAGAACAAACCCAGAAATCGAAAAAAAAAACTAACCCAAAAACGAAATCAAACCCAAATAAAAACCTAGAAATCGAACAAAAAACGATCTAAAAAACAAGAACAAAAAAACGAAAAACGAAAACGAAAACAAGATCTGAAAAATGATCTTAAAAACAAAAAAAAACCCATCTTAAACGATTAAAAAAACGAAAACAATCTAAAAGACGCCTAGAAATCGAACCCAGATCTGAAAAAAAAACCCAGAAAAAACCCATAAATCGAACAAAAAACGAACTCAGAAAAAGGAAATCGAACCTAAAAAAACGAACGAAAAAAGAACCAAGAAAAAACAAAATCGAACCAAAAAATGAAATAGAAAAAATTGAAATCGAAATTGGAATAAAACGAAATCGAAATCGACCCCATAACAAATAAACCCAGAAATCGAAAAAACACCAAATTAAATGAAATCGAACCCAAATAAAAACCCAAAAATCGAACAAAAAACGATCTAAATAACAAGAACAAAAATACGAAAAACGAAAACAAAATCTGAAAAACGATCTGAAAAACAAAAAAAAAAAAAAACTGATCTTAAAACAATTTAAAAACAAAAAAGATCTAAAAAAAACTAGAATGATGGAGTTTAGGAGAGAGGGGGTAGATGAGAGAGTTAAGGAGAGATTAAAAATGAGAGGCGTGAGAGCTGCTAGGGTTTGAGAGATAAATAGAATGAGGGGAGCGTACAATGTGTTTTCAAAAGCCCCAAAAAAAAGCCCAAAAGGGTCTAATACAACGGTTTCTCTAATCCGTTGTATTAGCTGAGCTAATACAACGAATGAATTTATCTAATGCAACGGTTAGTATAAACCGTTGTATTAGACCTATTTTAGCATAAACCGTTGTATTAGACTACATCTAATACAACGGTATGAAATTAACCGTTGTATTAGCCAATTTTGTACTGTTGTATTAGATTAAAAATGTAGTAGTGTTGAAAGGGTGAAAACGGCGGAAATTGGTGTTGCTGATGTTGGTGTTGGTGGTGTTGTTGATGTCGGTGTTGGTGGGCGAAAACCTTAGCTTTCCTTTTCGAGAAGAGAGAAAGAGAAGAGGAGAAAGAAGAGGGAGGAGTAGAGAAGAAGATTGAGAAGAGAGAGAAAGGGGGTAAGAGGAGAGGCAGAGAAGATGAAAGAAAAGAGAGAAAGAGAAGAAGAACGAGAGAGAAGAAGAGGAGACAGAAGCTGAACGAGAGGAAAGACAGAGAAGAAGAGGAAAGAGAAGAGAAGATGAGAGGAGAGGAGCGAGAAAGAGAAGGAGAAAGCGGAAAGAATTAGCTAAAATGAAGTGAGGGGGGGGGGCTGGTTTAGACTTTAAGAATTAGATTCCGACGGAAAACCCGTCTTTTAAATTAGATTCCGACGGAAAATCCGTCGAAAATTTCCGACGGATTTAAATTCCGTCGGAAATTTAGTGTTTCGATGGAAAAATCTGTCGGAAAAATCTGAAATTTCCGACGAATTGCTAAAATTCGTCGGAAATTTCTGACGGAATAAAAATCCATCGGAATTTCTGATTTTTTCGACGGATTTACATGTCCGTCGAAAACCGTCCGTCGGAAATCGGCCTATTTCTAGTAGTGGCACTTAGCAACATTGCTATTTAAATGTAAGGTAGATAGGCTTCACTAAAGGGAAACTCGACCATCATACTTAGTAGCTATGCTCTTGACTTAGAGTTGTTTTGCATGCCTATCTTCGGGAGATGACACGCAACGTCAGCTCGAACAAGGTGTTGGTCGGCCTTAGCTTTTGCCCACTTGGAAATGGTTATGCCATATTCTCGGCACTATTATTCATGTCGCCTATTTTCTCAAAGATAGCTTCATATCAGCAAAGGCCGTCTAGAAATTAGAATATGGTGCTTTGCTCAATAGCAGCTCGGCCACCTATCTCGGCAAGGCATAGGTCGTCTAGAAATTAGAAGATGGTCCTTTGCTCAATAACAGCTCGGCCACCTACCCCGACTGCTTTGGCCGACCAGCCATGCTTACTTGTCCGCCTGAAGTTGATTAGGAGGTCCCTTGCTCTATAGCAGCTCCGACACCTGGCTCGGCAAGGCAAAGTCCGTATAGAAATTAGAAGATGGTCCTTTGCTCAATAGCAACTCGGACACCCAATTTGATTCGGCACAATAACCAAGTGATTACTTGTCCGCTTGAAAGTGATTAGTAGGTCCTTTGCTCAATAGCAGCTCGCCCACCCAGCCATGGCCGACCATCTATGCACTCTACTAGGCAGCTCGAACATCAATTTCTCAGGCTGATTGTCGGAGCTGCCTGTCAACATGCTCGGACATCAACTCGGTCAGGAGGCTGGTAGGCCAGGCAAGGCTGCATGATCAGGCTGATCGAATTTAATTTTCCACGCTGAATAACCAGTGTTCATGTGTACAAGCCCCTGATGATCATAATAATTATAATAATTTCATTATTTTTATTACTATTATTAGACATGAACCGGCCAATAGATTTCGCATAGCTTAGGCGGCCTTCTCTTCTCCTTTTTATTTCCATATTCATTTCTATTGTAGCTTTTGGCATGTAGTCTTGACAAGGTGGAGGCCGAACTTGTAATTTAATTGATTATAATTTGGTGAACAATTGTTTGCCTGGTGTTTGCTATGGGTGTGACTTCTGAGAAAGCACTCCACTAGGCCATATTAAACTCATTGCACTTTCTATTATCATCATCATCTAATACACAATCAAGACACGTCAGATCTTGAAAATAATATTAACGAACATGCATCATAACATTATATATTTATATATAATGATGATAATAATTTTTTGATTAAAAATTATCATGCTTTCTATACACAATCATACGATCATGATGAAGATGGCTTTGCTGCTTTCATATTGTCGCCCAGCTAGGCTCGCAAGGAGGATCATTGCAATTTCTTCCGGCAAGATGGCCGCCTAGAAACAAAGAGATGGGCCTTTGCTCATATGCAACTCGGCCACCAAGCTCTGCCCTCTAGCTGCCGTATGAATTTAGGAAGGAGTGTCGACACTCAAAGGGAGCTCGGCATGAGGAGCTTCGCATTCTTGCCGAGCTGCTATGCTCTTGAGGGTGACCTTCGATGATTCGCTCGGTAGGAGGAGCTTGCATGAGTGACGTTAACTAGCATGCCACCTACTTTCTTGTTGTGATGGCTTCCTCATATCGAGCTCGGCATTTGGCTGCCGCTTACTTTTTGAATGCTGGTTGCTCTCAAAAGGCATACTCGGCCATGGTATATGCAACCTCCATGTGGTGCTCGGCAGCTATTCATATAGAAGTCATCTCTCAAATTTTACACGGCCTTGCTGCCATTTCACTAGCTTGCCGCCTACTTGCTTCTTTATTATCACAAGCTCGGCAAATTTTTAGAGCTTTGTTCTCCTTGCTAGCTACTAGCCAACCTATGCAATACTTGGCCATGAATGCCGATCCATAGCTCGAAGATGAGCTTTCATTCAAGTGCAGCTCGGCCACTCTTATTTTCATTTGCCCGGCTATGCTCGGCCAGCCCTCTTGCCCGTATAGAGCAAAGAACATGGGGCGTCAAGTGAGGGGCAGCTCGGCCACCCAACTCATTTGTTTTGCTGCCGCCCAGCTCTTCTTGCAAGGGGGGAGCTTCTCGATTTCACTCGGCAACCATGCCGTCTAGACACAAAGAGGTGAGCCTTGCCGAGCTGCTATGCTCATGAGTGTGAGCTTTGATGATTCACTCGGCATGAGGAGCTCGGCATTCTTGCTGACCGATACATAGTTCATAATTGGTAGTGAGTTCTCAAATCCTACTCGGCATTCCATTTACATACTTTCATGCTCCTCTTTTGATGTGGCTCTATGCGTGGCATCCGTCTTCCGCCTCTAAATATGAGCTTAGCTTTATACTACTCTTTTTTCACATAGAGTTTCTCTTGTCGGCTGAATACAGCTATTATTTGCATTTTCGTCCGGCATTGGTGTTGTCTTAATGTATGGGGAAAGCAGCTTGCTTCTGACGGTGTCCGGCCATCACATGCCGCATAGCTTATCGCATGGAAGCTGCTTTGCTCGACCATGGAGATGCTCGGATTTTACGCCAATAATATTTTCGTGCTTGGTTGAGCTGTTATGGAGCTGCCGCTTAGGAACTCACTTTCACCATGATAACCAATACTTCAAAATAAATCATTTTATATTTATATAAAATAAGTGGGGACGATTAGTAATGCCCTTTAAATGCTCATGCAAATGTATGATAATATACCCATGTAAATTAATACAGTGCATGCCTGCTACACATTTTCTATAGTTTTTTTTTTTTTTTTTTTTTTTTTTTTTTTTAAATATATCTAATAATGATTTATCAATAATAATAATGATCAATCACTAATAGTACAACTCTGCTAGTTACCACCTTCTGTCTAATCTGCTTGTTCGAGTATTTGTATGTGCTTGATCAGTTGCTTGATCAAGTGCCGAATGTACATACATACACCTGAGACTTGAGGGGTATACCTTAATAAATGCTTCTCATTAGCTCGGACATTCACTTAGCTATTCTGGATGAGTATCTATGCTCGCATATGTGAGCTTCATAATTTCGTTCGGATAGGCTACGCGAATGGCTGCCTTGGCTGAGCATCAATTCTCGTATCAACGAGCTTCTCACTTTTGCTCGGACAGGCTGCTTGGCTGCCCTATACGAGCATCCATGCTCGTGTCAACGAGCTTCTTACTTTTGTTCGGACAGGTTTCTTGGCCGCCCTGTACGAGCATCCATGCTCGTGTCAACGAGCTTCTTACTTTTGTTCAGACAGGCTTCTTGGCTGCCCTGTACGAGCATCCATACTCGTGTCAATGAGCTTCTTACTTTTGCTCGGACAGGCTTCTTGGCTGCCCTCAACGAGCATCCATACTCATGTCAACGAGCTTCTTACTTTTGCTTGAACACGCTTCTCGAACAGCCATAGAGGGGTCGCCATTTTAGCCGGTTAGATGCTTAAGGACTTGCAAAGATCTTCCCTTGTGCTGGCTTTGGTGGTGCTCAGCATTTTTCTTTGCAACCGTACAGATAGCAACTCTCTCACAGCATTCATATGTGTATATATAATAAGTGGGCGGCTAGATTTTTTTATTATTTTTTTATTTTTTCAAATCATAATAATGATGTATGATTTTGCCGCCCAAGTCTAGCATTCAGACAGGAGTTCGTCTCATTCTCTTGAGGACAATGATCCTAGATTATTACGACTTTGCCCCCACATTGGATTTCATAATTAACAAATAAAGGGCTCTACTTCATGATTTGGTGTTCGGATATGGCTAAGTGCCATTCTAGATGTGTCTCCCCACAAACGGCGCCAAATGTTTCAGAAATTTTCGGAATCACCTGAAGTGGGGTATGGATTTCCTCGGGAGACAGATCTGGAACGCAACACTCGTACTGCCTAAACACCTGTAAAACATCGAATCTCTGGTTTACTGGAGATCCGCCTCCGACGATCAAGTTAGTGACCGACAACCGAATTTTAGAGAGAGAAAGTAGAGAGAAGTGAGAGCATATTTTTGGTCAGAGTGCCTTTGGGAATTGTGTGTTCTTCTTCCCATCATGGATTTATGGGGTATTTATATGGAAGTGGGAGATAATGCTCCTAGGGTTTCATAACCTAGGAAGATCGGCTGCCCTATACGTGGTTGACACGTGTATTAGGGTTTCCATTATGCTAGGCATGTATCCTTTAATGGGCTTTGAGCCCTTCATTATCTGATATCTCTCTTTAGGCCATGTGTCATGCTCATATTGGTCATTTTTAGCTGAGCAGGATGCCACGTGTTGGCTTATAATTGGGCTACTTGTCGGCCTCTCATTTGTCTATAGAAGGGGGTAAAAATACCCCTAACACATATATATGGAATATTTGTGTTTTTAAAACAACAAACGGGGCTTGTTTGTCATTGCTTTTTGTTTTCTAATTTTTCTTTCAAATAAAAAACCGAAAACAGGAAACAAGATAAAGGTGTTTTCAATTTTCGGTAATTAGTTTTCTAAATTATTATGATTGTTATCAATTGGGAAATTGTACATGGTGACCTTCAGGTTTCACTTTTTCTACATGGAAGACAAACTTTTTTCCAAGCCTCTCAAGTGGCACTCTGGTTTTGCAAAATTAAGTGTAGTGTCCTTTTTTTGGTTTTATGGCTAATTTTTGTAATTAAAATGGTTAACCTAAGGTTTTTTAGTTTAAAAATTCATTAAATTATATTTTAAAATAATAAAATTTAAAAAAAAAAAACAAAAAAAGGTACAAAAAGAAACAAAAAAATTCCAAGGCTCCCCGCAAACCCTAACCTTGCCAGAATCCGGCAAACCACCAAATCCCGACCACCGAAACCACCTCCCAGCCAACTCCCGACCCCTAAAACTACCTTCCAGTCAACTCCCGACCACCGAAACCACCTCCCATCCAACCCCCGACAACCGAAACCACCTCCCAGCCTAACCCCCGACCACCGAAACCACTAAAACTGGCCGGCCGGCCTTCCACAACCCCACCTGACCTAGCCCCGACCCCCAAAACCGCCACCCCGATCCCCAAAACAACTACGAAGTCCAACGGAACCACCGCCACCCCCACCGCAAAACCCTAAATTTGTAGTTGTTTTGGAGGTCGGGAGTTGGCTGGGAGGTGGTTTCGGTGGTCGGGGTTGGTGGTTGGCCGGATTCCGGCAAGGTTAGGGTTTGCGGGGTGGCTGGGAATTTTGTTTTTTTTTTTTTGTACTTATATTTGTTTTTTTGTTTTTTTTTTTAAATTTTATTATTTTAAAATATAATTTAATTAATTTTTAAACTAAAAAACCTTAGGTTAATCATTTTAATTATAAAAGTTAGTCATAAAACCAAAAAAAGGACACTACACTTAATTTTGCAAAACCAGAGTGCCACTTGAGAGAGTTGGAAAAAAGTTTGTCTTCCACGTAGAAAGAGTGAAACCTGGAGGCCACCATGTAGAATTTCCCTAATAAATTTGATTAATTTTTAATTCATTATATGACATATATCATATGATTTTGAAATACAAAAAACCAAAAATCAGAAAAAACACAGTGATACCAAATGAACCCTTAGAGTTTAATAAAAAGGATGACTACTAGATCCATCAATTTTCGACCCGGCTTGCAAACTCGACTTGAATCCAACCCGTTTTTGTGGGTCTTGAACAAATGTTTTTGGCTTAAACCCCAATTCAACCAGATCCTATTACACCCGTAAATTTGCAGGTCAAACCCGACCCGATCGAATCCAAACTCGACCCACTAACCCGTTTTATGTTTTGTTTTTTTAAAAAATACATTTATTTTAACATTAATAATCTAGTTTATTGATTGAGTTTGATCATCTATTTACCACCCGAAATTGATTTCTCTCTCTCATTTATCTCTATCTCATATAAATCTTGCTCTAATCAACACCAACCACCTCTTACACCAACTACCAAACCACACCAATTCTATCCGCAATATCCATATCACTGTTATGCTGCCGATCGGATAGCCTACACCAACCGCCACCGATCACTATTAGATGGTTTTTTAGTTCGAATTTTGTACAGCTGACGTGTTTTACACTATATATTGGGTTTTTCTAAGCTATGCCCTTAAGGTTGTTGAGTTTTTAAGGTGTGCCCATGCTTTTTCAAAATTACAAGTTGTGCCCTCCAACTTAAGTTGTTTAATCAACCGTACCCTCTCATGTAAACTCAACGTTAACAATTGTAAGTAAATAGGAAGTAGTAAGAAGCGGATGAGAAAAAAAAATAAGAAATACACCGAGAGCTTAACATATCAATGGTTGCTTTTAGAAGAAAGAAGAAAAAATAGATGAGAAAATTTGGAAAAAATGCTAAATGTTAACCTACTTAATAACTCTAACCCAATTTGGGCGTGAAATTTCTCTCCAAGTGTGGTAATAAATCGTTAACACAACTATTGACGTTGGATTAATGTATAGGGTACGATTGAATAAACACCTTAAGTTGGAGGGTACATCTTGTAATTTTGAAAAACAATGGATACATCTTAGAAACTCAATAAACACGGGGGCATAACTTAGAAAAACCCTATATATTTATTTTGTAAGCAAAGGTTAAATTGTATTGCATTAATAAAATTTACATAATACTTTATATGTATGACAATAATAATCAGTAAAGGTAACACAACGCTACAAATTTTTTTTTTTCAATACTTCCTCTATTTTTTATACTTGTAACACTTCACTTTTCACGCTTTTCAATGCATTATTTCAATCGTTATTATTTTTAAATATGTAAAAATTATAGGAAATACACTTTAATAATCCCAACTTTGCCCTAATTTACTTTAAATAATTCCAAATTTTGAATATTCTGCAACAGTCCCAATTTTCACTTGCGTTTTCTTTCTTCGATCCCAAAAACCGACAACCTGCTGAAAAGGTTAAAAAAATTCTAATTTTCTTTTTTCTAATATGCCACGTGTCGAGCAAATATTGGTCCAAAAAATGAAGATAAAAAATAATGAAAAATTAGAAACTAAAATATAGGAAAAACAAACAAAACACGCCCTCCCTTTACTTGCCCCACCTTAAACCTCCCCCCTTCTCAACCCCATCTCCTTCTTCCCACTCCCCAACCCAACCGAAAACCACCACCTCCACCTCTATTTTCGGCCCACCTAAGGATTCCGGCACCTCCCCTTCCCCATTTTATTTCTATTTCCCTTCCCCGCCATAAATCTAATGGTCATCCACCACTAGGGCGGTTTCGGTGTTGGGTTTCGGGTTGGTTATAGGGCAGTTTCGAGGTAAGGGTTCGATTGTGGGTTGTTTTCCGAGTGGGTTTAGGGTGGTTTTGGGCCAGGGTAAGGATTTGATTTGGGGGTGTTTCCGAGTGGGTGTAGGGTGGGGGGTGTTTTAGTCAAGTTGATGTGGAAGGAGGGTGGTTTCGGTGGTGGGGCTGGAGAAGGGGGTGGTTTTTAGGCTTGAGCTGAGGCAAGGTAAGGGGGTGGTTGTCAGGTTGGGTTTAGTTTTTCTTTATATATTTAATTTTTTGGTTTTTTTTTTTAATTTTTTTAATTTAGTTTTGAACCACTCACATGTCAAAACGTATCAAGTAACCTACAATAATAGGTTGTTGACTTTTGTTGACCGATTTGGATTGTTAAAAGAAAAGAGAGTTGAAAGTTAGGATTATTGTAGAATAATAATCAAAAGTTTAGATTATTTAAATTAAACCAGACAAAGTCGGGATTATTTAAATTAAATTAGGCAAATTTGAGATTATTAAAGTGTATTTTTCCAAAATTATTAACATAAACCTTTGAAAACGTCTTATGCGGCAAAATCCATTTGCTCTTGAACCACCTGGTATGATGTTCGAAAGTCCACAACCTAAATGGCAAGCATAAAAAGAAAAATTAGGCATGGTGTTCGAGTATCCTCAGCCTAAACGACCAATTTGTTAGGCAAAGAGTTGGCATGCAAAACGAGTTCATACCTTAAACGACCACAATCACAGGCGACTACCTTTTCAGCGGCCTTGAAATGTTTCACCAGAGGAGGTGGCACGGCTGTGACCCTTCCCTTGAGGGGCAAATGTTTAGGGTAAAAATGCCCCTACTACGTGGACCAATGATATAATGCCATGTGGACCAACCTAGAGCTAACACGTGTCTTTTAGGCTCAAAGGACCGAATCATAGTCCCACACGTGCCAGCATACAATACACTTGAATAAACAAAGTCTACATTACTACACGAAAAGCCCAAAAATAACAGTGCAACTCTAAAATCACGTACGCATTGAGTATCCAATCAGAGCACGACTTTAAATTCTAGGGTACGTAATCCTAGAAAGCACGCACTTCAATCCTTATAAATACCCCAATCATTTATGATGAGAGGGGTGATTAACACTTGCATTATAAGTTGTTTGATCTCACTTTTCTCTACTTTCTCACGCTAGAATTTCTGTTACTGGTCACTAACTTGATCGTCGGAGGCGAATATTCTGATAAAAGGAATATTCGTTGTTTTTGCAAGTGTCTCACCGAGCGAGAGGCTTGAAGATCTGTATCCCAAGGGAGATTCCACAAATCCCCAAAACACCCTTCTTTGTTGTAATTTATTTGAATTAATAATCCTTATTCTTTGGTTGTTCTTGTAGATACTGATGATTCTTCAGTTTTGATTTCTTTAGCTTGACCATCCTCACATCTATAAATGAGTTAATATATCTATGAATGATATAAAAGCTAAAGCTCGAAGAACATTACATTTATTTAAAAAGAACATCAAACAAAGTATAATATTAATCTATACGAAGAACATAAATAAAAATATAAAAAAATACACAACATACAATATAATTTAAAAATCAGTAAATGAATCTACCTATCGTAGACCTTCCATTGATAAAGAACATTGAGAAATTTAAACTTAGAAAAGAACATTAGCCTTTCTAACAAGATTCAATAAAAGACAAATAATAAACAATATTATCAATGAAGAACATTATATAATTTTATAATGAACACACACACACAAACACATTCACCCTCAAAATTCTTTAAATGGCCCTGCTAATCATAGATCTACCATTTTAATTAATATCGAAGTACATTGAAGACTTCAAACACCAAAAAAAGAATAGAACAAAGAAAAGTCAAAAAGTGGTATTTTTACTTACTTTGGAGTATCATCCATAATGTATAACGATCTCGATTTTTATTTGGTCCACAATTGGACCTATAACATCTGGCATATTTTTTTCCTTCCCTTTGATTGTGAACACACAAGTAAGAGGAAGATCTTCATTTATGGAGAAGTCCTGTCGCATAGGACCTATTTGCAAGGAATGAAAATAGGATGACATTCTTTGTAAATAGGTTTAAGTTGTGTGGGGACAAGGTGCCAGCTGGTAGAAAAGAATAATGGGCCAAAGAATGTGAAAACGGGGAAACCAAAATCTAAGCGGGAAAACAAAATGTAAGGAGAAAGCTACTTTCCTCTTTCTTCCCCAAGTACTGAGCTCCGTGTTACTGTTCTATGGCAAATGGAGCGGAATAAAATTGAAGGCTTTGAAATCCTTTCCCGGGTGCATTAAAACCATTAAAACTTCGTAAATCTGAAATTGGAAAGTAAGGATGAGAATGGGGTTAGCTGACATTCTTGGGGTGGATTTAGCTGAAGCACTTGGTGATGGTGGAGAAGACGGACATGGCTGCGCTAGGGAACTGCGATTTGATTGTGAAAATGTAAGATTCATACATGCATTATTGTAATTATACAGTTACAAGTGTGATTTGAATTTAATTTTTAGGGTTTACATTTTAAATTGGTAATAATTTTGGTAATGGAAAAGTGTGATGTAGTTGTTTAGAGATGGTTAGTGTCATCTTGTTGATTTAGTAGTTGGTTTGGCATAGCTTTGTCAATAATTTGAAAGAATGGATGTATAATTTTGTAGATGGTCGGGTTAAATGAAGATAATTTGGGGATTTTGCAGTGAGTTTAATTGTTGAATGTTTGTATTTGTTGACCTTGTTTGATGTTGAAGGTTGTTGTTGGTGTTCTGGAAGCAGCTGCTGTGACTTTGCTCTGACTTTGTTATGATGTAATCGTACAATGTTACTATATATGACTATGGTGGAGTGGAATTATGGTACAATGTTGCTATCAGTTTGTTATAAAGTTGGTTGTGTTGCTGATGTAAATTGTTTCATTTGTTTGTATTGGTTATTAATTATAATGAACCTGTTAGTTGATAGTGTTAATTGATTGTACTTGGTTTGATATAAATGATTGTGTAATCTGTGTAGGATGGTCTGATTGATGATAATGTTAATGATGATGAGGAAGATATAAATGTGTATGAGGAAGCAGATATAGGAGAGGATGTAAATGAAAATGCAGAATGGTAAGAAGAGGAGGGATTAGAAGAGGGGTCAGAAGAAGAGGGGTTAGAAGAAGAGGGAAGATATGGGTCAGATGGTGAGGTAGTAGTTGAAGAAGAAGTAGTAGAAGATGATGTTGTTAGGGATGTAGTGGTGGAAGGGTCGAGGGTTACGACAACCCTGAGGAAGAGGGTTATGGTGAGAACTGTTTTTGGTGAGAAAAAGGAAATACCACCCCCTGTTGTGGGGATGGTTTTTGACAGTTGGGATGATGTTGATAGTTATTTTAACAGGTATGGGAGATAGAGGGGATTTGGTATCGTTCGGGCTGTGTTTAGGTATATAAAGGTGAAGAAAGAATTGGGAGATGGAAAGTGTTGTAAACAAAGAAGGAATGCAACGTGGACTTGTGAGTGCTATGGACAACCATCTGGGAAGCGTAAACTTGATCCTCTTTGGGACAGATTGGAACAAGATGAGGAGACCGTTATTAAAAGGAAAACAAAAAGTGCGGATGTGGTGTAAAGTTGTATGCTAGTGTTAACGAGCAAGGGAATTGGGTGGTTCGAAGGTTGAAGTTGGAACATCATGGTCACATTGTGACACCTAGAAAGTCCAAGGATGTGTCAATGTTTCGCAAACATTAGTTGATGGTTAAAAATAAACATTTAATTAATCAGACATGTGTTGCAAGGAAGTCTAGGGTAAAGGTATCCCAAATATATAGCTCCTTTGCTTGAGAGCGTAATGGAGTTGAGGAATTGGCATTTACCCAGAAAGACTTGGAGAATGCACTTGTTGAGCATAAGAAGCTGGAGCTGATAAAGACTGATGCAAATGGTATTATTGAATAATTAAACAAAATAAGTGTAGACAATCAGAACTGTTTCCACCTTTGTAGGTTTGGAAAGGATGGTGCGCTACAGGATGTTGTGTGGGTTGATGCTAGGAGTAGAGTGGCGTACGAGGAGTTTGGTGATGTTGTTTGTTTCGATAGCACATACCTAACAAAAAAATTCCACCTCCCCTTTGCTGAATTCATTGGGGTTAATCATCATGGGCAGAGTATATTACTTGACGTGCATTGATCTCTTGGGAGACTGCTGAGACTTATGAGTGGGTAATGAGGACATGGCTGCATTGTACGGGTGGTAAAGCTCCCATATTGATCCTTACCGATCAAGATGCATCAATTAGGAGAGCTGTGTTTGTGACCATTCAAGGCACGTGCCACAGATGGTGCATATGGTACATTCTTTAAAAGTTTGTCAAGTACCTTGGTAAGCTGGAGTTGTACGATGCTATAAAGGATGAGTTGGATAATATCATATGCGGTAGTTTGGAGGCGGGGGAATTTGATGCTCTGTGGTTAGAAGCGATAAGGTTCTATAATCTGCAAGACAACATTTGGCTTGAAGGTATGCTTGAGGCACATTATAATTTTATGATATTGAATGTTTATTAAAGAGTAAATAAAAAATAAGGAAAAATTGAAGTAACTATATTTGCTTGGTGTTTGCAAATCAGTGCTTTGTAATTGGATGGGGTTGAAAGTTTTTGTTGCTTAATTGGTCCGATAGTTGCTGTCTTTGTTGGTATGCTTCTTTATTTTTGAAATTTTCAAATACAAATAAGTAGTGTCTTTCCAAAATACAAACCGAAGGTGGAAGTATGATAAGGTGTTATTTCCGCTATTTTGTAAAGTGTTATACTGTTACATGTTATATATTGCTTTGTTCAAAGTTTTTGCTCAGGAGGGTTGGATATTTGTTAGTGCCGTTTTTTTTATTATTGGGAATGGTTTGTGATCCAAAGTTATAAGGGTTTTCTTTCTGATTTCTGAAATTTGTTTGATTTTTCAAAGTGACATGGATATTAAATGATTAGGTTTGAGGTTTGGTGATTGGTATGATGTTATGTTTTTGTTAAAATTGGGCTTTTTGATAAGAGGGTGTCTAAGCACGTCGTTAAATGCTTAAAACCTTATCAACAAAATTTATAACACTCAACCAATCCTAAACCAAGTATAGGGCAAGTCGAGGTCGAACCACGAGGAATGGGGGGTCAATTACTATAGTCTATATGTTAAGCTATTTCAAAAGGTGTATGAATGTGTAGTCAAGTGAGCTAATCAAACAAAGCAAAATTGGATCAAAAATCAATATCAAAAGCACTAGGGATTAGGATCCACATACAATCATGATAGTTATGCTAATTGAGGGAAAATCAATCAGCCAAATGTTGTAAAGGAGAATAGTAATTGCAATCAAGAGAATTCAAAAGATCTCCAAGAAGTCAAGCTAGGTTTCCTCTATGAATGACTAGCAAGAAGAATCACAAATCAATAAGAGTAATCCCTAAATCAATGGTTCGTGTCATTAGAGATCACAATGCAATCTAGCTTGAAAATCAAGGTTCGCCACTCCTTAACAATTCAAACACATACACAATTTTATCAACAAATTTAATCATATCATTCAATCAATCAAAATACAACTAGCAATGATCCATCAATCATGCATGCATCACCATCACCCTAGCAAGAAATCTACTCATTAAGCATGTTGAAATTGAAGAACATCTATTGCAAAATATTGAATTAAGAAGAAGAAGATTCTTACAAATTTTGATCAAATGAAAGGAATTGTGCTTGCATTCAAAGTAGAAGGAAACCAAATGTAGAAATCATCTAATTCTCTCAAGTTTCTCTCTTTAAAATCTAAGAACTAGAAAATTACTCCAAAACTTCTCTCTCTAGCCTCTCTAATCTATTGAGTTTTTATTCTCCTCTCTAGAATAACTAAGGAGAAATAAAGTGGACGTCCTAAAGAAACCCGCACAGGCGCGCCCTCTCTCCGAAATGCGCCCGATCGCAATAAATGGGGTACGGAACAGAGAGCTCAGGTGGCGCGCCCGCGTGCGAATTCTACGCGCCCACGTCAGCACCTTGCGCGCCCGCACCCGATGAAAGCGCGCCCGTGCCACTGGAACAGGGGACTTCTTCCGTGCGTTCTTCAATGCAAGAGGTGCGCTCCTCTTGATCGTCATTAGGGATGGCAATCCCAAAATGAGTTTACGGTGGGTTCAACACCATACTTTCATGTGAGCGCGGCATGAGGGCGCAAGCATCAAGTCTTGGAATAAGCCATCCATTGCTTTGTGAGCTATATTAGAGCTTCCACCTTGCACTTTGAGCATCTTCTAACCCGAGGAATCACCATGAAGGGCCTTGAACATCACCTTAGACTTAAAAATGAAGAAAGGAAAACAAGTAAAAGGGAAAAGATGATAAGATCCATGAAAATACAAGGAAAAGGTAGAAAAGACTAGAGCGAGACCAACTAGAGAATGAAAAATAAAAACTAAGGGAAAAATCATAAAGAAAGCTATCAAGGAAACTAAAATCATCCCAAAATAATGCCATTTGAGTGCCATAAATGGCACTCATCACTTTTCGAGGAGAGACACATGTGGATCCCGGCATATTTGAAGCACTTGTTCTGGGCAGGAATGAAACAACACAACGTTCGGAGATATTAAACCATTTCTTCAAAGGGTATGTGGACAAGAACACAACTTTGTCGAAGTTCATTCGACGTTACTGCGATGCTATGTAGATACGGGCTGAAGCTGAAAGAATTGCAGACGCGAATACATTCCGGTATGTCTGACATTTGGCAATGGATTTTCCTGCAAAAGAGTTGTTCTAAAAGTGCTACACCGATTCAAAATTCAAAGAAGTGCAACGTGAGTGTACCAAGTCTTTGTTTGTGCATTGCTTGGATCAAATAGAACTTTGTGAGAACAACATTGAGTTCATTCTTGAAGATCGTGTTTGGATCAAGCCCAAACGAGCAAGGAAAGAAAGTGTGACTAAAATTCGGAGATGCTATAGGGTTCTTTATGATGCTCAGTCTTACGAGGCTTCTTGTGATTGTAAACATTTTGAGTGTCATGGCATCATGTGCCGACACATGCACCACGTGTATGACCTTAACGGTGTTGGTATTGTTTTGGAGAAATATGTTCTTCGACGTTGGAGGAAGGACGTTCAAAGGAAACATACAAGAGTCAAAGTTCCTTACTATGATCCTTTACAGACAGATAAAGTACGGCAGTACCAAAAGCTTATGGTGTCATACGAACAAATATGCTCAAAGGCTTCCGTTTGTAAAGAGAGTGTTGAAACTGTAATGAAGATGTTGCAATTGATGTATATAAGAGTTGATGAGGTACTACAAATGGTTGAGAAAAAATGCCAAGAGAATATGACAAATAATGACATTGAAGATGTAGAGGCTGGTGAAGGTCTGGTATGGACGCCTTCGTCTATGGCACAAAACAAAGCTCCTGATGGTATTACCACTCTTGCTACTCATGCTATTGACTAAAGAATCCCAGTTACAACTACTACTCTAATTTCTGCTTTTCAAGGGAGTTGTGATGGGACTGCCCCAGGTATCATTAGAGATCTACCCTTACTGAAGAAGAAGGCACACAAGACTACCAATGTCAGATATCCATCGTGCACAGAAAAAAAGGGAAAAGAGAAAGCTACAAGAGCAAAGATGCTACAAAGAAGGTAGCTATTGCTGCGAAGAATACTAATGTGTCCCTTTTGAGTCGTGAATATATTCGTTCTGTCGGGGGAATTCAAATGAGGGATCTTGATGGTTCTATTGCATATTATACTTCTTTACGCACAGGAAAATCATGGGATGTGGCAACTAATGTAAGTTGCATGACTCCAATGTTGTGATTGCAGGAAAACATTTGTAAGATATCAATTTTTTTTTGTACCACTGGAAAAAACTTTAGGAGAATAATTACTACCACTGGGGTTCTAATTGTAGTTGTCCATATCATGTATTGTAACACAAGGTTAGAAGTGTATGCAAATTAGCTAACATTTCATTAGTACATTTCTCAACCCTAATCTGTACCATTATGCAAATTCAGTGGTATAATTTTTTACATGAATGTAATTCGATGTTATTGTTTAAACCCAAAAAGTAATCACATAAATTATATATATATATATATATATATATATATATATATATATATATATATATATATATATATATATATATTATCAATGTACATAATTAATCACATGTAGGATGTTAATCACGTACGATGGCGATCCATGGACGAAGGTTACTTTACCAGTGTCAACTGCAGTGGTACAAAAGACTTTGAGTAAAACTCTCATGCCAAACTCCAGTGTCATGAATTTTAACGTGAAGGGTACCACTTGTTAAGATGAGGGTACCACTAATGAATTTTGACGTGAAGGGTGTTGGGTTTCATAGTAACCCACACTACGCGGAAAGAAACCCGCCAAGACCCGCCCCCATAATAAATGCAATTAACATGCAAAACATAATTAAACACAAGAAAGGATAAAAGATTATACCTTTGACGCGTGCTTCGCTCAACAATGAGCTCTTACTTGAACCCCGAAAATACGAGGTCTCCAACGGGATCGTACCCTCGAACCCGACCCGAGCGTCCTAAGTCTCGAAGGTTAGTCGAGACCCGGACAAATAAAACTATGAGTTTTACGAATCAAGGTTTACTCAAATCAAGAGTTGCCTTTTAATTCCACTCAAGGTTGTTCATTCCCAAATACCCAAACTTTGGTATTTATAGCGAAATGAACCCTTGATCTTCATTTCCCAACCAACGTGGGAGAGTGAATAATTTTGATAATTAATTTAATTCCAAAAAAAATTAATAATCAAATCAATCACAATGAAAAAAGTGTCAAGGGGAGATAGAGAGTTAGGTGAGGACCATGAACCTTGGGGGGGGGGGACCATTGTGTTGCTCCCCAAGGCATGCTCCAAGCCCTTGGTCTCCACTCACCTCAAACCGCCTCAAGCTATGGCTGTGCTGGCAACTTGCTTCGCTGGCCAGCTAGCACAGCTAGCCTAGCTTGCCCAGCTGGCACGCATCACCCAGCCCAGCACTTGTGTGCTACTAGCGAGCCAGGCCTTGTGTTGGGCGCTGCTGCCTGGCTATCGCACATACACGCAGAGCGTAGTGTTGCTGGGATGCTGGGCCTTTGCCTCTCTCGCCATCGCACATGCACACGCAAGGCCCCTCGCACTTCCCAGTCCAAGCCCAGGCACCCTTCGCTGTTGATGCTTGCTAGCCAGCATGCACTGGCACTCGTACACGCACACGTCAGGGCGATGCCTGGCATGGTGCTGCTGTGCGAGGCTGCTGCTGCGATGGTGCGAGGCACACACGCACACGCACATACGCAAGTGCCTAGCACTGCGATGGTTGTGCTTGGTGCGTGTAGCCTTTGATGGCTTGCGATGGCCCTAGGCACATGCACACGCACACACGCATAGGCCTAGCCATGCGATAGTGCTGTGCATGGTGCGTGTGGCCTGCGATGGTGCTGCCATGCCATGCGAAGGCTGCGATGGGCTGCCTTGTGCACCTAGCACGCATGGCGCGCCTAGCACACCATGGTGCGCCTAGCACACACACATGGTGCGCCTAGGCTTGCGATGAGCTAGCCTAGCCTAGCTACGGCTATGCTCGTACTTGTTGCTTGTGATTTTGCGACGCTCGGTCTCGACGCCCTAGGCTCGATATCCGACGTCTATATTCGTAAAACTCCGTCGACTCATTAAATCCTTTGTATTAATTCGTCGTCTCGGATCGGTTTTTCGATTGGGTTCGACCCGAAGTGTTCAGTTAAGATTAAGCTGTAATATTAACTGTACCTTAATATTGCTGATCGGAAGCGGCCTCCACCTAGGCATTCCGATCACTTGACCTTACTGAAGAATTAGCTCTGTCATAATTCTGAACCCTCTATCAGAATAATACACTTGTTGGAAGGACACCGTTCCTTTTAATCTCCCATTTGTCCTTCCGGACAAGTGTGCATATAGTGTATAGCCCATTTCCTATGTCGCTTAATGTCTCTTCGTGAACTATAAGGTAAGATTCATCGTCATCCTTAATACCTTCAGAAATGTTTCTCGATCTCCGAGTTCGACTGTCGATAAGAAGATGATTTCTAAAAACCATCTAAGCACGGCCATGCATTTTCACAGTCTCGCTCATCTAGCGGCCTTGTAAACAACAAAGACACATCCCCTATTGTTAATAAGGGGACATTCCCAGTCTTGCATTGTAAGTTTCTCTTACTAAGAGGATCTAATCTCCTGAGTGTTCCCGTTATGATCCCCAGTTACGGCAGACGTTAGGCAACATCAAAGAGACTAGTTCTCAAACAAGAAAACTTCACAATACTCATGGTCGAGGAAACGAGTTCCGATAGTTATAATGAGAAATGTACTTATGACAATTTTTTAATCTCTTAAAGTACTCTCATAGGTCGATCCAGTGCAGTTCCAAACTGGCACCTATGCAATTGATTTATGACCATCATGTCCTTGCAGCATAAGAAACGGTGCTGTAAATCATACTACACACTAATCTCTGGTGGTCATCAATCGTCCATCAGTTAGATGACCTCGATTAGGGATAATTTTCGATTTAAATATTTAATGTTCACTTAACAGGTGTTTCTTTATCCAAGACATGGTCTTGATACCCTGTTTTGAATATTTCCATAAATCGAATGGACTCATTATTTAATTCTAAACCACAATTAAATAGCAATGGAGTGAATGATAATTTTGTACAAAAATTAATTACTCCATTAATGAATGGTTTCAATACAGTGTTTTAAATTAAAACTACCAGTTTAATTAAAACACATGTACAGGGAATTTCAAAGCCAGTCTCCCACGTGCTTGATTCCCATTGCCTCAATGTGCTTGTTGTGTTTCACTTGAGGCAAAGTTTTAGTCAAAGGATCGGCTACATTATCATCCGTGCCGATCTTGCAAATTCTGATTTCACCCTTAGATTTTCATTCCCTTATCATGTGAAATCGCCTTTGGACATGTTTGACCTTCTGCTGCTCTCTTGGCTCTCTAGCCTGAGCGATAGCTCCATTTTTGTCACAGTAGAGATCTATCAGACCCTTGATGGAGGGTATAACACCAAGTTCACTAATGAACTTCCGAATCCAAACAGCCTCCTTAGCAGCTTTTGAAGCAGCCAAGTATTCGGCTTCAGTTGTAAAGTCTGCAGTTGTGCTCTTCTTGGCACTCTTCCAGCTAAACGCTCCTCCATTCAAACAGAATATGTACCCTGATTGTGACTTGAAGTCATCTCTGCCAGTCTTGAAGCTAGCGTCGGTGTAACCTTCAACAACTAGGTCTTTATGGCCACCATAAACCAGGAATTTATCCTTGTTCCTTTTCAGGTACTTCAGGATATTCTTGGCGGCAGTCCAATGCGCCTCTCCTGGGTTTGATTGGTATCGGCTCATAGCACTCAAGGCATACAAGATATCTGGCCTGGTACATATCATGGCATACATGATCGACCCAATTAGCGAAGCATATGGAATCTGATCCATTCTCTCTCGCTCAACAGGTGTCTGTGGACACTGTTTCTTGCTGAGAGTTATGCCATGGGACATGGGTAAATGCCCTCTCTTAGCATTCTCCATGTTGAATCGTGCCAGTACTTTATCAATGTAAGTACTCTGGCTCAAACCAATCATCCTCTTAGATCTATCCCTTTAGATCTTGATGCCCAATATGACTGTTCCTCTCCTAAGTCCTTCATTGAAAAGCACTTTCCCAACCAGCCCTTTGTGGACTCCAGTAATTTTGTGCTGTTTCCAATGAGTAGTATGTCATCGACATATAGGACTAGGAATGCGATGTCACTCCCACTGACCTTCTTATATACACAAGATTCATCTGGATTCGTGATAAAACCAAACTTGCTGATAGCTTCATAAAATCGCAGATTCCAACTCCTACTGGCTTGCTTTAGTCCATAAATGGACTTCTTAAGCTTGCAAACCTTTCCAGCGTTGCTCGGATCGACAAAACCTTCTGGCTGTGTCATGTACACATTTTCTTCCAAAATCCCATTCAGGAAGGCGGTTTTAACATCCATCTGCCATATTTCATAATCGTAATATGCAACAATCGCTAGAATAATCTGGACAGACTTTAGCATTGCAACTGGTGAAAAGTTTTCATCATAGTCAATCCCGTGGACTTGCCTATAACCTTTTGCCACCAGTCTAGCCTTGTATATCGATACATTTCCATCCTTGTCTGCCTTCAATTTGAAGATCCATTTGCAACCAATGGGTGTGTAACCCTCGGGCAAATTCACCAAGTCCCATACTTGATTTTCAGACATGGAGTCCATCTCAGATTTCATGGATTCTTGCCATTTTGCAGAGTCGAGGCTCGTCATAGCTTGCTTGTATGTCGCCGGTTCATCACCATCCATGACTAGGATGTCCTAATTATCGGTTAAGACGATACCGAGGTATCTGTCTGGTTGAGATCTTTGTCGTTGCGACCTACGGAGGTAATTGGTTGAGCTTTTTCATTGTTAGTTTGATTCCGACCAATCTTCTTAGATGCTTCCAAAGCATATAGATTGTCAGTTTTGTTAGCTTGACATTGTTGCTCGTCCTCTTGAACTTCGTCGAGTTCGATTTTCCTCCCACTTGTCATTTTGGAAAGGTGTTCCTTCTCTAAAAAGACACCATCACGAGCAACAAATACTTTGTTCTTGGATTTATTGTAGAAGTAATACCCTTTGGTTTCTTTTGGATATCCCACAAAGAAACACTTATCCGATTTGGGGTGAAGTTTGTCCGAAATTAATCGCTTGACATATGCTTCGCATCCCCAAATCTTGAGAAAAGACAATTTAGGAGGTTTCTTAGTCCATAATTCATATGAAGTCTTTTCAACAGCTTTTGACGGAGCGCGGTTCAGTGTTAGTGTGGCGGTTTGTAGCGCATGTCCCCAGAAAGAGATAGGAAGTTCACTAAGACCCATCATTGATCGAACCATGTCTAACAAGGTTTGATTCCTCCGTTCGGACACTCCATTCCATTGAGGAGTTCCGGGAGGTGTTAACTCTGAAAGAATACCATTTTCTTTCAAGTGATCGTCGAATTCATGGCTCAAATATTCGCCACCTCGATCCGATCGAAGTGCTTTAATTTTCTTGCCAAGTTGATTATCAACTTGTTTCTGAAATTCTTTGAATATGTCAAAGGTTTCAGATTTATTCGACATTAAGTAGATATAGCCATATCTACTAAGGTTTGTTAACGAAGTTGAATTCTTAGATGTCTTAGTTATTGGTATCATCTTTTGTCTAATCATATGTAAAAAACATGCAATTTCCATTCAACATATATTTGCAAGACAATTTTGAAACAACTATTGTCAAAGTCTTACATTCAAAATACCTAGGTGTCCAACACCATAGATCATAGTATGTTTAAAAGCATGAAAAAGTAGGATTAGTTTAATTACATGTCATAGAAAAAATTGTGCATGCAAGTGAAAGGAATGGTGTCCTTCCAACAAGTGTATTCTTCCGATAGAGGGTTCAGAATTATTACAGAGTTAATTCTTCAGTAAGGTCAAGTGATCGGAATGCCTAGGTGGAGGCCGCTTCTGATCAGTAATATCAAGGTACAACTAATATTACAACTTAATCTTAATTGAACCCTTCGGGTCGAACCCAATCGAATCACCGATCCGAGACGACAAATTAATCCGAAAGGATTTAATGAGTCGACAGAGTTTTACGAATACAGACGTCGGAAATCGAGCCTAGGGCGTCGAGACCGAGCATCGCAAAATCACAATCGACAAGTATGAGCGTAGCCATAGCTAGGCTAGGCTAGCTCCTCATAGGCACTAGGCGCGCCATGGCAGCCCTAACATCATGCCTAGGAGCTGTCGCAGCCCTAGCATGATGGCTAGGCACCATGGCTGGCTATCGCTAGCACCAGGCGCGCCAACTCAGCCCTGGCATCATGCCTAGGTGCTATCGCAGCCCTAGCATGATGCTGGGCGCCATCGCAAGCCAGCAGCCCATCGTAGGGCCTATACGCATCACTAGGCGCACCATGCGTGGCCTAGGATGGCTGGGTTCCTTCGCAGCCCAAGCAGCATCACTAGGCGCACCATGCGTGCCCTAGGATGGCCTGAAGCCATAGCAGCCCTAGCATAGTGCTGGGCGCATGGCAGGACCACACGCACCAAGCACAGCTAGTGCTAGGCACTGGCGCATGCTTGTGCGTGGTGCCTGGGCGAGGCATGTGCGTGCATGTTGCACACTGCCTGGGCTGATGCATGAGGTTGTGCGAGAGTGTGTGCGAGGGGCTGGCAAGCTAGCAAGCAACGTCAGGCCAAGCATGCTAGGCATTGTGCGCGAGAGAGATGCGCGGTGCGCATGGTGTGGGAGTGTGGTGCGTGGCGAGAGGCTAGCATGCGTGGCTCGCTAGCAGCACGCACCAGCGCTAGCGCCAGCACGCACCAGCGCTGGCGCCAGCACGCACCAGCCAGCACCAGCGCCAGCACGCACCAGCAAGCATCAGCGATGCTGCTGGGCTAGTGCTAGCATGCTGGGCTAGCTGGCACAGCCAGCTGGCACGCTAGCTGGCAGCTGGGCAGCAGCCTAGGGTAAGGCGGTTTATAAGGAAAGTGGGGACCAAGGCTTTGGGAAAGCCTTGGGGAGCAAGGCATTGGTCCCCCCACCTCTCCATGGTTCTCACCTAATACTCTCTCTCCTTGACACTTGTCAAATTGTGATTGCGATTATTTATTGATTTATTTTAGAAATAAATTAATTAGCAAATAAAACATTCTCCCACATTGGTTGGGGAATGAGAATCAAGGGATCATTTCCCTATAAATACCAAGCTTGGTATTGGGATTTGATACAACCTTGAGTGGAATTAAAAAGGCAACTCTAAGAAAAGAGTAAACCTTTGATTCGTAAAACTCATAGTTTTTTTGTCCGGGTCTTGACTAACCTTCAAGACTTAGGACGCTCGGGTCGGGTCGAGGGTACGATCCGTCGGAGATCTCGTCTTTTCGGGATTTTGAAGTAAGAGCTCTTTGGGAGCGAAGCACGCGTCAAAAGGTATAATTCTTGTTCTTAATCTTAATTGATTAAGTTTATTATGCTTGTTTAATTGCTTTAATTAAGGGGCGGGTCTTGGTGGGTTTCCTTCCGCGTAGTGTCGGGTCACTACGAAACCCTACAGCGGTATCGGAGCCACGCTCCTTTTAATTTTTGCAATTATTGTTTAATTAAGGTGTTTTAAAGAATTTTATTTTCTGGTTCATGTTCATCTAATTAGATTAGATGCTCGTTTTAATCAATTTTTAAAACTCGATTTTATTTTCGATTTGGCTGTCGAACCCAGATTTTGGCTCAAAAATAGTGACTTTTGGGTGGAATCGACATTCTGGAACTGTTTCAATCCTTTTAGGGTTGTCTAGAAGCCAAATTCGAACCAGAAACCCATTTGTTTTGGGGTTTTTCGTTTTTCAACGAAAATTTAATTCTTTTTAAGCCTTGATTAATGCAAGCATTACAAGGTTAGATTAAATGCACATTTGCATCACTAATCTACTGGTTTTAAAATATCCTTGAGCATAATAATGGAGTGTTTATTAGTGCTTAAGTTGATATACCAAGTTATCACATAAACTTGTTTTTCACAAATTTTGCAAATAAATTGCAATAAGGTGTGAAAACTTGTTGTGATTTTGTATTTTAAGTTCCCAAGTAATGTTAAAGTTCTAATCTTTAAAGGTTTAAATGATTGGAACCGTAACCCTAAATTCCATGTTGAACAAAGTTTGGATTTTTTCATGTTTGGTGATTAAAATCCATTAAGTTCAATTACTTGTGAGTAAAATTTGATTAATCTTCATATTGGAAGATGTAATCTTGGTATTTTACACAAGTATGCAAGTTGGAAAATTTTATCATTGGATGGTTAATTTATTTTTCCAACTCCCATTTGTCAAATCCATTGTTAATTTGCATATTGGCAAGATTAATTTTGGACATAGCTCATTTAATTTTAAGCATAAAGTTTGACCTAATTTTGTTCAAAAATTGACATTTTGGATAAATTTAGGCTTGTGCACCAATAAAATAAATTTATTTAAGTTAGTCTTAATTTTATTTTATTTTCCCTAAAAAATTAATTTTAAAATTTGATTTAGAATTGATTATTGTCACACACAAATCGGAATTAAATTCCGAGTAAAATGCATGCAAAACGATGCAAAACCGCAAGCGTCACCAAGGCTAGCCGGGCTGCCTAGCAGCCCACAGGTAGGCTGCCTGTGGTGCGCATATGGCTGTGCATCGCTTGGTGCGTGGTTGTGTGGCAAGGAGGGGTCTGCTGTGTGGTGCGTGTGCTGGCGCATAGGACCTTAGACTGCTGGTACGTTTGTGCTGCTGCTGGGCAGCGAGGCAGCAAGCCCCAGCCAACCAGCCCTCTGATGCTTGTGCCAGCAAGCTACTAGCATAGGTAGCATGCGTAGTATGCTGCTGGTGCTAGCTAGCAAGGCAGGCTGTGCTAGGCACACTTGCTAGCTGCCAGCACCACGCACCATGGCGCAGGGGCCATGGGCTGCCTAGCAGCCATGGTGCGCCATGCATCATAGGATGATGCCCTTTTTGCTTAGTACTTGAGCAATGATTTTGCAATTTTTCCCGTGTTAATAATTTTAATTAATTATTTTAACGAGGCTAAAAACCTCGATTTTCGATTTTGCAAAATTTTGACAAATTGTGGGTTATGCCGACTTAATTAATCGGATTAATTAAGTACGGATGCGGAATTTAGTGGGAGCTTAATTAAATGCTTTAGCATTCTGCGTTTAGAAATAATGGATTAAACCACTTTGACTAGTTTTAATTAGGCGCGTTAATTGGATTAACGACCTAAGTTAGTTATTAGTTTTGCGTGTTTAATTATGTATTTCGTAAAATTGCATGGGCCGTTCACAAATAGTGAACGGGTGAATGAAAGATTGCTTTCAAAACAGGTTCTTTGAAAATGGCAACTAGTGGGGCCCGACTAGGATAGAAAATACGGACTGCGTTCCGTTATGTATTTTTGTAAATCTAAATACGGTCTGCGAACCGTTAAGTATTTTTGTACTATTTAGATTAATCTTAGTCGTTCTAGCTAGTTTCTTTTATTTCATTTTGGCCAAGATGTCTCAAGACGGCGTTTCGACGAAGACGAGCCAAGATGAAGACCCATGGAAATTGAAGATTTCAAGGGGTCATGCTAGTTGCCAAATGCATCTATTTTATGCCTTATATGTTGCTATTATATATATATGATTTCTAGATGCATGTCTAGGATTTCTATAATGTTGCGATGATTAGTTAAGTTCACTTAAATCAACCAACATAGAAACCCTAGGTCCCTTAATAATATTGAGCTAAAATTTGTCGTTCCAATAACAACACTTACCGAATTAATGCGCGTACGTGATGGATTATGCCAAAGCGAGGCATCACTACTTCCCTAGGAACGTAAGGTATACTAGGTATACAAGTTGTCTTGGTTAAGCTCAACGATATCAGTAAGGAGTCCTTAGATGTCGTGGCAAAAGAGATAAAATGTCAGGAATGCATTAGATGCGACATTTTATCAAACCGAGAGTAGCTTGGAGCTATTTGCGATTGGATTTCTTACCTTAAGATATTTAATGGTTAAGACAAGTCAAAGCATGCTTAACCATATCTTGATCTTTGGGATCTCAGAATCATTTTATTCTCGCCCATGAGGGACAATCTAAAAATGCGTGGATAAAAAATTCAATAAGTTTGAATATGTGCATAAACGCTATAAATTTCAACTTATTGATGTATGAATGGTTTTTCACTTCAAATTCTTTCAATTGTAGAAATCATGTCTACAAGTAACTCAAACAACAACCAATTCTCTTTGCACTCAATTCTCGATAAGGAGAAGTTGAGCGGGCCAAACTTTCTTGATTGGCAAAGAAATCTCCGCATTGTACTAATGCAGGAGCAAAAGGAATACGTCCTTGATGAGGAAATGCCCGACGCTCCCAATGAGGAGGTCACTCAGGCTGCCCTTAACCGATGGCAAAGTGCCAATCGGGATGTCAAATGCATCATGTTGGCCACAATGTCTCCGGATCTTCAAAAGACTTTCTTTGAAAAGGAGACAGCTTTTAAGATCATTTCTGAGCTTCAGAATATGTTCCAAGAGCAGGCCTGAACTGAAAGGTTCGAAACCCACATGCAGATCCTTGAGAGCAAGCTCAAGAAAGGAGAGCCATTCAGCCCGCATGTTCTAAAAATGATTGGATTGTTTGAAAACATGGAAAGGCTTGATGCTCGGTATTCAACCGAAATGGCAATAAACATCATTCTCCACTCCCTTCACAAAGGCTATGATCAGTTTAAGATGAACTATAACATGCATAGTATGGAGAAAACCCTGACTGAGCTTCATGGTATGTTGAAGCAAGCCGAGCAAACCCTCAAGGATGGGGGCAAGCATGAAATGCTCATGGTGAGGAAGGGCAAGCCGTTCAAACGTGCGGGCAAAAAGAAGAGCTTTAAAGGGAAAAAGAAGAAATTCCCGCCTAAGTCAAAGTTTGCCAAGGGCAAAAAGGACAAGAAGGCAGCTTCTTCTAAATCTGATTCCGAATGTTTCTACTGCAAGAAGAAGGGACATTGGAAACGAGACTGCCTCAAATTCAAGGAAGATAAGAAGAACGACAACGTTGCTTCTTCATAAGGTATTTTTGTTATAGACTTAAACTTCGCTAGAAAAACATCATGGGTATTAGATACCGGATGTGGCTCACACCTTTGTTCCAATGCTCAGGGACTAAGGATAAATACGAGGCTAGAGAAGGGAGAGGTCGAGCTTCGGGTCAGCAATGGAGCAAGGATGTTTGCCGTCTCCGTTGGAACTCTCAGTTTGTCTTTGCCCTCAGGGCTTATTCTAGAACTTGAAAACTGCTATCATGTTCCAAGAGTGACCAAAAACATTATTTCAATATCGGCGTTGGACGCCAAAGGATTCGAATTTCGAATCAAAAACAATAGTTGTTTTATTTATTTTGATAATGTTTTATATGGTAAGGCACATTCAGAAAATGGTCTTTATGTGCTTTCACTAAACAAACAGGTTTATAACATTGATAATACTGCCAAAAGGGCTAAGACCATCGAGTCGAATCAAACCTACTTGTGGCATTGTCGTCTTGGCCATATTAACATCAAGAGCATCAAGAAACTTCTACAAGAAGGTATTCTTGACTCATTCGACTTAGAGTCGTTTGAAAATTGCGAAGGATGCTTATTAGGCAAGATGATAAAACAGCCATTCTCCAAGTTGGGAGAACGGGCAAGTGACTTATTAGGTCTAATACACACGGATGTATGTGGACCTATGAGCACACCCGCAAGGCAAGGTTACCGATATTTCATCACTTTCACCAACGATTATAGTAGATATGGCTATATTTACTTAATGTCGAATAAATCTGAATCCTTTGAGAAATTCAAAGAATTTCAGAAAGAAGTTGAAAATCAACTTGGCAAGAAAATTAAAGCACTTCGATCAGATCGAGGTGACGAATATTTGAGCCATGAATTCGAAGATCACTTGAAAGAAAATGGCATTCTTTCAGAGTTGACACCTCCCGGAACTCCTCAATGGAACGGAGTGTCCGAACGGAGGAATCGGACCTTGTTAGACATGGTTCGGTCAATGATGGGTCTTAATGAACTCCCTATCTCGTTCTGGGGACATGCGCTACAAACAACAGCACTAACACTGAATAGAGCTCCGTCAAAAGCTGTTGAAAAGACTCCATATGAATTATGGACTAAGAAACCTCCTAGGTTGTCTTTTCTCAAGATTTGGGGATGCGAAGCAAATGTCAAGCGATTAAATTCGGACAAACTTTACCCCAAATCGGATAAGTGTTTCTTTGTGGAATATCCAAAAGAAACCAAAGAGTATTACTTCTACAATAAATCCGAGAACAAAGTGTTTGTTGCTCGTGATGGTGTCTTTTTGGAGAAGGATCACCTTTCCAAAATGACAAGTGGGAGGAAAATCGATCTCGACGAAGTTCGAGAGGACGAGCAACAATGTCAACCTGACAAAACTGAAAATCTAGATACTTTGGAAGCATCTAAGAAGATTAGTCAGAGTCAAACAGACAATGTAAATGCTCAACCGATTACCCTACGTAGGTTGCAACGGCAAAGATCTCAACCAGACAGATACCTCGGTATCATCTTAATTGATGATCAGGACATCCTAGTTATGAATGGTGATGAGCCGGCGACATACAAGCAAGCTATGACGAGCCCTGACTCTGCAAAATGGCTAGAGGCCATGAAATCCGAGATGGACTCCATGTCTGAAAATCAAGTCTAGGACTTGGTGAATTTGCCCGAGGGTTATACACCCATTGGTTGCAAATGGATAGTCAAAGTGAAGACAGACAAGGATGGAAATGTATCAATATACAAAGCTAGACTGGTGGCAAAAGGTTATAGACAAGTCCACGGGATTGACTATGACGAAACTTTTTCACCAGTTGCAATGCTAAAATCCGTCCGGATCATCCTAGCGATTGCTGCACATTACGATTACGAAATATGGCAAATGGATGTCAAAACCTCCTTCCTTAATGGGATTTTGGAAGAAATTGTGTATATGACACAGCCAGAAGGTTTTGTCGATCCAGGCAACGCTGAAAAGGTTTGCAAGCTGAAGAAGTCCATTTATGGACTAAAGCAAGCTAGCAGAAGTTGGAATCTGCGATTTGATGAAGCCATCAGCAAATTTTGTTTTATCAAGAATCTAGATGAGTCTTGTGTATACAAGAAGGTCAGTGGGATTGATATTGCATTCCTAGTCTTGTATGTCGATGACATACTGCTCATTGGAAACAACACAAAATTATTGGAGTCCGTTAAGGGCTGGTTGGGAAAATGCTTTTCAATGATGGACTTAGGAGAGGCATAGTATATATCGTGCATCAAGATCTACAGGGATATATCTAAGAGGATGATTGGATTAAGCCAGAGTACTTACATTGATAAGGTACTGGCTCGATTCAACATGGAAAATGCTAAAAGAGGGCATTTACCCATGTCCCATGGCATAACTCTCAGCAAGAAACAGTGTCCACAGACACCTGTTGAGCGAGAACGAATGAATTAGATCCCATATGCTTCGCTAATCGGATCGATCATGTATGCCATGATATGTACAAGGCCAGATGTATCGTATGCCTTGAGTGCAACGATTCGATACCAATTGAACCCAGGAGAGGCGCATTGGACTGCGGCCAAGAACATCCTTAAGTACCTGAAAAGGAACAAGGATAAATTCCTGGTGTATGGAGGCCACAAAGAACTGGTTGTTGAAGGTTTCACCGACGCTAGCTTCCAGATTGACAGAGGCGACTTCAAGTCACAGTCAGGGTAAATATTCTATCTGAATGGAGGAGCGTTTAGCTGGAAGAGTGCCAAGCAGAGCACCACTGCAGACTCTACAACTAAAGCCGAGTACTTGGCCGCTTCGGAAGCTGCCAAGGAAGCTGTTTGGATTCGTAAGTTCATTAGCGAACTTGGTGTTTTACCCTCAATCAAGGGACCGATTGACCTCTATTGTGATAATAACGGAGCTATCGTTCAGGCCAGGGAGCCGAGAGAACACCAGAAGGTCAAACACGTGCAAAGGCGATTTCACATGATAAGGGAATGGAAATTCGAAGGTGAAATCAGAATTTGTAAGATCGGCACGGATGATAATGTAGCCGATCATTTGACTAAACCTTTGCCTCAAGTGAAACACAACAAGCACATTGAGGCAATGGGAATTAAGTAGTTTGGAGACTGGCTTTGAAATTCCCTGTACATGTGTTTTAATTAAATAGGATATTTAATGTAAGACACTGTATTGAAACCATTCATTAATGGAGTAATTAATTCTTGTGCAAAATTATCATTCACTCCATTACTATTTAATTGTGGTTTAGAATTAAATAATGAGTCCATTCTATTTACGGAAATATTTAAAACAGGGTATCAAGACCATGTCTTTGATAAAGAAACACCTGTTAAGTGAACATTGAATATTAAATCGAAAAGTATCCCTAATCGAGGTCATCTAACAGATGGACGATTGATGACCGCCATAGATTAGTGTGTAGTATGATTTACAGCACCAATTCTTGTGCTGCGAGGACGTGACAGTCATAAATCATTTGCACAGGTACAGTTTAGAACTGTACTGGATAACACCTATGAGAGTACTTTAAGAAAATTTAAAATTTTGTCATAAGTATATTTCTCATTATGACTATCGGAACTTATTTCCTCCGACCATGAGTACTATGAAGTTTTTTTGTTTGAGTACTAGACTCTTTGATGTTTCCAAACGTCTGCCGTGACTGGGGATCATAACGAAAACACTCGGGAGTCTATGTCCTCTTAGTAAGAAGAACTTACAATACAATACTGGGATTGTCCCCCTAATAAAATTAGGGAAAATGTTTTGTTGTTTACAAGGCCGCTCGAAGAGTGAGACTGTGAAAATGCATGGCCGTGCTCAGATGGATTTTAGAAATCATCTTCTTATTGACAGTCGAACTCGGAGATCGAGAAACACTTCTGAACGTAATAAGGATGACAAAGAATCTTACCTTATTGTTCACGAAGAAACATTAAGTGACATAGGAAATGAGCTATACACAATATGCACACTTGTCCGGAAGGACAAGTGGGAGATTGAAAGGAATGGTGTCCTTCCAACAAGTGTATTCTTGCGATAGAGGGTTAAGAATTATTACAGAGCTAATCCTTCAGTAAGGTCAAGTGATCGGAATGCCTAGGTGGAGGCCGCTTCCAATCAGTAATATCAAGGTACAACTGATATTACAACCTAATCTTAACTGAACCCTTCGGGTCGAACCCAATCGAATCACCGATCCGAGACGACGAATTAATCCGAAAGGATTTAATGAGTCAACAGAGTTTTACGAATACAGACGTCAGAAATCGAGCCTAGGGCATCGAGACCGAGCGTCGCAAAATCACAATCGACAAGTATGAGCGTAGCCATAGCTAGGCTAGGCTAGCTCGTCATAGACACAGCCCTAGCATCATGCCTAGGAGTTGTAGCAGCCCTAGCATGATTGCTAGGCACCATGGCTTGCTATCGCTAGCACCAGGTGCGCCAACTCAGCCCTGGCATCATGCCTAGGCGCTATCGCAGCCCTAGCATGATGCTGGGCGCCATCGTAAGCCAGCAGCCCATCGCAGGCCTATACGCATCACTAGGTGCACCATGCGTGGCCTAGGATGGCTGGGTGCCATCGCAACCCAGGCAGCATCACTAGGCGCACCATGCGTGCCCTAGGATGGCCTGATTCCATAGCAGCCCTAGCATAGTGCTGGGCGCATGGTAGGACCACACGCACCAAGCAAAGCTAGTGCTAGGCACTGGCGCATGCTTGTGCGTGGTGCCTGGGCGAGGCATGTGCGTGCATGGTGCACAGTGCCGGGGCTGATGCGTGAGGCTGTGCGAGAGTGTGTGCGAGGGGCTGTCAAGCTAGCAAGCAACGTCAAGCCAAGCATGCGTGGCTTGCTAGCAGCACGCATGCTAGGCATTGTGTGCGGAGAGATGCGTGGTGCGCATGGTGTGGGAGTGCGGTGCGTGGCTCACTAGAAGCACGCATGCTGGTCCATGCGTGCAGCGATGATGCATGGGATGCCAGCACGCACCAGCAAGCATCAACGATGCTGCTGGGCTAGTGCTAGCATGCTGGGCTAGCTGACACATCAAGCTGGCATGCTAGCTGGCAGCTGGGCAGCAGCCTAGGGTGAGGCGGTTTATGAGGAGAGTGGGGACCTAGGCTTTGAGAAAGCCTTGGGGAGCAAGGCATTGGTCCCCCACCTCTCCATGGTCCTCACCTAATACTCTCTCTCCTTGACACTTGTCAAATTGTGATTGCATTTATTTATTGATTTATTTTAGAAATAAATTAATTAGCAAATAAAACATTCTCCTAGATTGGTTGGGGAATGAGAATCAAGGGATCATTTCCCTATAAATACCTAGCTTGGTATTGGGATTTGATATAACCTTGAGTGGAATTAAAAAGGCAACTCTAAGAAAGAGTAAACCTTTGATTCGTAAAACTCATAGTTATTTTGTCCGGGTGTTGACTAACCTTCAAGAAATAGGACGCTCGGGTCGGGTCGAGAGTACAATCCGTCGAAGATCTCGTCTATTCGGGATTTTGAAGTAAGAGCTCTTTGGGAGCGAAGCCCGCGTCAAAGTTATAATTCTTGTTCTTAATCTTGTTTGATTAAGTTTATTATGCTTGTTTAATTGCTTTAATTAAGGGGAGGGTCTTGGTGGGTTTCCTTCCGAGTAGTGTCGGGTCACTACGAAACCCTACAGCAAGCACGACCGAAAAACCATCTTCGTCGTCTACTTGTCCACGCACCAACACTTGATAAGCTTCTCACTTGGTCCCTGAAAAGGCAACATAAAGTGAGTCATACTTAGTATCCAATACCTATGATGAGCTTAATTCAAAAGTGTTTTGGAAGATACCTGAGGCAGATGCTCCATTCCTCTCCTCTTCTTCCTTGAAGAGCTTACATTCTCTTTTGTAGTGGCCTTGCCCACCACAATAGAAGCAACACATCTTCTCCTTGACCTTCTTGAACTCCCTTCTCCTTGCTCTTAAGGGCCTCTCGGTCATTCCACATGCGGTGGCTCGGCTGAGTAGTTGCACCAACTCTCAGCAAGAAACAGTGTCCACAGACACCTGTTGAGCGAGAAAGAATGAATCAGATCCCATATGCTTCGCTAATCGGATCGATCATGTATGCCATGATATGTACAAGGCTAGATGTATCGTATGCCCTGAGTGCAACGATTCGATACCAATTGAACCCAGGAGAGGCGCATTGGACTGCGGCCAAGAACATCCTTAAGTACCTGAAAAGGAACAAGGATAAATTCCTGGTGTATGGAGGCCACATAGAACTGGTTGTTGAAGGTTTCACCGACACTAGCTTCTAGACTGACAGAGACGACTTCAAGTCACAGTCGGGGTACATATTCTGTCTGAATGGAGGAGCGTTTAGCTAGAAGAATGCCAAGCAGAGCACCACTGCAGACTCTACAACTGAAGCCAAGTACTTGGCCGCTTTGGAAGCTGCCAAGGAAGCTGTTTGGATTCGCAAGTTCATTAGCGAACTTGGTGTTGTACCCTCAATCAAGGGACCGATAGACCTCTATTGTGATAATAACAGAGCTATCTTTCAGGCCAGGGAGCCGAGAGAACACCAGAAGGTCAAACACGTGCAAAGGCGATTTCACATGATAAGGGAATGGAAATCCGAAGGTGAAATCAGAATTTGTAAGATCGGCACAGATGATAATGTAGCCGATCCTTTGACTAAACCTTTGCCTCAAGTGAAACACAAAAAGCACATTGAGGCAATGGGAATTAAACAGTTTGGAGACTGGCTTTGAAATTCCCTGTACATGTGTTTTAATTAAATAGGATATTTAATGTAAGACACTGTATTGAAACCATTCATTAATGGAGTAATTAATTCTTGTGCAAAATTATCATTCACTCCATTACTATTTAATTGTGGTTTAGAATTAAATAATGAGTCCATTCGATTTACGGAAATATTCAAAACAGGGTATCAAGACCATGTCTTGGATAAAGAAACACCTGTTAAGTGAACATTGAATATTAAATCGAAAAGTATCCCTAATCGAGGTCATCTAACAGATGTACGATTGATGACCGCCATAGATTAGTGTGTAGTATGATTTACAGCACCGTTTCTTGTGCTGCGAGGACGTGACAGTCATAAATCATTTGCACAGGTACAGTTTAGAACTGTACTAGATAAGACCTATGAGAGTACTTTAAGAAAATTTAAAATTTTGTCATAAGTATATTTCTCATTATGACTATCGGAACTTATTTCCTCCGACCATGAGTACTGTGAAGTTTTTTTGTTTGAGTACTAGACTCTTTGATGTTTCCAAACGTCTGCCGTAACTGGGGATCATAACGGGAACACTCGGGATTCTATGTCCTCTTAGTAAGAAGAACTTACAATACAAGACTGGGATTGTCCCCCTACTAACAATAGGGAAAATGTTTTGTTGTTTACAAGGTCGCTCGAAGAGTGAGACTGTGAAAATGCATGGCCGTGCTCAGATGGATTTTAGAAATCATCTTCTTATTGACAGTCGAACTCCAAGATCGAGAAACACTTCTGAACGTAATAAGGATGAAAAAGAATCTTACCTTATAGTTCACGAAGAAACATTAAGTGACATAGGAAATGAGCTATACACAATATGCACACTTGTCCGGAAGGACAAGTGGGAGATTGAAAGGAATGGTGTCCTTCCAACAAGTGTATTCTTCAGATAGAAGGTTCATAATTATTACAGAGCTAATTCTTTAGTAAGGTCAAATGATCGGAATGCCTAGGTGGAGGCCGCTTCCGATCAGTAATATTAAGATACAACTGATATTACAACCTAATCTTAACTGAACCCTTCGGGTCGAACCCAATCGAAACACCGATCCGAGACGACGAATTAATCCGAAAGGATTTAATGAGTCAACAGAGTTTTACGAATACAGACGTCAGAAATCGAGCCTAGGGCATCGAGACCGAGCGTCGCAAAATCACAATCGACAAGTATGAGCGTAGCCATAGCTAGGCTAGGCTAGCTCGTCATAGACACAGCCCTAGCATGATGGCTAGGCACCATGGCTGGCTATCGCTAGCACCAGGCGCGCCAACTCAGCCCTGGCATCATGCCTAGGCGCTATCGCAGCCCTAGCATGATGTACTCATTGGTAACCTTGTCTTGCGGGTGTACTCATTGGTCCACATACATCCGTGTGTATTAGACCTAATAAGTCACTTTCCCTTTCTCCCAACTTGGAGAATGGCTGTTTTATCATCTTGCCTAATAGACATCCTTTGCATTTTTCAAACGACTCTAATTGAAATGAGTCAAGAACACCTTCTTGTAGAAGTTTCTTGATGCTCTTGATGTTAATATGGCCAAGACGACAATGCCACAAGTAGGTTTGATTCGACTCGATGGTCTTAGCCCTTTTGGCAGTATTATCGATGTTATAAATCTGTTTGTTTAGTGAAAGCACATAAAGACCATTTTCTGAATGTGCCTTACCATATAAAACATTATCAAAATAAATAAAACAACTATTGTTTTTGATTCGAAATTCGAATCCTTTGGCGTCCAACGCCGATATTGAAATAATGTTTTTGGTCACTCTTGGAACATGATAGCAGTTTTCAAGTTCTAGAATAAGCCCTGAGGGCAAAGACAAACTGAGAGTTCCAACGGAGACGGCAAACATCCTTGCTCCATTGCTGACCCGAAGCTCGACCTCTCCCTTCTCTAGCCTCCTATTTATCCTTAGTCCCTGAGCATTGGAACAAAGGTGTGAGCCACATCTGGTATCTAATACCCATGATGTTTTGCTAGCGAATTTTAAGTCTATAACGAAAATACCTGATGAAGAAGCAACGTTGCAGTTCTTCTTATCTTCCTTGAATTTGAGGCAGTCCTGTTTCAATGTCCCTTCTTCTTGCAGTAGAAACATTCGGAATCAGGTTTAGAAGAGGCTGCCTTTTTGTCCTTGCTGCCCTTGGCAGATTTTGACTTAGGCGGGAACTTCTTCATTTTGCCTGGACGTTTGAATGGCTTACCCTTCCTCACCATGAGCATATCATGCTTGCCCTCATCCTTGAGGGTTTGCTCGGCTTGCTTCAACATACCATGAAGCTCGGTGAGGGTTTTCTCCATACTATGCATATTATAGTTTATTTTGAACTGATCATAGCCTTTGTGAAGCGAGTGGAGAATGATGTCAATTTCCATCTCGGTTGAATACCCAACATCAAGCCTTTCCATGTTCTCAAATAATCCAATCTTTTTGAGGATATGCGGGCTGACTGGCTCTCCTTTCTTCAGCTTGCTCTCAAGGAAGTGCCTGTAGGTTTCGAACCTTTCAGTTCGGGCCTGCTCTTGAAACATATTCTGAAGCTCAGAAATAATCTAAAAAGCCGTCTCCTTTTCAAAGAAAGTCTTTTGAAGGTCCAGAGACATGGTGGCCAACATGATGCATTTGACATCGCGATTGGCACTTTGCCATCGGTTAAGGGCAGCCTGGGGGACCTCCTTATTGGGAGCGTCGGGCATTTCCTCATCAAGGACGTATTCCTTTTGATCTTGCATTAATACAATGCGTAGATTTCTTTGCCAATCAAGAAAGTTTGGCCCGCTCAACTTCTCCTTGTCGAGAATTGAGCGCAAAGAGAATTAGTTGTTGTTTGAGTTACTTGTAGACATGGTTCTACAGTTGAAAGAATTTGAAGTGAAAAACCATTCATAAATCAATAAGTTGAAATTTAAAATGTTCATGCATATTTTCAACCTTATGGAGCATTTTATCACTCATTTATAAAATTGTCCCTTTTAGGTGAGAATAAAATGATTCCGAGATCCCAAAAATCAAGAAATGGTTAAGCATGCTTTGGCTTGTCTTAATCATTAAATATCTTAAGGTAAGCAATCCAATTGCTAATAGCTCCAAGCTACTCTCGGTTTGATAAAATGTCGCATCTAATGCATCCTCGACATTTTATCTCTTTTGCCACGACATCTAAGGACTCCTTAGTAATATCGTTAAGCTTAACCATGACAACTTGTACACCTAGTATACCTTACGTTCCTAGAGAAGTAGTGATGTCTCGCTTTGGCGTAGTCCATCACGTACGCGCATTAGTTCGGTAAGTGTTGTTCTTGGAACGGCAAATTTTAGCTCAATATTAGTAAGGGACCTAGAATTTCTATGTTGGTTGATTTAAGTGAACTTAACTAATCGTCGCAACATATAGAAATCCTAGACATGAATCTAGCAATCATATGTAAATAAAAAAATTATATATAAGGCATAAAAATAGATGCATTTGGCAACTAGCATGACCCCTTGAAATCTTCAATTTCCATGGGTCTTCATTTTGGCTCGTCTTCATCGAAACGCCGTCTTGAGACATCTTGGCCAGAATAAAATAAAATAAAGCTAGCTAGAACGACTAAGATTAATCTAAATGTACAAAAATACTTAACGGTTCGCAGACCGTATTTAAATTTATAAAAATACATAACGGAATGCAGTCCGTATTTTCTATCCTAGTCGGGCGCCCCACTAGTTGCCATTTTTAATAACCTGTTTTGAAAACAATCTTCCATTCACCCATTCACTATTTATGAATGGCCCATGCAATTTTACGAAATACATAATTAAACACGCAAAACTAGTAACTAACTTAGGTGGTTAATACGATTAACGCGCCTAATTAAAACTAGTCAAAGTTGTTTAATCCATTATTTCTAAACGCAAAATGCTTACTCAATTAATTAAGCTCCCACTAAATTCCGCATCCATACTTAATTAATCCGATTAATTAAGTCGGCATAACCCATAATTTGTCAAATTTTTTGCAAGACCGAAAATCGAGGTTTTTAGCCTCGTTAAAATAATTACATAAAATATTTTAAAGACGGGATAATGCAAAATTCATAGCCCAAATATTAAGCAAAATGCTACAACATAACCCTTTGAGGGTGCGCACCATGGCTACTAGGCAGCCCATGGCTTGGCACCATGGTGCGTGGGCGAGGCCTGCTATGCCTAGCAAGCATCGCTGCTAGCCTAGCTGCCTGCTAGCATGCTGCGCATGCTTGCTAGCATGCTGGTGCTTGCGAGCAACTTGAATGCTGGGCTGGCGCCTACTGATGCTAGCCAGCATGCATAGGCAGCCCTTGCCCAGCCATTCCCACGCAATGTTGCACCCAGCCAGCTCCCTACCACACAGCCACACGCATAATCATGGCACACCCCTGTGCGCACCATAGGCAGCCCGGCTAGCCTTGGTGGCGCTTGGTGTTCTTGCCTTGATTTGCGTGCCAGTTCTCGGAATTTAATTCCGATTTGTGTGTGACAATAATTAATTCTAAATTACCTTTTAGAATCAATTTGAGAAAAAATAAAATAAAATAAAATAAAAATAAGTCCCACTATGCAAATTAGGTCTTACTTTATGCTTAAAATAAAATGAGTTATGTCCATAATTAATCTTGCCAATAAGCAAATTAACAATGGGTTTGACAAGTGGGAGTTGGAAAAATAAATTAACCATCCAATGATAAAAAATTTTCTAACTTTCATACTTGTGTAAAATACCAAGATTACATCTTCCAATATGAAGATTAATCAAATTTTACTCACAAGTAATTGAACTTGATGGATTTTAATCAACCAAACATGAAAAATCCAAACTTTGTTCAACATGGAATAGGGTTAGGGTTCTAATCATTTAAACCTTTAAAGATTAGAACTTTAACATTATAGGAACTTAAAATTACAAGATCACAATAAGCTTTCACATTTTATTGCAATTTATTTGCAAAATTTGTGAAAAAACAAGTTTTTGTGAAAAATGGTATATCAACTTAAGCACCAATAAAAACTCCATTATTAAGCTTAAGGATATTTTAAAACCAGAAGATTTGTGATGCAAATGTGCATTTAATCTAACCTTGTAATGCTTGCATTAATAAAGGCTTAAAAAGAATTAAAATTTTCGTTGAAAAAACGAAAAACCCCAGAATAAATGGGTTTCTGGTTTGAATTTGGCTTCTGGACAGTCTTAAAAGGGTTGAATCTGTTCCAGAATGTCGATTCCACCCAGAAATCACTATTTTTGAGCCAAAATCTGGGTTCGACAGCCAAATCGAGAATAAAATCGAGTTTTAAAATTAATTAAAACGAGCATCTAATCTAATTAGAAGAACATGAACCAGAAAAATAAATTCTTTTAAAAACACCTTAATTAAAAATTAATTGCAAAAATTAAAAGGAGCGTGGCTCCGATACCGCTGTAGGGTTTCGTAGTGACCCGACACTACGCGGAAGCAAACCTCCCAAGACCCGCCCCTTAATTAAAGCAATTAACAAGCATAATAAACTTAATAAACAAGACTAAGAACAAGAATTATACCACGTGCTTCGTTCCCGAAGAGCTCTTACTTCAAAATCCCGAAACCACGAGATCTCTGACGGATCGTACCCTCGACGCGACCCGAGCGTCCTAAGTCTTGAAGGTTAGTCAAGACTAAGACAAAACAAAACTACGAGTTTTACGAATCAAAGGTTTACTCTTAATTAGAGTTGCCTTATTAATTCCACTCAAGGTTATTCATTTCCCAACACCCTTAAAGGGTATTTATAAGGAAATGAATCCTTGGTTTTCAATCTCCCATCAATGTGAGAGAGTTGGTGAAATGATAATTATTTAATTCCAAAATTAAATGATTAATCAATTCAATCACAAATCGACACATGGCACAATAATAGAGAAAGCCAAGTGAGGACTAAAGGCTTGGGGGGGACCATTGCCTTGATCCCCAAGCCATTGCTCCAAGCAATGGTCCCCACATGCAAAACCGGCTCAAACAAGGGCTGCTGGGCTGCTGCCAGCTAGCACGCCAGCTAGCAGTGCCAGCCAGCCCAGCAGCTAGCACCAGCCTGCCCAACAGCCTCGCTTGCTTGGTGCTAGGCAATACTAGGCGCTGGTGCTGCCCAATGCTAGGCGCTGGTGCTGGCCTTCGCATCTCTCGCAGCACCTCTTGCACACCATAGCTAGCATAGCCAGCATGCGTGCTGCTAGCGAGCCATGCATGCTAGCCTCCCTTTTGCCTCGCATGCGCATCAGCCTCGCAGCACATGCACTAGCCACGCACCATGCATCGCGCCACGCACCACGCACTACTCGCACACGCATCAGCCATGCACCCCACGCACATGCGCCACAAGCATTGCTAGCCCAGCCAGTGCACCTACGCACGCAAGGGCCTAGCATGCGTGCTGGGCGATGCTGCCAGGTGCCCCTCGCATTAGCACACATCAGCCAGTGCCTAGCACTGCAATGCTTGGTGCAAGGCACGCACACACGCACATGCACATGCGGTAGTGCCTAGCACTGCGATGGTTGTGCTTGGTGCATGTGTGGCCCTGCCATGCGCACCTAAGCATCCAGGCTAGCACGCTGCTAGCTGCGATGGGCTTCCTGGTGCTTGTGGTGCTTGCGATAGGCTGCCATGGCACGCCTAGGCTGTGATGGTGCACCTAGGCTGCGATGGTGCGCGTAGGCTGCGCCTAGAGCTTGCGATGGGCTGCCATGGCACACCTAGGCTGCGATGGTGCACCTAGGCTGCGCCTAGCCATGCTAGGTGCATGCTAGCTCGAACTAGCCTAGCATCTACATGGCTAGGCCAGTGTGGTGCTAGGGCTATGTTCATTGATAGGCTTATCGCGTACCTAACAAAAATAACCTAACTATTCCTTCTAACTGTGTAGTAGGGCAAGTAAGGATCGAATCCCAAGAGACTATGGTTCATTCAATTAATCAGATTCAATTAATCACTAAGCACGTCACCAATCAATAATGGATGATAATAATCAACTAATATATTAAATAACACAATTAACTAGAGGAAATATTAATCAATAAACTAAAGCATCCAAGATCAAGCATTACCACGATTATGATTGATAAACTAATAAATCTACCCCCAATATATAAATCAATTGACAAGAAGAAAAGCAATCCCTAATAATAATACCAAAGGTCTCTTCCAAGTTATCAATGGCTTCCCAAATTAACTATCAAGCCTACTTCCGTGGAATCAAGCGAATAAGGGACATTAAACACCATGCCTAGATTCCTAATTATTCAATCATCTACTTCCGTGATGATCTTCAAACCCTTAATTGGAATAACCTAATCCCGTTAATACCCAACTTCCGTTGCAATAAGAACAAAGGGATGATAACAATACTAATTATTCCTAATCTAGTATTGGCATAAACACAATCAATTAAGCATGTCAATTGGGATTATTATTGGGGAATTTAAAGATCTACTTTATACATCAATCATAATCGGGCTTAGCAAGATCCCGGATTAAGGAAACTACTCACACATCATAATAAAATCAAAATCAAGTTCAAAAACAAGAAACAGTAAAGAAAACATATTTAGAGAACAGTGAATATCAGAAAAGAGTGAAGTAAGATAAATACCAATTACTCCAATTGAAAGAACTCAAATTGTTGATGAACAATTGATTAATCTGGGATTAAAAGATTGAAATTGCTTAAAGGAAATAAAACTAGGGTTCTTGAGAGTTTTCTAGGGCTTAAGGAGAAAAACTAATGAAAAACTCTCTCTAAGAGTTAATTACAAAAGGGTATTTATACCCCCAAAAGATAGAAATTCGGAAATAGCTGAAATCGCGCAATCTTGAACATCGCCCGGTCAGACCGGGCAGATCTCGCCCGATCGGGCGGAGGAAGGCTGCGTAAAATACGACAGTTTTCCTTCTTTGCCCGGTCAGACCGGGCGAACCTCGCCCGGTCGGGCGCGCGTAACACGTTTCCAGAATTGCATCTTCATAACTTGACTTCTTCATCGCCCGGTCTGACCGGGCGAAGCCTGCCCGATCGGGCGCGCGTTGCACCGTTCAGAATTGGGCTTCTTCCTGTGAACTCTTCATTGCCCGGTCTGCCCGGGCAAGCCATGCCCGGTCGGGCACTCCACATAAATTGCAGTTCTTGGCTATCAACTCTTCCGAATCTACTAAAAACACGTCCAATTGCCTAGAAACGCTTCATATTCCTGAAAAGCTTACTAAAACAATCGAATACACTAAAGAAGAGATTGTTAGCAAGAAATGGCTCCGTAGAGCTCAAAACCATATAAAATTACTAAGTAAAACCGGGGAAAACCATTGTATAAAACACGTATATCAAATTCCCCCAAGCTAAACCTTTGCTTGTCCCTAAGCAAAGCAATGAATAAATAAATCAATACTTCACCCCAAAAGCAATTCAAATCAATAAATACGATTAAAGGTAAACTCGACAGTTATGCATCAAAGTCAACCAATCAAATCCATCTGACTACTCATCCTGTCTGACAATAGTCAAATAGAGCAAACCACAAGAGCATATAGAATTCAAGACTAGTGTTCACACACTCAACTCTCATTTATGTGGCGAGTAAAAGATATACTCGATCGCTCTCCATCCAACTCCTTTAAATGTGAACAATGCCCTCCCAAACTCACGCACTCGTGTGTTTAAAGAAAACAAGCACTCAACCTAGCAGTCGACTCGAAATATATCAAATCATTCTTTGCATTGGAAAACAACTAATTTCACATTCACACAACTCTATGCACAAAGGTCAGAAGGTCTTCAAAGCTTGTAATGTAAGGCTAGGATAAAAGGTAGGAAATATTTGGGAAAATGTAAGAGTAAAGCTATGCTTAAGGGAGCCAAAATCCTAATAAATAAAACCAAGGTCAAAATGAATTAATGACCAAATCATCTCCAACACAACTCAACTCTACCAAAAATTCACCAAACATCCAATTATATTAAAAATTTCCAACACTTAAAATTTCACTCATATATACAAAATATAAAATTATAGAACTTGAGTGAACAAACAAACTTTGAACTCTCCTTTTTTTTCTTGAGCAGCCTTCAATTAGAACACTTGAACATTGAAACAATTTTTTTCTTTTGCTCTTTCTTTTCCCTTTTTTTCATCTCACATTGGAATTTTTTCTTTGCACAATAAATTTTCAATTTTTTCAATCCACAACAATAAGAACAAATAAAAACTTCTCAAATCCACCCAAAATTGTGCAGATTACATGCACACTACAACTCCCTCACCTCACTCACTATTAGCTCCCCCAAGCCAAGCTTGGGACTAGTAACCAATGGGGCTTAAATAGGCTTGTAATGTGGCAAAATAAACAATAAAAGGGCACAAGCAACAACATGGGTAGCAAGAAGGGAACAAATGTATCTAATATCGTCTGAAAGCCACCTAGAGGAACAAATGCCTTCGTCCTCCTCAATGTGCATATTAATGAGTCATGCAAACATTACTCAAAGTTATAAACCAATACTCAACTTCATTGACATACCAGGAACTAACACACATTCCTAACCAAATCAACTAGTCAAGCACTATATTCACAAGTAGTTGGGCAAAATTGACTCATGTTAAGACATCCAAGTAATCAAACATCAAATCATGGCTAACCTATCCACAATACTCGTCATCATATACCAAGAATTAAAACAATTTTCATGAATGGGGCACAGGGAAGCATGATTTATTATTCATTGGATCGTATTTTTTGTATGTTTTTTTTTTTTTTTTTTTTTTTTTTTAAAAAAAACAACTAAAATAACTACACTAAAATAAAACAAGAAAGATAAGAGAGATAAGGAGAGAGAGAGTACCACATGTACGAAGCAACTCCCCCAAGCTAAATGCGGCAATGGCCTCATTGCAGCGTAAGGAGAGCATAGGAATCTCGACGGCTCCTCAAAAAGAATCGGGTTGCCTCCCGCAAGCGCTTGTTTAGAAGGTCATTAGCTTGACCGTATTCATCCTCATTGAGTTTGTGGTGAGGAAGAGAATGTGATATCTGACTTTTCTTCAATAGGATCTCCCGCTCGATAGTGCTTCACCCTTTGTCCATTGACTTTGAAGGTGCCCCCGGTGTTGTTCCATAATTCAATGGTGCCATAAGGATATGCTTTGTAGACCGTGAAAGGGCCCGACCATCTTGACCTGAGTTTCCCTGGAAATAGTTTCAACCTTGAATTGAATAGAAGGACTTGCTCTCCTTCTTTCACAGAATTTGGAGGGGGAAGTTTCTCTATTACCTCTACTTTGGCTTTGTCCACCTCAATCCCTTTGTTTGAAACTACATGGCCTAAAACGATTCCCTGTTGTACCATAAAATGGCACTTCTCCCAGTTCAATATCAGATTGACATCCTGGCATCTATGGAGTACCTTTGTTAGATTATCAAGGCAAATATCGAAAGATGAACCATAAACAGAAAAATCATCCATAAAAACTTCCATAGAATTTTCTATGAGACCTGAGAAAATAGCCATCATACACCGTTGGAACGTGGCTGGGGCATTACACAGTCCGAATGGCATTCTGCGATATGCGAAGGTGCCATATGGACATGTGAATGTAGTCTTTTCCTGATCACAAGGGCGGATGGGGATTTGAAAAAAACCGGAATATCCATCCAAGTAACAGAAAAAGGAATGGTTAGCCAATCGTTCGAGCATTTGATCAATGAAAGGCAAGGGGAAATGATCTTTACGGGTGGCTTTATTTAATTTTCTGTAATCAATGCACATCCGCCACCCTGTAACAGTTCTTGTGGCAACAGGCTCGCCTTTGTCATTCTTGACAACTGTCATACCTCCTTTCTTTGGTACTACTTGTACAGGACTAACCCACTTACTATCTGAGATAGGGTAGATTATTCCTGCAGCAAGCAATTTGAGAACCTCTTTCTTGACTACCTCCATCATAGTTGGATTTAGCCTTCTTTGAGGTTCTCTAGAGGAGGCATGATCGTCCTCAAGAATGATCTTATGCATACAAAAAGAGGGATTAATACCCTTGATATCATCAATGGTATACCCAATAACATTTCTATATTTTCTTAAAACAGCGAGAAGTTTCTCTAATTCAATGTTATTAAGCTCAGCATTAACAATAACAGGGTATGTATTTTTAGGACCAAGATATGCATATTTAAGATTAGATGGAAGGGGTTTCAACTCTACCTCGGGAGGCGTCGAACTCTCCCCAACACTCGATGTACTAAGGACTTCCTTGACTGGAGCGATGATTGGATTAGCTTTTGCGTCTTCTAGTAGCCTCGTGTACTCCCTTACTTCCCAATCTTCATCATGGATACTCCCTATCAACACCGTTTCAAGAGCATCTTCCTTTTTGATCAGGGGAAGTTGTTCTTGTTGTAGATCATCGAGGACATCCACTTGACAAATAGTCTCACCCATAGACGGATTTCCCATAGCATTCAGTAATGAATACTCCATTTTCTCATCCCCTACTTCAAATGTTATTTTCCCATTCTTCATGTCAATAATTGCACCTGCAGTAGCTAAGAATGGTCTACCAAGAATAATAGGGACATGGGCATCTTCTTCCATTTCCATAACAACAAAATCACATGGAATAAAGAATTTACCAACTCGCAATGGAACATCTTCAAGTATACCGAGGGGAAATTTAACTGACCTGTCTGCAAGTTGCAGAGATATCCTTGTAGGCTTTAGCTCACCCATTTGAAGCTTTTCGCAGATGGAGAGCGGCATAAGGCTTACACTTGCACCAAGATCGCATAGCGCTCTATTGATCTCTATATCTCCGAGCTTCACTGGGATTGAATAGCTGCCTGGATCACCTAGTTTCTTAGGAAGAGTGTTTTGCAGAATGGCACTACATTCTGCAGTTAGAGAAACAGTAGCATTCTCTGCAAGCTTCTTCTTGTTAGATAGCATGTCTTTCAAAAACTTTGCATAAGAAGGCATTTCAGAAATTGCATCCAAGAACGGTATATTAATGTGAAGTTTCTTAAGGATGTCTAGAAATTTACCGTACTTTTTCTCTAACTTAGCCTGGGCTAACCTCTGTGGGAAAGGGACTCTTGGCATGTATGGGGCGAGAGGTGGGATCGGTTCCCGTGGCTTTTCTTGAACATCATTCCTTGGAATTAGGCTGTCTGGATCTCCCGCCCGGTCGGGCAGTGATTGCCCGGTCTGACCGGGCGAAGAAGAGCTGCTTATGTTCTTCTGTTTGTCTGGAATTTCTTCTTGCGCCCGATCGGGCGGACCTTGCCCGGTCTGACCGGGCGAAGAAGAAATTCGCACAGTCCCCTGTTTTTCGTCGACTGCTTCTCGCGCCCGATCGGGCGGACATTGCCCGGTCTGACCGGGCGAAGAAGAATTTTGCAAAATCCCCTGTTTTTCACTCATTCCCTCAATATCTATCGTTGATGGTTCCCTTACGGGAAGGTCTTCCAACTGTTTTCCACTCCTTAAAATTACAGCATTCATGTGCCCCTTTTGTGGTTGCTCTGTTTGGCCAGGAAACGTACCTGGTGTTTTTGAAGATTGGCCGACTTGATGAGCAAGTTGGCTTATTTGATTTTCCATGAGCTTATTCTGGGCTTGTAACTGTTGGATGGAATTATTTGTGGTGTTGATGAAGTTCTCCATCATTAGTTCGAGATTGGATTTTTGAGGGAGTGGTTGCATAGGTTGCATGGGTTGTTGTACTAGGGGTGGTCTTGGTTGAAAACCAGGTGGATTATAATTGTTGTTTCGAGGTGGGGGCGGAGGTGGATTTTGCTGGGCCTGGGTGTTTTTGTATGAGAAATTTGGGTGATTCTTCCAACCTTCATTATAAGTATTAGAATGGGGATCGTATGGTCTTTTAGGGTTGGAATTGTAGAAGGCATTGGCTTCCTCAATTGATACCTCATTCGAATTTCGTGGGCAATTAGGTGCGATGTGACCTTGAGTATTACACATTTGACAAGTTTCTAGCACATTATTAGAAGATCCAGTTTGTAATCTATCGAACTTGCTTGAAAGTGCCTGCACAGAACTAGTTAAAAGAGTTAGAGCATCAACATCTAATTTACCTCCTTTCTTGACACTATTTCGGCCGCCTGGGTGATAGTTGTCATTGGCTGACATCTTCTCAACCAGCTCCTTTGCTTCGGTTGGATTTTTAGTTAAAAGGGAGCCTCCAGATGCGACGTCGATATAGATCCGGAATTCATGGGTTAGACCGTTATAAAAGGTTTGGATTAACATCCATTCAGGTATGCCATGATGAGGGCACTGTCTCTGTAATCTCTTGAATCTCCTCCATGCGTCATATAAGGATTCTTCATCTGATTGCCTGAAAGTGGATAGCTCGTTCCTTAATCTTGCAGTCTTTTCTTGTCCCAAGAACTTGACCAGAAAAGCTTTTACTAGTTTATCCCATGTATCAAAGGAACCAGAACCCTCATCTCTTAACCATTCCTTCGCCCTATCCCGTAATGAGAATGGAAAAAGGCGAAGTCTAAGAGCATCATCTGTAACACCATTCAGCTTCATAGTGTCACACTTTTCCAAGAAACCATCTATATGATTCACTGGGCAATCAAGAGGTGTGCCAGCAAATGAATCATTGGATATGAATTGAATAAACTGCGGTTTCAATTCAAAATTCTGAGCGGTGATAGGTGGTCTAACAATGCTAGAAAGGAGTCCGGTTGTTGTGTCAGGGATACCGTACTCCAAAAGAGACTTTGTTGCTTGGTCTTCCATATTTCTGTTACCTGCTCTTCTTCTACTTCTTCGTCTTCTTGCAGTCGCTTCAATTTCTGAATCGAGAGGCACTAAGTCGTCTGACCCTGAGCGACGTGTTTGCATACAACAAAGAACTAGGCAAAGAACATCAAAAACACAGGAGGCAATAGCCGAAGCAACAAACAACGCTTAGTAAAAACAAATCACGGAAAATCAATATGAAACCGTTAGTCCCCGGCAACGGCGCCAAAATTTGATAGGCTTATCGCGTACCTAACAAAAATAACCTAACTATTCCTTCTAACTGTGTAGTAGGGCAAGTAAGGATCGAATCCCAAGAGACTATGGTTCATTCAATTAATCAGACTCAATTAATCACTAAGCACGTCACCAATCAATAATGGATGATAATAATCAACTAATATATTAAATAACACAATTAACTAGAGGAAATATTAATCAATAAACTAAAGCATCCAAGATCAAGCATTACCACGATTATGATTGATAAACTAATAAATCTACCCCCAATATATAAATCAATTGACAAGAAGAAAAGCAATCCCTAATAATAATACCAAAGGTCTCTTCCAAGTTATCAATGGCTTCCCAAATTAACTATCAAGCCTACTTCCGTGGAATCAAGCGAATAAGGGACATTAAACACCATGCCTAGATTCCTAATTATTCAATCATCTACTTCCGTGATGATCTTCAAACCCTTAATTGGAATAACCTAATCCCGTTAATACCCAACTTCCGTTGCAATAAGAACAAAGGGATGATAACAATACTAATTATTCCTAATCTAGTATTGGCATAAACACAATCAATTAAGCATGTCAATTGGGATTATTATTGGGGAATTTAAAGATCTACTTTATACATCAATCATAATCGGGCTTAGCAAGATCCCGGATTAAGGAAACTACTCACACATCATAATAAAATCAAAATCAAGTTCAAAAACAAGAAACAGTAAAGAAAACATATTTAGAGAACAGTGAATATCAGAAAAGAGTGAAGTAAGATAAATACCAATTACTCCAATTGAAAGAACTCAAATTGTTGATGAACAATTGATTAATCTGGGATTAAAAGATTGAAATTGCTTAAAGGAAATAAAACTAGGGTTCTTGAGAGTTTTCTAGGGCTTAAGGAGAAAAACTAATGAAAAACTCTCTCTAAGAGTTAATTACAAAAGGGTATTTATACCCCCAAAAGATAGAAATTCGGAAATAGCTGAAATCGCGCAATCTTGAACATCGCCCGGTCAGACCGGGCAGATCTCGCCCGATCGGGCGGAGGAAGGCTGCGTAAAATACGACAGTTTTCCTTCTTTGCCCGGTCAGACCGGGCGAACCTCGCCCGGTCGGGCGCGCGTAACACGTTTCCAGAATTGCATCTTCATAACTTGACTTCTTCATCGCCCGGTCTGACCGGGCGAAGCCTGCCCGATCGGGCGCGCGTTGCACCGTTCAGAATTGGGCTTCTTCCTGTGAACTCTTCATTGCCCGGTCTGCCCGGGCAAGCCATGCCCGGTCGGGCACTCCACATAAATTATAGTTCTTGGCTATCAACTCTTCCGAATCTACTAAAAACACGTCCAATTGCCTAGAAACGCTTCATATTCCTGAAAAGCTTACTAAAACAATCGAATACACTAAAGAAGAGATTGTTAGCAAGAAATGGCTCCGTAGAGCTCAAAACCATATAAAATTACTAAGTAAAACCGGGGAAAACCATTGTATAAAACACGTATATCATTCATACGTGTCGCTTTGTGATTTTGCGACGCTCGGTCTCGACGCCCTAGGCTCGATATCTGACGTCTGTATTCGTAAAACTCTGTCGACTCATTAAATCCTTTCGGATTAATTCATCGTCTCGGATCGGTGATTTGATTGGGTTCGACCACAAGGGTTCAGTTAAGATTAAGCTGTAATATCAATTGTACCTCGATATTGCTGATTGGAAGCGGCCTCCACCTAGGCATTCCGATCACTTGATCTTACTGAAGTATTAGCTCTGTAATAATTCTGAACCCTCTATCGGTAGAATACACTTGTTGGAAGGACACCATTCCTTTCACCACATGAGGGTCCAAGTTGAGGGTTGCACGTTGAAGCCAAAGGTTAACCACTGTTTGCCAATTTGTAACCGCTACCATCGAGTTAGTTACAAAGGAGAGCATCGGGTGTCAACCCGTGGCTATGGTATATTTGATCTTGGATCGGTTGCAACGCCCGAGGGTGCACAAAGCCATCCTTTGCCGGTCACTTCACAACTCTACACCTTAAGTTTAATCCCCTCTTACTTATCATGTTGGCAGCTTGTTTTGGTAGTCACTATTCGAGGATTTGGCTTACGCGTAATCTCCTAGGTGAATATGAAGTCAAGCATTTCGGTTACGAAGGAAGCCCAGGAGGAGTTATGATGTTTTGGAAGCCAACTCTGGTAAGTCCCGATTTCTCCTACAGGTCCACTATTCCAAATGCGATGGTTGTGGATGCTACATTCCAGGTAATTTTTTAAGAATTCATGTCTTCTTATAATATGTTAGATGATGAGATTTACAGTTACAGTTAAGGTAACATAATTTGCAATTGTAGGCTGCGCCACCTCCTTCACTCCGAGTCCCAGAGCTTGTTGAACGGAACAATGACCCATGTAACTCGAACGAAGAGGCAGAACCAAACAGCTTCAACGCGAATTCTGGGTTAGGTTTTGATGGCTCAAACCACCACTAGGGAATGGGGAAAGACTTTTGATGGTGCAGATTCGAGATTGGAAGAAGGGGGTTTCAGTGAAGATCTTTCAATTGCAATGTTTTATCTTTTTTTGTTGACCTTTAATTTGTGGACTCCTGATGTTTAAGACTCCATTGATAGATTTTCTACTCTTATTTTCCGTTTTATCTTATTTCTATAATGTTATGCACTCTAAGTATTTGATTTTATGTAAGGTGTTTCCTAGTTTCATATGTTAACTTGCACATTTTAGTTTAAATTGTTTCCTTGTTAACTCCCACAATTTAGTAAGTGTTGTCTCTTGGAAGTGTCATGTGAAATTGGTTCTTTAATAACTCCCACTACGTTAGCTGTATAATATTGACTAATTCCCTATACTCTTTGCTCTATGTAACTGGAATGTTACATGTATTAGGAGTTCTAAATAAGAGGAAAAAAGAGCTACTCATTAAAAAAAATGGTACATTTCTTTAGTTAAACAAGTGTTATGTGGTACATTTATTAACTTAACTAATAAATAACATAGTGTATGTGAGGCTCAAACCAAATATGTTCGACTACGTGAAAATGGGACATTTATACTGAGCAAAATGTGCTACTGTGCTAAAAATGGGAAATATACGACAATAATTGTACTAAATACCAACTGTTTTGGGGTTTTTTGTGTCCCTCGGGAAAGTTACGTCACCAAGATTGATTTCCCGTTGGCTGTACCAGCAAAACAACAAAAACTTTGGGTGTTCAGAGTTTCGCCTCCGACGATCAAGTTAGAAAGTGTTTAGTTTGATGTAAAAGTGAGGAAAGTAAAAGTAGATCTTCTCGGTTTCCGAGATATGGTGATTTCTCTGTTTTCGAGAGAATTGATTGTGTGTAATGAGCATGCCCCGAAAATGGGAAAATCTCCCTATTTACAGGGTCATTGGTAAGTGTACCCTTATCTAGGTCATTCTAACCTAGATTTGGTGCACTGCGCCGTTTTGTGGCTTTCTCGGGAATTAGGCCCTCAAGGCCGTCTTTTTCCCTACTGATTAGGAGTGCCAAGTGTCATCTGGTGAGTGGCCCTTGTTGGACCTCTTCAGGGATGACACGTGTGCCATTCTGATCGGGCTACGTTGCCTGCGTATTTTAACCCAAAACATTTATCCCTCACAGGGGTCACGTGGCATGCCACGTGGCCCTTGTGACATCTGTCACACTATCATTGGTGATTAGGGGATTTTTCCCCACCAATCACCATCTGACAAGTGGACCAATCAGGTTCCGCCATGTGTCCGTCACATGGGCCAATAGGAGCCTGCCACGTGTCAAGCAATGATCCGTCCACTATGGATCAATTACGACACGACACGTGTCCTTCCCATGACACCTGGGATAACCGGTCACCTAGGCCCAACTTCCGTGGGAAGCCCAATCAGCCCAAGGTTAACCTAAACCTAGATTGGCACGTTTCCCGAGGTTATAAATATCTCCCTTAATCCTCATTAAGGGAGATTACGCAGATTACACACATTAAACTCTCTCACCTAGAGAGACCCAATCACTTTAATTTCCGCATTAATTACTCCTTAATCAAGTACTAACTTGACCGTCGGAGGCGGAGCTCCCACCACCAGGAGTTTCTGTTGTTTTGCAGGTACAGGCGTCCGGTTCCAGTCTCGGAATTGTAACTCTCCCGCAGGACATCAGAAAACCCCGAAACATCTTGGCGCCGTATGTGGGGAGAGTACTTCTGAATTGGCATCCACGTTTGTACCGGCTCCTGAAGAGAGACGTCCCCTAGACGACCCTCTAGTTCAGTCGGACCACGATACTGAGAATGAATTTGAAGTTGAAGCTCACACAGCTTCAGACGGGACCTTAAGGGCCCGACGTACCCGTCATACCGAATGGAGGGAACGTGAACATCTTCAAACTGGAAGCGAGCCAGCAGGCGCACCGCCTGTTCGGCAACAGCCGACTGATGGGTCTGCTCCCATCACAAGGAACGAACTCATGACCTTCATGAGGAACTTCAAGGGAGAAATTCAAGAGTTGATCAAGAAGAAGCCGTCTGCTCTTGACAAGGAGCAGTCGGCTAAGAAACCCTCCACTTCACAGAAGAGGAAGCCAGTTCAAGGGCGAGAGGCGACCCCTCATCCTAAATCTAGGAAGTGGGAGCCACCTGCCCTTGATTTCACAAAATACCGTTTTCCTACTCTAGGAAATAGGAAACTTGTTCGTCATATTCAGGCGGACGGGTCGAGGAAAACATACACAAATGCTCGGCTACTGCTAGAGCAGAAGAAGAGTGACCGATTGTCAGAGTCGGCCTCTACTTCAAACTTCCAAGACAGTCTGCGAAATACCTCGATGAGGCATACTCAGTCGTATCATGAGAGTCAGTCAGGCGGCACCTCCCGTCAGTCCGGCTTTCATAGCGACCAGGCGGTACCAAACTTACCGTTTGTACCGCAACAACAGTATTTTTTACAGCCACCTCCGTTTGGTGGACATGCAGCAAAAAATGTCCAACCTATGGACTGTCAGCTACGATTTCTTAGACTTGGTGAGCAGCCGTCGGCCTTCTCCAAGGAAATTACTGAAGCCGCTCAGCCGGTCAAAGTGAAAAATGTATTAGTAGGCGCCTATGACGGCACTACTAACCCAGAAGACCATCTGATGGCATTCACCAACCTGATGTACCTTCATACGAATAACTTCAAGTGTTTCCCAGCGACTCTCAAAGGAATCGCACAACAATGGTTCGGCAACCTGCCGACTGGTTGTGTAAATAACTTCAAGACGCTTGCTTACTTATTCACCTCCAACTTCGCCATGAACATCCCTGCGAAGAAGACGACCCTTGATTTAGGAACAATTCAGCAGGGCGAGAAGGAGGGGCTTCGTTCTTACATCAGGCGGTTTAACCTGATGAGAATACAGATTCAAGGGTTACCAGATGAAGTAGCCTATACTGACTTTTTCAGAGGTCTCAAAGACGGGTCGACCTTCAAATTTGATTTGGTCCAAAAGAGGTTGGCGACTCTTCAAGAGGCCTTGATTGAAGCGGAAGCTTATATACAGGCGACTGATCTTTGTAGTACGGTAAAACAGTCAGACGGGAGAAGGTCCGACAAAAGAGAAGGACGACAGAAACAGTCGTCAAACAAAGACGAGAAGAGAAAAGAGGTCTGGGCGGCTGATTCCTCTAAACAGCCGGCCCAGAAAAAGAAAAAAGAATTCAAACCATACTCCCCAAAGTATGCGTTTAACAAGGATAGCCAATTTATCCTAAAGGAAATCAAGGGACAGATCTCAATTGAGAAGCCGGTCCCCATGAAGGGTTCTGCAAACAACCGGAACCAAGAAAAATTCTGTGATTATCATGAAGATGTTGGTCATCACACCAATGAGTGCAGCAGTCTCATGCGGTATCTGGACCGCCTGGCTGAGCAAGGTGATCTTGACACTTATGTCAAGAAATCTACGGGGAACACTTCCTCAAAAAAGCAGTCGGCCAAAAAGAATCAATAGGCCGACAGTTCCGATACAGATGATGCAGTCGTCTACACCATTGCAGGCGGCTTCTCAGGAGGCGGCCCCACTATTAGGGGCAACAAAGACAATATCAGACGGTTAGATGTAAATTCCGTTCACCAAGAACGGCCCTCCAAATATTCATTTCCTAAGATTGTCATCACTAAAGAAGATCTAGGAGGGGTAAGAGGGCCGCATGACGACCCTATCGTTATTGAATGTAAAGTGGCCAACAAGAGAGTTGGCCGAGTCCTCATAGATACCGGAAGCTACTCAGATCTCATCAGTAGCAAATGTCTGTCGAAACTAAAATATCAGACTGATTGCATACATCCGGCATCCCACCCTTTAGTAGGGTTTGGAGGAGGAGTCATCCACCCAGTGGGACGAGTGGATTTACCCATCCGCCTGGGCGAAAAAGGGGAAGGACGACACATGGTAGTCCGGTTCTTGGTAGTAGAAGAACTCTCCGCCTACAACATGATTCTGGGACAACCAACCCTGAATAATTCCAAGGCTGTTATAATCCCATCTCTTATGTTACTCAAGTTTGAGAGGGATAATGGAACATTCAGGTCCCTAAGGGGAGATCAGAGGATGGCCCGTGAGTGCTATCTCTCGGATGTCAAGCCCACTGTTATGGCCACTGGGTCGAGCGGTGGAAAAATAGACCTTGACAATGTCAAGGAGAGTGCGCCTGTTCAAGAAGCAGGCGTCAAGAAGAGAAAGGCATCCCAGACAGGGGCTGCAAGAAAAGACAGAAAATAGCAATCATTGGTAGAGGAGCGGTCGGATTAATTCCGCCCTCAGCCAGCTGGTGAGCATACGGACCTGATCTTAGATGACTCGCGTCCTGACAGAACAATCAAGGTTGGGACAACTGCTCTAAGGGACCTGGGTGACGACTTTCACAAACTATTGAAAGAATACAAGGACATCTTTGCATTCGAAGTCCATGAAATGCCAGTCATTAGTCCTGATCTGGCGGTACATAAACTGGCCGTGGATCAGAAAAAGAAGCCGGTACGGCAGAAGAAGCGGAACCAGGGCGAAGAAAGAAGTCAGGCGGCAGCCGCCGAAGTTAAAAAATTACTTGATGCAGGGTTCGTTCATTCGGCAATGTTACTTCCCAGACTGGATTGCAAATGTGGTGCTTGTTAAAAAGTCGAATGGCACCTGGCGAATGTGTATAGACTACACAGACTTAAACAAGGCATGCCCCAAAGACAGTTACCCTCTGCCTAAAATTGATAACCTGGTCGACTCAACAGCCGGCCATGCTTTGATGAGCTTTATGGACGCCTACTCTGGTTTCCATCGAATTCCTTTATGGGAGAAAGATCAGGAGAAGACGACCTTCGTCACTGATCAGGGGTTATACTGTTACACGGTCATGCCGTTTGGTCTTAAGAATGCCCCGGCCACTTTCCAGTGAATGATAAATACTGTGTTCTTTGATCAGATTGGGAGAAATGTCGAGGCATATATTGATGATATGATTGTCAAGTCTAAACTTCAGAAATATCATCTGTCGGACCTCCGAGAAACTTTCGCCACACTCAGGCGGCACCATGTCATGCTCAATCCCAAGAAATGTGTTTTTGGAGTTCAGTCTGGGAAATTTCTCGGATTCCTTATCAATCAGAGAGGAATAGAGACGAACCCTGAGAAGGTGCAGGCGGTCATCGACATGCAGTCGCCTCGTACCATCCGAGAGCTTCAGAAGTTAACAGGTTGCCTGGCGGCCTTGGGAAGATTTCTAAGCCGATCAGGCGACAAATGCCTATACTTTTTCCAGGCAATTAAGAAAAAGGCAAGGTTTGAATGGGGGCCGGATGCTGAGGCGGCCTTCTAGAAATTCAAAGTTCACTTGCATTCCTTGCCGAGGCTGGTCAGCCCTTTGCCCAAAGAAGTACTCTACATGTACCTGGTCGTCTCTGATCATGCGTTAAGCGCTGTTCTCCTTGCTGAAAGAGACGGCTGCCAGCTCCCGGTCTACTTTGTTAGTCATGTACTGAAAAATGCCGAGTTGAGGTATCCCTTAGTGGAAAAATTTGGTCTTGCACTCTTCATGGCTGTTAAAAAATTGAAGCCCTACTTTTTGGCACATGCAGTCGTCGTGTATACAGACCAACCTATCAAGCGGCCACTGACCATCATGGAGTCGTCAGGCCGAATGATCAAATGGGCCATAGAAATACAGAGCCTCAAAGTTACTTTCGAGCCTAGAAAAGCAGTGAAGGGGCAAGCCTTTGCTGACTTTATTGTTGAGATGACTCGTCCTCTTGACTCTCAAGTTACAGACCAAGTCTTGAAGGTATATGTGGATGGAAGCTCTACTTCAAATGGTTGTGGAGCAGGCGTCATATGTCAGTCGCCAGAGGGCGACAGGTACGAGTATGCTTTACGCTTCAGTTTTCAGGCCTCAAACAATGAGGCAGAATATGAAGCTTTACTAGCCGGAATCCGCATGTGTAAGGCGGCAGGAGCAAGAAAAATAGACGCTTGTTCCGATTCACAATTGATAGTGAGTCAGTACAATGGCGAATACGAAGCAATCCATCCGGCCATGATCAAGTATTTACAGGCGGTTCGACAAGCAGTCGGCTCCCTTGAGGATTTCCATCTGACCCAAGTACCGAGATCAGAAAACAACCAGGCGGATGCACTTTCAAAATTAGCATCATCCGCCTCCTGTGATACTCCTCGAACTGTTTTTTGGGAAGTAATGGAGAGGAGAAGCATTGAGGAAGAACCTATTGGAATCTTAGACAGAAGCTCAACCTGGATGGATCCAATCAGGGCATATCTGACAAATGGTACCCTGCCGGATGATCATCAACAGGCGGCAGCACTGAAAAAACGAGCAACCATTATTGAAATAATAAAGGGAGAACTTCACAAAAGGGGGTACCTTCAACCCTTCTTAAAGTGTGTTACTCCAGAAAAGGGACGAGAGGTACTACACGATCTTCACTCTGGTTATTGTGCTTCCCATATAGGCGGTAGGACGCTTGCTCAACGGGCAAGGCGGCAGGGCTACTTTTGGCCTACTTTAGAAGCAGATGCAATGGAGATGGTGAAAAAATGTGACAAGTGCCAAAGGTTTGGCTAGCTAATTCACCATCCGGCTACTGACCTCACTACCATTCATAGCCCACTACCGTTTGCTAAGTGGGGCATGGATATTCTGGATCCATATACGCCTGCTACAAGCGGAAGGAGGTACATACTTGTTGCCGTCGACTACTTCACTAAATGGGTAGAGGCGGAGGCTGTAAAGGGAATCAAGACGAAGGATGTAATTTCATTCATTTGGAAAAATGTCATCACTCGGTTCGGGGTTCCCATGTCTATGGTTTTTGATAATGGTCCCCAATTTGAGACGCCTGTTCTCAAAAGCTGGTTGGGTGACCAAGGAATTGCACACTACTTTGCATCTGTCGGCCGTCCACAAGCAAACGGCCAGGTAGAAGCCTTTAATAAAATCATCTCAGACGGTCTCAAGAAAAAGATTGAACGAGCAGGCGGCCTATGGGCGGATGAATTACCACATGTTCTCTGGGCCATTAGGACGACTGAAAAAGGGGCAACTGGAGAAACTCTATTCCTCCTAACTTATGGTGCGGAAGCTGTTCTTCCAATAGAACACTACGAGCCGACTCTTCGAGTAATGCTATATGACGAAGAGGCAAACTGGGAAGCCATGCGCCTGGCATTAGACTCACTTCCTGAAAGGAGGGGCAATGCTGTCTTGCGCCATGAAATTTACCGTCTGAGAATGACTAGATCATACAACAAAAAAGTACACAAGCGTCCACTCAAAGTGGGGGACTTTGTACTTAGAAAAATGGAAGCAGTTGGAAGGGCTAATGAGTCTGGCAAACTAACTCCCAACTGGGAAGGACCCTACCGAATCTGTGAAGAGGTCAGGGACGGTACCTACCGTCTGGAAACACCAGACGGCCAACCGTTGCCTCGAACTTGGAATGCAGATAATCTTAAGAAATATTTCTTTTGAATGATATAAATAGTCAAGGGCTACTTAATAAAAGTTTGCATACTTAATATTCAATTTTGTACTAAGAGGGGCACGCCTACTAACAAACAGTCGGCTACTCTCCATACTAGCACCTACGTTCACCAAGAACTAACCAATTACACAAGCCGAATGATCAGTCCAGGCGCCAAGCCAACTGATCCAATCTTTAAACTAATACGACCTGTCCCAACATCATAGCAGGCGTCCAACGGCATCCCTCCGGATGAAATTCGTCGCAGAGAGAAGCTCCCTTTTGGGTGGAAAATTGCTCTATAAACTAATTACACGGCACCTATACGACTGTCCCCAAGGGCAACCACGTAGCCGTTTTTGAGACAAGGATAACTCTATCACTAACCAAACCAGTGGTAGCAGTTGGCATCTGAGTCAGATGACCGCCTGTATTACTTGGGATAAATGCAGGGGGTACCTCTTGAGTTAATAGCCAACAAACATTGGCGAATCAAAAGGTTCAGCCGGCCTCCGCCGCCTGGTACCTTTACTACTCAAGCAGGAGTGACGGCGACTGAGTAACACCAAAGTTAACTCATAGTCACTCTCTCAAACTTAGTATGGAGCCTAAAAGGTATGAGTCGTCCGCCTGTTTTTAGCAAACAGGGGCTCTCAACCACTACTCCTGCTAGGTTAACAACCTATGAGTTAAAAGCCAACAAACATTGGCGAATAAAGGGGAACAACCGGTACCCACCGCTTGATACCTCTACTACTCAGTTACTTGGCGACTAGGTAACAATCATGTTTACTTGGTCACTCCTTAAAAATTTTAGTATGAAACTAAAAAGGTGTTCATACAGCACCTGTTCACACTATATTTAATATGGCGGGAAACAGTCGGCCTAGACGGCCTAAAGTCTCTAGCCTAAAAGCATGACAAGTAGGAAACAACTTTCCTACTTGGTTAAATTTTACAAATGACAGGACCGCCTTCCTAAAGGGAATCCAGTCTTTAAAATGGTTCGAATACCGATTGGATAAATGGCCGACTGATCGTCTAGCCTGGAAACAGACAACCAGTCGTCCAGGGGCATAGGCGGCGTGACTAACTATCCGTACCTGTTTGCAACTATCGGCCATGTAAAACAGTCGGTATAGTGTACAATTGGATATCAGAATATTCAATACTTAAACAAATTTGAAGCAAAACAAAAAAAATTCATTAAAAAGAAGCCGGTCATTAAAGACCGGCAAAATATTCAGAGCCCCGGCCCCCTGGCCGGGTAAATACAAACAAACGGCACGCAGGCCGTGGAAAGAAGACATAAAGCTTAAGAAGGGGGCAGATCTTCAGTATTAGCAGCTGCCGCCTGGTCAGCACTCTTCTTGCTGGACTCGGCCTTTTCCGAGAGCTCCTGAGTAAGACTCTTCTCCTGGGTCACCAGGCGTACCTTTACGCTCGCCAAGGATTTCTCCAAGGTTTCGTATGAGGACATCTTTTGGCAAAGAGGTCTCAGCTCGGCCTTGAGGTTGTTGATGGTCGCCTCCAGCTCGCTATTCCTCTTCTAGGCCGCCTCTAACTGAGCTCGGATAGCGGCGGTAGCCTGCGCCTGATAATAAAGAATATCAATGGTCAGAACTTCATTTTGGGCAATTTGAAACATTACCTTATCACAGTCAGAGGCGGCCATAGCTTTTGCAGCCTTTACCTCTTTGTTCTTTTGGTCAAGCGGCTTGTGAAGGCCATTCACTCGGAGCAGGGCCTAAGTAAAAAGGGGAACAGGCGTCAGTTTCCAAACCAAAAAGAAAACAAGCGTCCTGGAATTCAAATACTCAAAAATATGCTAAGTATACCTCAGCAAGGACCCCTGCAATCCCGTCTAGGTCAAGGGTGCCGACACCCCTGACCGCCTCCCTTTTAGCTGGAGGAACGGCCTTGATCATAGACTTGGCCACCTCGACCAAGTCAGGCTCCTGAGGGCCGGCTGCATCAAGCATAAACAAATGGATTAGACCTAGTAAAGAAGGGAGCAAGTCTAAAATTTACAAGGATAATTTCATACTTCTAGGTGGCCCAGCTGGAGTTTTAGAAGAAGTGGTCGGCTGTTTCTCAGCCGCCACATGTTTCCTGGCAGAACCAGGAGAGCTCGCAACAGTCGTCCTCCGGGCCTTGGGGTCCGGCTGTTGGGAAGAACAAGCTCTTGGAGCGCCCGTCTAAAAAAGAAGAAAAGAGTCAGTATATGCATAAACACAACTCCAAAAAGAGGGTGAAAGGTTCGAAGCCCACCAAGGGTGCCCCCTTGTTGGGGGAGTCGGTTGAAGACTGTTGCATGATGGAGGCCCGCAACATGGCCGCCGCAGTCTTGGAGGCGGTAATTTTGCTCATGGCGTCCGCTGCAAAAACAAATAACAAAGTTAATAAAAGTCATAACAAGAAATGCATGGAACAACAGAGTATTCGACAGGCCGGCTACCTCTTGAGCACCGACTGCTGAGGCCACAGGCGGCCAAAAAGTACTCATCGTAGAGCCATTTAAAGCTCGGGACGCAGTGCAGGGGTACTTGCTCTCGTACCCCTGAAGTAGAGTTCACCTTCGACTCTACTTTGAAGAGTCCTTTATCTAGGATCTCTTTCTTAGCCTTGGGGGGAACAGGCGGCATGCTGCGGCCGCCTGCAAGAAGGGGCGGACTCCTGTTCCACCTGTTGAAGCGCTTGTTTAGCTCTGTGTCTGAACTCTCAATGATAAGGAAGGTGCTCCGCCAGTCCTTCCATTTGTTTGCTTTACCTCTCGTCATGAGGTAGCCCCTGTGGCTCGTCAATTGATACAAGCCGGTACCGCCTGCCTTAGGGGTCCGGCTGAGGTAGTTCATGTGGGTGAAAGCCTTTAAGTTTGGCTCCACCCCGTGCAGTTCGCACCCGGCCACATAGCCGAGTACGTTGACCCAGGAGTTCGGGGCTAACTGCCATAACCCCTACTCATACCCATCCAAGATCCGCTGAACAGCCGGATGTAGTGGGAAGCGCAGCCCAGCCTTGATGGCCGCCTCGTAGCAGCCAAAGCAGGCGCCATCATAACTGGTACCAGCCGGCCAGACGACTGTGTCTTCTAGATCCGGCACGAACACTAAAAAGCCGGGGCCCATTGTGTGGTTTCCGATAAAGCTCTCGACTTTCTCTTGCATGGCTGTGATCCGGCCCCGAGGTACCGTGCAGTAGTAGGGGGTATTTTGCTCTCGGTGAGAGGCGGATGGCTCCACCCAATCGTCCCCCTTCTCAACTGCGTGAGAAAGCCTCGCCTCTTGCAGGCGACTGTTTTTCTCTTCTGTGTCCAGAGAAGCATGGCCAGAAGAGCTAGACTCGGAATCGTCCTCTGACGAGTCCGAAGAGGACGACTCCTCCCCTCTCCCGGAGGGGACCGCCTCCTCTCCTTTAAAAGGAGCAGGAGAGAATGTAGAATTGTCAACTGTAAAATGGGAAGGGGTCACTTTGACTCCTCCCTCAGAACTGCCGGCTTTCAAGCCGCTTTGTTTCACTTCCACATCTGGCGCCTGGTCAGATGTTCCACTAATCGGCACCCTGTGGGAGGAGCCGTCTAAGTTTGAGATCCTGGCAGTCTTTTTTGTTCTGGCCATCATGCTCTGCATAGACAGAGATACAGTCGGATTTTGTATAAAGGGCAAAGATGGGTCCAGAAAAGGGCAGGCGGCACTCCTAGTCTTAGATTCAGCCGTCCCCGGTGACCGGCTGATCACTAACCTAGGTCGTGTCGTGTGCTTCCGTGGTGCCATTTCAAAAAAGAATAAAGTAAAGAGAAAATTAAGAGTAAGAGAACCGACGGTTACCTGAACGACTAACGATTGATGAAGTTCTGAAAATCCTTTGCAGTCGGCTTGTCAGAGCAGGCGGTAGGCAGAAAGGGTCCAAAATGTCAGAGCAAGTTCAGGGGTCCGAATGTTCTCTCACAAAGTTTGCAAGTGTGAAAATGACCGAAGTCAACACTCCTTTGTATAGGCGAAGTGAGAAGGCGAAGGGTCACTTCCAGAATTTAAAATTTTGGCGGGAGAATCTCTCGGCCTCTCGCCGAGTGACACCTGTAGCAGGCCGTCGCCTGTTACAGGGCGATACCTGTCACAGGTAACACGTGCCCAGTCACGTGCCACCTGTGAGGGGAAAATGATTTGGGGATTTTTCCCCACCAATCACCATCTGACAAGTGGACCAATCAGGTTCTGCCATGTGTCCGTCACATGGGCCAATAGGAGCCTGCCACGTGTCAAGCAATGATCCGTCCACTGTGGACCAATTACGACACGACACGTGTCCTTCCCATGACACCTGGGATAACCGGTCACCTAGGCTCAACTTCCGTGGGAAGCCCAATCAGCCCAAGGTTAACCTAAACCTAGATTGGCACGTTTCCAGAGGTTATAAATACCTCCCTTAATCCTCATTAAGGGAGATTACACAGATTACACACATTAAACTCTCTCACCTAGAGAGACCCAATCACTTTAATTTCCGCATTAATTACTCCTTAATGAAGTACTAACTTGACCGTCGGAGGCGGATCTCCAATCATCCGGAGCATCCGTTTGTTTTGCAGGTACAGGCGTCCGGTTCCAGTCTCAGAATTGTAACTCTCCCGCAGGACATCAGAAAACCCCGAAACAATTGGTGAACGGTTTTTAACTGTTCACCTTCTGGGGAAATTACGAGAGTACCCCCGGTACACCTACAGGCAGAGGCCGACAGTGAGGAGGATGAGGCGTCCTCATGAAAGAAATGGTATCCTTCCAACAAGTGTATTCTTCCGATAGAGGGTTCAGAATTATTACAGAATTAATTCTTCAGTAAGATCAAGTGATCGGAATGCCTAGGTGGAGGCCGCTTCCGATCAGTAATATCGAGGTACAATTGATATTACAACTTAATCTTAACTGAACCCTTCGGGTCGAACCCAATCGAATCAGCGATCCGAGACGACAAATTAATCCGAAAGGATTTAATGAGTCGACAGAGTTTTACGAATACAAACGTCGGATATCGAGCCTAATGCGTCGAGACCAAGCGTCGTAAAATCACAAAGCGACAAGTATGAACATAGCCCTAGCACCACACTGGCCTAGCCACGTGGATGCTATGCTAGTTCGAGCTATGCTAAGCGCAAGCCTAAGCATACTAGGTGTGCTAGGCGCACCATCGCAGCCCATCACAGCCCATCGCAACCCATACATCATCTCTAGGCGCACCATGCGTGCCCTAGGATGGCTAGGCACGATCGCAGCCCATACAACATCTCTAGGCGCACCATGCGTGCCCTAGGATGGCTGGGCACCATCGCAGCCCTAGCACAATGCTGGGCGCGCATAGAAGATCCACAACACCAAGCATAGCCAATGCTAGGCACTGGCGCATATGCTAGTGCGTGGATGCCTCGTAGCATCGCCCAGCACGCATGCTAGGCCCTTGCGTGCATAGGCGCACTAGCTGGGCTAGCAATGCTTGGTGCGTGGTGCGAGGCTGATGCGTGCTCTGCGTGACTAGTGCACATGGTGCGTGGCTAGTGCATATGGTGCAAGGCTGGAGCGTGTTGCGCGAGACTGGTGCGTAGATGCTAGTGCATGAGCGAGAGGTGCTGCGAGACTGACGCGTATGGTGCGAGGCAAGGGGCCAGCATGCGTGGCTCGCTAGCAGCACGCAAGCTGGCTATGCGAGCATGTGCGAGAGGTGCAGCGGGGATGCGTGTGGTGCGTGGGATGCACTGGCTAGCTAGGATGCTGGGCAGCAAGGCAGTGCTAGCTGGCCGCACTAGATGGCACGCTAGCCCTCCTTGACCTGGTTTTGTGCATGCATGTGGGGACCAATCAAGGGCCTTGGGGAGCAAGGCAAATGGTCCCCCCTCCTAGCCTTTGCCATCACTCATTTGCATATGATTGTGCCACTTGTCGCAATGTGATTAAGTTGATTAATTATTTAATGTGGAATTAAATAAATTGTTGATTTTTACCAACTCTCCCACATTGATGGGAGATTGGAAATCAAGGGTGCATTTCCCAACAAATACCAAAGGCATGGTATTGGGAAATACACAACCTTGAGTGGAATTAAAAAGGCAACTCTTATAATTAGAGTAAACCTTTGATTCGTAAAACTCATAGTTTTGTTTTTTCCGGGTCTTGACTAACCTTCAAGACTTAGGACGCTCGGGTCGGGTCGAGGGTACGATCTGTCAGAGATCTCGTAGTTTTGGGATTTTGAAGTAAGAGCTCTTCGGGAGCGAAGCACGCAACAAAGGTATAATTCTTGTTCCTAGTCTTGTTTGATTAAGTTTATTATGCTTGTTAATTGTTTTAATTAAGGGGCGGGTCTTGGGGGGATTCTTCCTGCATAGTGTCGGGTCACTACGAAACCCTACAGCAGTATCGGAGCCACGCTCCTTTTAATTTTTGCAATTATTATTTAATTAAGGTGTTTTAAAATAATTTATTTTTCTGTTTCATGTTCTTCTAATTAGATTAGATGCTCGTTTTAATTAATTTTAAAACTCGATTTTATTCTCGATTTGGCTGTCGAACCCAGATTTTGGCTCAAAAATAGTGATTTTTGGGTGGAATCGACATTATGCAACAGATTCAACCCTTTCAAGGACTGTCTAGAAGCCAAACTCGAACCAAAAACCCATTTTTTCTGGGGTTTTTTGTTTTTCAACGAAAATTTTAATTCTCTTTAAGCCTTGATTAATGCAAGCATTACAAGGTTAGATTAAATGCACATTTGCATCACTAATCTACTGGTTTTAAAAATATCCTTAAGCATATTAATGGAGTTTTTATTAGTGCTTAAGTTGATATACCATTTTTCACATAAACTTGTTTTTCACAAATTTTGCAAATAAATTGCAATAAATTGTGAAAGCTTGTTGCGATCTTGTAATTTTAAGTTCCTATAATGTTAAAGTTCTAATCTTTAAAGGTTTAAATGATTGGAACCCTAACCCTAAATTCCATATTGAAAAAAGTTTGGATTTTTCATGTTTAGTTGATTAAAATCCATGAAGTTCAAATACTTGTGAGTAAAATTTGATTAATCTTCATATTGGAAGATGTAATCTTGGTATTTTACACAAGTATGAAAGTTGGAAAAAATTTTCATTAGATGATTAGTTTTTTTTTCCAACTCCCATTTGTCAAATCCATTATTAATTTGCATATTGGCAAGATTAATTATGGACATAGCTCATTTTATTTTAAGCATAAAGAAAGACCTAATTTTATTCAAAATAAAATTTTGGATAATTTAGGCTTGTGCACCAATAAAAATAAGTTTATTTAAGTCTTATTTTATTTTATTTTATTTTTCCTCAAATTAATTCTAAAATGTAATTTAGAATTAAAATTTGTCACATACAAATCGGAATTAAATTTCAAGAAATGGCACGTAAATCGAGGCAAAAACCCCAAGTGTCACCAAGGCTAGCCGGGCTGCCAATGGTGCGCACAAGGGGAAGCCTCGTAGCGTGCTGCTGTGCGTGGATGTGTGGCGAGGAGGCAGCTGCGTAGTGCGTGTGCTGGTGCATGGGCCTTAAGCTGCTGGTGCGCTAGTGCTGCTGCTGGGCAGCGAGGCAGCAAGCCCCAGCCAGCCAGCCCACTGCTGCCTGCGCCAGCAAGCAGCTAGCATGCGTAGCATACTGCTGGTGCTAGCTAGCAAGGCAGGCTGTTCTAGGCATGCTTGCTAGCTGCCAGCACCACGCACCATGGCGCAGGGCCATGGGCTGCCTAGCATCCATGGTGCGCACCCACTAGGGGTTTTGTAATTTTTATAATTTTAAGTGATTATTTTAGCGAGGTTAAAAACCTCGATTTTCGGTCTTACAAAAAATTTGACAAATTATGGTTTATGCCGACTTAATTAATCGGATTAATTAAGTATGGATGCGGAATTTAGTGGGAGCTTAATTAATTGCGTGAGCATTTTGCGTTTAGAAATAATGGATTAAACAACTTTGACTAGTTTTAATTAGGCGCGTTAATCGGATTAACCACCTAAGTTAGTTACTAGTTTTGCGTGTTTAATTATGTATTTCGTAAAATTGCATGGGCCATTCACTAATAGTGAATTGGTGAATGGAAGATTGTTTTCAAAACAGGTTATTGAAAAGGCAACTAGTGGGGCCCGACTAGGATAGAAAATACGGACTGCGTTCCGTTATGTATTTTTGTAAATCTAAAATACGGTCTGCAAATCGTTAAGTATTTTTGTACTATTAGATTAATCTTAGTCGTTCTAGCTAGTTTATTTTATTTTGGCCAAGATGTCTCAAGACGGCGTTTCGATGAAGACGAGCCAAAATGAAGACCCATGGAAATTGAAGATTTCAAGGGGTCATGCTAGTTGCCAAATGCATCTATTTTTTATGCTTTATATATATTGTTGTTATATATGATTGGTAGATGCATGTCTAGGATTTCTATATGTTGCGACGATTAGTTAAGTTCACTTAAATCAACCAACATAGAAACCCTAGGTCCCTTAATAATATTGAGCTAAAATTTGCCGTTCCAAGAACAACACTTACCGAACTAATGCGCGTACGTGATGGTCTACGACAAAGAGAGACATCACTAATTCCCTAGGAACGTAAGGTATACTAGGTATACAAGTTGTCTTGGTTAAGCTCAATGATATCAGTAAGGAGTCCTTAGATCGTGGCAAAAGAGATAAAATGTCAAGGATGCATTAGATGCGACATTTTATCAAACCGAGAGTAGCTTGGAGCTATTAGCAATTGGATTGCTTACCTTAAGATATTTAATGATTAAGACAAGCCAAAGAATGCATAACCATTTCTTGATTTTTTGGATCTCGGAATCATTTTATTCTCGCCTAAAAGGGACAATTTTATAAATGCGTGGATAAAATGCTCCATAAGATTGAAAATATGCATGAACCTTTTAAAATTCAACTTATTGATTTATGAATTGTTTTTCACTTCAAATTCCTTCAATTGTAGAACCATGTCTGCAAGTAACTCAAACAACAACCAATTCTCTTTGCGCTCAATTCTCGACAAGGAGAAGTTGAGCGGGCCAAACTTTCTTGATTGGCAAAGAAATCTGCGCATTGTATTAATGCAAGAGCAAAAGGAATACGTCCTTGATGAGGAAATGCCCAACGCTCCCAATGAGAAGGTCACTCAGGCTTCCCTTAAACCGATGGCAAAGTGCCAATCGGGATGTCAAATGCATCATTTTGGCCACTATGTCTCCGGACCTTCAAAAGACTTTCTTTGAAAAGGAGACGGCTTTTGAGATCATTTCTGAGCTTTAGAATATGTTTCAAGAGCAGGCCCGAACTGAAAGGTTCGAAACCCACAGGCAGATCCTTGAGAGAAAGCTCAAGAAAGGAGAGCTAGTCAGCCCGTATATCCTCAAAATGATTGGATTATTTGAGAACATGGAAAGGCTTGATGCTGGGTATTCAACCGAGTTGGAAATTGACATCATTCTCCACTCACTTCACAAAGGCTATGATCAGTTAAAAATGAACTATAATATGCATAGTATGGAAAAACCCTCACCGAGCTTCATGGTATGTTGAAGCAAGCCGAGCAAACCCTCAAGGATGAGGGCAAGCATGACATGCTCATGGTGAGGAAGGGCAAGCCATTCAAACGTCCGGGCAAAAAGAAGAGCTTTAAAGGGAAAAAGAAGAAGTTCCTGCCTAAGTCAAAATCTGCCAAGGGCAGCAAGGACAAAAAGGCAGCCTCTTCTAAATCTGATTCTGAATGTTTCTACTACAAGAAGAAGGGACATTGGAAACGGGACTGCCTCAAATTCAAGGAAGATAAGAAGAACGGCAACATTGCTTCTTCATTAGGTATTTTCCTTATAGACTTAAACTTCGCTAGCAAAACATTGTGGGTATTAGATACCGGATGTGGCTTACACCTTTGTTCCAATGCTCAGGGACTAAGGATAAATACAAGGCTAGAGAAGGGAGAGGTTCAGCTTCGGGTCGATAATGGAGCAAGGATGTCTACCGTCTCCGTTGGAACTCTCAGTTTATCTTTGCCCTCAGGGCTTATTCTAGAACTTGAAAACTGCTATCATGTTCCAAGAGTGACCAAAACCATTATTTCAATATCGGCGTTGGACGCCAAAGGATTCGAATTTTGAATCAAAAACAATAGTTGTTTTATTTATTTTGATAATGTTTTATATGGTAAGGCACATTCAAAAAAATGGTCTTTATGTGCTTTCACTAGACAAACAGGTTAATAATATCGATAGTACTGCCAAAAGGGCTAAGACCATCGAGTCGAATCAAACCTACTTGTGGCATTGTCGTCTTGGCCATATTAACATAAAACGCATCAAGAAACTTCTTCAAGAAGGTGTTCTTGACTCATTCGACTTAGAGTTGTTTGAAAATTGCAAAGGATGCTTATTAGGCAAGATGATAAAACAGCTATTCTCCAAATTGGGAGAAAGGGCAAGCGACTTATTAGGTCTAATACACACGGATGTATGTTGACCAATGAGTACACCCGCAAGACAAGGTTACCGATATTTCATCGCTTTCACCGACGATTGTAGTAGATATGGCTATATCTACTTAATGTCGAATAAATCTGAATCCTTTGAGAAATTAAAGCACTTCGGTCGGATCGAGGTAGCGAATATTTGAGCCATGAATTCGACGATCACTTAAAAGAAAATGGTATTCTTTCAGAGTTGACACCTCCCGGAACTCCTCAATGGAACGGAGTGTCCGAACGGAGGAATCGAACCTTGTTAGACATGGTTCGATCAATGATGGGTCTTAGTGAACTCCCTATCTCTTTCTGGGGACATGCGCTACAAACTGCAGCACTAACACTGAACAACGCTCCGTCAATGGCTGTTGAAAAGACTCCATATGAATTATGGACTAAGAAACCACCTAGGTTGTCTTTTCTCAAAATTTGGGGATGCGAAGCATATGTCAAGCGATTAATTTCGGACAAACTTCACCCCAAATCGGATAAGTGTTTCTTTGTGGGATATCCAAAAGAAACCAAAGGGTATTACATCTACAATAAATTCGAGAACAAAGTTTTTGTTGCTCGTGATGGTGTCTTTTTGGAGAAGGATCACCGTTCCAAAATGACAAGTGGGAGGAAAATCAAACTCGACGAAGTTCAAGAGGACGAGCAACAATGTCAACCTGACAAAACTAAAAATCTAGATGCTTTGGAAGCATCTAAGAAGATTGGTTAGAATCAAACTGACAATGAAAATGCTCAATCGATTACCCTTCGTAGGTCGCAACGGCAAAGATCTCAACCAGACAGATACCTCGGTATCGTCTTCACCGATGATCAGGACATCCTAGTCATGGATGGTGATGAGCCGGCGACATACAAGCAAGCTATGACGAGCCCCGACTCTGCAAAATGGCAAGAGGCTATGAGATCCGAGATGGACTCCATGTCTGAAAATCAAGTCTGGGACTTGGTGAATTTTCCCGAGGGTTATACACCCATTGGTTGCAAATGGATCTTCAAAGTGAAGACAAACAAGGATGGAAATGTATCGATATACAATGCTAGAATGGTGGCAAAAGGTTATAGATAAACCCACGGGATTGACTATGATGAAACTTTATCACCAGTTGCAATGCTAAAATCCGTCCGGATCATCCTAGCGATTGATGCATATTACGATTATGAAATATGGCAGATGGATGTCAAAACCGCCTTCCTACATGGAATTTTGGAAGAAACTGTGTATATGACACAGCCAGAAGGTTTTGTCGATCCAAGCAACGCTGGAAAGGTTTGCAAGCTGAAGAAGTCTATTTATGGACTAAAGCAAGCCAGCATAAGTTGGAATCTGCGATTTGATGAAGCCGTTAGCAAGTTTGGTTTTATCAAGAATCCAGATGAATCTTGTGTATACAAGAAGGTAAGTGGGAGTGATATTGCATTCCTAGTCCTGTATGTCGATGACATACTTCTCATTGGAAACAGCACAAAATTACTGGAGTCCGTAAAGGGCTGGTTGGGAAAGTGCTTTTCAATGAAGGACTTAGGAGAGGTACAATACATATTGGGCATCAAGATCTACAGAGATAGATCTAAAAGGATGATTGGATTAAGCCAAAGTACTTACATTGATAAGGTACTGGCTCGATTCAACATGGAGAATTCCAAGAGAGGGCATTTACCTATGTCCCATGGCATAACTCTCAGCAAGAAACAGTGTCCACAGACTCCTGTTGAGCGAGAAAGAATGAATCAGATCCCATATGCTTCGCTGATCGGATCGATCATGTATGCCATGATATGTACAAGGCCAGATGTATCGTATGCCCTGAGTGCAACAAGCCGATACCAATTGAATCTAGGAGAGCCGATACCAATCAATTACCTGGAAGAGTGCCAAGCAGAGCACCACTGCAGACTCTACAACTGAAGCCGAGTACTTGGCCGCTTCAGAAGCTGCTAAGGAAGCTGTTTGGACTCGCAAGTTCATCAGTGAACTTGGTGTTGTACCCTCAATCAAGGGGCCGATAGACATTGGAGCTATCGCTCAGGCCAGGGAGCCGAGAGAACACCAGAAGGTCAAACACGTGCAAAGGCGATTTCACATGATAAGGGAAAGGAAATCCGAAGGTGAAATCAGAATTTGTAAGATTAGCACAGATGATAATGTGGCCGATCCTTTGACTAAACCGCTGCCTTAGGTGAAACACAACAAGCAGATTGAGGCGATGGGAATCAAGCATGTTGGAGACTGGCTTTAAAATTCCCTGTACATGTGTTTTAATTAAAAAGGTTGTTTAATGTAAGACACTGTAATGAAACCATTCATTTATGGAGTAATTAATTTTGTGCAAAATTATCATTCACTCCATTACTATTTAATTATGGTTTAGAATTAAATAATGAGTCCATTCGATTTACGAAAATATTCAAAATAGGGTATCAAGACCATGTCTTGGATAAAGAAACACCTATTAAGTGAGCATTGAATATTTAAATCGAAAATTGTCCCTAATCGAGGTCATCTAACGGATGGAGGATTGATGACCGCCATAGATTAGCGTGTAGTATGATTTACAGCACCGTTTCTTGTGCTGCCAGGACGTGATGGCCATAAATCATTTGCACAGGTACAGTTTGGAACCGTACTGGATAAGACCTATGAGAGTACTTTAAGAAATTTTTCAAAATTGTCAAAATTGCATTTCTCATTATGACTATCGGAACCTATTTCCTCCGACCATGAGTATTGTGAAGTTTTCTTGTTTGAGTACTAGACTCTTTGATGTTTCCTAATGTATGACGTAACTAGGGATCATAACGGGAACACTCGAGAGACTAAGTCCTCTTAGTAAGAGGAACTTACAATGCAAGACTAGGATTGTCCCCCTATTAACAATTGGGAAAATGTTTTGTTGTTTACAAGGCCGCTCGAAGAGCGAGACTGTGAAAATGCATGGTCGTGCTCAGATGGATTTTAGAAATCATCTGCTTATGAAAGTCGAACTCGGAGATCGAGAAACACTTCTGAACGTAATAAGGATGACGATGAATCATACCTTATAGTTCAAGAAGAAACATTAAGAGACGTAGGAAATGGGCTATACACTGTATAAACACTTGTCCGGAAGGACAAATGGGAGATTGAAAGGAATGGTGTCCTTCCAACAAGTGTATTCTTCCGATAGAGGGTTCAGAATTATTACAGAGTTAATTCTTCAATAAGATCAAGTGATCGGAATGCCTAGGTGGAGGCCGCTTCCGATCAATAATATCGAGGTACAATTGATATTACAGCTTAATCTTAACTGAACCCTTCGGGTCGAACCCAATCGAATCACCGATCCGAGACGACGAATTAATCCGAAAGGATTTAATGAGTCGACAGAGTTTTACGAATACAGACGTCGGATATTGAGCCTAGTGCGTCGAGATCGAGCGTCGCAAAATCAAAAAGCGACAAGTATGAACATAACCCTAGCACCACATTGGCCTAGCCATGTGGATGTTAGGCTAGTTTGAGCTAGCATGCACCTAGCATGGCTAGGCGCAAGCCTAAGAACACTAGGTGTGCTAAGCGCACCATCGCAGCCCATCACAGCCCATCACAGCCCATACAACATCTCTAGGGGCACCATGCGTGCCCTAGGATGGCTAGGCACGATCGCAGCCCATTCAGCATCTCTAGGCGCACCATGCGTGCCCTAGGATGGCTGGGCACCATTGCAGCCCTAGCTAGGGGTGAAACAAATTCGGGTTAAAACCGAACCAAACCGAAAACCGAACCGAATAAGAAATATGGTTCGGTTTTTTTTCGGAAATGGTTCGGTTCGGTTTTTAAAAAAAAAATAATTCGGTTTTCGGTTTGGTTTCGGTTTGAGGAAATAAAAAACCGAAAAAAAACCGAAAACCGAAATTTTGGCCCAACATAAAAAAAACCCTTGGCCCAGCCCAAATTTACCCTAAGTATAAAATCAGAAAAAAAAAAACCCTAAGTCCCTAACCCTCAATCCCTCATTCTCTCTCGGTCTCTCCTAGTCTCCTGACTTCCTCTCCTCTAATCCTCTTGCGAATTTCTCAGTTTCATTGCGAATCCAGATAGCTCACCTTTTCAGTTTCACTCTCCACCGTTGCCGTTCACCACTTCACCACTTCACCGTTCAGATTGGTGAGTGTTCGTTTGTTTTTTTGTTTTTTTTGGTTTGGTTTACTTGGATGTTTTTCTTGTATTCATGATTTTGATTCCAATTTTTATGCAATGCAATGGTTGTGTACTTGTATAGTTGTATTATGTAAATTCTTCTCTGTAACTTTTAATTTTGGTAATTTATTTCGAGGATATGTTTTTAACTAGTGTGTGTTTTAGAGCCTAGTAATTTATGGTTCTTACTCACCCAATCTCTCTCTTCTGAATTCAATTTCTCAGCATGTCATTGTTCAAGATTTTGCTTCATTATTCAAGACACGTCAAATTGGGTCAAATAAAATTGCTCAACAACAACTCATCATTTTCACATCTCACCCACCAAAAATTAAAAAAAAAAAAAGAAAAAACGAATGTGCTTTCGTGATGATCGATGATGAAGATTGATCTGCCTTTGCGATGATCTGATTTGATGTTGATAATTTTGATTTTTGATGGTCTGCTGGTTTTAATCTGGTGTAGTTGTCTTTTTATGATCAATAAAAGAAAAAAGGATCTAGTCATCTGATTTTTTGATGATGTGATCAATTTGGTTATTGAATTAGAGTAATTAAATTAGAGTAAGAAAAAAGAGAGAAGAATTTCGAACAAGTTGAAGCAATAAAGCAGCTTCTGAATTGTGATAATTGTCGCCCACCAATATTTTAAATTTTGTTTTCCCTTTTTTGTTTTAAAAAAGAAAAATTGTTTTCCTTTTTTTATACCAAACAAAAGGAAATTAATTGGTTGTTAATCGTTTACGTTTTCTTAGTAATACCAAACAACTAGTAAGGGTAACACTATACATTACCCTTTCCCCTCCTAATTTGTTTCCATTCCGTTACCTTTACAAAGTTGATACCAAACGCCCCCTTAGTTTCATGTGGGTTTTTTTTTTTAATTTTTATTTTATTTTGGGGTAATTTAGTATGAATTAGTACTTTTAGTTCAACTTGAAGAGTTGATAATGATAAGTGTCATTCTCGTGTAAGAAGAATAGGAAATGGAAGTTTTTGTTTATTGGTAAATATATGGTACTCCCACATTAATTATTATGAGATTATTGTAATATATTGATTTTGCTTCTGGGGTAGCTTAATTTGAGCTATAATTTGTTGGGTTGAAGTGGTTTTTGTGCGAATTTGTGTTTTTTTTTGCTGTTTATACTTAGTTGTTTCTTCTTGTTGTGTTTTTTCTTCTGAACAATGGGTTTTGACTTCTGATTGCATTTTTTCATGTCTATGTCACAAATTTGAGTAAGCTGAAAAACTGACTTGTGAAATTGAGGATATATGGATGGAATGACAATTTCTTTGCAGTTGTAGGGTTCTATGCTGCTGAGTGCTGACCTGCTGTAATGATGTTGCTGCTGCCCTGCTGCTTGTTGCTACTGCTGTTAAACAATTGTTAAAGTTGTAATGTTGAACAATTTTATTTTTTTTTGGGATGAGGTGTTGAGCTTTTATAACTTTGAATTATAACTTTGAAGTTTTAGAACTTGTTAATGTTGTTTAAATCTCATTAAGCATTTATGCTACTACATATGTTGTTGAATATAATATTTATATGATTTAAGCCCACAAAAATTGCAGATTAAATCCCAAATAAACAAGGCCCAAAAAAATTCGGTTTGGTTCGGTTTTCTCTTTTGAAACCGAAATTTGTATGGTTTGGTTTGGTTTGGTTTGGTTTCAAAAGTAAAGTGGTGCGGTTTGGTTTCCAAAAACCAAAAACCGAACAAAAATTGCAGATTAAATCCCAAATAAACAAGGCCCAAAAAAATTCGGTTTGGTTCGGTTTTCTCTTTTGAAACCGAAATTTGTATGGTTTGGTTTGGTTTGGTTTCAAAAGTAAAGTGGTGCGGTTTGGTTTCCAAAAACCAAAAACCGAATTAGTGTGGTTCGGTTTCGGTTTAGCCTATAAACCAAACCGAAAACCGAACTTTCACCCCTAGCCCTAGCACTATGCTGGGCGCGCATGACAGATCCACAGCACCAAGCACAGCCAATGCTAGGCACTGGAGCATGTACTAGTGCGTGGATGCCTCGTAGCATCGCCTAGCACGCATGCTAGGCCCTTACGTGCATAGGCGCACTAGCTGGGCTAGCAGTGCTTGGTGCGTGGTGCGAGGCTGATACGTACTCTGCGTGACTAGTGCGCATGGTGCGTGGCTAGTGCATATGGTGCGAGGCTGGAGCGTGTTGCGCGAGGCTGGTGCGTAGATGCTAGTGCATGTGCGAGATGTGCTGCGAGGCAGACGCGTATGGTGCGAGGCAAGGGGCCAGCATGCGTGGCTCGATAGCAGCACGCATGCTGGCTATGCGAGCATGTGCGAGAGGTGCAGCGGGGATGCGTTTGGTGCGTGGGATGCTGGGGCCAGCGCCAGGCGCTAGCACAATGCACCAGCACCAGCACCAGCATGCACTGGCTAGCTGGGATGTTGGGCAGCAAGGCAATACTAGCTGGCAGCACTAGCTGGCGGCCAGCTAGCCTTCCTTGACCCAGTTTTGTGCATGCATGTGGGGACCAATCAAGGGCCTTGGGGAGCAAGGCAAATGGTCCCCCCTCCTAGCCTTGGCCATCACTCATTTGCATATGATAGTGCTACTTATCGCAATGTGATTAAGTTGATTATTTATTTAATTTGGAATTAAATAAACTGTTGATTTTTACCAACTCTCCCACATTGATGGGAGATTGGAAATCAAGGGTGCATTTCCCTATAAATACCAAAGGCATGGTATTAGAAATACACAACCTTGAGTGGAATTAAAAAGGCAACTCTTATAATTAGAGTAAACCTTTGATTCGTAAAACTCATAGTTTTGTTTTGTCCGGGTCTTGACTAACCTTCAAGACTTAGGACGCTCGGGTCGGGTCGAGGGTACGATCTGTCGGAGATCTCATAGTTTCGGGATTTTGAAGTAAGAGCTTTTCAGGAGCGAAGCACGCAACAAAGGTATAATTCTTGTTCCTAGTCTTGTTTGATTAAGTTTATTATGCTTGTTAATTGCTTTAATTAAGGGGCGGGTCTTGGGGGTTTCCTTCCGCGTAGTGTCAGGTCACTACGAAACCCTACACCTCATGGTCGGCTCGTTCTAACTCGCTTGAGACGCATATGTCCGCCAGGAATAGGGTTACCCTGGAGTCGAGCTTTACAGCCTTCTTAGACAAATACTCACTATGGGATAGATGGGAAATAATTGTGCCGCCTGGAGAGGCAACAATTGTCTGGGAGGATAACCTTGACCACGTCGACAATTATTTTGGCAGCTGCGAGGCAGCATTCAAAGGCGGTCTCCGCTTCCCCCTCCATGAAGGAATACAAGCCATATTGAGGGGCTATGACATAGGCGTATGGCAGCTCACCCCTAATTTGTGGGTGAACGTGCTCAACTGTATCACCGCCTGTGAATTTTAGAATATAAAGCCCAGCTAGGAGGCTTTTGCCCAGATGCACTATTTAAGTCGTGGCCCAGGCGGCTGGAGGGCGTGGTATAGTTTGGCCATGTGCCCGAAGTATTTGATGACGCTTGACAAGCCATCAAAGTGGACCAATTGGAAGAGAAAATTCTACTTGGTTTCCTCTCCTAGCACATGTCAAAATAATTTACTTCGCCGGTATAATAAAAAGCTGAATCTCTTGGGGAAGAAGTGTGCCCTGCCGCATGTCCCTGAGGAGGGTTGGGCACAAATTCTTGAGCCGAAATTTTTTAAGACGACCACCGTGCCTCTAGATGATGGCACAAAAATAATTGTACCTAGGAATTGGGTACCTCATCTGGATTAGCTTAAGGACGAGGCTTTCCTATCCGCTTGTGGCCTTAGTACTATGTTTGAGAGAAGTACGTTGACCACTTAATCGGCACCTTAATACCGCTTCTGTTTTATTAAATTATTTGAGTTTGTCTAACCAACCGGTTATTATTATGTAGAAAAAGCTTTAACAATGGTTGCTGCCGAAAAGACGCCTGCTAGGTCCGCAGCTAAGATTAGGAAATCGCAGCTTAAAAGAAGCCATATAGGCAAAACACATTTAAATAGGAATTAAAACGAGTTATAATTCTATTTAAAGCACGTAGAGAAAAATATTATTCATTTTAAAATACATATAATACATTTTAAAAGACAAACGTAAAAGATGAAAACACATGACAGAAGTTATAAAGCACATATAATAGCTATAAACATAGATTTTTATCGCCAATCAGCCAAAAGGTGTCCCAAAGTCTCGTTAGAACGCTGTATTGGAGCCTTCTAGATCATCCAGAGCTTGGCACCAACCCTGTGGAAATTTCTTTTAAGGAAGGCACTACTGAATAGCTTCAATTTGAATGAGATATCTTAGTTCGTATCCCGGATTTAAAAAAGTCTCGTGAAAAGGCACCTTTTTCCGAGGATAAATTCCATAACATAAGAAGAAAAGGAGAAATCTATGTCTCTTTTGCAGCACCTCTCGGACTCTGTTCTCTTACCATTGCCTCTGAGCCCTCCTTAGCGGGGTCTCTTACATGGGAACCGAATACGGATAGCTCGCATCAATAATCGAAGTGTTCACGCCCAACCAAAATGAATCTTCCTCCCTCCTTATTAAGAAGAAAGGGGATCCCTTAGCGAGCAGGCCCAGCTTGCGGCCAAAAATGATGGGGATAAGCTTTGCCTGCCCCCTTTTTGACTTGTAATGCATCTATTTATCATACTGAGATGGCGTATCACCGGCTGTAACCCATGTGTTCAACTTTCACGATGGAAGCAAGAACATTCCAAAATTCATCTCCAAGATTCTCAAGTAGAAGCCTGAGGAGTCTACCAAAGGATTTTCTAAGGCCAAGAAAGTGCATCCAACCCAAACGACATCTTCCATACCGCCTAGAGGAGACGGACCCACTTCAGCAGGCAAGAGTCTTAAATATCTTTTCCTAAGTTTAGACTTGGTCGGCAAAGAGTCGGGCGTCCCAAAGGCGCCGAAGAGTTGCGTGCCACTCAATGCTGCATCCGGTTCTGCAGCGGCTGGGGGTGACCTGGCCCTTCAGCCAGATCCTCAAGGTATGATTGATTGCTTTGAACCCCCATGGCCGCTTGGGCCTATACGAGTCAATTTCAAGCTGCACAGTCGGGAGATTCGTCCAGCAGTCGGCATAATATAGGTGTCGCTTATGCTGTTATCTCACAACATCCTTCTTGTGATGCAGATGCCTCTCCTAGATGGTCGAACCTCCAGCAATACTCCAAACGGATGCTGAGGTCAATCACACAGTCCGAAAAGGAGTTAGTTTCCTAGGTTTCATCAAGTCAACCTTGAACACATCACCGCCCTACTAGCTGAGGGAACCTGTCTTTAATTTTCTCAAATAACTTCCTTTTTTAATTTTAGAATATTGGCTAGAATATTGGCTAATCCTTGTTCTTTGCCGCCTGTGCTTTTGCAGGCAATGCTTAGGGTAGACGGGCTTTACACTCCAATTAACAGGAAGCAGGAGGAGGTAAGAGATGCCAACGAACGGGCGGTCAAAGCCCTTAACTCTGCTCAATATCGAATTACCATGAATGATATTAAGTCTAAAGCTAAGGATATGAAACAGGAGGAGCTTCTGAAAGAGATGGCAGCTGCCTTAGAGACGGCTAATAAGAAGGCGTTCGACCTTGAGCATCAGCTCAAAAATGCTCATTCGAACCTCAAAGCTTTGGAGACAACTGACAAAGAGAATACTCAGCTTCAAGCAGACATCAACCGGCTCAAGGGTGAGATGGTCTCGATGCGGGGTGAATTCAAAAAAGAATTGGAGGCAAAGCAGGAACAACTGATAGTGGAGAATGAGAAGGACTGTGAGGAGCGCATAAAAATCGCATGGCACCTCGTCCATCTGGACTAAAACTGGGTATTCTTTGGCCTGGGGTACAAGTACACCAGCGAGGTGTACGATGCCCAGACCTTAGGATTGGAAGCGCCGCCTCTGTTTAATGAGTGGGCCCGCATAAGCCGTCCGATGAGGAGTAGGAAGAGGGCAAGAGGAGCTTAATGACCAGCAAGATCAAGTGTCGGTTGACCCTAACCTTTTTCAACCAGGGCAGGCAAAAGATGAGCTCCCCTCCGAACAAGACCAGTCTGTGCCCCCGCCTTAACAAAATTTGATTTATTTCTCCTTCGGCCTTGAGCCGCCTATATTTACGGCCTGCATGCCGAGTATTTGGGTTGTATCTCATAGCAACTTTATTCTTCCCGGATGTGAATCCGGTTTGACAATCACTCTCCCGGCCATCAGGTCAGATTTTATTTATGAATTGGCCGATTGAATCTGTTTTGTTTCATTTTGCTCCAATTTTTTAATTTTTTTTATTTTTGCTACATATATGCTTTGATTTTGCCAAAGTTATTAATTGTATGCGGCAACTAACAAACCGGTTGGCCTCTTGCCCCTGGGCAGCTATGTGGTTGGTTCTAAAATAGATTGATCGACCGAGGAACTTTTGATACTTTAATGTGTATGAGAGGTTCCTTGGTCAATCAATCACTACCATGATTTCCCCAAACCAAGTACACAACCGTCCAAGGTTCAGGCGGTATAAATTTGAACACCCAGGCAGTTTTCGGATTGCCTCTATCCATTAAATTGGGAAAAACGTTCTTCACTATTTAGGTTATCTATTTAGTTGGCCTATATTATCCATAGGTATACTCAAACGGCCTTTTGCCCCATTGGGAGGATTTCTTAAGTTATGAAATTATTATAATTTTTTAATCTAAGTTGAAAATGACGGCCGGATACCAGCTGGTGTCAATAAGACATGCAGTTTTATTACGCCGTTTAGATTCCTTTTTAGATTATTCAGGTCAAACGGCTATGAGCTAACCCTTATCGAGTTAGTCAATTGGACTGGTTGTGTTTGAGTTTATAGAGCAATGTGTCACCCAAATGGGAGATGCTCTCTGCGACGAAATCACCTGGATGGGCGTTGCCGGATGTCATACTCTTTTTGAAACGGACGGTTGGTTTAGATTTAGCTGTCTGCAGATTGCATAGGCGATGTTCCCATTGGGAGGCATATCTAAATAGCATAAATAATCAAAAATAAAAAGCAACTTTTCATTGATAAGCTTCTTATTTACAAAAAGTTTACAAGTCTTAGAAGTTGTACATCTTCAGATTGTCTACATTCCAAGTTCTGGCTAGCTTCCTGCCATCTAGTGTTTCCAAGCGGAAGGTGCCGCCTCTTACTTCTTCATAGATCCTGTAGGGACCTTCCCAACTAGGCGTCAACTTGCCTTGCTCATTGGCCCTACCAGTTGCCTCTATTTCCGTAGCACAAAATCCCCTACTTTCAAGGGTCGTTTGTGTATTCTTTTGTTGTAGGCTCTTGTCATTCACAGACGGTATATCTCATGACGCAAGGCGGCATTGCCCCTGCATTCTAGAAGTGAGTCCGATGCCAGTCGCATAGCCTCCCAGTTTGCCTCTTCATCATATAGCACGACTCAAAGAGTCGGCTCATAATACTCAATAGGCAAGACGGCTTCAGCACCATACACCATGAGAAATAGGGTTTTGCCGGTTGCCCCTTTTTTTATTGTTCTAATGGCCCATAGGACATGAGTTAACTTTTCTGCCCATAGACTGCCAGCCCTTTCAATATTTTCTTTTTTATGCCGTCTGAGATTATCTTGTTGAAGGCTGCAACCTGACCGTTTGCTTGGGACGGCCGACTGATGCAAAACAGTGAGATATCCCTTGGTCTCCCAGTAAATTCTTGAGGGTAGACGTCTTAAATTGAGGGCCATTGTCAAAGACCATAGACATAGGTACCCCAAACCAAGTGATGATGTTCTTCTAGATGAAAGGGATGACATCCTTTGCCTTGATGCCTTTGACCGCCTCAGCCTCTACCCACTTGGTGAAGTAGTCAACTGCAACTAGAATATATCGTCGTCCGCCTGGCACGGCTGTATACGGACCCAGAATGTCCATGCCCCATTTAGCGAATGGTACTGGGCTATGAATGGTTGTCAGGTCAGTGGCTAGACGGTGGATGAGCTTGTCAAATCTTTGACACTTATCACACTTCTTCACCAATTCCATGGCGTCTGCCTCAAGAGTGGGACAAAAGTAGCCTTACCGCCTGGCTCTTTTCTGCTAAAATTTCCTGCCCCTTTCTAGGGTGATACATTTCAAGAGAGGTTGCAAAATTCCCTTCTTGAAAAGTTCTCCTTTACAGATCTCAATGTTGGCTGCCGCTTTTTCATTGTAGCCATTTCGAGATATGTATCCGGCAGAGTGTCCTCTAGGAGATAGGCCCGGATGCCATCCATCCAGGTTGAGCTTTGGTCCAAAATTCCAATGGGATCTTCTTCAATACTTCATTTTTCCATCACTTCCCAGAAGACTGGCCGAGGTGTATCACAGGAGGTGGACGATGCCAGCTTTGACAAAGCATCTACCTAATTGTTCTGTGACCTGGGCAATTAACTTGAATGGAATTCATCAAGTGTCCCAGCTTCTGTCCTGACTGCCTACAAGTATTTGATCATAGCCGGATGGGTGGCCTCAGAGTCACAATGGTATTGGCTAACAACAAATTCAGAATCAGAGCAGACATTAGTTTTTCTTGCTCTTGTCGCCTTGCACATACGTATACCGGCTAGTAGGGCGTCATATTCAGCTTCATTGTTTGAGGCCTGGAACTTGAATCGCAGTACATATTAATATTTGGCCCCTCAGGAGACGGACATATTATCCTTGCACCACAGCCGTTCATGGTAAAGCTCCCATCTACATACACCTTCCAAACCTGATTAAGATTTTTCAGTTCAACCGGCCTTGTCATTTCAACAATGAAGTCGGCGAACGCCTGACCCTTTACTGCCTTCCTTGGTTCAAACGTGATTTCAAGACTTTGCATTTCAATATCAAATTTGAGCATTGGGCCGGATGACTCTAAAGTTGTCATTGGCCGCTTGAGGGGTTGGTCTGTATAGACTACCACCGGATGTGCCAAGAAGTAAGGTTTCAACTTCTTGATTGCCATGAGCAAGGCGAGACCAAAATTTTCAATCATAGAGTACTGAAGCTCTACATTTTAAAGCATATGGCTAGTGAAATGGACAGGGAGCTGATTGTCGTCTCTCTCAGCAAGGAGAACAACACTGAGAGAATGATCTGAGATGACTAAGTACATTTAAAGCGTCTCCTTGGGCAGAGGGCTAACAAGCCTTGGAAAATAGTGTAAATGCTCTTTCAATTTTTAAAAGGCTGCCTTAGCATCATCCCCCCATTCTAACATGATCTTCTTTCTGGTTGCTTGGAAAAAATAAAGGAACTTGTCACCTGACCGACTAAGAAATCTCCCCAATGCCGCCAGATAACCGGTTAACTTCTGAACTTCCTTTACAGTGCGGGAGACTTCATGTTAATGACCGCCTATATCTTCTCTAGGTTGGCCTCTATCCCCCTTTGATCAATCAAAAATCCGAGAAACTTCCCAGACTCAACACCGAAGACACTTCTTGGGATTGAGCATGACCTTATGCCGCCTGAGTGTGGTGAAGTTTTCTCAGAGGTTAGCTAGATGGTATGTCTGTAGCTTGGATTTGACTATCATGTCATTAATGTACGCCTCTACATTCCTTCCAATCTGATTAATGAAGACCTAGTTAATCATACGTTGGAAAGTAGCAGGCGCATTCTTCAAGCCACACGGCATCACAATATAGCAGAATAATCTCTTATCATTGACAAATGCCGTCTTCTCTTGATCTTTTTTCCACAGAGGTACCTAATGGAAGACGAATAAGCATCCATAAAACACATCAAAGCATGTCCGGCTGTTGAATCGACCAGACTGTCGATCTTTGGAAGCGGGTAACTGTCCTTCGGACATGCCTTGTTAAGATCAGTGTAATCAACACACATGCGCCAGGTACCATTCGGCTTCTTTACAAAGACAACATTCGTAACCCAATCTGGGAAGTGACATTGCCGAATGAACCCGTCGTCTAACAACTTCTTGACCTCGGCGGCTGCAGCCTAAGATCTCTCTTTGCCGTGATTTCTTTTCTTTTGCCTCACAGGCTTCTTTTTGGGATCCACAGCTAGTTTGTGGACTGCGAGATCCGGGATGATGCCTGGCATCTCTTCCACTTCAAAGGCAAAAATGTCCTTGAATTTTTTGTGGAGATGGTGCAAGTTTGCACCCAGTTTTGCAAAAGCAACCGTCCCAACGTTTACAATATGCTCCGGACGTGTGTCATCTAGAACAATATCCATATGTTCTCCAGCCGGTTAGGGACGGAGGTCATCTGACCATTCCCCGGTCAGTGATTGCTATAGCTTCTCTTTTTTGACAACCACCAGCTGATCGGCCTTTCTTTTCTTGCCGGCAGCTGGTGGGGCAGGCTCTTCCCCTTTGACATCGTCAAGGTTTATTGGCTCCTCACCCTCGCCTGCTGCTGCCGCCGTGGGCTTAACGTCTAAGAGATAGCACTCTCGAGCCGTCTTCTGGTCCCCATTCAGGGAGCCAACAGAACCGTCATCTTTTTCAAACTTTAACAGCATGAGGGATGGGATAATGACGGCCTTGGATTCGTTCAGATTTGGACGGCCTAAAATGAATTTAAAGGCGGTCAGTTGTTTTACAACCAAGAACTGGACGACCATGTGGCGGCCCCCTCCCTTCTTTCCCAGCCAGATGGGTAGATCAATTCGGCCGACTGGGTGCACAACTCTACCCCCAAAACTAGCCGAAGGGTGGGTGACCTTATGCATGCTTCCTAGTTTATACTTCAGCTGAGATAGACACTTGTAGCTGATTATTTCAGACGACCTACAGGCATCAACAACGATCCAGCCAACCCTCTGGTTTGCTACCTTGCATTCGATAACAATGTGGTCATCATGCGGCCGGCGGACATTGCCCTGGTCCCTCTCAGAAATCATGACCTCAGAGAAAGTGTCGGTAGACGCCTGACCCTTATCAACCGAGTCGATATCCAGCTGCCGGAAATGGTCCTTGGTTCCTGTGATGGTTGGACACCCTCTGGCAAAGTCGCTTGCTATGGTGTAGATCAGCTCCTTGTCGGTATCTGAGCTACTAGTAGGCTTTGCTTGCTTTTTTTTACAGTTGTCTAGGATCCGTCTTCAGGGTCACCTTAGACTTGAGGATGTAAGATTTCAACTCCTTCTTATCAGCCAATCTATACAACAACCTCTTGAGGCTATAACACTCGTTGGTGTCTTTATTCCGGTTTTTGGCCGGACCTTTCATTGTTGCGGGCTTCTCAAAAGTCACCCGATCTTTTATTTCCATGAGGATGGAGTAGCAGTCTTTGTTAAACTTGTACTTTGGGACGTACGGTTTAAACTCTTTCTTTTTCCTCTAGGACGGCTCATCAGAATCGTCAATCGCCCAGATTTATTTTCTCTTCTTGCTTTCTTCAGGTTTGTGAGCCGGTTGTTCTTGCTGACTCCCTTTTTGTTTGTCGAACTTCTTTGAGTCCGAGTGCTTGCTGGTGGAGAAGAGCTCGGTCGCCTGTATATAGGATTCCTCCTCCATCGGCGCTTCTTGAAGAGTGGAGATCCTCTTCCAGACGAGGTCGAATTTAAAAGTCGACCCGTCTTTCAGACCATAAAAGAAGTCTGTGTAAGCAACATCGTCATACAGTCCTTGGATCTGGATTCTCACCAGATTGAACCGCCTGACGTATGAGAGGTGCCCCTCCCTATCTCCCATTTACCGCGCCCAAGTCAAGGCTTGTCTTTTTGACGAGTATATTCATGGAGAAATTTGAGGCAAACAAGAACGCAAGTGTCCTAAAATTATTAATGCACCCAGCCGGCAAATTGCCTAACCACTGTTGGGCAATGCCCTTCAGCTGGGAAACACCTGCACCATGCGGCGTCATCCAACCCCTATAAGTACATGAGGTGGGTGTATGCGAACAGGTGGTCTTCTGGGTTGGTGGTACCATCATAAGTACCCACCATGACATTCTTAAACTTAGCCGGCAGTTCCACCTCGATTATCTCCTTAGAAAATGCAGAAAGTTGTTCTCAAAGTTTTAGCAGACGGAGCTGCTAGTCCAATGGCTAGACGTTATATGCCGCCTTACCCCCTAAGATGGCAGGCTGCAGGTAAGGTTGGGCAAACGGTCTGTATGGCTGCTGGGGCACAAATGGGACCGAGCCTATCATTTGAGGACATGTATGGACGGACGGGCCGCCTGACAGGCTGTCTGGGATTGTCGACGTTGAAGTTGAGCCAGAAAGTTGTTAGTTTCTCCTTTTCTCAATAATAAGTCAAGCATCAAAGATAGTCTTCTTACTGCCATTCGGCTGTGTATGCCGGATAACCTTCCTCTTCCCCGGCTCAGGGAATTGGAACTTAGTCTAATCAATTAAAGGCCAGGTCCCCTCCTTTGTTTTTGGGTTAAGAGTGGGCTCTCTATCCTTGATCGATTTAGCCTTCTCAGAGCGAGAGAGCTTCTTGGCCTACTGACCCTTGTTAGGACCAGCCGTCCTCTTGGAGATCAGGTCGTTCATCTCTCCCTTGAAACTTGTCATGAATTTCACGAACTCGTCTCGGGTGATGTGAGCAGACTGTCCCGCCACCTGGGTCTAGCCGGAGGACTTACTTGAGCCCGCCTGACCATCGCCCCGTTCCTTGTTGTCTTTGGAACTGATGCGCCTGGTAATGAAGGATCTATCTGCGGGCATATATTTTTTGACCTTTGGATTTGTATCATGGACTGAATAGTCCTCAACCGTAGGCTGCTTTACTATAGGAGGTGGTATAGCCTCTTGAGAAACCATCTAAGAGGTATTCACCCTACAGACGGTGCCAAATGTTTAGAGGTTTATTTAGTCCCTCGAGAGAGTTACGTCACTAAAACTGATTTCCCGTCAGCTGTACCTGCAGAACAACGGAAGCTCCGGGTGTTTGGAGTTCCGCCTCCGACGATCAAGTTAGAAAGTGCTCGGAGTGATGTAAAAGTGCGAAAAGTAAAAGTAGATTGTTAGGTTTTGTAGTGTCCAACACTACGCGGAATGAAACCCTCCCAAAATCCGCACACAAATTCAAGTAACTAATCATGCATATTAATTAACTAACAATCACATAATTAATTAACAAGGAGAGAGAAAGAAGGAAAGACGATCTTGCCCTTGACGCGTGCTTCGCTCTTTCTAAGAGCTCGTACTTGAATGCGTTAATTTCCGCAAATGCGCAAGCCTCCGACGGCTCTCACCCTCGAGATTTGTCCCGAACGGCCCATACCCCGAAGCATAGTGGGGGCTAAACCAAGCTACTTAGAGTATTAGAATTCAGGTATTCTCTTCTTGGAGATCCATTAAAATTCATAACTCAAGCGTGTCCTTTCCCAATGCCAAATGATTGGTATTTATAGGGAAGGGAGCCTTGAATTCCAATCTCCCATCAATGTGGGAGAGTTGGTAAAATGCACTTTATTCAGTTTGTTTTTAATTCAATAATCAAATTGTAATGCAAGTGAATCAACAAGCACCAAGTGTCAAGAGGTGAGAAATGGGGTTAGGTGAGGACCACAAAGGGGGCCAACCTGCCCTTGCTCCCCAAGAAAACCACTAACAACCGGGATCCCACACGCCTCCAACCAGAACGCACCAACTGGCGCCTGAACTTGAGCACCAAGGCATGCCCAACTGGGGCGGCCTGGTACTTTGGGTCTGCCAGCTCAACAGCGAGTGTGAGCATCCCAGCACGCATGCCGCGCTTGCTAGCGTGCTGCTGCTGGGTGCATCCCTCGCTAGCGATGCCCAGCGTGCGATGCTAGCACCTGGTACGTTGCTTGCGAGGGGTGATGCTCCTGCTTGATGCCTTTGGTAAGGCCACTGCTAGCCCAGCCATGCGAGCAAGTGCTAGCGTGCGTGCGACTAGGCGCACCAACCCCGCAAGCATGCTCGGCCAGCAAGCCTAGCACGCACATGCATGCTTGGCTTGCGGCATAGCCATGCGATTGCGGTTGGTGCCCTATGCTAGCCTAGCCTTCGCATGGCTAGGCCAATGCGAAGCTACGGCTTAGCTTTAACTTGTCGTTTGCTTGATTTCTCGCCTCGTCGAATTCTAAATTCGACTCGACTTACGACGCTCGGTTTTGACGCTCTAAGCTCGATATCCGACGTCTTGGTTCGTAATACTTTAATGACTCATTTAATCCTTAGGATTAATTCGTCGCCTCGGATCGGTTACTCAATTAAGGTGAGACCCGAAGGGTTCAGTCAAGATTAAGTTGTAATGATCGAAAGCGGCCTCCAGCTAGACATTTCGATCACTTGATCTCACTGAATAATTACCTTTCACATAATTCAGAACCCTATATCAGAATAATACACTTTTTCGAATGACACTATTCCTTTCATAGATCTTCTCGGATTCCGAGATCTGGTAATTTCTTTATTTTCGAGAGAATTGATTGAGTGTAAATGAACGTGCCCCCCAAAATAGGAGAAATCTTCCTATTTATAGGGTCATTGGTAAGTGTGCCCTTATCTAGGTCATTCTGACCTATATTTGGTGCGCTGCGTCATTTTGCGGCTTTCTCGGGAAATGGGCCGTGAAGACCGTCTTTTTCCCTACTGATTATTAGTGCCACGTGTTAGCTGGTGAGTGACTCTTGTTGGACCTCTTAATGTATGACACGTGTCCCATTCTAATTGGGTCACGTGGCATGGGAATTTTTACCCAAAATACCAACAATGACATAATAATTGTCAGTACAACCTCTAAATAGCAGCAAGTTGCCCTACTATGGAAAAATGGAACATTTCATGTGTCTCATACGCAGGGAAATGCAGGGAAATGTACTACTGAGGAAACAAAGGATGGAAAATATGCTACTTATGAACAATGGTACACGTTATGGCAAAATGGGAGCCCAATGGTACAATGTCTGTAAAAATATGACCAAATTTGTAGTACTTTGGAAAAATAAGACATTTATACTAAGGTAAATGTGCTACGTAGTTTATAGGACGCTAATTATACTACTTGGAAACAATGACACAATTATTGTCACCAAAAGTTCCTACGAGGCAAATTATGCTACATAAGAACAATGGTACAACTTAAGGCAACATGGGAGACAAATGGTACTATTTAAGTCAAAATAGGAACAATTTTGTACTACTGGGGGAAAATGGGATATTAATACTTAGGTAAATGTGCTACTGATGAAATATAGGACCCTACTGATACTAAGTGCTAACAATGTCACAATTATTGTCATCATAAGCTTTGTATATGTAGGGTTTCGTAGTGACCCGACACTACGCGGAAGGAAACCCACCAAGACCCGCCCCTTAATTAATGCAATTAAACAAGCATAATAAACTTAATCAAACAAGATTAAGGACAAGAATTATACCTTTGACGTGTTCTTCGCTCCTAAAGAGCTCTTACTTCAAAATCCCGAAAGGACGAGATCTCCGACGGATCGTACCCTCGACCCGACCCGAGCGTCCTAAGTGTTGAAGGTTAGTCAAGACCCGGACAAAATAACTATGAGTTTTACGAATCAAAGGTTTACTCTTTTCTAGAGTTGCCTTTTTAATGCCACTCAAGGTTGTCTCAAATCCCAATACCAAGCTTGGTATTTATAGGGAAATGAACCCTTGATATTTCATCCTCCACCAATGTGGGAGAATGAATTTTGCTAATTAATTTATTTCTAAAATAAAAATCACAATGCAACAAGTGTCAAATAGAGAGAGAAGGTTCGGTGAGGACCATGAATGGGTGGGGGGACCATTGCCTTGCTCCTCAAGGCCTTGCCCAAGATTAGTCCCCACCTCTTCACCTAAACCCCCACCACATGGGCAGCTGGGCTGCTGCTAGCTAGCACGCCAGCTAGCATGGCGCTGGCCAGCCCAGCCAGCTAGCGTGGTGCTGCCTAGCAGCCTCGCATGCTTGGTGCTAGGCCGTGCTAGGCGCTGGTGCTGGCCAGTGCTAGGCGCTGCTGCTGGACGCCTAGCAATGCCTATCGCACCACACATCTCTCTCCTCGCATCGCATCGCTAGCACAGCCAGCATGCGTGCGGCTAGCGAGCCACGCATACTGGCCGCACTGACCCTCGCATCATGCGCACACGCCTCATGCCCACACGCACTGGCTGGTCGCATATGTGCAAGCCTTGCACCTCGCATCACGCACCAGCCATGAGTCATGCACCTCGCATCACGCACCAGCCAGCCTTTGCACGCACACGCACTAGCCCACACGCATTAGTGCGGCTGCTGTGCGAGGGTAGTGTGCGAGGCTGCGAGGCACACACGCACACACACGCATGCCCCTTGGCAGTGCGATGGTGCTTGTGCGTGGTGCCAGGCCTTGCGATGGTGCCTAGCAAGGCCTGTGCGCTGCGATAGAGCACCACATGCACCCAGGCGCCACGCTAGCATGCTATGGGCTGCCTGGTGCCTGTGTGGCTTGCGATGGCTGCCGTGCGTACCTAGGCACCCATGCTAGCATGCGATTGGCTGCCAGGGTGCGCCTAGGCTGCGATGGTGCCTAGCACACCATGGTGCGCCTAGCACACACATGGTGCACCTAGGCATGCTATGAGCTAGCCTAGCCTAGCTATGGCTAGGCTCATACTTGTTGCTTGTGATTTTGCGACGCTCGGTATCGACGCCCTAGGCTCAATTTCCGACGTCTGTATTTGTAAAACTCTATCGACTCATTAAATCCTTTCGGATTAATTCGACGTCTCGGATCGGAGATTTGATTGGGTTCGACCCGAAGGGTTCAGTTAAGATTAAGCTGTAATATCAATTGTACCCTGATATTACTGATCGGAAGCGGCCTCCACCTAGGCATTCCGATCACTTGACCTTACTGAAGAATTACCTCTGTAATAATTCTGAACCCTCTACCGGAATAATACATTTGTTGGAAGGACACCATTCCTTTCAATCTCCCACTTGTCCTTCCGGACAAGTGTGCATATTGTGTATAGCTCATTTCCTTTGTCTCTTAATGTTTCTTCGTGAACTATAAGGTAAGATTCTTTGTCATCCTTATTACATTCAGAAGTGTTTCTCGATCTCCGAGTTCGACTGTCAATAAGCAGATGATTTCTAAAATCTATCTGAGCATGGCCATGCATTTTACAGTCTCACTCTTCGAGCGGCATTTTAAACAACAAAACATTTTCCCTATTGTTAGTAGGGGGACAATCCCAGTCTTGTATTGTAAGTTCTTCTTACTAAGAGGACATAGACTCCCGAGTGTTCCCGTTATGATCCCCATTTACGGCAGACGTTAGGAAACATCAAAGAGCCTAGTTCTCAAACAAGAAAACTTCACAGTACTCATGGTCTGAGGAAATAAGTTCCGATAGCCATAATGAGAAATGTACTTATGAAAAAATTTAATTTTCTTAAAGTACTCTCATAGGTCTTATCCAGTACAGTTCTAAACTGTACCTGTGCAAATAATTTATGACTGTCACGTCCTCGCAGCACAAGAAACGGTGCTGTAAATCATACAACACACTAATCTATGGCAGTCATCAATCGTCCATCTATTAGCTGACCTCGATTAGGGATACTTTTCGATTTAATATTCAACGTTCACTTAACAGGTGTTTCTTTATCCAAGACATGGTCTTGATACCCTATTTTGAATATTTCCGTAAATCGAATGGACTCATTATTTAATTCTAAACCACAATTAAATAGTAATGGAGTGAATGATAATTTTGCACAAAAATTAATTACTCCATTAATGAATTGTTTTAGTATAGTGTCTTACATTAAATCAACCCTGTTTAATTAAAACACTTGTACAGGGAATATCAAAGCCAATCTCCTATGTGCTTGATTCCCATTGCCTCAACGTGTTTGTTGTGTTTCACTTGAGGCAAAGGTTTAGTCAAAGGATCGGCCACATTATCATCCGTGCCGATCTTACAAATTCTGATTTCACCTTCGGATTTCCATTCCCTTATCATGTGAAATCGCCGTTGCACGTGTTTGACCTTCTGGTGTTCTCTCGGCTCCCTGGCCTGAGCGATAGCTCAATTATTATCACAATAAAGGTTTATCGGTCCCTTGATTAAGGGTACAACACCAAGTTCACTAATGAACTTGCGAATCCAAACAGCTTCCTTGGAAGCTTCCGAAGCGGCCAAGTACTCGGATTTAGTTGTAGAGTCTGCAGTGGTTCTCTGCTTGGCACTCTTCCAGCTGAACGCTCCTCCATTCAGACATAATACATATCCCGACTGTGACTTGAAGTCGTCTCTGTCAGTCTGGAAGCTAGCGTCGGTGTAACCTTCAACAACCAGTTCTTTGTGGCCTTCATACACCAGGAATTTATCCTTGTTCCTTTTTAGGTACTTAAGGATGTTTTTGGCCGCAGTCCAATGCGCCTCTCCTGGGTTCAATTGGTATCGACTCGTTGCACTCAGGGCATACGATACATCTGGCCTTGTACATATCATGGCATACATGATCGATCCGATTAGCGAAGCATATGGGATCTGATTCATTCTTTCTCGCTCAACAGGTGTCTGTGGAAACTGTTTCTTGCTGAGAGTTATGCCATGGGACATGGGTAAATGCCCTCTTTTGGCATTCTCCATGTTGAATCGAGCCAGTACCTTATCAATGTAAGTACTCTAGCTTAATCCAATCATCCTCTTAGATCTATCCCTGTAGATCTTGATGCCCAATATGTACTGTGCCTCTCCTAAGTCCTTCATTGAAAATCACTTTCCTAACCAACCCTTTACGGACTCCAACAATTTTGTGTTGTTTCCAATGAGCAGTATGTCATCTACATACAGGACCAGGAATGCAATATCACTCCCACTGACCTTCTTGTATACACAAGACTCGTCTGGATTCTTGATAAAACCAAACTTGCTGATGGCTTCATCAAATCGCAGATTCCAACTCATGCTGGCTTGCTTTAGTCCATAAATGGACTTCTTCAGCTTGCAAACCTTTCCAGCGCTGCCTGGATCGACAAAACCCTCTGGCTGTGTCATATACACAGTTTCTTCCAAAATCCCATTAAGGAAGGCGGTTTTGACATCCATTTTCCATATTTCGTAATCGTAATATGCAGCAATCGCTAGGATAATCCGGACGGACTTTAGCATTGCAACTGGTGAAAAAGTTTTCTCATAGTCAATCCCGTGGACTTGTCTACAACCTTTTGCCACCAGTCTAGCTTTGTATACCGATACATTTCCATCTTTGTATGTCTTCACTTTGAAGATCCATTTGCATCCAATGGGTGTATAACCCTCGGGCAAATTCACCAAGTCCCAGACTTGATTTTCAGACATGGAGTCCATCTCGGATTTCATGGCCTCTTGCCATTTTGCAGAGTCGGGGCTCGTCATAGCTTGCTTGTATGTCGTCGGCTCATCACCATCCATAACTAGGATGTCCTGATCATCAGTTAAGACAATACTGAGGTATCTGTCTGGTTGAGATCTTTGCCGTTGCGACCTACGTAGGGTAATCGGTTGAGCATTTACATTGTCTGTTTGACTCTGACCAATCTTCTCAGATGCTTCCAAAGTATCTAGATTGTCAGTTTTGTCAGGTTGACATTGTTTCTCGTCCTCTCGAACTTCGTCGAGTTCGATTTTCCTCCCACTTGTCATTTTGGAAAGGTGATCCTTCTCCAAAAAGACACCATCACGAGCAACAAACACTTTGTTCTCGGATTTATTGTAGAGGTAATACCCTTTGGTTTCTTTTGGATATCCCACAAAGAAACACTTATCCTATTTGGGGTGAAGTTTGTCCGAAATTAATCGCTTGACATATGCTTCGCATCCCCAAATCATGAGAAAAGACAACCTAGGAGGTTTCTTAGTCCATAATTCATATGGAGTATTTTCAACAGCTTTTGACGGAGCTCTATTCAGTGTTAGTGCTGCTGTTTGTAGCGCATGTCCCCAAAACGAGATAGGGAGTTCACTAAGACCCATCATTGATCGAACCATGTCTAACAAGGTCCAATTCCTCCGTTCGGACACTCCGTTCCACTGAGGAGTTCCGGGAGGTGTCAACTCTAAATGAATGCCACATTCTTTCAAGTGATCGTCGAATTCATGACTTAAATACTCGCCACCTCGATCCGATCGAAGTGCTTTAATTTCCTTGCCAAGTTGATTTTCAAACGACTCTAAGTCGAATGAGTCAAGAACACCTTCTTGAAGAAGTTTCTTGATGCGTTTGATGTTAATGTGGCCAAGACGACAATGCCACAAGTAGGTTTGATTCGACTCGATGGTCTTAGCCCTTTTGGCAGTATTCTCGATGTTATAGACCTGTTTGTCTAGTGACAGCACATAAAAACCATTTTCTGAATGTGCCTTTCCATATAAAACATTATCAAAATATATAAAACAACTATTGTTTTTGATTCGAAATTCGAATCTTTTGGCGTCCAACGCCGATATTGAAATAATGTTTTTGGTCACTCTAGGAACATGATAACAATTTTCATGTTCCAGAACAAGCCCTGTGGGCAAAGACAAACTGAGAGTTCCCACGGAGACGGCAGACATCCTTGCTCCGTTGCCGACCCGAAGCTCGACCTCTCCCTTCTCTAACCTCCTACTTATCCTTAGTCCCTGAGCATTGGAACAAAGGTGTGAGCCACATCCGGTATCTAATACCCATGATGTTTTGCTAGAGAAGTTTAAGTCTATAACGAAAATACCTGATGAAGAAGAAACGTTCCCGTTCTTCTTATCTTCCTTGAATTTGAGGCAGTCCTTTTTCCAATGTCCCTTCTTCTTGCAGTAGAAACATTCGGAATCTGACTTAGAAGAAGCTGCCTTCTTGTCCTTGTTGCTCTTGGCAAACTTTGACTTAGGCGGGAATTTCTTCTTTTTCCCTTTAAAGCTCTTCTTTTTCCCCGCACTTTTGAACGGCTTGCCCTTCCTCACCATGAGCATGTCATGCTTCCCCTCATCCTTGAGGGTTTGCTTGGCTTGCTTTAACATACCATGAAGCTCGGTGAGGGTTTTCTCCATACTATGCATGTTATAGTTCATCTTGAACTGATCATAGCCTTTATGAAGGGAGTGGAGAATGATGTCAATTGCCATTTCAGTTGAATACCTAGCATCGAGCCTTTCCATGTTTTCAAATAATCCAATCATTTTGAGAACATGCGGGCTGACTGGCTCTCCTTTCTTGAGCTTGCTCTCAAGGATCTGCCTGTGGGTTTCGAACCTTTCAGTTCGGGCCTGCTCTTGGAACATATTCTGAAGCTCAGAAATGATCTCAAAAGTTGTCTCCTTTTCAAAGAAAGTCTTTTGAAGATCCGGAGACATTGTGGCCAACATGATGCATTTGACATCCCGATTGGCACTATGCCATCGGTTAAGGGCTGCCTGAGTGACCTCCTCATTGGGAGCGTCGGGCATTTCCTCATCAAGGACGTATTCCTTTTGCTCCTGCATTAGCACAACGCGGAGATTTCTTTGTCAATCAAGAAAGTTTGGCCCGCTCAACTTCTCCTTGTCGAGAATTGAGCGCAAAGAGAATTGGTTGTTGTTTGTGTTACTTGCAGACATGATTTCTACAATTGAAAGAATTTGAAGTGAAAAACCATGCATACATCAATAAGTTGAAATTTAAAGCGTTCATGCATTTATTCACACTTATTGAGCATTTTATCCACGCATTTTAAGATTGTCCCTTATGGGCGAGAATAAAATGATTCCGAGATCCCAAAGATCAAGAAATGGTCAAGCATGCTTTGGCTTGTCTTAACCATTAAATATATTAAGGTAAGCAATCCAATTGCTAATAGCTCCAAGCTACTCTCGGTTTGATAAAATGTCGCATCTAATGCATACTTGACATTTTATCTCTTTTGCCACGACATCTAAGGACTCCTTACTAATATTGTTGAGCTTAACCAAGACAACTTGTATACCTAGTATACCTTACGTTCCTAGGGAAGTAGTGATGCCTCGCTTTGGCGTAATCCATCACGTACGCGCATTAGTTCGGTAAGTGTTGTTCTTGGAATGGCAAGTTTTAGCTCAATATTATTAAGGGACCTAGGGTTTCTATTTTGGTTGATTTAAGTGAACTTAACTAATCATCGCAACATCATAGAAATCCTAGACATGCATCTAGCAAACATATATATAATAACAATATATAAGGCATAAAAATAGATACATTTGGCAACTAGCATGACCCCTTGAAATCTTCAATTTCCATGGGTCTTCATCTTGGCTCGTCATCCTCGAAACACCGTCTTGAGACTTCTTAGCCAAAATAAAAGAAGCTAGCTAGAACGACTAAGATTAATCTAAATAGTACAAAAATACTTAACGGTTCGCAGACCGTATTTAGATTTACAAAAATACATAACGGAACGCAGTCCGTATTTTCTATCCTAGTCGGGCCCCACTAGTTGCCATTTTCAAAGAACCTGTTTTGAAAGCAATCTTTCATTCACCCGTTCACTATTTGTGAACGGCCCATGCATTTTTACGAAATACATAATTAAACACGCAAAACTAGTAACTAACTTAGGTCGTTAATCCAATTAACGCGCCTAATTAAAACTAGTCAAAATGGTTTAATTCATTATTTCTAAACGCTAAATGCTAACGCATTTAATCAAGCTCCTACTAAATTCCGCATCCGTACTTAATTAATCCGATTAATTAAGTCGGCATAACCCGTAATTAGTCAAAATTTTGCAAAATCGAAAATCGAGGTTTTTAGCCTCGTTAAAATAATTAATTAAAATTATTAACACGGGAAAAAATCGCAAAATCATAGCTCAATTTTAAGCAAAAAGGGCATCATCCAATGATGCTTGGCGCACCATGGCTACTAGGCAGCCCATGGCCCCTGCGCCATGGTGCGTGGTGCTGGCTGCTAGCAGGTGCGCCTAGCACAGCCTGGCTAGCTTGCTAGCATGCTACGCATGCTAGCAGCTTGCTGGCACAAGCATCAGGGGCTGGCTGGCTGGGGCTTGCTGCCTTGCTGCTCAGCAGCCGCACAAACGTACCAGCAGCCTAAGGCCCCTGCGCGCCAGCATATGCACCACACAACAGCCCCTCCACGCCACACAGCTACGCATCAAGCGATGGACAGCCTTATGCGCACCACAGGCAGCCCGACTAGCCTTGGTGACGCTTGCGGTTTTGCATCGTTTTGCGTGCATTTTACTAGGAATTTAATTCCGATTTGTGTGCGACAATAATCAATTCTAAATCAAATTTTAGAATTAATTTTGAGGGAAAAATAAAATAAAACAAATGTTAAGTCTAACTTAAAAAATTTTATTTTAATTGGTGCACAAGCCCAAATTTATCCAAAATTTCAATTTTGAACAAAATTAGGTCAAATTTTATGCTTAAAATAAAATGAGCTATGTCCAAAATTAATCTTCCAATATGCAAATTAATCATGGATTTGACAAAAGGGAGTTGAAAAATAAATCAATCATCCAATGATAAAATTTTCCAACTTGCATACTTGTGTAAAATACCAAGATTACATCTTCCAATATGAAGATTAATCAAATTTTACTCACAAGTAATTGAACTTAATGGATTTTAATCAACCAAAATATGAAAAAAATCCAAACTTTGTTCAACATGGAATTTAGGGTTAGAGTTCCAATCATTTAAACACTTAAAGATTAGAACTTTAGCAACACTTGGGAACTTAAAATACAAAATCACAACAAGTTTTCACACCTTATTGCAATTTATTTGCAAAATTGTGAAAAACAAGTTTATGTGATAACTTGGTATATCAACTTAAGCACTAATAAACACTCCATTATTATGCTCAAGGATATTTTAAAACCAGTAGATTAGTGATGCAAATGTGCATTTAATCTAACCTTGTAATGTTTGCATTAATCAAGGCTTAAAAAGAGTTAAAACTTTCGTTGAAAAACGAACAACCCCTGAAAAATTGGGTTTCTGGTTCGAATTTGGCTTCTGGACAATCCCAAAGGACTGAAACAGTTCCAGAATGTTGATTCCACCCAAAAATCACTATTTTTGAGCCAAAATCTGGGTTCGACAGCCAAATCGATAATAAAATCGAGTTTTAAAATTTAATTAAAACGAGCATCTAATCTAATTAGATGAACATGAACCAGAAAAATAAATTCTTTAAAACACCTTAATTAAACAATAATTGCAAAAATCAAAAGGAGCGTGGCTCCGATACCGCTGTAGGGTTTCGCAGTGACCCGACACTACGCGGAAGGAAACCCACCAAGACCCGCCCCTTAATTAAAGCAATTAAACATGCATAATAAACTAAATCAAACAAGATTAAGGACAAGAATTATACCTTTGACGCGTGCTTCGCTCCTAAAAAGCTCTTACTTCAAAATCCCGAAAGGACGAGATCTCCGACGGATCGTACCCTCGACCCGACCACAGCGTCCTAAGTCTTGAAGGTTAGTCAAGACCCGGACAAAATAACTATGAGTTTTACGAATCAAAGGTTTACTCTTTTCTAGAGTTGCCTTTTTAATTCCACTCAAGGTTGTCTCAAATCCCAATACCAAGCTTGGTATTTATAGGGAAATGATCCCTTGATATTTCATCCTCCACCAATGTGGGAGAATGAATTTTGCTAATTAATTTATTTCTAAAATAAATTATTAAACAAAACTAATCACAATGCAACAAGTGTCAAATAGAGAGAGAAGGTTAGATGAGGACCATGAATGGGTGGGGGGACCATTGCCTTGCTCCTCAAGGCCTTACCCAAGATTGGTCCCCACCTCTTCACCTAAACCGCCACCACTTGGGCAGCTGGGCTGCTGCCAGCTAGCATGGCCCTGGCCAGCCCAGCCAGCTAGCGTGGTGCTGCCCAGCAGCCTTGCATGCCTGGTGCTAGGCCATGCTAGGCGCTGGTGCTGGCCAGTGCTAAGCGCTGCTGCTGGCAGCCTAGCAATGCCTATCGCACCACTCATCTCTCTCCTCGCATCGCATCGCTAGCACAGCCAGCATGCGTGCTGCTAGCGAGCCACGCATGCTGGCCGCACTGACCCTCGCATCATGCGCACACGCCTCATGCCCACACGCACTGGCTGGTCGCATATGTGTAAGCCTCACACCTCGCATCACGCACCAGCCATGCGTCGTGCACCATGCACACGCACATGCATGCGTGGTGCTGCTGCTAGCACCCTAGCCAGCCTTTGCACGCACACGCACCAGCCCACACGCATCAGTGCGGCTGTTGTGCGAGGGTAGTGTGCGAGGCTGCGAGGCACACACGCACACACACGCATGCCCCTTGGCAGTGCGATGGTGCTTGTGTGTGGTGCCAGGCGCCTAGCAAGGCCTGTGCGCTGCGATAGGGCACCACATGCACCCAGGCGCCACGCTAGCATGCTATGGGCTGCCTGGTGCCTGTGTGGCCTGCGATGGCTGCCATGCGCACCTAGGCTTCCATGCTAGCACGCGATGGGCTGCTAGGGTGCGCCTAGGCTGCGATGGTGCCTAGCACACCATGGTGCGCCTAGCACACACATGGTGCACCTAGGCATGCTATGAGCTAGCCTAGCCTAGCTACGGCTACGCTCATACTTGTTGCTTGTGATTTTGCGATGCTCGGTATCGACGCCCTAGGCTCGATTTCCGACGTCTGTATTCGTAAAGCTCTGTCGACTCATTAAATCCTTTCGGATTAATTCGACGTCTCGGATCGGAGATTCGATTTAGGTTCGACTCGAAGGGTTCAGTTAAGATTAAGCTGTAATATCAATTGTACCCTGATATCACTGATCGGAAGCGGCCTCCACCTAGGCATTCCGATCACTTGACCTTACTGAAGAATTACCTCTATAATAATTCTGAACCCTCTACCGGAATAATACACTTGTTGGAAGGACACCATTCCTTTCAGTATAGGACCAAGTACAATGGAAAAGTAGAACATTTTAAGCAAAATAGTTTAAAATAAGTTTTACATAAGTTTTTATTGTTTGAAATAAACCCCAAAATGATCTAAATCTACACCTGAACTAGATCAACCATTAAAATATTAATGGGACTATTTCAAAACCTGAACAATTGGTACTATACCACCTGATCCAAAATATAGTCTCACAGCACCACATTATACTACCCGTCTACCACATACTTCAGAAATGCATAATGACAGTTTTAAGGGTTACATAGCTATAAACTAAACAAAAATGACATTGTTCACAGAATAGGGACCAAATTAGAACACCACTCCTCCCACACTACCAACCATATCATTCCACAATGATTTCTAGTAGAGGTCCTAGGACTTGAACCAGCATTTCCAATAAATCTCTCAGTTCGTTAATGTCACATTGTACATCATCCAAGAACAAATTATTCCTCGCATTAGGAATCTTTCCCTACAAACAGTCACAGAACCAGAGTAAACATGTGATCAAAGTGGTACAAATGGAATTGGTGAAAATACACATGTGCCACATACCATACTAAATTTAGAAGTAAACCTCTTAGCAAGGAACTTGATACAGGCCAGCATAACAACACCATAGTATGAGCTGCAAACAAATAGGTGACCCAATATGAATAAAATGAGTGAAAACAATACAGATTAAAGCAAACAACAAATGTTCAGATCTACTCACTGATCGCAGAAATCCAAGCACTCCACAGCACATCGAGTCCAACCAGTGATCATACCAGTTTTCCATTATGGGTCACTCAACCCAAAAAGTACATCAAGCCCTTATAATAACCACATAATACGATGGATTCCTTTTGTAGAAAAACAAGCATACGTTAACATACCAGAAGATCAACATTATTAGCATGTGTGTTGAATGGGTAAGGGTACAGGGAATCGATCATTCACACCTTTCGTGCCTTCAAATCCAGAGCTAAGCACCACCAATGAGAGTCCTCAGGACTATCCTTGGGTACTTCAAGAACAGGGACGAATAACTGTTTCAGTGCCACAGCAAAACAAAAAGTCCAGAGCATCAGAATTTCACTAAATTGATGCAAAATCCAGGGGAAATTTAAAGCACAGAAAAATGGCGGTAAGTGACAAACAGTTCAAATCTCCGAAAGCTCGTAGCATAAAAAACATTTCCCATACTTCCTAGCAACTTGTTTTTCCTTGCCTTCGTCCATCAAAATGTGATTCTACATGAACACAAACAATGTCAATCTTCTATGACTAAATACATAACATAATCAACTAAGTCAACACTAGATTGCTTACCGAGAAGCTTGGATCTAGCAAAATACGCTTGCTTCGGTTGAAAAAGTCTTTTGTTGCCCATTTCTTGGTGTAAACCACACTCGCCACCCTAACATAATCAGAGGACACCCTTGATCTAGGGTGCACTTTGCTAAAGCAATCCCTCTAACTTGCTTCTATATCGTCACATTTAATTAAAACAATGTCAAGGCTATCAAGCAAACATAAACCACCAGTACTCCACATCAACATAGTAAATTAAATAGATAACCAACAACATCATCCAAAACTTCATAAGCAAGAGATTAATAACTAAATGAAACATAGAATAATTACCTCAATTGGTCATTTGATTCCTTCCACCGACGAACAAACCGAAGAAAACGTGTCTCGAGCGTTGTATGCCTTCGGATCTTTGAGACATTTCTGAACACCGAGTGACAAAGCTTTCTCGGTAGGTTTGACTACCCTCTTATTTGCAGTACCATCCCCTGTACCAGTTAACTCATCTTCCCCTTCTGATGAAGAGTAACTCCCCACACTACTCCCAACATAAAACTACACAGTGGTGCCCCTAGTACCTAGCAGTCCCAGCACCACCTGAGCTCCAGCCCATGCAAAATGATTGTCCTCATCAGTTTCAGAATCATCGCTAAGGAAATCATTTATTTCAACAGCATTCCCTTCAACACCAACCTTATTTTCTATCACACCTACGTCTTCTCCAATTTTTTTAACCAGCAAACTATTGTTCCTCACCCTCCACTATGGAACTTATAGGGACCTGATTACCCTTCCCAACAGGCTCATCCTGATAAGGCCCGTTGTTACTAAGAAAAACCTCAAGCTCACTACTTTCTTTGTTTCCAACCCTATCCAAAATAACCCCATCCACCACTGGTTCAGGATCCACCACAGTGTTTAAAGCCCGATCCACCCTCAAAAATTCACTTTCTCTGACAACATGTTGAACACTTGGAACCAAAGAAGAAACTACTACAAAGCCATCCATTTTTGCTAACACTGCTTGCCTAAAATCTGCCGCAATTACTCGCCTACCATCTGCCTCAACTGCTTGCCTACCAACCGCCTCAACAGGTTTTTTGTCAATTACCTTAGCTGGTTTTTTATTAGCACCCTCAGCTAGTTTTTTGTTATCACCCTCAACTGGTTTTTGGTTAACACCAACTAGATCACACTAGTAGAATAAGCTAAATTGGAAGCGGTTCAAACCTCCTAATTGGAAGCGATTTTGAACCGCTTCGGTTTGGGGGGCTTGCCATTGTGAAGTTAAATTGGAAGCGGTTTTGGCGCCAAACCGCTTCCAATTCCCATTTTCCCCTTGAAAAGTTTAATGTAATTGGAAGCGGTTTAGGCGCCAAACCGCTTCCAATTGTACAATTTTTTATTTAATATTATATTATTAATTATTTTAATATAATAATATTATTAGTGACCTTTCACAATAATTTTAGTATTATTAATTAATAATATTAATATAATATTATTATTAATTAATAATAATATTAATATTACGTACAAAAAAAATAATACAATGATATATATAACACGAAATAATTATATATATAAAAAGTAACATCATTAATATATTTAATTAACAACCATATTTAATTGCACCAACATATATTAAGATTACAATTACAAATACTACGTACTAATAAGTACTTAATTAATTAAAATAATGTTGATAATAACTAATAAATAAAGTCAAGCTAACAAACCAATATAACCATTACGACAATTCTAGAAGCCATCAAATGTGAAGAAAAAAGCCCACATGTCGCGAACTTCATTGATTTCCTTCCTTGTTAACGGACCTTCCCTTTGAACCTTGCAAAACTTAAGAGAAAACAAAAAAACCAAACATTGTCATAAGTATCACAAGACTGAAATGCACCAATATCAAAGAAATTCATTGAAAATCACCAAAATGGCCGAAATGCACCAAAATCACGTGCATGTACAGGCTGCTGGGCAGCTGCCTGGCCGGGCTGCTGGCTGCCTGGCTGGGCTGCTGCCTGGCTTGGTGTTGCAGTGGTGCCTGGCCAGCCAGCCTTGGCTACTGCAGCTGCCTGGCCTGCCTGTCTGGCCTGCAGCAGTGGCCTCGCCTGCCGGTCTTGGCTGCTGCAGCTACATGGGCAGCGTGCCTTGGCTGCTGCAGTGGCCTGGCCTGCCTGCCTTGGCTTCTGCAGCTGCCTGGGCAGCGTGCCTTGGCTGTTGCTGCTTCCTGGGTAGCATGCCTTGACTGCTGCAACTTCATGGGTTGTGTGCGTGTTATGCTTGTGTTTTGTTCGGCACAATAATGGAAACAAGTAATAGGTTGAAGATAGTAAAAGCATACCTCATCTAGTTGTTGTGCTTCCTTGCCACTATTGACTATGTCAAGAATAAACCTCATAACGTATAGAGCACAATCAAGTCCGTTGTCTTGTTGCGCACACTGACATGCCACAAAGGTAATCAAATCATGCATAGCAATAACCGAACCCAAGTATATTAAGCAAATCACTAACTCAAGGCATTACCTTTGGAAATTTCCACATAGGACCCGCAGGAGAACAACAATTTAGCTTCTTCATTACACTTTAGGAAAATAAGTTCAAAGTTAGAAACATAAATACTCAATGATTTAGGTGAGGTCAATCAACAATAGGAAGCAATATGTACCTATTTAATATATTATGCACTAGCAACCTACATGGTGGATTCTGACGAAGTGAATCAAAGTGGTAGATTGTGTATTTGGAAACACAAATCACCAAAAGGGTCCAATGAGCACTACATATATTTCAAAAATGTCATCATATATACGCCACAGTTAACTGCATTTTCAGAATTAAAGAAAAGATAACAACTGAATTATGACATTTGTAGACGTACTCCTCAAAATATGGGGCTAATATGAACTTATCTCTCGTACACGTTAATTGCTTAATACTCCGTTCTAGGTAATCTTCCATATCACGAGGGTTGCATAAGCATCTGGTAATCGAGGTCTGCTCGGAGCAAAACCACCCAACTGCAGCCTCGGAATCATATAAGCAACTAAGGTGCTCATGTAGTGCCCTTCAAAACAGTATTGTGGGGAATAATTATTAATTGCATTGTTTACATTCTAAAATGCAACACCAATATGATAAGGAATAGTGGCATTGAATTACCTCATGAAAGCTTGAATGATGGAAATGTTAAGCATGGCACCGGATAGAAATTCCTTCACATCCTCTTTTGTAATTGGTGTGATCCCATCCTCATCATAGTGGAACAATGCCTTAGGTAAAATCACTTCAATAGATCTACCCCTAAGCAACTCGCTCACACGGTTGTGAAGAAAAGTACAAGCTTTAGAGAGCGAATTCAAGATGTCGGCTTCTACTAGTGGAGTACAACTCGTGGTAGAACCTCTCGAACTCTTATTCAACCCTTGTCCTTGTTCCATGTTCTTTGTAGGTTGGACATTCTTAGATTTTGGCTTCTCCACCTTCTTCCTTTTAGATGACTGATTTTCATTTGTAACATAAAAGTACATGGTTAAATTACAAGCTATTTGGGACATGTTTTAAAAACAAGCTAAGTAGTGTACACTTACCCCTCCTATCAACCTCACCCGATCACGTGGCCATTGCACAAAGCTACTTTTCGCATCAAGCAGCGTGATGAAGTCATATTCCTCTCTAGGCACCAGTAGGGGCAAGTCCTCAAACCCTGGTACTATGGAATTGATCTCGACCGAGATATAGTGGGTACTAGTATTAGACTTGAAATGGACCTTGTCAAATGGTTGTGCGCTACCATACCCCACCAACTCTCCATCCACGTTTTTCCCAAGGTGAAGAAGCTCACAAGGCGTCTCTTCATACACATTTGATTAGGACAAGTTATGAACTAATCAACCAGTGTAAGCCTAATACAAGGACATTTCATTAAGACTTGAAATTTACCTGAACATCTGGAAAAGGATCAGGTGTCTGGTTTGCAATCCCCCTTGAGTCTACATGCCTAGGACTAGAAATCTGTAACAGTTCAAAATAATTATGCTACATAAGGCCTCGTTTGATGATATGAAGTTCATGTTCTCAACTGTAATTCAATTACCTTGCTCTCAACAAGTGGATTGTCCCCGACATCTTTTGGGTGACTACATGAGTCCACTGGGGTTATCGGGGGCAAAGACAAGGTTGGCAAGTTCATGTGCTTCAAAATGGCATTGAATTGACTTTGCAATTGTTCTTGCAACTCTTTGCATATCTCCGCCTTAATTGATTCCTTTTCCTTGGCATCCATATGGTGTGGCGAATTAACACTTGATCTAGATCTTCCTGATCTAGTGTATTCTGAACCCATAACCTTTTCCCACCCTAGTTTTTTGCCTCCCGTTCCAATTACTCGCCCAGGGTGGTATGGTTTTCCCAAAGCCAAGGTAAAAGGATCGTTCTCTATGCTTGGAGTGAGCTTGCCTTCAACCACTTCCGACGTATGCTTGAGCTGCAACAACACAAAAAGTTTGGTTAATTCTAAGTTAGATGTAGTTTCTATGGAAATATTTAATAATAACGGTGGAATATTAGCATAAATGACTTAGGGTGCTTACAAGTGCATATGCTACTGTTTTCGTAACCGGGTGCATGACGTACTTCCCGGTGTTCTTGTCGATCCCATGCATAGCACACCACAAGTCATTTGCACGACTTACCAAAGATGTGACCGTGGAGGGAAGGTTTATCAGATGATGATATATTGGATGTGGGGTATAAACCCTCTTTGATCCACTTTGGTCTACTTTCCGCAAATGTCTTACAACCCATATGATGGCTATACATTTTCTTCTCAGCATTGCTCATAGCTTGTTGACTTTTTTCCTACACATTAACAAATGTTCGCATCATTATATGTAGTGAGCAAAATTGAGGAAACAACTGTAATTTATATAAAAATACATACAAGTGCAGTAGTAGTAGTTGATTTTGCCAAAAACTTCTCCAAGTCCTTCACCGTTATTTGTGGATATACATCCCACGGTTTCTTCTCAGGTTCCTCCTCTCCTGCCTTACCCAACACAGTTTTCTTCGGTTTATGCTTTTGTTTCTTATGGATCCATCTTGTTCTCAACGAACTTTTGAAGTTTTTGAATCTCTCTTGTACAAAACCTTCAAACGATCTTCTCTTGTCTGGCTCATCAGGAATATTAAACACACTCTGTAAGAATGGTAAACGTCCATGTTAGTCAAGGGAAAAAAAATTGCAAAAAAAAAAAGGATCACCCTAGGCAGGCCGCACAGCAGCACTGGCAGGCTGCACAGCCACCCTAGGCAGGCTGGACACGCAAGTGTACGTAGTTTGGTTAATTTCATTGAATGCGCATTGATTTTGGAATGAAGTTTTATGACAAAAACTAAAATACAAAACACTTACCATTGTATCATCCCAAAACATTTGAAGCAACCCTTTAGGTATCTTTGCCCAGTCAAGTGTGATCGGTATTTTACGAGCCAGTATGGCAATGTGTGTGGAATATTTGTTGCGCCATTGCCTAGTAGGTTGACCCAACTCGTCAAACTCAAGAACCATGGGTTCCCCGAGTTTCTTAAATGCTTTTGTTGCACCCCTAACCTTTCTCTTCCCCGATGCCTTTCCACCACCGCTTGTTTTCACTTGACGTTGCATGTGCATTTGTCCTTGTGAATCTCATACAAACTCGGAGACAATATCATCCATAATAGGGGGGGCACATTCAGCTATTATCTCATAAGCATCAAATCTACGCTGCAACACATCATGAGCTTGGTCATATGGTTCACCCAAATCTTACTCCTTATTGATATCATACAACTCATCACCAGATTCAGAACTACCACGGTCTTCATCATCCATATCCTCTTCGTGGTGAAGGTATTCATCACCACCCATTTTATATACACACCTACCACCACAAGCAACGCAAATAATTAGTCATTAGTAAGACCAAAAATTGCTAAAAGTCATTGATTTCATGCTAATACAAGGTGCTAGAAGCGAAAAAAGTTGAAAATGGCAAAAATGAGCTACTAACTTTCCCAACTTCTTTATTTTCATTCCTAGTTTACATATAATCCTTCTAAAAATTCATATTTGGTATACAAAACATGTTTACAACTTGAAAATGCTTAAAAGTCATTGATTTCATGCTAATACAAGGTGCTAGAAGCGAAAAAAGTTGAAAACGGCAAAAATGAGCTACTAACTTTCCCAACTTCTTTATTTTCATTCATAGTTCACATGTAATCCTTCTAAAAATTCATATTTGGTATACAAAACATGTTTACAACTTGAAAGTTCTTAAAAGTATTTGATTTCATGCTAATACAAGGTTACAGGAGCTAAAAAAGTTAAAAATGGCAAAAATGAGCTTCTACTTTCCCAACTTCTTTATTTTCATTCCTAGTTCACATCTAATTCTTCTAACAACTAATATTAGGTATAAAAAACATGTTTACAACTTCAAAATGCTTACAAGTCATTGATTTCATGCTAATACAAGGTGCTAGAAGCGAAAAAAGTAGAAAAGGGCAAAAATGAGCTACTAACTTTCCCAACTTCTTTATTTTCATTCCTCGTTCACATCTAATCCTTCTAACAACTCATATTAGGTATAAAAAACATTTTTACAACTTGAAAATGCTTAAAAGTCATTGATTTCATGCTAATACAAGGTTATAGGAGCGAAAAAAGTTGAAAATGCCAAAAATGAGCTTCTAACTTTCCCAACTTCTTTATTTTCATTCCTAGTTCACATCCAATCCTTCTAACAACTCATAATAGGTATAAAAAACATGTTTACAGCTTGAAAATGCTTAAAAGTCATGTATTTCTTGCTAATACAAGGTTATAGGAGCGAAATAAGTTAAAAATGGCAAAAATGAGCTACTAACTTTCCCAACTTCTTTATTTTCATTCCTAGTTCACATGTAATCCTTCTAACAACTCATATTAGGTATAAAGAAACATGTTTAAAACTTGAAAATGCTTAAAAGTCATTGATTTCATGCTAATACAAGGTTATAGGAGCGAAAAAAGTTGAAAATGCCAAAAATGAGCTTCTAACTTTCCCAACTTCTTTATTTTCATTCCTAGTTCACATCCAATCCTTCTAACAACTCATAATAGGTATAAAAAACATGTTTACAGCTTGAAAATGCTTAAAAGTCATTTATTTCTTGCTAATACAAGGTTATAGGAGCGAAATAAGTTAAAAATGGCAAAAATGAGCTACTAACTTTCCCAACTTCTTTATTTTCATTCCTAGTTCACATGTAATCCTTCTAACAACTCATATTTGGTATACAAAATTTGTTTACAACTTGAAAATGCTTAAAATGGCAAAAATGAGCTACTAACTTTCCCAATTACTTTTTCGTAGCGGTTCAACCCAAACCGCTTCCAATTCTATACAGATTTTTTTTTTTTAGTTTTGCCGAGTTTTTGTAGGGAACTGGAAGCGCAATTCAATAACTGCTTCCAATTTGTGGCTTCGCATTACCTTTTTTCTTCTAGTGTCACCAATTGACATTGTTGTCAATCACTTTGTAGTAGATGTGTCAATACAGCTTCCCATCAACTCAGTCAATGACTAAAAAACATGATTGACTTTTTTATCTTTAACATATATCAACAGAGGAGTTAGCCTCTCCATCACCTACAGTTCAGAACAAAACACATCAATTTATTTGAAATAAGTGACCAGCATAAACAACCTAAAGTTGAAATAAAGTGAAAATTTAACAAACTAATGTATACCTTGTCCGTAATTTGACCTTCTACATTTGAATTCATTCTCTCTTCACGAGGTGACAATGGATGTGGCTCACCGTACACCCTATTCAAAGACTACAACACATAAGAAAAACCTTATCACCAAACACATCATTTACAAGGTTTTACAAAAGTACAACTACAAAAAAAAAGATAACTCACCGGCAGCCATCCACCATCACCACCTTCATATTTGTCATCTTCCACGACCTTATTTATTTTTTCTTGAGACCAAGCCTGCAATCTCGGTGTAAGACCCCATAGCATGGAATGCGATTCAGATGGTCAAGGTAAAATATCTATGCAAATGAAAATCAAAATCAAAATACCATTAACTCCGAGATGTAATAAAAATATCCACACCAATAATACTAAAAAAATAAAATTAAAATAAAATCCACTAGCTACCTACCAATACAAACAAGATACATCCATCGGAACCAGCAACATATCCATTTTCTTAAAACTTCTTTTGGAACTTCCTTGTTGCGGTGCACAATCACTTATACACCATTGTGCATCAGTCATACTCCATCGTTTCATCATATAAAAGCAACGCCGGGGTGAGTGCAACTGTCAGACGGCTAGTATTCGTCATAGCACATAACAAGTACCCCAAGGCTTGAATTCAGCGTTCTCAACATCACTAGAAAGAGGCAACACATTCCCCTCACTATCAGTCTAGATGACTCGCTCAGTAGCTAACGATAGCGAGATGTTATCACCACCACCCTTTGTATACTTTTGCACCAATCTTCTTGACTCTGCCTGCATCTCTTCAATGTCCGTCGAAATCCTAGCTGGAATTTCCTTGGAACCCATTGAAATCCAAAGCACATACTCCACCTGAACAAGGCTAATTGGAACAACATAGTGATAACCAAAGACAAGGGAACCACCACCCTCCACCCTTGTCAGTAGCCAGTACGCAAATTTACGAGGTAAGTAACTAAGTGGGATCTTCAACAATCCACCAAAACCCATTTCTGTCACCACCTTCTTCCCGAAGTCATCAAACTTCTGAACTATACTACCAAAGGCCTTCACACCATTTCAAATTAGGGGCCTACACCAGCAAGTTAAAAAAGATTTCAGTCACCAGACCATATTAACACAACCATAACAGTGATTCATTCCAATATTCAATTATTCTCCCCTTATAAGTTCTATTTTCTTTAACTACTAACTCAATTACATTAATAAACATTAAAATGTCAACTTAATGCCAGACTATTTACTCCCATCCCCTCCACATTCACACAAAACTACACCATGACTTCAATTTACATAACCAAACCTTTCAAAACAGCAAATAAACACAACAACGTAAGTCCAAACATCATACACACCAAGTTCAAACATCATTGCAACACATCAATCCCATCAATCATAACAAACCTAAACAATTACTAACATACAGAATCACTCACTCATATTTAACAAATACCATAATCAGATCCTCCATTGCAACAACACACAACAAAAAACAAGGCAACAGATTACCTTTTGCGTAGTTCTTGACTGTGTTTTTACCACAATCCCTTTAGCCCTCACCTTCTCACCTTTTGTCTTCTCAGCCTGGAGATACACATTTCAATACAAATCATTCCACATTCATGTTCCTTTCTTACCTAATTAATAACAAAATTCACAAAAGTTCAAAACCCATACCTTCACCTTTCTTGCCTTTTTAACTTTTGGTTTCTCAACCGGCGCTCCCTTATGCTTTCCACTTTAAAACCTCTCAGTCAACAACTTCACAAGAAGATTATCCAGGTCATTCTGTTCCTCTTATGCTTCTTCAACCTGGTCTTCCGACTCTAACTCTTCCTCTGCATCACCATTGTCATCGTCCTCCTCATCATCCTCCGCATCATATTTTCTATTTGACTAAAAATCTAGATTTGAAACATCATCATCAGCAGCACTCTAGTCACTGCTATCTTTTAATGACACTTGCTCAAAAACAGGGGCGCCTCTCACTTTCTTCTTCCCCTTATTGTCAGCTTTCTTTTTAAACACATCTGAAGCCCCATTATTTATAGCTTTTGAACTCCCCTACAACAGTACATATCATCTTAATATATTTCATACATCGTGCCAGGGCAAAACAACGATTATACAACACATTGCTTACCATAACCCTCTTGGGGGGCACCATAACAGAACCCGCTGCGTGAATTAATATTTTGGGGAGACTTACACTCATCCCTTCTCTATTTCTTCTAAATGCACATGTAAGGTTTTCAGGGCAGCTGGCCCTTTAGAGTTTTCTGAAGTGCATATTGATGCAGCTCTAACGCCTGCACTGTGTCCTTCTAGGGTTGCTAACGAGCCTTTTTGCCCTGCCGTGAATGTTAGGGCAGACGAATCTATTTTCATTGACGACCCTCTTTAGGAAGGTACTCTGGAGTATAGGCTGACCCGGGGTATTCGGCTCCCCGCTGAACTTGGGAACGAGTATGTCAACGTGAATGCTGTCGTTACCTGCCATGACCTGCAAAAGGTATCGTTTTACTTGCTTCTTTCCTTCCTTCATTTTATGAGGTTTTCACTTATTGTTTTCTTTTCGTTATTCTTTTATTCTTATTATTTTTGTTCCCTTCTTTGGTGGCTGCCCAGCTCACTAGCTTTGTTGGTGATCTAGCTAATGCTTTGGTCACTGTTGAGAAAGGGTACCAATCTCAAAGTTTGAGCTTAAAAAAAAGGTTGCAAATCTGGAGGGGGTTCAGAACGAGAAGGAAGAGCTGGAGCATGGATTAGGGGAGAAGGGTGACGCGTTGCGTGCTGCTCAACTCCAATTAGTTGATTACCTCCCTGCTGCTCAAAAGCTGGCTGAGCGTGAAGATGAGCTGAAAATGGCTCAGGCTTAAGTGTAGAGTTTGGAAGCAACTGTAGCTCACTTGAAGGGAGACCGTACTGCGAACCCCTTAACGCAGCTCGCAAGGATGCTTTGGTGGAGTTTGTTTCCTCTCACACCTTTGCGGATCTACTCACAGATAGGCATGATGGAGGCTGGGAGGCTGCACGTAGTTGTGCTAACCATGTGTTTGGCACAGGTGAGGAGCAACAGGTGAAGTTTGAGCAGTTTTGGAGCAGGGTTGATCAGGCTGGGAACCAGGATGCCTATGTGTATCCACTTACCACCCTCGTGTTCCTGCTTGTGGCATACCAGGCCATGCTGTTCTCAACAAGGTCCCTGCTGAGTCTCTGACCTTTCTGCTATTATTGGGGTGGAGGCCCTTCCTGCCAATCAATAAAGGTTTTAGCGGCCATCTCCCTCTTCTTCTAGTGGCTCATCTAAGTATCCCTCTCCCCGCTCTGTTGTAAGCTAATTTTTTTGCTTTCTTCCATTGGGGTGTATGGCCGCCAGTAGTTGTGTAGGTTTTGGAGGCTTGTACTTGCCTTGGCTATTTGCCATAAATTTTTATCTTTTCTATGTTTGTTAAGACAATACTCTTGTGCCTCTGGAATTTGCACTTTGGTTTTTACTCAGTGTCAAGGGTTGTCTGACACAAACTTTGCAATTTGCTTTGCTGTTCTTGCTTTAACTTTTAGCTTCCTTCATCTCTTTTTTTGTTGTGCATTCTTCGTTGTGTATTTCTGATTGATGTGTGCTTGGCTCAGTCATCAGAGGGAGAGGGTATTACTCTTTTCGCTGTTTAGAGTTCTCCCCCTTCCTAGCTGATACTGCTGCCCCCTTGACTGCGCTGCTGGCTACCTTTACCTACTAGCGCTCCAAGCCTTAGTTTATTTAGGCAAACTGTTACTCTAGGCGTCCCCATTGTAACAACCTCCTTCTAAGGCTGGAAACACCCTCAGCGTAGGATTGTGGCCTTCTTGTTTGCGTTTTCTTGCCCATCCCCTGCCTCTTGGGGGGGCTTGGGGTTTTTGTGCCGCCACTTTATTTTAGTGCGGTTTAATTGTTATTCCACTGTTTCTATGGACAAGGTTTCTACCTCCGCTTTATTGTAGCGAGGCTTTAATGAGGCGAATACGTTGTTTTCTATTTTGCTTAGCTCGTGCTGGGTTTTCCTTATTGTAGCAAACCCTGCTTCTCCCTGCTCGTTATGGCAGAAACATATAATCCTTTGCAAATAAACAAGTTTGTTATATAATAAAATATCATGTTTAGGGAAAGGCCTCACACAGAGGTTAAATATTCCATTGACAATTTGAAACGCTTCCACTTCTTCAAAATTACAACTTAGCCGAAAATAAAGCTTAAACTCTTCCTTCATGTATAGTTAAACAAAATGCTAAAGCAAAACATCAAAATACATGAAAAACCTCTTTAGGACGTCAGCGTTGACACTGTTCCTTAAGATGCAGCCATCCTAGTCAGAGAGTAGGTAAGTCCCCCGAGCATACCTGCTTGTGTTTATGAATGGTCCTTCCCAATTCGCGCTCAATTTTCCATGTAGCTTTCCTCTGCCCACAGCAGCTGTTCTTCTCAGTACTAAGTCCCCTTCACTGAACTCTCTATGCCTTACTCTTCTGTTGTAGACCTTGGCCATTCTGCTTTTCTAAGCAACTAACTTCAGGGTAGCCTTCAACCTAACTTCTGGCAAGAGATCTAACTCCTCCCTCATTCTTTCCTCGTTCTTCAGACTATCATAGTGTTGTACTCTAAGACTTGGGAGTTGTACTTCAATGGGAACACTAATTCAGCTCCATACGCTAGGGTGTAGGGTTTCGTAGTGACCCGAAAGTACGCGGAAGAAAACCCACCAAGACCCGCCCCTTAATTAAAACAATTAACAAGCATATTAAACTTAATAAAAAAAGATTAAGAACAAGAATTATACCTTTGTCGCGTGCTTCGCTCCCAAAGAGCTCTTACTTCAATATCCCGAAAACACGAGATCTCCGACGAATCATACCCTCGACCCGACCCGAGCGTCCTAAGTCTTGAAGGTTAGTTAAGATCCAGACAAAATAACTATGAGTTTTACGAATCAAAGGTTTACTCTTAATTAGAGTTGCCTTTTTAATTCCACTCAAGGTTCTTCATTCCCAAATACCCAAGCTTGGTATTTATAGGAAAATGAACCCTTTATTTTTCATCCTCCACCAATGTGGGAGTGTTAAATATCAATGATTTATTTAATTTCCGAATTAAATAAATAATCAAGTAAATCACATTGCGACAAGTAGCATGATCATGTGCAAAGAAGTAGTGCCCAAGGCTAGGTGGGGGGGGACCATGTGCCTTGCTCCCCAAGGGGTTGGATTTTGGTCCCCACACTCTTCCTTAATGCCGCCACACATCTGCTGGGCTGGCAGCCAGCTAGCATGCCAGCTAGCACATGCCCAGCATCCTAGCAAGCCAATGCGTGCTGGCGCTGGGCGATGTTGGTGCTGGTGCTGTGTGCTAGCGCCTAGCGCTGCTAGCACATAGTGCTGGCACTGGCCCCCAGCAACCCACGCACAAGCTAGCACGCACACACACCTTGTGCACCATTGCTTGCACAGCCAACATGCGTGCTGCTAGCGAGCCACGCATGCTGGCCCACCTTTCCCTCGCATCATGCTACGCACTACGCACCACGCACCAGCCTTGCATCATGCACCACACATCGCCTAGTAACCTTGGTGCGTAGCAATGCTGGGCTGCTGTGCGTGGCCTAGCAACGTGCTGGCGCCCAGACCCCTTGCACACGCATGGTGCGCTTCTTGGTGCTGCCATGCGACGGCTAGCACGCAAGCCAGCACGCATGCTGCGAAGGGCTGCCTGGTGCCTTGTGGTGCTTGCGATAGGCTGCCATGGCACGCCTAGGCTGCGATGGTGCACCTAGGCTGCGATGGTGCACCTAGGCTGCGATGCGCCTTTGCTGCGCCTAGAGTTTGCGATGGGCTGCCATGTCACGCCTAGGCTGCGATGGTGCACCTAGGCTGCGATGGCACACCTAGGCTGCGCCTAGCCATGCTAGTTGCATGCTAGCTCGAACTAGCCTAGCATCCACATGGTCAGGCCAGTGTGGTGCTAGGGCTATGTTCATACTTGTCGCTTTGGGATTTTGAGACGCTCGGCCTCGACGCCCTAGGCTAGATATCCGACGTCTGTATTCGTAAAACTCTTCTGACTCATTAAATCCTTTCGGATTAATTCGTCGTCTCGGATCGGTGATTCGATTGGGTTCGACCCGAAGGGTTCAGTTAAGATTAAGCTGTAACATCAATTGTACATTGATATTACTGATCGGAAGCGGCCTCCACCTAGGCATTTCGATCACTTGACCTTACTGAAGAATTAGCTCTGTAATAATTCTGAACCCTCTATTGGAAGAATACACTTGTTGGAAGGACACCATTCCTTTCAATCTCCCACTTATCCTTCCGGACAAGCGTGCATACAGTGTATAGCCCATTTCCTATGTCACTTAATGTTTCTTCGTGAACTATAAGGTAAGATACTTTGTCAACCTTATTACGTTCAGAAGTGTTTCTCGATCTCCGAGTTCGACTGTCAATAAGCAGATGATTTCTAAAATCCATCTGAGCACGGCCTGTAGGGTTTCGTAGTGACCCGACACTACGCGGAAGGAAACCCACCAAGACCCACCCCTTAATTAAAGCAATTAAACAAGCATAATAAACTTAATCAAACAAGATTAAGGACAAGAATTATACCTTTGACGCGTGCTTCGCTCCTAAAGAGCTCTTACTTCAAAATCCCGAAAGGACGAGATCTCCGACGGATCGTACCCTCGACCCGACCCGAGCGTCCTAAGTCTTGAAGGTTAGTCAAGACCCGGACAAAATAACTATGAGTTTTACGAATCAAAGGTTTACTCTTTTCTAGAGTTGCCTTTTTAATTCCACTCAAGGTTGTTTCAAATCCCAATACCAAGCTGTGTATTTATAGGGAAATGATCCCTTGATATTTCATCCTCCACCAATGTGGGAGAATGAATTTTTCTAATTAATTTATTTCTAAAATAAATTATTAAACAAAACTAATCACAATGCAACAAGTGTCAAATAGAGAGAGAAGGTTAGGTGAGGACCATGAATGGGTGGGGGGACCATTGCCTTGCTCCTCAAGGCCTTGCCCAAGATTGGTCCCCACCTCTTCACCTAAACCGCCACCACATGGGCAGCTAGGATGCTGCAAGCTAGCATGCCAGCTAGCATGGTGCTGGCCAGCCCAGCCAGCTAGCGTGGTGCTGCCCAGAAGCCTCGCATGCCTGGTGCTAGGCCATGCTAGGCGCTGGTGCTGGCCAGTGCTAGGCGCTGCTGCTGGCAGCCTAGCAATGCCTATCGCACCACGCATCTCTCTCCTCGCATCGCATCGCTAGCACAGCATCATACGCACACGCCTCATGCCCAGACGCACTGGCTGGTCGCATATGTGCAAGCCTTGCACCTCGCATCACGCACCAGCCACGCATCATGCACCACGCACACGCACATGCATGAGTGGTGCTGTTGCTAGCACCCTAGCCAGCCTTTGCACGCACACGCACCAGCCCACACGCATCAGTGCGGCTGCTGTGCGAGGGTAGTGTGCGAGGCTGCGAGGCACACACGCACACACACGCATGCCCCCTGGCAGTGCGATGGTGCTTGTGCGTGGTGTCAGGCCTTGCGATGGTGCCTAGCAAGGCCTGTGCGCTGCGATAGGGCACCACATGCACCCAGGCTCCACGCTAGCATGCTATGGGCTGCCTGGTGCCTGTGTGGCCTGCGATGGCTGCCATGCGCACCTAGGCACCCATGCTAGCACGCGATGGGCTGCCAGGGTGCGCCTAGGCTGCGATGCTGCCTAGCACACCATGGTGCGCCTAGCACACACATGGTGCACCTAGGCATGCTATGAGCTAGCCTAACCTAGCTACGGCTACGCTCATTCTTGTTGCTTGTGATTTTGCGACGCTCGGTATCGACGCCCTAGGCTCGATTTCCGACGTCTGTATTCGTAAAACTCTGTCGACTCATTAAATCCTTTCGGATTAATTCGACGTCTCGGATCGGAGATTCGATTGGGTTCGACCCGAAGGGTTCAGTTAAGATTAAGCTGTAATATCAATTGTACCCTGATATTACTGATCGGAAGCGGCCTCTACCTAGGCATTCCGATCACTTGACCTTACTGAAGAATTACCTCTGTAATAATTTTGAACCCTCTACCGGAATAATACACTTGTTAGAAGGACACCATTCCTTTCAATCTCCCACTTGTCCTTCCGGACAAGTGTGCATATTGTGTATAGCTCATTTCCTTTGTCTCTTAATGTTTCTTCGTGAACTATAAGGTAAGATTATTTGTCATCCTTATTACGTTCAGAAGTGTTTCTCGATCTCCGAGTTCAACTATCAATAAGCAGATGATTTCTAAAATCTATCTGAGCATGGCCATGCATTTTACAGTCTTACTCTTCGAGCGGCCTTTTAAACAACAAAACATTTTCCCTATTGTTAGTAGGGGGATAATCCCAGTCTTGTATTGTAAGTTCTTCTTACTAAGAGGACATAGACTCCCGAGTGTTCTCGTTATGATCCCCAGTTACGGCAGACGTTAGGAAACATCAAAGAGCCTAATACTCAAACAAGAAAACTTCACAGTGCTCATGGTCTGAGGAAATAAGTTCCGATAGCCATAATGAGAAATGTACTTATGGCAAAATTTAATTTTCTTAAAGTACTCTCATAGGTCTTATCTAGTACAGTTCTAAACTGTACCTATGCAAATGATTTATGACTGTCACGTCCTCGCACCACAAGAAACGGTGCTGTAAATCATACTATACACTAATCTATGGCGGTCATCAATCGTCCATCTGTTAGATGACCTCGCTTATGGATACTTTTCGATTTAATATTCAACGTTCACTTAACAGGTGTTTCTTTATCCAAGACATGGTCTTGATACCCTGTTTTGAATATTTCCATAAATCAAATGGACTCATTATTTAATTCTAAACCAAAATTAAAAAGTAATGGAGTGAATGATAATTTTGCAAAAAAATTAATTACTCCATTAATGAATGGTTTTAGTATAGTGTCTTATATTAAATCAACCCTGTTTAATTAAAACACTTGTACAGGGAATATGAAAGCCAATCTCCTATGTGCTTGATTCCCATTGCCTCAACGTGTTTGTTGTGTTTCACTTGAGGCAAAGGTTTAGTCAAAGGATCAGCCACATTATCATCCGTGCCGATCTTACAAATTCTGATTTCACCTTCGGATTTCCATTCCCTTATCATGTGAAATCGCCGTTGCACGTGTTTGACCTTCTGGTGTACTCTCGGCTCCCTGGCCTGAGCGATAGCTCCATTATTATCACAATAAAGGTCTATCGGTCCCTTGATTTAGGGTATAACACCAAGTTCCCTGATGAACTTGCGAATCCAAACAGCTTCCTTGGCAGCTTCCGAAGCGGCCAAGTACTCGACTTCAGTTGTAGAGTCTGCAGTGGTGCTCTGTTTGGCACTCTTCCAGCTGAACACTCCTCCATTCAGACATAATACATATCCCGACTGTGACTAAAAGTTGTCTCTGTCAGTCTGGAAGCTAGCGTCGGTGTAACCTTCAACAACCAGTTCTTTGTGGCCTCCATACACCAGGAATTTATCCTTGTTCCTTTTCAGGTACTTAAGGATATTTTTGGCCGTAGTCCAATGCGCCTCTCCTGGGTTCGATTGGTATCGAATCGTTGCACTCAGGGCATACGATACATCTGGCCTTGTACATATCATGGCATACATGATCGATCCGATTAGCGAAGCATATGGGATCTGATTCATTCTTTCTCGCTCAACATGTGTCTGTGGACACTGTTTCTTGATGAGAGTTATGTCATGGGACAAGGCTTAATCCAATCATCCTCTTAGATCTATCCCTGTAGATCTTGATGCCCAATATGTACTGTGCCTCTCCTAAGTCCTTCATTGAAAAGCACTTTCCCAACCAGCCCTTTACGGACTCCAACAATTTTGTGTTGTTTCCAATGAGCAGTATGTCATCTACATACAGGACCAGTAATGCAATATCACTCCCACTGACCTTCTTGTATACACAAGACTCATCTGGATTCTTGATAAAACCAAACTTGCTGATGGCTTCATCAAATTGCAGATTCCGACTCCTGCTGGCTTGCTTTAGTCCATAAATGGACTTCTTCATCTTGCAAACCTTTCCAGCGTTGCCTGGATCAACAAAACCCTCTGGCTGTGTCATATACACAGTTTCTTCCAAAATCCCATTAAGGAAGGCGGTTTTGACATCCATTTGCCATATTTCGTAATCGTAATATGCAGCAATCGCTAGGATAATCCGGACGGACTTTAGCATTGCAACTGGTGAAAAAGTTTCGACATAGTCAATCCCGTGGACTTGTCTATAACCTTTTGCCACCAGTCTAGCTTTGTATACCGATACATTTCCATCTTTGTCTGTCTTCACTTTGAAGATCCATTTGCATCCAATGGGTGTATAACCCTCGGGCAAATTCACCAAGTCCCAGACTTGATTTTCAGACATGGAGTCCATCTTGGATTTCATGGCCTCTTGCCATTTTGCAGAGTCGGGGCTCGTCATAGCTTGCTTGTATGTCGCCGGCTCATCACCATCCATAACTAGGATGTCCTGATCATCAGTTAAGACAATATCGAGGTATCTGTCTGGTTGAGATCTTTTCCGTTGCGACCTACGTAGGGTAATAGGTTGAGCATTTACATTGTCTGTTTGACTCTGACCAATCTTCTTAGATGCTTCCAAAGTATCTAGATTGTCAGTTTTGTCAGGTTGACATTGTTGCTCGTCCTCTCGAACTTCGTCGAGTTCGATTTTCCTCCCACTTGTCATTTTGGAAAGGTGATCCTTCTCCAAAAAGACACCATTACGAGCAACAAACACTTTGTTCTCGGATTTATTGTAGAAGTAATACCCTTTGGTTTCTTTTGGATATCCCACGAAGAAACACTTATCCGATTTGGGGTGAAGTTTGTCCGAAATTAATCGCTTGACATATGCTTCGCATCCCCAAATTTTGAGAAAAGACAACCTAGGAGGTTTCTTAGTCCATAATTCATATGGAGTCTTTTCAACAGCTTTTGACGGAGCTCTATTCTGTGTTAGTGTTGCTGTTTGTAGCGCATGTCCCCAAAACGAGATAGGGAGTTCACTAAGACCCATCATTGATCGAACCATGTCTAACAAGGTCCGATTCCTCCGTTCGAACACTCCGTTCCATTGAGGAGTTCCGGGAGGTGTCAACTCTGAAAGAATGCCACATTCTTTCAAGTGATCATCGAATTCATGGCTCAAATATTCGCCACCTCGATCCGATCGAAGTGCTTTAATTTTCTTGGCAAGTTGATTTTCAACCTCTTTTTGAAATTCTTTGAACTTTTCAAAGGATTCAGATTTATTCGACATTAAGTAGATATAGCCATATCTACTATAATCGTCGGTGAAGGTGATGAAATATCGGTAACCTTGCCTTGCGGGTGTGCTCATAAGTCCACATACATCCGTGTGTATTAGACCTAATAAGTCACTTGCCCTTTCTCCCAACTTGGAGAATGGCTGTTTGATCATCTTGCCTAATAAGAATCCTTCGCAATTTTCAAACGACTCTAAGTCGAATGAGTCAAGAACACCTTCTTGAAGAAGTTTCTTGATGCGTTTGATGTTAATGTGGCCAAGACGACAATGCCACAAGTAGGTTTGATTCGACTCAATGGTCTTAGCCCTTTTGGCAGTATTCTCGATGTTATAGACCTGTTTGTCTAGTGACAGCACATAAAAACCATTTTCTGAATGTGTCTTTCCATATAAAACATTATCAAAATATATAAAACAACTATTGTTTTTGATTCAAAATTCGAATCCTTTGGCGTCCAACGCCGATATTGAAATAATGTTTTTGGTCACTCTAGGAACATGATAACAATTTTCAAGTTCCAGAACAAGCCCAGTGGGCAAAGACAAACTGAGAGTTCCAACGGAGACGACAGACATCCTTGCTCCGTTGCCGACCCGAAGCTCTACCTCTCCCTTCTCTAGCCTCCTACTTATCCTTAGTCCCTGAGCATTGGAAGAAAGGTGTGAGCCACATCCGGTATCATATACACATGATGTTTTGCTAGCGAAGTTTAAGTCTATAACGAAAATACCTGATGAAGAAGCAACGTTCCCGTTCTTCTTATCTTCCTTGAATTTGAGGCAGTCCTTTTTCCAATGTCCCTTCTTCTTGCAGTAGAAACATTCGGAATCTGACTTAGAAGAAGCTGCCTTCTTGTCCTTGTTGCTCTTGGCAAACTTTGACTTACGCGGGAATTTCTTCTTTTTCCCTTTAAAGCTCTTCTTTTTGCCCGCACGTTTGAACGGCTTGCCCTTCCTCACCATGAGCATGTCATGCTTCCCCTCATCCTTGAGGGTTTGCTCGGCTTGCTTCAACATACCATGAAGCTCGGTGAGGGTTTTCGCCATACTATGCATGTTATAGTTCATCTTGAACTGATCATAGCCTTTATGAAGGGAGTGGAGAATGATGTCAATTGCCATTTCAGTTGAATACCAAACATCGAGCCTTTCCATGTTTTCAAATAATCCAATCATTTTGAGAACATGCGGGCTGACTGGCTCTCCTTTCTTGAGCTTTCTCTCAAGGATCTGCCTGTGGGTTTCGAACCTTTCAGTTCGGGCCTGGTCTTGGAACATATTTTGAAGCTCAGAAATGATCTCAAAAGTTGTCTCCTTTTCAAAGAAATTCTTTTGAAGATCCGGAGACATTGTGGCCAACATGATGCATTTGACATCCCGATTGGCACTATGCCATCGGTTAAGGGCTGCCTGAGTGACCTCCTCATTGGGAGCGTCGGGCATTTCCTCATCAAGGACGTATTCCTTTTGCTCCTGCATTAGCACAATGAGGAGATTTCTTTTCCAATCAAGAAAGTTTGGCCCGCTCAACTTCTCCTTGTCGAGAATTGAGCGCAAAGAGAATTGGTTGTTGTTTGTGTTACTTGCAGACATGATTTCTACAATTGAAAGAGTTTGAAGTGAAAAACCATTCATACATCAATAAGTTGAAATTTAAAGCGTTCATGCATTTATTCACACTTATTGAACATTTTATCCACGCATTTTAAGATTGTCCCTTATGGGCGAGAATAAAATGATTCCGAGATCCCAAAGATCAAGAAATGGTCAAGCATGATTTGGCTTGTCTTAACCATTAAATATCTTAAGGTAAGCAATCCAATTGCTAATAGCTCCAAGCTACTCTCGGTTTGATAAAATGTCGCATCTAATGCATACTTGACATTTTATCTCTTTTGCCACGACATCTAAGGACTCCTTACTGATATCGTTGAGCTTAACCAAGACAACTTGTATACCTAGTATACCTTACGTTCCTAGGGATGTAGTGATGCCTCGCTTTGGCGTAATCCATCACGTACGCGCATTAGTTCGGTAAGTGTTGTTCTTGGAATGGCAAGTTTTAGCTCAATATTATTAAGGGACCTAGGGTTTCTATGTTGGTTGATTTAAGTGAACTTAACTAATCATCGCAACATCATAGAAATCCTAGACATGCATCTAGCAAACATATATATAATAACAATATATAAGGCATAAAAATAGATACATTTGGAAACTAGCATGACCCCTTGAAATCTTCAATTTCCATGGGTCTTCATCTTGGATCGTCTTCCTTGAAACACCGTCTTGAGACTTCTTGGCCAAAATAAAAGAAGCTAGCTAGAACGACTAAGATTAATCTAAATAGTACAAAAATACTTAACGGTTCGCAGACCGTATTTAGATTTACAAAAATACATAACGGAACGCAGTCCGTATTTTCTATCCTAGTCGAGCCCCACTAGTTGCCATTTTCAAAGAACCTGTTTTGAAAGCAATCTTTCATTCACCCGTTCACTATTTGTGAACGGCCCATGCATTTTTACGAAATACATAATTAAACACGCAAAACTAGTAACTAACTTAGGTCGATAATCCAATTAACGCGCCTAATTAAAACTAGTCAAAATGGTTTAATTCATTATTTCTAAACGCGAAATGCTAACGCATTTAATCAAGCTCCCACTAAATTCCGCATCCGTACTTAATTAATCCGATTAATTAAGTCGGCATAACCCGTAATTAGTCAAAATTTTGCAAAATTGAAAATCGAGGTTTTTAGCCTCGTTAAAATAATTAATTAAAATTATTAACACGGGAAAAAATCGCAAAATCATAGCTCAATTTTAAGCAAAAAGGGCATCATCCACTGATGCTTGGCGCACCATGGCTGCTAGGCAGCCCATGGCCCCTACGCCATGGTGCGTGGTGCTGGCTGCTAGCAGGTGCGCCTAGCATAGCCTGGCTAGCTTGCTAGCACCAGCAGCATGCTACGCATGCTAGCAGCTTGCTGGCACAAGCATCAGGGGCTGGATGGCTGGGGCTTGCTGCCTTGCTACTCAGCAGCCGCACAAGCGTACCAGCAGCCTAAGGCCCCTGCGCGCCAGCACATGCACCACACAACAACCCCTCCACGCCACACAGCTACGCATCAAGCGATGCACAACCTTATGCGCACCACAGGCAGCCCGGCTAGCCTTGGTGACACTTGCGGTTTTGCATCGTTTTGCGTGCATTTTTTTCGGAATTTAATTCCGATTTGTGTGCGACAATAATCAATTCTAAATCAAATTTTAGAATTAATTTTGAGGGAAAAATAAAATAAAACAAATGTTAAGTCTAACTTAAATAATTTTATTTTAATTGGTGCACAAGCCCAAATTTATCCAAAATTTCAATTTTGAACAAAATTAGGTCAAATTTTATGCTTAAAATAAAATGAGCTATGTCCAAAATTAATCTTGCCAATATGCAAATTAATCATGGATTTGACAAAAGGGAGTTGAAAAATAAATCAATCATCCAATGATAAAATTTTCCAACTTGCATACTTGTGTAAAATACCAAGATTACATCTTCCAATATGAAGATTAATCAAATTTTACTCACAAGTAATTGAACTTAATGGATTTTAATCAACCAAAATATGAAAAAAATCCAAACTTTGTTCAACATGGAATTTAGGGTTAGGGTTCCAATCATTTAAACACTTAAAGATTAGAACTTTAACAACACTTGGGAACTTAAAATACAAAATCACAACAAGTTTTCACACCTTATTGCAATTTATTTGCAAAATTGTGAAAAAGAAGTTTATGTGATAACTTGGTATATCAACTTAAGCACTAATAAACACTCCATTATTATGCTCAAGGATATTTTAAAACCAGTAGATTAGTGATGCAAATGTGCATTTAATCTAACCTTGTAATGCTTGCATTAATCAAGGCTTAAAAAGAATTAAAACTTTCGTTGAAAAACGAAAAACCCAGAAAAATTGGGTTTCTGGTTCGAATTTGGCTTCTGGACAACCCTATAAGGGCTGAAACAGTTCGAGAATGTCGATTCCACCCAAAAATCACTATGTTTGAGCCAAAATCGATAATAAAATCGAGTTTTAAAATTTAATTAAAACGAGCATCTAATCTAATTAGATGAACATGAACCAGAGAAAAAAATTCTTTAAAACACTTTAATTAAACAATAATTGCAAAATTTAAAAGGAGCGTGGCTCCGATACCGCTGTAGGGTTTCGTAGTGACCCGACACTACACGGAAGGAAACCCACCAAGACCCGCCCCTTAATTAAAGCAATTAAACAAGCATAATGAACTTAGTCAAACAAGATTAAGGACAAGAATTATACCTTTGACGCGTGCTTCGCTCCTAAAGAGCTCTTACTTCAAAATCCCGAAAGGACGAGATCTCCGACGGATCGTACCCTCGACCCGACCCGAGCGTCCTAAGTCTTGAAGGTTAGTCAAGACCCGAACAAAATAACTATGAGTTTTACGAATCAAAGGTTTACTCTTTTCTAGAGTTGCCTTTTTAATTCCACTCAAGGTTGTCTCAAATCCCAATACCAAGCTTGGTATTTATAGGGAAATGATCCCTTGATATTTCATCCTCCACCAATGTGGGAGAATGAATTTTGCTAATTTATTTATTTCTAAAATAAATTATTAGACAAAACTAATCACAATGCAACAAGTGTCAAATAGAGAGAGAAGGTTAGATGAGGACCATGAATGGGTGGGGGGACCATTGCCTTGCTCCTCAAGGCCTTGCCCAAGATTGGTCCCCACCTCTTCACCTAAACCGCCGCCACATGGGCAGCTGGGCTGCTGCCAGCTAGCACGCCAGCTAGCATGGCTCTGGCCAGCCCAGCCAGCTAGCGTGGTGCTGCCCAGCAGCCTCGCATGCCTGGTGCTAGGCCATGCTAGGCGCTGCTGGTGGCAGCCTAGCAATGCCTATCGCACCACGCATCTCTCTCCTCGCATCGCATCGCTAGCACAGCCAGCATGCGTGCTGCTAGCGAGCCACGCATGCTGGTCGCACTGACCCTCGCATCATGCGCACACGCCTCATGCCCACACGCACTGGCTGGTCGCATATGTGCAAGCCTTGCACCTCGCATCACGCACCAGCCATGCGTCATGCACCACGCACACGCACATGCATGCGTGGTGCTGCTTCTAGCACCCTAGCCAGCCTTTGCACGCGCACGCACCAGCCCACACGCATCAGTGCGGCTGCTGTGCGAGGGTAGTGTGCGAGGCTGCGAGGCACACACGCACACACACGCATGCCCCCTGGCAGTGCGATGGTGCTTGTGCGTGGTGCCAGGCCTTGCGATGGTGCCTAGCAAGGCCTGTGCGCTGCGATAGGGCACCACATGCACCCAGGCGCCACGCTAGCATGCTATGGGCTGCCTGGTGCCTGTGTGGCCTGCGATGGCTGCCATGCGCACCTAGGCACCCATGCTAGCACGCGATGGGCTACCAAGGTGCGCCTAGGATGCGATGCTGCCTAGCACACCATGGTGCGCCTAGCACACACATGGTGCACCTAGGCATGCTATGAGCTAGCCTAGCCTAGCTACGGCTACGCTCATACTTGTTGCTTGTTATTTAGCGACGCTCGGTATCGACGCCCTATGCTCGATTTCCGACGTCTGTATTCGTAAAACTCTGTTGATTCATTAAATCCTTTCGGATTAATTTGACGTCTCCGATCGGAGATTCGATTGGGTTCGACCCGAAGGGTTCAGTTAAGATTAAGCTGTAATATCAATTGTACCCTGATATTACTAATCGGAAGCGGCCTCCACCTAGGCATTCCGATCACTTGACCTTACTGAAGAATTACCTCTGTAATAATTCTGAACCCTGTACCGGAATAATACACTTGTTGGAAGGACACCATTCCTTTCACGGCCATGCATTTTTCACAGTCTCGCTCTTCTAGCGGCCTTGTAAACAACAAAACATTTTCCCTATTGTTAGTAGGGGGACAATCCCAGTCTTGTATTGTAAGTTCCTCTTACTAAGAGGACATATTCTCCTAAGTGTTCCCGTTATGATCCCTAGTTACGGTAGACGTTAGGAAACATCAAAGAGTCTAGTACTCAAACAAGAAAACTTCACAATACTCATGGTCGGAGGAAACAATTTCCGATAGTCATAATGAGAAATGTACTTATGACAATTTGTAAATTACTTAAAGTACTCTCATAGGTCTTATCCAGTAAAGTTCCAAACTGTGCCTGTGCAAATGATTTATGACCGTCACGTCCTCGCAGCACAAGAAACGATGCTGTAAATCATACTACACACTAATCTATGGCGGTCATCAATCGTCCATCCATTAGATGACCTCGATTAGCGACAATTTTCGATTTTAATATTCAATGTTCACTTAACAGGTGTTTCTTTATCCAAGACATGGTCTTAATACCCTGTTTTGAATATTTCCGTAAATCGAATGGACTCATTATTTAATTCTAAACCACAATTAAATAGTAATGGAGTGAATGATAATTTAGCACAAAAATTAATTACTCCATTAATGAATGGTTTTAATATAGTGTCTTACATTAAATATCCTATTTAATTAAAACACATGTACAGGGAATTTCAAAGCCAGTCTCCAACATGCTTAATTCCCATTGCCTCAATGTGCTTGTTGTGTTTCAATTGAGGCAGTGGTTTAGTCAAAGGATCGGCTACATTATCATCTGTGCCAATCTTACAAATTCTGATTTCACCTTCGGATTTCCATTCCCTTATCATGTGAAATCGCCTTTGCACGTGTTTGACCTTCTGGTGCTCTCTCGGCTCCTTAGCCTGAGCAATAGCTCCATTGTTATCACAATAGAGGTCTATCGGCCCCTTGATTGTGGGTACAACACCAAGTTCGCTAATGAATTTGCGAATCCATACAACTTCCTTGCCTGCTTCTGAAGCGACCAAGTACTCGGCTTCAGTTGTAGAGTCTGCAGTGGTGCTCTGCTTGGCACTCTTCCAACTAAACGCTCCTTTATTCAGACAGAATATGTACCCCGACTGTGACTTGAAGTCGTCTCTGTCAGTCTGGAAACTAGCGTCGGTGTAACCTTCAACAACCAGTTCTTTGTGGCCTCCATACACCAGGAATTTATCCTTGTTCCTTTTCAGGTACTTAAGCATGTTCTTGGCCGCAGTCCAATGCGCCTCTCCTGGGTTCGACTGGTATTGCCTTGTTGCAGTCAGGGCATATGATACATCTGGCCTTGTACATTGATGTATTCATTTTATATATTATTTTATCCCTGTCCCGTGATCATAGTTAGGAGTATTTTTGGCTCTTTAGAGCCAATTTTATTACTAATACGCGTTTTCTAGTGTTTTCGTAGTTGTGGCATTATTTTACAGGAAATTGCAGATTTGGTGCATTTCCCGGCATTTAGTGGAGCCACCGCGAGCATTGAAGTTAAAACGTATTTATATGATCGTGTTTCGAAGCCCAAGACCGTAGTTGATGATTCAATCCGGTGATTAAGGGCTCAATGAGGAGATTTGAAGTTTGGGCAATTCGATCCAAGAAGGAAGACGAATTGGGCTAAGGTAACAAGGCCCAAAGGACGAAGAAGAGTAAGCCCAAGCATCCGCCCGACCAGGCAGTGCCCTCGCCCTGAGGCGCGCCCGACCGAGCGAGAGGAGAAGGTTCGGGCACGCTTCGCCCGGATACGCGCCCAAGCGGGCGCGAGGAAGCTTCAGGACACGCAAAAGGCGCACCTGGCCGGGCGACCCTTTGCCCGACCAGGCGCGTGTTTCTGAAGGGAATTTTTATTTATTCTTTTTGTAATTTTTATCTTTGGTTTATTTTTAGTAGGAGTATAAATAAGATTTTGAGTGAATAATTAAGCACGCTTTTTTTTACGTTTTCATTAGTATTAGCTAGTATTATTTTCTTGGAGATTAGATTTTCAGCTTTCCATTGTTCTTGAGTACTTTCTCTCTCTAAACCTTTTGATCAATAAATTCCATATTTTCCGTTAATTCTTGGTACGATTTCTTACTTACTTTATTTTCCGTTAATTTGTTATTTTCATGCATTCTTTGATTATCATGTCTAGTTTAGATTCAATTATGTCATAGTAGATTTCTATTCTAGGGTTGTGGGGATCCATTAATAATACGAAGGGGTAAATTATTATTGTTTATCATTAATGATTGATTAATTTCCTATTGATTGATTTAATGCTATGCAATTAGATTTGTGCAGGTTTAATTGTATGAGTTTTGCAATATTGATTCGAGATTCGAGAGATGAGAATTGATATTTAGGCTTAGTTTCAATAGGCATGTTAATCTATTAATGGTTAGGTCGAGATTCGAGAGATGAGATTTAATACCAGTAGATTAATTATGTGATTATAATACGTAGCGACAACCCTTTATAATCTGGTTAATTTATGCATTGATAATTGATCGTATGTTTTACCCTGGAGTATTATTTATTGGTGAACCTATACCCTAGAGCTTTTATTATTGATTATTCCTTTGTTTAATTTGCTTAGCTTTAATTATTAGTTTAATTCCTTCAAATACAATTTGGTTACTTAATAATTTAGATTATAATTATTGATTACGAACAAAAGAACACTGTTTCCCTGTGGATTCGACCCTACTTCCCTATCTGCTTTAGTTAGAGGACTTAGGAATTTCTTTTGATTAGGTGATACGACTAGATCCTGTCAAAATTTTGGCGCCGTTGCCGGGGAGAGGGTTTTATTTTTATTTCTGATTATTTTTGTAGTCTAAATTATTTTCATTCGTCTCAGAGAACGCAAGTTCTTTGGGGCACTTTCTCATACTTGTTTGTTTAGTTCTGTGTTTATGCCCAGGAGTTCTAGATTAGGTTACATTCCGTTTGACCCTGAGATTGAACGTTCCTTTCATAGACAGAAGAACCTTTTTAGACAGGTACGAGCTATTTCCGAGGGTACTATACCTTTGGAACCACCATCTGATTCTAGTGATACAGAAGTTCATTCAGAACTAGAAGCAGAGATGACGCACCAACCACCTCGCAAGCTCAGCGATTATTCGCAGCCGTCCCTAGCAGATTTCCCACATCTTGCTCCTCCACCTGCCCTCGAAGGAGTACAATTTGAAATCAAGCCCCAGTTTATTACTATGATTGAAAGGAAGCAATTTAGCGGAGCTAAGGGTGAAGATCTAAATCTTCATATTTTAGATTTCTGCCATTATTGCAATACTATTAGGCAAAGTGGGGTCACGCAGGACCAAATCAGGGAGATTCTTTTTCCTTTTTCTTTGTGTGGAAAAGCTAAATTGTGGTATAATGGATTGAATAAAATTGCTCTTGGTATTACTAACTAGGATACTCTTGCTTTGAATTTCTATAATAAATATTACCCTGTAGAGAGAACAACTCTACTACGGAGTTAAATCACAAATTTTTCCTAAGAGGTTGATGAAAGTTTATATGAGGCTTGGGAGAGATTCAAGGATCTGCAGAGAGAGTGCCCACACCATGGGATGCAACAATGGCAGCTTATTCAAGCCTTCTACAACGGGCTTGGAAATTCTTCCAGATCAATCCTTGATTCGGCAGCTAATGGGAGATTTATGAATCTGAATGAAGATATAGCAGGAACGGTCATTGAAGAGATGGCAATACACAACTCCCAATATGGGAATCCTAGAGGTTTTGCCAACAAGAGGAAGCATAGTGTTGATTCAGTATCCTTTGTTCAGGCTCAATTGACCTCTATTTGTCAGAAACTTGATAATCTTAGTACTATTATTCCTTCTCCCGTAGCTAATGTTTCTGCTGTGAATAATTCTAATGAAACTTTTTGTGATAATTGTGGTATTGTAGGTCATTGGGCACAAGATTGTACGAGTTCCATGGAGCAAGTTAATGCCTTTCAGACCTATAGGCAAAATAACCCATACTCCAACACCTACAATCCTGGCTTCAAGAATAATCCATATCTTTCCTACCGAAGTACAAATGTCCAAAACCCTCCACCTCCACAACAACCACAACCACAACCACGACCCCAACCATCACAGCAACCACAACAAAAATACTACCAACCACCTAACCAAAGAGCCCCACCTCAAACACCTCCTCCATCTTCTGATCCTGCATTATCAGAAATTAAAACCATGTTGGCTAGTATGCAAAAGCACATGCAGAGTAGAGATGCACAAATTGATTCCTTAGTAGCCCATAATAAAATCATTGACAACCAAATTGCGCAACTTTCTGCTACTCTACAAAATCGCCAACAAGGAACCCTGCCATCACAGCTAGTACAACCCACAGATCATGCTAATGCAATTACTCTGAGGAGTGGTGCACATTATGATGGGCCTCCTATGCCCCCTGATGATGAAATTGTCATATCTAATAATGCTAGCTCTGATTCTGCAGGGTTAAATAACTTTGTTACTAGCCCTGCAGGGTTGCAGGGTAAATCTAGTACTTCAACTGATAATACCTTGTAGGGAAAAACTAACCCTTCTCTTGATAATGCATTGCAGGGTAATACTAAACCCAAAGCTGGAGATAAAGGGAAACCTGTTATCAAACTACCATCCCCCAACAGACATTTAAAGACAAAGTTGGACAAGCAGTTTGGTAAGTTTTTGGAGGTAGTGAAAAATTTGCAGGTAACTGTCCCTTTCACTGAATTAATTACACAAGTTCCTGCATATGCTAAATTTATGAAAGATATTTTGACTAGGAAAAGGGCTTTTAATGAGGTAGAGACTGTAGCTTTCACAGAAGAATGTAGTGCTTTACTACAAAATAAATCTCCACCAAAATAAAAGGACCCTGGAAGTTTTTCTATACCTTGTTATATTGGTAATGTCTTCATAGATAAAGCTTTATGTGATTTGGGTGCCAGTGTTAGTGTCATGCCATCGTCTATTTGTGCAAAACTTAATATGGGTGATTATGTAAGTGACTAACATTACCCTACAAATGGCAGATCGTTCTGTTAAATATCCCTTAGATATTTTAGAGGATGTTCCTATTAGAGTAGGAAAATTTAATATCCCTATTGATTTTGTAGTTTTGGACATGGCTGAGGATATGCAAATTCCTATAATTTTAGGGAGACCTTTTCTCCACACTGCAGGAGCCATTATTGATGTGAAAAATGGAAAACTAACCCTTTCTGTAGGAGATGATAATATTACTTTTAATTTAGGGAAGGTTTTAAAAGGTCCTATGATTAAGGAAGATTGTTGTAGTATTGAAGTTATTGATGTGATTGACATTATTTGTGAAGATAGCTTACCACAGGTTCTTGCAAGAGATCCCTTGGAGGAAGTACTTTGTGGTGATTTTACTACAGGTGATGCGGGCATATGGAGCAAAGAGGTGGATGCTATAGAGGCAGCTCTCTCCCTTGAAGAGCCTGGCCCTAAAGAAAATTTGAAGGTAGAAAAATTGGTTCAGGAATCAAAACCTGTAGAGGTAAAGAAACCTGAATTAAAACCTCTTCCTTCTCATTTAAAATATGTTTTTCTTGATGAGCAGGAATTACACCCACTGATCATTAGTATTGCACTTGATGACCCACAGACTTCTCAACTCTTAACGGTTCTTAGAACTCACAAAAGGGAAATCGGGTACAGTATTGATGATCTGAAGGGTATTAGCCCTGACTTTTGTATGCACAGGATACACTTAGAGGAGAACCACAAGCCATGTATTCAACCCTAGAGAAGGTTGAATCCTAATATGCAAGAAGTAGTCAAGAAAGAGGTGATGAAATTACTTGATGCAGGTATTATTTATCCTATTTCTGATTTAAAGTGGGTTAGTCCTGTGCAGGTAGTACCTAAGAAGGGTGGGATGACAGTAATAAAAAATGATAAGAATGAATTAATTCCCACTAGAACTGTGACAGGGTGGCGTATATGTATTGATTATCGTAGATTAAACATAGCCACTAAGAAGGATCATTTTCCCTTACCCTTCATTGACCAAATGCTTGAAAGGTTAGCCAATCATAAGTTCTTTTGCTATTTAGATGGGTACTCTGGATTTTTCCGAATTCCAATTCACCCTGATGATCAGGAAAAGACTACATTTACTTGCCCCTATGGTACTTTTGCTTATCGTAGGATGCCATTTGGCCTATGTAATGCCCCAGCTACTTTTCAACGTTGTATGATGAGCATCTTTTCTGAATTCATAGAGTTTATCATGGAAGTTTTTATGGATGATTTTAGTGTGTATGGTTCTTCATTTGATGCATGCTTAATTTATCTCACTAAAATATTGAAAAGATGTGAAGAATGCAATTTGGTCTTGAATTAGGAAAAGTGTCACTTTATGGTGACAGAGGGAGTAGTTCTTGGTCATATCGTATCTAATAAGGGTATACAAGTTGATAAAGCTAAGATTTCAGTGATTGAGCAATTTCCTCCACCAGTAAATGTTAAGGGGGTTAGAAGTTTCTTAGGTCATGCGGGATTTTATCGCCGTTTCATCAAAGATTTTTCTAAAATTGCTAAACCACTAACTCAACATTTGTTGAAGGACGCCCTTTTTTATTTTACTAATGAGTGTCTTGAGGCTTTTAACAGGATTAAGCAGGCTCTAATATCGGCACCTATCATATGTGCTCCCGATTGGAATTTACCTTTTGAGATTATGTGTGATGCCAGTGATTTTGCAGTTGGAGCCATGCTAGGACAGAGAAAGAACAAAGTTCTATATGCTATTTATTATGCTAGTAAAACTTTTGATGAAGCCCAAGTCAATTATGCTACCACAGAGAAGGAGTTTCTTCCTGTTATACATGCTTTAGAAAAATTTAGATCATATCTGGTTGGTTCTAAAATAATTGTTTTTACTGATCATGCAGCTCTAAAATATCTGATTGCCAAGGCAGAAACAAAGCCTAGGCTTCTCCGTTGGGTTCTCTTGCTCCAAGATTTTGATGTGGAAATAAAAGATAAAAAGGGAGCAGAGAATGTTGTAGCAGATCACTTGTCTAGGATCAGGTATGATGATGGTAAAGAATCTCTCCCTATAGATGATTCCTTCCCTGATGATCACTTGTTCTCAGTTGTAGAGCAACACCCTTGGTATGCAGATTATGCTAATTTTTTAGTGGGTGGTACTCTACCTCCTGACTTGTCTTATCAACAGAAAAAGAAATTCCTTTATGATGTTAAACATTATTTTTGGGATGATCCTTTTTTGTTTAGAGAGTGTGCAGATGGTTTGTTTTGCAGGTGTGTTTCCGAATGGGAAGTCCACGGAGTACTCAGTAGCTGCCGCAACTCCCCCTATGGTGGACATCATGGCCCTGCTAAGACAATCGCCAAGATAAACGAGTCAGGATTTTATTGGCCTACAATGTTCAAGGATGCTCAAGCCTTTGTCATAGCTTGTGATTCTTGCCAGAGGACTGGCAACATCTCGCGGCGGCATGAGATGCCCCAAACAGGTATCTTAGAAGTTGAAATTTTTTATGTTTGGGGTATTGATTATATGGGTCCTTTTCCCTCCTCAAAAGGGAATCGTTATATACTTGTTGCCGTTAATTATGTCTCTAAGTGGGTAGAAGCCATTGCTACACCCACCAATGATTCCAAAGTGGTTCACAAATTATTTAAGAAAATCATCTTTCCTAGATTTGGAGTCCCTAGAGCCATAATTAGTGATGGAGGATCTCACTTTCATGAGAGGAAGTTAGACACCCTTCTAAAATAGTACGGAGTATACCATAGGACAGGTTTAGCTTACCATCCCCAAACTAGTGGGCAAGTAGAGGTTTCAAACCGTGAAATTAAAGCTATTCTACAGAAAGTGGTAGCAAAGTCTAGGAAGGATTGGAGTGATAAGTTAGATGACACCCTTTGGGCATATAGAACAGCATTTAAGACCCCTATTGGTACTTCTCCCTATAAACTAGTGTATGGGAAAGCATGTCACCTCCCGGTGGAATTAGAGTATAAGGCTTATTGGGCAATCAAAGAGCTTAACCTAGATGACAAGTTAGCGGGAGAGAAAAGACTACTTCAACTTAACCAGTTAGATGAGTTTAGGTTGATGTCTTATGATAGTGCACGAGTTTATAAGGAGAAAACCAAAAGATTGCATGACAAGTTGATCCTTCCGAGAGAATTCAAAGAGGGTGATAAGGTTTTGCTATTCAACTTTAGACTTAAACTGTTCACAAAGAAGTTAAAGTCCAGGTGGTCGGGCCCTTTTACTGTCAAAAGGGCAAATAAATTCGGTTCTGTAGAGTTGTACGATGGAATGGGTGGAGATTTCAAGGTAAATGGCCAACGCCTGAAGCTGTATCACGAAGGGGCTACGATAGATGCGGTTGAACTACTACACCTAACCGAGTCCTCCTCATCTTGATTAACATATGGTAAGACGGTCATGCGGGACCTTGATAAACCAGCGCTTTGCGAAAGGCAACCCGCATTTTTCCTTTATTTTTTTTCCCTTTAATCTTTTATTTTATTTTTTTTATTTTTTAGAGAGGCAGAGAGAGGGAACTAACATTGTTATAGAGTGTTTTGACGCAGGTTGGAGAAAAAGTGTTAGCCAAAAATCAAGAATTTATCGAATTTTTGACGAACTAAACATTCAACCTCGCGCCCGACCAAGCGCGAGAGATCTTCGTAAACGTCAAAAAAAATTGCCCGATCAGGCGAAGACTCTCCCGACCGGGCGCGAGAGTAAGTTGTTTTTTGGCCAAAACTCGCCCGATCGGGCGAAAGATCGCCCGACCGGGCGCGAGAACAAATTTAGGAAACCAAAATCTCGCGCCCGACCAGGCGAAAGCACGCCCGACCGGGCGCGAGAGAAAGAATTTTTTTTGGACACAACTCGCCCGATCGGGCGAACATCCGCCCGACCGGGCGTGAACCTAGCAATTTCAAAATTTTTCAGATCGCCTGGCCGGGCGCGCCTCTATTTCTCCGGATTCACTTTCTTTTCTCCTTTCCTTCTTCCTTCTTACTCCTTCCTCCATTGTTTTCTCTCTCTAAAACTCCATTTTTCTTTAACTTCTCTATACGTTTTTTCCTTCATCCCCCGTCCAAATGTCAAGTTTTTCCCATCATTATACTCCCCTCTTCATCCCCTACATTCCTGTACTGATTTTGTTACTTTTGAAGGGTTCAACAATCACAATTTCGCCATGTTCAAGAGACTAAGAAGCGTTCGCGGTTCGGGGTCGGGTTCGGGTTCGGGCCAAGGAGTTCAGTACGATCCGGAGCTCCAACTTCCGGATTTGTGGCCAACCATCCGGATTACTACATCCGATCAGCGTGACCGTTTGATAAATCTCGCTGGACGTGAGGTAATTTCTTCCCGGTGGTTACACCGGGATACTCTTAAGAAATTAGGCTTGTATGATCATGTTAAACAATTCATGGCTGATATAGGTATGCGAAAATTTGTTGATATGTACTACCCGACATATAGGGAGTTGACATGTGAATTTCTTTCATCCCTTAATGTAGTACAATCTAGGAATGGTCCAATTCTACATTTTCGATTAAACAACAGAAACATTAGTTTAAATTATGTAGAATTTGCCGAATTGTTTGAACTGGATTCCTCTCCCCCTACTGAATGGAGTGAAGAGTATAAGGCAAATGATATTTATTTTTCTCTGACGGGCAAAAATTGCCCTAATTCGCAGCATGCCAGTACTCTTCCATTCCATCACCCCGTCCCTAAAATTTTTCACAGATTTTCAGGGACCTGTTTTCTGGGACGTCACGAACCCCACAATGCTCAAACTAACGAATTAGCTATCCTAGGGCATTATGTTTTTGGTTATGGACGGCCTTATCACTAGGATCGCCCTTAAAAAGGCTGGGTTCAGTGAGTCTAAGTATGCGGGGATTACTAACTGTGAGGGGGAATCCCAGATAAACCTGTTATACATGCAGTTTTTAAACTGGATTAAAACCAGTCACAACTAAGTTTTAGAGTGGTTAGTTAGAGTCGACAGGGAGTACATCCCTGTTTTCCCTCTCCCTAACCTTGAGTTGACAGCCTTTCCCCCTGGGCAAGAGTCGTATACCTACGACATTCTACTTGCCACGCACAAGGTTTGTCCCAGTAGCCACCGCGTGCCTCACCTCATCCACCATCACCTCCAGAGCCTCACTATGAGGCACCACCACCTCCACCTCTGGTACCCCGACCCACACCAGACTCCGAGACTATTTGGGATTTACAGAGTATAGGTCGGGCCATTCCCGATGATGTTGTTTACCCTGACTGGTACCAGCCTCCACCCCAGGGATATGTGGATCCCACCTCCCATGGTATTTACACTAATTATTCCGCATTTGCAGGTTATGGTCGAGACTTTCCCTTTGGGGGGTTAGGGGGGGATGTTCACCCTAACTATTTAAAAGGAATGGTGTCCTTCCAACAAGTGTATTCTTCTGATAGAGGGTTCAGAATTATTACGGAGCTACTTCTTCAGTAAGGTCAAGTGATCGGAATGCCTAGGTGGAGGCCGCTTCCGATCAGTAATATCGAGGTACAATTGATATTACAGCTTGATCTTAACTGAACCCTTCGGGTCGAACCCAATCGAATCACCGATCCTAGACGACGAATTAAACCGAAAGGATTTAATGAGTCGACAGAGTTTTACGAATACAGATGTCGGAAATCGAGCCTAGGGCGTCGAGACCGAGCGTCACAAAATCACAAAGCGACAAGTACGACCATAGCCCTAGCACCACACTGGCCTAGCCATGTGGATGCTAGGCTAGATCAAGCTAGCATGCACCTAGCATGGCTAGGCGCAAGCCCAAGCACACTAGGTGTGCTAGGCAGCCCATTGCAAGTGCTATGCGCACCATAGCACACCATCGCAAGTGCTATGCGCACCATACCATGCCATCGCAGCCCATCGCAAGCCAATGAGCAATAATAGGTGCACCATGCGTGCCCTAAGATGGCTGGGCTCCATCGCAGCCCAGGCAGCATCACTAGGCGCACCATGCATGCCCTAGGATGGCCTGGTGCCGTCGCGGCCCTAGCACAATGCTGGGCGCATGGCAGGACCACACGCACAAAGCACAGCTAGTGCTAGGCACTGGCGCATGCGTGGTGCGTGGTGCTTGGCCGAGGCATGTGCGTGCATGGTGCATGGTGCATGGCCGAGGCTGATGCGTGTGGTTGTGCGAGTGTATGCGAGGGGAGCTAGCAAGCTAGCAGCGTCAAGCCAAGCATGCGTGGCTTGCTAGCAGCACGCATACTAGGCATTGCGTGCGAGAGGGGCTGATGTGTGGCGCGCATGGTGTACGAGTATGATGCGTCTGGCTGGCGAAGCAAGAGGCCAGCATGCGTGGCTCGCTAGCAACACGCATGTTGGGCCATGCGAGCATATGGTGCAGCGATGATGCGTGAGATGCTGGCACCAGCGCCAGCACGCACCAGCAACAGCACGAGCAAGCACCAGCGCTACTGCTGGGCTTGTGCTAGCATGCTGGGCTAGCTGGCACAGCCAGCTGGCGTGCTAGCTTGCAGTTGGCTAGCAGCCTTGGGTGATGCAGTTTTGTGAGGGTGGGGACCAAGGCTTTGGGAAAGCCTTGGGGAGCAAGGCATTGGTCCCCCCACCTCTCCATGGTCCTCACCTAATGCTCTCTCTCCCTTTGACACTTGTCGAATTGTGATTGCATTTATTTATTAATTTATTTTGGAAATAAATTAATTAGCAAATTAAACATGTTCCCACATTGGTTGGGGAATGAAATACAAGGGTTCATTTCCCTATAAATACCAAGCTTGGGTATTGGGAAATGAACAACCTTGAGTGGAATTAAAAAGGCAACTCTAAGAAAGAGTAAACCTTTGATTCGTAAAACTCATAGTTATTTTGTCCGGGTCTTGACTAATCTTCAAGACTTAGGACGCTCGGGTCGGGTCGAGGGTACGATCCGTCAGAGATCTCGTCTTTTCGGGATTTTGAAGTAAGAGCTCTTTGGGAACGAAGCACGCATTAAAGGTATAATTCTTGTTCTTAATCTTATTTGATTAAGTTTATTATGCTTGTTAATTGCTTTAATTAAGGGGCGGGTCTTGGTGGGTTTGCTTCCGCGTAGTGTCGGGTCACTACGAAACCCTACAGCGGTATCGGAGCCACACTCCTTTTAATTTTTGCAATTATTTTTAATTAAGGTGTTTTAAAAGAATTTATTTTTCTGGTTCATGTTCATCTAATTAGATTAGATGCTCGTTTTAATTTATTTTTAAAACTTGATTTTATTTCGATTTGGCTGTTGAACCCATATTTTGGCTCAAATAATAGTGATTTTTGGGTGGAATCGACATTCTAGAACTGTTTCAACCCTTTTAGGGTTGTTCAGAAGCCAAATTCAAACCAGAAACCCAATTTTTCTGGGGTTTTTTGTTTTTCAACGAATTTTTTAATTCTTTTTAAGCCTTGATTAATGCAAGCATTACAAGGTTAGATTAAATGCACATTTGCATCACTAATCTACTGGTTTTAAAATATCCTTGAGCATAATAATGGAGTATTTATTAGTGCTTAAGTTGATATACCAATTTTTCACATAAACTTGTTTTTCACAAATTTTGCAAATAAATTGCAATAAGGTGTGAAAACTTGTTGTGATTTTATATTTTAAGTTCCCAAGTAATGTTAAAGTTCTAATCTTTAAAGGTTTAAATGATTGGAACCCTAACCCTAAATTCCATGTTGAACAAAGTTTGGATTTTTTTTCATGTTTGGTTGATTAAAATCCATTAAGTTCAATTACTTGTGAGTAAAATTTGATTAATCTTCATATTGGAAGATGTAATCTTGGTATTTTACACAAGTATGCAAGTTGGAAAATTTTATCATTGGATGGTTAATTTATTTTTCCAACTCCCTTTTGTCAAATCCATTATTAATTTGCATATTGGCAAAGTTAATTGTGGACATAGCTCATTCAATATGGTTACATCGAGTTAGACCTAAAATAAATTCAAAGAATCATTTTTGAATAATTTAGGCTTGTGCACTATTGAAATTATTATTTTTTTTAAGTTAGACTTGTTATTTTAATTTTGCTCCAAATTGGTTCTAAATTAAATTTAGAATCAATTTTAACACACAAATATCGAGATTAAAATCCCGAGTCAAAAGCACACAAATCGAGGCAATGGGAACCCAAGCAACACCTAGGCTAGCCGAGCTGCTATCGCTACCCACATGTGGCTGCCTTGGTGCGCATGGTGCAGGCCCTACCTCACTGTGTGGCTGCTGTGTGTGGGGAGCCAGTAGCGCACATATGATGCACTGCAATGTGGTGCGTGGCTGCTGGGCACTGCTCGCATATGCTGCCAAGCAGCGCGAGGCAGCCAGCCACAGCAGGCCAGCCACACCTGCCAGTGGCCACACTCGCATGCCAGCACGCGAAGCGCTGTGCATGCTAGGGCTAGTAGGGGCAGCAAGGCATGCTGGGCCAGATGCTTGCACCTAAGCACTGCACTGCTGCAGCATTGATGCTAGGCATCCGGTTTTATACGTGGGCCATTTTGATGCATGAGCTATGTAATTTTGCGATTATCCCGCTTTAAAATATTTTAATCATTATTTTAAAGAGGTTAGAACCTCGGTATTCGGTTTTGTAAAATTTTGACAAATTATGGGTTATGCCGACTTAATTAATCGGATTAATTAAGTACGGATGTGGAATTTAGTGGGAGCTTAAATAAGTGCATTAGCATTTGCGTTTAGAAATAATGGATCAAACCACTTTGACTAGTTTTAATTAGGCACGTTAATTGGATTAACCACCTAAGTTAGTTACTAGTTTTGCGTGTTTAATTATTTATTTCGTAATGTTGCATGGGCCATTCAAAATAGTGAATGGGTGAATGGAAGATTGTTTTCAAAATAGGTTCTTTGAAAATGGCAACTAGTGGGGCCCGACTAGGATAGAAAATACGGACTGCGTTCCGTTATGTATTTTTGTAAATCAAAATGCGGTCTGCGAACCGTTAAGTATTTTTGTACTATTAGATTAATCTTAGTCGTTCTAGCTAGCTTCTTTTATTTCATTTTGGCCAAGATGTCTCAAGACAGCGTTTCGATGAAGACGAGCCAAAATGAAGACCCATGGAAATTGAAGATTTCAAGGGGTCATGCTAGTTGCCAAATGCATCTATTTTTATGCCTTATACATATTGTTAGTTATATATGATTGCTAGATGCATGTCTAGGATTTCTATATGTTGCGACGATTAGTTAAGTTCACTTAAATCAACCAACATAGAAACCCTAGGTCCCTTAATAATATTGAGCTAAAATTTGCCGTTCCAAGAACAACACTTACCGAACTAATGCGCGTACGTGATGTATTACGCCAAAGCGAGGCATCATTACTTCTCTAGGAACGTAAGGTATACTAGGTATACAAGTTGTCTTGGTTAAGCTCAACGATATCAGTAAGGAGTCCTTAGATGTCGTGGAAAAAGAGATAAAATGTCAAGAATGCATTAGATGGGACATTTTATCAAACCGAGAGTAGCTTGGAGCTATTAGCAATTGGATTGCTTACCTTAAGATATTTAATGGTTAAGACAAGCCAAAGCATGCTTAACCATTTCTTGATCTTTGGGATCTCGGAATCATTTTGTTCCCGCCCATAAGGGACAATTTTAAAAATGCGTGGATAAAATGCTCAATAAGATTGAATATGTGCATGAACGTTTTAAATTTCAACTTATTGATGTATGAATGGTTTTTCACTTCAAATTCTTTCAATTGTAGAATCATGTCTGCAAGTAACTCAAACAACAACCAAATGTGCCAGGAACTTCCTGAAAAGTTGGCCTTTCCCTTAAACTTGGTCAACTTTAAGGAATAGGTGGAGGAACTCAATAGAACTCTCCGGAATTGTTCCTTGGAGTATACTCTTGATACTCCCATTTCAAGCTTCTTTGCCAAAGGGATCATGACCGACGAGGCTCATGAAGAATGGTCTTCCAATTGCAAAAGGGTCTCACGACTCATGGAAAATTCCATCCCGGAAGATTGGAAGGAAACTCTTTCCTCCTACCTTCCGGACATGTTCCTCAAAGCACTTGAGGACGTTGTCAATGTAAGAGTAACCAAGAGTGACAATGGCAACTTTGATGGACTCGTGTTTGACTTGACTGGTCACTCTCAAACATGAAGATAAAGCCACCAAACGTGGGATGTCTTGCTAAGGAAAGGCGACGGCATTGGACCAAGGTCTACAATGCTAAATTGAGACCCGGCATGCCCCTCCGACCTCATGTGCTTGGAATTACTAGACTCTTCAAACACATGCAGCTTCTCGGAATTCAATTGGAATATGAGATGGCGGGGCATATCTTGCTTGCTTCACTCCACTCGGGCTATGATGCACTTAGAGTGCATATCGCTGTGCGAAAGGAGACACACTCCCTCAAGGAGGTGGTGGAACTACTCAGCCAAGCCACCGCCTATGGAATGACCAAAAGGCCCTTGAGAGCTAAGAAGAAGGAGTTCAAGAAGGTCAAGGCAAAGATGAGATGCTTCCATTGTGGCATGTAAGGCCACTAAAAGAGGGAATGCATGCTCGTCAAGGAAAAGGGGATCACTCTGACTACCTCAGGTATCTTCCTTAACACTTGTGGATTAAGCTTATCATAGGTATTAGATACCAAGTATGACTCACTTAATGTTGCCTTTTCAGGGACCAAGTGAGAAGCTTATCAAGTGTTGGTGCAAGAGAAAGAAGACGACGAAGATGGTTTTTCGGTCATGCTTGCATGCACTATTTTGTCTATGACATGTAATTAAACTATTTCTAGTTTTCATCATGCTTTTGAACATATTATGATCCATGGTGTTGGACACCTAGGAATTTCAAGTGTAAGACTTTGACAATAGTTGTTTCAAGTTTGTCTTACAAACTTATGTTCAATTAAATTGCATGTTTTACATATGATTAGACAAAAGTTGATACCACTAGCTAAGACCATTGAGTCGAATCAAACCTACTTGTGGCATTGTCGTCTTGGCCATATTAACATCAAACGCATCAAGAAACATCTTCAAGAAGGTGTTCTTGACTCATTCGACTTAGAGCCGTTTGAAAATTGCGAAGGATGCTTATTAGGCAAGATGATAAAACAGCCATTCTCCAAGTTAGGAGAAAGGGCAAGTGACTTATTAGGTCTAATACACACGGATGTATGTGGACCAATGAGCACACCCGCAAGACAAGGTTACCGATATTTCATCACTTTCATCGATGATTATAGTAGATATGGCTATGTCTACTTAATGTCGAATAAATCTGAATCCTTTGAGAAATTCAAAGAATTTCAGAAAGAAGTTGAAATCAACTTGGCAAGAAAATTAAAGCACTTCGATCGGATTGAGGTGGCGAATATTTGAGCCATGAATTCGACGATCACTTGAAAGAAAATGGCATTCTTTCAGAGTTGACACCTCCCGGAACTCCTCAATGGAACGGTGTGTCCGAACGGAGGAATCGGACCTTGTTAGACATGGTTTGATCAATGATGGGTCTTAGTGAACTCCCTATCTCTTTCTGGGGACATGCGCTACAAACAACAGCACTAACACTAAATAGAGCTCCGTCAAAAGCTGTTGAAAAGACTCCATATGAATTATGGACTAAGAAACCTCCTAGGTTGTCTTTTCTCAAGATTTGGGGATGCGAAGCATATGTCAAGCAATTAATTTCGGACAAACATCACCCCAAATCGGATAAGTGTTTCTTTGTGGGATATCCAAAAGAAACCAAAGGGTATTACTTCTACAATAAATCCGAGAACAAAGTTTTTGTTGCTCGTGATGGTGTCTTTTTGGAGAAGGATCACCTTTCCAAAATGACAAGTGGGAGGAAAATCGAACTCGACGAAGTTCGAGAGGACGAGCAACAATGTCAACCTGACAAAAATGACAATTTAGATACTTTGGAAGCATCTAAGAAGATTGGTCAGAATCAAACAGACAATGTAATTGCTCAACCGATTACCCTACATAGGTCGCAACGGCAAAGATCTCAACCAGACAGATACCTCGGTATCGTCTTAACCGATGATCAGGACATCCTAGTCATGGATGGTGATGAGCCGGCGACATACAAGCAAGCTATGACGAGCCCCGACTCTGCAAAATGGCAAGAGGCCATAAAATCCAAGATGGACTCCATGTCTGAAAATCAAGTCTGGGACTTGGTGAATTTGCCCGAGGGTTATACACCCATTGGATGCAAATGGATCTTCAAAGTGAAGACAGACAAAGATGGAAATGTATCGGTATACAAAGCTAGACTGGTGGCAAAAGGTTATAGACAAGTCCACGGGATTGACTATGTCGAAACTTTTTCACCAGTTGCAATGCTAAAGTCCGTCCGGATTATCCTAGCGATTGCTGCATATTACGATTACGAAATATGGCAAATGGATGTCAAAACCGCCTTCCTTAATGGGATTTTGGAAGAAACTATGTATATGACACAGCCAGAGGGTTTTGTCGATCCAGGCAACGCTGGAAAGGTTTGCAAGCTGAAGAAGTCCATTTATGGACTAAAGCAAGCCAACAGGAGTTGGAATCTGCAATTTGATGAAGCCATCAGCAAGTTTGGTTTTATCAAGAATCCAGATGAGTCTTGTGTATACAAGAAGGTCAGTGGGAGTGATATTGCATTACTGGTCCTGTATGTAGATGACATACTGCTCATTGGAAACAACACAAAATTGTTGGAGTCCGTAAAGGGCTGGTTGGGAAAGTGCTTTTCAATGAAGGACTTAGGAGAGGCACAGTACATATTGGGCATCAAGATCTACAGGGATAGATCTAAGAGGATGATTGGATTAAGCAAGAGTAATTACCTTGATAAGGTACTGGCTCGATTCAACATGGAAAATGCCAAAAGAGGGCATTTACCCGTGTCCCATGGCGTAACTCTCAGCAAGAAACAGTGTCCGCAGACACCTGTTGAGTGAGTAAGAATGAATCAGATCCCATATGCTTCGCTAGTTGGATCGATCATGTATGCCATGATATGTACAAGGCCAGATGTATCGTATGCCCTGAGTGCAATGAATCGATACCAATCGAACCCAGGAGAGGCGCATTGGACTGCGGCCAAGAACATCCTTAAGTACCTGAAAAGGAACAAGGATAAATTCCTGGTGTATGGAGGCCACAAAGAACTGGTTGTTGAAGGTTACACCGACGCTAGCTTCCAGACTGACAGAGACGACTTCAAGTCACAGTCGGGGTACATATGCTGTCTGAATGGAGGAGCGTTTAGCTGGAAGAGTGCCAAGCAGAGCACCACTGCAGACTCTACAACTGAAGCCGAGTACTTGGCCGCTTCAGAAGCTGCCAAGGAAGCTGTTTGGATTCGCAAGTTCATTAGCGAACTTGGTGTTGTACCCTCAATCAAGGGGCCGATAGACCTCTATTGTGATAACAACGGAGCTATCGCTCAGGCTAGGGAGCCGAGAGAACACCAGAAGGTCAAACACGTGCAAAGGCGATTTCACATGATAAGGGAATGGAAATCCGAAGGTGAAATCAAAATTTGTAAGATCGGCACGAATGATAATGTGGCCGATCCTTTGACTAAACCTTTGCCTCAAGTGAAACACAACAAGCACATTGAGGCAATGGGAATCAAGCATGTTGGAGACTGGCTTTGAAATTCCGTGTACATGTGTTTTAATTAAATAGGATATTTAATGTAAGACACTGTATTAAAACCATTCATTAATGGAGTAATTAATTTTTGTGCAAAATTATCATTCACTTCATTACTATTTAATTGTGGTTTAGAATTAAATAATGAGTCCATTCGATTTACGGAAATATTAAAAACAGGTTATCAAGACCATGTCTTGGATAAAAAACACCTGTTAAGTGAACATTGAATATTAAATCGAAAAGTATACCTAATCGAGGTCATCTGACAGATGGACGATTGATGACCGCCATAGATTAGTGTGTAGTATGATTTACAGCACCGTTTCTTGTGCTGCGAGGACGTGACGGTCATAAATCATTTGCACAGGTACGGTTTGGAACTGTACTGGATGAGACCTATGAGAGTACTTTAAGAAAATTTAAATTTTGTCATAAGTACATTTCTCATTATGACTATCGGAACTTATTTCCTCTGACCATGAGTACTGTGAAGTTTTCTTGTTTGAGTACTGGGCTCTTTGATGTTTCCAAACGTCTGCCGTAATTGGGATCATAACGGGAACACTCAGGAGACTATGTCCTCTTAGTAAGAAGAACTTACAATACAAGACTGGGATTGTCCCCCTACTAACAATAGGGGAAATGTTTTGTTGTTAACAAGGCCGCTCGAAGGGCGAGACTATGAAAATGCATGGTCGTGCTCAGATGGATTTTAGAAATCATCTGCTTATCGACAGTCGAACTTGGAGATCAAGAAACACTTCTAAACGTAATAAGGATGACAAAGAATCTTACCTTATAGTTCACGAAGAAACATTAAGTGACATAGGAAATGAGCTATACACTGTATGCACACTTGTCAGGAAGGACAAGTGGGAGATTGAAAGGAATGGTGTCCTTCCAACAAGTGTATTCTTCTGATAGAGGGTTTAGAATTATTACGGAGCTAATTCTTTAGTAAGGTCAAGTGATCGGAATGCCTAGGTGGAGGCCGCTTCCAATCAGTAATATCGAGGTACAATTGATATTACAGCTTGATCTTAACTGAGTCCTTCGGGTCGAACCCAATCAAATCACCGATCCGAGACGACGAATTAATCCGAAAGGATTTAATGAGTCGACAGAGTTTTACGAATACAGACGTCGGAAATCGAGCCTAGGGCGTCGAGACCGAGCATCGCAAAATCACAAAGCGACAAGTACGAACATAGCCCTAGCACCACACTGGCCTAACCATGTGGATGCTAGGCTAGTTCAGGCTAGCATGCACCTAGCATGGCTAGGCGCAAGCCCAAGCACACTAGGTGTGCTAGGCAGCCCATCGCAAGTGCTATGCGCACCATAGCACGCCATCGCAGCACATCGCAAGCCAATGAGCATCACTAGGCGCACCATGCGTGCCCTTGGATGGCTGGGCTCCATCGTAGCCCAGGCAGCATCACTAGGCGCACCATGCGTGCCCTAGGATGGCCTGGTGCCGTCGCGGCCCTATCACAATGCTGGGCGCATGGCAGGACCACACGCACAAAGCACAGCTAGTGCTAGGCACTGGCGCATGCGTGGTGCGTGGTGCTTGGCCGAGGCATGTGCCTGCATGGTGCATGGCCGAGGCTGATGCGTGTGGCTGTGCGAGTGTATGCGAGGGGAGCTAGCAAGGTAGCAGCGTCAAGCCAAGCACGCGTTGCTTGCTAGCAGCACGCATACTAGGCATTGCGTGCGAGAGGGGCTGATGCGTGGCGCGCATGGTGTGCGAGTGTGATGCGTTTGGCTGGCGAAGCAAGAGGCTAAGATGCGTGGCTCGCTAGCAGCACGCATGCTGGGCCATGCGAGCATATGGTGCAGCGATGATGCGTGAGATGCTGGCACCAGCGCCAGCAAGCACCAGCGACAGCACGAGCAAGCACCAGCGCTGCTGTTGGGCTTGTGCTAGCATGCTGGGCCTTGGATGATGCGGTTTTGTGAGGGTGGGGACCAAGGCTTTGGGAAAGCCTTGGGGAGCAAGGCATTGGTCCCCCCACCTCTCCATGGTCCTCACCTAATGCTCTCTCTCCCTTGTTGAATTGTGATTGCATTTATTTATTAATTTATTTTGGAAATAAATTAATTAGCAAATTAAACATTCTCCCACATTGGTTGGGGAATGAAATACAAGGTTCATTTCCCTATAAATACCAAGCTTGGGTATTGGGAAATGAACAACCTTGAGTAGAATAAAAAAGGCAACTCTAAGAAAGAGTAAACCTTTGATTCGTAAATCTCATAGTTATTTTGTCCGGGTCTTGACTAACCTTCAAGACTTATGACGCTCGGGTCGGGTCGAGGGTACGATCCGTCGGAGATCTCGTCTTTTCGGGATTTTGAAGTAAGAGCTCTTTGGGAGTGAAGCACGCGTCAAAGGTATAATTCTTGTTCTTAATCTTGTTTAATTAAGTTTATTATGCTTGTTAATTGCTTTAATTAAGGGGCGGGTCTTGGTGGGTTTCCTTCCGTGTAGTGTCGGGTCACTACGAAACCCTACACTATTTTGGTGGTAGTTCTTCTGGTGGTGCAGGTGGCAGTGGCGGTACGTCTGGTCAGATGGATGAGGATGGTGATGATTAGTCGCGCTGGGCTAATTCCCGAGTCAATGAGGATATTGTCTGATTCTTGCTTGGGGGAGATTTTGGATGTAGGTATATGTTCTTTTCTTTATTTTATTTTTGTGTGTGCTTTAGTATAGTTTTTATTGCTTTCTAGGGTAGATTTATTTCTTTAAAAAAAAAATACAAAAATACGTTCCAATGGATGATAAATCATGCTTCCCTGCGCCCCATACATGAAAATTGTTTTGATTCTTGGTATATGATGATGAGTATTGTGGATAGGTTAGCCATGATTTGATGTTTGATTGCTTTGTTGTCTTAACATGAGTCAATTTTGTCCAACTGCTTGTGAATATAGTGCTTGACTAGTTGATTTGGTTAGGAATGTGTGTTAGTTCCTGGTATGTCAATGAAGTTGAGTATTGGTTTATAACTTTGAGTAGTATTTGTATGACTCATTATTATGCACAATGAGGAGGACGAAGGCATTTGTTCTCTCAGGTGGCCTTCAGATGATATTAGATACATTTGTTCCCTTCTTGCTACCCATGTTGTTGCTTGTGCCCTTTTATTGTTTATTAGCCACATTACAAGCCTATTTTGCCCCATTGGTTACTAGTCCCAAGCTTGGCTTGGGGGAGCTATTAGTGAGTGAGGTGAGGGAGTTTGTAGTGTGCATATTCATTTGCACAGTTTTGGATGGGCTTGAGAAGTTGCATAGTTGTTCTTATTTTTGTTAGTTGGAATATATTGAAAAAAAGTCTTCAAAATTGAAAAAGTTCCGATGTGAGATAAAAGAAAAAAAAAAGAGCAAAAGAGAAAAAAAAAAAATTGTTTCAATGTTCAAGTGTTCTAATGAAGGTTGCTCCAAAAATAAAAAAAATAAAAAATAAAATTCAAAAGAAAAAATAGAGTTTAAAGATTGTTTATTCACTCTATTTCTTTATTGTTATATTTTATGAGTGAAATTGTAAGTGTTGGGAATTTTTAATATAATTGGATGTTTTGTGAATTTTTGTAGTGTTGAGTTGTATTGGAGATGATTTGGTCATTATTTAATTTTGACCTTGGTTTTATTTATTAGGATTGGCTCTCTTAAGCATGGCTTTACTCTCACATTTTCCCAAATTTATCCTACCTTTTACCCTAACCTTACGTTACAAGCTTTAAAGACCTTCCGAACTTTGTGCATAGAGTTGTATGGATGTGAAATTAGTTGTTTATGAATGCAAAGAATGATTTGACATATTCCGAGTGGACTACTAGGTTGAGTGTTTGTTTTCTTAAACACACGAGTGTTGTGAGTTTGGGAAGACATTGTTCACATTAAAGGGGTTGGATGGAGAGCGATCGAGTACATCTTTTACTCGCCACATAAATGAGAGTTGAGTGTGTGACCACTAGTCTTGAATTCTATATGCTCTTGTGGTTTGCTCTATTTGACAATTGTTAGGAAGGATGAGTAGTTAGATGGATTTGATTGGTTAATTTTGATGCATATTTGTTGGATTTGCCCTAAATCGGTTATGCTTGGTTTTGATTGATTTTTGGGGTGAAGAATGTTTTATTTATTCATTGATGAGCTCTTTGCTTAGAGACAAGCAAGAGTTTGGCTTGGGGGAGTTTGATGTATTCATTTTATATATTATTTTATCCCCGTCCCGTGATCATAGTTAGGAGTATTTTTGGCTCTTTAGAGCCAATTTTATTACTAATACGCGTTTTCTAGTGTTTTCGTAGTTGTGGCATTATTTTACAGGAAATAGCAGATTTGGTGCATTTTCCGGCATTTAGTGGAGCCACCGCGAGAATTGAAGTTGAAACGTATTTATATGATCGTGTTTCGAAGCCCAAGACCGTAATTGATGATTCAATCCGGTGATTAAGGGCTCAATGAGGAGATTTGAAGTTTGGGCAATTCGATCCAAGAAGGATGACGAATTGGGCTAAGGTAACAAGGCCCAAAGGACGAAGAAGAGTAAGCCCAAGCATCCGCCCGACCGGGCAGTGACCTCGCCCTGAGGCGCGCCCGGCCGGGCGAGAGGAGAAGGTCAGGGCACGCTTCGCCCGGATACGCGCCCGAGCGGGCGCGAGGAAGCTTCAGGACACGCAAAAGGCGCACCCGGCCGGGCGGCCCTTTGCCCGACCAGGCGCGTGTTTCTGAAGGGAATTTTTATTTATTCTTTTTGTAATTTTTATCTTTGGTTTATTTTTAGTAGGAGTATAAATAAGATTTTGAGTGAATAATTAAGCACGCTTTTTTTACGTTTTCATTAGTATTAGCTAGTATTATTTTCTTGGAGATTAGATTTTCAGCTTTCCATTGTTCTTGAGTACTTTCTCTCTCTAAACCTTTTAATCAATAAATTCCATATTTTCTGTTAATTCTTGGTACGATTTCTTACTTACTTTATTTTCCGTTAATTTGTTATTTTCATGCATTCTTTGATTATCATGTCTAGTTTAGATTCAATTATGTCAGAGTAGATTTTTATTCTAGGGTTGTGGGGATCCATTAATAATACGAAGGGATAAATTATTATTGTTTATCATTAATGATTGATTAATTTCCTATTGATTGATTTAATGCTATGCAATTAGATTTGTGCAGGTTTAATTGTATGAGTTTTGCAATATTGATTCGAGATTCGAGAGATGAGAATTGATATTTAGGCTTAGTTTCAATAGGCATGTTAATCTATTAATGGTTAGGTCGAGATTCGAGAGATGAGATTTAATACCAGTAGATTAATTATGTGATTATAATACGTAGCGACAGCCCTTTATAATCTGGTTAATTTATGCATTGATAATTGATCGTATGTTTTACCCTGGAGTATTATTTATTGGTGAACCTATACCCTAGAGCTTTTATTATTGATTATTCCTTTGTTTAATTTGCTTAGCTTTAATTATTAGTTTAATTCCTTCAAATACAATTTGGTTACTTAATAATTTAGATTATAATTATTGATTAGGAATAAAAGAACAATGTTTCCCTGTGGATTCGACCCTACTTCCCTATCTGCTTTAGTTAGAGGACTTAGGAATTTCTTTTGATTAGGTGATACGACTAGATCCTGTCAAAATTTTGGTGCCGTTGCCGGGGAGACGGTTTTATTTTTATTTCTGATATTTTTGTAGTCTAAATTATTTTCATTCGTCTCAGAGAACTCAAGTTCTTTGGGGCATTTTCTCATACTTGTTTGTTTAGTTTTGTGTTTATGCCCAGGAGTTCTAGATTAGGTTACATTCCGTTTGACCCTGATATTGAACGTTCCATTCATAGACAGAAGAACCTTTTTAGACAGGTACGAGCTATTTCTGAGGGTACTATACCTTTGGAACCACCATCTGGTTCTAGTGATACAGAAGTTTATTCAGAACTAGAAGCAGAGATGACGCACCAACCACCTCGCAAGCTCAGCGATTATTCGCAGCCGTCCCTAGCAGATTTCCCACATCTTGCTCCTCCACCTGCCCTCGAAGGAGTACAATTTGAAATCAAGCCCCAGTTTATTACTATGATTGAAAGGAAGCAATTTAGCGGAGCTAAGGGTGAAGATCCAAATCTTCATATTTTAGATTTCTGCCAGTATTGCAATACTATTAGGAAAAATGGGGTCACGTAGGACCAAATCAGGGAGATTCTTTTTCCTTTTTCTTTGTGTGGAAAAGCTAAATTGTGGTATAATGGATTGAATAGAATTGCTCTTGGTATTACTAACTGGGATACTCTTGCTTTGAATTTCTATAATAAATATTACCCTGCAGAGAGAACAGCTCTACTACGAAGTTCAATCACAAATTTTTCCCAAGAGGTTGATGAAAGTTGCCATTGTCACTCTTGGTGACTCTTGGTTTGATTCCTCCGTTCGGACACTCCGTTCCATTGAGGAGTTCCGGGAGGTGTCAACTATGAAAGAATGCCATTTTCTTTCAAGTGATCGTCGAATTCATGGCTCAAATATTCGTCACCTCGATCCGATCGAAGTGCTTTAATTTTCTTGCCAAGTTGATTTTCAATTTCTTTCTGAAATTCTTTGAATTTCTCAAAAGATTCAGATTTATTCGACATTAAGTAGATATAGCCATATCTACTATAATCGTCGGTGAAAGTGATGAAATATCGGTAACCTTGTCTTACGGGTGTGCTCATTGGTCCACATACATCCGTGTGTATTAGACCTAATAAGTCACTTGCCCTTTCTCCCAACTTGGAGAATGGCTGTTTAATCATCTTGCCTAATAGACATCCTTCGTAATATTCAAACGACTCTAAGTCGAATGAGTCTAGAACACCTTCTTGAAGAAGTTTCTTGATGCGCTTGATGTTAATATGGCAAAGACGACAATGCCACAAGTAGGTTTGATTCGACTCGATGGTCATAGTTCATTTGGTATCATTCCTATTTTCTTTGTGTAAAGCATGCAATTTAATTTGAACATATGTTTGAAAGATAATCTTTGAAACAACTACGTTAGAAGTCTTTCATTTCAAAAATCTTGGTGTCCAACACCATTGATCAAAATATTGTTCAAAATCATGACAAAACTAGGATTAGTTTTAATTACATCTCAAAGACAAAATGGTGCATGAAAGCACGACCGAAAAACTATCTTCGTCGTCTTCTTGCTCTTGCACCAACACTTGATAAGCTTCTCACTTGGTTCCTGAAAAGGCAACATAAAGTGAGTCATACTTGGTATCCAATACCTTATGATAAGCTTAATTCACAAGTGTTTAGGAAGATACCTAAGGTAGTCGGAGTGATCCCCTTTTCCTTGACGAGCATGCATTCCCTCTTTTAGTGGCCTTACATGCCACAATGGAAGCATCTCATCTTTGCCTTGACCTTCTTGAACTCCTTCTTCTTAGCTCTCAAGGGCCTTTTGGCCATTCCATAGGCGGTGGCTTGGCTGAGTAGTTGCACCACCTCCTTGAGGGAGTGTGTCTCCTTTCGCACAGCGATATGCACTCTAAGTGCATCATAGCCCGAGTGGAGTGAAGCAAGCAAGATATGCCCCGCCATCTCATATTCCAATTGAATTCCGAGAAGCTGCATGTGTTTGAAGAGTCTAGTCATTCCAAGCACATGAGGTCGGAGGGGCATGCCGGGTCTCAATTTAGCATTGTAGACCTTGGTCCAATGCCGTCGCCTTTCCTTAGCAAGACATCCCACGTTTGGTGGCTTTATCTTCATGTTTGAGAGTGACCAGTCAAGTCAAACACGAGTCCATCAAAATTGCCATTGTCACTCTTGGTTACTCTTACATTGACAACGTCCTCAAGTGCTTTGAGGAACATGTCCGGAAGGTAGGAGGAAAGAGTTTCCTTCCAATCTTCCGGGATGGAATTTGCCATGAGTCGTGAGACCCTTTTGCAATTGGAAGACCATTCTTCATGAGCCTCGTCGGTCATGATCCCTTTGGCAAAGAAGCTTGAAATGGGAGTATCAAGAGTATACTCCAAGGAACAATTCCGGAGAGTTCTATTGAGTTCCTCCACCTATTCCTTAAAGTTGACCAAGTTTAAGGGAAAGGCCAACTTTTCAGGAAGTTCCTGGCACATTTGGTTGTTGTTTGAGTTACTTGCAGACATGATTCTACAATTGAAAGAATTTGAAGTGAAAAACCATTCATACATCAATAAGTTGAAATTTAAAACGTTTATGCATATATTCAATCTTATTGAGCATTTTATCCACGCATTTAAAATGTCCCTTATGGGCGAGAATAAAATGATTCCGAGATCCCAAAGATCAAGAAATGGTTCAGCATGCTTTGTCTTGTCTTAATCATTAAATATCTTAAGGTAAGCAATCTAATTGCTAATAGCTCCAAGCAACTCTCAGTTTGATAAAATGTCGCATCTAATGCTTTCTTGACATTTTATCTCTTTTGCCACGACATCTAAGGACTCCTTACTGATATCGTTGAGCTTAACCAAGACAACTTGTATACCTAGTATACCTTACGTTCCTAGGGAAGTAGTGATGCCTCGCTTTGGCGTAATCCATCACTTACGCGCATTAGTTCGGTAAGTGTTGTTCTTGGAACGGCAAATTTGAGCTCAATATTATTAAGGGACCTAGGGCTTCTATGTTGGTTGATTTAAGTGAACTTAACTAATCGTCGCAACATATAGAAATCCTAGACATGCATCTAGCAATCATATATAAATAACAATATATATAAGGCATAAAAATAGATGTATTTGGTAACTAGCATGACCCCTTGAAATCTTAAATTTCCATGGGTCTTCATTTTGGCTCGTCTTCATCGAAACGCCGTCTTGAGACATCTTGGCCAAAATAAAAGAAGCTATCTAGAACGACTAAGATTAATCTAATAGTACAAAAATACTTAACGGTTCACAGACCATATTTAGATTTACAAAAATACATAACGGAACACAGTCCGTATTTTCTATCCTAGTCGGGCCCCACTAGTTGCCATTTTCAAAGACCTGTTTTGAAAACAATCTTCCATTCACCCATTCACTATTTGTGAATGGCCCATGTAATTTTACGAAATACACAATTAAACACGCAAAACTAGTAATTAACTTAGGTGGTTAATCCAATTAACGCGCCTAATTAAAACTAGTCAAAATTGTTTAATCCATTATTTCTAAACGCAAAATGCTTACGCAATTAATTAAGCTCCCACTAAATTCCGCATCCGTAGTTAATTAATCCGATTAATTAAGTCGGCATAACCCAAAAATTTGTCAAATTTTGCAAAACCGAAAATCGTGGTTTTTAGCCTCGTTAAATAATTGCATAAATAATTTAAAACGGCAAAATTTTCGCAAATATACATAGCTCAAAATTAAGCAACGCGGCCCCATCCTAGCATGATGCATGGCGCACCATGGCTGCTAGGCAGCAGTGGGCTGGCTGGCTAGGGCTTGCTGCCTCGCTGCCCAGCAGCAGCACAAGCTCACCAGCAGCTCACGCCTCACACGCACTAGCAGCATTAAGGGGCTGGGCTGGCTCTTGGTGCTAGCATGTTGCGCCCAGCACAACACACTACGCTGGCCAGCACCACGCATGCCTTCACGCATGCTGGCGCTTGGCAGCAAGTGGGGGCTGGCTGGTGCTTGCTACCACGCTGCCCAGCAGTGCCCCCAAGCACCCAGCAGCCAAGGCCACTGCCCAAGCCCACCCTTAGCACCCCTCGCCACACAGCCACGCAACATTGATGCTTAGCCATGCGCGCACCATAGGCAGCCTACATGTGGGCTGCTAGGCAGCCTGGCTAGCCTTGGTGACGCTTGCGGTTTTGCATCGATTTGCGTGCATTTTACTCGGGATTTTAATTCCGATTTGTGTGTGACAATAATTAATTCTAAAATACATTTTAGAATCAATTTGAGGGAAAATAAATAAAATAATTCTAACGTAAATAATTTTTATTTTATTGGTGCACAAGCCTAAATTATCCAAAAAAATTTAATTTTGAACAAAATTAGGTCTAACTTTATGCTTAAAATAAAATGAGCTATGGCCATAATTAATCTTGCCAATATGCAAATTAATAATGGGTTTGACAAATGGGACTTGGAAAAATAAATTAACCATCCAATGATAAAAATTTTCCAACTTTCATACTTGTGTAAAGTAATTGAACTTGATGGATTTTAATCAACCAAACATGAAAAATCCAAACTTTGTTCAACATGGAATTTAGGGTTAGGGTTCCAATCATTTAAACCTTTAAAGATTAGAACTTTAACATTATAGGAACTTAAAATTACAAGTTCATAACAAGCTTTCACATTTTATTGCAATTTATTTGCAAAATTTGTGAAAAACAAGATTATGTGAAAAATGGCATATCAACTTAAGCACTAATAAAAACTCCATTATTATGCTTAAGAATATTTTAAAAACAGTAGATTAGTGATGCAAAAGTGCATTTAATCTAACCTTGTAATGCTTGCATTAATCGAGGCTTAAAAAGAATTAAATTTTTCATTGAAAAACGAAAAAACCCAATAAAAAATGGGTTTCTGGTTCGAATTTGGCTTCTGAACAGTCCTAAAAGAGTTGAATCTGTTCCAGAATGTCGATTCCACCCAAAAATCAGTATTTTTGAGCCAAAATCTGGGTTCGACAGCAAAATCGAGAATAAAATCGAGTTTTAAAATTAATTAAAACGAGCATCTAATCTAATTAGAAGAACATGAACCAGAAAAATAAATTCCTTTAAAACACCTTAATTAAAAAATAATTGCAAAAATTGAAAGGAGCATGGCTCCAATACCACTGTAGGGTTTCGTAGTGACCCGACACTACGCGGAAGGAAACCCACCAAGACCCGCCCCTTAATTAAAACAATTAAAAAGCATATTAAACTTAATCAAACAAGATTAAGAACAAGAATTATACCTTTGTCGCGTGCTTCGTTCCCCAAAGAGCTCTTACTTCAAAATCCCGAAAACACGAGATCTCCGACGGATCGTACCCTCGACCCGACCCGAGCGTCCTAAGTCTTGAAGGTTAGTCAAGACTCGGACAAAATAACTATGAGTTTTACGAATCAAAGGTTTACTCTTAATTAGAGTTGCCTTTTTAATTCAACTCAGGGTTCTTCATTCCCAAATACCCAAGCTTGGTATTTATAAGAAAATGAACCCTTGATTTTTCATCCTGCACCAATGTGGGAGTATTGAATACCAATGATTTATTTAATTTCCAAATTAAATAAATAATCAAGTAAATCATATTGCGACAAGTGGCATGATCATGTGCAATGAAGTAGTGCCCAAGGCTAGGTGGGGGGGACCATGTGCCTTGCTCCCCAAGGGGTTGGATTGTGGTCCCCACACCCTTCCTCAATGCCGTCACACAGCTGCTAGGCTGGCAGCCAGCTAGCATGCCAGCTAGCGCTGCCAACTAGCACATGCCTAGCAGCCCCAGCAGCCTAGCAAGCCAATGCATGCTGGCGTTGGGCGATGCTGGTGCTGGTGCTGGTGTTGTGTGCTAGCGCCTACCGCTGGTAGCACATAGTGCTGGCACTAGCCCCCAGCAGCCCACGCACAGGCTAGCACGCACACACGCCTTGCGCACCATTGCTAGCACAGCCAGCATGCGTGCTGCTAGCGAGCCACGCATGCTGACCCCCCTTTCCCTCGCATCATGCTACGCACCACGCACCACGCACCAGCCTTGCATCATGCACCACGCATCGCCTAGCAACCTTGGTGCGTAGCAATGCTGGGCTACTGTGCGTGGCCTAGCAACGTGCTGGCGCCAGGCCCCTTGCACACGCATGGTTCGCTGCTTGGTGCTTCCATGCAAAGGCTAGCACGCAAGCCAGCACGCATGCTGCGAGGGGATTCCTGGTGCCTTGTGGTGCTTGCGATAGGCTTCCATGGCACACCTAGGCTGCGATGGTGCACCTAGGCTGCGCCTAGAGCTTGCGATAGGCTGCCATGGCACGCCTAGGCTGCGATGGTGCACCTAGGCTGCGATGTCACGCCTAGGTTGCGCCTAGCCATGCTAGGTGCATGCTAGCTCGAACTAGCCTAGCATCCACATGGTCAGGCCAGTGTGGTGCTAGGGCTATGTTCATACTTGTCACTTTGTGATTTTGCGACACTCGGCCTCGACGCCCTTGGCTCGATATCCGACGTCTGTATTCGTAAAACTCTTCTAACTCATTAAATCCTTTCGGATTAATTCGTCGTCTTGGATCAGTAATTCGATTGGGTTCGACCCGAAGGGTTCAGTTAAGATTAAGTTGTAACATCAATTGTACATTGATATTACTGATCAGAAGCGGCCTCCACCTAGGCATTCCGATCACTTGACCTTACTGAAGAATTAGCTCTGTAAAAATTCTGAACCCTCTATCGTAAGAATACACTTGTTGGAAGGACACCATTCCTTTCATAGAGAGTAAGGACTTTTACCCGTTGCTTCTTTCTCTGTTGTCCTATTAGCCCACAACACCTCTGGGACTAAGTCAGTCCACATGCCTTTGTGCTCCTCCAACTTCTTTTGAAGGGCATAGAGTATCTGCTTATTAGTTGCCTCTGCCCACCCATTACTCTGCGGGTGGCAAACAGAAAAGCTGCCATACTTTGTTCTCATTTCCTCAAGGTAATCTTTGATGGTGTCACAATCAAACTGGCAGCCATGGTTAAACACTATGCAATGCGGGATCCTAAATCTAGTAATGAGAGTTTTCCATATGAACGTTTTGACTTGAGAGGCCTTGATATACTTTGTGGGCTCTGCTTCTATCAACTTTGTGAAGTAATCCACAGCCACGATCATGAATTTCCTGCTCCCTAAGCCTGTGGTGAATGGTCGTAAGATGTTTAATCCCCACCGAGAAAACAGGATAGGGTTGAGAATCGGTGTGACGTCGTTAGAAGGCTAATTTATCATTGGGGACTACTTTTGGCATTGCTCACATTTTTTAACATAATTCATGGCATCCTGGGTCAGGGTTGGCCAATATGCCCCTCGTCTGATGATCTCTACTGTCAGAGCTTTCCCTCCTATATGATTTGTGCAGATCCCTTCATGGGCTTCCTTCATGACTGCTTGTTGCTCCCAGAGGACAGGTTTTGAGTACCCTTTTCTGCACAACTCTTTATCAATACCACGTATTTGTATGATTCCTTCTTTATTATCTTTACCTGCTCTTCATCATCGGCCAGTGTTTTGTGCAGCTTGTATGCCAATATGTCTGAGTACCAAGACCTTGGCAGACTAGCGAATTTACCTGCCTCTGCCCCACTACACTGTTTTCCTATAAGACTTCTACCATCACAATTCTACTCAGACTTTGCAACATCGAACTTGCTAGTTTGTACAGTGCGTCCGCCTTAGTATTCTCAGCCTTGGGGACCAACTCAATATCAAAGCTAATCATCTGGGCTGTCAACTCCTTCACTACTACATATTTTTGCATTAACGGCTCTCTGGCCTCATACTCCCCCCTAAGCTGGCTTGCTACTAGCTGCGAGTTAGTCTGGAGTTTCACTTTCCTAGCCCCTACTGCTAGACTCATCCTCGGGCCTGCCAATGTAGCCTCGTACTCAGCTTCATTGTGGGAGGCTTGGAATTTGAACTTAATTTCATATTCAAAGACGTTGCCTTCTGGTGATACCGCTGTTGGGTTTCATAGTGTCCAACATTACGCGAAATGAAACCCTCCCAAAATCCGCACACAAATTAAAGTAACTAAATATGAATATTAATTAACAATCACATAATTAATTAACAAAGAGTAAGAGAAAAACGATCATACCCTTGATGCATGCTTCGCTCCTTTTAGAGCTCGAACTTGAAAGCGTAAAGCTCCGCAAATGCGCAAGCCTCCAACGGCTCTCACCCTCAAGACCCGACCCGAACATCCCCTACCCCGAAGCTTAGTTAGGGCTAAACCAAAAGAACTTAGAGTATTAGAACAAAGGTTTTCTCTTCTTGGAGATCCCTTAAATTTCACAACTGAAGTGTCCCTTCCCAATGCCAAATGATTGGTATTTTTAGGGATGGGAGCCCTTGATTTCCAATCTCCCATCAATGTGGGAGAGTTGGTAAAATTGCATTTTATTCAATTTAATTTAATTCAAAAATCAAATTGAAATGCAAGTGAATCAACAAACGGCAAGTGTCAAGGGTTTAGATGAGGACCACAAGGGGGGGACCACCCTCCCCTTTCTCCCCAAGCAAAACCACAGACAAAAGCTCCCACACGCACAAGCTTCTAGCTGGCGGCCTGCCTTGGCAACCAAGGCAGCCTTGCTAGCGCCTAGCGCCATAGCTGGGCCTGCCAGCCATCCCGCATATGACTACGCACAGCCAGCAGGCCACGCTCGCTATGCGGGCTGCTGCTGCTGCTGCGTTGCTTATGCTATGCAGGGCCTAGCTACTACTATGCTTACTGTTGAGTGCGACGCACCAGCATGCTAGCACACATGCATGCTAGCTGCCAGCTTGCGTGAGACCAGGTGTGTTTAGGGTAAAAGTTACCCTGGACACGTGGACCTATGGGGATCTGACACGTGTCATCCCCCCATTGCACCATGGGCATCCAACCAATGGATGCCACGTGGCATCGTACCCCCTATGGGGGAGCAGGCCCATCTGCTATAAATAGAGGAATCTACCTCATTTATTGATATTCAGAAATACACCCACAAAACCCGAGCAATATTAATTGCGGAATCTCCCGGAATCCGAGAGAACTAATTTACCTTCTGCACGTAATTTCATCCGAAGTTATTCTAACTTGACCGTCGGAGGCGAAACTCCACCCAACCGGAGTTTCGTGGTTTTGCAGGTACAGAAGTCAGGCGTACATTCCCGGTGCTGTAACTCTCCCGTGGGACACCTCAAAAACCCCCGAAACATTTGGCGCCGTCTGTGGGGAGAGTACCACTTGGATGGCATCTGAAAATGTACCGAACGCAGAGGGCAGCCGGCCCACAGCTGACCCTGAGGTCTACACGGATCATGAAAGCGGAAGTGGGGACGACTGCAATGTCGAAACCTATATGGCCCCAGACGGGTCTTTCCGCTCCAGGCGCACTCGTTCAAAAGAAAGAAGGGAACGAGGTCTAGACAAGGCTTGCCCCAACAACCCAGGCGGCAAGCATATCGGACAAACCCAGGCGACGGAGGGGTCGGCCCCCGTCGCCAGAGATGAGCTCATGAACCTCATGAGTAGCTTCAAAGGGGAAATCACCGACATCATCAAAAAGTTAGCTGGTTCCAGCAAGGGCCAGTCGGCCAAGAGGGCTTTAGTAAAGAAGCCCACCAAAGACCGGGTGCCTACTCCTCACCCAAAGCCTAGAGGGGGGGATGGGCCCCTAATTGACCTCTCAAAGATTCATTTCCCCGAATCGGGGCAGCGAAAGGCCATCTGGCAAATACAGTCGGATGGTTCAAAAAAGACTTTCACAGATGCCCGGTTGTTTATCGAAGATAAGAGAGGTCAGAGTATGTCCCAGACGGCTTCAACGTCGACATACCCAAACAGCTTCCGTAATTCTTCGATTAAGCATTCGGAAACTCACCTAAGGAGCCACACGCGCGGCACGTCCGTCCGTACTGCCCCTCATGTGATCCACCAGGCTCCATTTGTGACTGAGCAGCCATTTGGAGCTGGATCACCATACATGCAGCATTCTCCTTTTGGGAGAATGGCGACAAATACCGTCCAGCCCATGGACTGGCAGCTCAGGCTGCTAAACTTATGGGAACAGCCTTCGGCTTTCTCCCGCGAAATAACCGAGGCGGCACATCCGGCTAAGGTTAAGAATGTGTTGGTTGGTACCTACGATGGCACCACCAACCCAGAAGACCATTTGATGGCGTACACCAACCTCATGTACCTACAGGGGTTGGACGACGCCGCCTGGTGTCGATGTTTCCCGGCAACACTAAAGGGCATAGCCCAACGGTGGTTCGGAAACTTGCCGGCTGGGTGCATCAATAACTTCAAGACGCTTGCATATTTGTTCGCGTCCAACTTCTCCATGAATATCCCGGCCAAGAAAACCAGCCTCGACCTAGGGGCGATCTGGCAGGTTGACAAGGAGGGACTTCGGTCCTATGTCAGGCGGTTCAATCTGATGAGAATTCAGATACAAGGACTGTCTGACGAAGTTGCGTACACGGACTTCTTCAAGGGTCTGAAGGATGGGTTGACATTCAAGTTCGACCTAGTTTGCAAGAGGGTCGCTACCCTCCAGGAGGCCCTAATAGAAGTTGAAGCCTATATACAGGCGACGGAGCTCTATGCCGTCAAGCACACGTCAGAACCCAGGCGGTCTGACGTAAAAGAGAGCCAGTTCCAGCAGCCGGCCAGAAAGGAAGAAAAGAAAAGGAAAGAAGTCTGGGTAGCTGACCGCCTAGGTCAGTCATCCCAGAAGAAGCAAAAGAAGTTGGAACTGTACGTCCCCAAGTACGAGTTCAACAAGGATTGCTCCTCCATCCTCATGGAGATAAAAAATCGCTTGACTATTGAAAAACCGGCTCCTCTAAAGAGCGCTGTCAAGAATCAGGATAAGAGTAAGTATTGCCAATTCCATGAGGACATTGGCCATGACACCAATGGCTGCTATAGCCTCAGGCGGCTATTGGACCGGTTGGCTGATGAGGGGGCTTTAAAGTCCTACCTGACAAAGTCCAAGGGTAACCCTGCAAATGTTGGGCAGTCGTCCAAGAAGATGGTGGTGAGCTCTGACACAGATGAAGAGCACATCTACACCATTGCAGGCGGCTTCGCTAGTGGTGGCCCCACCATTAGGGGTGCCAAGGATAACATCAGGAAGTTGACCGCCTCAGAGGACGAAGGCCAGGCGTCGAAAGACGTCTTCCCAGAAGTCTTCATCTCTGAGAAAGACAGGGGTACGGTCAGGCGGCCCCACGATGACCCCATTGTCATCGAATGTAAAGTTGCCAATCAGTGAGTTGGCCGGATCCTAATCGATACTGGGAGCTCGTCTAGTCGGATTTGGAGGTGGGGTAGTGCACCCGGTAGGTAGGATAGACCTGCCCATCCGGCTGGGAGGCAAGGGGGAAGGGCGACACATGGTCGTCAAGTTTTTGGTAGTCGAAGAGCTGACTACCTACAACCTCATATTGGGACGTCCAACTCTCAATGATTCTAAGGCGGTAATCATCCCCTCTCTCATGCTGATTAAGTTCGAGAGGGATGATGGGTCAGTAGGCTCCCTAAGCGGGGATCAAAAGGCGGCAAGAGAGTGCTATCTCTAAGACGTTAGGCCGACTGCCCATGCAGCCGACCCCCGCGAGGAACCTACCGACCTCGAAGACAAAGAAGCTGGGCCTGTCCCTAAGGCAGGCGGTACCAAGAGAAAGGCGGACCAACTGGCCCCCGCCAAGAGAATGAAATAGCAATCACTAGCCGGGGAAAGGCCGGATGACTCCCGGCCCCAGCCGGCTGGTGAAAGCATTGATGTCATCCTGGACGACAGCCGTCCTGATAGAACCATTAAAGTTGGGACGGTTGCTTTTGAAAAGTTGGGGACAAACTTGCTCCAACTTCTAAAAGAGTTCAAAGACCTCTTCGCCTTTGAAGTGGAAGAGATGCCAGGCGTAAGCCCGGATCTAGCTGTCCACAAACTAGCTGTTGATCCCAAGATAAAGCCAATTAGGCAAAAGAAGAGGGATCATGGGGAGGAAAGGTCACAGGCGGCAGCCGCCGAGGTCAAAAAGCTACTCGACGCTGGGTTCATTCGGCAATGCTACTACCCGGATTGGGTAGCTAATGTGGTACTTGTCAAAAAGCCGAATGGTACCTGGCAGATGTGTGTAGACTACACCGAACTGAACAGGGCATGCCCAAAGGATAGCTATCCGCTTCCCAAGATAGACAGTCTGGTTGACTCGACAGCCGGCCATGCCCTGATGAGTTTCATGGATGCCTACTCAGGCTTTCATCAAATTCCCCTATGGAAGAAGGATCAGGAAAAGACGGCCTTCGTCACTGATCAGGGGTTGTACTGCTACACGGTGATGCCATTTGGGTTGAAGAATGCGCCTGCTACCTTCCAACGAATGATCAACAAGGTCTTCACCAATCAGATCGGAAGGAATGTAGAGGCGTATATAGACGACATGATAGTCAAATCGAAGCTCCAGGCGGATCACCTAGCGGACCTCCGAGAAACCTTCACCACACTCAGGCGGCACAAGGTCATGCTTAACCCCAAGAAGTGTGTTTTTGTTGTTGAGTCTGGGAAGTTTCTCGGATTCTTGATAGATCAAAGAGGCATAGAGGCCAATCTGGAGAAGGTCCAGGCGGTGATTGATATGAAATCACCCCGAACTGTTAAGGAGGCCCAAAGGTTAACCGGTTGCCTGGCGGCATTAGGAAGATTCCTCAGCCGGTCAGGCGACAAGTGCCTTTACTTTTTCCAAGCAATCAGGAAGAGGTCCAGATTTGAATGGGAAAAGAGGCTGAGGCGGCATTCCAAAGGTTAAAGCAACACCTACACTCGTTGCCCAGACTTGTGAGCCCCCTGCCCAAGGAGGTTCTGTACATGTACCTTGCCGTCTCAGACCACTCCCTTAGTGTCGTGCTCCTTGCTGAGAGAGATGGCAAGCAGCTTCCAGTATATTTCATCAGCCATATCCTCAGAAATGCTGAACTCCGGTACCCAGTGATTGAAAATTTTGGGTTGGCTCTCTACAAAGCAGTCAAGCGGCTGAAGCCATACTTCTTGGCCCATCCGGTAATTGTCTATACTGATCAGCCACTCAAACGACCAATGACCACCATGGAGTCATCCGGCCGAATGATCAAATGGGTTGTTGAGATTCAGAGCCTGCAAATAACTTTTGAGCCTAGACGGGCAGTGAAGGGTCAGGCGTTTGTTGACTTCATTGTGGAAATGACTACGCCGGCTCAGCCAGAAGATCTTGGGCAGGTTTGGAAGTTATTTGTAGACGGAAGCTCTACGACAAACGGCTGTGGTGCAGGCGTAATTTGCAAATCTCCAGAAGGAGATACTTACGAATATGCACTACGGTTCAAATTCCAAGCTTCAAACAATGAAGCTGAGTATGAAGCCCTGTTAGCCGGAATGCGCATGTGCAAGGCGGCAGGGGCAAGGAAAGTCGACGCCTGCTCAGACTCCCAATTGATCGTCAGCGAATTCAATGGTGACTACGAGGCCACCCATCCGGCAATGATCAAGTATCTGCGGGCGGTCAAAAAGGAGGCGGGGGCATTTGATGAGTTCCGCTTGTGTTAAGTGCCCCGGTCTGAGAAAAACCAAGCGGATGCTCTGTCCAAACTGGCCTCATCCGCCACTTGCGACACGCCTAGGTCAGTCTTTTGGGAGGTCATGGAAAAAAGAAGCATCGAGCATGACCCCATTGGAATCTTAGACCGAAGCTCCACCTGGATGGACCCCATCCGGGACTATTTGGTAGACGGCACCCTGCCGGATGCCTCCTCAGAAGCGGCAGCACTTAAAAAGAGAGCTCTAAGCTTTGAAATGTTCAAGGGGGAACTCTTTAGAAGGGGATACCTCCAGCCGTTACTGAAATGCGTAACCCCAAAGCGGGGAAGAGAGGTGTTAGAGGACCTGCACGCGGGCTTTTGCGCTTCACATATAGGCGGCAGGACTCTAGCAAAGAGGGCAAGACGGCAAGGATATTTTTGGCCGACCCTTGAGGCGGATGCCATGGACTTAGTGAAAAAGTGTGATAAATGTCAGAAGTTTGCCCGGCTGATACACCGTCCGGCAACCGACCTAACGGCAATCTACAGCCCGGTTCCCTTTGCGAAGTGGGGTATGGACATCTTAGGTCCTTACACGCATGCCTCAGGCGGAAGAAGATACATTTTGGTGGCTGTAGACTACTTCACTAAGTGGGTGGAGGCCGAGGCGGTCAAAGGCATCAAGACAAAGGACGTCATCTCCTTCATATGGAGAAACATCATCACCCGGTTTGGGGTGCCTATGTCCATGGTTTTTTACAACGGTCCTCGGTTTGAAACGCCTGCCCTCAAAGATTGCTTAGGAGATCAGGGGATATCTCATTGTTTTGCATCCGTTGGCCGGCCCCAAGCAAACGGTCAAGTTGAGGCCTTCAACAAACTCATCTCAGACGGCATAAAATAGAAGATCAAAAGAGCCGGTGGTTTGTGGGCTGATGAGCTTCCTCACGTCCTTTGGGCCATCAGAACGACTGAGAAGGGGGCAACCGGTGAAACCCCGTTTCTATTGACGTACGGCACTAAAGCGGTTCTGCCAATAGAGCTCTATGAGCCAACACTCCGAGTCATGCTCTATGACGAGGAGTCTAACTGGGAAGCCATGCGCCTAGCATTGGAGTCACTCCCACAGCGCAGGGGCAATGCCGCCTTACCCCATGAAATATACCGTCTGAGGATGACGAGGGCTTACAACAAAAGAGTACGCAAGCGCCCTCTCAAAGTTGGGGACTTCGTACTACGAAAGATGGAGGCCACTGGCAGGGCGAATGAGCAAGGGAAGCTAACCCCCAATTGGGAAGGCCCCTATCAGATATATGACGAAGTCAGAGACGGCACCTACCGCTTGGAAACTCCAGACGGTAGGAAGTTACCTAGGACCTGGAACGTGGATAACTTGAAAAAGTACCACTTCTAGGAGGATGTAGTCATTTTTTGTAAATAGAAGTAAATTAATGAGAAATTCTTTATTTCAATTTCTGTGTACCAAAGTCTCGATGTGACTAACACATCCGGGTATTTCTAAAGACGGGGCATCCATTTGCCTCAAACATAAACCAAAAAATGCTAAGTACCTAACTTAGTCGTTTAAAGACGAATGGCCAACATGAGTAAACCGCCTGTTCTACCCATGAACAGGCATTCGGCAACGCCCTTCCGGGTGAATTTGACGAAGAGAACATCTCCCTTCCGGGTGGTACATTGTTCTAAGCGTCAAAATGTCGGACGATCTTAACCGGCTAGGTTAATCGCATGACCGCCCGAATGACCTATTGTAAACAAGATGAGCCTGTCATTATCCCCAAGGTAATACAGGCGGCAAAATTAAATCTTGTTGGGCAGGCGGCTATTGCCAAAAAGCAACTTAGCCGGCTTATGCGCCCATTAACCAACCTCCAACAGACCGTGACTAGACTGTTACCCCATGGTACCCCAGACGGGGAAATTGCAATTCAAGTTGTAGCCTTTCTTGCCTCAAGGCAGCTAAGGCGGTGAAAAAATTCTATCTAACTCCCAATCAAAAGGTAGTCAATCTCATATGGCTGTTACCCCATGGTAGCCCAGCCGGTAAAAAATATATATAGTCAGCCGGCATAGGACAGGCTTGCCAAGCAAAGAAGGGTTGAAGGGGTCAAGAGTACCTTGGGCGGTAGGTTGAGGGTCGTGACTGCCCTCAGCCGGGACTGAAGCACTGGATGCCTTTGTAGGCACCGTCTCCTTCACCGGAGCATCCGGTTGCCTTTTTGACAAGTCGAGCCCCACGCTGAGGTTTTTGAGGGATTTACCCCCAATCGTTAGACGGCTGGGGACCGTCAAAGAAGAAGTCTTCCTCGCCTTGTTCTGGGCAGGCGGCTCCTCTCCAGGCCTTGGCCTGATTATTTTTGAAACTAAATGGGGCACCTTGCTCCCATCCTAAAAGTAAACATAGCAGACAGGCGGCATTGAAACCAAACGGAAATGTATGTAGGAAGAAGAGTGAAAATAAAGATACCTTCTTTGCCGCCTGAGCAGCAAGTTTTTTCTTCGCATTTGCCTTGCGGATTTCGACGACTGACTTTGCGGGAGTCTTCTCAGCTGGCAACATTGCTAATCCACGCACTGCACAAAAAAGTACTCATCCGGTCAGAAGTAAATAAAACAAGGAACAAATGATAAGATAGGGGCAGTCTCTAATGTGACCTGCATTTGTCAAACTGAGTGCTAAGCTTATAGACGGACAATAACGCCTCGTCTCGAAGAAATTTGTGCTTAGGTACCCAATTTCTGGGTACGCTTATTAAGTCTCCATTGGAGAGGGGGACGGTGGTCTGTTCGAAGAATTTGGACTCTATTATTCGCTCATAGTCCTCATCCGGAATACGGGGCTTCTTTCATTTATGCCCCAGGAGGTCAGGCTTCCGGTTGTATACCCTATACTCCCGGTTCTCCGCCTTAGTAGGGGCGGATACCAAGTAGAACCTGTTTTTCTAATCAGACCACTTAGACGGCTTGTCTAGGGTCATCAGGTACTTGGGATAGGTTGTCAGGGTGTACCAGGCTCTCCAACCGTCTGGGCTTCTGCTCAAGTAATGCATATGGGCGAAAGCCTCCCAGCCGGGGTTTATATCTTGCATCTCGTAGGCGGTAATGTAACCCACTATGTTAACCCATGAGTTAGGGGTTAACTGCCAAATACCCAGGCCATATCCTCGAAGGATGGCCTTTATTGTGTTATGAAGGGGGAAGCGTAGACCAGCGAGGAATGCCGCCTCATAGCAGCCAAAATACCCGTCTGCATTAGGTTGCTCGTCTTCCCAAACAATAGTGCCCATCTCAGGCGGCACAATTATTTTCCAGTCAACCCCAAGCGGGCGAATCCTCACAAAGTCCTCCAAGTTACTGGCCATACTAGCCCTATCTTTGGTTGAGACAGTGATGAGGTACGGGTCGCCTTTATTACTCCAACCAGGCCTTTCCTCCGCCTCACTATCAGCATCCGGTGTCAAGAGGCTGCTACTGCTGCCGCTTTGCTCTCTACCGGATGGGGAGGCGGTATCGACGTCGCTGGCACCCTCTTGGTGTACCAGTCCAATTTGAGAAGGCGAGGCGGTTTCTTCCTCGTTTTCCATTACTTCTCTAGAAGGCGAGGCGGCCTCTTCCTCGCTTTCTATCTCTTCCAAAATCCCGTCGCTGGGAGTGCTTGGGGTGCCAGGCGGGGAATCCCTTGTCCCCTCCGTCTGACTGGGGTCAGGCGGCAACTCGCCTGATTCTGCCTCTCTGTACTCTAGGTCGAAGGCAGTCTTTTTTGTGCGAGCCATTGCGTCCTGCACAGAGACAGAGACGGTAGGTTTCGGAGAAGAACAAGGAGACTCCCCGTACCCTGAGGCGGCACCCCCAGTCCTAGACTCAGCCGTACCTGGAGACCGGTTGGCCTCTAAATTATAGTGTGTCGTGTGTGTAATGGGTGAGGTCATTATTTAAAGGTATTTACAACCAAATATTCAAAAATGAACTCCGAAAAATGGGCAGGAACCAAGACGTTACCTTGAGATTGAATAGAAGTTGAGAGACGGTTGTTGACCTAAGAAACCCCAAACGGTATCACTTTGAGCAAACTGCAAATTGGCAAAAGAAGGGAAATTAATCACCAATGTTGCCCAAAGATACCGCAGTCGGGGAAAGCCGGATGGGGGAGAATGACAAGCAAATAATCTGGGATTTTTATCAGATCGGGCAAAGACCCCCCAGTCGGCATAAACCGGCTGAGTTTCGCAAAAAGCTCAAAACAGAAGAAGCCAATACAGTCGGCCTAAAGGCCGGCTGTACACTCGTTAAAGAAAAGACTATTTCGAGGCCCTCCCAAGCGGCGAAGACCGACCAGGGGTCACAGCAGCAGTTTAGAAGGGGATTGCTTGCTCACCCCCCAGACGGTGTGAGACTGGCTGGGTAGGCAGCAAGGCAGGCCAAAAGAAAGTTTGAACAAAGATACCCCAGACGGTATACACCAATGAGATTGCTTGAAGATACCCCAGACGGTTTTCACCGACTGAGGGTCTATTGAATGCAACTCACCAATGAGATTGCTTGAAGATACCCCAGACGGTTTTCACCGGCTGAGGGTCAATTGAAGGAAACTCACCAATGAGATTGCTTGAAGATACCCCAGACGGTTTTCACCGGCTGAGGGTCTATTGAATGCAACTCACCAATGAGATTGCTTGAAGATACCCCAGACGGTTTTCACCGCCTGAGGGTCAATTGAAGGCAACTCACCAATGAGATTGCTTGAAGATACCCCAGACGGTTTTCACCGGCTTAGGGTCTATTGAATGCAACTCACCAATGTGATTGCTTCAGATACCCCAGACGGTTTACACCGGCTAAGGGTCTATTAAATGCAGCTCACCTATGAGATTGCTTGTTTGATGCCCCAGACGGTTTGAACCGACTGAGGGTCTATTGAGCACCTTCAATAAATGCCAGAAGATAACTCAGACGGACTACACCGGCTGAGATTTTCAATAGACGCAATTTATACAAAATTGCCTAAAAAGCTCCAAACGGCAAACGCCGGTTGCAGCATAATCAAACATTCAATCAAAAAGTCCGACTGAGTCAGAAGGATACCTTAGTGAGGCGGAATGCGTAACTCAAGCGATATCCAGAAGAGCGGCTGTTTGCGCAAATAAGCAGGCGGGGTCAAGAGCTCTCGCTTTTTCTCTCAAGTAAATTCTCTCAAAAATGGCAAAGTGAGAAATGAAAGGAGGGGGATGCTTATTTATAGGGGTTCCCAGAAGGCGAACCGTCACCCTCCCCCCTCAGTTTGAAATTTGAAAAAAGAGAGGGAAGGAGGCGAATCGTCCTCATCCTGCTTGGATGGCGCGTGTCACAGGTGCCACGTGGCATAGCCACGTCAGCACTCGTGAGGGGCAAAATGTTTAGGGTAAAAGTTACCCTGGACACGTGGACCTATGGGGATATGACACGTGTCATCCCCCCATTGCACCATGGGAATCCAACCAATGGATGCCACGTGGCATCGTACCCCCTATGGGGGAGCAGGACCATCTGCTATAAATAGAGGAATCTACCTCATTTATTGAGATTCAGAAATACACCCAAAAAACCCTAGCAATATTAATTGCGGAATCTCCCGGAATCCGAGAGAATCAATTTACCTTCTGCACGTAATTTCATCCGAAGTTATTCTAACTTGACCGTCGGAGGCGAAACTCCACCCAACCGGAGTTTCGTGGTTTTGCAGGTACAGAAGTCAGGCGTACATTCCCGGTGCTGTAACTCTCCCATGGGACACCTCAAATACCCCCGAAACAAGGTGCACCAGCCCCGCAAGCATGCTTGGCCAGCAAGCCTAGCACGCACAAGCATGCTTGGCTTGCGGCACAACCATGCATTGCGGTTGGTGCCCTATGCTAGCCTAGCCTTCGCATGGCTAGGCCAATGCGAAGCTACGGCTTAGCTTAAACTTGTCATATGCTTGATTTCTCGTCTTATCGAATCCTAAATTTGACTCGACTTACGACGCTCGGTTTCGACGCTCTAAGCTCGATATCCGATGTCGTTGTTCGTAATACTCTAATGACTCATTTAATCCTTCGGATTGATTCGTCGTTTCAGTTTGGTTACTCGATTGGGTGTGACTCGATGGGTTCAGTCAAGATAAAGCTGTAATATTAATTATGCATTAGTATTACTAATCGAAAGCGACCTCAAGCTAGGCATTCCGATCACTTGACCTCACTTAATAATTAGCTTTCTAAATAATTCCGAACCCTCTATCGGAATAATACACTTGTTCGAAGGACACCATTCCTTTCAACCATAATTACTCTAGCTCTGATGCCCGTGTGGGCAGCAAAGCCGTCCACAGCCACCTTCCATATTCCCATCTCTTCTTTCACTTCCTCGTAGCTTGCTTCCACTACGAAATCTACTAGGGCCTGAGCTTTTATCGCTGTTCTGGACTTGATTTCCAGCTAGCTCATACTCATTCAACTCTATTGCCCACTTTAGTAACCTTCCTGAGGCGTCCATTCTTTGCAAAGCTTTTTCCAGCGAGTAGTTAGTTAATATTTGTATCACGTGAGCATTAAAATATGGTTTCAATTTCCTAGCAGTTGTGACAACTGCCAAGGATTTTTTTTCCACCAACGAGTATCTCTGCTCTGCTTGGGTTAAAACATGGCTAACAAAGTAAACTGGGTGCTGAGTTTTTCCTCTCTCTACCAGCAGGGTTGACCATATTGTTTGCTGCGACGCAGATACATACAGCTGTAGCTTCTCTCCTACCTCTAGACTTGTCATCGTTGGCAGGCTGAAGTGCTCCTTTACCTTGGCAAATGCTTCCTTTTTTGCTTGCTCCCATTTGAATGTACGATTGCCCTTCAAGAGCTGAAAGAATGGCAGGGCTTTATCTGCTGACTTGCTGATGAATCTAGTGAGGGCTACCATTCTGCCTGTCAACCTCATAATGTCTTTGACACTCTTGGGCTCTGGGAAACTTAGGACAGCTTGTATTTTCTCTAGGCTCGCATCAATGCCCCTTTCACTCACTAGGAAACCTAAAAACTCGCCTGCCTTCGCCCCAAAGACACACTTCTTTGGGTTCAACTTTATGTGATACTTGTTCAACGTGTTAAATGTATCCTTTAGGTTAGTGATGTGGTTGTGCGTTGTTAAGCTCTTCACTATGGAATCATCGATGTAGACTTCAACATTTCTTCCTCTCTAGTGAGCAAAGACTTTGTCCATGGTTTTCTGAAATGGTACCCCTGCATTATTCAAGCCAAAAGGCATTGCGACATAATTGAACACTCCCCCGTCAGTGATGAATAATGTCTTTTTTCCTTTCAGGCTCGTACAGGCTGATCTGGTGGTAACCCGAGAAGGCATCCATGAAACTCAGAAGTGCGTGCCCACTTGTCGAGTCTACCATCTGATCTATTTTGGGCAGAGGATATCAATCTTTTGGGCAGGCTCAATTCAAGTCTGTGAAGTCTACACACATCCACCATTGTCCATTGCCTTTTTTAACCATTACCACATTAGCCAGCCATTCAGGGTAATCACAAGGTTCTATAAATTTCGCGGCTAAGAGCTTATCCACTTCTTCCTGGATATCCTTATTCTTTCCTGCGGAAAAATTTCTCAGCTTCTGCTTTGCTGCCCTCGAATCTTCTCTAACATTCAGGCGATGTTCCATGATTTTTGGGTCAATGCTTGGCATCTAGTCTACTAAAATGCAAACACATCCGCGTTCTTCCTAAGCAACACTATCAAATTCACTCTAACATTAGGCTCGATGTCTTTTCCAATCTTCACTGTCCTAGACTCATCTCCTTCGACCAATGCAACTACCTCATGCTCCCCTTTTGGGGTTGGAAGGGTTATGTCTTCCCTCTCAGGCTCAAAGATTTCCATGGCTAGCTTTTGCTTTTCTTTTTCTTCTTTATACTCTTGCCTTTTCCTCTTTCAGGAGACCTTTTCCTCCCTCGCTGCCTCTTCTGGGACCTTAGGCAGAGAACCATACTTCACTGGGTTTCACAGGGCCATAATGTAGCATTGCCTTGCCGTTTTCTAGCAACCCCTCAACTTGGCTAAACAACCTCTGTTGTTAACGTATGTTATTGCTAAGTGCAATGTGGATACCACTCCACTTATCAATGAGGGGCCTGCCCATTATCACGTTGTAAGGGGATGGAGAGTTAATGATGAGAAACTCTACCCTCAAGTTCCTGGCCTGAGCTCCCTCTCCCACTTGGACAGACAGTTCTATTATATCTTCTGGTATCAATCCTGAGCCATCGAACCTTGTAACTTCATAGTTCACCCTTTTAAGGTCTCTGCTGTCTAAATGCATTTTGTGGAAGGCTTCTATGAACATGATGTTAGCTGAGCTTCCTCCATCCACCAGGACTCTCCTAACCTTCCAATTCCCAATCGTTATGGAGACTAGCAGGGGATCATCATGTGGGTATATGACTCTGTGTTGATCTTGCTCGTCAAACACTACCCTCGGCTACGGAGGCGGTGGTGGCCATTTCCTGTGCTCATTATAGTTTACTTGATGGACCATGTCCCTGAGGTCAACTTTGGCTCTGCTAACTGTTCCTCCATGCACGGGTCCACAGCTAATCACCAGCACATCCCTTAGTTCTCTCTTTTCCTTGTCTTTCTCTTCATGTTTAGCTCTGTCATTCCTATTATCCCTCCACCGATCATTTCTGGATCTATCATTGCCTCGGTTCCTGTTCTGCCCAGAATATTGTTTGAATTGGTTCAAGTACCCTCTTCTGATGAGGTCTTAAACATTGTCTTTGAGATGAATTCATTTTTCAGTCGTATGACCCTTGTCTCTATGGAAGTCACACCACTTTTTTGGGTCCAGGTTACTCGTAGGCATTCTTAGTGGTCTCTACTACTTATCATCATGCTTGTTCACGTTGAAGATGTAAGACCGGTTGTGGGTCAGCGAGGTATACTGTTCATATCTGCCCAAAAATCTTCCTCTGCCCTGTCTCCTCTTCCCTAAGGACCTTTCATTGTCTCTCCTCTGCTGGTCCGCTTTACCATACCCAGCAGAGTTGGGTTTTGCCTTGCCCGCTGCGTCTACCCGGCCGGGCTCTGCTCTCCACCCTGATTTGGCTGAGGCTGACCTTCTGGCTAGCTTGGTTATGTCTGTTTCGTCTCCTTCGATGAACTCATGTGCTTTACCCAGGGCTTCTTCCAGAGTTTTTAAATTCTTTCTGCCCATATACTCCCTGAAAGCAGACCCTGGGAGCAGGTCGCTCTGCATTGCCAACAATGCCACTTCCTGGTTCATGTTGGGGATTGACGTCGCCTCTTTGTTGAACCGAGTGATGAAATCTCTTAAGCGATTCAGTCTCTCCCTGCTCTAATGACATCAGTTCTGTTGTCATTTTGGTGCGATCAACCAGTGTGACAAAGTGGTCCATGAACAGCCTCTTCAAACCATTGTACGAGTAAACTAATCCTTTTTCCAATGATCGGTACCATTCTACAGCTAATCCCTCCAGAGTTGGGGGAACGCCTTACACCAAACCGAGTCAGTTCTGGTGTATAAGACCATGTGACTCTCAAAGGGAGACTGATGGTTCTTAGGAGTTGTTCTCCCATTGTACTTGCACGAGGGAATCTTAATTTTCTCCATCGGTTCTTCTAGGATATCCCTGCAGAAGGGTGAGTCCTCAGGGATCACCATGATCTTTGCCTTTTTAGAGCACGCATGGTTCAGGGATTTGACTATGCATGAGGGATCTGCTACGAGGGTTACTGGTTGGGACTTCGCCTGACTCCTCCGTGCCCCACTCCCTGTTTAAGTTTCTGGCCTCCAATTCCTTCACCTTCTTCCGCAGGGATGCCAGCTCTTTCTACTCTGGGGTTAAACTGTGTGCAGGCGATTTGACAATAATCTGCCCGGCTAGTGCCTGTGGGCGAGTGGAACTCGATCCTTTCCCAAACGAGTTCAACACAGCCATCATGGCAGCCAACTGATCCTTGCTGAACTGAGACAGGTTCTGCAATACTTCTGGTATTTTCAATGTCTGGAACTTCCCTGTCGGTGTTTGAGTAATCACCTCGTTGTTCTGGTTTGTGGACGGCATTCCGAATTGGACTGCTTGAGCTGGTCCAATCGGCTTATTAGCTCCGTTGGTGTTTTTGGTGATGCCGGAAGAAGTTCTAGCATGATTTGGGTTTCATGTATTGATAGGAGTTGATTTTTTGGTTGTTTTTGCAGGATCGGGTTTATTTTGTGGTGTTTGGCTATTATTAGTTATTGGTGTTTTTATCGCCAGATCTAGTTTTCCCCCCGTCATGGCGGTTTTCCCAACCTCGAACAAGCTTACTGGCTGAGCTAAGGTGTTGGAACTACCCCCTCTTTCTAGCGCCAATTGTTCCAGGTGTAGTTGCGAAGCCTACCTGATGGCTGGATCTAGGTGTTGGCTGGGATAACCTGCACAATAGACGGTGGTTATTCCCTCGGGGGTAGCTTCAAGGAACCCACCTCCAATGCATAAGTTAGTAAGGTTCAGGTTGAATAATAATGGATAAGTGATGAAATGAATGTGTCTAACCTCTTTTCCGTTGTATTTGGATTGATATTTATAGTTGTACTATTCTTGGTGTCGCAGGCTGAGGCCTGCTGGGGTCCGCATTGAGGCTGAGCCCCTGAGAGATCGATCCTGCTTCCGAGGTGGAGCCTACTTGGGTCAGCCATGAAGCTGAGCCCCTGGGAGGTTCTTCCTAGCCTCGGAGTGGACTAGCACGAGTGCGCACCTCTCAAGTGGTGCTGGGAGCATAAGTCAGCTAAGCGGGAGCTACCCTATACAACTAGCCCCTAAAGAGGTGGTCTGAGGCACTCAGGCCAGCTCTTGCTGGCTGGAGATGCTTTTCTACTCTAAGGTTAGGAGCATGGGCAGAGTTCTGTCGGAGCTATCCCATACAACTAGCCCCCCAAGAGGTGGTACGAGGGATTCGTGCCAGTTCTTCCGAATGTTTGACTCTTGCTTGGTCATTACTTGGTTGGATTTGCTGACCGAAATCTTCCCCATACACTTACAATTTATATAAAAAAAATAAATAAAAAAATTGAAAATAATAATACAGCCTTTGATCCGTTCTTTTTTAATAATATAACCTTTGGATTATACATGAATATTATAACCTTTAGAGGGTGTCAATTTTAAACAAGACAAAAAACCTTTAACCTACTAAACCGGTTACCCGTGACACGTGTCGTCATGTAATCGACCTAAATATTAAATTTTAATGTTTTTTTAATAATTAATTTCAGATTTAATTTTTTTAAATAACTAATTTTATATTTTAAGAAAAAAAACAAAAAAAAAAAACCCTTCTTAACCCCACCACGACTTAACCCTTCCCCGGCGAACAAATCATCCCAACCCGCAGCGCCGGCCGACCAGCCCCACTATGGCGAATTACACGACCGACCCCACTTCTCCAAACACGCGAGCCCGACCCCGACGCGAACACCTCCACGATGCTAAGGTTCATTGGGGTTGATTTTCAATACAGGGGAAAGGGAAAGGGGAGCTTTTCGGGAAAAGGAAGGGGAGGGGGTGGTTATCGGCGTCTAGGAATGGAAATCGGGTGGGTATCGTGGTATTTTGGTGGGTTTAGTGGTGGCTGCGGGGTTTCGTGGTGGGTTTCAGTGGGTTTCGACAAGATTTGGGTGGATTTTGTGGTGGTTACAAGGGTTGGAATGTGGGTGGTGATGGTTGACCACCAATGATATGGGGAAGCAGGAGTAGAGAAGTTGAAAAAAAACTATAAAAAATAATTAAAGCTCAACAAATGACAAAGCAACGCGTATCCCATTAACTTGTAAAAACAGGTTACCTACTGGTTTTTGAATATACACCCCCAAAGGTTGTATTATTAAAAAAGAACAGGCCAAAGGTTGTATTATTATTTGCAATTTTTCAAAAAAAAAAAAAAAATTAAAAATTGAAAAATTTGGTAATAATAAACCCAACTTTGGATTATTTTTAAATAATTCAAACTTTAGGGATATTAATATTTGCAATTTTTTTATAAGGTTTAAGTAACACATGTCGGCGGGTAATAGGTTGAAAAAAGTAAAAATTCATGGGAATAATCCCACCTTTGGGCCATTTGTTTTTAATAATCCCACATTTGAGTTATTTTTTAATAATCCGACCTTTACCCCCATTCTTTTCTATTGGTCCCATTTTACCTGAAACTGGTTTAGTAGGTAAATTTTTTTAAAAAAAAATTAATGGACACGTGTCATTATATAATTGGTAAAAAAAACAAAAAAGAAATTAAAAATAAATAAATTCCCCACCCACAACCTAGCCACCCTTACTATTACCACCACCCCAAACCCCCCATCCGAAACCAAGCCCTATCCCCACCTTAACCACCACCCAGAACCCAGCCACCAACTCAACCAACTCTCTCCCCCTGCTTCCTGCTAACGCACCAATCAAAACACTCCCTTGTTCCTCTCCCACCAACGCCGCTGCCTAAGCCACCCAAACCAACCCCTCCTCACCGAAAACAATCACCAACTGCCGCCCAAATTAGCCCCTGCTCCACCGCACCAACCACCCCCTGCCATCATTGCTCTAACCAAACCGACAACAACAACAGCAGCTCCCTCACTCAGCTACCAACTGACCCAGCCACCTAGTTCGGCGGTGCTGCTCCACCATCATCCGCAACGCCCACACCACCAATCGAATTCGGCAACAACCTCCAAAGCAGAGCAACCCCCCACCCAGAACCCAGCCACCAGGCCACGAACCCCCAGCCCCCTTCTCCTTCATTATCTCTCTTATTCTCTCTTTGCAAATTCCCAGCAACAACGAACCGCCATTTTCGATGAAACCATCAAGGACGAAGGACGAAGGCCGAAGGTCGAAGGGGAAATCGAAAAGGGGTGGGGTGGATTGCTCGGATTTCAGAGGGAAAAGGGGTGGGGTGGTCGGATTTAGGTGGTTTCGTAGGTGGCTGGGGTTGAATGGGGTGGTCAAGTTTAGGGGTTTTGGGTGGTTTCGTGGGTGGCTGGGGTTGAATGGGGTGGTTTCGTGGGTAGCTGGGGTTGATTTGGGTGGTTTTGTGGTTGGCTGGGGTTGAATAGGGTGGTTTCGTGGGTGGCTGGGGTTGATTTGGGTGGTATCATGGGTGGCTGTGGTTGAATGGGGTGGTTGGATTTTTTTTTTAATTGATTTTTTTTCTGACCAATAACAGGCCGCCACGTGTCATGTAACCTGTTATAACAGGTTACATGACCGGTTGGGACCAATGAAAAAGAATGGGGGTAAAGGTCGGATTATTAAAAAATAACTCAAATGTGGAATTATTAAAAACGAATGGTCCAAAGTGGGATTATTCCCATGAATTTTTCCTTGAAAAAATTATTTAAAAAAAAAAAAAAAAAAAAAAACCAAAATCCCATATCTAACTCCCATACGCAACATAACCAGCCACCACCACCATTCACACAGCTCCCTCCCTAAAGCCCAGCCCAGCCCAGGTCCCACAGCCCCCATTGCCCGTCGGCGACTAGAACACCCCTCCCCCACTCTGGCGCCGGCAATAGTAGCAAAGTTGCACTTTTTGTAGTTTCGTCACTATGGGTCTCAAGAGCACTCATGGGCGCACCGTTTGGGTATTCAAATTGGAGCACAAATCGAAGTTGTTGCTTCGATTGGAGGCCGGAATTGTTGTATTTAGTTGCCGAATTGCTATAATTGATGGTGGGTTGGAGCAATTGGGTGGCGGATAGGTGCTATTGTGTGTGCGAAGTGATGATGGTTGGCGCCTCTTGTGGTGGCGATTTGGGCGCAATTGCTGTGTTGCTGGGCTGGCGGAGGTTTTGGGCGGCTCTAGGTTGTTGTGGGGCTGTTGTTGGTGAGTTTGGGGAGCAGGAGAAATGAGCAGGGGCTGCAAGTAGTGGGCTAATTTGGGTGGTTGATTGGTGTGCAGGTATGGAAGCGGTTTTTTTTTAAAAAAGATTTAGGGGTGTTAGGCGGTACGGTGGTGGTTCGATGGTTTAGGGGGAAGGGCGTCGCCGGCGTAGGGAGGGGGAAAGGCATTGCCAGCGTGGGGAGGGGGATTAGGGTGTGGCAGGGGTGGCGGGAAGAAGACAGGGCCGTGGGTGGTGGAAGGGAAGGTGGCCGGGACTGGAGCTGGTTTTTTGGTTTTTGATTTTTAAATTTTTTTTAAGCTTTTCTTTTTTTTATTTTTTTTTCAACTAATCACGTGGTGATACTTGTTACATAAACCTGTTATAACAGGTTTGGTGACCGGTTGGGACCATTTTAAGCAAATGTCACATAAAGTTCAGATTATATAAAAATAATTTAAAGTTGGGATTAATTTGAGCGAACAGGCGAAAGTTGGGATTATTTTTATCAATTTTTTCTTTAAAATTACACAAAAACTATAAATAAATAAATAAATTTTTAATAAAATACTAGTTTGTTGTTCTTTGCTAACCTTTTTTCTGTATTCTATTTTAATTTCAAAATAGAAGGGAAAAAAATTAAAATTAAATTAGCACAAAATTATAATTGTCACTGTCTAATTTCCAAATTAAAATAATCTTGCGCGTAAATATTATAACTTTTATTTCCTTAATGTCAACCTGTTGATTGAAGAAGGTTCAAAATAAATTAGGGTTTAGTTGAGAAGATGAATAATTTTTTTTGGTGGTTATTTTGTTTTTTGGAAACAGGAAAAATGATTTGGAGAGAGAGAAAATGATTTTGGAAATTTGGTTTTTTTGTTAAAATTAATACTATATCAATTAATGTGAATATAGGTGGATTTTTCCAAAAATAAATGAATCATGTTCATATTTTCTCGCCTTTTTTTTCGAACTTTATGTTTTTTGTGAAATAAACTAGTGTAGTTTCTGCCTTGCGTTTTATATTATGGGCTATGTCGGTTTTGACTGGCTGCATGGTCGTTCGGGTGTACAATCAGGAATTAGTTTTTAAGAGCATCCTTTGTTTATTCGTAGAGTAACATCAATTATTTATAAGAGTTACCTTATTTTTTCCAAAAAAAAGTGTAAGCCAAATTCATTATACAAGTAATATCAATTAGTTAAGAAAAGTAAACACATTTTGGAATTCGAAAAACCAATATTCTTTAATTTTGACTCAAAAAAGAATAACTTTACTTATTTTTAAGTGTAACTCCATTTTCCTATTTTTGTTGTAATTCTGTTAACCAATTAAGCTACACCATTAACTAATAGAGTGGCGGACCAATATAATAATTTGGGTTTATATAAGGCCATAATTTCCTAATATAATAAAGGAAAAATAGTCAAATATAATACAAACTTTAAGCGGTCCACCAAAAATAAGTTAGGCCCTGTTCTTTTGACCTGCTCAGTCTGCCATGCCCTGCTCTGCTTAAAAGTAATAATTAATAATAATAATAATAATAACTAATATTTAATTAAAATAACAATTATTATTATTAATATTTAATAATAGTAACTAATATTTATAGATAGTAATTATTAATATTTAATAATAATAATAATTATTAATATTTAATAATAATAAATAATATTTAAAGATAATAATAATTAATTTATAATATTAATTGATAATCTAATATTATATAAATAAAGTAGGCATTTTTGGAGAGCATTCGGCGTGCCACATAAGCAAAGGTATATTTTGACCAATTAAAAATTAGATTTCTATTTTATTTTGGAATTAAACAATTCGTTTGCCACCTAAACAAAAGTGACGAATGAGATTTAAGAATTTTGCCACGTAAGTAAAAACAACAAATATTGATTTATTAGGATTTAATTTATTTAAAAAAACTAAAAATTATCTTATAAACTAATCGTGTTTATGATATGAAATAAAATTATTCCTTAATTATAATTAAATTAAAATTTGTGATATTTACCATTATAAATTGACGCTTCATATGACACTAATAGAATTTCGTATCAATACAAAACCAAACCAAGCAAATTTTGTGTCATTAATTTTGTGTCAGTTTTATTAGGTCATTAATGCCCGGGTAATTCTTAGCCTAATATTTAAAACCCATGTTTAAATGTATATTTATGATTATTGCTTAAATTGTGTTTATTTGGGATACTTAATGATTATATGTTTATGTTTTGTTTACTGAATTTTGTTTTTAATCAGAGAATTATATTCGAGCAAAAATCTTTGGAATATCAAAGGACGAGTTTCTCGCCTGATGATCCTATTGGATGAGGAGGTATTATATCTTTATAAATCGTTTACATTTATTAAATCTTTTAATGAACTTTTTAGTTTTTATCAATTAATTTTATGATTAAAAACAAATTTTTTGTGATTTAGGTAGCTTAATTAAGTCATCAAATTAACTTAATTTTATATTTTTAATTACAGGGTGATTACGTTCATGCCTCAATTAAAGTCAACTTTGTTCTGCAATTTTGTTCCAAATTGATTGAAGGAAAAATTTACTCCATTAAATACTTTTCAATCGTTACAAATAAGAAGCAATATCGCACGCATTATCAGCGTCAACAAAATAATGATTCAATTTTCCAAAATGGTATTTTTAGGCACCTGGGGACGATGAAAAAATTCCAATGCATAGATTTAATTTTGTATAATTACAATTATAAGATTAATTTCACAACAATTATTCATTTTCTGATAAATATTTTAATTTATTTTATAATACTATAAAGATTAATTTTATATAAATTTTATTTTGCTAACATGTTCTATTTATCCACTTTTATTAGATAGAAGAGATATCGGTGTGAACAAAGTTGGTGATCTTATCGAAAAAAAAAATTTAATACAAATTTTTTTAGATCGAAATATTACATCTAATAACTATTATTTTTTATGTTCAAAGATATTATTAGTATGATCTAATTACAAAAAATATTTTTATGAGATTTTATGTATAAAAAACCGGGGATATTAGGATTTAAATTATTAAAAACAGAAAAATTATCTTATGAAATTAATGGTTTTATCTAAATACCCAATTAATAAGATGGTTTTTCATAAGAAAAATTTAAACCTTATAACGCAATAAAAAAAAAGCTTTACCTTTTTAAAACATTTTATAGATAATTTGTTAGAGATCAAGAGAAATATACAAAATGATATATAGATTTGAGAGTTTCATTTCAAGTGTAAAAAGCAAAGAATTATGATTTAGGATTTAAATTATTTTAAAAATAAATAATTATTATCTTTTCACATTAAAGATTTTATCCTAATATGTAATCACTGAAATATCATATTTACAATTTTTTTTTTTTTGGAAAGATATCATATTATTGTCATATAACTAACAACAACGAACAAAATACAAAACAACAAAAAAATTAAGTCGCATTATGAATTACATTAAAAAATTTATACTTTTGTAATTGGCAATATCATTTTAATTAAATTATTATTATTTTTTTATCTGAAATTATTAAATTGTAAAATAAATCAAATAATTATAAAAAATAAAAAAAAAAACCTTAGAGTATATAGAAAATATCTTTTCTAGAGATATATGTATGAAAAATCGTGCATCGCACGGGCTAATTAAAAGTTATTTCGACCAATTAAAATTTAGATTTGTATTTTATTTTGACCAATTTAAAGTTAGATTTGTATTTTATTTTAGAATTAAAAAATTCACTCGCCACATAAGCAAAAGTGATGAATGAAATTTAAAAATTTTGCCATGTAGGTAAAAACGACGAATAATGATTTATTAAGATTTAAATTATTTTAAAACTAAAAATTATCTTTTTAAAAGATGATCTTTTGATATTAGGATTTAAATTAAAAAAAACTATAAATTATACAATTATTATATGCAAATACTTTAAAATTAATATTTGAAAAAGGAAAATATATGTTCATTTTGTTTTTAAGAAGACGTTTAATCAATTTTTTTTTTTCAAAAAAACATTTTAAAAGACATATAAATTATTAATAATTAACTAGTATTCTTCAATTTGTTTTGTAAAAAAAATCAATTTTCTTCAAAAATAAATAAATAACAATAACGTTCAGTCTTTATCAATATTATTCAAAAAAAAAAAAACAATAATGTTCAATTTTTATCTTATCTAGCAACCCATTTCATGATTAGATAAAATTTTTTACAAGAGATTTATTTGCTACTCCACAAATATATAAGATAAAATGATATTAACGATTTGTATACATCCTCTCAAAAATATAATTTTGATTTTTTTTTTCAATTGTAAATAGACAATATATATACTATACAAAAATCACAAACATGTGAATATTATTTATCTACACTTTTACATGGTGTGAATTTTTTTCAGGTATAATTCGTTGATTAACAAAAAATATTGGAAATAATGTAAGTATGTCAAGGCTTTCTGATGGTAAACAAAATAAATTGATTGTTATTCATTATTTTATAAGATGTATGTTTTGTTTTATTTTACCTAATCTAATTATGTTACTTATCGTATTAAATTTTGTGTATTATAGTTTTTGGTAGAATATCTATATTATTATAAAGATATAATTTTATTCAATTAGGTTAATTTTCGTAATGCAACACTTTTGGTAGTATATATATATATATATAGACACACACACACACACACACACACATACACACACACACACACACACACACACACACACACACACACACACATATATATATATATATATATATATATATATATATATATATATATATATATATTTCATTTAACTATTTAAAATTTTATAAAGTCATATCTTTTACTATTATTCCCACCATATTTATTTTAACCTTGTAGTTTTGGGTTTATTTTATTAATTTTTCATTGTATAAAGTTGATACAAAGTAAAAGAATAATTGTGGTCGAAGTTATTGTTTGGGAAAGAAAAATAGTGATTCTATAACTATATATGTTAAGTGGAACAACGTGTTTTCGTTATACAAACGAATCATAGGTTAAAAAAATACGAACAGGATTATGATTTTATTCTAATATCTATCATACTTATAATTTTCATATAACTAATATTAGTAAATTAAGGTCGCATTATAAGTTGCATAAAAATAAAACAAATTATCCGTTTTCTAATAAGCAAAATAATAAAAAAAAAATTATAGGGTTAAATTAAGAAAATAATCTTTTCATGAGATTTATGTATAAAAAACCTGTGCATCGCACGGGCTTCCATCTAGTAATAACTGTTTCAGGTTTTTCTGTGTCCCTCGGGAGAGTTGCAACACTAAGACTAGATTCCGGGCGCCGGTACATGCAAAACAACGGAGACTCCAGTTGGGTGGAATTCCGCCTCCGACGATCAAGTTAGAACGCGTTCGGAAGGTGTAAAAAGTGCGGTAAGTAAAGTAGTATCTTCTCGGATTCCGAGATCGGGAATATTCTCTGAAGTGAGAGTTAATTATTTGCAATCGTTGACTGATCTGATTTGTTCGTGTTGAATGAATGTGTACAAATGACACCCAAGGTGGGAACATCTCCCTATTTATAGGTTCTTGGGATTCGTGCCGCTATCCTAGGTTACGGAAACCTAGAAATGGATAGGCTGTCACGAGAATCGGGCCCGAAGGCTATCTTTTTCCATGCTGACTAGGAGTGCCACGTGTCAACTTGGGATTGGTTCATTTAGAACCTCTCCTAGGGTGACATGTGTCACCTTCTGATTAGGCCACGTGGCCTGGGTATTTTTACCCAAAACATTTGCCCCTCACAAGGGTGACGTGGCATGCCATGTGACGCATATGACACTTGTCACTTAAGTGTTGGTGAATAGGTCCAACTGTTTACCTTCTGGGGGAATTACGGAGATGCCCCTAAAATTACCCTTCCATAAATAGGTTTTTACCCTCCTCTTTTTTCGGACATTTCCAAAATTTACAGAAAGTCAACCGTTTCTAGAGAGAGAACATATGACAATCGTCTGCGTATCTTCCAGACAATTGTCTCTTTTTACCAACTAGATACAACTGGTATAACGTCTGTGATTTTGACAGACAGGAGAATTTCTGAGAACCGCCTAGGTACTCTCCAAACAATTCTCTTCTTTTTCAAGGGGGTACATCCGGTTAACCGTCTGTGCATCTTGCAAGCAATTGTTCGATTTCCGCCTACAAGTTACAGCCGGTCAACGCTTGACTTCATTTTCAGCACATCTTAGAGGTACCGTCTCTCCCCCTCTCAACTCTTTCATTTTTTCGTTTGTGTACATTTCATTTTATAAATGGATTCACTAACAGCAAACACAGCACAACCTAGTTTAGTAGGAAGCCGGTCCCCTGGTATGGCTGAGTCTAGGATTGGGGGTGCCGCCTCTGGGTGCTTGGATCACTCTTGTTCATCTCCAAATCCGACTGTCTCCGTGTCTGTGCAGGACACTATGGCTTGGACTAGATGGACAACTGTAGATCCGGGTTATAGGGAAGAGAGCACAGAAGGTGTGTCGCCTGAGATAGAACAGGATAAAGAGGCAAGAGGATCCCCTCCGGGTGCACCCAACACTCCTAGTGACGGGATCCTTGAATCAGAGAATGGACACGGTGCTGAAGCTACCTCTGTGTCTAGATCTGAGGAGGCGAATGAGGCTGCCCCTGAGAGAAGCGGGGGTGAGTCCGCCTCTGGGTCTAGCCCTGAAGAGAGCAGCAACTCACTATCACCGATTGAGGATAGTGAGGCGGAGGAGAGATTAAAATGGAACAATGAGGGGGATCCATTCCAGATCCATGTCTCTGTTAGAGGAGAAGCACCTGAAGGCCTTCAAATTCAAACGTCCTCTTGGCGAAGGATATACCAACCGAGTGCCGCCTGAATTGGGGACCATTGCCTGGAAAAATGACCAGCCAAATGCCAACTATTATTTTGGCTGCTTTGAAGTGGCTATCCTAGCCGGTCTCCGCTTTACCCTTCATGACTCAATCAAGGCTATCCTGCGAGGATACGGCCTGGGAGTGTGGCAGTTAACCCCAAACTCTTAGGTTAACATTCTGGGATACATCGCCGCTTGTGAGATGCACAGCCTCCATCCCGGCTGGGAGGCTTTTGCCCACATGCATTATCTGAGCCGTAGCCCATGCGGGTGGAGAGCGTGGTACACATTAACCACCTACCCCAACTATTTGATGACCCTAGACAAACCGTCTAAGTGATCTGATTGGAAGAACCGGTTATATCTGGTTTTTGCCCCCAAACGGTAAGAGAACATTGAATACTGCTAATATAATAAGAAGCCGGATCTGCTAGGGCAGAAATGTAAACTTCCACAGGTCCCGGATAAAGACTATGAAAAAATAATAGAGCCGGGGTTTTTTAAACTTACAACCATCACTCTCTCAACCAAGGAATTAATAAGTGTATCCAAAAACTAGGTACCCAAACAAGAGTTTCGGAGGGACGAGGGGTTCTTGTCCGCCTGCGGTTTAAGCACCATGTTTGACAGACGTATGTAGAGCATGCATTCGGCAATATTATGTCATCTTTATTGTTTCTAACTTGTGATTTATTTTTGCCTGCTTGATGATTTGACAGACGGTTCTTTTTGCAAAAACCGCCAGAAGGATGCTTCTAGAAAACAAAATGCCTGCTCGTTTTACAGCAGACTCCGTAGAGAAAATGCGGAGAAGAAGAAAGCCGCTCTGGCGGCTAAAGGCCAGGTATAAACCGCCTGCCCTAACTTCTTCCCCATTGCCTTATTTTTATATACAAAAGGTTATGAACCGGCTGTATGATTAATGCCTGGTTTCGGCTGTATGCTTAACATCTGGTTTGTTTTTCAAGATGGAGAAAAGGGAGCTCCTAGGTCCCTTTCCAAGATAATTAGACGGAGGCCGGGTGACGAGGTCAGCAGCTCTAACAAATCCAGAAAATATAACTTCTACTCAAACGACTTCTAAGCTTCTGCTTGGGAAGGGTCGTCTAACCGTTGGAGGGAAGAGTATCAGAAATGCTGGTCTGGGAATAGACCTTTCTAACCAGTCGGGTGCCGCTGAGGTGCCGAAGGGTGCCTAGCCACCCAAAGCTGCAAGCGGTTCTGCAGCGGCGGCTGTAGGCGATCTGAGCCTTCAGCCTTATCCCTAAGATACGACTGATCCCTTCAACTCCTCCTTTAAGCTTGGTTGTCCCATGCGGGTCAAGTCGCATTCTCAGCTACACTCAGAGGGTTCTTCAGGTAGTCGGCAGTCTGTTGGTAGCGCCTATGTAGCTTTCTTACCATATCTAACTTCTGGTGCAGATCCATCCCTCCGGTGGCCGGATGTGCAGCAGTTCTCTAAAGCCATGCTGAGGGCTATCCCTCTAAAGCCATGCTGAGGGCTATCCCAAAGGAGGACAAGGAGGCCATCCCTGGGATCCAGGCGTTCAATGTTGAACGCGTCCTCTCTCTTCTGTCTGAGGTATAATAGCTTTACTCACATTTTTCCAAGTATATTGGCGGTTGCTTTTCTAACACCGTTTGCATGTATACAGACGATGCTGCGAGTAGAGGGGCTGAAAAAGCCGTATGCTCGAAAGCAGGAAGAGGTAAGGCGAGCCAAAAGAGAGGCGTCTGATTCCACTGATGTTGCTCAATATTCAATGCTAATACATGACCTTGAGACTAAAGCTGAGCTCCTGTCACAGGCGGATTCCATCAAGTAGCTTACAGCTGCCCTTGCTGAGGCGAACCTATAGGCCTCAAATCTGGAGGCGGAGCTCAAAAGTGCTTAGGCGAGCCTTAAAATCCCTGGAGGAGACCAACAAGGAGAACGCCGCTCTCAAAGCAGAAAACGACCGTCTGAAGAAGGAGATGGCCGCCTCCCGGGGCAACTTTAGGGTAACCTTGGAGGCTGAGCTGAGTCGGCTTATTGAGGAGAATGAGCAAGACAGCAAAGACCGGATGAAGATGGCCTGGGAGCTGGTGTATCCGGATGCTAAGTATGACGTCTAGGACCTGGCGTATAGATACGCAGATCTTGTTCTCTCAGCAAGGGCTGAAGGGAAGCCGGAGCCTGAGCCGTTTCAGGAGTGGGTCAAGAAAGAGCTCGGTGAGGAGGCAACTGATGGCGCAAGGGAGGATGAGGAGGAAGAGCAACAAGAAGATGAACCCCAGGAGAACTCTGCTCCTGGTCCGCCTGCGAAGGATGTGACCACGGCCCCACCACAGTAAATATAAACTTTTGGTGGCCGTTTGTATTTCCGGCCTATGTGCTGAGTATTTCTGTTGTATTTGTTTGACAATATTTCTCTTTCCCGGATGTAGATCCGGTTTGACAATTACTCTACCGGGCTTTTGGTCGGTTTTTATTATATAATTTGTCGACTGAGTCGGTTTTGCCAAATTTTGCAATTTTTCAATCTTTGCAATCTTCGATATGCATATATTTTGCCAAGCACGTAGCCTAATACATGCAGTTCACCGGATGCACCAGGTGTATTTTCCCCTGGACGGATGTGTGCTTGGTTTTAAAAGTGGGTTGATTGACCTAAAAAATTATTGATACCTGTAAGGGTATGACTAATTTTTGGGTCAATAAATCACCAAGGTGATTACCCCAAACCAAGCGGACAGTCGTCCATTGAGCATGAGGAATGAATATCAGGAGGTCATTGACCGCATCTGAATCGATTTTCAGAGAATTTTAATCTAAGTTGGGATGGCAGCCGGATACCGGCTAGAATCAATAAGTCATGTGGTTTTTGCTATGCCAACTAGGTGCCATCTTAGATTATGTAGGTCAACCGGCTGTGAGTTAATCCTTATGGGGTTAAATCAGTCTTGGCCAATTGTTTTCTACGATGAATTCACCCGGATGGGCTTCACCGGATGTCTTGCTCTTGCTGAAGCAGACAAATTATTGTTTAATAGCAGAAGACCATTGACTGTGAGTAATTTCTTTTAACGAGTATTTTATAGCTGTTAAGTTTTTGGCTTAGCTTAGATCCTCAAATTTAATTGTTTGCATTGCCTCTGAGAAATAATAGGTTATGTTTGGGGTAAAAATTACCCCTGCCACGTGGCCTAATGAGGGACCGACACGTGTCAACCTTGTAGAGGCCCAAAGGGATCCAATCAGAGGATGCCACGTGGCATTGTACCCCCAATGGGGGAGTAGATCCTCATCTGCTATAAATAGAGGAAACTGCTCATTTATTGCCCATTCAAAAAAATACATACACAAACCCTGAGCAACATTAATTGTGGAATCACTCTGAATCAGTGAGAAAAACCTATTTACTTTCCGCACTTTTATCCATCCGGAATCATACTAACTTGATCGTCGGAGGCGGAACTCCACCCAACCGGAGTTTCGTGGTTTTGCAGGTATAGACGTCAGGCGCGCATACTCAGGATTGTAACTCTCCCGAGGGACCCCAAAAACCCCCGAAACATTTGGCGCCGTCTGTGGGGAGAGTACTTCTGAGATGGCATCTGATACTGTACCGCCTGTAGAAGGCAGCCGGCCTACGGCTAAGCCTGAGGTCCATACGGACCATGATAGTAGTGACGACTATGAGGTCGACACCTATGTGGCCCCAGACGGGTCACTTCGAACAAGGCGCGTCCGTTCCAAAGAAACAAGGGAACGGGGCCAGGACAAAGTTGGTCCCAGCAACCCAGGCGGCAAGCATGCTGGGCAACCCCAGGCGGCGGAGGGCAAAGCCCCCGTCACCAGAGACGAGCTCATGAGATTCATGACGAGTTTCAAGGGGGAAATAAAGGACATAATCAAGAAGTCAACTAGCTCAAACAAGGGTTAGTCGGCAAAGAAGCCTTCTCCCTCTAGGAAGAAGCACATTAAAGACCAGGTGCCTACTCCTCACCCCAAACCCAAGGGGACGGATGGGCCCCTGATCGACCTCTTAAAACTTCGTTTCCCTGAATCAGGGCAAAGGAAGATCATCCGGCAAGTACAGCCGGCTGGGTCAAAGAAGACTTTCTCCAACGCCCGGATGTTCATCCAGGAGAAGAGAAGTCAGCAAATGTCTGGGTCGGCCTCAACGTCGACTTACCCAGACAGTTTCCGCAATACTTCAATGAAGCATTCGGAGACGCACCAAGGGAGTCAGTCACGCGGCATGTCCGCACATACTGGCCCTCATATTATCCCGCCGGCTCCGTATGTGCCCCAACAGCCATACATGCCGTATGGATCACCATACATGCAGCCGTCCCCCTTTGGGGGTCAGGCAGCACATCAGGTCCAGCCCATGGACTAGCAGCTTCGGCTTCTCAACCTTGGGGAACAGCCTTTGGCTTTCTCCCGGGAAATTACTGAGGCGGCACAGCCGGCCAAGGTTAAAAATGTGTTGGTTGGTAAATACGACGATACCACCAACCCGGAAGACCACCTAATGACCTACACCAACCTCATGTAGGGTTTCGTAGTGACCCGACACTACACGGAAGGAAACCCACCAAGACCCGCCCCTTAATTAAAGCAATTAAACAAGCATAATAAACTTAATCAAACAAGATTAAGGACAAGAATTATACCTTTGACGCGTGCTTCGCTCCAAAAGAGCTCTTACTTCAAAATCCCGAAAAGACGAGATCTCCGACGGATCGTACCCTCGACCCGACCCGAGCGTCCTAAGTCTTGAAGGTTAGTCAAGACCCGGACAAAATAACTATGAGTTTTACGAATCAAAGGTTTACTCTTTTCTAGAGTTGCCTTTTTAATTCCACTCAAGGTTGTCTCAAATCCCAATACCAAGCTTGGTAAATGATCCCTTGATATTTCATCCTCCACCAATGTGGGAGAATGAATTTTTCTAATTAATTTATTTCTAAAATAAATTATTAAACAAAACTAATCACAATGCAACAAGTGTCAAATAGAGAGAGAAGGTTAGGTGAGGACCATGAATGGGTGGGGGGACCATTGCCTTGCTCCTCAAGGCCTTGCCCAAGATTGGTCCCCACCTCTTCACCTAAACCGCCACCACATGGGCAGCTGGGCTGCTTCCAGCTAGCACGCCAGCTAGCATGGCGTTGGCCAGCCCAGCCAGCTAGCGTGGTGCTGCCCAGAAGCCTCGCATGCCTGGTGCTAGGCCATGCTAGGCGCTGGTGCTGGCCAGTGCTAGGCGCTGCTGCTGGCAGCCTAGCAATGCCTATCGCACCACGCATCTCTCTCCTCGCATCGCATCGCTAGCACAGCCAGCATGCGTGCTGCTAGCGAGCCACGCATGCTGGCCGCACTGACCCTCGCATCATGCGCACACGCCTCATGCCCACACGCACTGGCTGGTCGCATATGTGCAAGCCTTGCACCTCGCATCATGCACCAGCCATGCGTCATGCACCACGCACACGCACATGCATGCGTGGTGCTGCTGCTAGCACCCTAGCCAGCCTTTGCACGCGCACGCACTAGCCCACACGCATCAGTGCGGCTGCTGTGCGAGGGTAGTGTGCGAGGCTGCGAGGCACACACGCATGCCCCCTGGCAGTGCGATGGTGCTTGTGCGTGGTGCCAAGCCTTGCGATGGTGCCTAGCAAGGCCTGTGCACTACGATAGGGCACCACATGCACCCAGGCGCCACGCTAGCATGCTACGGGCTGCCTGGTGCTTGTGTGGCCTGTGATGGTTGCCATGCGCACCTAGGCATCCATGCTAGCACGCGATGGGCTGCCAGGGTGCGCCTAGGCTGCGATGGTGCCTAGCACACCATGGTGCGCCTAGCACACACATGGTGCACCTAGGCATGCTATGAGCTAGCCTAGCCTAGCTACGGCTACGCTCATACTTGTTGCTTGTGTTTTTGCGACGCTCGGTATCGACGCCCTAGGCTCGATTTCCGACGTCTGTATTCGTAAAACTCTGTCGACTCATTAAATCCTTTCGGATTAATTCGACGTCTCGGATCGGAGATTCGATTGGGTTCGACCCGAAGGGTTCAGTTAAGATTAAGCTGTAATATCAATTGTACCCTGATATTACTAATCGGAAGCGGCCTCCACCTAGGCATTCCGATCACTTGACCTTACTGAAGAATTACCTCTGTAATAATTCTGAACCCTCTACCGGAATAATACACTTGTTGGAAGGACACCATTCCTTTCACCTCATGTACCTACAGGGGTTGAATGATGCCGCCTGGTGCCGATGCTTCCCGGCTACATTGAAGGGCATAGTCTAACGATGGTATGGCAACCTACCAGATGGGTGCATTAACAGCTTCAAGACGCTTGCCTATCTGTTCGCGTCCAACTTCTCCATGAACATCCCTGCCAAAAAGACAAGTCTCGACCTAGGGGCTATTCAGCAGGGTGACAAGGAGGGACTACGGTCCTATGTCAGGCGGTTCAATCTGATGAGAATTCAGATTCAAGGGTTGTCTGATGAAGTTGCATATACAGACTTCTTCAAGGGTCTGAAGGATGGGTCAACCTTCAAGTTTCACCTGGTCCGCAAGAGGGTTACTACCCTCCAAGAGGTGTTGATGGAGGTCGAAGCCTATATACAAGCGTCAGAACTCTGTGCCGTCAGGCACTCGTCGGAACCCAAGAGGTCCGACAAGAGAGACAGCCGGCCTACTCAGCCGGCGAAAAAAAAGAAGAAAAGAAAAGAAGTCCTGGCAGCGGATCGCACTGGTCAGCCGTCCCAGAAGAGACATAGAAAGTTGGAGCCGTACGTCCCCAAGTACGAGTTCAACAAGGACTGCTCCTCCATCCTCATGGAGATAAAAGACCGGTTGACCCTTGAAAAACCGGCGGCAATGAAGACCTCTGTCAAGAACAGAGACAAGAGCAAATACTGTCAGTTCCATGAGGATGTTGGCCATGACACCAATGGTTGCTATAGCCTCAGGCGGCTATTGGACCGTCTGGCTGATGAGGGGGCTTTAAAGTCTTACCTGGTGAAATCCAAGGGCAACTCCAAATTAAACGGCGAGCAACCGTCAAAGAAGCCGGTTGTGAGCTCTGAAGTTGATTAAGAGCACATCTTCACCATAGCAGGCGGCTTCGCAAGCGGGGGTCCTACCATCCGGGGTACCAAGGATAACATCCGAAAGCTGTCCAACCCAGAGGATGAGGGCCAGGCGTCGAAAGACACCTTCCCTGAGGTCTTCATCTCTAAGAAGGATTGGGATATGGTCAGGCGGCCCCATGATGACCCCATTGTCATCGAATGCAAGGTTGCCAATCAACGAGTTGGCCGGATCTTAATTGATACCGGGATCTCGTCTGACCTGATCAGCTATCAGTGCTTGGCAAAGCTCAAGTATAAGCCTAGCAGTATGCACAAGGCTCCTCACCCCCTAGTCGGCTTTGGGGGAGGAGTAGTGCATCTGGTGGGGAGGATTGACCTACCCATCTGGGTAGGAGAAAAGGGGGAAGGACGGCACATGGTCGTCAAGTTTTTGGTGGTCGAGGAATTGACCGCCTACAATCTCATTTTGGGCCGTCCCATCCTCAACGAGTCCAAGGCAATCATCATCCCATCCCTCATGCTGATCAAGTTTGAGAGGGATGATGGGTTAGTGGGTGCCCTGAACGGGGATCAGAAGACGGCTAGGGAGTGCTATATCTCAGACGTCAAGCCGACTGCTACGGCAGCCGGCCATAACGAGGAACCCATTGACCTCGATGACAAGGAAGCCGCGCTCCCAAAGCAGCCGACAAAAAGAGAAAGGCGGACCAATTAGCCCCCGTCAAAAAAGAGAAATAGCAATCACTGACCGGGGAAAAGTCGGATGACTCCTGACCCCAGCCGGCTGGTGAGAGCATTGATGTCGTCTTGGACGATAGCCGCCCCGACAGAACCGTCAAAGTTGGGACGGTTGCTTTTGAAAAGTTGGGAGCAGGCTTGCTCCAACTTCTGGAAGAGTTCAAAAGCATATTCACCTTTGAAGTGGAGGAGATGCCAGGCGTCAGCCCGGATCTAGCCGTCCAAAAACTCGCCGTAGATCCCAAAAAGAAGCCGGTTAGGCAAAAGAAGAGGGATCATGGTGAGGAGAGATCTCAGGCGGCAGCCGCCGAGGTCAAAAAGCTCCTGGATGTCGGGTTCATTCGGCAATGCCACTACCCGGATTCGGTAGCAAATGTTGTCCTTGTTAAAAAGCCGAATGGTACCTGGCGGATGTGTGTAGATTACACAGATCTGAACAAGGCATGTCCGAAGGATAGCTATCCACTTCCTAAGATCGACAACCTAGTCGACTCTACAGCCGGCCATGCTTTGATGAGTTTCATGGATACCTACTCAGGCTTCTATCAGATACCCCTATGGAAGAAGGATCAGGAGAAGACGGCCTTCGTCACTGATCAGGGGTTGTACTGCTACACGGTGATGCCGTTTGGGTTGAAGAATGCGTCTGCTACCTTCCACCGAATGATTAACACGGTTTTCATCAATCAAATCGGAAGGAATGTAGAGGCGTATATTGATGACATGATAGTCAAATCCAAGCTACAGGCGGATCACCTAGCCGACCTCCGAGAAACCTTCACCACCCTCAAGCGGCAAAAGGTCATGCTTAATCCCAAAAAGTGTGTCTTTGGTGTTGAGTCTGGGAAGTTTCTCGGATTTCTGATTGATCAATGAGGCATAGAGGCCAATCCGGAAAAAGTACGGGCGGTGATTGACATGAAGTCACCCTGCACTGTCAAGGAAGCCCAGAAACTTACCGGTTGCCTGGCGGCATTAGGAAGATTCCTCAGCCGGTCTGGCGACAAGTGCCTCTACTTCTTCCAAGCAATCAGGAAGAGGTCTAGATTTGAATGGGGAGAGGAAGCTGAGGCGTCATTTCAGAGGTTAAAGCAACAGTTGCACTCTATGCCAAGGCTAGTGAGTCCCCTGCCTAAGGAGGTTCTCTACATGTACCTAGCCGTCTCAAATCACTCCCTTAGTGTTGTTCTCCTTGCTGAGAGAGACGGCAAACAGCTCCCGGTGTATTTCATTAGCCATATACTCAGAAATGCTGAGCTCCGGTACCCGGATGTATTGGAATTGAAGGTTGTTTGCAAGAAAGAGCAGCCGGAATCGGAAACTCTCTTTTTCTCTCAAAGAAATTCTCTCAAAAGATTGGCAAAGTGAGGAATGAGAGGAGGGAGGTTCCTATTTATAGGAAACCCCAGAAGGCGAACCGTCACCTTCCCCCTCTAGCAATTTCAAAATTCAAAAATAGAGGGAAGGAGGCAAACCGTCGCCTTCTTGCATTGTGATAAGTGTCATAGGTGCCACGTGGCAAGCCACGTCACACCTATGTCACACCTATGAGGGGCAAATGTTTGGGGTAAAAATTACCCGTTCCACGGGGCCCAATGAGGGACCGACACGTGTCAACCTCGTAGAGGCCCAAAGGGATCCAATCAGAGGATGTCACGTGGCATTGTACCCCCAATGGGGGAGCAGATCCTCATCTGCTATAAATAGAGGAAACTCCTCATTTATTGCCCATTCAAAAAAATACATACACAAACCTTGAGCAACATTAATTGCAGAATCTCTCTGAATCAGTGAGAAAAACCTATTTACTTTCCGCACTTTTATCCATCCGGAATCATACTAACTTGATCGTCGGAGGCGGAACTCCACCCAACCGGAGTTTCATGGTTTTGCAGGTATAGACGTCAGGCGCGCATACTCAGGATTGTAACGCTCCCGAGGGACCCCAAAAACCCCCGAAACAGGTTATATCCAACCAAGATAGCTAACGGTTACTGTTTGATACAGACGGTAACCTATGTTATCCAGGTTCAATTGATCATTCAAACGGCCGCGAACTCTTAATCCTGACAGTCGATAGGGCCGTTTGTTTTTAAGTTTATAGAGCAATGTGCCACCCGAATGGGAGATGCTCTCTGCGACGAATTCACCCGGATGGGCATCACCGGTTGCCTACCCATGTTGGAGCAGACGGTTTGTATTATCATCTAGCCATTGGCCTCATCAGGGTGTTCTATAAGGAACCACACATAGCTGCCAAGGTTTTAGACTTAGCTTATATCTACTCATGTTGGAGCAGACGTAAAATTTTAACAAGTCCGTCTGTACATTGCACGGACGGTATTTATACAGAAAGCAATAAATATGATTGAAAATAAAGAACAACTGTTCATTGGTAAACTTTATTTACAAAATTTTTGAAGTCTTAGAAGTAGTACTTTTTTAAGTTGTCTACATTCCAAGTTCTGGCTAGCTGCCTGCCGTCTGGAGTTTCCTGGCGGTAGGTGCCACCTCTTACTTCTTTATAGATCCGGTAAGGACCTTCCCAATTGGGATTCAGTTTTCCCTGCTCATTTTCCCTACCATTTGCCTCCATTTTTCGTAACACAAAGTCCCCTACTTTAATTTCAAGGGTCGTTTGTGTACTCTTTTGTTGTAGGCTTTTGTCATTCTCAAACGATAAATCTCATCACGCAAGGCGGCATTGCCCCTGCGCTCCGAGAGTGAGTCCAACGCTAGCCGCATGGCCTCCCAGTTAGCCTCTTCGTCATAAAGCATGACTCGAAGAGTTGGCTCATAATGTTCAATAGGCAAGACGACTTCTACGCCATATGTCATAAGAAACGGGGTTTCACCAGTTGCCCTTTTTTCAGTTGTTCTGATGGCCCATAGGACATGAGGCAACTCATCTGCCCATAGACCACCAGCCCTTTTAATTTTCTTCTTAATGTTGTCTGAGATAAGCTTGTTGAAGGCTTCAACCTGGCCGTTTGCTTAGGGACGGCCGACTGATGCAAAGCAATGTGAGATCCCTTAATCTCCCAACCAATTCTTCTCAAACTGAGGGCCATTGTCAAAGACCGTGGACATGGGTACCCCAAACCGGGTGATGATATTCCTCCAGATGAAAGAGATGACATTCTTTGTCTTAATGCCTTTGCCCGCCTCTACTACTACCCATTTGGTGAAGTAGTCAACATCAACTAGAATATATCGTCGTCCGCCTGTACCAGGCGTATACGGACCCAGAATGTCCATGCCCCATTTGACGAATGGTACTGGGCTGTGAATGGTCGTCAGGTCAGTGGCCGGACGGTGTATGAGTTTGCCAAATCTTTGACATTTGTCACATTTCTTCACCATTTTCATGGCGTCTTCCTCAAGAGTGGGCCAAAAGTATCCTTTCCGCTTGGCCCTTTTTTCTAGAGACCTGCTGCCTATGTGTGATGCATAAAAACCCGAGTACAGATCCTCTAAAACCTCTTTCCCCCTTCTTGGGTTGATACATTTTAATAACGGCTACAGATAACCCTTCTTGAAAGTTCTGCATTATGAATCTCAAAGTTTGCAGCTCGCTTTTTCATTTCAACCGCTTCTGGGTATGCATCATTGCATCCAGCAAAGTGTCGTCTGCTAGATAAGCTAAGCTGCCATCCATCCAGGTTGAGCTTCGGTCCAAAATTCCAATGGGATCTTGTTCAATACTTCTTTTTTTCCATAACTTCCCAAAAAAATGACCTAGGCGTATCATAGGAGGCGGATGATGCCAGTTTAGAAAGAGCATCCGCCTGATTGTTTTCTGACCTGGGCACTTGACTTAGAAGAAATTCATCAAGTGACTCAGCCTCTTCTTTGACCGCTTGCAAGTATTTGATCATGACCGGATGGGTGGCCTCATAGTCACCATGGTATTGGCCAACGATCAATTGTGAATCAGAGCAGGCGTTAACTTTTCTTGCCCCTACCCCCTTACACATGCGGATACCGGCTAACATGGCTTCATATTCTGCCTCATTATTTGAGGCCTGGAACTTGAACCGTAGTGCATATTCATACTTATCCCCTTTAGGAGACTGACATATAATGCCTGCACCATAGCCGTTCATAGTAGAGCTCACATCTACATACACTTTCCAAACCTGATCAAGATTCTCCGGCTCAGCCGACCTTGTTATTTCAACAATGAAGTCGACAAACGCCTGACCCTTCACTGCCTTCCTTGGTTTGAAAAAGATTTCAAGGCTTTGAATTTCTATAGCCCATTTGATCATTCGGCCGGATGACTCCATAGTTGTCATTGGCCGTTTGAGGGGTTGGTCTGTGTAGACCACAACCGGATGTGCTAGGAAGTAAGGTTTCAACTTCTTGACTGCCATGAAAAGAGCAAGGCCGAACTTTTCAACGGTTGGGTACCGTAGTTCAGCATTTCGTAAAAAAAATGGCTGATGAAATATACCGGAAGCTGGGTGCCATCTCTCTCAGCAAGGAGAACAACACTGAGAGCATGATCGGAGACGGATAAGTACATGTAGAGCACTTCCTTTGGAAAAGGGCTAACAAGCCTCGGCAATGAGTGCAAGTGCTCTTTCAATTTCTGGAAGCCGCCTCAGCGTTCTCCCCCCATTCAAACATAGTCTTCTTCTTAATAGCCTGGAAGAATAGAGGCACTTGTCACCTGATCGACTGAGGAATCCCCAATGCCACTAGACAACCGGTTAGTTTTTGAACTTCCTTAACAGTGCGGGGTAACTTCATGTCAATAACCGCCTGTATCTTCTCTAGGTTGGCCTCTATCCCCCTTTGGTTAATAAAAAATTCGAGAAACTTCCCAAACTCAGCACCAAAGACACATTTCTTGGGATTAAGCATGACCTTGTGCCGCCTGAGGGTGGTGAAGGTTTCTCGGAGGTCAGCAAGATGATCCGTCTGTAGCTTGGATTTGATTATCATGTCATCAATGTACGCCTCTATGTTCCTCCCAATTTGATTAATGAAGACTGTATTAATCATTCGTTGGAAGGTAGCAGGCGCATTTTTTAAACCAAACGACATCAATGTATATCAGAATAACCCTTGATTAGTGACGAACACCGTCTTCTCTTGATCTTTCTTCCACAAGGGTATCTGATGAAAGCCTGAGTAGGCGTCCATAAAGCTCATCAAGGCATGACCGACTGTAGAGTCGACCAGACAGTCGATCTTCGGAAGTGGGTAACTATCCTTCGGACATGCCTTGTTCAGATCTGTGTAGTCAACACACATGTGCCAGGTACCATTCGTCTTTTTCACATGAACCCAGCATCCAACAGCTACTTTACTTCGACGGCTGCCGCTTGACTTCTTTCCTCACTGTGGTTCCTTTTCTTTTGCCTAACCGGCTTCTTTTTGGGATCCACGGCAAGTTTATGAACAGTTAAATCCGGGCTAATGCTTGGCATCTCTTCTACTTCAAAGGCAAAGATGTCTTTGAATTCTTTCAGTAGATTGTGCAAGTTTGCACCCAACTTTGGAAAAGCAATTGTCTCAACCTTAACAGTATGCTCCGGAACGATGTCGATGTGTTCACCAGCCGGCTTGGGATGGAGTTCATGTGACCGTTCCCCGGTCAGTGATTTCTATTGCTTCTCTTTTTTTACGGCCACCAACTGCTCGACCTTTCTCTTTTTGCCGGCTACTATTGGAGCAGGCCCGGTTTCCTTGAGTTCATCAAGGTCAATTGGTTCCTCACTTTGGCCGGCCATGGCTACTGTGGGCTTAACGTCTGAGAGATAGCACTCTCTAGCCGTCTTCTGATCCCCATTCAAGGAGCCTACGGACCCGTCATCCTTTTCGAATTTTAGGAGCATGAGGGATGGAATAATAAGAACCTTAGATTCGTTCAGTGTTGGACGACAAAATATCAAATTATAGGCGGTCAACTCTTCCACGACCAAGAACCGGACTACCATGTGGCGTCCTTCCCCCTTCTCCCCTACCGGGTGCACTACTCCACCCCCAAAACCAACTAAGGGGTGAGATACTTTGTGCATACTGCGGGGCTTGTGCTTGAGCTTTGCCAAGCACTTGTGGCTTATAAGGTCAGACGAGCTGCCTGTGTCAATAAGGATTCGGCCTACCTTCTGGTTGGCCACTTTGCATTCAATGACTATGGGGTCATCATGTGGTCGCCTGACCTTGCCCTTGTCCTTCTTAGTGATAACGACCTTAGGAAAGGTGTCTCTAGACGCTTAGCCCTCATCAACTAAGCTGACATCCAGCCGCCTGATATAGTCCTTGGTATCCCAGATGGTTGGGCCTCCTCCAGCAAAGCCGCCAACTATGATATAGATCGGCTCTTCATCAATGTCCGAACTATGAGCAAGTTGGGCTACCTTGTTGGACGGCTGTCCATTGTTCGTCCTCAGGGTTACCTTGGACTTCAGAATGTAGGATTTCAGTACCCCTTTATCAGCTGGACGGTCCAACAGCCGCTTGAGGCTATAGCAGTTGTTGGTGTCATGGCCAATGTCCTCATGAAAGTGGCAATACTTGTTTTTGTTCCGATTTTTGGCGGAACCTTTCATTGCAGCCGGTTTCTCAATTGTCACCCGGTCTTAAATTTCCATGAGGATGGAGTAGCAGTCCTTGTTAAACTCGTACTTGGGGACGTACGGTTTAAACTCTTTCTTCTTCTTCTGGGATGGCTGTTCAGTGTCATCTGCCACCTAGATTTCTTTTTTCTTATTGCTCTCTTCTCTTTTAGCCGGCTGAGCGGACCTGTTAGACTTTTTGGGGTCCGATTGCTTGCTAATGGAGCAGAGTTCAGTTGCCTGTATAAAAGGCTTCCGCCTCCATCAGAGCTTCTTGGAGGGTGGCTACCCTCTTTTTGACGAGGTCGAACTTGAAGGTCGACCCATCCTTCAGACCTTTAAAAAAGTCTGTATAAGCCACTTCGTCAGACAGCCCTTGAATCTAAATTCTCATCAAATTGAACCGCATGACATAAGACCTTAGCCCTTCTCTATCTCCCTGCTGTATTGCACCCAAGTGAAGACTTGTTTTCTTAGCAGGGATATTCATAGAGAAGTTAGAAGAAAACAAGTACGCAAGAGTCTTGAAGCTATTGATGCAGCCGGCTGGTAGGTTTCCAAACCATCGTTGGGTGATGCCCTTCAATGTAGCTGGGAAGCACCGACACCAGGTGGCATCATCCAACCCCTGTAAGTACATGAGGTTGGTGTAGGCCATCAGGTGATCTTCAAGGTTGGTTGTTCCATCATAAGTACCCACCATAACATTTTTAACCTTGGTCGGTTGTGCCGCCTCAGTTATCTCCCTGGAGAACGCAGAAGGTTGTTCCCCAAGTTTTAGCAGACGAAGATGCTAGTCTAAAGGTTGGACATTTGTGCCGCCTGACCCCAAAGAGGGCCGGTTGCATGTATGGTTGTCCATACGGCATGTATGGCTGTTGTGGCACATACAGAGCCGGATGGATTATCCGAGGGCAAGTGTGAACGGACAAACCGCCTGACTGACTCTCTCGGTTTGATTTCGAATACCTCATCGAGGTATTTTGAAAGCTGTCTGGGTAAGTCGACGTTGAAGCCGACTCGAACAGTTGTTGATTTTTCTTCTGTTGGATTAACATTCGGGCATCAGAATAAGTCTTCTTTGAGCCATCCAGCTAGACATGCTGGATGGCCTTCCTCTTCCCTGTCTCAGGGAATCAGATTTTAGTAAGATCGATCAAGGGCCGCTTCCCCTCCTTTGATTTAGGATGTGGAGTGGGCTCTCGGTCCGTGACCGGTTTGTTCTTCACAGAGAGAGAAGGTTTCTTGGCCAAATGACCCCTGTTGGAGCCAACCGTCTTCTTGTCGATCAGGTCCTTAATTTCCCCCTTGAAACTTGTCATGAATTTCATGAGTTTGTCTCAATTAATTAGGGTTGTGCCTTCTACCGCCTGGTGTTGTCCAGATGGCTGTCCGGATGATTTACTAGGACCAGCTTGTTCATCGCCCCGTTCCCTTCTTTCTATGAGACAGGTGCGTCTGGTTCTGAGTGACACGTCAGCGGCCATATATGTTTCGACTTCAAAGTCGTCATCAGTGTCATGGTCCGAATAGACCTCAAATCCGGCCGCAGGCCGTTTCTCATTAGGAGGCAGTACAGGTTTTTGTGAAGCCACCTTAGAGGTACTCTCCCCACAGACGGCGCCAAATGTTTCGGGGTTTTCTGTGTCCCTCGGGAGAGTTACAACACCAAGACTGGATTCCGGGCGCCTGTACCTACAAAACAACAGAGACTCCGGTTGGGTGGAGTTCCGCCTCCGACGATCAAGTTAGAACGTGTTCAGAAGAAGTAAAAAGTGCGGAAAGTAAAGTAGATAGTATCTTCTCGGATTCCGAGATCGGGAATATTCTCTGAGGTGAAAGTTAATTATCTGCAATCATTGACTGCTCTGATTTGTTCGTGTTGAATGAATGTGTATGAGTGACTCCCAAGGTGGGAACATCTCCCTATTTATAGGGTCTTGGGATTCGTGCCGCTATCCTAGGGCACGGAAGCCTAAAAATGGATGGGCTGTCACGAGAATCGGGCCTGAAGGCAATCTTTTTCCATGCTGACTGGGAGTGCCACGTGTCAACTTAGGATTGGTTCATTTAGAACCTCTCCTAGGGTTACACGTGTCACCTTCTGATTGAGCGACGTGGCCTGAGTATTTTTACCTAATACAATAACTAATATTTAATGATAATAATTAATATTTTATATTATTTAACAAATTTGTAATGTTATAATAATAATAATAATAATAATAATAATAATAATAATAATAATAATAATAATAATAATAATAATAATAATAATAATAATAATAATAATAATAATTGTGAAATCTGCTCTGCTCTACTGAAATCTGCTTTGCTCTGCCGAATCTGCTCTGCTCTACCCTGCTCTGCCAAGAATCTTAAAAGAACAGGGCCTTAATCTTTTGATATTTCAAAATAATACAAACTTTGAGGGGTATCCGATTTAAACAAGATAATTTACCCTATTACCTATATGACCGATTGACAATTTTTTTATTTTTTTTATATTTTTGATAAAATCATTTAGGGGGCGTTTGGTTCGCAAACTGGTATGGGGTTAAAATCAAGAATGAAACCATAAGAATGAAACCATAGTGGTATGGCCATATGGGTTTGGAACTTGATTTTTAATACCATATCTTTGTTATGATCATGAAATGCAATTTTCCTTTTATTTGATACCTAAAAATATGGGAATGAGCCAAACCCACCTCCCCCCTAGGTTTTTAAACCCCACACTATGGGGGTTTGAGGTTTGATTGGGTTTGTAACACTTAAAATCATAAAACAAACATAAGGTATGAGTTTAAACCAATCTAAACCCATACCTTTATCTTAAGTATGTGAACCAAACACCCCCTTCAGAGTTTAATTAACATCAAATTAAAACTTTAACTGTGGTTAATTATCTAAACAACTCTTAACTAAATAATTTAAACAATTAAGTTATAAATAACTCCTAATTAAATATAAAAAAATTTATTCCTAAAAAAAAAAAATTCAAAAATAATAACCACCCCCTCCCACCTCCCCCACCAGCCAGCCACCCCTCTCGCTGAGGAGCCCGCCCTTCCTCCACCCACCCCCCCCCCACCGGAGCCCTCCCTGACACCACCCCTGTCATGGCCATTCCTCAAAACTCCCCTCCCTCCCCACGAAAACCCCCCTCCTTCCCCACGAAACCCCTCCCCCACCCCCGATTCCCCGAAACCCCCAATCTCCCCTCCCCTCACCCTCAAAAACCCTACCCTCTAGGATTATAAGGTTTGGGGGGAGGGGCGATCGAGGTTTCAAGGGTGGAGGAGGGGTTTCGTGGGGGTAGCAGTCAGGGGTGGGCAAAGGGAGGTGGCGGGATGCCAAGTTGGGTCGTCGACTGCTGGGGAGGGTGGCTGGAGAGCTGGCAGGGCGTCGCCGAAGGTTTGGGCGTCGGGGAAGGGGTTGTTGGCAGGGAAAGGAAAGGGGTGGCTCCTGGGAGAGGGGGTTGTTTTCTTTTTTTTTTTTTGTAACAAAAATAATAATAATAACAGTAATTAATACTTCGTATTATTTAATGTCTTAAAATAATTTTTTTTTTTAAAAAAAGGTTAAATTGTCAAGCCAATAAAACATGTGTTTTTTCAACAACAAAAAAAAAAAAAAAAAAAAAAAAGCCCCTAATATGTGTCCTACATGTCCGGTTAATTAAGTTATCAACCAGTCATAATTTGTGTTAAAAAGAAATAATTAAAAGGTTAAATTTTTTAGCAGACCTCAATGTTTGTTTTATTTTTGACAAATTTTCCTATCATAAAACAAACAAATGCATGTGACATATCGATGGTTTCACTTAGTAGTTACTTTCTTTATAATTTTAAGAGTAAGTATTGATACAGATAAAGTTTAGTATTCATATAACCTATCAAAAATGTTTATATTCCCTTTGATGATTCTTTTCCTCCTGTTGACCTCAACTTTCACAATGCAGACTACTAACAAGAGCTATATCCCACAAGATAAACTTTAGAATCACAAGATGTATGAACTGCACCCTTTAAACAGAGGACAAAATGCTGTTGTACATTAACAGCTGACCACCAGACTAAAAATTTTCTCACAATAACTGTAGTATAGGACACAGAGATCCCCGGAAAGCCGATCAGTAATCACCATAGCAGTAAGCCAGTAATCAAAAACCCAGTATTTGAGGAGCTAATTTTGATATCAGAGGATAGTCGGATTAGGTACATCCATAATCAATCCTGAGAGAGACGAACTGCAGCCTGCCGAATCAACTCAATAAGTGCTTCATCCAAAACATCAAGTGCACCAGAACTGTGAAGAGTACGGTAAACTGGGGCAATCCTGTTTGCTGCAACATCAACCAATTCCCATTGAGAGAATTTAGCAGCAAGTTGGATTACTTCAATTGCCAACGCTGGTGAATCCAAGAAAGACGTGATAACTCTTGAATACTCATATTGTGCATTGTTCAAAAACCAGTATTCAGCGAGCCAACAAAGCTCTATGAAAGGGTGCAGCTCAGATAACTGTTCCTTAACATCCATATTAGCCCACAAACAACCAGAAACCGGTTTTGGTACGTCAGTAGAATACACCCACATGACTAGCTTACATAAGGCTTTCCAACTGACAGGTATTTTTATGGAATGCGAACAACTGCGAATTCATTAAAACTATTCATGTAAGAAGGAGATTGTACAAGATAGGATAAAAAGTGAAAGGTGAGATATCTATATGAAAAAGTAAGCTATAAAGGCTAATAAGAAATAGAATTCAAAATAATCCAAAGGAATTTTCTATATCAGTTAATTACAGCCTCTATTATAAGATTTAACTTCTCAAGGACAAGGCTACACCTTCCACTTGCCTGTACCATGATCCTTAAGAGGTAGTGGTACCCTCAGAATTCTTCCAGCACACATATTGGACTGCTACAGTGTACGTTTCTAAGGACGAGTTTGTACTATTTTCTATGACTAAAGGCTTTGGGGATGCAAGAGCACATGGGACTTGATAGAAAATACTACAATAGAAAAAGAAATCATGAAGATGACCCAATGAAATTAATTTTTGGTAAATGTGGCCGAACCCTTGTATGATCAAGGCTCTGTGTTACTTCGTATTTGTTAAGACAAGGGCTTTTCGTAAGGTTAGAACAAATTAGATATACAGGTTAAACAAGGAAGAATTACATATACAGCCTACAGGGATATCAAGAGAAACACAATCTTAGGGTTTATTGCGGAATGTCTCAGAGGATATATAGTCTGACCTGCACTAATGGCTGGTAAGCAATCACTACAAATAAATCTTAAGCACACAACTTGTTATATTTTTGTTCAGAGAAGAAGGGAGAGTTCATATTCTGCTCTACAAGATTACTATTTAGCAGCAAAATTTATGGGTACCACTTAGAAAAAACCAACTCTTAATCCTAGAAATATAACAGAAACAAGCAGACAATTGATAACTTGATAAGCCAGCAAATAAACACCCAAAGCAAACAATTTTGTGAAAAATTGCCCCCATAATTTGTAGAATCAATTTTAAAATGGATAAATGGGTTAACATATTGGAATATAATCCTCTTTTTTAATATGCTCAACCCACACTTTTGTAGATCAAAAGAAACAGCAAAAAAGATAGATAAATTTTATTACCTTTCTTTCATCCCAGATTGAAATAAAGCCCTCATGTAATCACAACTAGAGCTTAATATTACTCTGTGAGAATGGATGTGAGGCATAGATATAGAGCAGCAACTGCAGGTCCATGCTATACTTTCAGTTGATTCAGATTCCAAGATAATATCACTGAAATAGCAGCCACATAAATACATCAGTAGATGCAGGAAATAGCATGACGAAAGCAGAAGTCAATCATCAAATACAAATATAAACAGAACTTCAGCACCCTGTCCAAGACGTCAAATAAATAGTAGCACTTTATTCAATTGCTTGACCATTTAATCGGGATTGGTTCAATTCAATCACAAAATCAGCTCCAAACAAAGGAATGATAAGAGGCATGATGAAAACCTAATGCTTCTATATAGCATCTCTGTCCATTAAATAACAACTAATTAAGTGTCTACTATATAATAGCCCTTAATTCTCTTTTCGTTAAAAAACATGTTGTAGATAATATGACGGCAATTCAATTCGGCTAAAAGGTTTTTGGAAAAAAAGGCTTATGTTCTAAACATCTAAAAGAGCACCACATGGTATTACAAGTCAAATTAAAAAAAATGAAAATTTTCATGAATCACAGAATCAAATTATGTAAATACATCTCAGAGAAAAACACTCACGAAAAATGAAGTCCAACGTGTCCGAGAGTTGTCGAAAGATCAAAAGTGGGCACAGGAGCAGCCCACTTTGGCCTTTTTCGGCGAAGAAGCTGTAATAGAGGTTGTATATTGCAATGTTTTGCTAGCATTCTTAACTTTTTTACAATGGATCCTTCAGCTCGCAGATAGCCAGAGTATATATAGTCCAACAATTTGAAAATTGCTTGTTGGTCAACTTGTGCAGATAGAGTGACTTCCTTCTCAGTCCGACATCTGTCAGTAAATTCTCTTGCAGGAAAATCAATGGACCTGGATAATTTGTCTTCATCTGAAGGTCCTTCAGGTGGGAGCAGGGATGGGCACCGATTGAGAAGAATAATCTGATGAACACTTAAAGACTGCCCATCTCGAAGAACAAGACGCATATCTCCATGGTCTGTCTCTTGAACTGATGCAATTCTTTTACCTAGTTTACTGGGGAAGCCATAGATCCCCAAGAAGCTAAGGAGGTATGAACAATACCATCTCAGTCCAGTAGAGGTAGTATCAATAGATATATCCAGGATATCTTGGATAAACTGTTCCTTCGTGTAAATATTCTGCCCAGCAAAAATATCTAACACATGCCCCTCATTTTCATGACAGTTGATCAATTCAGCTAAACTCCACAAAGCCAAAAGCAAGTGAATTTCATTGCCTTCCCAATCTTCTTCATCAATTCTACAACAAGTCCGCTCCATAGCTGTAATTCTTAAATGAGAGGTCAAGGATACTTTGTCAATATGGGAAGCATTATCTAACCACCATCTCACAAAAGCCAACAGAATTTTAATTCCTCCATTTGTGACAACCTGCCTATAGAAGTGAGGCAACCCAGAATAGCATGTCAAACCTATCAGGTTAATTAGTAATTGAAATTTATCAGGTATCCTAGATATGTCGCCAGAATAAACAAAATTCAGAGCATATAACAGCTGCTTTAGATGTTCCTCGCCCTCAAACCTGAGTGCTTCTAAAAGTACCAATCTTGCTTCTGATGAAAAATACTTGCTTGGAGAATACATCATCAGCAAAGTGGCTTTCGCTGCTGATACGCTCCTGAATTTATATGTCCGATCAGCCTGACGAAGTAGGCGTTCTCTGCCTATTGAGTCCACGAAGGCCAGACTTTTAGATACGTACATATCAATAACAAATGAATACAAATTAGCACTAACTCTTTCTGAATCTGAACATAATAATACTTGTGTAAAAAAGAATTAATAGTTCTGAAGAAAAAAAGCAAAAAAAAAAAAAAGAAGACATGCCATAAGGCCCATAAACCATTACCATGCTGTAGTAACCAGGTGACTGACACAATGCTTATCGGGATTAAAATTTTCTTCACACTGAGCTGAAAGCCATCCAATAATCTCCCAAACAAAAGGTCTCAAATCCAAAAGAAAATTGGCACCCAAACCCTCTCTTACCATAACTATAAGATCCTCAACTGACAATGACTGTTGATATGGCTGGAGAGTCTGGTAATTGGGCATCAATAATTGGATGAGTACTTTATCAATTCTAAACCTCCACAGATGATCATGATGCTTTCCTTGCCACTGAGTAATCAATGCCAGACGAGAAGCTTCTAACCTCAAAGACTCTTCCTGATTAGAAAATTCCTCATGACGCACGCTTGAAACAGTCAATGCCCGGACAATAGACCTGACTATAGGTTCACAAGATAAATCCAACACTTCTGAACACAATTTCTTAGTAGCCTGGATAATTGGATTGCACAAACTTTAGAACAAGGAGAAACAATTGACACTTATAAGTCATATACTAACAGGGCATTTCCTGGCAACTCTTGATTGTTACCATTATATATTGTGCGATCTTGAATGCAGAAATTCGAACTGAAAGAGGCTGAGATTCGCCCATGCATTGCACAACTGTTTGTATGAAGACATCCCCATTTTCCAGAAGCTTTTGTGCTCCATTAGCACATAGAGCTGAAAATCACGAATCATTTTACTCAACTTAGATCATCTGGGAGAATGAATCAGCTAATGGGTAAAAAGGATGCGGCGATAGATATTTACCATCCAATAAGAATACCTAAAGCTGAATAAAACTGCAAAACAGCAACTTTGACATTAGCCTCAGGGTTGCTGCAGAAGATCTCTACGACTTCCTTTAATTTGGCATCATTCCAAACAGGATATCTTGAGGGGGGCCATAGCTTCATCATGGAACTCAAGAGAGAAACCATCTCTAGGAAATATTCAAGAGGCCTTGCTTTATCAAATAAAACCCTCAAGTTACCAATTACTTGAGTAACAACACCATATTTTTCCAACGTATCCCAAATTTCTTTCTCTTTCTTGACGCCAACATTTGACACTATAAAATTTAGAGCAGTTGCACTCATAATAGCAACTTGAGAATCATGGTTAGATAACAAAGGAGATAAAGAATGACTAAGATGATTGAAGTGCTGCCGCAACATCGAAGTAGGAATAATCCTAACCAACTTCACTGTAACTTCTAACCCCATTGAAAGCACAGCTTCATTTAAGGAGTGCAGAATACCTACTATTGCCTTGACCACATCAGGAATTGAATCCTAAATTGCAAGTAACCACATAAGTGAAAAAACTGAAAGACTACAGTCAAATGCATATAAATTCCCAAAATTGAGCTGACTTTCCATTGTTTTAAGCATGTTCTAAATGATTATTATTTCAAATATATTATAGAAAAATAAAAAAAAAATAAAAATAAAAAACCTATTCCAATTATAGCAGCATTAACACTTGATAGTATTGGTATGGGTAAGAAATTGATCAAGGCAGGCAGAAATTCAAGTTTCTAACTTTTACAAAAATGTCTGTGATTTAGAATCCTTTTGACAAAAAAGAATATTAGCTACTCCCTCTGTCCCATAATACTTGGGACGTTGGGGTGGACACGTAGTTTAAGAAAACTACAAGTGGGTCCATTTAAAACATTTGTTTATTGTTTAAAAGATTTTCTTTTGTACTTTTATATTGCAAGATTACAAAAAGAAGGGTGGAAGTGGGGTAGGTGAGGAGAGAGAAATTTGGAAAAATATTTTTCTATTAGTGGTCATATTTCATATTAAGTAACGTGTCAAGTATTGTGGGACGGGCGAAAATGGGAACTGTGTCAAGTATTATGGGACAGAGGGAGTATTAGGTTAATAGCATCGATTTACTACATAAATCAACATATTTTTCTTTCTACTTGTCTGTTATTACTTTGTGGAAGTAAATAACTCGTCCTAGGGAATCTCTCAAATAAAAAATAAATTAATAAAAATTAGATACATAAAATAATAAATAAAATAAATAAATAAACCTAGTAACTAAAAATATCGTGGGAGACATCCGTATTGTTGGGACCATAAAGTTTGTTATATAATATTCGATATATTAGATTTAAACAAAAAAAAAAAAAAAAATTCATTGAAATATTTATGACTGTCCACAATTTCCATCTATTAGTTGGATAAGTCACATCAGATTTAGGTTTAGATAATTATAAGTTAAATCGATTTATAAAGGTCAACATGTGGCTAATCCTAATGTGTACGGGGCTTCAATTTGACCCAAAAAATCAAATTGCTCAGGCATATTTACTCCCTCTGCTACATAAGCTAGTTTCAAGTCAGATTTCAGCAACTTTGATCATGTTTTTGCACTACAAAAGGTAGAAACATTTATAAGTGAAATCTTGTTAAATTCAATTCAATGTATATTTTGAAAATATTTGCTTACCTTATGAATATGTAATTAGAGACTTCAGCGATCAAAAGTGTAGAGAACAACAGTGTGGGGGATGACTCTAAACCCTTGATTTAAGTTTTCATAAAAATGAAAAAAAAAAAAAAAAAAAAAAAAAAAAAAAAAAAAAAAAACCCACTAGTGTGACTAAATCAAAGTATATAATAAAACCACAAGTTCTATATACAAATCAAATATTAGAAAATCATGTAAATGAAGGAACCATTTAATGTAGTGTATCTCAATTCTAGATCTTAAGGAAGGCAAACAACATACGAAGTATAAATAATCAATTATTAAACTGCATCAATACATGATATTAAAATTCCTAACCAAATGTGACACCAAAATTTAGGTCACTTAGTAATGGGAAAATTAGAGAGATATTGAGTGACTAAAAGCTGGATCAGTGAGGCAACAAAAAGGTGTTTCCTATAAAAGACTATATCTCAAATGTCACCTAAGCTAGCTCAAATTTACTAATTACATGTAGATTGGACATTGGAGTCAAAGAATTGTTATCTTATCGACACAATTTAAAGAACCTTATAGTGCTTTGCAAATAAGCCAACTCTACGTAATGTAGCATCAATAAGTCAATAGTTTGATCATACCTATTACACTCTCACATTTTATTTTAATTGATTTGAATCAATCATATGGTAGCCTAAAATATTGAGCTATCTATGACATCGTCAAGCATTGGCATAAAATTGACTGGCTGAGATATTTTCTAATCAGTAAATTTCCATGGTTGGACAAATAACCTAGACTTATTTGCTACTTTAACCTCCATTATAAGGCTTGACCAACCTGATAAGTCTAGCTATGTGTTTGAGTACTAACCAATCACCCCTAGCCTTGATCATATTTGTTATCAAGGATCTGAATGTTTGATTTTAGCCCAATGAATGTGACCACCTCTAGCTTTCAGTTTTTGATCTTCTACCGTATTCAAAGATTGACTCTTAGAATTTAATGAAACAATGGTATTGGAGTCAAATAAAATTTTGAGGTTGAATCTAGCTTAAGGTCAGAAATGGATACAGTTATAACAGCTTCTAATACAAAATGAAATGAACATACATACAGACCCATAGAGCTTTCAAAGGAATTCCAACCATAAAACTGACTTAACAACTTAATCCACCATAAAAGCCCACCTAAAAATTTCATTATCAAAAATGGAACATACTAACTGAGTAATGGCAAACCTGTTCCTATAAAACCTAGATCCTCTGTGCAGCATTAGATATAAATCCATTTTCTTAGCAGTCTATCAGTATATCACCAAAATTTTGATAGCTGAAAAAGCTTCGTCTTGAAACATTTTGCGCAGGCAATATCAATTGTTGTCTAAAAAATCAGCACTAAGCAGTATGTAAACAGCTAAATAAAACAAATGCTGAAAATATCAGCTAATACACCCTGTACAAAACAGTAATACATGGGCTTCAAACCGGTTATATGGTATAACATTGCTAAGCTTGATTATGATAAATGCTATGAGTACTGAAGCCATGCAATTACGTCTTAGTGTTGACATTATCTCAACAATTTGGAAGCCTGTGGTGCAGAAAGTAAAAAGAATACAAAATAATACAAGTACATGGAATGGTTCCAATGTTGAATTCTAGATTTATGTGTCATGATCTACATACTAATCAGCAATTAACAATAAAATTTTGGATAAACCAATTTCAAGTTAAAACAAATTTTATCAAATATTAGGAGACGGAAATATACATGCACACGAACCTAATAGAATTGCAAGCTTGTGAACACTTATTAGATTAACAGATACTCTCTGCAATAAGCAAGTTTTACAGATGATGGATCATATGCTTGGTACCTTTACTATAGGCATTTGCCATTTCTCTGGAGAAACACCATCAAGAAAAGCAGATATAGATCGGACTACCAGCCTTTGTATCTCAACATCATTGGTACTCCATTCCTTTTCTTTATTATATGAGTACCTATTAATGAAAAACCTTTTTAGTGCATGATAATCATAACACTTCACAAACGAATCACTAGGAAATAGCTGCAACGTCATTGAAAACCATAAGTTGCTAACATTGTAGACAACATAAAACTATTCGGACTACATTAATCTTCACTGTCACATATTGCTTAGCAATATAGATGTATTAAACAGCTCCCTGCCTCCTTCCCTTTTGCTACTTTATTGTTTTATTGATTGAATTAAAACTCTCAAAGAATCTCAAAAGAGTTCTTGATCAAGCACTCGAATTCATAGGTCATTTGCAATTCAATTAAAACTCCTCATTAAAATGGCTCCCACCCATGATTGAAGAATGTACAAATTCAAGTTTCACGGCGTTAACATAATCACGACTAATTTGTAGTTGCAATTGCCTATTTTAAAGTTTCTAAAATTTCATAAACAATCTATCCATAATCAACAAATAACAACTATCTATCTCTTATTCTCTAACATGACAAGAGAAAAATGATTGAAAAAAAATAAAATTCAGCATATAACCAATCAAATAGCAGTAAATCGAATTCGATCCAAGGTCTTGGGTACCGCCGCCAAGAAATTACCAAGGGGCTAACATCTACAAACAACCAATTATCAGTACTGCACTATTTCAACAACAATTACCCACATACTTTGTAATAAACTAAATTTAAAACCATCTTATTCAACTAAAAATATAATCCTATATACCAAAGAAATCATCCTGAAAAAACCCAAAAAAATTTATATCATTTTGTCGACAACAAACTGTAAATTCTACTATGTAACACCCAAAACAAAACAATCAAAAGGTTGCAAAAATAAAATCCGCCTAAAACCCAGAAAAAATAAATGAATAAAAACCTGAAACCAAGGTTTAATCCATGGTAGAGGCGTTGGTGAAGAGTGGCGAGGTGAGAGGTTGGTGGTAGTTTCTTGGTGTCTGGTTTTTTCCCTCTTTTAGATGATTTCATTGTGTTTGATTGTTGGGCGATTTCTTTCGCAAACTCTTGTAATAATCAGACTAAAATAAGCTCTAGTTCCTTCTACCATGGTGGGACTTCGGTCTGGCAGTTCGGTTTGACCTCAGTTTGAAACGGTTTCGGTTTGAAACGGTTCGGGTTAAAACGGTTTCATTTAGACGGCGGGTCGGTTCTGTTTCGGGGTTTTCTGATGTCCTGCGGGAGAGTTACAATTCCGAGACTGGAACCGGACGCCTGTACCTGCAAAACAACAGAAACTCCTGGTGGTGGGAGCTCCGCCTCCGACGGTCAAGTTAGTACTTGATTAAGGAGTAATTAATGCGGAAATTAAAGTGATTGGGTCTCTCTAGGTGAGAGTGTTTAATGTAGGTAATCTGCTTTGTTAGCGAGATCAGCCTGTTATTTCTGTGTGTAATTAATGTAATCTCCCTTAATGAGGATTAAGGGAGGTATTTATAACCTTGGGAAACGTGCCCATCCTAGGTTTAGGTTAACCTAGGGCTGATTGGGCTTCCCTCAGAAGTTGGGCCTGGGTGGCCGGTTTCTCCATTAGGCATGGAGTATGCCACGTGTCATGACATAATAGGTCCAAGGTGGACGAATAAGCGTGTGCCACGTGGCAAGCCCTGACAGTTCCAACTGGGGGACACTTGGCAGGACCTAATTGGCCCACGTGGCGCATTCCGATTGGTGGGAGCAAAATCCCCTAATCATTTGCCCCTCACAGGTGGCACGTGACTGGTCACGTGTTACCTGTGACAGGTGTCGCACTGTAACAGGCGACGGCCTGCTACAGGTGTCAGTCAGCGAAAGGCCGAGAGATTTTCCCACCCAAATTTTGAATTCTGAAAGTGACCCTTCGCCTTCTCACTTCGCCTATATAAGGGAGTGTTGACTTCAGTCATTTTCACACTTGAGAACTTTGTGAGAGAACATTCGGACCCCTGAACTTGCTCTGACAATTTGGACCTTTTCTGCCTACCGCCTGTTCTGACAAGCCGACTGCAAAGGATTTTCAGAACTTCATCAATCGTCACTCGTTCAGGTAACTGTCGGTTCTCTTACTCTTTAATTTTCTTTTTATTCTATTCTTTTTTGAAATGGCACCACGGAAGCACACGACACGACCTAGGTTAGTGATCAGCCGGTCACCGGGGACGGCTGAATCTAGGACTAGGAGTGCCGCCTGCCCTTTTCCGGACCCATCTTTGCTCTTTATACAAAGTCCGACTGTATCTGTGTCTATGCAGAGCATGATGGCCAGAACAAAAAAGACTGCCAGGATCTCAAACTCAGACGGCTCCTCCCACAGGGTGCCGATTAGTGAAACATCTGACCAGGCGCCAGATGTGGGGGTGAAACAAAGCGGCTTGGAAGCCGGAAGCTCTGAGGGAGGAATCAAAGTGACCCCTTCCCATTTTTCAGTTGACAATTCTTCATTCTCTCCTGCTCCTTTTAAAGGAGAGGAGGCGGGCCCCTCCGGGAGAGGGGAGGAGTCGTCCTCTTCGGACTCGTCAGAGGACGATTCCGAGTCTAGCTCTTCTGGCCATGCTTCTCTGGACACAGAAGAGAAAAACAGTCGCCTGCAAGAGGCGAGGCTTTCTCACGCAGTTGATAAGGGGGACAATTGGGCGGAGCCATCCGCCTCTTACCGAGAGCAAAATACCCCCTACTACTGCACGGTACCTCGGGGCCGGATCACAGCCATGCAAGAGAAAGTGAAGAGCTTTATCGCAAACCACACCATGGGCCCCGACTTTTTAGTGTTCGTGCCGGATCCAGAAGACACAGTCGTCTGGCCGGCTGGTACTAGTTATGATAGCGCCTGCTTTGGCTGCTACGAGGCGGCCATCAAGGCTGGGCTGCGCTTCCCATTACATCCGGCTGTTCAGCGGATCTTGGATGGATATGAGTTGGGGTTATGGCAGTTAGCCCCGAACTCCTGGGTCAACGTACTCGCCTATGTGGCCGGGTGCGAACTGCACGGGGTGGAGCCAAGCTTCGAGGCTTTCGCCCACATGAACTACCTCAGCCGGACCCCTAAGGCAGGCGGTACCGGCTGGTATCAATTGACGAGCCACAGGGGCTACCTCATGACGAGAGGTAAAGCAAACAAATGGAAGGACTGGCGGAGCACCTTCCTCATCATTGAGAGTTCAGACACAGAGCTGAACAAGCGCTTCAACAGGTGGAACAGGAATCCGCCCCTTCTTGCAGGCGGCCGTAGCATGCCGCCTGTCCCCCCCCCCCCCCCCCCAAGGCTAAGAAAAAGATCCTTGATAAAGGACTCTTTAAAGTAGAGTCAAAGGTCGACTCTACTTCAGGGGTACGAGAGCAAGTACCCCTGCACTGCGTCCCGAGCTTCAAATGGCTCTATGACGAGTACTTTTTGGCCGCCTGTGGCCTCAGCAGTCGGTGCTCAAGAGGTAGTCAGCCTGTCGAATACTATGTTGTTTCATGCATTTCTTGTTATGACTTGTATTAACTTTGCTAATTGTTTTTGCAGCGGACGCCATGAGCAAAATTACCGCCTCGAAGACTGCGGCGGCCATGTTGCGGGCCTCCATCATGCAACAAGCTTCAACCGACTCCCCCAAGAAGGGGGCACCCTTGGTGGGCTTCGAACCTTTAACCCTCTTTTTGGAGTTGTGTTTATGCATATACTGACTTTTTCTTCTTTTTTTAGACGGGTGCTCTAAGAGCTTCTTCTTCCCAACAGCCGGACCCCAAGGCCCGGAGGACGACTGTTGCGAGCTCTCCTGGTTCTGGCAGGAAACATGTGGCGGCTGAGAAACAGCCGGCCACTTCTTCTAAAACTCCAGCTGGGCCGCCTAGAAGTATGAAGTTGTCCTTGTAAATTTTAGACTTGCTCCCTTTTTTACTAGGTCTAATCCATTTGTTTATGCTTGATGCAGCCGGCCCTCAGGAGCCTGACTTGGTCGAGGTGGCCAAGTCTATGATCAAGGTCGTTCCTCCAGCTGAAAGGGAGGCGGTCAGGGGTGTCGGCACCCTTGACCTAGACGGGATTGCAGGGGTCCTTGCTGAGGTACACTTAGCATATTTTTGAGTATTTGAATTCCTGGACGCCTGTTTTCTTTTTTGTTTGGAAACTGACGCCTGTTCCTTTTTACTTAGGCCCTGCTCCGAGTGAACGGCCTTCGCAAGCCGCTTGACCGGAAGAACAAAGAGGTAAAGGCTGCAAAAGCTATGGCCGCCTCTAACTGTGATAAGGCAATGTTTCAAATTGCCCAAAATGAAGTTCTGACCATTGATATTCTTTATTACCAGGCGCAGGCTACCGCCGCTATCCGGGCTCAGTTAGAGGCGGCCCAGCAGAGGAATAGCGAGCTGGAGGCGACCATCAACAATCTCAAGGCCGAGCTGAGACCTCTTCGCCAAAAAATGTCCTCATACGAAACCTTGGAGAAATCCTTGGCGAGCGTAAAGGTACGCCTGGTGGCCCAGGAGAAGAGTCTTACTCAGGAGCTCTCGGAAAAGGCCGATCAAGAAAAGAAAGAGCTGGTCCGGGAGATGATGGAAGACTCTGCTCAAATCCAGCGCATGACTTGGGGCCGCCTCTTCCCCAATGCCGACTTTGCCTCATGGGAAAAAACGTACCGCCAGTGTTCTGACACATATAATCAAGAGATCCTGGCGGCTGCTGAGGAAGAGGCGTTGGAGGAAGCGTTGGAGGAGGAGGAGCCGGTAGTGGCGCTTATGCCGCTTGGGGGTAATGCATCAAAGAAGAATGCAGCTGAAGCCGAGTCCAGCAAGAAGAGTGCTGACCAGGCGGCAGCTGCTAATACTGAAGATCTGCCCCCTTCTTAAGCTTTATGTATTCTTTCCACGGCCTGCGTGCCGTTTGTTTTGTATTTACCCGGCCAGGGGGCCGGGGATCTGAATATTTTGCCGGTCTTTAATGACCGGCTTCTTTTTAATGAATTTTGAGCTTCAACTTCAAATTTGTATAAGTATTGAATATTCTGATATCCAATTGTTCACTATACCGACTGTTTTACATGGCCGATAGTTGCAGACAGGTACGGATAGTTAGTCACGCCGCCTATGCCCCTGGACGAATGGTTGTCTGTTTCCAGGCTAGACGAACAGTCGGCCATTTAGCCAATCGGTATTCAAACTATTTTAAAGACTGGATCCCCTTTAGGCAGGCGGTCCTGTCATTTGTAAATTTAACCTAGGAAAGTTGTCTGACCAAGTAAACATGATTGTTACCTAGTTGCCAAGGAACTGAGTAGTAGAGGTATCAAGCGGCGGGTACCGGTTGTTTCCCTTTATTCGCCAATGTTTGTTGGCTTTTAACTCATAATTTGTTAACCTAGCAGGAGTAGTGGTTGAGAGCCCCTGTTTGCTAAAAACAGGCGGACGACTCATACCTTTTAGGCTCCATACTAAGTTTGAGGGAGTGACTATAAGTTAACATAGGAGTTACTTAGTCTCCGTCACACTCTAGATTGAGTAGTAGAGGTACCAGGCGGCGGAGGCCGGCTGATCCCCTTGATTCGCCAATGTTTGTTGGCTATTAACTCAAGAGGTTACCTAGTAGGAATAGGGGTTAGAGTGCCCCTGTTTGCCAAAAAACAGGCGGTCTACTCAAACCTTTTAGGTTCCATACCAAGTTTGTGGGAGTGACTATGAGTTAACATTGGAGTTACTCAGTCGCCGTCACTCTTGCTTGAGAAGTAGAGGTACCAGGCGGCGGAGGCCGGCTAGACCCCTTGATTCGCCAATGTTTGTTGGCTATTAACTCAAGAGGTACCCCCTGCATTTATCCCAAGTAATACAGGCGGTCATCTGACTCAGATGTCAACTGCTACCACTGGTTTGGTTAGTGATAGAGTTATCCTTGTCTCAAAAACGGCTATGTGGTTGCCCTTGGGGGCAGTCGTATAGGTGCCGTGTAATTAGTTTATAGAGCAATGTTCCACCCAAAAGGGAGCTGCTCTCTGCGACGAATTTCATCCGGAGGGATGCCGCCGGACGCCTGCTATGATGTTGGGACAAGTCGTATTGGTTTTGAAGATCGGATCAGTTGGCTTGGCGCCTGGTCTGATCATTCAGCCTGTGGCCTTGGTTAGTTCTTGGTGAACGTAGGTGCTAAGTAAGAGGAGGGTAGCCGCCTGTTTAGGCACAGGGTCGGCCAGGCCCTAATCTTTTTTAGTTAAGTACAAGGGGGTGGCTGTGTGTTTGGAACCAGTCGGCCCTCTTCTATGGAGAGTAGCTGACTTAATGTCCAGACGGCATGCCCCTATGGTGAAATAATACAATGTAGAGTAGCCGACTGTAAAGGTACAGGCGGCATGCCCCTCTGAAGAAAGAGTGAAATACTCAATGGAGAGTAGCCGACTGTAAAGGTACAGACGGCATGCCCCTCTTAAATAAGAAAAAATTTAAACTTGGAGAGTAGCCGACTGTTTGTCAGTAGGCGTGGCCCTCTTAGTACCAAATTGAATAGTAAGTATGCAAACTTTTATTAAGTAGCTCTTGACTATTTACATCATTCAAAAGAAATATTTCTTAAGATTATCTACATTCCAAGTTCGAGGCAACGGTTGTCCGTCTGGTGTTTCCAGACGGTAGGTACCGTCCCTGACTTCTTCACAGATTCGGTAGGGTCCTTCCCAGTTGGGAGTTAGTTTGCCAGACTCATTAGCCCTACCAACTGCTTCCATTTTTCTAAGTACAAAGTCCCCTACTTTGAGTGGACGCCTGTGTACTTTTTTGTTGTATGATCTAGTCATTCTCAGGCGATAGATTTCATGGCGCAAGACAGCATTGCCCCTCCTTTCAGGAAGTGAGTCTAATGCCAGGCGCATGGCTTCCCAGTTTGCCTCTTCGTCATATAGCATTACTCGAAGAGTCGGCTCGTAGTGTTCTATTGGAAGAACAGCTTCCGCACCATAAGTTAGGAGGAATGGAGTTTCTCCAGTCGCCCCTTTTTCAGTCGTCCTAATGGCCCAGAGAACATGTGGTAATTCATCCGCCCATAGGCCGCCTGCTCGTTCAATCTTTTTCTTGAGACCGTCTGAGATGATTTTATTAAAGGCTACTACCTGGCCGTTTGCTTGTGGACGACCGACAGATGCAAAGTAGTTTGCAATTCCTTGGTCACTCAACCAGCTTTTGAGAACAGGCGTCTCAAATTGGGGACCATTATCAAAAACCATAGACATGGGAACCCCGAACCGAGTGATGACATTTTTCCAAATGAATGAAATTACATCCTTCGTCTTGATTCCCTTTACAGCCTCCGCCTCTACCCATTTAGTGAAGTAGTCGACGGCAACAAGTATGTACCTCCTTCCGCCTGTAGCAGGCGTATATGGACCCAGAATATCCATGCCCCACTTAGCAAACGGTAGTGGGCTATGAATGGTAGTGAGGTAAGTAGCCGGACGGTGAATTAGCTTGCCAAACCTTTGGCACTTGTCACATTTTTTCACCATCTCCATTGCATCTGCTTCTAAAGTAGGCCAAAAGTAGCCCTGCCGCCTTGCCCGTTGAGCAAGCGTCCTACCGCCTATATGAGAAGCACAGTAACCAGAGTGAAGATCGTCTAGTATCTCTCGTCCCTTTTCTGGAGTAACACACTTTAAGAAGGGTTGAAGGTGCCCCTTTTTGTGAAGTTCTCCTTTTATTATTTCAAAACTGGTGGCTCGTTTTTTCAGTGCCGCCGCCTGTTGATGATCATCCGGCAGGGTACCGTTTGTCAGATATGCCCTGATTGGATCCATCCAGGTTGAGCTTCTGTCTAGGATTGCAATAGGTTCTTCTTCCATGCTTCTCCTCTCCATTACTTCCCAAAAAACAGTTCGAGGAGTATCAGAGGAGGCGGACGATGCTAATTTTGACAGTGCATCCGCTTGGTTGTTTTCTGATCTCGGCACTTAGATCAGATGGAAATCCTCAAGGGAGCCGACTGCTTGTCGGACCGCCTGTAAATATTTGATCATGGCCGGATGGGTTGCTTCGTATTCGCCATTGTACTGACTCACTATCAATTGTGAATCGGAACAGGCGTCTATTTTTCTTGCCCCTGCCGCCTTGCACATGCGGATTCCGGCTAGTAAAGCTTCATACTCTGCCTCATTGTTTGAGGCCTGAAAACTGAAGCGTAGAGCATACTCGTACCTGTCGCCCTCTGGCGACTGACATATGACGCCTGCTCCACAACCATTTGAAGTAGAGCTTTCTTCCACATATACCTTCCAGACCTGGTCTGTAACTTGAGAGTCAAGAGGACGAGTCATCTCAACTATAAAGTTAGCAAAGGCTTGCCCCTTCACTGCTTTTCTAGGCTCGAAAGTAACTTCGAGGCTCTGAATTTCTATGGCCCATTTGATCATTCGGCCTGACGACTCCATGATGGTCAGTGACCGCTTGATAGGTTGGTCTGTATACACGACGGCTGCATGTGCCAAAAAGTAGGGCTTCAATTTTTTAACAGCCATGAAGAGTGCAAGACCAAATTTCTCCACTAAGGGATACCTCAACTCGACATTTTTCAGTACGTGACTGACAAAGTAGACCGGGAGCTGACAGCCGTCTCTTTCAGCAAGGAGAACAACGCTTAACGCATGATCAGAGACGGCCAGGTACATATAGAGTACTTCTTTGGGCAAAGGGCTGACCAGCCTCGGCAAGGAATGCAAGTGAACTTTCAATTTCTGGAAGGCGACCTCAGCATCCGGCCCCCATTCAAACCTTGCCTTTTTCTTAATTGCCAGGAAAAAGTATAAGCATTTGTCGCCTGACCGGCTTAGAAATCTTCCCAAGGCCGCCAGACAACCTGTTAACTTCTGAACCTCTCGGATGGTACGAGGCGACTGCATGTCAATGACCGCCTGCACCTTCTCGGGGTTCGCCTCTATTCCTCTCTGATTGATAAGCACAAAATTTTTCTTGGTTCCGGTTGTTTGCAGAACCCTTCATGGGGACCTGACAAGGGTTAAATCGGTCGTTACAATCTAACTCTTAATCAAACAATACTTATACGAACACCCTATAACCAAGTACAATGGCAAATAAAGGTTCGGTCCACGAGGAAAGAGAGTAATTGCAAATCAATCTTAAACCTAAGCTAGTTCGAAATCAATGGAAAATGGTGTTCTAAAATACTACTAATAAGATGGAATAAATCAATAAACTAAGACACTAGGGAGAACGGGAATTCACCAAACCATCGGTAACTACGCAACAAGGAATCACAGAGACAAACGGGATATGCAAAGACTATATGTCTGATCAATATCATGTGATAGGAAGACAACGGGCAATACTAAGCTTGGATTTCTCATGCACTTAACATTACTCGATACATAATCAAACCACATTCAATAATGAAATACTCAATTCACAATCTCTTGTTCAAATCAAGGATATCATGCAATCAAATTCAAGATTCTAGGTTAGCTACTCCTATTATAATGAATTAACATGAAATCGCATATAATCAATTTAATCACAATCCGTTTATCAAAATCAATCCTCAATTACATAGATTACCTAGGCCGGGTTTCATCCCGAAACCCTAGCTAGGAGACTACTCACACATATTCATAATCAAAGCAATTATGAATTCCAAAAGCATAATAGATATAAACATGAATTCTGATTAAGGAATAATAAAGCTTGATTAATAAACAAGAATGAATAATACCAATTGTATTGATGCGAATCAATGGAAAAGTTCAGAACTTTGATATCCGTCGTCAATGAATAATACAAAGAATCTTCGCAAATCTTGCTTCAAATCAATCCAAGAAAACTAAAATCTCTAGGAAATTCTCTAAGAAAACTAATGAATCTGTAATACTAAGAACGTTCTCCAATAACTCTCTACAAAGGCTCTCAAAACTATTTCTAAAAGTATCCTTGAATCCTCTTAAAGTCGGGCCTTATATACGTCTTCTAATTCGGAGAAGTCAAGCGCGCAGTTAACCCTGGATCAGCACGGCCGTGCTGTATTTGGCACGGCCGTGCTAGCTTGTCAGTAAGTAAACCGGGTTTCTTCTTCAAATTGGCACGACCGTGCTATATATGGCACGGCCGTGCAGCTTCCTGGCACGGCCGTGCTAAAAATGACACGGCCGTGCTGAATATGCTCTAGCACAGGGCTCATACTGAAGCTGACACGGGCACGGGCAACATCTGGCACGGCCGTGCGGGTGCGTGGATACTGACACGGCCGTGCTATTGGCTTGCACGGCCGTGCTATTGGCTTGCACGGCCGTGCTGCCTTGCCTGGGGTTGCTTGCTTATAGGCCAGCACGGGTGTGCCTATGGTAACACGGCCGTGCTGCCTGTGCTATGTAATCAATGCACGACACTTGAACTTCCTTAACTCCTCGGACTCCGGTCAAGGCTAGCTCGGTTACGCATCAAGGGCTCGGGATCCGATTAAACTCGGTTGATATTAACTGAAAACACATCAAAAACAAACCGAAAACCCGTGAAGCACGTAATATGGGGAACGTAAGCATAACAAGGTAATAATCGGCCAAAGCGGCCCCAAATACATCCAAAATAATCCTAAAATATGCTCTAAAGCGCGCCCTAAAGTGCGCTTGTTAGGACCGGCTTCTCAATTGAGATCCGTCCCTTGATTTCTTTTAGGATAAACTGGTTATCCTTGTTAAACGCATACTTTGGGGAGTATGGTTTGAATTCTTTTTTCTTTTTCTGGGCCGGCTGTTTAGAGGAATCAGCCGCCCAGACCTCTTTTCTCTTCTCATCCTTGTTTGACGACTGTTTCTGTCTTCCTTCTCTTTGTCGGACCTTTTCCCGTCCGACTGTTTTATCGTACTACAAAGATCAGTCGCCTGTATATAGGCTTCTGCTTCAATCAAGGCCTCTTGAAGAGTCGCCACCCTCTTTCGAACCAAATCAAATTTGAAGGTAGACCCGTCTTTGAGACCTCTGAAAAAGTCAGTATAGGCTTCCTCATCCGGTAACCCTTGAATCTGTATTCTCATCAGGTTAAACCGCCTGATGTAAGAACGAAGCCCCTCCTTCTCGCCCTGCTGAATTGTTCCTAAATCAAGGGTCGTTTTCTTTGCAGGGATGTTCATGGTGAAGTTGGAGGTGAATAAGTAAGCAAGCGTCCTGAAGCTATTTACACAACCAGTCGGCAGGTTGCCGAACCATTGTTGTGCGATTCCTTTGAGAGTCGCTGGGAAACACTTGCACCAAGTGGGATCATCCAACCCTTGAAGGTACATTAGGTTGGTGAATGTCATCAGATGGTCTTCTGGGTTAGTAGTGCCGTCATAGGCGCCTACTAATACATTTTTCACTTCGGCCGGCTGAGCGGCTTCAGTAATTTCCTTGGAGAAGGCCGACGGCTGTTCACCAAGTCTAAGCAACCGTAGCTGCCAGTCCATAGGTTGGACGTTTTTTGCTGCATGTCCACCAAACGGAGGTGGCTGCAAAAAATACTGTTGTTACGGTACAAACGGTAAGTTTGGTACCGCCTGGTCGCTATGAAAGCCGGACTGACGGGAGGTGCCGCCTGACTGACTCTCATGATACGACTGAGAATGCCTCATCGAGGCATTTCGAAGACTGTCTTGGAAGTTTGAAGTAGAGGCCGACTCTGACAATAGGTCACTCTTCTTTTGCTCTAGCAGTAGCCGAGCGTCTGTGAATGTTTGCTTCGACCCGTCCGCCTGAATATGACGAACAGGTTTCCTATTTCCTGTAGGAAAACGAAATTTTGTGAAATCAAGGGCAGGTGGCTCCCGCTTCCTAGATTTAGGATGAGGAGTCGCCTCTCGCCCTTGAACTGGCTTCCTCTTCAGTGAAGTGGAGGGTTTCTTAGCCGACTGCTCCTGGACCAGAGCAGGCGGCTTCTTGTTGATCAACTCTTGAATCTCTCCCTTGAAGTCCCTCATGAAGGTCATGAGTTCGTTCCTTGTGATGGGAGCAGACCCATCAATCGGCTGCTGCCGAACAGGCGGTGAGCCTGCTGGCTCGCTTCCTGTTTGAAGATGTTCTCGTTCCCTTCTTTCGGTATGACGGGTAACGTCGGGCCCTTAGGGTCCCGTCTGAAGCTGTGTGAGCTTCAACTTCAAATTCATCCTCAGTATCGTGGTCCGACTGAACTTGAGGGTCGTCTAGGGGACGCCTCTCTTCAGGAGTCGGTACAGACTTGGATGCCATCTCAGAAGTACTCTCCCCACAGACGGCGCCAAATGTTTCGGGGTTTTCTGATGTCCTGCGGGAGAGTTACAATTCCGAGACTGGAACCGGACGCCTGTACCTGCAAAACAACGGAAACTCCTGGTGGTGGGAGCTCCGCCTCCGACGGTCAAGTTAGTACTTGATTAAGGAGTAATTAATGCGGAAATTAAAGTGATTGGGTCTCTCTAGGTGAGAGTGTTTAATGTAGGTAATCTGCTTTGTTAGCGAGATCAGCCTGTTATTTCTGTGTGTAATTAATGTAATCTCCCTTAATGAGGATTAAGGGAGGTATTTATAACCTTGGGAAACGTGCCCATCCTAGGTTTAGGTTAACCTAGGGCTGATTGGGCTTCCCTCGGAAGTTGGGCCTGGGTGGCCGGTTTCTCCATTAGGCATGGAGTATGCCACGTGTCATGACATAATAGGTCCAAGGTGGACGAATAAGCGCGTGCCACGTGGCAAGCCCTGATAGTTCCAACTGGGGGACACTTGGCAGGACCTGATTGTCCCACGTGGCGCATTCCGATTGGTGGGAGCAAAATCCCCTAATCAGGTTCAGTTCGGTTTTGATTAGTCACAGGTCGGTTCGGTTTCGGTTTATTTTTGTACGATTTAAATTCGGTTCGGGTCATAAACGGTTCGGTTTATAAACAGTTCGGGTCATAATCAGATCGGTTAGAAACGGGTCGCTTCAGGGGCGGATTTACTCGGGTCAATGCCGGTTCGGTTTTTAAACGGTTCGGTTAATAATCGGGTCGGTTTGAAACAGGTCGGTTCAGGGGCGGGTTTACCCGGGTCAATGCCCGTTCGGTTTATAAACGGTTCGGGTCATGATCTGACCGGTTTGAAACGGATCGGTTCAGGGGCGGTTTTACCGGGTCAACGTCGGTCCGGGTTCATATCGGTTCGGGTCATGAACGGATTATTTTGAAATGGGTCGGTTCAGGGGCGGGTTTACCCGGGTTAATTCTAGTTCGATTCATATCGGTTCAGTTTATACTCGGTTTGGTGCTAAAATCGTTCGGGTTAGTTTGGTAATCGGTTAAATTGGATCGGGTTGAAATCGAGTTCTAAAAAGTGGTTTTGACCAGTTAGCGTGTTTTGTTTTATATCAAGTTGGGACTAGTATTTCCATTTCATTAGCGGGTCGGCATAGGTTGGTGAAAAAAATAATGGATCGAGTAAAAAATTGGGTTTTAAGAGATTTTTAACCGGTTAGCTATTTTCGTTTTATATAAAGTTGGGACTTCGTCACTTTATTTTCAGACATCGGATTATATACAATTACACAAATCTTCATTTATTCAATTATTCTATATCATGTTAATATGTTATGTTTCAAGTTTGGTTATACTCTTGTTGTTGTTTATTCGATATTATCATATTAGTCTATTACAAATTTATAATGTATTAATGTATTATTGTTTCATTATTAAATATGTATTATTAGGTTATCAGCTTCTTGTTGGATTGTTTTAGATATCGTGTCATGACCATGTTTTGATGAGTTGCTACTTTGAATATGATAAATCGATTCAGATATCAGATTATATAGAATTACAGAAATTCTCATTCATTCTATATCATGTTAATGTGTTATGTTTCAAATTTGGTTATAGTCTTGTTGTTGTTTATTAAATATTAGTCTATTACAAATTTATAAGGTATTAATGTATTATTGTTTCATTATCAAATATTATCAGGCTATCAGCTTCTTGTTTTAATTGTTTTAAAGATCGCGTCATAACCATGATTTGATGAATTGGCACTTTGAATACGATAAATCGATAATTGATATTGTAATAAACTAATAATTTAATGTTACGGAACTATATTTGGATGTTTAATTAAAATCACGATTATTCAATTTCCCATTAGTCTCATAAAGTAATAATTGACAATTGTTTGTAACTATTCCATAATTTTGGTGTTAAAGTTATATTGCTAAATTACTTTGTTGTCTTACCCTCTCTAATCACCTTTTAAGATTACGTGCCTACAAGGCTGCAACATATATATGTTGCAACTTGCAAGTTAAAGAAAACGGGTGGGGAAGTAGAAGTATTCAATTAGATCGATCATCAACTGTTTTAAGTTTTAATAATCAGATACATTTATCGATTATCTATACATACCAATGATAGTATGATACCAATCGTACCATACATTATTATTTATTACATATACTGATATACATATAACTAATATACATTAAATATGTCATATTGAATCAATTCCAATTTCCAAACATTTGTGTTTCTTACAATTTATAAGTTACATAAAGTTAAGAGTATTTTATTAGTACGTAGCTATGAATAAAAAAAAAAAACATACTATCCAAATCCATTATCCCATGATCCGTGTCACCGTCTTATATTAAATATCAGCCATTGATTTGCATGTCATCTAACGGCCTATCATCGCACACATTCCAATTCACGATCCGTGTGTTTTCTTTTCCACCAATCAGATCACTCTTACCATCGTCTCTTTAGTACTCTTTTTTATTTCTCTCTCGTTTTCTTAATCCTCTTCTGTAATATTATCAATTTTTTGAAGCCATGGCTGCTAATATTCTCACTGCTCTCTCGTTTTCTCTCTCATCTCCTCTTCCTTCTTCCTTTCTTCTTCTTCCTTCTTCTCCCTTCTTCCTTCTATGTTCTCCTTTCTTCCATCTCGTTTCTCCGTCTCCATCCACCGGCACCACGCACGACGGTTTTTATGGTCAAATTCGACCACGAAACTCTAGATCTAGTTGTTTCATGATCGAATTTGGCCTTTTAAAACCAAATTCGAGGCCAAATTCAGGATTAATATATAAGGTGTTTTCGTTCTTCCTTTTTTTATTTTCTGTTTTTCTTTTTAATTTTTTTTCAAGTTGTGGGCAACGGAGGGGGCCGAGTTAGGGTGGGTGCGGCGGCGGTTAGACTAGGTTCGGGTGGGTGGGGAGGGAGGATTTTTCGAGGGAGGGAGGGAGTTTTATGGTGGGTGAGCAATTAGAGTGAGTTGGGGGGTTTCGAGGATGTTGGGTTTCGTGGGGGTGGGTGGGGTGGGGTTACGGTGGATTTGGGTTTTTTTCGATTTTTTTGTATGGGGTGGGGTGGGGTTTGTTACGGTGACGGTGGTGGGTGTGGTTGGGGTTGGGTCTGTTTTTTTTTTTTTTTTTTTTTTTTTTTTTTTTTTTTTTTACAGTGACGGTGGTGGGTGGGGTGGGGTGGGGTTTGTTAAGGGGTTGGGGTGGGGTACGTTACGGTGATGGTGGTAGGTGGGGTGGGGTATAGGTCTGGGTTTTTATTATTTACGGTGACGGTGGTGGATGGGGTGGGGTAAGGTTTGGGTCTGGGTTTTTTTATTTACGGTGGGTGGTGGGGTGGGGTGGGGTGGGTTACGGTAATTATGGTGGGTGCGGGGGTGGTGTTAGGGTGGGTCTGGGTTGACGTTGGTGGGGTGGGGTTGGGTTACGGTAACGGTGGTGGGGTGGGGGTGGGTTACGGTAACGGTGGTGGGTGGGGGGTAGTGTTAGGGTGGGTCTGGGGTGACGGCGGGGGTGGTGTTAGGGTGGGTTACGGTGGTGGGTGGGTGGAGGGTGGTTGGATTGGGTGGGTGGCCAAATTTTTTCATTTTTTTATTTAATTTATAACTCCTAATTTAGTTATACAAGAATATAATTTTAATTTTATAATAGCAAAAAAATTTACAAATTTAAATCAATAATTATATGTAAAAAAAATTGCACTGTTAAATTACATTATACATCAAATATATTTCGTGGAATTCTAACAAATTGTTAAAGGCTGTAAATAGTTCAATTTGAATGGAACGGGTTGTAAACGGTTCGGTTTAAATAGTTTGTAATCGGATCGGTTTAAACGGGTTGCGGTTTGAAAATAGTTCGGTTTTAACGATTTAATGGGTTATAACAGTTCGGTTTAAACGGTTAGCGGGTTGTAAATGGTTCGATTTAAACGGTTTTTTCCTACGGTTTAAACGGTTTCGGTTTGTAAACGGTTCGGTTTAAACAGTTAGCGGGTTAACATTAATCGGTTCAAACGGTTTCGGTTTATAAACGGTTTGGTTTGTTATTGGTTTACGGTTCGTAACGGGTTAACATTAATTGGTTCGGTTCGGTTTCGGTTTGACATTATACGGTTCAGTTCGGTTTTCGGTTTAAAATTAGCGGGTTATAAACGGTTCGATCCGTGATGGTTCGGTTCGTTAACGGACGGTTTCACGGTTCGATTTGAAAAGTCCCACCCCTAGGTATTAGTATGTGAGTATGTGACTAAGTGGCGGTTCACGTTAGCAAAATAGCAATTTAGCACATGTCGGTCAAATTAACCAAATAAATCCCCTTGGTCGTGAATTACTTGGAATATTTTGACTTTTTTAGCATTCATATAATTTTCTTTTCTTGGAAAAAAAAAAGTTGTTAAAACCCTTTTTATCGATTGAAAGTTTTAATCAATGAAAGTGAAAGAAGATGGGTGAAGTGTTTACCCACTACAATTTTTGTAAATATAAAAAATAAAAATAAAAAAGATGGGTGAAGTATAGTAAAATTTTGGTTTTCAATACTTACGTTCACAATTGTACACTTGTCTTTTTTATAGGCAACTAATTTTGTGGACGGGCAATGCCCTAAATTATGTTGTAATAAAAAATAAAAAAGTTGCCTTAAATTTATTATTATGTTTATATGATAATAAAATAGAAATAGAAAAATTAGTTGGGATAAAAAGAGAGATGCGGTAGTATTTCTTCTACAATTAAGTAGCGAATTATATATAATGTTTAGAAACTTTTAGAATCCTGGCCTTAATGAAAAGTAACACTTCATGAATGTTAATTAAGTAATGAAGTGATATTAATTGCGGAATAAAAACAACAAATACAATAGAGTAAAAATGGATTTATTCATGGTAAATAAATGTGGAATAATTGTCTACTTATAGAACAATGAAAATGAAAAGTTGAAAATTCCAAGGAATGTAATGGTTCAAATATAAAATCTAATCTATATTTATGTGGTGTCATGTCATCATCTATGTGGCGCTATATTGTAAATTTCAGGTTGACATAAGAGTCACACATGTCATCAACATGTTGTCCCCTTGAATTTTAATAATATTACAGATGTTTTACAATATAATAACTAGCATTATTGTACTCATCAATGTTGTACAATATTACGATACATAGCATTAACCAATTAAAAACTACATGCATGTGAACTTCAAACAATTTGTATTTTCTCAACACTCCCTTTGAATGTTCACATGAAATTGGGTATGCGTTGCATCATAAAAACCTTGCTAGGTAAATCCCTATAGGAGAAAAATCAGTGGGATAAAAAACCTGATCAAAGGAAAAAAGAGTGCAGTGCATATAATACTCCACCTGATTTCAACGTAGTTCACGAAGATGCCGCAATCAGATTTTGTGAACTAATTGTTCAAATTTCTTCGAAGGAAGGGATTTGGTGAACAGATCGGCAAGATTCTCACAAGATTGGATTTGTTGGACATCTATTTTCTCTTCCTTTTGCAGATTATGTGTGAAGAGTAGTTTTGGTGATTGATGTTTTATTCAATCTACCTTAATATATCCTTCTCTTGAGTGATGCATGTCATACTGTCTCTATAGATCATGGTTGGATTTTCTGTTATAATTACATTCATTCCACATTCTTCTTATATATTACTAATCGTTGACCTTAGCCACAAACACTCGTCCTGCTTCATAAAGAGCTATCAACTCTACATGATTTGATGATGTTGTGGTTGATGTTTGTTTTATTGATTTCCATGATATTCTAGTGCTTCCACAAGTGAATAGGTCTCCAATTTGTTCGTGACTTTACATTTTGTGTGTCTGATAAGTATTAAGCATATGCATACCCAACAAGTGTGGCATCTTGTTTTGGCTGATAAATCAAACCAAGATCTTGTGTACCTCGTAAGGTATCGGAGTAAATGTCGAATTCCCTTCCAAAGTCTATATGTTGATGCGTTGCTATACCTGGCTAACAAGTTCACAGAGAAGGCTATGTCAGGTCTAGTGACGTTAGCTAAGTACATAAGGACTGATTAGGGGATTTTGCTCCCACCAATCACCATCTGACAAGTGGACCAATCAGGTTCCGCCATGTGTCCGTCACATGGGTCAATAGGAGCCTGCCACGTGTCAAGCAATGATCCTTCCACTATGGGCCAATTACGACACGACACGTGTCCTTCCCATGACACCTGGGATAACCGGTCACCTAGGCCCAACTTCCGTGGGAAGCCCAATCAGCCCAAGGTTAACCTAAACCTAGATTGGCACGTTTCCCGAGGTTATAAATACCTCCCTTAATCCTCATTAAGGGAAAACACGCAGATTACACACATTAAACTCTCTCACCTAGAGAGACTCAATCACTTTAATTTCCGCATTAATTACTCCTTAATCAAGTACTAACTTGACCGTCGGAGGCGGATCTCCAATCATCCGGAGCATCCGTTTGTTTTGCAGGTACAGGCGTTCGGTTCCAGTCTCGGAATTGTAACTCTCCCGCAGGACATCAGAAAACCCCGAAACATCTTGCCGCCATCTGTGGGGAGAGTACTTCTGAGATGGCATCCACGTTTGTACCGGCTCCTGAAGAGAGACGTCCCCTGGACGACCCTCTAGTTCAGTCGGACCACGATACTGAGAATGAATTTGAAGTTGAAGCTCACACAGCTTCAGACGGGACCCTAAGGGCCCGACGTACCCGTCATACCGAAAGGAGAGAACGGGAACATCTTCAAACTGGAAGCGAGCCAGCAGGCGCACCGCCTGTTCGGCAGCAGCCGACTGATGGGTCTGCTCCCATCACAAGGAACGAACTCATGACCTTCATGAGGGACTTCAAGGGAGAAATTCAAGAGTTGATCAACAAGAAGCCGCTTGCTCTGGACAAGGAGCAATCGGCTAAGAAACCCTCCACTTAACGGAGGAGGAAGCCAGTTCAAGGGCGAGAGGCGACCCCTCATCCTAAATCTAGGAAGTGGGAGCCACCTGCCCTTGATTTCACAAAATACCGTTTTCCTACTCTAGGAAATAGGAAACCTGTTCGTCATATTCAGGCGGACGGGTCGAGGAAAACATACACAGACGCTCGGCTACTGCTAGGGCAGAAGAAGAGTGACCGATTGTCAGAGTCGGCCTCTACTTCAAACTTCCAAGACAGTCTGCGAAATACCTCGATAAGGCATACTCAGTCGTATCATGAGAGTCAGTCAGGCGGCACCTCCCGTCAGTCCGGCTTTCATAGCGACCAGGCGATACCAAACTTACCGTTTGTACCGCAACAACAGTATTTTTTACAGCCACCTCCGTTTGGTGGACATGCAGCAAAAAATGTCCAACCTATGGACTGGCAGCTACGGTTGCTTAGACTTGGTGAACAGCCGTCGGCCTTCTCCAAGGAAATTACTGAAGCCGCTCAGCCGGTCAAAGTGAAAAATGTATTAATAGGCGCCTATGACGGCACTACTAACCTAGAAGACCATCTGATGGCATTCACCAACCTGATGTACCTTCAAGGGTTGGATGATCCCACTTGGTGCAAGTGTTTCTCAGCGACTCTCAAAGGAATCGCACAACAATGGTTCGGCAACCCGCCGACTGGTTGTGTAAATAACTTCAAGACGCTTGCTTACTTATTCACCTCCAACTTTGCCATGAACATCCCTGCGAAGAAGACGACCCTTGATTTAGGAACAATTCAGCAGGGCGAGAAGGAGGGGCTTCGTTCTTACATCAGGCGGTTTAACCTGATGAGAATACAGATTCAAGGGTTACCGGATGAAGTAGCCTATACTGACTTTTTCAGAGGTCTCAAAGACGGGTCGACCTTCAAATTTGATTTGGTCCGAAAGAGGGTGGCGACTCTTCAAGAGGCCTTGATTGAAGCGGAAGCTTATATACAGGCGACTGATCTTTGTAGTACGGTAAAACAGTCAGACGGGAGAAGGTCCGACAAAAGAGAAGGACGACAGAAACAGTCGTCAAACAAAGACGAGAAGAGAAAAGAGGTCTGGGCGGCTGATTCCTCTAAACAGCCGGCCCAGAAAAAGAAAAAAGAATTCAAACCATACTCCCCAAAGTATGCATTTAACAAGGATAGCCAATTTATCCTAAAGGAAATCAAGGGACAGATCTCAATTGAGAAGTCGGTCCCCATGAAGGGTTCTGCAAACAACCGGAACCAAGAAAAATTATGTGATTATCATGAAGATGTTGGTCATCAAACCAATGAATGCATCAGTCTCATGCGGTATCTGGACCGCCTGGCTGAGCAAGGTGATCTTGACACTTATGTCAAGAAATCTACGGGGAACACTTCCTCGAAAAAGCAGTCGGCCAAAAAGAATCAACAGGCCGACAGTTCCGATACAGATGATGCAGTCGTCTACACCATTGCAGGCGGCTTCTCAGGAGGCGGCCCCACTATTAGGGGCAACAAAGACAATATCAGACGGTTAGATGTAAATTCCGTTCACCAAGAACGGCCCTCCAAATATTCATTTCCTGAGATTGTCATCACTGAAGAAGATCTAGGAGGGGTAAGTGGGCCGCATGACGACCCTATCGTTATTGAATGTAAAGTGGCCAACCAGAGAGTTGGCCGAATCCTCATAGATACCGGAAGTTCCTCAGATCTCATTAGTAGCAAATGTCTGTCGAAAATAAAATATCAGACTGATTGCATACATCCGGCATCCCACCCTTTAGTAGGGTTTGGAGGAGGAGTCGTCCACCCAGTGGGACGAGTGGATTTACCCATCCGCCTGGGCGAAAAAGGGGAAGGACGAAACATGGTAGTCCGGTTCTTGGTAGTAGAAGAACTCTCGGCCTACAACATGATTCTGGGACGACCAACCCTGAATAATTCCAAGGCTGTTATAATCCCATCTCTTATGTTGCTCAAGTTTGAGAGGGATAATGGAACAGTCGGGTCCCTAAGGGGAGATCAGAGGATGGCCCGTGAGTGCTATCTCTCGGATGTCAAGCCCATTGTTATGGCCACTGGGTCGAGCGGTGGAAAAATAGACCTTGACAATGTCAAGGAGAGTGCGCCTGTTCAAGAAGCAGGCGGCAAGAAGAGAAAGGCATCCCAGACAGGGGCCGCAAGAAAAGACAGAAAATAGCAATCATTGGCAGAGGAGCCAGCTGGTGAGCATACGAACCTGATCTTAGATGACTCGCGTCCTGACAGAACAATCAAGGTTGGGACGACTGCTCTAAGGGACCTGGGTGACGACTTTCACAAACTATTGAAAGAATACAAGGACATATTTGCATTCGAAGTCCATGAAATGCCAGGCATTAGTCCTGATCTGGCGGTACATAAACTGGCCGTGGATCCGAAAAAGAAGCCGGTACGGCAGAAGAAGTGGAACCATGGCGAAGAAAGAAGTCAGGCGGCAGCCGCCGAAGTTAAAAAATTACTTGATGCAGGGTTCATTCGGCAATGTTACTTCCCAGACTGGGTTGCAAATGTGGTGCTTGTTAAAAAGCCGAATGGCACCTGGAGAATGTGTGTAGACTACACAGACTTAAACAAGGCGTGCCCCAAAGACAGTTACCCTCTGCCTAAAATTGATAACCTGGTCGACTCAACAGCCGGCCATGTTTTGATGAGCTTTATGGACGCCTACTCTGGTTTCCATCAAATTCCTTTATGGGAGAAAGATCAGGAGAAGACAACCTTCGTCACTAATCAGGGGTTATACTGTTACACGATCATGCCGTTTGGTCTTAAGAATGCCCCGGCCACTTTCCAGCGAATGATAAGCACTGTGTTCTTTGATCAGATTGGGAGAAATGTCGAGGCATATATTGATGATATGATTGTCAAGTCTAAACTTCAGAAAGATCATCTGTCGGACCTCCGAGAAACTTTCGCCACACTCAGGCGGCACCATGTCATGCTCAATCCCAAGAAATGTGTCTTTGGAGTTGAGTCTGGGAAATTTCTCGGATTCCTTATCAATCAGAGAGGAATAGAGGCGAACCCTGAGAAGGTGCAGGCGGTCATCGACATGCAGTCGCCTCGTACCATCCGAGAGGTTCAGAAGTTAACAGGTTGTCTGGCGGCCTTGGGAAGATTTCTAAGCCGATCAGGCGACAAATGCCTATACTTTTTCCAGGAAATTAAGAAAAAGGCAAGGTTTGAATGGGGGCCGGATGCTGAGGCGGCCTTCCAGAAATTGAAAGTTCACTTGCATTCCTTGCCGAGGCTGGTCAGCCCTTTGCCCAAAGAAGTACTCTACATGTACCTGGCCGTCTCTGATCATGCGTTAAGCGCTGTTCTCCTTGCTGAAAGAGACGGTTGTCAGCTCCCGGTCTACTTTGTCAGTCATGTACTGAAAAATGCCGAGTTGAGGTATCCCTTAGTGGAGAAATTTGGTCTTGCACTCTTCATGGCTGTTAAAAAATTGAAGCCCTACTTTTTGGCACATGTAGTCGTCGTGTATACAGACCAACCTATCAAGCGGTCACTGACCATCATGGAGTCGTCAGGCCGAATGATCAAATGGGCCATAGAAATTCAGAGCCTCGAAGTTACTTTCGAGCCTAGAAAAGCAGTGAAGGGGCAAGCCTTTGCTGACTTTATTGTTGAGATGACTCGTCCTCCTGACTCTCAAGTTCCAGACCAAGTCTGGAAAGTATATGTGGATGGAAGCTCTACTTTAAATGGTTGTGGAGCAGGCGTCATATGTTAGTCGCCAGAGGGCGACAGGTACGAGTATGCTCTACGCTTCAGTTTTCAGGCCTCAAACAATGAGGCAGAATATGAAGCTTTACTAGCCGAGATCAGAAAACAACCAGGCGGATGCACTTTCAAAATTAGTATCATCCGCCTCCTGTGATACTCCTCGAACTGTTTTTTGGGAAGTAATGGAGAGGAGAAGCATTGAGGAAGAACCTATTAGAATCTTAGACAGAAGCTTAACCTGGATGGATCCAATCAGGGCATATCTGACAAATGGTACCCTGCCGGATGATCATCAACAGGCGGCAGCACTGAAAAAACGAGCAACCATTTTTGAAATAATAAAGGGAGAACTTCACAAAAGGGGGTACCTTCAACCCTTCTTAAAGTGTGTTACTCCAGAAAAGGGACGAGAGATACTAGACGATCTTCACTCTGGTTACTGTGCTTCCCATATAGGCGGTAGGACGCTTGCTCAACGGGCAAGGCGGAAGGGCTACTTTTGGCCTACTTTAGAAGCAGATGCAATGGAGATGGTGAAAAAATGTGACAAGTGCCAAAGGTTTGGCAAACTAATTCACCGTCCGGCTACTGATCTCACTACCATTCATAGCCCACTACCGTTTGCTAAGTGGGGCATGGATATTCTGGGTCCCTATACGCCTGCTACAGGCGGAAGGAGGTACATACTTGTTGCATTCGACTACTTCACTAAATGGGTGGAGGTGGAGGCTGTAAAGGGAATCAAGACGAAGGATCTAATTTCATTCATCTGGAAAAATGTCATCACTCGGTTCAGGGTTCCCATGTCTATGGTCTTTGATAATGGTCCCCAATTTGAGACGCCTGTTCTCAAAAGCTGGTTGGGTGACCAAGGAATTGCACATTATTTGCATCAGTCGGCCGTCCACAAGCAAACGGCCAGGTAGAAGCTTTCAATAAAATCATCTCAGACGGTCTCAAGAAAAAGATTGAACGAGCAGGCGGCCTATGGGCGGATGAATTACCACATGTTCTCTGGGCCATTAGGACGACTGAAAAAGGGGCAACTGGAGAAACTCCATTCCTCCTAATTTATGGTGCGGAAGCTGTTTTTCCAATAGAACACTACGAGCCAACTCTTCGAGTAATGCTATATGAAGAAGAGGCAAACTGGGAAGCCATGCGCCTGGCATTAGACTCACTTCTTGAAAGGAGGGGCAATGCTGTCTTGCGCCATGAAATTTACCGTTTGAGAATGACTAGATCATACAACAAAAAAGTACACAGGCGTCCACTCAAAGTGGGGGACTTTGTACTTAGAAAAATGGAAGTAGTTGGAAGGGCTAATGAGTCTGGCAAACTAACTCCCAACTGGGAAGGACCCTACCGAATCTGTGAAGAGGTCAGGGATAGTACCTACCGTCTGGAAACACCAGACGGCCAACCGTTGCCTCGAACTTGGAATGCAGATAATCTTAAGAAATATTTCTTTTGAATGATATAAATAGTCAAGGGCTACTTAATAAAAGTTTGCATACTTAATATTCAATTTTTTACTAAGAGGGGCACGCCTACTAACAAACAGTCGGCTACTCTCCATACTCAGTTTTCATTTTTACCTGAGGGGCATGCCTACTGACAAACAGTCGGCCACTCTCCATGTTTAATTTTTATTCTTATCGGCTACCCTCCTCCTCTTACTTAGCACCTACGTTCACCAAGAACTAACCAATTCCACAAGCCAAATGATCAGTCCAGGCGTCAAGCCAACTGATCCAATCTTTAAACTAATACGACCTGTCCCAACATCATAGCAGGCGTCCGGCGGCATCCCTCCGGATGAAATTCGTCGCAGAGAGCAGCTCCCTTTTGGGTGGAACATTGCTCTATAAACTAATTACACGGCACCTATACGACTATCCCCAAGGGCAACCACGTAGCCGTTTTTGAGACAAGGATAACTCTATCACTAACCAAACTAGTGGTAGCAGTTAGCATCTGAGTCAGATGACCGCCTGCATTACTTGGGATAAATGCAGGGGGTACCTCTTGAGTTAATAGCCAACAAGCATTGGCGAATCAAAAGGTTCAGCCGGCCTCCGCCGCCTGGTACCTTTCTTACTCAAGCAGGAGTGACGGCGACTGAGTAACACCAAAGTTAACTCATAGTTACTCTCTCAAACTTAGTATGGAGCCTAAAAGGTATGAGTCGTCCGCCTGTTTTTAGCAAACAGGGGCTCTCAACCACTACTCCTGCTAGGTTAACAACCTATGAGTTAAAAGCCAACAAACATTGACGAATAAAGGGGAACAACCGGTACCCACCGCTTGATACCTCTACTACTCAGTTACTTGGCGACTAGGTAACAATCATGTTTACTTGGTCACTCCTTAAAAATTTTAGTATGAAACTAAAAAGGTGTTCATACAGCACCTGTTCACACTAGATTTAATATGGCGGGAAACAGTCGGCCTAGACGGCCTAAAGTCTCTAGCCTAAAAGCATGACAAGTAGGAAACAACTTTCCTACTTGGTTAAATTTTACAAATGACAGGACCGCCTACCTAAAGGGGATCCAGTCTTTAAAATGGTTCGAATACCAATTGGATAAATGGCCGACTGATCGTCTAGCCTGGAAACGGACAACCAGTCGTCCAGGGGCATAGGCGGCGTGACTAACTATCCGTACCTGTTTGCAACTATCGGCCATGTAAAACAGTCGGTATAGGGTACAATTGGATATCAGAATATTCATTACTTAAACAAATTTGAAGCAAAACAAAAAAAAAAATTCATTAAAAAGAAGCCGGTCATCAAAGACCGGCAAAATATTCAGAGCCCCGGCCCCCTTGGCCGGGTAAATACAAACAAACGGCACGCAGGCCGTGGAAAGAAGACATAAAGCTTAAGAAGGGGGCAGATCTTCAATATTAGCAGCTGCCGCCTAGTCAGCACTCTTGTTGCTGGACTCGGCTTCAGCTGCATCCTTCTTTGATGCATTGCCCCCAAGCGGCACAAGCGCCACTACCGGCTGCTCCTCCTCCTCCAACGCCTCTTCCTCAGCAGCCGCCAGGATCTCTTGATTATATCTATCAGAACACTTGCGGTACGTTTTTTTCCCATGAGGCAAAGTCGGCATTGGGGAAGAGGCGGCCCCAAGTCATGCGCTGGATTTGAGCAGAATCTTCCATCATCTCCCGGACCAGCTCTTTCTTTTCTTGCTTGGCTTTTCCGAGAGCTCCTGAGTAAGACTCTTCTCCTGGGTCACCAGGCGTACCTTTACGCTCGCCAAGGATTTCTCCAAGGTTTCGTATGAGGACATCTTTTGGCGAAGAGGTCTCAGCTCGGCCTTGAGGTTGTTGGTCGCCTCCAGCTCGCTATTCCTCTTCTGGGCCGCCTTTAACTGAGCCCGGATAGCGGCGGTAGCCTGTGCCTGATAATAAAGAATATCAATGGTCAGAACTTCATTTTGGGCAATTTGAAACATTGCCTTATCACAGTCAGAGGCGGCCATAGCTTTTGCAGCCTTTACCTCTTTGTTCTTCCGGTCAAGCGGCTTGCAAAGGCCGTTCACTCGGAGCTGGGCCTAAGTAAAAAGGGGGAACAGGCGTCAGTTTCCAAACAAAAAAGAAAAAAAGGCGTCCTGGAATTCAAATACTAAAAAATATGCTAAGTATACCTCAGCAAGGACCCCTGCAATCCCGTCTAGGTCAAGGGTGCCGACACCCCTGACCGCCTCCCTTTCAGCTGGAGGAACGACCTTGATCATAGACTTGGCCACCTCGACCAAGTCAGGCTCCTGAGGGCCGGCTGCGTCAAGCATAAACAAACGGATTAGACCTAGTAAAGAAGGGAGCAAGTCTAAAATTTACAAGGATAATTTCATACTTCTAGGTGGCCCAGCTGGAGTTTTAGAAGAAGTGGCCGGCTGTTTCTCAGCCGCCACATGTTTCCTGGCAGAACCAGGAGAGCTCGCAACAGTCGCTCCAGGCCTTGGGGTCCGGCTGTTGGGAAGAAGAAGCTCTTGAAGCGCCCGTCTAAAAAAGAAGAAAAGAGTCAGTATATGCATAAACACAACTCCAAAAAGAGGGTGAAAGGTTCGAAGCCCACCAAGGGTGCCCCCTTGTTGGGGGAGTCGGTTGAAGACTGTTGCATGATGGAGGCCCGCAGCATGGCCGCCGCAGTCTTGGAGGCGGTAATTTTGCTCATGGCGTCCGCTGCAAAAACAAATAGCAAAGTTAATAAAAGTCATAACAAGAAATGCATGGAACAACAGAGTATTCGACAGGCCGACTACCTCTTGAGCACCGACTGCTGAGGCCACAGGCGGCAAAAAAGTACTCATCGTAAAGCCATTTGAAGCTCGGGACGCAGTGCAGGGGTACTTGCTCTCGTACCCCTGAAGTAGAGTTCACCTTCGACTCTACTTTGAAGAGTCCTTTATCTAGGATCTCTTTCTTAGCCTTGGGGGGAACAGGCGGCATGCTGCGGCCGCCTGCAAGAAGGGGCGGATTCCTGTTCCACCTGTTGAAGCGCTTGTTCAGCTCTGTGTCTGAACTCTCAATGATAAGGAAGGTGCTCCGCCAGTCCTTCCATTTGTTTTCTTTACCTCTCGTCATGAGGTAGCCCCTGTGGCTCGTCAATTGATACCAGCCGGTACCGCCTGCCTTAGGGGTCCGGCTGAGGTAGTTCATGTGGGCGAAAGCCTCGAAGCTCGGCTCCACCCCGTGCAGTTCGCACCCGGCCACATAGTCGAGTACGTTGACCAAGGAGTTCGGGGCTAACTGCCATAACCCCAACTCATACCCATCCAAGATCCGCTGAACAGCCGGATGTAGTGGGAAGCGCAGCCCAGCCTTGATGGCCGCCTCGTAGCAGCCAAAGCAGGCGTTATCATAACTGGTACCAGCCGGCTAGACGACTGTGTCTTCTGGATCCGGCACGAACACTAAAAAGCCGGGGCCCATTGTGTGGTTTGCGATAAAGCTCTCCACTTTCTCTTGCATGGCTGTGATCCGGCCCCGAGGTACCGTGCAGTAGTAGGGGGTATTTTTCTCTCGGTGAGAGGCGGATGGCTCCGCCCAATCGTCCCCCTTCTCAACTGCGTGAGAAAGCCTCGCCTCTTGCAGGCGAATGTTTTTCTCTTCTGTGTCCAGAGAAGCATGGCCAGAAGAGCTAGACTCGGAATCGTCCTCTGACGAGTCCGAAGAGGACGACTCCTCCCCTCTCCCGGAGAGGCCCGCCTCCTCTCCTTTAAAAGGAGTAGGAGAGAATGTAGAATTGTCAACTGTAAAACGGGAAGGGGTCACTTTGACTCCTCCCTCAGAACTGCCGGCTTTCAAGCCGCTTTGTTTCACTTCAACATCTGGCGCCTGGTCAGATATTTCACTAATCGGCACCCTGTGGGAGGAGCCGTCTGAGTTTGAGATCCTGGAAGTCTTTTTTGTTCTGGCCATCATGCTCTGCATAGACACAGATACAGTCCCGGAATTTTACTGAACGGGTCGATCCTCTCCTCCCGTTTGTTTTATTTTAGCAACCTATCCTAAGGTCTCCTCGCCAAGAGCTCCCCGGTGACGACAGAGGAACCAACCCGCCTGCTGGGGCGGGGCGGCTTTTTTGTTTCACAATAAGACCTGGACGATTATCCCTACCCTCGGTAGCTTACGAGTTTACGTCCATCCCTGGTTGGGTACAGTTTCCTTTCGATTTCTTCCTTGTAGCCGTTACCAGAATTCGCGCAAGTGTGTCCACACCCTCCAAACTTACTTGACGAGGAATCCATTCTCGCGAACAAACACAACTCCTACACACACCCAGGAGCACCCCTTCCTGCATATTCATACAAGACCCGAGTAGGCGAGTCGAGGTCCTACAAGGTACCCACTACTCAGAGTACCCTCCCCAAAAAGGGAAAAAGATGTGTCTGTCAGGTTCGGTTCTTCTTAGTTAAGTTGGGCGGGTTCGACCAGAAATGCTATGCTTACGCACAAGACTACCCCTCTTCCCGAAAGCTTCGCGGAGACTACTTTACGACGACGTACGACCGCCCGTAGGGGGTTTACTGCACAAGGCCCCTGTAGAGGAAAAGCTTTATCCTAGCGAATAGAAGATGCTCAGCTCCGCACAACATAGGGATTGGCACGCTTTCGAAAAGAACATAGAATAGTAGAAGATCCAGCATGCAGAACACGGCTATCATTAGAAATTCACGAATTGGAGATGCTGTAATATACTCTTTCCCATAACTTCTCATACCAAACCAACCCACTAAAATGCAAATAGGGATAAAAAATGTGGTTAATATCACGAAGAATAAAGAGATACCGTCTACTTTGTATAAAGGGAAAAGATGGGTCCAGAAAAGGGCAGGCGGCACTCCTAGTCCTAGATTCAGCCGTCCCCGGTGACCGGCTGATCACTAACCTAGGTCGTGTCGTGTGCTTCCGTGGTGCCATTTCAAAAAAGAATAAAGTAAAGAGAAAATTAAGAGTAAGAGAACCGACGGTTACCTGAACGAGTGACGATTGATGAAGTTCTGAAAATCCTTTGCAGTCGGCTTGTCAGAGCAGGCGGTAGGCAGAAAGGGTCCAAAATGTCAGAGCAAGTTCAGGGGTCCGAATGTTCTCTCACAAAGTTTTCAAGTGTGAAAATGACCGAAGTCAACACTCCTTTATATAGGCGAAGTGAGAAGGCGAAGGGTCACTTCCAGAATTCAAAATTTCGGCGGGAGAATCTCTCGGCCTCTCGCCGAGTGACACCTGTAGCAGGCCGTCGCCTGTTACAGGGCGATACCTGTCACAGGTAACACGTGACCAGTCACGTGCCACCTGTGAGGGGAAAATGATTAGGGGATTTTGCTCCCACCAATCACCATCTGACAAGTGGACCAATCAGGTTCCGCCATGTGTCCGTCACATGGGCCAATAGGAGCCTGCCACGTGTCAAGCAATGATTCGTCCACTATGGGCCAATTACGACACGACACGTGTCCTTCCCATGAAACCTGGGATAACCGGTCACCTAGGCCCAACTTCCGTGGGAAGCCCAATCAGCCCAAGGTTAACCTAAACCTATATTGGCACGTTTCCCGAGGTTATAAATACCTCCCTTAATCCTCATTAAGGGAAAACACGCAGATTACACACATTAAACTCTCTCACCTAGAGAGACCCAATCACTTTAATTTCCGCATTAATTACTCCTTAATCAAGTACTAACTTGACCGTCGGAGGCGGATCTCCAATCATCCGGAGCATCCGTTTGCTTTGCAGGTACAGGCGTCCGGTTCCAGTCTCGGAATTGTAACTCTCCCGCAGGACATCAGAAAACCCCGAAACAAGGACCATTGCACTTAAGTATGATATTTCTAGACCTAAAATTTTTTCATTTTCCTCTCGAGGTCTGAATGGATCATTTTTCATATATAGAGAACGAACGACCATTGGGGATCGGAGTTGATTGGATTTGCTTTGTCCATAAAAAATCGTTTCAAAACTCTTTCTTAGAGCTGATCATATGTTGCCTGGCCTAACCCGACCCGATATTGGGCGGGTTTTGGGCAGCCTTTTCGGACCCGAAATTGGGTTGGGCCTGGCCCAGCTCGATTTTTCAAAAAAATTTGGCGGGATTAGGAAAGCATTTTATACGAATTTAGTTGATTTTTTTGGCCCGACCGGAAAAGCCCGCACAGCCCGACTCATTAAATTATTGTAACTAATAATTAATTAAGGTGATTTAAATGGATTTAAATTTCTGGTTTTGCTTTCTAATTTGGTTAGAAGCTCGTTTTAATTAGTTTTAATCTCGTTTTAATACTAATTTTGGCTAAAGAACCCAGATTTCGACCCAAAAGTAGTGAATTTTGGGTGGAATCGATGTTCTAAATCAGTTTTGATTCTCTTTTAAGGTTGTCCAGATGCCAAAATTCACCTAGAAATATGTTTTTCGAGGGGTTTTTCGTTTTTGACGAAAATTTTTAAATCTTTAAACCTTGATTAATTATGGCATGTTAATGTTAGATTATGTGTATGGTGAAATCATTAATCTACTGCAATAATAACCCTTATTAAGCATGTTTATGAAGTTATATCTGGTGCTTGATTTGGTGAGTTCATTTTTCACATAAACTTGCAATTTCACATTTTTGCAAATTAATTGCTTCAAGTATGAATGTTTATGGTGAATTTGTAATTTTGAAGTCCCTAAAGTGTTAAAGATCCAATCTTTAATTGTTTATTTGGTTGAAACTTTACTTTCTAGATTCCATGTTCAGCTAATTTTGATTTAATCATTTTTTAGTTGATTAAAGTCTTAAAAGTTCAAAACTTGTGATTGAAATTTAATTAATCTTCATATTGGAAGATGTATTTTTTCAAGTTTACACAAGTTAGTGTTGGAAATTTTTAATGGATGATTGTGTTTATTTTTCCAACTCCTTTCATTTTGTCAAATCTCATTATTAATTTATGTTTGGTTAAATTAATTGTGAGAATAGCCCTCAATTTTTGTAGCATCAAGTTTAGCCAAAAATAATTTAAAGAATGGTTCTTGAATTAATTTTAGTTTGTGCACTAAAAATTGAATTTATGTAAGTTGGACTTATTTTATTTTCATTTTTGCTCAATATTGGTTCTAAAATTAATTTAGAATTAATTATTTATGTCACAAAATCAGGATAAAATCTCGAGGCACAAGCATGCAAATCGAGGCACGAACCCCAAGCACAACACTCGGCAGCTGGGCTGCTTGTGCAGCCCGTATGTGGCTACCGAGGAGTGCGGGGTGGTGCGTCAATGTGATGCTGCTGGTGCGGGTGTGCGCGTGAGCTGGGTGCGGAGCTTGGTGCGCATGGTGCTGGGAGGTGCTTATGCGAGGTGTGCTGTGCGGCTACTAGGCAGTGTCAACTCACACAGTAGCAAGGGCCTTTGAGGCCTACACTGGTTGGTGTTGCAAGCGCGCTGCTATGGCTAGCATAATGCACATGGTGCGATGCTGTCAGCCACAAACAAGCTGCTTGGCGCAGTAGTGGTTGTGCAGGACAACACCCACGCAAGGCAACCGTGGCTCGGTGCCTAGCAAACCAAGCCTCGTTGCTTAGTGCTAGGCACTCGGGCATCGAAGGGCTATGCGATTTTTGCCGTTTTAATTATTTTATTTAATTATTTTAACGAGGCTAGGCCTCAGTTTTTCCGGCACTTGCAAAATAATTTGGAAAAATTTGGGTAACCCAGCTTAATTAAATTAATTGGATTAATTTTAAATTAAGTTGGATGCGGAATTTAGTAGGAGCTTCATTAATTACTTGAGCTAATTTTATTGCGTTTAATTACATAATCGGTTAACAACTTTGACTAGTTTTAATTAGGCGTGTTAATTGGATTAACCACCTAAGTTAGTTACTAGTTTGCGCGTATTTTGTATTGTTGCTTGTTTTACGTTGTAAAATACATGGGCCATTCACATATAGTAAATGGATGAATGGAATGAATATTCTATCACAGGTTTTATGAAAATGGCAACTAGCTTAGTGGGGCCGACTAGGATAGTAAATACAGATTGCGTTCCGTTATGTATTTTTGTAAATCTAAATATGGTCTAAGTATCGTTGTGTATTTTGTACCTTAATATTTAGATTAGTCCTAGTCATAATTACTAATAGTTGCATTATTAATAGCGATGCCTTGAAGACGGCGATTCTTAGAAGACGAGGCCAAGATGATGTGATGAAGGCCCTTGAAGACTCAAGGGGTCATGCTAGTTGTCAAATGCATCTTTTACTTATGTTTTCTATATATAATTATGCTTATATATGAATGATATGTTAGATGCATGTTTAGGATTTTGAATGTTGCGATGATTAATTAAGTTCACTTAAATCAACCAACATAGAAACCCTAGGTCCCTGTAAAATTGAGTCAAATTTTCCATTCCAAGATAACACTTACCGAACTAATGTGAATAATGATAGGCTATGCCAAAGCAAGGCATCACTATCTCCCTAGAAACGTAAGGTATACTAGGTATACAAGTTGATTTTGGTTAAACTCAACAATATCAGTAAGGTATCCTTAGATGTCGTGGAAATGGAGATAAAACGTCAAGAAAGCATTAGATGCGACGTTTTATCGAACCAAGAGTAGCTTAGAGCTATTAGCAATTGGATTTCTTACCTTAAAATATTAAGTGTTAAGACAAGCCAAAGCATGCTTAATCTCTTTTTGATTTATGGGATCTTGGAATCGTTTTATTCTAGCCTAAAAGGGAAAAATTTAATGTGTGGATAAAATGCTCAATAAGATTGAAAATTTTGCATGTATGCTTTAAATTTCAAACTTATTGGTTTTATGAATTGTTTTTCATTGCAAATTCTTTCAATTGTAGAATCATTTCTGCAACTAATAACAACAACAACTTAATGTGCCCGGAACTCCCCGACAAGTTGGCTTTTAGCCTAAACTTGGTCAACTTCAAGGAATGGGAAGAAGAACTCCGGAAAACTCTTCGGAATTATTCCATGGAGTACATTCTTGATACTCCCATTCAAAGCTTCTTCTTGAAGGGAATCATGAGTGATGAAGCTCATGATGCATGGTCTTTCGATTGCAATAAAGTCTCACGACTAATGGCTAATTCCATCCCGGCAGAATGGAAGAAAAAGTTCTCCTCTTATTTTCCGGACATGTTCCTCCAAGCTCTTGAGGACATTGTCAATGTGAGAGTCACCAAGAGTCTCAATGGCAATTATTATGGACTTGTGTTTGACGTGACTAGGTCACTTTTAACATGAAGATAAAGCCACCGGAAGAGGGTTGCCTTGCTAAGGAGAGGTACCGGCTTTGGTCGAGGGTCTACAATACAAAATTGAGACCCGATATGCCCCTCCAACCTCATGTGCTTAGAATGACTAAGCTCTTCAAGCACATGGAGCTTCTCGGAATCCCATTGGAGGATTGCGGGTCATATCTTGCTTGCCTCACTCCACTCGGGCTATTATGCACTTAGGATGCATATAGCTGCGGGAAAGGAGTCACGCTTTTAAAGAGTTGTGGTGCAGCTGCTTTGCAAAGCCAACTCCTATGGAGCAACCAAAATGCCCTTGAGAGCAAAGAAGAAGGAGTTCAAGAACAAAGCGAAGATGCGATGCTTCTATTGTGGTGGGCAAGGCCACTACAAGAGGGAATGCAAGATCTTCCAAAGAGATGAGGAGAAGAGGAATATTTCATCTACCTCAGGTATCTTTATTAACACTTGTGTATAAGCTATTCATAGGTATTGGATACCATGTATGACTCACTTTATGCTCCCATTTTCAGGGACCAAGTGAGAGGGCTTCACAGGTGGATGTGCAACTACGAGCGGACAGTGAAGATGGTATTTCTGTCGTGCTTGTAGGCACATTATTTGTCTTTGGCATGTAATAGAACTAATTCTTGTTTTATTATGTTTTTTCGGATGGATGTGATGATTTTGATAGTAATGAGAATGAGCATGTTAATTATGTGTCTAATAACAACAATGGTTCAAGGTTTGATAATCAAAGAGGCCAAGGGAATAGGAACTATCACAACCAAGGCAATTTTGACAACTATAACCAAGGTAGTGGTTATAGGAACCAAGGAAACTAAGGTTTCCGGGGTAACTATAACAACCAAGGTTATAGTGGCCAAAATCAAAGCCAAGGTTATGGTCACAATAATCAAGGTTATGGCAACCATAATCAAAGCTATGGCCAAGATCAAAACAGGGGTAATTGGAACAATCAAAATAGGGGAAATTTTCTAAACAATGTTCAAAGGGGTCCCCCACCCGGTTTCGCTCTAAAGACCCAAGGTCAAGGTGATAATTCCTATTCTCAACCTTCTTTTTCTTCTAGGTTTAATTTAGAAGAGATAATTGAAAATCAAACCAAGATTTTGAACATATACATGATGGTTAGTGATAAGAAATTCAATGAAATGATGACACATAGCAAGATGCTTAAAACTCAAATCACTCAACTAGCTAACACTTTGAAAAAGAGTGCTAGTCCTACTTTTCTACCCTCTTAAGGGATTGAACCTAAGAAACCGGTCTATTCTATCACTACTAGGAGTGGTAAGGTCCTTGAAGAGAGTGTTTCAAGGAAGAGTCAAGAAGGTGAGAGGGTGAGTGATTCATTCGATGATGATGAGCATGATGTGTCTAGCAAAAAGTGTGAGGTTGCTAATGAGAAGGTCAAGATGGGAGAGAGTGTGCAAAATGATGTGATCAAACCCAAACTTCCCTACCCACAAAGGTTCTTGAGGAGCAAGACCGATGATAAATTTAGAAGATTTCTTGACATGATTAAGGAAATTCATCTTTCTATCCCTTTCACCGATGCTTTGAAACAAATGCCAAACTATTCTAAGTTCCTTAAGGAAATCTTGAGTGGCAAAAGAGAGTGTGATGAGGTTGACTCGGTAAAGGTTGGGGAATGTTGTAGTGCTCTTATCCACAATGACTAACCCAAGAAGATGAAAGATCCGGACAATTTTTCAATACCTTGTAACATCAATGGAAAAGTGTTTCAAAATGTTCATTGTGACCTTGGTGCTAGTGTTAGCATAATTCCATATTCCGTTTTCAAAAAGCTTAAGCTAGGTGAGCTCCTCCCAACCAATATGACCCTATAATTGGCCGACCGTTCTATTAAGTTCCCCAAGGGTAGAATTGAGGATGTTCCCCTCAAGATAGGAGAGTTCACTATCCCCGTTGACTTCATTGTGCTAGTGAAAAAGATGACAACACGGTCCTATCATTCTAGGGAGACAATTCTTTGCAACTTTGGGTGCCTTGATAGATGTGAAAGGTGGCATTATTACCTTATGTGTTGGTAATGATTCAGCTAGTTTCAAGCTTAAACCCATGCATGAATCCCTTTCTTTTGTGCAAGGAATTATGTGCATTAATTCACTTCATTTGAATGATATTTCTTGCACTCTTTCATTGTCTACTAATTATGTCATTGAAGGTTGTGACAATGCTTCTATAAGCATTGATAGCAAATTGGTTAGTGATGGCAAGAAAGAGACCTCATGGCTTGAGGATGTGATTGAGATGCCGGATTAGTTTAGACTTGCTTTGAATGATGATGTGAGTAGTGGCACTGATAGTATGGAGTTCTTTGCCCCAAGAAAGAAGAAAACAAAGAAGAGAAAGATAATTCCCAAGAAAAAGAAAGAGAAGTTGAAGCATAATAAGTTTGATCCAGTTTTTATGACGCAAGATGATATGCTTCATGATGTGGTTTTGCCCAAGCTTGGCATGCAATGAATTTTCCCTCACCACCACTTTGGAAAAGGTGGTCTTCTTTGACCCTCCATGACTTAGAGGTAGGGTTGAGCTAAGGACCTTAAGCAAGCGCTTTCCAAGAGGCAACCCGGCCCTCTAACTTTTCTCTTTTCATTTTAATTTTCATTTCTCTTTTCTTATCTTCTCTTTTATTCACTTGTTTTTGTGTTTGTATTAGTAGGGTGATTTTCACGCAATTTGGATTCATTTGATCAAGCATGAAGCATCATTTGGAGGTGTTTAGTGGTTATAATGAAAGTTGTGCTTTATATTCCTTATTTTGAGCCATTTGAGAAAGATAAATGCAATTAAGAATGCTAGAACAAGGTTTTAGCAAGGAGAAAGAGCAAGTGAGGGGTGTGCGGGCGCACAGATGAAGTGTGCGTGCGCTCTAAGGAAATAGACGAGAGTAGTTTTGGAGCGCGACCCACGCGCGGGCGCGCAGCAGGATTGCGCAGGCGCGCACGAAGCCCAGCTGAAGCTTTCCTTTCTTTATTTCCTCTCTTTTTCCTCATTTCTTATTATCCCAACTTACGGTTTTCACTCTTTCTCACTCTACACTTCAAACCCTAACCCCCGAATTCCCAAACATCATCCTAATTCACAAATTGCCCTCACAATTCCATCATTTCCTACATAATTCTCACCATTTCTTCTTCTTCAAGCTTTAATCCCCATTGAAGATCAAATTGGGGAATTTTAAATTTTGGTGAATTGGAGCTCCAAACTTGGTTAATCTTGCTTCTTTTATGGTATAATCATCTTCTCTACTCTTATTTTAGCTTGTTTTATCATATTTGGATGAGAATTTTATTGTTTCATACTTGTGAATAGTAGTAGTATTGATTTTGGGTATTTTGTTGATTCAATTGATAATGTTGATTCTTGTTGTTGTTGTTTACTAATCTTTCATGCTTAACATTTGTTGTTGCTGATTGTTTAGCATTATTTCATTGTTCATCTTTGGTGAGATTTTGGTGAAGTTTTGAAGTTTGAATTCATTGGTTTGATTGGTGTGGTAGTTTTGTGGTGTTGATAATATTGTGTTGGTGGTGATTGTGGTTACTTAATTGAGTTATTGGGTTTTTATCTTTGTTGATTAATCATGTCAAGAGTTTTTCAGATCTTTGACTTTTAAAAAGAGGAAGGGGAAAGAACCCCAAGTGAGGATTGTAGAGCCCCGAAATGAACCTCAAACACAAAACTCCAATGAACCCTTACCTCTACCAACTCTAAAATTCCAAAACCCATTACACAAATCAATTCACACCGGCATCAAAAAGAGAATCATTAGACCCTCCCGCCATTATCATAGAGAATACATGATCAAATTGGGCATAAATGAGGATTTGTGGTTGCTTTTTGATAACCTTCGGATAGGGACATTTGTAAATTCCGCCTACCGAACATATGTCGAGACCACAAAGGAGTTTCTAGCTTCTTTCTCTACCACTCCAATTGGTGATGCCGACATTGAGATATCTTTCCAACTTTTCAATGTTCCTCATACCCTTTCCTAAAAGGAATGGTGTCCTTCGAATAAGTTTATTATTCCGATAGAGGGTTCGAAATTATTAAAGCTAATTATTCAGTGAGGTCAAGTGATCAGAATGCCTAGCTAGAGGCTGCTTCCAATCAGTAATATTAATGATAATTAATATTACAGCTTAATCTTGATTGAACCCTTCGGGTCACACCCAATCGAGTAACCGAACCGATACGACGAATTAATCCGAAGGATTAAATGAGTCATTAGAGTATTATCGAACATAGATGTCGGATTCAGAGCTTAAAGCGTCGGAAACCGAGCGTCGTAAGTTGAGTCTAATTTAGGAATCGACGGGACGAGAAATCAAGTAAACAACAAGTCATCGCACGAGGAAAATCCTAGCCTCGAAGTGGACTAGCCAATCGAGGGCTAGGATGGCTAGCATGGCTAGTCAGAGCGATTGCCGCAAGCTCAACATCCCTAGCATGGCCAAGCATGTTGGCCGAGCTAGCCATGCGTCCAAGGAAAGATCTGCTAAGGGCTAGCCGCACATGCTAGGCATGGCAGCAGCCTACCCGGACCATCGCAAGCAAGGCCAGCAGCACATGCTAGCTGAGCCTTGTGCGCGAGGTAGAAGCATGCTGGGTTGCGCCTAACACGAGCTTCACATCAGCAGCAGCCAGCACGCCACGCGTGCGTGTGCTGGGGGGATGTGCGTGCTTGCATGCTAGGCTATGCTTAGCACTAACATCGAAGCAGCAGCAGCTCGCAAGTAGTGCTTGCGGCATGTGCACCTAGCATGCCTGGAAGCAGCCCGCATGCATGCGTGGCGTGCTTGTTAGGCAGCTGATATACGTGTTTTATACAATGGTTTTCCCCGGTTTTACTTAGTAATTTTATATGGTTTTGAGCTCTACGGAGCCATTTCTTGCTAACAATCTCTTCTTTAGTGTATTCGATTGTTTTAGTAAGCTTTTCAGGAATATGAAGCGTTTCTAGGCAATTGGACGTGTTTTTAGTAGATTCGGAAGAGTTGATAGCCAAGAACTGCAATTTATGTGGAGTGCCCGACCGGGCATGGCTTGCCCGGGCAGACCGGGCAATGAAGAGTTCACAGGAAGAAGCCCAATTCTGAACGGTGCAACGCGCGCCCGATCGGGCAGGCTTCGCCCGGTCAGACCGGGCGATGAAGAAGTCAAGTTATGAAGATGCAATTCTGGAAACGTGTTACGCGCGCCCGACCGGGCGAGGTTCGCCCGGTCTGACCGGGCAAAGAAGGAAAACTGTCGTATTTTACGCAGCCTTCCTCCGCCCGATCGGGCGAGATCTGCCCGGTCTGACCGGGCGATGTTCAAGATTGCGCGATTTCAGCTATTTCCGAATTTCTATCTTTTGGGGGTATAAATACCCTTTTGTAATTAACTTTTAAAGTGAGTTTTTCATTAGTTTTTCTCCTTAAGCCCTAGAAAACTCTCAAGAACCCTAGTTTTATTTCCTTTAAGCAATTTCAATCTTTTAATCCCAGATTAATCAATTGTTCATCAACAATTTGAGTTCTTTCAATTGGAGTAATTGGTATTTATCTTACTTCACTCTTTTCTGATATTCACTGTTCTCTAAATATGTTTTCTTTACTGTTTCTTGTTTTTGAACTTGATTTTGATTTTATTATGATGTGTGAGTAGTTTCCTTAATCCGGGATCTTGCTAAGCTCGATTATGATTGATGTATAAAGTAGATCTTTAAATTCCCCAATAATAATCCCAATTGACATGCTTAATTGATTGTGTTTATGCCAATACTAGATTAGGAATAATTAGTATTGTTATCATCCCTTTGTTCTTATTGCAACGGAAGTTGGGTATTAACGGGATTAGGTTATTCCAATTAAGGGTTTGAAGATCATCACGGAAGTAGATGATTGAATAATTAGGAATCTAGGCATGGTGTTTAATGTCCCTTATTCGCTTGATTCCACGGAAGTAGGCTTGATAGTTAATTTGGGAAGCCATTGATAACTTGGAAGAGACCTTTGGTATTATTATTAGGGATTGCTTTTCTTCTTGTCAATTGATTTATATATTGGGGGTAGATTTATTAGTTTATCAATCATAATCGTGGTAATGCTTGATCTTGGATGCTTTAGTTTATTGATTAATATTTCCTCTAGTTAATTGTGTTATTTAATATATTAGTTGATTATTATCATCCATTATTGATTGGTGACGTGCTTAGTGATTAATTGAGTCTGATTAATTGAATGAACCATAGTCTCTTGGGATTCGATCCTTACTTGCCCTACTACACAGTTAGAAGGAATAGTTAGGTTATTTTTGTTAGGTACGCGATAAGCCTATCAAATTTTGGCGCCGTTGCCGGGGACTAACGGTTTCATATTGATTTTCCGTGATTCGTTTTTACTAAGCGTTGTTTGTTGCTTCGGCTATTGCCTCCTGTGTTTTTGATGTTCTTTGCCTAGTTCTTTGTTGTATGCAAACACGTCGCTCAGGGTCAGACGACTTAGTGCCTCTCGATTCAGAAATTGAAGCGACTGCAAGAAGACGAAGAAGTAGAAGAAGAGCAGGTAACAGAAATATGGAAGACCAAGCAACAAAGTCTCTTTTGGAGTACGGTATCCCTGACACAACAACCGGACTCCTTTCTAGCATTGTTAGACCACCTATCACCGCTCAGAATTTTGAATTGAAACCGCAGTTTATTCAATTCATATCCAATGATTCATTTGCTGGCACACCTCTTGATTGCCCAGTGAATCATATAGATGGTTTCTTGGAAAAGTGTGACACTATGAAGCTGAATGGTGTTACAGATGATGCTCTTAGACTTCGCCTTTTTCCATTCTCATTACGGGATAGGGCGAAGGAATGGTTAAGAGATGAGGGTTCTGGTTCCTTTGATACATGGGATAAACTAGTAAAAGCTTTTCTGGTCAAGTTCTTGGGACAAGAAAAGACTGCAAGATTAAGGAACGAGCTATCCACTTTCAGGCAATCAGATGAAGAATCCTTATATGACGCATGGAGGAGATTCAAGAGATTACAGAGACAGTGCCCTCATCATGGCATACCTGAATGGATGTTAATCCAAACCTTTTATAACGGTCTAACCCATGAATTCCGGATCTATATCGACGCCGCATCTGGAGGCTCCCTTTTAACTAAAAATCCAACCGAAGCAAAGGAGCTGGTTGAGAAGATGTCAGCCAATGACAACTATCACCCAGGCGGCCGAAATAGTGTCAAGAAAGGAGGTAAATTAGATGTTGATGCTCTAACTCTTTTAACTAGTTCTGTGCAGGCACTTTCAAGCAAGTTCGATAGATTACAAACTGGATCTTCTAATAATGTGCTAGAAACTTGTCAAATGTGTAATACTCAAGGTCACATCGCACCTAATTGCCCACGAAATTCGAATGAGGTATCAATTGAGGAAGCCAATGCCTTCTACAATTCCAACCCTAAAAGACCATACGATCCCCATTCTAATACTTATAATGAAGGTTGGAAGAATCACCCAAATTTCTCATACAAAAACACCCAGGCTCAGCAAAATCCACCTCCGCCCCCACCTCGAAACAACAATTATAATCCACCTGGTTTTCAACCAAGACCACCCCTAGTACAACAACCCATGCAACCTATGCAACCACTCCCTCAAAAATCCAATCTCGAACTAATGATGGAGAACTTCATCAACACCACAAATAATTCCATCCAACAGTTACAAGCCCAGAATAAGCTCATGGAAAATCAAATAAGCCAACTTGCTCATCAAGTCGGCCAATCTTCAAAAACACCAGGTACGTTTCCTGGCCAAACAGAGCAACCACAAAAGGGGCACATGAATGCTGTAATTTTAAGGAGTGGAAAACAGTTGGAAGACCTTCCCGTAAGGGAACCATCAACGATAGATATTGAGGGAATGAGTGAAAAACAGGGGATTTTGCAAAATTCTTCTTCGCCCGGTCAGACCGGGCAATGTCCGCCCGATCGGGCGCGAGAAGCAGTCGACGAAAAACAGGGGACTGTGCGAATTTCTTCTTCGCCCGGTCAGACCGGGCAAGGTCCGCCCGATCGGGCGCAAGAAGAAATTCCAGACAAACAGAAGAACATAAGCAGCTCTTCTTCGCCCGGTCAGACCGGGCAATCACTGCCCGACCGGGCGGGAGATCCAGACAGCCTAATTCCAAGGAATGATGTTCAAGAAAAGCCACGGGAACCGATCCCACCTCTCGCCCCATACATGCCAAGAGTCCCTTTCCCACAGAGGTTAGCCCAGGCTAAGTTAGAGAAAAAGTACGGTAAATTTCTAGACATCCTTAAGAAACTTCACATTAATATACCGTTCTTGGATGCAATTTCTGAAATGCCTTCTTATGCAAAGTTTTTGAAAGACATGCTATCTAACAAGAAGAAGCTTGCAGAGAATGCTACTTTTTCTCTAACTGCAGAATGTAGTGCCATTCTGCAAAACACTCTTCCTAAGAAACTAGGTGATCCAGGCAGCTATTCAATCCCAGTGAAGCTCGGAGATATAGAGATCAATAGAGCGCTATGCGATCTTGGTGCAAGTGTAAGCCTTATGCCGCTCTCCATCTGCGAAAAGCTTCAAATGGGTGAGCTAAAGCCTACAAGGATATCTCTGCAACTTGCAGACAGGTCAGTTAAATTTCCCCTCGGTATACTTGAAGATGTTCCATTGCGAGTTGGTAAATTCTTTATTCCATGTGATTTTGTTGTTATGGAAATGGAAGAAGATGCCCATGTCCCTATTATTCTTGGTAGACCATTCTTAGCTACTGCAGGTGCAATTATTGACATGAAGAATGGGAAAATAACATTTGAAGTAGGGGATGAGAAAATGGAGTATTCATTACTGAATGCTATGGGAAATCCGTCTATGGGTGAGACTATTTGTCAAGTGGATGTCCTCGATGATCTACAACAAGAACAACTTCCCCTGATCAAAAAGGAAGATGCTCTTGAAACGGTGTTGATAGGGAGTATCCATGATGAAGATTGGGAAGTAAGGGAGTACACGAGGCTACTAGAAGACGCAAAAGCTAATCCAATCATCGCTCCAGTCAAGGAAGTCCTTAGTACATCGAGTGTTGGGGAGAGTTCGACGCCTCCCGAGGTAGAGTTGAAACCCCTTCCATCTAATCTTAAATATGCATATCTTGGTCCTAAAAATACATACCCTGTTATTGTTAATGCTGAGCTTAATAACATTGAATTAGAGAAACTTCTCGCTGTTTTAAGAAAATATAGAAATGTTATTGGGTATACCATTGATGATATCAAGGGTATTAATCCCTCTTTTTGTATGCATAAGATCATTCTTGAGGACGATCATGCCTCCTCTAGAGAACCTCAAAGAAGGCTAAATCCAACTATGATGGAGGTAGTCAAGAAAGAGGTTCTCAAATTGCTTGCTGCAGGAATAATCTACCCTATCTCAGATAGTAAGTGGGTTAGTCCTGTACAAGTAGTACCAAAGAAAGGAGGTATGACAGTTGTCAAGAATGACAAAGGCGAGCCTGTTGCCACAAGAACTGTTACAGGGTGGCGGATGTGCATTGATTACAGAAAATTAAATAAAGCCACCCGTAAAGATCATTTCCCCTTGCCTTTCATTGATCAAATGCTCGAACGATTGGCTAACCATTCCTTTTTCTGTTACTTGGATGGATATTCCGGTTTTTTTCAAATCCCCATCCGCCCTTGTGATCAGGAAAAGACTACATTCACATGTCCATATGGCACCTTCGCATATCGCAGAATGCCATTCGGACTGTGTAATGCCCCAGCCACGTTCCAACGGTGTATGATGGCTATTTTCTCAGGTCTCATAGAAAATTCTATGGAAGTTTTTATGGATGATTTTTCTGTTTATGGTTCATCTTTCGATATTTGCCTTGATAATCTAACAAAGGTGCTCCATAGATGCCAGGATGTCAATCTGATATTGAACTGGGAGAAGTGCCATTTTATGGTACAACAGGGAATCGTTTTAGGCCATGTAGTTTCAAACAAAGGGATTGAAGTGGACAAAGCCAAAGTAGAGGTAATAGAGAAACTTCCCCCTCCAAATTCTGTGAAAGGAGTACGAAGTTTTCTTGGCCATGCAGGTTTTTATCGCAGGTTTATCAAGGACTTTTCAAAAATTGCTCGACCCTTAACCGAACTGTTAGCTAAGGACGCCCAATTTGATTTTAATGATGCTTGTCTTGAAGCTTTTAACAGGTTGAAGGAAGCCTTAACCTCTGCTCCTGTTATGCAACCCCCGGATTGGGCCCTACCCTTTGAAATCATGTGCGATGCTAGTGATTATGCGATAGGGGCCGTCCTGGGGCAACGAAAGGATAAGAAATTGCATGCTATATATTACTCTAGTAAAACTCTTAGCCCTGCTCAAATGAATTATGCAACTACTGAAAAAGAGATGCTAGCTGTCATATATGCAATAGATAAGTTTCATTCTTATTTAGTTGGGTCAAAAGTGATTATCCATACAGATCATGCGGCATTGAAATATCTGATGAGCAAGAGCAATGCCAAGCCGCGGTTGTTTAGATGGATCCTCCAATTGCAGGATTATGATATAGAGATCAGAGATACGAAGGGGACAGAGAATGTCGTCGCAGACCATCTCTCTCGCCTCCTCCTTGATGAGGAGGATGAGGATAACCTCCCATTTGACGACTCTTTTCCCGCTGAGCGTGTGTTAGCTCTTTTACAGGTTGAATCTCCTTGGTATGCTGATTTAGCTAACTATCTTTCTACAGGTACACTGCCTCACGGGTACTCCTATCAACAAAGGAAGAAATTCCTTTATGAGGCACACCGACACTTTTGGGAAGACCCTTTCTTGTACAAACTATGTGCCGATGCAGTGATCAGACGGTGCATTCCCGAATGTGAGGTAAGCAATATAATTTCTCATTGCCATGACTTACCTTGTGGTGGACATGCAGGCCCCTCGAAAACAAGTGCGAAGATCCTACAATGCGGATTTTACTGGCCCACTATGTTTAAGGATGTGTACTCCTATGTCAAGGCCTGTGACCGTTGTCAACGAACGGGAAATATTTCCAAGAGGAACGAAATGCCACTCACCAACATACTCGAGGTCGAGTTGTTTGATGTGTGGGGGATAGATTTCATGGGCCCTTTCTCTTCCTCTAAGGGGAATCGATACATTTTGGTAGCCGTTGACTACGTGTCAAAATGGGTTGAGGCCATTGCTACACCAAGCAATGATGCCCGTGTGGTAAGTAAATTCTTCAAGAAAAACATTTTCAATAGATTTGGTATCCCACGTGTGTTGATTAGTGACAGGGGAACACACTTCATGGAGAGCCGATTCGAAGCAATGTTGAAGAAATATGGAGTGCAGCATAAACTTGGAATTGGCTATCACCCCCAAACCAGTGGCCAAGTAGAGGTATCAAATCGAGAGATAAAGTCCATCCTAGAGAAAACAGTTGCAAGAACGAGAAAGGATTGGGCTGACAAAATTGATGATGCACTTTGGGCCTACCGAACAGCTTACAAAACTCCAATAGGTACAACCCCGTACAGACTTGTATACGGAAAAGCTTGTCACTTACCCGTCGAGCTAGAACATCGAGCATTCTGGGCCATCAAAAGCCTAAACTTTGACGCTAAGGCCGCGGGAGAGAAGAGGCTATTGCAGTTGAATGAGCTAGATGAGCTCCGCCTCGAAGCCTATGAGAGTTCAAAGCTTTATAAGGAGAAAACAAAGAGGTGGCACGACAAGGGCCTCATAAGAAGAGAATTCAAAGAAGGAGAGCAAGTCCTTCTATTCAATTCAAGGTTGAAACTATTCCCAGGGAAACTCAGGTCAAGATGGTCGGGCCCTTTCACGGTCTACAAAGCATATCCTTATGGCACCATTGAATTATGGAACAACACCGGGGGCACCTTCAAAGTCAATGGACAAAGGGTGAAGCACTATCGAGCGGGAGATCCTATTGAAGAGAAGTCAGATATCACGTTCTCTTCCCCACCACAAACTCAATGAGGATGAATACGGTCAAGCTAATGACCTTCTAAACAAGCGCTTGCGGGAGGCAACCCGATTCTTTTTTTTTTTTTTTTTTTTTTCTTTTCCTTAGTATTTTATACTTTATCTTTCAGTTTATGTCTGTGTTATGCTGTTTTACAGAGAGTATCAAGCTAAGCACGAAGTGGGATGTCAAGAGAGCAGTCAAAGATCGAGTTACCGCGTTTTTGCTCTTCGCCCGGGCAGACCGGGCAAATTCCGCCCGATCGGGCGCGAGAAACAAAGAGCCAAAAAGAGAATATGAAGTTAAGCTTTTCTCCGCCCGATCAGACCGGGCAATGTCCGCCCGATCGGGCGCGAGAAACAAAGAGCCAGAAAGAGAATATGAAGCTAAGCTTTACTCCGCCCGATCAGACCGGGCAATGTCTGCCCGATCGGGCGCGAGTAGCAGAATCTGAAAAAAAAAAAAAAAAAAAAAAAAAACAAAAAAAAAAAAAAAAAGGTCCAGTCTCCATCGCCCGGTCAGACCGGGCAAAGAGCGCCCGATCGGGCGCGACAGAATCCTGCGGGCTTAAATTAGAGATTTCAGCGTTTTCTTTTCTTCTCCATCCCTCAAACTCTCATACCCTCTACTCTTTCTCTCTCTAAAAATCCCCAATTCCACAACCCTAACTTCATCTCCCATCCAATTTCATCAAGATTCAACAATCAAATCCCTCAAATTCACCACGAAAACCCAATATTTTTGCAAAAATTTCTGCAATTCCGTCCCTCCTCCTTGTTTAACCTCAAGAAATCCCCAAGCTATCTCATCACTCACATAATTTCGGGCTCTTGATGATGTCTCAAAGGAAAAGAACGAGAAGCACACCACAACAACAACCACAATTGGACTTGGAAAGTGTACCCGGGTACCCACACGTGGTCTTCGTCCCGGAATTTCCAAACCAAAAGCAGCGGTTCATCGAGCTCTCGCGCCGAAAGGTAATCCCTACCCGATTTTTTGACCGTTCATTGCTTTCTAAGCTAGGAATAGATTCGGAATGTAAGAATTTGTTTGCAAAATTAGGAATGTCTCAATTATTCAATATGAACTATAGAACTTATGAAGATTTAACTCTTGAATTTTTGAGCTCATTTGATATTGAAAAGGGTAGGAATGGTTTGGTGAAGCATGTTGTGTATAGGTTGCTGAATAGGTCTCATAGAATGTCCTTAGAAGGCTTTGCTAGGAAGTTTGGACTTCCTTGTACCGGCTTAACCGTGCAACCTAGTAGCTTCAATTCTGGGGAACTTTGGTTTGCCATGACTGGTGAAAACATTGAATCTTTCCAGCACGCCCCTTCACACAAAATCCACCAACCAGTCCTTAGGCTGTGGACTAGATTCACTGGGTGGACTATTTTTGGTAGAATCGAACCTAATAATGTTAGGTCGGACGAGATTTCGATCCTAGGTAGTTATTTAAGGCGTGGGGATGAGGATGGAGACTTTACAATGAATATTGCACACTTGTTTGCCCTTCACCTTAAAAAGCAAGGCACCACATATACGACAATTAAATCGAATGGTGAACGCTCTAACATTCCTATCGTCTTAGGAGGCCTTGTCACTCACCTAGCACTTCGGGAAGGCTTTGATGAAGCCAGCCGATGCCCAGTGCCTGGCCCCATTACCTTAGATCAGCATTATCTCACTACTGCGGGTTGGTTATCCATAGATTTTAATAGATTTAGTTGGATCATAGGGAGAACCAACAGGTTTTCTGTGCCTTTACCTTCCCCTGCCCTAACTAAGATTATGCCTCACCAGCCCTCCTACCTTCTCCAGTTCCCTAGTGATTCGTCTACCCCTGTACCAGCTGCCCCCACTAGGACCTATTTTAGGAGAGAGTCTACCTCCTCCCCTGCTCCGCCTCCTCCTAGTGATAACGAGGCCATTATGGCCGGTATTAGGGAGCTTAGGGTAGGTCAGCTGGACCTTTCTACCCGAGTCCAGACCATAGAGACTAGCCTTCGGGAGCTTAACGCAGGCCAGCAGGATTTTCGCTTGGCTATGTATCCTGTTTATGACTACTTCTGCAGGCAAGGGAATATCCCGAGGGATGGTCCCCATCCTTCTTGGTATCACTTTCCCGGTGCGGGAGATATGGCAGGTGGCAGTGGCACAGCTGTTGGTGATGATGATGATGTCGAGGATGATGATGTTGGTGATGATGATGATGGCCCCTCCGGTTCCTTTTGAGGAGCCGTCGAGATTCCTATGCTCTCCTTACGCTGCAATGAGGCCATTGCCGCATTTAGCTTGGGGGAGTTGCTTCGTACATGTGGTACTCTCTCTCTCCTTATCTCTCTTATCTTTCTTGTTTTATTTTAGTGTAGTTATTTTAGTTTTTTTTTTTTTTTTTTTTTTTAAAAAAAAAAAAAAAAAAAAAAAACATACAAAAAATACGATCCAATGAATAATAAATCATGCTTCCCTGTGCCCCATTCATGAAAATTGTTTTAATTCTTGGTATATGATGACGAGTATTGTGGATAGGTTAGCCATGATTTGATGTTTGATTACTTGGATGTCTTAACATGAGTCAATTTTGCCCAACTACTTGTGAATATAGTGCTTGACTAGTTGATTTGGTTAGGAATGTGTGTTAGTTCCTGGTATGTCAATGAAGTTGAGTATTGGTTTATAACTTTGAGTAATGTTTGCATGACTCATTAATATGCACATTGAGGAGGACGAAGGCATTTGTTCCTCTAGGTGGCTTTCAGACGATATTAGATACATTTGTTCCCTTCTTGCTACCCATGTTGTTGCTTGTGCCCTTTTATTGTTTATTTTGCCACATTACAAGCCTATTTAAGCCCCATTGGTTACTAGTCCCAAGCTTGGCTTGGGGGAGCTAATAGTGAGTGAGGTGAGGGAGTTGTAGTGTGCATGTAATCTGCACAATTTTGGGTGGATTTGAGAAGTTTTTATTTGTTCTTATTGTTGTGGATTGAAAAAATTGAAAATTTATTGTGCAAAGAAAAAATTCCAATGTGAGATGAAAAAAAGGGAAAAGAAAGAGCAAAAGAAAAAAATTGTTTCAATGTTCAAGTGTTCTAATTGAAGGCTGCTCAAGAAAAAAAAGGAGAGTTCAAAGTTTGTTTGTTCACTCAAGTTCTATAATTTTATATTTTGTATATATGAGTGAAATTTTAAGTGTTGGAAATTTTTAATATAATTGGATGTTTGGTGAATTTTTGGTAGAGTTGAGTTGTGTTGGAGATGATTTGGTCATTAATTCATTTTGACCTTGGTTTTATTTATTAGGATTTTGGCTCCCTTAAGCATAGCTTTACTCTTACATTTTCCCAAATATTTCCTACCTTTTATCCTAGCCTTACATTACAAGCTTTGAAGACCTTCTGACCTTTGTGCATAGAGTTGTGTGAATGTGAAATTAGTTGTTTTCCAATGCAAAGAATGATTTGATATATTTCGAGTCGACTGCTAGGTTGAGTGCTTGTTTTCTTTAAACACACGAGTGCGTGAGTTTGGGAGGGCATTGTTCACATTTAAAGGAGTTGGATGGAGAGCGATCGAGTATATCTTTTACTCGCCACATAAATGAGAGTTGAGTGTGTGAACACTAGTCTTGAATTCTATATGCTCTTGGGGTTTGCTCTATTTGACTATTGTCAGACAGGATGAGTAGTCAGATGGATTTGATTGGTTGACTTTGATGCATAACTGTCGAGTTTACCTTTAATCGTATTTATTGATTTGAATTGCTTTGGGGGTGAAGTATTGATTTATTTATTCATTGCTTTGCTTAGGGACAAGCAAAGGTTTAGCTTGGGGGAATTTGATATACGTGTTTTATACAATGGTTTTCCCCGGTTTTACTTAGTAATTTTATATGGTTTTGAGCTCTACGGAGCCATTTCTTGCTAACAATCTCTTCTTTAGTGTATTCGATTGTTTTAGTAAGCTTTTCAGGAATATGAAGCGTTTCTAGGCAATTGGACGTGTTTTTAGTAGATTCGGAAGAGTTGATAGCCAAGAACTGCAATTTATGTGGAGTGCCCGACCGGGCATGGCTTGCCCGGGCAGACCGGGCAATGAAGAGTTCACAGGAAGAAGCCCAATTCTGAACGGTGCAACGCGCGCCCGATCGGGCAGGCTTCGCCCGGTCAGACCGGGCGATGAAGAAGTCAAGTTATGAAGATGCAATTCTGGAAACGTGTTACGCGCGCCCGACCGGGCGAGGTTCGCCCGGTCTGACCGGGCAAAGAAGGAAAACTGTCGTATTTTACGCAGCCTTCCTCCGCCCGATCGGGCGAGATCTGCCCGGTCTGACCGGGCGATGTTCAAGATTGCGCGATTTCAGCTATTTCCGAATTTCTATCTTTTGGGGGTATAAATACCCTTTTGTAATTAACTTTTAAAGTGAGTTTTTCATTAGTTTTTTCTCCTTAAGCCCTAGAAAACTCTCAAGAACCCTAGTTTTATTTCCTTTAAGCAATTTCAATCTTTTAATCCCAGATTAATCAATTGTTCATCAACAATTTGAGTTCTTTCAATTGGAGTAATTGGTATTTATCTTACTTCACTCTTTTCTGATATTCACTGTTCTCTAAATATGTTTTCTTTACTGTTTCTTGTTTTTGAACTTGATTTTGATTTTATTATGATGTGTGAGTAGTTTCCTTAATCCGGGATCTTGCTAAGCTCGATTATGATTGATGTATAAAGTAGATCTTTAAATTCCCCAATAATAATCCCAATTGACATGCTTAATTGATTGTGTTTATGCCAATACTAGATTAGGAATAATTAGTATTGTTATCATCCCTTTGTTCTTATTGCAACGGAAGTTGGGTATTAACGGGATTAGGTTATTCCAATTAAGGGTTTGAAGATCATCACGGAAGTAGATGATTGAATAATTAGGAATCTAGGCATGGTGTTTAATGTCCCTTATTCGCTTGATTCCACGGAAGTAGGCTTGATAGTTAATTTGGGAAGCCATTGATAACTTGGAAGAGACCTTTGGTATTATTATTAGGGATTGCTTTTCTTCTTGTCAATTGATTTATATATTGGGGGTAGATTTATTAGTTTATCAATCATAATCGTGGTAATGCTTGATCTTGGATGCTTTAGTTTATTGATTAATATTTCCTCTAGTTAATTGTGTTATTTAATATATTAGTTGATTATTATCATCCATTATTGATTGGTGACGTGCTTAGTGATTAATTGAGTCTGATTAATTGAATGAACCATAGTCTCTTGGGATTCGATCCTTACTTGCCCTACTACACAGTTAGAAGGAATAGTTAGGTTATTTTTGTTAGGTACGCGATAAGCCTATCAGCAGCTCGCACACGCAACCATGCTGGTAGCACAGCCAAGAACTAGGCCACCAGCGAGGTGTGCCTTGGTGCGCAAGGCCTTACGCCAGCTGGCTTGCGTTGGTTAGCTTGTGAGTGTGAGGGGCGGTTTGTGTGGTTTGCTTGGGGAGCAAGGGGAGGGTGGTCCCCGCTTGTGTTCCTTACCTAATCCCTTGCTCTCCACTTGACACTTGTTGTTTGTTGATTCATTTGCATTTTAATTTGATTTTTGAATTAAAACTAAATTAAATAAATGTCTTTTTACCAACTCTCCCACATTGATGGGAGATTGGTATTCAAGGGCTCATTTCCCTATAAATACCAATCATTTGGCATTGGGAAAGGGCACTTGAGTTGTGAACTTGAAAGGATCTCCACAAGTGAGAACATTTTCGTTCTAATACTGTAAGTACTTTTGGTCTAACCCCGACTAAGATTCGAGGTAGGGGCCGTTCGGGTCGGGTCTCGAGGGTGAGAGCCGTTGGAGGCTTGCGCATTTGCGAAGCTCTACGGTTTCAAGTACGAGCTCTTAGAAAGAGCGAAGCACGCATCAAGGGTAAGATCGTCTTTTCTTCTTTCTCTTGTCTTGTTAATTAATTATGTGATTGTTAATTAATTAATATGCATGTTTAGTTACTTTAATTTGTGTGCGAATTTTGGGAGGGTTTCATTCCGCGTAATGTCGGACACTACTAAACCCAATAGTGGTATCAGAGCCGCGCTCATTTAATTATTGTAACTAATAATTAATTAAGGTGGTTTAAATGGATTTAAATTTCTGGTTCTGCATTCCAATTAGATTAGAAGCTCGTTTTAATTAGTTATAATCTCGTTTTAATGCTGATTTTGGCTAAAGAACCCAGATTTTGACCCAAAAATAGTGAATTTTGGGTGGAATCGATGTTCTAAATTAGTTTTTCGAGAAACATGTTTTTCAAGGGATTTTTCGTTTTTGACAAAAAATTTTAAATCTTTAAACCTTGATTAATTATGGCATGTAATGTTAGATTATGTGTATGGTTACATCGTTAGTTTACTACAATAATAACCCTTATTAAGCATGTTTATGAAGTCATATTTGGTGCTTAATTTGGTGAGTTCATTTTTCTCATAAACTTGCAATTTCACATTTTTGCAAATTAATTGCTTCAAGTATGAATGTTTATGCTGAATTTGTAATTTTGTAATCCCTAAAAATGTTAAAGATCCAATCTTTAATTGTTTATTTGGTTGGAACTTAACTTTCTAGATTCCATGTTGAACTAATTTTTTATTTAATTATTTTTGAGTTGATTAAAGTCTTAAAAGTTTAAAACTTGTGATTGAAATTTAATTAATCTTCATATTGGAAGATGTAATTTTTCGAGTTTACACAAGTTAGTGTTGGAAATTTTTCATTGGATGATTGTGTTTATTTTTCCAACTCCTTTTATTTTGTCAAATCTCATCATTAGTTTATGTTTGGTTATATTAATTGTGAGAATAACCCACAATTTTTTATAGCATCAAGTTTAGCCAAAATAATTTAAAGAATTGGTTCTTGAAATTAATTTTGGTTTGTGCACTAAAATTGAATTTATTTAAGTTGGACTTCTTTTATTTTCATTTTGCTCAAATGTTGGTTCTAAAATAATTTAGAATTAATATTAATATTACACACAAAAATCGGGATAACATCCCGAGGGCACGAGCACGCAAATCGAGGCACATAAACCCCGAGCACTCCCTCGGCCAGCCGGGCTGCTTGCTTAGCCCACATGTGGCTGCCGAGGTGTGCGAGGCTGCTGGTGTGTCGATGCGCGGCTCATGGTGCATGTGTGTAAGCTTGGTACAGTGATGCGGGCTGTTATGTGGATGCTGGAGCCTACCCGTAAGTGCTGCTGGACAGCGAGGCTTGCAAGCACTAGCAGGCTAGCCACACGCTGCCAGCTCCAGCAACGTGCAAGCATACGTAGCATGCTGCGAAGCTGCTGGTGCCAGTAGATGTGGTATGCGCTGCTAGCTGGGCATGCCAGCACCCGCACGCAAGCTTTGGCCTTGGTGCCTTGTAAGCCTAGCCCCATGGCTTGGATGCTAGGCACTCGGCCGGTTGGTGGGCTACTATTTTGCGATTTTTGTCGTTTTAATTATTTATTTAAAACTAAAACAAGGCTAGGCTTCGGTTTTTTTCCCGGCACTAGCAAAATAATTTTGGCAAAATTTGGGTATACCGGCTTAATTTAATTAATTGGATTAATTTAATTAAGTTGGATACGGAATTTAGTTGGAGCTTTGTTTATTACTTGAGACAGTTTTATTGCGTTTTAATCATATAATCGGTTAACAACTTTGACTAGTTTTAATTAGGCCCGTTTAATTAGATTATCCACCTAAGTTAGTTACTAGTTTGCGCGTGTTTTGCATTATTACTTGTTTTACGTTATAAAATGTGTGGGTCATTCACATACAATGAATGGATGAATGGAATGAATATTCTATCACATGTTTTATGAAAATGGCAACTAGTGGGGCCCGATTAGGATAGTAAATATGGATTGCGATCCTTTATGTATTTTTGTAAATCTGAATACGGTCTGCATACCGTTGCATATTTTTGTACCTTAATATTTGGATTAGTCCTAGTCATAATTACTAGTAGTTGCATTATTAATGGCGATGTCTCGAAGATGGCGATTCTTTGAAGACGAGGCCAAGATGATGTGATGAAGACCGTTGATGACTTAAAGACTCAAGGGTCATGCTAGTTGCCAAATGCATCTTTTACTTATGTTTTCTATATATAATTATGCTTATATATGAATGATATGTTTGATGCATGTTTAGGATTTCGAATGTTGCGATGATTAATTAAATTCACTTAAATCAACCAACATAGAAACCCTAGGTCCCTATAAAATTGAGCCAAATTGCCATTCCAAGATAACACTTACCGAACTAATGTGAATAATGATGGGCTATGCCAAAGCAAGGCATCACTATTTCCCTAGGAATGTAAGGTATACTAGGTATACAAGTTGATTTTGGTTAAACTCAACGATATTAGTAAGGAGTCCTTAGATGTCGTGGCAATGGAGATAAAACATCAAGAAAGCATTAGATGCGACGTTTTATCGAACCAAGAGTAGCTTAGAGCTATTAGCAATTGGATTTCTTACCCTAAAATATTAAGTGTTAAGACAAGACAAAGCATGCTTAATCACTTTTTTGATTTTTGGGATCTTGGAATCGTTTTATTCTCGCCTAAAAGGGATAAATTTTAATGCGTGAATAAAATGCTTGATAAGATTGAAAATTTGCATGTATGCTTTAAATTTCAAACTTATTGGTTTTATGAATGGTTTTTCATTTCAAATTCTTTCAATTATAGAAACATGTCTGCAAATAACTCAAACAACCAATTTTCGTGACGCTCAATTCTCGATAAGGAAAAATTGAGTGGGCTAAATTTTCTTGATTGGCAAAGGAACTTGCGTATAGTTCTCATGTAAGAGCAAAAGGAATATGTCCTTGATGAGGAAATGTCTGACGCTCCCAATGAGGAGGTCAATCATGCTGCCCTAAATCGATGGAAAACTGCCAATCGAGATGTCAAGCGCATCATGTGGGCCACGATGTCTCTAGACCTCCAAAAGATTTTTTTCGAGAAGGAGACAACTTTTGAGATCATTTCTGAACTTCAGAACATGTTCCAAGAGCAGGCCCGAACTAAGAGGTTCGAAACCCACAGGTAGATCCTTGAGAGCAAGCTCAAGAGAGGAGAGCCAGTCAGCCCACATATACTTAAAATGATCGGATTATTTGAGAACATGGAAAGGCTTGATGTTGGGTATTTGACCGAGATGGCAATTGACATTATTCTCCATTCGCTGCACAAAGGCTATGATCAGTTCAAGAAGAACTATAATATGCACAACATGGAGAAAACCCTCACCGAGCTTCATGGGATGTTGAAGCAAGCCGAGCAAACGCTCAAGGATGAGGGGAAATATAACATGCTTATGGTCAAGAAGGGAAAGCCATTCAAGCGCTCAGGTAAGAAGAGAGGCTTTAAGGGGAAGAGTAAGAAGACTTTTCGCCTAAGTCAAAAGCTACCAAGGGCAACAAGGTCAAGAAGGTATCCTCTTCTAAATCCCATTACGAATGTTTTTATTACAAGAAGAAAGGACATTGGAAGCGAGATTGCCTCAAATTCAAGGAAGATAAGAAGAATGACACCGTTGCTTCTGTATCAGGTATTTTTGTTATAGGCTTAAACTTCGCTAGCAAAACATCATGGGTATTAGATACCGGATGTGGCTCACACCTTTGTTCCAATGCTCAAGGACTAAGGATAAGTAGAAGGCTAGAAAAGGGGGAGGTCGAACTCCAGGTCGGCAATGGAGCCAAGATGTCAGCCGTATCCGTTGGAACTCTCAGTTTGTCTTTGCCCTCTGCGCTTGTTTTAGAACTTGAAAATTGTTATCATGTTCTAAGAGTTACCAGAAACATTATTTCAATTTCGGCGTTACACGCCAAGGGATTTGAGTTTCGAATAAAAGACAATAATTGTTCATTTTATCTCGATAATGTTTTATATGGTATAACACACTTAGAAAATGGTCTTTATGTGCTTTCTCTAGACAAACAAGTTTATAATGTTATTGATACCACCAAAAGAGCTAAGACCATTGAGTCAAATCAAACCTACTTGTGGCATTGTTGTCTTGGCCACATTAACATCAAACACATCAAGAAACTTCTTTATAAAGGGATTCTTGACTCATTCGACTTAGAGTCGTTTGAAAATTGTGAAGGATGTTTATCAGGCAAGATGATAAAATAACCATTCTCCAAGTTGGAAGAAAGGGCTAGTAACTTATTGGGTCTTATACACACGGATGTATGTGGACTAATGAGTACACCCGCAAGGAATGGTTATCGCTATATTATCACTTTCACAAACAACTATAGTAGATATGGATATTGATTAGGGGATTTTTATCCTCCAATCACCGTCTGACAAGTGGACCAACCAGGTTCCGCCACGTGTCCTTCACGTAGGCCAATAGGAGCCTGCCACGTGTCAATCACAGATACGTCCTCTACGGACTAATCGAGGCACGCCACGTGTCCACCCATGCCAAATGGGAAAACCGGCCAACAAGGCCCAATCCTGTCTAGAGGCCCGGTCAGCCCTAGGTTTACCCTAAACCTAGAGAGTGGCACGCTTCTCAAGACTATAAATACTTAATTAATCCTCATTAATCCAGGGATCAAGCAAAGGAAGCAAACATCAAGCAATTAATCTCATCTGAAGAACAGAGAAGAACAGAAACATTACGGAACACTAATAACCGGCTAATCTCGCTAACAAAGCAGATTACCAACATTAAACACTCTCACCTAGAGAGATCTTATTACTTTAATTTCCGTATTAATTACTCCTTAATCAGGTACTAACTTGACCGTTGGAGGCGGAGCTCTCAGGAGTCTCCGTTATTTTGCAGGTACAGGCGTCCGGTTCCAGTCTCGGAATTGTAACTCTCCCGCAGGACATCAGAAAACCCCGAAACATTTGGCGCCGTCTGTGGGGAGAGTACTTCAGAGATGGCATCCAAGTCTGTACCGACTCCTGAAGAGAGGCGTCCCCTAAACGACCCTCAAGTTCAGTCGGACCATGACACCGAAAGTGAATTTGAAGTTGAAACTCATACAGCTCCAGACGGGACCCTAAGGGCCCGACGTACCCGTCATACCGAAAGGAGGGAACGGGAGCATCTTCAAACAGGAAGCGAGCCAGCAGGCGCACCGCCTGCTCGGCAACAGCCGACTGATGGGTCTGCTCCCATCACAAGGAACGAACTCATGACCTTCATGAGGGACTTCAAGGGAGAGATCCAAGAGTTGATCAACAAAAAGCCGCCTGCTTCAGTCAAAGAACAGTCGGCCAAAAAACCTTCCACTTCACTGAAGAGGAAGCCAGTTCAAGGGCGAGAGGTGACTCCTCATCCTAAATCCAAGAAGCGGGAGTCACCTGCTCTTGATTTCACAAAACTCCGTTATCCTACGGGAAATAGGAAACCGGTTCGTCATATTCAGGCGGACGGGTCAAAGCAAACGTTCACAGATGCTCGGCTACTGCTAGAGCAGAAGAAGAGTGACCGATTGTCCGAGTCGGCCTCTACTTCAGACTTTCAAGACAGTTTGCGAAATGCCTCGATGAGGCATACTCAGTCGTACCATGAGAGTCAGTCAGGCGGCACCTCCCGTCAGTCCGGCTTTCATAGTGCCCAGGCGGTACCAAACTTACCATTTGTGCCGCAACAACAGTATTTTATGCAGCCACCTCCATTTGGTGGACCTGCAGCAAAAAATGTCCAACCGATGGACTGGCAGCTACGGTTGCTTAGACTTGGTGAACAGCCGTCGGCCTTCTCCAAGGAAATTACTGAAGCCGCTCAGCCGGCCAAAGTAAAGAATGTACTAGTAGGCGCCTATGACGGCACTACTAACCCAGAAGACCATCTGATGGCATTAACCAACCTGATGTACCTTCAAGGGTTGGATGATCCCACTTGGTGCAAGTGTTTCCCAGCGACTCTCAAGGGAATCGCACAGCAATGGTTCGGCAACCTGCCGACTGGTTGTGTAAACAGCTTCAGGACGCTTGCTTACTTATTTGCCTCCAACTTCGCCATGAACATCCCTGCAAAGAAAACGACCCTTGATTTGGGAACAATTCAGCAGGGCGAGAAGGAGGGGCTTCGTTCTTACATCAGGCGGTTCAACCTGATGAGAATACAGATTCAAGGGTTACCGGATGAGGTAGCTTATACTGACTTTTTTAGAGGTCTCAAAGACGGGTCTACCTTCAAATTTGATTTAGTTCGAAAAAGGGTGGCGACTCTTCAAGAGGCCTTGATTGAAGCAGAAGCCTATATACAGGCGACTGATCTGTGTACAATAAAACAGTCGGATGGGAAAAGGTTCGACAAAAGAGAAGGACGACAGAAACAGTCGTCTAACAAAGATGAGAAAAGAAAAGAGGTCTGGGCGGCTGATTCCTCTAAACAGCCGGCCCAGAAAAAGAAAAAAGAATTCAAACCATACTCCCCAAAGTATGTGTTTAACAAGAATAACCAGTTTATCCTAAAAGAAATAAAGGGACGGTTCTCAATTGAGAAGCCGGTCCCCATGAAGGGTTCTGCAAACAACCGGAACCAAGACAAAATCTGTGCTTATCATGATGACGTTGGTCATCACACCAATGACTGCATCAGTCTCATGCGGTACCTAGACCGCTTGGCTGAGCAAGGTAATCTTGACACTTATGTCAAGAAATCTACGGGGAACACTTCCTCAAAAAAGCAGTCGGCCAAAAAGAATCAACAGGCCGACAGTTCCGATACAGATGATGCAGTCGTCTACACCATTGCAGGCGGCTTCTCAGGAGGCGGCCCCACTATTAGGGGCAACAAAGATAATATAAGGCGGTTATATGTAAATTCCGTTCACCAAGAACGGCCGTCCAAATATACATTTCCTGAGATTGTCATCACTGAAGAGGATCTAGGAGGGATAAGGGGGCCGCATGACGACCCTCTCGTTATTGAATGTAAAGTGGCCAACCAGAGAGTTGGCCGAATCCTCATAGATACCGGGAGCTCCTCAGATCTCATCAGCAGCAAATGTCTGTCAAAACTGAAATATCAGACGGACTGCATACATCCGGCCTCCCACCCTTTAATAGGGTTTGGAGGAGGAGTCGTCCACCCACTGGGACGAGTAGATTTACCCATTCGCCTGGGCGAAAAAGGGGAAGGACGACACATGGTAGTCCGGTTCCTAGTAGTAGAGGAACTCTCGGCCTACAACATGATTTTGGGTCGACCAACCCTGAATAAATCCAAGGCTGTTATAATCCCATCTCTTATGCTGCTTAAGTTTGAGAGGGATAATGGAACAGTCGGCTCCCTAAGGGGAGATCAGAGGATGGCCCGAGAGTGCTATCTCTCGGATGTCAAGCCCACTGTTATGGCCACTGGGTCAAGTGGAGAAAAAACAGACCTTGACAATGTCAAGGAGAGTGCGCCTGTTCAAGAAACAGGCGACAAAAAGAGAAAGGCGTCCCAGACAGAGTCCGCAAGAAAAGCAAGAAAATAGCAATCATTGGCAGAGGAGCGGCCGGATGAGTTCCGCCCTCAGCCGGCTGGTGAGCATGCGGACCTGATCTTAGACGACTCACGTCCTGACCGAACAGTCAAAGTTGGGACGACTGCTCTGAGAAACCTTGGTGACGACTTTCACAATCTATTGAAAGAATACAAGGACATCTTTGCATTTGAAGTCCATGAAATGCCAGGCATTAGTCCTGATCTGGCAGTACATAAACTCGCTGTGGATCCGAAAAAGAAGCCGGTACGGCAAAAGAAGCGGAACCATGGCGAAGAAAGAAGTCAGGCGGCAGCCGCCGAAGTTAAAAAATTACTTGATGCAGGGTTCATTCGGCAATGTTACTTCCCAGACTGGGTTGCAAATGTGGTTCTTGTTAAAAAGCCGAATGGCACCTGGCGAATGTGTGTAGACTACACAGACTTAAACAAGGCGTGCCCCAAAGACAGTTACCCTCTGCCTAAAATTGATAATCTGGTCGACTCAACAGCCGGCCATGCCTTGATGAGTTTCATGGACGCCTATTCTGGTTTCCATCAAATTCCCTTATGGAAGAAAGATCAGGAGAAGACGGCCTTCGTCACTGATCAGGGGTTATACTGTTACACGGTCATGCCGTTTGGTCTTAAGAATGCCCTGGCTACCTTCCAACGAATGATAAACACTGTGTTTTTTGATCAGATTAGGAGAAACGTCGAGGCATATATTGATGATATGATTATCAAGACTAAACTTCAGAAAGATCATCTGACGGACCTCCGAGAAACTTTCGCCACACTCAGGCGGCACCATGTCATGCTCAATCCCAAGAAATGTGTATTTGGAGTTGAGTCTGGGAAATTTCTCGGATTCCTTATCAATCAGAGAGGAATAGAGGCGAACCCTGAGAAGGTGCAGGCGGTCATTGACATGCAGTCGCCTCGTACCATCCGAGAGGTTCAGAAGTTAACAGGTTGTCTGGCGGCCTTGGGGAGATTCCTAAGCCGATCAGGCAACAAATGCCTATACTTTTTCCAGGAAATTAAGAAAAAGGCAAGGTTTGAATGGGGGCCGGATGCTGAGGCTGCCTTCCAGAAATTAAAAGTTCACTTGCATTCCTTGCCGAGGCTGGTCAGCCCTTTGCCCAAAGAGGATCTCTACATGTACCTGGCCGTCTCTGATCATGCGTTAAGCGCTGTGCTCCTTGCTGAAAGGGACGGCTGTCAGCTCCCGGTCTACTTTGTCAGTCACGTACTGAAAATGCCGAGTTGAGGTATCCCCTAGTGGAGAAATTTGGTCTTGCACTCTTCATGGCTGTTAAAAAATTGAAGCCCTACTTTTTGGCACATGCAGTCGTCGTGTATACCGACCAACCAATCAAGCGGCCCCTTACCATCATGGAGTCGTCAGGACGAATGATCAAATGGGCCATAGAAATACAGAGCCTCGAAGTTACTTTCGAGCCTAGAAAAGCAGTGAAGGGGCAAGCCTTTGCTGACTTTATTGTAGAGATGACTCGTCCTTCTGACTCTCAAGTTCCAGACCAAGTATGGAAGGTATATGTGGACGGAAGCTCTACTTCAAATGGTTGTGGAGCAGGCGTCGTATGTCAATCTCCAGAGGGCGACAGGTTCGAGTATGCTCTACGCTTCAGTTTTCAGGCTTCAAACAATGAGGCAGAATATGAAGCTTTACTAGCCGGGATCCGCATGTGCAAGGCGGCAGGGGCAAGAAAAATAGACGCCTGTTCTGATTCACAATTGATAGTGAGTCAGTACAATGGCGAATACGAAGCAACCCATCCGGCCATGATCAAGTATTTACAGGCGGTCCGACAAGCAGTCGGCTCCCTTGAGGATTTCCATCTGATCCAAGTGCCGAGATCAGAAAACAACCAGGCAGATGCACTGTCTAAATTAGCATAATCCGCCTCCTCCGATACTCCTCGAACTGTTTTTTGGGAAGTAATGGAGAAGAGAAGCATCGAGGAAAACCCTATTGGAATCCTAGACAGAAGCTCAACCTGGATGGATTCAATCAGGGCATATCTGACAAACGTTACACTGCCGGATGATCCTCAACAGGCGGCAGCACTGAAAAAACGAGCCTCCTGTTTTGAAATGATACAGGGAGAACTTCACAAGAGGGGGTACCTTCAACCCTTCTTAAAGTGTGTTACTCCTGAAAAGGGACGAGAGATACTAGATGATCTTCACTCTGGTTACTGTGCTTCTCATATAGGTGGTAGGATGCTTGCTCAAAGGGCAAGGCGGCAGGGCTACTTTTGGCCTACTTTGGAAGCAGATGCAATGGAGATGGTGAAAAAATGTGACAAGTGCCAAAGGTTTGGCAAATTAATTCACCGTCCGGCTACTGACCTCACTACCATTCACAGCCCACTTCGTTTGCTAAGTGGGGCATGGACATTCTGGGTCCATATACGCCTGCTACAGGCGGCAGAAGGTATATACTTGTTGCCGTTGACTACTTCACTAAATGGGTAGAGGCGGAGGCTGTAAAGGGAATTAAGACGAAAGATGTAATTTCATTCATTTGGAAAAACGTCATCACTCGGTTCGGGGTTCCCATGTCTATGGTTTTTGATAATGGTCCCCAATTTGAGACGCCTGTTCTCAAAAGCTTGTTGGGAGACCAAGGAATTGCACACTACTTTGCATCTGTCGGCCGTCCACAAGCAAACGGCCAGGTAGAAGCCTTTAATAAAATCATCTCAGACGGTCTCAAGAAAAAGATTGAACGAGCAGGCGGCCTATGGGCGGATGAACTACCACATGTTCTCTGGGCCATTAGGACGACTGAAAAAGGGGCGACTGGAGAAACTCCATTCCTCCTAACTTATGGTGCGGAAGCTGTTCTTCCAATAGAACACTACGAGCCGACTCTTCGAGTAATGCTATATGACGAAGAGGCAAACTGGGAAGCCATGCGCCTGGCATTAGATTCACTTCCTGAAAAGAGGGCAATGCTGTTTTGCGCCATGAGATCTATCGCCTGAGAATGACTAGATCATACAACAAAAAAGTACACAGGCGTCCACTCAAAGTAGGGACTTTGTACTTAGAAAAATGGAAGCAGTTGGTAGGCTAATGAGTCTGGCAAACTAACTCCAACTGGGAAGGACCCTACCGAATCTATGAGGAAGTCAGGGACGGTACCTACCGTCTGGAAACACCAGACGGACAACCGTTGCCTCGAACTTGGAATGTAGATAACCTTAAAAAATATTTCTTCTGAATAATGTAAAGTAAAGAGCTACTTAATAAAGTTTACACTTACTATTCAATTTTGTATTACGAGGGGCATGCCGTCTGTACCTTTACAGTCGGCTACTCTCCATTGAGTTTTTTTTTTTTTTTTTTTTTTTTTTTTTTTTTTTTTTTTTTTTTTCCATTGAGTATTTTACTCACAATACTTAGCTAAAAAGATTAGGGCCTGGCCGACCCTGTGCCTAACAGGCGGCTACCCTTCTTTTACTTAGCACCTACGTTCACCAAGAACTTACCAAGGCCACCGGCCGAATGATCAGACCAGGCGCCAAGCCAACTGATCAAATCTACAAAACTAATACGACCTGTCCCAACATCATAGCAGGCGTCCGACGGCATCCCTCCGGATGAAATTCGTCGCAGAGAGCAGCTCCCTTTTGGGTGGAACATTGTTCTATAAACTAATTACACGGCACCTATACGACTGTCCCCAAGGGCAACCACGTAGCCGTTTTTGAGACAAGGATAACTCTATCACTAACCAAACCAGTGGTAGCAGTTGACATCTGAGTCAGATGACCGCCTGTATTACTTGGGATAAATGCAGGGGGTACCTATTGAGTTAATAGCCAACAAACATTGGCGAATCAAGGGGTCTAGCCGGCTTACGCCGCCTGGTACCTCTACTTCTCAAACAAAAGTGACGGCGACTGAGTAACTCCAACGTTAACTCATAGTCACTCCAAATTTGGTATGGAACCTAAAAGGTTTGAGTCGTCCGCCTGTTTTAAACAAACAAGGGCACTCAAACCCCTATTCCTACTAGGTAACCTATTGAGTTAATAGCCAACAAACATTGGCAAATCAAGAGGATCAGCCGGCCTCCGCCGCCTGGTACCTCTACTATTCAATCTAGAGTGTGACGAAGACTAAGTAACTCCTATGTTAACTTAATAGTCACTCAAACTTAGTATGGAGCCTAAAAGGTATGAGTCGTCCGCCTGTTTTTAACAAACAGGGACTCTCAACCACTACTCTTGCTAGGTTAACAAATTACGAGTTAAAAGCCAACATTGGCAATAAAGGGAAACAACCGGTACCCGCCGCTTGTTATCCTACTTAATTCCTTGGCGACTAGGTAATACTATTTACTTGGTCAGACCGATTGAATAAATAGTTCGAATACCAATTGAATAAATGGCCGACTGATCGTCTATCCTGGAAACAGACAACCAGTCGTCCAGGGGCATAGGCGGCGTACTTACTATTTGTACCTGTCTGCAACGTTCGGCCATGTACAACAGTCGGTCTAGTGAACAATGGGATATTAGATATTGAATACTTAGACAAATTTGAATCAAAACAAAAATTTGATTAAAAATAAGCCGGTCATTAAAGACCAGCAAAATATTCAAAGCCCCGGCCCCCTGGCCGGGTAAAAACAAAGCAAACGGCACGCAGGCCGTGGAAAAAATACTTTAAGCTTAAGAAGGGGGCAGTTCAGTATTAGCAGCTGCCGCCTGGTCAGCACTCTTCTTGCTGGACTCGGCTTCAGCTGCACCCTCTTTTGATGCCTTACCCCCAAGTGGCACAAGCGCCACAACCGGCTCTTCCTCCTCCTCCAACGTATCTCCCAATGCCTCTTCTTCAGCAGCCGCCAGGATCTCTTGATTATATGTTTCCGAACACTGGCGGTACGTTCTTTCCCATGAGGCAAAGTCGGCATTGGGGAACAGGCGGCCCCAGGTCATGTGCTGGATTTGAGCGGAGTCTTCCACCATCTCCCAGACGAGCTCTTTCTTCTCTTGCTCGGCCTTTTCCGAGAGCTCTTGGGTAAGACTCTTCTCTTGGCTCACTAGGCGTTCTTTTACGTTGGCCAAAGATTTCTCCATGGCTTCGTAAGAGTGCATTTTTTGGCGAAGAGGTTTCAGCTCGGCCTTAAGATTTGTGACGGTCGCCTCCAGCTCGTCATTCTTCTTCTGGGCCGCCTCTAACTGAGCCCGAACAGCGGCGGTAGCCTGCGCCTGATAATAAAGAATATCAATGGTCAGTACTTCATTTTGGGCAATTTGAAACATTGCCTTATTACAGTTGGAGGCGGCCATAGCTTTTACGGCCTTTACCTCTTTGTTTTTCCGATCAATCGGCTTGCGAAGGCTGTTAACTCGGAGCAGGGCCTAAGTACAAAAAGAAAACAGGCGTCAGTTTCCAAACAAAAAAGATAACAGGCGTCCTGGAATTCAAATACTCAAAAAAGTATACCTCAGCAAGGACCCCTGCAATCCCATCAAGGTCAATGGTGCCGGCACCCCTGACCGCCTCCCTTTCAGATGGAGGAATTACTTTGATCATGGACTTGGCTACCTCAACCAAGTCAAGCCCCTGAGGGCCGGCTGCATCAAGCGTAAAAAAGCAAGTTAGATCTAGTCAAGAAGGAAGCAAGTGTAAAAGTTTTTACAAGTAATTGTCCATACTTCTAGGCGGCCCCGCCGGGGTTTTAGAAGAAGTGGCCGGCTGCTTCTCAGCCGCCACTGTTTTCCTGGAAGACCCAGGAGAGCTTGCAACAGTCGTCCTCCGGGCCTTGGGGTCCGGCTGTTGCGAGGAAGAAGCTCTTGGAGTGCCCGACTGAAAATAAAAAGAGTTAGTATATGCATAAGACAACTCCTAAAAGCAGAAGAGTTTTCGAAGCCTACCAAGGGTGCCCCCTTGTTGGGGGAGTCGGTACAAGACTGTTGCATGAGAGAGGCCCGCAACATGGCCGCCGCAGTCTTGGATGCTGTGATTTTGCTCATGGCGTCAGCTGCCACAAATAAACAACAAAGTTAGTAAAGATCCCAAGTAAACAAGGCGTGAAAAAACAGAGTATTTGACAGGCCGGCTACCTCTAGAGCACCGACTGCTGAGGCCACAGGCGGCCAAAAAGTACTCGTCATAGAGCCACTTGAAGCTCGGGACGCAGTTTAGGGGTACTTGCTCTCGTACCCCTGAAGTAGAGTTCACCCTAGTCTCTACTTTGAAGAGTCCTTTGTCTAGGATCTCTCTTTTAGCCTTTGGGGGAACAGGCGGCATGCTGCGGCCGCCTGCGAGAAGAGGCGGATCCCTATTCCACTTGTTAAAACGTTGGTTCAGCTCCGTGTCTGAACCCTCAATGATAAGGAAGGTGTTCCGCCAATCCTTCCATTTGTTCGCCTTACCTCTCGTCATGAGGTAACCCCTATGGCTTGTTAATTGATACCAGCCGGTACCTCCCGACTTAGGGGTCCGGCTGAGATAGTTCATGTGGGCGAAAGCCTCAAAGCTTGGCTCCACCCCGTACATTTCGCACCCGGCCACATAGCCGAGTACGTTTACCCAAGAATTGGGGGCTAACTGCCATAACCCCAAATCATACCCATCTAAAATCCGCTGAACAGCCGGATGTAATGGGAAGCGCAGTCCAGCTTTGATGGCCGCCACATAGCAGCCAAAGCAGCCGTCATCATAGCTGGTACCAGCCGGCCAGACGACAGTGTCTTCTGGATCCGGCACGAACAGTAAAAATTCCGGGCCCATTCTGTGGTTAGCAATAAAGCTCTCCACTTTGTCTTGCATGGTTGCGATCCGGCCCCGAAGTACCATGCAGTAGTAGGGGGCGTTTTCCTCTCTGTAAGAGGCGGACGGCTCCGCCCAATTGTCCCCCTTCTCAACTGCATGAGAAAGTCTCGCCTCTTGTAGGCGGCTATGTCTTTCTTCTGAGCCTGGAGAACTGTGGCCAGAAGAGCTGGACTCGGACTCGTCCTCTGACGAGTCCAAAGAGGACGATTCCTCCCCTCTCCCAGAGGGGCCCGCCTCCTCTCCCTTAGAAGGAGCAGGAGGAAAATTAGACATATCAACGGTAAGATGGGAAGGGACCACCTTGGCCCCTCTCTCAGAACTGTCGGCTTGGCAGCCGCCTCGTTTCAATTATACATCTGGCGCCTGGTCAGATGTTTCACTAATGAGCACCCTTTGGGAGGAGCCGTCTGAGTTTGAGATCATAGCAGTCTTTTTTGTTCTGGCCATCACGTTCTGCATAGACACAGATACAGTCGGACTTTGTATAAAGGGCAAAGATGGGTCCAGAAAAGGGCAGGCGGCACTCCTAGTCCTAGATTCAGCCGTCCCCGGTGACCGGCTGATCACTAACTTAGGTCGTGTCGTGTGCTTCCGTGGTGCCATTTCAAAAAATAAAAAGAAAGTTAAGAGTAAGAGAACTGAGTTACCTGAACGAGTGACGGTTGATGAAGTTCTGGAAATCCGGTGCAGTCGGCTTGTCAGAACAGGCGGTAGGCAGAAAAGGTCCGAAATGTCAGAGCAAGTTCAGGGGTCCGAATGTTTTCGCAAAGTTCTCAAATGTGAAAATGACCGAAGTCAGCACTTCCTTATATAGGCAAAGTGAGAAGGCGAAGGGTCGCTTCCAAATTCAAAATTTGGGCGGGAAAATCTCTCGGCCGTTTGCAAGGTGACACCTGTAGCAGGCCGTCGCCTGTCACCGTGCGACACCTGTCACAGGCGACACGTGACCAGTCACGTGCCACCTGTGAGGGGCAAATGATTAGGGGATTTTTATCCACCAATCACCGTCTGACAAGTAGACCAACCAGGTTCCGCCACGTGTCCTTCGCATAGGCCAATAGGAGCCTGCCACGTGTCAATCTCAGATACGTCAAATGGGAAAACCGGCCAACAAGGCCCAGTCCTCTCTAGAGGCCCGGTCAGCCCTAAGTTTACCCTAAACCTAGAGAGTGGCACGCTTCTCAAGACTATAAATACTTAATTAATCCTCATTAATTAAGGAATCAAGAAAACATTAGGCAATCAAGCAATTGAGAGAGCAACTGATCAAGCAGTTAATCTCACCTGAAGAACAGAGAAGAACAGAAACATTACGGAACACTAATAACCGGCTAATCTCGCTAACAAAGCAGATTACCAACATTAAACACTCTCACCTAGAGAGATCTTATTGCTTTAATTTCCGTATTAATTACTCCTTAATCAGGTACTAACTTGATCGTTGGAGGCGGAGCTCTCAGGAGTCTCCGTTATTTTCCAGGTACAGGCGTCCGGTTCCAGTCTCGGAATTGTAACTCTCCCGCAGGACATCAGAAAACCCCGAAACACTTTGTATAATGCATTTCACTTTCATTGATTTAAATAACTTTGTTTGAATGTGTTTGACTTTCATTTTATTCAAATAGCTTTGTTTGAATGTGTTTGACTTTCATTTGATTCAATTAGTTTTGTAGAATGCATTTCACTTTCATTTGATTTAAATAACTTTGTTTGAATGTGTTTGACTTTTGTTTGATTCAAATAGCTTTGTTTGAATGTGTTTGACTTTCATTTGATACAATTAGCTTTGTAGAATGCATTTCACTTTCATTTGATTTAAATAACATTGTTTGAATTTGTTTGACTTTCATTTGATTCAATTAGCTTTGTAAAATGTGTTTGACTTTCATTTGATTGAAATAACTTTGTTTGAATGTATTTGACTCTCATTTGATTCAAATAGCTTTGTTTGAATGTGTTTGACTTTCATTTGATTCAATTAGCTTTGTAGAATGCATTTCACTTTCATTTGATTTAAATAACTTTGTTTGAATGTGTTTGACTTTCATTTGATTCAAATAGCTTTGTTTGAATGTGTATGACTTTCATTTGATTCAATTAGCTTTGTAGAATGTATTTGACTTTCGTTTGATTTAATTAGCTTTGTGTGAATGTATTTGACTCTCTTTTGATTCAAATAGCTTTCTTTGAATGTGTTTGACTTTCATTTGATTCAATTAGCTTTGTAGAATGTATTTGACTTTTATTTGATTTAATTATCTTTGTGTGAATGTATTTGACTCTCATTTGATTCAAATAGCTTTATTTAAATGTTTTTGACTTTAATTTGATTCTATTAGCTTTGTAGAATGTATTTGATTGTTATTTGATTTAAATTGCTTTATTTGAATGCGTTTGACTTTCTTTTGATTCAATTAGCTTTGTAGAATGTATATGAATTTTATTTGATTCAAATAGCTTTGTTTGAATGTGTTTAACATTCATTTGATTCAATTAGCTTTGTAGAATGTATTTGATTTTCATTTGATTCAAATAGCTTTGTTTGAATGTGTTTAACATTCATTTGATTTAATTAGCTTTGTAGAATGCATTTCACTTTCATTTGATTTAAATAACTTTGTTTGAATGTGTTTGACTTTCATTTGATTCAAATAGCTTTGTTTGAATGTGTTTGACTTTCATTTGATTCAATTAGCTTTGTAGAATGTATTTGACTTTTATTTGATTTAATTAGCTTTGTGTGAATGTATTTGACTCTCATTTGATTGAAATTGCTTTGTTTGAATGCGTTTGACTTTCATTTGATTCAATTAGCTTTGTAGAATGTATTTGACTTTTATTTGATTTAATTAGCTTTGTGTGAATGTATTTGACTCTCATTTGATTCAAATAGCTTTGTTTGAATGTGTTTGACTTTCATTTGATTCAATTAGCTTTGTAGAATGTATTTGACTTTTATTTGATTTAATTAGCATTGTTTGAATGTATTTGACTCTCATTTGATTCAAATAGCTTAGTTTGAATGTGTTTGACTTTCATTTGATTCAATTAGCTTTGTAGAATGGATTTCACTTTCATTTGATTTAAATAACTTTGTTTGAATGTTTTTGACTTTCATTTGATTCAAATAGCTTTGTTTGAATGTGTTTGACTTTCATTTGATTCTATTAGCTTTGTATAATGCATTTCACTTTCATTGATTTAAATAACTTTGTTTGAATGTGTTTGACTTTCATTTTATTCAAATAGCTTTGTTTGAATGTGTTTGACTTTCATTTGATTCAATTAGTTTTGTAGAATGCATTTCACTTTCATTTGATTTAAATAACTTTGTTTGAATGTGTTTGACTTTCATTTGATTCAATTAGCTTTGTAGAATGCATTTCACTTTCATTTGATTAAAATAACTTTGTTTGAATGTGTTTGACTTTCATTTGATTCAAATAGCTTTGTTTGAATGTGTATGACTTTCATTTGATTCAATTAGCTTTGTAGAATGTATTTGACTTTCGTTTGATTTAATTAGCTTTGTGTGAATGTATTTGACTCTCTTTTGATTCAAATAGCTTTCTTTGAATGTGTTTGACTTTCATTTGATTCAATTAGCTTTGTAGAATGTATTTGACTTTTATTTGATTTAATTATCTTTGTGTGAATGTATTTGACTCCCATTTGATTCAAATAGCTTTGTTTAAATGTTTTTGACTTTAATTTGATTCTATTAGCTTTGTAGAATGTATTTGATTGTTATTTGATTCAAATTGCTTTGTTTGAATGCGTTTGACTTTATTTTGATTCAATTAGCTTTGTAGAATGTATATGAATTTTATTTGATTCAAATAGCTTTGTTTGAATGTGTTAACATTCATTTGATTCAATTAGCTTTGTAGAATGTATTTGATTTTCATTTGATTCTAATAGCTTTGTTTGAATGTGTTTGACTTTCATTTGATTCAATTAGCTTTATAGAATGCATTTCACTTTCATTTGATTTAAATAACTTTGTAGAATGTATTTGACTTTCATTTGATTCAAATAGCCTTGTTTGAATGTGTTTAACATTCATTTGATTTAATTAGCTTTATAGAATGCATTTCACTTTCATTTGATTTAAATAACTTTGTTTGAATATGTTTGACTTTCATTTGATTCAAATAGCTTTGTTTGAATGTGTTTGACTTTCATTTGATTCAATTAGCTTTGTAGAATGTATTTGACTTTTATTTGATTTAAGTAGCTTTGTGTGAATGTATTTGACTCTCATTTGATTCAAATAGCTTTCTTTGAATGTGTTTGACTTTCATTTGATTCAATTAGCTTTGTAGAATGTATTTGACTTTTATTTGATTTAATTATCTTTGTGTGAATGTATTTGACTCTCATTTGATTCAAATAGCTTTGTTTGAATGTTTTTGACTTTCATTTGATTCTATTAGCTTTGTAGAATGTATTTGATTCTTATTTGAATCAAATTGCTTTGTTTGAATGCGTTTGACTTTCTTTTGATTCAATTAGCTTTGTAGAATGCATTTCACTTTCATTTGATTTAAATAACTTTGTAGAATGTATTTGACTTTCATTTGATTCAAATAGCCTTGTTTGAATGTGTTTAACATTAATTTGATTTAATTAGCTTTGTAGAATGCATTTCACTTTCATTTGATTTAAATAACTTTGTATGAATGTGTTTGACTTTCATTTGATTCAAATAGCTTTGTTTGAATGTGTTTGACTTTCATTTTATTCAATTAGCTTTGTAGAATGTATTTGACTTTTATTTTATTTAATTAGCTTTGTGTGAATGTATTTGACTCTCATTTGATTCAAATTGCTTTGTTTGAATGCGTTTGACTTTCTTTTGATTCAATTAGCTTTGTAGAATGTATATGACTTTTATTTGATTCAAATAGCTTTGTTTGAATGTGTTTAACATTCATTTGATTCAATTAGCTTTGTAGAATGTATTTGATTTTCATTTGATTCAAAAAGCTTTGTTTGAATGTATTTGACTTTCATTTGATTCAATTAGCTTTGTAGAATGTATTTTACTTTCATTTGATTCAATTAGCTTTGTAGAATGTATTTGACTTTTATTTGATTTAATTAGCTTTGTGTGAATGTATTTGACTCTCATTTGATTCAAATAGCTTTGTTTGAATGTGTTTGACTTTCATTTGATTCAATTAGCTTTGTAGAATGTATTTGACTTTTATTTGATTTAATTAGCATTGTTTGAATGTATTTGACTCTCATTCGATTCAAATAGCTTAGTTTGAATGTGTTTGACTTTCATTTGATTCAATTAGCTTTGTAGAATGGATTTCACTTTCATTTGATTAAAATAACTTTGTTTGAATGTTTTTGACTTTCATTTGATTCAAATAGCTTTGTTTGAATGTGTTTGACTTTCATTTGATTCAATTAGCTTTGTATAATGCATTTCACTTTCATTGATTTAAATAACTTTGTTTGAATGTGTTTGACTTTCATTTTATTCAAATAGCTTTGTTTGAATGTGTTTGACTTTCATTTGATTCAATTAGTTTTGTAGAATGCATTTCACTTTCATTTGATTTAAATAACTTTGTTTGAATGTGTTTAACTTTCATTTTATTCAAATAGCTTTGTTTGAAAGTGTTTGACTTTCATTTGATTGAATTAGCTTTGTAGAATGTATTTGAATTTTATTTGATTTAATTAGCTTTGTTCGAAAGTATTTGACTCTCATTTGATTCAAATAGCTTGGTTTGAATGTGTTTGACTTTCATTTGATTCATTTAGCTTTGTATAATGCATTACACTTTCATTGATTTAAATACCATTGTTTGAATATGTTTGACTTTTATTTGATTCAAGTAGCTTTGTTTGAAAGTGTTTGACTTTCATTTGATTGAATTAGCTTTGTAGAATGTATTTGACTTTCATTTGATTTAAATAGCTTTGTTTGAATGTATTTGACTCTCATTTGATTCAAATAGCTTTGTTTGTATTTGTTTGACTTTCATTTGATTCAATTAGCTTTGTAGAATGCATTTCACTTTCATTTGATTTAAATAACTTTGTTTGAATGTGTTTGACTTTTGTTTGATTCAAATATCTTTGTTTGAATGTGTTTGACTTTCATTTGATACAATTAGCTTTGTAGAATGCATTTCACTTTCATTTGATTTAAATAACTTTGTTTGAATTTGTTTGACTTTCATTTGATTCAATTAGCTTTGTAAAATGTGTTTGACTTTCATTTGATTGAAATAACTTTGTTTGAATGTATTTGACTCTCATTTGATTCAAATAGCTTTGTTTGAATGTGTTTGACTTTCATTTGATTCAATTAGCTTTGTAGAATGCATTTCACTTTCATTTGATTTAAATAACTTTGTTTGAATGTGTTTGACTTTCATTTGATTCAAATAGCTTTGTTTGAATGTGTATAACTTTCATTTGATTCAATTAGCTTTGTAGAATGTATTTGACTTTCATTTGATTTAATTAGCTTTGTGTGAATGTATTTGACTCTCATTTGATTCAAATAGCTTTCTTTGAATGTGTTTGACTTTCATTTGATTCAATTAGCTTTGTAGAATGTATTTGATTGTTATTTGATTCAAATTGCTTTGTTTGAATGCGTTTGACTTTCTTTTGATTCAATTAGCTTTGTAGAATGTATATGACTTTTATTTGATTCAAATAGCTTTGTTTGAATGTGTTTAACATTCATTTGATTCAATTAGCTTTGTAGAATGTATTTGATTTTCATTTGATTCAAATAGCTTTGTTTGAATGTGTTTGACTTTCATTTGATTCAATTAGCTTTGTAGAATGCATTTCACTTTCATTTGATTTAAATAACTTTGTAGAATGTATTTGACTTTCATTTGATTCAAATAGCCTTGTTTGAATGTGTTTAACATTCATTTGATTTAATTAGCTTTGTAGAATGCATTTCACTTTCATTTGATTTAAATAACTTTGTTTGAATGTGTTTGACTTTCATTTGATTCAAATAGCTTTGTTTGAATGTGTTTGACTTTCATTTGATTCAATTAGCTTTGTAGAATGTATTTGACTTTTATTTGATTTAATTAGCTTTGTGTGAATGTATTTGACTCTCATTTGATTCAAATAGCTTTGTTTGAATGTGTTTGACTTTCATTTGATTCAATTAGCTTTGTAGAATGTATTTGACTGTTATTTGATTCAAATACCTTTGTTTGAATGCTTTTGACTTTCTTTTGATTCAATTAGCTTTGTTGACTGTATTTGAATTTCAATTGATTCAAATAGCTTTGTTTGGATGTGTTTGACATTCATTTGATTCAATTAGCTTTGTAGAATGTATTTGATTTTCATTTGATTCAAATAGCTTTGTTTGAATGTGTTTGACTTTCATTTGATTCAATTAGCTTTGTAGATTGTATTTGACTTTTATTTGATTTAATTAGCTTTGTGTGAAGTATTTGACTCTCATTTGTTTTAAATAGCTTTGTTTGAATGTGTTTGACTTTCATTTGATTCAATTAGCTTTGTAGAATGTATTTTACTGTTATTTGATTCATATAGCTTTGTTTGAATGCGTTTGACTTTCTTTTGACTCAATTAGCTTTGTAGAATGTATTTGACTTTCATTTGATTTAAATAGCTTTGTTTGAATGTGTTTGACATTCATTTTATTCAATTAGCTTTGTAGAATGTATTTGACTTTCATTTGATTCAAATAGCTTTGTTTAAATATATTTGACTCTCATTTGATTCAAATTGCTTTGTTTGAATGTGTTGGACTTTCATTTGATTCAATTAGCTTTGTAGAATGCATTTCATTTTCATTTGATTCAAATAGCTTTGTAGAATGCATTTCACTTTCATTTGATTCAATTAGCTTTGTAGAATGCATTTCACTTTCATTTGATTCAAATAGCTTTGTTTGAATGTGTTTTGTTTCGGGGTTTTCTGATGTCCTGCGGGAGAGTTACATTTCCGAGACTGGAACTGGACGCCTGTACCTGCATAATAGGTCCAGGGTGGACGAATAAGCGTGTGCCACGTGGCAAGCCTTGAGAGGTCCAACTGGGGGACACTTGGCAGGACCTGATTGGCCCACGTGGCGCATTCCGATTGGTGGGAGCAAAATCCCCTAATCATTTGCCCCTCACAGGTGGCACGTGACTGGTCACGTGTTACCTGTGACAGGTGTCGCCCTGTAACAGGCGACGGCCTGCTACAGGTGTCACTCGGCGAAAGGCCGAGAGATTCTTCCGCCAAAATTTTGAATTCTGGAAGTGACCCTTCGCCTTGTCACTTCGCCTATATAAAGGATTGTTGACTTCGGTCATTTTCACACTTGAGAACTTTGTGAGAGAACATTCGGACCCCTGAACTTGCTCTGACATTTTGGACCCTTTCTGCCTACCGCCTGCTCTGACAAGCCGACTGCAAATGATTTTCAGATTTTCATCAACGTCACTCGTTTAGGTAACCGTCGGTTCTCTTACTCTTAATTTTCTCTTTATTTTATTCTTTTTTTTGAAATGGCACCACGGAAGCACACGACACGGCCTAGGTTAGTTATCAGCCGGTCACCGGGGACGACTGAATCTAGGACTAGGAGTGCCGCCTGCCCTTTTCCGGACCCATCTTTGCCCTTTATACAAAGTCCGACTGTCTCTGTGTCTATGCAGAACATGATGGCCAGAACAAAAAGAATTGCTAGGATTTCGAACTCAGACGGCTCCTCCCACAGGATGCCGATTAGTGAAACATCTGACCAGGCGCCAGATGTGGAAGTGAACCAAAGTGGCTTGAAAGCCGGCAGTTCTGAGGGAGGAGTCAAAGTGACCCCTTCCAATTTTACAGTTGACAAGTCTACATTTTCTCCTGCTCCTTTTAAAGGAGAGGAGGCGGGCCCCTCTGGGAGAGGGGAGGAGTCGTCCTCTTCGGACTCGTCAGAGGACGAATCCGAGTCTAGCTCTTCTGGCCATGCTTCTCTGGACACAGAAGAGAAAAACAGTCGCCTACAAGAGGCGAGGCTTTCTCATGCAGTTGAGAAGGGGGACAATTGGGCGGAGCCATCCGCCTCTCACCGAGAGCAAAATACCCCCTACTACTGCACTGTCCCACGGGGCCGGATAACGGCCATGCAAGAGAAAGTGGGGAGCTTTATTGCGAACCACACAATGGGCCCCGGCTTTTTAGTGTTCGTGCCGGATCCAGAGGACACAGTCGTCTGGCCGGCTGGTACTAGCTATGATGGCGCCTGCTTTGGCTGCTACGAGGCGGCAATCAAGGCTGGGCTGCGCTTCCCACTGCATCCGGCTATTCAGCGGATCCTGGATGGGTATGAGTTGGGGTTATGGCAGTTAGGCCCGAACTCCTGGGTCAACGTACTCGGCTATGTGGCCGGGTGCGAACTGCACGGGGTGCAGCCGAACTTCGAGGCTTTCGCCCACATGAACTACCTAAGCCGGACCCCTAAGGCAGGCGGTACCGGCTGGTATCAATTGACGAGCCACAGGGGCTACCTCATGACAAGAGGTAAAGCAAACAAATGGAAGGACTGGCGGAGCACCTTCCTTATCATTGAGAGTTCAGACACAAAGCTGAACAAGCGCTTCAACAGGTGGAACAGGAATCCGCCCCTTCTTGCAGGCGGCCGCAGCATGCCGCCTGTTCCCCCCAAGGCTAAGAAAGAGATCCTAGATAAAGGACTCTTCAAAGTAGAGTCGAGGGTGAACTCTACTTCAGGGGTACGAGAGCAAGTACCCCTGCACTGCGTCCCGAGCTTCAAATGGCTCTACGACGAGTACTTTTTGGCCGCCTGTGGCCTCAGCAGTCGGTGCTCAAGAGGTAGCCGGCCTGTCGAATACTCTGTTTTTCCATGCATTTCTGTGATGACTTTTTATTAACTTTGCTATTTGTTTTTGCAGCGGACGCCATGAGCAAAATTACTGCCTCCAAGACTGCGGCGGCCATGTTACGGGCCTCCATCATGCAACAATCTTCAACCGACTCCCCAACAAGGGGGCACCCTTGGTGAGCTTCGAACCCTTCACTCTCTTTTTTGGAGTTGGGTTTATGCATATACTGACCGAGTGTTTTTTTTTTTTTTTTTTTTTTTTTTTTTTAGACGGGAGCTCCAAGAGCTTCTTCTTCCCAACAGCCGGACTCCAAGACTCGGAGGAAGACTATTGCGAGCTCTCCTGGTTCTGCCTGGAAACATGCGGCGGCTGAGAAGCAGCCGACCACTTCTTGTAAAACTCCAGCTAGGCCACCTAGAAGTATGAAATTGTCCTTGTAAATTTTAGACTTGCTCCCTTCTTTACTAGGTCTGATCCGTTTGTCTATGCTTGATGCAGCCGGCCCTCAGGAGCCTGACTTGGTCGAGGCGGCCAAGTCTATGATCAAGGCCGTTCCTCCAGCTGAAGGGGAGGCGGTTAGGGGTGTCGGCACCCTTGACCTAGACGGGATTGCAGGGGTCCTTGCTGAGGTATACATAGCATATTTTTGAGTATTTGAATTCCAGGACGCCTTTTTTTTTTTTGTTTGGAAACAGACGCCTGTTCCCTTTTTACTTAGGCCCTGCTCCGAGTGAACGGCCTCCGTAAGCCGCTTGACAGGAAGAACAAAGAGGTAAAGGCCGCAAAAGCTATGGCCGCCTCTTACTTTGATAAGGCAATGTTTCAAATTGCCCAAAATGAGGTTCTGACAATTGACATTCTTTATTATCAGGCGCATGCTACTTCTGCCATTCGGGCTCAGTTAGAGGCGGCCTAGAAGAGAAATAGCGAGCTGGAGGCGACCATCAACAATCTCAAGGCCGAGCTGAGACCTCTTCGCCAAAAGATGTCCTCATACGAAACCTTAGAGAAATCCTTGGCGAACGTAAAGGAACGCCTGGTGACCCAGGAGAAGAGTCTTACTCAAGAGCTCTCGGAAAAGGCCGAGCAAGAAAAGAAAGAGCTGGTCCGGGAGATGATGGAAGACTTTGCTCAAATCCAGCGCATGACCTGGGGCCGCCTCTTCCCCAATGCCGACTATTACTCCTAGGAAAAAACGTACCGCCAGTGTTCTGATAGATATAATCAAGAGATCCTGGCGGCTGCTGAGGACGAGGCGTTGGAGGAGGAGGAACCAGTAGTGGCGCTTGTGCCGCTTGGGGGTAATGCATCGAAGAAAGATGCAGCTGAAGCCGAGTCAAGCAAGAAGAGTGCTGACCAGGCGGCAGTTGCTAATATTGAAGATCTGCCCCCTTCTTAAGCTTTATGTCTTCTTTCCACGGCCTGCGTGCCGTTTGTTTGTATTTACCTGGCCAGGGGGCCGGGGTTCTGAATATTTGGTCGGTCTTTAATGACCGGCTTCTTTTTATGCCAAAATATTTCATTTTTGTTTTGTTTCAAATTTGTTTAAGTATCGAATATTCTGAGATCCAATTGCACACTATACCGACTGTTTTGCATGGCCGATAGTTGCGGACAGGTACGAGAGATAGTTAGTCACACTACCTATGCCCCTGGACGACTGGTTGTTTGTTTCCATGCTAAGCGATCAGTCGGCCACTTTAAGGAATGGATTTTTTCAACCAAGTAGGAAGGTGGTTTCCTACCTGCCTTGTTTGTGTTTTTAAGCTGGAAACTCTAGTCGGTCTAGGCCGTCTGTTCCCCGCCACTTTTAATCTAGTGTAACCAGGCGCTGTATGAACACCTTTTTAGTTCATACTAAATTTTTAAGGAGTGACCAAGTAAACATGATTGTTACCTAGTCGCCAAGTGACTGAGTAGTAGAGGTATCAAGCGGTGGGTACCGGTTGTTCCCCTTTATTCGCCAATGTTTGTTGGCTATTAACTCATAAGTACCAACTGTTTTTATCCCAAGTAGTTCAGTCGGTCGGTTGACACGGATGGTTACTACGAACACTTGTTTGACCTGATTAGTCAGTTAAGTGAGAGGTATCCTTGTCCGGGAAATGGCTACGTGGTTGTCTTGGTTAGACAGTCGTATAGGTGTCGTGTAATGGTTTTATAGAGCAATGTTCCACCCAAAAGGGAGCTGCTCTCTGCGACGAATTTCATCCGGATGGATGCCGTCGGACGCCTGCTATAACGTTGGGACAGGTCGAATTGAATTATTATATTTTGATCAGTTGGCTTGGCGCCTGGTCTGATCATATGAGCCTTTGATAGTTCTTGGTGAACTGTGTTCTAGGAGAGTAACCGATTGTGTGGAACAAGCGGCGTGCCCCTCTTAGGAAAAAATGAAAATTAAACATGGAGAGTAGCCGACCGTTTGTTAGTAGGCATGTCCCTCTTAGTACAGAATTGAATAAAACATCAAACTTTTATTCAGCAGTCCTCGACTATTTACATCATTCAAAAGAAATATTTCTTAAGATTATCTACATTCCAAGTTCGAGGCAATGATTGGCCGTCTGGTGTTTCCAGACGGTAGGTACCGTCCCTGACCTCTTCATAGATTCGGTAGGGTCCTTCCCAGTTGGGAGTTAGTTTGCCAGACTCATTAGCCCTACCAACTGCTTCCATTTTTCTAAGTACAAAGTCCCCCACTTTGAGTGGACGCCTGTGTACTTTTTTGTTGTATGATCTAGTCATTATCAGGCGGTAAATTTCATGGCGCAAGACAACAGTGCCTCTCCTTTCAGGGAGTGAGTCTAATGCCAGGCGCAGGGCTTCCCAGTTTGCCTCTTCGTCATATAGCATTACTCGAAGAGTCGGCTCGTAGTGTTCTATTGGAAGAACAGCTTCCGCACCATAAGCTAGGAGGAATAGAGTTTCTCCAGTCGGCCCTTTTTCAGTCGTCCTAATGGCCCAGAGAACATGTGGTAAATCATCCGCCCATAGGCCGCCTGCTCGTTCAATCTTTTTCTTGAGACCGTCTGAGATGATTTTATTGAAAGCTTCTACGTGGCCGTTTGCTTGTGGACGGCCGACTGATGCAAAGTAGTGTGCAATTCCTTGGTCACCCAACCAGCTTTTGAGAACAGGCGTCTTAAATTGGGGACCATTATCAAAGACCATAGACATGGGAACCCCGAACCGAGTGATGACATTTTTCCAGTTGAATGAAATTACATCCTTCGTCTTGATTCCCTTTACAGCCTCCGCCTCCACCCATTTAGTGAAGTAGTCGACTGCAACAAGTATGTACCTTCTTCCGCCTGTAACAGGCGTATAGGGACCCAGAATATCCATGCCCTACTTAGCAAACGGTAGTGGGCTATGAATGGTAGTGAGATCAGTAGCCGGACGGTGAATTAGTTTGCCAAACCTTTGGCACTTGTCACATTTTTTCACCATCTCCATTGCATCTGCTTCTAAAGTAGGCCAAAAGTAGCCCTGCCGCCTTGCCCGTTGAGCAAGCTTCCTACCGCCTATATGGGAAGCACGGTAACCAGAGTGAACATCGTCTAGTATCTCTCGCCCCTTTTCTGGAGTAACACACTTTAAGAAGGGTTGAAGGTACCCCTTTTTGTGAAGTTCTCCCTTTATCATTTCAAAACTGGCTGCTCGTTTTTTCAGCGCTGCCGCCTGGTGATGATCATCTGGCAGGACACCATCGGTCAGATATGCCCTGATTGGATCCATCCAGGTTGAGCTTCTGTCTAAGATTCCAATAGGGTCTTCCTCGATGCTTCTCTTCTCCATCACTTCCCAAAAAACAGTTCGAGGAGTATCACAAGAGGCGGATGATGCTAATTTTGAAAGTGCATCCGCCTGGTTGTTTTCTGATCTCGGCACTTGAGTCAGATGAAAATCTTCAAGGGATCCGACTGCCTGTCGTACTGCCTGTAAATACTTGATCATGGCCGGATGGGTTGCTTCGTATTTACCATTATACTGACTCACTATTAATTGTGAATCGGAACAGGCGTCTATTTTTCGTGCCCCTGCAGCCTTGCACATGCGGATTCCGGCTAGTAAAGCTTCATATTCTGCCTCATTGTTTGAGGCCTGAAAACTGAAGCGTAGAGCATACTCGTACCTGTCGCCCTCTGGCGATTGACATATGACGCCTGCCCCACAACCATTTGAAGTAGAGCTTCCATCCACATATACCTTCCAGACTTTGTCTGGATCTCGAGAATCAGGGGGGCGAGTCATCTCAACAATAAAGTCAGCAAAGGCTTGCCCTTTCACTGCTTTTCTAAGCTCGAAAGTAACTTCGAGGCTCTGAATTTCTATGGCCCATTTGATCATCCGGCCTGACGACTCCATGGTGGTCAGTGGCCGCTTGATAGGTTGATCTGTATACACGACGACTGCATGTGCCAAAAAGTAGGGCTTCAATTTTTTAACAGCCATGAAGAGTGCAAGATCAAATTTCTCCACTAAGGGACACCTCAACTCGGCATTTTTCAATACATGACTTACAAAGTAGGCCGGGAGCTGACAGCCGTCTCTTTCAGCAAGAAGAACAACGCTTAACGCATGATCAGAGACGGCCAGATACATGTAGAGTACTTCTTTGGGCAAAGGGCTGACCAGCCTTGGCAAGGAATGCAAGTGAACTTTCAATTTCTGGAAGGCCGCCTCAGCATCCGGCCCCCATTCAAACCTTGCCTTCTTCTTAATGGCCTGGAAGAAGTATAAGCATTTGTCGCCTGATCGACTTAGAAATCTTCCTAAGGCCGCCAGACAACCTGTTAACTTCTGAACCTCTCGGACGGTACGAGGCGACTGCATATCGATGACCGCCTGTACCTTCTCAAGGTTCGACTCTATTCCTCTCTGATTGATAAGGAATCCGAGAAATTTCCCAGACTCAACTCCAAATACACATTTCTTGGGATTAGCTTTGTAGAATGCATTTCACTTTCAGTTTGACTTTCGTTTGATTCAAATAGCTTTGTAGAATGTATTGACTTTTATTTTATTTAATTAGCTTTGTTTGAATGTGTTTGACTTTCATTTGATACAATTAGCTTTGTAGAATGTATTTGACTTTCATTTGATTCAAATAGCTTTGTTTGAATGTGTTTGAAATTCATTTGATTTATTTAGCTATGTAGAATGTATTTGACTTTCATTTGATTCAAATAGATTTGTCTGAATATGTTTGACTTTTATTTGATTCAAATAGCTTTGTTTGAATGTGTTTGACTTTCATTTCATTCAATTAGCTTTGTAGAATGTATTTGACTTTCATTTGATTAAAATAGCTTTGTTTGAATGTGTTTGTCTTTCATTTGATACAATTAGCTTTGTAGAATGTATTTGACTTTCATTTTATTCAAATAGCTTTGGTTGAATGTTTTTGACTTTCATTTGATTCAATTAGTTTTGTTTGAATGTGTTTGACTTTCATATGATTCAAATAGCTTTGTTTGAATGTGTTTGACTTTCATTTGATTCAACTAGCTTTGTAGAATGTATTTGACTTTCATTTGATTCAAGTAGCTTTGTTGGAATGTGTTTGACTTTCATTTGATTCAAATAGCTTTGTAGAATGTATTTGACTTTCATTTGATTCAAATAGCTTTATTTGAATGTTTTTGACTTTCATTTGATACAATTAGCTTTGTAGAATGTATTTGAGTCTCATTTGATTCAAGTAGCTTTGTTTGAATGTGTTTGATTTTCATTTGATTCAATTAGCTTTGTAGAATGCATTTCACTTTCATTTGATTTAAATAACTTTGTTTGAATGTGTTTGACTTTCATTTGATTCAAATAGCTTTGTTTGAATGTGTTTGACTTTCATTTGATTCAATTAGCTTTGTAGAATGCGTTTGACTTTCATCTGATTAAAATAGCTTTGTTTGAATGTGTTTGACTTTCATTTGATGCAAATAGCTTTGTTTGAATGAGTTTGACTTTCATTTGATTTAATTAGCTTTGTAGAATGTATTTGACTTTCATTTGATTCAATTAGCTTTGTAGAATGCATTTCACTTTCAGTTGATTTAAATAGCGTTGTTTGAATGTGTTTGACTCTCATTTGATTCAAATAGCTTTGTTTGAATGTGTTGGAAATTCATTTGATTTAATAAGCTATGTAGAATGTATTTGACTTTCATTTTACTCAAATAGATTTGTCTGAATGTGTGAGTTTTACTTGATACAATTAGCTTTGTAGAATTTATTTGACTTTCATTTGATTCAAATAGCTTTGTAGAATGTATTGACTTTTATTTTATTTAATTGGCTTTGTTTGAATGTGTTTGTCTTTCATTTGATACAATTAGCTTTGTAAAATGTATTTGACTTTCATTTGATTCAAATAGCTTTGTAGAATGTATTGACTTTTATTTTATTTAATTAGCTTAGTTTGAATGTATTTGACTCTCATTTGATTCAAATAGCTTTGTAGAATGTATTTGACTTTCATTTCATTGTAGAATGCATTTCACTTTCATTTGATTTAAATAGCTATATTTGAATGTGTTTGACTTTCATTTGATATAATTAGCTTTGTAGAATGTATTTGACTTTCATTTGATTCAAATAGCTTTGTTTGAATGTGTTTGACTTTCATTTGATTCAATTAGGTTTGTAGAATGTATTTGACTTTCATTTAATTAAAATAGCTTTGTTTGAATGTGTTTGACTTTCATTTGATTCAATTAGCTTTGTTTGAATGTATTTGACTTTCATTTGATTCAAATAGCTACGTTTGAATGTGTTTGACTTTCATTTGATTCAATTAGCTTTGTAGAATGTATTTGACTTTCATTTGATTAAAATAGCTTTGTTTGAATGTGTTTGACTTTCATTTGATTCAATTAGCTTTGTAGAATGTATTTGACTTTCATTTGATACAATTAGCTTTGTAGAAGGTATTTGACTTTCATTTGATACAAATAGCTTTGTTTGAATGTTTTTCACTTTCATTTGATTCAATTAGTTTTGTTTGAATGTATTTGACTTTCATTTGATCCAAATAGCTTTGTTTGAATGTGTTTGACTTTCATTTGATTCAACTAGCTTTGTAGAATGTATTTGACTTTCATCTGATTAAAATAGCTTTGTTTGAATGTGTTTGACTTTCATTTGATTCAAATAGCTTTGTTTGAATGAGTTTGACTTTCATTTGATTCAATTAGCTTTGTAGAATGTATTTGACTTTCATTTGATTCAATTAGCTTTGTAGAATGCATTTCACTTTCATTTGATTTAAATAGCGTTGTTTGAATGTGTTTGACTTTCATTTGATTCAAATAGCTTTGTTTGAATGTGTTTGAAATTCATTTGATTTAATTAGCTATGTAGAATGTATTTGACTTTTATTTGATTCAAATAGATTTGTCTGAATATGTTTGACTTTTATTTGATTCAAATAGCTTTGTTTGAATGTGTTTGACTTTCATTTCATTCAATTAGCTTTGTAGAATGTATTTGACTTTCATTTGATTAAAATAGCTTTGTTTGAATGTGTTTGTCTTTCATTTGATTCAATTAGCTTTGTAGAATGTATTTGACTTTCATTTGATACAATTAGCTTTGTAGAATGTATTTTACTTTCATTTTATTCAAATAGGTTTGGTTGAATGTTTTTGACTTTCATTTGATTCAATTAGTTTTGTTTGAATGTGTTTGACTTTCATATGATTCAAATAGCTTTGTTTGAATGTGTTTGACTTTCATTTGATTCAACTAGCTTTGTAGAATGTATTTGACTTTCATTTGATTCAAGTAGCTTTGTTGGAATGTGTTTGACTTTCATTTGATTCAAATAGCTTTGTAGAATGTATTTGACTTTCATTTGATTCAAATAGCTTTATTTGAATGTTTTTGACTTTCATTTTATACAATTAGCTTTGTAGAATGTATTTGAGTTTCATTTGATTCAAATAGCTTTGTTTGAATGATTTTGACTTTTATTTGATTCAATTAGTTTTGTAGAATGCATTTAACTTTCATTTGATTTAAATAACTTTGTTTGAATGTGTTTAACTTTCATTTGATTCAAATAGCTTTGTTTGAATGTGTTTGACTTTCATTTGATTCAATTAGCTTTATAGAATGTATTTGACATTTATTTGATTTAAATAACTTTGTTTGAATGTGTTTGACTTTCATTTGATTCAATTAGCTTTGTAAAATGCATTTCACTTTCATTTAATTTAAATAGCTTTGTTTGAATGTGTTTAACTTTTATTTGATTCAAATCCTTTGTTTTGAATGTGTTTGACTTTCATTTGATCAATTAGCTTTGTAGAATGTATTTGATTTTCATTTGATTCAAATAGATTTGTCTGAATGTGTTTGACTTTCATTTGATTTAATTAGCTTTGTAAAATGCATTTGACTTTCATCTGATTAAAATAGCTTTGTTTGAATTTGTTTGACTTTCATTTGATTCAAATAGCTTTGTTTGAATGAGTTTGACTTTCATTTGACTCAATTAGCTTTGTAGAATGTATTTGACTTTCATTTGATTCAATTAGATTTGTAGAAAGCATTTCACTTTCATTTGATTTAAATAGCTTTGTAGAATGTATTTGACTTTCTATTTATTCAAATAGCATTGTAGAATGCATTTCACTTTCATTTGATTTAAATAGCTATATTTTAATGTGTTTGACTTTCATTTGATACAATTAGCTTTGTAGAATGTATTTGACTTTCATTTGATTCAAATAGCTTTGTTTGAATGTGTTTGACTTTCATTTGATTCAATTAGCTTTGTAGAATGTATTTGACTTTCATTTGATTAAAATAGCTTTGTTTGACTGTGTTTAACTTTCATTTGATTCAATTATCTTTGTTTGAATGTATTTGACTTTCATTTGATTCAAATAGCTTTGTTTGAATGTGTTTGACTTTCATTTGATTCAATTAGCTTTGTAGAATGCGTTTGACTTTCATCTGATTAAAATAGCTTTGTTTGAATGTGTTTGACTTTCATTTGATGCAAATAGCTTTGTTTGAATGAGTTTGACTTTCATTTGATTTAATTAGCTTTGTAGAATGTATTTGACTTTCATTTGATTCAATTAGCTTTGTAGAATGAATTTCACTTTCAGTTGATTTAAATAGCGTTATTTGAATGTGTTTGACTCTCATTTGATTCAAATAGCTTTGTTTGAATGTGTTTGAAATTCATTTGATTTAATAAGCTATGTAGAATGTATTTGACTTTCATTTAACTCAAATAGATTTGTCTGAATGTGTGAGTTTTACTTGATACAATTAGCTTTGTAGAATTTATTTGACTTTCATTTGATTCAAATAGCTTTGTAGAATGTATTGACTTTTATTTTATTTAATTGGCTTTGTTTGAATGTATTTGACTTTCATTTGATTCAAATAGATTTGTGTGAATGTGTTTGACTTTCATTTGATACAATTAGCTTTGTAGAATTTATTTGACTTTCGTTTGATTCAAATAGCTTTGTAGAATGTATTGACTTTTATTTTATTTAATTAGCTTTGTTTGAATGTGTTTGACTTTCATTTGATACAATTAGCTTTGTAGAATGTATTTGACTTTCATTTGATTCAAATAGCTTTGTTTGAATGTGTTTGAAATTCATTTGATTTATTTAGCTATGTAGAATGTATTTGACTTTCATTTGATTCAAATAGATTTGTCTGAATATGTTTGACTTTTATTTGATTCAAATAGCTTTGTTTGAATGTGTTTGACTTTCATTTCATTCAATTAGCTTTGTAGAATGTATTTGACTTTCATTTGATTAAAATAGCTTTGTTTGAATGTGTTTGTCTTTCATTTGATACAATTAGCTTTGTAGAATGTATTTGACTTTCATTTTATTCAAATAGCTTTGGTTGAATGTTTTTGACTTTCATTTGATTCAATTAGTTTTGTTTGAATGTGTTTGACTTTCATATGATTCAAATAGCTTTGTTTGAATGTGTTTGACTTTCATTTGATTCAACTAGCTTTGTAGAATGTATTTGACTTTCATTTGATTCAAGTAGCTTTGTTGGAATGTGTTTGACTTTCATTTGATTCAAATAGCTTTGTAGAATGTATTTGACTTTCATTTGATTCAAATAGCTTTATTTGAATGTTTTTGACTTTCATTTGATACAATTAGCTTTGTAGAATGTATTTGAGTTTCATTTGATTCAAATAGCTTTGTTTGAATGTTTTTGACTTTCATTTGATTCAATTAGTTTTGTAGAATGCATTTCACTTTCATTTGAATTAAATAACTTTGTTTGAATGTGTTTAAGTTTCATTTGATTCAAATAGCTCTGTTTGAATGTGTTTGACTTTCATTTGATACAATTAGCTTTGTAGAATGTATTTGACTTTCATTTGATTATAGCTTTGTAGAATGTATTGACTTTTATTTTATTTAATTAGCTTTGTTTGAATGTGTTTGACTTTCATTTGATACAATTAGCTTTGTAGAACGTATTTGACTTTCATTTGATTCAAATAGCTTTGTAGAATGTATTGACTTTTATTTTATTTAATTAGCTTTGTTTGAATGTATTTGACTCTCATTTGATTCCAATAGATTTGTAGAATGTATTTGACTTTCTATTTATTCAAATAGCATTGTAGAATGCATTTCACTTTCATTTGATTTAAATAGCTATATTTGAATGTGTTTGACTTTCATTTGATACAATTAGCTTTGTAGAATGTATTTGACTTTCATTTGATTCAAATAGCTTTGTTTGAATGTGTTTGACTTTCATTTGATTCAATTAGCTTTGTAGAATGTATTTGACTTTCATTTGATTAAAATAGCTTTGTTTGAATGTGTTTGACTTTCATTTGATTCAATTAGCTTTGTTTGAATGTATTTGACTTTCATTTGATTCAAAAAGCTTTGTAGAATGTATTTGACTTTCATTTGATTCAAATAGCTTTATTTGAATGTTTTTGACTTTCATTTGATACAATTAGCTTTGTAGAATGTATTTGAGTTTCATTTGATTCAAATAGCTTTGTTTGAATGATTTTGACTTTCATTTGATTCAATTAGTTTTGTAGAATGCATTTCACTTTCATTTTATTTAAATAACTTTGTTTGAATGTGTTTAACTTTCATTTGATTCAAATAGCTTTGTTTGAATGTGTTTGACTTTCATTTGATTCAATTAGCTTTATAGAAAGTATTTGACATTTATTTGATTTAAATAGCTTAGAATGTGTTTGACTTTCATTTGATTCAATTAGCTTTGTAAAATGCATTTCACTTTCATTTGATTTAAATAGCTTTGTTTGAATGTGTTTGACTCTCATTTGATTCAAACAGCTTTGTAGAATGTATTTGACTTTCATTTGATTCAAATAGCTTTGTTTGAATGTGTTTGACTTTCATTTGATTCAATTAGCTTTGTAGAATGCATTTGACTTTCATCTGATTAAAATAGCTTTGTTTGAATGTGTTTGACTTTCATTTGATTCAAATAGCTTTGTTTGAATGAGTTTGACTTTCATTTGATTTAATTAGCTTTGTAGAATGTATTTGACTTTCATTTGATTCAATTAGCTTTGTAGAATGCATTTCACTTTCATTTGATTTAAATAGCGTTGTTTGAATGTGTTTGACTCTTATTTGATTCAAATAGCTTTGTTTGAATGTGATTAAAATTCATTTGATTTAATTAGCTATGTAGAATGTATTTGACTTTCATTTGATTCAAATAGATTTGTCTGAATGTGTTTGACTTTCATTTGATACAATTAGCTTTGTAGAATTTATTTGACTTTCATTTGATTCAAATAGCTTTGTAGAATGTATTGACTTTTATTTTATTTAATTAGCTTTGTTTGAATGTGTTTGACTTTCATTTGATACAATTAGCTTTGTAGATTGTATTTGACTTTCATTTGATTCAATTAGCTTTGTAGAATGTATTGACTTTTATTTTATTTAATTAGCTTTGTTTGAATGTATTTGACTCTCATTTGATTCAAATAGCTTTTTAGAATGTATTTCACTTTCATTTTATTTAAATAACTTTGTTTGAATGTGTTAGACTATCATTTGATTCAAATAGCTTTATTTGAATGTGTTTGACTTTCATTTGATACAATTAGCTTTGCAGAATGTATTTGACTTTCATTTGATTCAAATAGCTTTGTTTGAATGTGTTTGACTTTCATTTGATTCAATTAGCATTGTAGAATGTATTTGACTTTCATTTAATTAAAATAGCTTTGTTTGAATGTGTTTGACTTTCATTTGATTCAATTAGCTTTGTTTGAATGTATTTGAATTTCATTTGATTTAAATAGCTATGTTTGAATGTGTTTGACTTTCATTTGATTCAATTAGCTTTGTAGAATGTATTTGACTTTCATTTTATTAAAATAGCTTTGTTTGAATGTGTTTGACTTTCATTTGATTCAATTAGCTTTGTAGAATGTATTTGACTATCATTTGATACAATTAGCTTTGTAGAATGTATTAGACTTTCATTTGATTCAAATAGCTTTGTTTGAATGTGTTTGACTTTCATTTGATTCAATTAGCTTTGTTTGAATGTATTTGACTTTCATTTGATTCAAATAGCTATGTTTGAATGTGTTTGACTTTCATTTGATTCAATTAGCTTTGTAGAATGTATTTGACTTTCATTTGATTAAAATAGCTTTGTTTGAATGTGTTTGACTTTCATTTAATTCAATTAGCTTTGTAGAATGTATTTGACTATCATTTAATACAATTAGCTTTGAAGAATGTATTTGACTTTCATTTGTTTCAAATAGCTTTGTTTGAATGTTTTTGACTTTCATTTGATTCAATTAGTTTTGTTTGAATGTGTTTGACTTTCATTTGACCCAAATAGCTTTGTTTGAATGTGTTTGACTTTCATTTGATTCAACTAGCTTTGTAGAATGTATTTGACTTTCATTTGATTCAAGTAGCTTTGTTTGAATGTGTTTGACTTTCATTTGATTCAAATAGCTTTGTAGAATGTATTTGACTTTCATTTGATTCAAATAGCTTTATTTGAATGTTTTTGACACTCATTTGATACAATTAGCTTTGTAGAATGTATTTGAGTTTCATTTGATTCAAATAGCTTTGTTTGAATGATTTTGACTTTTATTTGATTCAATTAGTTTTGTAGAATGCATTTAACTTTCATTTGATTTAAATAACTTTGTTTGAATGTGTTTAACTTTCATTTGATTCAAATAGCTTTGTTTGAATGTGTTTGACTTTCATTTGATTCAATTAGCTTTATAGAATGTATTTGACATTTATTTGATTTAAATAGCTTAGAATGTGTTTGACTTTCATTTGATTCAATTAGCTTTGTAAAATGCATTTCACTTTCATTTAATTTAAATAGCTTTGTTTGAATGTGTTTAACTTTTATTTGATTCAAATCCTTTGTTTTGAATGTGTTTGACTTTCATTTGATCAATTAGCTTTGTAGAATGTATTTGATTTTCATTTGATTCAAATAGATTTGTCTGAATGTGTTTGACTTTCATTTGATTTAATTAGCTTTGTAAAATGCATTTGACTTTCATCTGATTAAAATAGCTTTGTTTGAATGTGTTTGACTTTCATTTGATTCAAATAGCTTTGTTTGAATGAGTTTGACTTTCATTTGATTCAATTAGCTTTGTAGAATGTATTTGACTTTCATTTGATTCAATTAGATTTGTAGAATGCATTTCACTTTCATTTGATTTAAATAGCGTTGTTTGAATGTGTTTGACTCTCATTTGATTCAAATAGCTTTGTTTGAATGTGTTTGAAATTCATTTGATTTAATTAGCTATGTAGAATGTATTTGACTTTCATTTGATTCAAATAGATTTGTCTGAATGTGTTTGACTTTCATTTGATACAATTAACTTTGTAGAATTTATTTGACTTTCATTTGATTCAAATAGCTTTGTAGAATGTATTGACTTTTATTTTATTTAATTAGCTTTGTTTGAATGTGTTTGACTTTCATTTGATACAATTACCTTTGTAGAATGTATTTGACTTTCATTTGATTCAAATAGCTTTGTAGAATGTATTGACTTTTATTTTATTTAATTAGCTTTGTTTGAATATATTTGACTCTCATTTGATTCAAATAGCTTTGTAGAATGTATTTGACTTTCATTTTATTCAAATAGCATTGTAGAATGCATTTCACTTTCATTTGATTTAAATAACTATATTTGAATGTGTTTGACTTTCATTTGATACAATTAGCTTTGTAGAATGTATTTGACTTTCATTTGATTCAAATAGCTTTGTTTGAATGTGTTTGACTTTCATTTGATTCAATTAGCTTTGTAGAATGTATTTGACTTTCATTTGATTAAAATAGCTTTGATTGAATGTGTTTGACTTTCATGTGATTCAATTAGTTTTGTTTGAATGTATTTGACTTTAATTTAATTCAAATAGCTTTGTTTGAATGTGTTTGACTTTCATTTGATTCAGTTAGCTTTGTAGAATGTATTTGACTTTCATTTGATTAAAATAACTTTGTTTGAATGTGTTTGACTTTCATTTGATTCAATTAGCTTTGTAGAATGTATTTGACTTTCATTTGATACAATTAGCTTTGTAGAATGTATTTGACTTTCATTTGATTCAAATAGCTTTGTTTGAATGTTTTTTACTTTCATTTGATTCAATTAGTTTTGTTTGAATGTGTTTGACTTTAATATGATTCAAATAGCTTTGTTTGAATGTGTTTGACTTTCATTTGATTCAACTAGCTTTGTAAAATGTATTTGACTTTAATTTGATTCAAGTAGCTTTGTTGGAATGTGTTTGACTTTCATTTGATTCAAATAGCTTTGTAGAATGTATTTGACTTTCATTTGATTCAAATAGCTTTATTTGAATGTTTTTGACTTTCATTTGATACAATTAGCTTTGTAGAATGTATTTGAGTTTCATTTGATTCAAATAGCTTTGTTTGAATGTTTTTTACTTTCATTTGATTCAATTAGTTTTGTAGAATGCATTTCACTTTCATTTGATTTTAATAACTTTGTTTGAAGTTGTTTGACTTTCATTTGATTCAAGTAGCTTTGTTGGAATGTGTTTGACTTTCATTTGATTCAAATAGCTTTGTAGAATGTATTTGACTTTCATTTGATTCAAATAGCTTTATTTGAATGTTTTTGACTTTCATTTGATACAATTAGCTTTGTAGAATGTATTTGACTTTCATTTGATTCAAATAGCTTTGTTTGAATGTGTTTGACTTTCATTTGATTCAATTAGCTTTGTAGAATGCATTTCACTTTCATTTTATTTAAATAGCTTTGTTTGAATGTGTTTTACATTCATTTGATTCAAATAGCTTTGTTTGAATGTGTTTCACTTTCATTTAATTCAATTCGCTATGTAGATTGTATTTGACTTTCATTTGATTCAAATAGCTTTGTTTGAATGTGTTTGACTTTCATTTGATTCAATTAGGTTTGTAGAATGTATTTGAATTTTATTTGATTTAATTAGCTTTGTTTGAATGTGTTTGACTCTCATTTGATTCAAATAGCTTTGTTAGAATGTGTTTGACTTTCATTTGATTTAATTAGCTTTGTAGAATGCATTTCACTTTCATTTGATTTAAATAGCTTTGTTAGAATGTGTTTAACTTTTATTTGATTCAAATACTTTGTTTTGAATGTGTTTGACTTTCATTTGATCAATCAGCTTTGTAGAATGTATTTGATTTTCATTTGATTCAAATAGATTTGTCTGAATGTTTTTGATTTTCATTTGATTCAATTAGCTTTGTAGAATGTATTTGACTTTTATTTAATTTAATTAGCTTTGTTTGAATGTGTTTGACTTTCATTTGATTCAATTAGCTTTGTTTGAATGTGTTTGACTTTCATTTGATTCAAATAGCTTTGTTTGAATGTGTTTGACTTTCATTTGATTCAATTAGCTTTGTTGAATATATTTGACTTTCATTTGATTCAAATAGCTTTGTTTGAATGAGTTTGACTTTCATTTGATTCAATTAGCTTTGTAGAATGCATTTGACTTTCATTTGATTCAATTAGCTTTGTAGAATGCATTTCACTTTCATTTGATTTAAATAGCGTTGTTTGAATGTGTTTGTCTCTCAATTGATTCAAATAGCTTTGTTTGAATGTGTTTGAAATTCATTTGATTTAATTAGCTTTGTAGAATGTATTTGACTTTCATTTGATTCAAATAGATTTGTCTGAATGTGTTTGACTTTCATTTGATTCAATTAGCTTTGTAGAATGTATTTGTCTTATATTTGATTAAATTAGCTTTGTTTGAATGTGTTTGACTTTCATTTGATTTAATTAGCTTTGTAGAATGTATTAGACTTTCATTTATTTCAAATATCTTTGTTTTAATGTGTTTGACTTTAATTTGATTCAATTAGCTTTGTAGAATGCATTTCACTTTCATTTGTTTTAAGTAGCTTTGTTTGAACGTGTTTGACTTTCATTTGATTTAATTAGCTTTGTTTGAATGTGTTTTACTCTCATTTGATTCAAATAGCTTTGTTTAAATGTGTTTGACTTTCATTTGATTCAATTAGCTTTGTAGAATGCATTTCACTTTCATTTGATTTAAATAGCTTTGTTTGAATGTGTTAGACTTTCATTTGATTCAAATAGCTTTGTTTGAATGAGTTTGACTTTCATTTGATTCAATTATCTTTGAAGAATGTATTTGACTTTCATTTGATTCAATTAGCTTTGTAGAATGCATTTCACTTACATTTGATTTAAATAGCGTTGTTTGAATGTGTTTGACTGTCATTTGATTCAAATAGCTTTGTTTGAATGTGTTTGAAATTCATTTGATTTAATAGCTATGTAGAATGTATTTGACTTTCATTTGATTCAAATAGATTTGTCTGAATGTGTTTGACTTTCATTTGATTCAATTAGCTTTGTAGAATGTATTTGAATTTTATTTGATTAAATTAGCTTTGTTTGAATGTGTTTGACTTTCATTTGACTTAATTAGCTTTGTAGAATGTATTAGACTTTCATTTATTTCAAATATCTTTGTTTTAATGTGTTTGACTTTAATTTGATTCAATTAGCTTTGTAGAATGCATTTCACTTTCCTTTGTTTTAAGGAGCTTTGTTGGAACATGTTTGACTTTCATTTGATTTAATTAGCTTTGTTTGAATGTGTTTTACTCTCATTTGATTCAAATAGTTTTATTTGAATGTGTTTGACTTTCATTTGATTTAATTAGCCTTGATTGAATGTGTTTTACTCTCATTTGATTCAAATAGTTTTGTTTGAATGTGTTTGACTTTCATTTGATTCAATTAGCTTTGTAGAATGCATTTCACTTTCATTGAATTTAAATAACTTTGTTTGAATGTGTATGACTTTCATTTGATTCAATAAGCTTTGTAGAATGTATTTGACTTTCATTTGATTCAATTAGCTTTGCAGAATGCATTTCACTTTCATTTGGTTTAAATAGCGTTGTTTGAATGTGTTTGACTTTCATTTGATTCAAATAGTTTTGTTTGAATGTGTTTGACTTTCATTTGATTCAATTAGCTTTGTAGAATGCATTTCACTTTCATTTGATTTAAATAGCTTTGTTTGAATGTGTTTGACATTCATTTGATTCAAATAGCTTTGTTTGAATGTGTTTGACTTTAATTTGATTCAATTCGCTTTGTAGATTGTATTTGACTTTCATTTGATTCAAATAGCTTTGTTTGAATGTGTTTGATTTTCATTTGATTCAATTAGGTTTGTAGAATGTATTTGAATTTTATATGATTTAATTAGCTTTGTTTGAATGTGTTTGACTCTCATTTGATTCAAATATCTTTGTTAGAATGTGTTTGAATTTCATTTGATTCAATTAGCTTTGTAGAATGCATTTCACTTTCATTTGATTTAAATAGCTTTGTTTTGAATGTGTTTGACTTTCATTTTATCAATTAGCTTTGTGGAATGTATTTGATTTTCATTTGATTCAATTAGATTTGTCTGAATGTGTTTGACTTTCATTTGATTCAAATAGCTTTGTTTGATTGTGTTTGACTTTCTTTTGATTCAAATAGCTTTGTTTAAATGTGTTTGACTTTCATTTGATTCAATTAGCTTTGTTAAATATATTTGACTTTCATTTGATTCAAATAGCTTTGTTTGAATGAGTTTGACTTTCATTTGATTCAATTATCTTTGAAGAATGTATTTGACTTTCATTTGATTCAATTAGCTTTGTAGAATGCATTTCACTTACATTTGATTTAAATAGCGTTGTTTGAATGTGTTTGACTGTCATTTGATTCAAATAGCTTTGTTTGAATGTGTTTGAAATTCATTTGATTTAATAGCTATGTAGAATGTATTTGACTTTCATTTGATTCAAATAGATTTGTCTGAATGTGTTTGACTTTCATTTGATTCAATTAGCTTTGTAGAATGTATTTGAATTTTATTTGATTAAATTAGCTTTGTTTGAATGTGTTTGACTTTCATTTGACTTAATTAGCTTTGTAGAATGTATTAGACTTTCATTTATTTCAAATATCTTTGTTTTAATGTGTTTGACTTTAATTTGATTCAATTAGCTTTGTAGAATGCATTTCACTTTCCTTTGTTTTAAGGAGCTTTGTTGGAACATGTTTGACTTTTATTTGATTTAATTAGCTTTGTTTGAATGTGTTTTACTCTCATTTGATTCAAATAGTTTTATTTGAATGTGTTTGACTTTCATTTGATTTAATTAGCTTTGATTGAATGTATTTTACTCTCATTTGATTCAAATAGTTTTGTTTGAATGTGTTTAACTTTCATTTGATTCAATTAGCTTTGTAGAATGCATTTCACTTTCATTGAATTTAAATAACTTTGTTTGAATGTGTATGACTTTCATTTGATTCAATAAGCTTTGTAGAATGTATTTGACTTTCATTTGATTCAATTAGCTTTGCAGAATGCATTTCACTTTCATTTGGTTTAAATAGCGTTGTTTGAATCTGTTTGACTTTCATTTGATTCAAATAGTTTTGTTTGAATGTGTTTGACTTTCATTTGATTCAATTAGCTTTGTAGAATGCATTTCACTTTCATTTGATTTAAATAGCTTTGTTTGAATGTGTTTGACATTCATTTGATTCAAATAGCTTTGTTTGAATGTGTTTGACTTTCATTTGATTCAATTCGCTTTGTAGATTGTATTTGACTTTCATTTGATTCAAATAGCTTTGTTTGAATGTGTTTGATTTTCATTTGATTCAATTAGGTTTGTAGAATGTATTTGAATTTTATATGATTTAATTAGCTTTGTTTGAATGTGTTTGACTCTCATTTGATTCAAATAGCTTTGTTAGAATGTGTTTGAATTTCATTTGATTCAATTAGCTTTGTAGAATGCATTTCACTTTCATTTGATTTAAATAGCTTTGTTTGAATGTGTTTAACTTTTATTTGATTCAAATACTTTGTTTTGAATGTGTTTGACTTTCATTTGATCAATTAGCTTTGTGGAATGTATTTGATTTTCATTTGATTTAATTAGATTTGTCTGAATGTGTTTGACTTTCATTTGATTCAAATAGCTTTGTTTGATTGTGTTTGACTTTGTTTTGATTCAAATAGCTTTGTTTAAATGTGTTTGACTTTCATTTGATTCAATTAGCTTTGTTAAATATATTTGACTTTCATTTGATTCAAATAGCTTTGTTTGAATGTGTTTGACTTTCATTTGATTCAATAAGCTTTGTAGAATGTATTTGACTTTCATTTGATTTAATTAGCTTTGTAGAATGCATTTCACTTTCATTTGGTTTAAATAGCGTTGATTGAATGTGTTTGACTTTCATTTGATTCAAATAGCTTTGTTAGAATGTGTTTGTCTTTCATTTGATTTAATTAGCTTTGTAGAATGCATTTCTTTTTCATTTGATTTAAATAGCTTTGTTTGAATGTGTTTAACTTTTATTTGATTCAAATACTTTGTTTTGAATGTGTTTGACTTTCATTTGATCAATTAGCTTTGTAGAATGTATTTGATTTTCATTTGATTCAAATAGATTTGTCTGAATGTGTTTGACATTCATTTTATTCAAATAGCTTTGTTTGAATGTGTTTGTCTTTTATTTGATTCAATTCGCTTTGTAGATTGTATTTGACTTTCATTTGATTCAAATAGCTTTGTTTGAATGTGTTTGATTTTCATTTGATTCAATTAGGTTTGTAGAATGTATTTGAATTTTATTTGATTTAATTAGCTTTGTTTGAATGTGTTTGACTCTCATTTGATTCAAATAGCTTTGTTAGAATGTGTTTGAATTTCATTTGATTCAATTAGCTTTGTATAATGCATTTCACTTTCATTTGATTTAAATAGCTTTGTTTGAATGTGTTTAACTTTTATTTGATTCAAATACTTTGTTTTGAATGTGTTTGATTTTCATTTGATCAATTAGCTTTGTGGAATGTATTTGATTTTCATTTGATTCAATTAGATTTGTCTGAATGTGTTTGACTTTCATTTGATTCAAATAGCTTTGTTTGAATGTGTTTGACTTTCTTTTGATTCAAATAGCTTTGTTTGAATGTGTTTGACTTTCATTTGATTCAATTAGCTTTGTTAAATATATTTGACTTTCATTTGATTCAAATAGCTTTGTTTGAATGTGTTTGACTTTCATTTGATTCAATAAGCTTTGTAGAATGTATTTGACTTTCATTTGATTTAATTAGCTTTGTAGAATGCATTTCACTTTCATTTGGTTTAAATAGCGTTGATTGAATGTGTTTGACTTTCATTTGATTCAAATAGCTTTGTTAGAATGTGTTTGTCTTTCATTTGATTTATTTAGCTTTGTAGAATGCATTTCACTTTCATTTGATTTAAATAGCTTTGTTTGAATGTGTTTAACTTTTATTTGATTCAAATACTTTGTTTTGAATGTGTTTGACTTTCATTTGATCAATTAGCTTTGTAGAATGTATTTGATTTTCATTTGATTCAAATAGATTTGTCTGAATGTGTTTGACATTCATTTTATTCAAATAGCTTTGTTTGAATGTGTTTGTCTTTTATTTGATTCAATTCGCTTTGTAGATTGTATTTGACTTTCATTTGATTCAAATAGCTTTGTTTGAATGTGTTTGATTTTCAATTGATTCAATTAGGTTTGTAGAATGTATTTGAATTTTATTTGATTTAATTAGCTTTGTTTGAATGTGTTTGACTCTCATTTGATTCAAATAGCTTTGTTAGAATGTGTTTGAATTTCATTTGATTCAATTAGCTTTGTATAATGCATTTCACTTTCATTTGATTTAAATAGCTTTGTTTGAATGTGTTTAACTTTTATTTGATTCAAATACTTTGTTTTGAATGTGTTTGATTTTCATTTGATCAATTAGCTTTGTGGAATGTATTTGATTTTCATTTGATTCAATTAGATTTGTCTGAATGTGTTTGACTTTCATTTGATTCAAATAGCTTTGTTTGAATGTGTTTGACTTTCTTTTGATTCAAATAACTTTGTTTAAATGTGTTTGACTTTCATTTGATTCAATTAGCTTTGTTAAATATATTTGACTTTCATTTGATTCAAATAGCTTTGTTTGAATGTGTTTGACTTTCATTTGATTCAATAAGCTTTGTAGAATGTATTTGACTTTCATTTGATTTAATTAGCTTTGTAGAATGCATTTCACTTTCATTTGGTTTAAATAGCGTTGATTGAATGTGTTTGACTTTCATTTGATTCAAATAGCTTTGTTAGAATGTGTTTGTCTTTCATTTGATTTAATTAGCTTTGTAGAATGCATTTCTTTTTCATTTGATTTAAATAGCTTTGTTTGAATGTGTTTAACTTTTATTTGATTCAAATACTTTGTTTTGAATGTGTTTGACTTTCATTTGATCAATTAGCTTTGTAGAATGTATTTGATTTTCATTTGATTCAAATAGATTTGTCTGAATGTGTTTGACATTCATTTTATTCAAATAGCTTTGTTTGAATGTGTTTGTCTTTTATTTGATTCAATTCGCTTTGTAGATTGTATTTGACTTTCATTTGATTCAAATAGCTTTGTTTGAATGTGTTTGATTTTCATTTGATTCAATTAGGTTTGTAGAATGTATTTGAATTTTATTTGATTTAATTAGCTTTGTTTGAATGTGTTTGACTCTCATTTGATTCAAATAGCTTTGTTAGAATGTGTTTGAATTTCATTTGATTCAATTAGCTTTGTATAATGCATTTCACTTTCATTTGATTTAAATAGCTTTGTTTGAATGTGTTTAACTTTTATTTGATTCAAATACTTTGTTTTGAATGTGTTTGATTTTCATTTGATCAATTAGCTTTGTGGAATGTATTTGATTTTCATTTGATTCAATTAGATTTGTCTGAATGTGTTTGACTTTCATTTGATTCAAATAGCTTTGTTTGAATGTGTTTGACTTTCTTTTGATTCAAATAGCTTTGTTTGAATGTGTTTGACTTTCATTTGATTCAATTAGCTTTGTTAAATATATTTGACTTTCATTTGATTCAAATAGCTTTGTTTGAATGTGTTTGACTTTCATTTGATTCAATAAGCTTTGTAGAATGTATTTGACTTTCATTTGATTTAATTAGCTTTGTAGAATGCATTTCATTTTCATTTGGTTTAAATAGCGTTGATTGAATGTGTTTGACTTTCATTTGATTCAAATAGCTTTGTTAGAATGTGTTTGTCTTTCATTTGATTTATTTAGCTTTGTAGAATGCATGTCACTTTCATTTGATTTAAATAGCTTTGTTTGAATGTGTTTAACTTTTATTTGATTCAAATACTTTATTTTGAATGTGTTTGACTTTCATTTGATCAATTAGCTTTGTAGAATGTATTTGATTTTCATTTGATTCAAATAGATTTGTCTGAATGTGTTTGACTTTCATTTGATTCAATTAGCTTTGTAGAATGTATTTGACTTTTATTTGATTTAATTAGCTTTGTTTGAATGTGTTTGACTTTCATTTGATTGAATTAGCTTTGTTTGAATGTGTTTGACTTTCATTTGATTCAAATAGATTTGTATGAATGTGTTTGACTTTCATTTGATTCAATTAGCTTTGTTGAACATATTTGACTTTCATTTGATTCAAATAGCTTTGTTTGAATGTGTTTGACTTTCTATTGATTCAATTAGCTTTGTAGAATGTATTTGACTTTCATTTGATTCAATTAGCTTTGTAGAATGCATTTCACTTTCATTTGATTTAAATAGCGTTGTTTGAATGTGTTTGAGTCTCATTTGATTCAAATAGCTTTGTTTAAATGTGTTTGAAATTCATTTGATTTAATTAGCTTTGTAGAATGTATTTGACTTTCATTTGATTCAAATAGATTTGTCTGAATGTGTTTGACTTTCATTTGATTTAATTAGCTTTGTAGAATGTATTTGACTTTTATTTGATTAAATTAGCTTTGTTTGAATGTGTTTGACTTTCATTTGATTTAATTAGCTTTGTAGAATGTATTAGACTTTCATTTATTTCAAATATCTTTGTTTTAATGTGTTTGACTTTAATTTGATTCAATTAGCTTTCTAGAATGCATTTCACTTTCATTTGTTTTAAGTAGCATTGTTTGAACGTGTTTGACTTTCATTTGATTTAATTAGCTTTGTTTGAATGTGTTTTACTCTCATTTGATTCAAATAGCTTTGTTTAAATGTGTTTGACTTTCATTTGATTCAATTAGCTTTGTAGAATGCTTTTCACTTTCATTTGATTTAAATAGCGTTGTTTGAATGTGTTTGACTTTCATTTGATTCAATTAGCTTTGTAGAATGCATTTCACTTTCATTTGATTTAAATAGCTTTGTTTGAATGTGTTTGACTTTCATTTGATTCAAATAGCTTTGTTTGAATGAGTTTGACTTTCATTTGTTTCAATTAACAATGTAGAATATATTTGACTTTCATTTGATTCAAATAGCTTTGTTTGAATGTGTTTGACTTTCATTTGATTCAATTAGCTTTGAAGAATGTATTTGACTTTCGTTTGATTCAATTAGCTTTGTAGAATGCATTTCACTTTCATTTGATTTAAATAGCGTTGTTTGAATGTGTTTGACTGACATTTGACTCAAATAGCTTTGTTTGAATGTGTTTGAAATTCATTTGATTTAATTACCTATGTAGAATGTATTTGACTTTCATTTGATTCAAATAGATTTGTCTGAATGTGTTTGACTTTCATTTGATTCAAATAGCTTTGTTTGAATGTGTTTGACTTTCATTTGATTCAATTAGCTTTGTTGAATATATTTGACTTTCATTTGATTCAAATAGCTTTGTTTGAATGTGTTTGACTTTCTATTGATTCAATTAACTTTGTAGAATGTATTTGACTGTCATTTGATTCAATTAGCTTTGTAGAATGCATTTCACTTTCATTTGATTTAAATAGCGTTGTTTGAATGTGTTTGACTTTCATTTGATTCAAATAGCTTTGTTTGAATGTGTTTGACTTTCATTTGATTCAATTAGCTTTGTAGAATGCATTTCACTTTCATTTGATTTAAATAGCTTTGTTTGAATGTGTTTGACATTCATTTGATTCAAATAGCTTTGTTTGAATGTGTTTGACTTTCATTTGATTCAATTCGCTTTGTAGATTGTATTTGACTTTCATTTGATTCAAATAGCTTTGTTTGAATGTGTTTGATTTTCATTTGATTCAATTAGGTTTGTAGAATGTATTTGAATTTTATTTGATTTAATTAGCTTTGTTTGAATGTGTTTGACTCTCATTTGATTCAAATAGCTTTGTTAGAATGTGTTTGAATTTCATTTGATTCAATTAGCTTTGTAGAATGCATTTCACTTTCATTTGATTTAAATAGCTTTGTTTGAATGTGTTTAACTTTTATTTGATTCAAATACTTTGTTTTGAATGTGTTTGACTTTCATTTGATCAATTAGCTTTGTGGAATGTATTTGATTTTCATTTGATTCAATTAGATTTGTCTGAATGTGTTTGACTTTCATTTGATTCAAATAGCTTTGTTTGAATGTGTTTTACTTTCTTTTGATTCAAATAGCTTTGTTTGAATGTGTTTGACTTTCATTTGATTCAATTAGCTTTGTTAAATATATTTGACTTTCATTTGATTCAAATAGCTTTGTTTGAATGTGTTTGACTTTCATTTGATTCAATAAGCTTTGTAGAATGTATTTGACTTTCATTTGATTTAATTAGCTTTGTAGAATGCATTTCACTTTCATTTGGTTTAAATAGCGTTGATTGAATGTGTTTGACTTTCATTTGATTCAAATAGCTTTGTTAGAATGTGTTTGTCTTTCATTTGATTTAATTAGCTTTGTAGAATGCATTTCACTTTCATTTGATTTAAATAGCTTTGTTTGAATGTGTTTGATTTTCATTTGATTCAATTAGCTTTGTAGAATGCATTTCACTTTCATTTGATTTAAATAGCGTTGTTTAAATGTGTTTTACTCTCATTTGATTCAAATAGCTTTGTTTAAATGTGTTTGAAATTCATTTGATTTAATTAGCTTTGTAGAATGTATTTGACTTTCATTTGATTCAAATAGATTTGTTTGAATGTGTTTGACTTTCATTTTATTTAATTAGTTTTGTAGAATGTATTTGACTTTTATTTGATTAAATTAGCTTTGTTTAAATGTGTTTGACTTTCATTTGATTTAATTAGCTTTGTAGAATGTATTAGACTTTCATTTATTTCAAATATCTTTGTTTTAATGTGTTTGACTTTAATTTGATTCAGTTAGCTTTGTAGAATGCATTTCACTTTCATTTGTTTTAAGTAGCTTTGTTTGAACGTGTTTGACTTTCATTTGATTTAATTAGCTTTGTTTGAATGTGTTTTACTCTCATTTGATTCAAATAGCTTTGTTTAAATGTGTTTAACTTTCATTTGATTCAATTAGCTTTGTAGAATGCTTTTCACTTTCATTTGATTTAAATAGCGTTGTTTGAATGTGTTTGACTTTCATTTGATTCAATTAGCTTTGTAGAATGCATTTCACTTTCATTTGATTTAAATAGCTTTGTTTGAATGTTTTGACTTTCATTTGATTCAAATAGCTTTGTTTGAATGAGTTTGACTTTCATTTGTTTCAATTAGCTATGTAGAATATATTTGACTTTCATTTGATTCAAATAGCTTTGTTTGAATGTGTTTGACTTTCATTTGATTCAATTAGCTTTGAAGAATGTATTTGACTTTCGTTTGATTCAATTAGCTTTGTAGAATGCATTTCACTTTCATTTGATTTAAATAGCGTTGTTTGAATGTGTTTGACAGTCATTTGACTCAAATAGCTTTGTTTGAATGTGTTTGAAATTCATTTGATTTAATTACCTATGTAGAATGTATTTGACTTTCATTTGATTCAAATAGATTTGTCTGAATGTGTTTGACTTTCATTTGATTCAAATAGCTTTGTTTGAATGTGTTTGACTTTCATTTGATTCAATTAGCTTTGTTGAATATATTTGACTTTCATTTGATTCAAATAGCTTTGTTTGAATGTGTTTGACTTTCTATTGATTCAATTAACTTTGTAGAATGTATTTGACTGTCATTTGATTCAATTAGCTTTGTAGAATGCATTTCACTTTCATTTGATTTAAATAGCGTTGTTTGAATGTGTTTGACTTTCATTTGATTCAAATAGCTTTGTTTGAATGTGTTTGACTTTCATTTGATTCAATTAGCTTTGTAGAATGCATTTCACTTTCATTTGATTTAAATAGCTTTGTTTGAATGTGTTTGACATTCATTTGATTCAAATAGCTTTGTTTGAATGTGTTTGACTTTCATTTGATTCAATTCGCTTTGTAGATTGTATTTGACTTTTATTTGATTCAAATAGCTTTGTTTGAATGTGTTTGATTTTCATTTGATTCAATTAGGTTTGTAGAATGTATTTGAATTTTATTTGATTTAATTAGCTTTGTTTGAATGTGTTTGACTCTCATTTGATTCAAATAGCTTTGTTAGAATGTGTTTGAATTTCATTTGATTCAATTAGGTTTGTAGAATGCATTTCACTTTCATTTGATTTAAATAGCTTTGTTTGAATGTGATTAACTTTTATTTGATTCAAATACTTTGTTTTGAATGTGTTTGACTTTCATTTGATCAATTAGCTTTGTGGAATGTATTTGATTTTCATTTGATTCAATTAGATTTGTCTGAATGTGTTTGACTTTCATTTGATTCAAATAGCTTTGTTTGAATGTGTTTGACTTTCTTTTGATTCAAATAGCTTTGTTTGAATGTGTTTGACTTTCATTTGATTCAATTAGCTTTGTTAAATATATTTGACTTTCATTTGATTCAAATAGCTTTGTTTGAATGTGTTTGACTTTCATTTGATTCAATAAGCTTTGTAGAATGTATTTGACTTTCATTTGATTTAATTAGCTTTGTAGAATGCATTTCACTTTCATTTGGTTTAAATAGCGTTGATTGAATGTGTTTGACTTTCATTTGATTCAAATAGCTTTGTTAGAATGTGTTTGTCTTTCATTTGATTTAATTAGCTTTGTAGAATGCATTTCACTTTCATTTGATTTAAATAGCTTTGTTTGAATGTGTTTGATTTTCATTTGATTCAATTAGGTTTGTAGAATGTATTTGAATTTTATTTGATTTAATTAGCTTTGTTTGAATGTGTTTGACTCTCATTTGATTCAAATAGCTTTGTTAGAATGTGTTTGAATTTCATTTGATTCAATTAGCTTTGTAGAATGCATTTCACTTTCATTTGATTTAAATAGCTTTGTTTGAATGTGTTTAACTTTTATTTGATTCAAATACTTTGTTTTGAATGTGTTTGACTTTCATTTGATCAATTAGCTTTGTAGAATGTATTTGATTTTCATTTGATTCAAATAGATTTGTCTGAATGTGTTTGACTTTCATTTGATTCAATTAGCTTTTTAGAATGTATTTGACTTTTATTTGATTTAATTAGCTTTGTTTGAATGTGTTTGACTTTCATTTGATTCAATTAGCTTTGTTTGAATGTGTTTGACTTTCATTTGATTCAAATAGATTTGTTTGAATGTGTTTGACTTTCATTTGATTCAATTAGCTTTGTTGAATATATTTGACTTTCATTTGATTCAAATAGCTTTGTTTGAATGTGTTTGACTTTCTATTGATTCAATTAGCTTTGTAGAATGTATTTGACTTTCATTTGATTCAATTAGCTTTGTAGAATGCATTTCACTTTCATTTGATTTAAATAGCGTTGTTTGAATGTGTTTGAGTCTCATTTGATTCAAATAGCTTTGTTTAAATGTGTTTGAAATTCATTTGATTTAATTAGCTTTGTAGAATGTATTTGACTTTTATTTGATTCAAATAGATTTGTCTGAATGTGTTTGACTTTCATTTGATTTAATTAGCTTTGTAGAATGTATTTGACTTTTATTTGATTAAATTAGCTTTGTTTGAATGTGTTTGACTTTCATTTGATTTAATTAGCTCTGTAGAATGTATTAGACTTTCATTTATTTCAAATATCTTTGTTTTAATGTGTTTGACTTTAATTTGATTCAGTTAGCTTTGTAGAATGCATTTTGATTAGGGGATTTTTATCCACCAATCACCGTCTGACAAGTGGACCAACCAGGTTCCGCCACGTGTCCTTCACGAAGGCCAATAGGAGCCTGCCACGTGTCAGTCACAGATACGTCCTCTACGGACCAATCGAGGCACGCCACGTGTCCACCCATGCCAAATGGGAAAACCGGCCAACAAGGCCCAATCCTGTCTAGAGGCCCGGTCAGCCCTAGGTTTACCCTAAACCTAGAGAGTGGCACGCTTCTCAAGGCTATAAATACTTAATTAATCCTCATTAATTGAGCAGTGAAGAAAACATCAAGAAATCAAGAGAAGCAATTGAGAGGCAATTGATCAAGCAATTAATCTCACCTGAAGAACAGAGAAGAACAGAAACATTACGGAACACTAATAACCGGCTAATCTCGCTAACAAAGCAGATTACCAACATTAAACACTCTCACCTAGAGAGGTCTTATTACTTTAATTTCCGTGTTAATTACTCCTTAATCAGGTACTAACTTGACCGTTGGAGGCGGAGCTCTCAGGAGTCTCCGTTATTTTGCAGGTACAGGCGTCCGGTTCCAGTCTCGGAATTGTAACTCTCCCGCAGGACATCAGAAAACCCCGAAACATTTGGCGCCGTCTGTGGGGAGAGTACTTCAGAGATGGCATCCAAGTCTGTACCGACTCCTGAAGAGAGGCGTCCACTAAACGACCCTCAAGTTCAGTCGGACCATGACACCGAAAGTGAATTTAAAGTGGAAACTCATACAGCTCCAGACGGGACCCTAAGGGCCCGACGTACCCGTCATACCGAAAAGGGAACGGGAGCATCTTCAAACAGGAAGCGAGCCAGCAGGCGCACCGCCTGCTCGGCAACAGCCGACTGATGGGTCTGCTCCCATCACAAGGAACGAACTCATGACCTTCATGAGGGACTTCAAGGGAGAGATTCAAGAGTTGATCAACAAAAAGCCGCCTGCTTCAGTCAAAGAGCAGTCGGCCAAAAAACCTTCCACTTCACTGAAGAGGAAGCCAGTTCAAGGGCGAGAGGCGACTCCTCATCCTAAATCCAAGAAGCGGGAGCCACCTGCTCTTGATATCACAAAATTCCGTTATCCTACGGGAAATAGGAAACCGGTTCGTCATATTCAGGCGGACGTGTCAAAGCAAACATTCACAGATGCTCGGCTACTGCTAGAGCAGAAGAAGAGTGACCGATTGTCCGAGTCGGCCTCTACTTCAGACTTTCAAGACAGTTTGCGAAATGCCTCGATGAAGCATACTCAGTCGTACCATGAGAGTCAGTCAGGCGGCACCTCCCGTCAGTCCGGCTTTCATAGTGCCCAGGCGGTACCAAACTTACCATTTGTGCCGCAACAACAGTATTTTATGCAGCCACCTCCATTTGGTGGACCTGCAGCAAAAAACGTCCAACCTATGGACTGGCAGCTACGGTTGCTTAGACTTGGTGAACAGCCGTCGGCCTTCTCCAAGGAAATTACTGAAGCCGCTCAGCCGGCCAAAGTAAAAAATGTACTAGTAGGCGCCTATGACGGCACTACTAACCCAGAAGACCATCTGATGGCATTCACCAACCTGATGTACCTTCAAGGGTTGGATGATCCCACTTGGTGCAAGTGTTTCCCAGCGACTCTCAAGGGAATCGCACAGCAATGGTTCGGCAACCTGCCGACTGGTTGTGTAAACAGCTTCAGGACGCTTGCTTACTTATTTGCCTCCAACTTCGCCATGAACATCCCTGCGAAGAAAACGACTCTTGATTTGGGAACAATTCAGCAGGGCGAGAAGGAGGGACTTCGTTCTTACATCAGGCGGTTCAACCTGATGAGAATACAGATTCAAGGGTTACCGGATGAGGTAGCTTATACTGACTTTTTTAGAGGTCTCAAAGACGGGTCTACCTTCAAATTTGATTTAGTTCGAAAAAGGGTGGCGACTCTTCAAGAGGCCTTGATTGAAGCAGAAGCCTATATACAGGCGACTGATCTGTGTACGATAAAACAGTCGGACGGGAAAAGGTTCGACAAAAGAGAAGGACGACAGAAACAGTCGTCTAACAAAGAAGAGAAAAGAAAAGAGGTCTGGGCGGTTGATTCCTCTAAACAGTCGGCCTAGAAAAAGAAAAAAGAATTCAAACCATACTCCCCAAAGTATGTGTTTAACAAGGATAACCAGTTTATCCTAAAAGAAATAAAGGGACGGTTCTCAATTGAGAAGCCGGTCCCCATGAAGGGTTCTGCAAACAACCGGAACCAAGACATAATCTGTGCTTATCATGATGACGTTGGTCATCACACCAATGACTGCATCAGTCTCATGCGGTACCTAGACCGCTTGGCTGAGCAAGGTGATCTTGACACTTATTGTTTCGGGGTTTTCTGATGTCCTGCGGGAGAGTTACAATTCCGAGACTGGAACCGGACGCCTGTACCTGCAAAATAACGGAGACTCCTGAGAGCTCCGCCTCCAACGGTCAAGTTAGTACCTGATTAAGGAGTAATTAATACAGAAATTAAAGTAATGAGATCTCTCTAGGTGAGAGTGCTTAGTGTTGGTAATCTGCGTCGTTAGCGAGATTAGCCGGTTGTTAATAACTCTGTTCTTCTCTGCTTGATTTCTTGATTATTCGATCCTTTGATTAATGAGGATTAATTGAGTATTTATAGCCTTGAGAAGCGTGCAACTCTCTAGGTTTAAGGTAAACCTAGGGCTGATCGGGCCTCTAGACTGGATTGGGCCTTGATGGCCGGTTTTCCCATTTGGCATGGGTGGACACGTGGCGTGTCTAAAGTGGTCCGTGGAGGACGTATCTGTGATTGACACGTGGCAGGCTCCTGTTGGCCTTCGTGAAGGACACGTGGCGGAACCTGGTTGGTCCACTTGTCAGACGGTGATTGGTGGATAAAAATCCCCTAATCATTTGCCCCTCACAGGTGGCACGTGACTGGTCACGTGTCGCCTGTGACAGGTGTCGCACGGTGACAGGCGACGGCCTGTTACAGGTGTCATCTTGCAAACAGCCGAGAGATTTTCCCGCCCACATTTTGAATTTGGAAGCGACCCTTCGCCTTCTCACTTTGCCTATAAAAGGAAGTGCTGACTTCGGTCATTTTCACATTTGAGAACTTTGCGAGAACATTCGGACCCCTGAACTTGCTCTGACATTTCGGACCTTTTCTGCCTACCGCCTGTTCTGACAAGCCGACTGACCCGAACTTCCAGGACTTCATCAACCGTCACTCGTTCAGGTAACTCAGTTCTCTTACTCTTAATTTTCTTTTTATTTTTTGAAATGGCACCATGGAAGCACACGACACGACCTAAGTTAGTGATCAGCCGGTCACCGGGGACGGCTGAATCTAGGACTAGGAGTGCCGCCTGCCCTTTTCTGGACCCATCTTTGCCCTTTATACAAAGTCCGACTGTATCTGTGTCTATGCAGAACGTGATGGCCAGAACGAAACAGACTGCTAAGATATCAAACTCAGACGGCTCCTCCCAAAGGGTGCTCCTTAGTGAAACATCTGACCAGGCGCCAGATGTAGAACGAGGCGACTGTCAAGCCGACAGTTCTGAGAGAGGGGCCAAGGTGTTCCCTTCCCATCTTACCGTTGACATGTCTAATTTTCCTTCTGCTCCTTCTAAGGGAGAGGAGGCGGGCCCCTCTAGGAGAGGGGAGGAGTCGTCCTCCTCGGACTCGTCAGAGGACGAGTCTGAGTCCAGCTCTTCTGGACACAGTTCTCCAGGCTCAGAAGAAAAACATAGCCGCCTACAAGAGGCGAGACTTTCTCATGCAGTTGAGAAGGGGGACAATTGGGCGGAGCCATCCGCCTCTTACAGAGAGGAAAACGCCCCCTACTACTGCAGGGTACCCCGGGGCCGGATTGCAACCATGCAAGACAACGTGGCGAGCTTTATTGCTAACCACAAAATGGGCCCGAAATTTTTACTGTTTGTGCCGGATCCAGAAGACACTGTCGTCTGGCCGGCTGGTACCAGCTATGGTGACGGCTGCTTTGGCTGCTATGTGGCGGCCATCAAAGCTGGACTGCGCTTCCCATTACATCCGGCTGTTCAGCGGATTTTAGATGGGTATGATCTGGGGTTATGGCAATTAGCCCCCAACTCTTGGGTAAACGTACTCGGCTATGTGGCCGGGTGCGAAATGTACGGGGTGGAGCCAAGTTTTGAGGCTTTCGCCCACATGAACTATCTCAGCCGGACCCCTAAATCGGGAGGTACCGGCTGGTACCAACTAACAAGCCATAGGGGTTACCTCATGACGAGAGGTAAGGCGAACAAATGGAAGGATTGGCGGAACACCTTCCTTATTATCGAGGGTTCAGACACGGAGCTGAACAAACGCTTTAACAAGTGGAATAGGGATCCGCCTCTTCTCGCAAGCGGCCGCAGCATGCCGCCTGTTCCCCCAAAGGCTAAAAAAGAGATCCTAGACAAAGGACTCTTCAAAGTAGAGACTAGGGTGAACTCTACTTCAGGGGTACGAGAGCAAGTACCCCTAAACTGCGTCCCGAGCTTCAAGTGGCTCTATGACGAGTACTTTTTGGCCGCCTGTGGCCTCAGCAGTCGGTGCTCTAGAGGTAGCCGGCCTGACAAATACTCTGTTTTTTCACGCCTTGTTTACTTGGGATTTTTACTAACTTTGTTGTTTATTTCTTGCAGCTGACGCCATGAGTAAAATATCAGCATCTAAGACTGCGGCGGCCATGTTGCGGGCCTCGCTCATGAAGCAGTCGTATGCCGACTCCCCCAACAAAGAGGCACCCTTGGTAAACTTCGAAAACTCTTCCTCTTTTAGTTGTCTTATGCATATACTAACTCTTTTTGTTTTCAGTCTGGCACTCCAAGGGCTTCCTCCTCGCAACAGCCGGACCCCAAGGCCCGGAGGACGACTGTTGCAAGCTCTCCTAGGTCTTCCAGGAAAACAGTGGCGGCTGAGAAGCAGCCGGCCACTTCTTCAAAAACCCAAGCGGGGCCGCCTAGATGTATGGACCCTCACTTGTAAAAACTCACCCTTGCTTCCTTCTTGACTAGGTCTAACTTGTTTTTTCCTTTGGCTTAATGCAGCCGGCCCCTAGGGACTTGACTTGGTTGAGGTGGCCAAGTCTATGGTTAAAGTAGTTCCTCCATCTGACAGGGAGGCGGTCAGGGGTGCCGGCACCCTTGACCTTGATGGAATTTCAGGGGTCCTTGCTGAGGTATACTTAGTATATTTTTGAGCTTTTGAGTTCCAGGACGCCTGTTAACTTTTTTGATTGGAAACTGACGCCTGTTTTTCTTTGTACTTAGGCCCTGCTCCGAGTCAACAGCCTTCGCAAGCCGATTGATCGGAAAAACAAAGAGGTAAAGGCCGCAAAAGCTATGGCCGCCTCCAGCTGTGATAAGGCAATGTTTCAAATTGCCCAAAATGAAGTACTGACCATTGATCTTCTTTATTATCAGGCGCAGGCTACCGCCGCTGTTCGGGCCCAGTTAGAGGCGGCCCAAAAGAAGGTTGACGAGCTGGAGGCGACCGTCACCAACCTTAAGGCCGAGCTGAAACCTCTTCGCCAAAAAATGCACTCTTACGAAGCCATGGAGAAATCTTTGGCCAACGTAAAAGAACGCCTGGTGAACCAAGAGAAGAGTCTTACCCAAGAGCTCTCGGATAAGGCCGAGCAAGAGAAACAAGAGCTCGTCCTGGAGATGGTGGAAGACTCCGCTCAAATCCAGCGCATGACCTGGGAACGACTGTTCCCCAGTGCCGACTTTGCCTCATGGGAAAGAACGTACCGCCAGTGTTCGGAAATATATAATCAACAGATCCTGGCGGCTGCTGAAGAAGAGGCGTTGGACGGTGCGTTGGAGGAGGAAGAGCCGGTTGTGGCGCTTGTGCCACTTGGGGGTAAGGCATCAAAAGAGGGTGCAGCTAAGGCCGAGTCCAGCAAGAAGAGTGCTGACCAGGCGGCAGCTGTTGATACTGAACTGCCCCCTTCTTAAGCTTTAAGTATTTTTTCTTTTCACGGCCTGCGTGCCGTTTGCTTTGTAATTACCCGGCCAGGGGGCCGGGGTTTTGAATATTCTGCTGGTCTTTAATGGCCGGCTCATTTTTAATCAAATTTTTGCTTTGGTTCAAATTTGTCTAAGTATTTTTAATTTGTTCACTAGACCGACTGTTGTGTATGGCCGAACGTTAAGACAGGTACAAATAGTAAGTATTTCGCCTATGCCCCTGGACGACTGGTTGTCTGTTTTCAGGATAGATGATCAGTCGGCCATTTATTCAATCGGTATTCGAACTCTTTATTCAATTTGTCTGACCAAGTAAATAGAATTACCTAGTCGCCAAGGAATTAAGTAGGAAAACAAGCGGCGGGTACCGGTTGTTTCCCTTTATTGCCAATGTTGGCTTTTAACTCGTAATTTGTTAACCTAGCAAGAGTATTGGTTGAGAGCCTTTGTTTATTAAAAACAAGTGGACGACTCATACCTTTTAGGCTCCCTACTAAGTTTGAGTGACTATTAACTTAGGAGTTATTTAGTCTTTGTCGCAATCTAGATTGAGTAGTAGAGGTACCAGACGGCGTAGGCCGGCTAGACCCCTTGATTCGCCAATGTTTGTTGGCTATTAACTCAATAGGTTACTTAGTAGGAATAGGGGTTCGAGTGCCCTTGTTTGTTTAAAACAGACGGACGACTCAAACTTTTAGATTCCATACCAAATTTGAAGGAGTGACTATGAGTTAACGTTGGAGTTACTCAGTCGCCGTCACTTTTGTTTGAGAAGTAGAGGTACCAGGCGGCGTAGGCCGGCTAGACCCCTTGATTCGCCAATGTTTGTTGGCTATTACCTCAATAGGTACCCCCTGCATCTATCCCAAGTAATACAGGCGGTCATCTGACTCAGATGTCAACTGCTACCACTGATTTGGTTAGTGATAGAGTTATCCTTGTCTCAAAAACGGCTACGTGGTTGTCCTTGGGGACAGTCGTATAGGTGCCGTGTAATTAGTTTATAGAACAATGTTCCACCCAAAAGGGAGCTGCTCTCTGCGACGAATTTCATCCGGAGGGATGCCGTCGGACGCCTGCTATGATGTTGGGACAGGTCGAATTAGTTTTGTAGATTTGATCAGTTGGCTTGGCGCCTGGTCTGATCATTCGGCCGGTGGCCTTGGTAAGTTCTTGGTGAACGTAGGTGCTAAGTAAAAGAAGGGTAGCCGCCTGTTAGGCACAGGATCGGCCAGGCCCTAATCTTTTTAGCTAAGTATTGTGAGTAAAATACTCGATGGAGAGTAGCCGACTGTAAAGGAACAGACGGCATGCCCCTCTGAAGAGGGAGTGAAAAACTCCATGGAGAGTAGCCGACTGTAAAGGTACAGACGGCATGCCCCTCGTAATACAAAATTGAATAGTAAGTGCAAACTTTATTAAGTAGCTCTTTACTTTACATCATTCAGAAGAAATATTTTTTAAGGTTATCTACATTCCAGGTTCGAGGCAACGGTTGTCCGTCTGGTGTTTCCAGACGGTAGGTACCGTCCCTGACTTCCTCATAGATTCGGTAGGGTCCTTCCCAGTTGGGAGTTAGTTTGCCAGACTCATTAGCCCTACCAACTGCTTCCATTTGTCTAAGTACAAAGTCCCCTACTTTGAGTGGACGCCTGTGTACTTTTTTGTTGTATGATCTAGTCATTCTCAGGCGATAGATCTCATGGCGCAAAACAACATTGCCCCTCTTTTCAGGAAGTGAGTCTAATGCCAGGCGCATAGCTTCCCAGTTTGCCTCTTCGTCAAATAGCATTACTCGAAGAGTCGGCTCGTAGTGTTCTATTGGAAGAACAGCTTCTGCACCATAAGTTAGGAGGAATGGAGTTTCTCCAGTCGCCCCTTTTTCAGTCGTCCTAATGGCCCAGAGAACATGTGGTAGTTCATCTGCCCATAGGCCGCCTGCTCGTTCAATCTTTTTCTTGAGACCGTCTGAGATGATTTTATTAAAGGCTTCTACCTGGCCGTTTGCTTGTGGACGGCCGACAGATGCAAAGTAATGTGCAATTCCTTGGTCTCCCAACCAGCTTTTGAGAACAGGCGTCTCAAATTGGGGACCATTATCAAAAACCATAGACATGGGAACCCCGAACCGAGTGATGACGTTTTTCCAAATGAATGAAATTACATCTTTCGTCTTGATTCCCTTTACAGCCTCCGCCTCTACCCATTTAGTGAAGTAGTCAACGGCAACAAGTATATACCTTCTGCCGCCTGTAGCAGGCGTATATGGACCCAGAATGTCCATGCCCCACTTAGCAAACGGTAGTGGGCTGTGAATGGTAGTGAGGTCAGTAGCCGGACGGTGAATTAATTTGCCAAACCTTTGGCACTTGTCACATTTTTTCACTATCTCCATTGCATCCGCTTCCAAAGTAGGCCAAAAGTAGCCCTGCCGCCTTGCCCTTTGAGCAAGCATCCTACCACCTATATGGGAAGCACAGAAACCAGAGTGAAGATCATCTAGTATCTCTCGTCCCTTTTCAGGAGTAACACACTTTAAGAAGGGTTGAAGGTACCCCCTCTTGTGAAGTTCTCCCTGTATCATTTCAAAACAGGAGGCTCGTTTTTTCAGTGCTGCCGCCTGTTGAGGATCATCCGGCAGTGTACCGTTTGTCAGATATGCCCTGATTGGATCCATCCAGGTTGAGCTTCTGTCTAGGATTCCAATAGGGTTTTCCTCGATGCTTCTTTTCTCCATTACTTCCCAAAAAACAGTTCGAGGAGTATCGGAGGAGGCGAATGATGCTAATTTCGAAAGTGCATCTGCCTGGTTGTTTTCTGATCTTGGCACTTGGATCAGATGGAAATCCTCAAGGGAGCCGACTGCTTGTCGGACCGCCTGTAAATACTTGATCATGGCCGGATGTGTTGCTTCGTATTCGCCATTGTACTGACTCACTATCAATTGTGAATCAGAACAGGCGTCTATTTTTCTTGCCCCTGCCGCCTTACACATGCGGATCCCGGCTAGTAAAGCTTCATATTCTGCCTCATTGTTTGAAGCCTGAAAACTGAAGCGTAGAGCATACTCGAACCTGTCGCCCTCTGGAGATTGACATACGACGCCTGCTCCACAACCATTTGAAGTAGAGCTTCCGTCCACATATACCTTCCAGACTTGGTCTGGAACTTGAGAGTCAGGAGGACGAGTCATCTCTACAATAAAGTCAGCAAAGGCTTGCCCCTTCACTGCTTTTCTAGGCTCGAAAGTAACTTCGAGGCTCTGTATTTCTATGGCCCATTTGATCATTCGTCCTGACGACTCCATGATGGTAAGGGGCCGCTTGATTGGTTGGTCGGTATACACAACGACTGCATGTGCCAAAAAGTAGGGCTTCAATTTTTTAACAGCCATGAAGAGTGCAAGACCAAATTTCTCCACTAGGGGATACCTCAACTCGGCATTTTTCAGTACGTGACTGACAAAGTAGACCGAGAGCTGACAGCCGTCCCTTTCAGCAAGGAGCACAGCGCTTAACGCATGATCAGAGACGGCCAGGTACATGTAGAGATCCTCTTTGGGCAAAGGGCTGACCAGCCTCGGCAAGGAATGCAAGTGAACTTTTAATTTCTGGAAGGCGGCCTCAGCATCCGGCCCCCATTCAAACCTTGCCTTTTTCTTAATTGCCTGAAAAAAGTATAGGCATTTGTCGCCTGATCGGCTTAGGAATCTCCCCAAGGCCGCCAGACAACCTGTTAACTTCTGAACTTCTCGGACGGTACGAGGCGACTGCATGTCTATGACCGTCTGTACCTTCTCAGGGTTCGCCTCTATTCCTCTCTGATTGATAAGGAATCCGAGAAATTTCCCAGACTCAACTCCAAATACACATTTCTTGGGATTGAGCATGACATGGTGCCGCCTGAGTGTGGCGAAAGTTTCTCGGAGGTCCGTCAGATGATCTTTCTGAAGTTTAGTCTTGACAATCATATCATCAATATATGCCTCGACGTTTCTCCCAATCTGATCAAAGAACACTGTGTTTATCATTCGTTGGAAGGTAGCCGGGGCATTCTTAAGACCAAACGGCATGACCGTGTAACAATATAATCCCTGATCAGTGACGAAGGCCGTCTTCTCCTGATCCTTCTTCCATAAAGGAATTTGATGGAAACCAGAATAAGCGTCCATAAAACTCATCAAGGCATGGCCGGCTGTTGAGTCGACCAGATTATCAATTTTAGGCAGAGGGTAACTGTCTTTGGGGCACGCCTTGTTTAAGTCTGTGTAGTCTACACACATTCGCCAGGTGACATTCGGCTTTTTAACAAGCACCACATTTGCAACCCAATCTGGGAAGTAACATTGCCGAATGAACCCTGCATCAAGTAATTTTTTGACTTCGGCGGCTGCTGCCTGACCTCTTTCTTCACCATGGTTCCGCTTCTTTTGCCGTACCGGCTTCTTTTTCGGATCCACAGCGAGTTTATGTACTGCCAGATCAGGACTAATGCCTGGCATTTCATGGACTTCAAATGCAAAGATGTCCTTGTATTCTTTCAACAGGTTGTGAAAGTCATCACCAAGGTTTCTCAGAGCAGTCGTCCCAACTTTGACTGTTCGGTCAGGACGGGAGTCGTCTAATATCAGGTCCGCATGCTCACCAGCCGGCTGAGGGCGGAACTCATCCGGCCGGTCCTCTGCCAATGATTGCTATTTTCTTGCTTTTCTTGCGGACTCTGTCTGGGGCGCCTTTCTCTTTTTGTCGCCTGTTTCTTGAACAGGCGCACTCTCCTTGACGTTGTCAAGGTCTGTTTTTTCTCCACTTGACCCAGTGGCCATAATAGTGGGCTTGACATCCGAGAGACAGCACTCTCGGGCCATCCTCTGATCTCCCCTTAGGGAGCCGACTGTTCCATTATCCCTTTCAAACTTAAGCAGCATAAGTGACGGGATTATAACAGCCTTGGAATTATTCAGGGTTGGTCGACCCAGAATCATGTTGTAGGTCGAGAGTTCCTCTACTACTAGGAATCGGACTACCATGTGTCGTCCTTCCCCTTTTTCGCCCAGGCGAATGGGTAGATCTACTCGTCCCAGTGGGTGGACGACTCCTCCTCCAAACCCTATTAAAGGGTGGGAGGCCGGATGTATGCAGTCCGTCTGATATTTCAGTTTTGACAGACATTTGCTGCTGATGAGATCTGAGGAGCTCCCGGTATCTATGAGGATTCGGCCAACTCTCTGGTTGGCCACTTTACATTCAATAACGAGAGGGTCGTCATGCGGCCCCCTTATTCCTCCTAGATCCTCTTCAGTGATGACAATCTCAGGAAATGTATATTTGGACGGCCGTTCTTGGTGAACGGAATTTACATCTAACCGCCTGATATTATCTTTGTTGCCCCTAATAGTGGGGCCGCCTCCTGAGAAGCCGCCTGCAATGGTGTAGACGACTGCATCATCTGTATCGGAACTGTCGGCCTGTTGATTCTTTTTGGCCGACTGCTTTTTTGAGGAAGTGTTCCCCGTAGATTTCTTGACATAACTGTCAAGATCACCTTGATCAGCCAAGCGGTCTAGGTACCGCATGAGACTGATGCAGTCATTGGTGTGATGACCAACGTCATCATGATAAGCACAGATTTTGTCTTGGTTCCGGTTGCTTGCAGAACCCTTCATGGGGAGCGGCTTCTCAATTGAGAGCCGTCCCTTTATTTCTTTTAGGATAAACTGGTTATCCTTGTTAAACACATACTTCGGGGAGTATGGTTTGAATTCTTTTTTCTTTTTCTAAGTCGGCTGTTTAGAGGAATCAGCCGCCCAGACCTCTTTTCTTTTCTCATCTTTGTTGGACGACTGTTTCTGTCGTCCCTCTCTTTTGTCGAACCTCTACCCGTCCGACTGTTTCATCGTACACAGATCAGTCGCCTGTATATAGGCTTCTGCTTCAATCAAGGCCTCTTGAAGAGTCGCCACCCTTTTTCGAACTAAATCAAATTTGAAGGTAGACCCGTCTTTGAGACCTCTAAAGAAGTCAGTATAAGCTACCTCATCCGGTAACCCTTGAATCTGTATTCTCATCAGGTTGAACCGCCTGATGTAGGAACGAAGCCCCTCCTTCTCGCCCTGCTGAATTGTTCCCAAATCAAGGGTCGTTTTCTTCGCAGGGATGTTCATTGCGAAGTTGGAGGCAAATAAGTAAGCAAGCGTCCTGAAGCTGTTTACACAACCAGTCGGCAGGTTGCCGAACCATTGCTGTGCAATTCCTTGAGAGTCGCTGGGAAACACTTGCACCAAGTGGGATCATCCAACCCTTGAAGGTACATCAGGTTGGTGAATGCCATCAGATGGTCTTCTGGGTTAGTAGTGCCGTCATAGGCGCCTACTAGAACATTTTTTACTTTGGCCGGCTGAGCGGCTTCAGTAATTTCCTTGGAGAAGGCCGACGGCTGTTCACCAAGTCTAAGCAGTCGTAGCTGCCAGTCCATAGGTTGGACGTTTTTTGCTGCAGGTCCACCAAATGGAGGTGGCTGCATAAAATATTGTTGTTGCGGCACAAATGGTAAGTTTGGTACGCCTGGGCACTATGAAAGCCGGACTGACGGGAGGTGCCGCCTGACTGACCCTCATGGTACGACTGAGTTTGCCTCATCGAGGCATTTCGCAAACTGTCCTGAAAATTTGAGGTAGAAGCCGACTCTGATAATCGGTCACTCTTCTTCTGCTCTAGCAGGAGCCGAGCATCTGTGAACGTTTGCTTTGACCCGTCCGCCTGAATATGACGAACCGGTTTCCTATTTCCCGTAGGATAACGGAGTTTTGTGAAATCAAGAGCAGGTGGCTCCCGCTTCTTGGATTTAGGATGGGAGTCGCTCTCGCCCTTGAACTGGCTTCCTCTTCAGTGAAGTGGAAGGTTTCTTGGCCGACTGCTCTTTGACTGAAGCAGGCGGTTTTTTGTTGATCAACTCTTGAATCTCTCCCTTGAAGTCCCTCATGAAGGTCATGAGTTCGTTCCTTGTGATGGAGCAGACCATCAGTCGGCTGTTGCCGAGCAAGCGGTGCGCCTGCTGGCTCGCTTCCTGTTTGAAGATGCTCCCGTTCCCTCCTTTCGGTATGACGGGTAGTCGGGCCCTTAGGGTCCGTCTGGAGCTGTATGAGTTTCAACTTCAAATTCACTTTCGGTATCATGGTCCGACTGAACTTGAGGGTCGTCTAGGGGACGCCTCTCTTCTGGAGTCGGTACAGACTTGGATGCATCTCTGAAGTACTCTCCCACAGACGGCGCCAAATGTTTCGGGGTTTTCTGATGTCCTGCGGGAGAGTTACAATTCCGAGACTGGAACCGGACGCCTGTACCTGCAAAATAACGGAGACTCCTGAGAGCTCCGCCTCCAACGGTCAAGTTAGTACCTGATTAAGGAGTAATTAATACAGAAATTAAAGTAATGAGATCTCTCTAGGTGAGAGTGCTTAGTGTTGGTAATCTGCGTCGTTAGCGAGATTAGCTGGTTGTTAATAACTCTGTTCTTCTCTGCTTGATTTCTTGATTATTCGATCCTTTGATTAATGAGGATTAATTGAGTATTTATAGCCTTGAGAAGCGTGCAACTCTCTAGGTTTAAGGTAAACCTAGGGCTGATCGGGCTCTAGACTGGATTGGGCCTTGATGGCCGGTTTTCCCATTTGGCATGGGTGGACACGTGGCGTGTCTAAAGTGGTCCGTGGAGGACGTATCTGTGATTGACACGTGGCAGGCTCCTGTTGGCCTTCGTGAAGAACACGTGGCGGAACCTGGTTGGTCCACTTGTCAGACGGTGATTGGTGGATAAAAATCCCCTAATCACTTATGTCAAGAAATCTACGGGGAACACTTCCTCAAAAAAGCAGTCGGCCAAAAAGAATCAACAGGCCGACAGTTCCGATACAGATGATGCAGTCGTCTACACCATTGCAGGCGGCTTCTCAGGAGGCGGCCCCACTATTAGGGGAAACAAAGATAATATAAGGCGGTTAGATGTAAATTCCGTTCACCATGAACGGCCGTCCAAATATACATTTCCTGAGATTGTCATCACTGAAGAGGATCTAGGAGGGTAAGGGGGCCGCATGACGACCCTCTTGTTATTGAATGTAAAGTGGCCAACCAGAGAGTTGGCCGAATCCTCATAGATACCGGGAGCTCCTCAGATCTCATCAGCAGCAAATGTCTGTCAAAACTGAAATATCAGACGGACTGCATACATCCGGCCTCCCACCCTTTAATAGGGTTTGGAGGAGGAGTCGTCCACCCACTGGGACGAGTAGATCTACCCATTCGCCTGGGCGAAAAAGGGGAAGGACGACACATGGTAGTCCGATTCCTAGTAGTAGAGGAACTCTCGACCTACAACATGATTCTGGGTCGACCAACCCTGAATAATTCCAAGGCTGTTATAATCCCGTCACTTATGCTGCTTAAGTTTGAAAGGGATAATGGAACAGTCGGCTCCCTAAGGGGAGATCAGAGGATGGCCCGAGAGTGCTATCTCTCGGATGTCAAGCCCACTATTATGGCCACTGGGTCAAGTGGAGAAAAAACAGACCTTGACAACGTCAAGGAGAGTGCGCCTGTTCAAGAAACAGGCGACAAAAAGAGAAAGGCGCCCCAGACAGAGTCCGCAAGAAAAGCAAGAAAATAGCAATCATTGGCAGAGGACCGGCCGGATGAGTTCCGCCCTCAGCCGGCTGGTGAGCATGCGGACCTGATATTAGACGACTCCCGTCCTGACCGAACAGTCAAAGTTGGGACGACTGCTCTGAGAAACCTTGGTGACGACTTTCACAACCTATTGAAAGAATACAAGGACATCTTTGCATTTGAAGTCCATGAAATGCCAGGCATTAGTCCTGATCTGGCAGTACATAAACTCGCTGTGGATCCGAAAAAGAAGCCGGTACGGCAAAAGAAGCGGAACCATGGCGAAGAAAGAAGTCAGGCGGCAGCCGCCGAAGTTAAAAAATTACTTGATGCAGGGTTCATTCGGCAATGTTACTTCCCAGACTGGGTTGCAAATGTGGTGCTTGTTAAAAAGCCGAATGGCACCTGGCGAATGTGTGTAGACTACACAGACTTAAACAAGGCGTGCCCCAAAGACAGTTACCCTCTGCCTAAAATTGATAACCTGGTCGACTCAACAGCGGGTCATGCCTTGATGAGTTTTATGGACGCCTATTCTGGTTTCCATCAAATTCCTTTATGGAAGAAAGATCAGGAGAAGACGGCCTTCGTCACTGATCAGGGGTTATACTGTTACACGGTCATGCCAATTGGTCTTAATAATGCCCCGACTACCTTCCAACGAATGATAAACACAGTGTTCTTTGATCAGATTGGGAGAAACGTCGAGGCATATATTGATGATATGATTGTCAAGACTAAACTTCAAGAAGATCATCTGACGGACCTCCGAGAAACTTTCGCCACACTCAGGCGGCACCATGTCATGCTCAATCCCAAGAAATGTGTATTTGGAGTTGAGTCTGGGAAATTTCTCGGATTCCCTATCAATCAGAGAGGAATAGAGGCGAACCCTGAGAAGGTGCAGGCGGTCATTGACATGCAGTCGCCTCGTACCATCCGAGAGGTTCAGAAGTTAACAGGTTGTCTGGCGGCCTTGGGGAGATTCCTAAGCCGATCAGGCGACAAATGCCTATACTTTTTCCAGGCAATTAAGAAAAAGGCAAGGTTTGAATGGGGGCCGGATGCTGAGGCCGCCTTCCAGAAATTAAAAGTTCACTTGCATTCCTTGCCGAGGCTGGTCAGCCCTTTGCCCAAAGAGGATCTCTACATGTACCTGGCCGTCTCTGATCATGCGTTAAGCGCTGTGCTCCTTGCTGAAAGGGACGACTGTCAGCTCCCGGTCTACTTTGTCAGTCACGTACTGAAAAATGCCGAGTTGAGGTATCCCCTAGTGGAGAAATTTGGTCTTGCACTCTTCATGGCTGTTAAAAAATTGAAGCCCTACTTTTTGGCACATGCAGTCGTCGTGTATACCGACCAACCAATCAAGCGGCCCCTTACCATCATGGAGTCGTCAGGACGAATGATCAAATGGGCCATAAAAATACAGAGCCTCGAAGTTACTTTCGAGCCTAGAAAAGCAGTGAAGGGGCAAGCCTTTGCTGACTTTATTGTAGAGATGACTCGTCCTCCTGACTCTCAAGTTCCAGACCAAGTCTGGAAGGTATATGTGGACGGAAGCTCTACTTCAAATGGTTGTGGAGCAGGCGTCGTATGTCAATCTCCAGAGGGCGACAGGTTCGAGTATGCTCTACGCTTCAGTTTTCAGGCTTCAAACAATGAGGCAGAATATGAAGCTTTACTAGCCGGGATCCGCATGTGCAAGGCGGCAGGGGCAAGAAAAATAGACGCCTGTTCTGATTCACAATTGATAGTGAGTCAGTACAATGGCGAATACGAAGCAACCCATCCGGCCATGATCAAGTATTTACAGGCGGTCCGACAAGCAGTCGGCTCCCTTGAGGATTTCCATCTGATCCAAGTGCCGAGATCAGAAAACAACCAGGCAGACGCACTGTCAAAATTAGCATCATCCGCCTCCTCCGATACTCCTCGAAATGTTTTTTGGGAAGTAATGGAGAAGAGAAGCATCGAGGAAAACCCTATTGGAATCCTAGACAGAAGCTCAACCTGGATGTATTCAATCAGGGCATATCTGACAAACGGTACACTGCCGGATGATCCTCAACAGGTGGCAGCACTGAAAAAACGAGCCTCCTGTTTTGAAATGATACAGGGAGAACTTCACAAGAGGGGGTACCTTCAACCCTTCTTAAAGTGTGTTACTCCTGAAAAGGGACGAGAGATACTAGATGATCTTCACTCTGGTTTCTGTGCTTCCCATATAGGTGGTAGGATGCTTGCTCAAAGGGCAAGGCGGCAGGGCTACTTTTGGCCTACTTTGGAAGCAGATGCAATGGAGATGGTGAAAAAATGTGACAAGTGCCAAAGGTTTGGCAAATTAATTCACCGTCCGGCTACTGACCTCACTACCATTCACAGCCCACTACCGTTTGCTAAGTGGGGCATGGACATTCTGGGTCCATATACGCCTGCTACAGGCGGCAGAAGGTATATACTTGTTGCCGTTGACTACTTCACTAAATGGGTAGAGGCGGAGGCTGTAAAGGGAATCAAGACGAAAGATGTAATTTCATTCATTTGGAAAAACGTCATCACTCGGTTCGGGGTTCCCATGTCTATGGTTTTTGATAATGGTCCCCAAATTTGAGACGCCTGTTCTCAAAAGCTGGTTGGGAGACCAAGGAATTGCACACTACTTTGCATCTGTCGGCCGTCCACAAGCAAACGGCCAGGTAGAAGCCTTTAATAAAATCATCTCAGACGGTCTCAAGAAAAAGATTGAACGAGCAGGCGGCCTATGGGCGGATGAACTACCACATGTTCTCTGGGCCATTAGGACGACTGAAAAAGGGGCGACTGGAGAAACTCCATTCCTCCTAACTTATGGTGCGGAAGCTGTTCTTCCAATAGAACACTACGAGCCGACTCTTCGAGTAATGCTATATGACGAAGAGGCAAACTGGGAAGCCATGCGCCTGGCATTAGACTCACTTCCTGAAAAGAGGGGCAATGCTGTTTTGCGCCATGAGATCTATCGCCTGAGAATGACTAGATCATACAACAAAAAAGTACACAGGCGTCCACTCAAAGTAGGGGACTTTGTACTTAGGAAAATGGAAGCAGTTGGTAGGGCTAATGAGTCTGGCAAACTAACTCCCAAGTGGGAAGGACCCTACCGAATCTATGAGGAAGTCAGGGACGGTACCTACCGTCTGGAAACACCAGACGGACAACCGTTGTCTCGAACTTGGAATGTAGATAACCTTAAAAAATATTTCTTCTGAATGATGTTAAGTAAAGAGCTACTTAATAAAGTTTGCACTTACTATTCAATTTTGTATTACGAGGGGCATGCCGTCTGTACCTTTACAGTCGGCTACTCTCCATTGAGTTTTTCACTCTATCTTCAGAGGGGCATGCCGTCTGTACCTTTACAGTCGGCTACTCTCCATTGAGTATTTTACTCACAATACTTAGCTAAAAAGATTAGGGCCTGGCCGACCCTGTGTCTAACAGGCGGCTACCCTTCTTTTACTTAGCACCTACGTTCACCAAGAACTTACCAAGGCCACCGGCCGAATGATCAGACCAGGCGCCAAGCCACCTGATCAAATCTACAAAACTAATACGACCTGTCCCAACATCATAGCAGGCGTCCGACGGCATCCTCCGGATGAAATTCGTCGCAGAGAGCAGCTCCCTTTTGGGTGGAACATTGTTCTATAAACTAATTACACGACACCTATACGACTGTCCCCAAGGGCAACCACGTAGCCGTTTTTGAGACAAGGATAACTCTATCACTAACCAAACCAGTGGTAGCAGTTGACATCTGAGTCAGATGACCGCCTGTATTACTTGGGATAAGTGCAGGGGGTACCTATTGAGTTAATAGCCAACAAACTTTGACGAATCAAGGGTCTAGTCGGCCTACGCCGCCTGGTACCTCTACTACTCAATCTAGATTGTGACGAAGACTAAGTAACTCCTATGTTAACTTAATAGTCACTCAAACTTAGTATGGAGCCTAAAAGGTATGAGTCGTCCGCCTGTTTTTAATAAACAGGGGCTCTCAACCACTACTCTTGCTAGGTTAACAAATTACGAGTTAAAAGCCAACATTGGCAATAAAGGGAAACAACCGGTACCCGCCGCTTGTTATCCTACTTAATTCCTTGGCGACTAGGTAATACTATTTACTTGGTCAGACCGATTGAATAAATAGTTCGAATACCGATTGAATAAATGGCCGACTGATCGTCTATCCTGGAAACAGACAACCAATCGTCCAGGGCATAGGCGGCGTACTTACTATTTGTAACCTGTCTGCAACGTTCGGCCATACACAACAGTCGGTCTAGTGAACAATGGATATTAGATATGGAATACTTAGACAAATTTGAATCAAAACAAAAATTTGATTAAAAATAAGCCGGTCATTAAAGACCAGCAGAAAATTCAAAGCCCCGGCCCCCTGGCCGGGTAAATACAAAGCAAACGGCACGCAGGCCGTGAAAAAAAAAATATATATATACTTTAAGCTTAAGAAGGGGCAGTTCAGTATTAGCAGCTGTCGCCTGGTCAGCACTCTTCTTGCTGGACTCGGCTTTAGCTGCACCCTCTTTTGATGCCTTACCCCCAAGTGGCACAAGCGCCACAACCGGCTCTTCCTCCTCCTCCAACGTACCTTCCAACGCCTCTTCTTCAGCAGCCGCCAGGATCTCTTGATTATATGTTTCCGAACACTGGCGGTACGTTCTTTCCCATGAGGCAAAGTCGGCATTGGGGAACAGGCGGCCCCAGGTCATGCGCTGGATTTGAGCGGAGTCTTCCACCATCTCCCGGACGAGCTCTTTCTTCTCTTGCTCGGCCTTTTCCGAGAGCTCTTGGGTAAGACTCTTCTCTTGGCTCACCAGGCGTTCTTTTACGTTGGCCAAAGATTTCTCCATGGCTTCGTAAGAGTGCATTTTTTGGCGAAGAGGTTTCAGCTCGGCCTTAAGATTTGTGACGGTCGCCTCCAGCTCGTCATTCTTCCTCTGGCCGCCTCTAACTGAGCCCGAACAGCGGCGGTAGCCTGCGCCTGATAATAAAGAATATCAATGGTCAGTACTTCATTTTGGGCAATTTGAAACATTGCCTTATCACAGTTGGAGGCGGCCATAGCTTTTGCGGCCTTTACCTCTTTGTTTTTCCGATCAATCGGCTTGCGAAGGCTGTTAACTCGGAGCAGGGCCTAAGTACAAAAAAAAAAAAAAACAGGCGTCAGTTTCCAAACAAAAAAGATAACAGGCGTCCTGGAACTCAAATACTCAAAAATATGCTAAGTATACCTCAGCAAGGACCCCTGAAATCCCATCAAGGTCAAGGTGCCGGCACCCCTGACCGCCTCCCTTTCAGATGGAGGAACTACTTTGATCATGGACTTGGCTACCTCAACCAAGTCAAGCCCCTGAGGGCCGGCTGCATCAAGCGTAAAAAAAAGCAAGTTAGACCTAGTCAAGAAGGAAGCAAGTGTGAAATTTTTTACAAGTGATTGTCCATACTTCTAGGCGCCCCGCCGGGTTTTAGAAGAAGTGGCCGGCTGCTTCTCAGCCGCCACTGTTTTCCTGGAAGACCTAGGAGAGCTTGCAACAGTCGTCCTCCGGGCCTTGGGGTCCGGCTGTTGCGAGGAAGAAGCTCTTGGAGTGCCAGACTGAAAACAAAAAGAGTTAGTATATGCATAAGCAACTCCTAAAAGAGGAAGAGTTTTCGAAGCCTACCAAGGGTGCCCTTGTTGGGGGAGTCGGCACAGACTGTTGCATGAGAGAGGCCCGCAACATGGCCGCCGCAGTCTTGGATGCTGTTATTTTACTCATAGCGTCAGCTGCAAAAATAAACAACAAAGTTAGTAAAGATCCCAAGTAAACAAGGCGTGAAAAAAAAAAAAAAAAAAACAGAGTATTTGTCAGGCCGGCTACTCTAGAGCACCGACTGCTGAGGCCACAGGCGGCCAAAAAGTACTCGTCATAGAGCCACTTGAAGCTCGGGACGCAGTTTAGGGGTACTTGCTCTCGTACCCCTGAAGTAGAGTTCACCCTAGTCTCTACTTTGAAGAGTCCTTTGTCTAGGATCTCTTTTTAGCCTTTGGGGGAACAGGCGGCATGCTGCGGCCGCCTGCGAGAAGAGGCGGATCCCTATTCCACTTGTTAAAGCGTTGGTTCAGCTCCGTGTCTGAACCCTCAATGATAAGGAAGGTGTTCCGCCAATCCTTCCATTTGTTCGCCTTACCTCTCGTCATGAGGTAACCCCTATGGCTTGTTAATTGATACCAGCCGGTACCTCCCGACTTAGGGGTCCGGCTGAGATAGTTCATGTGGGCGAAAGCCTCAAAGCTTGGCTCCACCCCGTACATTTCGCACCCGGCCACATAGCCGAGTACGTTTACCCAAGAGTTGGGGCTAACTGCCATAACCCAAATCATACCCATCTAAAATCCGCTGAACAGCCGGATGTAATGGGAAGCGCAGTCCAGCTTTGATGGCCGCCACATAGCAGCCAAAGCAGCCGTCATCATAGCTGGTACCAGCCGGCCAGACGACAGTGTCTTCTGGATCCGGCACGAACAGTAAAAATTCCAGGGCCCATTCTGTGGTTAGCAATAAAGCTCTCCACTTTGTCTTGCATGGTTGCGATCCGGCCCCGGGGTACCATGCAGTAGTAGGGGGTGTTTTCCTCTCTGTAAGAGGCGGACGGCTCCGCCCAATTGTCCCCCTTCTCAACTGCATGAGAAAGTCTCGCCTCTTGTAGGCGGCTATGTCTTTCTTCTGAGCCTGGAGAACGTGGCCAGAAGAGCTGGACTCGGACTCGTCCTCTGACGAGTCCGAAGAGGACGACTCCTCCCCTCTCCCAGAGGGGCCGCCTCCTCTCCCTTAGAAGGAGCAGGAGGAAATTAGACATTCAACGGTAAATGGGAAGGGACACCTTGGCCCCTCTCTCAGAACTGTCGGCTTGGCAGCGCCTCGTTTCACAATCTGGCGCCTGGTCAGATGTTTCACTAATGAGCACCTTTGGGAGGAGCCGTCTGAGT